>NC_135234.1:580325717-582992384 GCF_051348905.1 Ranitomeya variabilis | reverse complement strand
GTACAACATATAGGCAACCTGTGAGGTTGTTTAAGAAAATACAGTATGTAGTAAACATATTGTGCATTTCAATAGGAGGGTACATCAGGGCTGGTATGAGGGGAAGGCAGGGTAGGGCGCTACCTCGTGGCTACCCGATGGGGGCGCATTTTTTAATAAAAAGTTATTGCTGAATGCCTGCGTCGGCCTGGCTCTTTTATCCTACCACAGATACTAAGCAAAGTGATGGCCTGGGCCACAGTGGAGCAGTGTCGGCCGTCACGCCTTTCCTGCACTCAATTGTATTCGCATCGGTCAGAAGAGAATACAATTGCTGTAAGTGCCGCTGGTACAGGAGCAGACAAGCTGCAATCAGTCACCTGCTCCACTGGGAACTCCAGTAGAACACAGGTCACTTCCGGCCTGCACCCTGTTAGAGACGGGACACATAGGGGTTGTCGGATAGTGATATGCAGTGATGTCATCGCACCGTCCAGCACCCACTGCTGTGCTTCTTTTTTTTTATAGAATTTGGACATTAAGAGAGGAACATTACAAAGGGGCTTTGGGGGACCTGATATTAGAGCTGTGTGGAACATAGTATGAGAGGCTTCAGGGAGAGCCTGATATGAGGCCTGATGAAGCTGCACTAAGCAGCGATACACGTGGGGTTTGTCCTTGCACCCCTGTTCCCTTGAGACCACACGGTCATACCAGCCTTTTTGTGAGCTCCTTACCACGGGATCAGTTGATTCAATTTACAGACGTTTGTACCCCATGGCTTCTTTCATTTTAGGGTACACTTTATGCTATTATGCGTTTTCTCTGCTGCTCAAAGACAGGTAATATACTTACCTTGGCTACATTGGGATCCCGTGCATGTTTATAATTGTTCAGTTGCATATATTTATATGCTTCTATAGTATTTGAATTGTGTTTTGGGTCCTTCTCTATGCTTACATAGGCTGCTTGGTCTAACTAATATACCTGTCTAACATTGAATGATTGTCAATTAGTGTTGAGCATTCCGATACCGCAAGTATCGGGTATCGGCCGATATTTGCTGTATCGGAATTCCGATACCGAGATCCGATACTTTTGTGGTATCGGGTATCGGTATCGAAACAACATTAATGTAAAAATGTGTAAAAGAGAGAATTAAAATAAAAAATATTGCTATACTCACCTCTCCGACGCAGCCTGCACCTTACCGAGGGAAGCGTTCTTTGTTTAAAATTCGCGCTTTTCTTTCCTTACGTGAAGTCCCGGCTTTGTGATTGGTTGCGTCGCAGTCACATGGGCGACGCAACCAATCACAGCAAGCCGTGACGTAATTTCAGGTCCTTAAGGATTTTAAAATTACGTCCCGGCTTTGTGATTGGTTGCGTCGCAGTCACATGGGCGACGCAACCAATCACAAGCCGGGAGGCTGGACATGCGCGCATTTTAAAATGCGCGCTTGTCCAACCTCCCGTGACGTCCCGGCTTGTGATTGGTTGCGTCGCGATCAACCAATCACAAGCCGGGAGGCTGGACACGCGCGCATTTTAAAATGCGCGCTTGTCCAACCTCCCGTGACCTCCCGGCTTGTGATTGGTTGACCGCGAAGCAACCAATCACAAGCCGGGACGTCACGGGAGTTTGGACATGCGCGCATTTTAAAATGCGCGCGTGTCCAGCCTCCCAGCTTGTGATTGGTTGATCGCGACGCAACCAATCAGAAGCCGGGACGTCACGGGAGGCTGGACAAGCGCGCATTTTAAAATGCGCGCGTGTCCAGCCTCCCGTGACGTCACGGCTTGTGATTGGTTGCGTCGCCCATGTGACTGCGACGCAACCAATCACAAAGCCGGGACGTAATTTTAAAATCCTTAAGGACCTGAAATTACGTCACGGCTTGCTGTGATTGGTTGCGTCGCCCATGTGACTGCGACGCAACCAATCACAAAGCCGGGACTTCACGTAAGGAAAGAAAAGCGCGAATTTTAAACAAAGAACGCTTCCCTCGGTAAGGTGCAGGCTGCGTCGGAGAGGTGAGTATAGCAATATTTTTTATTTTAATTCTCTCTTTTACACATTAATATGGATCCCAGGGCCTGAAGGAGAGTTTCCTCTCCTTCAGACCCTGAGAACCATCAGGAATACCGTCCGATACTTGAGTCCCATTGACTTGTATTGGTATCGGGTATCGGTATCGGATTGGATCCGATACTTTGCCGGTATCGGCCGATACTTTCCGATACCGATACTTTCAAGTATCGGACGGTATCGCTCAACACTATTGTCAATACATTTGGTATATGTATATGTGGACCGTGGTTAATTGATATATGTCTCAAGGGATTTTACGTGTTTCAATTATACATTTGGCATTTTGTATTCCCTATATGGGTCATGCCTTGGGAACTAGTTTCCATTACTGTCCTTGAGTTTGACATTTAAAATATGGAATGTCAGGGATGAATATCACTATGCGACCCTCATATTTTGTAAATGATTCGCAAACAACAAAGGATTCTATATCGAGCTGCTTTAAAATTGAAAAAGGTAACTATTCTAGCATATGTGGACATTACCCATGGAGTGGGGATGCATTAGGTGTCCTGTTATGTTAGTCTCTGACCCATTCTTTTGCTTGAGAGGAGGGGGACACCTCTTGTTTCATCTGCCTAGGGCACCAAAATACCTTGCCCTAGGGGACATTAGCAAACACTGAGTGTAAAAATAATTCAACTATCATTTTCTAACGGAATATGCATGTAAAGGAACTTTTTTAAAATAGTAGCTTGAAATGTGTAATGTAGCACTGAAGAAAACAGTAGACAGACTTTTTTTATTATCTTCCCTACACATGGATGCAGGGAGAGACTTGGAAAACCAAGGATGTGGAAGGGGACAAGCTGGCAAGAACCCTTCTGTTTAACTAGTCTGCAATGTGGCTCAATCCTCTGCTGCTTTTAAGGTATGTTTGTTGGTGAAGCACCTTAGCATTTCAGAGTCAAACACACATGGATGAAATCATGCAGCCAGTGCTTAACCCTAGAACGCATACCTGGGGCCTCGCAGACCTGCCAGGTTACTTGTTTTCTATTTTCTGTAAAAGTACTTTAGTTAGAATTTTGAAAATCTAGGTAATCCTCAGGTATATAGTTGTTAGTAATTTCCAGTTATTCATATATTTTTATGTTACAGACATTTCGGTATAACAACCTTTTTTTTGGGACTACCCCATATTCATGCACCTGGGGCCTTTTAGGCCTGTACTAAGTTTACATGTGATACACAGATTTGCTTATCAAGGCAAATTACGGAGGCAATGATCCGATGTGGAATACGCTTTCTGGAACATCCAGAGCAAAGAGAAAAAAAAAAGAAAGCGCTGCTATATTTGTCCAGCAAAGAAGGAAAGAAAATCGGAGCGTTTCTGTTCTACTTGCGGACAAAATGTATGCAAGGAACATTCAGCCGAAAAAATAATATGCGAGAATTGTTGGGGGAATATGTAAAGTTACAAATAAATATTCCTGCACCAAGTTTGCTACAACCAAAAAATGTTTTCATAAAAAAATTGCATATAGAATGCCTATATTTGGCGTGCCCGTTTACTTACTTTTTTGTTGTTTTATGCATATAATTATGTTTTGAAATATACACATCTTAGGCTGTGTTCCCAGTAGCACTGAGGTTCGCCAGAAGGGGATCCATAATGGATCTGACCTCCTGGTAACTCCAGGATTCTGCCAGCCTTAGCTGGGGACACCAAGAGGTCAGAGCCATTACGGATCCCCTCCTGGCGGACCCCAGCGCTAGTTGGAATGCATCCTTACCTTGCAATTGTAAAATAAATTTTGAAAAGTATTTTTATTTGAGTTATTCCATGATAATTGTAAACAGGCCTAAAAGTCCCCAGGTGTGTGAATGTGTAGATTTCTATGGGTATGCGTTCTAGGGTTAATACATGCTACTATGTATTGGGCAGCATGTATCAGTTGTCATGTCCCATTGAAGCCAAAAACTAAAGCTTTCCATACACTTCAGATAGCTGTTTGGACGGCATCTATTCCTCACAACCCCCTATAGGCATTCAGCTTCAGTTACATGGAGGGCAGAGAATAACAAGTAACTAGCAGCTGCAAGATCTTTCTCCTTTCTGACATTTGTCATTAGTAGATAATCTAGAGACTCACATATGCATTAGATAATAGGCCACTCCAGACAAAATGGGCAGATTTTTCTAATGTGTATGACTAGTCATGAGTGAATCTTCTGAAATTCAATTCGTCAGATCCACTTGAATTTGGCCTGAAAATTTAATTTCCATCAAGTTTATTCGCTGTGACTTAAATTTGACTTTATTTTGTGGTCTCTCCAAACCTCAAAGCAAAATGAACATAGGTAAAAAAAATTCTGAAAAAAAAAATTGAATTCAACTTGCCTTGGCTCTCACGTGTCCATCACTCTATTTAAACCTTATGTCATGACATTTTAAGGCATAGGCAAGTGGTGACAGGTCAAAGATGTTCAGATATGGTATAGCAGAGAAAATCAGCTGCTTGAAGACTGAACCAGGGTGTACTAGATATTTTTTAAATCAGGCTGCTAGCACTGGAAAATGCTCTGTTTAACCTTTTAACCCCTTCACCCTGAAGCCTGTTTTCACCTTCCTGACCACTCCAAGTTTTACAATTCTGACCAGTGTCATTTTACGTGCTAATAACTCTGGAAAGCTTCAACGGATCCCCACGATTCTGGCATTTTTTTCTTGTGACATATTTTACTTTAGGATAATGGTAACATTTCTTCGATATGACTTGCATTTATTTGTGAAAATTTCAGAAATTTGGTGAAAATTTGGAAAATTTAACAATTTTCAACTTTTAATTTCTATGTCTTTAAATTAGAGAATTCTGTCACACAAAATGCCGTATTTTTTGGATTATAAGATGCACTTTTTTCCCAAAATTTTTTTGGGGAAAATGGGGGTGCATTGTATAATTCAAATATAACTTACTGGCCGCGGTGGAGCAGGGTCCCAGGGTTGCTGCTGGAGGAGGCAAGAGTGGAGCATTGCTGCAGGCCACAGACTGGGATGATGGGATGTTCAGATGTGCGATGCTGCAGGTGTTCGGTGGTGTGGGGGCTTCACCAACATTTTTGAAAGCCCAGAGCCCCTACACTTCTATGATTTACTATCCAGTGGACTCTGGGAAAATGGCTGCAGGGGGCGGCACAAGTGCAGATGGAGATCTCAGCACCAAGATCACAGGAGATGAGATCTCAGTGCCAAGATCTCCATCTGCGCATGCGTCTCCCCTGGTAGCCATTTTCACAGCAACCTCCACCCCCGTTAAGCAATAAGAGGCTTGGATTGTAAGAAGCATCACCATTTTATTAAAAAGAGTTTTTTTCCTATTTTTCTCCTCAATATTTGGGTTGCGTCTTATAATCTGGTGTGTCTTATAAACCGCAAAATATGGTAGTTCAAAAATAACATTTCCCACATATCTGTTTAACAACAGAACAATTTTTGAAGGATAATTTTTTTTGTCAGGAAGTTAGAGGGGTTAAAAGATGACAAGCTATTTCTCATTTTTCCGACAAAATTTAGACAAACAATTTTTTAGGGACCACATCACATTTGAAGTGACTTTAAGTGGCCTATATGACAGAAAATACCCAAAAGAGACACCATTCAAAAACTGCACCCCTCATGGTGTTTGTTTAGACCCTGAAATAGGCTGCAAGTCGGATGCTCGACATTACCTGTGTGAATTATGCCACATACAGATTGAAGATTTTTTGTGTGCACTATTATACTAAACAATCACCCCCTCCATGGGTTGGTAGGTTGAGAGTGATTGCTATATTAGTATTGCTGCTCCTATGTTGCTGCCATAAATACTTCAATCGTTGAGGATTTTTTAGTCAGTGAGTTTTTTTGCAGCTGTATGACAGTTTGTTTTTGTGGGGCACGATGATGTTTCCAGAGATTCCATTTTTATCTAGTTTCTTCTTTTTGACATCGCTTTATTCCACTTTTTGTTCTGCAATATGATGATAAAGCATAGTTTTTATTTATTTTCTTAACAGTGTTCACTAAAGAAGTTAACTAATGAGACAGTTTTATAGGGCGGGTCTCTCTGGATGTGACGTCACATTACTTAATATGTGTACTTTTTTGTTTATTTTTGTGTCTACATAAATCAATGTATTTATTGGAATAAAATATTTTTTTTCTTTTTTGTTCTTTTTTATGTTTTTTTTAAATATTTTTACAAGTTTTATTAACTTTTTAAACTTTACATTGTACCAGGATGGGACATCACTCGAATACTGACAGTTCTCTGATCTAAAAATCTGGAATGCTTGGGCATTGCACAGCATAAGATTAGCATCTCAGATGCAGGGAAGAGGCATGTTAGCTCATGCTTTGAGCATAGGCTGACAGGCCACCATCCCTGTGTGATCCCATGGACATCACTACGGAGACTATCAGCACAATGCGATGACAATTACATTGTGCCGATGGGAGCACAGACGGAGCTCCTATTGACAGTGGCATTGGAGGTGTTAAACACCCATGATTGGTGCGAACACTGATCGTAGACGTTGCTGCAGGGTGTTAGCTCTCATATAGCGCTTACACCGGCATTTGATCTCGATGACACTCAGCGTGTGCTCAGTCAATCATGGCATCTAATATATACTTTCCTTTGCGGGAGCAGTATATACGGCTCATGTCAAGAAGGAGTTAAGTACTGTATGCCTTTTTCTTCTATTTCTACTTTGTAATGGATTCATGTGAATGACTTCCATTATGTAATTATTAGCTTGCATTGTGCATCATAGGCTAGTGCAGTTTATATTTCTCTGTTTCAGCCAGAGCGACCAACTTTCTTCTGCAGATCTGTGGTGTTATAGGAACTTTTGCGCAGCATGTGGATGACATAGTGGGTGTCATAAATGTTAAAAAAGGGACCAAAATAGCGATGATCCAACAGATGGGTTACATGGTTCACAAAAGCAGTTTGTTGTTCACTGATTCAGTTTGGGAGTTAAACAATTTTTTTTAAGGTATGCTAGGTACTAATAAAAATATATTTATAAATTGATTTTAAGGCACAAAAGAGGGTGAAAATAGTTTAAAAGCAAGCAACCTGGTGAGAGGTTCTCTTGTCTATTAAAATTTCAGTAGTAAGAATCCTAATTTTCAAAAACCTGTTTTTTATATAGATTTTACATAGATATGTAATACTTAGCACCCGCCAGCTTATGATCATATATTTCCTTTCATTCAGACTGAAAGGACAATAACGTTCCAAATATAAAAGAACATTTTTACAAAGGATTAAACACAATACTAATGAAGGTACCTCTCAATTCTAGAAATATTTTTTCTATGGAAAAATGAGAGACATAAAAGATACATTTTGCATGTATACAAAAAAAAGTGGTGGGATCAAAAAGCAAAAGGTTATTGAGCTAATAACTTCAGAAAGATCTTTGCTAAATTCAAATCTAATCAATTCCTATTTGGTTTGATTGATCTTTTTAACATCAAAGAAAATGTGTTAACAGAAAGATTTTTCCATGAAAGATCTCCACAGATAAGAAGGGTACAAGAGGACCTAAAAGTTAAATAAGTGAATTTATTATGGTCTATGTTTGCCCTAGTTTTAAAAGTATAGGTAGTAAGAGCCTTAATAATATCACACTGTCTGTTAAAATTCCATATATTCTATCATAATTTTGGTAGATATGACAATATTTGTGTATTTTTAATACACTCATAATGCTAGAGTTGTTTGAAATTATTGATAGCATGTCATAAACAGTCAAAAGCAATACAAAGTTATAGTTTCATTAAAAGTTAGTTCACAATAAAAAAAACCCTGCAGAGTAAAAATAACTAAAAGTCAAAACACTTTAGCCCCAATTAATTAAGAATTTCAGTCGTTTGTCTACCTAAACGAGAGATTATAGAAAAAAGGTAAATCAAAGAAGCACCCTGACACATCCTGGTTCCTTCTGAGCTCCACCCACTTTCAAAGAGCTGCCTGAAACTAGTGTGAAAACACCAAAAATCATAAAATGTTTGTGCAACTTCTCATTTCCAAGTGTTTTACACTAGTTTTCTGGCTTAGACACATTGATGAATTTGGTCCCTAGTTCTAATGTGCTCATTTTCATAAAAAAAAATAATTTGCAACTTGGATGGAAATACATTGTAAACATCATGTTGATGGCATCATGCAGCCAAACCACGGGCAGTATGACACATTATGAGTTATGTTTGTGGTTAAGCCTTGCCGCATTTTAGAGAAAACAGCTAAATTTAAACACTCCTTCATACCCAATGTAATGGAACAAGATTGCTGAAGGTCAAAGTGCTTGCTCTCCTAGCACATATTTGTTAACACTGTGTGCTTGGCTGGTGAAAGCAATTGGCAAGCTATCAGATAACAATTCCCCTTTGAGATGAGTGGATTTGGCAAGGTTTCAAATCACCAAATCACTCAATCTTTAACAACAGTTATTATTCACAGCTATATTATTATTTGTATGTTCCCTATTATGCTGTGTGGTCTTTCCAGACCTCACAGCAGTCATACACTTAAAAAACAATTAATACCTCACCACTTACCTGTCTTGACTCACCATATGCCTCCATAGCTTTCCTACCAACCTGCGTGTTCCTCAGGAACATTGGTGTCCTCACTCTAGAAACTGTATGGCCTGTTCACAGCTGGAACACTTGTTCTAGAGTGAAATCACCTGTGCACAACTTTGAAAAGACAAGGTTCTGAGGAATGGAAGGCTGGAAGTGGGCACTGAAGGCAGGTGTGCTGAGAAAGGTAAACGGTGAAGAATAATATTTTATTCTTTAACCTCTTGCCGGTCCTCTACAGTTCACGTTCAGCAAAATGATAACTCCACTTCTAATCTACTTTTGCACTGTATATGTATATTTGGGCAGAGTAATTTGGTATTTTTATCAAAAAGCATACTATATATCATCTAACATATTCTTAAGTTGGGTTATTTCACATAAGATAAAGCATGAATAGCCACATCAGTGTAATAAATAAAGTAGAGGAGAGACAGGCTAGATAACTAGGAATATAAACTGGGAAGTAGGAGCTTGATTTACATGAAATGGACATAAAGGTCAAAACTTGCAGGTACACAAGCAAGAAAGCAAGTACTGAAAATAATAGAAGCTTTGCAGAAATCTTCCAAAACAGTGTTTCAATCTCTCAGAAAATTCTATCATTAACATTTTTTAGAAAAATGTAATTGTCAGGTTATCAGTAAAAAATCACTCCCCTGAATTTTTCCTTCATTAAATCAGTGTATATGTGTAAGTACTGTAGTGTGTGTGATAATACATTCACCTACTGCCGCCTTCTCCAGAATCCAGTGCTATTATGCTCCTCTTCTCAGTGCGATCTCTGCTCTGCAGACTCTGCATTACACTGCACTCTGTATGGAAGTAATTTCTACCAGTTAACCTATGAAGTCATGTCCTGATGCTCTATAGGCTTACCTTGTAAAGATGTGTAAGGTTGTCACTATCTTTGCTATATCTGCTGTTGTTTTCTGTTATTGAAACCTAACTTTTCCGTCAGCCATTTTGCATTGTCCTGCTGCAGCTACCTTGCCCTGAGTCAGTATGGAGTTTCTAGCTTCTATGTTTCCACCCTGTTCTCTGCCTCTTGCCTTTTTAAGCAGCCTCAGCTGTTCAATCAGTGCTTCTGAATCATGTCTGCAGTCAGCCTGTGACCTAAGTCTTGGACTTAGTATTCCTTCCATCTCCTACTGTGGATCTCTGGGACACTTGTGGACACTGGAACTCTGCTGCATGCTAATCTACATTTGCAAGGGAAATAACAGAGAGACTCTGAACCAGTTTGTGCTTAAAGTTGAACTTAGCGTTTACTCTGACCTGTCGTGTCACCTGCCTCTGTACCTGCAATTGTGTAAAACCTTTTTCCCTGTGGCATACTTGTATGCAGTAATACAATCAAGTCATAACTAAACCTGTGTCTCCTGTGTCTTCCTCACACCCAAGCACAAGACTCTAAATAGACTATGTACAAAACATCACAAGGTAACTTTCAGTTCACGCAAAGCACAGTGTGACCTGGAGAGTCTAAAAAGAAGAATGGTGCTGGATACCAGAGAAAACCACAGTAGGCGAGTAGAATTATTATTACTCACTACACAATATACATATATACAAGGATTAATTTAAAAAAAAGCTTAATGAAAGTGTTTCTTTAAGTAAGTCTATTTTAATACTTATAGTTGTCAATATAGATGAGCCAATATATTCAAGTAGGATTAAATTCTACTGCAATTTTTTTAAAAATCTGAATTTATCAAAATTTAGATATTTTTAAATTGCTTCTGTGTGAATTCAGCAAAACAAAGGCTGCTGGCAATCAAAATGTTAAAAAAGAAAAATAAATATTTAAACTCACTCTACCACTCCCTTCTCTGGTCCCTCTGCTCCTAACCGTCATTAGTTCAGTCTTTGTTGTATCTTCTGGTCACAAATGCATGCACTGGAATCGCCATGTCTCTCCCACTGAGTCAGGTCTTCTGTCTTTGATGATGCTCCACACTGTTCTGTGCATTCATGCTTCACATCATGGCACATTTCAGGGGTGGACATACCGCTGGTGCACCCGATGCAGCTACACTGAGGCCCAAAGCAGGGGCCCCTGAAGAGCTAATGGAAGTCTATAATCCATCAAATATACTCCAGCAGCATGCTGCATGCTACAGACTATAATGGTTAAACTGGCCCCTATCCTCATCTGGTAGTGTTGATGCTTCCACTGGTCATATCTATGTGGAGACATTGAGGGTAGAGAGTCACTTACGCTGAGCCTCACAGCATATAATTTCTTTTGCTTGGGCTGCTGACACCTGCCTGTGCTGTTGATCTGCGGAAAGGTATGAGAAGGGGGTGGAGGTAGTGCCCACTCATAAAGACTTTACTTTATCAGCACATGTGTGATTAGCTGACATCGGATGATATGCAAGTGTTTTCTGTATCCTGGAGTCACAGATTGGAGCGGGAAGCTGCTCTAGAGGACAAATATGGACCGGGCTAACATGATCTGAAGACGTGCAACCTTGTAGGAATTTTGTAAGACTGTTGTTTTAAAAAAAAAATAATTTATTTATATATGAACATGATGGCAGCAGTGGTCACTGGAGGAAAGTGACCTGCACTAGTATGGCCTGTACCAAGTACGTGCAAGTTGCAATTACAACCCTTAAAATAAATCACAGTCATGATTCTCAGTGGGAGTGGTTTCTTGATTGCAGGTGTGTGATTTGCATAGTAATGGTCACCTGCCCACGCTTACCTCCAGCTTCCCCCAGTTCACTTCTATTGAGTGAAACCAAAGACATTTAGCCAGCACACTTATTCAAATTACATGCACGACTGTCACACACTATCACAATTTACCTGCAAAATTTTGTCTCAAGCCTGGTCAAACCATTTACATTTATTTTAAGGGTTGTAACATGACTGATTTAAACAATAGTATATTCAGTCATCATCATGACAGTTCTCAACAGATAGCAAACCAACACATTAATTTCTCCCAAGTCTAACCAACCCCTTCCTGACATAGGAACACAGTATGTCTTTTGCCAGTTCCCCATGCATGGTATGAGTTCTGGTGCCTGGCCAGCACCATACCCAGCAGATGCATCAAGCATTATACAGCCATCATCTACCTGTGTGAGCAGCGACTAGAGATAGCTCTCATCACTGCTGCTTACCAATTCAAATTGCACTGTCATTGACATATCTATGATGTGATAGCCCATTCACGCATGCCCCTGTTCCCTTCAGCCCATCTCAAGATTTTGGCATGGTAATGAGTTGTTACAGTTGCCAGAGGAAATAAAAAAATGATTGATGTGAACGAATAACACTGTGCTGAGAAGCAAAATTTGCGTTTCCTTGGTCACCACATTTCCCTAAAAAAATTAAATAAAAAGTAATCAAAATATCACATGCAACTCAGAATAGTATTATTAAAACTTCAGCTTGGCACACAAAAATCAAGCACTCACACCACTCAATAGATGTCAATTTTAAGATGTTAGGTGACTAAAAACATTTTTTTAATTAAATGTACATATATTTTCATCACTTAATGTACATTGCAAATAATCTGTAATCAGTTACCGTCTAGGTTTTGATATCCTACCAATCACTCAAATCACCACTCTGAAGTGCACTGCTCTTTTAACCCCTTTCTGACCTCGGACGGGATAGTACGTCCGAGGTCAGATCCCCCTCTTTGATGCAGATTCACCCACTGCTATTTACTAATTAAATGCCGCTGTCAAATGCTGACAGCGGCATTTAACCGGCGCTTCCAGCCAGGCGGCCGGAAATGAGCGCATCACTGACCCCGTCACATGATCGGGGGTCAGCGAGGCTTCTGTATAGTAACCATAAAGGTCCTTGATGATCGCTGCTATGTAGCAAAGGCGATCGAGTTGTGCCAGCTTCTAGCTTCCTATGGAGGCTATTGAAGCATGGCAAAAGTAAAAAAATGTGAAAAAAATAAAAAATATATAAAAGTTTAAATCACCCCCCTTTCGCCCCATTCAAAATAAATCAATAAAAAAAATCAAACCTACACATATTTGATATCACCGCGTTCAGAGTCGCCCGATCTATGAATAAAAAAAGCATTAACCTGATCGCTAAATGGCGTAGCAAGAAAAAAATTTGAAATGCCAGAATTACGTTTTTTTGGCCGACATGACATTGCATTAAAATGCAATAACGGGCAATCAAAAGAATGTATCTGCAATGAAATGGTATTATTAAAAACGCCAGCTCGGCACGCAAAAAATAAGCCCTTAACTGACCCTAGATCCTGAAAAATGGAGACGCTACGGGTATCGGAAAATGGCGCAATTTTGTTTTTTAGCAAGGTTTGGAATTTGTTTTCACCACTTAGATAAAAAGTAACCTAGTCATGTTAGGTGTGTATGAACTCGTAATGACCTGGAGAATCATAATGGCAGGTCATTTTTAGCATTTAGTGAACCTAGCAAAAAAGCCAAACAAAAAACAAGTGTGGGATTGCACTGTTTTTGCAATTTCACCGCACTTGGAATTTTTTTCCTGTTTTCTAGTACACAACATGCTAAAACCAATGAAGTCGTTCAAAAATACAACTTGTTTTACAAAAAATAAGCCCTCATATGGCCATATTGACGGAAAAATAAAAAAGTTATGGCTCTGGGAAGGAGGGGAGCAAAAGACGAACACGGAAAAACGGAAAATCCCAAGGTCATGAAGGGCAGAGCAGGATAAGGACCTATAGATTTACTATTGACGCTGTACACTGTTCTGTCTCATGTTGTGATATCATCATGTTGTCACCTTTCATGCTCTTGCACAGACCCCTCTCGGGTCTTCATTGGAGCCAAAAGTTTTGACCAAGCCAGAGAGGCTATTTCAGCACTTGCAAGGATGATGGGAAGATGCAGCAAGGACTGGACAGGTTATGGTGATGAGCGAAGGGTCCAGAATGGTGAGTAGTAAGGTAAGTATAATGATTCTTATTTATCTTTATTAGTGTACTTTTATCATGCTCTGTCGTCAGATAAAACTCCAGCGCATAATAAGGGACATTCAATGCACAACATATAACTTCTCTATTAATAAAATCTCCAGGGAAATTCTGTGAGAACAGGCAAATTAGAATTTTATCAGAAGCGCTCTTCTCAAGTTCTCATACTGTAATATGGCAATGAAACTCCATTTTCTCTATTTAAGGAAAACAGAATACATGGTCTATTTTGTCAATTATGCAAATAAAAGCAGAATTGCCAAATTGATTATTATGGGGTCAATCTGAGTTCTGTTTTTAAAAGCAGAAGAAAAATATGTAAATAAAGGAAACACCAAATGGACCCCATAATGATCAACAGATCTATGGAATAATCTATGCAATTTCCGACTGGATATATGATTTGATCAAGCGCAGAACTATTATTAGGTCAGTGACCTATTATGGCAACCATAGTTATTTAGATAGTTATGATATTGGTGGGCACAATATTTAGATTTTTACAGATATTCCAAAGCTTTTTCATAAATGGTGAAATATCATTTGCAAAACTTTTACTTTTAGCAATACCCAATGCAATGTTAGGAACAGAAAAGCTTTAAAGGGAATTCCTAATGAAGTACATGCCTTGCAGTGCAGACCGTTACTGGTACACTTGTCAAGTTGCAAAATGTCTCTTCTTCAAATAAAATGGTAACTTATAAACAATATACAGCCAGATAATAACAGTAGACATTTATGTGTACTAACTACAGTAGGATAATAGTTAATTTCCCCCGGGATCAATAAAGTGTATAGTATCGTATCGTGTATACTCGTACTATATGTGATCAAGTTTTTTTTCCCTGAAAGAGCAAACTGGAAAGTAATTGAGGCTCTCCCAATTTTGAGAATATATTTAATAACAGATTTTCTAACAGATTACATTCTCCACTAAAGAAATAAACATGAAAAAGTGAAGTTGGCCGAAAATTACATTGGCTTCTTAGGACCTTAACTGACATGTTTTCTGTATATTGTCAAAACATAAGTTTGCAATAAAATTAAGTATTTATTTACATGTTTGCTGCAAATTGGCTACAGATTTAAAGATATGGCAAATGAATCAGGTACTAGAATTTGAGAACATGCCTAAAATAGCTTTTTATTGCCTCACTATAAAACATGTTTAATTATTTTTTATGAATTTAGCTATCCATTTATGAGATCTTGAAACCTTTTGGGAAGAAGTTTCCCTATTACAATGGCAGATTGGGTTGACAAGTGAATATTTTTTATCCTTCATAACTAATCCTTTTAGACAGATTGCTTAAAATGTCTCCTAGCAATGTTCAATAGCAGGAGACAACTGAACCTTCTGTAGAGTCTGTAGAAGGTATCAAGAGGCATTGCATTTCATTATCACTCTATATTGTCTGCTAAAGCCACCACACAAGACGTGTACTCTTTTTAACATCTCACAATGGAATTATTGTGCTGACACTGCTTCATGCTTTACTTAACAAAGGTTGTTAGTTTCCTTACCATTTTTCCCTGTGACCAAACAACACATTATCAGCAGTCCTCTATAAAACAATATTGTTATCACATCAGTACCTGCAGTCCAAAAGTATGAAGTTTTGTAAATCAAATCAGAGACGATTTCAGACTTATTACTCAGGACTGAGTAAGCTGAAGAAAAAAATAATATAATTGAAGTAAAAAAAAATGCTTATGATGCAAGTAGCTAAAAGTAACACATATTGGTATGTTGACATTTTATTCACAAAGCTCCACGCCTTATAAAAAAGAAAAATGTCAAATGTTGTGATATACCTACCATGAATGCAGGCCAAACAAATTCTATTGGCCTATGTTAAAATAAGAATTTGACACTCATCTGTTTCCCTTCACTGATTATTAGTGGTTTTAGGTCAATTATAGAGTTCTCTTTGCATACAGTCATTTTTAGGGGCAGATAAATGAAAAATGATTTGCATAGCCCCCTAAAGTCCTATGAGACCTCTACCCTAGAAGTTAACGGATTTCCCATGTAACTTCCCTAGTATGAGTTAGAATAATAGAAAAATGCAACTTACCAATCCAGGCTCTACTAGTTGTTGCAACAGTGATGTATTTACACTGTGACATGTGCATAATGAGGCTAATCATTAGCCAATGGCTACTCAGAGCCTAAAAAAAATTTCAGATGTATGGGAGGGTCGCATAATTTTGTGCAACAAATATTATAGCATGCAAATTCACTCTTAGACACAACTTCAGCATCAGACTACACATAGAGGGTTTTTAAACGAAAGGATTTCCAGTGTGACCACCAATGGGAACCTTATGCTTGTTCCTCTTTTCATCCATGACCCTGATGGTTCTCAGCACTACTATTTAGCACTACTGGCAGCTTTGGGTAGCCTAAATAACCATAAATATTACCTTGTTTGAATTTCGATTTCACATCCCAGACACCCCAATGAAAACGTAAACATAGCACACAAGTTTCTAGTCTCTAAACAATAAAACATATACATTTACAAGATAGCTACATAAATATAAAAGTAGAATATTTAAAATCCAAACTGTTTGCAAAAATGCTTTCTTATTATAATTTAATGCAATGAAAGATTGATGATTTACATTTGTTAAACGTAATCTGTCAACATTTTTTGCTATGTAGTCTGAGGACAGCCTGAGGTATGCTAAAAAACACAGAATTCAATAATGTGTCACTTATCAAGCTGTGTGCTATGGATTACTTGCACTGAAGGTTTTATCACTAGGACATTATTGTTGCTGTGACTAGCTGACATGCGCTTGCTAGCTCTGCTCTACCCCCTCTTGTGATAAGCAGCTCAATGTCGATAAACAATGTACATACAGGGCCTGATATGGGTGGGGGCAGCTATCTCAGCTTTGCTGCATTGCAAAATAAAATAACTCTGATATAAATATATACTGCTCAAAAAATAAAGGGAACACTTAAACAACAGAATATAACTCCAAGTAAATCAAATTTCTGTGAAATCAAACTGTCCACTTAGGAAGCAACACTGTTTGACAATCAATTGCACATGTTGCTGTGCAAATGGAATAGACAACAGATGGAAATTATTGGCAATTATCAAGACACGCTCAATAAAGGAGTGGTTCTCCAGGTGGAGACCAAAGACCTTATCTCAGTACCAATGCTTTCTGGCTGATGCTTTGGTCACTTAGCATGAGACAGACTCTACAACCCACACAAGTGGCTCAGGTAGTTCAGCTCATCCAGGATGGAACATCAATGTGAGTTGTGGCAAGAAGGTTTGCTGTGTCTGTCAGCGTAGTGTCCAGAAGCTGGAGGTGCTACCAGGAGACAGGCCAGCACACCAGGATATGTGGAGGCGGCCGTAGGAGGGCAATAACCCAGCAGGACCACTGCCTCAGCCTTTGCGCACGGAGGAACAGGAGGAGCACTGCCAGAGCCCTGAAAAATGACCTCCAGCAGGCCACAAATGTGCATGTGTCTGCACAAATGGTTAGAAACCGACTCCATGAGGATGGTCTGAGTGCCTGACATACATAGATGGGGGTTGTGCTCACAGCCCAACACCGTGCAGGATGCTTGGCATTTGCCACAGAACATAAGGATTGGCAAATTCGCCACTAGCGCCCTGTGCTCTTCACAGATTAAAGCAGGTTAACACTGAGCACATGTGACAGACGTGACAGAGTCTTAAGACACCATGGAGAGTGATCTGCTGCCTGCAACATCCTTCAGCATGACCGGTTTGGCAGTGGGTCAGTAATGGTGTGGGGTGGCATTTCTTTGGAGGGCCACATAGCCCTCCATGTGCTCGCCAGAGGTAGCCTGACTGCCATTAGGTACCGAGATGAGATCCTCAGACCCCTTGAGAGACCATATTCTGATGCAGTTGGCCCTGGGTTCCTCCTAATGCAGGACAATGCAAAATCTCTTGTGGCTAGAGTGTGTCAGCAGTTCCTGCAAGATGAAGACACTGAAGCTATGGACTGGCCCACCCATTCCCCAGACCTGAATCGGATTGAACACATATGGGACATCATGTCTCGCACCATCCACCAACGTCACGTTGCACTGCAGACTGTCTAGGAGATGGCAGATGCTTTAGTCCTGGTCTGGGAGGAGGTCCCTCAGGAGACCATCAGCTGCCTCATCAGGAGCATGCCCAGGCATTGTATGGAGATCATACAGGCATGTGGAGGCCACACACACTACAGAGCATCATTTCCTTGTCTTGAGGCATTTCCACTGAACTTGGATCAGCCTGTAACTTTATTTTCCACTTTGATTTTGAGCATCATTCCAACTCCAAACCTCCGTGGGATAATAGTTGTGATTTACATTGATCATTTTTAGGTTTTATTGTTCTCAACAGATTCTACTATGTAATGAATAAACATTTACAACAGGAATATTTCATTCAGTGATATCTAGGATGTGGGATTTTAGTGTTCCCTTTATTTTTTTTTTGAGCAGTGTACAAATATATAACATCGTTAATGAGATCATCAATTTCTTTTACTTTTAGAATTTTTTTTCTTCTTCTCTTCCACATGAATTTGAGGGGAACTTTATTATAAAATATGATTTTTTTGAAAACTTTTTTAGGTGATAGAAGTAATTAAAATGCATCCTTTGTCTTAACATGGTGAGTTCTGATCATTACATTTCTTTGTTAGTCATTCATGGATTCATGACACGGTTGGCTTAAAGATGCTGCAGTATCTCTCCAGGCATATATTCAATTATTCCTTGGAAGTACTGTAAATCACAACTGTTGTTGATTCAAGTGAAAAGAAATCTACTTCATATTAAATTTATCATACTGAGAGTTTCCTGCTTTTCTAACTTTCCCTGTTTTTTTCTTGTTTTACTTTGAGAATGATCATTCTGCCTATTTGCCTCTATAGAAGCAAAAAGTTATTTACATTAGTTACTTCAATATGAAAGTGTTAAAGGGAGCATGTAACCAAATTCAATCTAATTTATGCCGCCAGAACCACAAGCAGCATTATTACACACTGGATATACAAAAAGTGGTGTATATTTTATTTTAAAATGTTGCATTGTTTCAGAGAAAAAGTACTTTGAAAAGAAGGCCAGAAGCTTGTTCATTCAGGAGACCTTTCTGCTGCCGTTCTTGGCTAACTTCTCTCTCCTTAATCCATTTGAAAGATAGTCAACTGAAATAGTGTGGTAAGATGCCAGTCAGGGACTGCATCAGACTAATCAGCCAAGACACAAAGTTCTTGGCCATCTCTATAAACTGTGTTTAATCTAAAAATCGGTGGCATTTATAAGTAAACATGCTGTACCTGACAGGAATCCTGCAGCCAATGTCTGGTTTATGCTGCCCATTACTCAAACAACATTTACCTCATGACAAATTTCCTTAAGGGAATCTGTCAGAAGGATTGTGCCCAGTAACCTGCACAAAGTGTCAGGCCGGCGCCATTATAATGATTAAAATTATATCTTGGATGATGAAATCCATCATGTGGTTGTTATTCAATCTTCTATTTTCAGTTTTGTGTTAATAATATGCCAATGCTGCTGGGCAGGCCTGGAGGAGGGTCTTCATGTGATGTTCTGATTAGCTATTCATAATGCAGCCTGCTGACAGGTCACTGATCCCTCACTGACCTGCCCAATAGTTTGCATAATGAATACTTGTACATACTGAAGAAAAAAACAAAAAACGCTTCTGCAGGCAGGTGCCAGCCATGGCATCTGTGCTGTAGCATAATCACATGTTTATTTTCCAGTTAATAAGTATTCTTGATGATATTGAGCAGAGTGCAAAAAAAAAAACCTATTTGAAAATGGAGCCTGCCGGTCCTGCGCAGAAGCAGCTATCGGTGTGTATAGAGATCCTATAGCTGCTAATGCGCAGGCTCCGGCGGTGCCATCTTGCTGGTGAAGGGAAAAAAATTCCTCCTCCAATATGGCTCTGCCCACGCCTGCGCAGTAGCAAGGTAGGGGGCAGGTCACTGAGGTATCAGTGACCTGTCAGCAGTCTGTTTTATTAATACCTAATCAGAACACCACATGAAGACCCCCCACAGGCTGCCCAGAAACACGAGAATCTCATTAACTGAAAACTACAAATAAAGATTAAACAACAACCACAAGACACATTTCATCAACCAAGGTATCATTTTAATTAGTATAAAGTTGCCAACCTAACACTGTCTGTAGGTTACTGTGCACAATACTGCTAAGAAGTTCCCTTTAAAGTTACTTTCATCTATTGAAAGGAAATTTTACTTTCAATAGATGAAGGCTCTAGAGTCAGGTGTACTACCCATCAGACATTTTTTATCTTATCCCTTTAATTTATTTAAAAATTGTATATTGTTTTATATCATCTCAAGATTCTTTTTTGTAGATGACCTTCCGTATTTACTTATACCAAGCAACATATTTTTGTCTGCTGAATGAAACGTGGCTGGATGAGAGCCATGAATGGGCTGTTAACTTGCAGGGCTATAGTCTGTTCAGAAATGACCGAACGGATAAGCGAGGGAGAGGTGTGTGTTTATATGTAAAATCATCCTTAAAACCCATCCTGCGTTATAATATAGGTGAATCTAATGAAAATGTAGAGTCCCTGTGGGTGGAGATAAGGGGAGGGGGAAAACTAATAAATTACTGATAGGGGTTTGTTATAAGTCATAAAAAATAATGGAAGCAACGGAGAATATCGTCATAAAGCAAATAGATGAAGCTGCGACTCAAGGAGAAGTCATTATTATGGGGGACTTCAACTACCCTGAAATAGATTGGGGAAGGGAAATCTGCAGTTCCAGCAAAGGTAATCGGTTTGTGACAACTATGAGAGACAATTACCTTTCACAACTGGTTCAGGACCCAACAAGAAGGGGGGCACTGCTAGACCTAATATTAACCAACAGGCCAGACCGCATAGCAAATATAAGGGTTGGGGGTCACTTGGGGAATAGTGATCACAAAATTATAAGTTTTCATGTATCCTTTAATAAGATGTGTAGTAGAGGGGTTACAAGGACACTAAACTTCAGGAGGGCAAATTTCCAATGGATGAGAGATGATCTTAGTGCAATTAACTAGGCCGATATCCTGAGACATAAAAATACACAAAGAAAATGGGAGACGTTTATTAGCATCCTGGATAGGTCCTGTGCACAGTATATACCGTATGGGAATAAACATACTAGAATTAGGAGGAAACCAATATGGCTAAATAGAGCTGTAAGGGGAGCAATAAGTGACAAAAAGAAAGCATTTAGAAAATTAAAGGAAGTAGGTAGTGATGAGGCATTAAATAAATACAGAAAATTAAATAAATTCTGTAAAAAGCAAATCAAGGCAGCTAAGATTCAGACAGAGAAACTCATTGCCAGAGAGAGTAAAAATAATCCCAAAATATTTTTTAACTACGTAAATAGTAAGAAACTAAAAAATGATAGTGTTGGCCCCCTTAAAAATAGTCTGGGTGAAATGGTGGATGAGGATGAGGAAAAAGCCAATATGCTAAATGACTTTTTTTCATCAGTATTTACACAAGAAAATTCCATGGCAGACAAAATGATCAGTGATAACAAAAAATCCCCATTAAGTGTCACCTGCTTAACCCAGCAGGAAGTATGTCGGCATCTAAAAATCACTAAAATTGACTAAAATTGACATATCTCCGGGCCCGGATGGGATACACCCCTGAGTACGGCAGGAATTAAGTACAGTCATCGATAGACCATAATTTTTAATCTTTAAAGACTCCATAATAACAGGGTCTGTACCACAGGACTGGCGTATAGCAAATGTGGTGCCAATATTCAAAAGGGGACAAAAACTGAACTCGGGGATTATAGGCCAGTAAGCTTAACCTCTACTGTGTTTAAAATCCTGGAGGGCATTCTAAGGGATGCTATGCTATGCTATACTGGAGTATCTGAAAAAAAAATGACCCAATACAAACATGGGTTTACTAGGGGCCGTTCCTGTCAGACTAATCTGATCAATTTCTATGAAGAGGTAAGTTCTGGACGGGACCAAGGGAACCCAGTGGACGGAGTGTATATGGACTTTTCAAAAGCTTTTGATATGGTACCACACAAAAGGTTGATACATAAAATGAGAATAATGGGGAAAGGGGAAAATATGTGTAAGTTGGTTAAGAGCTAGCTCAGGGATAGGAAACAATGGGTGGTTATTAATGGAGCACACTCGGACTGGGTTGCGGTTAGCAGAGGGGTACCACAGGGGTCAGTATTGGGCCCTCTTCTTTTTAACATATTTATTAATGACCTTGTAGGGGGCAAACAGAGCAGAATTTCAATATTTGCAGATGACACTAAACTCTGCAGGGTAATCAATACAGAGGAGGACAATTTTATATTACAGGATGATTTAAGTAAACTGGAAGCTTTTTCTGACAAATGGCAAATTAGCTTTAATGGGGACAAATGTATGGTCATGCACTTGGGTAGAAGTAATAAGATGTATAACTATGTGCTTAATTCTAAAACTCTGGGCAAAACCATCAAAGAAAAGACCTGGGTGTATGGGTGGATGACAAACTCACATTCAGTGGCCAGTGTCAGGCAGCTGCTACAAAGGCAAATAAAATAATGGGATGCATTAAAAGAGGCATAGATGCTCATGAGGAGAACATAATTTTACCTCTATACAAGTCACTAGTTCAACCACACTTAGAATACTGTGTAGAGTTCTGGTCTCTGGTGTATAAGAATGACATAGCTGAACTAGAGCGGGTGCAGAGAAGAGCGACCAAGGTTATTAGAGGACTGGGGGGTCTACAATACCAAGATAGGTTATTACACTTGGGGCTATTTAGTTTGGAAAAACAAAGGCTAAGGGGTGATCTTATGTTACTGTATAAATATATGAGGGGACAGTACAAAGACCTTTCTGATGATCTTTTTAATCATAGACCTGAGACAGGGACAAGGGGGCATCCTCTACGTCTGGAGGAAAAAAGGTTTAAGCATAATAACAGACGCAAATTCTTTACTGTAAGAGCAGTGAGACTATGGAACTCTCTGCCGTATGATGTTGTAATGAGTGATTCATTACTTAAATTTAAGAGGGAACTGGATGCCTCTCTTGAAAAGTATAAAAAGTATAATGTTACAGGGTATATACACTAGATTCTTTGTTAGGGTGTTGATCCATTGCCGTATGTGGAGTCGGGAAGGAATTTTTTTTCCCCAGTGTGGAGCTTACTCTTTGCCACATGGGTTTTTTTGCCTTCCTCTGGATCAACATGTTAGGGCATATTAGGTTAGGCTATGGGTTGAACTATATGGACTTAAAGTCTTCCTTAAACCTTAATAACTATGTTTTTGTAATAGAAATATTCAGTTTAAAAATGTGATAGAACAGTGCATTTGTGGGTGTACCTACTATTCTCTCACAGCCTTAAGAATTAATAAAAGGCTCACTCCCAAGGGATACTTCACAATACCACAGTTTCAACAACATGTTCCAACACACTCAGATAAAAAAAAGATATATTAAGAAGGAACCAAAATAGTTCATTTATCTGTAAAATAAAATAAGGGAAAATGTCAAAAAAGGCCAAATCACATTCCTTGCATTTTCTTCTCTTCCTCCTAGAAACTCCCCCAATATAGAATTTACTTTAACTGCTTTCATATAAAAATACACCTAAAACATAGAATGTTTGCACCAAATAGAAGAAGTATAATTATACAAATTCTATAAATATTATTTAATAATTGCATTTTCAGTCACTGCTTAAATTAGAAATGAGCTGATTGACATATGAAGTGAGTTAGAATAAAATTTGCTAAAATTCATGAGAATTGATTTGCATTTTTCCCAGTATAAAAAAAACCTTGCCCACCACCATCGCCGAGTTAGGGTACTGTCACACAGTGCAATTTTGATCGCTATGACGGCACGATTCGTGACGTTGCAGCGTCGTATAATTATCGCTCCAGCGTCGTATACTGCGGTCACACGTTGCAATACACTGCGCTGGAGCGATAATTTCATGACGTATTTGCAATGTAGAAGCCGTTGGTAACTGTGCGCACATTGTATACAACCTGTGTCACACGATGCAATCATGCCGCCACAGCGGGACACTAGACGACGAAAGAAAGTTTCAAACGATCTGCTACGACGTACGATTCTCAGCGGGGATCCGGATCGCAGTAGCGTGTCAGACACAACAATATCGTAACGATATCGCTAGAACGTCACGAATCGTGCCGTTGTAGCGATCAAAATTGCACTGTGTGACAGTACCCTTAGCCAATGTAATTTTACAAGGCAGAGCTTTCTTTCCTACAATACCCTTTATTTGCCGTGCAGTGTACTAGTGATAACTCCAAAATCAACAATCCCAGTTGACACTGCTCGCTTTCTGATAACGCGCAGCCGACTTGGTTTGCATCTACAAATTGTGGTTTGTATCTCCAGATTCCACAAGGAAGTGGGATATATCTATATCATAGTGACTATCACCAGGAGTAAATCTCTCTTCCCCAGTACCACTACTGTGTGGGTAACTGTCATTTTGCATGGTGGTGCTTGCTTTCCCAAAGTGCTCGTCTGTCTCTTTCTCTCTTTTCATTACCTATATTAAGATTTTCACAATTTTTGTTGCCACAAATTTAATTTTTGAGTTAGATTTGGTAAATCCCGTGAATCTGAATTTCAAAAGATACGCTAAGCTCTAGTTTCAATCACAGGTAACAAATCCAATTGGTGATGCTCCTTATCTCATGGTTTGATATATCAGAATCTTAGTTGTCTCTGTAAACCCATGTCAATAAAAGCTTTATATTCAGATATTTTATCCCTTAGTTCCGCATCACCCTGTGTCAGCGGTGTTGTGGCTTAGACATCAAAGTGCGTAGTAAACAAGCGCTATCTGTGCTGGTACCATTTATTGATACAGGTGACTAGCTGGGTTCGCAAAGACAACAAATCCAACCAGGATTCTGGGACACTAGATGGCTAGACATGATAATCAAAGCACCCCCTGTGGGAGTTATCAGCTAAAATTGAAGCAGTACCAAAGACAATAGGAAGGCTCCTTTGGAAATAAATTCCTGCATGACTACTCCAACTTGAAGCTCTGTTTATAACAATTCTCTCAATAGTAGTGTTGAGCGATACCTTCCGATACTCAAAGGTATCGGTATCGGATGGGATCGGCCGATATCCAAAAAATATCGGATATCGCCGATACCGATACCCGATACCAATGCAAGTCAATGGGACACAAGTATCGGAAGCTATCCTGGATGGTTCCCAGGGTCTAAAGGAGAGGAAACTCTCCTTCAGGCCCTGGGATCCATATTCATGTAAAAAATAAAGAATTAAAATAAAAAATATTGATATACTCACCCCTCCGGCGGCCCCTGGACCTTAGCGATGTAACCGGCAGCCTCCGTTCCTAAGAATGAGGAGTGAAGGACCTTCGATGACGTCGCGGCTTGTGATTGGTCACGTGCCCGCTCATATGACCGCTCACGCGACCAATCACAAGCCGCGACGTCATCGCAGGTCCTAAACTCACTGCATTCTTAGGAATGGAGGCTGCCGGTTACATCGCTAAGGTCCAGGGGCCGCCGGAGGGGTGAGTATATCCATATTTTTTATTTTAATTCTTTATTTTTTACATGAATATGGATCCCAGGGCCTGAAGGAGAGTCTCCTCTCCTCCAGACCCTGGGAACCATACACTGGGAACTTCCGATTCCGTTTTCCGATATCACAAAAATATCGGAACTCGGTATCGGAATTCCGATACAGCAAATATCGGCCGATACCGATACTTGCGGTATCGGAATGCTCAACACTACTCAATAGAGATATGCCCACCATTTGGTACAAACATACCATGTGAAGCACAGCCACAATATTTAAGTATACCGTATATACTTGAGTATAAGCCGAGATTTTCAGCCCATTTTTTGGGGTTGAAAGTCCTCCTCTCGGCTTATACTCGAGTCATACCCAGGGGTTGGCAGGGGAGGGGGAGCGGGGGCTGTCTAATTATACTCACCTGCTCCTTGTGCGGTGCAGTCCCTGGTTCCCCGATGCCGCAGCTTCTTCCTGTACTGAGTGGTCACATGGTACCGCTCATTACAGTAATAAATATGCGGCTCCACCTCCCATAGGGGTGGAGCCGCATATTCATTACTTGTTGTGAATTTGCTTTTTGCTCCCTCTAGTGGTTACTAGTTTTTTGACTCTGGTTTTTCTGTCATTCCTTTTATCCGCACCTGGGTCGTTAGTTAGGGGTGTTGCTATATAAGCTCCCTGGACCTTCAGTTCAATGCCTGGCAACGTAGTTATCAGAGCTAGTCTGCTGTGCTCTTGTCTACTGATCCTGGTTCCAGTTATATCAGCTAAGTCTGCCTTTTGCTTTTTGCTATTTGTTTTGGTTTTGTATTTTTGTCCAGCTTGTTCCTAATCTATATCCTGACCTTTGCTGGAAGCTCTAGGGGGGCTGGTGTTCTCCCCCCGGACCGTTAGACGGTTCGGGGGTTCTTGAATTTCCAGTGTGGATTTTGATAGGGTTTTTGTTGACCATATAAGTTACCTTTCTTTATTCTGCTATCAGTAAGCGGGCCTCTCTGTGCTAAACCTGGTTCATTTCTGTGTTTGTCATTTCCTCTTACCTCACCGTCATTATTTGTGGGGGGCTTCTATCCAGCTTTGGGGTCCCCTTCTCTGGAGGCAAGAAAGGTCTTTGTTTTCCTCTACTAGGGGTAGCTAGATTCTCCGGCTGGCGCGTGTCATCTAGAATCAACGTAGGAATGATCCCCGGCTACTTCTAGTGTTGGCGTTAGGAGTAGATATATGGTCAACCCAGTTACCACTGCCCTATGAGCTGGATTTTTGTATTCTGCAGACTTCCACGTTCCTCTGAGACCCTCGCCATTGGGGTCATAACAGTTTGCCAGGCCAGTATTAAATGTTTAATGCATTGCAGAAGAGGGATTATAAGAAAGAAGATTCTGAGTTTTTTTTTTTTCTTCTTCCCCTTTACCTCAGAGTGGCTATGCTTGCTGCAGACATGAATGTCCAGACCTTGATTACAAGTGTGGACCAGCTGGCTACTCGTGTGCAGGGCATACAAGACTATGTTATCAGAAATCCTAGGTCAGAACCTAAAATACCGATTCCTGAACTGTTTTCCGGAGACAGGTTTAAGTTTAGGAATTTCGTGAATAATTGTAAATTGTTTTTGTCCCTGAGACCCTGTTCATCTGGAGATTCTGCTCAGCAAGTAAAAATTGTTATTTCGTTCTTACGGGGCGACCCTCAGGATTGGGCTTTTTCGCTGGCGCCAGGAGATCCGGCATTGGCTGATCTTGATGCGTTTTTTCTGGCGCTCGGTTTACTTTATGAGGAACCCAATCTTGAGATTCAGGCAGAAAAGGCCTTGCTGGCTATGTCTCAGGGGCAGGACGAGGCTGAAGTGTATTGCCAAAAATTTCGGAAATGGTCCGTGCTGACACATTGGAACGAGTGTGCACTGGCCGCTAATTTTAGAAATGGCCTTTCTGAAGCCATTAAGAATGTTATGGTGGGTTTTCCCATTCCCACAGGTCTGAATGATACTATGGCACTGGCTATTCAAATTGACCGGCGGTTGCGGGAGCGCAAAACTGCAAATTCCCTCATGGTGTTGTCTGAACAGACACCTAATTCGGTGCAATGTGATAGAAAAACCGCAAATTCCCTCATGGTGTTGTCTGACCAGACACCTGATTTAATGCAATGTGATAGAATCCTGACTAGAAATGAGTGGAAAATTCATAGACGCCGGAATGGCTTGTGCTACTACTGTGGTGATTCTACACATGTTATCTCAGCATGCTCTAAACGTATAGCTAAGGTTGTTAGTCCTGTCACCGTTGGTAATTTGCAACCTAAATTTATTCTGTCTGTAACTTTGATTTGCTCACTGTCATCTTATCCTGTCATGGCGTTTGTAGATTCAGGTGCTGCCCTGAGTCTCATGGATCTCTCATTTGCTAAGCGCTGTGGATTTACTCTTGAACCATTAGAAAATCCTATTCCTCTTAGGGGTATTGATGCTACACCATTGGCAGCAAATAAACCGCAGTATTGGACTCAGGTTACCATGTGCATGACTCCTGAACACCGCGAGGTGATACGTTTCCTGGTTTTACATAAAATGCATGATTTGGTTGTTTTAGGGCTGCCATGGTTACAGACCCATAATCCAGTCCTGGACTGGAAGGCTATGTCAGTCTCAAGTTGGGGCTGTCGTGGTATTCATGGGGATTCCCTGCCTGTGTCTATTGCTTCTTCTACGCCTTCGGAAGTTCCGGAGTATTTGTCTGATTATCAGGATGTCTTCAGTGAGTCTGAGTCCAGTGCACTGCCTCCTCATAGGGACTGTGACTGTGCTATAGATTTGATCCCGGGCAGTAAGTTTCCTAAGGGAAGACTGTTTAATCTGTCGGTACCTGAACATACCGCTATGCGTTCATATATCAAGGAGTCTCTGGAGAAGGGACATATTCGTCCGTCTTCTTCCCCTCTTAGTGCGGGATTCTTTTTTGTGGCAAAAAAGGACGGATCTTTGAGACCTTGTATTGATTATCGGCTTTTGAATAAGATCACTGTCAAATTTCAGTATCCTTTGCCGCTGTTGTCTGACTTGTTTGCCCGGATTAAGGGTGCCAAGTGGTTCACCAAGATAGACCTTCGTGGTGCGTACAACCTTGTGCGCATTAAGCAAGGTGATGAATGGAAAACCGCATTCAATACGCCCGAAGGTCATTTTGAGTACTTAGTGATGCCTTTTGGGCTCTCCAATGCGCCTTCAGTTTTTCAGTCCTTTATGCATGACATTTTCCGGAAGTATCTGGATAAATTTTTGATTGTTTATCTGGATGATATTTTGGTTTTTTCTGATAATTGGGATTCGCATGTGGAGCAGGTCAGGTTGGTCTTTAAAATTTTGCGTGAAAATTCTTTGTTTGTCAAGGGCTCAAAGTGTCTCTTTGGTGTACAGAAGGTTCCCTTTTTGGGGTTCATTTTTTCCCCTTCTGCTGTGGAGATGGACCCAGTCAAGGTCCGAGCTATTCATGATTGGACTCAGCCCTCGTCAGTTAAGAGTCTTCAGAAGTTCTTGGGCTTCGCTAACTTCTACCGTCGTTTTATCGCTAATTTTTCTAGCATTGTGAAACCTTTGACGGATATGACCAAGAAGGGCTCCGATGTAGCTAACTGGGCTCCTGCTGCCGTGGAGGCTTTCCAGGAGTTGAAACGCCGGTTTACTTCGGCGCCTGTTTTGTGCCAGCCTGACGTCTCACTTCCCTTTCAGGTTGAGGTGGATGCTTCGGAGATTGGGGCAGGGGCCGTTTTGTCGCAGAGAGGCCCTGGTTGCTCTGTTATGAAACCTTGTGCCTTTTTCTCTAGGAAGTTTTCGCCTGCCGAGCGAAATTATGATGTGGGCAATCGGGAGTTGTTGGCCATGAAATGGGCATTTGAGGAGTGGCGTCATTGGCTCGAGGGTGCTAAGCATCGTGTGGTGGTCTTGACTGATCACAAAAATCTGATGTATCTCGAGTCTGCTAAACGCCTTAATCCGAGACAGGCCCGCTGGTCATTGTTTTTCTCCCGCTTTGATTTTGTTGTCTCGTATTTACCAGGTTCAAAGAATGTGAAGGCCGATGCTCTTTCCAGGAGCTTTGTGCCTGATGCTCCTGGAGTCACTGATCCTGTTGGTATTCTTAAAGATGGAGTTATCTTGTCAGCTATTTCTCCGGATCTGCGACGTGTGTTGCAGAGATTTCAGGCTGATAGGCCTGAGTCTTGTCCACCAGACAGACTGTTTGTCCCGGATAAGTGGACCAGCAGAGTCATTTCCGAGGTTCATTCCTCGGTGTTGGCAGGTCACCCGGGAATTTTTGGCACCAGAGATCTGGTGGCCAGGTCCTTTTGGTGGCCTTCCTTGTCAAGGGATGTGCGGTCATTTGTGCAGTCCTGTGGGACTTGTGCTCGAGCTAAGCCTTGCTGTTCTCGTGCCAGCGGTTTGCTCTTGCCCTTGCCTGTCCCGAAGAGACCTTGGACACATATCTCCATGGATTTCATTTCTGATCTTCCGCTATCTCAGGGCATGTCCGTTATCTGGGTGATATGTGATCGCTTCTCCAAGATGGTCCATTTGGTTCCTTTGCCTAAGCTGCCTTCCTCTTCCGATCTGGTTCCTGTGTTTTTCCAGAACGTGGTTCGTTTGCACGGCATCCCTGAGAATATTGTGTCAGACAGAGGATCCCAGTTCGTTTCCAGGTTCTGGCGATCCTTTTGTAGTAGGATGGGCATTGATTTGTCGTTTTCGTCTGCTTTCCATCCTCAGACTAATGGACAGACGGAGCGAACCAATCAGACTTTGGAGGCTTATTTGAGGTGTTTTGTCTCTGCTGATCAGGACGATTGGGTGACATTCTTGCCATTGGCTGAGTTTGCCCTTAATAATCGGGCTAGTTCCGCCACCTTGGTTTCGCCTTTTTTCTGCAACTCTGGTTTCCATCCTCGCTTTTCTTCGGGTCATGTGGAGCCTTCTGACTGTCCTGGGGTGGATTCTGTGGTGGATAGGTTGCAGCAGATCTGGAATCATGTGGTGGACAACTTGAAGTTGTCACAGGAGAAGGCTCAGCGCTTTGCCAACCGCCGTCGCGGTGTGGGTCCCCGACTACGCGTTGGGGATTTGGTATGGCTTTCTTCCCGCTTTGTTCCTATGAAGGTCTCCTCTCCCAAATTTAAACCTCGTTTTATTGGGCCTTACAAGATATTGGAAATCCTTAATCCTGTATCTTTTCGTCTGGATCTTCCTGTGTCGTTTGCTATTCACAATGTATTTCATAGGTCCTTGTTGCGGCGGTACATTGTGCCTGTAGTTCCTTCTGCTGAGCCTCCTGCTCCGGTGTTGGTTGAGGGCGAGTTGGAGTACGTGGTGGAGAAGATCTTGGATTCTCGCCTCTCCAGGCGGAGGCTTCAGTACCTGGTCAAGTGGAAGGGCTATGGTCAGGAGGATAATTCCTGGGTGGTCGCCTCTGATGTTCATGCGGCCGATTTAGTTCGTGCCTTTCATGCCGCTCATCCTGATCGCCCTGGTGGTCGTGGTGAGGGTTCGGTGACCCCTCACTAAGGGGGGGGTACTGTTGTGAATTTGCTTTTTGCTCCCTCTAGTGGTTACTAGTTTTTTGACTCTGGTTTTTCTGTCATTCCTTTTATCCGCACCTGGGTCGTTAGTTAGGGGTGTTGCTATATAAGCTCCCTGGACCTTCAGTTCAATGCCTGGCAACGTAGTTATCAGAGCTAGTCTGCTGTGCTCTTGTCTACTGATCCTGGTTCCAGTTATATCAGCTAAGTCTGCCTTTTGCTTTTTGCTATTTGTTTTGGTTTTGTATTTTTGTCCAGCTTGTTCCTAATCTATATCCTGACCTTTGCTGGAAGCTCTAGGGGGGCTGGTGTTCTCCCCCCGGACCGTTAGACGGTTCGGGGGTTCTTGAATTTCCAGTGTGGATTTTGATAGGGTTTTTGTTGACCATATAAGTTACCTTTCTTTATTCTGCTATCAGTAAGCGGGCCTCTCTGTGCTAAACCTGGTTCATTTCTGTGTTTGTCATTTCCTCTTACCTCACCGTCATTATTTGTGGGGGGCTTCTATCCAGCTTTGGGGTCCCCTTCTCTGGAGGCAAGAAAGGTCTTTGTTTTCCTCTACTAGGGGTAGCTAGATTCTCCGGCTGGCGCGTGTCATCTAGAATCAACGTAGGAATGATCCCCGGCTACTTCTAGTGTTGGCGTTAGGAGTAGATATATGGTCAACCCAGTTACCACTGCCCTATGAGCTGGATTTTTGTATTCTGCAGACTTCCACGTTCCTCTGAGACCCTCGCCATTGGGGTCATAACATTACTGTAATGAGTGGTAACGGTGACCGCTCAATACAAGAAGAAGCTGCGGCGTCAGGGAAGCAGGGACTGCACCACACCAGGAGCAGGTGAGTATAAAGGGGAGGGGAGAGCTGCACTGCATGATATTCACCTGCTCCTCATTCCGGTGCCGCTCCATCTTCAGAGTCTTCTGCAGTGACGCTCAGGTCAGAGGGCGCGGTGACATTGTTAGTGCACGCCCTCTGCCTGAAAGTCAGTGCAGAAGACGCTGAAGATGGAGCGGCGCTGGAACGAAGTCAGGTGAATATTGAAAGTGCCGGGGGCCTGAGCGACCGAGAGGTAAGTATGTGATTTTTTTTATCGCAGCAACAGCAAATGGGGTAAGTGTCTGTATGGAGCATCTGATGGAGCCATAATCAACGTTTGTGCAGCACTGTATGGGGCAAGTGTCTATATGGAGCATCTTATGGGGCCATAATCAATGTTTGTGCAGCACTATATGGCTCAAATATCTTTATGGAGCATCTTATGGGGCCATAATTAACGTTTACTGAGCATTATATGGGGCAAGTGTCTGTATGGAGCATCTTATGGGGCCATAATCAAGGTTTGTGCACCACCATATGGGAACATAGCTATAGTAGGAATTAAAACATAACCTTTATTTTAAAAGGAGATAAAATACCAGAAAACTTTAAACAAACAACAAATAATCACCTCAAATAAGTACCAAATGACACATCCTGTATAGTAATGTGTCAATAATGGCACTGATAGATAATCATAGGAACATTAATTCTACTTGTGAAGTACACTGTCCCAAAATATAGGATACCTTTAAACAATAATACCAGCACAAAGTGCGGGATTAAGTCAGGTAATCTTATTGTCTTGTATAGATATCAGCAGGTATCAAAGAAGTATCAAAAAATCAATACTTAAACAGGCGGGATGAAAACAAAATAAGGTGAAAATCATAAGCATAAAAACAGGAATGATCTCACCAATTGCCATAGACCAGGTCAGTGATGCCCATGATTCGCTGGAGCGGAGAGTTCCATGGATCAGCGATGTCGGGAGACAATACCCTGTCGATCCCTAAGGGGCTATCGATAGACCTGCGTCCCAGACTCCCGCCCTTACAAGGGCAGTCCACAGCTACCCCTGAGCAAAATCATGCCCTGCACTCTCCCTATTGAAGTGTCCCGACACATGGGACACTTCAATAGGGAGAGTGCAGGGCATGATTTTGCTCAGGGGTAGCTGTGGACTGCCCTTGTAAGGGCGGGAGTCTGGGACGCAGGTCTATCGATAGCCCCTTAGGGATCGACAGGGTATTGTCTCCCGACATCGCTGATCCATGGAACTCTCCGCTCCAGCGAATCATGGGCATCACTGACCTGGTCTATGGCAATTGGTGAGATCATTCCTGTTTTTATGCTTATGATTTTCACCTTATTTTGTTTTCATCCCGCCTGTTTAAGTATTGATTTTTTGATACTTCTTTGATACCTGCTGATATCTATACAAGACAATAAGATTACCTGACTTAATCCCGCACTTTGTGCTGGTATTATTGTTTAAAGGTATCCTATATTTTGGGACAGTGTACTTCACAAGTAGAATTAATGTTCCTATGATTATCTATCAGTGCCATTATTGACACATTACTATACAGGATGTGTCATTTGGTACTTATTTGAGGTGATTATTTGTTGTTTGTTTAAAGTTTTCTGGTATTTTATCTCCTTTTAAAATAAAGGTTATGTTTTAATTCCTACTATAGCTATGTTCCTATAATTTTGGTGGGATCCTGTTGGATTATTCCAAAGAGTCATTTAGTATTGCTGTTTTCGCACCACCATATGGGGCAAGTGTCTGAATGGAGCATCTTATGGGGCCCATCTTAAACTTTATGGAGCATCTTATGGGGCCATAATCAACGTTTGTGCAGCACTATATGGAGCAAATATCTTAAAGGAGCATCTTATGGGGCCATAATCAACGTTGGTGCAGCACTATGTGGTGCAAATATCTTTATGGAGCATCTTATGCGGCCATAATTAATGTTTGTGGAGCATTTTATGGGGCAAGTGTCTGTATGGAGCATCTTATGGGGCCATAATCAAGGTTTGTGCAGCACTATATGGGGCAAATATCTTTATGGAGCATCTTATGGGGCCATAATCAACATTTGTGCAGCATTATATTGGGCAAATGTGTCTATGGAGCATCTTATGGGGCCATTATTAACCTTTATGCAGGATTATATGGGGCATATTTTAATATGGAGCATCTTATGGGGCCATCATAAACTTTATGGAGCATTATATGAGGCTCCTGATTCAATATGGATATTCAAAAACATTTAACCTACTGATGTCTCAATTAATTTAACTTTTATTGGTATCTATTTTTACTTTTGACATTTACCGGTAGCTGCTGCATTTTCCACCCTAGGGTTATACATGAGTAGTGTTGAGCGATACCGTCCGATACTTGAAAGTATCGGTATCGGAAAGTATCGGCCGATACCGGCAAAGTATCGGATCCAATCCGATACCGATACCCGATACCAATACAAGTCAATGGGACTCAAGTATCGGACGGTATTCCTGATGGTTCCCAGGGTCTGAAGGAGAGGAAACTCTCCTTCAGGCCCTGGGATCCATATAAATGTGTAAAAGAAAGAATTAAAATAAAAAATATCGCTATACTCACCTGTCCGACGCAGCCTGGACCTTAGCAAGGGAACCGGCAGCGTTGTTTGTTTAAAATTCGCGCTTTTACTTGGTTACGTGAAGTCCCGGCTTGTGATTGGTCAGGGCGGCCATGTTGCCGGGACGCGGACCAATCACAGCAAGCCGTGACGAAATTACGTCACGGCTTGCTGTGATTGGTCCGCGTCCCGGCAACATGGCCGCCATTAACCAATCACAAGCCGTGACGTCACGGGAGGCTGGACACGCGCGCTTTTTAAAAAGCGTGCGTGTCCAGCCTCCAGTGACGTCCCGGCTTATGATTGGTCACGGCGCCATGTTGCCGGGACGCGGACCAATCACAGCAAGCCGTGACAAAATTACGTCACGGCTTGCTGTGATTGGTCCGCGTCCCGGCAACATGGCCGCCATTAACCAATCACAAGCCGTGACGTCACGGGAGGCTGGACACGCGCGCTTTTTAAAATGGGCGCGTGTCCAGCCTCCCGTGACGTCACGGCTTGTGATTGGTTGCGCCGCGGTCAACCAATCACAAGCCGGGAGGCTGGACACGCGCGCATTTTAAAATTTTAAAATGCGCGCGTGTCCAGCCTCCCGGCTTGTGATTGGTTGATCGCGGCGCAACCAATCACAAGCCGGGACGTCACGGGAGGCAGGACACGCGCCCATTTTAAAATGCGCGCGTGTCCAGCCTCCCGTGACATCACGGCTTGTGATTGGTTGCGTCTCCCATGTGACTGCGACGCAACCAATCACAAAGCCGGGACGTAATTTTAAAATCCTTAAGGACCTGAAATTACGTCACGGCTTGCTGTGATTGGTTGCGTCGCCCATGTGACTGCGACGCAACCAATCACAACGCCGGAACGTAATTTTAAAATCCTGAAGGACCTGAAATTACGTCACGGCTTGCTGTGATTGGTTGCGTCCCGGTCACATGGGCGGCACGCAACTAATCACAAGCCGGGACTCACGTAAAGGAAAGAAAAGCGCGAATTTTAAACAAAGAACGCTGCCGCTTCCCTCGGTAAGGTGCAGGCTGCGTCGGAGAGGTGAGTATAGCAATATTTTTTATTTTAATTCTCTCTTTTACACATTTTTACATTAATGTTGTTTCGATACCGATACCCGATATCACAAAAATATCGGATCTCGGTATCGGAATTCCGATACAGCAAGTATCGGCCGATACCCGATACTTGCAGTATCGGAATGCTCAACACTATACATGAGTCATTAAGTCTTCCCAGTTTTTTGTGCCAAAATTAAGGGGGTCAGCTTATACTCGAGTATATACGGTACCTATATTTATATATCATACTACTGAACGTAGTTTGCATTTCTTTTTTTTCTGGGAGCACCACTTTTCTGCCAGTGGATCTGTTCCTGTATATGCTAATTGTGTTATTAGGTTGGTATCTATTTCTCTGCATGCATTTTGGTGTGAGGCTTGTGCTCAGAGCAGTCCTTGGAAGTTTGCTACCTATGTGGCTAGGTTAGATCTATTACTCCCCCAGGGTATAGGGGTGACTTTGCTGCCATTATAAAAGTTGATTGGTTCCTTCACAAATCATCACTCTCTATTTCCTTCGAAATGACCATATACAATCTCTTTACACTTCCTATATAGTACTTGTTGGAAGCTGTCAGTATCTTTTGCCAATAACTCTCAAGGCAACTGAACATTGCAACCTCTGAGAGAAAATCTACATTCTTTCAGGAGTTGTAAAAACTGTTGGCAAGAGTTGCTGACAGCTCCTGTTGTAATGACTGTACAGCTAGTGGAAAAAGACTATTCAATACCAACCTCAGCAATACAGCTACATTCTATGTAGTTCAGTTTGGGAAAAATGATATCAGAAGATATTAAGGAAGGAGAGATAACAAATGTCGGTGAGGTGGGAGAATATAACTAAAGGTACCTTCACACTAAGCGACTTTACAATGATAATGATAGCGATCCGTGACGTTGCAGCGTCCTGGCTAGCGATATCATTGTGTTTGACACGCAGCAGCGATCAGGATCCCGCTGTGAGATCGCTGGTCGTTGCTGAAAGTCCAGAACTTTATTTTGTCGCTGGATCTCCCGCTGACATCGCTGAATCGGTGTGTGTGACACCGATCCAGCGATGTCTTCACTGGTAACCAGGGTAAACATCGGGTTACTAAGCGCAGGGCCGCGCTTAGTAACCCGATGTTTACCCTGGTTACCATTGTAAAAGTAAAAAAAAAAAACACATACTCACATTCCGGTGCCCGGCGTCCGCTTCCCTGCACTCCTCCTGCATCCTGTGTAAGTGCCGGCCGTAAAGCAGAGCGGTGACGTCACCGCTCTGCTCTCTGGGAGATGCCAGAGATGTTCGGCGCTGACACAGGATGCAGGAGGAGTGCAGGGAAGTGGAGGCCGGGCACCGGAATGTGAGTATGTGTTTTTTTTTAACTTTTACAGTGGTAACCAGGGTAAACATCGGGTTACTAAGCGCGGCCCTGCGCTTAGTAACCCGATGTTTACCCTGGTTATCAGGGGACTTTGGCATCATTGGTCGCTGGAGAGCTGTCTTTGTGACAGCTCTCCAGCGACCACACAACGACTAAACAGCGATGCTGCAGCGATCGGCATCGTTGTCTGTATCGCTGCAGCGTCGCTTAGTGTGAAGGTACCTTAAGGGATGAGAGAAAGAGATTAGGATAAGAGGAAGCTGATGCTTAAGGGAAGGCAGAAGAGAAGATATCTGAAATGGAGCTGAAGAATGCGGGCTAAGGTGATATCTTAAAATGGAACGTGGGTCCTGGAGATTCAAGTTGTGCCTTTGGTAATTGGGAAATTTGGTTTGAGTATGATGCCTTAAGAAAAGTGAAGTGACTTTCTTGGTTAAGGAAGAGAAAAATAACTATTGGAGAGGGACAATTATCATTCGGTGATTCTAAGGAGGATAAACTATGCTTAGATAATCCTGAGCGATAGAGATAGTCTTCACTTGTCAAGCTGGTGAGAAATATAGTGCTAGAGAAGGTGATTATATCTGCAATAAAAGACTAAAAAAGGATTTGGTTGTAGTCTGTTACCATGGAGACAGATGCGTATGTTTAGGTATTGCAGACAAATGAAAATATAGAAAATTGTTAGAACTTTTACAAAACTTGCTTAATTTTCTAATCTCAAAAGTGGGCAAATTGTTAATTTTGTTCTTCTTCCTATAGTGGTAGTGCAGGGGGTGAGAGAGCTACACATGGTGCTAGCTAACCGAAAGCCAGCCCAGCTTGATCAGTAATACAACCATATTCTTCCATATTTTTATTCCCCTTCTCTCACCAAATGCTGTGCAACATAGATTATTATTATTATTATTTATATAGCACCATTAATTCCATGGTGCTGTACATGAGAAGGGGTTACATCAAAATACAAATATCACTTACAGTAAACAAAGCTAACAACAACAAACTGGTACAGAGGGAAGAGGACCCTGCCCTTGTGGGCTTACAATCTACAGGATTATGGGGAAGGAGACAGTAGGTCGAGGGTTGCAGTAGTTCCAATGGTGTTGAGGTGGCCGTGTGGTCTTTACAGGCTGTAAGTGAAGAGATGGGTTTTCAGGTTTCTTTTGAAGGATCCAAAAGTAGTGGATAACCGGATGTGTTGGGGCACTGAATTCCAGAGGATGGGTGATATTCGGGAGAAGTCTTGGATGCGATTGGGTGAGGAGCGAATAAGCGTGGAGGAGAGGAGGAGGTCTTGGGAGGACCGGAGATTACGTGAGGGAAGATATTGAGAGATTAGTGTGGAAATATACGGAGGAGAAAGATTATGGATGGCTTTGTAGGTCAGTGTTAGTAATTTAAACTGGATACGCTGAGAAATTGGGAGCCAGTGAGAGGATTTGCAAAGAGGGGAAGCAGGAGTGTAGCGAGGAGAGAGATTAATTAGTCGGGCAGCAGAGTTAAGGATGGACTGGAGGGGTGCGAGAGTGTTAGAAGGTAGGCCACAGAGGAGTATGTTGCAGTAGTCGAGGCGGGAGATGATTAGGGCATGCACGAGCATTTTGGTAGAGTGTGGATTGAGGAAAGGACGGATTCTGGAAATATTTTTGAGCTGGAGGCGACAAGAGGTGGCGAGAGCTTGGATGTGCGGTTTGAAGGACAGGGCAGAGTCAAGGGTTACTCCGAGGCAGCGGATTTTGGGGACAGGGGAAAGTGTGATTTCATTTATTTTGATAGATAGATCAGGTAGGGACGATATGCGAGATGGAGGAAAGATAATTAGTTCAGATTTGTCCACATTGAGCTTGAGGAAGTGAGAGGAGAAGAAGGAGGATATGGCTGATAGACACTCTGGGATTCTGGAGAACAGAGAGGTGACATCTGGGCCAGAGAGGTAGATCTGAGTGTCATTGGCATATAGATGGTACTGGAAGCCATAGGACCTTATGAGTTGTCCCAGGCCAAGTGTATATATTGAGAAGAATAAGGGTCCTAGGACAGAGCCTTGAGGGACACCAACAGAGAGGGGGCAAGATGAAGAGGTAGTATGGGAGAAGGAAATGCTAAATGTGCGGTTGGCAAGGTATGAGGAGATCCAAGATAGGGCAATGTCTTTGACGCCAAAGGAAGAGAGGATCTGTAGTAGGAGGCAGTGGTCAACTGTGTCGAAGGCAGAGGACAGGTCTAGGAGGAGGAGTATAGAGAATTGTCTGTTAGCTTTGGCTGTAAGTAGATAAAGTGTAATTATGAATTTACCTGGAAAGATTATTGTGAATGAATATGCTTAAAAAAGCTCATTCCACGATTCGCTTTCCATGTAAACAGGCTTGTGATCACCTGATAAACCAGCAAAATGCTCATTCATTGTGTGAAATGAACTTTCATACAGCTCATAAGATCGTTGTTTTTGGCGGTGTACAGTCCAGTGCAAACAGGACTTGCATGTTGAAGAGTAGTGTAGCCTATGCGGAAAGTATTAACTATTACAGATTCCTTAATGCACATTGCTTACTTTGACTTTTCTTTCTAAACAATCTATTAAACAACTTCCAATTAGTAAAAGTTTACTGATCGACAGTTGTTAAAGGGGTATTCCCATCTTAGAGTTCCTATTCCAATGCGTAGTAGGTGTAATCATAATAGTATTAGCAAATACCTCCAATTAGAAATTAGATTATTTATTTATTTAAATAGAAATGCAGTATCGTTCTTCTGATTCTCTGTGCCATGTTGCTTACCCTAAGCTACTGAAATGCAGGGCATTTAAGTAGCTTAGGTATCCATGGTTATGATTACTCATATAGTGAAAGTTAGCTAGATAGTTAAGTGTTTGTTATCGGAACCGTGAGCACCTAAGCTACTGCAATGCCTTGCAAATGCGGTAAGTAACATAGCTAATTAGAAGAACAATTCTACATTCTAATTGGAGAAATTTGCTAATATAATTATTACACCTATTACATATTGGAATAGGATCTCGGAGATGGGAATACTCCTTTATGTGGCATTATTTTGAGACAAATAAGGTCATTGAACACTAACACAGAGCCTGAAGTTAGAGAAAGAGAGACTGCAGGCCATCCAAATGTGTGGAAGGCAGATATAACCCCTAATAAAGTACAAATTTGTATTGCATAAAACAATATATAGATAGATGCCCTCTAATGAACCTACCTACTATCTTTTGGGCTTCAGGTATTTGTAAACCTGGTTACGCTTATACTATATACATATGTCTAGTGACGTCTAATACGCTAAGTGATGCGTTCACTAGAGATGATAAAATCAATTTAGGCTATAAGATTCTCCACAAATCAGAGATTAGCATTTTGAAGAAACAGTGGAGAAAATTTGTTAATCTCATGTTCGCCTGTATCTTGTCAAATGAAATTTAAAGCAAATACATTCCTCATTTCTGCAATGGTATTAGTAAAACACCTATCATAGTATTATCGTCTTAGGTGATCTTGAATGAAAGATAACTGTATATATTCCTGCAAGTGCTATATGAAGAGTATGGAAAGAAAAAAACTGAGCGACCCAGCAGTGCAGACAATATAGTGCACTGTAGCTGAAGGAAATAACAGAAGTGCTGAACAGCTTGCCAATAAAGGTTTGCAAATTACCTTTACAAAATGGATAACAGGACAACCACATTATAATGTGATAAGGTCACAGAAACCAATTTGTCTGCCTAGCATTTAATATAGCAAGGAATGTCAGTTTTACATAGGTATCAATCCATTAAAAAGACCACTTGAACAATTATATTTTTAAATGGGAGATGTGCCCAATAATAAGAAAGAACATGGGGCACAGTTCCCACAGTCTTTGATTTGGTAAAGTCCATTGTAACACAATTTATGTTTTATTTTTCTTGATACTCATTTTTTTTACCAGTTTATGACAACTTGGACTTTCTATTCAATAGTTACTAGGTTAAATAAAATAGAAAAACAAGCGAGTTGTGTATTCATCCTCCAGTAACACTCATATGTTTTTCTGAGTCATAGCTACATCGATACTTTATAAACATATTCATCTCAATTAAGTGTTACTTTGTAGATATAGATGACTGACATATCTTAGTATGTCATACAAGTTTACCGTAAAATAAAGAGGTTCACAATTTAAGTTGTCTTTACTTTGTTATTAGAGAATAGAGTTGCAGGCTATTACTATATACAGGGGCATCCCATAATAAATGTTCAGAACATGTTGCTGATATTTATTTTTACCTAGTCAGTCAATCAATGACATATGCCAAAAAGTCAAATCTGCTAAATGTGCAGAATATATCCTTTGGAAAGATATGCACTAACTCCATAATGCAGTGTAAAGAAACTTCATAATGGAATCCATAAATGTAAAAATTGTGTTGAAGGTCTCTAAAACCATTGATGGTGATATAAGGTAAATTTTATATTCTGTTTTGGGTTTACTTGACCTATACTTTCACAAGATGCCCCCAAAATTGCAGTTTTACATTATGTAGTTGCATATCACTCATTGGGCACAAAAAATGTAGGTCATACAGTGCAAACAATGTGATATAGTGTAAATAGACCTTACAAATATTTTTAAATCCCGAAGATGTTTCCAAAAATACCACAAGTCTGCAAGGATAAAATTCATATGATTTTTACATACTTCACGTAACTGAACATAGTAAAAATATTGAAAAAGTTCCATCACGTATAGTTTTTTCACAAACACTGACTCAATACGCTTTTTCTTGCACTATGCTTTGACCCCTTTGCGTGACCTTTGGTTGACGATTTTGGTGCCATTAGATAGGTTAGAAATGGATTTTCATGGTACAGAAGCTGAGAAAAGAAATTCCTTTCATACTTTTCTCAAGATGGAACTCTAACATATTGCAGTGATACTCCTGGGCTGATGGAAAAATCTTACAATAAATATATTACAAATGAGTAGAGACTCTTTATCGATTTATCCAAAAGTCTGAAAGCTATGCTACTGCAAAATGGCTGCAAGTATGCTTTATTGCTATAGGGCATTCTGTGCATTTGAAGGAAAGCTATGAGAATTTAGTCTTTATTCTCCAGAAACACAACTATGAGGATCAAGGATGGTTAATATGTGGTGATATGAAAGTTCTCTCTTTGCTTCTTGGACAGCAAGGAAGATACACAAAGTACCCATGTTTTTTGTGTGAATGAGATTGCCTGGATAGGACTCTCTGGTACCATAAAAGTTATCCAAAAAGAACATCTTTGCAACCTGGACTCAAGAACAGTGTTGCAGAAAGTTTAGTTGATCCCACTAAAGTTTTCCTGCCACCACTCCATATTAATCTTGGGCTGATGAAGGATTTTGTTACAGCTCTACTGAAAGAAGTGCTTTAAGTACCTGTTTACCAAGTTTCATGGACTGTCTGAAGCAAAACTGAAGGAAAGCATTTTTGTAGGTCCAGATATTCAGAAACTCATGAAGGACAATGTGTTTAAAACAATAATGAAAGCTGCTGAGACAAGGGCTTGAGATTATTCTAAATAAGTTGTGAAGAAATTTCTAAGTAACAACAAAGATCCAAAATTTAAGTCCATTGTAAGAAACATCCTGAAACATTTCAAAGCTTTGGGTTGTCTGATAAATTTGACATTACATTTTTAACATTCCCGTTTGGTCTACTTTTCTGAAAACCTTGGTGGCTGTTAGTGAAGAGCAAGGAGAAAGATTTCATAAGGATATCAAGGAAATGAAACGACAATGCCAAAGTTAATGGAATGTAACCATAATGGTGGAATACTTGGATGCTTCACAAAGAAGATCCACAGGCCTTCTATAAGAGAAAATGTATCAAAAGAACCATTGAAGAAAAAAGGAAAATGTGCAAGAATTAATTTCCAATAAAGTTGCAGAATGAATGTTAAATATAGTTTTATATATATCATATTGTGTGCGTTTCTGGCTACAATAAAGATTTTTCTTGTTCATCTTGCCTGTATGTAATTTCATGCAAGTTTTGTGCAAAATCCATAAGGGGTGGTTACTGTAAGAACAGAATTTTTTTTTCAAATCAGGGCATAAAAAACATAAGAATCAGCCATTGGATTTGAAAGAATTTTCATAAACCCAACTTTGCATATGTGTGTTATCTTTCTATTTTTACAGGGGGCATATATATCCTGGTTATCAGTAGATCAATTAGTAGTGTCCAGTTTCATCATTATTTTTTTTACATCTAATCCACTTGGCATCATTTTTATAAAAACTCCAGGGAATTAAACAAATGCAAACTTAATAATGTGCATGTCAATGTCTATGTTTGGTAAAAAACAAACCAAAAAAAAATAAATAAAAAAAACATACTAAAAAGACAAAGCAAAATGAATCAATATAAATCCTGAAATATAGTACCCTAGTTTGCTGTATGGTGTGAACAGTGAATACTGATTTAATGTCGAATTCTATGATCCCAAAATGCAGAATCAGCTTTATCTCGCTATATCATTTCCAACAATGTATTTTTACAGATATCAGTACAAAGCCTGACTTGATATAAACGGAATCAATATTAATATTTTCAATATGGAAGACATTTCTCTGAAGCTTCATTCCCTAAAGCAACCCAGTTATAGTGCTGACAATTAGGATACTTACTTCCTATGGGAGCCTAGAGGATTTATCTCACAGAAAACAATGAAATTTACTTATGAAGTCTTCAGTTGTCTTTGTAGAAAGATCCTCCTGCATAGTTGGGATATTTAATGAAAATAGACATTAATCAATTTAAGCCAGAGCATACGTTGCACAAAGCACTAAAGCATGTCGGAATGGAAAATATTAATCTAAAGCGTTCAATATCCAAAGTCTTCAAAAATCCATAAAATATTCCGAATAGTTTGCACAACCGAACATAAAAAAATTAAATCTTGTCAGTGTTTACTTTAATCAGTAATATATTATATGTTCTGACAGCAGGGCTGTCGTTACTTGGAAGTCCTGATATATTTGGATATTAAATTAAAGTAAAATGTGTTGTCATTAAAAGATAAACATGATATGAAAACTAGATATCCAAACAAATTTCTGCTGAAATCATATATTCTAAGCACGATGAAAAATTAGAATAAAATAGCATAGCTAGAATGATGCTTAATTACAGTACCAAATTCCACCCCAAAGAATGCAATTTTTTTCTTGCTCCTTCCTTTACATAGATACACAGCAGTTTAACATTTATCAACATACAGAGGACTTATTCACAGAGCCTTGTTACGTCCCTTCATGGACAAATATGTAAAATTGCAAAAACAGATGGCTAGATAGATAGATGACATCTACCTTTTGGAAGTGCATTGAACAGCAGAGTGGATTGCTGCTGGGGAAAAAAAAAACTTTAAATCTGCTTAGCGAATGTGAACGAGCTGAGTGTGACCAGAGCGTAAGTGCAAATGGTGATAAATGTGTGACTTGTGATTCAGTGACTTTGGATTCAGGGAGTTCCAAAGGGAGGAATTACTGAATTGCTAATCTGTATTTTATTAATACTTTGCATTTATTTTCATTTAACTTTTCTGTCATGTGCAATCCCCATTAGGAAATTTGCTCCACTATTGATAATGCCATTCAGTGTAAATCTTCCCACATGTATGCAATCCTTGAACAGCCAGTCGAGGGTGCATACTGCTGTGCGAGATGTGAGCAAGTTGTGCATTTGGAAGCCCAGATACTGGATCTATATGTGCAGCTGGCAACACTGAGATCCGTGGACAATATGGAAAGGAGTCTTCTGCTCACTGAGCAGACGCTCAATGGGATAGATGACAGGGGGGATGCTAGGATGCAGATGCAAGACAGTGAATTAGCAAGCTGGGTGACAGATAGAAAGCTGGGGTAGAGTGCCAGGGAGGCTAGGCCTGATCTGGCACACCCCAATTAGTTTGCTAAGTTGGTGGATGAGGGGGGTGCTAGTACAAAGGTAGCACTGCTGGAGCAAGGCATGTCCTCTGAAGCCGGAGGAGTGTCTGCTCCAGTAAGGGGGGAAATAGAAGAGCAGGGCAGGTCAGACAGGTGCTGGTAGTGGGGGACTCAATTATTTGGTGAACAGATAGGGCAATCTGTCACAAAGACAGGGATCATCAAATGGTGTGTTGCCTACCTGGTGCTCGAGTCCGACTCATTGCTGATCAGGTGGACAGATTACTGGGAGGGGCTGGTGAGGACCCAGCGGTCAAGGTGCACATTGGCACAAATGACAAAGTTTGAGGTTCATGAATGGTTCTTAAAAACGATTTTAGGGAATTAGGCTGCAAGCTTAAAACAAGGACCTCCAACATGGTATTTTCTGAAATACTGCCTGTACTACGTGCCACGCCAGAGAGGCTATGGGAGATTAGGGAGGTTAATAAGTGGCTCAAGAATTGGTGTAGGAAGGAGGGGTTTGGGTTCCTGGAGAACTGGGATGACTTATCAGTTGGCTACAGGTTCTATGCTAGGGTCTAGCTGCAACTCAATGGGGAAGGTGCAGCTGTGCTGGGGGAGAAAATGGCTAGAAGGTTGGAGGAGTGTTTAAACTAAGGATTGGGGGGTATTCATTTTATAGGAAAGGAAGATAGTGCAGATAGAGACCTGGGCACAAATAATGAAATTGGGGTGGTGGCATGCGGGGTGGGGTTAGGACAGTTAAGAATTTAAGAAAGAATAGAGGTACAGAGAGATACATAAAGTACATGTATACTAATGCTGAAAGCCTCGCCAACAAAATGGAGGAATTAGAATTAATTTTGTTGGAGCATAATTATGACATGATGGGGATATCTGAGACATGGTTGGATGAGAGCCATGACTGGGCTGTTAACTTAAAGGGCTATAGTCTATTCAGAAATGACCATACAGATAAGCAAGGGCGAGGTGTGTGTCTATATGTAAAATCATCCTTAAAACCCATCCTGCGTGATAATATATGTGAATCTAATGAAAATGTAGAGTCCCTGTGGGTTGAGATAAGGGGAGGGGGAAAATAATAAGTTACTGATAGGGGTTTGTTATAAGTCTCCAAAAATAATGGAAGCAACAGAGAATATCCTCGTAAAGCAAACAGATGAAGCTGTGACTTAAGGAGAAGTCATTATTATGGGGGACTTCAACTACCCTGAAATAGATTGGAGTACAGAAACCTGCAGTTCCTGCAAAGGTAATAGGTTTTTGACAACTATGAGACACAATTACCTTTCACAACTGGTTCAGGACCCAACAAGAAGGGGGGCACTGCTAGACCTAAAATTAACCAACAGGCCAGACCACATATCAAACATAAGGGTTTGGAGTCGCTTGGGGAATAGTGATCACAAAATAATAAGTTTTCATGTATCATTTAATAAGATGTATAGTAAAGGGGTTACAAGGACACTAAACTTCAGGAAGGCAAATTTCCAACAGATGAGAGATGATCTTGGTACAATTAACTGGGACGATATCCTGAGACATAAAAATACACAAAGAAAATGGGAGAAGATTATTAGCATCCTAGATAGGACCTGTGCACAATATATACCGTATGGGAATAAACATACTAGAAATAGGAGGAAACCGCTATTAAATAGAGCTGTAAGGGGCGCAATAAGTGACAAAAAGAAAGCATTTTTGAGAATTAAAGGACGTAGGTAGTGATGAGGCATTAAATAAATATAGAAAATTAAATACATTCTGTAAAAAGCAAATCAAGGCAGCAAAGATTGAGACAGAGAGACTCATTGCCAGAGAGAGTAAAAATAATCCCAAAATAATCTTTTACTACATAAATAGTAAGGAACTAAAAAATGATAGTGTTGGCCCCCTTAAAAATAGTCTGGGTGAAATGGTGCATGAAGATGGGGAAAAAGCCAATATGCTAAATGACTTTTTCAACAGTATTTACACATGAAAATCCCATGGCAGACAATATAATCAGTGATAAAAAAAATTACCCATAAAATGTCACCTGCTTAACCCAGCAGGAAGTACGGCGGCGTCTAAAAATCACTAACATTTACAAATCTCTGGGCTCGGATGGGATCCACCCCCGAGTACTGCAGGAATTAAGTACAGTCATTGATAGACCATTATCTTTAAAGATGCCATAATAACAGGGTCTGTACCACAGGACTGGCGCATAGCAAATGTTGTGCCAATATTCAAAAAGGGGACAAAAACTGAACTCGGTAATTATAGGCCAGTAAGCTTAACCTCTACTGTGGGTAAAATCCTGGAGGGTATTCTAAGAGATACTATACAGGAGTATCTGAATAGGAATAAACTCATGACCCAATATCAGCATATGTTTAATAGGGACCATTCAGTCAGACTAATCTGATAAGCATCTATGAAGAGGTAAGTTCTGGACTGGACCAAGGGAATGCAGTGGACGTACTATATATGGACTTTTCAAAAGCTTTTGATACCGTGCCACACAAAGGGTTGATGCATAAAATGAGAACATAGGGAATAGGGGAAAATATGTGTAAGTGGGTTAAGAGCTGGCTCAGGGAGAGGAAACAAAGGGTGGTTATTAATGGAGCACACTCAGACTGGGTCGCGGTTAGCAGTGTGGTACCACAGGGGTCAGTATTGGGCCCTCTTCTTTTTAACATTTTTATTAGTGACCTTGTAGGGAGCATATAGAGCAGAATTTCAATATTTGCAGATGACACTAAACTCTGCAGGGTAATCAATACAGAGGAGGACAAATTTATATTACAGGAGGATTTCTGTAAACTAGAAGCTTGGGCTGATAAATGGCAAATGAGCTTTAATGGGGATAAATGTAAGGTCATGCACTTGGGTAGAGCAAATAGGATGCATAATTATGTGCTTAATTGTAAAACACTGGGCAAAAACGGTGTATGGATGGGCGACAAACTCATATTTAGTGTTCAGTGTCAGGCAGCTGCTACAAAGGCAAATAAAATAATGGGATGCATTAAAAGAGGCATAGATGCTCATGAGGAGAACATAATTTTACCTCTATACAAGTGTTATGACCCCAATGGCGAGGGTCTCAGAGAAATAGGTAAGTCTGCGAAGTACAAAAATCCAGCTCATAGGGCAGTGGTAACTGGGTTGACCATATATCTACTCCTAACGCCAACACTAGAAGTAGCCGGGGAACATGCCTACGTTGGTCGCTAGATGTCTCGCGCCAGCCGGAGAACTAACTACCCCTAGAAGAGGAAAACAAAGACCTCTCTTGCCTCCAGAGAAAGGACCCCAAAAGTAGGATACAAGCCCCCCACAAATAATAATGGTGAGGTAAGAGGAAATGACAAACATAGAAATGAACTAGGTTTAGCAAAGAGAGGCCCGCTTACTAATAGCAGAATGTAGTAAGATAACTTATATGGTCAACAAAAACCCTATCAAACATCCACGCTGGAAATTCAAGAACCCCCGAACCGTCTAACGGCCCGGGGGGAGAACACCAGCTCCCTAGAGCTTCCAGCAAGGACAGGATACAGATTAAGTACAAGCTGGACAAAAATGCAAACAAAAACAAATAACAAAAAGCAAGAAAGCAGACTTAGCTTAATCTAGCAGGAACCAGGATCAGTAGACAAGAGCACAACAGATTAGCTCTGATTACAACGTTGCCAGGCATTGAACTGAAGGTCCAGGGAGCTTATATAGCAACACCCCTGAACTAACGGCCCAGGTGAGCATACAAGGGATGACTGACATATCCAGAGTCAAATCACTAGTAACCACTAGAGGGAGCCAAAAAGCAAATTCACAACAGTACCCCCTCCTTAGTGAGGGGTCACCGAACCCTCACCAAGACCACCAGGGCGATCAGGATGAGCGGCGTGAGAGGCCCGAACTAAATCGGCCGCATGCACATCAGAGGCGACCACCCAGGAATTATCCTCCTGACCATAGCCCTTCCACTTGACCAGGTACTGAAGCCTCCGCCTGGAGAGACGAGAATCTAAGATCTTCTCCACCACGTACTCCAACTCGCCCTCAACCAACACCGGAGCAGGAGGCTCAGCAGAAGGAACCACAGGCACAACGTACCGCCGCAACAAGGACCTATGAAATACGTTATGAATGGCAAACGACACCGGAAGATCCAGGCGAAAGGACACAGGATTAAGGATTTCCAATATCTTGTACGGACCAATGAAGCGAGGCTTAAATTTGGGAGAGGAGACCTTCATAGGAACAAATCGAGAAGACAGCCATACCAAATCCCCAACACGAAGTCGGGGACCCACACCGCGGCGGCGGTTGGCAAAACGCTGAGCCTTCTCCTGTGACAACTTCAAGTTGTCCACCACATGATTCCAGATCTGCTGCAACCTATCTACCACAGAATCCACCCCAGGACAGTCAGAAGGCTCCACATGTCCCGAGGAAAAACGAGGATGGAAACCAGAGTTGCAGAAAAATGGCGAAACCAAGGTGGCGGAACTAGCCCGATTATTAAGGGCAAATTCAGCCAACGGCAAGAAGGTCACCCAATCATCCTGATCAGAAGAGACAAAACACCTCAAATAAGCCTCCAGAGTCTGATTAGTTCGCTCCGTTTGTCCATTAGTCTGTGGATGAAAAGCGGATGAAAACGACAAATCAATGCCCATCCTACCACAAAAGGATCGCCAGAACCTGGAAACAAACTGGGATCCTCTGTCCGACACAATATTCTCAGGAATGCCGTGTAAACGGACCACGTTCTGGAAGAACACAGGAACCAGATCGGAAGAGGAAGGCAGCTTAGGCAAAGGAACCAAATGGACCATCTTGGAGAAACGATCACATATCACCCAGATGACAGACATGCCCCGAGACACCGGAAGATCAGAAATGAAATCCATAGAGATGTGTGTCCAAGGTCTCTTCGGGACAGGCAAGGGCAAGAGCAACCCGCTGGCACGAGAACAGCAAGGCTTAGCTCGAGCACAAGTCCCACAGGACTGCACAAAAGACCGCACATCCCTAGACAAGGACGGCCACCAAAAGGACCTGGCCACCAGATCCCTGGTGCCAAAAATTCCCGGGTGCCCTGCCAACACCGAGGAATGAACCTCGGAAATGACTCTACTGGTCCACCTAGCAGGCACAAACAATCTGTCAGGTGGACAAGAGTCAGGCCTACCAGCCTGAAATCTCTGCAACACACGTCGCAGATCCGGAGAAATAGCTGACAAGATAACTCCTTCCTTAAGAATACCCACAGGTTCAGCGACTCCAGGAGCATCAGGCACATAGCTCCTAGACAGAGCATCGGCCTTCACATTCTTCGAACCTGGTAAATACGAGACCACAAAGTCAAAACGGGAGAAAAACAATGACCAGCGGGCCTGTCTAGGATTCAGGCGTTTAGCAGACTCGAGATACATCAGATTTTTGTGATCAGTCAAAACCACCACACGATGCTTAGCACCCTCGAGCCAATGACGCCACTCCTCAAATGCCCACTTCATGGCCAACAACTCCCGATTGCCCACATCATAATTTCGCTCTGCAGGCGAAAACTTCCTAGAGAAAAAGGCACAAGGTCTCATAGTAGAGCAACCAGGACCTCTCTGAGACAAAACGGCCCCTGCCCCAATCTCCGAAGCATCCACCTCAACCTGAAAGGGCAGTGAGACATCAGGCTGGCACAAAACAGGCGCCGAAGTAAACCGGCGTTTCAACTCCTGGAAAGCCTCCACGGCAGCAGGAGCCCAGTTAGCTACATCAGAGCCTTTCTTGGTCATATCCGTCAAAGGTTTAACAACGCTAGAAAAATTAGCGATAAAACGACGGTAAAAGTTAGCAAAACCCAAGAACTTCTGAAGACTCTTAACTGACGAGGGCTGAGTCCAATCATGAATAGCTCGGACCTTGACTGGGTCCATCTCCACAGCAGAAGGGGAAAAAATGAACCCTAAAAAGGGAACCTTCTGTACACCAAAGAGACACTTTGAGCCTTTAACAAACAAAGAATTTTCACGCAAAATCTTGAAAACCATCCTGACCTGTTCTACATGCGAGTCCCAATCATCAGAAGAAACCAGAATATCGTCCAGATAAACGATCAAAAATTTATCCAGATACTTCTGGAAAATGTCATGCATAAAGGACTGAAAAACTGAAGGCGCATTAGAGAGCCCAAAAGGCATCACCAAGTACTCAAAATGACCTTCGGGCGTATTGAATGCGGTTTTCCATTCATCTCCTTACTTAATGCGCACAAGGTTGTACGCACCACGAAGATCTATCTTGGTGAACCACTTGGCACCTTTAATCCGGGCAAACAAGTCTGACAACAGCGGCAAAGGATACTGAAATTTGACAGTGATCTTATTTAAGAGCCGATAGTCAATACAAGGCCTCAAAGATCCGTCCTTTTTGGCCACAAAAAAGAATCCCGCACCAAGAGGGGAAGAAGAAGGACGGATATGCCCCTTCTCCAGAGACTCTCTAATATATGAACGCATAGCGGTATGTTCAGGTACCGACAGGTTAAATAATCTTCCCTTAGGAAACTTACTGCCTGGAATCAACTCTATTGCGCAGTCACACTCCCTATGAGGAGGCAGTGCACTGGACCTGGACTCGCTGAAAACATCCTGATAATCAGACAAATACTCCGGAACTTCCGAAGGCGTAGAAGAAGCAATAGACACGGGCAGGGAATCCCCATGATTACCACGGCATCCCCAACTTGACACTGACATGGCCTTCCAATCCAAGACTGGATTATGGGTCTGCAACCATGGCAACCCCAAAACAACCAAATCATGCATTTTATGCAAAACAAGAAAACGTATAACCTCCCGATGTTCCGGAGTCATACACATGGTAACCTGTGTCCAAAACTGCGGTTTATTTTCTGCCAATGGCGTAGCATCAATACCCCTAAGAGGGATTGGATTTTCTAATGGCTCAAGAACAAAACCACAGCGCTTGGCAAATGACAGATCCATAAGACTCAGGGCAGCACCTGAATCTACAAACGCCATGGCAGGATAAGATGACAGTGAACAAATCAAAGTTACAGATAGAATAAATTTAGGTTGCAAATTACCAACGGTGACAGGACTAACAACCTTAGTTAGACGTTTAGAGCATGCTGAGATAACATGTGTAGAATCACCACAGTAGTAACACAAACCATTCTGGCGTCTATGAATTTTCCACTCATTTCTAGTCAGGATTCTATCACATTGCATTAAATCAGGTGTTTGTTCAGACAGCACCATAGGTGAATTTGCGGTTTTTCTATCACATTGCCTTAAATCAGGTGCCTGTTCAGACAACACCATAAGGGAATTTGCGGTTTTGCGCTCCCGCAACTGCCGGTCAATTTGAATAGCCAGGGCCATGGAATCATTTAGACCTGTGGGAATAGGGAAACCCACCATCACATTCTTAATGGCTTCAGAAAGGCCATTTCTAAAATTTGCGGCCAGTGCACACTCGTTCCACTGAGTCAGCACGGACCATTTCCGAAATTTTTGGCAATACACTTCAGCCTCGTCCTGGCCCTGAGACATAGCCAGCAAGGCTTTTTCTGCCTGAATCTCAAGATTGGGTTCCTCATAAAGTAAACCGAGCGCCAGAAAAAACGCATCAATATCCGCCAATGCCGGATCTCCTGGCGCCAGCGAGAAGGCCCAATCCTGAGGGTCGTCCCGTAAAAAAGACATAACAATTTTCACTTGCTGAGCGGAGTCTCCAGATGAACAGGGTCTCAGGGACAAAAATAATTTACAATTATTCCTGAAATTTCTAAACTTAAATCGGTCTCCGAAAAACAATTCAGGAATCGGTATCTTAGGTTCTGATATAGGATTTCTGGTAACATAATCTTGTATGCCCTGCACACGAGCAGCAAGCTGGTCCACACTTGTAATCAAGGTCTGGACATTCATGTCTGCAACCACTGTTGTGAATTTGCTTTTTGGCTCCCTCTAGTGGTTACTAGTGATTTGACTCTGGATATGTCAGTCATCCCTTGTATGCTCACCTGGGCCGTTAGTTCAGGGGTGTTGCTATATAAGCTCCCTGGACCTTCAGTTCAAGGCCTGGCAAACTGTTATGACCCCAATGGCGAGGGTCTCAGAGAAATAGGTAAGTCTGCGAAGTACAAAAATCCAGCTCATAGGGCAGTGGTAACTGGGTTGACCATATATCTACTCCTAACGCCAACACTAGAAGTAGCCGGGGAACATGCCTACGTTGGTCGCTAGATGTCTCGCGCCAGCCGGAGAACTAACTACCCCTAGAAGAGGAAAACAAAGACCTCTCTTGCCTCCAGAGAAAGGACCCCAAAAGTAGGATACAAGCCCCCCACAAATAATAACGGTGAGGTAAGAGGAAATGACAAACATAGAAATGAACTAGGTTTAGCAAAGAGAGGCCCGCTTACTAATAGCAGAATGTAGTAAGATAACTTATATGGTCAACAAAAACCCTATCAAACATCCACGCTGGAAATTCAAGAACCCCTGAACCGTCTAACGGCCCGGGGGGAGAACACCAGCTCCCTAGAGCTTCCAGCAAGGACAGGATACAGATTAAGTACAAGCTGGACAAAAATGCAAACAAAAACAAATAACAAAAAGCAAGAAAGCAGACTTAGCTTAATCTAGCAGGAACCAGGATCAGTAGACAAGAGCACAACAGATTAGCTCTGATTACAACGTTGCCAGGCATTGAACTGAAGGTCCAGGGAGCTTATATAGCAACACCCCTGAACTAACGGCCCAGGTGAGCATACAAGGGATGACTGACATATCCAGAGTCAAATCACTAGTAACCACTAGAGGGAGCCAAAAAGCAAATTCACAACAACAAGTCACTAGTTTGACCACACCTAGAATACTGTGTACAGTTCTAGTCTCCGCTGTATAAGAAGAACATTGCTGAACTAGAGCGGGTGCAGAGAAGAGCGACCAAGGTTATTAGAGGACTGGGGGTCTGCAATATCAAGATAGGTTATTACACTTGGGGTTATTTAGTTTGGAGAAACGAAGGCTAAGGGGTGATCTTATTTTAATGTATAAATATATGAGGGGACAGTACAAAGACCTTTCTAATGACCTTTTTACTCATAGACCTGAGACAGGGACAAGGGGCATCCTCTACATCTGGGGGAAAAAAGGTTTAAGCATAATCACAGATGCGGATTCTTTACTGTAAGAGCAGTGAGGCTATGGAACTCTCTGCTGTATGATGTTGTAATGAGTGATTCATTACTAAAATTTAAGAGGGGACTGGATGCCTTTCTTGAAAAGTATAATGTTACAGGTTATATACACTAGATTCCTTAATATTGCGTTGATCCATTTAACTAGTCTGATTGTCGATGGTGGAGTTGGGAAGGAATTTTTTTCCCCCAGTGTGGGGCTTACTGGGGTTTTTTTTTGCCTTCCTCTCGATCAACATGTTAGGGCATGTTAGGTTAGGATATCGCTTGAACTAGATGGACTTAAAGTCTTCCTTCAACCTTAATAACTATGTTACTATTTCATAAAATTTCATATGGAACGGTTTTCATGGCAAATATCAAGCTAATATCTATGCAGAAATTCTCATCAAGGAAGCTGATTGGCTTTTATAAATGTTCATGAATCCTAATTTCACTAGCAAAAGGATCTCAATAGCTAAAACAAAATATTTTTATAGCAAATGTTTAGTTAATATACAGAATTTCCATTTTATCTGCATCTATGCAAAAATCAGGAATATAAGTAAATTAAATAATTTCGAGAGGTAAAATATTAAATGTCAAGTCTAAAATAATGTGGTTGCATAACATAACTATAATTTGTTATGTTTTTGTGTTCATATTTCACCATTCACATTTAATCTCATGCTGAGTACTAGTCAATACCAATACACAGCTGCTGCCATTTAAAGTGATTCTGGTTAACCCCATGTAAAGTTTAGCTGTTTTAGTTTGATTTTCCTAACATTTTGTTAATTGCATTTTACCGCGAGAGCCATAGTTTATAAGCAGCTTGCAACACAGCAAAGGAATGTCATTGTTGAAAGTTATCAAACAGGAGAAGGGTGCAAAAAAAATCCAAGGCATTAGGGATACCATGTAACACTATGGAGATAGTTATGTAGAAATGTCTTAAATTTGGCACAACAGTGACATTGCCTACAATTGTACATCCTTCAAAATTTGATGAAAAAATAAAATTATTCTGAGAGTCTAATAAGAGACCTCAGCAACATTGAAGGAGTTAATTGAATTTCTGGCAAGTACTGATGTGTACTTCATGTGAAAACAATTTCCCATTATCTTTATATGTTTGGATTGAGGAATAAGATGGTAAGATGCCTTTTCATACAAAGAAAAATATTCTAGTCCAGCTATATTTTTCTAAACGTACATCAAGTCTGCCAAAACATGAGGAAAAACTTGTTATGGTCTGAAGAGAGCTAGGTTGAGCTTTTAGGCTGCAATTTCAAAAGGCATGTTTTGTGCAAAGTCATCACTGTACATCCCCAAATTAAAACCTTACCCATGATGAATCTGGAAAGAGTTGCAGCATGATGATTGGGTTAGCAAATCAGATTATGTGCAACAATTCAAGTATTTGCATGAGTGTAAAACATCAGACTGCCCTCGAATGTTATCCGAGTGCAGTCCGATTTACACAGACACAGGCAATGGAGATGAATAAATTATTGATACATCTTCTCTGCACCTGTGATATGATTCTCTCATGCAAGGGAATCAGATCATAGTAAACTAACACTTGGCTCAAACTCTGATCAGAGTTTGAGCCAAAAATCTTGACTATAATTGATCCAATTATCTCAGAAGAATTATCGTTTGTGAAAGTGAGCTCTGATTCATCAGCTATATAATATATCTGTCATATGTCCTGTTGCATTTGAATGAAAAGTGCAGATTTTTTTAATTTTTAAAGCACTAGAAAGCAGCAAGCCAGCATCATATTTTTTATGGGAGGAAGACAACGCTGTGTTTGCTTGTTTCAAGTGAAGATACAGAGTTTTTTCACTTACAGTGTGTGCACTCCTTTTCAGAAAAGGAAAAATGTTTTTTTTTTTGTTTTTTTTAAATACAAAAGAAATTTGTAAAAAATGATAAATGTAACTGGACATGTCAATCCCACATAGTGCCAAGTGTTGGAAACATTTATTTTTGTTTCAATAGTAATAGTACATTTGTGCATGCCATACCATTACAGTGCCTTGATGCAGATGCAGGTTATTTGGACATGTAGCTATGTAAGATTATTTATTACTTCTTTTTTGAGAAAAGAGATTACATTTTGTTAAGAAAATTGAAAAAAAAAACAGGTATAAAGTGTAGACATTTCACGGTGTTTCTTTGTTTTTGGTTTTCACACATTACAAGCCACATCTGTTCTGCACTGCTGATACTTTTTTCTTTGTGGAAATGTACCCATTTGTCAGCATTATTTTGCTATGCACTTTTTTGGCAAGGGTTGAATAATTGGGGTTAAAAGATTGTCATAAATGTTGCACACAATTTGTAGTAAAAAAAAAATGGAAATGGCCATAGACAAAGAATTGCAAAAAAAACCCACAGCTAAGAATGTGGCTGTCACTAGCATCAGAACTTATGAAATATGTGTAGAGGGGGCCTTATGAATTATGTGGCACATTACTTGTCTCAGTTACAGCATGATGATGTTACCTCTGACAGTGACAGCGGCAGTTTGAAGCAGTGTTCTGCTCTGAACAGTCTTCCTGAGTTGTCTTTCGCTGGGTTGTGTAATTTAAAGGATTTTTGGTTACTACCAGGTCACCATCTAATTCTATGGTGAGGTATCTTTGACACTACAAAGACTATGCTTGTGCTAACAAATTTGAAAATGGGGTTGGGTATAGTCCTGTAAAAAGCATAAAGTAATTTAACAAAAAGTGTGTGATAATTCTCATTGCTGGGATCCTATCTAATGTGCTTCCTCTCCTAGGTTGAAGCCTGCATTTATGTGGGTAAATATGCTATGAATAAAACCACAAGAGGCAGCTGCTGGGTACATGTGAATTGGCCAATTTAAGATCTAAGTATTTTAAATAAATTGTCCTATTTTGTAGAACAGTAATGCAATTCATATTTCATATATTTCAAGTTTTCATGCAATAGCGCTACAAAGTACAACTTTATTTGTTAGTTATTTTCTTTTGTTATTCCATTTTATTTAATTGGATATGCTGTACTGTTTTGTATCCTTTGCAAAAAATTTTGCATATCATTATAAACATTGCCTATCTTTCTGGATTAAATATAAAATGTAATAACTCTTTTACTCTTGCTGTTTAAACCGCTCTTCTGAAGCTATTTGCTACCTTTCATGGGTGTCCAATCAGCCTATAGAAAAGAATAGTGGTGGCAGCTAGTGGTTCTTTTGCTATTGTGGAGCTGGCAGTGATTATACCGGAGTGTATACATATACAGATCCCCTTTAATAGATAAAAATAAACGAGCAACATTTCTATCTTTGAAAATATTCTTACTTTGCAGCATTTTTCCACACCTGTTTAAAACTTTTGCACAGTAACTGTATCAGGAGGCCTCGAGTCTCAGATGTTTTATTTTCGGTTTCTTGAGCTAGAAAATTCTTTTGTTTTGGATCAAAACAGCAGCAGCAGTTATGGCTCTGTAGTAGTTTGCCCCAGCTGGCTCCCTCTATATTATTTTTTGAGCTCTTTTGTTGACACTACATGTGATCATCTGTTGAAAACGAGCAGAGAAACGAAAGCTGGGAGAAGACTCTTGTTCAGTGGCAATGACCAGTTGATACATTTCATTTGAGCTTTGCGGAGACTTGCAGAAACAGGCTCAAGAGAACATTCTCACTTGTTATCTGCTATCTCAAGCTACATTTAGTATGGGAAGATATACTGTATACCCTACAGTGAGGTGCATCATCCGTCAACATCTCATAAACATAAATATATCTATTGGCAGATATATTTGGGAGTATATTGTAAAGACACAGTACTTTTTTGCTTTGGTGGTGTATACATGATTTATCTCTCTCTCTCTATATATATATATATATATATTGTTAGGGTTGGAGGAACGCACCGAGTATATATATATTTATTAATAGGTGCGTTCGCAACCCGGGGTCCACCGTGCAGGAGAGGAACCAGCTGTTGGCAAATGGCGGCGCTATATGGCGGTATAAGCGAACTCTGTTAACTCCACAGATTCGCTAGAAACAAGATGCTGGGCCCTGTTAACCTCACAGAGGTACACAGCTACCAAACAGAGCAAAACTGTGGTCATACAGTCAGAGAAACAGGCAAACAACTCCTCACCGGAGGTGCTGGTATTCTAGCGGCTTATTTCAGCCAAACCTTAACCACATCCAGACATGACCACACTGGCACTGAGCGCATAGACTTTGGTTTGATACTAGCACATGGCCGTGCGGCCATGAAAACCTTTTATAGCTGTAGCAGATAAGGACCTTACAAGTGGTCCAATAGGAGCTGCTACAGGGCCTGAGCCTGTGACCCCCTACCTCCAATGAGAGGTCCTCCTGTGGGCATGCTCAGTGTGTGCAAAGCAGGACTTAGTCCCAGAAAAGCCTGCACACCGCTGACCAGTGCTGGCTACAAAAGAAGAACCTGGAAAGGCAGCAGTAACCCTTTGCACAGTATCAGACTGAGCGAGACGCTGGGACCGACGTCTCCACTGAGCAGGCTCCACTGTGGCTGAAGCAGAATGGGAGACCGCAGCGGAGATGGCTCGAGATTCCCCATGTGCAGTGGCAGGAACTCGACTCCTAACATATATACTGTATATATATATTTCTTAACACTTTCATACCTAAAAAAAATAAATAAAACTAAATAAAATGAAATTGATGCATTACTTAAAAAGTAGAATGTATGGTCATTATTTCTGTAAAATTGAAAAATGTTTTAAATGTCAATGTTTAAATGTAAATCAAATGAATATCCACACGGATGTGCTAGGAATCATTCAGATATTGCTCATATACAGAATACAGATTTACCATGTGTTGTCCGAACACAATCAAAACTATCTGAAATTTCTGATGCACTTAAATGCCTTATCCAATTTCAAGGTCCTGCAAGGATGAAATAAAGGTGCTATATTTTGAGGAAAGAACAGTAAACCAGTTTATTGCAGGTGATTCTTCAATTAAAGTAACATGTATTTATAACAGATAAAAGTGCTATTAACATATTGTGTATAGATATATTAGCATAGTGGCTGTCAGTCAAGTAGCAAGAGTGGGACCTGGGTGGAGAATAGAGCTGGAGTGACACTGGCATCAAATCTACAACCTCATTTGCATATCAATTCAAATGCTGATTTTTCAGTAACAGACTGGCCATGGAAAGATATTGCTGGTCTTGTCTATGAAATATCTACAGTACATGTGAAAATATAAATAATTTGGGGGGGAGATGCTACTGACAGATTCCTTTTCAAATACATATTATTCCTTGTGTCTCATTTGCTAATGAATACTGAAAATTCAACTACAATTTCTTGTACAGTCACTGATATCACACTGTGACATCACCAATGTTTTATCACAATGCGGGCAAATGACAAACCCAGCATTCCGACACCTGTACCTTTTCATGTGTGTAGCATGTGATGTCTGTGCAAGGCTGTACTTGTCATGAAATGCTACCACTTTCTATAATGGCTACACAGGATTTATGTGTAAAACACAGCACAATGGAATTTCTGGCTCTTTGTAAATGGGCACTGTGGTATGGCAGAATACTAAAATAATTTCAGTCTGAAAAGAATAAAGTAAAACAAATCAGAAATGTCCTCATATACATGTCACCTCTGAGAACCTCCTGTTCAGCGACAGCTATGTAATTTAATCATCGCCTGACATGTGGCAATGGAAGACATGCAAAGGTGTAATTGCAATTCTAAGGTGTTTTTTTTCTCCTTTGGATAGCCTTAAAAATGTAAGAGAAAACCAAAGACATATTTTCCATCAGAACACACATAAATAATATAAGCCGTTACAGCACAGTGAAACTATCAGGTGCAAACAAGAAAAATGTATTAAAGGCCCAGCATGCTCCTGTGATGGGACTTTAATACATTTTCTTTTATTGATCTTCTACATGCTCTGTCACCTTGCCTAGTATAGCATATTTGGTGGAATAAAAAATGTTCCTTGGTAGAGTAATGTGCTATACATACTCTTATAGTATACTGTGTTTAAAAGATTGGAAAAATAGAAAGAACTATGTTTTCCGTTCTCTCAAAATACAATGAGGGTAGCCCTGCCTTTGCAAATTCTCACCACTGTCAATAGTGATTGAAATGCTATTTACATATATGAAGCTACACGTGCAACCAATCATTCAGAAGATGACTCCCAACTATCATTGTAAAGTATTTTTTAATATTCAAATATTACAAACACTCAGATAGAAAACAAATATAGTCTACCAGATAGATACCACACGCTATGACGAAAGTAGACCATTAAAATAAAATCTTTAATGAGATATCTAAAAGAATGCTCCTGGCTGCCAAAAAGACAACCACACACATAATATGATTATAACAACTATGTAGGCATACAGCACTATACAGTTGTGGCCAAAAGTATTGACACTCCTGCAATTCTGTCAGATAATACTCAGTTTCTTCCTGAAAATGATTGCAAACACAAATTCTTTGTTATTATTATCTTCATTTAATTTTTCTTAAATGAAAAAACACAAAAAGAATTGTCCTAAAGCCAAACTGGATATAATTCCACACCAAACATAAAAAAGGGGGAAGACAAAAGTATTGGCACTGTTCGAAAAATCATGTGATGCTTCTCTAATTTGTGTAATTAACAGCATCTGTAAGTTACCTGTGGCACCTAACAGGTGTTGGCAATAACTAAATCACACTTGCAGCCAGTTGACATGGATTAAAGTTGACTCAACCTCTGTCCTGTGTCCTTCTGTGTACCACATTGAGCATGGAGAAAAGAAGACCAAAGAACTGTCTGAGGACTTGAGAAACCAAATTGTGAGGAAGCATGAGCAATCTCAAGGCTAAAAGTCCATCTCTAAAGACCTGAATGTTCCTGTGTCTACTGTGCGCAGTGTCATCGAGAAGTTTAAAGCCCAAGGCACTGTGGCTAACCTCCCTAGATGTGGACGGAAAAGAAAAAATGACAAGAGATTTCAACGCAAGATTGTGCGGATGTTGGATAAAGAACCTCGACTAACATCCAAACAAGTTCAAGCTGCCCTGCTGTCTGAGGGTACAACAGTGTCAACCCGTACTATCTGTCTGCATCTGAATGAAAAGGGACTGTATGGTAGGAGACCCAGGAAGACCCCACTTCTTACCCCGAGACATAAAAAAGCCAGGCTGGAGTTTGCCAAAACTTACCAGAAAAAGCCTAAAACGTTTTGGAAGAATGTTCTCTGGTCAGATGAGACAAAAGTAGAGCCTTTTGGGCAAAGGCATCAACATAGAGTTTACAGTAGAAAAAAAGAGGCATTCAAAGAAAAGAACACGGTCCCTACAGTCAAACATGGCGGAGGTTCCCTGATGTTTTGGGGTTGCTTTGCTGCCTCTGGCACTGGACTGCTTGACCGTGTGCATGGCATTATGAAGTCTGAAGACTACCAACAAATTTTGCAGCATAATGTAGGGCCCAGTGTGAGAAAGCTGGGTCTCCCTCAGAGGTCATGGGTCTTCCAGCAGGATAATGACCCAAAACACACTTCAAAAAGCACCAGAAAATGGTTTGAGAGAAAGCACTGGAGACTTCTAAGGTGGCCACTGGCCAGCAATGAGTCCAGACCTGAATCCCATAGAACACCTGTGGAGAGATCTAAAGATGGCAGTTTGGAGAAGGCACCCTTCAAATATCAGGGACCTGGAGCAGTTTTCCAAAGAAGAATGGTCTAAAATTCCAGCAGAGCATTGTAAGAAACTCATTGATGGTTACCGGAAGCGGTTGGTCGCAGTTATTTTGGCTAAAGGTTGTGCAACCAAGTATTAGGAAGGGAAAGAGCGGAATTTCACTTTTTGAATGCAAAATTTGCTGCAACAATTGGCGAACGCCACGTTGCATTTGGGGAGTCTCTGATGTGCCTAAACAGTGAAAATCCCCCACAAGTGACAACGTTTTGGTAACTAGACCACTCATGGAACTGACCTAGATGTGTGTGGCACATTGAACCCTCAGGTGCTTCACAGGAGTTTATAACGTTGAGCAGTAAAAATAAAAAAATCTTAATTTCTCAACAAATATGTTTTCAGCACAAAATATTGCATTTTCATAAGGGTAACAGGAGAAATTGCAGCATACAATTTGTTGTGCAATTTACTCTGAGTACGCTGATACCCCATTTCAGGGAGAAAACTACTGTTAGGGCGCACGACAGGGCTCCAAAGGAAAGGAGATTAATTTGACTTTTTGAATGTAAAATTTCCTGGAATCATTAGTGCACTTCTTTTCCCACTTTCAGAGAGCCTCTGATGTGCCTAAACAGTGAAACCCCCTCAAAGAATGTATTTAGATGCATGGAAAGCACCTTGAACCCTCAGGTGCTTCACAGAAGTTTATAACGTTGAGCCGTGGAAATAATAAAATCATATTTTCCTCACAAAAATGTTATTTTTACCCATGTTTTTAATTTTTCTAAGGGCTAGTAAAACATTTTTTACAACAAACGGAGGCCCATTTTTTCCTGAGTGCGCCAATACCCTACATGTAATCGGGAAATATTTTTCAGGCACAGTGCAAGGCTCAGAAGGCAATGAGCCCCAAATTTTACTGTTATTGTTGCAGGTACCATGACCCACTGGGATAGCCCATGAGGTGCCAGAACAGCAGAACCCTCATGAGAGACCCCATTTTACAAACTACACTCTCAATGATTTCATCTTGGGGTGCAGTGATCATACTGACACTACGGGTGTGTCACAGAATTTTATTAGTGATGAGCGAATTTACTCGTTACTCGAGATTTCTCGAGCATGCTCGGGGGTCCTCCGAGCATTTTTTAGTGCTCAGAGTTTTAGTTTATATTGCTGCAGCTGAATGATTTACATCTGATAGCCAGCATAAGTACATGTGGCGGTTGCCTGGTTGCTAATTAATTACTCGATTAATGAGTATATTCACTCATCACTAAATTTTATACTATTGAGCAGTGAAGAAAAAATAAATGCATTTTACCATAAAAATTATTTTTAGCCCCAGATTTAATGTTTTCACAAAAGAAGTGGGTAAAAATTGCACCAAAATTTGTCCCACAGTTTCTACTGAACTTGGCAATATCCCATACGTGGCTGTACAGTACTACTTAGCCAATCAGAGAGACTCGGGAGGAATTGAATGATATTTGCCTCCAGGAGCACAGATTTTCCTAGAAGAGTTTGCAGACTCCATGAAAATCGCTCCTAAATGCTAGAAGAGCACAATCCCTCCTCATTGACCCCATTTTGCAAATTATACCCTTTTGGGAATTTATCTACAGGTTGTAGTTCTGATTTTAATTCCATGGGTATTTTCCAGAAATAAGCAATAATGAATGTTGAAAAGTGAAAATTGCAAACTGCCGTTGTAGTGACCAGTATGGTGTAGTGACCAGTACGCTGCAGAAATGCCAAATTGCATGCTATATCTGGTTTATATACAGTGTGGGTCTCAGAAGGGAGGAGGGCATTTGGATTTTGGAGTGCAGTTTTTTCTGAATTTCTTTTGGCAGGTGAGGTGCCATATCCCTTTTCCTGATACTTTGTACTACTAGTAACGTGGAATCACCACATTTTTATGTTAGCAGATAATGGATCTGAGTGAGGACTTGCTTTTCTGTGGATTTAGTTGAAGCTTTTATTGGGAACATTTTACATAATTTTTGGGATCACATTTATCTGGCGCTCTACGCTCAGCATTTACTTTGGGGTTTCCATCTAAATCTCTGAGTGATATGATTCAGATGAAACCCCCGAGGGATTCATTCACTATAATAAGTGAGCATAATTACTCTAGACTCCTACTCTAGTCCTTCTTTTCAGAAGTACATAAAACTGTGGCAGATGGCACTATTCATGCCTAAAAAGACAGACACCAATGGATCACAGGCCAGATGGCAACCAGAGTGCCTCAATTTGCCTCATTATAGGGAATCTTCTGCCAGAGGTTCAGTCTGAAACATGTATTTCAGAGATTTACAAGGAAATCCCGATGTAAGAACTCAACGAAGAGCGCAAGATAAATGTGCGCCAAGCCTTACTGAGATCTTTGAGATGCAGCATAAAAAAATGAACAGTAGGTGAAGAATTGGTTTTATGTATTTTTTACACTTTTCTTCATGTGGTATAAGTGATTAGGTGACTTTACTTTGTGGGTCGGTGCGATTACAGCGATACCAGATTTATATCGTGTTTTTATGTTTGGCTGTTGTCACACTCTAAAACACACTTTTTATTGCAAAAAAAAGTTTTTGCCTTACCACATTTTGAGAGCTATATTTTTTCCATATTTTGACCAACAGAGTCATCTGAGGTCTTGTTTTTTGCGGGACGAGTTTTTATTGGAACCATTTTTGGGCACGTGACTTTTTTTTATTGCTTTCTATTCAGATTTTTGTCAAGCAAAATGAACAAAAACTAGCAAATCAGGAATTTCTTTTGGGGGGATTTATGCATTTCCAAATGTGGTAAAATTGATAAGGCAGTTTTATTTTTCGGGTCATTACGATTACAGCGATACCTCATTTATATATTGTTTTGGTGCTTTTATACAGTAAAAACTATTTTATAGAATAAATAATTATTTTTACATTGCTTTATTTTGAGAGATGTAACTTTTTTATTTTTCTACTGATGGAGCTGTATAATGGCTTGTTTTTTTGCGGTATAATGGATGGTGTTTTATTCCACATTTTGTTCAGCGGTATAAAGATGAAGCATTAATTTTGCCTTTATTCATTTTATTTTTTTATGGTGTTCACTATATAGGTTAACTAGTTGGACAGTTTTGTAGGTCGTGTCGTGGACACGGTGATACCAAATATGTGTACTTTTATTTTTTTTTTCATTAAAATATTTATGTAGAGATACAGCATCTTTTGATTTTGAAACACCATCCCCATGCTGCAGAAACTGTCAACTCTGCACTGAAAGACAAACTTGCTGATCATGCCCTGGGCATGATCAGCAAGTCTGCTAGGTCTGGCTACCCGGATGTCATCATGACGATATTGGTTCACCATGGCAATGATCGGGCCCCCGCGTTACGCCGCAGGGTCTTCGAACCAAGGGCAGAGGGGCTGTCAGCCCTCTGGCAGCTTCCAGAATGCTGCGATCATGTTCAATCATAGCATTTCAGAGTTACCATGCAGGGAGTGGTCTGTGACCGCTTCTGACACTTAGTGACAGGTGTCAGCGGTCAGAATCATCGCCCGGGGCGATCGATCAGACGTCATATTCCATCTCTGATCAAATAGGCTCAGGGCACATGAACAGAATATTACATGTCAGAAAGGGGCTAGTGTCACAATATTTTTGTTGCAATTTGGATAGATGAACCGCTATTTACAAAGAAAGCATTGTATGGTGGTATGAAAAAGTTTGCTAATGGGTATGCCGCCCTTCTACAAATATCACAGACTGCTGCTATGTGAATTTCCTGTTGCTATGCATTGATATATTAAGAACTGTTCTACTGCCATGCTGATGTTATATGTTGTTATATGTAATGCTATAATGTATACTATTCCATGCATTTAGGTGTACAGTATGATTTGACAGATATAGTGAAGTGCCACAAGAGTTGAGAGGGAATGGTGTTGTCTTCAAATACATTTTGTACCAGAGATTTCTGGGTCTATCGTGTCCAGACAAGAGGACGTTTAAGTAGCAGCAGTGATGTCTAAAATTATGAATCTAAAGCATAAGAAGTTAAAACACTGATTGCAGAATGCAAAATTGAGTCATTAGGAGTGTGGAATCTTCTCTGCACACAAGTGTTTTGCAGACAAGCTGCAGTCATGTGCAGCAAACCCAGATAGTAACCTTCAATAGAACATAAAGAGGTGAGAAATACTTGTCAACTGATGTTCCACTACAGAGAAGTAATTAAGTGCCTATAATAAACTCCTTCCTGCACTGCAATGTTTGTTGTGTGGTCCAGGATGAAGAGACTAGCCTTCCTGTAGACAGTCACCATAACAAAAAGAGGAAGACGATTGCAACCAAAGAGAAAGTGTCCATATTGCATCCAAATAGCATACACATTGCATCCAAATAGCGTACACATTATAAACACCTACAGTATGTCCAAAGATCCAGGAAATGACAACAGGCCAGAAAGGAACTTTATCAATTGTGACGAGTGATGTGAAAAAAATTAAAAAAAATGCCTCCCTGAAAACAAACAGCATGGCTCACAGCAGGAATGTAAATATGATGTTAGTTCTGGTTCAACAAAGGACAGAATTGCTGGACATCTGGGATGCTGACTATGGGGACCACAGTCGCCAGCAGGCAGAATAGATGTATATTTGCTGCCAACTGTAAGCTTGGAGATAATTCCCAGTAGGTTCAAGATGAGTAAGTACATAAGGCATATTTAAATGGCACACTATGATTGTCTGAATGTGTGCTATTTTGTAGTGAAGGTAAAACAAAGCAAACTATTGAAGCAAAAACATAATGTGCAAAACAAACTTTTCAAAACTATCAGCAGAAAACAATAACAAATTTTCCCTCTCATTTCCCTTTTGATCTTGTACTATAATAGAACACCCTAACCTCCCATTAAACAGAGACTATTTGGAAAGACAACAAGCAGTGTGTCTCTCTGACTATTGCTTCATCGCTTAGGTACCTAAGTAAGAGAACACCTGAGTAGGTTAGAAATCCCTTCTCTTACAATAGTCACCCCATATTTAGAGAGTGCATTTATCATTTTTAACATGTTTTTAGTGATATATGTAATAAGTTAAGATGTCCATGGGTTAAAAAAATTTAAGACCAGCAAAAATGATGGAACCATATGATCACCAAGCAACATCTTTGTATCATTGCAACATACCACTCTTGTAAAACATTTGTGCTCTAAGCTTGTAAATATGTTTAAAATTTTTGACCTCTTGCAAATTTAATGAACCTCCATTTTAGCAGTGATCTTATAATCCACACTGTACATGTTGCAGACAGCATCCTTTAATAGTGATGAGCGAATAGTGAAATATTCGGATTCGGGAAAATCAGGACAAGTAATTTCAAATATCCATTAGCATTAGAATTAAATTCGGAATACAGTGCATGCAAGCGAGGGTCTGTATTGTGGTCAGTCTGTCAGGACTGAAACCCATGTCAGGAACATGTACAAGCCTCATTTTACTTGGATGCAGCCTCCTCAAGAGAAAGAGACAGGAGTGCCATTCATCAATCTGCACAAGCCTACGCACTTCTTCTGAAAACTACCCAGCCAGGCAGAATGTATCTTTTGCATGGTTTTGAGCAACAATGGCATAATTACAGGATATGTACCAGAGAGTGTCGAGGTCTGTGGAGTGTATTACTCAGGAAACAGACAGTGCTACAGAGCTCAGTTAAAGGCCTTAGCGTGGCAATGACAATGTTCCACTATGTGTAAAGCTGCGGCCTGAATAGGTCTGTTGAGCGTAATAACCCTTCTCTGCGACCTGCTTAAAATGTACAGAAACTGGCCGTAACCCACCACTACCATTGCCCAATGTACAAAGGTTTCCAAAAATTACCTAAGGGGTCTCCATCAGATCAACTGAAAGATGCTGTAATGGTGACATCATGATACACTTTGCAGTTATCACAAGAGGTAGAGATAGGGAGTACAAGTTTCACCATTGCACAATGTGCAAAGTTTGCGAAAAGTAAAAAATATTACTTATGTGGGATACACATAGATGACCACTAAAGTACTTGTTGCAGAAGCAGGAGGAGGTGATTTTCTGAACAAAATGGGTTTAATTTTAGAAGAGTTAGCCTCTCTGCATTTTCCCTTGACAGCCGTGTGCGCCTGTCCGTTATGATTGCACCAGCCGAACTAAAAACCCACTCAGACAACACACTTGCTGCAGGGCATTTCAGCACCTCCAAGGCATACAAGGAGAGGTCAGGCCAAGTGTGCATCTTGGCAACCAATAGTCAAAATTCACAGAAGAATCAGGAATAATGCTGGTATGGTCACTTAAGTAGTCCGTCACCATTTTGGTCAACTTCTCCCTCCTTCTCATAGTTACACCCACAGATAGCCTTTGCTGATGTCACAGTTTCATAAAAATGGCCCAGTGGGAGGACATCACCCCCGAGTTTCATCTGGCGTGCATGTCTCTCCCCTGTAATCCTTGTTGGTGAAAACGGGTTGTTTGAAGGTAATCTTTTTAGCAAGTCTTCTACAATGACCCTCTGGCATGCATGCACTGAAAATGACACCTCTGCCAGTGTCCTCATTAGGAAAAACACTAACCATTTTTTCCTCCTCATGGCGCTTAGCCTCCTCCTCCTCTTCAGGTCATCCATGCTGGACAGGTATGAAGCTGGGATTAGGAGTCCCCTCTGTACCGCAGAACAAAAACTCCTGTTCCTTCTCATCCTCTTCCTCCTCCTCACCCAATGTGGCCTGAGAATATTGTATGAGACTATTGTATCGGACTAATGAAACTTATTGCCACTACTAAATTGTGACATTTGCTTATCTTTGCACAGATTGCGTCAGTCGCGCAACTGCTAGATAAAGATACGCTATTTAGTAAACCAACAGAAAATTATTCTTTTTTATATCGCCCAGTTGACACACTTCAACAGCTCACTCATGAAAATTATTGCCACTGCTAAATTGTGACTTTTGTTTATCTCTGCCCAGAATGCACCAGTCGCACAACTGCTAGATTAAGATACATTATTTATTAAACTAATAGAAATGTTTGGAGATTTTTTTCCATCTCCTTTATGAAACACACCAAGTGACATTGACATAGCTCAGCAGCTTTTGCGCCAGTCAAACAACTACTTAATAGTAAGCAATAGACAAGCAATATTATTTAGCAATTAGCTTTTAAAATTGATATATGCTGGCCCTGAGGGATATTTTTTACCTGTAAAAAAATATTTTTTTATAGGCTGCTACACAGGAATATATATGTAGCTCCAAATAAATTGGTTTTGTTTTGTATATGCTGGCACCGCCTGATATTTTTTGGCTCTAACAAAAGCTGATTTGTATATTGTGGTAGTGAATGAAACCTTCTCTATTTCCCCCTAATCCCACAGTCTGTTCCTAATACTAAACTATACAACACAGTGGAAAATAGCAGAGATCTGCAGCATTTATTTGCAATGATGCTAAAACACCCAGGTGCTTACCTTTTACTCTTCTTCCTATTAAATCTCTCCCTACGCTATCTCCACTGTAGCGTTTCACCCACTACGTGTCTTGGGGGACACTCGCTTGGCATAGGATTCAAGCACTCAGGCACGGTACCGCACACAAATCAGCCCATATGGTTTATTTAAATGCCGCATAAACCAGATAGGGTACAGTCCGTTTCATTACAGCCACAAAACATTATAGGACATCAGTCAGTTCATGTAGCAGATAGGCTTCTCTGCCGTATGTTCGTATGTTATAATCCCCTTGTCCGGTGTTACCTTTCAGGAGTTCCACTCCTCACGCTGACTTCACGTCAGTCCCAGGTACTCAACACAGACCATCCAGGTCTATGGTCTCTAGGTGCTTCTAGGACCTACAGCACACAGGCCAGGGCCTTGCACTTGGACCATTTAGATCCAAACACAGGAACCATGTGACCCACACCCTGGTCACATTATATACCCTTAACCACTCCCTTGGATGGGAGTGTAGATGTGTGGCTAGTTTGTCCCGCCCATCTCACACAACTAGCCTAGTAAGTCTCCCTTGACTATTATACAACACTACACAAACTCTTGAGGGACTACAGGTCCCAGAACAACCACGTTACATCAGACTTACCACGCAGACTCCCTTTGCGACACATATCGGCCATTCACAACACTGCCAGTCACTGTTTCATCACAACTATGCCTCCAAGTGCATCTTGAAGTGCACACACAATGCCCCCTGGCTGTAACATTGATCACTGCACCACACCACCTAACGAGCAACTAATCTTCACAATATTCAGCTCTTAAAAGAGCTTTTTGGAATGAATAACTCTCCCTATATGCTCCTTTATCTCTCCCTACGCTCACCCTACGCTCTCCCTACTCACCTGCAATGTGCTCAAGTTGTTGCCGGCAGACATTAAATATCCACTATGATGCTGTAAGACCAGCGAATCACAGTAATGCCACACAAAGATAGTGCCGACATTACTGCGATTGGCAAGCCAACCCAGAATGTTCATTGGCTGCAAAGATAGCACCAAACATGCTGGGCGGGTCCCTTGAATATACCAAGGCCAATACCAAATTACTCACCAAGTAACAAATATTCCAAATAGCATACTATTTGTGCAAGTAGCAAGTAGTGCCGAATGCATTCGCTCATCACTATCCTTTGATAATAAATTGCAACAAATCTCAAGCACTTTTATTTCCAGTGGGTTTTGTGACAAGGCAGAGGAGCAGCTACTGAGACCAATTCCAATAGTAGCCCCAACTGCACAGCAGGAGTGAGGATGCGGCCCTTAAAAGTCACTTCAGTACTGACAGGGTCCAGTTTTTGGCCCCTTTCTTGGATCTTTGTCAGTAAGTACCTACCTTTTCTGCTTGGTTGTTGTATTGTTTTGATTATGATTTTGCAGACTTAAAAACCTTTTTGATTTCTCATTTCAGACATTACATATTTGACACAATCAGACAGCAAATTGTCTCAATTTGGGAGGTGCTGGAGGCTGGATTGGAAATCAAAGTGGAGACAGAAGCTAGGACCAGGAAGAAGAAGAGCCTTTTAAGTGCACCAGCATACCACAGCTCCTCAACACCTTCTCACAAGCACCACTAATCCAGCGATGCCACCAGCAAAGGAGGACTCCCATCACTGGCAACTGCAACTTATATATACCTGTCAGTGATAATGGCTAGGAGTATTTTTGACTCAGCTTAGCTCACTATTTCCACTGGATTCTTTGTGCTGCAGATGAGCGCCGCCCTAAAAATTGTCTTGATCCCACCCATTTCACCAATGGCCATTTTTGAGTACATAAAAAGGAGGCAGCTTTCAGAGGCAAACAAAAACCAGCAATTGGATCCAGAAGAAAGCCAATCACCAGCCTCATCATCGCAGCAGCCTCCACCACTGCCACCATCTTGGCAACCATCTCTCTCAATCTGCTTTACCACCATCTCGGCAACCACAATTCCCCTTGCTACCATGTATCCTGCCCACATCACCCTCGCCTTCTTGGCATCACAGCCAAAATACACTAGGAGAGGCCACAGTAAGAGCTAGTACTCAGGTTTTTGTGGATGAGGTGCCTCCACAGCCATTGATTAGTAAAGAACCGCAGCAGTAGGGTGTTTCTTTTAGGCAGGACCACACATACCTAGATAACCCTCCTGCAGATTGTCTATTCTCACCCTTTAGCCCAGTTTTCATATGATACCCCTATGCCTCTACTCCTCAGACTACTCCCCCACCTTTTGCAACCTCTATTTTGGTCCCTCATTGCGCTTTCTCTCCTTTTTACAATTTGTAATTTTTCCATGTTGTTTGTTCCCTTTTTATTTATATTTATGTGTGTGTTATGTTTGTTTATGCTTTGCCATATGGCAGAAATATGGCTTTGCTGGTTAACAAGTTTTCCTTAAGATGAAGAATTAAAAAAGCTGGTTTGGGTTAAAATGACTACTGTTTTTTATTCTGCCCAACCCCCAAAAAATGAGGATGAAATGTAATGTGAAAGCTTGCATGACTCCGCTGATATTTTTGTAGATTACCTCTAGTGATAGGCAAGCACTAAAATGCTTGGGTGCTCATTGCTCGGGTCGAGCAAATTGGAATACTCAAGTACTCGACCCAACCAACAATCCTAATGTAAGTCTATGGGAAACCCGAGTATTTTTACCACGATCCCCCGGGGGTCCTTTTAAGGTCTAAAAACATCAGAAAATGTTGGAAACACCTCTCGAATGACATGGGAACATCATGGGGATCGCCCCTGAAAGCATTTCTGAATCCTAAGTCACAGTAAGTGATGTTGTCCCAGCTTCACACCATTTTTACAGGTGCACCAAAAAACATCCAAAAACAAAACCAAAATGGATTTTTCTGGGAAATATGTTAAGGTATGTCCTTTCCAGGGCAATGACTTGTATATAAGGCAAAATAATTAATCCCAGACAAAAATGTTACTCCACTACTTGGGCTATGTTCACATGCAGCATTTTTTATGTGTTTTCAACTTTAACATTGCTTTCAACCAATACAAATGCATTTACTTGGAAATGTCATTGTAAGATTTAACAACCCTAGCTGGACATGTGGTGTGTGACACATAAGGAGACGCATCTTGTTTCATTTATGAAGGAGGGATTCTTAAAGTCACAAAGCCTATTTTTAGAGGGGCATCAGACAGCATTAATATTCATAAAGGGCCATTATTAAACAGTGGCTGGCCTGCCAAGAATTACGATGCACCCTAATACCCCTTTCACGAGAGGTACAGGAGGGCTTACTGAAAAAAATGTTGCATTGAATGCAAGGCCTGCCCTGCTATCAAGTCATATGCACCCCAAGAATCCTTTGAACCCAGGTACTGGATGGCTACAGGAAAATCCACTTCACATTATTCATTTTATAATCCCATACTGTTTTCTTATGTATGGACTGCAAGGACTGCCCTGCTACCAAGTCATATGCACCCCAATAAGCCTTTGAATCCATGTACTCGATGGTCACAGGAAAACCCATTTCTCATTCTTCAATTGGTCCTGCCATACTTTTTCCTTATGCATTGAATGCAAGGGCCGCCTTGACCCAAATTTGCAAGCACCCCAATACCACCTTGGAAGAAACACAGAGGAGGGCCTCATAAAAAAACTGTCCCATTACAAAGGAGCGGATCTTCTAGACTCATAATGCACATACACTAAGTGCATGGGACAAACATTTCCCCCATTGGGGGTACGCTTTTTAAAAATATTTTATGGGGATCATAGAAACCCTTTGCAAAAAATTGACTGTCTGTAGCAGCACAGAACACGTTAACCCTGGTGATCTAGTGGCGGTGGATGATGAGACGTGGAGGAAGGACTCATTAAAAACTTGGCCAATTTAAAGGAGCGGGTCTGCAAGAGTTGTAATGCCATACACTAAGTGCATGGGCTTACAAACATTTGCCCAGGGGGGGTACATGGGTAGATTTTTAAAAAATATTTTACAGGGATCATAGACACCCTTGCCAAAAAATTGACTGGCTGTAGCACAACGGAACATGTTATCCCTGGTGATCTAGTATTGGAGAATGTGAGACATGGAGAAGGCCTCATTAAAAACTAGACCCAATTTAATGGAGTGGGTCTCCTAGACTCATAATGCTCATACACTAAGTGTATGGGCTGGCAAACATTTCGCCCTGGGGGAGTAAAATTTTTTTGGTTTCAAATTAGTAATGGGCATCATAAAAATACCCTTGCACAAGAATTTAGTGACTTTTGCATCATGGAATACATTCACCATTGAAGAGGTGCATGAGAATACACCTCCTCAAAAAATACAATGTATTTGAGGTTATGTTTCGCTGTTTTCATTAGGTGGTGTACAGAAGTCTTGCCCAATCCAGCCCTTGTTCATTTTTATAAGAGTCAGCCTGTCAGCATTTTTAGTTGACTGGCAGATGTTCTTATCAGTTATAGTTCCACCAGCGGCACTAAAAACCCGCTCTGACAGAACACTAGCAGCAGGGCAGGCCAGGACCTCCAAGGCATAGAGAGCCAGTTCATGCCATATGTCCAGCTTGGATACCCAATAATTAAAAGGCCCAGAAGAATCCCGAGGACATTTGTACGATCAGCAAGGTACTCCCTCATCATCTTCCCAAACATTGCACTTCTTGAGACAGCACCCATTGCCTCTGTGCTGGCGCGATGGGAGGGTCTGAGAAAACTGTCCCAGAACTTAGCCATTGTTCCCCTGCCTGTGCTGAATTGTACTTCTGTCTCTCTCACTTGTACTCCTTGGTTGTACAACAAACTCTGACATCTGCTGACAGCTTTCTCAGATGGGAATTTTGTTAGTAATTCCGCTACAAGGGCCATCTGGTACGGCACCATTTTAGTACACCTGTGTGACTCTGGAAGAAGAGATTGAAAGTTCTCCTTGTAGAATGGGTCTAGAAGTGTCACCAACCAGTAATGAGTGTCACCGAAATTTTTAATAATGCGGGAGTCACGGGAAACGCAACGCAGCATAAAGTCAGCCATGCGTGCCAGACTGCTAACATGCAAGACTTCTGTGTCCTCACCAACAGGACAACTGACCATGCTGTCCTCCTCTTCCTCCCTGTCCTAAGCCATCAATGCTGAACAGACGGTATGACAGCTATGCTTGTAGTACCGTCTATAGCGCATGAAACTAGCTCCTGTTCTTCCTTCTCCTCCTCTTCCTCATTGTCTACCAATCCACGTTGGGACGACATGAGGCGGGGCTGAGTGTAATCACCCTGTATGGTTCCTTGCTCCATATCCTTGTGCTCTGCCTGCAATGCATCCTCTTTAATTGTGATATATGGTTAGAACACAGTAATACCACCAATATAAAGAGTACACTAATGTATATTCCGCTCAGTGCTAAAATTTCACCAATTTTTGGTATACTGTGCAAGTGGGTGACAACCGCCACCTAGTGGAGACAAAAACCCAAACACCTTTCTATAGATCACCAGGAAGCACCAGGACAAGAAATTATATTAAAATATGCTTTATTCAATTTACATTACAATAACTCCATAAAATACATGATATAATTAAAATCAATATTTATATCTAAACACAGGACCAAAAAAAGATAGTTGCATATAATATGCTGGCCAAATTCATATATACAATCCCATAGCCTCACTGCTTTATAAGTGAAAAAAATCCATAAAAATTATACAAAGTGCCAGTGTGCTATAATTCCATACTAAAAAATGAAGATAAAAGTAGTGTTAAATGAAGCACACTGCTGTGTGCTTATACCTCACTCAGCAGTGGTGGGCTGAAAGTGCAATCGTGCAATAAAATGTACGTGCCAAAATTTTTTACAAAGGTGCAAAGTGCTGCGGCGTACAATTCAGCCTGTTCAATACCACAAAACTGTGCAATGTGCAAAGACCAGAGGAGGGACAATCAATAATGCAGGTATATACCTTATAGTGGCCGTGTCCTGTGTAAACGCACCCCTTAATTGTGAGCAGAGAGGTTTTCAGAATGCAGAGAAGCGGGATGGTGACACTAATTATGGCATCATCGTCACTAACCTCAAAGTTTTTGAGGATAGTACATATGTCTAACATCCATGTCCACTCCTGAGATCTTATGTGTGGAGTCTGAACTGAACACAAATGGCCTTTTTGATGCTGGTAGTCAACAACTGCCCTCTTCTGCTCACAAATGCTTTCTAACATATGCAGAGTAGAGTTTCATCACGTGGGGACATCACACACCAATTGGTGAGCCGGAAGATGCAAATGCTACTGAAGCAGCTGAAGCTGTAATTGACTTTCTAAAATGGGCAGACAGGCGGTGTACTTTCACTAGCGGATCCGGCAGCTTCGAGTAGCTTTTGAGAAAATGTTGATTGATGAGGTTAAGCTTATGGGCCAGGCAAGGTATGTGTGTGAGCTCACCTTGCCTCAGAGCCACCACCAGGTTATGGCCATTGTCATGCACGACCATAACTGGCTGTAGGTTCAGCGGTGTCATCCAAAAATCTGACTGCTCTTTCAGCGCTGTCCACAGCTCTTCAGCATTGTGCAGTTTGTCACCTAAGCAGATTAGCTTCAGCACAGCCTATTGCCATTTGGCTGAGGCAGTGCAGCAGTGCTTCTCGTTTCTGACTGATGTGCTCATTTCACAGATGGAGGCTGAAGAGGAGGAGGAGTAAGTGCAGGAGCTGTAGACTGGGGGGCAATTCTGTTTGACATAGGGACTGCAATCCTTGGCATCGGGAGGATGTGTTCCATCCCAAGTCCGACTGGGTCCCGGCTTCCACTATGTTAACACAGTGTGCCGTCAGTGAAATGTACAATCCATGCCCACAGGCATTTGTCCATGTGTCCGTGGTTAAGTGGACTTTCCCAGTAACACCAGTGTTGAGGCCACGGGTAATATGGGACACATGCTGGTGTCATGCCATTACGGCACACTGGGAGAAATAGTGGCAACTGGTGACAAAGTACGTTGGGACACCCACCACCGTTGGCTGCGTATTTCTGCTTGCATTCCAATGACTTGGGTATAGAGAACTGAAGGCTGCGCTGGGACAAAGACATGGACAGGCTTGATGATGGTGCTGGGCAATAACAGGTGAAGGGCACGAGGCATCATTGCATGCACCGTGTACTGGGGATTGGCTTTTACCCCAAACAGTGGAAGAAGCAGTGGTGTCACCTGCAGTGTTCCTGGAGCCTGAGATTCGGCCCAAAAAGTTGGGTGCTTTGTTTGTATGTGCCTGATCATGGTGGTGGTGGTCAGGCTGATAGTGTTGCAACCCCTGCTGATGCGAGTATGGCAGGTGCTGCAAATAGCCTGTTTGGGGTTATCGTCAGAGTCTTTAAAAAATAACCAGACTCGGGAAGATCTAACAGTTGGAATGGCAACCTCCCTCATGTTGTTGTTGGCAACGGATGCACGCCTTCTGTCTGTGGCCACCACACTGCTTCTTCCTGCCTGTTGGGATGCTGTGCCTTCTTCCCCATGTGTGCTGCTGTCCTCACTCTGCATGTCCTCCTGCCAAATGGGTCAGTTACTATGTCATCCACAACTCATCTTCCACATCCGCACCCTGCTCCTCCTCCTGATTTTCTGACAATTGTGTCTCATCATCTTCCATCTCTTGTGACACTTTCCCACCATCGCCTTCGTGTGACCATGGCTGTTCAAAGCTTTGGGCATCGCTACATGTGATCTCATCTGTCCCCACTTCAAGTTGACTGGCTGAGAGTCCGGAATCTTGAAAGGGAAAACTGAACAGCTCTTCGGAGTGTCCAAGTGTGGGATCAGTTTTCTCAGGGCACTCATAGCTACTCTGATTTTACCGTGTGGAAGACGTGGTGGCTAAGTGACTGAAATCATTATCCGCTATCCAACCAACAACCATTTCACACTGCTCTGGCTTCAATAGTGGTGTGCTGCAGTCCCTAAGAAACTGGGACAGGAAAGTCGAGCGAGAAGATGTGGGTCTTTGTTGTGGTCAACTTTCAGCTTGGTCATGGCCTCATCCTCTGCATGCACCATCAGCATCACGTCCACTTCACCATCCCTTGCCCATTGCCTTACCCATTTTAATCGGACTACTGAAATATTTTAAAAGTTCAATGCAAATGGATTAATTTTGAAAAGCTTATACACTCACCGGCCACTTTATTAGGTACACCATGCTAGTAACGGGTTGGACCCCCTTTTGCCTTCAGAACTGCCTCAATTCTTCGTGGCATAGATTCAACAAGGTGCTGGAAGCATTCCTCAGAGATTTTGGTCCATATTGACATGATGGCATCACACAGTTGCCGCAGATTTGTCGGCTGCACATCCCAAAGATGCTCCATACAAGGCAGGATGGATCCATGCTTTCATATTGTTTACGCCAAATTCTGACCCTACCATCCGAATGTCGCAGCAGAAATCGAGACTCATCAGACCAAGCAACGTTTTTCCAATCTTCTACTGTCCAATTTCGATGAGCTTGTACAAATTGTAGCCTCAGTTTCCTGTTCTTAGCTGAAAGGAGTGGTACCCGGTGTGGTCTTCTGCTGCTGTAGCCCATCTGCCTCAAAGTTCGACGCACTGTGCGTTCAGAGATGCTCTTAGGCCTACCTTGGTTGTAACGGGTGGCTATTTGAGTCACTGTTGCCTTTCTATCAGCTCGAACCAGTCTGCCCATTCTCCTCTGACCTCTGGCATCAACAAGGCATTTCCGCCCACAGAACTGCCGCTCACTGGATTTTTTTTCTTTTTCGGACCATTCTCTGTAAACCCTAGAGATGGTTGTGTGTGAAAATCCCAGTAGATCAGCAGTTTCTGAAATACTCAGACCAGCCCTTCTGGCACCAACAACCATGCCACGTTCAAAGGCACTCAAATCACCTTTCTTCCCCATACTGATGCTCGGTTTGAACTGCAGGAGACTGTCTTGACCATGTCTACATGCCTAAATGCACTGAGTTGCCGCCATGTGATTGGCTGATTAGAAATTAAGTGTTAACAAGAAGTTGGACAGGTGTACCTAATAAAGTGGCCAGTGAGTGTATGTGATCAGTGTGCCAAAAAAACACACTTTTAATTCAATGGAATGTTGGTAATTTTTTCATTTTGTTTTTAACAAATTGTATTAATAACTCGGGTACGACACACCAAAACCAGTTCAAAGGAGCACTCAAATGCAACAATTTTTAAAACACTGATAGAGGAGGCCTCTCACAGAAAAACCACAATGTTCAATATGTGGCCTTTTAATTGAAAAGACAATTACTGTCACGAAGTAGGCTAACAACGCCAAAAAAGTGGAATGTATGCCTGAAAAGCAAGTATTTGGAGACCATAGATAGACCGGGGGTCTGACTGAGATAAAAGACTGTTTCAATATGTGGCCTGGACTTTTTAAATTTTTTTGAACCACAAAATAATGTATAGACCAAGGGTAGCTGACAAAAAACTGGAATGTATTCCTGAAAAGCAATGATTTGAACACCACAGATAGACTGGGCATTTGATGGAGATAACAGACTGCTTCAATATGTGGCCTGTATTTTTTAAATTTTTTTAACCACAAAATACTGTATAGAACAAGGGTAGCAGACAGACAAAAAGTGGAATCACTGTAATACCACAACAAAGATGGCTGCGGTATTACAGTGCATGGCAGACAATCTCCGCATGTTGCTTGGCGCTCTAAAAAGCGCCAAAATTAAAAGGAGGAGACCTGAGCTCCAGCCGAATAATCCCGGAAATGCTTGGTGCTCGCCGAGTACACCGAGCACAGTGATACTCGGGAGAGTACCGAGTAGTGGCGAGCACGTTTGTTCATCACTAATTACATCATAATTTAATATTCTTTGGAAAAAGGACTCAACATAACTAAGTAGGGCAAAACCACAGAACACTTTTACCAGAAAATTGGGCCCTTTTGTTCCTCTCATCTGGAGTTTATTGTCCAGCTTTAAGCTTTATTTAACATAGTACAGTGGGGGAAATAAGTTTTTGATCCCTTGCTGATTTTGTAAGTTTGCCCACTGACAAAGACATGAACAGTCTATAATTTTAAGGCTAGGTTAATTTTAACATTGAGAGATAGAATATCAGCAATATAATCCAGAAAATCACATTTTATTATTTATATAAATTTATTTGCATTTTGCAGTGAGAAATAAGTATTTGATCCCTCTGGCAAACAAGACTTAATACTTGGTGGAAAAACTCTTGTTGGCAAGCAGAGCAGTCAGATGTTTTTTGTAATTGATGATTAGGTTGGTGCACATGTCAGGAGGAATTTTGGTCCTCTCCTCTTTACAGATAATCTCTAAATCATTAAGATTTTGAGGCTGTCGCTTGGCAACTCGGAGCTTCAACTCTCTCCATAAGTTTTCTATGGGATTAAGGTCTGGAGACTGGCTAGGCCACTCCATATCCTAATGTGTTTTTTTTTTTTTGATCCACTGATTTGCTGCCTTGGCTGTATGTTTTGGGTCATTGTCTTGCTGGAAGACCCAGCCACGATTTTCAATGTCTTGGCTGAGGGAAGGTGGTTGTCACTCAAGATTTTATGGTACATGGCTCCATCCAATCTCCAAATGATGTGGTGAAGTAGTCCTGAGCTCTTAGCAGAGAAACACCCTCAAAACATAATGTTTCCATGTCCATGCTTGACAATGGGACAGTGTTCTTTGGGTCATAGGCCCAGTTAATGCCAAAGACCTAAATTTTTGTCTCTTCTGACCACAGCACCATCTCCCAATCACTCACAGAACCATCCAGGTGTTCATTGGTTCATTGGCAAACTTCAGATGGGCCTGCACATGTGCCTTCTTGATCATTGGGACCTTGCAGGCACTGCAGGATTTTAAACCTTTACGATGTAATGTGTTACCAATGGTTTTCTTGGTGACTGTGGTACCAGCTGCCTTGAGATCATTAACAAGTTCCCTTGTGCAATTTTAGGCTGATCTCTCACCTTCCTCATGATCAAGGATATCCCACAAGTTGAGATTTTGCATGGTGCCAAAGACCGATGTCGGTTGACAGTCATTTTGCATGTCTTCCATTTTCTTACTATTGCACTAACCGTTGTCTCCTTCTCACCCAGTGCCTTTCTTATGGTTTTTTAGCCCATTCCAGCTTTTTCCAGGTCTATGATCTTGTCCCTGACACCCTTATAAAACTTTGGTCTTGCCCATGTTGTAGAGGTTAGAGTCTGACTGATTAATTGAGTCTGTGGACAGGAGTCTTTTATAAATGTGACTATGTAAGACAGCTGTCTTTAATGCAGGTAATGAGTTGGTTAGGCACGTCTAACTGGTCTGTGGGAGCCAGAACTCTTAATGGTTGGTATGGAATCAAATACTTATTTCTCACTACAAAATGCAAATAAATTTATATAATTTATACAATGTGATTTTCTGGATTTTATTTTTGATATTCTATCTCTCAATGTTAGATTTAACCTACACTTAAAATTATAGACTGTTCATGTCTTTGTCAGTGGACAAACTTACGAAATCAGAAAGGCATCAAATGCTTATTTCCCCTACTGTAACTAACAAAATAAATAAGTGTAAAAAACGACTTGGGTTCTCCCCTATTTTATGAAACCAGCAAAGGTAAAGCAAACAGTTAAGAGCTGATATTATCAGGTTGGGAAATCAAATAGTTACCTTCAACAAATAGGACGCATGTATATTAAATCTACTAGCCATCAGTGGCAAATACAAAAGGCGTCTACAATAGCGGAGAGTACGTACATGTTCAACGCTATATACTTGGAATCATATAGAAAGAAAAAATGCGTATACTGAACAATCAAATGAAATAATCTTTATTATGAATAAAGCACAAGGGATATAATACCCATCACATACATAATACAAAAAAGGAAAAAGAAAAAACACACATCTGGTAGCCATATATGTGTGTCATTGGTGAGCCAACAAAAATTGGTGGCACCCCTCTGAGTGTATATAGATATCAAAAGGAAAGAAACTAGAACTGGACTACCATATATAATATAGAGGTAGTAGTAGCCAAACCAACAAAAACAGAATGAAGGTAATAGGTGAAATCAAATCATCCTAACATCTCTTATAATAAATTGGAGCCACTGTGGCAGGAATCACTAGGTACCAGCACACAGGTTGGCGACAGTTTTAACATCCATGTAGACCAGACAATAATGAAAATATCTTACCCACACACTCAGAGGATGGTGCCACGACCCCTACGCGCGTTTCGTGCCTTCGAGGTTTCCTTCCACAAACGGCCGCGTGGTTGGTCTCCTGCGCCCGGCGCGCCGTCAATCACTAGAGACGTGCACGTCCGCTCTGCCTGTCTCTGCAGCATCGGCGTCGCAGGCGACATGACTCAGGCCACTTCCGGTCAGCTCGAACTACGACTCCCGGCACTCCCTTGTGCCGACATCATGTGACAGATCGTCGGCTGTGTAATCGTTATATGATTGGTCTTCCCCAGCATTTAAGGTGTGATTTTGGAACATGATGCCACTCCCCCTGACGAAGGCACGCTGCCGAAACGCGCGTAGGGGTCGTGGCACCATCCTCTGAGTGTGTGGGTAAGATATTTTCATTATTGTCTGGTCTACATGGATGTTAAAACTGTCGCCAACCTGTGTGCTGGTACCTAGTGATTCCTGCCACAGTGGCTCCAATTTATTATAAGAGATGTTAGGATGATTTGATTTCACCTATTACCTTCATTCTGTTTTTGTTGGTTTGGCTACTACTACCTCTATATTATATATGGTAGTCCAGTTCTAGTTTCTTTCCTTTTGATATCTATATACACTCAGAGGGGTGCCACCAATTTTTGTTGGCTCACCAATGACACACATATATGGCTACCAGATGTGTGTTTTTTCCTTTTCCTTTTTTGTATTATGTATGTGATGGGGATTATATCCCTTGTGCTTTATTCATAATAAAGATTATTTCATTTGATTGTTCAGTAAACGCATTTTTTCTTTCTATATGATTCCTATTATCAGGTTGGGTAGATCTGTCGTTATTGGGTCCTTACCAACCTAAAACTGAAAGTCCCAGGCACCACGGAAGTGGATCATCACATGAAATATTCCAAGTCAGGTGCTTGACCTTCGCTTTTCCCGATTGCCCTTGTGCATTGGCAATCATGGATATGGTAATTGCTAAACCAGTACTAAAAAGAAAAAAAACAAATACACAAGTAGAAAAACTGCTTTCTCCATGGAAATTACTTAAGAAATGCCATTGTTAAACCTTTGACATTGGCAAAAATCCTTTTAATAATGCTAGCTCAATTTGGATTGAAGGTTAGTCTAGGCATATATGGCAGATGTACCAGCACATGCATTTACTCAATGACAATGTTCTTTTCGATAGTCCTAAGAGTGATGTTTCAATGGCGTTATAATTTTATGAAGTCGTCAGAGCAATTCTCTGCAATGTGAGCAAAGAACTCATTCCGCCAAGACTCAACATCTATTTTTCAAAAGCTGGTTGAGGATGTAAAATAAAATATTAAAGGTCAAAGTGGAATCTAAAATTCTAATATTTGCATCACAAAAATGATAGATATAACAGTGTGGTTCTTTGACATTAAACTTATTCCACTGCACATCTCAAAATAATGTCTCCATTTGAAGGTGCCAAACACGCTTCAATGTTGTTCCTGACCATTCTTACTGTACCTAAACCTCCAGACAACTTCTATATCAATTTAAGCATAAAAGGAAGAGGCTGCTGTTCAAGTTGTTAAACTGTTATAATAAACCTGTCATCACTGATTCTGGCTTTAAAATAGGTAGATATTCTCAAGACCAGTAGATATTACAACAGTTTATATGAAATTCTCAACTATTGTGAACAATTATTTAAAGATGGAAATCAAAACAGCATGTTGAGGAAACCAATTTTCTGTACTATGCTGCTTTATCTGAAAAAATGAAATTGTATAAGCCTCACATTCTGTAAGAGAATAGGTAAGGCTGTAACTGGCTATTTACATACACATTGCAGCAGGAAGAGGATTAAGTATAATCGCTGAAAACACATACATTGGGCAATCAAATATTTCATCACTGAGAGGGAAAATAGTAAGTGCTGATGACTTGCTTAAGCTACACTGCCTGTTTGAGGTAGAAAGTACTACAACTTCATGCCTTTGGCAATATTCATGGGATATTCCTAAAGTATCCTGTTTTTATACTAAAAATGCTGTAATCAACAAAAGAACATTGATGGCAATAAAGTGTGCTCATTGGGTAAGCACTACAAATTTAAATCTCTCTCTAAACCAAAAACATGTAGCACTATAGTATTAGTTCTCCAAGGAGCATTGTGGCTTTTAACATTAAATGTTCTAATACAAATCATTTCCATTACCAAGAGCTCATACCTGACACAGAGTAAATATATATATATATATATATATATGCACATGTGTTTGCCCCCTTCCTAATTTCCAATTCTTTGGCATGTTTGTCACACTTACATTTTTCAGATCTCCAAACAAATTGAAATATTAAATAGTGATGAGCGAACATGCTTGCCACTACTCGGTACTCGCCCGAGTATCACTATGCTCTGTGTACTCGGCGAGCACCGAGTATTTCCGGGATTATTCTGCAGGAGCTCGGGTCTCTGCCCTGCAAAAATCAAGGCCACATTTAGATCAGTCTGTAATCTCAGGTTGACGGCTGGTGTATCTGTGGTGGAAAAACCGTAGCTTTGCAGGTATAAGTTGCATATTTCTGTCTGCTAGCCTGGTTCTACTCATTTATTTTTTTTCAAAAATCATCAAAAACCAGAAAAAAATGTATACAGTCTGTTATGTCAGGCTGAGGCCTGGTGTATCTGTGGTGGAAAAATCACAGCTTCGCTGGCATAAGTTGCATAGTTCTGTCTGCTAGCCTTGTTCAACTCATTTTTATTTTTTTTCAAAAATCATCAAAAAAAACCCAAAATGTATACAGTCTGTTATGTCAGGCTGAAGCCTGGTGTATCTGTGATGGAAAAGTCGCAGCTTTGCAGGCATAAGTCCCAAGGTACTCGGTCCCCAGTCTCCACTATTTCTCCCAGTGTGCCGTACCGGCATTATACCAGCATCTCACTGACGGCACACTGGGTTAACATAGTGGAAGCCGGGACCCAGTCGGACCTTGGCATGGAATACATACTCCCCATGCCAAGGATTGCAGGTCCTACGTCAATCAGGGTTGCCCCCACAGTCTACAGCTTCTGCACCTCTTCCTCCTCCTCCTTCAGCCTCCATCTGTGAAATGAACACATCAGTCAAGAGCTGGAAGCACTGCTGCACTGCCTCAGCCAAGTGGTAACAGGTTTTGCTGAAGCTAATCTGCTTAGGTGAAAAACCGCACAATGTTGAAGAGCTGTGAACAGCGATGAAAGAGCAGTCAGATATTTAAATGACACAGCTGAACCTACAGCCAAGCATGGTTGTGTGTGACAATTGCCATAACTTGGTGGTGGCTCTGAGGCAAGGTGAGCTCACACATGTACCTTGCCTGGCCCATGTGCTTAACCTCGTAGGTCAAAGTTTTCTTAAAAGCCACCCGGAGCTGCTGGAGCTAAAGAAAGTATGCCATCTGTCTGCCCATTTTAGAAAGTAAGTTACAGCTTCAGCCACCCTTGCCGTGCTTCAGCAGAGTATGCAGCTTCCTGCTCACAAAATGGTGTGTGATGCCCCCACACGTTGGAACTCTACACTGCATATGTTGGAAAGGATTTGTGAGCAGAAGAGGGCAGTTGTTGACTACCAACATCAACAAGGCTGTTGATATTCAGTTCAGACTTCACACATAAGACTTCAGGAGTTGACATGGATGTCAGACATATGTACCATCCTCCAAACCTTTGAGGACTGCACCAAGATGATGAGCAGCGATTACGCCATAATTAGCATCGCCATCCCGCTTCTCTGCATTCTGAAAACCTCTCTGCTCACAGTTAAAGAGGATGCATTGCAGGCAGAGCACGAGGACATGGAGCAAGGAGCCATACAGGGGGATTACCCTCAGCCCTGTCTCATGTCTTCCGAATGCAACGTGGATTAGTAGGCAATGACGAGGAGGAGGAAGAACAGTATCTACCTTCATGTGCTATAAATGATACTACAAGCACAACTGTCATACTGTCTGTTCAGCGGGGATGGCCTGAGGACAGGGAGGAGGAGGATGAGGAGGGGGAGGACAGCATGGTCAGTTGTCCTGTTGGTGAGGACACAGAAGTCTTGCACGTTAGCAGTCTGGCACCCATGGCTAAGTTTATGTTGCGCTGCATTTCACGTGACCCTCACATTTTAAAATTTTTTGGTGACACTCATTACTGGTTGGTGACACATCTAGACCCACGCTACAAGGAGAACTTTCAATCTCTTCTGCCAGAGACAGAGACATGTACTAAAATGTTGCAGTACCAGAGGGCCCTTGTAGCAGAATTACTTAAAAAATTCCCATGTGAGAATGCTGGCAGCAGACATCAGAGTTTGTTGTACAACCAAGGAACCTAAGTGATAGAGACAGAAGTACAATCCAACTCAGGCAGGGGTAGAATGGCAAAGTTCTGGGACAGTTTTCTCAGACCCTCCCATCGTGCCAGCACAGAGGCAAGGGATGCTGTCACAAGAATTGCAATGTTTGGGAAGATGATGAGGGAGTACCTTGCAGATCGTACAAACGTCCTCCGTGATTCCTCTGGGCCTTTAAATTATTGGGTATCCAAGCTGGACACGTGGCATGAATTGGCTTTCTACACCTTGGAGGTCCTGGCCTGCCCTGCTGCTAGTGTTTTGTCAAAGCGGGTTTTTAGTGCCGCTGGTGGAATTATAACAGATAAGCGCATCAGCCTGTCAACTGAAAATGCTGACAGGCTGACTCTTATAAAAATGAACAAGGGCTGGATTGGGAAAGACTTCTGTACACCACCAAGTGAAAACAGTGAAACATAACCTCTAATACATTCTCTTTTTTGGGGAGGTGTATTCCCATGCACCTCTTCACAACCACACATGGGTATACATTCCTGATTTGGTCTGTTCGGTGTTATCATCCTCCTTATCCTCATCATCCACAACCAGTAGAACACCAGGGTGAGCGGATTCCATGATGCAAAGTCACTCATTTTTTTGTGCAAGGGTGTTTTTATGATGCCCTTTACTTTTTGGAAACCAAAACAAGTGTTACTCCCCCAGGGGGAAATGTCATAAAAATGAGATGTACGTCTATTCTTCCCATTTATTCTTATATTTTCCAGTTTTCATATCTCTGGACAGTCCTCTAATGAGGTAGTGTATACCTCTATAAGAGAAAATTATTCAAATATTTTTATATTTTTTATTTTATTTAGATCCCTGTCTCTGAGCTGTTGCTAGGGGCAAACATATCTCGTTGGACACATTCTGGCTTCATATTTATGAGCCTGTGTTCACCCCTCCCTTTTGTTATTTTCTTTCATGGGTGGCTTCACATGTTTTATTTATTTATTTATTTGATTTCAGTATGATTTATCTTATGTCTCCTCATTTTCCGCCAGTAGATCACCAGGTTTAACGTGTTCTGTGCTGTTACACCGCTGCAATTTTTGACAAGGGTGTCTATGAAGCCCATAAAATAACTTAAAAAAAATTGAACCCCACTGGTGAAATGTTTTGCAGCCCATGCACTTCGTGTATGGGCATTACAAGTCTAGGAGAGCGGCTCCTTTACATTGGGCCTAGTTTTTAATAAGGCCTTCATCAATGTCTCCTCATTCTCCACCACTAGATCAACAGGTTTAATGTGTTCTGTGCTGCTACACCAGTGCAATGTTTGGCAAAAGTGTATATATGATGCCTGTTACCAATTTGAATCCAAATGAAATGTTACTCTCCCAGGGGGAAATTTCGTAAAAAGGAGCTGTATGTATCTTCTTCCCATTTATGCTTATATTTTACATTTTTCATAGCTCTGGACAGTCCTCTATTGAGGTGTATACCTCTACAATTGAAAATTATTCAAATACTTTTATATTATATTTTTATTTATTGCGTTGTTCTTGAGCTATTGCTAGGGACAAACATATCTCGTTGGACACATTCTGGCTTCATATTTATGAACCTGTGTTCGCCCCTGCCTTTTGTTATTTTCTTTCCTAGCTGGAGTCACATTTTTTAATTTATTTATTTGATTTCAGTATGATTTATCTTATGTCTCCTCATTCTCCACCACTAGATCACCAGGGTTAACGGGTTTTGTGTTCCTACAGCCAGTCCAATTTTTGCCACGGGTGCCTATGATGCCCAGAAAAGATTTCTTAAAAATGTACCCCCATGGGGAAATGTTTGGACAATTTTAGTACTCGAAATGTTTTATTTTAGTGGCATAGCCTACTTACGGACACAACTGTGTTATCTCCGTCAGACGCATGGTGTATATGTGGTGTCCAAATCTCTCCTTTGCAGGCATACATTGCATTTTTGGGTCAGCTAGACTGCTACCCTTGGTGTATGCAGAATTTTGTGTTTTTTAAATGTAAAAAATAAATACCACATATTGAAGCAGTCTGTTATCTCTGTCACATGTCTGATGTATGTGTGGTTTTCAAATCTTGGTTTTTCCACCATACATTCCAGTTTTTGGTCAGATACCCTTGCTGTCTACTTTATTTTATATTTTTTTTAAATTTTAAAAAATACCTCCCACATATTGAAACAGTCTGTTATCTCAGTCACATGTCTGGTCTATGTGTGGTCTTCAAATCTTGGCTTTTCAGCCACACATTGCATTTTTTGGTCTGATACCCTTGCTGTCTACAGTATTTTGTGTTTTTTAAAATTTAAAAAAAAAACATCCCACATATTGAAACAGTCTTTTATCTCAGTCACACGCCTGGTTTATCAGTGGTCTTCAAATCTTGTCTTTTCAGGCATACATTCCATTTTTTGGTCTGATACCCTTGGTGTATACAGTATTTTGTGGTTTGAAAATTTTTAAAAATACAGGCCACATATTGAAAGAGTCTGTTATCTCAGTCTGATGGCCATTTTATGTGTGGTCTAAAAAAATGTTTTTTCATGCATACATTCCAATTTTTGGTCTGTCTACTAACCCAGGGCTATACACTATCTTGGTTAAAACAAAACAAATGTTACAGTGTGGTAGTTCTTTGACACACATCTCATCTATCTGTGGGCTACAAAGTGTGCTTTTGAGGCTTCCATTATCCTTTTTTTGCTGTGTGTTACCCTAGCTCAAAACAGTAAACACTATTTTGTCATGAATTTTGCTTTTTAAATTTACCTCACATGGGGAAATGTTGGTTAGCCCATACACTTAGTGTATAGGCAATACAAGTCTAGAAGACACGCTCCTTGGTAATGGGACAATTTTGTTTCGGAGGCCCTCCTCCATGTTTCTTCCAAGGGGGATTGGGGTGCGTGCAAATTTGGGTAACGGCGGCCCTTGCATTGAATGCATAAGGAACCTGTATGGCAGGACCAACTGAAGTCTGTGAAGTGGGTTTTCCTGTGGCCATCCAGTATCTGGTTTCAAAGGCTTATTGGGGTGCATATGACTTGATAGGAGGGCAGGCCTTGCATTCTTTGCAACATTTTTTCAGGAGGCACTCCTGTACCTCTCATGAAAGGGGTATTGAGGTGTGTTCTAATTCTTGGCAGCCCAGCCACTCACTGCATAGGCAAAAACAGCATAGGAGACCCGCTGTTTAATAATGTCTCTTTAAGAATATTAATGCCGCCTGATGCCCTTCTAAAAATAGGCTTTGTGACTTTAAGAGTCCCTCCTTCATAAATGAAACAAGATATGTCTCCTTTTGTGTCACACACCACATGCCCAGCTAGGGTTGTTAAATGTTACAATGACATTTCCCAGTGAATGCATTTGTATTGGCTGAAAGCAATGTTAAAGTTGAAAAACGCATCAAAAACGCTGTGTGTGAACATAGCCCAAGTGGTGGAAGAACATTTTGGTCTGGGGTTAATTATTTTGCCTAATATACAAGTCATTACCCTGGAAAGGATGTACCTTAACATATTTCCCAGAAAAATCCATTTGGTTTTGTTTTTGTATGTTTTTGGTGCACCTGTAAAAATGTTGTGAAACTCTGACAACATTGCTTACAGCTGTGATCTAGGAGTCAGAATTGCTTCCAAGGGCCATCCCCATGATGCTCCTGTGTCATTTGAGCAGTGTTTCTATCCTTATCAGATGTTTTAAGACCTTAAAAGGACCCCTGGGGGGATCGCGGTAAAAATACTCAGGTTTCCCATAGACTTGCATTGGGCTTCTTGCTCTGGTCGAGTTCCTGAGTATTCCAAATTACTCGACCTGAGCAATGAGCACCCGAGCATTTTAGTGCTCACTGTTAAAGGTCAAGTTTCACCCTCTGCACAGGGGGAATCTCGGTCCATCTCCACTGCGGTCTCCCATTCTTCTCCTGCCGCAGTGGAGCCTGCTCAGCGGAGATGTCGGTCCCAGCGTTGACGTCGGTCCCAGCATCTCGGTCAGGCTGACTCTGTACAAAGAGTTACTGCTGCTTCTCCTGCTTCTGCCATTGAAGCCAGTGTTGGGCAGCAGCGAGCAGATGCTTCTGGGACTAAGTCCTGCTTTTCCCGTTCTGAGCATGCCCAGGGTAAGATCTCTCAGTGGAGATTGAGGGTCACATGTTCAGATACTGCAGTCTAATCTATTGGTCCTTCTAGGAAGGTCCTGTAGGTGCGCAGGCTCTGTAGCAGCCTCTCATTGGTCTTCCTAGGAAGGTCCTGTATGTGCTGCAACTATTTAAGGCTCGCATGGCCGCACGGCCATGCGCTAGTGTCTTCCTAAAGTTATGTGCTTTGCGCCAGTGTGGTCATGTGAGTGTGTGTTCAGGGACCACCCAGCCACCCCAGAAAAGGCACATCTGGAAGATGCGCCTATTCTGGCACTTGGCCTCTCTCTTCCCACTCCTGTGTAGCGGTGGGATATGGGGTAATGAAGGGTTAATGCCACCTTGCTATTGTAAGGTGACATTAAGCCAGATTAATAATGGAGAGGCGTCAATTATGACACCTATCCATTATTAATCCAATTGTTTGAAAGGGTTAAAAAACACACACACACATGATTAAAAAGTATTTTAATGAAATAAACACACCGGTTGTTTTAATATTTTATTGCTCTCTCAATCCATTTGAAGACCCTCACTTGGAAAAATAATAAACCCACAATATACATACCCTCTGATGAACTGTCACGTCCCATGAGGTAATCAATCTGAAGGGGTTAAAATATTTTACAGGCAGGAGCCCTGCTAATGCAGCTGTGCTCGTGCCTGTAAGCCCCGGTGAATGAAGGAAATGTAGGTCAATGACCTATAGTTACCTTCAGTCGTGGTGATGCGCCCCCTGCTGGATGTCCTCATGAACTGCAGCCTGGGAACTTTTTCCCACGCTCCAGGTCATATAATAATAATAATTTCCCTTCTTGTCCTTCCCGAGGGAATGGATGAGATTCTGTTGGGGATACCCTGGCTCCGTTTCCACTCCCCACATGTTGAGTGGACCTCAGGGAGGATATTGGGTTGGAGTGAAGCTTGTAAGGGCAGATGTGTGAAATAGTGCGTTCAGGTTTCCACCACTGAGATACCCGCAGATCTCTCTTCTCTTCCCAAATGCTATTGGTCCTATGCAGACGTCTTCTCCAAAATGGCTGTGGAGACCCTTCTGCCTCACCGTCCCTATGACTGTCCTATTGATCTCTTGCCTGGAGCAGAACCTCCTTGGGGATGTGTCTATCCCTTCTCTCTCCCGGAAATGAGGCTATGTCCCAATACATCCAGGAGAATTTGGCAAGAGGGTTCATTAGGAAGTCAGTGTCACCTGCAGGGGCGGGGTTCTTCTTCGTGCAGAAGAAGAATGGAGAGTTACGTCCTTGCATAGATTATAGGGGTCTTAATGCCATCACCGTAAAAAATAAGTACCCGCTGCCCCTCATTTCTGAGCTTTTTGATAGGCTTCAGGGAGCAAGGGTATTTACCAAATTAGATCTGCGGGTGAGTATAACCTGATTTGCATCCTTGAGGGGGACGAATGGAAGACGGCGTTTAACACCAGAGATGTGCACTATGAGTATCTGGCGATGCCCTTCGGGCTCTGTAATGCGCCAGCCGTCTTCCAAGACTTTGTCAACGACATCTTCCGGGATATGCTCTCCACCTCGGTCGTAGTCTATCTGGATGATATTCTCATCTTCTCTCCAGATATTGACTCCCACCGGAGAGATGTTGGTAGAGTCTTCGACCTCTTACGGGCAAATTCTCTTTATGCAAAGTTGGAGAAGTGTATGTTTGAGCAGGAGTCTTTACCTTTCCTGGGCTATATCATCTCAGCCCAGGGATTGGCTATGGATCATTCCAAACTACAGGCTGTGATGGACTGGCAAGAACCCCATTCTCTTAAAGCGGTGCAGCGCTTTATGGGGTTCATTAATTATTATCGCCAGTTTATTCCGCACTTCTCAACTTTGGTAGCTCCCTTGGTAGCCCTCACCAAGAAGGGAGCAAATCCCAATTTGTGGTCTGAAGAGGTCTCCAGGTCCTTTTCTTCTATTAAATCTCATTTCGCTAGCGCTCCCATCCTACATCGTCCCGATGTTGATAAGCCGTTCATAATGGAGGTGGATGCCTCTTCCGTTGGATCAGGAGCAGTCCTCTTCCAAAAGGATGCTCAAGGTCAGAAGCATCCGTGCTTCTTCTTCTCCAAGACCTTCACACCAGCGGAGAGGAATTATTCCATCGGGAACAGGGAGTTGCTGGCGAAGAAGTTGGCTTTCTCGGAGTGGAGACATCTCTAGGAGGGGGCTCGTTTTTCCTTTCAAGTCTTCACGGACCGCAAAAACTTGTTATATTTGCAAACAGCCCAGCGGCTAAATTCTCGCCAGGCCAGATGGTCCTTGTTCTTCTCCCGGTTCCACTTCACCCTCCATTATCTTGCTGGGGAGAGGAACATTCGTGCTGATGCCCTCTCTCGCTCTGTTGTGTCATCTGAGGAGGAGGAAGGAGAGCCTTGGCTTATTGTCCCTTCGGAGAGCCTGAGAACCGTAGCTCCGGTTTCGCTAGAGTCTGTGCCTCCGGGCAAGACTTTTGTGCCCATTAATTTGCGACCGTAGGTTCTCTCTTGGGCTCATTCGTCCAGGGTGGGTGGACACTTTGGGACAAAGAGGACATCTGAGCTGCTGGCGAGGATGTACTGGTGGCCACATTTGGTCCGAGATGTCAGAGAGTATATTCAGGCGTGTGTCTCCTGCGCCAAAAATAAGTCTCCTCGACAACGGCCAGCTGGGCTACTCTATCTCTTGCCGGTTGCAGACAGGCCCTGGGAGATGGTCGGGATGGACTTTGTAGTGGGTTTGCCCAAGTCTCGTGGCTGTACCATCATTTGGGTCATCACCGATCATTTCTCGAAAATGGTGCATTTGGTGCCGCTACCACGGTTACCTTCTGCACGGGCTTTGGCAGCGTTGTTCATAAAACACATCTTCCCCCTACACGGTATGCTGGACAAAATTGTCAGTGACCGGGGTCCCCAGTTTGTGTCTCGGTTCTGGAGAGAGCTTTGTCGTCTTCTCAGCATTGAGTTAAATCTCTCCTCCGCATATCATCCCGAGACGAATGGGTTGGTAGAGAGGGCCAACCAGACCCTGGTCACATATCTGCGACATTTTGTCTCTGCCAGGCAGGATGACTGGGCATCCTTGCTATCATAGGCGGAGTTTGCACTGAACAATGCCGTAGCCAACTCCACTGTACAAACCCCATTCCTCCTCAACTATGGTCAACATCCGCGGGTACCTGTACCTATGCCCGTGTCTTCCGCCAACTCCAGGGTGGCAGATTGGGCTGTGGAGGCACGGGATATTTGGGACCACACTCAGGATGCCATTCGGGCTTCCAAGGAGAGAATGAGGTCCTCCGCCGATACACATCGTCGTCCCGCTCCGACCTTTGCTCCTGGCGACTTGGTGTGGCTCTCCGCCCGTAACATCAGGCTGCGAGTTGAGTGCACTAAGCTTGCACCTCGCTACTTGGGTCCTTTCAAAGTCCTCGCGCAGGTTAACCCTGTGGTCTATCGTTTAGCCCTTCCGCCATGCCTGGGTATCACCGACACCTTTCATGTTTCCCTCTTGAAACCCTTATACATGTCCCGGTTTTCCGAGTCATCTGCTGGGACATTGGGTTCGTCTACGGACGATTATGAGGTGAATGCTATTTTGGGGTGCAAGGTGGTACGTGGCAAAAAATTTTATTTGGTGGACTGGAAGGGTTATGGCCCTGAGGACAGGTCCTGGGAGCCTGCTGAAAACACATTCAGGCTCCGCAGCTCATTGCTGCCTTCGAGTGTAGCGAGGTCCAAGGAGGGGGGGTAATGTTAGGGGTCGAGTTTCCCCCTCTGCACAGGGGGAATCTCTGGCCATCTCCACTGCGGTCTCCCATTCTTCTCCTGCCGCAGTGGAGCCTGCTCAGCGGAGACGTCGGTCCCAACGTCTCGCTCAGTCTGACTCTGTACAAAGAGTTACTGCTGCTTCTCCTGCTTCTGCCATTGAAGCCAGTGTTGGGCAGTGGTGAGCAGATGCTTCTGGGACTAAGTCCTGCTTTTCCCGTTCTGAGCATGCCCAGGGTAAGATCTCTCAGTGGAGATCGAGGGTCACATGTTCAGAAAATGTTAATTAATAGACCTATCTATCAATCTATTTATCTATCTAGAAAAAATATTGGAACAGCACACATATAAAAGGTTACTTCGGGTGCCAGGCTTACCACACTTGGAATCCCTTCCTTGTACTGTAATATAAAATGGACAAAATAGGCAGCACACCAATACTTGTTTAAAGTACAAAAAGGACTTTAATAGCCCTGGTGGCATGACAACGTTTCCACACCATCAGGGCTATTAAAGTCCATTTTATACTTTAAACAAGTATTGGAGTGCTGCCTATTTTTTCCATTTTATCTATCTATATATCTTTCAGACTGTCTATCTAAAATAATTAAAGAAAATTTGGCAGCACTACCAAAGAAAAAAAGTCGGGTGCATTGTAACATGTTAAGGTGATGTCCAAACCTCCAAAATAGAAAATCAGAAAAAGTGCAGGAGTGCTGCCTGTTTTTTTTTTTCAGATTATCTATCTATCTATCTATCTATCTATCTATCTATCTATCTATCTATCTATCTATCTATCTATCTATCTATCTCATATATATCTGTCTAAATGACCAGCTAGCTTTTTATCATCTTTGTGTTAGAATCACAAACCATAAATGACTACATACATACTGTAAAAGCACTGACGCATCATATTATGTGTCTCACCCTAGCAAAATTCCAACAGAAGACTTTCTATCTCAGGCTAATTTTGGAGTCACTTCTTACTACTGTCTATTGTTTTACAGATGACATGTTTGACTTTATTTGCTTTGCGGTTTTGTTTACTTTATTACATTTTAAGATGCAATCAAAATGGAAAGACATATGTTCAGTTATATATAGAGAGTGGGTCATCAGAATCATTTCTGAACAGGAGAAATTGTATCTTGACACTGAGAAATATGTCAAGATACTAATTTTATGGAAAGAAAAAAAAAACAAAACAAGACATACCTGCATACCACTGTTGTCACAAGTAGCATTCAGAATCTCATGCAATGGTAAATCCTGGCCCTAGAAGGAAAATAAATTAGCAGATTAGGAAAAAGTAGTAGTAGTAGTAGTAATAATAACAATAATAATGATTAAGTAACAGTAATACTACCATTAGTAATAGTAAGTATCATTATTATAAAATATTGTAATAACAATTATAATAAAATACTGCTGAAAATATAAGGACATTAGTTCTTTCAAATGTCACTGTTTAAGATTTCTTCTCTGCATTTGTGAATGTCCATGGGGACTGTAGAACCATTGAGAATTAGATAGAGTTTTGAATTGACTTTTGACATTTGTATAAAGAGAACATAGCGTAAGATATTGTATTACTTATAAACATTGGCAAAACTAAGATATGCAGGTGCAACATAGACTACTGCATAAACGGGACTTTTGTTTAATGTAGTTCACCATGGTTCCGATTCTGTACTAATTTGTCTCTTGATGAGAAACTGATCCGCAGATTTTTTTTCACAATGAAAAAATAGATGTAGATGGAAAAATAGATTAAGGTAGATAGATTTTCAATCATTTTTATTTAAATTATTTTCATAATTCGTTTTGAATAGTAAAAGTTGTTATTTGTTAGTGAGACAATTACATCACTTTGTACATTTTCATAGTGTCATTGTAGTATTGTGAGAACACAACTTGTCATGGGTTTTCACCTGTTCTCTTTAAGCAGATTGCTCAAACAACAAGTAACACAAAAGTAGGACAAAACTCATTAGAAGCTAATTTCTTCTTAGTATAGGACAAAGTGCTGAAGATAATGAGAAAAAAAGAAGAGAAATGATAGCACCAGAGCTCCAGAGAATATTAACAAGGGGATTTGCATGCAATGACAGAATGAAAACAAGTTTTTACTTTATATATGAAGGTCATTCTGTCTGGAAAGTTATTTGCGTGCGATACCTTTGGAGTTGGATGGAAAAAAATAAAGACAACAATCCTGATTACATTTTATAATATCTAAGGCTTGATATTTTAAGAATGATATTGTCACGACTGTGTCCCTTGCATCAGCCAAATACTTAAATTTCTAAACTGATATTTTTAAGCCAGAATTATTACTGTGCAAAAGAAGGACTTATAAAAAGTGAACACTTTCAGCAACAACTGTGCGGGATACTCATGGCATAATCTCCAGGCAGTGTGCCATGCATACGTGTGTATGTGTGTGTGCGTTTATATAAAATCTAAGCAGAAAATGTATAAATAATTGAATGTGCTACAAATAATACTATTGGATATGAAAAACATGAAAACATACTGGGAAATAAAGCTGTTATACAGTTACCACTGTTATATGCTAAAATACAATTCAATGAAATACCTTTTCCACAACAAGAGGCAAAACAGATGGCATTTATCAATTTTTAAATGGCTTTGGCTTTACTCTGTTGCACACGTCATTCAGTTCCTACCTATTACTATCTGATTTGCCATGTTTTAAAGTGTTTGGATCATTTGCTGATAATTTTGAAATTAGTGTCAATAATTAATTTCAATTCAGTGGATTAATAATAATAATAATAATAATAATAATAATAATAATAAAAACATCTTAGTATAGTCTATGCAAGAGTTAACTAGAACTTAAAACTGAAAAAGCCACTTATGGTGCAGAAACCTAAATATGCTGCTAAGCCATCATGTTGAAGTTACAGAATCCTTCTCAAATAAAGATCATAATGGGGATTTGTGACATTGAAAGGCCTAAGGCTGTGTCATGTACATTCAGGAGATGTAGAGACTGCAGTAAAGAAATGTAGAGGGCAAATAAAAGTACATGAGCTTGAGTTCCCAGTGACAAATTATTGTAAGACACTATTAGATATGAGGAAATTTCGTAAATCCTTTTCCAAAATCCTACAATCTATAGGCCACTAAACTAATCATTGAATGTTAGTCATGACAGTAAGTAGTCAGCTCATAAAAAGTTTTTATTTTATTTTATTTTTTCATGTAATATAACTTCTAGATAAAGCTTCTTGAATTTGACATTTAAGAGACCCACTATTCTGCATGTACGTTGATTTTTACAAAAGAGAACCTGCTTAGTCTTTTATCTCATATACGTAGGATAGCAATAATGACCACAGAGCTGATTCTTGGTGTACTCCACTCATACCATTAGAACACGTTACTGTTACAAGGATATGGATTATAAACCACAACTATAATGGACTGGTTCCTAGGCAAATTGAAATCTAGCTGTGCTGTTGAAGTGGCAACCCCTTTCTAGCTGTCATTTGAATAGATTGTGCATTAGAAGCATCTTGTGTTTTATAGACAATTGTGGGGTTCACAAGATGCTTCAGATGCACAATCCATTGTGTGAATAGAGTTAGCTGAATTTATTTGATGGTATTGAATTCTACTTGAAGTTTACAAAAATCCAAATTCTCCAGAATGTGTATTTTTTTGTAATTTGCTCATTACAAATTCAGCAAAAAGGCTGCAGGCTTTCTACCATTTTGCAGATCTGTAGAGTGCCGAAAAAAGGTTAAAAAAAGAGAAAAAATTATATTCACTTCAAAGCTCATCTCTCTGGCCACTAACATTCTCTGAAAACCCAGGCCGCTACACACTACGACAATGTGCAATTAAGCCTGTGTTTTCTGGCCACAACTAAGCCTGGTGTGTCACTGCCTATGGGATTTGTTTCCCTGCATAGTTGTGGTTGAAAGTTCCAATCTAGCATGAGGATGCCCAGGGTTTAAGTGGGTGGCGGCGGCGGCAGTAAGAAAAGGAGATGAACACTATATGGAGGACATTAAGCACCAGAGGTCAGTGGAATGATATCAGCTTTTTAATCAACTTCCGTCTTTACACCAGAGCATAATAAAGGGCCTTCAATTCTCATAGAATAGTTTTGCTGTAAATCAAATTTACCTGTAAAGTCTGTGCGATTTGGTGATTTTGAATCTTGTCATATCTTATCTCTTGTGGTGACTACAGAAAAGGGCTTGTCTCTGCTATTGCTTTCCACATCCTGGCTTGATAGTTTTGAAAGAGTTATCATAGTAACGATAAACTACCACTCCAAAGCTCCTCATAATGAGAAGGTCTCTGTGACAGTCACTTATACTTCCTGGGACATTGCATAGTGGCTATCCATTTCTCTGATATGTGAGTGATACCCTCATGTAGCAGCAATTTCTATTATACCACAGTTTTACTATCATGGCACCAGAAAATAATTATTATAGGCATTGCTTATCATTTTTTACGTATCCCTACCTTGACTTTGCACCATAATCTTGCTTTGAAGCCCATTTCCTCTATATACAGCATGTTTTATTAGTCCAGTAACTATATATGAAATAGCTGGTCTGACTCTGACACATTGCAAATTCAGGAAATAAGTTCTTTCCTTCAACAGCTATGTGCAAGTTCTTGACTTTGGGAAGCAGATCTAAGCTGATGTGTCTTTTTTTCTTCTCTTTGTATCCTTGCATCTGGTCTAAAACTCAGAAAGACCTCAGGTTGCAGCATCATGCAACTTAATTGATTTGTCTTTTGGATTGCTTTACATATAGAACAACACCATTGGATTAATAATTTGGTTATTTTTACAACTGTGAAAAATTTATTTTTGTTGGATAGTTTCTATGCACAGTACGCCGATATCTTTACTCTTTCATATATAGTCTGTTTATAACAAGATATCAGTATAATAACACTATGTAGCACAATTTTTGTTCCTGGCTTCAAAGTGTAATATTTCAACTGCTTATGTTTAAAGACTATGGAAAAACAACTACATTCAGCACAAACTTTGATTTTATGACTACAGGCCAGAAAAAATTTGTATTTATAGTGACAAAAAAAGGAAATTATTATATTTTCTTTCATGCGGTCTGATAAAAAGCAACACTTGCACGGTAAATGGACAAAATAGTGAAAAAAACACTCAAATGGTTCAGAAATGAGTAGTTTTTCTAAATTTGCAAGTGTACTGCAAATCGCTTTCTCGAAGAAGCTCCCAAATATAGTCCCTCAATATGTTTTCATTATACTGTCCTTGGTAACGACGTTCAAAGTCCAATATATCTTTATGAAAGCGCTTGTCTTGCTCCTCTGAGTAAGCTCCCATGTTCTCCTTGAACTTGTCAAGATGAGCGTCAAGGATATGGACTTTCAGAGACATTCTGCGTCTCTCATTGGAGGTCAGAGGTCACATGCCCTGGTCCTGTAGTGGCTCTGATTGGACCACCAGGAAGGTCCCAGAAGGCTGCGACTATAAAAGGTTTGCATGGCTGCTCTGCCATGCGCTAGTATAGACTAGACTTTGTATGTGTGTGCTGAGCGATTGATACTTGTGAATGCTCCTTAATGATACCAATTCCTTTGGTTGTTGTCTGGGTATTAGGGTGAGTGAAGCAAGCAGTCAGCACCTAAAAGTGGCTTCTCCAGTGCCTAATAGTGGCTTCTTAGCTACATTCACACTACTGGTCAGTGTAGGATGGGAATTCCCGCTTGATCTCAGCATCTGACTCAGGGCATCCTCAGGCATGGGCTCAAAAGACACCGAGGGTCAGAGCAAGATCAATCACCAGCATAGTGGGGGTGAATTTCAGGGATCCCACTAGTGTCCATTTGCTGCACCCTGTGACTGCTAACAGGGCACATTGTTTCCTTTGCTTCTCTGAGACTCTGTGAAGCAACAGAGTTCGCATCAGTTCATGCCGGGTGACGGAACCCGTGTTTATTCTGGTGTAATACCACCATATAGTGCCGCCATTAACTAGCATCTGGTTCCATCTCTGCACGGTGGACCCCGAGCTGCGAATGCACCTTATTACTATCTTTATATTTATTTGGTGCTTTCTGCCATCCCTAACAGTAAGTGCCTGTCTCGGAGCCCTACTTACACGAGCAACCCACCAGATGGAGTCTCCACATTTAAAAAAAAATAATTGTCACACACAATTAAAGTAGCATCAATTTCCACAAAGTAGAAAGAGTATAATAGGCCTCTGACACACCTTCCACTCCAGGCAACCCACCAGATGAAAACCCAACTTGGAGTCTCCACATTTAAAAAAATTATTGTCACACACTACTAAAGTGGCATCATTTTCCACAGAGCTTTTATGCACACACATTGATTATCACCAGGGTATGTGAAATTTTGATCTGGATCATTTGGATGTTTTGGGTTGTCATTATGATTTAAAAAGAGAACTTACAGTAGTTTGACAATAAATGGCTTCACCCAACCTCTAACCATGAATGGAGAAAAAGTTTTGGTGTTATCATTCATATTCTCTGAAAAAAGCCCAAGAAAGCAAATATTCTGTCGGGTTATGTTAGCCATTGAGCACAACTATATTATTTCAGAAGGCACAGGGACATGAGCTAGAGTTCATACGAGATTGACTGTTGACCCTTATTGTCACTGAATTATTGTTCACTGGCTGCCATTTGTTGACTGGATGCTGATTAGCTATTGTATCTGTCCTAGTATTGCAGTCCTAGTATTGTTCTACTGTATTTGGGAAACAAAGGCACAATGTTTGAATGTTTGTTAATATGCTGACCCATTGGTGCCCTGGAATATGAAGGCCAATCTTTGCATGTTGTTTGAGCACTCCAGCAGTGAGGGATGGCTTCCTTCCACCTTCCCCCAAGCATGTGATGGAATGACTGATTGAGAAGTTGTGTCCTGTAAAAAGGGGGATCTGCCTGTCTTCAGGGAGTCTGTATTACAGAAGTTAATGCCATCACCACTCAGACTGAAGAAATAGAGATATGCCTCATTGACCATCACTGAACCCTCAAAGATGTTTAAAGAATCCAGGTTTGGACAATCAAGTCTCCTGGCCTAATATATCAATGGAGTGCGAGATTCCTAAGCTTGTTGTTACCTCCCCACTGTGGGGGCCGCCAAGAGCGGAGAGCCACTGGTGGTGGAGTTCGGCACTGGATGCAGCTCTAATCTCGACAAGTCAGCAGAAGGGTAAGACTCATTTTCACTTTCTTGGGTATTTGCTGGTACTGTTCTGTATGCTATCATGTGTTGTGGTTCAATAAACTATTGCCACACTGTTTTACCCTCAAACTGTGCTGTCTGAGTAGTGTTTGCCTACAGGGAAAAATAGCGGACATTCAGTGGTATGAGTCCTGGTCTATACAGTCTTTCTAAAGGCAGCTGAGCCAGCGGACAAGAGCCCCCACTGACCCCCATGTCTCCACAATGTCCACTTCTGTAAAGCTAATGGGCTCTCCCTCACCTCGACTGTAGGGGGTAAACACAGGAGATTCTGCAGCTGGAGACCTTTGTGAGAAGACTTGGCACGGTGACGGAGGAAGATGAAGCAGCAGATGTGGCTGATTGGATGACCGGTTGTTGGCAGAGCCTGCTAGTCAGCATTCTAGTGCAGTTAGATTCTCACACTCAGGCATGTTGATAGCACATGTGCCGGTTCATGCATGTAGTTGTCAAATTATTGCAATTTTTGTCTCTACTGGTTTTTTTTTTGCAAATGTAGCCCATTCAGTGACAGATGTCATCAGTGGTTTTTGGATAGGATGAGACTGTGTTTGTTCAGTTGAGCTTTCATTAACATTAGCACCTAATTCATGTACACGTTAAACACCAAACCAATTCCCCCTTTCACCATGACCTCACTTAATCCCACTCATATTGCATGTACCATTCCCATCGTTTAACCTGATGTTTCACAACCTTAGGCCCACACATTTCAGTCACCTGTCACTAAATGAACAATCACTATGTATCATTTTCTTAGTGTGTCTGAACAACACTATTATACCTAACAATTTTAGTGAGCAAATGTGACCTCCTGATTCCTTACTGCAACATAGTTTTATCACAAACCATTTGGATTAGCAAATAGGGCCTCCTGGCTGAACCCCTGTATTAGGCCTAACAATTTTTAAGTGGAAAACTGGTCTTCTGATTTGTCACTGAAACACAGTTTTATCACAATTGATTTGGATTAGCTAATTGGGGGTCTTGGCTGCACCCCAATATTAGGCGTAAAAATGGTTAGGTGGATATCTGGCCTTCTGATTCCTAACTGAATCACAGTTTTATCACAAATGATTTGGATTAGCATATAATGGGAACTCATGAGACTGCAACACAGTTTTTGCACAATCTAGTTTGCTGCTGGAAGATCGATTTAACACAGGACAGGGTCCTATCTAGCTAACTGACAAGTTCACTTGCAGCACTAGCAGGAGAAGCTTCTCTGCACTGTGACACTGAGAACATGGTGCTAGGAAAACAAAAGGTCTGCTTTTTATGTGAACAGAGACATGTGACTTTGGCACTCAATCAAAGAAGACCTTGTGTTATGATTTTCTGGATGGTTTCTATGCCCTGATTGGCTGCCAAAATGTACACTAATTTATTAAAGAAAAAATTACACTACACAGCTCTTCTGACCTAGACACATCCCTTCGCCTCATCAAACACATCCCCCCATCTCCCCCGCTTATCATACAAAACCACTATCCTAGCTAAAGTAATAACAAAAGCATTAGTGGAAACAAGACGAGTTACCGAACTGTGACCGAATTTTGCCAACTATGAGTATAAATACTCGTGAAACTGAACACAAATCTGAATGTGCTATGTTCGTGCTGAATTTGAGATTGGCGAACATTTTCCAAACAAGTTTGCTCATCTCTAATTATGACCACCAAGTCTAATAATTTTTTTATATAATTTTCAAATACAATTGCATGATGGTGCAATTGACTGATTCATCTTTATATGAACCAAGTGAGCTATGATGCCTGTTATAGAGTCACCTTTCCTCTGAATTTAGCAGTTTTGCTTATCAAATAATGCAAACAGGCAGATTATGGCAGAGTTTGGTACATCCCTCCTTTTAAGTCTTCTGAATAACCACAATAGCTAGATCATAATTGTATTACAAAGTCATTGAAGGTTTTTCGAGCAATAACTCTTATATAACTGGATTGCAAACTCCTGAAGGCTTTATTTGCTTCAGCAGAGTTAATTAAACATCTGCTGTTAATTTTTGTGTAGGTAATAATTGTATACATAATCATTAGAGACTAGCAGATGAAAGAATAATACACTGCAAAATGATGTTCAGCTACATACCAATTATTCATTTAGAAACTATTATTAAAGAGAAAGGTATGAGAGTGCTCTACATTCATATAGATTTACAAAAAGCCTTCAAATTGTTATTCAGTTAATTAAAAAAGTTATACTGAATAAAAGTTTCAAATCGCTGTTTTAATGTTACTAGTATGACAAACTATGCATCTAAAAGTCTAAATGTCTTGTATATCCAGAAAAATTCAGTCAATTTCTTTCAAATTTCAGAGTAGTACACTTGTTTGTTTTTTTCTTTTTCGTGATGGGTTTGTATGAGATTAAAAGAAAACTCCAAAGGCCATAACTGGTGCTGCAGCTAAGCCTTACTCAAATAAATAGACCTATAGATGAGAATAGACAATAGTACCAAAGCAAAAGTCATCTTTAAAACTGATTATATGCCCCATTAGTATTTTTCTATGTTATCTCCTATTTACAGCTACCATCCATTTATCAACAGGAATAAAGTCCTGCTTGTTTCCATAATGACAAATCATGCCAGGCATTACAAGATTGCTATACATTCTCCTAGCATACTTATTTTCAACCACAATAACCGACTCTCCATTTTAATGATGAGGCTGAAGATGAAGTCTCTTCACTCTGACCCTTTGATTCTATTCTATATAATCTTTTTCAGCTCTTTTCTAATTCCTCATTTAACTGAACCATTTAACATCTTGTTTTATCTGTAATTTCTCCATGCTCTTCTAAGTATACATTGATTGTTCCAATCCTCAAGCAGCCATACTTGATCCCTTGTATCCTTCAAGCCTCATTCCTTTCCTCCTAATCTCCCAGAACTTCAGCTGTTTCCTGTCCTTTGTAATAGCCTTTTATTAGCTCTGGTGAACATGAATCAATCTGATTCATGTTTATAAAACTAATTGTGTCATTTAGTTGCTTATTCTGTGATGCGAAATGAAGTATTGTTTTAATTTTTTGGGACTTTATGATTTTACAAGTAGAAGAATGTCTTCTTCTTCTGCCTGCACTACTAGGGACATGTCACTAGAGAAGAGTCAAAGTACTGAAATTCAATGGTAGTTCATTCGAATTTGTCAAAATTTTCAATTTACATTACTGGTATTAATACAAATTGAATCTTTCTTATAAGACTCTTGGCTATGTTAATATGTCAAATGACAATAAATGTGGAGTGCAAAAAATGAATATACTATCTTCTCTTCTCATCTATCCAGCTGAAGCCCACCATTCAATCTTTATGCTGCTTATGGCCTCTTCTTTCTTCTGGCGCATGATATCTTCTTTGGATATTTTAGCTTGGCATAGAAAAAATTATAATTTAAGTAAACTAAATAGATCTTTTCATTAAGAAATAGGAAATTTCAGTTTAATTTATGAGGGAAACAAGAAATTCCAAAAGTTAGGTACTCAGATGGACTTACATACACCCTGTATTAGACATAAATGAGGGCCTCATACACATTCTGTTCAAATTGTCATGTAGTGGTACTCCTAGATGCATGAAGGCTATGCACTAAGTGGGAATTCTGCCAAAAAATAACAAGCAGGGTCATCCAAACACCCTTGAAGACACCATCTGTAGTGCCTCATTCAAATATTGTGAACAAAAAGTGTAGTTGTTGTACAGAGTGCAAAGTCTGCCAGTAATTGTGAGCAGAGTCATCCATACATCCTTAAAGGCACCAAGTGGAGTGCCTCAAAGAAAAAATTAAGAAAGTGTAGTTGTGGTACAAATATTTTAAAGTGCAGTTGCTGTACTTCCAAACTCATAAAGACACAAAGGCATTCTGCACAGTGGCCTTCTGGTATAGACCTCTCCACCTTAGGAAGAAGAGATGCAAAGTTCTCCTTGTAGCATGGGTGTAGAAGGGTGAACAACCAATACTCTTTTTAGGCCAAGATGAATTTTATGCAGGGGTCACAGGAAAGGCAGCAGTAGATAAAGTCTGCAATATGTGCCAAATCCCTACAGCCAGCACTTCCCTGTCTCTGCCATGGTGACCTCTCTCCATCTCCTCCTCCTCCATCTCTTCCTCCTCATTCCCCTCTTAAGGCCATCTATGTAGGAGAAAAGATCAGAGCTGGTGTTTCTCTTTCTGTCACATAAATACAGCATGGGAAACGCCAGATGTTTGGGGCTCCCATACATTTGAATAGGATCCCGAATCGGAAGACTCATGACTGTATATACTGCATATATAGATGCATATCTTAAGTATGTATAGACTAGACACATGCTGTATATATAAATACATATACTGTATATATATATATATATATATATATATATATATATATATATATTTTTTTTTTATATATATATTTATAAAATCTAAATATACAGTACAGACCAAAAGTTTGGACACACCTTCTCATTTAAAGATTTTTCTGTATTTTCATGCCCTGGCCTCCACAGTCACCAGACCTAAATCCAAACGTGATGATTTGGGGTGAGCTGGACCACAGATTGAAGGCAAAAGGGCCAAAAAGTGCTAAGCATCTCTGGGAACTCCTTCAAGATTGTTGGAAGACCATTCCCCATGACTACCTCTTGAAGCTCATCAAGAGAATGCCAAGAGTATGCAAAGCAGTCATCAAAGCAAAAGGTGGCTACTTTGAAGAACCTAGAATATAAGACATAATTTCAGTTGTTGTTGTTGTAAATAATTCCACATGTGTTAATTCATAGAATGTGAATGTACAATTTTCATAGTCATGAAAATACAGAACAATCTTTAAATGAGAAGGTGTGTCCAAACTTTTGATCTGCCTTGTATGTACTGTCCTGGTCATCGATATTGCCACCTATGAAGTGTAAGTACATAATGTGGAATATCTCCTAAAAAAATTAATCAAGTAAAACAGTTTTTTTTGTATAGAGCACTTGTATTAAATACAAAAGAGCAAATGATCAACAATAATTTAAAACAAAAAACAAAGGGAGGGAAAAATAGAAAAATCTAAAGCTTGCTGTGACACTGGTATTGGCATCCTTTACATTAAATAGTATGGAAACACATTTTGACTCACTTGTGGTAAATCACAAATGAGAACCTGTGAATAATTGTCAGTGCCCATTTGACATAAATTAGCCAATTAATGATGACTTCAGAGTTTTAAAAAGCCACATGGTAGGCCCTGTTCGTTTGTTCCAATGGTGAAGACAAAGGAGATGCCTGAGGACATCAAAACTGTTATTATTAGCAAGCACAAGACTTACAAAGGGTATAAAGTCATCTCTAAAGACCTTGGTATCCCAGTTTCAACAGTGTGCGATGTTATTAACAAGTTTGGCAAGCATGAAGTCGTCAAGAACATTCCTAGACATGGGGAAAAAAGGAAAATTGACAAAAAATGTCTTCTAAGGATGGTGCACATGGTAAAAGAAGACACCAAGTCAAACATCCAAAGATCTGATGGCAACCTGGAACAGTCTGGGGTCATCATTTTAACACTAGAACTACTGAACCCGTGGCGCGACAAGAACTACTGAATGTAGTCATTTTGACTACTGACTTGTTTTTGCTTATTTTTAGAGTTTCATTTGTGGTTATTTATTAATACTTTTAATGTATTATTATTGTGAGATCCAACAGTAATGCTTTGGAATGTTTTTTTTCTGATTTTTCATATTTTTCTACAGGAAATAACAAAAGTTAACTAAGTAAAACAATAATAATAGACGTATAATGTTAGTTCATTTTTGAGTGGACCTATAAAAGTCTTGATGTTTTAGCTCATTTATACATTTTTTCACAGAATTATACTGTATGTGAACATGGTTGATCATAAACAAAGGAAAAATGAAAAAAAAAACACATCATTTTTATCGTTTTTGCATCATAAACCATTACATTGCATTATTGCTATATTCATGAATATTTCCCATTTGCAGATACAAAAATATTCTTTCTAGCTGTAAACTATAACTAATAACATCAAGCTGTATGCAAATATAGTTTTTCCCCCAAAAAAATTGCTGCTTCACACTATACAGTACAAAATAATTGAATAATATGACAATAAAATGTTGTATCTGCTATATACTTGTATGAGTTTTTTGAGCTCTTATGACTGCATGTGTTCACTTTGTTTCTTCAGCTGAACTGAAAGTAAACTTACTATCCAGACTACTGTCTACTGCTAGGACCAGAGAAAAACAACACCCTTCTTTAGCATAAGAGCCTTCAGTATTTCAAACAAACTCTTTTCAGTTCAGCATTACACAGTATGCATGACACAGGGATTGGATTATAACCAAATTGGATTATGTTTCCTATGCTTTACACTACACCTCTTCTCTCTGAGGTCAGTGCTATGGTAGGTGACATTGGATAAGGCTACTTTCACACATCCGCTGCCCCCGTTGTGATTTGATTTCACAGGATGCGTCAGTACGTCAGCCCGACGCACTGCGACGGGTCTGTACCGACGCTAGTGTGAAAGTACCCTAACACAAGGAAAAGTTGCCATCTGAATTGAACTTCATCTGTTGTGAATTTGGATTCTGGGCTCCCCCGGTGGCCGCTTGTGGAATTGGACTTGTCATCCTCTTTCCTGTTTCACCTGGTTCCATCAGTAGTGGGTGTCGCTATTTAAGCTCATTTCTCTGGTGGTTTCTTGCCGGTCAACAATGTTATCTGATGCCTCTCAGTGCTTGTTCCTGCTTCTGACAACTACTAGATAAGTTGGACTTTTGTCCATGTTTCGTTTGCCTATTTGTTCCAGTTCACAGCTGAAGTTTTGTTACTGTGTCTGGAAAGCTCTCGTTGATCAGGGATTGCTACTCTGGTGTTATGAGTTAATGCCAGAGTTTAAGGTAATCTCTGGATGGTGTTTTGTTAGTGTTTTTCTGCTGACCATGAAAGTATACTATCTGTCTTCTGCTATCTAGTAAGCGGACCTCAAATTTGCTAAGACTATTTTCCTGCTGCGTTTGTTGTTTCATCTGAACTCACCGTCATTATATGTGGGGGGCTACTGTCTTCTTTGGAATATTTCTCTAGAGGTGAGCCAGGTCTTATATTTCCCTCTGCTAGCTATTTAGGTCTTAGGCCAGAGCTGGGCATCTAGCAATAAATAGGAAATGCTACCTGGCTATTTCTAGTTGCGCGGCAGGCTTAGTTCATGGTCAGTATAGTTCCATCTTCCGAGAGCTTGTCCCTCTATAGGCTTGCTATGATCTCTGCTTGCAGAGATCATGACAGTTTGACCGGCCATTAAAGTGTTAAAGACCCAGGTTGAGAAAGGAGAGTTATAAGAAGTCTGCTGGAATTTTTTTTTTTTTTTTTTCCCTCCAGTTTGCCTTGCTGCAGTCTTTTTTCTCTCTCTCCTCCTCATCTCTGTATGGCTCTGTGTGCACCTGACAATAATGGATCTTCAGAGTGTAACTGCGGGTTTGAATAATCTCATCACGAAAGTACAAAATTTACAAGATTTTGTGGTACATGCTCCAGTATCTGAGCCGAGAATTCCTTTGCCGGAGTTCTTCACAGGGAATAGAGCTAGCTTCCAGAATTTCCGAAATAATTGTAAGCTTTATTTGTCCCTGAAGTCTCGTTCAGCTGGAGACCCTGCTCAGCAGGTTAGGATTGTGATTTCCTTGCTCAGGGGTGACCCTCAAGATTGGGCCTTCTCATTGCCAGCAGGGGATCCTGCGTTGCGCGATGTGGATGCGTTTTTTCTGGCCTTGGGCTTGCTTTATGAGGAACCTCATTTGGAACTTCAGGCAGAAAAAACTTTGATGGCACTATCTCAGGGGCAAGACGAAGCTGAGGTTTACTGCCAAAAATTCCGTAAATGGTCTGTGCTTACTCAGTGGAATGAGTGCGCCTTGGCGGCAGCTTTCAGAGAAGGTCTCTCTGATGCCGTTAAGGATGTTATGGTGGGGTTCCCTGTGCCTGCAGGTCTGAATGAGTCCATGACAATGGCTATTCAGATTGATAGGCGTCTGCGGGAGCGCAAACCGGTGCACCATCTGGCGGTGTCTATGGAAAAGACGCCAGAAAGTATGCAGTGTGATAGAATTCTGTCCAGGAGCGAGCGACAGAATTTTAGACGGAAGAATGGATTGTGCTTCTATTGTGGGGATTCTACTCATGTTATATCAGCATGCTCTAGGCGTACAAAGAAGCTTGATAAGTCTGTTTCCATTGGCACCATTCAGTCTAAGTTTATTTTGTCTGTAACCCTGATTTGCTCTTTGTCATCCATTGCCACGGACGCCTATGTTGACTCTGGCGCCGCTCTGAGTCTTATGGATTGGTCCTTTGCCAATCGTTGTGGTTTTGATTTAGAGCCTTTGGAGACTCTTATTCCTCTGAAGGGGATTGACTCCACCCCATTGGCTAATAATAAACCACAATACTGGACACAAGTAACCATGCGTATCAATCCGGATCACCAGGAGATTATTCGTTTCCTGGTGCTGTATAATTTACATGACGATTTGGTACTGGGATTGCCATGGTTGCAGTCTCACAATCCAGTCTTGGACTGGAGAGCAATGTCTGTGTTGAGCTGGGGATGTAAGGGTATTCATGGGGACTTACCTTTGGTTTCTATTTCGTCGTCCATTCCCTCTGAAGTCCCTGAGTTCCTCTCAGATTATCAAGACGTCTTTGACGAACCCAAGCTTGGGTCGTTACCTCCGCACCGTGAGTGCGATTGTGCCATAGATTTGATACCGGGTTGCAAATATCCAAAGGGTCGTTTGTTTAATTTGTCCGTGCCGGAACATGCTGCTATGCGGGAATATATAAAGGAGTCTTTGGAAAAGGGACATATTCGTCCATCTTCTTCTCCCTTGGGAGCTGGGTTTTTCTTTGTCTCAAAAAAGGACGGCTCTTTGAGACCATGTATTGATTATCGGCTTCTGAATAAGATCACTGTTAAGTACCAATACCCATTGCCATTGCTTACTGATTTGTTTGCTCGTATAGAGGGTGCTAAGTGGTTCTCTAAAATTGATCTTCGTGGGGCGTATAATTTGGTGCGGATCAGGCAGGGGGATGAGTGGAAGACCGCATTTAATACGCCCGAGGGCCACTTTGAGTATTTGGTCATGCCTTTTGGTCTTTCTAATGCCCCTTCAGTTTTCCAGTCTTTTATGCATGATATTTTCCGCGATTTTCTGGATAAATTTATGATAATATATCTGGATGATATTCTGATTTTTTCTGATGACTGGGACTCTCATGTCCAGCAGGTCAGGAGAGTTTTTCAGGTTCTGCGGTCTAATTCTTTATGTGTGAAGGGGTCTAAGTGCGTTTTTGGGGTCCAGAAAATTTCCTTTTTGGGGTATATTTTTTCTCCCTCTTCCATTGAGATGGATCCCGTCAAGGTGCAAGCTATTTGTGACTGGACTCAGCCCTCCTCTCTTAAGGGTCTTCAGAGATTTTTGGGCTTTGCCAACTTTTACCGCCGATTTATTGCTGGTTTTTCGGATGTCGTTAAACCACTGACTGATTTGACCAGACATGGCGCTGATGTTGCTAATTGGTCCCCTCATGCTGTAGAGGCCTTTCAGGAGCTTAAGCACCGTTTTGCCTCTGCCCCTGTGTTACGTCAGCCTGATGTGAATCTGCCTTTTCAGGTTGAGGTTGACGCTTCGGAGATCGGAGCTGGGGCAGTGTTGTCGCAGAAAGGTTCCGACTGCTCCGTCATTAGACCTTGTGCCTTCTTTTCTCGCAAATTTTCGCCCGCAGAGCGGAATTATGATGTTGGGAATAGGGAGCTTTTGGCCATGAAGTGGGCGTTTGAGGAGTGGCACCATTGGCTGGAGGGGGCTAAGCATCAGGTGGTGGTATTGACTGACCACAAAAATTTGATTTATCTTGAGACTGCCAGGCGCCTGAATCCTAGACAGGCGCGCTGGTCTTTATTTTTTTCTCGCTTTAATTTTGTGGTGTCATACCTACCGGGTTCTAAGAATGTTAAGGCAGATGCCCTTTCTAGGAGTTTTGACCCGGACTCTCCTGGTAATACTGAACCCACAGGTATCCTTAGGGAGGGAGTAATTTTGTCGGCCGTTTCTCCTGATCTGCGGCGGTCCTTGCAAGAGTTTCAGGCGGATAGACCGGATCGTTGTCCGCCTGATAGACTGTTTGTTCCGGATGATTGGACCAGTAGAGTCATCTCTGAGGTACATTCTTCTGCATTGGCAGGTCATCCCGGAATTTTTGGTACCAGGGATTTGGTGGCAAGATCCTTCTGGTGGCCTTCCCTGTCACGAGATGTGCGAGTCTTTGTGCAGTCATGTGACATTTGTGCTCGGGCCAAGTCTTGTAGTTCTCGAGCTAGCGGACTGCTGTTGCCCTTGCCTATTCCTAAGAGGCCTTGGACACACATCTCGATGGATTTTATTTCAGATCTGCCTGTTTCCCAGAAGATGTCTGTCATCTGGGTGGTCTGTGACCGTTTCTCTAAAATGGTCCATTTGGTTCCTCTGCCCAAGTTGCCTTCTTCTTCTGAGTTGGTTCCTCTGTTTTTTCAGAATGTTGTCCGATTGCACGGTATTCCTGAGAATATTGTTTCTGACAGAGGTACCCAATTTGTGTCTAGATTTTGGCGGGCATTCTGTGCTAGGATGGGCATAGATTTGTCTTTTTCATCTGCTTTTCACCCTCAGACTAATGGCCAGACCGAGCGGACTAATCAGACCCTGGAGACATATCTGAGGTGTTTTGTCTCTGCTGACCAGGATGATTGGGTTGCTTTTTTGCCATTGGCAGAGTTCGCCCTCAATAATCGGGCCAGCTCTTCCACCTTGGTGTCCCCGTTTTTCTGTAATTCGGGGTTTCACCCTCGATTTTCCTCCGGTCAGGTGGAATCCTCGGATTGTCCTGGAGTGGATGCGGTGGTGGAGAGATTGCATCACATCTGGGGGCAGGTTATGGACAATTTGAAGTTGTCCCAGGAGAAGACTCAGCGTTTTGCCAACCGTCATCGTCGTGTTGGTTCTCGGCTTTGTGTTGGAGATTTGGTCTGGTTGTCTTCTCGTTTTGTCCCTATGAGGGTCTCTTCTCCTAAGTTTAAACCTCGGTTCATCGGCCCTTATAGAATATTGGAGATTCTTAATCCTGTTTCTTTCCGTTTGGACCTCCCTGCGTCCTTTTCCATTCATAACGTTTTTCATCGGTCGTTGTTGCGCAGGTATGAGGTGCCTGTTGTACCTTCAGTTGAGCCTCCTGCTCCGGTGTTGGTTGAGGGTGAGTTGGAGTACGTTGTGGAGAAAATTTTGGACTCTCGTGTTTCCAGACGGAGACTCCAGTATCTGGTCAACTGGAAGGGTTACGGCCAGGAGGATAATTCTTGGGTCAATGCATCTGATGTTCATGCTTCTGATCTTGTTCGTGCCTTCCATAGGGCTCATCCTGGTCGCCCTGGTGGATCTGGTGAGGGTTCGGTGCCCCCTCCTTGAGGGGGGGGTACTGTTGTGAATTTGGATTCTGGGCTCCCCCGGTGGCCGCTTGTGGAATTGGACTTGTCATCCTCTTTCCTGTTTCACCTGGTTCCATCAGTAGTGGGTGTCGCTATTTAAGCTCATTTCTCTGGTGGTTTCTTGCCGGTCAACAATGTTATCTGATGCCTCTCAGTGCTTGTTCCTGCTTCTGACAACTACTAGATAAGTTGGACTTTTGTCCATGTTTCGTTTGCCTATTTGTTCCAGTTCACAGCTGAAGTTTTGTTACTGTGTCTGGAAAGCTCTCGTTGATCAGGGATTGCTACTCTGGTGTTATGAGTTAATGCCAGAGTTTAAGGTAATCTCTGGATGGTGTTTTGTTAGTGTTTTTCTGCTGACCATGAAAGTATACTATCTGTCTTCTGCTATCTAGTAAGCGGACCTCAAATTTGCTAAGACTATTTTCCTGCTGCGTTTGTTGTTTCATCTGAACTCACCGTCATTATATGTGGGGGGCTACTGTCTTCTTTGGAATATTTCTCTAGAGGTGAGCCAGGTCTTATATTTCCCTCTGCTAGCTATTTAGGTCTTAGGCCAGAGCTGGGCATCTAGCAATAAATAGGAAATGCTACCTGGCTATTTCTAGTTGCGCGGCAGGCTTAGTTCATGGTCAGTATAGTTCCATCTTCCGAGAGCTTGTCCCTCTATAGGCTTGCTATGATCTCTGCTTGCAGAGATCATGACATTCATCTATATGAACATCAGGGTAAATAAGATACAGTGAATAAATTATGCACAAAACTTTATAGCAACATTTAGTGACAAAAGGACAGCAAAATATAGTAGGTAGTCAAAAAGACTACCTTTAGTAGTTAAGGTAAATTGTGAAAAAAACGCGCAATTTTTTCACCAAAATTATTTATTGTCACAAAATCTTTTTTAACATCCTATTTTAGGAAAAGTTATCGAGTCTCAAGCCAGAATTCCGAAAAATGTAGCCACAGAAGACAAATAAAAAATAAAAATAGTCAGAATGACTACACCAGTAGTTCTAGTGTTAAAAAGTACTGTACGCCATACACAAAACCAAGCAGAGCTTCATGAGCGAAGGCCAAGGAAGATATCACTGCTGAAGAAAAGACTAAAAAGTAAAGACTGATATTTGCCAAAGTGTACCTTGACAAACCACAATCCTTCTGGGAAAATTTGCTGTGGACAGATGAAGCAAAATTAGAGCTTTTTAGCAATGCAAAGCAACAGATATTTTACAGACAGCACAATGAAGCTCATAAGGAAAATACACCCTACCAACTGTTAATTATGGTGGAGGATCCATAATGCTGAGGTGTTGCTTTTCCTGCATCTGGTACTGGAGGCCTTGACCATATCACAGGAATCATGAAACCAGAGAATTATCAAGATATTTTAGAGTGAAATGTCCTACCCAGTGTTAGAATGATTAGCTTGAGTACAAAATCATGGGTCCTTCAGCAAGAAAATGACCAAAAGCATACATACAAAAGTACACAGGAATGGTTGAAAAAGATAAAATGGACTGTTTTAAAATGGCCAGCAATGAGTCCTGACTTCAATCCCATTGAAAATCTTTGGAGTGAGCTTAAATTTGCCATTGGGAAAAAAATTCAAGAGCTTGAAAAAACTTCAAAGGAAGAGTGGGATAAAATTCCAGCTGAGAAGTGCAAAAGCTTATAGATGACAAGAAAAGTTTGGAGGCTGTCATCAATGCCAAAGGGTGTTCAATTAAGTATTAATTTTAATTCTGGGTGCTTTTATTGCTGCACATGCACTTAATTTGAAAACCAATGTTTTATTGTTGTATTATTTTGACCACTAATTAAAATATCATGCCAAGAGTGTGCAAAGCAGTCATCAAAGCAAAAGGTGGCTACTTTGAAGAACCTAGAATATAAGACATAATTTCAGTTGTTTCACGCTTTTTGTTAAGTATATAATTCCACATGTGTTAATTCATAGTTTTGATGCCTTCAGTGTGAATGTACAATGAAAAATCTTTAAATGAGAAGGTTTGTCCAAACTTTTGGTCTGTACTGTATATATATTGTGAGTCAGTGAGGGGAATCATATATGAAGGGTGGTATGTGTTCCCGAGGATCAAGTCAGATTTTAGGAAAACCGGCCATGGGCTTTTATTTTTGGAGTGATCTGCAGGTTTGGTAGTGGGGCAAATCCCTCCCTCCACTCCTGGTTTGGGGATTGACTCTACATCCACAATTCCCATTTAAATTTTCAGTTTTGCCTTTTGTGTGTCAGCAGGAGGCTCTATGCAACACAGACCTGTGTGAGATTAATACAGAGCCTGGGATAACAAAGCTGTAGATGTACCCAAGAGGTAGACGGTGGCTCAGTTGCCTGTGGCAGTGGGTTCGGATACAGACTGGATGACCAGGCTGATAGTCGGAGAACATTATGTACCTTATTTTGTGAGTTTTCTGGAATAAAGACTTACTGCACTACAATATATATATATATATATATATATATATATATATATATATACACTCACCGGCCACTTTATTAGGTACACCATGCTAGTAACGGGTTGGACCCCCTTTTGCCTTCAGAACTGCCTCAATTCTTCGTGGCATAGATTCAACAAGGTGCTGGAAGCATTCCTCAGAGATTTTGGTCCATATTGACATGATGGCATCACACAGTTGCCGCAGATTTGTCGGCTGCACATCCCAAAGATGCTCCATACAAGGCAGGATGGATCCATGCTTTCATGTTGTTTACGCCAAATTCTGACCCTACCATCCGAATGTCGCAGCAGAAATCGAGACTCATCAGACCAAGCAACGTTTTTCCAATCTTCTACTGTCCAATTTCGATGAGCTTGTACAAATTGTAGCCTCAGTTTCCTGTTCTGCCTCAAAGCCCATCTGCCTCAAAGTTCGACGCACTGTGCGTTCAGAGATGCTCTTAGGCCTACCTTGGTTGTAACGGGTGGCGATTTGAGTCACTGTTGCCTTTCTATCAGCTCGAACCAGTCTGCCCATTCTCCTCTGACCTCTGGCATTAACAAGGCATTTCCGCCCACAGAACTGCCGCTCACTGGATTTTTTTTCTTTTTCGGACCATTCTCTGTAAACCCTAGAGATGGTTGTGCGTGAAAATCCCAGTAGATCAGCAGTTTCTGAAATACTCAGACCAGCCCTTCTGGCACCAACAACCATGCCACGTTCAAAGGCACTCAAATCACCTTTCTTCCCCATACTGATGCTCGGTTTGAACTGCAGGAGATTGTCTTGACCATGTCTACATGCCTAAATGCACTGAGTTGCCACTATGTGATTGGCTGATTAGAAATTAAGTGTTAACAAGAAGTTGGACAGGTGTACCTAATAAAGTGGCCGGTGAGTATATATATATATATATATATATATATATATATATATATATATATATATATATATATATATATATATAGTATATCACGAATATCACCACACACACATGCAGACACTAAAAACTAGCTCAAATCGATGCAAATGCACAATTTATTAATTGCTAAAAGTTCATGAGCATAAACTTTTGACGAGATTATCTAAGAAAGTGAGAGTGCACAAAATCCATTATCAAACAAACATTTCCAATTAACACTATTTAAAAATCCATGAACTGTTTAAAAAATATATTACATTTCTGTCAGAGCACATTGTATTTTTCAAACTTTGAAAATAAGCAATTCAATGATACTGTAAACTTACTAGCAAGACAAGAAAAATTATTTGATGTATGATAATAATGAAGTCTAATGACCTGCAGTTCTCAAATCAAGGTGCAGGCCCTTCTGTTGGCTGATAATGAGACAGTAGTGATTTCCTCATCATTACAATTTGAGCCATTCCAGTGAAAATCTATTGTGAGGCAAAGTAAATTATTACTTAGACAGATGTTCATTTAGTGATGGTATAACTTAGATCTGCTGTTGTACAGTAAAAAGGACTATGTAGTAGTCATTAGCACTAAACGTAGGGAAACATAGATATATAAAAGCATAGCTTAATTAAAATAACAAAAAATGGTGATGGTCAGTCATAAAAAAAATCTAGATAAAATGAAAAAGTAAGAAGTGGACAGGAAAATTTCAATTTACTGTTGTGAACTGGAAATATGTACATTTGAAGTGTTTCTTAATTCAGTGGTTCCGACTTCACTTGATCCACCTGATCATGAAGAACATGACGTATTTTATATATTTTCTCATTTATGTCATAACATAATATTCCACATCGCTTTGCTCAGCAGCCAATTTTCATTTCTAAGCTTTTATTTTTTTCTTCCCCTTCTTCCAAGAGCTAATTTTTTTTATTTTTCCACCCACATAGCTATTTGATGGGTTATTTTTTGCAGAACCAGTTCTAGATGACAGCATTTATTTTTACAATTCAATGCTTTAATTCCAAGAGTGTTTTAATCCTCTTATTATATTGCTATCATTATATTATATAGAATTGCGTACTTACAATTACTCATTTTGCCTTTCTACCCAGCTAATTCTCTTTTCTCTGCTCTATGTAGTTACAGGAAGTCTATGTTCCGTGCATTTATCATCCCCCACTTTACCTACTGACTGAGCTGCTTCCTTCTCTACTTACCAGGAGCTTTTGTATTCACTCATGACTCATACAGGAAAAATGAAATTCCTATTTCAAAATAGAAATTAGAAGTATTAAGATATGCAAATTGCCTCTTCTGAGAAAAAGAGGACTTAAACTCTATATCGCCACCTGTTGGAAGTAGCGACCCTGCAAGTCACAATCAACCCTTTAACGAGTCGTGCAATATGACTTAGGATAAAAGCCAAATCAGTATCTCAATTCGCAGACACGGTGTTTCGGGCTGTTGGCCTTCATCAGTGCGAAGCATGAGAACTAATTTGGCTAGGTGAGAGGCTCTGGACTGGGGTCTAAGGGGTATTGTTTCTCCTTATGGAGTATTAAGATGGTAAGAATTTAATCATGTGATGGCATAGACCTAATAAAGAAGAAAAGAATTAGCTGGAAAGAAGAGCCAAAAGAGAAATTGTAATAGCACTGTGCTATAATATGATGATTGTGATAATTAAAGAGAATACACATTTTGATGTCAGGGCTTCTTTAAGATGTACATTGCTCCTGTGTGTGATGGGCCCCATATATGATGCTTGAGTGTATTATGGGCACAATGTATGATGCTCCAGTGTATAATGGGCCCCATATGTAATGCTCCAAACATAAAAAAATTGAAATACTCACCTCTCCTCGCTGGCTGCTGCTCTGCTCTGGATTCCTCACCATCGGCTCTAGACTCCTCACCGTCGGTGTCTTCCGGTTCTTTGCACAGCTGTGACCAGTCAGAAGAATTGGAAGAAGCCACAGTGGTGGTTCAGGGAGAGATAAGTATTGCAAGTGCCAGGGCCCTGAGTAAGCGGGGGTGCCACTTGCGGGTGCCCGCACTGTCATCGGGCCCTATAGCACTTGCTCAGGTCCCCAGCACTTGCCCAGGTGCTGATTCCTGTCCTTCAGCCTGCTATTAAGGAGAAATTAATATTCATTTCTCTTTAGCATTGGGAATAGGCTTTAGCAGTAGCAGCTGGCTCTTGCATCCTGTCACACACTGCTCCTCCGGCACTGGGCAGGCCCCTCTGACTAATGGGCCCTATAGCAGCAGTTAGGATGAGCCGCTGTTAGCAAAATGCAACTGGCTGGGAGCCTCTGGGGCAGTGGGGGCCCTAGAAAGTTTCCGGCCCTGTATGCCAGCAGATGTCAGTGCCTGGGCCCACTGGAGAATCCTCCAGTGGGCCAATCTGACCCTGTTGGCTTTTTCCCAGTCTAAAAATACCAGTCCCCAGATGAGTGCCGCAGCGATCACGTGCGGGGGTCAGCTGTATGTGACAGCTGATCCACGATCGGTGCTAGCACTGATCGTGGGCAGTTAACTCCTCTGATGCTGCTGTCAGTAGTGACTGTACAATGTCACGAGAACACAACCTCAGAAACACTAGTATACATTGAAGCATTCCAAAGTTATTATCTCATAAAGTGACAGTGGTCAGAATTGTAAAAATTGGTCTTGTCATTAAGGTGAAAACAGGCTTCATCTCCAAGGGGTTAGGGCATGTTCACACTTTGCAGACTTTGCTGTGGATTTTTCTGCAGCGGATTTGGAAAAACCGCATTGAAAAACCGCTGCGGTTTTCCCTGCGGATTTTACTGCGGTTTCTTCTGCAGAATCCTCTGCGGGTTTTGAACAGCACTTTCCTATTGGTGCATGTTGAAAACCGCTGCGGAATCCGCAGAAAGAAGTGACATGCTCCTTCTTTTTTTCTGCAGCAATTCCGTGCGGTTTTTAAAGGGATTTTCCGCAAAGTGGGCACAGCGGTTTTTGTTTTCATAGGGTAACATTGTACTGAACCCTGCATGGAAAACTGCTGCGGATCCGCAGCGTCAAATCCGCTGTGGATCCGCAGCAAAAACCGCAAAGTGTGAACATAGCCTTAACAAGCTTTATTAGACCTCTGGACCCAAACAGTAATTAGGACATACAGTCAGAAGTCAGTGTTTTGAGGCCAGTACCGAACATAGAAACCCCGAACTTTCCATGTATTTTTGACGCTTTGATTAATTTTCTTGTTACCAAGATGGTGATGACAGTGCACTTACATAGTAACCAATAAGCATCCTGTAATCTAGTAACAAGGCTTCAATGACAGCTGGTAATCTCCAATTAACCCCATCACCCCAAGGGTGGTTTGCACGTTAATGACCAGGCCAATTTTTACAATTCTGACCACTGTCCTTTTATGAGGTTATAACTCTGGAATGCTTCAACGGATCCTGGTGATTCTGACAATGTTTTCTCGTGACATATTGTACTTCATGAGAGAGATAAAATTTCTTTGATATTACCTGCGTTTATTTGTTAAAAAAACAGAAATTTGGCAAAAATTTTGAAAATTTCGCAATTTTCCAACTTTGAATTTTTATGCCCTTAAATCACAGAGATATGTAACTCAAAATACTTAATAAGTAACATTTTCCACATGTCTACTTTACATCATCACAATTTTGGAACCAAAATTTTTTTTTGTTAGGGAGTTATAAGGGTTAAAAGTTGACCAGCAATTTCTCATTTTTGCAACACCATTTTTTTTTTAGGGACCACATCTCATTTGAAGTCATTTTGAGGGGTCTATATGATAGAAAATACCCAAGTGTGACACTAGTCTAAAAACTACACCCCTCAAGGTGCTCAAAACCACATTCAAGAAGTTTATTAACCCTTCAGGTGTTTCACAGGAATTTTTGGAACGTTTAAATAAAAATGAACATTTAACTTTTTTTCACAAAAAATTTAATTCAGCTCCAATTTGTTTTATTTTACCAAGGGTAACAGGAGAAAATGGACCATAAAAGATGTTGTACAATTTGTCCTGAGTACGCCGATACCCCATATTTGGGGGTAAACCACTGTTTGGGCGCATGACAGAGCTCGGAAGCGAAGGAGCGACATTTGACTTTTCAATGCAAAATTGACTGGAATTGAGATGGGACGCCATGTTGCGTTTGGAGAGCCCCTGATGTGCCTAAACATTGAAACCCCCCACAAGTGACACCATTTTGGAATTTAGACCCCCTAAGGAACTTATGTAGAGGTGTGGTGAGCACTTTGACCCACCAAGTGCTTCACCTAAGTTTATAATGCAGAACCGTAAAAATAAAAAATCATATTTTTTCTCAAAAATTATTTTTCGCCCCCAATTTTTTATTTTCCCAAGGGTAAGAGAATAAATTGGACCAAAAAAGTTGTTGTACAATTTGTTCTGAGTACGGTGATACCCCATATGTGGGGGTAAACAACTGTTTGGGCGCATGGGAGAGCTCGGAAAGGAAGGAGCGCCGTTTGATTTTTCAATGCAAAATTGACAGGAATTGAGATGGGACACCATGTTGCGTTTGGAGAGCCACTGATGTGCCTAAACATTGAAACCCCCCACAAGTGACACCATTTTGGAAATTATCTAGAGGTGTGGTGAGCACTTTGACCCACCAAGTGCTTCACAGAAGTTTATAATGCAGAGCTGTAAAAATAAAACAAACATTTTTTCCCACAAAAATTATTTTTTAGCCCCCAGTTTTGTATTTTCCCGAGGGTAACAGGAGAAATTGCACCCCAAAAGTTGTTGTCCAATTTGTCCTTAGTACGCTAATACCCCATATGTGGGGGAACCACCTTTTGGGCACATGGGAGGGCTCAGAAGGGATGGAGCGCCAATTGGAATGCAGACTTAGATGGATTGGTCTGCAGGCGTCACATTGCGTTTGCAGAGCCCCTAATGTACCTAAACAGTAGAAACCCCCTACAAGTGACACCATTTTGGAAAGTAGACCCCCTAAGGAACTCATCTAGATGTGTTGTGAGAGCTTTTAACCCCCAAGTGTTTCACTACAGTTTATAACGCAGAGCCGTTCAAATAAAAAACTTTTTTTTTCCACAAAAATTATGTTTTAGCCCTCAGTTTTGTATTTTCCCAAGGGTAACAGGAGAAATTGGAACGCAAAAGTTGTTCTCCAATGTGTCCTGAGTACGCTGATACCCCATATGTTGGGGTAAACCCCTGTTTGGGCACACGGTAGAGCTCTGAAGGGAAGGAGCACTGTTTTACTTTTTCAACGCAGAATTGGCTGGAATTGAGATCGGATGCCATGTCCTGTTTGGAGAGCCCCTGATGTGCCTAAACAGTGGAAACCCCCCAATTATAACTGAAACCCTAATCCAAACAAACCCCTAACCCTAATCCCAACGGTAACCCTAACCACACCCCTAACCCTGACACACCCCTAACCCTAATCCCAACCCTATTCCCAACCGTAAATGTAATCCAAACCCTAACCCTAACTTTAGCCCCAAACTTAACCCTAACTTTAGCCCCAACCCTAACTGTAGCCTTAACCCTAGCCCCAACCCTAACCCTAGCCCTAAACCTAGCCCTAACCGTAACCCTAGCCCTAACCCTAGCCCTAACCGTAACCCTAGCCCTAACCCTAGCCCTAACCCTAGCCCTAACCCTAGCCCTATCCCTAGCCCTAGCCCTAACCCTAACCCTAGCCCTAACCCTAAACCTAGCCCTAGCCCTAGCCCTAGCCCTAACCCTAGCCCTAACCCTAGCCCTAAACCTAACCCTAATGGGAAAATGGAAATAAATACATTTTTTAATTTTTTAATTTTTCCCTAACTAAGGGGGTGATGAAGGGGGGTTTGATTTACTTTTATAGTGGGTTTTTTAGCGGATTTTTATGATTGGCAGCCGTCACACACTGAAAGTCGCTTTTTATTGCAAAAAATGTTTTTTGCGTTACCACATTTTGAGAGCTATAATTTTTCCATATTTGAGTCCACAGAGTCATGTGAGGTCTTGTTTTTTGCAGGACGAGTTGACTTTTTAATTGGTAACATGTTCGGGCACGGGAGATTTTTTGATCGCTTTTTATTCCGATTTTTGTGAGGCAGAATGACCAAAAACCAGCTATTCATGAATTTCTTTTGGGGGAGGCATTTATACCATTCCGCGTTTGGTAAAATTTCTAAAGCAGTTTTATTCTTATGGTCAGTACGATTACAGCGATACCTCATTTATATAATTTTTTTATGTTTTGGCGCTTTTATACGATAAAAACTATTTTATAGAAAAAATAATTATTTTTGCATCACTTTATTCTGAGGACTATAACTTTTTAATTTTTTCGCTGAAGATGCTGTATGGCAGCTCGTTTTTTGCGGGACAAGATGACATTTTCAGCGGTACCATGGTTATTTTAATCTGTCTTTTTGATCGCGTGTTATTCCACTTTTTGTTTGGCAGTATGAGAATAAAGCGTTTTTTGCCTCGGTTTTTTTTTTATGGTGTTCACTGAAGGGGTTAACTAGTGATATAGTTTTATAGGTGGGGTCGTTACGAACGCGGCAATACTAAATATGTGTACTTTTATTGTTTGATTTTTTTATTTAGATAAAGAAATGTATTTATGGGAATAATATTTTTTTTGTTTATTTAGGAATTTTTTTTTTTTTTTTACACATGTGGAAATTTTTTTTTTACTTTTTTACTTTGTCCCAGGGGGGACATCACAGATCGCTGATCTGACAGTTTGCACAGCACTCTGTCAGATCACCGATCTGACTTACAGCACTGCAGGCTTACCAAGCGCCTGCTCTGAGCAGGCACTTGGTAAGCCACCTCCCTCCCTGCAGGACCCGGATGCCGTGGCCATCTTGGATCCGGGCACCTGCAGCGAGGAGGAGGTAAGAGACCCTCGCAGCAGCACGATCACATCGCGTTGCTCCGGGGGTCTCAGGGAAGCACGCAGGGAGCCCCCTCCCTGCGCGATGATTTCCTGTACTGCCGGCACACCGCAATCATGTTTGATCGCGGTGTGCTGGGGGTTAATGTGCCGGGGCAGTCCGTGACCTCTCCTGGCACATAGTGCCGGATGTCAGCTGTGATAGGCAGCTGACACCCGGCCGCGATCGGCCGCGTGCCCCCTTGAGCGCGGCCAATCGTGCTGGATGTACTATTCCATCCTTGGGAATTAGGGCCCACCCCACATGGACAGAATAATATGTCCAGTGGCAGAAAGGGGTTAATTGCTGCTGTCAGAGATTGCGTTCCCAGCCAGGCTGAACTGAAGTGATCTCGGTGAGATCCCTGCTAGCACTGAGAGGGAACACAGCCTCAGTGACTGGAGGTAACTTTGATGATGTCACCGCGAGTCACTGAGGCTGCATTTGCTTCAGTTCAGTCACCAGCGGTTCTCACCCTGGACAGTCGCATCTTGGCACCGTCCAGGTTAAAAATTGTTTATCCTGCAGACACGGATTACGGCATGGGACTGAATGACAGATAGGTGAGGGATATTGCTGTTTTTTATTTTTGTTTTCTTACAGGAGACAAGGGATTCAGTGGAATTAGGCATTAGTTGAGTATAACTGTGTTTGTTATTTTTAAAAAGTAAAAGTGTGCTTTGTTTTATTTCAAATAAAAGACTTTATTCTGTCTGTGTCTTTATTCACCATATAACTATCTTACAGCATCTTATAGATGCCTCTCCATTAGAAATCCGTGGGCTTGATGTCACCTGACAATACAAAGGTGACATCCACCCCACAAATATGAACCACACTTGCCACCACTACAAGGCAAGTGGGAAGAGCCAGTCAAAGCACCAGAATTGGCGCATCTAATAGATGTGCCTTTTCTGTGCAGCTGCGGGCTGCTCTGTTATACTTTCAGATTAGGTATATGGTTTGATATTTATATAATTCTCACAATATCATTTATAGCTGTAACTAACTGCTGTATACACATAATTTGCCTTTGTGATCAGAGCTGAATGGTAGCAGCTAATTTTTCCAAGCATTACATGTTTCTGGATCCTGCTCTGCATGAGTTACCTCTCAATAAATATGAATTCAGTTTCCAGAATAGATGAGAGACAATTCAATAATATTTAGATTTGCTGAGGAAGCATTCTAGTAATTACAAAATATCCATATTGCTCACTCACAAATTAAATGAGTTATAACATGTCAGATACAGAGTTCTTGGGGTGGGAGGTGCGATCCCAGGTCAATAGAATCACTGCCATTATTCCTAATCTTAATGAATGTGGTTGATTTTTTTCATTGCATTTCATGTAACTAATTAATGCATTCCTGCCCTGCTTGGACAATATATACAATGCAAACACAGAGTTAATTTCTGTAATCTGCCAAACAGGTGTGGCCTGCAAATTTGTATGCCACATAACAGAAAAATGTTGTGCACAAAATATAGATGGAAATTGGAATGATGTTAAACTGTGGCTTTTAACCTGTTTATGATCTTGGCATATCCATACATCCAGGTCTGTAAACAGTGTGCGTGCGGTCGCCGCCGGGTGTTCAGCGATTTTGACAGTTGACAACCAGGACTCACTGCCAAGAGTGATGCAGTTTAACCCCCATAATGCTGCAATTGATTTTGATCACAGCATTTATATGTCAGGCAGAAGATGAGAGCATGATCATTGACATGGTGACTCGATGTTGTCATGATGACATTTAGGTCAACAGGCTCTAGATAGTTATCATGCACCGTACATGATCTAACTAACTTGTGTTAGCACAGCACTGACAATTACAAAGCAAAGCAAAAAAGTAAAACAATATGTAAAAATACATTTCGTAAAAATCACTAAATAATAATTGTATATATATACAGGTCCTTCTCAAAAAATTAGCATATAGTGTTAAATTTCATTATTTACCATAATGTAATGATTACAATTAAACTTTCATATACTATAGATTCATTATCCACCAACTGAAATTTGTCAGGTCTTTTATTGTTTTAATACTGATGATTTTGGCATACAACTCCTGATAACCCAAAAAACCTGTCTCAATAAATTAGCATATTTCACACGACCAATCAAATAAAAGTGTTTTTTAATACCAAACAAAAAAACCATCAAATAATAATGTTCAGTTATGCACTCAATACTTGGTCGGGAATCCTTTGGCAGAAATGACTGCTTCAATGCGGCGTGGCATGGAGGCAATCAGCCTGTGACACTGCTGAGATGTTATGGAGGCCCAGGATGCTTCAATAGCGGCCTTAAGCTCATCCAGAGTGTTGGGTCTTGCGTCTCTCAACTTTCTCTTCACAATATCCCACAGATTCTCTATGGGGTTCAGGTCAGGAGAGTTGGCAGGCCAATTGAGCACAGTAATACCATGGTCAGTAAACCATTTACCAGTGGTTTTGGCACTGTGAGCAGGTGCCAGGTCGTGCTGAAAAATGAAATCTTCATCTCCATAAAGCATTTCAGCCGATGGAAGCATGAAGTGCTCCAAAATCTCCTGATAGCTAGCTGCATTGACCCTGCCCTTGATGAAACACAGTGGACCAACACCAGCAGCTGACATGGCACCCCACACCATCACTGACTGTGGGTACTTGACACTGGACTTCAGGCATTTTGGCATTTCCTTCTCCCTAGTCTTCCTCCAGACTCTGGCACCTTGATTTCCGAATGACATGCAAAATTTGCTTTCATCAGAAAAAAGTACTTGGGACCACTTAGCAACAGTCCAGTGCTGCTTCTCTGTAGCCCAGGTCAGGCGCTTCTGCCGCTGTTTATGGTTCAAAAGTGGCTTTACCTGGGGAATGCGGCACCTGTAGCCCATTTCCTGCACACGCCTGTGCACGGTGGCTCTGGATGTTTCCACACCAGACTCAGTCCACTGCTTCCTCAGGTTCCGGTCACCTCTTCTCGTTGTACAGCGTTTTCTGCCACATTGTTTCCTTCCAACAGACTTACCATTGAGGTGCCTTGATACAGCACTCTGGGAACAGCCTATTTGTTGAGAAATTTCTTTCTGGGTCTTACCCTCTTGCTTGAGGGTGTAAATGATGGCCTTCTTGACATCTGTCAGGTCGCTAGTCTTACCCATGATGGGGGTTTTGAGTAATGAACCAGGCAGGGAGTTTTTAAAAGCCTCAGGTATCTTTTGCATGTGTTTAGAGTTAATTAGTTGATTCAGAAGATTAGGGTAATAGGTCATTTAGAGAACCTTTTCTTGATATGCTAATTTATTGAGACAGGTTTTTTGGGTTATCAGGAGTTGTATGCCAAAATCATCAGTATTAAAACAATAAAAGACCTGACAAATTTCAGTTGGTGGATAATGAATCTATAGTATATGAAAGTTTAATTGTAATCATTACATTATGGTAAATAATGAAATTTAACACTATATGCTAATTTTTTGAGAAGGACCTGTATATAGATATATATATATCTATATATATATAATTGTCTAAGGGTTTTTCCGTCTGTCTGTCTGTCTGTCCCGCTTATTCATTCTCTGATTGGTCGAGGCCGGCTGGCCTTAGCGACGGGCATAGCATGGCGACGATGATGTCATAATAGAAATCCCGCGTCTCTGATTGGACGAGGCCGCCAGGCCTCGACCAATCAGCGACGGGCACAGTATCGACGTAGATGTCATAATGGATGCCATGGCGATGATTGTCAAAAAGGTTGCCTCGACCAATCAGTGACGGGCACAGTCGGAATCATCATTGTCCATATACTACGGGGACATGCATATTCTAGAATACCCGATGAGTTAGAATCGGGCCACAATCTAGCGATGGGCACTGCATGGCGACGATGATGTCATAAAGGTTGCCTCGACCAATCAGCGACGGGCACAGTCTGCCGCGAATTCGCCTCGACCAATCAGCGATGGGCACAGTATCGGCGTAGATGTCATAATGGTTGCCATGGCGACGATGATGTCATAAAGGTTGCCTCAACCAATCAGCGACGGGCACAGTCTGCCGCGAATTCTGAAATCATCATTGTCCATATACTACGGGGACATGCATATTCTAGAATACCCGATGCGTTAGAATCGGGCCACAATCCTGTAAAAGCCCTGTAAAATTGTCACACTAGTCGCCACCTTTAATGAACCCCGTAAAAGATGCTTTATCGTCAAGTGATCAAAAAGACAAATGTAACCAAAAATGTTATGGCTGAAAACATCATCTTGTCTCGCAAAAATACAAGCCATCACACAGCCCCATCAGTATAAAAATAAAAAAAGTTATAGCTCTCAGAATAAAGCAATGCAAAAATATTTCATTTTACTATAAAATAGTTTCTATTGTGTAAAAGCGCCAAAACATAAAAAAAACTATATAAATATGGTATCGCTGCAATCATACTGACCTGAAGAATAAGTTGCCTTAAAAAAACAAATCAGGAATTGCTGGTTTTTGTTCATTCTACCTACCACCCAAAAATCAAAACAGAAAAGGATCAAGAAATGGCATCTGTCCAAAAATGGTACCAATAAACATGTCAACTCATCCCGCAAAAAACAAGTCCTCATGTGACTCTGTCAACAGAAATATGGAAAAAGTATATATGTCAAAATATAGCAATGCAAAAACTAGTTTACTAATCACTTAAAACACACAAGGAATAACACACAAAAAAAATTGTTCTCCTGCTGGTGAATGTAATTGTTTTTTCTTCATCACCCAATGGTATAAAATTACGTGAGGCACAGGTAATGTTAATATGATCACTGCATCCCCTCAATGAATTCATTGTGGAATGTAATTTGTAAAATTCAGCCATCATCATCGCGAGGTCTTTTGCTTTTTTCCTTGGGTTGATATGCAGATGTTGAACCAAAATACGTTCATCTCTGGGACACAAAACACATCTTCTTCTTGAGCGGGATGATGGCTGGACATTCCCAACATGTTTGTACTTGTGTACAATTGTTTGTACAAATGAACAAGGCACGTTCAGGTATCTTGAAATTGTACCCAAGGATGAGCCAGACGTGTGCAAGTCCACAATTCTCTTCCTGATATCTTGGCTAATTTATTTATTTACTTTCCCATGATGATACACAAAGAAGCAGTATGTTTCAACTGTGCATCAAAATACATGTCTCTAATTAACTCATATGTTGACAAAAAAACAGAAGGTTCCAAACATGACATTATCATATGGGCTGTCAAGAATTGTTTAAAGGGATAGTAATCCTGGTGTATGTAAACTTTTGACTTTGCAGTAAGTAATATAAATGCCTTAAAACATTCTCTCTCTTTTATTATTTGGGCATTTGGCAAATGTTAATAATTATGGTGATCCTAATGGACCAAAAAAGGGAAACATTTATTCTGATTTCATATCAGATATTGAGAAAAACATGCACATGTGTCTTTTTACATAGTGTATACTTCTGGTTTTAACTGTATATATTGCACCTATAAATAAATATTATTATGAGAAAAAAAGTACACATATTTAGTATTGCAACGTTCGTAATGACCTGACCTATAAAATTGTCCTCCTAGTTATCCCCTTTAGTGCACACCATAAAAAATATATAAAAAAACAAGAGAAAAAACTATGCTTTATCATCATACAGCTGAACAAAAGTGGAATAAAATGTGATAAAAAATATGCATATAAATCAAAATGGTATTGATTTATCTTCATCTTGTCCTGGAAAAATCAAGATGCCATACAGCTCCATCAGCCAAAAAAGTAAAAAAGTTACAGCTCTCAGAATGAAGCCATGCAAAAACAATTATTTTTTCTATAAAATAGTTTTTATTGGATAAAAGCTCCAAACAAAAAAAATATATAAATGGGGTATTGGTCTAATTGTAGGAATGAAGCTTCCTTGCAGGGGCAGACACAGACAGCTTAGAGCCCCTGTGCAGGAAATGTGTCTGGGCCCCCCTCCTTTTAAGGTGATAAAGCTATATATATTACACTAGGGGACTGTGCTATACATAAGTTAGTACAGTATATGCTAAGGGACTGTGTTAGTCTGTTAGACATAATAATCAATAACGTCTTCCTCCACCTCCCTGTTCCTAAATCCATTATAAATCCCCTTTCCTCCCATCCCAATCCCCCACACCCCTCATTGTCCGCCTCTCCCCGCATCCCATTATTGCCCTCTCCCCCATCCCCATGATTGCCCTCTTTACCACCTCCATTATTGCTTTATCCCCACCACCCCATTATTGCCAATTCACCACCTCCATCATTTTCTCCTCCCTCACCACCCCGATCACTGCCCTCTCTGTCAACCCAATCATTGCCTTCTGCCCCATCACCCCCAACATTGCCCTCTCCTCCACCTACACACACAGACACACACAGCACCATTCACCTCTCTGCATACACACACACTCGCCTCACTTCACCTCTGCACACGTGATCCTGAAGCCCCACCATCGCCGGCAGCTTCCTGTCTCACACAGCCATGGCGCTTGTATGATAATGTCATCTCACTGCTGTGTGAGACAGGAAGCGCCGGCAGGAAGCAGGACGCATCCATTCACTGCATCTCTACTGCCATTTTCTCCTGCAGGCAGCGGAGCTGCAGGGATTGCTCCCTGCCCCCCGCACATGAGGGTAATCTGGCCAGGGCTCCCCCCCCGGAGCCGGATAAACTGGCCAGTTTGCCCTTAATATTAGCCGCCCTGCAGGCAGGGTCGGTTTTAGGCAAAGTGGGGCCCTAGGCAAATTTTAAAATGGGGCCCAAAATGCTAACATATTGCACATCACACAGAAGCATTTTGGTTGTATTTATATGTGCTGAGTTCAGGCCGCTAAATGAGTGTTCATCAACAATACTGAAATTGTTCAACGCTTGTTTACCGGCCTCTTTCCACCATCTGAGAAACAATGATGGGGACAGAATGATAACTAATAGATCACTAACAGATCACCATGCAGTATCATGTTATCAGCAGCACATCTACAGTTTACACCAGCAATGTGCTACTGAGAACAATGATTTTTGTTCCGGCATAAACAATCCAATCACTCAATGAATATGCAGCATTTTTCTTGTTTAGTATAATACACCCCATAGTCCTCCATATGTTATAATGTGCACCACAGTCCTCCATATTGTAAAATGCACACCCCATAGTCCTCCATATAATATAATATGCCCCATCTATATATATAATTGTCTAAGGGTTTTTCCGTCTGTCTGTCTGTCTGTCCCGTTTATTCATTCTCTGATTGGTCGAGGCCGCCTGGGCCTCGACCAATCAGCGACGGGCATAGCATGGCGATGATGATGTCATAATGGAAATCCCGCGTCTCTGATTGGACGAGGCCGCCAGGCCTCGACCAATCAGCGATGGGCACAGTATTGACGTAGATGTCATAATGGTTGCCATGGCGACGATTATGTCAAAAAGGTTGCCTCGACCAATCAGCGACGGGCACAGTCGGAATCATCATTGTCCATATACTACGGGGACATGCATATTCTAGAATACCCGATGCGTTAGAATCGGGCCACAATCTAGCGACGGGCACAGCATGGCGACGATGATGTCATAAAGGTTGCCTCGACCAATCAGCGACGGGCACAGTCTGCCGCGAATTCGCCTCGACCAATCAGCGATGGGCACAGTATCGACGTAGATGTCATAATGGTTGCCATGGCGACGATGATGTCATAAAGGTTGCCTCGACCAATCAGCGACGGGCACAGTCTGCCGCGAATTCTGAAATCATAATTGTCCATAAGGCGGCCAGGTAGTAATTTACCGATATTTAATTAGAAAATTAACCCAATATCTGCAGATATATAGCACTTTTGCACATGACAGGTTCATTTTAAATACAACTTGGAAAATAGCTAAAGCAGGGACACCCATTTGTCTACAGCTTGGTTTTGGAATTTTTGCCTCTCATCAGTATTCAGTAGAGTTGTGTATAGCTGGGTGAGATGCATTTATATTCTTTACACTGGGCAAATGTGATACATTTTGTTATAAAAACTAAAAATATACCAAATGGCAATAAAGTACCTTTTGGTTTTATTTTTGCAGAGAACAGATATAATGACTTCCACTCTTTGAACATCACAAACAGAAGAATACATTAGTCTCCAGGATAATTCATGAAAAAGGAGAGAGCAGAACAAGGCCAATTGTTTGACTCCATGTAAAAGTTCAAATCTTCTGAATGGATAATAATAATAATCTTTATTTTCATATAGCGCTAACATATTCCGCAGCGCTTTACAGTTTGCACACATTATCATCACTGTCCCCGATGGGGCTCACAATCTAAATACCCTATCAGTATGTCTTTGGAATGTGGGAGGAAACCGGAGTGCCCGGAGGAAACCCACACAAACACGGAGAGAACATACAAACTCTTTGCAGATGTCATTCTTGGTGGGGTTTGAACCCAGGACTCCAGCGCTGCAAGGCTGCAGTGCTAACCACTGCACCATCGTGCCTCCCATAGTCCTCCATATAGTATAACTAGATTGTGGCCCGATTCTAACGCATTGGGTATTCTAGAATATGCATGTCCCCGTAGTATATGGACAATGATGATTCCGACTGTGCCCGTCGCTGATTGGTCGAGGCTACCTTTTTGACATAACCGTCACCATGGCAACCATTATGACATCTACGTCAATACTGTGCCCATCGCTGATTGGTCAAGGCCTGGCGGCCTCGACCAATCAGAGACGCGGGATTTCCATTATGACATCATCGTCGCCATGCTATGCCCGTCGCTGATTGGTCGAGGCCCAGGCGGCCTCGACCAATCAGAGAATGAATAAACGGGACAGACAGACAGACAGACGGAAAAACCCTTAGACAATTATATATATAGATATACTCCTAAGTCCTCCATATAGTATTATACACTACACATAGTCCTCCACATAGTATAATACACTCCTCATAGTGCTCCATATAGTATAATGCACTGCCATAGTCATCCATGTAGTACAATTTATTTCCCATAGTATAATGCTCTAATCTGTACACATGGAATGGAGCTATGGACAGACCTTTTTGTAGTAGAAATTTCTTGAATGTGCAAGAAGCGAAGGAGAGTAAATAAGCAAGATAGAAAGGTGTCATTATGGAGTATAGAGAGGTCAGAACATGCTATTTAAAATTTTATTAGTTACAAGAGCATGCTCTGTCTAAAAACACAAGTAAGTGATTGTATTATGAAAAAAAATATGAACAATAAGCACAATTTACCAATATTTAGAAAGCCAGATTAGTCAACATTTTGACAGTAAGTAAGCAATCTTAATTGTAAAACATACTGTATATAAGGTAGCCACATACTGCATGCATCAAACTTACACCAAATAAACACATAATTCATCTATAAGAGAACAATAAATGTTGGCGATATTGTTGACATTTAAAAGCCAAGATAGAAGCAAAGTGATCATATACCCATAGTAAGTAATAATAGAATATATAGATAACATATGGTACATAGTAAACACTGTTTTCGATCAAAAAAGCATAAAAGCAGTCCCATAGTTCTTCATATAGTATAATGTATTCCCCATAGTCCTCGATACAGTATAATGCAGCCCACTTATAGTATAATACAGCCACCCCATAGAGCATAATGCAGCCACCTCACAGAGTATAATGTAACCCCTCCATAGAATATAATACAGCCCCCACATATATTATAATGTAGCCCCCTCAGAGTATGATTCAATCACCCCTCATAGAATATAAATTTAATACAGCCCCCCATAGAATATAATGTAGCCCCCCATAGAATATAATACAGCCCACCTCCCCATAGTATATAGTGTAGCCCCCCATAGAATATAATGCAGCCCACATAGTATAAAACAGCCTCCTCCATAGAATATAATGTAACCCCTTAGTATATAACACAGCTTCCCCTATAGAATATAATGTATAATGTACCACCCATACTATATAACACAGCCATATAGTATATAACACAGCCTCCACCATAGAATATCATATACCCCCCATAGAATATAATATACCCCCGTAGTATATAACGCAGCCCACGTAGTATATAACACAGCCCATGTAGTATAAGACACAGCCCAAGTAGTATAAAACACAGCCCACATAGTATATAGCACAGCCCACGTAGTAAATAGCACAGCCCATGTAGTATATAACACAACCCCTGTAGTATATAGCACAGCCATGTAGTAAATAGCACAGCCCACATAGTATATAGCACAGCACGCATAGTATATAGCACAGCATGCATAGTATATAGCACAGCCATGTAGTATATAACACAGCCCCATGTGGTATATAGCACAGCCCGCATCTCCCGCCCGAGAATGGCCCTGAAGTCCATCACGCACCCGCAGTGTCAGAGGCAGAGCGGGAAATAATGGGAGAGGAAGCGTCACCTGACGCTCTCTCCTCCATCATCATTTTGAACTGTACCAGCAGATGCACAGGGGCCCCATAGCGGCTGCGCGATGTGCCGCTAGCTGGGGCCCCTGGAGGAGCGGGGGCCCTAGGCAGCTGCCTGTCCCTAATGCCTGCCCTGCCTGCAGGGGCCCCCCCGAGTAAGTGGGCCCAGGTGCAGCTGCACAGGTTGAACAGGCGGTATGTCCGCCCATGCTTCCTTATCAATTTTACCACATGCAGAACAACATTAAAAAAGTCCAAAAAACTATTAGTGCATTGTTGGTTTTAGTTTAATCTGCCTCTAAAAAGTCAGAATAGAAAGCAATTTAAAAAGGTCATGAGCCTGAAAATAGTACCAATAAAAACATCAAATTGTCCTGTAAAAAACAAGCTTTTGCATGCCTTTTTCAGCAGAAACATGGAAAAATTACAGCTATCAAAATATGGGGATGCAAAAAGCTAGTTTTTGAGAACAAGCAAACCATCTTTTAGTATATGACAGCAACCAAACATAAAAACCTGATATTAATCTGGTATCGCTGTAATCACACTGACCCAAAGAACAAAGTTGTCTAAACATTTATACCGCACAAGTAGAGACGTAAAATTTAAATAAAACCAACTATTCACCTGCTGATGATTTATTCATTCTGCCTCCAAAAGATCGCAGCAAGGATAACCTTACATTTATCCTGCGCTTCACGCTGAGGGCTTATGCGGGGGTTCCTGTGTAAATCTCTGAAAAATGGGAATCAAACTGAATCCTGGCAGAAGATTTCCTATTATGAGGCAAATTAGGAGTGCATAAATGTGCCATCAGTCATAGTTTTCTGCAGTTCTGAATAAATGGATACCGCTGAACAGAGGCCAAATGGAGTCCAGAGAAGCTTTGCTCTCTCATAATAGAGAGTGCCTCCCTCCAGGGTTTCATCTGAATTACATCAGTCAAAGATTTAAAGGGAAACTCCAATGTAAGTGCTCATCATAGAGCGCCAGATAGATGTGATCCAAAATGTTATGTAAAACGTTCTCAATAAAATCTTCAACTCAATCCACAAAAAAAGCAAGTCCCCACTCACGTCCGTCATCTGTTAATGGAAATATAGGTTGTTTCCACATTACTGGTAGGACAAAAGTTCTGGAAAAGCAAAATGGCCGTCACCCCCAAAAGAAATTCAGCAAATTCTGTGCTCCCAAATTCAAATGCCCCCTCCCTTCTGAGCCCCTGTGTGCTTAAACCACAGTTAGTGCTCACTTGTTTGGCATTTCTGTAGCAATGAGAGCCTAAATAATTTACAAGTGCATGAGCTGGGTACAACGTACTGGTAACTACAACAGCAGTTTACAATTTTTACTCAGCAAAATCGTCATGACACCTGTAGACAAATTCCCAAAGGGGCATCATTTCCAAAATGTGGTCACTTGAGAGACGATTCAGCTCCTCTAACACTTAGCATCTCTGTATATGGCGTCCGCAAACTATTATAGAAAAATTGGCACTTCAGGATGCCTCCTGTATAACAGTACTGCTTAGCCGCACGGTGAGACTTGGGAGGGACTGAGTGCTATTTGCCAATAGCACTCCGTCCCTCCCGAGTCTCACCATATGGCTAAGCAGTACTGTACAGTCACATTTGGGGTATTTCTACATTCAGCACAAATTGTTGAACACATTTTATTTCCATTTTTACCCATTTCCCCATGTCATTTTTGTGGTAAAAATATATATTTTTGTATTTGTTGCACAATGGTATAAAAATATGTGACTCACCTATGGTGTCAATATGATCACTGCATCCATACATGAATTCATTGTGAGGTATAGTTTGTAAAATGGGTCTCTTATGGGGGTTCTGCTGTTCTAGCACCTCTAGGTCTCTTCCAATGTGACATGACACCCTCAAATTAGTCCAACAAAATGTGAACTCCAATAGGGCAGTTCTTCCATTTTGAGCTTTGCACTGTGCCTCAAAAGTAGTTTTCAACCACATATAGGGTATCTGTGTACTCACGAGAAATTGGACAACACATTTTGGAGTCCATTTTCTCCTTCTATCTTTGTGAAAATAAAAAATTGGGGCTAACATAACACTTTTATGGGAAAAATTTGATTTTTTTTTTTTTAATTCACTGCCCTATGTTATAAACTTCTGTTAAGCAGCTGGGGGATCAAGGGGCTCAAAACACATCTAGATACATTCCTTGAGGGGCCTTGCTTCCAAAATGGTTATCTATTGTTGAGGCACATCAGGGGTTCTCAAAAGGAGACAGGACACCAGAAGACCATTCCATCAAAGTCTGCATTCCAAAATGTCACTCCTTTTCTGAGCTTTGCCATGAACCTAAACAGGATTATACTATCTCACATGGGGCATGTGTGTACTCAGTAGAAATTGTACAACAAATGGTATGGTTTCTCCTGTTTCTCCTGTTATCCTTGTGAAAATGCTAAATTTTGGACTAAAAAACATTTTTGTGGAAAAATGTGATTTTTTACATTTTCACAGCTCATCATCACTTTAATCTTCTGCAAAACATCTGGGGGTTCAAAGTTCTCAATAGACAACTAGATAAGTTGCTTCAGGGGGTTTCCTAAAATGGTGCCACTTGTGGGAGGTTTTCACTGTTTAGGCTCTTAGGGTATGTGCACACATCCGGATTTCTTGCAGAAATTTCCTGAAGAAAACCGGAAATTTTCTGCAAGAAATCCGCATTTTTTTTTTTGCGTATTTTTTCCGTTTTTTTTGCGTTTTTTTTTAGCATTCTGCAAGCGTAATTAGCTTGCAGAATGCTAAAGTTTTTCAAGCGATCTGTAGCATTGCTTGGAAAACTGACTGACAAGTTGGTCACACTTGTCAAACATACTGTTTGACAAGTGTGATCAACTTTTTACTATAGATGCTGCTTATGCAGCATCTATAGTAAAAGATAGAATGTTTAAAAATAATAAAAAAAATAAAAAAATGCTTATACTCACCTGCAGACAGCTGATCTCCTCAGCGGCGTCCGTTCCTATAGCTGGTGTGTGTGCGCAGGACCTTCCATGACGTCGTGGTCACGTGAGCGGTCACATGACCGGTCTCGCGACCAATCACAGGACCGCGACGTCATCGCAGGTCCTTCACCGCACACCAGCTATAGGAACCGAAGTGGCAGCATGCACCGCTGAGAGGCGGGAAGACATCGAAGGTGAGTATATCACTATTTTTTATTTTAATTCTTTTTTTTGACCAATTATATGGTGCCCAGTCCGTGGAGGAGAGTCTCCTCTCCTCCACCCTGGGTACCAACCGCATATAATCTGCTTACTTCCCGCATGTTGTGCACAGCCCCGTGTGGGAAGTAAGCAGATCAATGCACTCCTAGGTGTGTGGAATCCCTGCAATTCCGCATTTTTAATGAACATGTTGCTTTTTTTTCCGTGAAGCGATTTTTTCGCGGAAAGAAATGCAACATTTGCACAAGAAATGCGGAATACACTGTAAATAATAGGAGGCATATGTTAGCATTTTTTTCGCGTTTTTATCACATTTTTATAGAGAAAAAACGTGAAAAAAACGCGAAAAATACTGAACATGTGCACATGGCCTTAAGGGTCTTTCCAAATTTTGCAATCAAAAAGTCAAATGGCACTCCTTCCCTTCCAAGCTCTGCTGTGTGCCAAACTGTAGTTCTCCCACACATATTTTGGTATGAGCATACTCAGAAGAAATTGCACAACAATTTGTATGGTCTAATTTCTCGTGTTACTATGACAAAAAAACAATTGGGGCTAAAATAACATTTTTGTGAAAAAATATAATTTTTTATTTTCACTGCTCAATGTTATAAACTTCTGTGAAGCCCTTTAGGGTACTGTCACACAGTGCGATTTTGATCGCTACGACGGCACGATCCGTGACGTCGCAGCGATCGTATGATTATCGCTCCAGCGTCGTAGACTGCGGTCACACGTTGCAATCACAGCGCTGGAGCGATGCCGAAGTCCCCGGGTAACCAGGGTAAACATCGGGTAACTAAGTGCAGGGCCGCGCTTAGTAACCCGATGTTTACCGTGGTTACCAGCGTAAAAGTACAAAAAAAAAAACGTACATGCTCACCATCTGATGTCCGTCCGGTCCCTTGCCGTCCGCTTCCTGCTCTGACAGATCCGGCCGTACAGTGAGAGCAGAGTGCAGCGGTGACGTCACCGCTGTGATCTGCTCTCACTTTCCGGCCAGCAGACAGTCAGAGCGGGAAGCGGACGGCAAGGGACCGGACGGACATCAGATGGTGAGCATGTACGTTTTTTTTTTTTTTTTTACTTTTACGTTGGTAACCACGGTAAACATCGGGTTACTAAGCGCGGCCCTGCGCTTAGTTACCCGATGTTTACCCTGGTTACCAGCGAACACATCGCTGGATCGCTGTCACACACAACGATCCAGCAATGACAGCGGGAGATCCAGCGACGAAAGAAAGTTTCAAACGATCTGCTACGACGTACGATTCTCAGCAGGATCCCTGATCGCTGCTGCGTGTCAGACACTGTGATATGGTAACGATATCGCTAGAACGTCACGAATCGTACCGTCGTAGCGATCAAAATTGCACTGTGTGACGGTACCCTTAGAGTTCAAGGTGCTTACATCACATCTTAATAGGTTCCCTGAGGGGTGTCATTTGCAGGTGGTTTCCACTGTTTAGACACCTCAGGGGCTCTCTAAACACAACATGGTTTCAGCTAATTAATCCAGCAAATTTTGCATTCAAAAAGTTAAATGACGCTCTTTTTCCAAACCCTGCTTTGGCCCAAGCAGTGATTTTTCACCACATGTAGGGTATCGGCATTCTCAGGAGAAATTACACAACAAATTTTGTGTCAATATTTTTCCTATTACCCTTGTGAAAATAAAAAGGTTTGTGTCTAAAGTATATATTTTTTGTAACAAACAGTTAAATGTTCATTTTTCCCTTCCACGTTCCAAATATTCCTTTGAAGCACCTGAAGGGTTAATAAAGTTATTGAATGTTGTTTTGAGTACCTTTAGGGTGATGTTTTTAGAATGGCATCACTTTTGAGTATTTTCTGTCTTATAGGACCCTCAAAGTCACTTCAAATATGATGTGGTCCTAAAAAAATAGCTTTTTACATTTTCTTGAAAAAATTAGAAATTGCTGGTCAACTTTTAACCCTTGTGGCTGTGTGAACACGTTCAGGATTTTTTGTGTTTCTTTGCGGTTTTTCACTATAAAAATGCTATAAAACCGTGAAAAAAATGCATATATTAAGAATCCTATTATTGGAATGCAATCTGTAATTTTTGTGCACATGTTGCATTCTTTTCTGCGGCGGAATCGCATTCCAGAAAAAAACTCAGCACGTTCATTCTTTGTGCAGAATCGCAGGGATTCTGCACACATAGGAATGCATTGATCTGCTTACTTTATGCATGGGGCTATGCCCACCATGCGGGAAGTAAGCGGATCATGTGCGGTTGGTACCCAGAGTGGAGGAGAGGAGACTCTCCTCCAGGCCCTGGGAACCATATAATTGTTAAAAAAAAAATTCAAATGAAAAATCGTGATATTCTCAGCTTCCAGCGTCCTGAAGGACCTAAAATTACGTCACGGCTTGCTGTGATTGGTCGCGTCGCGGCCACATGGGCGGCACGCGACCAATCACAAGCCGGAACTTCACGTAAGGAAGTAAACGCGCAAATTTTAAGCAAACAACGCTGCCGGTTCCCTCGCTGAGGTCCAGGCTGCGTCGGACAGGTGAGTATAGCAATATTTTTTATTTTAATTCTCTCTTTTACACATTATTACATTAATATTGTTTCGATACCGATACCCGATACCACAAAAGTATCGGATCTCGGTATCGGAATTCCGATACCCGCAAGTATCGGCCGATACCCGATACTTGTGGTATCGGAATGCTCAACACTAGCAATGACCTGTGATGATGTAGTAGTCTCGCGAGACCGCTACATCATCACAGGTCATTCTCGCAATGCATTACTGGGAACAGGAGCATTGTGAGCATCTGGAATGCTGTGGGGGACGCCAGAAGGTGAGAATATCATGACTTTTTATTTTTTAAATTATTTTTAACATTATATCTTTTTACTATTGATGCTGCATAGGCCAAATCAATAGTAAAAAGTTGGTCACACTTGTCAAACACTCTGTTTGACAAGTGTGACCAACCTGTCTATCAGTTTTCCAGGAAATGCTATAGATCGCTTGGAAAATGCTAGCATTCTGCAAGCTAATTACGCTTGCAAAACGCTAGTGTTTAGCGGGAATATGCATACCAATTCCACGGCAATTCTGCAATAAATGCACTTAGCCTATAACTTACTAAAAAAAGGTCTTCCAAAATTGTGCTGATGTAAAGTTGACATGTGGGAAATGTTATTTATTAACCACGTTTTGTGGAATAAGTCTCTTATTTAAGGGCATAAAAATTAAAAGTTTAATAATTGCTAAGTTTTCAAAATGTTTGCCAAATTTCCTTTTTTTTAACAAATAAATGCAAGTCATAAGTCATTTAAAAATAATCTCAAAATCAGTGGGATCCATTGAAGCTTTTCACAGTTATTACCACATAAAGTGATACTGGTCAGAATTGTAAAATTTGGACCATTCTTGAAGGTGAAAACAGGCTGGGAGAAGGGGTTAAAACCTCACATAGTGTCAGACAACCTCAATGAAGATGGGCAAGAGCAGGACTTGGGTCTGACTGTTTGGACACCTGGCCAAGGAAAGATAAATAAATGAAATGACTAGCTCAAAAAAGAAACATAGTATTGAAATAAGTACTACACAAGATGATATTGCTAATTAGTAGGCATAATCTACAAAGTTTAATATGACCCTAAATCATCAAAGCTAGATCATCTGCCTCTTAATGAATCACGAGTGTCTGACTCCAACATGACCCCTCATTAAGATCAGCATGAAAATTGCAGATCTTGAGAAATTTGATTTCATATTTAGACCAGCCATGGTGACACACACCCTTTATGAATTAGACTAGTTGTGGCAACACCCCCCCCACCATGCCCAAGACCCGCCCCATTTTGGCAGAGGTGAGAAGAACTAGTATGAAAATACCAAAAGTGTCAACATTTTTGCCTAAGAAAAATTGTGACTCTTCAAAGAAATTTACGCCAGAATTCTGTTGAAATTTCTTTTTTTTATAATTTGTTCATAAACAGTCAACAGGCTGGTCAAATATTTTTTTCTAACTGAGCTAAGCTTCTAAAAGCTAGTGGAATAATTATTTTGAAATATAAGGTTGCTAGATACTTCCAGGAATGCTAATAATTAAAGCGATTTCTATGAAAAATTGTGGGAAATATTAGCCGATTTCAGCTTTGCAACCTACAAAATTGTGAATGCAGCAACGCTATACTGTAATAGAGATTATAACTTGGTACCCAATCAGTACAAAAGTTATACAAAGTAATGAAAAAATAATTAAATTGTATTTGCACATTTTTAAATGTAAATGATGATGACTGAAATATGTAAACTGAAATTAGAAAAAATCTTGCTATTTGCACAGTAGCTTGATATGTGATATTATGGATATCACAAAATCAATAGACATGTTGATAATATGCAAATGATAAACCTAAACAAAAAACAAATCAATGTCGTGCAGTGCTGTTTATTTAATTAGAATGAAGACTAGATAGGGACAACTACGGAATAATACTCCACCCCGCACTATAATCCTGGGAGAAGGACCAGCATGTCTTTCCATCATTAGAGCATCTTGTTTCAATATGACAGGCAGTGTGTTTGAGCTAGCTTGAGCTAGTTTGAGCATCCTGCATGGCCTAAATATGCTACCAAAACCTTCAGTGACTCCTGACTTTTCACCCATTTAGCACATCTTAGATGTCTTTGGATGGAAATTGCAAATGAAGCTACCAGCAGTGGATCTTGATTATTTTCATACGTGTAATGTGTGCATTTCTGCTCATGAATAAATAAAAATGTTTTTTTCAAAATTTGTCTCCATTTTTTCATCACTTCATTTAGCAACATTCCTCAAAAGCTATAAATAAGTTGAGGCATGTAATACTTGAATTTCTAATCTTGAATGAATAGACATGTTTTTAGAAATTTGGTTCTATTTTTTCCATCACTGGCATATCATTAACATGTGTATCGAGCTTGTGCTTTTCCCCAATTTGTCATTTTGCTATTGCACTTTCAATGTTGCGGTGCCTGTTATGATACGGTGACTTTGGAGCCGCATTAACTTTCTCTGGAGTAGGTGGAAACTGTACTGACCGCAAAACCTGAACTAACACCGCAACTAGAAGTAGCCGTGGGGTGTGCCTAACAAACCCTAGACACCCCTACACAGCCGGAGGACTAAATACCCCTATAGATAGAAATAGGAATACTACCTTGCCTCAGAGCAGAACCCCAAAGGATAGGCAGCCCCCCACGAATATTGACTGTGAGTAGGAGAGGAAAGACACACACAGGCAGAAAACAGGATTCAGCAAAAGAGGCCACTCTAGCTAAATAGGGAAAGATAGGACAGAATACTGAGTGGTCAGTATTAAAACCCTTCCAAAAATATCCACAGCAGATAATACAAAAAGTTCCACAATCTAACTAAAGACATGGAATGTATATCTGCCACTCCAGAGAATCCAACAAGACTGAGAAAATACTGACACAATCTAAGCTGGACAAAAAACACTGAATAGCATAGAATTATTAAGCACACAGCATGTGTGCCACAGAAACAAAACCAGGCACTTATCTTTGCTGATTTGGCAGAAGGCAGAAGGAACCAAACCAGGACCAAAACCTCCCAACAACCATGGACAACTGGCAAGGACTAAGGAATCCTGCAAGCCTAAATACCCCAGTCAGAACTGCAATCAGCAGATACACCTGACCAGGACTGCAACTGAGGGGCAACTGCATTACCACCTACAACCACCAGAGGGAGCCCAAAAGCAAAATTCACAACAGTACCCCCCCTTGAGGAGGGGTCACCGAACCCTCACCAGAGCCCCCAGGCCGATCAGGACGAGCCAGATGAAAAGCATGAACCAAATCAGCAGCATGGACATCAGAGGCAAAAACCCAAGAATTATCCTCCTGGCCATAACCCTTCCATTTGACAAGATACTGAAGTCTCTGCCTCGAAAAATGAGAATCCAAAATCTTCTCAACCACATACTCCAACTCCCCATCAACCAACACAGGGGCCGGAGGATCAACAGAGGGAACAACAGGTACCACATATTTCCGCAATAAAGATCTATGGAAGACATTATGGATAGCAAAAGAGGCCGGAAGCGCCAATCGAAAAGACACCGGATTAATAATCCCAGAAATCCTATAAGGACCAATAAACCGAGGCTTAATCTTAGGAGAAGAAACCTTCATAGGAACATGACGGGAAGACAACCAGACCAGATCCCCAACCTGAAGCCGGGAACCAACACACCTACGACGGTTAGCAAAACGTTGAGCCTCCTCCTGAGACAACACCAAATTTTCCACCACATGAGCCCAAATCTGCTGCAACCTGTCAACCACCGAATCCACACCAGGACAGTCAGAAGGCTCAACCTGCCCAGAAGAAAATTGAGGATGAAATCCAAAATTATAAAAAAAAAGGCAAATCCAAAGTAGCCGAACTGGCCCGATTATTAAGGGCAAACTCGGCCAATGGCAAAAAGGCCACCCAATCATCCTGATCAGCAGACACAAAGCATCTCAAATAAGTCTCCAAGGTCTGATTAGTTCGCTCGGTTTGGCCATTTGTCTGAGGATGAAATGCAGAGGAAAAAGATAAATCAATGCCCAGCCTAGCACAAAAGGCTCGCCAAAACCTAGAAACAAACTGGGAACCTCTGTCAGACACAATATTCTCCGGAATACCATGCAAACGAACCACATGCTGAAAAAACAACGAAACTAAATCTGAAGAGGAAGGCAATTTAGGCAAAGGCACCAAATGAACCATCTTAGAAAACCGGTCACAAACAACCCAGATAACCAACATCCTCTGGGAAACCGGAAGATCAGAAATAAAATCCATAGAAATATGCGTCCAGGGCCTCTCAGGGACCGGCAATGGCAAAAGCAACCCACTAGCACGGGAACAACAAGGCTTGGCCCGCGCACAAGTCCCACAGGACTGCACAAAAGAACGCACATCACGTGATAAAGAAGGCCACCAAAAGGACCTACCAACCAAGTCTCTGGTACCAAAAATACCAGGATGACCAGCCAACACAGAACTGTGAACCTCAGAAATCACTCTACTAGTCCATCTGTCAGGAACAAACAGTTTCCCCACTGGACAACGATCAGGTCTGTCAGCCTGAAATTCCTGAAGAACCCGTCGTAAGTCAGGGGAAATAGCAGAAAGAACCACCCCTTCTTTCAAAATGCCGACCGGTTCATGGACCTCAGGAGAATCAGGCAAAAAACTCCTAGAAAGGGCATCAGCCTTAATATTCTTGGAACCAAGTAGATACGAGACCACAAAATCAAAACAGGAAAAAAACAAGGACCATCGAGCCTGTTTAGGATTCAGCCGCTTGGCAGACTCGAGGTAAATCAAATTCTTATGATCGGTCAAGACCACAATACGGTGCTTAGCTCCCTCAAGCCAATATCGCCACTCCTCAAATGCCCACTTCATAGCCAACAACTCCCGATTGCCAACATCATAATTGCATTCAGCAGGCGAAAATTTACGGGAAAAGAATGCACACGGTTTTGTCAAGGAACCAACATGATCCCTCTGGGACAAAACGGCCCCTGCGCCAATCTCAGAAGCGTCAATCTCAACCTGAAATGGAAGGGAAACATCCGGTTGGCGCAATACCGGAGCAGATGTAAATCAACGTTTAAGCTCCTGAAAGGCAGAAACAGCCGCAGAGGACCAATTCGCCACATCAGCGCCTTTTTTCGTCAAATCAGTCAAGGGTTTAACCACGCTGGAAAAGTTAGCAATGAAACGGCGATTAAAATTTGCAAAACCTAAAAATTTCTGAAGGCTCTTTACGGACGTGGGTTGAATCCAATCATGAATGGCCTGAACCTTAACCGGATCCATCTCAATAGATGAAGGAGAAAAAATAAAACCCAAAAAATAAACCTTCTGCACTCCAAAGAGACACTTAGACCCCTTCACAAACAAAGCATTGTCACGAAGGATCTGAAATACCATCCTGACCTGTTCCACATGAGACTCCCAATCATCAGAAAAAATCAAAATATCGTCCAAATATACAATCAAGAATTTATCAATATAAGTCCGGAAGATATCATGCATGAAAGATTGAAAAACAGATGGAGCATTAGTGAGCCCGAACGGCATCACAAGGTATTCAAAATGGCCTTCGGGCGTATTGAATGCAGTTTTCCATTCATCACCCTGCTTATTACGAACAAGATTATACGCCCCCCCGAAGGTCAATCTTCGTAAACCAACAAGCCCCCTTAATCCTAGCAAACAAATCAGAAAGCAAAGGTAAGGGGTATTGAAACTTGACCGTGATCTTATTCAAGAGGCGATAATCAATACAGGGTCTCAAGGAGCCATCCTTCTTAGCAACAAAAAAAATCCCGCTCCCATCGGTGAAGAAGATGGCCGAATATGCCCTTTCTCCAAAGACTCCTTAACATAACTCCGCATAGCGGTATGTTCAGGCACAGACAGGTTGAAGAGTCGTCCCTTAGGGAACTGTTGTGAATTTGGTTTCTGGGCTCCCCCGGTGGTTTCTGGTGGTACTGCACTTATGTGCTTCATCTCCTCTGTTCACCTGTTTCCATCAGGATGTGGGAGTTGTCTATTTAGCCTTGCTCCTCAGTCATTTCTATGCCGGCCAACAATGTTACCAGAAGCCTTTCTGTTGCATGTTCCTGCTCCTAGACTACTATCAGCTAAGTTGGACTTGTAGTCCTAAGTTTGTTTTGCATTTTTGTTCCAGTTCTCTGTGTTTGAATATTTCTGAGGCTGGAAGCTCTTGTGAGCTGAAATTGCCACTCTGGTGTCATGAGTTGATATTAGAGTCTTAAAGTAATTTCAGGATGGTGTTTTGAAAGGGTTTTCAGCTGACTGTGTAGTTCCCTTTTCTCTCTTCCTACTATCTAGTAAGCGGACCTCAATTTGCTAAACCTATCTTCATACTTCGTATGTCAATTTCCTCTAAAATCACCGACATTATATGTGGGGGCTACTGTCTGCCTTTTGGGGAAAATTTCTCTAGAGGTAAGCCAGGTCTGTATTTTCCTCTGCTAGGGTCAGTCAGTTCTCCGGCTGGTGCTGGGCGTCTAGGGATAAAACGTAGGCACGCTACCCGGCCACTGTTAGTTGTGTGGTAAGTTTAGCTCACAGTCAGCTCGAGTTCCCATCTTCCAAGAGCTAGTCCTTTTGTATGCTTTACTACGGTCTCTTGCCATTGAGAACCATGACAGTTTGGCCGGCCAAGAGTTAAAATAATTGGCAGAAGAAAGGAGAGAAAAGAAGTCTGCAGAGAATTTTTTTTTTTTCCTGAGTTTGCTCATTAGTTGATTCACTAGCATCTCTGCTTACTGCAGCCTTCGTCTCTCTCTCCTTCTAATCCTTGAATGGTTCTGATTTCACCTGATTAATATGGATCCTCAGAGTTTAGCTACAGGTTTGGATAATCTCGCTGGGAAGGTTCAAAGTTTACAGGATTTTGTTATTCATGCTCCTATATCTGAACCTAGAATTCCTTTACCTGAATTTTTCTCCGGGGATAGATCTCGCTTCCAGAATTTCAAACATAATTGTAAATTATTTTTGTCTCTGAGATCTCGCTCCGCTGGAGATCCTGCACAGCAGGTCAGGATTGTAATTTCCTTGCTCCGGGGTGACCCTCAGGACTGGGCATTTGCTTTGACACCAGGGGATCCTGCGTTGCTCAATGTGGATGCGTTTTTCCTGGCTTTGGGGTTGCTTTATGAGGAACCTCATTTAGAGATTCAGGCTGAAAAAGCCTTAATGGCCCTGTCTCAAGGGCAAGATGAGGCTGAAATATACTGCCAAAAATTTTGTAAGTGGTCTGTGCTTACTCAGTGGAATGAGTGCGCCCTGGCGGCGAATTTCAGAGAGGATCTCTCTGATGCCATTAAGGATGTTATGGTGGGGTTCCCTGTGCCTACAGGTCTGAATGAGTCCATGACAATGGCTATTCAGATTGATCGGCGTTTGCGGGAGCGCAAACCTGTGCACCATTTGGCGGTGTCTACTGAGAAGGCGCCAGAAATTATGCAATGTGATAGAATTCTGTCCAGAAGCGAACGACAGAATTTTAGGCGAAAAAATGGGTTATGCTTCTATTGTGGTGATTCAACTCATGTTATATCAGCATGCTCTAAACGTACTAAGAAGGTTGATAAGTCTGTTTCAATTGGCACTTTACAGTCTAAGTTTATTCTATCTGTGACCCTGATTTGCTCTTTATCGTCTATTACCGCGGACGCCTATGTCGACTCTGGCGCCGCTTTGAGTCTTATGGATTGGTCCTTTGCCAAACGCTGTGGGTTTGATTTAGAGCCTCTGGAAGTTTCTATACCTCTGAAGGGTATTGACTCCACGCCATTGGCTAGTAATAAACCACAATACTGGACACAAGTAACTATGCGTATTAATCCGGATCACCAGGAGATTATTCGCTTCCTTGTGTTGTATAATCTACATGATGTGTTGGTGCTTGGATTGCCATGGCTGCAATCTCATAACCCAGTCCTCGACTGGAAAGCAATGTCTGTGTTAAGCTGGGGATGTCAGGGGACTCATGGGGACGTATCTTTGGTTTCCATTTCGTCATCTATTCCCTCTGAAATTCCGGAATTTTTATCTGATTATCGTGACGTTTTTGAGGAACCTAAAATTGGTTCACTACCTCCGCACAGAGAGTGCGATTGTACTATAGATCTGATTCCGGGCAGTAAGTTTCCAAAGGGTCGTTTATTTAATCTATCTGTGCCTGAACATGCTGCTATGCGGGAATATATTAAGGAGTCCTTGGAAAAGGGACATATTCGTCCTTCGTCATCTCCCTTAGGAGCCGGTTTTTTCTTTGTATCTAAAAAAGATGGCTCTTTGAGGCCGTGTATTGATTATCGGCTTTTGAATAAAATCACGGTTAAATATCAGTATCCTTTGCCACTGCTTACTGATTTGTTTGCTCGAATAAAGGGGGCCAAGTGGTTCTCTAAGATTGATCTTCGTGGGGCGTATAATTTAGTGCGAATTAAGCAGGGGGATGAGTGGAAAACCGCATTTAATACGCCTGAGGGCCATTTTGAGTATTTAGTAATGCCTTTTGGTCTTTCAAATGCCCCCTCAGTCTTTCAGTCCTTTATGCATGACATTTTCCGTGAATATTTGGATAAATTTTTGATTGTGTATCTGGATGATATTTTGATTTTTTCGGATGACTGGGACTCTCATGTCCAACAGGTCAGGAGGGTTTTTCAGGTTTTGCGCTCTAATTCCTTGTGTGTAAAGGGTTCTAAGTGCGTTTTTGGGGTTCAAAAGATTTCATTTTTGGGGTACATTTTTCCCCCTCTTCCATTGAGATGGACCCTGTCAAGGTTCAGGCTATTTGTGATTGGACGCAACCCTCTTCTCTTAAGAGCCTTCAGAAGTTTTTGGGCTTTGCTAATTTTTATCGTCGATTTATAACTGGTTTTTCTGATGTCGCTAAACCGTTGACTGATTTGACTAAGAAGGGTGCTGATGTTGCTGAATGGTCCCCTGCGGCTGTGGAGGACTTTCGGGAGCTTAAGCGCCGCTTTTCTTCCGCCCCTGTATTGCGTCAGCCTGATGTTACTCTTCCTTTTCAGGTTGAGGTCGACGCTTCAGAAATCGGAGCTGGGGCGGTTTTGTCGCAGAAAAGTTCCGACTGCTCCGTGATGAGGCCTTGTGCGTTCTTTTCTCGTAAGTTTTCGCCCGCTGAGCGAAATTATGATATTGGTAATCGGGAGCTCTTGGCTATGAAGTGGGCTTTTGAGGAGTGGTGTCATTGGCTTGAGGGGGCTAGACATCAGGTGGTGGTATGGACCGACCACAAGAATTTGATTTATCTTGAGTCCGCCAGGCGCCTGAATCCTAGACAGGCGCGCTGGTCGTTATTTTTCTCTCGGTTTAATTTTGTGGTTTCTTACCTACCGGGTTCTAAAAATGTGAAGGCGGATGCCCTTTCTAGGAGTTTTGAGCCTGATTCCCCTGGTAATTCTTAACCTACAGGTATCCTTAAGGATGGAGTGATATTATCTGCTGTTTCCCCAGATTTGCGACGGGTCTTGCAGGAGTTTCAGGCAGATAGACCTGATCGTTGCCCGCCTGGTAGATTGTTTGTTCCTGATGATTGGACCAGTAGAGTCATCTCGGAGGTCCATTCTTCTGCGTTAGCAGGTCATCCTGGAATCTTTGGTACCAGGGATTTGGTGGCTAGGTCCTTCTGGTGGCCTTCCCTGTCGCGAGATGTGCGAGGTTTTGTGCAGTCTTGTGATGTTTGTGCTCGGGCCAAGCCTTGTTGTTCTCGGGCTAGTGGATTGTTGTTATCCTTGCCTATTCCGAAGAGGCCTTGGACTCACATCTCCATGGATTTTATTTCTGATCTCCCTGTTTCTCAGAAGATGTCTGTCATCTGGGTGGTGTGTGACCGTTTTTCTAAGATGGTCCATTTGGTTCCCTTGCCTAAATTGCCTTCCTCATCCGAGCTGGTTCCTCTGTTTTTTCAAAATGTGGTGCGCTTGCATGGTATTCCGGAGAATATCGTTTCTGACAGGGGAACCCAATTCGTGTCTAGATTTTGGCGAGCGTTCTGTGCTAGGATGGGCATTGATTTGTCTTTTTCGTCTGCTTTCCACCCTCAGACTAATGGCCAGACCGAGCGAACTAATCAGACCTTGGAGACTTATTTGAGGTGTTTTGTGTCTGCGGATCAGGATGATTGGGTTGCCTTTTTGCCCTTGGCGGAGTTTGCCCTCAATAATCGGGCTAGTTCTGCCACCTTGGTTTCTCCTTTCTTCTGTAATTCGGGGTTTCATCCTCGTTTCTCTTCCGGTCAGGTGGAGTCTTCGGATTGTCCTGGAGTGAATGCTGTGGTAGAGAGGTTGCATCAGATTTGGGGGCATGTGGTGGACAATTTGAAGTTGTCCCAGGAGAAGACTCAGCATTTTGCCAACCGCTGTCGTCGTGTTGGTCCTCGTCTTTGTGTTGGGGACTTGGTGTGGTTATCTTCTCGTTTTGTCCCTATGAAGGTTTCTTCTCCTAAGTTTAAGCCTCGGTTCATCGGCCCGTACAAGATATTGGAGATTCTTAACCCTGTGTCCTTTCGTTTGGACCTCCCTGCATCTTTTTCTATTCATAATGTCTTCCATCGGTCATTGTTGCGCAGGTATGAGGTACCGGTTGTGCCTTCCGTTGAGCCTCCTGCTCCGGTGTTGGTTGAGGGTGAGTTGGAGTACGTTGTCGAGAAGATCTTGGACTCCCGTGTTTCCAGACGGAGACTTCAGTATCTGGTCAAGTGGAAGGGCTACGGTCAGGAGGATAATTCTTGGGTGACAGCCTCTGATGTTCATGCCTCCGATTTGGTCCGTGCCTTTCATAGGGCTCATCCTGATCGCCCTGGTGGTTCTGGTGAGGGTTCGGTGCCCCCTCCTTGAGGGGGGGGTACTGTTGTGAATTTGGTTTCTGGGCTCCCCCGGTGGTTTCTGGTGGTACTGCACTTATGTGCTTCATCTCCTCTGTTCACCTGTTTCCATCAGGATGTGGGAGTTGTCTATTTAGCCTTGCTCCTCAGTCATTTCTATGCCGGCCAACAATGTTACCAGAAGCCTTTCTGTTGCATGTTCCTGCTCCTAGACTACTATCAGCTAAGTTGGACTTGTAGTCCTAAGTTTGTTTTGCATTTTTGTTCCAGTTCTCTGTGTTTGAATATTTCTGAGGCTGGAAGCTCTTGTGAGCTGAAATTGCCACTCTGGTGTCATGAGTTATTATTAGAGTCTTAAAGTAATTTCAGGATGGTGTTTTGAAAGGGTTTTCAGCTGACTGTGTAGTTCCCTTTTCTCTCTTCCTACTATCTAGTAAGCGGACCTCAATTTGCTAAACCTATCTTCATACTTCGTATGTCAATTTCCTCTAAAATCACCGACATTATATGTGGGGGCTACTGTCTGCCTTTTGGGGAAAATTTCTCTAGAGGTAAGCCAGGTCTGTATTTTCCTCTGCTAGGGTCAGTCAGTTCTCCGGCTGGCGCTGGGTGTCTAGGGATAAAACGTAGGCACGCTACCCGGCCACTGTTAGTTGTGCGGTAAGTTTAGCTCACAGTCAGCTCGAGTTCCCATCTTCCAAGAGCTAGTCCTTTTGTATGCTTTACTACGGTCTCTTGCCATTGAGAACCATGACAGGGAACTTACAGCCTGGAATCAAGTCAATAGCACAATCACAGTCCCTATGCGGTGGAAGAGAACTGGACTTGGGCTCATCGAATACATCCTGAAAATCAGACAAAAACTCTGGAATTTCGGAAGAGGAAGAAGAGGAGATGGACATTAAAGGAACATCATTATGAACCCCCTGACAACCCCAACTAGTCACAGACATAGACTTCCAATCCAACACAGGATTATGTACCTGCAACCACGGAAAACCCAACACGATAGCATTATGTAAATTATGCAATACCAGAAATCGACAATCTTCCTGATGGGCTGGCGCCATGCGCATGGTCACCCGTGTCCAAAACTGGGGCTTATTTTTAGTGAAAGGTGTAGCATCAATGCCCCTTAAAGGAATAAGGTTCTGCAAGGGCTGCAAGGGGAAACCACAACGCCTGGCAAACTCAAGGTCCATTAAGTTCAAAGCGGCGCCTGAATGTACAAACGATGACAATGAGCAGATCAAGGACACCGATAACAGAAATTTAGGTTGTACAGTACTGATGGTAAATGAACTAGCAACTAACAACTCTTTGTCCGTTTAGGGCAGACTGAAATGACATGAGAAGCATCGCCACAATAATAACACAACCTATTCTGACGTCTGAGTCCTTGTTGTTCTGTCCTAGACAGAATCCTATCACACTGCATTGGCTCAGGACTCTGCTCTGAGGACAATGCCACAGCGCGCACAGTTCTGCGCTCCCGCAAGCGCCGATCAATCTGAATGGCCAAAGACATAGAATCACTCAGACCGACAGGCGTGGGAAACCCCACCCTAACATCTTTAACGGATTCAGAAAGACCCTTTCTGAAAATTGCAGCCAAAGCATCATCATTCCATTTAGTCAACACAGACCATTTTCTAAATTTCTGACAATACAATTCTGCCGCCTCTTGACCCTGAGATAGGGCCAACAAGGTCTTCTCCGTTTGATCCACAGAATTAGGTTCATCATATAATAGTCCTAAAGCCTGAAAAAAGGAATCTACATTAAGCAAAGCCGGATTCCCAGATTCCAGGGAAAATGCCCAATCCTGTGGATCACCACTCAGCAGGGAAATGACGATTTTGACCTGCTGAATAGAATCCCCAGAGGATCGAGGTCTCAAAGCAAAAAACAGTTTACAGTTGTTTTTAAAACTCAAAAATTTGGACCTGTCACCAAAAAACAAATCAGGAGTAGGAATCTTCGGCTCTAAAACAGGAGTCTGAACAATATAATCAGAAATTCCCTGTACCCTAGCAGCAAGCTGGTCTACACGAGAAGCTAATTCCTGAACATCCATGCTAACACAAGACTCCTTAGCCACCCAGAGAAAAAGAGGGAAGAAAAGGCAAAGCAAACTGCAGAAAAAAAAATGACTCAACACCTTTCTTCCCTTCTTCTGAGATGCACTTAACTCACAGTGGGCCAGTTGTACTGTTATGATCCGGTGACTTTGGAGCCGCATGAACTTTCTCTGGAGTAGGTGGAAACTGTACTGACCGCAAAACACTAACTAACTCCGCAACTAGAAGTAGCCGTGGGGTGTGCCTAACAAACCCTAGACACCCCTACACAGCCGGAGGACTAAATACCCCTATAGATAGAAATAGGAATACTACCTTGCCTCAGAGCAGAACCCCAAAGGATAGGCATCCCCCCACGAATATTGACTGTGAGTAGGAGAGGAAAGACACACGCAGGCAGAAAACAGGATTCAGCAAAAGAGGCCACTCTAGCTAAATAGGGAAAGATAGGACAGAATACTAAGTGGTCAGTATTAAAACCCTTCCAAAAGTATCCACAGCAGATAATACAAAAAGTTCCACAATCTAACTAAAGACATGGAATGTATATCTGCCACTCCAGAGAATCCAACAAGACAGAGAAAATACTGACACAATCTAAGCTGGACAAAAAACACTGAATAGCACAGAATTATTAAGCACACAGCATGTGTGCCACAGAAACAAAACCAGACACTTATCTTTGCTGATTTGGCAGAAGGCAGAAGGAACCAAACCAGGACCAAAACCTCCCAACAACCATGGACAACTGACAAGGACTAATGAATTCTGCATGCCTAAATACCCCAGTCAGAACTGCAATCAGCAGATACACCTGACCAGGACTGCAACTCAGGGGCAACTGCATTACCACCTACAACCACCGGAGGGAGCCCAAAAGCAGAATTCACAACAGGTGCCTATTGAAACAAAATATAACAAAATACAACTTCATATATACAGTATTTGTACAGTATATACAAATAATTATAGTTATTTTGATTAAATTATTCTGTAGTTGAATCAAGGACAACTGAAAAATATATTTTGTTTCACAAAGTCATTAGCATAAAGCACAATATAGCATAACTTACATTGAGGAAATACAATTTTTAATTTGTTGTCTCTATATAAATAGCTAGTATAATTGTCCATTACAAGCTGCAAAGTATACATTTGATGCAATAGTGAAGGACAATTTACATCTGGGAAAGGTGGCTGCTGATTACATGAGCAAGTCAATAACTTTGCCAGAGTAACATTGAAAGTTACTTCTGTATATATGGATGTTTATGATCAATTGAAACATTTTAAATTAAAAATACTAATATTGCGGGATTTTCATGATTTACAATGCCTATTTTTGGGTGCATTTATAGTGTGACTGATAGCTTTGTTCACAGGTCCTATTTTTGCACAGTCTTGCTCTGGGAGGGCACTGTTGTCATCTTCATCTGCTATATATACACCAACAGATGTAGAATACCTTAAATTAACATGCAAGAAAGATATCACAATCCATAAAGCTATCACTTACCACAACTCGAGCCATTGAAATTCTATAGCTAGCTTTCAAGTTATACTTTTATACTTATGAATATCTTTCTGCATTTTAAAGTATTTGACATTTTAAGAAATGCTAGATATGTATGGCACTTATACTTCAGCATTTCAATCTCCAATAAAATACACTTTATGGGTAAAAGTATCTATACACCCATTCTATAAATCTATAGACATTTCTAAGTCTTTTCCCCTTGCCACTAAAATAGCTTGCACTATTCAGGGATGATTTTCTTTAAGAGTTTGTCTATGGGAATTTTTTCCCATTCAGAACTGTGTCTGTATTGGAATTTCTAGACACTTTCCAATCTTTCTAAGGTCGTTGTCACACTAGCGTATGGCATCCGATGTGAGAGCAGCAGAGCAGGAGGCGAGAGTCATGCTACTGTGCTCCGAGCCTTTCGTGCAGAGAGAACCAGAGCACAGCTGCGGAGAAGGCAGAGAAACTCATTTCTCTATCTCCTCCATTGCCGGCATCGGCGTATATCGCAAAGCACTCAGATGATATCCGAGTGATGTGCGCTGTGTCACTCGCACCCATAGACTTATATGGGTGCGAGTGAGCCGAGAATCAGCCGAGTGTTGGTGACTTGCAGCATGCAGCGATTTCACTCGCATGTATAATGCGGCTGAGAAAAAAAATGGTGATGGGAGCTGCCCCATAGATTAACAGCAGTCCAAGTGCTATGCGATGTTTCATCACATAGCACTTGTCCGTATTCCTTGCTAATGCGACTCCAGCCTAATGGTATTTGATGGTTTTGAGTTCTGTCCGCTGTGTGGCCTAGTCAACAATTCCTGACCCAAATGTACAGTACTCAACCAAGCTTTTATGTACCTTGCTTTGTGAATTGGGGCACAGTCATGCTGAAGCAAAAAAAGAGCCTTCCCAAACTGTTTGCACAATTTGTAAGCATACAATTGTCTAAAATCTCTTTGAATACTGAGGCATTAAGATTTACGTTTACGTTTATTGGAAACAATATTGTACTATCTTGTTTCCAGTGATGACGCTTTATACTGATGTAAGGCTTCCATGCAGTTGCTCAAACTTTGAAACACACGCCGAGAAGCATCGGCCTACAGTTTAGGTGCTGATGTTAATGCAAGAGGAGGTTTGGACTTTGCAGTTATTGACTTTTATGCAGTATTTCAGCACACAATGACACCACTCTTGCTTTACATGATCGACAACTTGGCGTTGAGTTGCTTTGGTTCCTAAACTATCACAGTTTTTAATAATACCACTCATTGTGGAATATTTATGAAGGAGGAAATTTCATAAACAATTATTGCATCCTATAACAATAGCACACTTGAATTCAATTAGCTCTTTAGAAAAACTCATTCTTTCACACATTTGTAAAGGTAGAATACATGGTCAGGAGTTGGATATAATATTAATCATGATAATATGATATAATTAATAATATTTTATATTTTCCTGTGACAGCGAAGAATCTATTATTGAGATATGCATCCTGAAACACTTGTGCATAATAGTGAGCATATTTTAATCAGCAGAACATTGTCCTTTATTCCAGTTACAGGTTGTTTTTGTTTGTGTTTGGCTTATTATTATTATTATTATTTATTATTATAGCGCCATTTTTTCCATGGCGCTTTACATGTGAGGAGGGGTGTACATAATAAAAACAAGTACAATAATCTTGACAATACAAGTCACAACTGGAACAGGAGGAGAGAGGACCCTGCCCGCGAGGGCTCACAATCTACAAGGGATGGTTGAGGATACAGTAGGTGAGGATAGAGCTGGTCGTGCAGCGGTTTGGTCGATTGGTGGTTACTGCAGGTTGTAGGCTTGTCGGAAGAGGTGGGTCTTCAGGTTCTTTTTGAAGGTTTCGATGGTAGGCGAGAGTCTGATATGTTGTGGTAGAGAGTTCCAGAGTAGGGGGGATGCACGAGAGAAATCTTGTATGCGATTGTGTGAAGAGGAGATAAGAGGGGAGTAGAGAAGGAGATCTTGTGAGGATCGGAGGTTGCGTGCAGGAAAGTACCGGGAGAAGAGGTCACAGATGTATGGAGGAGACAGGGTGTGGATGGCTTTGTATGTCATGGTTAGGCTTTTGTACTGGAGTCTCTGGGAAATGGGGAGCCAGTGAAGGGATTGACAGAGGGGAGAGGCCGGGGAATAGTGGGGGGACAGGTGGATTAGTCGGGCAGCAGAGTTTAGAATAGATTGGAGGGGTGCGAGAGTGTTAGAGGGGAGGCCACAGAGCAGGAGGTTACAGTAGTCGAGGCGGGAGATGATGAGGGCATGGACTAGGGTTTTTGAAGATTCTTGGTTTAGGAATGTACGGATCCGTGAAATATTTTTGAGTTGGAGGCGGCAGGAAGTGGAAAGGGTTTGGATATGTGGTTTGAAGGAGAGATCAGTGTCAAGGATTACCCCAAGACAGCGGGCTAGTGGGACTGGGGAGAGTGGGCAGCCGTTTACTGTAATGGATAGGTTTGTTGGGGAGGTCGTGTGAGATGGGGGAAAGATGATGAGTTCTGTTTTGTCCATGTTAAGTTTTAGAAATCTAGCAGAGAAGAAGGATGAAATAGCGGATAGACATTGAGGGATTCTGGCTAGAAGGGTGGTGATATCTGGTCCAGAGATGTAGATCTGTGTGTCATCAGCATAGAGGTGATACTGAAAGCCATGAGATTCTATGAGCTGTCCCAGGTCAAAGGTGTAAATGGAGAAGAGCAGGGGCCCTAGAACTGAACCTTGCGGGACTCCGACAGATAGGGGGCGAGGTGAGGAGGTGGTGTGTGAGTGGGAGACGCTGAATGTCCGGTCAGTTAGGTATGATGAGATCCAGGATAGGGCCAAGTCTGTGATGCCAAGGGATGAGAGGGTCTGCAGCAACAGGGAATGGTCCACAGTGTCAAAGGCAGAGGACAGGTCCAGGAGGAGGAGGATAGAGTAGTGCCGCTTGCTCTTGGCGGTTAATAGGTCATTTGTGACCTTAGTTAGGGCAGTTTCAGTGGAGTGGTGTGACCGGAAGCCAGATTGAAAGCGGTTGAAGAGGGATCAGGAAGATAGATGGGAGGACAGATCAAGATGGACGTGTTGTTCCAGTAGTTTTGAGGCATAGGGGAGAAGTGATGCTCTTTTGCTATTCTTACACGTATACCAAGTGCCTGTGGCATAACATGCTTGAATCTGCAAAAATGGCTACTGAATACTTGGATTTTTTTTACTACTCTCTTGTATTAACTCCTGCAATAATGCATATCTGGCTCTACTCAGTGTCTGGTGACAGACATTAGGTTCAACTGAGTATACTCAGCTTTTAAATTGGTAGCAAAAATCTCAACTTGCTCTAATCTCATTTTTTTATTTCAAGAATTCTTGACCATGATTATGTTCACTTATCTTTCTGTGATACATACAAATGGAAGCTAAATTAAATGAAAATAACCATTGTCTATACCTCTAAAGGGAAAAGACATACAGCAGTCAATTTGGATGACACAATATTATATTATATTGCAATAACATAGTGAGCAGAATATTCAAAATCAAATCAGTATTTGGTCTGACTAGCATTTGCCTTGCAAACAGCATAATTCTTTTTCGTACCCTTGCACACAGTTATTTGAAGGACCCAGCAAGGTGCAGCCCAGTTTGGAAAAACCTTACAGTTTTGGTCCTTCAAAAACTGAGTACAAGTGTACCAATAAAAGTTGATACTATTTTAAAGTAAAAAGTTGGTAATCACACTGATTTTAACCCCTTACTGACATCGGACGGTATAGTACGTCCGATGTCAGCTCCCCTGCTTTGATGCAGGGCTCCGCGGTGAGCCCGCATCAAAGCCGGGACATGTCAGCTGTTTTGAACAGCTGACATGTGCCCGCAATAGCGGCGGGTGAAATCACGATTCACCCACCGCTATTAACTAGTTAAATGCCGCTGTCAAACGCAGACAGCGGCATTTAACTACTGCATCCGGCCGGGCAGCCGGAAATGACGTCATCGCCGACCCCCGTCACATGATCGGGGGTCGGCGATGTGTCAGGACAGTAACCATAGAGGTACTTGAGACCTCTATGGTTACTGATCACCGGTAGCTGTGAGCGCCACCCTGTGGTCGGCGCTCACAGCACACCTGCAATTCTACTACATAGCAGCGAACAGCAGATCGCTGCTATGTAGCAGAGGCGATCATGCTGTGCCTGCTTCTAGCCTCCCATGGAGGCTATTGAAGCATGGCAAAAGTTTTAAAAAAAAGTTAAAAAAAATGTGAAAAAAATAAAAAAAATATAAAAGTTTAAATCACCCCCCTTTCGCCCCAATCAAAATAAATCAATAAAAAAAATCAAATCTACACATATTTGGTATCACCAAGTTCAGAATCGCCCGATCTATCAATGAAAAAAGCATTAAGCTGATCGCTAAATGGCGTAACGAGAAAAAAAATCGAAACGCCAGAATTACGTTTTTTTGGTCGCCGCGACATTGCATTAAAATGCAATAACGGGCGATCAAAAGATTGTATCTGCACCGAATTGGAATCATTAAAAACGCCAGCTCAGCACGCAAAAAATAAGCTCTCAACTGACCCCAGATCATGAAAAATGGAGACGCTACAAGTATCGGAAAATGGCACAATTTTTTTTTTTTTTAGCAAAGTTTGGAATTTTTTTTCACCACTTAGGTAAAAAATAACCTAGTCATGTTAGGTGTGTATGAACTTGTAATGACCTGGAGAATCATAATGGCTGGTCAGTTTTAGCATTTAGTGAACCTAGCAAAAAAGCCAAGCAAAAAACAAGTGTGGGATTGCACTTTTTTTGCAATTTCACCGCACTTGGAATTTTTTTCCCATTTCCTAGTACACGACTTGGTAAAACCAATAATGTCGTTCAAAAGTACAACATGTCCCGCAAAAAATAAGCCCTAAATGGCCAAATTGACGGAAAAATAAAAAAGTTATGGCTCTGGGAAGGAGGGGAGTGAAAAACAAACACGGAAAAACGAAAAATCCCACAGTAATGAAGGGGTTAATTAGATTTTGCTCATTCACTTTAAATTTTGTCAAATGACAAAAATATTATTAACATTCGTTTCTATATTTGAAGTAGTCAAATTTGTGGAAGTATGAAAATCATAGATTGAATATGCATGTTATTGATATGCAAATTATTACATAATGGAAACAAAATATTCAGAACATCTTCATCTATTCAATATTAAGTATGAGTGCTACACACAGAAACACACACACGTACATGCTTTGCCATAGTATCAGTGAGGCAATTAATGATTGTCTGAGGAATAGGCTGCCAAATTGAATGCTCCATTTGCAATTGCCCGCTAATGACATTCCAGATGGGCCCAATGGGAGACAAGCCTAGTGATGCTACTGTTAGAGTACATAGAATGACGAATGGAGGAGTCTGGCTACTGTACACAATGCCATCCCACAACATAATCTCAGAAGTAGGACTGGTATGATGTTTCCTAGTGAAAACCTCTCCACAGCATTGCCTATGTGGTCTCCAGACCAATTAAAATCTATCATTGTATTCAAGATAAAAGCAGGACTCATAGCTTAAGAGGCTACCAGTGTTCTCCAACTCCGGTCCTCAAGAGCCACCAACAGGTCATGTTTTCAGGATTTCCTTCATATTGCACAGGTGATAGAATTATTGCCTGTGCAGGTAATGCAATTATCACCTGTGCAATACTAAGGAAATACTGAAAACATGACCTGTTGGTGGCTTTTGAGGACTGGAATTGGAGAACCCTGAGCTAGACCTTCATTCCAGCTGTTATTGCTGTTTTGTTCTGTACCATGATAACTTTTGAGAGCAGTTTGGGGAGGTAAATATAACGACTTTAGCTGGATGTCTAACTCATAGTTTGATATCATGCAAAGGCCTTTTATTGGTTTGTATAGACACTGTTTGGCACCTTAAGCTTGATATGCCTCCATTTTCACTTGCAGTAAAGAATGGATCAGTTCTGGAACCAGTATAACAGTGAATTTTTTCCCCGTGTTGCTCATGCTACTGAGAGCAGCCTGTGTAGTTTAAGCATGCTACTCTGACCTGCAGCATCTTCGGATTAGTTTCCCATCAAGCATATCTGGGACTTCGCTGGTTGGCAATTGTTAAGCCACTGCAGATCTTGATGATTTTCAGCTTGATATAATTTTCAAAAGACAGCCATTAATAACCTAATTTATAGTATGCCAAGGCATGTAAGTGCATGCATTTCTGAACATGGAACTCATACTAGATACAGAATAAATCAAGATATTTAAAATATGTTGTTAACATTTTTTCATCTTTTGTATATAATTAACCATTACAAAAAAGTTGTTTAATCAGATTACCAATTCTCAAGATAATTCTGTGATAATTTGGGGCATGGTGTATGGATGAACTCTAGGCGGGTACCTGCGGGATGATATGCAAAGCATAATACAAAAAACTATCCAGTGTCCAACAATTCAAGTAATGATTACTTCACATTTATTGAAGCATATTTAAAGATAAAGGTGATTAAAAATAAAATGTGTGAGACAGTGGGCCTATGCATTTTTCACCCCTGTACGGTTCTTAATTATGACACTGCATGAAGTGAAAATTCATGTTTTATAGCAATAACTCATGGTAGTAAATGTAGGTGTGAAAAGAAACAACTACTCGGCAAAACTTGAAAACTTAAACTTGAGCAAATTAGCAACAAAATGGGTGAAGTAATAGAAGAAATATCTTAAATATATATTGTAGATATACGTATGATGCGATTCAATACAAGTGAATGAAGTCATTTCTAAAGTTAAAACCTATTTGAGCTTGAGTATCAAGGAATATAATGTAATAAGCCCCTCATCAGTAGTAATTTGACCCAATCTGTTACCCTTGCAGGGCAATTGACTCTTTTAATATCATAAATAATTCATTTGGATGTAGATCCCTGGTGTTCATACAATGGCATGACACAGCAGAGAGAGACTGCTTAGTGTGTAAAGGATGTGTTAATGCAAAACATATTGCCAAAGCAATACCACACCCTTTAAACTTTAAATTGTCTCTCTCTTGTGAAACATTCCATTTTCTTGAACACCAGGGAGATACTTGCCAGTTATGATTAAGAACCCAGCAGGGGTTCAAAATGCCTTGACACTGTGTCTCCTACATATTCTATGTTTTTAATCCACCTGTATTTTAAATGTTTTTCAATAAATGTAAAGCTTCTATTACTCAAACTGAACTGGTGGATGCTGGATCACCTTGCTTTGCTTATCATTAACATGTCAATTCATCCTGTGATTTCCATAATTCCACTAATATTCCTTTTTGGTGTTTTAATTTCAAGATTAAGCAATGTATAACACTAAATCTGAAAATTAAAATTAATAGTATTTTTTATGTTTTGAAATGAAATTTAAGAAAGTGTGATTTACTTTGTCAAATCCCTTGGTAAATGTGCTTCAACTATAAAATGCGATGAGTAAAAGTACAGCTGTTGTGTTTCTATTATGTCAAGGAGAATTAGCTATATTGTGAGATGCAAGGTAATATAACCATAAGAGAAAACAGATACAGTGGCATGTGAAAGTTTGGGCACCCCTCTTAAAAATTATTGCCTTTACAGGCCTAAAGTTAAAGCTGACACATTGTCTTTGTATTTTAGACAAAAAATAATAAAAATTGTGTTTTTAACATTTCAGCAATTTCAAAAAGGGAAATAGGCCAATACAAAAGTTCGGGCACCCTTGGAAATTTGTGTGCTCAGAAAACTTTGCCCAAGGTTTCAGACCTTAATTAGCCTGTTAGGGTTATGGCTTGATAACTGACATCGTTAGGAAAGACCAGGTAATGCAAATATTTTATCTTTATAAAAACCCAGCCACCCGTATTCTTGTGCCAACAAACAGCAGCCATCAGTTCCTCCAAGCAGCTGCCTAGCACTCTGAAAATGAAAATGAATATGGTGGAGGCCCACAAAGCTGGAGAAGGCTGTAAGAAGATAACAAAGTGTTTTTACATTGCTCTTTCCTTCCTTTCCTTCATGTAATGAAGAAATACTAGTTAAATGAAGCAATGGAGGTCAAGATAAGGTCTGTAAGACCAAACAAAATTTCAGTGAGAGCTGATCTTAGGATTGCTAGAGAAGCAAATCAGAACCCCTGCTTGACTGCAAAAGACCTCCAGAAAAATTTAGCAGGCCATGGAGTTGCGATAAATTTTTCTATTGTTTTAGAGATACCTGCATGGAACAGATATTAGAACAAAACCGCTCCTGCATCCTCACCATAAAATTCAGCATTAGAAGTATACAAAAGAATATCTAAATAAGCCTGGTGAATTTTGGAAACAAGTCCTGTGGATCGATTCGATTAAAATAGAAATCTTTGGCCACAATGATCAAAGGTATATGTGGAGAAAAAATGGCACATAATTTCAGTAAAAGAACATCTCGCCAACCTTTCAACATTTTGTTGGATCAATCATGCATTTGAGTTGTGTTGCAAATGACACAGGGAACATATCATGGGCAGAGGGAAGAATGGATTCAATGAAATTTCAAAAATGCTTGATGCAAACATAACACCATCTGTAAAAAAGCTGAGGTTGAAAAGAGGATGGCTTCTACAAATGGAGAATGATCCTAAACACATTTGAAAATCCAGAAAAGAACACATTAAAAGGCGTAAAAGCTAAAGGTTTTACAATGGTCATCACACTGATCTGATCTTTGAAAATCTGTGGTTAGACCTCGACATAGCTGTGCATGCAAGATAATCCAGGAATCTCACAGAACTGGAAGAATTTTCACAAGAAGAATAGATGAAAATCTGTAAATCAAGATTTGAAATACTCTTGACTGTCTACAAAAAGAGTTTACAGGCTGTCATACTTTCATAGGGAGATGCTACTAGCAAACCATGCAGGGTGCCCAAACTTTTGCATCGGCTCAATTTCCTTTTTATAATTTTTAAAATGTAAAAGATGAAATTATTTTTTTTGTCTTAACTACAAAGGAAATGTGTAATCTTTAACTTTAGGCGTTTTAGAGATCATTTCATTTTTAACCTGACTAACTGTTCACAATAACAGTAATTTTGACCAGGAGTGCTCAAACTTTTACATGCCACTGTATATAAAAAAAGCCACTACACATGCATACTCTATGCATAGTGTTATATAATGGCTCTGTATAGCACAGAGGGTGTGAGCTATTTATCTAACTGGACCATATTTATACATGAACTGTCACAGACAGTAGCTTATTGATCATATTTATATTTTGCCTTTTTAGGCTTATATGTTTTTACAAAACTACTGAATAAAAATATTTACATCCTCTTACATTAAAGAATTTTCCCTACTCAACCCTATTAATTTCACAGAATGTAATTGTGCTATACATGCAAATACTTAAAAGAGTGGTGCAAAATCAAAGGTGATTTTTCATACTAAATATATTTTAAAAATTCTGAGTATGAGTCGATTGACAACTAGGACATGCTCAGTGGTGGAGAGACTAATCCAGCCTCTGACAGCAGCCCAAGCTCCCTGATGAAGTCCTGCTTGAATTTGTATTATCATCAGAATGTAAAAAGAAATTAAAAAACATAAAATAAGTTAAATTAGGGCATTTTTAATTGAAGCAAATTGGATAAGTGATTGGATTTTTAAACACTTTTAGTATGAAATCACCATTGGTCTCAGACCACCTCTTTAAGCATTTATGCAAACAATGTATAGTTCAGGTGGATTTAAGCCCAAAATCCGCCTAAAAAAGTACCAATAAAATGCTCAAAAGAATGAGCAAATGGTTTTCTATGTAAAAGGGGTTGCAGTTCAAGCTTTCTGTCTTTTGAGTATCTTTTACTTGCTTCAGGCCTCCAAAATGGCCAAACGGTTAAAAGAAATGAGCTGACCATTCTTCAGGTTTTTTCCACTCTGAAGACACCCTATCATTTATAATTGAAGTCAACAGGAATGGATAAGAGAAGCCAAAAAGACTACCTTTTTGAGATTTTTGCTAGCGTTTCTGCTTGAAAAACTGCAAATGGTTCCTTCAATATTGAATGGAGTAAAAAAATACCAAAAAATGTCAGTAAAAAGAAATGCCAAAGTAATATTTGAAAATATTTGAAAGAAGCCAGCAGTCCAAACTGTTAACCCCTTAAGCCCCGAGGGTGGTTTGCACGTTAATGACCGGGCCAATTTTTACAATTCTGACCACTGTCCCTTTATGAGGTTATAACTCTGGAACGCTTCAACGGATCTTGGCGATTCTGACATTGTTTTCTCGTGACATATTGTACTTCATGTTAGTGGTAAAATTTCTTCGATATAACTTGCGTTTATTTGTGAAAAAAACGAATATTTGGCAAAAATTTTGAAAATTTCGCAATTTTCCAACTTTTAATTTTTATGCCCTTAAATCACAGACATATGTCACACAAAATACTTAATAAATAACATTTCCCACATGTCTACTTTACATCAGCACAATTTTGGAACCAAAATTTTTTTTTGTGACGGAGTTATAAGGGTTAAAAGTTGACCAGCAATTTCTCATTTTTACAACACCATTTTTTTTTAGGGACCACATCTCATTTGAAGTCATTTTGACGGGTCTATATGATAGAAAATACCCAAGTGTGACACCGTTCTAAAAACTGCACCCCTCAAGGTACTCAAAACCACTTTCAAGAAGTTTATTAACCCTTCAGGTGTTTCACAGGAATTTTTGGAATGTTTAAATAAAAATGAACATTTAACTTTTTTTCACACAAAATTTATTTCAGCTCCAATTTGTTTTATTTTACCAAGGGTAACAGGAGAAAATAGACCCCAAAAGTTGTTGTACAATTTGTCCTGAGTACGCTGATACCCCATATGTGGGGGTAAACCACAGTTTGGGCGCATGGCAGAGCTTGGAAGCAAAGGAGCGCCATTTGACTTTTCAATGCAAAATTGACTGGAATTGAGATGGGACGCCATGTTGCATTTGGAGAGCCCCTGATGTGCCTAAACATTGAAACCCCCCACAAGTGACACCATTTTGGAAAGTAGACCCCCTAAGGAACTTATCTAGATGTGTGGTGAGCACTTTGACCCAACAAGTGCTTTACAGAAGTTTATAATGCAGAGCCGTAAAAATAAAAAATCATATTTTTTCACAAAAATTATCTTTTCACCCCCAATTTTTTATTTTCCCAAGGGTGAGAGAAGAAATTGGACCCCAAAAATTGTTGTGCAATTTGTCCTGAGTACGCTGATACCCCATATGTGGGTGTAAACCATTGTTTGGGCGCAGGGCAGAGCTCGGAAGGGAAGGAGCGCCATTTGACTTTTCAATGCAAAATTGACTGGAATTGAGATGGGACGCCATGTTGCATTTAGAGAGCCCTTGATGTGCCTAAACATTGAAACCCCTAACAAGTGACACCATTTTGGAAAGTAGACCCCCTAAGGAACTTATCTAGATGTGTGGTGAGCACTTTGACCCAACAAGTGCTTTACAGAAGTTTATAATGCAGAGCCGTAAAAATAAAAAATCATATTTTTTCACAAAAATTATCTTTTCACCCGCAATTTTTTATTTTCCCAAGGGTAAGAGAAGAAATTGGACCCCAAAAATTGTTGTGCAATTTGTCCTGAGTACACTGATACCCCATATGTGGGTGTAAACCATTGTTTGGGCGCAGGGCAGAGCTCAGAAGGGAAGGAGCGCCATTTGACTTTTCAATGCAAAATTGACTGGAATTGAGATGGGACGCCATGTTGCGTTTGGAGAGCCCCTGATGTGCCTAAACATTAAACCCCCCCACAAGTGACACCATTTTGGAAAGTAGACCCCCTAAGGAACTTATCTAGATGTGTTTTGAGAGCTTTGAACCCCCAAGTGTTTCACTACAGTTTATAACGCAGAGCCGTGAAAATAAAAATTATTTTTGTTTTTCACAAAAATGATTTTTTAGCCCCCAGTTTTGTATTTTCACAAGGATAAATTGGACCCCAAAAGTTGTTGTCCAATTTGTCTGGAGTACGCTGATACCCCATTTGTGGGGAGGGACCACTGTTTGGGCGCATGACAGAGCTCGGAAGGGAAGGAGCGCCATTTGGAATGCAGACTTAAATGGATTGGTCTGCAGGCGTCACGTTGCATTTGCAGAGCCCCTGATGTACCCAAACAGTACAAACCCCACACAAGTGACCCCATATTGGAAACTAGACCCCCCAAGGAACTTATCTAGATGTGTTGTGAGAACTTTGAACCCCCAAGTGTTTCACTACAGTTTATAACGCAGAGCCGTGAAAATATATATATTTTTTTTTCACAAAAATGAAATTTAGCCCCCAGTTTTGTATTTTCACAAGGGTATCAGGATAAATTGGACCCTAAAAGTTGTTGTCCAATTTGTCCTGAGTACGCTGATACCCCCTATGTGGGGGGGAACCACTGTTTGGGCGCATGACAGAGCTCGGAAGGGAAGGAGCGCCATTTGGAATGCAGACTTAAATGGATTGGTCTGCAGGCGTCACGTTGCATTTGCAGAGCCCCTGATGTACCCAAATAGTACAAACCCCCCACAAGTGACCCCATATTGGAAACTAGACCTCCCAAGGAACTTATCTAGATGTGTTGTGAGAACTTTGAACCCCCAAGTGTTTCACTACAGTTTACAACGCAGAGCCGTGAAAATAAAACATATTTTTTTTCCCACAAAAATGATTTTTAGCCCCCCAAATTTTTATTTTCCCAAGGATAACAAGAGAACTTGGACCCCAGAAGTTGTTGTTCAATTTGTCCCTAGTACGCTGATACCCCATATGTTGGGGTAAACCCCTTTTTGGACGCACGGGAGAGCTCGGAAGGGAAGGAGCACTGTTTTACTTTTTCAACGCAGAATTGGCTGGAATTGAGATTGGACGCCATGTCGCGTTTGGAGAGCCCCTGATGTGCCTGAACAGTGGAAACTCCCCAATTCTACCTGAAACCCTACCCCTAACCGTTTACTGAACATTTTCTGACAGTCATAAGTGCCACGTATATAAGTGCCACGTATATAAGTGCCACGTATATAAGTGCCACGTATTTAAGTGCCACGTATTTAAGTGCCACGTATTTAAGTGCCACGTATTTAAGTGCCACGATATTTCAGTGCCACAATATTTCAGTGCCACGTATTTCAGTGCCATGTATTTCAGTGCCACGTATTTCAGTGCCACGTATTTCAGGCACTGAAAAATACGTGGCACGTAAATACGTGGCACTTAAATACGTGGCACTTAAATACGTGGCACTTAAATACGTGGCACTTATATACGTGGCCACTGAAATATCGTGGCACTTATATACGTATATACGTATATAAACGTATATTTCAGTGCCACGTATTTCAGTGCCACGTATTTCAGGTTAGGGGTAGGGTTAGGGGTAGGGTTAAGGTTTTTTGTTTTTTTCTTGTTTTCTTGTGTTTTTCTATAAAAACGCATGCGTTTTACCGCGTTTACATGCATTTTTTCACACATGCGTTTTTTTAAAAAAACGCATGCAGATAAAAACGCAAGTGTGAAACCAGACTAAAAGACGCTTTTTATAGCAAAAAAGTTTTTGCGTCTCCACATTTTGAGACCTATAATTTTTCCACATTTTGGTCCACAGAGTCATGTGAGGTCTTGTTTTTTGCGGGACGAGTTGACGTTTTTATTGGTAACATTTTCGGACACGTGACCATTTTTTATCACTTTTTATTCCGATTTTTGTGAGGCAGAATAACCAAAAACCAGCTATTCATGAATTTCTTTTGGGAGAGGCGTTATTCTGAGGACTATAACTTTTTTATTTTTTTGCTGATGATGCTGTATGGCGGCTCGTTTTTTGCGGGACAAGATGACGTTTTCAGCGGTACCATGGTTATTTATATCCGTTTTTTGATCACGTGTTATTCCACTTTTTGTTCGGCGGTATGGTAATAAAGCGTTGTTTTTTGCCTCGTTTTTTTTTTTTTTTTCTTACGGTGTTTACTGAAGGGGTTAACTAGTGGGCCAGTTTTATAGGTTGGGTCGTTACGGACGCGGCGATACTAAATATGTGTACTTTTATTGTTTTTGTTTGTTTTTTTTAGATAAAGAAATGTATTTATGGGAATAATATATATTTTTTTATTATTATTTATTTAGGAATTATTATTATTTTTTTTTTTTACACATGTGGAAATTTTTTTTTTTACTTTTTTACTTTGTCCCAGGGGGGGACATCACAGATCGCAGATCTGATAGTGTGCACAGCACTCTATCAGATCCGCGATCATACTTTCATCGGAGCAGGCTGCAGCTTTCATCTGCAGCCTGCTCCGACCCGGAAGTGCTCCCTGCAGGACCCGGATACAGCCCCTCGGCCATTTTGGATCCGGGGCCTGCAGGGAGAAGACGTTCGGTACGAGGTGAGTACATCACCTTGTACCGATCGTCTCAGGGAAGCCCGCAGGGAGCCCCCTCCCTGCGCGATGCTTCCCTGTACCGCCGGTACACCGCGATCATGTTTGATCGCGGTGTGCCGGGGGTTAATGTGCCGGGGGCGGTCCGTGACCACTCCTGGCACATAGTGCCGGATGTCAGCTGCGATATGCAGCCGACACCCGGCCGCGATCGGCCGCGCTCCCCCCGTGAGCGCGGCCGATCGCGTATGACGTACTATCCCGTCACCGGGAATTAAGGCCCACCCCACCTCGACGATATAGTACGTCATATGGGATTAAGGGGTTAAAAAAGCACTCAACCCTGCCTTTTCTTGAAACATTTTTCTCTTAAAAAACTACACAGGTTACACACCTGAAAAAAAGTTTTGTGCACATTATATGCATTGCATTTGTATTGCCTATACATTTCTAACAAATTTTATTTTTCTAGCAATGTTCCTGTAGCAGACAGTGTTAAAAGGAACACATACGCATTGTTACAGTGAAATGAAACTGTTCCACTCTAGAGTTCCTTGTGCTATACAAATTGCTGTGTAACTACTTGGGGCCAGTATCTATCATTACCTATGATGTTTCTTGAGCTCTTTTTGGCCTTTTTCATGACATTCAACAGTAACTGACAGTTCTGCTTACTCAGACGTATTTGCTATTTTGAAGCAGGTAGTTGCTCTTATTCGTTCATACTGTTAAAATGACTGAGTTGGCAACTCTCAGATTTGTTGTTCTCGCTTTTTTTGTGATAATATCCATTTTCTCCTCAAGCAGGCATAAAATACTTAACCGGAATAGGAATGTATTTCTGAAATTGCACATTGCATAACATACTGTAGGTGGACCAGAGCAGTACATGTAGAAATTTAATAAATGACTTAATTCGGTATGTTTGTAGTTAGCTAAAGTTACTTTATTCTTGCATTGTCATGTATTAATATATGAAATTCTTATTTTATTCATTTTATTTGGGCATAGTCTACCAAACAATTGAAAGTTGTTGCAAAATGCATTCTTTACAACAGCTTACATTTTATTTACATCAATATTTTGACAATTCAATTTAATTAAGATTTTCAGATTCTCCGATCACCATAGTCAGAGGTGTCAAACTGCATTCCTCGAGGGCCGCCAACAGGTCATGTTTTCAGGATTTCCTTGTATTGCCCTTGTGATAATTTAATCACCTGCACAGAATGATTCCAGCACCTTGTGGAATGCTAAGGAAATCCTGAAAACATGACCTGTTGGCGGCCCTCGAGGAATGCAGTTTGACACCTCTGACAATAGTCATCTCCTTGCTATGCCTATGGAAGTTGCACTATGGTAATATAGTGGTGAGTAGCATCAGTAATATTAGTGGCTTTTGCATCTGTAGATCTCAGCAAGCGCACACAAATAAGTTCCATGTGAGGCATTCTTCACTCGTGCATATAAAACATGTACATGAAAAACCGATACCAGTGTCATCAGTGTTCTCCATCAGTGTGTCATGAAGGTGTCTTCAGTGTTTTTCTTGTATGGATAAAGAAATAATTAAAATAAAATTGTCTCCTATACTTTACAAGGTTAAACATGTACAGCTCACGGATGACACATGGATGTTATTCATGGATTTATAGAACTTGTAATGACCCTTTTCATCCATGTTGCCAGAAAAATATGGACATGCCTTTGTGTGGTTTGCACAAACACACGGTCTGTGAAATAACATGGACTTGTGAGCAGCCCCATCAGTTATAATGGATACATGTGGTAGCCTTGAAAAAAACTGAGTGAGCAAAGGTACCAAAAGAGCATGCACAAAAGCTACTAACGTAATATTATGGAAGTTCGCCACCACTTTTACATTGATGACCTATCACTGGTTTTGGACATCAATATCAGATCAGTGGGAGTCCAAGATCTGGAATCCTCACAAATCAACTGTTGCAGCACTGGCAGAGGTCAGGTGGAAACAATGTAGACAGCAAAACAGCACTGCATTGTCAAACTATTTAGTGGTGGCTATATGGTGCAGCAGATCGGGTCCTATCAACTACTGTTCCATTCCACACCCTGAAAACCTCTGGCCTCTGCTGCAGTAAGATTATCCAGGGGGGGTGCTGGCTGTCAGTCTCCACAGATTTATTATTAATGACCTATGCTAATGCCCATGCACATGGCCTCATTTTTGGTCCGAGCGCAATTTGACAAAATATCGGATTTCACAAGGACCAATGCTGTTCTATGGGGCCGTGCACATGTTACATTTCAGCTCCATTAGAGGGAAAAATAGTGGCATGCCTGAATGCCATCCGATATTCATAGAGCACTCAGCCATGCAAGTTAATGGGTCCGTGGAAATCATTGAACTGCACTCAAATGATGGAGTGCAGTCTATATTCCACAGACTGACGGAAGATGGAGACATTTTATTCTCATCTTTTTCTCATCAAAGAGAATTGGATCACACTATGATCACACTATGACCAAACTCTGATCAGAGCCCGATTAGCTTAATTTACATGATTCTCTTGGATGAAAGAGTACACGGCTGTCTGCACCAAATTTAAGGGTAATGAAGGAGCTGTAGACCAAAAAGAGCGCAAATAGGGTTTTATTTGGGTTACAAATTAACAGGTTAATATAGGTTATGCTAACTTGGTAGGGTTGTGTTCAAGCCACAAAGTCAAAGCATAAAAATACAGCTGCTGCAGGACCATGGCTTCTCTGCCCAATAAATATTGTGTATAAGGGAATAAACATAGTATTCAACATTGCTGATAGCTACAACGTAGATCCAGGATAAACAGGATAATTCTTTGTTTTTATTTGCCAACCCGTTTTGAAGTTTACAAACTTCTTCCTCAGGACATAACCACATATTCAGGCAATAAGATACAGACAAATTTATACAAGTAAAATTCAAACATTGGCACCAAGAAGACTTATGATGCGTTAAAGTTTATCAGTTGCAGTTTTTATGGCAAGCCCATTATTCAGAGTGAACAAAAGGTATATGTAAAAAAAGATAAAGCTTTATATAGATTAAAACCATAGTCTGCAATTCCAGAGGTCAAGCATTTATTGTAGTTCTTGACCAAGTTTGCACACACTGCAGAAGGGATTTTGGTCCACGACTCCATACAGATCTCTCCAGATCTTTCAGGTTTTGGAGTTGTCACTGGGAACTTGGGAAGTTTCAGCTCCCTCCAAATATTTTCTATTGGGTTCAGGTCTGGGGACCAGCTAGGTCACTCCAGGACCTTGAAATCCTTCTTACTGAGCCACTCCTTAGTTGTCCTTGCTGTTTTTGTGTCATTGTCATACTGGATGATCCAGCCACGACCCATCTTCAGTGCTATAACTGTGCGAAGGAGGTTGTTGGCCAAAATCTTGTCATACATAACCCCATTCATCCGCCTTTCAATATGGTGCTGTCACCCTGTCCTCTTTCCAGAAAAACACCCTCAAAGTATGAGGTCTCCCCCACCATGCTTCATAGTTGGGACAGTGTTCTTGGGCTTGAACTCATTCATCTTCTTCCTCCAAACATGGCGAGTCAAGTTGATACCAAAAAGTTATATTTTGGTCTCATTTGACCATGTGATCTTCTATCATGCCTCCTGTAGATCATCCAGATGGTCTTTAGCAAACTTCAAATGGGCCTGGACATGTGCTGGCGAGAGCAGGGGGACCTTGCATGCCCTTCAGGATTTTAATACATGAAAACGTAGTTTGTTACTAATAGTAATGTTTGAGACTGTGGTCCAAGCTTTCTTCAGTTCATTGACCAGGTCCTCCCATGTAGTTCTGGGCTGATTCCTGACCTATCTCAGAATCATCCTTACCCCATGAGTCGAGATTCTGCATGGAGCCGCAGACAGTCACGTTGTGTTTGTTCCATTTTCTAATAATTGTGCCAACAGTTTTTGACTTCTCATCAAGCTGCTTGCATATTGTCCTGTAGCCCATCCCAGCCTTGTGCAGGTCTACAATTTTGTCCCTGATGTCCTTAGACAGCTCTTTAGTCTTGAACATGGTGGAGAGGTTGGAGTGTGATTGATTGAGTGTGAGGACAGGTGTCTTTTACACAGGTAATGAGTTAAATCAGGTGCAATTAATACAGGTTTTGAGTTGGAGGGTTTCTTAAAGAAAAACTAACAGGTACTGAGAGCCAAAATTCTTGCTAGCTGGTAGGTGATTAATTACTTAGGGTACCGTCACACAGTGAAATTTTCATCGCTACGACGGCACGATTCGTGACGTTCTAGCGATATAATTACGATATCGCTGTGTCTGACACGCTACTGCGATCAGACATCACGCTGAGAATCGTACGTCGTAGCAGATCGTTTGGAACTTTCTTTCGTCGCTTGATCACCCGCTGACATTGCTGGATCGTTGTGTGTGACACCGATCCAGCGATGTGTTCTCTTGTAACCAGGGTAAACATCGGGTAACTAAGCGCAGGGCCGCGCTTAGTAACCCGATGTTTACCCTGGTTACCAGCGTAAAAGTAAAAAAAAACAAACAGTACATACTCACATTCCGGTGTCTGTCCTCCGGCGTCTCAGCTTCTCTGCACTGTGAGCGCCTGGCGGCCGGAAAGCGAGCACAGCGGTGACGTCACCGCTCTGCTTTCCGGCTATGGTGCTTACACAGTGCAGAGAAGCAGAACGCCGGGGGACAGACACCGGAATGTGAGTATGTACTGTTTGTTTTTTTTACGTTTACGCTGGTAACCAGGGTAAACATCGGGTTACTAAGCGCGGCCCTGCGCTTAGTAACCCGATGTTTACCCTGGTTACCTGGGGACTTCGGCATCGCTCCAGCGCCATGATTGCAAAGTGTGACCGCAGTCTACGACGCTGGAGCGATAATCATACGATGCTGCGACGTCACGGATCGTGCCGTCGTAGCGATGAAAATGGCACTGTGTGACGGTACCCTTACTTCATGCAATAAAATGCAATGTAATGATTTAAAAATCATACAATGTGATTTTTTAGTTTTTATTTTTAGATTCTATCTCACAGTTGAAGTGTAACTACAATAAAAATTACAGACCCCTCCATTCTTTGTAGTTGGGAAAACTTACAAAGTCGGAAGGGTGCCAAATACTTATTTTCCCCACTTAGGCTTGAAAAAGGATACCATATCCGAAACGTTGCCACGCTGTTCAGGCATTTAAGACCACTTTTTTCATTTTTTTGTGCTGTTTTCCTTTTTTGTTCTTATTATTGGAAGCCAATGGATCATTGGTTTGGGAAGCGTTGCACGACATCTGTATATATATACACATACAGTCATGCACAAAAGTTTACATTCCCAGCTGAATATTTGCTTTCTTGGCCTTTTTTCAGAGAATATGAAAGATAACATCAAAGCTTTTTCTCCACTCATGGTTAGTGGTTGGGTGAAGCCATTTATTGTCAAACTACTGTGTTTTCTCTTTTTAAATCATAATGACAACCCAAAACATCCAAATGACCCTGATCAAAAATTCACCTACCCTGGTGATTTTGGCCTGATAACATGCACAGTAGTTGACACAAATGGATTTGAATGGCTGCTAAAGGTAACATCCTCACCTGTGACCTGTTTTCTTGTAATCAGTGTGTGTGCATAAAAGCTGAGTGAGTTTCTGGGATCCAGACAGACTCTTGCATCTTTCATGCAGCCACTGACAGTTCTGGATTGTGAGGCAAGAGGAAAGCAAAAGAATTGTCAACGGATCTATGGGAAAAGGTAGTTGAACTGTTTAAAACAGGAAAGGGATACAAAAAGATATCCAAGGAATTGATAATACCAGTCAGCAAACTATGATTAACAAATGGAAAATCAGGAGCTCTGTAAAAGCAAAACCAAGGTCAGATAGACCAACAAAAATGTCGTCCACAACTGCCAAGAATATTTTTTGGGATGCAAAGAAAAACCCACAAATAACATCAGCTGAAATACAAGACTCTCTGAAAACTAGCGGTGCGGCTGTTTCAAGATGCACAATATGGAGGCACTTGGAGAAAAATGGTCTGCATGGTCGAGTCGCCAGAAGAAAGCCATTACTGCGCAAATGCCACAAAATATCTCGCCTACAATACGCAACACAGAGACAAGCCTCAAAACTTCTGTAACAAGGTAATTTAGAGTGATGAGACCAAAATTGAACTTTTTGGCCACAACCATAAATGTTACATTCAGCAAGACCTATGATGAAAGGTGCACCATTCATACTGTAAAGCACAGAGGTGGATCGCTGATGTTTGGATATGTGAGCTACAAAGGCACAGGTAACTTGGTCAAAGTTGAAGGAAAGATGAATGTAGCACATTGTCAACAATTACTGGAGGCAAATTTGCACTTATCAGCCAGGAGGCTGCGCATGGGATGTACTTAGATGTTCCAACATGACGATCCAAAACACAAGGCCAAGTCAACCTGTCATTGGCTTCAGCAGAACAAAATGAAAGTTCTGGAGTGGCCATCTGAGTCTCCTGACCTCAATATCATTGAGCCACTCTGGGGAGATCTCAAGTGCGCAGTTCATGCTAGACAGCCCAGGAATTTACTGGAACTGAAGGCTTTTTGCCAAGAAGAGTGGGCACATTTACCATCTGAGAAAATAAAGAACCTCATCCCCAACTACCACAAAAGAATTCAAGCTGTCATTGATGTTAGAGGGGGCAATACACGGTATTAAGAAATGGGGTATGTAAACTTTTGATTGGTGTCATTTGGATGTTTTGGGTTGTCATTAAGTTTAAAAAGAGAAAACACAGTAGTTTGACAATAAATGGCTTCACCCAACCACTAACCATGAGTGGAAAAAAGTTTGGGTATTATCATTCATATTCTCTGAAAAATGGCCAAGAAAGCACAAATTCTGCCGGGGTATGTAAACTTTTGAGCACAATTGTGCATATATATATATATATATATATATATATATATATATATATATATATATATATATATAATTCAAATCCATGTTGTAGTCATATGTTAGTGCAAAAAAATTACAGTTTTTTGGGGGGTGTCACAAGGAATAAATGTGATTTGATTAAATAAAAAATTGTGTTAAATGATGTGTGCATTTTTATTACATTAAAAGAAAAAGAGGTAAAGAACAAATATTTTTATTCACAGTATCTTCCCTCACGTAATCTCTGGTCCTCCCAAGACCTCCTTCTCTCCTCCACACTTATTTGCTCCTCACCTAATCACCTAAAAGACTTATCCCGAATATCCCCCATCCTCTGGAATTCTGTGCCCCAACACGTCCGACTATCAATCACATTCGGATCCTTCAGACTGAACCTGAAAACCCACCTCTTCAAGAAAGCCTATAGCCTGCAATGACCCCGCTGCCTCCTCACCACCACTGTAGCTACCCCCTCACCAACACCGGAGCTGCCGCAACCCCCCAACCCATTGTCTCCATCCCCTACTATCCTGTAGAATGCAAGCCCACAAGGGCAGGGTCCTCGCCCCTCTGTATCAGTCTGTCATGGTTAGTTGCCTAATGTAAGTGATGTCTGTATTTTGTATGTAACTCCCTCTCGTGTACAAGCACCATGGAATCAATGGTGCTATATAAATAAATAATAATAATAATAATAGTAATAATAATAATAAAAAGTGAAAAGAGTGAAGAAAGAGGTTTTTCTGAATGGGGAATTCTAAATGAGCTATAGTGTGATGTAGGCATGGGAAATTAAGTTAATCAGGATATCTCTTTTCACTGCTCTCAGCTTTCGGGGTTTTTCAACCAATGAGGCTAAGAACTACTTCAGTAGTGAAGTAGACATGGATAAAAACTAGGTAAGAAAGCCACTGTTGGGGCTGTGAAGAACCCGTGGACAAGGATTATGGATAGAAGAACAAAGAAAATAACAAATCTAGGGATATAGCAGAAGAATTCTCCATTAACTATAGAAAGCTAATTCAAAATTATTTATACAATAGGATTACTTACAGTGTTATTTGTTCATATTTTACATACAGAACAGCACATAATAAATAGATAAAAGTGTGATCAAAGATTGAGTAGCATAATTGACCAAATTCTCTTGAATGTGAAAGTACATGGACATCTGTGCCCAGTCTAAGGATTATCATTATAAAATTGGTAGAAAACTCCGTTAAATGAGTTATGCAAAACAGGAAAAAAAAAAGTTAAATTTAATGAAAATGTATGTTTATATTTAGTAAAATATTCACTCCCCCTTCAAGAGATAGCAAGAGAGAGGATTTTTTATCAGCATATATCCTACTTGTTGATTCTGTGATTGATTACCATATTGATAATTTAGGAACTAAACCAATCAAGGTCCAATGATGCCATCAGGACCAGAGGTTGCTAATAAGATCGGGATCTAAGTGTTGGGACTATAGTAGGAAACACAATAAAAAAATAAAGGGAACACTTAAACAACAGAATATAACTCCAAATAAATCAAACTGGCCACAAATGTGCATGTGTCTGCACAAATGGTTAGAAACTGACTCCATGAGGATGTTCTGAGTGCCCGATGTCCACAGATGGGAGTTGTGTTCACAGCCCAACACCGTGCAGGACGCTTGGCATTTGCCACAGAACACTAGGATTTGCAAATTCACCACTGGCACCCTGTGCTCTTCACAGATCAAGGCAGGTTCACACTGAGCACATGTGACAGACGTGACAGAGTCTGGAGATGAAGTGGAAAGCAATCTGTTGTTTGCACCATCCTTCAGCATTACCGGTTTGGCAGTAAGTCAGCAATGATGTGGGGTGGCATTTCTTTGGAGGGCCGCACAGCCCTCCATGTTCTTGCCAGAGGTAGCCTGACTGCCATTAGGTACGAGAAGAGATCCTCAGACTCCTTGTGAGACCATATGCTGGTGTGGTTGGCCCTGGGTTCCTCCTAATGCAGGACAATGCCAGACCTCATGTGGCTTGAGTGTGTTAGCAGTTCCTGCAGGATGAAGGCATTGAAGCTATGGACTGGCCCACCCGTTCCCCAGACCTGAATCCGATTGAACACATCTGGGACATCATGTCTTGCACCATCTACCTACGTCACTTTGCACCACAGACTGTCCAGGAGTTGGCGGAAGCTTTAGTCCAGGTCTGGGAGGAGATCCCTCAGGAGACCATCCACCACCTCATCAGGAGCATGCCCAGGCATTGTAGGGAGATCATACAGGCACATGGAGGCCACACACACACTACTGAGCATCATTTCCTTGTCTTGAGGCATTTTCATTGAAGTTGGATCAGCCTGTAACTTCATTTTCCACTTTGATTTTGAGCATTATTCCAATCCAGACCTCCGTGGGATTTTAGTTGTGTTTTACGCTGATCATTTTTAGGTTTTATTGTTCTCAACACATTCCACTTATAATGAATAAAGATTTACAACTGAATTATTTCATTCACTAATATCTAGGATGTGGGATTTTAGTATTCCCTTTTTTTCGAACAGTGCGTATATATATATATATATATATATATATATATATATATATATATATATAGATAGATATTCGCGGGCAGGGTCCTCACTCCTCCTGTACCAGTTATGACTTGTATTGTTTAAGATTATTGTACTTGTTCTTATTATGTATACCCCTCCTCATTTGTAAAGCGCCATGGAATAAATGGCGCTAGAACAATAAATAATAATAATAATAATATATATATATATATATATATATATATATATATACAGAACAGAGCAAAAGTTTGGACACACCTTCTCATTTAAATATTTTTCTGTATTTTAATGACTGTGAACATTGTAAATTCACACTGATGACATCAAAACTATGAATTAACACATGTGGAATTATATACTTAACAAAAAAGTGTGAAACCACTGAAAGTATGTCTTATATTCTAGGTTCTTCAAAGTAGCCACCTTATGCTTTGATGACAGCTTTGCACTATCTTGGCATTCTCTTGATAAGCTTCAAGAGGTAGTCACCGGAAATTGTCTTCCAACAATCTTGAAGGAGTTCCTAGAGACGCTTAGCACTCATTGGCCCTTTTTCCTTCACTCTGCTGTCCAGCTCACCCCAAACCATCTTGATTGGGTTCAGGTCTGGTGACTGTGGAGGCCAGGTCATCTGGCGTAGCACCCCATCACTCTCCCTCTTGGTCAAATAGCCCTTACACAGCCTGGAGGTGTGTTTGGGGTCATTGTCCTGTTGAAAAATAAATGATGGTCCAACTAAACGCAAACCGGATGAAATAGCATGCCGCTGCAAGATTCTGTTGTAGCCATGCTGGTTCAGTATGCCGTCAATTTTGAATAAATCCCAAACAGTGTCACCAGCAAAGCACCCGCACACCAACACACCTCCTCCTTCATGCTTCACAGTGGGAACCAGGCATGTAGAGTCTATCCGTTCATCTTTTCTGCGTTGCACAAAGACACGGTGGTTGGAAGCAAGGATCTCAAATTTGGACTCATCAGACCAAAGCACAGATTTCCACTGGTCTAAAGTCCATTCCTTGTGTTCTTTAGCCCAAACAAGTCTCTTCTGCTTGTTGCCTGTCCTTAGCAGTGGTTTCCTAGCAGCTATTTTACCATGAAGGTCTGCTGCACAAAGTCTCCTCTTAACAGTTGTTGTGTCTGCTGCTAGAACTCAGTGGGGCATTGACCTGGTCTCTAATCTGAGCTGCTGTTAACCTGCGTTTTCTGAGGCTGGTGATTCGGGTAAACTTATCCTCAGAAGCAGAGGTGACACTTGGTCTTCCTTTCCTGGGGCGGTCCTCATGTTAGCCAGTTTCTTTGTAGTGCTTGATTGTTTTTGCAACTGCACTTGGGGACACCTTCAAAGTTTTCCCAATTTTTCAGACTGACTGACCTTCATTTCTTAAAGTAATGATGGCCACTCATTTTTCTTTACTTAGCTTCTTTTTTCTTGCCATAATACAAATTCTAACTGTCTATTCAGTAGGACTATCAGCTGTGTATCCACCAGACTTCTGCTCAACACAACTGATGTTCCCAACCCCATTTAAAAGGCAAGAAATCCCACTTATTAAACCTGACAGGGCACACCTGTGAAGTGAAAACCATTTCTGGTGACTACCTCTTGAAGCTCATCAAGAGAATGCCAAGAGTGTGCAAAGCAGTCATCAAAGCAAAAGGTGGCTACTTTGAGGAACCTAGAATATAAGACATATTTTGTTGTTTCACACTTTTTTGTTAAGTATATAATTCCACATGTGTTAATTCATAGTTTTGATGCTTTCAGTGTGAATTTACAATTTTTATAGTCATGAAAATACAGAAAAATCTTTAAATGAGGTGTGTCCAAACATTTGCTCTGTACTGTATAATATATATATTGTGCTATACATAAAAAAAATATTGAACATAAGATCCAAGTCAGCATAATGTAAATTATGCAAATTGCCTCTTCAGAGAAAAAGAGAACTTAACTCTATAGCACCACCTGTTGGTAGTAGCAATCCTACAAGTCACAATCAACCCTTTAACGAGTCGTGCAATATGACTTGAGATAAAAGCCAAATCAGTATCTCAATTCGCAGACACGGTGTTTTGGGCAATCTAAATTAGGCATTTACAGTATATAAGAAATGAAATATTTTAAACATTTCCAACCACTGAAAGCAATAATTGAAAGCATGCTTTTGGCAGAGGTCACCAAAAGAGCTTTCTGCAGAAAAGACAGTCTAAAACAGTAACAGAGAGTATGGAAAGGTCCATTTCGGATATAATATGTTGGTTAAGCAATAAGATTATTTTTATCATACTTTTCTACATATCACAACTGTAACAATAAATTGCTTAGCTTTTTGGAAGTGAAAATATATTTTGAATGTAGTCCATTGATCTATTCAGGAGGACTTATGCAAATATAGATTATAATAATTAATATTATTAATAATAATTAAAGCAGTTTTCAGTTGGGCCATTTATGGTATATTGATAGGAGATGCCATACATATTTAATGGATGTAAGTACCGTTGGTGTGACAAGCATCATTTTTCACAGTGGGCCTAATGCTCTAATGCAGGAGTCCCCAACCTGTAGCTCGAGAGCCACAAGTGGCTCTTGGGGCCGTGATGTGTGGCTCGCGACTGTCTGCCAGCTTGCTGCATTAGCACCAGGTGTAGTAAACAGCTATGTAGAGTTGATCTCTAGATGCTGACTTTTGTCCGTAGCCCTGCACAGAAGGGCATAGCTGTATGCAGGCAAGAAAGGAAACATTGAGCTTGGCATACTGTTTTAGTGTGATTTCAGTAGAAAAGCTTTGTCTGTCATTATACCGTTAATAGAGGGCTCTGGGTGTCACTACTGTAATTGGGGCAGTTGCTGGATGTGGCCTGTAACCATCTCTCTGAGTTAAATATGGATTGCGACCCTCTTTCATAGCTGAATGTGGCTCTCAAGTTCAGAAAGGTTGGGGACCTCTGCTCTAATGGAATAATGAGTAATGTGGCCACCTGTTTATTCAATAAGATCACAAACCAGGTCTTCATTCTTAAAAAATTAAGTCTCTATAATTCCCTCACTACTCTGTTTTTTTAATACTTTCTTTTTGATGGCAGTTTGTTTGGGAATCCCAGTGCATTTCTGGGGTCCCCCACAAATTTAGCAGCTAAGGCTAAGCGAACAACTGGGAGCTGTTACTAATAGCCTGGGAACCTTATGGGGTATTGTCCCTTTTCCCAGATTATTAACATTAGCCCTCAGCCGTGAGCTTTCCCTCTGCTCGTTATGAAAATTGCATGGGAGCACACGCCATTTTTTAAATTAATTCTTTATTTTACATAGGAGCTGCACTGCTGCTGCTGAATACAACACCCAACATTGTCTCCTGGTCGCTCTGATCTTAGCATGACCAGGAGAAAATGATGAGAGCTGCCTTCAGCTGCCGGCACCTGGGAACAGGTCAAACTTTACCATTTGTTCCCAGGCTCTGGTACGTGTCACACTAATGACACAAGCATGTCATCAGTGTGCACGTGGGCAGCACTCATTTTGTCTGTGCTGCACGAAAAAACTGACATGTCTGAGGGTTTTTCACAGGGACACATGGTCGATGTGGAAAACCTGGCATGTTCGCAGCACCATTGAATATAATGGGTGTGCGTGTGTCTGTCTTTGCGGCCTTGAAAATACAGACAGCATACGGACACAAAAAACGGATGTGAGAAGAAAACCTAAGACAAACGTCAGGCTTGCACAGACCAGCTGTTTGCCTGCAATTGAAGTCACAGTGAAACAATGCTGTATTTTATGGTAATACTGTTGTGATCCAGTATCAAAAAATTAATTATAGCATTCTGTAATCAAATTGGCTGTCATATTATTTTCATTGTTAATTAGGAGACCTGTTCTTTTTATTATTTATGTTTATTTTTATGGAAACATAAATTATATTGTTATTAAATCATGCATATGACACTGTTACATGTGTTATACAGATCCATTGTATTGCACAGGTAGATTTGTATGGCTCCATACTATACTTCTGTACGCCACTCAGATTCAAAAGTACAGTATAAGGAAGTTTTGTATTTAGCTTGTTCTATTGCATGCTATATCATGCAGGTATTCTCAGTAAATACAGCTTCATACAGGCATGGCTGTTGTGCCCAGTGATCGGCAGCAGTGGTCACATGCTGTAGAACTGACAACATCACTGAATGGTGGCATTGAAGTATAAAAAGGAAAGAGATGCTCTTCCAGACATCTGCTGTACATGTACAGCACAACATGCAATGCGTTCCCTCTATATATATTGGCAGTATGTTGCTGCCTCCATAATTATAATGGGGCCTGCTGCATCCTGTAGTGCATTAGTATTGGGACCCTGTATTGGAAAATATGGTTGCCTTTCTTTCTATAATGTCTAAATGACCTAGTTGAATGTCATCAGGGGTGTAGTTTCCAAAACAAGGTCACTTGTGGCGTATTTCTGATATTTCGTCACCACTGGGGTTCAAGAAATTTGACATTGTGTTTGCAATCTATGCCAGCAACATTTGCTCTCTAAGGTTAAGTTCCCATGATGAGTTTTTGGTAAGTCTTATTATCTTCTAGTTATAGTTATTATATTCAGAATGCATTTTGCATTTTATTTATTTTATATATTTCTTTACTTGGATCAAATAGCAGCGACCCATCTATAAACACAAGACACACAAGGAATTTCCTTTGTAGGCACTAATGTAAGAGAGTCATATACCTGTCAAATTACCTAGATTTTTCCTAATATATCTTTATGATATCTTAGTGACCAGATTTAAGTTCTCTACTAACAATGGTCCTCACTGAGGAACCTATTAAAGGATCCATTATGCACCTAATGCTTTAGTATGACACTCTCATTCTATGCTGACACATACAGTTTGTCATCTTGCTTCTCATTTTCTGTAATACATATGGTTTCTATGTGTCATTTGTCTTTTGTGAGGTCAGTAAAGATATCAAGATAAAACGTGTTCTCACCATACTGAAATCGTATGTTCACATTTTTGCATGTGTCTCGTAGATGCATTTATATATCCAAAATATACAAGTAAATGTGATACTGCCTGTTCAGTGCAGAATAAAGCTGCAATAAATCTTCACCAAATACAAGGTGATTGCATTCCCATTGATATTCTGCAGAATGTTTCTCTCCTTTGTGCAATTTTTAAATAATATTTCTGAGATACGAATTTAAGTACAATAAATGACATCCTTGCAAATTTCCCGAGCAATTCAGTTTGTGAGCATTTAATTCACTGCAAAGGCTCTCAAAGCCGCAAATCACATTGCCATGGCAACTTCCAATGCAGCGTTTCATCATTAAAATGTCAATCAATTACATCTAAAGATCAGACTTTAAGAATAATACATGCAGAACAGGAGCAGAAATATTGTAATATAGCAATGAAAATAGAATTAGATTCTGCCTATTTCATTTGTTTAAACCTACAAATATACAAGCGTAAATAAGATATGAATATTATCTTATATTCAAGTGCTGATAAAAGAAAAATCAATGAGCATATTAGACTTTTATAGATGCTCATGAAAGGATAAAAATGCTGGTAAATGTTGTATTATTATCTTTGCCAGTATATATTATTTTATAAAATGATATCATTTTCTATTCTAATCCTTAAATTATGATTTGATGTTCAAAGGATAAGGCTCATCCGTGCATCACACGCTCTATGAGAAGCCTCTTCTGCGCAAACTGTCATTTCTATAAAATGAAATAGTGCACGATGGTTTCCCACTAAAAGATGGGTATTACAACAGCCTTCATAGTCATTGGGGTCCACCAGACACTGTTTGTGTCTGTCATGTGATGGATCCATCCTCTGCATGAATTTAATTTTTCTGGTCCTAATGCGGAACAAAAGTTCAAATTAATTTTGTGATAAAGGCTTTTTTTATATTGCTATGCTCAAAACAATGGCTGTAGATACCTGAGCATCACATCAATATGAGCTTGCGAGACATCCAATTCAAAAACCAAGGATGGGCCCCCATTTGTGTTTAAATGGTTTGCACTCTTTTTGGAATGTTTTCCACAACAATCATGCTAGACAAGAAGAACTGGTTGACAATTGGCATTTCTTTTCATCTCAAAGGAGGTTTAGGTTGGGGTTTAGGTAGAAGGTCTGTGCAGCCAGTTGAGTTTCTTCACTCTAAACACATCTAGAAAATACTCACAAATAGGGATGAGCAGACCCGTGGGAGCTTTTGTTTGTCTGGTTCAACCAAACTTTAGTCCAAAGTTCGATTTGCACACCAGACCTGTCCCTGATCGTGAAGCTGAACTTGAAGACTATAGACGTTAATGGGGACCCAAAGTTTGGAGCTATAAACTCTCTCACTCTGCAGGTTCAGAGTAAAGCACCTAGTATCCAGTATGAACCCCAAATGAGGGTAGTGCATTAACCCTTTCACACTCTGTGATTTTCCATTTTGTATTCTCGTTTTTTCCTCCCCTTCCAAAAGCCATAACTTTTTTTTATTTTTCCATCACTTTAGCCATGTGCAAACTTATATTTTGCAGGGCAAGTTGTACTTTTGAATGACACCATTCATTCCGCCACATAGTGTACTGGAAAATGGGAAAAAAATTCCAAGTGCAGTAAAATTGCAAGAAAAGTGCAATTCCACAATGGTATTTAGTTTTTTATATACAATGTTCAATATATGGTAAAACTGAGCTTGCAATATGATTCCCAGGTAACTACAAGTACACAGATACCAAACATGTACAGGTTTTTTTTTTATTTAAGTGGTGAAAAGAAATTCAAAATTCTGGGGTATATAAAAAAAAGCCAAAATGTTGCTTTTGTTGCCATTTTCTTATACTGTATGGGTGAGTGGTCCAAGGAAAAATCACAGCATGCACGAGTTGTTTTCAATTACACTGTTCTACAGCCAAATTGTTTCAGAGATTAAAACAGTTGAAACAAATTAATTTTGTAGTTCGGAAAAAAAATATGATGCTTAAATTTGCTGATTGCCTCTAATTTTTAAGATCCAGAGAAGGTTTTAATTACTTACAGCACCTTTTATGCAGGCTTACAGAGAAATGGAGTCTTTATAATTTCATCATCATTATTGCATTGTTAGCAGAATAGTTTATTACATCATCTATTTAGTCTATTGAGCCTTCAGTATTCACAACTCAGCTCTGATGATGTCATCCTAATCGCAGTTGCATCACCTACTTTTATAAACTACTACTACCACTACTTTTATAAATGTTCCCTGTGTAAGGTATACAGTTTTAGGATATCTTAGTTTCTTATCATATTGACATGTTTCTATATGTTTTTTCAGACATACTTTGTTCTTGCATTACAGATGAGTAGTTTTTGCTACATGTGCGGAAAAGTCACTTTTGCATCACAAAGGTGAAATTTGACTATCATGATAAGGAAAACCTACAACCTGTATCTTGGCAAAAGAAAAGGAGATCAGGATAAGAGTTGCGCCCCACACATATGCTGCAATAGATGTGCATCACATTTTACCCAGTGGTTGCATGGGAAGAGGCAATCTGTGCCTTTTGCAGTCCCAGTGATCAGGAGAGAGCCAGCCAATCACAATTCCAATTGTTATTTCTAAAGTGTGACCCCCCATTAGGAAAGACTTTTCAAGGAAGAAAAAGTGAACTTTACATTATCCAAATATTCCATCTTCAATATGCCCAGTACCACATCCAGATGAATTGCCAGTTCCAAAAGCACCAGAAATATTTTCCGTCCAGTCAAGTGAGGAAGAAGAGCGCTTACTGTCATGAAGCATCTTCCTTTCAAGATTAAAACTTTTGTCAGCATCCTCAACTGAACCACACCTTGTAACAGAAAGTGAACTGAATGATCTTGTTAGATGTTTGTATTTGCCCAAGAGCTAGGCTGAGCTTTTAAGGTACCTTCACACGAAACGACTTTACAACGAGAACGACAGCGATACGTGACGTTGCAGCGTCCTGGATAGCGATATCGTTGTGTTTGACACGCAGCAGCGATCAGGATCCTGCTGTGATATCGCTGGTCGTTGAATAAAGTTCAGAACTTTATTTGGTCGTCAGACCGGCGTGTATCGTCAGGTTTGACACCAAAAGCAACGATACCAGCGATGTTTTACGCTGGTAACCAGGGTACATATCGGGTTACTAAGCGCAGGACCGCGCTTAGTAACCCGATGTTTACCCTGGTTACCAGCGTAAAAGTAAAAAAACAAACAGTACATACTCACCTGCGCGTCCCCTGCCGTCCGCTTCCTGCTCTGACTGAGCGCCGGCCCTAAAGTGAAAGTAAAAGCACAGCGGTGACGTCACCGCTCTGCTGTTAGGGCCGGCGCTCACACAGTACAGGAAGCGGACGCCGGGGGACGCGTAGGTGAGCATGTACTGTTTGTTATTTTTACTTTTACGCTTTTAACCAGGGTAAACATCGGGTTACTAAGCGCGGCCCTGCGCTTAGCAACCCGATGTTTACCCTGGTTACCCGGGGACCTCGGCATCGTTGGTTGCTGGAGAGCGGTCTGTGTGACAGCTCTCCAGCGACCACACAGCGACGCTGCAGCGATCGGCATCGTTGTCGCTATCGCTGCAGCGTCGCTTCGTGTGAAGGTACCTTTAGTTTCCAGGCTTCATCAGTGGAATCTATTAGCTGGTGATGTTCAGATTTCTTTGATCTGCAACCATGATAAAGATGTTATCTGATACTTCTTCATGTAGGGCGATCTTGTGACATGCAACAACATCAACAGTTTAATGGAAGCTCTGAGGATAAGACATAATCCAGAAGAAGGGAGACTGTTCATTGCTTCATCCAAAACAAGCTTAAAAGCTGTCTTGCTACATTCTGACAATGCACTACCAATTCCAATTCCAGTCAGTTATACACTCTACATGAAAAAAACCTATAACAACATGAAACTGCTGTTGAGGTGCCTAAACAATGAGCAACATTTGTGGTCCGACTGAGGTGACTTAAAGGTGGTTGCCATTTTACTTTATCTTCAAAGTGGATACATTAGTGCTGTTTTCTGTGTGAGTGGGATAGTTGTGCTTGAGAATATCACTACAATAAGAGAGACTAGCCTCTCCAACATTCACTTCCAGCAGGGAGTACACGTAAAAATGTACTGCATCAAGCACTCATTGACCCACCTAATATTTTGTTACTACCATTGCATATTAAGTTGAGCCCGATGAAGAACTTTGTAAAAGCAATGGATAAAAATGAAAAAACATTTACGTATCTCATTGATACATTTTCAAGGTTGAGTGAAGCAACAATAAAGGAAGGAGTCTTTGTTGCCCCTCGGATTAGTAAGCTTCTTCAAGACAAGGAGTTTTTCTGCTTGTTGCAGGGAAAGGAAAAGGCTGCATGGGTAGCATTTGCATTAGTTATAACTAATTTTTGGGGAAACTCAAGAGCAGATATCTATGAAGAATTGGCGGAAAATCTCATCAAACTTATTAGGATCTTGGCTCTAACATGTCCTGAAAGATTTATTTCTTGCATTTGCATCTAGACTTTTTTCCCCCAAAGTGCATAGCAGTGCATGGCTTTAGAGAGAAGATATCAAGAAAAATCGAAGCCATCAATGCTTGCAGATTACTGTTGGACAATTGTAAGAGGTTGATCCGATTCAGGAGTACAAGAGACAAGCAAAAAAGAGTTGTCACTGAATGAGGACCAAATCTTGAAGTGCAGTTGCAGCAACTGTTTATAATATGCTACTAGTGTTTAGAAATGTTTTAGTTATTTGGATTGTTGCTAAGTTTACTTCAAATAATTATCAGAAAATTGTCATAACTAAATATTTTGCATCTTTACATTTGCAAAAATGATAATGTTTCAAAGCACTGAAACTTGTACGCATTAATTATATGTAGCAGTAAAAGGAAGCAGGAGCCAACTAAAAATTTTCATTGTCAGATTTGAATTCAGGAGATCAAAATCATTAAGAATTGGCTCATTTCATAACTGAACCTGACAACTTTTAAACATATGTAGAACAGTGTTATCAGATCGCAATCGACTATTCATGTTTATGGGTCTGTGGAAAAAATTGTACCGCACTCAGATAACATCTGAGTCTAGTCACATTTTCACGTACTGACAGAATTTAGGCGATATATACCGTATATACTCGAGTAGGAGCATATGGGGCATATTATGCTATGGAACATCTTATGGGGTTATTAACCTTTATGGATCAGCAAATGGGGCATATTATTCTATGGAGCATCTTATAGGGCCATCAACCTTTATGGAGCAGCATATGGGGCATATTATTCTATGTATCATCTTATAGGGCCATCATTAACCTTTGTGCAGCATTATATTGGGCATATTTTGTATGGAGCATCTTATGGGGCTCATCATGAACTTTATGGAGCATTATATGGGGCGTATTTTGTATGGAGAATCTTATGAAGCCCATCATGAACTGTATGGAGCATTATATGGGGCTCCTGATTCAATATGGATATTCAAAAACATTTAACCTACTGATGTCTCAATCAATTTTACTTTTATTGGCATCTATTTTTATTTTTGAAATTTACCAGTAGCTGCTGTATTTCCCACACTAGGGTTATACTCTAGTCAATAAGTTTTCCCAGGTTTTTGCGGCAAAATTATGGGTCTCAGCTTATACTCGGACCGGCTTGTACTCGAGTATATATGGTATATATATTTTAATTCTACACATCCAAGAAAACTGAATCACACTTTGATGAAACTCTGAGAAGCTCTGATCAAACGCTGATGTAACTCTGATCAAACTCAGACAACATCTGTCACGGTTGTGTGACCCGAGCCTTAGTAATAAAAAGTGTAGTATTAAAAAATGAAAAAAAAATAAAAATAGAAGAGAGACAGTTTGCTAAATGACTAATTCAATTGGCAACTGGCAAGAGATATAATGCAATAAGCCTGATATGGCAAACAGAAGCCAATGAACAGATCTGTCTGTTATGGGGCTGCGGAATATGTTGGCTCTGTAAAAATAATAAGTGTTAAATGAAGTAAATGTGTTAAAGTAGATAATTTAGCCTTTGACTTTAGATAAGCCCTATACTAGATAGTGATGCCAGTCCTGTCAGAGATAAGAAAGTGAAAATGTTATGATTTTTACCCGACAATATGTTATTAATATTAAATGTTGCAGGTGTATATTTTATAGAAAATATTTATTGTAAGAGTGTCACTTTAGATTTTCTTTAAATAATAAAAAAGACTTAAAAAAAAGTATATAATTCATATTTGCTTTTATTCTTGTGTTCAATGTAGTATATAATGTTGCAATATAATGTAAAAGAAAAAATCTAAACAGATAATTTTGCAAGTATTTTACCTTTGGCTAAGTTACCTCATTTGGTTCTAGGCACTTAAATGACCCTACTGCTCAGTTTTTTTTTACCCTTTCCTGGCTTTCTGCCTTGTTATTTCTTAGGCCTTATTCAGAAATCAGTTTTTTTATGTAAGAGAAAAAGTAACCAGTTTCATCAGTGATTTTCATCCAAGGTTCATTAAAGTTTGGTCCAAGTGCCATCAGTTTTTCTCGTAAATAAAATATAAAGTTTCTTTACCTTCTCTTGTCTAACGGTCTGTGAAAATTGGACCACATTCTGAATGAGCCATATTTTGATTGACTCTGATCTTGAACCTTGCTCATGAATTTCACGTTTCCATCACTCGTGGGATTGCTAGTCTGGTATATGTTTTCTAGTCCTCTCTATGTCTTTTATCTTTACTCAGTGGCATAATCTGTAGTTTATTGGCGGTAGTGCAAAATCTTCACTGTGGCCCTCAATTATCACTGTTATTTAGCAGCAATTTTTCTTTCGTATGGGCCAAAAAGACTTTTTGGGCCCCAGGTAACATCTATGGCCAGGGTGACACAGCAATACCTGTACCCACTATAGTTATAAGCTATCATATTTTGTAGCAATCCTCTGTTCCAATTGTCTCTTTTTGGTCTTCATATCCAGTATTTCTTTCTTCCTTGACCTTAAATCTTTGATTTTTTTTGTCAAGCATCCTCTGTTTGTTGGCTAGCTCAATCAGCTCTGTGAGTTCTCGAACTATTTTCTTTTTCTGGACATTGATGTCTTTCATCTTGCCATTTGCTTGTTGCTCTGTTCCAATTGTCTCTTTTTGGTCTCCAGTATTTCTTTCTTCCTTGACCCACTATAGTTATGCCTGCCTGTATTCCCACTGATGCTATTGTGTCATCCCTGACCTTGACTCCTAATGACTGTTCCTCAGGTTCAGGCCATTTGGGCCATTTCTGTCTACACTACTCATACATTATTCTTCACAATCCTTGAATATTAGGGGAATGGAGATCATCAGATCTTATAAAAGCACATAAACTTTTTTGCAAGAATTAAGAATAGGTAATTCATAAAAATAGTCAACATCTATGGTTTGGGTTCAAAATAAACCAGTACCAGTCATAAGCTTTAGGTGCAATATGGGGATAGGACAAGATTTTCTCTAAAGTTAGAGTTAAGGATAGTGACACAATTTGTACATGTAAAAAGAAATAAAACTTCTATGATGCTGAACTTCATGAATTCTAAAAACCCCACACAGTACATTAGGAGAATTTGGCCCCAAATTATTACCCAGTACTCCATATTTCAAAATAGAACCTGTTCAACCATAATAAACACATTGAAGATACTATGTAGAATTGTTGCCTAAATCTGCTAATGCAGCTGTGCAGAGGAATGGTCTTGGAGGGATATATTTTTAAGGTATAGTAAAAAAAAAATCTAGTTTTCTTCACTATTTACATTTGTAATATAATAAAAGACAGGAATAAAAGGTACAGCATGCTAAGGAGGGTGCAATTATCCCATTATGCAGAGCAGTATGATAAAGCATGTTGTTGAAAATAACATGGTCCAAAAATAATTTTATGAAGAGCATGAATCAAGTAAAATATAGGCTTACTGATCTGAAAACTGATTAATGTCACCCTCAATTATTTGATTGATTCCCACCTTTGTCTCACATTGATCTCAAACAGAAGCTAGAATCTAATATAGATCAATGAGCTGTCATTCATATAAGTGAAGAGAAATGTCAACATTTCAGCCTACATATAAAATCTTTGCAAAGGTCCAGGACGAAAGAATAAAAAATACATTTTTATGTAATGTTCTTACAAATTACTTCTGAATAAGAGAGTGCATTTTAGGAAATAGATAAGGTATAATGGAGACTGTAACAAAAATCATAATTAACCCTTATTCTTTACCGTAACTGTCTTACCTTAATACAAACTGCAGTGAAAACACACAATGGTATATAAAAAAAAAGGCATATCCATTATTACATTCCTTACTCTGTAACAGGCCGCTATGGTATTCTCCTGTTTGGGAATGGAAATTATAATGCACTGTACCAATCTCCTGAAATTAAAGACATCAGCAGTCAGGTGACAAAAGAATGGGACATCATCATGTCTGGGCCCCGGCCTGCACGGGAACCACAAGGGGTGATTTTAATAAGAGATATTATTTTACACTATAAGCTGCTTTCACCACAAATTTTATTAGAAAGTATCTAACCATTAAATAGGCTTTTACAAATTTAGAAGGCACTTTAATGTTAGTCAATTATTATGGGGTTTCGTGACTTGGATCCCCATGGTCTGTAAGCATTTAAAGTGCCTGCCTAATTTTATAAACTAATTAGAAAATTGTTATTCTTTAACTCCTTAATGACAAGTGCCATACATATATCGCGCTTATCAGTAGCATGTGTATTGAGCAGACTCAGGAGCTGCACCTGCACCATTCCTTGCAGATGATGGGTGTGTTATTTAGCCATCATCTGCTTTTAACAGCAGCAAGTAGAACGGAGCTCTGCCCACTGCTGTCAAGAGATAGAGATCTCATTCAGCTGAAAGCTATTTTGGTTATACCCACACAGTCCTTTACTTACAGATACTATCATTCAATGAATAAAATGCTGACCATCATTTTTGAGCAATTAGCTCAAACCAAATTGTTAATATTTGCCCAGACCTTCAGATTTCGGGAAATTTGATTACAATTTGATTCACATTAAATCAGTTCTATCAACTCTATTTACCAGGCTTTATAAAATGTACAGTTTTTCTTTGGATTTTGGTTTATATAATGTATATTTTTACTTTATATTTAGTTTTAATGATTACATATGACAAGATAAAAGGATTGGATAAAAAGTAGGGTATAGGCGTTTGATGATAACTGTGCTGCTGTAATTCTACACTCTTGTACAAACAATCATTTCTGAGATGCAGGAATTAAGTTAGAAACTTAATATATGGATATAGCTATATATCTTCATATATAGTATATAGATACAGGTATATATATATATATATATATATATATATATATATATATATATATATATATATAGCCATAGATCTCTCTCTTTCACTCTCTATATATATCTATATATTCGTTCATTTGCATTTTCTAAGGGTGCTAATTGGATATTAGCTACTGAACTGTTGTGAATTTGGTTTCTGGGCTCCCCCGGTGGTTTCTGGTGGTACTGCACTTGTGTGCTTCATCTCCTCTGTTCACCTGTTTCCATCAGGATGTGGGAGTTTTCTATTTAACCTTGCTCCTCAGTCATTTCTATGCCGGCCAACAATGTTACCAGAAGCCTTTCTGTTGCATGTTCCTGCTCCTAGACTACTATCAGTTAAGTTGGACTTGTAGTCCTAAGTTTGTTTTGCATTTTTGTTCCAGTTCTCTGTGATTGATTATTTCTGAGGCTGGAAGCTCTTGTGAGCTGAAATTGCCACTCTGGTGTCATGAGTTGATATTAGAGTCTTAAAGTAATTTCAGGATGGTGTTTTGAAAGGGTGTTCAGCTGACTGTGAAGTTCCCTTTTCTGTCTTCCTACTATCTAGTAAGCGGACCTCAATTTGCTAAACCTATCTTCATACTTCGTATGTCAATTTCCTCTGAAATCACCGACAATATATGTGGGGGCTACTGTCTGCCTTTTGGGGAAAATTTCTCTAGAGGTAAGCCAGGTCTGTATTTTCCTCTGCTAGGGTCAGTCAGTTCTCCGGCTGGCGCTGGGCGTCTAGGGATAAAACGTAGGCACGCTACACGGCCACTGTTAGTTGTGCGGTAGGTTTAGCTCACAGTCAGCTCGAGTTCCCATCTTCCAAGAGCTAGTCCATTTTGTATGCTTTACTATGTTCTCTTGCCATTGAGAACCATGACAGTTTGGCCGGCCAAGGGTTAAAATAATTGGCAGAAGAAAGGAGAGAAAAGAACTCTGCAGAGAATTTTTTTTTTTTCCTGAGTTTGCTCATTAGTTGATTCACTTGCATCTCTGCTTACTGCAGCCTTCGTCTCTCTCTCCTTCTAATCCTTGAATGGTTCTGATTTCACCTGATTAATATGGATCCTCAGAGTTTAGCTACAGGTTTGGATAATCTCGCTGTGAAGGTTCAAAGTTTACAGGATTTTGTTATTCATGCTCCTATATCTGAACCTAGAATTCCTTTACCTGAATTTTTCTCCGGGGATAGATCTCGCTTCCAGAATTTCAAAGATAATTGTAAATTATTTTTGTCTCTGAGATCTCACTCCGCTGGAGATCCTGCACAGCAGGTCAGGATTGTAATTTCCTTGCTCCGGGGCGACCCTCAGGACTGGGCATTTGCTTTGGCACCAGGGGATCCTGCGTTGCTCAATGTGGATGCGTTTTTCCTGGCTTTGGGGTTGCTTTATGAGGAACCTCATTTAGAGATTCAGGCTGAAAAGGCCTTAATGGCCCTGTCTCAAGGGCAAGATGAGGCTGAAATATACTGCCAAAAATTTCGTAAGTGGTCTGTGCTTACTCAGTGGAATGAGTGCGCCCTGGCGGCGAATTTCAGAGAGGGTCTCTCTGATGCCATTAAGGATGTTATGGTGGGGTTCCCTGTGCCTACAGGTCTGAATGAGTCCATGACAATGGCTATTCAGATTGATCGGCGTTTGCGGGAGCGCGAACCTGTGCACCATTTGGCGGTGTCTACTGAGAAGGCGCCAGAGATTATGCAATGTGATAGAATTCTGTCCAGAAGCGAACGACAGAATTTTAGGCGAAAAAATGGGTTATGCTTCTATTGTGGTGATTCAACTCATGTTATATCAGCATGCTCTAAACGTACTAAGAAGGTTGATAAGTCTGTTTCAATTGGCACTTTACAGTCTAAGTTTATTCTATCTGTGACCCTGATTTGCTCTTTATCGTCTATTACCGCGGACGCCTATGTCGACTCTGGCGCCGCTTTGAGTCTTATGGATTGGTCCTTTGCCAAACGCTGTGGGTTTGATTTAGAGCCTCTGGAAGTTCCTATACCTCTGAAGGGTATTGACTCCACGCCATTGGCTAGTAATAAACCACAATACTGGACACAAGTAAATATGCGTATTAATCCGGATCACCAGGAGATTATTCGCTTCCTTGTGTTGTATAATCTACATGATGTGTTGGTGCTTGGATTGCCATGGCTGCAATCTCATAACCCAGTCCTCGACTGGAAAGCAATGTCTGTGTTAAGCTGGGGATGTCAGGGTACTCATGGGGACGTACCTTTGGTTTCCATTTCGTCATCTATTCCCTCTGAGATTCCGGAATTTTTATCTGATTATCGTGACGTTTTTGAGGAGCCTAAAATTGGTTCACTACCTCCGCACAGAGAGCGCGATTGTACTATAGATCTGATTCCGGGCAGTAAGTTTCCAAAGGGTCGTTTATTTAATCTATCTGTGCCTGAACATGCTGCTATGCGGGAATATATTAAGGAGTCCTTGGAAAAGGGACATATTTGTCCTTCGTCATCTCCCTTAGGAGCCGGTTTTTTCTTTGTATCTAAAAAAGATGGCTCTTTGAGGCCATGTATTGATTATCGGCTTTTGAATAAAATCACGGTTAAATATCAGTATCCTTTGCCACTGCTTACTGATTTGTTTGCTCGAATAAAGGGGGCCAAGTGGTTCTCTAAGATTGATCTTCGTGGGGCGTATAATTTAGTGCGAATTAAGCAGGGGGATGAGTGGAAAACCGCATTTAATACGCCTGAGGGCCATTTTGAGTATTTGGTAATGCCTTTTGGTCTTTCAAATGCCCCTTCAGTCTTTCAGTCCTTTATGCATGACATTTTCCGTGAATATTTGGATACATTTTTGATTGTGTATCTGGATGATATTTTGATTTTTTCGGATGACTGGGACTCTCATGTCCAACAGGTCAGGAGGGTTTTTCAGGTTTTGCGCTCTAATTCCTTGTGTGTAAAGGGTTCTAAGTGCGTTTTTGGGGTTCAAAAGATTTCGTTATTGGGGTACATTTTTTCCCCCTCTTCCATTGAGATGGACCCTGTCAAGGTTCAGGCTATTTGTGATTGGACACAACCCTCTTCTCTTAAGAGCCTTCAGAAGTTTTTGGGCTTTGCTAATTTTTATCGTCGATTTATAACTGGTTTTTCTGATGTCGCTAAACCGTTGACTGATTTGACTAAGAAGGGTGCTGATGTTGCTGAGTGGTCCCCTGCTGCTGTGGAGGCCTTTCGGGAGCTTAAGCGCCGCTTTTCTTCCGCCCCTGTATTGCGTCAGCCTGATGTTACTCTTCCTGTTCAGGTTGAGGTCGACGCTTCAGAAATCGGAGCTGGGGCGGTTTTGTCGCAGAAAAGTTCCGACTGCTCCGTGATGAGACCTTGTGCGTTCTTTTCTCGTAAGTTTTCGCCCGCTGAGCGAAATTATGATATTGGTAATCGGGAGCTCTTGGCTATGAAGTGGGCTTTTGAGGAGTGGCGTCATTGGCTTGAGGGGGCTAGACATCAGGTGGTGGTATTGACCGACCACAAGAATTTGATTTATCTTGAGTCCGCCAGGCGCCTGAATCCTAGACAGGCGCGCTGGTCGCTATTTTTCTCTCGGTTTAATTTTGTGGTTTCTTACCTACCGGGTTCTAAAAATGTGAAGGCGGATGCCCTTTCTAGGAGTTTTGAGCCTGATTCCCCTGGTAATTCTGAACCTACAGGTATCCTTAAGGATGGAGTGATATTATCTGCTGTTTCCCCAGATTTGCGACGGGTCTTGCAGGAGTTTCAGGCGGATAGACCTGATCGTTGCCCGCCTGGTAGATTGTTTGTTCCTGATGATTGGACAAGTAGAGTCTTCTCGGAGGTCCATTCTTCTGCGTTAGCAGGTCATCCTGGAATCTTTGGTACCAGGGATTTGGTGGCTAGGTCCTTCTGGTGGCCTTCCCTGTCGCGAGATGTGCGAGGTTTTGTGCAGTCTTGTGATGTTTGTGCTCGGGCCAAGCCTTGTTGTTCTCGGGCTAGTGGATTGTTGTTATCCTTGCCTATTCCGAAGAGGCCTTGGACTCACATCTCCATGGATTTTATTTCTGATCTCCCTGTTTCTCAGAAGATGTCTGTCATCTGGGTGGTGTGTGACCGTTTCTCTAAGATGGTCCATTTGGTTTCCTTGCCTAAATTGCCTTCTTCATCTGAGCTGGTTCCTCTGTTTTTTCAAAATGTGGTGCGCTTGCATGGTATTCCGGAGAATATCGTTTCTGACAGGGGAACCCAATTCGTGTCTAGATTTTGGCGAGCGTTCTGTGCTAGGATGGGCATTGATTTGTCTTTTTCGTCTGCTTTCCACCCTCAGACTAATGGCCAGACCGAGCGAACTAATCAGACCTTGGAGACTTATTTGAGGTGTTTTGTGTCTGCGGATCAGGATGATTGGGTTGCCTTTTTGCCCTTGGCGGAGTTTGCCCTCAATAATCGGGCTAGTTCTGCCACCTTGGTTTCTCCTTTCTTCTGTAATTCGGGGTTTCATCCTCGTTTCTCTTCCGGTCAGGTGGAGTCTTCGGATTGTCCTGGAGTGGATGCTGTGGTGGAGAGATTGCATCAGATTTGGGGGCATGTGGTGGACAATTTGAAGTTGTCCCAGGAGAAGACTCAGCATTTTGCCAACCGCCGTCGTCGTGTTGGTCCTCGTCTTTGTGTTGGGTACTTGGTGTGGTTATCTTCTCGTTTTGTCCCTATGAAGGTTTCTTCTCCTAAGTTTAAGCCTCGGTTCATCGGCCCGTACAAGATATTGGAGATTCTTAACCCTGTGTCCTTTCGTTTGGACCTCCCTGCATCTTTTTCTATTCATAATGTCTTCCATCGGTCATTGTTGCGCAGGTATGAGGTACCGGTTGTGCCTTCCGTTGAGCCTCCTGCTCCGGTGTTGGTTGAGGGTGAGTTGGAGTACGTTGTCGAGAAGATCTTGGACTCCCGTGTTTCCAGACGGAGACTTCAGTATCTGGTCAAGTGGAAGGGCTACGGTCAGGAGGATAACTCTTGGGTGACAGCCTCTGATGTTCATGCCTCCGATTTGGTCCGTGCCTTTCATAGGGCTCATCCTGATCGCCCTGGTGGTTCTGGTGAGGGTTCGGTGCCCCCTCCTTGAGGGGGGGGTACTGTTGTGAATTTGGTTTCTGGGCTCCCCCGGTGGTTTCTGGTGGTACTGCACTTGTGTGCTTCATCTCCTCTGTTCACCTGTTTCCATCAGGATGTGGGAGTTTTCTATTTAACCTTGCTCCTCAGTCATTTCTATGCCGGCCAACAATGTTACCAGAAGCCTTTCTGTTGCATGTTCCTGCTCCTAGACTACTAACAGCTAAGTTGGACTTGTAGTCCTAAGTTTGTTTTGCATTTTTGTTCCAGTTCTCTGTGATTGATTATTTCTGAGGCTGGAAGCTCTTGTGAGCTGAAATTGCCACTCTGGTGTCATGAGTTGATATTAGAGTCTTAAAGTAATTTCAGGATGGTGTTTTGAAAGGGTGTTCAGCTGACTGTGAAGTTCCCTTTTCTGTCTTCCTACTATCTAGTAAGCGGACCTCAATTTGCTAAACCTATCTTCATACTTCGTATGTCAATTTCCTCTGAAATCACCGACAATATATGTGGGGGCTACTGTCTGCCTTTTGGGGAAAATTTCTCTAGAGGTAAGCCAGGTCTGTATTTTCCTCTGCTAGGGTCAGTCAGTTCTCCGGCTGGCGCTGGGCGTCTAGGGATAAAACGTAGGCACGCTACCCGGCCACTGTTAGTTGTGCGGTAGGTTTAGCTCACAGTCAGCTCGAGTTCCCATCTTCCAAGAGCTAGTCCTTTTTGTATGCTTTACTATGTTCTCTTGCCATTGAGAACCATGACACTGAACATTAAAAAGTTAGAAATGCACTTTTAGTTAATTGGTAGGTGGGTTGTTAGGCCTCCATATTATTTTGTACAGAATATTAACCCCTTAACGACCACTGATACGCTTTTAACGGCGGCAGTTAAGGGTACTTAAACTACAGCGCCGTTAATTAACGGCGCTGTGGAAAAAGTGAATAGCGCCCCAGAGTTGGATTTTCTCTGGGGTCTCGGTTGCTGGGGGTAGCCGAGACCCCAGTGAACATGATTCGGGGGGGGGTTTACCGACCCCCGAGTTGCGATCGCCGGTAATTAACCGTTTACCGGCGGTCGCAAAAAAAACCCCACGATTTGCCATTTAATTTCTCTGTCATCCGATGTGATCGCACATCGTAGGGCAGAATAATGGGGTCCCAGATCGCCCCCCGATACTTACCTATCTCCCCCGGCGCTCCTCGTGGCTCCAAATGGACGCCGTCATCTTTTTCTGGGAAAAAAATGGCAGGCGCATGCGCAGTGCGCCCTCCGCCCGGCACCCGGAAGATCTTTGGGGTCTCGGCTGCCGGGGGTAGCCGAGACCCCAAAGAACATGATCGGGGTCGGATTTTACCAACCCCTGTTTTGCAATCGCTGGTAATTATCTGTTTACGGGCAAAAAAAAAAAGCGATGTCATTCTCTGTCCTCTGATGTGATCGCACATCAGAGGACAGATAAATAGGGGGATTGGGGACCCTGTTATACTTACCGGTGTCCCTGGGTCCTCCTGCTTCTTCTACTAGCCGCCGGCTTCTTGCTCCGGTAAGAAAATGGCAGGCGCAGGCGCAGTGCGCCCGCCATGATCTGCCGGCTGGCAGAGGAAAATTCTTTCTCTTGTCTTATTTTGGTCACTGTAAGATCCTATCACAGTGATCAAAATAAAAAAAATAGTAAATAACCCCCCTTTATCACCCCCTTAGTAAGGAAAAAATAATGAAATAAAAAAAGTATGTATTTCTATTTTCCCATTAGGGTTAGGGGTAGGGTTAGGGGTAGGGTTAGGGTTAGGGTTAGGGGAAGGGTTAGGATATGTGCACACGTAGAATGGTTCTCTGCGGAATTTTCCGCAGCGGATTTGATAAATCTGCAGGGCCAAAACGCTGCGTTTTTCCTGCAGATTTATCGCGGATGTACCATGGTTTTTGTGCGGATTCCCCTGCGGTTTTACACCTGCGGTTTTCTATTATGGAGCAGGTGTAAAACTGCTGCGGAATCCGCAGAAAGAAGTAACATGATGCGGAATGTAAATCGCTGCGTTTCCGTGAGAATTTTTCCGCAGCATGGGCACAGCGTTTTATGTTTCCCATAGGTTTATATTGTACTGTAAACTCATGGGAAACTGCTGCGGACCTGCAGCTACGGAAATGCTGCGGATCCGCAGGAAAATCCGCAACGTGTGCACATAGCCTTAGGGTTAGGGCTAGGGTTAGGGCTTGGGTCAGGGTTAGGGCTAGGGTTAGGGTTAGGGCTAGGGTTAGAGCTAGGATTAGGGTTAGAGCTAGGGTTAGGGTTGGGGCTAAAGTTAGGGTTAGGTTTGGGGCTAGGTTTAGGGCTAAAGTTAGGGTTTGGGCTAAAGTTAGATTTAGAGTTGGGATTAGGGTTTGGATTAGGGTTGGCATTAGGGTTACATTTGGGATTGGGGTTGGGTTTGGGATTAGGGTTAAGGTTAGGGTTGGGATTAGGGTTAGGGGTGTATTGGGATTAGGGTTAGGTTTTGAGGTTAGGGTTGAGATTAGGATTAGGGGTGTGTTGGGTTTAGGGTTTTGATTAGGGTTATGGTTAGCTTTGGGATTAGGGTTAGGGCTGTTTTGTGGGTTAGGGTTGTGATTAGGATTATGGATCGGGTTGGGATTAGGGTTAGGGGTGAGTTGGGGTTAGGGTTTGAGTTAGAATTGGGTTTCCACTGTTTAGGTACATCAGGGGGTCTCTAAACGCAACAGCCAATTTTGCACTCAAAAAGTCAAATGGTGCTCCCTCCCTTCTGGGCTCTGCCGTGTGCCCAAACAGTGGGCACATATGATGCATCAGCATACTCAGGATGAATTGGACAACAACTTTTGGGGTCCAATTTCTCCTGTTACCCTTGTGAAAATAAAAACTTGGGGGCTAATAAATCTTTTTTGTGGAAATTTTTTTTTTAAATTATTTTCACGACTCTGCATTATAAACTTCTGTGAAGCACTTGGGCATTCAAAGTTCTCACCACACATCTAGATAAGTTCCGTGGGGGGTCTAGTTTCTAAAATGTGGTCACTTGTGGGAAGTTTCTACTGTTTAGGTACATCGGGGGCTCTGCAAACGCAACATAACGCCCGCAGACCATTCTATCAAAGTCTGCACTCCAAAACAGCGCTCCTTCCCTTCCGAGCTCTGCCATGTGCCCAAACAGTGGTTTACCCCCACATATGGGGTATCAGCCTACTCAGAATAAATGGCACAATAAATTTTGGGGTCCAATTTCTCCTGTTACCCTTTTAAAAGTAAAAATTTGGGGGTGAAAAGATCATTTTTGTGGAAAAAATATGATTTTTTTTATTTTCATGGCTCTACATTATAAACTTCTGTGAAGCAGTTGGGGGTTCATAGTGCTCACCACACATCTAGATAAGCTCTTTTGGGGGTCTAGTTTCCAAAATGGGGTCACTTGTGGGGGGTTTCTACTGTTTAGGTACATCAGGAGCTCTGCAAATGCAACATGACGCCCGCAGACCATCCCATCAAAGTCTGCATTCCAAGCGGCGCTCCTTCCCTTCTGAGCCCTAATGGGTGCCCAAACAGTGCCCCCCCAAATATGGGGTATCAGCGTACTCAGGACAAACTGGTTAACAGATTTTGGGGTCCAATGTCTCCTGTTACCCTTGAGAAAATAAAAAATTGCAGGCTAAAAAATCATTTTTGAGGAAATTATTTTCACGGCTCTACGTTATAAATTTCTGTGAAGCACTTGGGGGTTTAAAGTGCTCACCACACATCTAGATAAGTTCCTTAAGGGGTCTAGTTTCCAAAATGGGGTCACTTGTGGGGGGTTTCTACTGTTTAAGCACATCAGGGGCTCTCCAAACGCGACATGGTGTCCGATCTCAATTCCAGCCAATTCTACATTGAAAAAGTAAAACGGCACTCCTTCTCTTCCAAGCTCTGCGGTGCGCCCAAACAGTGGTTTACCCCCACATATGGGGTATCAACGTACTCAGGAGAAATTGCACAACAACTTTTGTGGTCTAATTTCTCCTGTTACCCTTGTGAAAATAAGAATTTGTGGGCAAAAAGATCATTTTTGTGTAAACAAATGCGATTTTTTTATTTTCACGGCTCTACTTTATAAACTTCTGTGAAGCACTTGGGGGCTCAAAGTGCTCACCACACACCTAGTTAAGTTAATTAAGGGGTGTAGTTTCCAAAATGGTGTCACTTGTGGAGCGTTTCCACTGTTTAGGCACATCAGGGGCTCTCCAAACGTGACATGGCATCCGATCTCAATTTCAGCCAATTCTGTATTGAAAAAGTCAAACGGCGCTCCTTCTCTTCCAAGCTCTGCGGTGCGCCCAAACAGTGGTTTACCCCCACATATGGGGTATCGTCGTATTCAGGAGAAATTGCTTAACAAAATTTATGGTTAAATTTCTGTTTTTACACTTGTGAAAATAAAACAAAATGGTTCTGAATTAAAATCTTTGCAAAAAAAAAGTTAATTGTTCATTTTTTCCTTCCACATTTTTTCAGTTCCTGTGAAGCACGTAAAGGGTTAATAAACTTCTTGAATGTGGTTTAGAGCACCATGAGGGGTGCAGTTTTTAGAATGGTGTCACACTTGGTTATTTTCTATCATATAGACCCCTCAAAATGACTTCAAATGTGATGTGGTCCCCAAAAAAATGGTGTTGTAAAAATGAGAAATTGCAGGTCAACTTTTAACCCTTATAACTCCTAACAAAAAAAAATTGTTTCCAAAATTGTGCTGATGTAACGTAGACATGTGGTAAATGTTGTTTATTAACTATTTTGTGTGACATATCTCTCTGATTTAAGGGCATAAAAATACAAAGTTTGAAAATTGCAAAATTTAAATTTTTTTTGCCATATTTCCATTTTTTTCATACATAACTACAAGTAATATCAAAGAAATGTTACCATTAACATGAAGTACAATATGTCACGAAAAAACAGTCTCAGAATCAGCAGGATCTGTTACAGCGTTCCAGAGTTATAACCTCATAAAGTGACAGTGGTCAGAATTGTAAAAATTGGCTCGGTCATGAAGTACCAAATTGGCTCTGTCACTAAGGGGTTAAGGTAATGGCTATATCACTTACTTAGATGCTTGCTGTAGTTTAGTTAAAACACTGTTTTATCAGCAGAGATTATTAGCAGAGGACTAATAAATCTAATGCCTTCTAATCCTCCATATTTATGAGGGCTATATAAATCCAATGCCACCACTGATTAGCAGCTTTCTGCCTATGCAAGGTGAACACAGAAAACAGTAAGTCAGTATACACATCTCAGCATTCAGAGAACTAGTAGATCTGTAGCCGACAAACGAACAAACAAACAAACAAAGAGTGATTTAACAAAACTGTAGCAAGCATCCCATAAGTGAAACATTACTGGAATCATGGTCTCTACAGCTGCATCATGCTTCTCTCAGATAGAGTAGCAGAAATCGGGTAACAGATTCCTTTTAAACATGCCAGCACAACTAATAACTGTTTTTCTTCAAATTCAACACAAAATGCTACTTTTAATGACTACTGCAGAATAAGAATGATTCATCCCCTTCATGACAGGTGTCTTTAGATCCTAACTGAGCATATTTTAGCTGTTATGAACTGCTGTAAATGTGATGCCTGGCAACAGGTTTTATCACCATTCCTAATGTTTGCTAGCCCAGAAGGATAGCACCAACATGGAATGCTCTTAAAAATTCAATTGAAAGCATTGTTCACAAGCTCAAAGTCACACTACCAGGACAAGGCAGAAGTAGGAAGCTATTACCGAGTGCCACCAAAAGGACAGACTGCAAAAGACCTGCAATAAGATTTGGTAGCAGGAACTGAAGTTTCAGTTTCCACAGGAGTACGTCATCAGGATTTTATAACCTAAACTAATACAGATTAAATATTTATCTTGCGTGTATAAATCTATTTTGCTTTTTTAGAGAAATCCATAGTTGAAATTGTATGTTAATGGGTTTCAGGTGCAGTGGGCTGAGCACTAAAATATGAGTGATCTGTTAGTCAGAAACATGAGGATTTCTACAAGCAAGGTAAGGCTTTAATCAACACAAAACAATCTTTGAACTTATGCCATTAGTTTGTATTTTTAAATCCCCTTGACAGGTTCTCTTTAGGCTTATCATGTCTTTACTACAAGATGTACACCTCTACTGACCTAAAACCACAAGAAATATTTAACCACTAGATGGTGGCCCAATTCTAATGCATCGGGTATTCTAGAATATGTATGTATGTGTGTATGTATGTAGCAGCCACATAGTATATAGCACAGGCCACGTAGTATATAGGAGCCATGTAGTATATAGCAGACAAATACTACGTGACCTGTGCTATATACTATGTGGCTGCTTTATACATACATACATATTGTAGAATACCTGATGCATTAATACAGGGCAGGCAGTATCTAACACAGCCCACATAGTATGTAACACTGGCCACGTAGTATATAGCAGTGGCCAAGTAGAATATAGCAGCCACGCGGTATATAAAACAGCCCACTTAGTATATAGCAGTGTGAGCACATATCCCTGTAAAAAAAACTATTTAAAATAAAAAATAGCTCTACACTCACTCGCCGGGATCCAGCGAAGCTGTACGGATGCGTGCACGGCTGCCACCATCTTCCATTTCCAGGATGCATTGCGAAATTACCCAGATGACTTAGCGGTCTCGCAAGACCACTAAGTCTTCTAGGTAATTTCGCAATGCATCTCTGGGAACGGAAGCTGGCGGAGGCCGCGCGCGTCTCGGCGGACTACAGAAGGTGAGAATAGCAGGTTTTTTGTTTTTTTATTATTTTTAACATTAGATCTTTTTACTATTGATGCTGCATAGGCAGCATCAATAGTAAAAAGTTGGTCACACAGGGTTAATAGCGGCGTTAACAGAGTGCGTTACATCACGGCATAACGCGGTCCGTTAACGCTGGCATTAACCCGGTGTGAGCGGTGACTGGACGGGAGTATGGAGCGGGCACTGATGGCAGGAGAGTATAAAGCGGACACCGGGCACTGACTGGACTGAAGTAGGGAGGGACTAATTCTCAGCCTGACTGTGCCCGTCGCTGATTGGTTGTGGCAGCCAGGACAGGCAGCTGGCGAGACCAATCAGCGACACGGGATTTCCAAGACAGACAGACAGAAGTACCCCTTAGACAATTATATATATAGACTATGCTAAAAACTATAAAAAGAAGCCACAAAAGATTGGCGATTGTGATCGTTGGAGCAATTAAATATGTCCTCTACTTTATTATTGATGACCGATCCTTATGATGTGCTGGAAATACTCAATTGCTGAGCTGCTCAGTCTTCTGAGACTGGCTGCAGCTGGGTACTACACATTTAGCTCCTATTTAAATTAAATTAAATAAGAGGCAGATGTGTAGGCCACTATCAAAAGATATGGCAGTTCCACAATTAAGCATTTTTGTCTGGCTGCTTCCGTTGTTGACACTGAAAACATCTGATTGGTGTGGGTGCCGGCTGTCGGAACAATCAGACATTGATGACCTATAACGGGGAAAGGACATCCATGATAAATTAGTGGATGACCTTTTTAAACCCTGGAACTTTTACGTAACTGCAGTATTTCTAGTGGAATAAGAATGGAATATCTGTAGAAAAAGTACAGCATGCCTACAGTAAAGCATTGTGGTAGCTTGGTGTTACTTTAGGTCTGTTTTATTATGGAAACCTATGCACAAAACATCTTCAGCATATACAGAGCAAAATGGAATCCTATGAACAAGCGGAAGCTTGGACTTCATTGAACTTTCCAATAGATTCCATGCATAGCTCAGAGTTTACAAAGGCATGAATGGACAAAAACTCCTATAAGCTTCTTGAGTGACCAATACAGTCATCTCAGTTGAAGCCCATTGAAAATTTTTGATGGAATTTGAAGAAGGTGGATGCAACAAGCAAACCCAAGAATTACAGTGAGTTGGAGGTCATTGCCCATAAGCATGAGGAATAGGCAAATATTTCTAAAGAACATTGCCAGAGGCTGGTGTCTGGCTTGTGTCATGTTTGCAGAAGACCCTCTAACCTCTAAGAAGCCCTACAATTTGGACTATGTGAGTCACCTAACAAACAATAGGTTCAATAGGAACAACTCTTCCCAAAATGAAGACAAATCTTCAGAGCAATTCCAGATATAACTTTTATGACTCTGTACATCAAATGCACACTATTAATAATTAAAGCCTAAACATATTATCTGTTTACTGTTAGTGTTGAGCGATACCTTCCGATACTCAAAGGTATCGGATGGTATCGGCCGATATCCAAAAAATATTGGATATCGCCGATACCGATACCCGATACCAATGCAAGTCAATGGGACACAAGTATCGGAAGGTATCCTGGATGGTTCCCAGGGTCTGAAGGAGAGGAAACTCTCCTTCAGGTCCTGGGATCCATATTCATGTAAAAATATACTCAACCGTCCGGCGGCCCCTGGACCTTACCGATGTAACCGGCAGCCTCCTTTCCTAAGAATGAGGAGTTTAGGACCTTTGATGATGTCGCGGCTTGTGATTGGTCGCGTGACCGCTCATGTGACCGCTCACGTGACCAATCACAAGCCGCGACGTCATCGCAGATCCTAAACTCCTCATTCTTAGGAACGGAGGCTGCCGGTTACATCAGTAAGGTCCAGGGGCCACCGGACGGGTGAGTATATCCATATTTTTTATTTTCATTCTTTATTTTTTACATGAATATGGATCCCAGGGCCTGAAGGAGAGTCTCCTCTCCTCCAGACCCTGGGAACCATACACTGGGAACTTCCTATTCCGATTTCCGATATCACAAAAATATCGGAACTCGGTATCGGAATTCCGATACAGCAAATATCGGCCAATACCCGATACTTGCGGTATCGGAATGCTCAACACTACTGTTAGATTGATGTGTGTCCTAATTGCAATCCTGCATCTTCATTCAACTGATCATAGCTGTGGTTTCATATCCTCATATTGGCAAACAGTGGGGATTTTATTAGTAGGACACACACTGGTCTAACAGCTATCAGATATTCAATGCAGGCAGATCATTTGTTTAAGCCAAAATATACCTTGTCATACAAAGTGAAATTTATCGCCCACAATACATTGATGAGTGTAAATGTATTAGTTTTATTTTAAGCTTAGCTACATTTTCTTAGACTTAATCATAATTGGTCTTATGGCAGTGAAAAATAAAGGAATAACAGTTGTTTAGCCTTTGATTGCCCAGCTTCTCTAGTGGCGCTACTCAGCTAATCCCTTCTAGTACCACAAGTGATGAGATCCTGTCCATCGAAAAGACACCTGACTGCTGCAGACGGACTGCTATGATGGAGGAGACATCATAACTTTTAGAAACGTTTGGGTATTGGATGTATATGTAACTCTTATTTGTTAATAACATTCCCCACTTTAGGCTAAACCTTTAAAAACACATGTAAGATAAAAGACGGTGATGTAACTGGAAAGGATCACAATAAAAATATAATAAAATGATAATATTGAATACACTCTGTGATTTCTGAAACATATTTTCAGCAATGCCCAAAGAGGCTTCTTTTTTGCCAGTGCCTGACATTTAAATATGTTGGAATATATTATGCTCAATTTCATGTGCTAATTAGACTTGATCCAGCATATTTAATATTAATGTTCAGAGCTCTGTGATACGTAATGCAATTCTAATATATTTGCAGGTACAGTATTTTTGAAGTTTAATTCATGCCTGTACCTATGTCATAGTAGTGACTGATGACCACTTAACCTACTTTATGAAAATGTTTAATAAAACTACTTACATCTAAAAAATGACCTATCCATATGCAATTATCAAAGTGTCCTTATATTAGTACAATATAAAGATCGTGACATCTAACCTTCATTCAGATATTATGATTTTTCAATTTAGCTCTTAAGATTCAGTGATACCTTTTGCATATGGATTTAAATTGCAAGCTTTTAAAACTACTTAGCCGTCTTTATAAGACCACTTAGATACATAATTCTAAGTAATCTCTGAAGCCTTCAGTTTTAAACTTAATAACTTGAGTATTGCTTTAATTCTACTCTTTTGACAATTTTCTAAAGGGTCAACATTGTTAAATAGGTTGCTATGGATTGGACAATTTCCTTTTCAGGAATAACACCACTCTTGTGCATAGGCTGTTTTGGCATTGCATTAATATTAATGGGACTTGGGTTCAATACTAGACACTAGGGTTGAGCGAAATGGATCGGACAAATTCAAAAATCGCCGACTTTCGGCAAAGTCGGGTTTCATGAAACCCCACCCGATCCTAGTGTGGGATCGGCCATGCAGTCGGCGATCTTCGCGCCGAAGTCACGTTTCGCATGACGTGTTCAGCACCATTTCTCAGCCAATGAAGGAGGACGCAGAGTGTGGGCAGCGTGATGACATAGGTCTCGGTCCCCACCATCTTAGAGAAGGGGCATGACAGTGATTGGCTAGCTTTCTGCGGCATCACAGGGGGTATAAAGGGGCATGCACGCCGACCGCCATCTTACTTCTGCCAATCTTAGCATAGGGAGAGGTTGCTGCAGCTTCGTCAGAAGAAGAGCTATAGTTAGGGAGGGAAGATTAACCCCCAAACCGCTTGTGCTGTAGCGATTTCCACTGTCCAACACCACCTTTTTTTGCAGGGACAGTGGAGGCTATATCTTTGTGCATCAGCTCTGCAGCTTATTAGGCTGCCTTATAAGGCTCCCTGATAGCTGCATTGCTGTTTGCATCGCTGCTGTGCAAACCAACTGCTTTTTTAAAAGCAAAAATCCTGTTGCTCCTTTCTGCACAGTTATCTTGTTTATTTGTCCACACTTTTGTGTGCAGCAGTACTTTTTATTGCTGCCATACTTGTCCTGAGATCATTGTAGGGAGATTGAAATTGTACTACAGTCCTTGGATTTGTTCAGATATCTTCCAGCCACTTTCTGCCACTTACATTGTGTTGTGCTACACACTGGCCCTGAGTTGTGGTGCTGTCTCCCCCCCAAAAAAAAGGAGATTCAAATTGTCACAAAGTGGATATACGTCAGTTCTGTTAGTTTGTCGTATATCAGCCAGCCACGTACTGCCACTTACATTGTGTTGTAAAATACACTGGGCCTGAGTTTGGGTTCAGTCTCCCCCCCAAAAAAGTGAGATTCAAATTCTCACAAAGTGGATATACCTCAGTCCTCTTAGTTTGTTGTGTATCAGCCAGCCACTTGCTGCCACTCACATTGCTTTGTAAAATACACTGGGCCTGAGTTTGGGTTCAGTCTCCCCCCCAAAAAAGTGAGGTTCAAATTCTCATAAAGTGGATATACTAGAGTCCTGTTAGTTTGTCGTATATCAGCCAGCCACTTTCAGCCACTTACATTTTGTTGTTTTATACACTGGGCCTGAGTTTTGGTTCAGTCTCCCCCCAAAAAAAGGGAGATTCAAATTCTCACAAAGTGGATATACTAGAGTCCTGTTAGTTTGTGGTATATCAGCCAGCCTCTTTCTGCCACTTACATTGTGTAGTGTAATACACTGGGCCTGAGTTTTGGTGCAGTCTTCCCCCCAAAAAAGGGAGATTTAAATTGCCACTAAGTGGATCTACGTCAGCTCTGTTAGCAGGGGTGAACCTAGCCTCTATGCTGCCTGAGGCGAACTGCAAAATGGCGCCCCCCCATAGTAAAATCAGTATAAATAAATCTGGTTTACTCTTTACTTACTTTCAATTTACATTACATTTACTCTTTACATGCATTCAGTAGTTTGAAGTCACATAGAGTGCAGAAATATGTCTACAGCCCTGATCACCCTTTTAATTGCTACGTACTATAGATCTGTATCCAGATGTACGATAAATAATAATGATTGCAGGGGCCTTCACCATTTGATCCCCACTAATCACAGGCTGCAGTGGTCGTACTATTATGTACAGCAAATGACTGAGGTCAGTGATTGGCTGCAGCGGTCATGTAAATAATGCACAGGTCGACATCACTTTTGGTACCAGAGGGGAACACCGACACGAATGAGAATCACTAAATAATGTAATAGGGGGTTTTCAATTTTATTTTTTAAGACCATCCCTTACTCTTTTGAAAATTTGGCAAAATAAGAGAAAATTAAAGCCCACAACTCTCAGGTGACTGGCACAGGCCCCCCTTCAGAGAAGCGTCTAAGGCTATGTGCACACATTGCAGATCCGCCGCATGCATTTACAGTACAATGTAAACCTATGGAAAACGGAATCCGCAGTGCACATGCTGCGGAAAAATCGTGCGGAAATGCTGCGGTTTACATTCCGCAGCGTGTCAATTCTTTGTGCGGTTTCTGCAGCGGTTTACACCTGCTCCATAATGGGAATCTGCAGGTGTAAAACCGCAGGTGAAATCCGCACAAAATACGCAAAAAAAAAAACACACTAAATCCGCGGTAAAACGCAGTGCCTTTTACCTGCGGATTTCTGAAATCCTCTGCGGAAAAAAACGCAGCCCTCAAAAATACGTGTGCACATAGCCTCACAGTCACCTGACCGCTGCAGTTAATCACAGGTTTTATCTGTTCTGTGACATCCAGATGGTGCAGTCATCGCTTCCAGAACCGCTGTCGACCACCAGAGAGGTCTGTGGCTGAATTCCCGGGGGTGACAGGAGGACAATATCTCTCTGTGTAGGATTTATTTTAAATAAACTAGTATGTATATACTGTATATTTTCCCCATCTCAGATAACCCCTTTAATGCCAGGCAGGATACAATACAAATATAACACATCCTCTTCTATTTACCTTCATGGTCACACAGTCTCCTGCTGCCTGTGGCTCCTGTGCTTACCTGGTGTATAGCGAAGAGGGCACACAGCAGGCAGCAAGGGGGGACTGGTACCATTGTCATATTAAGGAAGCAATTTATGATGTGGGATTTACCCTGCTGGCATCACTGCTATATTCTAGTGACAGTGACAAGCGCATAATACCAGGGGCATAGGAGAATAGATGGGGGCACAAGAGAACAGGGGGGGTGGGCACGAGAGAATTACAGTTACGGTTGCGCACTCTAATTGTGAATATAGGGGAACCTCAGAATATGACCGCTCTGTTATTGAAAATAAATCTATATACAAAAACGAACATTGATTTTACTGCCATATTGTGACAATATGCAACTTTGATGGTGGCAACACTCTGAGTGCCCCTATAACAATACAATAATGCTGAAGTGCCCACTTTACATTTAATAATGTCCCCTAAGTTCCCCCATGTACTGCTCCATTATACACAGTATGCTGAGCTCAAAGCTTCCATATACACAGTATAAGGCCCCCACAGCTCCCCTATACACAGTATGGTAAGCTCAAAGCTTCCCTATACACAGTATAAGGCCCCCACAGCTCCCCTATACACAGTATGGTGAGCTCAAAGCTTCCCTATACACAGTATAAGGCCCCCACAGCTCCCTTATACACAGTATGGTAAGCTCAAAGCTTCCCTATGCACAGTATAAGGCCCCCACAGCTCCCCTATACACAGTATGGTGAGCTCAAAGCTTCCCTATACACAGGATAAGGCCCCCACAGCTCCCCTATACACAGTATGATGATTCTATAACTCCCCTATACACCGTATGATGTTCTCACTGCTCCCTTTACACAGTATAATGCTGACAGATCTCCACTATAGAAAGTATAATGCTCCCCTATATACAGTGCAATGGGCCAACAGCTCCCATATGCACAATATGCCTTCACAGTTCCCTATACACAGTATGGTGGGTCTACAGCTCCCTTCTAAACAGTATGATGGGCCCGCAGCTTCCGTCAAACAGTATGATGTCCCTCACAGTTCTCCTGTACACAGTATGATGGGGCCACAGCTCCCTTATACACAGTATGATGTGGCTACAGCTTCCTTATACACAGTATGATGTGGCTACAGCTTCCTTATACACAGTATGATGGACCCGCAGCTCCCATATACACAGTATGATGGACACACAGCTCCTCTATATACAGTATGATGGACCCACAGCTCCCTTATACACAGTATGATGGACCCACAGCTCCCTTATACACAGTATGATGGACCCGCAGCTCCCTTATACACAGTATGATGGACACACAGCTCCTCTATATACAGTATGATGGGCCCACAGCTCCTCTATACACAGTATGATGGGCCCGCAGCTCCCTTATACACAGTATGATGGGCCTGCAGCTCCCTTATACACAGTATGATGGGACCACAGCTCCCTTATACACAGTATGGTGGGGCCACAGCTCCCTTATACACAGTATGATGGGCCCGCAGCTTCCTTATACACAGTATGATGGACCCGCAGCTCCCTTATACACAGTATGATGGACACGCAGCTCCTCTATATACAGTATGATGGGCCCACAGCTCCTCTATACACAGTATGATGGGCCCGCAGCTCCCTTATACACAGTATGATGGGCCCGAAGCTCCCTTATACACAGTATGATGGGACCACAGCTCCCTTATACACAGTATGGTGGGGCCACAGCTCCCTTATACACAGTAGGATGGACACGCAGCTCCTCTATATACAGTATGATGGGCCCACAGCTCCTCTATACACAGTATGATGGGCCCGCAGCTCCCTTATACACAGTATGATGGACACGCAGCTCCTCTATATACAGTATGATGGGCCCACAGCTCCCTTATACACAGTATGATGGGCCCGCAGCTCCCTTATACACAGTATGATGGGCCCGCAGCTCCCTTATACACAGTATGATGGGACCACAGCTCCGTTATACACAGTATGGTGGGGCCACAGCTCCCTTATACACAGTATGATGGGCCCGCAGCTTCCTTATACACGGTATGATGGGCCCCTAGCTCCCTCATACACAGTATGATGGGCCCCAAGCTCCCTTATACACAGTATGATGGGCCCGCAGCTCCCTTATACACAGTATGATGGGCCCGTAGCTCCCTTATACACAGTATGATGGGCCCACAGCCCCCTATACACAGTATGATGGGCCCACAGCTCCCTTATACACAGTATGATGGACCCGCAGCTCCCTTATACACAGTATGATGGGCCCGCAGCTCCCTTATACACAGTGTGATGGGCCCGCAGCTTTCTTATACACAGTATGATGGGACCACAGCTCCCTTATGCACAGTATGATGGGCCCGCAGCTTCCTTATACACAGTATGATGGGCTCACAGCTCCCGTGTACACAGTATGATGGGCCCGCAGCTCCCTTATACACAGTATGATGGGCCCGCAGCTCCCTTATACACAGTATGATGGGCCCACAGCTCCCTTATACACAGTATGATGGGACCACAGCTTCTTTATACACAGTATGATGGGGCCACAGCTCCCTTATACACAGTATGATGGGCCCGCAGCTCCCTTATACACAGTATGATGGGCCCACAGCTCCCTTATACACAGTATGATGGGCCCAAAGCGCCCTTATACACAGTATGATGGGCCCGCAGCTCCCTTATACACAGTATGATGGGCCCGCAGCTCCCTTATACACAGTATGATGGGGCCGCAGCTCCCTTATACACAGTATGATGGGCTCGCTGCTCCCTGTCATGATTTGGCAGTCTGCAGTCACATAAAGTGACTGCAGACATTTATTCCAAACCTTTATCAACTTTATAGTATTAAATTGCTTATTATTTAATTATTAAAGCACCACTCTAGCAGGGGTTTTTTTCCACCGTTGGAGTGGTGCTTTAAGCGCAGGTCCCCATTCCCAGTCATTTACTCATCCTCCGGCACATTCACTATTTTATGGCACTGCTGCAGTCCCACAGCTCAAACTTGTGATCGCAGCTTCTGACTGGCCAGAAGTGAGAAGCTATGTCACAAGCGCTCAATGTAAGACTATGAGGCTATGTGACCACGTTGCGGATTCGTATGCGGATTTTTCCCACACAGTTTTTGCAAAATCCGCAGGTAAAATGTGCTGCGCTTTACATGCATATTTACCGCAGATTTCCTGCTTTTTTGTGAGGATTTCGCCTGCATTTTTACACCTGCGGATTCCTATACAGGAGCAGGTGTAAAATGCTGCAGAATCCGCACAAAGAATTGACATGCTGCAGAAAATACAACGCAGAGTTTCCATGTGGTATTTTCAACACCATGTGCACTGCGGATTTGGTTTTCCATAGGTTTACATGGTACTGTACAACGCATGGAAAACTGCTACGAATCCGCAGCCAAATCCGCACCGTGTGCACACAGCCTGACAGTGAGAAAGAGGCCAGAACGAGGCTCCCATAGACTCACACTGATTAGTGACCTCTGCGCTGCTCCATGAAACACTGGAGCCGCGGACAGGTCACAAACTGCAAGAGACAGAGCCGAGCGGAGACTAAAACAGATGAGAATGCCAGAAGGTGAGTATCAGACAGAGGGCAGGGGACTTGAATTTTCAGCACCGCTCCAGCAGTGAAATAAAAAAAAATGCCGGAGTGGTGCTGTAAATGTGATGCAGCTCTTGGTTACTGTATGTGGGCTCCTTATACTAATACTAATAAAAGACCCAGGTGGCACGTATCAAAAGCCCCCTACCCCCCATCTCCAGCCTCCCCAGACAGCAAATATTACCTGTGATGGAGTACATATAATATCATAACAAAACATTATAATATTCAGCCCCAATACCCCCATCATCTCACATTCACCACTCGGTGCCCTGTCCCACTTCACCCACCTTCAGCCCCCACAACACCCCCATGGTCTCACATTTACCCCCCAGTGCCCTGCCTCCCCTCCCCCACTTCAGTACCCAATACCCCCATCATCTCACATCCACCCCATCAGTACCCTGTCCCCCCTCACCCACTTTCAGGGCCCACAACACCCCCATAGTCTCACATTTACCCCCCCCAGTGCCCTGTCTCCCTCCCCCACAATACCCCCATGCTCTCACATCCACCCCCTCAGTACCCTGTCCCCCCTCACCCACAATACCCCAATGGTCTCACATTCACATCACAGTGACATACCTGAATTTAATAAGCCTAAAATGTTCCATCCCCAGCACTTACTAATAAAGTTTGCAGGCAGGACCAGGAAGTGTCTTGGTGAAATGCAACATGTGGGCACGAGGACCCAGCGTGCCTGAGCCAATCCCAGCGTGCACAGAGTGAAGAACTGCAGCGCCAGCCAGGGAAAAGCTTCATGATCAGGTCAGAAGGGGCGAAACCATTCACTTCAGGAGGGAGCCTGCAGCCGGCCACTGTGCTAGCAGCCTGCAGAGTCTCCGTCAGATGGGAGCAGAGCAGACATCATACTGCTCTGCTCCTATGCGGTGTTCTGTATGTCACAGAAGTGGCCCTGGCTCCCGGTGGGCCCCTTTAAGTGACAGGGCCCGGGGCGATGGCCCCCTCTGCCCCCTCCAGTCGCTACGCTACTGTGTAGCAGGCAAGCAGCCACAGTCCCCGCCCACAGGCTGTGCTTAGTTCGTTCAATCACAAGTAGCTCGTCTTCCTGGCTGGGGCTGCTGACCTCTTCCCCATCCCGTCCCTCAGTACTTAACTTATAACCGGACAAGTTTGTGTGAGAAGGCAGCACCGTGCCTGGCATCCCCGCAGCCTCCTGCTGGTGACACAGCCTCATGCTTATGGCTAGTACCCGGCACATCTGATCTGACTGCAGGGGGCGGCGCTGCGCTGCCGCCCCCTGTTTTGAGGGACTGGATGCCGCTAGTGGCGAAGTGCTCAACTCACCTCATTATAGCGGCGCCCCTGTCTGTTAGTTTGTCGTATATCTTCCAGCCACGTTCTGCCACTTACATTGTGTAGTGTAATACACTGGGCCTGAGTTTTGGTGCAGTCTCCCCCCAAAAAAGGGAGATTTAATTTGCCACTAAGTGGATCTACGTCAGTTCTGTTAGTTTGTCGTACATCTTCCAGCCACGTTCTGCCACTTCCATTGTGTAGTGTAATACACTGGGTCTGAGTTGTGGTGCAGTCTCCCCCCCAAAAAAGGGAGATTTAAATTCTCATCAAGTTTATATACACCTTCTACCTTGTTTTACAGTACCATATAACGGTTGTTATTTTGGTTACATTTTCCCAAAAATGAGGAAGTCTGGTGGAAGAGGACGTGGGCGGTCGTTGCCAGCTGGTAATGATGGTGGTGGTTGTGGTGGTGGAGCATCTGGTGATAGTGGGAAAAGCAAAATAGCACCTAAGTCTCGAGGTGTTGAGCCAGCGTCATCGTCTGGCTACACAAGGCCTCGAAGGCTCCCTTATCTGGGAGTAGAAAAACCGCTTTTAAAGCCAGAGCAGCAGGAAAAAGTTTTGGCTTTCCTTGCTGACTCAGCCTCTAGCTCTTCGAAATATAAAAGCAGCGAGTCGTCAGTGGATGCTCCCGGTCAGGAACAAGTCGCTTCCTTGTGTCCTTCAACCAAACCAAAGTGAAGGATGCGGCAGGCGACACTACATTTTACTCCATGGAGCTCTTTACACATACCTTGCCTGGGTTAAGAAGGGAAATTGTTAACAGCCCATTACAAGATGAATCGGACATGGGGTGCACAGATGCACAGCCACAGCTAGATTATTATGCTGTACCATTGACTCAGATCACTACATTTCCCTTGCAGTGTACTGAGCCAGAATCTGACCCTGATGAGACTATGGTGCCCCGTGCCGAACGCTATAGCACCTTACATGGTGACACAGAGGAAGGTGCACATGACATTGAAGAGGAGGTGATAGATGAACCAGTTGTTGACCCAGATTGGTAGCCATTGGGGGAAGAGGGTGCCGCTGCCAGTAGCTTAGAAGCGGAGGAGGAGGATCCGCAGCAGCCATCTACATAGCAACAGCTGTCATCTGGCAGGCCTGTATCAGGCCAAAAACGTGTGTCAAAAACAAAAACAGTTTTAGGACAGCATGGCCATCTGGTGAAAGTAGCACAGCGTGCAATGCCTGAAAATGTTATTCATAGTAGGAAGAGTGCAGTGTGGCAATTTTTTAACCAAGATCCGAATGATCAGTCAAAAGTTATCTGTAAGAAATGCTCAAAGACCTTTAGCAGAGGGAAGAATCTTCAAAATTTAAATACAACATGCATGCGTAGACATTTAACCAGCATGCACTTGCAAGCCTGGACTAACTATCAAGCGTCACGTGCTATGGACCTGGTGGTTAGGTGCACCAGAAATGACCTGATAGTTAAACACGGAATCGGGACGAGCTCTGGGGAAATGGGAACTCTGCTGACCGCAAACCCTACTCCTATCAACACAACTAGAAATAGCCGTGGAGCGTGCCTGACTCTGCCTAGACGCCTCTTCACAGCCTAAGAGCTAACTACCCCTAAAGCAAGGAAACAAAGCCTCACTTGCCTCAGAGAAATTTCCCCAAAGGTAAAAGCAGCCCCCCACAAGTATTGACTGTGAGTTAAGAGGAAATCACAAACACAGGATAAAATAGGCTTTAGCAAAGGGAGGCCAGTCTAACTAAACAGATTGAGGATAGAAAAAGGGATCTTTGCGGTCAACACAAAAAACTACAAAACCACGCAGTGTGCAAAAAATACCCCCGCACCGCCACTCTGCACCCCCAGAGCTTCCAGCTAGCCAGGCAGTTTCATGATAGCAAGCTGGACTAGAACTTAGCAAGAAAAACCATATTTAACAAATGAACAAGCAGGAACTTAGCTTCGCTGGAGTAGACAGGTCCTCAGAAAGATCCAGGAGAGATCTGAACCAGTACTAGAACATTGACAGCTGGCATCAAGTAATGATCTGAGCGGAGTTAAATAGAGCAGCCAGCCTGGGACAAAACGAGGTCAGCTGAGGAAGGAACCTCAGAACCAGCAGCTCCACTCACAGCCACCAGAGGGAGTCCATGGGCTGAACTCGCCGAAGTACCATTCACGACCACAGGAGGGAGTCCGAGAACAGAATTCACAACAGTCACGTACTGTTGGTGCACCAGCTCAGAATGAAGGTAGTCAGCAACGCTACATTGCTTGCCTCATTGTAAGCCCACCGGTTAGGACACCACCAGCAGCAAATGTGGAGGTATCGTCGCAAGGCCAAAGCAGTCAGGGAATCGCAAGGTTCTTGGTAGGAAACACTGTATGTAGGCCAACATCAAGAATACCATCACCAACCCTCTCTCAATTTGCCATGTCCACCACCACCCCCGCTAGTTCCACCATATGCAGCTCTCCAGTCCAGCTCACCCTACAAGAGACTCTCGTTCGGAAAAGGAAGTACTCATCCTCTCATCCGTGTACACAGGGTTTGAACGCCCACATTGCTAGACTAGTCTCATTAGAGATGATGCCCTACCAGTTGGTTGAAAGCAAAGCTTTCAAAGCCCTGATGGCTTACGCAGAACCATGCTATAACCTACCTAGTCGACACTTCTTTGCGAGAAAAGCCATCCCAGCCCTCCACCAGCATGTCAAAGACCGCATTGTCCATGCACTGAGACAATTAGTCAGTGGAAAGGTGCACCTCACAACAGATGCATGGACCAGTAGGCATGGCCAGGGACGTTATGCGTCCATCACGGCGCACTGGGTTAATGTGGTGGATGCACGGTCCACAGGGGACAGCCATAGTGGGACAGTTCTGCCTTGCCCACGGTCTAGGAAACAGTTGGCTGTAGGCGTTCGCCACCCCTTCTCCTCCTCCTCCTCCTCCAGAAGCGAAAGCTCGTCAACAGAGCACAGTCACACGACCACTCCATCCGCAGCTGCCAGTGTTGCACACTAGGTGTCCCATTATGGAACAGCTAATGGTAAACGTCAGCAGGCTGTGTTGGAAATGAAGTGTTTGGGCGACAACAGACACACCGCGGAAGTACTGGCCGAGTACTTGCAGCAAGAAACTCAGTCATGGCTGGGCAGTGTACATCTTGAGGCAAGCAAGGTAGTCCGTGATAACGGAAGGAATTTTATGGCTGCCATAGCCCTTTTAGAACTGAAACACATACCTTGCCTGGCTCACACCTTAAACCTGGTGGTGCAGTGCTTCCTGAAAAATTATCCAGGGTTACCTGCCCTGCTCCTGAAGGTGCAAAGACTTTGCTCGCACATCTGCCAGTCGCCCGTACACTCCAGCCGTATGCTGAACCATCAGCTATCGCTGAATCTTCCCCAGCACCGCCTAATAATCGACGTTGCAACAAGGTGGAACTCCACACTGCACATGCTTCAGAGGCTGTGCGAACAGAGGCGTGCTGTAATTTATTTGTGGGAGGATACACATACACGGGCAGGCAGTTGGATGGCAGGCATGGAGTTGTCTGGTGTGCAGTGGTCATAGCTACAAGACCTCTGTCAAGTCCTTCAGTGTTTTGAGGAATGCACATGGCTGGTAAGTGCAGAAGACACCATCATAAGCATGAGCATCCCACTAATGCATCTGCTGATACAAAGTTTGATGCACATTAAGGAGCAGGCGTCTGCAGCCAAGGAGGAGGGAAGCCTTGATGACAGTCAGCCACTGTCTGCTCAGGGAACTCTCCTGGACGAGGTGGCGGATGAAGAGGAGGAGGAGGAGGATGATGGGGATGAATATTTATGGGAGGAGGATGCTTCTCAGGGGGCAATAGAAACTGGTGGCATTGCAAGATCAGGTACAGGGTTTTTGCGGCACACAAGTGGTGTTGATTTGCAAGAAAGTGCTCCTCAACCCTGCACAAGCAATGGATTGACACCTGGAACATTGGCCCACATGGCTGAGTATGCCTTGCATATCCTAAAAAGGGACCCCCGCATTATCAAAATGATGACCGATGATGATTATTGGTTGGCCTGCCTCCTGGATTCACGATATAAAGGAAAATTACAAAATATCATGCCACATGAGAACCTTGAGCAAATATTGGCTACCAAACAAGAAACTCTTGTAGACCATTTGGTTCAGGCATTCCCAGCACACAGCGGCGGTGATGGTTCTCACACGAGCTGTAGGGGGCAACATGGCAGAGGTGTTAGAGGTGCACAAATATGAAGTGGCGTTGGACAGAGGGGTTTTATGACCAGGTTGTGGAGTGATTTTGCAATGACCGCAGACACAACAGGTACTGCTGCATCGATTCAAAGTGACAGGAGACAGCATTTGTCCAGTATGGTTACAAACTATGTTTTTTCCCTTATCGATGTTCTCCCTCACAGGTCATTCCCCTTTGATTATTGGGCATCTAAAATAGACACCTGCCTGAATTGGCAGAATATGCATTACAGGAGCTCGCTTGCCCAGCTGCTAGTGTGCTATCAGAAAGAGTCTTCAGTGCTGCTGGTTCAATACTGACCGAAAAAAGGACACGTCTGGCTACCCAAAATGTTGATGATCGAACCTTCATTAAAATGAACCAATCATGGATTTCAAATTATTTTGCCCCACCTTCCCCTGCTGACATGTAGCTTGCCTGAAAAATGTCTTGCTTTTGGCCTCCTGTTACTGACTGCTCCAATTCCTCCATTTGCAGCTTCTGCATGTCCACCATAGGCCATTTGTATACCTCCCTAAATGGGCTGACTCCCCCCACAGGGCCGTGGTCACCACTTGGCACAAGCACCCGTGCGAGTGCCGTTTGCCTGGACAGGTGGGTGTGCCCACTCTTGGGCGACGGCACTGGCACAGGGTCCCTCATAGTACAATGAAGTGTCTCTGATGGTGGTGGTGCACAACCAACGTCAGACACACCGTCATAATATGAGGGGCCCTGTGCCAGTACCGCCGCCCCAAGAGAGTGTTCCCCCCCAGCTCGAACAGTGCTCTACCACTTGCAAAACTTACCTCTCCCTGCTCCACCACTGTGTAGTCTGTGCAGTTAAATCCTTCAATGGCACTGCCAATACAAATTTGTTGAAATGATAGATGATAGTAAAAATATACAGGGGCCCTGGCCTCCATTTAGACCAGTTAATACTTTGTGCCAACTACCACCTGTGTACTCCTGTTACCAATTTTTAACTGCTTTTAGCCTACTTTTTTATTTTGGGCCTATATCTGTGTTTCCTCCTCATCCTGCCCATTGCCCAGCCACTGCTAGGTGAGTCTGCTGGTACATTGACCCAGACCACTACATTCCCCTTGCACTCTACACAGCCAGAATCTGACCCTGCTGAAAGTCAGGTTCCCCTTCATGCACACTATACCACCTTATATGGGGACAAAGAGGAAGGTGCAGATGAAAGTGCAGGTTCCTTCATCAGGTGGGGGGGCATACTCATTGGCACTGGCACATGGCCCCTCATAGTACGCAAAAGTGTCTCTGGCAGTGGGAGGCAACGCCCGCCGTCAAACACACCGCCGTACTATGAGGGGCCCTGTGCCAGTGCCAACTAGTGGGCCCCCCTGCTTACTCATGATCACAGCACTTGCAAAGTTGAAATACTTACCTCTTCCTGCTCCACCGCCGTGACGTATTCCGCATTAACTGGGCCCAAGCAAATCTTGAGCCAGCCCTACTCCCCCCACAACTTTAACCAAATGACCCCCTGTTTTCAATGCGTAACTATTATTATAAAGTAAATTAAGATTGACAAGCTTACGTAATAAGACTTGATGTTTTTGGCATTAAAATGGGCACTGTAGGTGTTTTCCTGTCCTCCACTCACTGCCGACTTTGATTCCCCATTGACTTGCATTGGGTTTCGTTTTTCAGTCGGCCCCCGACTTTACGCAATAATCGGCCGATTTCACCCGACCCGACTTTTGAGAAAGTCGGGTTTCACGAAACCCGACTTGATCCTAAAAAAGTTAAAGTCGCTCAACTCTACTAGACACAGCCTAGCGTAAATGTATTTCTCTATTCACGGTCAAACCCTTATAAGTATTTTAAGTATTATAGTCCAGATTAAAGAAAGGAGTCAATTTCAAGGAAAACTTGATCTGTAATACCAACAAGACATATGCATCATAGTGCACTTGGTCACTCATAATGGGCTGTAAAATTGTGGGTTTACCTCAAAGCACCCACATGGTTTTCCATACAGGACATAAGACTTCTTTTGACTCTTTTACAAATACAATATACCCAAACCATGCTGACTTTTACCATATTTCTCTTCTATCATTGAGAAGGATTTCTCAAGTTGAGTCTAAAGGCGCACACAGCATATGTCCCCTGACTTCCTACTGTGCTGGGGAAGATTGACAGTATAGACCAAAGGCTTGGTTGCATCACTGGTCTGAACTGAGCTCTTACCCAGGCTGTTAGCAGAGGCAGCATAGCCTCTGCAGTAAAATAGAAATGCAAGGGACTAAAGGTACCTTCACACGAAGCGACGCTGCAGCGATAGCGACAACGATGCCGATCGCTGCAGCGTTGCTGTTTGATCGCTGGAGAGCTGTCACATAGACCGCTCTCCAGCGACCAACGATGCCGAGGTCCCCGGGTAACCAGGGTAAACATCGGGTTGCTAAGCGCAGGGCCGCGCTTAGTAACCCGATGTTTACCCTGGTTACCAGCGTAAAAGTAAAAAAAAAAAACAGTACATACTCACCTGCGCGTCCCCCAGCGTCTGCTTCCTTACACTGACTGAGCTCCGGCCCTAACAGCACAGCGGTGATGTCACCGCTGTGCTTTCACTTTCACTTTAGGGCCGGCGCTCAGTAAGTGTCAGGAAGCAGACGCTGGGGGACGCGCAGGTGAGTATGTACTGTTTTTTTTTTACTTTTACGCTGGTAACCAGGGTAAACATCGGGTTACTAAGCGCGGCCCTGCGCTTGGTAACCCGATGTTTACCCTGGTTACCAATGTAAAACATCGCTGGTATCGTTGCTTTTGCTTTCAAACACAACGATACACGGCGATCGGACGACCAAATAAAGTTCTGGACTTTATTCAGCAACCAGCGACATCACAGCAGGATCCTGATCGCTGCTGCGTGTCAAACTAAACGATATCGCTAGCGAGGACGCTGCAACGTCACGGATCGCTAGCAATATCGTTACAAAGTCGTTTCGTGTGAAGGTACCTTAAAGCTAGCCAGAGCAGAGGAAGCAGGCTGTTATAGCATAGCGCTTTCTTGTGCCTAATGCTCCAGGTTGCTGGGCAAGCTTAAACTGTGAGGTGGTCAGTAGCCTAGGCAATGAACTGTACACTATAACATTCAAAGTCCTTCCACTATCGAGAATGGATAGTATTTTATACAAGCAGTAAACTGCAAAGTTGCTTTTTTTTACAAGTATTTTTCAGTTTTAACTATTTGCAAGCTTGAGAACTTATTTAATGCTGGTTTCACACTTCCGTTAAACATGGACCTTTCCCACATTGGAAGACCTGGTTAAACTGCTAGGTCTCCTGACCTGTCATGACTACCTAATAAACATACATTTCTCAAATTTAAAATGTGAATACAAAGAAGAAAAAGTCATGGAATTATGGAAATCACAGGATGAATAAACATGTTTTGATGCTGGGTCACTTGTCATGGACAAGCCATGAGTCGGGGAAGTCAAGTAGTCTGAGGTAAAAAATGCAAATTTTATATAACTTGTAAATAATTTATGTATGGCTTGGTTTGGGGTTTTGTTATTTTTATAATTTTTTGTATACTCATTGTATAGACAGTTTTTATTGTTTTTATGTCTTAATTATGTGATATAATTTCCTTGGTGCTACTACTGTATGGTTGTTTCATTATTGACAAAAGTCTGGGATGGGCTGAAACATCTTTAATTGTTTAGATTTCACTGAATAAAATGAGCAATTATTCCTCACGTGAGTGCTGGGTTTGCTTCCTATGCAAGAACAATCTATTGGCCCTTTGTAGTCTAATAACTTGTCATAATGCACAATTCCACTTGCTTTGGAGATCAAACTGGGCCCCCTTTTCTTCTTAGGCCCCTGTACAGCTGCAGAGGTTGTTCAAATAATATTTTCACCTCTGTATTGACCATGTGAAACTGATCTGATTGGCAAACTTCCTGTCTAAAATTTGATAACACATTTTTGTTATAACTCACTGAAACATAAGAACACCCCTACTTTCTGTCATTCTGACTAATCTCAAACCTACAGATGTATCAGAACCATATATAACATTTGCTTACGGTATTTCAGTATATAAAACTACTGAAACATTTTTATACTGTATATAGCAGTTAAGTTATAAATCTTTTATTAAATGTAATATAAGAAAATAAAATGTAACAAATTATCAAATAATCTGTACTTTTTAATCTCAACTCATTTAAAAGTAAGATTAATTGCAAATGGGTATCAGTCCTTCACAATGCATTTTTATTAGGTGTGCATATGGATGTTTCCCTAGCACAATTTAAAATCCCATTTAATCATCTTATAGTTAATTGGTTGTACCAGTCTACCTTCTCCTTAATCATTTGTGATAGAATCTGTATTGATCAGGTCACTGAAAAAAAAACTACTGAGCAAGACTGGAAGGCAAGAAATCACATTGCTGATTGACAGCTGCAGAAAAGAGCAAATTCTATACTTTAGATTATTCTTAAAGCATTATAAAATTCTAGTTATGTTTTACCCAAAGGATAATGTACAACCCTAATTTGTATTTCAGATTATAATCTTAATATAGCATGCATCTGGGAGCAGAAATCTTCCTATTCACATCACTACTATAATTGAAAATTAATCTTTAATATTCAAAAAACAGTCTAATCACTAGATTTTACAATACAGACTTACATTATTCAAAAGATCTCTGATATATAAGGCTGGTGTACTTACTTTGAAAATCCAAAGCAAAATAGCTATAATGCTTTTCTCAATCTCTGCCCACCTTAACTTGATTGCAGCTCCTCAGTGTGCCTCCTACTACTAAGATCTCACACTGATCAGTACAAGCTGCATCTGTCAATCAGAATGTGAGCGGAAATACTTTTGGACTATTGAATTTTGAATACTTTTGGACTCATGAGTTCTTAATGCCTTCATGTTTCATTCACAGAGAGTTTGCTAACACACTTAAAGGAAACCTGTCAGCAGGATTGGGCACAGTAACCTACAGACATTGTCAGGTTGGCGCCATTACACTGATTAAAATGATTCTTTGTTTGATAAAAATCCATCTTGTGATTGCTGTTTGATCTTTATTTTCAGTTTTAAGTTAATGATATGCTTGTGCTCTGGGGCAGACCTGTTGGTGGAGCTTTATGTGATGCTCTGATTAGGTATTCACCAATGTGGCTTCTGACAGGTGTGGCTTCTGACAAGTCACTCACTGATCTGCTCCCTATTTTGCATAATGAATAGAGAGATTGAGAACAGCATTATAGCTATTTTGCTTTGGATTTTCAAAGTAAGTACAACAGCCTTATATATCAGAAATCTTTTAAATAAATGAGGAGGTGTGTCCAAACTTTTGGTCTGTACTGTGTATATATATATATATATATATATATATATATATATATATATATATATATATATATAAACACTGCTCAAAAAAATGAAGGGAACATATAAAACAGCAGAATATAACTCCAAGTAAATCAAACTTCTGTGAAATCAAATTGTCCACTTAGGAAGCAACACTGTTTGACAATCAATTTCACATGCTGTTGTGCAAATGAAATAGACAACAGATGGAAATTATTGGCAATTATTAAGACACACTCAATAAAGGAGGGGTTCTGTAGGTGGGGACGACAGACCACATCTTAGTACCAATGCTTTCTGGCTGATGTTTTGGTCATTTTTGAATGTTAGTTGTGCTTTCACACTCGTGGTAGCATGAGACGGACTCTACAACTCACACAAGTGGCTCAAGTAGTGTAGCTCATCCAGGATGGCACATCAATGCTAGCTGTGGCAAGAAGGTTTGCTGTGCCTGTCAGCGTGGTGTCCAGAGGCTGGAGGCGCTACCAGGAGACAGGCCAGTACACCAGGAAATGTGGAGGGGGCCATAGGAGGGCAACAACCCAGCAGCAGGACCGCTATCTCAGCCTTTGTGCAAGGAGGAACAGGAGGAGCACTGCCAGAGACCTGCAAAATATTCAGGATGCTTGGCATGTGCCACAGAACACCAGGATTAGCAAATTCACCAGTGGCACCCTGTGCTCTTCACAGAAGAAAGCAGGTTCACACTAAACACATGTGACAGATGTGACAGAGTCTGGAGATGCCGTGGAGAGCGATCTGCTGTCTGCAACATCCTTTAGCATGACCAGTTTGGCAGTGTGTCAGTAATGGTGTGGGGTGGCATTTCTTTGGAGGGCTGCACAGCCCTTTATGTGCTCCCCAGAGGTAACCTGACTGCCATTAGGTACCAATATGAGATCCTCAGACCCCTTCTGAGACCATATGGTGGTGTGGTTGGCCCTGGTTCCTCCTAATGGAGGACAATACCAGACTGCTTGTGGCTGGAGGTTTTCAGCAGTTCCTGCAAGATGAAGGCATTGAAGCTATAAACTGGCCTGCCCATTCCCCAGACATGAATCCCATTGAACACATCTGAGACATCATGTCTCTCACCATCCACCAAGGTCACGTTGCACCACAAACTGTCCAGGAGTTGGCGGATGCTTTAGTCCAGGTCTGGGAGGAGATCCCTAAGGAGACCATCTGCCTCCTCATCAGGAGCATGCCCAGGCATTGTAGGGAGGTTATACAGGCACTTGGTGGCCACACACTACTGAGCATCATTTCCTTGTCTTGAGGCATTTCCACTGAAGTTGGTTCAGCCTGTAATTTGATTTTCCACTTTGCTTTTGAGTATCATTCCAACTCCAGACCTATGTGGAATATTAGTTGTGATTTACGTTGATAATTTTTAGGTTGTTTTGTTGTCAACACATTCCACTATGTAATAAATATTTACCACTGGAATATTTCATTCAGTGATATCTAGGATGTGGGATTTTAGTGTTCCCTTTATTTTTTTGAGCAGTGCATATAGTGGAGGAAGTAAGTAATTGATAATTTGCTGATTTTGCAAGTTTGCTCACTTTCAAAGACATGAACAGTCTATAATTTTAAGGGTAGGTTAATTTTAACATTGAGAGATAGAATATCAAAAATAAAATCCAGAAAATCACATTGTATAAATTATCTAAAAGTATTTGCATTTTGTAATGAGAAATAAGTATTTGATCCCGCCCGCAAACAAGACTTAATACTTGATGGCAAGCACAGCAGTCAGACATTTTTTGTAGTTGATGATGAGGTTTGTGCGCATGTCAGGAGGAATTTTGGTCTTCTCCTCTTTGAGGGTCATCTCTAAATCATTAAGATTTTGAGGTTGTTGCTTGGCTACTCAAAGCTTCAACTTCCTCCATAAGTTTTCTATGGGATTAAGGTCTGTTGACTGGCTAGGCCACTCCATGATCTTAATGTGCTTCTTTTTGAGCCACTCATTTGTTGCCTTGGCTGTATGTTTTGGTTCTTTGTCTTGCTGGAAGATGCAGCCACAACCCATTTTGAATGTCTTGGCAGAGGGAAGGAGGTTGTCACTCAGGATTTTACGGTACATGGCTCCATCCATTGTCCCATTGATGCGGTGATTTAATCTCCTGTGCTCTTAGCAGAGAAAAAAAACCAAAACATGTTTCCACCTGAATGCTTGACAGTGGGGACGGTGTTCTTTGAGTCATAGGCAGCATTTCTCTTCCTCCAAACATGGTGAGTTAAGTTAATGCCAAAGAGCTCAATTTTTGTCTCAGCTGACCACAGCAACTTCTCTCAATCACTCACATCCAGGTGTTTATTGGCTAACTTCAGATGGGCATGCACATATTCCTTCTTGAACAGGGGGACCTTGCAGGCACGGCAGGATTTTATACCTTTACGGTGTAATGGTTACCAATTGTGTTCTTGGTGACTGTGGTCCCAGCTGAATAAAGATCATTAAAAGTTCCCCCAGTGCAGTTTTAGGCTGATCTCTAACCTTCCTCATGATCAAGAATAACCCACGAGGTGAGATTTTGCATGGTGTCCCACATCGATGTTGACTGACAGTCATTTTGCATTTCTTCCATTTTTTTCCTATTGCACCAACAGTTGTCTCATTCTCTCACAGCGTCTTACTTATGGTTTTGTAGACCAATCCAGCTTTGTACCGGTCTATGATCTTGTCCCAGACATCCTGAAGAGGTCTTTGGTCTTGCTTATGTTGTAGATGTTAGAGTCTGACTGATTGAGTCTGTGGACAGGAGTCTTTTAAAAAGGTGACTGTGTAAGACAGCTGTCTTTAATGGAGGCAATGAGTTGATTAGGAGCATCTAACTGGTCTGTAGAAGCTAGAACTCTCAATGGTTGGTAAGGGATCAATACTTATTTCTCACTGCCAAATGCAAATAAATTTATATCATTTATACAATTTGATTTTCTGGATTTTATTATTGATATTCTATCTCTCAATGCTAAAGTTAACCTAACCTTTACATTTTAGACTGTTCATGTCTTTGTCAGTGGGAAAACTTACAAAATCAGCAAGGGATCAAAAAATTGTTTCCTTCACTGTATATGGTGGAGGAGTTGGTTTTCTCCTGTCAGATAACTGCTCCTTCACCCCAATCCCACTGCCACCCTCTGCTACCCTCCCTTTCTTTGAGGCGCACTCTGTGCGCATCTATGCCCCCACCATCCTCCAACTGGCTGTCATTTACCACCCCCCAGGGCCAGCCACCACCTTCTTTAATCACTTCACCACCTGGCTACTTCATATCCTTTCTGCGGACATCCCCATTATCATCATGGGCGACTTCAACATACCCATTGACACTTCCCTGTCAGCTGCCACTAAACTTCTATCTCTCACTTCCTCCTTTGGCCTCACTCAATGGTCTTCTGCAGCCACTCACAAAGATGGTCACACATTGGACCTCATCTTCACCCACCTCTGCTCCCTATCTAACCTCTCTAACTCACCTCTTCCTCTTTCTGACCACAATCTACTCACATTCTCTTTCCTCTCCACTCCTTGTCTACAATCCCCACCCCACAAACCTGCACACCCTCGCAGAAATCTTAAACACCTTGATCTACATTCACTCTCTGAATCCCTCCTTCTTCTCACAGTCATAAGTTCCCTACACAATGCGGATGATGCTGTAGCTCTATATAACACCACAATAGCTGCAGCTTTGGAATCTCTTGCCCCTCTCACAGATACCAAAGCTCGCAAAATCAACAGACAGCCCAGGCATACCAGCCTGACCAAAGAACTGAGGCTAGCTTCCAGGGCTGCAGAGCAGAGATGGAAAAGATCCCACTCCAACGAGCACTTTATCGCATTCAAACAGTCCCTCACTACTTTCAAGACCACACTCGCCACAGCTAAGCAAACCTACTTCTCGTCTCTCATATCCTCCCTGTCTCACAACCCTAAACAGTTAGTTAACACCTTCAACTCTCTCCTCCATCCCCCAGCACCTCCTCCCTCCCCACTCATCTCATCTGAAGAGTTTGCCTCATTTTTCAAGCAGAAGAATGAGAACATCAGAGACAGTTTTAGTCGACAACCCCAAGGGCCCTTCCTCCCAACTACCCAGCCCTCCACCTCGAAAACCAACTTCTCCACCATTACAGAAGATCGACTCTCCACTCTACTCTCAAGATCGCATCTCACCACCTGTGCACTTGACCCGATCCCTTCCCACTTCATCCCAAACCTCGCCACAGTCTTCATCCCAACTCTAACCCATCTCTTCAACCTATCACTAACAATTGGTGTTTTCCCCTCAAGTTTTAAACATGCCTCAATCACACCTATCATCAAAAAGCCCTCTCTTGACCCATCCTCTGTATCTAGCTATCGCCCTATATCACTTCTCCCCTATGCCTCAAAACTACTAAAACAACACGTCCATGTTGAACTGTCCTCCTATCTATCTTCCTGCTCCCTTTTTGACCGCTTACAATCAGGCTTCCAGTCACACCACTCCACTTAAACTGCTATAACTAAGGTCACCAATGACCTATTAACCGCCAAGAGCAAGCGACACTACTCTATCCTCCTCCTCCTGGACCTGTTCTCTGCCTTTGACACAGTGGACTATTCCCTATTACTACAGACCCTCTCATCCCTTGGCATCACAGACTCGGCCCTATCCTGGATCTTGTCATACCTAACTGACCGAACATTCAGCGTCTCCCATTCACACACCACCTCCTCACCTCGCCCCCTATCTGTCCAAGGTTCAGTTCTAGGGCCCCTGCTCTTCTCCATTTACACTTTTGGCCTGGGACAGCTCAAAGAATCTCACGGTTTTGAGTATCATCTCTATGCTAATGACACACAGATCTACATCTCTGAACCAGATATCACCACCCTACTAACCAGAATCCCTCAATGTCTATCCGCTATTTCATCCTTCTAGATTTCTAAAACTTAACATGGACAAAACAGAATTCATTGTCTTTCCCCCATCTCACGCGACCCCCCAACGAACCTATCCATTACAGTAAATGGCTGCCCACTCTCCTCAGTCCCACAAGCTCGCTGTCTCTGGGTAATCCTTGACACTGATTTCTCCTTCAAACCGCATATCCAAGTCCTTTCCACTTCCTACCGCCTTCAACTCAAAAATATTTCACGGATCCGTACATTCCTAAACCAAGAATCTGCAAAAACTCTAGTCCATGCCCTCATCATCTCCCACCTCGACTACTGTAACCTCCTGCTCTGTGGCCTCCCCTCTAAGACTCTCGCACCCCTCCAATCTATTCCAAACTCAGCTGCCTGACTAATCCACCTGTCCCCCCGCTATTCCCCAGCCTCTCCCCTCTCAATCCTTTCACTGGCTCCCCATTACCCAGAAACTCCAGTACAAAAGCCTAACCATAACAAACAAAGGCATCCACAACCTGTCTCCTCCATACATCTGTGACCTCGTCTCCCGATACTTTCCTACACACAACCTCCGATCCTCACAAGATCTCCTTCTCTACTCCCCTCTTATCTCCTCTTCCCAGAAGCGCATACAAGATTTCTCTCGCGCATCACCCCTACTCTGGAACTCTCTACCACAACATATCAGACTCTCACCTACCATCGAAAACTTCAAAAAGAACCTGAAGACCTACCTCTTCCGGCAAGCCTACAACCTGCAGTAACCACTGATCAACCAAACCACTGCACGACCAACTCTATCCTCACCTACTGTATGCTTACCCATCCCTTGTAGATTGTGAGCCCTCGCGGGCAGGGTCCTCTCTCCTCCTGTACCAGTTGTGACTTGTATTGTTCAAGATTATTGTACCTGTTTTTATTATGTAAACCCTTCCTCACATGTAAAGCACCATGGAATAAATGACGCTATAACAATAAATAATAATAATAATTATAATAATATATGTGTTTCACTGGCATCTATATATCTATCTATTCTATGTGCATATATCTATTCTATTCTAACCTGTCACTCTGTGATTGTACTGTATACGGCATATGAATTGCCGGTTTTTCATCTATATCTATCTATCTATCCATTTCAGCTTTTTTTGCCATGCCCCAAGAACTGTTTATTGGGTCCTGTAAAAAATTGGGTTTTCCCATTGACTTGCATTGGAGCCGTTATTTGGTACAAATACATGGATATTAGAAAGTTTTGTGCCGATTTTCCTGAATCTGAATATCTCAATATTTGCTCATCACTACCATTGATCAATCTGCACAAGCCTACGCACTTCTTCTGGAAATTACCCATCCAGGCAGAATTTCTCTTTTGCATGGTTTTAAGCAACAATGGAGTAATTACAGGATATGTCCCGGAGAGCGACGAGATCTGTGGAGTGTATTACTCAGGTGACAGGAAGTGCTACAGAGCTTAGGTCTTAGTGTGGCAATGACCACATTCCAATATGTGTAAGGCTGCGGCCTGAATAGGTCTGTTGAGCATATTAACCCAGTCTCTTAGACATGCTTAAACTGTACAGAACCTGGGCAATACCTCACCCCCATATTTTCTCTTTTGGACCCAAATTTAGAAAATGTAAGGGAAGAGACAGTTTAATAAAGAGACACAAGTCTTATTTAGGAGCCTGGAAAGGCCAGCAATGGTCTGTCTCCAGCTTCGGACAATGTAAAGTGCTAACAAATATGTATGCCCAATCTAACTAACAATTTGGGAGACATGGGACAACTGAACGCTGTACTGGGGCAATTAACTCGACATGGTTGCTTGCTGTTGTGTTTGTGCAACTGCAGGTTGTGGGCAAGAGGTATCAACACCTCCTTCTTGGACAGCCGATTGGGAAGGATGTATGTCATGGTTCTCAATGGCAAGAGACCGTAGTAAAGCATACAAAAGACTAGCTCTTGGAAGATGGGAACTCGAGCTGACTGTGAGCTAAACCTACCGCACAACTGACAGTGGCCGGGTAGCGTGCCTACGTTTTATCCCTAGACGCCCAGCGCCAGCCGGAGGACTGACTGACCCTAGCAGAGGAAAATACAGACCTGGCTTACCTCTAGAGAAATTTTCCCCAAAAGGCAGACAGTAGCCCCCACATATATTGTCGGTGATTTTAGAGGAAAATGACATACGAAGTATGAAGATAGGTTTAGCAAATTGAGGTCCGCTTACTAGATAGTAGGAAGACAGAAAAGGGAACTTCACAGTCAGCTGAAAACCCTTTCAAAACACCATCCTGAAATTACTTTAAGACTCTAATATCAACTCATGACACCAGAGTGGCAATTTCAGCTCACAAGAGCTTCCAGCCTCAGAAATATTCAAAAACAGAGAACTGGAACAAAAATGCAAAACAATCTTAGGACTACAAGTCCAACTTAGCTGATAGTAGTCTAGGAGCAGGAACATGCAACAGAAAGGCTTCTGGTAACATTGTTGGCCGGCATAGAAATGACTGAGGAGCAAGGCTAAATAGAAACTCCCACATCCTGATGGAAACAGGTGAACAGAGGAGATGAAGCACACAAGTTCAGTACCACCAGTAACCACCGGGGGAGCCCAGAAACCAAATTCACAACAGTACCCCCCCTCAAGGAGGGGGCACCGAACCCTCACCAGAACCACCAGGGCGATCAGGATGAGCCCTATGAAAGACACGGACCAAATCGGAGGCATGAACATCAGAGGCTGTCACCCAAGAATTCTCCTCCTGACCGTAGCCCTTCCACTTGACCAAATACTGAAGTCTCCGTCTGGAAACACGGGAGTCCAAGATCTTCTCAACAACGTACTCCAACTCACCCTCAACCAACACCGGAGCAGGAGGCTCAACGGAAGGCACAACCGGTACCTCATACCTGCGCAACAATGACCGATGGAAGACATTATGAATAGAAAAAGATGCAGGGAGGTCCAAACGAAAGGACACAGGGTTAAGAATCTCCAATATCTTGTACGGGCCGATGAACCGAGGCTTAAACTTAGGAGAAGAAACCTTCATAGGGACAAAACGAGAAGACAACCACACCAAGTCCCCAACACAAAGACGAGGACCAGCACGACGACGGCGGTTGGCAAACTGCTGAGTCTTCTCCTGGGACAACTTCAAATTGTCCACCACATGCCCCCAAATCTGATGCAACCTCTCCACCACAGCATCCACTCCAGGACAATCCGAAGACTCCACCTGACCGGAAGAGAAACGAGGATGAAACCCCGAATTACAGAAGAAAGGAGAAACCAAGGTGGCAGAACTAGCCCGGTTATTGAGGGCAAACTCCGCCAAGGGCAAAAAGGCAACCCAATCATCCTGATCCACAGACACAAAACACCTCAAATAAGTCTCCAAGGTCTGATTAGTTCGCTCGGTCTGGCCATTAGTCTGAGGATGGAAAGCAGACGAAAAAGACAAATCAATGCCCATCCTAGCACAGAACGCTCGCCAAAATCTAGACACGAATTGGGTTCCCCTGTCAGAAACGATATTCTCCGGAATACCATGCAAGCGAACCACATTTTGAAAAAACAGAGGAACCAGCTCGGATGAGGAAGGCAATTTAGGCAAGGGGACCAAATGGACCATCTTAGAGAAACGGTCACACACCACCCAGATGACAGACATCTTCTGAGAAACAGGGAGATCAGAAATAAAATCCATGGAGATGTGAGTCCAAGGCCTCTTCGGAATAGGCAAAGATAACAACAATCCACTAGCCCGAGAACAACAAGGCTTGGCCCGAGCACAAACATCACAAGACTGCACAAAACCTCGCACATCTCGCGACAGGGAAGGCCACCAGAAGGACCTAGCCACCAAATCCCTGGTACCAAAGATTCCAGGATGACCAGCTAACGCAGAAGAATGGACCTCCGAGATGACTCTACTGGTCCAATCATCCGGAACAAACAGTCTACCAGGCGGGCAACGATCAGGTCTATCCGCCTGAAACTCCTGCAAGACCCGTCGCAAGTCTGGGGAAACAGCAGATAATATCACTCCATCCTTAAGGATACCTGTAGGTTCAGAATTACCAGGGGAATCAGGCTCAAAACTCCTAGAAAGGGCATCCGCCTTCACATTTTTAGAACCCGGTAGGTAAGAAACCACAAAATTAAACCGAGAGAAAAATAACGACCAGCGCGCCTGTCTAGGATTCAGGCGCCTGGCAGACTCAAGATAAATCAAATTCTTGTGGTCGGTCAATACCACCACCTGATGTCTAGCCCCCTCAAGCCAATGACGCCACTCCTCAAAAGCCCACTTCATAGCCAAGAGCTCCCGATTACCAATATCATAATTTCACTCAGCGGGCGAAAATTTACGAGAAAAGAACGCGCAAGGTCTCATCACGGAGCAGTCGGAACTTTTCTGCGACAAAACCGCCCCAGCTCCGATTTCTGAAGCGTCGACCTCAACCTGAAAAGGAAGAGTAACATCAGGCTGACGCAATACAGGGGCGGAAGAAAAGCGGCGCTTAAGCTCCCGAAAGGCCTCCACAGCAGCAGGGGACCAATCAGCAACATCAGCACCCTTCTTAGTCAAATCAGTCAACGGCTTAGCAACATCAGAAAAACCAGTTATAAATCGACGATAAAAATTAGCAAAGCCCAAAAACTTCTGAAGGCTCTTAAGAGAAGAGGGTTGCGTCCAATCACAAATAGCCTGAACCTTGACAGGGTCCATCTCAATGGAAGAGGGGGAAAAAATGTACCCCAAAAACGAAATCTTTTGAACCCCAAAAACACACTTAGAACCCTTTACACACAAGGAATTAGAGCGCAAAACCTGAAAAACCCTCCTGACCTGTTGGACATGAGAGTCCCAGTCATCCGAAAAAATCAAAATATCATCCAGATACACAATCATAAATTTATCCAAATATTCACGGAAAATGTCATGCATAAAAGACTGAAAGACTAAAGGGGCATTTGAAAGACCAAAAGGCATTACTAAATACTCAAAATGGCCCTCAGGCGTATTAAATGCGGTTTTCCACTCATCCCCTTGCTTAATTCGCACTAAATTATACGCCCCACGAAGATCAATCTTAGAGAACCACTTGGCCCCCTTTATTCGAGCAAACAAATCAGTAAGCAGTGGCAAAGGATACTGATATTTAACCGTGATTTTATTCAAAAGCCGATAATCAATACACGGCCTCAAAGAGCCATCTTTTTTAGATACAAAGAAAAAACCGGCTCCTAAGGGAGATGACGAAGGACGAATATGTCCCTTTTCCAAGGACTCCTTAATATATTCCCGCATAGCAGCATGTTCAGGCACAGATAGATTAAATAAACGACCCTTTGGAAACTTACTGCCCGGAATCAGATCTATAGTACAATCGCAATCTCTGTGCGGAGGTAGTGAACCAAGTTTAGGCTCCTCAAAAACGTCACGATAATCAGATAAAAATTCCGGAATCTCAGAGGGAATAGATGATGAAATGGAAACCAAAGGTACGTCCCCATGAGTCCCCTGACATCCCCAGCTTAACACAGACATTGCTTTCCAGTCGAGGACTGGGTTATGAGATTGCAGCCATGGCAATCCAAGCACCAACACATCATGTAGATTATACAACACAAGGAAGTGAATAATCTCCTGGTGATCCGGATTAATATGCATAGTTACTTGTGTCCAGTATTGTGGTTTATTACTAGCCAATGGTGTGGAGTCAATACCCTTCAGAGGTATAGGAACTTCCAGAGGCTCTAAATTAAACCCACAGCGTTTGGCAAAGGACCAATCCATAAGACTCAAAGCGGCGCCAGAGTCGACATAGGCGTCCGCGGTAATAGACGATAAAGAGCAAATCAGGGTCACAGATAGAATAAACTTAGACTGTAAAGTGCCAATTGAAACAGACTTATCAACCTTCTTAGTACGTTTAGAGCATGCTGATATAACATGAGTTGAATCACCACAATAGAAGCATAACCCATTTTTTCGCCTAAAATTCTGTCGTTCGCTTCTGGACAGAATTCTATCACAGTGCATAATCTCTGGCGCCTTCTCAGTAGACACCGCCAAATGGTGCACAGGTTTGCGCTCCCGCAAACGCCAATCAATCTGAATAGCCATTGTCATGGACTCATTCAGACCTGTAGGCACAGGGAACCCCACCATAACATCTTTAATGGCATCAGAGAGACCCTCTCTGAAATTCGCCGCCAGGGCGCACTCATTCCACTGAGTAAGCACAGACCACTTACGAAATTTTTGGCAGTATATTTCAACCTCATCTTGCCCTTGAGACAGGGCCATCAAGGCTTTTTCAGCCTGAATCTCTAAATGAGGTTCCTCATAAAGCAACCCCAAAGCCAGGAAAAACGCATCCACATTGAGCAACGCAGGATCCCCTGGTGCCAAAGCAAATGCCCAATCCTGAGGGTCGCCCCGGAGCAAGGAAATTACAATCCTGACCTGCTGTGCAGGATCTCCAGCGGAGCGAGATCTCAGAGACAAAAATAATTTACAATTATGTTTGAAATTCTGGAAGCGAGATCTATCCCCGGAGAAAAATTCAGGTAAAGGAATTCTAGGTTCAGATATAGGAGCATGAATTACAAAATCCTGTAAACTTTGAACCTTCATAGTGAGATTATCCAAACCAATAGCTAAACTCTGAGGATCCATTTTAATCAGGTGAAATCAGAACCATTCAAGGATTAGAAGGAGAGAGAGACGAAGGCTGCAGTAAGCAGAGATGCAAGTGAATCAACTAATGAGCAAACTCAGAAAAAAAAAAAAAAAATTCTCTGCAGACTTCTTTTCTCTCCTTTCTTCTGCCAATTATTTTAACTCTTAGCCGGCCAAACTGTCATGGTTCTCAATGGCAAGAGACCGTAGTAAAGCATACAAAAGACTAGCTCTTGGAAGATGGGAACTCGAGCTGACTGTGAGCTAAACCTACCGCACAACTGACAGTGGCTGGGTAGCGTGCCTACGTTTTATCCCTAGACGCCCAGCGAGGCCGGAAGACTGACTGACCCTAGCAGAGGAAAATACAGACCTGGCTTACCTCTAGAGAAATTTTCCCCAAAAGGCAGACAGTAGCCCCCACATATATTGGCGGTGATTTTAGAGGAAAATGACATACGAAGTATGAAGATAGGTTTAGCAAATTGAGGTCCGCTTACTAGATAGTAGGAAGACAGAAAAGGGAACTTCACAGTCAGCTGAAAACCCTTTCAAAACACCATCCTGAAATTACTTTAAGACTCTAATATCAACTCATGACACCAGAGTGGCAATTTCAGCTCACAAGAGCTTCCAGCCTCAGAAATATTCAAAAACAGAGAACTGGAACAAAAATGCAAAACAATCTTAGGACTACAAGTCCAACTTAGCTGATAGTAGTCTAGGAGCAGGAACATGCAACAGAAAGGCTTCTGGTAACATTGTTGGCCGGCATAGAAATGACTGAGGAGCAAGGCTAAATAGAAACTCCCACATCCTGATGGAAACAGGTGAACAGAGGAGATGAAGCACACAAGTTCAGTACCACCAGTAACCACCGGGGGAGCCCAGAAACCAAATTCACAACAGATGTAACACAGAGGTAGGGCCAGTGATTTTACCTTCAGACACAGATTTTGTACCCAGGCATTCCACCCACCTACTGGGGTGCTGTGTATGTGAGCAGTGCATGGCATATGCTTACAGAGGTATTATGTCGAATTTCCCTTTATAAAGGGGAAGTGTGGGAAAGATTTTTGAATTAGTTGCATATGTATAGATCGTGTTTCATTACTCATATTATTATTCTATGTAAGGCTGAAGCCTGAAGAAGTGTGTGGTGCATATTAATGCATTGATGTTCCACAATGTCCAAGTGCAGACTCAAAAATCGATATAAATCTCCCAGATACACTCTTAAGAGACCGCGAGAAGGGCAGCACAATAAAAAATATAGAATAATATAATATATAGAGATTGAGAGTAGATATTTGACCATTGCACAATGTGAAAATGGTTCCAAAAATTACCCAAGGGGTCTGTATCATTCATGCTGAAAGAGACTGTGATAGGGACCTCACAATTCATTTTGCAGCTAGTAGAGTAGGTATAGATAGGGAGAACAATTTTCACCATTGCACAATGTACAAAGGTGTTCAAATATTACACATGGGGTCTGTATCATACACGCTGAAAGAGATCATGATGGAGACCTCACAATACATTTTTCAGATATTATCATTGCTAGAGATAGTTTCACCACTGTATAATGTACAAAGGTTTCCAAAACTTTTAAAACATTACAGTCATGGGTATGTCAGAGACTGCAGACCATCGCACTGAATCTGACTGCATATGGTCTCACAAGTTTGCTTTGCAGACTTCTTCCTTGTCCTTCTTACTCTAGGACCCGTTGGCAACCTTCCTTCTACTATAATGGACATACTTGGGGCCAGGAGTATATAACTCTGAGCTTGCTGATGCAAGTTGCTGGGAATATTTCAATTTCATTTCCCACTGTTGAGACTTGAAGCTAAAGCAGTTGTCTATCTTCCTCCTTGGTGTTGCTGGAGGATGTCTGTTACTTCTCTTAGTCTACTCAAGTTAAGTGTCCCCCCTTGTTCATATATCCTCTTTTGTCTTTATTTGCAGTGGGGATTTATTAGTGGCATCCTGTCCTTCCCTATGCATGGCTTACTGCTAGGGTCAGGCAGTGATTAGGTGCAGAATCTTTATAGGAACATTAAGGCATACAGGGTGAAGTTAGATCTGCCTAAGGGTCTCCTCTCCCCCTTCCCTAGTGTTGGAGTCCCTTCTCCTTATCCCTTTGTGTTGCACTTAGTCTTTCCTACACTGTGCGTGACTTGTTGCAGAAGCAGGAGGAGTAGGACTAGATTTCCTGAACAAATTGGGTTTAAATGGTGAGGCTTAAATGTTAAGACAAATTCCCAAAAAGAACATTTGGGCTGCATTTACATTAGGTTGCAGCCTGTCTGAATTTTACATTGACAGGCCAAGTAAGCAGCTTGGACCACCAATGGTTAAAGGGCACTGATGAATCAGGTAGGCCACTTAAGTACTTCTTTATCATCTTGATCAACTTCTCCCTCCTCATCATAGGTACACCCACTGATAGCCCTTGCTGATGTGACATTTTCATGAAAATGGCCCAGTTGTTGGACATTCCACCCCCAGAAGTTGCACCTGGTGTGCGTGTCACTCCCCTGCAATCCTTGTGGGTGAAAAGAGCCGGTACCTCTGCCTGCAGCGTTGTCTGTGTGGGTCAAGAAAGGTGCACAGCCAGTATTTCATGGTGGACAAAATGTCTTTCTCGCGAGGGTCAGGGGAAAGGCATCTGGACATAAACTGCGCTATGTTTGGCAGACTGCAAAGAGTCAAACATTCAACTTTTTTATATCACCTTTGTGACTCACGCCAACTGCATACTCAGGGAAATTACTGGTAAATAGTGACATTTGCTTTCTTCTGCATGCTTTGCTCCAATCACACAACTTCTAGATAAATATGCGCTATATGTTTAGCCAATAGAAAATTATAATTATTTTTATATCGCCTTTATGACACACGCTAACAGCAGACTCAGGAAAATTGGCCCTGGTAAAATTTTAACATTTGCACATCTCTGCAGGCTTACCCTCAGTAGCACAACTGCTAGATAAATATACGCTATTTATTTAGCCAATACAATTTTTTTTTTTATATCGCCTTTAGGACACACACCAGCAGCAACCTCAGGAAAATTATTGCCACTTGTAAATTCGGACATTTGCGTGTCTCTGTAGGCTTTGCCCCATTTTCAGAACTGTTAGATAAATATTCGCTATTTATTTAACTAATAGAAAATTATAATTTTTTATATCATCTTTACGACACACAGCAACAGCAGATTAAGGAAAATTATTGTCACTGGTAAATTGTGATTGTTTAAGTACAGTATTTATGCAGACTTTGCACCAGTCGCAGTGCTAGATAAAGATATGCTATTTATTTAACCAATAGAAAATTATATTTTTTTATATTTCCTGTAGGACACAAGTGAACATCAGATTAAGAAAAATGTATGCCACTGGTAAATTGTGACATTTGCTTATCTCTGCAGGCTTTGTGCCAGTCGCACAACTGCCAGATAAACATAAGTTATTTATTTAACCAATAGGAAATTATAATAATTTTATATCACCCTCAGAACACACGCCATAAGCAGAGTAAGGAAAATTATTGCCACTGGTAAATTGTGATGTTTGCGTATCTCTGCAGGCTTTGCGCCAGTTGCACAACTGCTAGATAAAAATACGCTATTTATATAACCAATAGAAAATTATTTTTATGTCACCTTTAGGACACACACCAACAGCAAATTAAGGAAAATGATTGCCACTGGTAACTTGAGACGTTTGAGTATCCCTGTAGGCTTTGTGCCACTCTCACAACTGCTAGATAAAGATATGATATTTATTTAACCAATATAATTTTTTTTATATATCAACTTTATGAAAAATGCCAGCAGCAGACTCAGGGAAATTACTGGCAAACAGTGACGTTTCCATAGCTCGGCAGGTTTTGTTCCAGTCGCACAACTACTAAATAAATATTAGCTATTAAAGCAATAGGCAATGAATATTATTTAGCAAATTGCTTTTAAAAAGGATGTTTACTATACTCTGGCTCTGACTACTATTTTTTAGCTGTAAACGAAAAAAAATGTATGCTGGTAGGCAGGAATATTGTCATGATCTGTACTTTTGCCCTGTCCTGTATTTGAATAATATGCCATTTGATGTATGTAACTGTTCTCTGGTTTCTATTAGCTGTAATATATGTATTTTCTTGTGCTTTGAGTTAATCTGTAACAATGTCTCCTTCCCCCAATACTTGCAGCCCTAAGCTATAATGTAATTAAGCTTTGTCAACATCACTAGGAAGGAATAGCCATTCTTCCTCACAGCAGGTGGCTAGTCAAATGTACATACTATGGAGCCGAACAGTCTAGAATCTTCTGATGGACTCAACCATTGAATAGAAGGTGTGACCCCTACCCCCCTTCATGGGCGGATCCCAGGAGCTCAGACAATCCATTCTTATTTTGAGATCAGATGTGAGTTGACTTTTGAAGGAGAAGGAGTGGGGATTCTTAGCTGAGGCAAGACCCCATATCCATCTGTGACTGTGGAAGCGAACGGGGCGAGACTTGAGCTGAGGACATATCTCGTCGTTCGAGGGATTGTTTTGTGATCGCTTGGACTCGTGTGGACTATTGTTTTGTTAGCTGGCACAAGGATTATCGGGAGGTGCCCCCGAACCGGTTCCGTTGGACTAATTGTGGACTCCGTAGATCTACCTGCATGTGTTGTTCCAGCGTTCTTGATAATAAATCTGTGGAATCATCCCTTGGCCTGTTGTCCCTTCCTGCTCTGCCATACACCCCGTCACAAATATAATGTAGCTCCACATAAGATTGTTTATTATATGCTGGTACTAACTAATATTATTTGGCTCTAAAAATATCTTCTTTGTACATTATGGTAGTGGATGAAACCCTGCCTATCTCTCGTTAATCTCACAGTCTGTTCCTAAACTATACAACACAATGCAAACTAGCAGAGATTTCCATTATGTACTTGCGATGATGATAACACCCAGGTGCCTGCCTTTCACGCTCATATTAAATTTCTCCCTACGCTATCTCCACCTAACAAAGAACTGATCTTCACCCTCAATAGCTCTTAACCCATTACTTGCCAAATTAGAAATTTTCATTTTACAGATTTTTCAGAAAAGGGCGTCCCAATATTCAATTAAAACTGACAATGACATGATTTCCTATTTTGAAAACATTCGTTTTACAAACACAACACAAAAAATTGGACCTAATTAAAAAAATTATAAAATCTTAGTTGCTAGAAGCAAAAGATTAGGAGTCCCAAAAAAAAGGACATTGGTAGATAATGGGTTAAAAGAGCTTTTTAGAATCACAAACTCTCCTTATATGCGGCTCTCACTCTCCCTATGCTCACACTACACTCTCACTACACTTTTTCCGACTGCAATGTGCACAAGATGGCACCAGCAGTGATTAAATATCCCCTATGATGCTGTAAGGTAAGCCAATCACAGTAATGCCACAGCAAAGATGGTGCTGGCATTATGGTGATTGGCAAGCCAGCCAAGCATGTTCATTGGCTGCAAATAATCGCCAAACATGCTGGGTGGGTCACTCGAATATACTGAGGCAAATAGCAACTTACTCGCCGAGTAACGTATATCCCGAATAGCATACTATCTGTGCAAGTAACGAATAGTGCCAACTATATTTGCTCATAACTATTTATAAGCCAAAATCAGGACTGGGTGAAAAATAAAGAAGTGGTGACATAATTCTGTTTTTTTTTCCTCTGATTGTTCTACTCCTGATTTTGGCTTACCAACACTAATGTAAAATACTGACTAAATACTGAATGTGGGAACATGGCCTGTGATGCTGCATTTTTTGTGCATCGAAAATAGAAAGCGTAAAAAACTCACTAAAAACTTGTTGTGTGAACTTAAGTTACTTAACCTAAGCTGTCAGTCATAAAGGTTTTTCATTAATTAAAAGCTTAAATAAAACTTCCCATGAATAATGTATTTAACCTTTTTATTGTCAAAAGAGAACTCAAGTCCCAGCTAGCATATTAGAAGTGAAAAGAAAAACGTGAAGCACTGAAAAGGAAATTAGCAAGATTGTTACTTAAAAAACACAGGCGCTAGAATAAAGCAAACACCACTGATCTCTCTTCCAAGCCTGAGCTCTTTTGATTTATTAGATTATTAACATGTCATTTACAAAAAAAAGTATTAAAACCTGAAGAATTGAATGTAAAACCGCTGTTCATCATACATCCCTGAAGTGTGTATTTTAATATTTGAAAATTTCAAGCAAATATAACTACATTTTCACAGCAGACATCTTACTTCATGAGATCCAATTACTGGGATTTCTAATAATAAATGACGAGGTATTAACTTATTGTACGTGTGTTATTGTGCTTCAGCATTATACAAAAAAGATCTGTTATCACTTGGCTGTTAAAGCTCATATCTGTTATCAGCATGTTCCTGTAATATTTATTTAGCAATGCAAAATGAGTGTTTTCCTGCCCTTACAATTCAGGCGATGAGTAGTAGGTTATTAATCAGGATGTCTTTTTATTCTGAAGCCATTGCTTCTTAAATACTCTGACTCTGTGTATGAGTGTATATCTGAGCGGAATAAATGGTTCAGCTGTGAAGCTCTTGTTTTAATTAATTTTCACTCACTGAATGTTTTAAAGATGTTTGTTTGCTGAGAGGCTTTCTACAAACATTACAAAAGTCATGTTTTTTATATCCATTTTTTTAAGCAATACTCACAGAATTGGAGCCTGTAAAAGCAGAGATGCTAGAAATATAAAACGAGCAGAATTTACAATTGAGTAGGTTTGGAGGGATGGATGCACCTGAATTACACAGTCGATATAGTTGAAAAATGGATACAGATACAAAAGTCCAACCTTTAGTTCTAGAATATTGATCCAGAACACCTCTTTGAGGCAGATGCTAATTGCCACATATTATAGTGTAAAGTTCCTTTTCTGATGCCAGAATCAAAATCTGTGGCTTAACGACCAATCTCCAGAAATTTGATACCCTTATTTGTGATTTTATAGGCATCCAGAATTCTATTGAACTTGTTTCATGAATCAACTATTAAAGTACAACCGTATGATACAGAGCAGCATAGTCTCGCTAGTCTTACAATCTTAATGGGACTCTGTTAGCACAGAATGACTGCTTAAATCCAGGACAGGCATTCAGTTCTTCACGGTGCCGCCAATCATTTATTTACATTTTCCTACCTACTTGTTTTCCTTCTATCTCCACCGTCTCCCCCTTTTCTTTGACTGACAGCTCTGGCTTCTTTGAGCCAGAGAAGGTTTGAGATAGAGGGACAGCGAGCACGTGAGAAGGTGTATATAAATGATTGGCCCTGCCATGAAGCACCCAGCGCCTGTGTTTGGTTTGAACAGTCGTTCTGTGTTGACAGGGTTTCTTTAAAGGGAATCTTTCAGCCTAAACTAAAAGTAAAGGATATAGCCTTCCAGGGAATGTAGTCTGCTATAAAAATAGCACATTTAATTGACATACACATATTCAGTATTTGCCCACTAATTTGCATCAGTATTTGTACGTAAAAATCAGGAGTGAAACAGTCAGTAGAAAAGTATAATAGAAACACGTCACCACTATTTTTCTTAGAAGTACTGATGTAAAATACTGACCAAGTAATGAACATGTGAATGTGGCCTCAGTGCTACAATCATTATCAAGGTTCCTCAGAAACTAAAGCTTTAAAAAAGTATGACAATTAGGGCATTCGGAGTAGAGTCTAAATGCACCAAACTGGTCACAGGTTTTGCTTGCCCGTGCCTCCTAAAAAGGTGATTAGGATGTTTGATTATACTTCAGTCTCAGAAGAATGGAGGCAGTGATTAGAAAACTAAAGGTGCTATTTTTGCTAAGGCTATATTCACTGCAAATCTATGTGCTAAGTTTATGCAAACTCCCATCCCATCATGGCCAATTTTTATTTTTGCTCTTTTGCTTTATCCACTACATCGAAAAGTAATCATCTGTTTTAGTTTTCCATTGACATAGGAGTGTGAAGATATGTTTCTTGGTTGGCAAGTTGTAGTTTTGAATGATATATTGTTAGGTGTCGAGTTCCCACCACTGCACAAGGGGAATCTCAAACCATCTCCACTGTGGTCTTCCATTCTCCTCCAGCCGCAGAGACGTCGGTCCCAGTGTCTGACTCAAGCTGATACTGTGCGACTGGTTACTGCTGTCCTTCCAGGCTCAGCCATTGTAACCAGTACTGATCAGCGGCAAGCAGGCGCTCCTGCTTTTCTTCTTCTGAGCATGCCCAAGGGACGATCTCCCATTGGAGCTCGGGGGTCAAATGCTCAGGTCCTGTAGCAGCTCCTATTGGACCACTAGGAAGGTCTTGGAGAGCTTCCGCTATAAAAGGTTTGCATAGCCACACGGTCATGTGCTAGTATAAACCTGTTATCCTGTGTGGGTGGATGTATGCCTGTTCTGGTGATTGCTCCATAATCATTCCCATGCCTAGTGTTGTTGAATGCTCATGAATGTTGGAGCTACCTAGTGCCTGACAGTGCTATCCTAGAAACAAGAGCACGATCCTACTGTGTCAAACCAGCAGTGACCGCCAGTGCGGTGCCATGCGCAATCAGTGCGCTTTCCTAGCCCTAGTTAGGGTGGTTAGTGGCGTCCGCCAGAGCGGCGCTGTACGCAGTCTGTGCAGTAATCTTTAATCAGTCCTAACAACCGGTGGGAACTCCCATTTGATCTCAGCATCTGACTCAGGGCATCCTCAGGCATGGCCTCAAAAGCCACCGAGAGTCAGAGCGAGATCAATCACCAGCATAGTGGGTGTGAGTTTCAGGGATCCCACCAGCGTCCATCTGCTGCACCCTGTGACTGCTAACAGGGCACAGCGTTTCCTTTTTTTTCCCTGCGACTCTGTGAAGCAATAGAGTTCACATCAGTTCATACCGGGTGAAAGAACCCGTGTTTATTCTGGTGTAATACCGCCATATAGTGCCGCCATTACCGAGCAGCAGGTTCCATCTCTGCATGGTGGACCCCGGGCTGCAAACTCACCTTTTACTATCTTTAGCTTTATTCAGTGCGTTCCGCCAGCCCTAACATTCATTTAGTATATCATAAAATATACTGGAAAAGGAAAAGTATTCCATGTGCATGTGTGTTAGCTATAACTATATACAGCAAGAACAATGAGGTCTTTGCAGGACCTTCATACAACTCCAATTTCATACACCGCCATAAAGAGTATTTTTCTGTTGGATTCAGTTCAGCTATATTCATTATACCTAAATTTCATGTAGTCTCTGTACTCTGAATTTTGTTTGTGTCATTTATTGCCATATATGCAACAAATGCTTTTCATCTTAGTCTACGATTTATCATTCACATATTGACTCTAATTGCTGAATCTAGCACTATGCTAAGAGGAATAGTGGAAAGGTGAATGATAACTCATCTGAGCACAATATTAGATCTCTGACTGACCATTTGTTTGCTGCTCAATGCATGTGATAAATATAAAAATGTTATGAATTTTAAAAAGGATTTGTAACCAGATTTCACACTACAATCTGCACACATTTTTCAATATATCTTATAGACCGGATGAGGATTGTACATTTACACAAACAACCCATGTACTAATTGCTGTATAATCATTTAAAAAAAATGTTTTACCTGTTATAAAAATGAGCATTCTAGAAATCTAACTCTAGACAAAGACCCGCGAACAGATCCTACATTGAGTCATTACAGGCCATTAGTTTGCAGATAGTGCCTCAGTGAGCTGCAGTATTCTCTAAGGAGGCAATGCCTCTAACACTGATTGTCACCTAGCAATGTCACATGTCAGGGCGTGGGATAAATCTGACAAAATGTGAACAGTCAGTTTTTGAAATTGATGTGATGGTAACAGGAAGGACCATGAAAGGGTCTGATCATGGCCCCATTGTGATGGCTAGATGATTGGGTGGAGGCATTACCAAAATAATATGTCTTGTAGGATATTCCTGGTATATAACGGGTAGTATATATTAATAGTGGTGCAAGCAAGAACAGTGGTGATAGAGTTATGGGCACTAAACGCTTATTGATGAGCATGGGGAACAAAGTTGGTCTCATTGGATCTGAAAAGCTACTATAACAAAAATTACTGAAAAGGTTGTTAGCGCACGTTAACTTCTGATAAACTCCAAAATTGGTAATCAATTTTTTTTTCAAAAAATTGCATGAACTTTTGGTCATGACTAGTGTTGAGCGATACCTTCTGATATTTGAAAGTATCGGTATCGGATTGTATCGGCCGATATCCGAAAAGTATCGGATATCGCCGATACCGATACCCGATACCAATACAAGTCAATGGGACACAAATATCGGAAGTGATCCAGGATGGTTCCCAGGGTCTGAAGAAGTGGAAACTCTCCTTCAGGCCATGGGATCCATATTCACGTGTAAAATAAAGAATAAAAATAAAAAATAGGGATATACTCACCCTCTGACGCGCCCTGGTTGTAAGCGCTGCAACCAGCAGCCTCCGTTCCTAAGAATGAGCGAGTGAAGGACCTTCGATGACGTCGCGGTCACGTGAGCAGTCACGTGAGCGGTTACGCGACCAATCACAAGACCGCGACGTCATCGCAAGTCCTTCACTCGCTCATTCTTAGGAACGGAGGCTGCCGGTTGCAGCGGTTACAACCAGGGCGCGTCAGAGGGTGAGTATATCCCTATTTTTTATTTTTATTCTTTATTTTACACATTAATATGCATCCCGATCCCGATTCCCGATATCGCAAAAATATTGGAACTCGGTATCGGAATTCCGATACCGCAAATATCGGCCGATACCCGATACTTGCGGTATCGGAATGCTCAACACTAGTCATGACATTCATGTGAATATTACTTTGACAGATAACAGATAATATCTACAATACCATAGTGATCCTGCAGACCAAGATCACCCTTTTATGAAAACGCTATTATGTAACAGCAGTTACCTCATTCAGCAGGATACTGCACCCAGCCACATTGCAAACATTTTTTATACTTAGCAAAGAGTTGGATGTGTATTCATTTACTCCAGATTCTACTGATTTCTTCAATCAAACATCTGTGGGATGTGCTGCGGAAACAAGTTCAGTCTACAGTGACACCACCTAAAGAAAGTGCTGCTAATGTCTTGGGGTCCAGGATACCACAGAACACCTTCAGAAGTCTTGTGGATTTCATGTCTACACAAGATAGGGTTGTTTTGACAGCACTGGACTGCACAATATTTGGACTATAGTGTTGTGGCTGATCGGTCTATATTGTTCTTACTAGAGTTGAGCAAAAGTGAACATGAACCTTACTGCTGGCATCCGCATGGCTTCATCTCATTAGTACGCCCAACGCAACATCATTTGTTTGTCACACTGCTTAGATGATGCCTAATACTAATAATAATAATCAGAAAAGGTACTGGGGATGCCGACAAATCGGAGGACATTACCAGGGCTCTGGTCCAGATGCCATGGGATACTTCTGTGGCTAAAGGAACAGGGTCTTGTGAAACCTTTTACTCAGCGCTACTAAACATGTAAAAGAAATATGCATCAATATAGTATTTTCATCTAGTAAGATTTATTTTTTGTAAACCTACCGTAGTGTTTGCATTTGTACTCATCTTTTTTGGGAGATATGCGCACACAATGTCTTTTTGAGGTGGATTCTGCCTGAAACATACCTGAATAAGCATTGAAAAAACATCAACAAGAATTAAAATGCATATTCTTAGTCATTTAAAGGGAAGGTGAAGCAATTTTGTTTTTGTATTAAAAATGATTGTTTATATAAACAATTATTTTTAATACAAAATTATTTTTTTTAACTTTAATATCTTTTTTATTATTAATTATTTTTGCAGCCACTGGGCACCGCCATTTTCCTTTGCAGGAGTGTAAGAGTCCCAGCACGACACTTACACTCTGCAAATACGGCAGCCCTGGGCATAGGAGGCTGCGGTCGGCGTCCGACCCCATACCTATCATTGTGCTGCTCCCTGCTGTGATCTGGCCACGCCCCCTGGGCTGTCTCCACATCACAGCAGAGGCAGGAGGTCGGCACCATCTTTCTTCAGCCCACAGTGTATCTGTGAGCTCCACTGTGACTTGAGAGCTGTGAGAGCTGCGCTGTTATAGGAGGGGCAGCTTCATCTGTCTCTCCTTTCACACTGATAGCAGCGGCCATTACCTGTCCTCTACTATGCTGCCTGGTGTGTGGCTGTGATCTCTAGAATCGCTGGAGAGGATGAAGTGCTGCGGTCTGATGTCCTCTTATCAGGAGCTGCAGAGAGGTAACACGGGGGAGGGGGAGGCTCTGTGCTGCTCCGACCCTGCCTCTCACTGTAGCTCCTCACAGGACATCAGACCATGTATCTATCACTATACTGTGCTGAGCCGAGTATCTAATCCTCTCCTGTGTGATATTGTCTGCTGAGCCGTGTATCTAATCCTATCTTGTATGATACTGTCTGCTGAGCCGTGTATCTAATCCTATCCTGTGTGATACTATGCTGAGCCGTGTATCTAATCTTATACTGTGTGATACTGTCTGCTGCGCCGTATATTTAATCCTATCCTGTGTGATACTATGCTGAGCCGTGTATCTAATCCTATACTGTGTGATGATGTCTGCTGAGCTGTGTATCTAATCCTATCATGTATGATACTGTCTGCTGAGCCATGTATCTAATCCTATCCTGTGTGATACTATGCTGAGCCGTGTATCTTATCCTATGCTGTGTGATACTGTCTGCTGCTCCGTGTATCTAATCCTATCCTGTGTGATACTATGCTGAGCCGTGCATCTAATCCTATACTGTGTGATACTGTCTGCTGAGCTGTGTATCTAATCCGATACTGTGCTGACCTGTGTATCTAATCCTCCTGTGGAATACTGACTGCTGAGCAGTGTATCTAATCCTCCAGTGTGATACTGACTGCTGAGCTGTGTATCTAATCCACTCCTGTGTGATACTGTATGCTGAGATGTGTATCTAATAATCCTCTCCTGTGTGATATGGACTGCTGAGCCGTGTATCTAATAATCCTCTCCTGTGTGATACTGACTGCTGAGCAATGTATCTAATCCTATCCTATGTGATACTGTCTGCTGAGCCGTGTATCTAATCCTATCCTGTGTGATACGGTCTGAGCCATGTATCTAATCCTATTCTGTGTGATACTGTCAGTTGAGCCATGTAGCTAATCCTATCCTGTGTGATACTGTCTGGTGAACCGCATATCTAATCCTCTCCTATGCACTCCTCTCCCCCCTGCATGTCTTTCCCCATTGCACACACAACTCAATGAGTGCGATAACAGGAGCTGCAGGGGTCATGCTGTATTATGGCATTATGTGTGATCTATATGATGGTATTATGTGATCCGTATGGTCGTGTTATGCTTGATCAGTATTGAGAGAATTATATGGTGGTATTGTGTGTGATCTATATGGCGGTATTATGTGAGATCTATGTGGCGGCATTGTGAGAAGTATGTGGCGGTATTGTGTGATCTATATGGCGGTATTATGTGAGAACACTGGCAGCATTATGTGTGATCTATATGGCGATATTATGTGTGATCTACATGACGGTATTATGTGAGAACACTATGGCAGTATTATCTTCAGAAAGGTGACCCATTCTATGGTGGTCCAGGCTGAGCAGCTGCACACAGGTCTGGGGTAATAGAGGGGGCAGCATGACCTCCAGTTAACTGCAGTCAGGGCTGGTGAGGCAGCTGAAGAAAGGGGTCTCATTTTTATCGTTACTATTTAGCTACATTTCCTTCCCATGTCACCCCGTACTTCGCCTGTCGCCCTGCTTTCACACATCGCCAGGACAGGATGGAGAAGACAGGATCTGAGGAGGGGAATGGGGTCTGCATGCAAAGTCTGGATCAGAACAGGCCATCAATCTGCATAAATGTTTCCTGGATTTCTGTGGAGCAGACAAGCAGGCGGTCCATCCATGTGTATAAAAGACAGCACTCTATGTACAATCCCTGGCTGCTCCGCACACCGAACATGGCTCCCCCTATAGACCAGCACACTGCTCTCCTGAAGTGCTGCTGTCACCCTGCTCCCTCCACCATATATCTCCCAGAATCCTTGATGCCTGCCATCCTCGGTGACTGTTTACTTGTCAGTATAAGGCTACTTTCACACTTGCGTCGGTACGGGGCCGTCGCCATGCGTCGGCCCAACGTACCGACGCACGTTGTGAAAATAATGAACAACGGGGCAGCGGTTGCAGTTTTTCAACGCATGCGCTGCCCCATTGTAATGTCCAAGGAGGAGGGGGCGGAGTTTCAGCCGCGCAAGCGCGGTCAGAAATGGCGGACACGACTCACAAAAAAAGTTACATGTAACTTTTTTGTGCCAACGGTCCGCCAAAACACGACACATCCGTCGCACGACAGATGCAACATGTGGCCATATGTCGCAATGCATCACTAATGTAAGTCTATGGTGAAAAAACGCATCCTGCGGACAACTTTACAGGATGCGTTTTTTCTCCAAAACGACGCATTGAGATGTCCGTCAAAAGACGCTAGAGTGAAAGAAGCCTTAGCTGTGCAGTCACTGGGTTCCTGAATATCATCCTCTCTTATCCATTAGCAAACACCAGAAGGGGAGGAGAGGAGTGACATCACACATGTCAGCAGACTCCGCCAATAATAATTGCAGTGCTGTAATGTGAGCTATTTGTACACTAGGTTTTTGTGAAATTTCAGCAGCTGCTCCCCCTAGTGTTTAAAAGTGGAAATTCCAAAACTTTTCAAATTATTTTTCATATTTTACTAAATTCTAAACAAATGATAATATCTTTTAAGAAAATGTAAACATTAATTCTTTACATTTTTTCAATTGCGGTAAAAAAAATTTTTTTGATGGCACCTTCCCTTTAAAAGGAACTTTGCGTGCATACAGTATGTTCAGATTTTTTTTTAACTGCTTTAGACTTAAAGGGACTCTGTCACCCCCAAAATCAAATGAGGTCAGCCCACCGACATCAGGGGCTTATCTACAGCATTCTGTAATGCAGTAGATAAGCCACCGATGAATCCTGAAAGATAAGAAAAAGAGGTTATATTAGGCCGGCGTCACACTGGCGAGTTTTACGGACGTAAGAGCGCAGAAACTACGTCCGTAAAACTCGCATTACATACGGCACAATTATTCTCAATGGGGCTGCTCCTATTAGCCGTATATTACGGTTCAGTATTATACGGCTTTCTACGGCCGTACAAAATCGCAGCATGCTGCGTTTGTCACCGTATTGCGCAAAAAAATCGCTAATGAAAGTCTATGGGGGCGAGAAAAATACGGATTCCACACGGACCTGCAGTGTGACTTGCGAGAAATACGCAGCGCTGTTAGTGAAAAGTCGGTAATTCAATTGACGGCTTTTCATTTCTCCTGCACAAACCCGACAGGATATGAGACATGGTTTACATACAGTAAACCATCTCATATCCCCTTTTTTTTCCATATTCCACACTACTAATGTTAGTAGTGTGTATGTGCAAAATTTCAGCGCTGTAGCTGCTGAAATAAAGGGTTAAATGGCGGAAAAAATTGGCGTGGGCTCCCGCGCAATTTTCTCCGCCAGAATGGTAAAGCCAGTGACTGAGGGCAGATATTAATAGCCAGGAGAGGGTCCATGGTTATTTGCCCCCCGTGGCTAAAAACATCTGCCCCCAGCCACCCCAGAAAAGGCACATCTGGAAGATGCGCCTATTCTGGCACTTGGCCACTCTCTTCCCACTCCCTGTAGCGGTGGGATATGGGGTAATGAAGGGTTAATGCCACCTTGCTATTGGAAGGTGACATTAAGCCAGATTAATAATGGAGAGGCGTCAATTATGACACCTATCCATTATTAATCCAATTGTTGGAAAGGGTTAAAAAACACACACACACACACATGATTTAAAAGTAGTTTAATGAAATAAACACAGTGGTTGTTGTAATAATTTATTGTTCTCTCAATCCATCAGGAACACCCTCGCTTGGAAAAATAATAAACGCACAAGATACATACCTTCTGGTGAACCGTCTCGTCCCACGAAGTAATCCATCTGAAGGGGTTAACTAATATTACAGGCAGGAGCCCTGCTAAATGCAGCTGTGCTCGTGCTTGTAATTCCCCGGCGAATGAATGAAATGTAGGTCATTGACCTACATTTCCTTCAGTCGCGGTGATGCGCCCCCTGGTGGATGTCCTCATATGACCTGGAGCGTGGGAAAAAGTTCCCAGGCTGCAGTTCATGAGAACATCCACCAGAGGGCGCCTCACCGCGACTCAATGTAAGTATAGATCACTGCTTTCCTTTCAGCACCTGGGGATTACAGGTACGAGCGAGTGGTTTATCGCAGCTCGTGCCTGTAATATTAGTTAACCCCTTCAGATGGATTACTTCGTGGGACGAGACGGTTCACCAGAAGGTATGTATCTTGTGCGTTTATTATTTTTCCAAGTGAGGGTGTTCCTGATGGATTGAGAGAACAATAAATTATTACAACAACCACTGTGTTTATTTCATTAAACTACTTTTAAATCATGTGTGTGTGTGTTTTTTAACCCTTTCCAACAATTGGATTAATAATGGATAGGTGACATAATTGACGCCTCTCCATTATTAATCTGGCTTAATGTCACCTTCCAATAGCAAGGTGGCATTAACCCTTCATTACCCCATATCCCACCGCTACAGGGAGTGGGAAGAGAGTGGCCAAGTGCCAGAATAGGCGCATCTTCCAGATGTGCCTTTTCTGGGGTGGCTGGGGGCAGATGTTTTTAGCCACGGGGGGGCCAATAACCATGGACCCTCTCCTGGCTATTAATATCTGCCCTCAATCACTGGCTTTACCATTCTGGCGGAGAAAATTGCGCGGGAGCCCACGCCAATTTTTTCCGCCATTTAACCCTTTATTTCAGCAGCTACAGCGCTGAAATTTTGCACATACACACTACTAAAATTAGTAGTAATATAAAAAAGACAAGAACCATAATGAGCCTGACCCGGGAGACAAAACAACACAAGTGTGATAATAAATGATAACCCGGGCGCTTAATTCATTGCTCCAGCAACATTATATAGAAAGGAGAAACAAGGAGCCGAAAGTACAAATTAAAAGACAAAAGTAAAACGCGTTGGGGCACTCTCACCGGTGGGACCCTCTTTTGTCTACCTCCCCTCATTGTGGTAAGCATGGCACCCCTCTATTGTTATTGCTGTGTGGCGAGATTTTGTATAAATATATAGGGCACTGGCCCTTACTTTACTACTATCTTTTTTCTATGACCGCACAGCATTGTGCTCATATTAGGTGCTTTGTGCTTCCCACTTCTCCAGCACTGCGTATTATATTGGCATGTATTATCTTTCCATCTTTTATCTGTACTTATGTACGGTCATTACATTGAGTGGCTGGGGGGGCTGACAGACTGAGGTGTTCCCTTTCTTGTCCCCCTTATGTATTGTCGTGGTATTTTCCATTACTTTGCTTTTTGTCCTATTTTTAATCAATAAACTATCTTTGTACATTTGTACTTTCGGCTCCTTGTTTCTCCTTTCTATATAAAATTAGTAGTGTGGAATATGCAAAAAAAAAGGGGGATATGAGATGGTTTACTATATGTAAACCATGTCTCATATCCTGTCGGGTTTGTGCAGGAGAAATGAAAAGCCGGCAATTGAATTACCGACTTTTCACAGATATCGCGCTGAATGAAATATAAATACAGAATCTATATATATAATTGTCTAAGGGTTTTTCCGTCTGTCTGTCTGTCTGTCTGTCTTTCTGTCTGTCTGTCTTTCTGTCTGTCTGTCTGTCTGTCCTGGAAATCCCGCGTCTCTGATTGGTCGAGGCCGCCAGGCCTCGACCAATCAGAGACAGGCACAGCATGGCGACGATGATGTCATAATGGAAATCCCACGTCTCTGATTGGTCGAGGCCGCCAGGCCTCGACCAATCAGCGACGGGCACAGTATCGACATAGATGTCATAATGGTTGCCATGGCGACGATGATGTCATAAAGGTTGCCTCGACCAATCAGCGACGGGCACAGTCTGCCGCGAATTCTGGAATCATCATTGTCCATATACTACGGGGACATGCATATTCTAGAATACCCGATGCGTTAGAATCGGGCCACAGTCTAGTATATATATATGTGTCTCAATGACATATATATATATATATATATATACTGTATATATGTTTTCCCGAACATTTGAGCACATAAATCCATTAGATGTCGGTTTTGCAAGCCTGCGCGAAAATCTCGCAGTACGGATGCCATACGGATTACATACGGAGGATGCCATGCGCAAACAACGCTGACACACCCTGACTACGGATCACTATTTTGGGAACATTTCTCCATATTATGGCCGTAGTACGGACGTATAATACGTGGCGTATTGTCTTACGCCAAGTGTGACGCCGGCCTAATACTCACCCAGGGGCGGTCCCGCTGCGGTCCGGTCTGATGGGCATCGCGGTACGGTGCCTCCTATCTTCATTTGATGATGTCCTCTTCATGTCTTCACGTTGCAGCTCCGGCGCAGGTGTACTTTGTCTGCCCTTTTGAGGGCAGAGCAAAGTACTGCAGTGCGCAGGTCCCGGGAAAGGTCAGAGAGGCCTGGCGCCTGCGCACTGCAGTACTTTGCTCTGCCCTCATTAGAGCAGACAAAGTATGGCTGCGCTGGAGCTGCAGCAGGAAGACAAGAAGAGGACATCATCGAATGAAGAGAGGAGGCCCCGGACAGCAATGCCCATCGGACCGGACCGCAGCGGGACCGCCCCTGGGTGAGTATAATCTAACCTCTTTTTCTCATCTTTCAGGTAACATCGGTGGCTTATCAGAATGCTGTAGATAAGCATTACAGAATGCTGTAGATAAGCTTCTGATGACGGTGGGCTTACCTCATACACAATTTTGTGGGTGACAGGTTCCCTTTAAAGTGGTTGAAAGAAGGGAACTGACCATTCTACTAGCGGCTTCCTCTTGAAAGCCACTTACTATTAACACATATAATTTAAAGAAAACAAACACCGTCTGCAAAGCGGCTGCAAAAGACATAGGAAGAGATGTCAAAAAAGACGTTTTATGAGAAATGCTGATGGTGTTTTCACGACATATTTTTTGCATCAAATACCGGCATCTAAAAAACACTGTACACCCTTACAATACAGGTCCTTCTCAAAAAATTAGCATATAGTGTTAAATTTCATTATTTACCATAATGTAATGATTACAATTAAACTTTCATATATTATAGATTCATTGTCCACCAACTGAAATTTGTCAGGTCTTTTATTGTTTTAATACTGATGATTTTGGCATACAACTCCTGATAACCCAAAAAACCTGTCTCAATAAATTAGCATATCAAGAAAAGGTTCTCTAAACGACCTATTACCCTAATCTTCTGAATCAACTAATTAACTCTAAACACATGCAAAAGATACCTGAGGCTTTTAAAAACTCCCTGCCTGGTTCATTACTCAAAACCCCCATCATGGGTAAGACTAGCGACCTGACAGATGTCAAGAAGGCCATCATTGACACCCTCAAGCAAGAGGGTAAGACCCAGAAAGAAATTTCTCAACAAATAGGCTGTTCCCAGTGTGCTGTATCAAGGCACCTCAATGGTAAGTCTGTTGAAAGGAAACAATGTGGCAGAAAACGCTGTACAACGAGAAGAGGTGACCGGACCCTGAGGAAGATTGTGGAGAAGGACCGATTCCAGACCTTGGGGAACCTGAGGAAGCAGTGGACTGAGTCTGGTGTGGAAACATCCAGAGCCACCGTGCACAGGCGTGTGCAGGAAATGGGCTACAGGTGCCGCATTCCCCAGGTAAAGCCACTTTTGAACCATAAACAGCGGCAGAAGCGCCTGACCTGGGCTACAGAGAAGCAGCACTGGACTGTTGCTAAGTGGTCCCAAGTACTTTTTTCTGATGAAAGCAAATTTTGCATGTCATTCGGAAATCAAGGTGCCAGAGTCTGGAGGAAGACTGGGGAGAAGGAAATGCCAAAATGCCTGAAGTCCAGTGTCAAGTACCCACAGTCAGTGATGGTGTGGGGTGCCATGTCAGCTGCTGGTGTTGGTCCACTGTGTTTCATCAAGGGCAGGGTCAATGCAGCTAGCTATCAGGAGATTTTGGAGCACTTCATGCTTTCATCGGCTGAAATGCTTTATGGAGATGAAGATTTCATTTTTCAGCACGACCTGGCACCTGCTCACAGTGCCAAAACCACTGGTAAATGGTTTACTGACCATGGTATTACTGTGCTCAATTGGCCTGCCAACTCTCCTGACCTGAACCCCATAGAGAATCTGTGGGATATTGTGAAGAGAAAGTTGAGAGACGCAAGACCCAACACTCTGGATGAGCTTAAGGCCGCTATTGAAGCATCCTGGGCCTCCATAACATCTCAGCAGTGTCACAGGCTGATTGCCTCCATGCCACGCCGCATTGAAGCAGTCATTTCTGCCAAAGGATTCCCGACCAAGTATTGAGTGCATAACTGAACATTATTATTTGATGGTTTTTTAGTTTGTTATTAAAAAACACTTTTATTTGATTGGACGGGTGAAATATGCTAATTTATTGAGACAGGTTTTTTGGGTTATCAGGAGTTGTATGCCAAAATCATCAGTATTAAAACAATAAAAGACCTGACAAATTTCAGTTGGTGGATAATGAATCTATAGTATATGAAAGTTTAATTGTAATCATTACATTATGGTAAATAATGAAATTTAACACTATATGCTAATTTTTTGAGAAGGACCTGTATATGGCTCAGAGATATAGAGCTAGAATAGATAACATAGTAGGAGGGAAATGTAATGTTAAGCCATTTAATGTAAAGTATGACAGTTTACATTTCACTGTAGAGCATCTACAATGTCATCATTGCCTGATAGACCGAGGAAGCAGCTACTCTGTGTCCACATCTCCACTAATAGACGTGAATGCAATCAGTAGCCTTTCGCTTCTTTAGCTCTTGCACGCAGCATCTAGTAAACTGTTAAGATTTTAGCTAAAGGGCAAATCAGTGGTTCAAGCTTTTCTGTTTGATGTGCATGTTCTCTACTACTGACCCAAAAAAATTCAGGTCTAATAAATTGACTTTAATGGCTTTCTTACTCGCTCAAATGTTTTCAATTTAATTGGGTTTACTACCCTATTTCTGATCTACATTGAAAAGTTCAAAGCATGGATGCTAATAGTTTCCTTCTAATTACTGCATAATGAACAAAGGTCTGATAGAGCAATTTGAGAGGTTGGACTTTAAGCATATAAGACTCTTTGGAAATAATACATGCTAAAAGCTGCAGTTAGCAAGTGTACCAATATAATGGAATGGTCTAGCTATGCTCCATGAGAACTGCCTCTAAAAAAATAGAATTCCATTTATTTTTCAGCTAATGACAAGTTAAGGATCGAGCGGAGTACATGAAGATTGAACTAAGACTCAGAGTCTTTTGGTATACCACCATATTGTGCATATGTACAGCATTATATTACAGAAAATTAACCCTAGAAATTGTGCTTTGTAATACAAAATCTAATGAAGCATGCTGTCAGAAAAAAAACTCTTCCATGTAATCTCATGGATATAGAGATACTTTAGAAAAGAAAAGTTTAATTGCCACGTTGTGGCTCTGTACAGTTGTACAGAGCAACAGTATAAAATTCTGCATGAGTACACACTAGTCCTGAAAGATTTATATGAGAAGGGTTTTTCTTATAGAGAACTACCTGAAGAACCCGGCATTGCCTGGGCATAGTAACTAGCTGTGGTTAGTTATAACAAATTATAATGATTATCCTCCATCCCATAGTCCTGTGTCCATATACCCATCATACAGATCCTCCATTCCATAGTCCTGTGCCCATATACCCATCATACATATCTTCCATTCTATAGTCCCGTGCCCACATACTCATCACACATCCTCCATCCCATAGTCTTGTGCCCATACTCCCATCATACATATCCTCCATCCCATTGTCCTGTGCCCGTATACCCATCACACATCCTCCATTCCATAGTTCCATGCCCATATACCCATTATGACATCATCTTCACCATGGCAACCATTATGACATAACCGTCACATTACAACCTATTATGACATCATCATTGCCATGGCATTCATTATGACATTATCTTCGCTGTGGCAACCTTTATGATATCATTGTCACCATGGCAACCATTATGACATCGATACACACACACACATACACACATACACTCGTTTTTATATATAGAGAATGATTGTATCATATGAAATTAGTTGTCATGTCGGACGCTGTTCAGACCAGGTCATTCGACAGACAGCGGTAATTCCGCTTTTGACCACTATTTGCTCATTGGCGTCGGCTAGATTTTATCTAGCTGTTCCGGGGTTAATTTACCTGATCCTCGGATTGGAAGCTGGGCCATGCCCATTGCCTTTAAATAGTTCTCCTGATCATTGGGCGTCGCCGAATATAGCTTCTGTCATGTGCGTTGTTATCTCGGTCTGGAGTGGAGAGCTGGTTGTTGGAGATTTGTTGCTGTTGGTGTATTTTCCTTAGTCTTATTTACTCCTTCCTATATTTGTATTTATTTTGCCCTGCACATTTATAGTGTATTCCTGAGTGACTGCGGCGTGGTGTATATTTTCCTTTATCCTTGTCTGTGCTAACTGTGGGTATTGGTGTATTACCTCTTCACTGGGTGGTGGTCGGAGGTTTCAGCCTAGAGTTGAAACAGGAGACAGGGTGAGGTTCGAGGCCTGGACATGCCCACCATCAGTGTAAACTCCAGGTATGGGGTCAGTCGGGATTTCCCTAGTCTGAGGGAAATTGCAGGGGTCCGGGTTATTAGCTCTCGCTCACCTAGTCTCCCCATGACATTAGTGCATAACAGATTTTAATAAATGTAGAAAAAATACCTTATGGGCACAGAAACAAAGATATATGGGAAAATCACCTGAATTGCAGCCCATTATTAATAAAGAGTTAGTTGTTAGCATATCACGTAAAATAAATTACTGGAGTGTGGCAGAAGAATATTGAGACACTGAGAAATGCAGCTCAACATAAAATACTAGCACAAGTAATGCAACTATTTGACAAATGATGGATAATCCACCAAAAAAAATCTATTTGATACCACAAGTGGCATAAATTGTAGACTTTACAAATTATATAGGTGATATACATTAAGGGAACCTGTCACCATGAAAATGCCTCCCAATCTACAGGCCCCATGTTATAGAACAGAGATGGCTTTGCTGATTGATATATAGCTTTGTGAGAAAATGCTGAGTATAGCCTATGTTTTAAATTTGTAATCCTTTGCACTTTCTGGGATATTTGGTCCAGTGGGTGGTCCTATCAGTGACTGACAGCTATATCTCTCTGCACTCATATATATACAAAGCTGTCAGTCACTGATAGGACCGCCCACTGGACCAAAAATCCCAGGACGAGCAGAGGATCAAAGGATTAAAACACAGAGTATGCTGAATCTTTACTCATAAATCTCTACATCAATCCGCTCAGCTCCTCCTGTTCTATAACAAGGTGCCTGTAAATTGGACAGCATTTTCATGGTGACAGGTTCCTTTTAAAATATGTATACTAAATGGACAAAAGTATTGGAATAAAGCTACTAATCACTGAATTCTGATTTTTCACACAGTCCCAGGAGTAGCAAATTGGGCCCTTACCCACGTGGTCTGTTTTTAAAAGCATTTGTGAAAGAAGGTAAGTACTTCCCTTCTACTAACCTCACTCTATCCAACATCGAAATTACCCTGGAGGGATCAACCATAACTCCCAAGCAGCATGCCCGCTGTCTTGGGGTCATATTCGACACCGAACGTTCCTTTACTCCCTATATCCGATCACTCACTCGCTCTTGTCACCTGCATCTTAAAAACATCTCCAGAATCCGACCTTTTCTCACCTTTGAAACTGCTAAGACTCTTATTGTCGCTCTTATTTATTCTCGTCTGGACTACTGCAACTCCCTTCTGATTGGTCTCCCTCTTACCAAACTTTCCCCTCTCCAATCCATCTTGAATGCAGCAGCCAGAGCCATATTTCTGTCCAGCCGCTTCACCGATGCCTCCACCTTGTGCCAGTCATTACACTGGCTACCCATTCGCTACAGGGTCCAATATAAACTCATCTCTCTCACCCACAAAGCCCTCCACAGTTCTGCACCACCTTATATCTCCTCTCTTATCTCCGTCTATCGCCCTACACATGCCCTCTGTTCTACAAATGACCTAAGACTAACATCCCCCGTAATCCAAACCTCGCATCTCCGTCTCCAAGAATTCTCTTGTGCTGTGCCAGCTCTCTAGAATGCACTTCCCCAGACGATCAGACTGATATTTATCCCCGACCTATTCAAGCGTGCTTTGAAAACCCATCTCTTCAAACAAGCCCTGCTCCCTCCTTCCAAATATTATTCTGAATCTGCACCCTACTATTCATCTGTCTCCACACCCTCCATGCACATGATAACTGCACTTGATACTTGACTATTGCACTTAAACACACAGGCCGAGGACCGGATCAAGCAGCTTTATATGAAAATCCCTATTTATTATAATTGCCTGACCTGAAATAACAATCACTTTTCACTAGTGTTGAGCGATACCTTCCGATACTTGAAAGTATCGGTATCAGATAGTATTGGCCGATACCCGAAAAATATCAGATATCGCCGATACCGATACCCGATACCAATACAAGTCAATGGGACTCACGTATCGGAAGGTATCCTGGATGGTTCCCAGGGTCTGAAGGAGAGGAAACTCTCCTTCAGGCCCTGGGATCCATATTCATGTAAAAAATAAAGAATTAAAATAAAAAATATGGATATACTCACCCGTCCGGGGGCCCCTGGACCTTACCAATTGTAACCGGCAGCCTCCATTCCTAAGAATGAGCAGTTTAAGACCTTCGATGATGTCGCGGCTTGTGATTGGTCGCGTGCCGCTCATGTGACCGCTCACGCAACCAATCACAGGCTGTGACGTCATCGCAGGCCCTAAACTCCTCAATGAGGAGTTTAGGACCTGCGGTGACGTCACGGCCTGTGATTGGTCGCGTGAGCGGTCACATGAGCGGCACGCGACCAATCAGAAGCCGCGACGTCATCGAAGGCCCTTCACGCGCTCATTCCTAGGAACGGAGGCTGCCGGTTACAGCGGTAAGGTCCAGGGGCCGCCGGAGAGGTGAGTATATCCATATTTTTTATTTTAATTCTTTATTTTTTACACGAATATGGATCCGATTCCGATTCCGATTTCCGATATCACAAAAGTATCGGAACTCGGTATCGGAATTCCGATACCGCAAGTATCGGCCGATACCCGATACTTGCGGTATCGGAATGCTCAACACTAATTTTCACCTATTGTGTCCCCCCATTTCCTTGTAGATTGTAAGCTTGCGAGCAGGGACCTCACTCCTAATGTCACTGTTTAAATTGTCTTAACTTGTACTGAATTTTTTGTCTGTACATGTCTTCGCTTAATTGTAAAGTGCTGCGGAATATGTTGGCGCTATATAAATACAAAATTATTATTGTTATTATTATTATTACTAGAAAGATCACTGAATAAGAGTCTAGCAAATGTAAGTGTTATATAACACAAGAGTGCATTACATTTCTTCCCCCCTAAATTTTCTACGATCAACCATTAGTGGTATTATTGAAAAATGGAAATGTTTAATAGCGACCACAATGCAGTCCCAAAGTAAAGGCCTCATGAGTTACATAGCATACCAAAGTCCTGAGATACATACTGCATAAAACTCACCAATGCTCAGCTGACTAATTCTAAAAATCCAAAAACTTCTGCTGACATCAACATCAACACAATAACTATGTGCCAGGAACTTCACAGCATGGGTTCCCATGACCAACCAGCTTCATTCAAGCCTGGTATAACCAAGCACAATGCCAAGCATCAGACTGAGTGGAAACTTGTACTGTGCAAACATCAAGCTTCTCTGACCGGTAGTTGTATGGATGAGTTGAGATTTGGTGAGTGCCAGGTGTGTGTTACCTGCTTGACTGCTAACCTTAAAGTTTGGTAGAATAGGGATAATGCTATGCCTTTTCCAGGGGTTAGAATAGTTTATGGAAGAACTTTTGTGGAAGTGCTTCAGTGTATAAAGAAAGGTCCACAAAGGGACAGTTGGGTGAGTGTCATATAGAAGAATTCAAATGACCTGCACACAGACACAGCTCTACCTAAAACCTTTAGGATAAACAGGATAGCAGATTGCAAGCCTGGTAAGCATGCCCAGTATCAGTGTCTGACCTCACAAATGTTCTTCTGGATGTGTAAGGGGGTGTGCAGGCAGCTGGTTTGAGCCCTGCATTCCTGTGCATGCCTACCTAATGAAACTGGGTACTTTTTGTGTTTGCTGTGTGCCCTGTGTAGTTTATGATATTTGACACTGTTTAATATGATAATGGCTGACAGTGTTCTGATATCTGTGTGTTAGGGACAGGAATAGAGACAGTCAGTGGCAGAGGTAGGTTAGCATTAGTAAGGGTTATGGCAGTGTAGTTACACGTTAGTGTTAAGGGGGCGCTGTAGAGTAGGAGATTAGATTGTGTTGAGAACTGGTTTCAGCTGGAGTAGTGACAGTTGAGAAAGGGGTGGAGCCAGTGTAGTGGCAGGGAGAGTGCCTTCCTGAGGTAATTTTCCATTAGTGGGAGGAGCTAGAGCAGAGTGAGAGGAATTGTTCTAGAAGGAGTTGTGACAGAAAGCTGAACAGAGGAACAGTGTAGAGTTGAGAGAGCGAGGCAGCCTGGAAGAATCAGTGGCTAGTCTGTGGGTTACCTCTCGTGACATCCGGGACTTATGGTCCTAAGAGGAATTGCGGAGGCTACCCAAATTTTCGCCCAAGATGGGGAAAGTGGACGGGGAGCACTCAGTATCAGCTAGCTGGATGGTTCAGGAAGCTACGGGCCTGGGAGCCACGGTGCAGGAAGAAAAGCTGAGGGAGCAGACCAGGGAAAACGCAGGAGATGGATTACTTATGTATTGGGAAAATGGATGGATTATAACTGTTATGAAGATGCACAAGTTAAGTAAAATTTTATTGAAAATGAACTTGGACTTTGAGAACATTTGTGTGTGTCTGCAACGGATAGGAGCCATGCATGCTGTGAAGTATTCTGACCCACAGGTGGGTGAAATACATGACACACACAGCACACCACAAAATGGACATTCTGATATTTCTGTAGCGGAGCGTCGGGGTGTGATGAGGAAGCAGCAGCAATCCCAATCCCTTGGTACGGCAACCACCCTGGCCCCCGTTACAGATGAAAGGGCATAAATCACTAAGAAACTTTCCAAAATCTTGTAGAATTCAATCACAAAAGAGTAAAAGGTGGGAAACCACCTCCATATTAATGCCTATGGCTATAGAAGAAGATGCCATAAAAGCTCCAATAGATGTGATGTGTAGGTGTCTAAATATTTTGTACATATAGTGTTTATGATATCTGCAATCTCTAAAAGTAAGGTTAGGTGACTAATGTTTCAGGTGCACTGTATTGTACTACAAGGACAAAACTCCCCATTGATACAAAAATAAAATGTACCAAAAATGTAAAAATGCATTCATCAGGCCGTAAAATCCCACTAAAGGAACACATACTCCAATTCATTAAAACTAGATATCTTCCAATGATGAGGGTGCGTGGCTGTATCAGATGCTCCTGATATGTGAAGGAGAGCATACCATTTCAATAATATAGAGCATCTGACAAGTGTGTGTTTCCATGCACTATGCCAAAAATCTTACTTCATACCTTGGGAGAGCCACAATATGGTAAGCTATGGCATCACAAACCCCTATCCCGCCCCTGGTGTGAAAACTCTCAAAGTAAAAAAAAAAAAATCACAATTCGGCATTCTGTCAACGTTTTGCAACTTTTTAAAGCCAATTTTATTTAACTCAGGATCGTGTCAAATTACCTTATTGAATCAAGTACATTTTCTGCTACATGGCTAGAGGGGTAGGACTTTGGCTATATTATTCGTGAGACTGACTCGATAGAAGCCTGGGGGTCCCATAGGGACAAAAGGCAACTTTTTTTGTTTTTTATTATAGTTACCTTTACCAGTACCCTAGTGTTCCAATGGTTGAAGGCACTTTTCACTCTGTGCCATAGCAATACATATATGTATACGTTATTAAAGCAGACCGTCAATCCACAAGTATAAGAGTTATGACGTCATACCATCTCCTCTCTTATGTTTCCATTTCCAATACAGTCTAGACCTTGATTGTGCATGCTCATATGTTTCAATGGGCTAAAGGAACAACCCAAATAGTAACTATTTATAGGGCTGTATAGGATTCATGGCTATGTTCGGCAGTCTAGTATCTACTGTGCCAGGTTGCGTCTGTCGGCTGTGGTGGAGTGAAAAATTCAAGAGCGACAGGGAGAACAGAATACTTGAAAGTCTAGAGCCCACCCATGGGTTAACACAACCTTGAGCAAGGCTTAACAGGCTTAAAATGTACTGTATATACTCGAGTATAAGCCGACCCGAGTATAAGCCGACCCCCCTAATTTTGCCACAAAAAACTGGGAAAACTTATTGACTCGAGTATAAGCCTAGGGTGGAAAATACAGCAGCTACCGGTGAATTTCAAAAATAAAAATAGATGCTCCATACCGTTCATTATTGCCCCAAAGGAGGTTCCATATAAAGCTGTGCCATATATAATGCTCCATACCGTTGATTATTGCCCCATAGATGCTCCATGTAAAGCTGTGCCATATAGAATGCTCTGCACTGTTCATTATGGCCCCATAGATGCTCCTTATAAAGCTGTGCCATATATAATGCTCTGCACCATTCATTATGGCCCCATAGATGCGCCATATGCAATGCTCTGCACTGTTCATTATGGCCCCGTAGATGCTCCATATAAAGCAGTGCCATATATGCTCTGCACTGTTCATTATTGCCCCATAGATGCTCCATATAAAGCAGTGCCTTATATGCTCTGCACTGTTCATTATTGCCCCATAGATGCTCCTTATTAAGCTGTGCCTTATATGCTCTGCACTGTTCATTATGGCCCCATAGATGCTCCTTATAAAGCAGTGGCTTATATGCTCTGCACTGTTCATTATGGCCCCATAGATGCTCCTTATAAAGCAGTGCCTTATATGCTCTGCACTGTTCATTGTTGCCCCATAGATGTGCCATATAAATCTGTGCCATATATAGTGCTCTGCACCGTTGCCCCATAGATGTGCCATATAAATCTGTGCCATATATAATGCTCTGCACCGTTGCCCCATAGATGTGCCATATAAATCTGTGCCATATATAGTGCTCTGCACCGTTGCCCCATAGATACTCCACATAAATCTGTGCCATATATAACGCTGCTGCTGCTGCTGCAATACAAAAAAACACATACTCACCTCTCTTGCTTGCAGCTCCTCAGCGTCCCGTCCCAGCGTCTCTCTGCACTGACTGATCAGGCAGAGGGCGGCGCGCACACTATATGCGTCATCGCGCCCCCTGACCTGCACAGTCGGAACAAGAGGACGCGAAAACAGAGCGGCGCCTGGCGGGTGGAACGTGGACAGGTGAATATAAAATACTCACCTAGTCCCGGCGATCCTGGCGCTCCCCCAGCCTGTCACACTGTCTCTGGGTGCCGCAGCTCTTCCTCTGTCAGCGGTCACCGGCACCGCTGATTAGAGAAATGAATAGGCGGCTCCGCCCCTATGGGAGTGGAGTCCATAATCATTTCTCTAATGAGCGGTCCCACGTGACCGCTGAACAGGGGAAGAGCTGCGGCACCCAAAGACAGTGTGACGGGCAGGGGGAGCGTCAGGATCGCCGGGACTAGGTGAGTATGCCTCAGCGCCCTCTCCCCCTCACCCGCCGACCCCACCGCCGACCGTGACTCGAGTATAAGCCGAGAGGGGCACTTTCAGCCCAAAAATTTGGGCTGAAAATCTCGGCTTATACTTGAGTATATACGGTAACTTTCCTTTCTGTTGAACTTACAGTAATTTTCTTTGCTTCTAGCTCTTTTCTCCTCCTCCCACCTTCCCTCTCCAGAGAAATCTCTGAGCAGCACCTGTCAAAGAGTCATGATGAATATTTGCACATCCAGTTGGAAAAATGTGTGTCAGGCCATGAGTCAGCCATGTCAGACGTTCCGAGGTCAATATCAAAATAGCACGCAGTTAACCAAGGGAAAATATGAAGTCTTATGTCTGGTTACATTTCAGGGTCAGAATACCAGAGAAATAGCGAATGAGAAAAGGGCAATAACAAATGGGTAGTCAGAACATGGTTCAGAGGTCAGCGGCAGAAGATCAAAACTTACAGCACAGGGATCAAGCAAACACAATGGAGAACACAAGCTTTAGACTTACAGTGATCTGGGCTAGACAGCTCACCTAACCAGCAGGGCAATTACCAAGAACAGGGAGCACCTGTGGAAATCCATGCACCTCCCAGTCTCAGTTAGGTCAATTAAGCTGCCAAGCAAAGCTCAGCATGCCCTAGCACAGAATAGTATGACATAGCTGTCCAAAACTGAGTCCCAGACACTCTGAGCAGAGGAATCGTGACAATGTGTTTCAAATGAAGTACCACAAGGCTCTGTCGAGGCCCCAGTCTTGTTCAATATTTTTATAAATGATCTAAATAAGTGAGGTGAACCTAACCTAATCAAATTTGCAGACTGACACGGGTTTACCATAACAGAGAGGAGCCAGAATGCCATGAACTGATTAGAAGAACTTCACCTTCATATTAAATGGTGTAAATTTCTTTTTGGCTGTGCAGAGGTTCTTCTGCTTAGTTGAGAGCTCCTGGAGCATTAAGGATCTCAGCTGTGCCTGCACTGTTACCCACTCCCATCTCTTATATAGACTGGGTCCTGGCTAGCACTCATTGTCAGAGTTAGCTTATGCTGCATGACTGGAGGTTGTTGTTGGTTATTATGGGGGAAGGCATGGTGGATTTATCTGTGACTGTTGCTAGGTTTTTAGTGTGTGATAATTTCCTTTCTTCTCCTACTTTGGTTTAACCCTGTCCTCCATGCCCTGGTGAATTCCTCTGTTATATGTGTGAGTATATTTGTATGTTTTGGCATTTTTTGGTACCCCTGTTCGAAATATCTTGTTAGACTGGATAGTGTATTACGGTACACTACTGCTCCCCTCTTCACTGGAAGGGGGACGGGTGCAGACTGGGGGCAGATTCAGTAGCTAAGGCAAGGTACGTGGCCCTGGCTTCTTCACCATCAGAAGTAATCTGGGAAGCAGGGTGAGCTTGGGCGCCCCTAGCATTAGGGACAGGGAAAGAGACCCTGGTCCTGGGACACCCAACAGCAGAATCGTGACACATGCAATTCAAAGCTAGGAGGGATAGCTAACACTAGAGAAGACAGAGAAAGGATTCTGAAGTATCTAGAAAAGCTTGAACAATGGGTAGCGACTAGCAGAATGTTATTTAACAGGGAGAAATGCAAGATTCTACATTTGGGCAAGAAAAATTAAAATTACATCTGCAGAAAATTAAATCTACAGTATTAGAACTAAGAGAGAGCTATGGGTCACAAGGGCCCAGAAACGACCAAAAAAGTCCCAATGTATATCTAAAAATATCAACTTTATTAATACATAATAGTAATAAGAACATAACATGTAGGAAACAGGTGAGGCACAGTGCCACAGGGTGTGCACAGACACCACCACAGGAGCATACTAAGGGGGCACAGAGCCGGGATAAAAACATATACCCATCAGAAGACAATGATACTAATGGTAGTGGACTGCATATTGTATTGTTTTAAATGCCCTGGTGACATATTGCTGGAAGTCCAGACAGCTATATAGATAAACAGCAGGCCAAATTACAAAAATAATAACATACTGACCCTGGAGTTATTAGACTCCTATTAGTCAAGAAGCGTTATTGAATTTAGTAACCAAATTTCTTTATTGACATAAACAACATACACATTTAAAACAATGCCTCACAATCAAGCATGAACTTAAAACAGAGATCAGCGAAATGTAAATGCATTGTGCCCAGATAGACCTCAATCCTATGTAAACATCATTCCTTGAATAATTAGTGCGGTAACAACAAAATCAAATTATGGTATGAGAATTATGCTATGCAGCTCTATTGTCCTCAAGCATATGCTTCAAGGAGTAAATTACTCCATCAAGCAATAGGGCAAATGCCCAATTAAAGATTAATATATACAATACTTACTGGGCTCTAATAGCCCCCTCACACCTAAATCATGTACGAAAAAGAGCCCATAACGAGCTAAACTGGGCAGGCTAACGACCAGACCCAACCAATAAACTAGCCAGCCTGAAGAAATTCCCAGCTGATCCGTACCTGCACTGCCGTATTGCGAAATGAATATGCTTAAAGGAAATGAGGAGTACGGGTATAATCCCAGTTCCGAGACATATTACCCGAGACTGACTTCACCACTCAGTCAATGGATTTGGCAGACAGGTTTTTGCAACGTGGATATGGTCAGAAAACAATCAAGAGAGGGCTTTTGAGAGCTAAAAATACCCCGAGAGATACCTTATTATATGGCAATAACAGGAGTATTACAAAGGATGGGAAAGATCAAATACGATTCATTACGGGATACCATAATAAATGGCATGAGTTCAGGCAGATTATTGAAAAGCACTGGGCGGTTCTTCATACAGATCCTATATTGAACTTAATTATACCTTCTAAACCAGGTATTGTGGCCAAGAGATCAAGGAATATCCGAGATATCCTAGTGCATAGTCATTATGAGCCTGAAAAGAAGAAAAAAGTGGTGCCTAACAACTTGGTTGGTTTTTTCCCATGTGGCCGGTGTAAGGCCTGTGGAAATTGTGTTAAAACAAAAAAATTTACCAATTATGACGGGTCTAAGGTATTTCAAATTAGGAATTTTATATCATGTTCAACAAAAGGGGTGATCTATCATTCCACGTGTCCCTGCGGGAAGGTATATATTGGACTTACCAGTAGGGAATTGAAGGTGCGTATCCGGGAGCATGTGCTTGATATAGAAAAAGCCAAAACAATAGATGATTTTGCTAGTTTAAAAACACTCCCGAGGCACTACAAGAAGTTCCATAATTGTGATCCCCGGTTCATGGTTGTTAAGGGCATAGATCTTGTGACTGTAGGCCCTAGAGGTGGAGATCTGGGCAAAGCCCTAGCACAGGTCGAAAGTAGGTGGATTTACCGCCTGGGTACCCTGGCTCCACAGGGTCTCAATGAAAACTTGGGGTTTGGCTCCTTTTTGTAAGCCATCTGTGTTTTGGTCTTTCTGTGCACATATGAGTAGTAGTCGGTCTTTTTAAAGGTTTTTAATTTTGTCGTTGTCTTTGGTGTGGTTTTGTGCTGTTTTTAATTGAGTTTATTCTTTCCAGAAACCGGACGGTGGGGTTGTATTGATGTATGGCCAACATTTTTTTCATCATGGATACCAATGTGACCCTAAAGACGTTGGTTTAAATTATTCCGTTTCCAGGGACCCTACATCTGCCAAAGTCGATGGGTGTCTGTACTTTTGCCAAAATTGCTGTTGGTATAAAGGAGCATATCATTAATCCACCAGGAATCCAATCAATGGACATTGGCATAAGACTGAAAGGCCGGAGATCCTTCCTGGGCAGGAATGAAATGGCGAACTCTCTTGCTGGAGACTATATGATTGAGTTGTATCCAATTTATTGATTCTCATGCATTGTATTTGGTAATTAGCATGTATTTATTTGTATTCATGTTTTGTGTGTGTGTAAGTGGTATTTATATTGTATTTTTATATATATTTATGGCATAGGGATGATGTTGCAAAAAAAAAAAAAAAAAAAAAAAAAAAATTTTTTTGGACCCCTGTGCATTGTATCCAATGAATTAACATGGATGTTGATTCGACAGTGGTCATATTAATTCCATACACACCTATGGCATAGGGAGAAATTACCAAGTGTAATTAAGGTGGTATCATTAGGAGTTTTTTTCACATAGTTTGGACATGTGAGTCTACAGGGACAGGGTGCAATAGAATATTAATGGGATTAGCTGGCTAGTTAGTAAGTGTGTTATGGAGAATCCGTATGGGCTGGTTTTCTTTTAGGGTAGGTAGTGCGTCTTGTGGATTATGTGGGATCATGCGGGTGTTGATGGCATTGATCGGTGCTTCATCCTGCAGGGGTAGCTCCGATCTTGCCTCACTGTCCTATCGCATGGCCCCTTTTCCCTGGCAAAAACTTTGGTTCCTTATATGGTTATTCACATTTATGGCAGCAGTGATGGCGATATGCGCTTGAATGCGGGCGATTGCGGCTTACTTACAGCCCCGATAATAGATTCATTGTTGTTAAGCTGGGTTGGGATACGTCATCGTTTGTAGGTGTTCTGGGAAGTATGACTCATTCAGGGAATACCCTGCCGCGGCTATGGGATTGGTTGCCTCGGCTTTTAAAAGATAGTGACGCCTTACCCATGACACGCCCCCAGGAGGAAGCAAGTGCGAAACGCGCGTCGGGGTTACGGAGTTTCAGCGTGCCACGAGGCCGGGACTGTGTGCTTTGTATAGACCGTGCTCAGGTAATATGTCTCGGAACTGGGATTATACCCGTACTCCTCATTTCCTTTAAGCATATTCATTTCGCAATACGGCAGTGCAGGTACGGATCAGCTGGGAATTTCTTCAGGCTGGCTAGTTTATTGGTTGGGTCTGGTCGTTAGCCTGCCCAGTTTAGCTCGTTATGGGCTCTTTTTCGTACATGATTTAGGTGTGAGGGGGCTATTAGAGCCCAGTAAGTATTGTATATATTAATCTTTAATTGGGCATTTGCCCTATTGCTTGATGGAGTAATTTACTCCTTGAAGCATATGCTTGAGGACAATAGAGCTGCATAGCATAATTCTCATACCATAATTTGATTTTGTTGTTACCGCACTAATTATTCAAGGAATGATGTTTACATAGGATTGAGGTCTATCTGGGCACAATGCATTTACATTTCGCTGATCTCTGTTTTAAGTTCATGCTTGATTGTGAGGCATTGTTTTAAATGTGTATGTTGTTTATGTCAATAAAGAAATTTGGTTACTAAATTCAATAACGCTTCTTGACTAATAGGAGTCTAATAACTCCAGGGTCAGTATGTTATTATTATTAAAACTGAAGTGTTGCCCATTCAGTGGATAGAGGAAATGGGTTGGTGCGTTGTGCTTACTGTATGTTTATCTGTCTTTTGGCAGTGCACATTGTGGTCCAGTATGGACTTTACGGCCAGAGAATTGACCTGGCGTCAGAAGGCTTCTAGTATTTTTCGTACCAGTGCCTCACAGTCAGTGACCGATGTCTCCAATAATTATAAGGATTTGATGAAACAATATAGAAGTTATGTGCACAAAAAGACTAAAGTATGGTGGACCAGGACTACTTTGGAGAACTATGTCTGTCAGAAAATCATCCCTCGAGGGTTAAGGGTGCAGCTGTATCCCACCTTTGATTTGGGCGAACAACAATTGATGGATCGGTGGATGGCATCTGCTTCAGCTTGCTCCCTTGAATTTTTACAAATTATCATTGAGAGTAATACTCTATCTATTAAAAAGATTGAAGATGAAATTAATAGGCTGGACATTCTTCTTAAAAATGATCTCAAGAAGGAACAGCTTGAAACCTTCCTTGGGGAAATCACCAGTGACATGGAGAAATGGGAAAAGGATATTTGCTCAGGGAAAATGAAGAAATATACCAGGGACATGTCCGATTACGAGAACAACAGGGTCTACAGGTGGCAGGAGCCTCGTCCAAGTAGGGAAAGGAGAGAATTGAGAACTACCTCCATTAGCTCCACATCATCTATGTCTGATACTGGCACCTCAAATCAGGGGGCTGATATTGTACCATGGAACAAACGCACCAGGTATGGTGGTAACTCAAGATCACATGACTTTTTCAAAAAGAGACCCTATCAAAGGGATGACAAGATGAAGGTAATCAACTTGTCATCACATGTATTATCTGATGAGCAGACAGCTATCCTTGAAAAGGGTCTCACTTTTTGTCCCTCTTTTTCCCTAGACCCCTTCACATGTGTAAAAGATTTGCATCTGTTCTCAAGAAAGTTGATTCTAAAGAAGCTACATCACAAGGGGCAGGGTGACACTATCTGTGACACTGAGGAGGAGAGGGAGGCTTTGGCTAACCTAGAGGCTTTGGAGTTGGAGAGCAATCCCATTGAGGTGAGTGGATTCCCAAACCATTTGGTGGGGAAGCCAAAGAAATTCCCTGCTCTGAATCTTTGTCCGGCAGTGGAAGTGTTTACGAAGTTGGTGGCTGGGGATATTGAGAAACTTGCCCAGAAGGGCTTTGGCCCATCTAACATCAGGCAGCCGGAGAGGAAGGCTTTGGACATCCTCAAGGGCTGGGGGGACGTTGTTTTCAAACCGGCCGACAAAGGCGGAAATTTGGTAATCTGGCCTCACACCTTATATGAGAAACAAGCATTTAAACTGCTTAACAATCGGGAGTGCTATAAGAAAATGATTGGGAATCCACTTAGGTCTTTCCAGGACCAGTTGAGTGATATCTTGGAAGGGGCATTTGAGGAAGGCTTAGTCCCTAAAAGATTATGGGAACTTATTAAGAACATGCATCCTAGGATGCCCACCCTATATCTTTTACCTAAGATACACAAGGACCCCGTTGACCCCCCGGGTAGACCGATAGTGTCTGGCAACGGGGGCCTTTGTGAGATTGTTACACAGGTTCTAGACTATTATTTAAAGCCTTTGGTGACACAGCTTCCTTCATATATTAAGGACACTACAGCTGCCCTACGTAGACTGGATAATCTTCAACTCAGCCCAAATAGCATCATGGTGACGGCTGACGTAGAGGCACTGTATACCTCGATAAAACATGTCGATGGGATAAATGCTGTGGCTTGGTATTTGGAGTGTAGCAATTTAGATAGGAAATTGGTACAACTGCTGCTTAGGTTATTGGAGTTTGTACTCTCACACAATGTTTTCGTTTTTGGGCGTGGTACGTATCTGCAGTTACAGGGTACCGCGATGGGGGCCTGCTGTGCCCCCTCCTATGCTAACCTTTTTCTGGGGGCTTGGGAGAGGGAGATCTTTATGAGCAACCCCATCCCCCAGGGTCATCTCATCCAGGAATGGATGAGATATATTGATGACATTTGGTTTGTATGGGAGGGGAGCATGGCAGAGCTCAATACCCTGATGAGTAACCTGAACCAGAACAACCGTAATATTAAACTGACCTTCAAGTGTGGGAGGTCGGTTGATTTCCTGGATCTGCAGATACGTGCCCGCCCTGAAGGCGACATTGTGACTAATGTGTTTCGAAAAAGCACAGCCACCAATTCCTTGCTTCATGCTCGGTCAGCACATCTGCCCTCTACGATCAGGGGGATTCCTGTCGGCCAGTTCTTACGAGTTCGACGCATTTGTTCCAATGAAACTGACTTCACCACTCAGTCAATGGATTTGGCAGACAGGTTTTTTGCAACGTGGATATGGTCAGAAAACAATCAAGAGAGGGCTTTTGAGAGCTAAAAATACCCCGAGAGATACCTTATTATATGGCAATAACAGGAGTATTACAAAGGATGGGAAAGATCAAATACGATTCATTACGGGATACCATAATAAATGGCATGAGTTCAGGCAGATTATTGAAAAGCACTGGGCGGTTCTTCATACAGATCCTATATTGAACTTAATTATACCTTCTAAACCAGGTATTGTGGCCAAGAGATCAAGGAATATCCGAGATATCCTAGTGCATAGTCATTATGAGCCTGAAAAGAAGAAAAAAGTGGTGCCTAACAACTTGGTTGGTTTTTTCCCATGTGGCCGGTGTAAGGCCTGTGGAAATTGTGTTAAAACAAAAAAATTTACCAATTATGACGGGTCTAAGGTATTTCAAATTAGGAATTTTATATCATGTTCAACAAAAGGGGTGATCTATCATTCCACGTGTCCCTGCGGGAAGGTATATATTGGACTTACCAGTAGGGAATTGAAGGTGCGTATCCGGGAGCATGTGCTTGATATAGAAAAAGCCAAAACAATAGATGATTTTGCTAGTTTAAAAACACTCCCGAGGCACTACAAGAAGTTCCATAATTGTGATCCCCGGTTCATGGTTGTTAAGGGCATAGATCTTGTGACTGTAGGCCCTAGAGGTGGAGATCTGGGCAAAGCCCTAGCACAGGTCGAAAGTAGGTGGATTTACCGCCTGGGTACCCTGGCTCCACAGGGTCTCAATGAAAACTTGGGGTTTGGCTCCTTTTTGTAAGCCATCTGTGTTTTGGTCTTTCTGTGCACATATGAGTAGTAGTCGGTCTTTTTAAAGGTTTTTAATTTTGTCGTTGTCTTTGGTGTGGTTTTGTGCTGTTTTTAATTGAGTTTATTCTTTCCAGAAACCGGACGGTGGGGTTGTATTGATGTATGGCCAACATTTTTTTCATCATGGATACCAATGTGACCCTAAAGACGTTGGTTTAAATTATTCCGTTTCCAGGGACCCTACATCTGCCAAAGTCGATGGGTGTCTGTACTTTTGCCAAAATTGCTGTTGGTATAAAGGAGCATATCATTAATCCACCAGGAATCCAATCAATGGACATTGGCATAAGACTGAAAGGCCGGAGATCCTTCCTGGGCAGGAATGAAATGGCGAACTCTCTTGCTGGAGACTATATGATTGAGTTGTATCCAATTTATTGATTCTCATGCATTGTATTTGGTAATTAGCATGTATTTATTTGTATTCATGTTTTGTGTGTGTGTAAGTGGTATTTATATTGTATTTTTATATATATTTATGGCATAGGGATGATGTTGCAAAAAAAAAAAAAAAAAAAAAAAAAAAAATTTTTTTGGACCCCTGTGCATTGTATCCAATGAATTAACATGGATGTTGATTCGACAGTGGTCATATTAATTCCATACACACCTATGGCATAGGGAGAAATTACCAAGTGTAATTAAGGTGGTATCATTAGGAGTTTTTTTCACATAGTTTGGACATGTGAGTCTACAGGGACAGGGTGCAATAGAATATTAATGGGATTAGCTGGCTAGTTAGTAAGTGTGTTATGGAGAATCCGTATGGGCTGGTTTTCTTTTAGGGTAGGTAGTGCGTCTTGTGGATTATGTGGGATCATGCGGGTGTTGATGGCATTGATCGGTGCTTCATCCTGCAGGGGTAGCTCCGATCTTGCCTCACTGTCCTATCGCATGGCCCCTTTTCCCTGGCAAAAACTTTGGTTCCTTATATGGTTATTCACATTTATGGCAGCAGTGATGGCGATATGCGCTTGAATGCGGGCGATTGCGGCTTACTTACAGCCCCGATAATAGATTCATTGTTGTTAAGCTGGGTTGGGATACGTCATCGTTTGTAGGTGTTCTGGGAAGTATGACTCATTCAGGGAATACCCTGCCGCGGCTATGGGATTGGTTGCCTCGGCTTTTAAAAGATAGTGACGCCTTACCCATGACACGCCCCCAGGAGGAAGCAAGTGCGAAACGCGCGTCGGGGTTACGGAGTTTCAGCGTGCCACGAGGCCGGGACTGTGTGCTTTGTATAGACCGTGCTCAGGTAATATGTCTCGGAACTGGGATTATACCCGTACTCCTCATTTCCTTTAAGCATATTCATTTCGCAATACGGCAGTGCAGGTACGGATCAGCTGGGAATTTCTTCAGGCTGGCTAGTTTATTGGTTGGGTCTGGTCGTTAGCCTGCCCAGTTTAGCTCGTTATGGGCTCTTTTTCGTACATGATTTAGGTGTGAGGGGGCTATTAGAGCCCAGTAAGTATTGTATATATTAATCTTTAATTGGGCATTTGCCCTATTGCTTGATGGAGTAATTTACTCCTTGAAGCATATGCTTGAGGACAATAGAGCTGCATAGCATAATTCTCATACCATAATTTGATTTTGTTGTTACCGCACTAATTATTCAAGGAATGATGTTTACATAGGATTGAGGTCTATCTGGGCACAATGCATTTACATTTCGCTGATCTCTGTTTTAAGTTCATGCTTGATTGTGAGGCATTGTTTTAAATGTGTATGTTGTTTATGTCAATAAAGAAATTTGGTTACTAAATTCAATAACGCTTCTTGACTAATAGGAGTCTAATAACTCCAGGGTCAGTATGTTATTATTATTAAAACTGAAGTGTTGCCCATTCAGTGGATAGAGGAAATGGGTTGGTGCGTTGTGCTTACCAAATTACAAAAATGTAGCAAATATATATTACCTCAAGAAAATAGGAGCAGATGGGTAAAATGTATCCGGGGTCCGTGCGCCCTCCCCGACGCACGTTTCGGTGACAAGACCTTCCTCAGGGGGAATAATAAGAGGGGTCAAATGTGCCGTTTTATAAATGCCAGTGACCGGAAGTGACCGGAACAAAACCGGAAGTTATTCATTGTTGCTATGGAAAATAATGCGCGTGTCCCATAGTAATAATACCAGACGCTAAAAAGCAGCTTGTGCCCGGTCATACCAAACACCGACAACTGCGTCACACATCGCCACACACCGAGCCGGCACAGGGCCCTGTGTCGCTCGGCGGTGAGCGCGTAGCGGCGCAGGCGCAGTGCGAGGCAAGACAGGGAACAGAACCGCGCATGCGCAAAAGGGCTTTCAGGTAAAGAGCCGCCATGTTGGAAAAGGGAAACATCATCGCAAGCTAAAGCAACACGGATAAAGACGGTAACAAGGCAAGCATAATACATATATCAAGGGATAACAATCATATGAACTACATAATGGACAAAAAAGATATAGATGACAAAATATACAGCAACATATAATAAATGTGCAGATATGAACAATATATACCGGACACAGAGGGAGAAAACCATCATTCAATCTTAACAGGTGCGGCCATATAGAATGCATATGAAAACATAATATAATATATTACATACATGAATTGTGTAAAAAGCAAAAAGAATACGGGTAGGACCTGATAGTAATCTATATATTTAGCTGAAAAGCTTATAATCTTATAGTAATTCAGAATATTCAATCCGTAATGGGCTCCACAATATATCAGAACGATTGATGTATAACGTTCATGTAGAAATAGCCATCAGAATGACAGGGGTCCGAAGTTAGGAATTGTCCATATATCAACATCCACGTACCAGACATCAGGTGAAACACGAAACAACACAACTAGACCTAGATATAAAGTATGTAAATCAATAAAAAATTAGAAACAACATATATGATAAAAAATTAAAAACAACAGCAAAACTAGACTGAAGTGGTACCCTGCACAGATGTGTAGCAGGGAGAGATCACAAGAAAGACGAGAAATTAAAGTGCTCATTAAAACCCCGTGGATGGACCGTGCCAAGTGTCCAAATCCATCGGGACTTTAGTTGAGAGAGGCGCTGAGAAACATTACCCCCCCGAATACCCAGATCAATTGAATCAATGCCTTTAACACGTAGTCCTCTGCTGTTACACATATGGTGCATCTTAAAATGTTTTGGTATTGTTTTCAGGAGGGATGTATCCTCCTGTTCACTGGCCACCTCTATGCCACGCACGTGCTCCCTGACCCGTACCCTTAGTTGGCGTGTCGTAAGGCCAACATAAATCAGGGAGCACGGACACGTGGCATAATAGATGACATTCTTAGACTCACAATTTATTGACTTTTCAATTTTAAAACTATTATGCCCGGAAGAGTCAACAAATGAGTCACTATACTCAATATTTCTACAGGCGACGCAGTGTCCACAAGGCCTACAACCACTCCTGATGGGAATATCATTAAGAAATGTACGAGGGGGCGTACTCTCATAGTGACTACGTATTAGCCGATCCCGCAAGTTTTTTGCGCGACAAAAAGTGATAGCGGGTTTCTTAGGAATAATTTTAGCAATAGTTTTATCGGTCATCAAGATAGGTCACGCTTTCGTAAGGGCAGCACGTACCGACTCGGATTGGGTGCTGAAGTTGGTGACAAACCTCATCACATTCCCATCCTTAGTGTCAGTACGAGTCTGATATAATAAAGTATCCCTATTTGACCACTTAGCCCTATGGTAGGCCCTCTTGATGGCCCTACGACTATACCCTCTTTCAAGAAACCGTTGACCAAGCTTCTCCGCCTCAGCCTCGAACATTGCCTGTGTAGAACAAATACGTCGAAGGCGCAGAAACTGGCCCACGGGCACGGCACAGATCATATGAGCTGGGTGCGAGGAGGAGGCATGTAGCAGCATATTAGTGGATGTGGGTTTACGATAAATGTTAGTACCAATTTTACCATCAAGCTCTCTACGTAGGGACACGTCAAGGAATTCAATTTCATTATGATGTTTTTTGACAGTGAGGCGGATATTAAGATTATTCTTATTAACTCCCGCAAAAAATGAATCCAGAGACGAAGAGGTACCCTGCCAGATGAGGAAGACGTCGTCGATGTACCGCGCCCAGAGCAAGATGCAGTCCACCGACGACGGCCGCTCATCTGACAGGAAGAGGTCCCTCTCCCACAGCCCCAGGAACAAGTTAGCGTATGAGGGGGCAAAGGCTGCCCCCATAGCTGTGCCCTGGAGCTGGAGGTAGAGGGACCCCTTAAAAGTGAAAAAATTATGAGTGAGAGTAAACTCTAACAACTCTAACACAAGAGCCCTGAAGCTAGGGGAGTAGTCGGACATGGCCAAAAAAAATTGGACCGCCCGTAATCCATCATGGTGCCTGATGTTCGTGTATAAAGATTCGACATCAGCTGTCGCTAAAAGGTTGCCCGGATCAAGAGAAAGACCATCAACCGTCCGGAGCAGCTGTGTCGTATCTTTGAGGAAGGAAGGAAGACCCACCACCAATGGTTGTAAAATGGAATCAATCCATTTATTTATCTTCTCCAGGAAATTCCCCCGTCCTGACACTATTGGGCGACCCAGGGGGACATGGATATCTTTATGTATTTTGGGGAGGAGGTACAGTGTAGGGATGGTGGGCTCTTTGACCACCAATGCTGCCGCCAGTTCTTTCGTAATCACTTCAGCATCAACAGCAGCAGAGAGGATGATGGAGAGTTGTGAACAGTAAGCGGACAAGGGGTTAAATGTGAGCTTTTTATAACAGACCGAATTTTTGAGTTGATGGAAGGCCTCCCGTTCATGCATCGTAGTAGGCCAAATAACAACATTACCCCCCTTGTCCGCCGGCTTGAACACAACACCTGGAAGCTGCTGCAGATGGCGTAGCCGCTGTCTCTCCTCCCCAGTTAAATTATCCCCACGGATGTGCTGTGGAATATTCTTGAAGTCATTAGTGACCACCTGCACAAAAAGATCAATTTTGCTACAACTGGAAAGGGGGGGGAATTTCCTGGAGCGAGATCTAATAGATGGGGGTATCCTACCTCCCTCAGTGGATGTATGCTCTTCCGACAACTCCTCCAGTATCCTCAGGGCTGTTTGCTCTTCGTCTGTGGGAAAAAGGGTGTGTAAATTATTATCAAAAAAGTGTCTTTTAAACAATAAGGACCGCGCAAACAGGTGTAAGTCCTTAACAATAGAGAATGTGTCAAGGCCTGCAGCAGGTGAAAAGGATAAGCCCCGATTTAGTAAAGACAGATCAGATGGAGTCAATTTATAGTCACTAAGGTTAATTACCTTATTCCCATTCGACTCCTTGTCTGGAGACCGACCACCCTGGCGTCTATATGGGTGAAAATTGTGTTTGCGAGGTCTCTTATAACCCGTGCCAGACCGAGTTACCATAGATGATGCCGAGGTGTCCGAAGTATCACCGGCTGAAGAAACCGATGAAAGTGAGCTAATACGATTCCTAACATAAGGTTGCGACACCTTTTTAGCCCACCGATACACAGTTTTAAGTTGATAATCCTTAGTGTCACGGTTAAATTTATTAGTTTGATTTTCATGGATTTTTTTCAAAGTTTGATCAAGGGTTTTCTCCAAGTTTAATTTAAAACTCTGGATTTTATCATCAGTGCCCACAGAATGAAGATCCACTTGTGCTACATCAATGGATTTATCCAAATCCTCAATTGATTTTGTGTTCAATCTGATGAGAAGTTGCATCAAAGTTTTAGAGCAGCTGCTACATGCCTCCTCCCACTCCCCAACAAAGTCTGCATCATCAACTGGGTAGGCAGGGGCGACTCTCACTCTCAGGCCTCTAGGGATCATAGAGCGTGACACATATTTTTCTAGAAACGCACGGTTCCACCAAAGTTTAGTGCGTCTAATCAATAAAGTCTGAACAGTGCCACATTTCTCGTCCCACATGCGATCATCTGCCCGCTGAACCCCGACAGCACCTTCCCAAAAAACCTGTTCCATTTGTCCGAGCCAAACACGTTCTCTGGCTCTGTAGTCCATTTTGTCATGTACTAACCCTGTGCAAAACACAGTAAAGATATAATGAATAACCAAACACATGACAGAAAAAAGCATAGCAAAAGATGAAACAATCTATGCCGGAGGTATCCTGCAAATAATAAGGACCAATAAATAGGGATAGTCGCTAACATAAATATAGAGAGAGCTATGGGTCACAAGGGAATGATGGTTTTCTCCCTCTGTGTCCGGTATATATTGTTCATATCTGCACATTTATTATATGTTGCTGTATATTTTGTCATCTATATCTTTTTTGTCAATTATGTAGTTCATATGATTGTTATCCCTTGATATATGTATTATGCTTGCCTTGTTACCGTCTTTATCCGTGTTGCTTTAGCTTGCGATGATGTTTCCCTTTTCCAACATGGCGGCTCTTTACCTGAAAGCCCTTTTGCGCATGCGCGGTTCTGTTCCCTGTCTTGCCTCGCACTGCGCCTGCGCCGCTACGCGCTCACCGCCGAGCGACACAGGGCCCTGTGCCGGCTCGGTGTGTGGCGATGTGTGACGCAGTTGTCGGTGTTTGGTATGACCGGGCACAAGCTGCTTTTTAGCGTCTGGTATTATTACTATGGGACACGCGCATTATTTTCCATAGCAACAATGAATAACTTCCGGTTTTGTTCCGGTCACTTCCGGTCACTGGCATTTATAAAACGGCACATTTGACCCCTCTTATTATTCCCCCTGAGGAAGGTCTTGTCACCGAAACGTGCGTCGGGGAGGGCGCACGGACCCCGGATACATTTTACCCATCTGCTCCTATTTTCTTGAGGTAATATATATTTGCTACATTTTTGTAATTTGGCCTGCTGTTTATCTATATAGCTGAATAAGTAGGAGAACCATAGAGTTAACAGGGTAAAAACAGGGTACTTTATTAAATAGAAATCAAGTGACAACAATATAATACAAAAAGATATAAAATATAGCAGGATGATGTACAAAAACACCAATGTCACCTACCCCCTTGTATAAGTGCAAAGTGCCTATAATAAATAAGGTCGTGCTCCCAATGGGAATATATGCCAGTTAGAGCCCCATAGTAGATAGCTGTAAGGGTATCCCAGGAGCAGCGCTTACCAGTATACAGGTAGTGGGGGAGGTGGCACCGAACGGTATCCCAGAGTGCCCCAACGCACGTTTCGCCTATTGGTATCCCGGCTTTATCAAGGAGATAATCTCCTTGATAAAGCCGGGATACCAATAGGCGAAACGTGCGTTGGGGCACTCTGGGATACCGTTCGGTGCCACCTCCCCCACTACCTGTATACTGGTAAGCGCTGCTCCTGGGATACCCTTACAGCTATCTACTATGGGGCTCTAACTGGCATATATTCCCATTGGGAGCACGACCTTATTTATTATAGGCACTTTGCACTTATACAAGGGGGTAGGTGACATTGGTGTTTTTGTACATCATCCTGCTATATTTTATATCTTTTTGTATTATATTGTTGTCACTTGATTTCTATTTAATAAAGTACCCTGTTTTTACCCTGTTAACTCTATGGTTCTCCTACTTATTCAGTTTATATTTAGAGTGGGGTTAGTTCATGCCTCTTCTTTTGAGGCTATGTCTGGCGTTATTTAACGCATGGAATAGTTACAATGTGGTTTTCTGGTATTTTGTGTATATTATCTATATAGCTGTCTGGACTTCCAGCAATATGTCACCAGGGCATTTAAAACAATACAATATGCAGTCCACTACCTTTAGTATCATTGTCTTCTGATGGGTATATGTTTTTATCCCGGCTCCGTGCCCCCTTAGTATGCTCCTGTGGTGGTGTCTGTGCACACCCTGCGGCACTGTGCCTCACCTGTTTCCTACATGTTATGTTCTTATTACTATTATGTATTAATAAAGTTGATATTTTTAGATATACATTGGGACTTTTTTGGTTGTTTCTGGGCCCTTGTGACCCATAGCTCTCTCTATATTTATGTTAGCGACTATCCCTATTTATTGGTCCTTATTATTTGCAGGATACCTTCGGCATAGATTGTTTCATCTTTTGCTATGCTTTTTTCTGTCATGTGTTTGGTTATTCATTATATCTTTACTGTGTTTTGCACAGGGTTAGTACATGACAAAATGGACTACAGAGCCAGAGAACGTGTTTGGCTCGGACAAATGGAACAGGTTTTTTGGGAAGGTGCTGTCGGGGTTCAGCGGGCAGATGATCGCATGTGGGACGAGAAATGTGGCACTGTTCAGACTTTATTGATTAGACGCACTAAACTTTGGTGGAACCGTGCGTTTCTAGAAAAATATGTGTCACGCTCTATGATCCCTAGAGGCCTGAGAGTGAGAGTCGCCCCTGCCTACCCAGTTGATGATGTGGACTTTGTTGGGGAGTGGGAGGAGGCATGTAGCACCTGCTCTAAAACTTTGATGCAACTTCTCATCAGATTGAACACAAAATCAATTGAGGATTTGGATAAATCCATTGATGTAGCACAAGTGGATCTTCGTTCTGTGGGCACTGATGATAAAATCCAGAGTTTTGAATTAAACTTGGAGAAAACCCTTGATCAAACTTTGAAAAAAATCCATGAAAATCAAACTAATAAATTTAACCGTGACACTAAGGATTATCAACTTAAAACTGTGTATCGGTGGGCTAAAAAGGTGTCGCAACCCTATGTTAGGAATCGTATTAGCTCACTTTCATCGGTTTCTTCAGCTGGTGATACTTCGGACACCTCGGCATCATCTATGGTAACTCGGTCTGGCACGGGTTATAAGAGACCTCGCAAACACAATTTTCACCCATATAGACGCCAGGGTGGTCGGTCTCCAGACAAGGAGTCGAATGGGAATAAGGTAATTAACCTTAGTGACTATAAATTGACTCCATCTGATCTGTCTTTACTAAATCGGGGCTTATCCTTTTCACCTGCTGCAGGCCTTGACACATTCTCTATTGTTAAGGACTTACACCTGTTTGCGCGGTCCTTATTGTTTAAAAGACACTTTTTTGATAATAATTTACACACCCTTTTTCCCACAGACGAAGAGCAAACAGCCCTGAGGATACTGGAGGAGTTGTCGGACGAGCATAAATCCACTGAGGGAGGTAGGATACCCCCATCTATTAGATCTCGCTCCAGGAAATTCCCCCCCTTTCCAGTTGTAGCGCAATTGATCTTTTTGTGCAGGTGGTCACTAATGACTTCAAGAATATTCCACAGCACATCCGTGGGGATAATTTAACTGGGGAGGAGAGACAGCGGCTACGCCATCTGCAGCAGCTTCCAGGTGTTGTGTTCAAGCCGGCGGACAAGGGGGGTAATGTTGTTATTTGGCCTACTACGATGTATGAACGGGAGGCCTTCCATCAACTCAAAAATTCGGTCTGTTATAAAAAGCTCACATTTAACCCCTTGTCCGCTTACTGTTCACAACTCTCCATCATCCTCTCTGCTGCTGTTGATGCTGAAGTGATTACAAAAGAACTGGCGGCAGCATTGGTGGTCAAAGAGGCCACCATCCCTACACCGTACCTCCTCCCCAAAATACATAAAGATATCCATGTCCCCCCGGGTCGCCCAATAGTGTCAGGATGGGGGAATTTCCTGGAGAAGATAAATAAATGGATTGATTCCATTTTACAACCATTGGTGGTGGGTCTTCCTTCCTTCCTCAAAGATACGACACAGCTGCTCCGGACGGTTGATGGTCTTTCTCTTGATCTGGACACCCTTTTAGCGACAGCTGATGTCGAATCTTTATACACGAACATCAGGCACCATGATGGATTACGGGCGGTCCAATTTTTTTTGGCCATGTCCGACTACTCCCCTAGCTTCAGGGCTCTTGTGTTAGAGTTGTTAGAGTTTACTCTCACTCATAATTTTTTCACTTTTAAGGGGTCCCTCTACCTCCAGCTCCAGGGCACAGCTATGGGGGCGGCCTTTGCCCCCTCATACGCTAACTTGTTCCTGGGGCTGTGGGAGAGGGACCTCTTCCTGTCAGATGAGCGGCCGTCGTCGGTGGACTGCGTCCTGCTCTGGGTGCGGTACATCGACGACGTCTTCCTCATCTGGCAGGGTACCTCTTCGTCTCTGGATTCATTTCTTGCGGGAGTTAATAAGAATAATCTTAATATCCGCCTCACTGTCAAAAAACATCATAATGAAATTGAATTCCTTGACGTGTCCCTACGTAGAGAGCTTGATGGTAAAATTGGTACTAACATTTATCGTAAACCCACATCCACTAATATGCTGCTACATGCCTCCTCCTCGCACCCGGCTCATATGATCCGTGCCGTGCCCGTGGGCCAGTTTCTGCGCCTTCGACGTATTTGTTCTACACAGGCAATGTTCGAGGCTGAGGCGGAGAAGCTTGGTCAACGGTTTCTTGAAAGAGGGTATAGTCGTAGGGCCATCAAGAGGGCCTACCATAGGGCTAAGTGGTCAAATAGGGATACTTTATTATATCAGACTCGTACTGACACTAAGGATGGGAATGTGATGAGGTTTGTCACCAACTTCAGCACCCAATCCGAGTCAGTACGTGCTGCCCTTACGAAAGCGTGGCCTATCTTGATGACCGATAAAACTATTGCTAAAATTATTCCTAAGAAACCCGCTATCACTTTTCGTCGCGCAAAAAACTTGCGGGATCGGCTAATACGTAGTCACTATGAGAGTACGCCCCCTCGTACATTTCTTAATGATATTCCCATCAGGAGTGGTTGTAGGCCTTGTGGACACTGCGTCGCCTGTAGAAATATTGAGTATAGTGACTCATTTGTTGACTCTTCCGGGCATAATAGTTTTAAAATTGAAAAGTCAATAAATTGTGAGTCTAAGAATGTCATCTATTATGCCACGTGTCCGTGCTCCCTGATTTATGTTGGCCTTACGACACGCCAACTAAGGGTACGGGTCAGGGAGCACGTGCGTGGCATAGAGGCGGCCAGTGAACAGGAGGATACATCCCTCCTGAAAACAATACCAAAACATTTTAAGATGCACCATATGTGTAACAGCAGAGGACTACGTGTTAAAGGCATTGATTCAATTGATCTGGGTATTCGGGGGGTAATGTTTCTCAGCGCCTCTCTCAACTAGAGTCCCGATGGATTTGGACACTTGGCACGGTCCATCCACGGGGTCTTAATGAGCACTTTAATTTCTCATCTTTCTTGTGATCTCTCCCTGCTACACATCTGTGCAGGGTACCACTTCAGTCTAGTTTTGCTGTTGTTTTTAATTTTTTATCATATATGTTGTTTCTAATTTTTTATTGATTTACATACTTTATATCTAGGTCTAGTTGTGTTGTTTCGTGTTTCACCTGATGTCTGGTACGTGGATGTTGATATATGGACAATTCCTAACTTTGGACCCCCTGTCATTCTGATGGCTATTTCTACATGAACGTTATACATCAATCGTTCTGATATATTGTGGAGCCCATTACGGATTGAATATCCTGAATTACTATAAGATTATAAGCTTTTCAGCTAAATATATAGATTACTATCAGGTCCTACCCGTATTCTTTTTGCTTTCTACACAATTCATGTATGTAATATATTATATTATGTTTTCATATGCATTCTATATGGCCGCACCTGTTAAGATTGAATGATGGTTTTCTCCCTCTGTGTCCGGTATATATTGTTCATATCTGCACATTTATTATATGTTGCTGTATATTTTGTCATCTATATCTTTTTTGTCCATTATGTAGTTCATATGATTGTTATCCCTTGATATATGTATTATGCTTGCCTTGTTACCGTCTTTATCCGTGTTGCTTTAGCTTGCGATGATGTTTCCCTTTTCCAACATGGCGGCTCTTTACCTGAAAGCCCTTTTGCGCATGCGCGGTTCTGTTCCCTGTCTTGCCTCGCACTGCGCCTGCGCCGCTACGCGCTCACCGCCGAGCGACACAGGGCCCTGTGCCGGCTCGGTGTGTGGCGATGTGTGACGCAGTTGTCGGTGTTTGGTATGACCGGGCACAAGCTGCTTTTTAGCGTCTGGTATTATTACTATGGGACACGCGCATTATTTTCCATAGCAACAATGAATAACTTCCGGTTTTGTTCCGGTCACTTCCGGTCACTGGCATTTATAAAACGGCACATTTGACCCCTCTTATTATTCCCCCTGAGGAAGGTCTTGTCACCGAAACGTGCGTCGGGGAGGGCGCACGGACCCCGTATACATTTTACCCATCTGCTCCTATTTTCTTGAGGTAATATATATTTGCTACATTTTTGTAATTTGGCCTGCTGTTTATCTATATAGCTGTCTGGACTTCCAGCAATATGTCACCAGGGCATTTAAAACAATACAATATGCAGTCCACTACCTTTAGTATCATTGTCTTCTGATGGGTATATGTTTTTATCCCGGCTCTGTGCCCCCTTAGTATGCTCCTGTGGTGGTGTCTGTGCACACCCTGCGGCACTGTGCCTCACCTGTTTCCTACATGTTATGTTCTTATTACTATTATGTATTAATAAAGTTGATATTTTTAGATATACATTGGGACTTTTTTGGTCGTTTCTGGGCCCTTGTGACCCATAGCTCTCTCTATATGTTAGCGACTATCCCTCTTTATTGGTCCTTATTATTTGCAGGATACCTTCGGCATAGATTGTTTCATCTTTTGCTATGCTTTTTTCTGTCATGTGTTTGGTTATTCAGTATTAGAACTAAGCAGCAGCACATTTGAAAAAGACATGGGTATTCTTAGGCTAAGTCCACACTGGGTGTTTTTGCTGCTTTTTTAATGCTAATTTTCAGCTGCATTTTACAGTACCAGCTATGTATATGAGATTTCAGAAATCTCATGCATACAGCTTGTTTTTATCATCAGTATTTTGTGCTTAGCATGGTTTTATGGACATAGAGTATGTAAATTATTTCAGCGTTTTTCACCCCTTGACTTGAATGAGTTGTGAAAAAACACACCAAAAACACTGGTATCATTTTTTGCAGCGTTTTTTGTGCCAAAACCTCATTCTTTAGCTAAAAATTGGGGAAAAAAATGTGGATTTATTCTGCGCTGCTGAATAACTGAAGATCCGGGTATATTGCAAAAAATTTGGTTTTAGTCAACGTGTTTCAAAGTACTAAGACTTCTTCATCAGGAAATACCACAAACGATCTGCTGCAGTGAATATTTTCTACAAGCTCAATTTAAAGCACCATCTGTTGAGAACAATTTGACTGTATTAAACCACTTATGTCTTGGATAAAACCCTATTTGCGCTATTTTCTCCAGCAGCACCTACAAAACCTCATTCTTTTGAATAGCACTTTTTTTCAATAATAAACCTTATCGGCATGCACAAGAGACAATTCTAGGATGCCAAAACTGCCATAGAAAATGCACAAAAAAATGCATAAAAAATGCAAGAAAAACCAAGGAATACATGATTTTTTCTGCAGCTACTTTCCTGCCAAGAGATCAGGTTTTGATGCAAAAAAAAAATGCTGAAAAAGCGCCTAGTGTGAACTTATCCTAATAGTTCACATACTGCACATCAGTCAACAGTTTGATGCAGGTGCTAAAAAGGCAAACACAGTTCTAGGATGTCCTAAGAGAAGCATAGAGTCTAGATCACGTGAACTAATTATCCCCCTCTACTCCTCCTTGGTCAGGCCTCTTCTGGGATACTGTGTCCTGTTCTTGGCACCATGTTTTAAACAAGACATTGAAAAACTGGAACAAGCTCAAAGAAGAGCTACCAGGATGGTGAAGGGCTGCAAAGTATGCCCCATGAGGAACAGTTAAAGGATCTGGGAATGTATAACTTGCAAAAAAGAAGGCTATGAGGAGACTTAATAGCTGTCTACATATATTTAAAGGGATGATGCAGTGTAGAGGGATCATCATTATTCTCATATGCCCATAGAAACATGAGAAACAATGGAATTCAACTGAAAGGGAGAAGATACAGATTAGATATTAGAAAATAACTTTTTGACAGTGGGGGTGATCAATGAGTGGAACAGCTGCCACAAGAGGTGATGAGTTCTCTTTCAATGGAAGTCTTCATACAGAAGATGGAAAGACATCTGTCTGAGATGGTTTAGTGAATCCTGCATTGAGCAGGGGGTTGGACACCATGACCATGGAGGTCCCTTCCAACTCTTACATTTTATGATTCTATGATATTATCCCTCAGTTAGCTGAAGTCCTTTCTTCCATGGAAAAATATTTTAGCACTTGAGAAGGAATTATCTGTTCAAGAGTTTATTATCTTTACTTGTATTATTGATTTATGATAAAAAATATTGATATTCTCATAGAATCACAGAATGATAGAGTTGGACGAAACCTCAGGTGTCATAATTTTCAACCCCCTGCTCAAAGCAGGATTCACTAAACCATCTCAGACAAGTGTCTGTCCAGCCTCTGTTTCTTTCACACTCTTTGTGTTCAACAGCAGGCAAAGTAGTGGGGAGAGGATCCAGCTGCAGTCAGCTGTCTGGAAGCTTGAGACACATTATATTGATAAAACTTAGAAGGAGGGATATAACTGAGCTCCTGAGACACACATTAAAAAGCAGGAAAGATAGAAAAAAGCAAAAAAAAAAAAAGGAATTGCTGAGGTATCTTCTTTAAATTATGTGTATTATTTTCTTTAGAGCTCCCTTTATTGAGTATACACCAAAAGACAAACAGAAAAAAATCAGAGTGCTTTATAGTGCAGAACTGTAAATTAAATTGTGTGTAAGGCTGGGTACACATTACGTTTGCTTCCATTGTCAGGTGCATACAATCAGGAGGTATGCACCCAATCGCGGCCACCATCAGGATGGATGATGAGGTATCCATCCGTCATGGAGACCATTGTAATCAAACAAATAACCAATGGTATACATTTCTTTGCAGTGGCCCTTTGTATAGGTAAAGCACAGTCAATTAAATAAATGGCATGCAGGCACACACGTGCCATGCAGAGGCCAAATGAACTCACTTTTGGCCTCCATTTGGTGAATAGTCTTCTATGGGAACATAACAGGATAGATCAGGAAAATGGATTCTGTAATCTAAGTGTACGAGCGCAATGTGCACCTAACATGAGACATATGAGGACACATAGGGTGCTCCCTGTATCAGGTGTGTTAATACCAAGCATATATAGAGTAATCCAATAACCGTAAGTTATACAGTACAAAATAGATGTGCTAAAATGCATTCAAAATTTCAGTATATGAATAGGTGTTCGATGACCCAACATCTGGCCGAGATGTATAGAGAGCAATACAAGGTCTAAAGACGTCTATGGAGCCCTCACATACTGTATCTCCATATGCCTCCAGTTTATACTCTTTGTCTTATGGAGACATAATACAGCAAAACAAATGTATTCCATGAGCCTAGCATAAAACATTGTATAGGAACTGACCGACCTTCTAGTATTCCAGGGGACGCCTAATTAAAGGACATGCTAGAGATCTATCCACTCCATGTATATGTTTAGATGAACAGATAATGTCGTGTAATGCACAGAATGATGGAACATTTTCTAAGAGTATACAGCAGAAATTAACAGAATCTAAAATTAACTTGAAGGAAAATGGAAAGGTCTAGGATATAACGCTGCCTAAAATGTTTATCAGCAGGAAATCTCACTGTAATTATGATTAGAAACATAGCAGGGGTTCACTAAGCACTCGTCATTATGGCATGGAGCTATGTGGTATGTGTGTAAGATTGCTCACAGCATGGGAATGTGGCTCATCACCATTGCAGAGCTTTAAATGGGACCAGAGAAGAGCAAACTGGATTTAAGGCTCGTGGCACTTTCCTGATCCTGTTGAACTACATGTTACAGTTTACTCACTAGTAATAGAGATGTTGGGTCCTGTTGATCAATAATTATTGCATATCATTAAGCATCAATATGTCAGAAATGGTTTTCTTAAGCACCAGTATATGTGTATGTTAAAAAATATCAAAGTTATATTGATGGTTTTTTTTTATATTGCAACCATCAGTCAGTTTATGCTAGTAATGAAGGTTGCAGTCTTATCTAATTATGCAGCATAGTACCTTTCATTTTGGTTTTACTTTACTGTTGTATAACAGTATCCTTTATTATCCAGAGCAGAAAATGTGAACCTTGCATTTAACCTTCGTGCCACTAGATGGCACTTAAGAGTATATTCATATACATGCATGGCTAAAGCTGATTTATAAAAGCAGATATGCTTCCTGCAGCTGTGGTCTAGGTGATTACATAAAGTATCGTGATGTTTGTGATAAAAAATGATCAATATTTATTTTTTATCTGAAGAACGTGAGGGATATTTGTTAATCCAATTATGGAACTTTACTAGTTTATTTGCATTGAAAAGAATCGAGATTGATCAAGCCTCTCACCAATTTTTCTGATAATGATGCTTCAGCTAGCAATGATATGTCCCCAAGTATTGTGACTTGGCTACATGAACAGTGTATCAATGACATTATATCACTTCCTATTGAAATGTCCATGTTATGTAAACTTGATACAAAAGCGCAGAACATGAATTGAACATTAATGTTGAAAGTGCTATACTGTATATGAACAGTAGCTACATATTTTCTGCAAATGTCAAAAAAGTGGTTTAGCCTGTAGATAATTTCCTGTCACTATTCTTCACAAGTATAAACCAAGGAAGCTGATCAGCTGTGCTGTATTCCTAAATCGATGATCTGTAGGAGATCCTGAGTGTCTCTTTAAGAATTATCAGGATGTAGTCATCCATATAAGAATGATTAAAGGGAACCTGTCACCATTTTCTTAACCCCTTTACCCCCAAGGGTTATTTGCATGTTAATGACCGGGCCAATTTTTACAATTCTGACCACTGTCCCTTTATGAGGTTATAACTCTGGAACGCTTCCATTGATACTGGTGATTCTGACATTATTTTTTCGTGACATATTGTACTTCATGATAGTTGTAAAAATGATATGACTTGCGTTTATTTGTGAAAAAAATGGAAATCTGGCAAAAATTTTGAAAATTTCGCAATTTTCCAACTTTGAATTTTCATGCCCTTAAATCACAGATATTTCACACAAAATCCTTAACCCCTTCATGACCCAGTCTATTTTGGCCTTAATGACCTTGCCGTTTTTTGCAATTCTGACCAGTGTCCCTTTATGAGGTAATAACTCAGGAACGCTTCAACGGATCCTAGCGATTCTGAGATTTATTTTTTTGTGACATATTGGGCTTCATGTTAGTGGTAAATTTAGGTCGATAATTTCTGAGTTTATTTGTGAAAAAAAACGGAAATTTGGCAAAAATTTAGAAAATTTCGCAATTTTCACATTTTGAATTTTTATTCTGTTAAACCAGAGAGTTATGTGATACAAAATAGTTAATAAATAACATTTCCCACATGTCTACTTTACATCAGCCCAATTTTGGAAACAAATTTTTTTTTTGCTAGGAAGTTATAAGGGTTAAAATTTGACCAGTGATTTCTCATTTTTACAACAAAATTTACAAAACCATTTTTTTTAGGGACCACATCACATTTGAAGTCAGTTTGAGGGTTCTATATGGCTGAAAATACCCAAAAGTGACACCATTCTAAAAACTGCACCCCTCAAGGTGCTCAAAACCACATTCAAGAAGTTTATTAACCCTTCAGGTGTTTCACAGCAGCAGAAACAACATGGAAGTAAAAAATGAACATTTAACTTTTTAGTCACAAAAATGATCTTTTAGCGAAAATTTTTTTATTTTCCCAAGGGTAAAAGGAGAAACTGGACCACGAACGTTGTTGTCAATTTGTCCTGAGTACGCTGATACCTCATATGTGGGGGTAAACCACTGTTTGGGTGCACGGCAGGGCTCGGAAGGAAAGGAGCGCCATTTGACTTTTTCAATGAAAAATCGGCTCCAATCTTTAGCAGACACCATGTCACATTTGGAGAGCCCCTGTGTGCCTAAACATTGGAGCTCCCCCACAAGTGACCCCATTTTGGAAACTAGACCCCCCAAGGAACTTATCTAGAAGCATAGTGAGCACTTTAAACCCCCAGGTGCTTCACAAATTGATCCGTAAAAATGAAACAGTACTTTTTTTTCACAAAAAAATTATTTTAGCCTCAGTTTTTTCATTTTCACATGGGCAACAGGATAAAATGGATCCTAAAATTTGTTGGACAATTTCTCCTGAGTACACCGATACCTCACATGTGGGGGTAAACCACTGTTTGGGCACATGGTAAGGCTCGGAAAGGAAGGAGCGCCATTTGACTTTTTGAATGAAAAATTATCTCCATCGCTAGCAGACACCATGTCAGGTTTGGAGAGCCCCTGTGTGCCTAAACATTGGAGCTCCCCCACAAGTGACCCCATTTTGGAAACTAGACCCCCCAAGGAACTTATCTAGAAGCATAGTGAGCACTTTAAACCCCCAGGTGCTTCACAAATTGATCCGTAAAAATGAAAAAGTACTTTTTTTTCACACAAAATATCATTTAGCCTCAATTTTTTCATTTTCACATGGGCAACAGGATAAAATGGATCCTAAAATTTGTTGGGCAATTTCTCCTGAGTACGCCGATACCTCATATGTGGGGGTAAACCACTGTTTGGGTGCACGGCAAGGCTCGGAAGGGGAGGCGTGTCATTTGACTTTTTGAATGGAAAATTAGCTCCAATCGTTAGCGGACACCATGTCGCATTTGGAGAGCCCCTGTGTGCCTAAACATTGGAGCTCCCCTACAAGTGACCCCATTTTGGAAACTAGACCCCCCAAGGAACTTATCTAGATGCATAGTGAGCACTTATAACCCCCAGGTGCTTCACAGAAGTTTATAACGCAGAGCCGTCAAAATAAAAAATATTTTTTCTTTCCTCAAAAATGATTTTTAGCCCAGAATTTTTTATTTTCCCAAGGGTAATAGGAGAAATTGGACCCCAAGAGTTGTTGTCCAGTTTGTCCTGAGTACGATGATACCCCATATGTGAGGGTAAACCACTGTTTTGGCACACGTCAGGGTTTGGAAGGGAAGTAGTGACGTTTTGAAATGCAGACTTTGATGGAATGCTCTGCGGGCGTCAGGTTGCGTTTGCAGAGCCCCTGATGTGCCTAAACAGTAGGAACTCCCCACAAGTGACTCCATTTTGGAAACTAGACCCCCAAGGGAACTTATCTAGATGTGTGGTGAGCACTTTGAACCCCCAAGTGCTTCACAGAAGTTTATAACGCAGAGCCGTGAAAATAATAAATGTGTTTCCTTTCCTCAAAAATATTTTTTTAGCCCAGAATTTTTTATTTTTGCAAGGGTAACAGGAAAAATTTGACCCCAAAAGTTGTTGTCCAGTTTCTCCTGAGTACGCTGATACCCCATATGTGGGGGTAAACCACTGTTTGGGCACATGCCGGGGCTCGGAAGGGAAGTAGTGACGTTTTGGAATGCAGACTTTGATGGAATGGTCTGCGGGCATCATGTTACGTTTGCAGAGCCCCTGATATGCCTAAACAGTAGAAACCCCCCACAAGTGACCCCATTTTGGAAACTAGACCCCCCAAGGAACTTATCTAGATGTGTGGTGAGCACGTTCAATCCCCAAGAGCTTCACAGAAGTTTACAATGCAGGGCCGTGAAAATAAAAAATCATTTTTCTTTCCTCAAAAAAGATGTTTTAGCAAGCAATTTTTTATTTTCACAAGGGTAACAGGAGAAATTGGGCCCCAATATTTGTTGCCCAGTTTGTTGTGAGTGTGCTGGTACCCCATATGTGGGGGTAAACCACTGTTTGGGCGCACGTCAGGGCTCGGAAGGGAAGTAGTGACATTTGAAATGCAGACTTTGATGGAATGGTCTGCAGGCATCACGTTGCATTTGCAGAGCCCCTGATGTGCCTAAATAGTAGAAACACCCCACAAGTGACCCCATTTTGGAAACTAGACCCCCGAAGGATCTTATCTATATGTGTGGTGAGCACTTTCAACCCCCAACTGCTTCACAGAAGTTAATAACGCAGAGCTGTGAAAATAAAAAATAATTGTTCTTTCCTCAAAAATTATGTTTTAGCAAGTAATTTTTTATTTTTGCAAGGGTAACAGGAGAAATTGGACCCCAACAGTTGTTGCTCAGTTTGTCCTGAGTACGCTAGTACCCCAAATGTGGGGGTATACCACTGTTTGGGCGCACGTCGGGGCTTGGAAGGGAGGGAGCACCATTTGACTTTTTGAACGCAAGATTGGCTGAAATCAATGGTGGCGCCATGTTGCGTTTGGAGACCCCTGATGTGCCTAAACAGTGGAAACCCCTCAATTCTAACTTCAACACTAACCCCAACACACCCCTAATCCTAATCCCAACTGTAGCCATAACCCTAATCACAACCCTAACCCCAACACACCCTTAACCACAACCCTAACCCCAACACACCCGTAACCCTAATTCCAACCCTAACCCTAATCCTAACCCTAATCCCAACACTAACCCTAATCCCAACCCTAACCACAACTGTAACCCCAACACACCCCTAACCCTATCCGTAACCCTAACCACAAGCCTAATCTTAACCCTATTTCCAACCCTAGCCCTAATTCCAACCCTAACTCTAATTCCAACCCTAACCCTAAGGCTATGTGCCCACGTTGCGGATTCGTGTGAGATTTTTCCGCACGATTTTTGAAAAATCTGCAGGTAAAAGGCACTGCGTTTTACCTGCGGATTTACAGTAGATTTCCAGTGTTTTTTTGTGCGGATTTCACCTGCGGATTACTATTGAGGAACAGGTGTAAAACGCTGCGGAATCCTCACAAAGAATTGACATGCTGCGGAAAATACAACGCAGCGTTTCTGCATGGAATTTTCCGCACCATGGGCACAGCGGATTTGGTTTTCCATAGGTGTACATGGTACTATAAACCTGATGGAAAACTGCTACGAATTCGCAGCGGCCAATCCGCTGCGCATCCGCGGCCAATCTGCTGCAGATCCGCAGCCAATCCGCTGCGGATCCGCGGCCAATCCACTGTGGATCCGCGGCCAAATCCGCACTGTGTGCACATGCCATAACCCTAACCCTACCCCTAACCCTACCCCTAACCCTGACCCTAACCCTAACCCTAGTTCTAACCCTAACCCTAGTGGAAAAATAAAAAATATATATTTTCTTTATTTTATTATTGTCCCTACCTATGGGGGTGATAAAGGGGGGGGTTATTTATTATTTTTTTATTTTGATCGCTGTGATAGAACCTACCTCAGCGATCAAAATGTACTTTGTAATGAATCTGCCGGCCGGCAGATTCGGCGGGCGCACTGCGCATGCGCCCGCCATTTTGGAAGATGGCGGCGCCCAGGGAGAAGACGGACCGACTTCGGGAGGCTCGGTAAGTATGTGGGGGTGGTGGGGGGGTGGATCGGAGCACAGGGGGGGGATCGGAGGACGGGGGGAGCGGACAGGAGCACGGGGGAGCGGACAAGGGGACAGAGGGGGGTACCGGACAGAACAGAGGACTGGGGAGGAGATCGGGGGCGGTGGGGGGGGGGGCAGAACATGATTTCCAGCCATGGCAGATGCTATTGCAGCATCGGCCATGGCTGGATTGCAATATTTCACCATTTTCATAGGTGAAATATTGCAAATTGCTCTGATTGGCTGTTGCACTTTCAACAGCCAATCAGAGCGATCGTAGCCACGTGGGGGCAAAGCCACCCCCCCAGGGCTGAAGTACAACTCCCCCTCTCCCTGCAGATCGGGTGAAATAGGAGTTAACCCTTTCACCCGATCTGCAGGGACGCGATCATTCCATGACGCCACATAGGCGTCATGGGTCGGATTGGCACCGACTTTCATGACGCCTACGTGGCGTCAAAGGTCGGGAAGGGGTTAATAAGTAACATTTCCCACACTTTACATCAGCACCATTTTGGAACCCAATTTTTTTTTTTAGGGAGTAATAGGGGTTAAAATTTGACCAGCAATTTTTCATTTTTACAACACCATTTTTTTTAGGGACCACATCACATTTGAAGTCACTTTGAGGGGTCTATATGATAGAAAATACCAAAAAGTGACACCATTCTAAAAACTGCACCCCTGGGTGCCAAACCACATTCAAGAAGTTTATTTACCCTTCTGGTGCTTCACAGGAATTTTTGGAATGCTTAAAAAAAATTAACATTTAATTCCTAAGGGTAACAGGAGTAATTGGACCTGAAAAGTTATTGTCCAATTTGTGCTTAGTACGCTGATACCCCACATGTGGGGGGGGGGACCACTGTTTGGGCGCATGGCAGAGCACAGAAGGGAAGGAGTGTCGTTTGACTTTTTCAATGCAAAATTGGCTGGAATTGAGATCGGACACCATGTCGCATTTGGAGAGCCCCTGATTTGCCTAATCAGTGGAAACCCCCACATGTGACCACAACTGCTTCACAGAAGTTTATAAAGTAGAGCCATAAAAATAAAAAATCATATTTTTTTCCACAAAAATGATATTTCTGACCTCAATTTTTGTATTTTCCCAAGGGTAACAGAAGAAATTGTACCCCAACAGTTATTGTGCAATTTTTCCTGAGTACGCTGATACCCCATATGTGGGGGTAAGCCACTGTTTGGGCGCATGACAGAGCTCGAAAGGGAAGGAGCACCATTTGACTTTTTCAATGCAGAATTGGCTGGAATTAAGATGAGAAGCCATGTCGCGTTTGGAGAGCCCCTCATGTGCCAAATCAGTGGAAACCCCCACAAGTGACCCCATTTTGGAAACTAGACCCCGTAAGGAACTTATCTTGCTGTGTGGTGAGAACTTTGAAACCCCAACTGCATCACAGAAGTTTATAATGTAGAGCCGTAAAAATAAAAAAATCATGTTTTCACAAAAATGATCTTTTCTCTCCCAATTTTTTATTTTCCCAAGGGTAACAGAAGAAATTGGACACCAAAAGTTGTTGTGCAATATGTCCTGAGTACGCTGATACCCCATATGTGGGGGTTAACCACTGTTTGGGCGCATGGCAGAGTTCTGAAGGGAAAGAGCGCCATTTGACTTTTCAACGCAAAATTGACTGGAATTGATATCAGATGCCATGTTGCGTTTGGAGAGCCCCTGATATGCCTAACAGGTGGAAATCCCCCAATTCTAACTCCAACCCTATCCCCAACACACCCCTAACCCTAATCCCAACCCTAACCATAACCCTAACCACAAACCTAACCCTAGCACACCCCTAACCCTAATCCCAACTCTAACCCTAATCCTAACTTTAGCCCCAACCCTAACCCTAACTTTAGACCCAAGCCTAACTATAGCCCTAACCCTAACCCTAACTTTGGCCCCAACGTTAACTCCAACTTTAGCCCTAACCCTAATGGGAAAATGGAAATAAATATATTTTTTTATTTTGTTATTTTTCCCTAACTAAGTGGGTGATAAAGGGGGTTTGATTTACTATTTATAGCGGGTTTTTATGTTTGGCAGCTGTCACACACTAAAAGATGCTTTTTATTGCAAAAAATGGTTTTTGCATCACCACATTTTGAGAGCTATAATTTTTCCATATTTTGTCCCACAGAGTTATGTGAGGTGTTATTTTTTGTGGGACGAGTTTATGTTTTCATTTGGTACCATGTTCGGGCACATCACATTTTTTGATCGCTTTTTATTATGATTTTTGAGATGCAGAATGAACAAAAATCAACAATTCAGCAATTCGAATACGAATACAGCGATATTTCATTTATCTTTTTTTTATGCTCTGGCGCTTTTATGCAATAAAAATAGTTTAAAATTGTTATTTTTGCATCGCTTTATTCTGTAAGCCATAACTTTTTTATTTTTTCGCTGATGACGCTGTACGGTGGCTCATTTTTTGCGGATCAAGATGTCGTTTTCAGTGGTACATGTTTATTTATATATGTCTTTTTGTGTGTTATTCCACTTTTTGTTCGGTGGTATGTTGATAAAGCATTCTTTTTGCTTTATTTTTTTAAGGGGTTCACTAAAGGGGTTAGCTAGTGGTACAGTTTTATTGGTCGTTACAGACATGGCGATACTAAATATGTGTCTTTTTGTGTGTTATTCCACTTTTTGTTCGTGGTATATTGATAAAGCATTTTTTTGCCTTATTCTTTTTTGAAGGGGTTCACTAAAGGGGTTAACTAGTGGGACAGTTTTATAGGTTGGGTTGTTACGAACACGGCCATACTAAATATGTGTACTTTATTGTTTTTTACTTACATAAAGAAATGTATTTTTTGAAACAATATTTTTTTTTCTTTATTTAGGAATTTTTTTAAAAATATTTTTACACATGTTAATTTTTTTAACTTTTTTACTTTGCCCAAGGTGAGACATCACTATATAGTGTCATATCGCTGATCTGACACTTTTCACAGCACTGTGTCAGATCAGCGATCTGACAGGCAGATAAGGAGGCTTCTCAGGTCCCTGCTCTCAGCTGGAACTGAGAAGCCACCTCCCTGCAGGAACCGGAAGGACCCGTGGCCATCTTGGAACCAGGGGCCTGCAGGGAGGAGACCCTCAGAAAAATGCGATCACATCATGTTGTTCTGAGGGAGCCCCCTCCCTTTGCGATACTTCCCTATACCCCCAGAACGCTGCGATGTTGTTTGATCACAATTTTGTGGTTAAAGTGCCGGAAGTGGTCCTTGTCCACTCCTGGCACAAAGTGCCGTATGTCAGCTGTGATAATCAGCTGACAATCAGCCACGATCGGCCATGTATGATGTACTTTCCTGTCGATGTTCATACAGACCCAGGCCACCTTGACGGGATAGTACATCAGATTTCAGAAAGGGGTTAAATAACCTATGGCCGCTACCTTTAAGGCTTATGTGACAGCATTCTATAATTCCATGCATATGATTCCAATTCGCTTTGCAAGGCAAAAAAAAATTATAATTTTACTCATCTACATGATGGTCCAGTCCGATCGGCATCACTGGTCTTCATTCGGTGCCTCCTCTTTTCTTGCAATGTCATCCTCCTGCAGTGCTTTGCGTGGATGACGTATCCCACGTCATCCACACAGTGTTCCCCTTCGCACTCCTCCACAGGTGAACTTCTCTCTGTGCTGCCGAGGGTCGAGCAAAGCACTGCAGTGCGCAAACTCCAGGAAAGGTCAGAAGAACACTGATGGAAGACGGCATCGCAAGAAGAGAGGACGTTCAGGATCAAGAGTAGCAATGCCCATCGGACACAACTGTCCTGTAGATGAGTATAATGAAAGGTATTTTTTGCCTTGCAAGGTGGATTGGGGGCATATGCACAGCATTTTAGAATGTTGTCACATGGGCTGAAAGGTTGTGGATGTAGGTTATATCGGGAAAAAAAGGTGACAGGATCCCTTTAACCAATGGAGTGTGGAAGTACGGAGATAAAAATCTTATCAACTCAATATATGGTTCCCTTGTGGGAAGGAAGGAGATTATACATTAAAGTAGCATATATTATGTATAGTTTTCTGAAATGGAGCCAATGTAAAAAATTTCCTCTGTTTTGCAACCTCCAATCTGAGTCTGCAATCCTCCGTGATGCTCAGTCATCTTCAGCATCTCACACTTCTCTCAAGTGCTCATAGGACAAGAAATGAACACACTCTCCACCACCAGTATAAGGCTGGTGTAGCGCCCCCACTGCCGCAGGGCCGAGGGGTACCCGGTACCGGGCCTCTGAGTCTCTGCTCTGGGGTTGTCACGGCGGCTAGGCCCCGGTCCGTGACCCTGCCGTGGGGCGCACAGGGGATTACTAGGAGTGGATGATGTAGATGGGGAAGCTGTAGTAAATAACGAGGACACCAGGTTGCAGTCTCTTTACCTCTTTACTGAAGATCTCTGAGTCCACAGTCCAGAATACGGTTCACCAGGCTGCGCAAGTCCGGCCGGTCTGATGGCACCTCCAGAGTTCTCTTCACAGGTGGAAATCGGTGCCTTCCTTCCAGCGCTATGTGTTGCGGTCCCTCCCTGCTGTGCTTACGGAAAGTCCCCACAACCGTTGTGTCTGTTTCTTAAGTTCCCTCACAACTCGATTAAATGATGTTCTTCTAATCCTCCGTCCCTCCCTGTTGTTCTGGTTGGGACGGCACCCGTTTGACGGGTAGGCTCGGAGCTCTTCCGGGACCCTAGAGTCGCCCCTCTCCACAAGTTGCCCCCCAAGACTGCATAGGTGATTTGAGTTAGACAGCCCGCCTTAGACTGACTGTCCTGCCGCTGTTTAGAGTATTGCTTAAAGCTGAATGTTATGATACTCCCTCGGCGTTCCGGCCACCGGTAGTGCGCCTCAGTGGGGTGTTGCTCCGGTCTTACAGCACGACCCCCACTGGTATTTCTCCTTTTGCTTGATCTCGTTTCTCACTCAGCACAATCTATCTCGCTTCTAGTCCTTCCTTGGGCACCGCCGCTACCCGGAGCAGGCGCGGTCCCGTTACGTTCGTTCAAGTTGCCAAGCCTCTGTCAGGATCCCACCCCTGACCGAGACCCTACTGTATCTTCCCCCACAACACCCTCTGCCACAAGGTGTTGCCTGGTTCCAACCCAGTCAGCTTTCTGACTAACTTCCTGCCTGACCCCCAGTTTACCCACTATGGTGGGGAGTGGCCTAGTGAATAGAACCCTTAGCTCCCCCCGGAGGCCCGGCTGTGAAATGTATTGGTGTCTGTGATACCTGATCAGATGAACTCCTTCAGTGCCATCAGACGCACCATAGCTCCCCATAGTGGCGGAGCCACAGTACTGCAACGACCAGGACTCAAGGGCGCTGCACTCTCCCCTGGTTAAACACAGTACTCCGGGACTGGGAAGAAAACAACAATACAAGTTAGCAAAAAGACATACAGTTTTGTTGAGTGCAATAACAATAAGCATATTTAAACAGAGCTTCCCTTTATGGGAGGTGAGGACACTTGAACGTTACAAACATGGTTGAATATCATAGCAACATGCTATAAATAACTTTCTTTTACCCAACCGGGTATTCTACTAAGCGCAAAATTGTTGAACAATAATTTAACATTGCCTTTAAGGACGTACACTCTGAATCCGCTAAAGACCTTCTTATAATCACATTATAAGGCAATTTAACTTTTACATTCTCCTTCTTTAAATCTGCAGGACCGCCTGTCCTAACGGCACCAGACCTACTGCCTCTCCTTTCTTACAGGACCGCTCCTTTCAGCCCGAGCCTTCTGTCTTTTCAACTACTATACATAGTATAGAACATAACATTACTTTCAGTTTAAGAGCACTGAGCCATTTCTATATGGCTCCTAGGAGGACTCAGGGTTCACCTTCTATCCTCGTTGTCTATCAACATTATCAAACATTTTCTTTTCAATTAACTAGTTGGATACATATAACTTTCTCATGTAAACATTATCATCACTTTCTTTCGTCAAAACATTATTGCTACCTGTCTTAAAGCAATATCACCATTTAAGTGCAACAAATGAACATCCCCTTTAAGAGGGGACCAAGTCTCTATGAGGTAGCATATCTTCTCAAGCTACCAGTCCATACTCAGCAAAGGTTTCAGTGTGGTATCTTCACAAAGAGTCCTTTTTGAAGTAAAACCAGTAGGGAGCACCTTTAATAAGGTGCAAACTATTTACAAAAAGTTTGTATCATGCACTGTTCATGATTGCGGCAGTTCTGGAAACTTGTGCAAAACTTAGAAAAACAAACAAACCAATAGGGATCCCGGGTCAACAAAGGGATCCCTTTAAGAGTTAACCCTGATCGGGTTTAGCAGCAAAATAATAGAACAGTAACTATTTACATATAATGCAGTATCTTACTCATTTTTTGGTAGAGAAGGTGGTTCCCCACCCCTGGCTGAGGCAGCACCCATGCTGGTAGTTGGTCTCTCAGGCGCCATCAGATCAGCCAATGTCTGGATTTGAAGGCTAATCCTGCTTGCAAGTTCAGTAGCCGCTACAAGGTGTACGGTGGTGATAGGAACAAGATCTGGCAAATCGGGATCAGTCATGATCGGGGCAACAGGGGGCGCTCTCTCAGGTTCACACCGTCGAACGTTCCGGGCACACCATCCTTGTGCATTCCGATGACGGGTGTAGGTCACCTGATCCCCCCTTTGTAATGGGTCACCATCTCGACTGCAGCAGGGGGTTTTCACGTTGTAGCTAGTAACAAAGACATCAGTTGGTAGCCCCGGTTCCTGTATGGAGCCCCATCCCCTCTTCAGGTGGTAGGCCACCACAGTTCCCCGCTTTACCACGTCTTTCCTGCCGGGCGCAGACTTCTTACGCTGTGTGTCATGTTGTTCGGTCTCGTCTCGATCTTTCCAGTGTTGTATTAGACATTGCTTATACTGTTCCCAGGTAAGTACCGCAAGGGTGAGGCCATCCTCCCGGGTTCCATCTGGCCCGGTCCAGGGGGTGTCCCACCGGAGGATCACCCCGTCTAGGCCCACATCTATGGGTTCTCCCATCTTGGTTGGTAGCGGAGGCACTAGCTTCCCCATCGCGTTAGAGGTGAGGATCACCCGCTCCACCAAGAAGGAACGATTATTGCTGGGGAGAGGAGCGGTCACAGGAGCGGGATCGGTCAGGGGAGCCGGATCGGTCGGGAGAGCAGAATCGGCCGGGGGAGTAGGGGTGCCGTCCATACCTGCGCCTGATGTGATTCCACCCATGTCGATCTGTTCCGTTGACAAGGACACTGGAATCGGCTGCAGCCCGGACCGTGGCTCCTCTGGAGTCACCTCTTGATGTAGCTCCGCCCTCCATGATTCTGTGGCTGGGATAGGTAGGCTCAGCTCCTCCACTGGCGGCTCCAAGGGGTTCATGTCCCTCACCGGCGGTGGACGCGAGTCCGCCTCTGATGGGTGAGGGCAAGCCGGGATCACCTCGCCGTTGCTCGGGCACTTGCTGCTCATCGTCGCTGTCTGGCATTCGGCGGCAACACATGCACCTGGCTCCGCCATTTCTCCGAGGTCGGGCTCCTCCTTCACCTCGTTCCCACCGTTGCAAATCAGGGGGCGGTTCTCCTCTGCTGCTGGGCAGGTCGTCCTCTCGCAGCAGGAGTTGGAGGGGGCGGTCGCTACTTCTGGCGCCACTTTGGTAGTCTCCTCCCATGGCACGCCCTTCTTCCTCTGCGCTCCCTGTGACGCTGCAATGGCGGCGACTTTTTGGCGGGAACTTTTGGCGGCAAATTGCGCAGCACAGTCTTTGCAATAAAGTACAGTTCTAAGCACAATAAATCCCAGTTCCAAGGCACACATGACCTGATTCTTCAGGCTTAAGTAGATCCTGTTCGTGACGCCAAGTTGTAGCGCCCCCACTGCCGCAGGGCCGAGGGGTACCCGGTACCGGGCCTCTGAGTCTCTGCTCTGGGGTTGTCACGGCGGCTAGGCCCCGGTCCGTGACCCTGCCGTGGGGCGCACAGGGGATTACTAGGAGTGGATGATGTAGATGGGGAAGCTGTAGTAAATAACGAGGACACCAGGTTGCAGTCTCTTTACCTCTTTACTGAAGATCTCTGAGTCCACAGTCCAGAATACGGTTCACCAGGCTGCGCAAGTCCGGCCGGTCTGATGGCACCTCCAGAGTTCTCTTCACAGGTGGAAATCGGTGCCTTCCTTCTAGCGCTATGTGTTGCGGTCCCTCCCTGCTGTGCTTACGGAAAGTCCCCACAACCATTGTGTCTGTTTCTTAAGTTCCCTCACAACTCGATTAAATGATGTTCTTCTAATCCTCCGTCCCTCCCTGTTGTTCTGGTTGGGACGGCACCCGTTTGATGGGTAGGCTCGGAGTTCTTCCGGGACCCTAGAGTCGCCCCTCTCCACAAGTTGCCCCCCAAGACTGCATAGGTGATTTGAGTTAGACAGCCTGCCTTAGACTGACTGTCCTGCCGCTGTTTAGAGTATTGCTTAAAGCTGAATGTTATGATACTCCCTCGGCGTTCCGGCCACCGGTAGTGCGCCTCAGTGGGGTGTTGCTCCGGTCTTACAGCACGACCCCCACTGGTATTTCTCCTTTTGCTTGATCTCGTTTCTCACTCAGCACAATCTATCTCGCTTCTAGTCCTTCCTTGGGCACCGCCGCTACCCGGAGCAGGCGCGGTCCCGTTACGTTCGTTCAAGTTGCCAAGCCTCTGTCAGGATCCCACCCCTGACCGAGACCCTACTGTATCTTCCCCCACAACACCCTCTGCCACAAGGTGTTGCCTGGTTCCAACCCAGTCAGCTTTCTGACTAACTTCCTGCCTGACCCCCAGTTTACCCACTATGGTGGGGAGTGGCCTAGTGAATAGAACCCTTAGCTCCCCCCGGAGGCCCGGCTGTGAAATGTATTGGTGTCTGTGATACCTGATCAGATGAACTCCTTCAGTGCCATCAGACGCACCATAGCTCCCCATAGTGGCGGAGCCACAGTACTGCAACGACCAGGACTCTGGGGCGCTGCACTGGCACTCCCCGCAGCAGGTTTTATTATGGCAAGATGCTTTTGTTTACTAGGCCTAACTGCCAGCAGACTTCCTGGTCTGGACAATAGTAACTCGACTGTACAGACAATTCTTCTAGAATGGCTTTAGTGGCACTGTCCTCCACTCCATGTCCTTCACATTGAATGCTTCTGGTGTTGTACCACTTCACCCACTCTCATAAGTGGCCACTTCCAGCCTCCTTGCGGGAGGTACCCTTCACTACTGGCATCAGACTTATGGCTCCCTCCTTCAATGACCCCTCATTCTCTCGCAGACATAATCCAGAGTGCTTTCCTCTGCAGACTCCTCTGTCATTTATCACTCTCATGTCCCCCCTCCTTCTCACCCCAGAACTTGAGAAACAAATCCCTCGGGACTTCAAACTATTCATAACAGTCTCAAGTTCATTGCGTTCAACCTACATCCTAACATGTTGATCAAGAGAAAGGCAAAAATCCCAAGAAAGAGATGCTAATATCCCCATATTAGAATCAAACTTTCGTTCCTAACTCTGGACTAGTTCTCTGGCTCAAGTCCCATCACAGAAATGAGTACATGTAAGAGGAAGAAACCAATTAGGCATGTCTCCTCAGTAATGGGGCTGTCATCTAAATTACAGGGGGAACTTAAAGGGCGGGACCTCTCCCTGTACTCGAGAAAAGGGGGCATGGTCAAGCTGAGAGAATATTCACATGCGAGGATTCAAACAGTTTGCGCAGGAATGTTGAGCTCGTGAGACACCTGTGAGGTAAAATCAGCTGTGAGGCGACTGTGCAGAGTAGAGCAGAGCCTGTGATGGAAAAGTGCTTGGACAGGAAACTACCGACAGAGTGCCACTGAGACTCTGTTGTCCCCTTTGACATCGCTGCCCTCGCTGAAACTGCTGCCACAGTCGCCCCCCGCTGACAGCACTGACTGTGAGAGACAAGGTCGGTGAACGGGACTTAGGAATGCAACGATACGACATAGTGAACTGGGCTGCCCATTGTAAACTGTGTTTGGGCAGTGCTGTAGGTCTCTGTAGTGTTAGGACATTACCCGCTGAGAATAAGGACATTTCCCTCTTCATCGCCTCCTCTACAGGACCCAAGATCCAGGATATATTCCCCCATCTATCTCAGGACTGTGACAAACTCTCTCTGCAACGCAATCTAAGCAGCCCCAGTCACAAACAGGAGTTCGACCGTGACTGGCGTCTGAGTGATAAGTTATGATTAATATACTTATCAAGAAAGGCATCTAGAACTCCCTGTACTTCTTAATCTGTGTCCTTAAATATCCCAGTGGTGATGTGCCAACAGTGCTTCTTAACCCCCACTCCCTACTGTTTGTCTATGAACAGACCCAATTCTAGCTGGGTATGAGCAAGGTGACCAAATGACTGTTTCTTATTTCCATAAATTCTAATCTGCTGTGTACTTTTCTGTTATTTCATAGTTAGAAAAAAGCTTTCTCTCAAACACAAACCCTATTTTTTGGATCAGCAGATCGCTACAATTCTGGCTCCTCTAATCCCCATCAATCAGCTGTTTTGGCCAGTTTTACAGTGTAGACTCACAGGTAGAGATGAGCAAATTTTCTCGGGTTCCCTCTTATTTGGCAAGCTATAACACTTGCCGAATAAGCTGCAGAGGGAACCCGGCTTCCTGGATCACGCCGCCCGACGAGCTGATTGGTTCCGCAGCTGCATGTGTCGCGGTTGTGTCACAGTCATGACACATGCATGGAGAGCCTGTTTGTTGGACTCTCCATGCATGTGTTGTGACTGTCACACAGCCACTACTCATGCAGCTGCGGTGCCAATCAGCTGATCCAGGAAGCCGGGTTCTCTTTGCAGCTTATTCGGCAAGCGCTCATCTCTACTCACAAGTAATAATGTACTAATCTGGGTTACATAGAGGTTTTCTTCATGAAACAACCACTTTAAATCTGACAGGGGAAGCAACTAAAGCATTGTAGCTAATGATGTAAATCTGTTCTGGAGAAGAGATTGGTCGTTGCTCAGAATAGGCATCCCAAGTGATAATAATTATAACAATTATAAGAGTAATAATACTCCAAATAATAATAATAATTATAATAATAATAGTAATAGCTGTTTTAGATCAATGAACAAAATAAAGTTAAAGCTAAGGAAGAAAACTTCTTTTGTCTTCTATTCATTTTACCATTTGAATTGTTTGCTAGGGAAGGGATGACTGTTTTATTTGTACAGTTAATCCTACTTTTCTGTCCTCTTCCTCTTTATTAGCAAGTGAAATATCTGTGTGACAGGTATAATACTGCGTGGTCCCTGCAGTTACTATTGTACTTCACATAGCAAGAATTACATTTCTTATTTCCACTGTGTTGTAAAATAGAACAATGCAGACTATATAAAGGATTATTGGTGTTGCTGCTAATGCACTGTCTCTCTTATACTGCATTGGAAGAGAGAGATGTTGAAGGATTTTTCTGTAAAGACGTTTATTCGGCAAAGTCTTAATTTATACTTTCCTAATTCAATACACAAATACATCTATCTGCATCCCTCTCCTTCTGCCTCTATAAAACTGTTCCGCAGTGATCTTATATTTTATTTTTACAGCTTTTCCACAAGAGCTAATCTTTCAACTTTTGTTGCCTAAGAACCTGTGTCCCTCTGAGACAAATAAAAGCCGAGAGGACCCCCAAACAAATATTCCTGACAATTCTTACATGAAACATATTGCAAGAATTGATCCACTTTTCATTCATCATGAATTCTAATTTATTTCCTTATTATGTTACATTGGAACAACTTCCTCCTTTCTGACCTCCTGTTATCTGATCTATCTGCACCTTAATTAATTCAGAATGCTGCTGCCAGATTCACTTCCATCATCTAATTCATTCCTGCTGCCAGCCTTTTACGTAAACCCCTTTGACTAGCTCACCATATCCAATTCAAGGTCAATGTCCTCACCGAGACCATTCTTATATCTATTCTCTCTGTTCATCCATCACACTTTTCTACCTACTTACATTTACTGCTATAATCCATATTACAGTACAGATGAGGTTCTCCTGCTCTGCAATAACAATTAGACACACAATACTTCTTATTCTGTGCCAATTGTTTTTACAGTGACCTATTCTTGGAAGTTTTCCTTCATCGCCTAAGACAGTAATCTGGTTTGTCTTCTCAGCATACTGTAATTGAAAATATTAATTGCTCTTCTTTTGCGAATATGAAACACATTTATATGTCAGTCCCTTTATATGTGTATTTAGTTGTTCTCTTTATGTAAATGTCCTTACTACCAGCTGCAGTTTCTTAAATCACTACAAACCTTTACAAACCTCTTCTTCCTTTGGTCCAACAATGAGTCTCCACCAATGCTCACAGTGTCTAACATTGGCTGCGGAGCTAACTTCATGTTGTCAGGAGGAGAGCCAATGAGTAACATCAAGGGCAGGAAGTCTACACACAGATGGGTAGGACATTGTGGACAGCAGCACTGCTGCTGATCTCAATGGTTGGCTATCATGCTATTGACTTGACATTAGCACTGAAGCCCATGCCATAGACGAGGAGCAGTGGTGAAGGAGGTGAGTATAATTTGTTTGCTGTTTTTTAACAGAACATTGTCTGAAAGTTGACAACACTATTAACTGTTAATCTGAGCAGAGTTATACCTTTCTGTAATATTCTAACTTTCTTGAAGTTCAGTGCTTTATGTTAAAAACTACAGATGCTACCACATTGAGCACTACAGCAAAGCCAGCAGGGATGCCAGGCTGTGCGTATGCAAAAGACACGGCCACCCTGCCAGTTATTTTGTTACCTATTGTACCAGGCTGATGAAAACAGAATATTCAAACCACAATTTTGTAGACACTTTAATCAAAGTTATTGTGAGAAGATAGGTCTGCAGTGGTGACACATTCTGGGGTGCATCATCTTGGAATGTGTGCACCTGTTGATATCCATAGAATAGTAATCACACTATTTGAAATCCCAGACTAGCGCTTAAAGGTTCTATCCATGGAAATATGTTACATCTGACAGATGCCACAGGCTCAAAAAGGCTACCTCAGACAGACTTGGCGGCACCAGTTACTCCTTCTGACAGATACCAAAGTAACCCCTGTCTTCACCTTTTAAACCCTGTACAGGGATCTGTTCTTATAATAGGGTTCTGCACTGGATTACTTCCATAAAAGGGCTACTTTCCAGAGGAGCAAACTAGGCCAGGTCTGGTAGCTGGGACAATACCAATAGGTCAGCAAAGGTACAAAATGGGCAGACAAGCCAAGGTCAAAACAGGAAACAAATACAGGAGCAGAACAACAAAGATTGAGCGGGCACCATCCTAATACTCATAGGGGATCACCTGATGCCTATAAATATAATCCAAAACTACATGAGAGAAAAGGTGGCATCAAAGAGATGGGATCACCACATTTAGATTTCAAAAAATAACAACAAATTTTATTTAGACCACACCACACAAACAACTGTTATAAAAACAATTAAAAACTCCCACAAACAATGGGAGTTAAAAAAATATTGGAAAGTCAAATAGCAGCTAATAATGCCGGTAAAGGTATAAACACATACAGTGGGAGAGAATATAGTAAATGGTAAAGGACCCTATATGCATGCTGTGCCACCTATCAGTAGCCAATTGGCCTAATGGTCAGTTAGTCAGGTATGCATGACACACTATCAAGTCTTAGGAGGCAAAAAAACTCCATGCACATTAAAAGTGAAATGTAAAATATACCAAAGGGATCTGGGTAGCAGCGGCTATAGAAGGAAAAGCCGCCCCAAATCTGCTCCCAGACACCCTTCCCACATGAAAAGCAGTAAGCCGGCTGGATAAATGACAGGACTCTACCAATACATGACCCATGCGTATCGACGCTAGAGGCGTCTTCCTCAAGGTCCACAGCTAAATGGTGGTGTGGACCCACTTTAAATAGTATTCAAAATAATCAATGATCAATAATACCAACCAGGTGAGCAGCATGAAGGCAGCCGAGACTAACAGGAAATCCATGACGGCGTGTATAACAGTGGAGTGCGCAGGTGCAAAGGGTCCTGAATAAGGTGGATAGCGCATGCGTCAGTCTATAGCTACCGTAACCAAGGCGACCCGAAAAACAGGAAGAGCCCCAAGCAGACGCACAACAGCGACGTAGTAATCTATCATGCACACAGGCGCTAAAGTGACCAACTATTGAACCGCGCAAACACACGCTTGTCATAGTGGTTACCAAGGCAACCAGCTTGAGGGGGAAATACCTCATAACTGACTTGTGCAAGTGCCCTGGTCCAGTGGGAGAAGGGCAATAAGTGCTGCACACTTGATAGATACAGTCATATCTGTGGATAATAACAGAGCCCGTGAAAACGAGCTATACAGTGTGCAGGCGCCCAACTCCCAGCAGACCAGTATGCGCAGACATAAACCTGCGACATCGATTGTTGTATCACCAGATATGCAAAAAACAAAGAGTGCACCCCGACCATGCCAGGCAACAGCCGTAGCCAGACTCAGGAAGGGGGCACCCCAAAAAGACGCAGACCAGAGTATATGCTAGTCCACTGGTACAACCAGCATTAGTGTCTTCTAAGCCACCAATGAACGCATGGTTAGTGAACAAAGACATTATCAAAATAGCCACCCCCATGTCTTATGCGCTTGCACAGTATAGAAAAAGTATAACAAAAGACAATGGTCATGAGGGGCAGACGTAGAGACATATAATGCCAATAAAAGTGAGTATGATATGGTAAAAGGTCAAATTAGGACAAGGAGATCTTAAGGCAAACCCCAAGGATTATACAAGTACAAAATGTTTAATAAGATTGTAAAAAACTGTAGGGGAGAAAAAAAAACAAACAAAAAAAACCCACTCATGTTGTTTAGAATACGAAGCGTAATGAGCCTAAACGATCAGGGCTTCACCTAAATATCAGGGCCTACCACAATGCGGCCTCAAGTAAGTAATTTTGCCACACAGGCTCCTATGTTACCTATGAAGACACTAAGCCTACCAGGAGATGAAAACCATAGGGCAAGTAATAGGAGGCACAGCATGCACAAAAAATATATAAATTATTATCGTAAATTACAATTATATACAGATAATTATATACAGATAAACCATAATATCCACAGGCGTGTCCCCGTCCTTCTCAAGGTCACAGACCCCATTTCAGCCTCCATCCAAGAAGGCATCACAAATAGGTGCGACAAGAGTCTTCGTCCAAACATGTCCATGAGCCTCCTAGAGTGGAGTTTAATTCATATCCTCGGTTCAAGATGTCCAAATTCCTAGAAAAGGAAACTAGTCAGGAAATATCATGACTCCCACTGTATGTGTTTATACCTTTACCGGCATTATTAGCTGCTATTTGACTTTCCAATATTTTTCCAGTATTATATTTTGTATCACCTGGACCCTTATCTCCCATTGTTTGTGGGAGTTTTTAATTGTTTTTATAACAGTTGTTTATGTGGTGTGGTCTAAATAAAATTTGTTGTTATTTTTTGAAATCTAAATGTGGTGATCCCATCTCTTTGAAAATACAGGAGCAGAAAACACAGACCTTAATAAGAGGAGCACAAAGCAATATCTGGCAGCTTCCAGCAGTAATCATGCAGCTGATTTGGATGTGGTGCTTTCAAATTGACTGAAAACAGGAGCTGAAGCTGATAATTGCAGCTAGACAACACACACCAGACTGGACAGCACTGTAGATTCCATCCACCATAACTTATTAGGTGGACAGTCTGCATCATCCTGAGCTTCTGATTCCATCATCTTTTCTACCACCAGTGACACTTGGAGAATGAATAAGATTGTGCCTGCTGACAGAAAAAGATGTTGCATGAACAGGTTCTAGTGGAAATGTGACATATTAACCCTATGAGAGCCTTTCTCTTTGATTTCCCCCACTGCCATTCCTCCTACTACATATGTAGCTCAGCTACATTACTGTTACCAACCCTGATTTTTCACACTAAATTTTCATCCCCTGGTACTGCTTACTACCCTGACTTTCAATGACCGAACTGTATCACACCAGTGACCAGTACTTCTTCTGAGCACTGCCCCAATTCACTGTGTTCACCACTCTGCTTCTCCCTGTGGCAGGCCACTGCGCTGAGACCTCATGGAGCACTTTCAACTCTGCTGCATATCTCTGCTGTCTCTACCTGGCTACAAAAAGGCATGGCCAGATCCTGCAGGACTGTAACCTTGCTGTGTCCTGCAGGATTTGTCTTCCTAAGCTTATCCCCTGCCACACAAAGGATAGATTAGTCAGCTTTTCCTACTCACCTATGCCTGAGCTTAGGTTCCTAATTGCAGTCTGTCTCTAGGTATCCTTATTGTTGCATGCTTGAATTGCATCTCCTGCTACATACCCGACTTGTTTTCCTTGTTCTGCCTGACCTTTTTGCTTCTGTGCCCAGCAACATTTTCTGACCCTGTGCTCCCTGCTCTGACTTTGTACCACCTGACTATGCTTATGTCTCACCCTCATGTAATTTACATATGTTGCACCCCAGGAGTCCAGCTGCCACAGTGGCATTGCCTCCCTCACAGGGAGTGATGTCATGCCTGGAAGCAAGGAGGGATTCCCTTACCAGGTAACACCTGCACCCAACACTTTCCTACTCCAGACCAGTAGGGGGAGCTCTAACACCTGATTTCAGGGGAGCTTCCCTTTAAGTTCTGGCCTGGAGGCAAAGTTAGTAGTCTAGTGAGGAGTCTGAGAGTGAGAGGAGGGAAGGGAAGTCGAGGAGAACCTGGAGAGTGGAGCTGTAGCCAGGCTCACCCCAGAACAGAGCGCTGACAAAGAGGATGCCAGAGTCGTTGGCTGTGTGGGTGCTGTACAGCCCGACAGCTGAATGTGGAGGGCAGGGAACCGCAAGCTCCCTTGCCACTTTGAATGCCTGGAGGCACCGTAGCAGACCAAGAGCCGGGGCTGCCAGTGAAAAGGCAGTGCCCATGATAGGCTCACGCTGCCTGCCATACAGGTTAGAAGCAACATGCAGGAGAGGAACTTGAGCTGTGCTCTGTTCCTCTTATGTGAGAGGATCGGAGCATTATAGTATGACACTCGGCTCTCACATCGGATGACATACACTGGTGTAGCTCCAGGCTTACTAAATATCTTAACACATACCTAATTAATGCAATGAAGAGGGTGATTTACATAAAATTTTGTTTTTTGTTGTTTTTTTACTCAGGATATTACAGGAATCAGATTGATAAGCTCAGTTAGCACACTTTATCTATCTATATATTTATTTGCTTTTGCCCTATTATATATTTGTTCATAAAGGGGACATAACATGGCTGTGTGCATATCTTTTCTTTATGCTGATAAATGTAAAACTGCAGTGTGCGTACGTAAAGGAAGGAAAAAGAAAATAAATTGCATTGTTTACAATATTTGTAATATATCTGTATGTTTGTCTATACAGTATCTACCCATCTACCCATAAAGCGCTGTAAGATATGAGTTTATTCCTTTGCTTTTTAATCAGCCTCATAACTAGGTACATATCATTGCTCACTCACCATTCAACTTCAACAAAATTTATAGAATCTTGCAAACCTTTATAAAATCATTTTCTATACAAGTAACCAGGATAATGCAATAAAACACATGGTTTTTTTAATAAATATCAAATATTCTTAAAAAATATGAAAATTACATCATTAATCAATATCCTTGAAAATGCATAAATTTAGAATTGCTTAGAAAGTAAAACTGAAAAAACATACCAGCCCATTAATGTTGATCTATCATATTTGCTTCCATTATTATTTTAAAAGAAAAACAAAACCATTGAAATGTTTTTTACAGTGTATAAGGCTTCCAACACTCGATAAAATTTTGTCTAATTTTACAGACTAGAATAAAAATATGAACACATTAGATGCATTCACTGTGAACTGTAAAATAATAATAATTGCTGTCACAAAAATCCATACAAAATGACATTTTTTTGCAGGTGCTGTTAAAAAAGTGCTCCGTTTTTATGGAATTTCTGGACGGTTAGCATTCCTGATGTCAAGAACATGGCGTGAACCCAATTTGATGCTTGAACTGGGATTGAATGAACAATTGTCTTGTGGAATAATGCTTACCCATTGCTGCCATAGCCATTTTAACCAAAGCAAATACAGAACATGAATACCACCAAAAAGTGTACAGGCAAGACAGAATTAAAAATATGCCTTTATTAAATAAATGTGGCAAAGGGTTACACAGAAATAAAAAATTATTACAGAAAAGTGCACAAGACGGGATTTTAAACAACCAATGAATCGTTATGGTTTTAATTATTAGCAACAACCATTAAAGGATAATAGCAATGCACCTCACTGTGCAAAATTTTTTTTTTTATATAAGAAATATAAAGTGAATAATGTGCATGTTGAATAATATATAATAGTAATAAATTATCAAAAGTGCAACATAGTGCATAAGTGCAAATAACATCAACCAAGATCAACTACTGACCAAAACATGCAGTGGGCCTAAAGTGCAAAAAAACTCCAAATCAAATAGCCATTTTAGTTCACTAGTGGACTATTCATTTCAGTAAACGGATTATGATTGTTCACCAATAACAATTTACCATGGGTTCCAGAAGAGGGCCAGAGGTCCAACAGGAAAAAAAGAAGGCTTGTGCAAACTTTACAAACCTTTTAAATTCATTACTCTCAGATTACAGTGGGATAATATCTTTTACATTTGTTCAAAAATATTTTATTGAGAGTGTTCTGGATGTGTAGTAGTTGATTGGAACAAACCTCCAAAAGATGTGTTTGAAAATGTATCAGTGGGTGAATTTATACAGGCCATGGGATAAGTGATTTTTGAGTGAACAGTAAGTGTCTGACCACTGAGTCCCCCACTGATCAGGAGATTGGTCCATCATGTGAATAGAGCAATGGTTTACATGAAACACTACCACATCTATTGATCCATAAAGAAAAATGCAAAGGTGTTCACTATCACTAAATGCATGCAAGGGCCAGTACCTCTGTTCTTGTGATCGGTTGAGTTACCAATAGAGAGGAGCAAGTGTGCTTGGATATCATGTTATCAGAGTATGCTTGGGTGTTATCAGAGTATCTTGGATGTGCTCGATTATTATATTCAAGTCCCCTGTTTCACCGGTGTTAAGGTACCTTCAAAGTGACGCTGCAGCGATACAGACAACGATGCCGATCGCTGCAGCGTCGCTGTTTGGTCGCTGGAGAGCTGTCACACAGACAGCTCTCCAGCGACCAACGATGCCGAGGTCCCCGGGTAACCAGGGTAAACATCGGGTTGCTAAGCGCCAGTGTGAAATGTATAAAAACAAACAGTACATACTCATCTTCGCATCCCCCGGCGTCCACTTCCTGCACTGACTGTGAGTGCCGGCCCTAACAGCAGAGCGGTGACGTCACCGCTGTGCTGTGCTTTCACTTTATGGCCGGCGCTCAGTCAGTGCAGGAAGCGGACGCCGGGGGACGAGAAGGTGAGTATGTACTGTTTGTTTTTATACATTTTACACTGGTAACCAGGGTAAATATCGGGTTACTAAGCGCGGCCCTGCTCTTAGTAACCCGATATTTACCCTGGTTACCACTGTGAAACATCGCTGGCATCGTTGCTTTTGCTGTCAAACACAACGATACACGGCGATCTGACGACCAAATAAAGTTCTGAACTTTAACCAACGACCAGCGATATCACAGCAGGATCCTGATCGCTGCTGCCTGTCAAACTCAACGATATCGCTAGCCAGGACGCTGCAACGTCACGGATCGCTAGCGATATCGTTTAGTGTGAAGGTACCTTTAGACAGCAGCAACACATGTGAGGATTTAATGTTTGTTAAGCAATACCTGCATGTGTTGTGGCTGTCTAATATTGTCAAAACATTTATCTGCGGGGACTCAAACATATTAATCGAGCACGCCCAAGATACTTGGATAACACCCGATCATGCTTTGATAACACGATATCTGAGCACGTCCCCTTATCACTAGTCACTGACAACCAGACCTCCAACAATCAGTTGATAAATGATGCTCATAGAGCAAACCTTTATACATCCCTGAAATAAATATTTAATTATCCTAAAATATTAATAAAATTAAAATATTGTAAGAACACTCTAGATAAATCGTATGTTATTTTATTACTGTCAGCCTTCTATCCATCTATTTATCTATCATACATTTATGTATGCATCACCACGAAAATATATTGCAGTAATAAAATCTGTAAAAAAGAGGTATAATGGCTCAGTCATTGGTTTGAGATACAATAAATGACCTTCTAGTTACTACACAGAGATAATAACACAATGGCACATTACTGTATGTTTGAGTACACAGGTATAATGACAGAAAGCTGGCTTTTTCTTTATCAGTCATCCTAGGATACTGCATATTGTACAGATGTAATTGAGTTGAGAAGGCTAGATTCAGTGAAGATAAGTTGTGTGAATGGCCTCCGGGTATAAAGAACACAGTAATTCCAGGCTACAATAGCAGGTGTGGCAGTCTATAAAGGAATATCTACTCCAATATCATGTCCTTGAAATATCCCATTGTTGACAATATCATCATCTAAATTATATTTACCTCATTCAGCCATGAGAACCCTCATGTGTCAGGAATAATATTTTATCCCCTTTCCGACATAGGGCGTAATAGTATGCCGATGCTGGACACCCTCCCTTTGATGTGGGCTCTGACGGTGAGTCCACATCTTTTAAGGCACATCAGCTGTTTTGAACAGCTGACATGTGCCGCTAACAGCCATGAGAGGAATCACGATCCTCCTATGGCTATTTACCCATTAAATTCCACTGTCAACTCTAACAGAAGCATTTAACACACACTTCCGGCAAGCACTCCGGAAATTCCGCCCATCAGTGCCCAGGTCACATGACCGCGGGTCACCGATGGGTTGGCATGACAATCAGAGTTCTCCAGAGGACCTTTATGTTTGTCACTGCTGGAATATTATGAGCACTGCTCGGTGCTCATAGCAAGTCAGCAATTCTGCTAGATTCAGGCGATCTGATCATTGCCTATATGTAGCAGAGCCGATCAGGTTATGGCACCTTCTAGTCTCCCATGGAAACTATTGAAGCATGCCAAAAGTAAAAAGCAATGTTTTTGAAAGTATTAAAAAGTTAAAAATAATATAAAAGTTCAAATCACCCTTCTTTTGCCCCATTCAAAATAAAACAATAAAAAAATCAAACATACACATATTTGGTATCACCACATTCAGAATCGCCCGATCTATCAGTATAAAAAAAAATAATTAACCTGATTGCTAAATGGCGTAGCGAGAAAAAAAGTAAAAATGCCAAAATTATGTTTTCTTTGGCACTGCAACATTGCATTAAAATGCAATAACGGGCAATCAAAAGACCATTTTTGCACCAATTTGGTGTCTTTAAAAATGTTAGTTCGGCGTTCAAAAAAAATAAGCCCTCCCCCAACCAGACGAAAAATGGAGACGCTATGGGTATCGGAACATGGCACAATGTTTTTTTTTTTTTTTAACAGGTTAAAAGGTTGATATATGCATTAGAGATTATTGAGTTTGGGTCAAGAGACCCGGAAACTAACTGTACATCGCTGTCCTTCCTTGGATCAAGAATGTCAGATTTGTGAAGCCAACCTAAGGAGACACTGAAGCTGCCTACTAATTGCAGTAACTTTATTGTTTTTTGAAAGCAACTCCATATGCTTATTTAATCTTATCTGAAATCTGCCCATTATACAACAAAAGTCATTACACATACCTAAGCATGTTTAAAAGAGTTGTCCTACATGTACACATTATTGACCTATACCTAAACAATGCACTGACATGTGGTGTTCATGGTTGCCTATCGATTTACAATTGAGGCTTTCTTTCTTTCTTTATATGTATCTATCTATATTTATCTGTGCCTGTTATACAACTTATAAAATTATTGGAAACACTATAGCTATAAAACTCATCAGCTGACTGCTACTGAACAGAATACAGTGGTGTTTGATACTCAGCATCCATTCCCTGAATACTCCTAAGTCATATGGCTAGGTTATGTGGTAAGCTTCTTGACTTTTGGTATTCCTACCCCCAATAGTTGGCACTAGAGTTCTAATCCTCTTCCTCTCTGAAGAGACTATTTGCAAATAGTGTTGAGCATTCCGATACTGCAAATATCGGGTATCGGCCGATATTCACTGTATCGGAATTCCGATACCGAGTTCCGATATTTTTGCGATATCGGATACCAGAATCGGAAGTTCCCACAGTGCAAAAATGCAGTATAATTGAGTGTGGGCGGTGCGTGGGCGGAGACTGCGTGTCTCTGTGCGGGTGGGGTCTGTGCGGACCATGTTTGGTCTGTGCGTGCCTGCCGGGGGTCTGTGCGGCCTCTCCGTGGTCTGTACGGCCTGCCAGGGGGTCTGTGCGGCCTCTCCGGGGTCTGTACGGCCTGCCGGGGGGTCTGTGCGGCCTGCTGGGAGGTCTGTGCGGCTGGCCGGGGGGTCTGTACGGCCTGCCGGGGGGTATGTGCGGCCTCTCCGGGGTCTGTGTGACTTGCCGGGGGGTCTATTTGTGTCTGTGCATGCATCGTCTGATGGGACTACAAGTCCCATCGGGCTATGCCTGCTACAATGACAGTGATTGACACTTTAGTCAATGATGGGACAGTAGTATTCCCATCATCCGGCTAATGTGTTGAATGTAAAAAAAATAAAAATACTCCATACATGCTCCATACATGCTACATACATGTACATACATGCTACATACTACATACATACATACAGTACATGCTACATACATGCTACATACATGCTACATGCATGCTACATACATGCTACATACATGCTAAATACATACTACATACTACATACATGCTACATACATGATACATACATGATGCATACATGCTAAATACATACTACATACATGCTACATACATGCTACGTACATACATACTACATACATGCTACATACATGCTACATACATACTGAATGCATACTACATACATACATACTACATACATACTACATACATACTTTATACAGTACATTCATACATGACATACATATAGACATACAGTGCATTAAACATAGATTACAGACTCACCATTACTTGTCATTTTGATCCCCGAAGCCAGTGTCAACCTGTAAAAAATATGAAAAAAACAAACAACCAATATACTCCTTGTCCTCAGAAATCCACGAGTGTCCCACGACGATCTCACATGGAGAACGGCAGCAACAGCTGTTGCGACCACTCTCTAGGGGCCCCAGAAACACCTGGCGGGAGGAAGGTATTCCTCCGCCGCTGTAAAAAAAAAGTCGCTAGCCTGATTTATGGCATTGCTGTATGAGAAATTTTCCCAGGCAGCAATTGCCATAAAGTAAGACTTTGAACTTTAGTAACCTCAGTGATACACTGCAGGATCCATTGTCTCCTGTCAGTGTGTCACTGAGGGTCCTATAAAGCAGTGACATCACCCGATGTCACTGTTCTATAGGGGAGATCATCGTGGGACACTCTTTATTAATTGAACTACTGCTGACAGGTAGTATACGGTTTATTATTTTACGTTTTTTGCAGGTGCTGAAGTATGGTAAGTATGGTGAAATGAAGAATATTAAAATACTTTTTCCTAATGTGTGCATGCTTTATTAACCCTTTCTTACTATTGGATTAATAATGGATAGGCGTCTTATTGACGACTCTCCGTTATTAACCCGGAAAGTGAACGTTTTTTTGTCCGTCGCGTCCGCCATTTTCTACCGAGCATGCGCTGTGGAAACTCCGCCCCCTCCTCCCCGGACTTCAGAATGGGTAGCGGATGCATTGAAAAACTGCATCCGCTGCCCACGTTGTGCACAAATTTCACAACATGCGTCGGTATGTCGGCCCGATGCATAGCGACGGACCCGTACCGACGCAAGTGTGAAAGAGGCCTTTATGAGCGTTGAATTTAAAAAAAAAAAAACGGAAAAAAACGGCGTGGGCTCCCGCACAATTTTCTGCGCCAGAGGGGGAAAGCCGACTGCTGCGGGCCAATATTTGTAGCCGGGGGGGGCAATATCCATGGCCCCTCTTTAGGCTATGTATATCAGCCCGCAGCTGTCTGTGTAGCCTTTACTGGCTATTAAAATAGGGGGATCCCCCCAAAAAATGACGTGGGGTCCCCCTATATTTTATAGCCAGAAAGGCTACGCAGACAGCTGCAGGCTGATATACATAGCCTAAAGAGGGGCCATGGATATTGCCCCCCCCGGCTACAAATACCAGTCCGCAGCCGCCCCAGAAATGGCGCATCTGTAAGATGTGCCAATTCCGGCACCTAGCCCCTCTCTTCCCACTCCTGTGTAGCGGTGGGATATGGGGTAATAAGGGGTTAATGTCACCTTGCTATTGTAAGGTGACATTAAGCCGGGTTATTAATGGAGAGGCGTCAATAAGATGCCTATCCATTATTAATCCAATAGTAAGAAAGGGTCAATAAAACATGCACACATTAGGAAAAAGTATTTTAATATTCTTCATTTCACCATACTTACCATACTTCAGCGCCTGCAAAAAACGTAAAATAATAAACCGTATACTACCTGTCCGCTGTAGTCCAATTAATAACGAGTGTCCCACGACGATCTCCCCTATAGAACAGTGACATCGGGTGATGTCACTGCTCTATAGGACCCTCAGTGACACACTGACAGGAGACAATGGCTCCTGCAGTGCATCACTGAGAGGTTACTAGAGTTCAAAGTCTTACTTTATGGCAATTGCTGCCTGGGAAAATTTCTCATACAGCAATGCCATAAGTCAGACTAGGGACTTTTTTTTACAGCGGCGGAGGAATACCTTCCTTCCGTCATTGTGTTTCTGGGGCCCCTAGAGAGCGTTCGCATTATCTGATGCTGATGCTCTCCTCCGGAGATTGTCGTGGGACACTCTTGGATTTCTGCGGACAGGGAGTATATTGGTTGTTTGTTTTTTTCATATTTTTTACAGGTTTACACTGGCTTCGGGGATCAAAATGACAAGTAATGGTGAGTCTGTAATCTATGTTTAATGTACTGTATGTCTATATGTATGTCATGTATGAATGTACTGTATGGAGTATGTATGGAGTATGTATGTATGTATGTAGTATGTATGGATGTAGTATGTATAGAGTATGTATAGAGTATGTATGTAGTATGTATGGATGTAGTATGTATGGAGTATGTATGGATGTAGTATGTATGGAGTATGTATGGATGTTGTATGGATGTAGTATGTATGGAGTATGTATGGATGGAGTATGTTTGTAGTATGTATGGATGTAGTATGTATGGAGTATGTATGGAGAATGTATGGAGCGTGTATGGAGTATGTATGGAGTATGTATGTAGCATGTATGTAGTATGTATGTAGCATGTATGTAGCATGTATGGAGTATGTATGTAACATGTATGTAGCATGTATGTAGCATGTATGGAGTATGTATGGAGTATGTATGTAGCATGTATGTAGTATGTATTATGTATGTAGCATGTATGTAGCATGTATGTAGCATGTATGTAGCATGTATGGAGTATGTATGGAGTATGTATGTAGCATGTATGTAGCATGTATGTAGCATGTATGGAGCATGTATGGAGTATGTATGGAGTAAGTATGGAGTATGTATGTAGCATGTATGGAGTATGTATGTAGCATGTATGGAGTATGTATGGAGTATGTATGGAGTATTTTTTTTTTCATTCAACACATTAGCCGGATGATGGGACTACTACTGTCCCATCATTGGCTAATGTGTCAATCACTGTCAGTGTAGCAGGCATCGTCCGATGGGACTTGTAGTCCCATCAGACGATGCCTGCACACACGCACAGAGCCCCAGCATGCCACACAGAGCCCCGACCCGCCACACAGAGACCCCCCCATGCCGCACAGAGACCCCCCCACGCTGCACAGAGACCCCCCACGCCACACTGAGACCCCCCCACGCTGCACAGAGACCCGCCACACCGCATAGAGCCTGGGCAGCCCACATACAGCCCCAGCACGCCGTATACCGCCCCGGCAGCCCACATACAGCCCAGGTAGGGACGTACAGATCCCTGGTAGGCCCACACAGACCCCGCCCGCACAAACACACACTCACAGTGTCCGCCCACGCACCGCCCATGCACCGCCCACACTCTTCCCCCCTCCGGAACAGCATATAGAAGGACATAAAGGGCTTATTTACGTTCCGATATTTGTGTCCCATTGACTTGCATTGCTATCGGGTATCGGCATCGATATTTTTTGGATATCGGCCGATCCAATCCTATACCGATACTATTGAATATCGGAAGGTATCGCTCAACCCTATTTGCAAATTTAAATTCCCTGAATAGTAGAGAAACATTCTGTATATATATATATATATATATATATATATATATATATATATATACACTCACTGGCCACTTTATTAGGTACACCTGTCCAACTTCTTGTTAACACTTAATTTCTAATCAGCCAATCACATGGCGGCAACTCAGTGCATTTAGGCATGTAGACATGGTCAAGACAATCTCCTGCAGTTCAAACCGAGCATCAGTATGGGGAAGAAAGGTGATTTGAGTGCCTTTGAACGTGGCATGGTTGTTGGTGCCAGAAGGGCTGGTCTGAGTATTTCAGAAACTGCTGATCTACTGGGATTTTCACGCACAACCATCTCTAGGGTTTACAGAGAATGGTCCGAAAAAGAAAAAAAATCCAGTGAGCGGCAGTTCTGTGGGCGGAAATGCCTTGTTGATGCCAGAGGTCAGAGGAGAATGGGCAGACTGGTTCGAGCTGATAGAAAGGCAACAGTGACTCAAATCGCCACCCGTTACAACCAAGGTAGGCCTAAGAGCATCTCTGAACGCACAGTGCGTCGAACTTTGAGGCAGATGGGCTACAGCAGCAGAAGACCACACCGGGTACCACTCCTTTCAGCTAAGAACAGGAAACTGAGGCTACAATTTGTACAAGCTCATCGAAATTGGACAGTAGAAGATTGGAAAAACGTTGCTTGGTCTGATGAGTCTCGATTTCTGCTGCGACATTCGGATGGTAGGGTCAGAATTTGGCGTAAACAACATGAAAGCATGGATCCATCTTGCCTTGTATGGAGCATCTTTGGGATGTGCAGCCGACAAATCTGCGGCAACTGTGTGATGCCATCATGTCAATATGGACCAAAATCTCTGAGGAATGCTTCCAGCACCTTGTTGAATCTATGCCACGAAGAATTGAGGCAGTTCTGAAGGCAAAAGGGGGTCCAACCCGTTACTAGCATGGTGTACCTAATAAAGTGGCCGGTGAGTGTATATATATATATACATTCTACTTTAGAACCAAATTGTATAATTGTACTTATTTATTCACCCACAAAGAACCATTCAGCCTATTACAAGTATTTCACATGACTTGGGGATTTTTAAGTTCTGTAATTATTTTTTGGGTCCAGTTTCTTACACAGCATTTAAAAAACATGCAAGAAGTGTTTAAAAAACATGGAATTGTTTTTATCTAAAGCCAGAAGTGGATCCAGTATGAAGGAGAAATATAAGATCTTCCTTATTTTTTCTCTTTCTATTGACTCTACTTCAAAATACTTAATGAAAAACTGCAACAAGGAAAACATTGTCCTGTATTTACTAACTCCACAAGCTGCTGGCATGAGCAGTGCCTTCAAAATAATTTGGGAAAGTGGGTGTGGTATACGAGAAAGGATGTGTTAAAAATTTTTAGCTGTTGATAAGGATTTAATTTGTTGACTTTAGAACAGTTAAAAAAAGCCAAATATATGACTACAATATAGACCAATTATCTTAGACTGGATTAGGAAATGTCATGTTGTGCATAAACCTATTTTTATAGGCCTGTGTAAATTGTAAAGTAGATTAAATAGCCCTTTTATTTTCAGCCAGAATTGTATTTGATCTAGGTGACATAAAAGTTACACTACTACAGTACGTGGATCTAGCAAAATATTAACACTGAGAAAAAAGGGGGAAAAAAGAGAAAAATGCAATTCTGATAAACGCATGGAGAATACTGAATAGCAATAAAAGCGCCTATTGTGCTTAATGGCACAGCTCATGTTGGTTCTATATGAATGCCAGTGAGGAGAGTAAATAAGCTGAGGAACAAGGCAATATGGAGAAACATGTCTAAGCAATTCATTTTGTGGGGAATATTACTTTTTGAATCCAATTATAGCAGACCCCTACTCTGACCTATATTTCAGTCTCTGCTTTTAAATGCACCAGACTCCGATCTACCTAAAAGTCTCCAGCGAGAACTTTTGACACATTACTTTCAGTGAAAATAAATGGAGCAGAGCTTTTTAGTCAGCAAATCAGCTTCTCAAAATCGCTGTGTTAAAATTACTGTCTCCCTTGTAATATGATGACAAAAATGTAGCTTTTAGCATCAAAGACATGTGCCTTCACCTTCGGAGGGTGCAGCATAAGTCATTTGATTTCTTCTTCCTTACCAGAGATGTTGATTTTTGTTGCCAGCAGATATTTCATTATTTACACTTTCTCCAAAAACTATGCAGAACATTAATGAAATGACATCACCTCCATGTGTTTGTCTGACCTCACAGATATTGCAGATCGGTAACTCAAGCTGTTATGTCTACGCTCTCTGCTTCTCTTGCATAAACCTTTCCTCTTTTATTTCTCTCTCTCTCTCTCTTCACGAATCTATGCTGGAAAATCAATACCTAGAGTTGAAAAAGTACCTTTATTGTGAGGATTTCTTACTACCTTCCCAATTATTTTCTACTGACAGCTCCTACAAAATGCCCTGAAATAGTGGGGAAGGATGAACAACAGCAAATCCTCTTTTTAATATTCTCGGAAACAGATTGAAGTGGGAAATGAAGGAGGGTTGGTGTTTTTATTGATTTATACATTAATAGTTGTACAGTCACTCAGGTTCGGAGATGCTCAAAATGAATCCAATCCTTCCACCTACAAATACTAACAACAAAAAGCTGAAACTGTTCCGCTGGTGTCATCTGCAGAACCCTAAAACACCAGCAAACTCTGGGTTAATTTAATTACCATCAGCTAACAAAAGACATCGGGAGAAAAGCAATTATGGACAGCGCTGTTTCACAGAGTTCATTTTAAATAATATATATTTTTAATTACCATCAGTTGCCATATCAACGGGACATATTGTCCACAAGTAAAGCTGATGAAAATGGAAAAACAAGTGTCTATCGATAGATTTTCAAATGTATTAAATATGCTATTATTTTATACAGAAGTGATTATGATCAGTGACTCCAGCTTAGATAAGGGCATCATTTGTGTCAGGGTCAATATAAAGATCTACCACTTGTGCAAACAGAAGTGAAGACCCACTTTTCCATGCTTTTCACTGCAGTATTTTTAATAAAGTGTTTTCATGTTTCAATAAGCATATACATAAAATATACATTCAATAGTTTTCATATAACCATAACATTGTAGCAAAGTTGTCTCTAAAAAGTGGTTGAAAGGCAAACTAGAAGAGAAAAAAATCTGGAGTCGCAGAAAGAGATCAGAAGACCGTGAAGGGAGCAACAGCGGCGGGGCAGGGGAGTGGCAAAGTGTGTATAATTTTCTTTTTCAGAACATTGCATTTATTGTGTTCTGTGTTTTTGTGAAACCAGTGAGTATCATAACACACAATCATATCACATTGAATACATTCTATGCCAATGCAATTTACTGACCAAATTCAAGCGTGTTGCCGGATTTCAATTTTCTCATATTTGCTCATCATTACATGTTTGTTTAAATGTTTCTTCTTTAAACTTACTTATATATTTTAACAAACCTTAGCACCCCCAAATAAAAGTAACTACAGATTGCTATGGGACATTATAAGTTTGCATTTTTGTTTACAGTCCCCCCTATAAGGGCTCGCTCCAGCTCAGATCAGATCACGATCGGTTTAAAAAAAATCGCAGCATGCTGTGATTGTATGCAAATCGGATAAATGCAATCCAATTAATCATTAGGTTGCATTTGGAACAATGTTATTCTATGATTGTTTGTCCATCTGTTTTGTTTTTTTTCAGCTCTGATTGGATGACACTTGGATTCGAAAAAAATCACAGCACACTGCAATTGTATGCAAAAATCGGATCACTTTCACCAATAAGTCAATGGGTGTGATAAAAAAAAATGAATGGCATTCGGATCATGCAAGTGGCCATCCTATTTGTACACACAAATGTCCTTTCAAAAGCCAGCAATTTATCTGCCGGGTACAGTAAAATCACAGTGTGAATAGATATAAAGATGTCAGTCACATATATGATTAATACATTGCATATGTAGCTTACTGTACATGTATTTTTTTACTTACTAAATTATTTTCTCAAAAAAATGGTGTTAGATCCCCTAGATTGTATTAACCAGCAGAGGGAAAGCAGACAGCAGCTGGGACAGATGTTTATAGCCTAGGAATGGGGTAATACCCATGGAGCTTCCTAGACCATTAATATCAGCTCACAGCTATATGCGTAGCTTTTCCTGGTTATTAAAATGATGCAGGGTCACACTATAATTAATAACCAGCAAAGGCTAAGCAGACAACTGCAGGATGATATTAATAGCCTTGGAAGGGGCAGTGGATATTGGTACCGTTCCAGAATAAAAACATCAGCATCTTATGAATGTGCCTTTTCTGGGGTAGCTGAGAGCTAATGTTTTCAGCTGGAGAGGGCCAATATCCATGACACCTTCCTAGGCTATTACTATCAGTCCACAGCTGTCTGCCTAACCTTTACTGGTTATTAATTATAGGGATACCCTATGTCTCTTTTTAGGGTCCCCTATTTTAATAGCCAGAAAAGGCTAAGTATACAGCTGTAAGCTGATATTAACAGCCTGGGGAGCTCCATGGGTATTAACCCCTTCCCAGGCTGTAAACATCTGCCCCAGCTATCCATTTTCCCTCTGCTGGCTAATAAAATGTCAGCGGATCCCAGGCCTTCTTTTCTTCTGAAAGGAATTTATTAACTAAAAAACATGTAGTGTAGACTGCACACACAAAGCACTAATTATGTATATCTGTCACATATTTATTTATATATTTATGTATCTATCTATCTATCTTTATATCTACTCTCTCTCTCTCTCTCTCTCTCTCTCTATATATATATATATATATATATATATATATATATATATATATACACTCACCGGCCACTTTATTAGGTACACCTGTCCAACTTCTTGTTAACACTTAATTTCTAATCAGCCAATCACATGGCAGCAACTCAGTGCATTTAGGCATGTAGACATGGTCAAGACAATCTCCTGCAGTTCAAACCGAGCATCAGTATGGGGAAGAAAGGTGATTTGAGTGCCTTTGAACGTGGCATGGTTGTTGGTGCCAGAAGGGCTGGTCTGAGTATTTCAGAAACTGCTGATCTACTGGGATTTTCACGCACAACCATCTCTAGGGTTTACAGAGAATGGTCCGAAAAAGAAAAAAAATCCAGTGAGCGGCAGTTCTGTGGGCGGAAATGCCTTGTTGATGCCAGAGGTCAGAGGAGAATGGGCAGACTGGTTCGAGCTGATAGAAAGGCAACAGTGACTCAAATCGCCACCCGTTACAACCAAGGTAGGCCTAAGAGCATCTCTGAACGCACAGTGCGTCGAACTTTGAGTCAGATGGGCTACAGCAGCAGAAGACCACACCGGGTACCACTCCTTTCAGCTAAGAACAGGAAACTGAGGCTACAATTTGTACAAGCTCATCGAAATTGGACAGTAGAAGATTGGAAAAACGTTGCTTGGTCTGATGAGTCTCGATTTCTGCTGCGACATTCGGATGGTAGGGTCAGAATTTGGCGTAAACAACATTAAAGCATGGATCCATCCTGCCTTGTATGGAGCATCTTTGGGATGTGCAGCCGACAAATCTGCGGCAACTGTGTGATGCCATCATGTCAATATGGACCAAAATCTCTGAGGAATGCTTCCAGCACCTTGTTGAATCTATGCCACGAAGAATTGAGGCAGTTCTGAAGGCAAAAGGGGGTCCAACCCGTTACTAGCATGGTGTACCTAATAAAGTGGCCGGTGAGTGTATATATATATATATATATATATATATATATATATATATATATAATTACAAAAAGAGCAGCACAAAAAAATACAAAAAACAAAATTATGGTGCAGAGCCCCAGGCATGTACCAAACCTTGTCATAGGAGTCAATAAATCAGAAGCAGGACATGGGCCGAAACGTTGCCGCAATGAGCTATTAAATTTAGCACTTATAAAAATTTATAGTGGTTTGCTGCCTCTGATTTTTGGACATATATATATATATATATATACACTCACCGGCCACTTTATTAGGTACACCATGCTAGTAACGGGTTGGACCCCCTTTTGCCTTCAGAACTGCCTCAATTCTTCATGGCATAGATTCAACAAGGTGCTGGAAGCATTCCTCAGAGATTTTGGTCCATATTGACATGATGGCATCACACAGTTGCCGCAGATTTGTCGGCTGCACATCCCAAAGATGCTCCATACAAGGCAGGATGGATCCATGCTTTCATGTTGTTTACGCCAAATTCTGACCCTACCATCCGAATGTCGCAGCAGAAATCGAGACTCATCAGACCAAGCAACGTTTTTCCAATCTTCTACTGTCCAATTTCGATGAGCTTGTACAAATTGTAGCCTCAGTTTCCTGTTCTTAGCTGAAAGGAGTGGTACCCGGTGTGGTCTTCTGCTGCTGTAGCCCATCTGCCTCAAAGGTCGACGCACTGTGCGTTCAGAGATGCTCTTAGGCCTACCTTGGTTGTAACGGGTGGCGATTTGAGTCACTGTTGCCTTTCTATCAGCTCGAACCAGTCTGCCCATTCTCCTCTGACCTCTGGCATCAACAAGGTATTTCCGCCCACAGAACTGCCGCTCACTGGATTTTTTTTCTTTTTCGGACCATTCTCTGTAAACCCTAGAGATGGTTGTGCGTGAATGTCCCAGTAGATCAGCAGTTTCTGAAATACTCAGACCAGCCCTTCTGGCACCAACAACCATGCCACGTTCAAAGGCACTCAAATCACCTTTCTTCCCCATACTGATGCTCGGTTTGAACTGCAGGAGATTGTCTTGACCATGTCTACATGCCTAAATGCACTGAGTTGCCGCCATGTGATTGGCTGATTAGAAATTAAGTGTTAACAAGAAGTTGGACAGGTGTACCTAATAAAGTGGCCGGTGAGTGTATATATATATATATATATATATATATATATATATATATATATATATATATATATATATATATATAGTACATATATATGCACAACTTGAAGAATATTTTCTTGGCTATGTCTAAATGGCATGGAGAATTGCTCTATGTGAAAGCTCATGTACTCACATGAAAAACGTAGGACACTTCCAAGTCACTCATCCGACTTTTCAGGAGCAAAGTCGAACCGATTTTAATAACGCTAGTGTGTCTCTGGCCTAACTGTGGTTGACACGTCAATTCTTGTCATAAAAATACAGCCCCTCTTAATAATTTAACTGGGTAAGGCTACTTTCACACTAGCGTCGTGCACTGCACGTCGCTATGCGTCGTTTTGTAGAAAAAATGCATCCTGCAAAAGTGCTTGCAGGATGTGTTTTTTCTCCTTAGACTAGCATTAGCGACGCAGTGCGACGCATTGCCACACGTCACAACCGTCGTGCGACGGTTGCGTCGTGTTGCGTCAGACTGTCGCCACCAAAAAACGTTGCATGTAACGTTTTTTGGTGCGTCGTGTCCAGCATTTCCGACCACGCATGTATGGCCGGAACTCCGCCCCCTCCTCCCCGCACCTCACAATGGGGCAGCGGATGCGTTGAAAAACTACATCCACTGTGCGGCGCTTGCACAGTATGCGTCGGTATGTTGCAACGTCGCATTGCGACGTGCATCGTACGATTCTAGTGTGAAAGTAGCCTTAGTTAAAAGGGAACCTGACAGTTGATTAATGTTGCCAAAATCTCAGATGGCATGATTAACAGACTGGCTTCATTATTCTCTCTATATATGCTGGGAAGAAGCCAGTGGGAGCATACCTCAGTGATTAGTCATCCTTCTAGCATACTCCCCAGATGCTTTGCAAAAGAATGTTTTCTCTAAAATGCTGCAGCATTCCAGAATAAAATATAGGTGCAATAACAAAGCCAGACTCTGATTCTTGCTGCCAGTGGTTGGAGCAGCAGCAATCAACTGTCAGTTAATGCTTGTATTAAACTAGTTTTTACATGATTTGTGATGTAATTGTTAGGACCCATACAGGATGTTGCACACATAGTTCAGTATTTTATATTGACTGCTTAGGCATGCAGAGACAATATTAATTGCTGTCTACCATCTACCTATAGTCCACTTGTCACTAGCTCTCCCTTACTGCAGCTCCATATTTTCTGTTCACCTGCACATTGCATATAACACTTCTAAATATCTCTGCATTGTCCTATTAAGACAAGGCAATGTTATAGCAGTTCAACATCAGGCCATATTCATCTGTTCTTGACCAGCCACATTCTCAAATGTTTTTGTACATGCCATTTAAAAATCTCTATACATACATTTTTTTTAATTTTTTGCAACATGGGTAATATTGGTGAAAAAAATGAAAAAATAAAGAAACTACCTACCTGTTTTTCATATTTTTTACTTATTTTTTATAACCACAAAAGACCAAAAAATATGTATAAAATATATGATAGTCATCTCTCCATCCCAGTAGCTGCACACTTTGGAGTGTAACTGCAGTAAAGAAGGTGGAACACTCAGACATTTAAAGTCTATGGAAGATTTTGAAATAGCTAAAGATAATGGGTGGTTCATAAGTAATTAATGAGAAAAAAACTCAGGAATGGAGTCATGCAATGCTGTTATCATCTCTGATGGAAACTGATAATTTATTTCTATTTATTTAGAAACATTCAACTCTTTCTATCTCTATTTCTTCCACTGTATTTATTGATATTTTATTTTTATTTATTAAAAAATGTTCAGCTGCTTCCATCTCTATTAACAATCACTGTATTTATTTTAAAGGCAAAAGAGGACAATTAAAAAGACAATAATCTCTGTCCCATTTTAGCACAGGTAACATGTATTTGTAATTTTAAATGCATTACTGTATTGGGACATTTTAGACATAGAGATAATGATTTTCACAACATGGGTTGCTTTTTTCGGATAATAAACCATTTTTGTATAGTGCAGCACCTGTGATGATATTTCTGTTTCCCAGTTACCTAGAGAAATAAACATTAATTGGGATGTGTTTAATTTATTACCATTTGTAATTTTTGTGCAAGACATAGTTTAGTAGCTACTAAGCAGAGAAAAATATAATTCAGACAAATTTGCCTTCTGAAAACAAAGGTGTTTTTTTCATGCCTGCCTTAGCACAGACTTACAAAGCTAAGTCAGTACAATTGTAGCATGTGGCATCACATGTTCTTTAACAAAGGGTTGTAAAAGAGAGAAGGCAACAAAGCAGTTGCTTTGGGGCAACTGAGGTGGCCAAATCCATCCCTATATTGCCAAAAGTAAAATAATAAATCTTCCTAGGACAGAAACAACTGTACTATGTTGCGGTTATGGCTGGGCCAAGCAGACTATTGCACCCAGCCGTGGCACACGTGGATTTGTGGACCCAGTGTGCCACAAGTCCAGACCTACCCAGGAAGGGACGTAACTAAGCGACTATCTTGGTTTTAACTGGAGCCTCTAGTGGTGAGGTCAAGCTTGTGTAGCAAGTAGCCACCGGTTACCAATTCCTGAGCAGAACCCGGTACTGCAGCTGCTGACCCTAAGGCTCAGATACTCTAACACTACTTTAGGGTTTAGTTCAGACATGACAGTCTAAGATTCAGGATCAGAATAAGGCCACTCATGCACTGGGAAAGAAAGTTCATGCACTTGCCGCACTGGGATCAGGGGAGTTTGGGAAGAGGACTGGACACTCTGGGATCAGGAGAGAAGTTCTGGCACTAGCCGCTTCTGGACCTGATTACACGATTTAGGCACTGGCCACTCCAGGACCAGGGGATAAGGATGCAGTACTGGCCACACCAGGAGCAAGGAACTACAGACAAAGGATTTGCCGCATCAGGATCAGGGGATAGCGTTTAGGTTCTGGCCGCTCCGGGACCAGAGGACCTCAAAACTCACTAGCAGTCCAATTTACTAGTCAATGATTCAATAAGATGATTGACGTCTTCCTATGGGAGAGGGAGTCTTTTATACAAGATGCCTCAAAGCTATTGACTGGGAGCCATATTAAAGGTGTACTACTTATGTTAAGTGCCTCTCAGCAACAGGCTGAGAGCATTTAGCATAATGCGTGGTAACCCAATAAGAATGGGGAAGCGCGGGCATGCAGACACATATAAACCAGAAAGTGACAGGGAAGCAGAAGGACCATGTTGGGGGGCTCGGGTGGTGAATAAGCTGGTGTTCCTGCATGGAGACTGAAGAGGACATCATGCAAGGGCGCAGCAGTGTTACACACTATACAAGGTAATAATATAATAATATGCAGTCGTTGTTGAATGCAGAATTCTAAGAGGTCAAAGAAAGGAAAAAAGTCAAATTACAGTAAAGACCAAAGTCATGATCCCATTTTCATAAAATTACTTAAAGAGTCATTTTCATTTTAAATTTTATTTAATAAATCATTAATGCAAATAAAATTGAGCAACTCTGTAAAGTATCTTGTCAGGAAATCTGCTTCTTTGGCAGAATTGATAAGTCATTATTAGAGATAAGCGAACCCAATCTTCAAAGTTTGGCCAGTTAATGTCCAGTGCTAAACGCCGAACACAGACTTTCATCAGAAGTCAGTTTGAATGTTCGGAGTTCCGGGGGAAGTCAGAAAGGATATGGAGAGAGATATTTTTTTTTCTTCTTACTCAGATACAAAGTTCAGGTCTGCATTGTTATCAAAGATTTCAGGTTCTGGTTCAAGTTCGAGTACAGTTCTGGTACACAAACCAAACTTTGTAAGAAAGTTTGGGTCGGGTAACAGAATACGAGCTTTCACAAATCCACTCATCCCTAGTCATTATTAAAGATGAAAGAATCCGAACTGTAAAATGAACTGCATCGATCCATCATTCTAACAGTAAGCTGACTCTCCCACATGCCCTCCGAACTGTAAAGTTTGGGATTTGTGGCAGACACCCAGTGTACTGTGCTGATCTGAACATGCTCTTCTCCTGGAAATCCATTTTACATTTTGGGAGGAGTGAGAGAGTGATAATGAGAGATTTTATAGCTCCAAAGTTCAGGTCCTCTTTGATTTCAATGGAATTCAGGTTCAGATTGAAGTTCGGGTATACTTTTGGTACTCGAACAAAACTTTGGACTATGGTTTGGTTGGGTACCGCAACTCAAACTTTCATGGACTTGCTCATCCATAGTCATTATCAAAAATCTCAATTTAGAGAGTAAAATCTGTATTCACTGAAGACAGACTTTCCCATTACAGAGATAAGTGATGGCAGTTGTTACGGATAAGATTCTATCTTGATAAGAGAGGGAGGAGGGAGGAATCTTTAGCTCCTTCCTCCTCCGATCTGTATAGAATCTTTTCAGTAGCACCTGCCATCTCTTATCTCAGTAATGGGAAAGTCCAATATGCAAGGAATATTCAAATATGAACATGGATTTCACAGCAGAAATCTACAGCAAAGCGCTGATAGTGATTGAATTGCTATCACTGAATTGATCCGCTGCTGCTTCATTCGATGTAGAATTGCATTGTGAACAAAATTACAACACAAATGATCTTTTATCGTATGTGCAATCAAATATTCCTAAGCTAATGCTGTGGTAAAAAGGCAAATAAAGCAAAATGGCAGTAATGGGGATTGGAGAAATCTTCTTCTTAGATGCGCCAGTAGGAACTGGTAAAACATTCCTAATTAGATTGATTCTGGCAGCAATTCGATCCCAAAATGTCATAGCCTTAGCTCTTGCATCATCCAGAATAGCTGCGACATTGCTACCAGGTGGAAGAACTGCTCATTCCGCTTTGACATTGCCATTGAGCATACAATGCATTGAAACTCCCACGTGCAACATTTTCAAAGCATCCAGAGTGGGAAAAGCATTGCAGAAATTAATGCTTTATTCTTTGGGAAGAATGAACAATGGTGAAAACAAATTGCTTAAGGCTCTTGATCAATTATTGCAAGATTTGGAAACATCAGACCATTTGGGAATGCATTAATATTGCTTGCAGCAGATTTCAGACAAACATTACCTGCAATTCCTCGGTCAACACCAGCGGATGAAATAAATGCTTGACTGAAATACTCTACTTTGTGGTGACATGTTAAGACATTAAAATTAAGTACAAATATGCATGTTCAACTGGTAAACAATCGATCAGCTGAGATATTTTCACATCAATTGCTGGATATTTGGAACGGAAATGTGTCGGTTGATCTGACCTCAGGACAAATTTCATTGCCTCATAACTTCTGCAATTTAGTTGCGTCAAAAGAAGAATTGATTGAAAAAGTATTTTCCAGTATTGAAACCAATTATAAGAAGCTCGATTGGCTCAGTGAACAAGCTATCTTGTAGCCAAGAACAAAGACATATACAAACTTAACAATATTATTCAGTATAACATTCAAAGAGAGGCAGTCACATACAAGTCTGTCGACACTGTAGTGGAAGCAGAGTCAGCGGTTAATTATCCAACAAAATTTTTCAACTCAGTCAATCTGCCAGGGATGCCACCGCACATACTGAAATTGAAAATCGGTGTGCAATTATCATGTTGCAAAATATGAACCAGCCAAAGCTTTGCAATGGCACGTGGCTTACAGTAAAAAAAGAATGCACAATGTCGTAGAAGCAACAATCTTAACATGACCTTTCATAGGTGAAGATGTCCTTATTCCTCGCATTCCTATGATTCTAACGGATATGCCATTTCAATTTAATCAATTGCAATTACCAATTTGATTGGCGCTTGCAATCACCATCAACAAAGCTCAGGACCAATTTTTAGAATTGTGCGGCTTAGATCTAGACACAGATTATTTCTCACATGGACAAGTATACGTAGCATGTTCTAGAGCCTGCAAACCAGACAATCTCTATATCTACACAGACAATGGAACAACAAAAATATTGTATACCCACAAGTAGGGTTGAGCGACTTTTACTTTTTTAGGATCGAGTCAAAAGTCGGGTCTAATGAAATCGGCTGATTATCGCGAAAAGTAGGGGATCGACCGAAACACGAAACCCAATGTAAGTCAATGGGGAATCAAAGCCGGTAGTGAGTGGAGGACAGGAAAACACCAACAGTGCCCATTTTAATGTCAAAAACATCAATTCTTGTCACTTAAGCTTGTGAATCTTAATTTACCTTATAATAATAGTTAGTCATTGAAAATTGGTGGTCATTTGGCTAAAATTGTGGGGAGGGGGGTAGGGCTGGCTCAAGTTTTTTGTGGGCCCAGGAAACGCAGACTACATCACGGTAGTGGAGCCGGGAGAGGTAAGTATTAAAACTTTGCAAGTGCTGTGATCCCGAGCAAGCAGGGGGGGCCCACTTTTTCGCATTGGCACTGGCACAGGGCCCCTCAAAGTATGGCGGTGTGTTTGACGGCGGGGGTGCCTCCCACCGGCAGAGACACTTTTGCATACTATGAGTGGCCCTGTGCCAGTGACGTCGCCAATGAGTATGCTCCCCCACCTGATGAAGGAACCTGCACTTTCATCTGCACCTTCCTCTTTGTCCCCATGTAAGGTGGTATAGTATGCGGGAAGGGGAACCTGACTTTCAGCAGGGTAGGATTCTGGCTGTGTAGAGTGCAAGGGGAATGTAGTGGTCTGGGTCAATGTACCAGCAGACTCATCTAGCAGTGGCTAGGCAATGGGCAGGATGAGGAGGAAACACAGATATAGTCCCAAAGAATAAAGTAGGCTAAATGCAGTACAAAATTGGTAACAGGAGTAAACAGGCGGCACTGCTTTGTTCATTGGAGGAGAACACCAAGCAGCGGCAGACACCGTTAGTAGGCCCAACCAAACAAGTAGGCCAAATGCAGGTTAATATCTGATATAGGCCGAAAGCCTGAAAATTGAAGCTCAGCTATATTCAGTGGAGGAGACAAGCAAGGAGCGGCAGACACCGTTACTAGGGCCCAACCAAACAAGTAGGCCAAATGCAGTTTAAAATTTCCTATAGGCCGAAAGCCTGAAGATTGAAGCTCAGCTTTGTTCAGTGGAGGAGAAAAGCAAGGAGCGGCAGACACCATTACTAAGGCCCAACCAAACAAGTAGGCCAAATGCAGTTTAAAATTTCCTATAGGCCGAAAGCTTGAAGATTGAAGCTCAGCTTTGTTCAGTGGAGGAGACAAGCAAGGAGCGGCAGACACAGTTACTAGGGCCCAACCAAACCAGTAGGCCAAATGCAGTTTAATATCTGATGTAGGCCGAAAGCCTGAAAATTGAAGCTCAGCAATATTCAGTGGAGGAAACAAGCAAGGAGCGGCAGACACCGTTACTAGGGCCCAACCAAACAAGTAGGCCAAATGCAGTTTAAAATTTCCTATAGGCCGAAAGCCTGAAGATTGAAGCTCAGCTTTGTTCAGTGGAGGAGACAAGCAAGGAGCGGCAGACACCGTTAGTAGGGCCCAACCAAACTAGTAGGCCAAATGCCGTATAATATCTGATATAGGCCGAAAGCCTGAAGATTGAAGCTCAGGTTTGTTCAGTGTAGGAGAACACCAAGCAGCGGCAGACACCGTTAGTAGGCCCAACCAAAAAAGTAGGCCAAATGCAGTTTAATATCTGACATCGGATGAAAACAGAGGCTCAGCTTTGTTGAGTGGAGGACAACTGTAATGGGAGGCAGACACAGTTAGTAGGCATAAATAAGAAAGTAGGCAAAATGCAGTTCAAAATTGGTTAGTGGAGTATACAGGTGGCATAGCTTTGTTCAGTGGAGGACAACTGTAATAAGTGGCTCAGACAGACAGAGTAGGCCTACAATTAAAAAACGTGGCTAATTGCAGTTCAAAATTTGTAATTAGTGTTGAGCATTCCGATACCGCAAGTATCGGGTATCGGCCGATACTTGCGGTATCGGAATTCCGATACCGAGTTCCGATACTTTTGTGGTATCGGGAATCGGTATCGGATCCATATTAATGTGTAAAATAAAGAATTAAAATAAAAAATATTGATATACTCACCTCTCCGGAGGCCCCTGCACCTCACCGCTGTTAACCGGCAGCCTTCTTTGCTTAAAATGAGCGCGTTTAGGGCCTTCCATGACGTCACGGCTTCTGATTGGTCGCGTGCCGCTCATGTGACCGCCACGCGACCAATCACAAGCCGCGACGTCATTCTCAGGTCCTAAATTCCTAGAATTAGGAATTTAGGACCTGAGAATGACGTCGCGGCTTGTGATTGGTCGCGTGGCGGTCACATGAGCGGCACGCGACCAATCAGAAGCCGTGACGTCATGGAAGGCCCTAAACGCGCTCATTTTAAGCAAAGAAGGCTGCCGGTTAACAGCGGTGAGGTGCAGGGGCCTCCGGAGAGGTGAGTATATCAATATTTTTTATTTTAATTCTTTATTTTACACATTAATATGGATCCCAGGGCCTGAAGGAGAGTTTCCTCTCCTTCAGACCCTGGGAACCATCAGGATACCTTCCGATACTTGGTGTCCCATTGACTTGTATTGGTATCGGGTATCGGCGATATCCGATACTTTTCGGGTATCGGCCGATACTATCCGATACCGATACTTTCAAGTATCGGACGGTATCGCTCAACACTATTTGTAATAGGAGTACACAGTCAGCATAGCGTGGTTCAGCGGAGGAGAACAAGTGTATTTAGTGGCTCTGATACACTGAGTAGGCCTAAAATAAAAAAGAACGATATATGCAGTTCACAATTGGTAAGAGGGGTACACAGGCGGCCTTGCTGGGTTCAGCTGTGGAGGACAACTGTTGTGAGAGTCTGACACAGTTACTAGGACAAAATAAATAAGTAGGCTAAATGCTGTTTTACATTGGTAAGGGGAGTACACAGGCGGCCTAGCTTGTTTCAGGGGGGGACAGTTGTAATGTGTGGCGCCGACAGACAGACAGAGGCCTAACCTAAAAAAAGGTGTCTAAATGCAGTTCAAAACTGCTAGCAGGACTAACCAGGCAGCCTAGCTTGTTTAAGGGGGGGACAGTTGTAATGTGTGGCGCCGACAGACAGACAGACAGAGGCCTAACCTAAAAAAGGTGTCTAAATGCAGTTCAAAACTGCTAGCAGGACTAACCAGGCGGCCTAGCTTGTTTCAGGGGGGGACAGTTGTAATGTGTGGTGCCGACAGACAGACAGACAGAGGCCTAACCTAAAAAAAGGTGTCTAAATGCAATTCAAAACTGCTAGCAGGACTAACCAGGCGGCCTAGCTTGTTTCAGGGGGGGGGACAGTTGTAATGTGTGGCGCCGACAGACAGACAGACAGACAGAGGCCTAAAATAAAAAACGGTGGCTTCATGCAGTTCTAAACTGCTAGCAGGACTAACCAGGTGGCCTAGCTTGTTTCGGGGGGACAGTTGTAATGTGTGAAGCAGACAGACAGACAGACAGAGGCCTAACATAAAAAAGGTGGCTAAATGCAGTTCAAAACTGCTAGCAGGACTAAGCAGCCGGCCTAGCTTGTTTCAGCGTGGGAGGACTACTGTTATGAGAGGCTGACACAGTTACTAGGCACAAATAAGTAAGTAGGCTACATGCAGTTCACAATTGGTAACATGAGTACAGAGGTGGCATAGCTTTGTTCAGCGGAGGTCAACTGTTAGAAGTGGCTGACACAGTTAGTAGGCCAAAATACTAAAGTGGGCTAAATGTCAGCCAAGGAATTGGTCATAAATAAACTGGTGGCATATCGAGGTACAGGGGTGGGCTCCTCTGCAGAGTTGCAGACAGGGGTAGTTGGCGCAAAGTATTAAGGGGTCTAAATGGAGGCCAGGGCCCCTGTATATTTTTACTATCATCTATCATTGCAACAAATTTGTTATGGCAGTGCCATTTAAGGATTTAACAGCACAGACTACACAGTGGTGGGGCAGGGAGAGGTAAGTTTTTCAAGTGGTAGAGCACAGTTTGAGCTGGGGGGAACACTCTCTTGTGGGCAGCGGTACTGGCCCAGGGCCCCTCATATTACGACGGTGTGTCTGATGTTGGTTGTGCACCACCACCGTCAGAGACACTTCACTGTACTATGAGGGACCCTGTGCCAGTGCCGTGGCCCAAGAGTGGGCACACCCACCTGTCCAGGCAAACGGCACTCGCACGGGTGCTTGCGCCATGTTGTGACCATGGCCCTGTAGGGGGAGTCAGCCCATTTAGGGAGGTATACAAATGGCCTATGGTGGACATTCGGCACCTGCAAATGGCGGAATTGGAGCAGTCAGTAATAGGAGGCCAAAAACAAGAAATGTTTCTGGCAAGCTACGTGTCAGCAGGGGAAGGTGGGGCAAAATAATTTGAAATCCATGATTGGTTCATTTTAATGAAGGTTAGATCATCAACATTTCGGGGAGCCAGATGTGTCCTTTCTTCGGTCAGTATTGAACAAGCAGCACTGAAGACTCTTTCTGAGAGCACACTAGCAGCTGGGCAAGCGAGCTCCTGTAATGCATATTCTGCCAATTCGGGCCAGGTGTCTAGTTTAGATGCCCAGTAAACAAAGGGGAATGACCTGTGAGGGAGAACATCGATAATGGTGGAAAAATAGCTGGTAACCATACTGGACAAATGCTGTCTCCTGTCACTTTGAATCGATGCAGCAGTACCTGTCGTGTCTGCGGTCATTGCAAAATCACTCCACAACCTGGTGAGAAATCCCCTCTGTCCAATGCCACTTCGGCTTTGTGCACCTCTAGCACCTCTGCCATGTTGCCCCCTACAGCTCGTGTGAGAACCATCAGCGCCGCTGTGTGCTGAGAATGCCTGAACCAAATGGTCTACAAGAGTTGCTAGTTTGGTAGCCAATATTTGCTCAAGGTTCTCATGTGGCATGATATTTTGTAATTTGCCTTTGTATCGTGGATCCAGGAGGCAGGCCAACCAGTAATCGTCATCGGTCATCATTTTGATAATGCGGGGGTCCCGTTTTAGGATACGCAAGGCAAACTCTGCCATGTGGGCCAAAGTTCCAGGTGTCAATTCACTGCTTGTGCTGGGTTGAGGAGCACTTTCTTGAAAATCTACATCACTTGTGGCTCGCAAAAACCCTGTACCTGACCTTGCAATGCCACCAGCTTCTATTGCCCCCTGAGAAGCATCCTCCTCCCATAAATATTCAGCCCCATCATCCTCCTCCTCCTCTTCATCTGCCACCTCGTCCCGGAGACTTCCCTGACCAGAGAATGGCTGATTGTCATCAAGGCTTCCCTCCTCCTCAGCCGCAGACGCCTGCTCCTTGATGTGCGTCAAACTTTGCATCAGCAGACGCATTAGTGGGATGCTCATGCTTATGATGTCATCGTCCGCACTGACCAGCCATGTGCATTCCTCAAAACACTGAAGGACTTGACAGAAGTCTTGGAGCTTCGACCACTGCACACCTGACAACTCCATGTCTGCCATCCAACTGCCTGCCCGTGTATGTGTATCCTCCCACAAATAAATTACAGCACGCCTCTGTTCGCACAGCCTCTGAAGCATGTGCAGTGTAGAGTTCCACCTTGTTGCAACGTCTATTATTAGGCGGTGCTGGGGAAGATTCAGCGATCGCTGATGGTTAAGCATACAGCTGGAGTGTATGGGCGACCGCCAGATGTGCGAGCAAAGCCTGCGCACCTTCAGGAGCAGGGCTGGTAAATCAGGGTAGTCCTTGAGGAAGCACTGCACCACAAGGTTCAAGGTGTGAGCCAGGCAAGGTATGTGTTTCATTTCAGAAAGGGCTATGGCAGCCATAAAATTCCTTCCGTTATCACTGACTACCTTGCCTGCCTCAAGATGTACACTGCCCAGCCATGACTGAGTTTCTTGCTGCAAGTACTCGGCCAGTACTTCCGCGGTGTGTCTGTTGTCGCCCAAACACTTCATTTGCAGCACATCCTGCTGACGCTTACCACTAGCTGTTCCATAATGGGACTCCACGGGTGTAACACTGGCAGCTGTGGATGGAGTGTTTGTGCGACTGAGCTCTGTGGACAAGCTTTCACTTGTGGAAGAGGAGGAGGAGGAGGTGCAAACGCTTACAGCCAACTGTTTCATATACCGTGGGCTAGGCAGGACTGTGCCACTATGGCTGTCCCCTGTGGACCCTGCATCCACCACATTAACCCAGTGTGCCGTGATGGACACGTAACGTCCCTGGCCATGCCTACTGGTCCATGCATCAGTTGTTACGTGCGCCTTTCTACTGACCGATTGCCTCAGTGCATGGACAATGCATTCTTTGACATGTTGGTGGAGTGCTGGGATGGCTTTTCTTGCAAAGAAGTGTCAACTGGTTAGGTCATAGCATGGTACTGCGTTGGCCATCAGGGCTTTGAAAGCTTCGCTTTCAACCAACCGGTAGGGCATAATCTCTAATGAGATTAGTCGAGCAATGTAGCCAGTCAAACCCTGTGTACATGGATGAGAGGAAGAGTATTTTGTTTTCCTATCTAGAGTCTCTTGTAGGCTGAGCTGGCCTGGAGAGCTGCATATGGTGGAACTAGCGGGGGTAGTGGTGGACATGGCAGATTGAGAGAGGCTTGGTGATGGTATTCTTGATGTGGGCCTACCTACAGTGTTTTCAACCAAGAACCTTGTGATTCCCTGACTGCTTTGGCCTTGCGACAATACCTCCACATTTGTTACTGGTGGTGCCATAACCAGTGGGCTTCCAGTGAGGGAAGCAAAGTTGCGTTGCTGACTAACTTCAATATGAGCAGGTGCATCAACGGTACGGGAAGTTTGGTAGTTAGTCCATGCTTCCAAGAGCCTGCTGGTTAGATGTCTATGCATGCAAGTTGTATTTAAACTTTGAAGATTCTTCCCTCTGCTAAAGGTCTTGGAGCATTTCTTACATATAACTTTGGACTGATCATTTGGATCTTGGTTAAAAAATTGCCACACTGCACTCGTCCTACTATGGAATACTTTTTCAAGCTTTGCACGTCGTGCTACTGTCACCGGATTGCAACGCTGTCCTATACCTGTTGTGTTTTTTGACACACGTTTTGGGCCTGATGTGGGCCTGCCAGATGACAGCTTTTGCGATGTAGGTGGATGCAGCAGAACATCCTCCTCCGCTTCTGAGCTACAGGCAGCGGCACCCTCTTCCCCTAATGGCTGCCAATCAGGGTCAACAACTGGGTCATCTACCACCTCCTCTTCAATGTCATGTGCACCGTCCTCTGTGTCAACGTGTAAGGTGCTATAGCGTTCGGAACTGGGCACCATAGTCTCATCAGGGTCAGATTCGGGCTCAGTACACTGCGAGGGCAAAGTAGTGATTCGAGTCAATGGAACAGCATAATAATCAAGCTGTGGCTCTGCATCTGTGCACTCCATGTTCGATTCATCCTGTAATGGGATTTTAACAATTTCCCTTTCTAACCCAGGCACGGTATGTGTAAAGAGCTCCATGGAGTAAAGTGTAGTGTTGCCTGCCGCATCTTTCACTTTTGTTTTGGGTGAAGGACACAAGGAAGCAACTTTTTCTGGACCTGGAGCAGCCACTGATGACGCGCTGGTTTTAGATTTCGAAGCTTCTGAAGAGGAGGTGAAAGAGCTAGAGGCTGAGTCAGCAAGGAAAGCCAAAACTTGTTCCTGCTGCTCCGGCTTTAAAAGCTGTTTTCCAACTCCCAGATAAGGGAGCCTTCGAGGCCTTGTGTAGCCAGACGATGACGCTGCCTCAACACCTCGAGCCTTTGGTGCTATCTTGCTTTTCCCAGTACCACCAGATGCTCCACTACCACCACCACCATCAGTACCAGCTGGCAATGACCGCCCACGGCCTCTTCCACCAGACTTCCTAATTTTTGCGGAAATGTTACCAACATAAAAACCGTTATATGCTACTGTTAAACAAGGTAGAAGATGTATGTTAACTTTTGGAGAATTTATATCTCCCTTTTTTGGCAGGAAGACTGCAGGAAAAAACAGGCCCTGTGTATTACACCACACAATGTACAAGGCAGAACGTGGCTGGCAGATATATGACAAACAGAACTCACATAGATCCACTAAGTGGCAATTTAAAGCTCTCTTTTTTTTGTAGGGGGAGACTGCAGGGAAAAACAGGCCCTGTGTATTACACCGCACAATGTACAAGGCAGACCGTGGCTGGCAGATATACGCCAAACAGAACTCACGTAGATCCACTAAGTGGCAATTTAAAGCTCCCTTTTTTTTGCGGGGGGAGACTGCAGGGAAAAACAGGCCCTGTGTATTACACCACACACTGTACAAGGCAGAATGTGGCTGGCAGATATACGCCAAAACAGAACTCACGTAGATCCACTAAGTGGCAATTTAAAGCTCCCTTTTTTTGTGGGGAGAGACTGCAGTGGAAAACAGGCCCTGTGTATTACACCACACAATGTACAAGGCAGAAAGTGGCTGGCAGATATACGCCAAACAGAACTCACGTAGATCCACTAAGTGGCAATTTAAAGCTCCCTTTTTTTTGGGGGGGAGACTGCAGGGAAAAACAGGCCCTGTGTATTACACCACACAATGTACAAGGCAGAACATGGCTGGCAGATATACGCCAAACAGAACTCACGTAGATCCACTAAGGCTACTTTCACACTAGCGTCGGACAACGCACGACGAATTGCGTCGTTGCGACGTACCGATGCTAGCAGTGAATGCGCCGCACAACGGGGGCAGTGGATGCTGTTTTTCAACGCATCCGCTGCCCCATTGTGAGGTGCGGGGAGGCGAGGGCAGAGTTCCGGCCACGCATGCGCGGTCGGAAAAGACGGGAACGACGCACCAAAAAACGTTACAAGCAACGTTTTTTGGTGGTGACGGTCCGATGCAACACGATGCAACCGTCGCATGACGGTTGCGGCGTGTGGCAATGCATCGCACTGCGTCGCTAATGCAAGTCAATGGAGAAAAAACGCATCCTGCAAGCACTTTTGCAGGATGCGTTTTTTCTACAAAACGACGCATAGCGACGTGCAGTGCACGACGCTAGTGTGAAAGTAGCCTAAGTGGCAATATAAATCTCCCTTTTTATGTGTGGGACACTGCTGCAAAATTCAGGCCCACTGTATTACACTACACAGTATAAGTGGCAAAAAGTGGCTGGCAGATATACACCAAACAGAACGGACGCAGATGCACTTAGTGGCAATATTAATCTCCCTTTTTATGTGTGGGAAACTGCTGCAAACAAAAAACAGGCCCACTGTATTACACTACACAGTATAAGTGGCAGAAAGTGGCTGGCAGATATACGCCAAACAGAACTGACGCAGATGCACTTAGTGGCAATATAAATCTCCCTTTTTTTGTGTGGGACACTGCAGCAAAAAAAAAACAGGCCCACTGTATTACACTAAAAGGTATAAGTGGCAGAAAGTGGCTGGAAATATATATAAAAAAGGGACTGTACTACAATAACAATCTCCCTACAATGATCTCAGGACAAGTATGGCAGCCAGCAATAAAAAGGACTGCTGCACACAAAAGTGTGGACAAATAAACAATAGAACTGTGCAGAAAGGAGCAACAGGACTTTTGCTTTTAAAAAAGCAGTTGGTTTGCACAGCGCCGTACAAACAGCAATGCAGCTATCAGGGAGCCTTATAAGCTACAGAGCTGATGCACAGAAATCTAGCCTCCACTGTCCCTGCAAAGAAAAGGTGGTGTTGGACAGTGGAAATCGCTACAGCACAAGCGGTTTGGGGGTTAATATTTCCTCCCTAACAATATCCCTGCTTCTGACGAAGCGGCAGCAACCTCTCCCTATGCTCAGATCGGCAGAAGTAAGATGGTGGTCGGCGTGCATGCCCCTTTATAGCCCCTGTGACGCCGCAGAAAGCAAGCCAATTGCTGTCATGCCCTTCTCTAAGATGGTGGGGACCGAGACCTATGTCATCACGCTGCCCACACTCTGCGTCCACCTTCATTGGCTGAGAAATGGCGCTTAAAGCGTCATACGAAACACGACTTTGGCGTGAAGATCGCCGACCGCATGGCCCATCCCACGCTGGGATCGGGTCGGGTTTCACGAAACCCAACTTTGCCGAAAGTCGGCGATTTTTGAAAATGTCCGATCCGTTTCGCTCAACCCTACCCACAAGCATTGTAAAATTAAACATACTAGAAATGCGGGTTTCTCTTTTCTTTGTTTTCCATTTAACCAGACTGAGCCACAGAAATGCGAGGCCGGGTACAGCTAATTTATGAAATAAAAATTAAAACAACAAATACCCTTTAACCCCTTCACCCCCAGTCTGTTTTCACTTTCCTGAGCAGGCCATTTTTTTCAATTCATGACCAGTATCAATTCATGAGGTAATAACTCTGAAACTCTTCAATATATCACAGTGATTCTGAGAGTGTTTTTTTCGAGGCATGCTGTACTTCATATTTTAGGTTGCTATGATTTGTGCTTATTTATGAAAAAAAGGAAAATTTACCCCACATTTTCTTCACATCAGCAAGCGTTTTTAAACATTTTTTAGGTCAGGAAGTTAGAAGTTTATTAGCAATTTCTCATTTTTCAATCAAAATCCACAAAACCATTTTTTTAGGGACCACTTCCCTTTTGAAGTGACTGTGAGGGCCCTATGTGACACAAAACAGCCAAAAGTGACACCATTGTATAAAGTACACCTCTCAAAGTGCAGATTGCACATTTAAGAAGTTTATTAAACCTTTAGGAGCTTTTGCATTTTCAGAAGTTTAACTTGAGTAAATGGACCACACAATTTGTTGTGCAGTTGCACCTGAGTACACTGATGCTCCCTATAGGGTGGGAAAATACTATTTCGGTATATGGCGGGGCTCAGAAAGAAAGGAGCACTTTTAAAAATTTGGAGCACAAAATTGACTGGAATAGATATCGGATGCCTTGCCGCATTTGCAAACCACCTAATGTGCCTAAATAGTGGAAACCTCCTGAATTAATCCCATTTTATAAAGCACATCCCTCACAAAACTTATCTAGAGCGTTGGTGAGCACCTTGAACCTACAGATGCTCCACAGAATTTTAAAAGCCGTGAAAATAAAAAAATCACATTATTCCCACAAAAATGTAGCTTTAGCTCAAATTTTCCTTGTTCACAAGAGTAACAGGAGATATTGTGAGTATTGTGAGTGAGTATTGGTGTACTCTGGAGACGTTAAACAACAACTATTCAATTTGTTGTTTAACGTCTCCAGAGTACACCAATACCCCATATGTGGTGGCAAACTACTGGTTGAGTACATGGTGGGGCTTAGAAGGGAAGGATCACCATTTGACTTTTGGAGAGCAAAATTGGCTGGAATCGATATGCCATGCCGTATTTGCAGAGCCCTTGATGTGTCAAAATAGTGGAAGTCCTCCAGAAGTAACCCCATATTGGAAATTACCCCCTTCATGGAACTTATTTAAAAGGTATGATGAGCATCCTGAACCTACAGGTGTTTCAGAGACTTTTATAACCTTGAGCCATGAAATTTTAAAAAATAAATATTTCCCACCTATATGATGCTTCATCCCCAACTTTTTTATTTCCACGATGGCAACAGGAGAAAATGGACCGCAATATTTGTTGTGCAATTTCTCTTGAGCAAGCTCATACCCCATATGTCAGGGGTGGGGAACCTTTTTCCAGCCGGGGGTCATTTGGAAGTTTCTTCCATCATTCGGGGGCCACACAAAAATGATCACCTTGAAAATTACCCCAGTATATTTAGTCAAACAATTAATTAGGGTAACTCACCCTTAATATGACGGATGGAGCTGCTTCTCTTTGGTGCCACTGTGATGTTAGGTGATACTTCTCACAACTGCTTTCCAGGTCTGTGTCGAGCAGGGGAGCACAAAGATCACAGGAGGGCACACAGCTGGGGGGCACATAGATCACCGGGGGGGTGACACGAAGATCACAGGGGGCACAGAAAGCACATAGCTGGAGGGCACAGAGATCATGAAGGGGAACTGTTGTGAAATTGGATTCTGGGCTCCCCCGGTGGCCACTTGTGGAATTGTACTTGTGTGCATCATCCCCTCTGTTCACCTGCTCCTATCAGGATGTGGGAGTCGCTATATAACCTTGCTCCTCTGTCAGTTTCATGCCGGTCAACAATGTAATCAGAAGCCTTCTGTGCATGTTCCTGCTACTAGACAACTCCTAGCTAAGTTGGACTTTTGTCCTTGTGTGTTTTTGCATTTTGTTCCTGTTCACAGCTGCTGTTTCGTTACTGTGTCTGGAAAGCTCTTGTGAGCGGAAATTGCCACTCTGGTGTTATGAGTTAATGCTAGAGTCTTAAAGTAATTTCTGGATGGTGTTTTGATAGGGTTTTCTGCTGACCATGAAAGTGCCCTTTCTGTCTTCATGCTATCTAGTAAGCGGACCTCGATTTTGCTAAACCTATTTTCATACTACGTTTGTCATTTCATCTAAAATCACCGCCAATATATGTGGGGGCCTCTGTCTGCCTTTTGGGAAAATTTCTCTAGAGGTGAGCCAGGACTGTCTTTTCCTCTGCTAGGATTGGGTAGTTCTCCGGCTGGCGCTGGGCATCTAGGGATAAAAAACGTAGGCATGCTACCCGGCCACTTCTAGTTGTGCGGCAGGTTTAGTTCATGGTCAGTATAGTTTCCATCTTCCAAGAGCTAGTTCTCATATATGCTGGGCTATGTTCTCTCGCCATTGAGAATCATGACAGTTTGACCGGCCCAAAAAAGATTTAAATTTATGGCTGAGAAAGGAGAGAAAAAAGAAGTCTGCTACAATTTTTTTTTTTTTTTTCCTCTAGTTCTGAGGTTGCTCTTAATTGAATCTCTTGCTAGTTTGCCTATTCTGCAGCCTTCCTCTCTTTCTCTCCTTCTAATCCTTGAATGGCTCTGTGTTCACCTGTTTCAAATGGATCTTCAGAGTGTAGCTACAGGTTTGAATAATCTCGCCACAAAGGTACAAAATTTGCAAGATTTTGTTGTTCATGCACCTATGTCTGAGCCTAGAATTCCTTTGCCTGAATTCTTCTCGGGGAATAGATCTCACTTTCAAAATTTTAAAAATAATTGCAAATTGTTTTTGTCCCTGAAGTCTCACTCTGCCGGAGACCCTGCACAGCAGGTCAGGATTGTAATTTCCTTGCTCCGGGGCGACCCTCAGGACTGGGCTTTTGCATTGGCACCAGGGGATCCTGCGTTGCTCAATGTGGATGCGTTTTTTCTGGCCTTGGGGTTGCTTTATGAGGAACCTCATTTAGAGCTTCAGGCGGAAAAGGCCTTGATGTCCTTGTCTCAGGGGCAAGATGAAGCTGAAATATACTGCCAAAAATTCCGCAAATGGTCTGTGCTTACTCAGTGGAATGAGTGCGCCCTGGCGGCGATTTTCAGAGAAGGTCTCTCTGATACCATTAAGGATGTTATGGTGGGGTTCCCTGTGCCTGCGAGTCTGAATGAGTCCATGACGATGGCTATTCAGATCGATAGGCGTCTGCGGGAGCGCAAACCTGTGCACCATTTGGCGGTGTCTACTGAGAAAACGCCAGAAAATATGCAATGTGATAGAATTCTGTCCAGAAGCGAGCGGCAGAATTTTAGACGAAAAAATGGGTTGTGCTTCTATTGTGGTGATTCAACTCATGTTATATCAGCATGCTTTAAGCGTACTAAGAAGCCTGACAAGTCTGTTTCAATTAGCACTTTACAGTCTAAGTTTATTCTATCTGTGACCCTGATTTGTTCTTTGTCATCTATTACCGCGGACGCCTATGTCGACTCTGGCGCTGCTTTGAGTCTTATGGATTGGTCCTTTGCCAAACGCTGTGGGTATGATTTGGAGCCATTGGAGGCTCCGATACCTCTGAAAGGGATTGACTCCACCCCATTGGCTAGTAATAAACCACAATACTGGACACAAGTGACTATGCGTGTTAATCCGGATCACCAGGAGGTTATTCGCTTTCTGGTGCTGTATAATCTACATGATGTTTTGGTGCTGGGATTGCCATGGCTGTAATCTCATAACCCAGTCCTCGACTGGAGAGCTATGTCTGTGTTAAGCTGGGGATGTAAAGGAACTCATGGGGACGTACCTTTGGTTTCCATTTCATCATCTATTCCCTCTGAGATTCCTGAATTCTTGTCTGACTTTCGTGACGTTTTTGAAGAACCCAAGGTTGGTTCACTACCTCCGCACCGGGAGTGCGATTGTGCCATAGACTTGATCCCGGGTAGTAAATACCCTAAGGGTCGTTTATTTAATCTGTCTGTGCCTGAACACGCGGCTATGCGAGAATATATAAAGGAGTCCTTGGAAAAGGGACATATTCGTCCTTCGTCATCTCCCTTAGGAGCCAGTTTTTTCTTTGTGTCTAAGAAAGACGGCTCTTTGAGGCCGTGTATTGATTATCGACTTTTGAATAAAATCACGGTTAAATATCAATATCCGTTACCACTGCTTACTGATTTGTTTGCTCGTATAAAGGGGGCCAAGTGGTTCTCTAAGATTGATCTCCGTGGGGCGTATAATTTGGTGCGAATCAAGCAGGGGGATGAGTGGAAAACCGCATTTAATACGCCCGAGGGCCATTTTGAGTATTTGGTGATGCCTTTTGGTCTTTCAAATGCCCCTTCAGTCTTCCAGTCCTTTATGCATGACATTTTCCGCGATTATTTGGATAAATTTATGATTGTGTATCTGGATGATATTCTGATTTTTTCGGATGACTGGGACTCTCATGTCCAGCAGGTCAGGAGGGTTTTTCAGGTTTTGCGGTCTAATTCCTTGTGTGTGAAGGGTTCTAAGTGTGTTTTTGGGGTTCAAAAGATTTCCTTCTTGGGATACATTTTTTCCCCCTCTTCCATCGAGATGGATCCTGTCAAGGTTCAGGCTATTGGTGATTGGACGCAACCCTCTTCTCTTAAGAGTCTTCAGAAATTTTTGGGCTTTGCTAACTTTTATCGTCGATTTATTGCTGGTTTTTCTGATGTTGTAAAACCATTGACTGATTTGACTAAGAAGGGTGCTGATGTTGCTGATTGGTCCCCTGATGCTGTGGAGGCCTTTCGGGAGCTCAAGCGCCGCTTTTCTTCCGCCCCAGTGTTGCGTCAGCCTGATGTTGCTCTTCCTTTTCAGGTTGAGGTCGACGCTTCTGAAATCGGAGCTGGGGCGGTGTTGTCGCAGAGAAGTTCCGACTGCTCCGTGATGAGACCTTGTGCCTTTTTTTCCCGTAAATTTTCGCCCGCCGAGCGGAATTATGATATTGGGAATCGGGAGCTTTTGGCCATGAAGTGGGCTTTTGAGGAGTGGCGTCACTGGCTTGAGGGGGCCAGACATCAGGTGGTGGTATTGACTGACCACAAAAATTTAATTTACCTTGAGTCTGCCAGGCGCCTGAATCCTAGACAGGCGCGCTGGTCGTTGTTTTTCTCTCGGTTTAATTTTGTGGTGTCTTACCTACCGGGTTCTAAGAATGTTAAGGTGGATGCCCTTTCTAGGAGTTTTGAGCCTGACTCCCCTGGTAATTCTGAGCCCACAGGTATCCTTAGAGATGGAGTGATATTGTCTGCCGTTTCTCCAGACCTGCGGCGGGCCTTGCAGGAGTTTCAGGCGGATAGACCTGATCGTTGCCCACCTGGTAGACTGTTTGTTCCTGATGATTGGACCAGTAGAGTCATCTCTGAGGTTCATTCTTCTGCGTTGGCAGGTCATCCTGGAATCTTTGGTACCAGGGATTTGGTGGCAAGGTCCTTCTGGTGGCCTTCCCTGTCACGAGATGTGCGAGGCTTTGTGCAGTCTTGTGACGTTTGTGCTCGGGCCAAGCCTTGTTGTTCTCGGGCTAGTGGATTGTTGTTACCCTTGCCTATCCCGAAGAGGCCTTGGACGCACATCTCGATGGATTTTATTTCGGATCTGCCTGTTTCTCAGAAGATGTCTGTCATCTGGGTGGTGTGTGACCGTTTCTCTAAGATGGTCCATCTGGTTCCCTTGCCTAAGTTGCCTTCTTCTTCCGAGTTGGTTCCTCTGTTTTTTCAAAATGTTGTTCGTTTGCATGGTATTCCGGAGAATATCGTTTCTGACAGAGGGACCCAATTCGTGTCTAGATTTTGGCGGGCATTCTGTGCTAGGATGGGCATAGATTTGTCTTTTTCGTCTGCTTTCCATCCTCAGACTAATGGCCAGACCGAGCGGACTAATCAGACCTTGGAGACATATTTGAGGTGTTTTGTGTCTGCGGATCAGGATGATTGGGTTGCTTTTTTGCCTTTGGCGGAGTTCGCCCTCAATAATCGGGCCAGCTCTGCCACCTTGGTGTCCCCGTTTTTCTGTAATTCGGGGTTTCATCCTCGATTTTCCTCCGGTCAAGTGGAATCTTCGGATTGTCCTGGAGTGGATGCTGTGGTGGAGAGGTTGCATCAGATTTGGGGGCAGGTGGTGGACAATTTGAAGTTGTCCCAGGAGAAGACTCAGCTTTTTGCCAACCGCCGTCGTCGTGTTGGTCCTCGGCTTTGTGTTGGGGACTTGGTGTGGTTGTCTTCTCGTTTTGTCCCTATGAGGGTTTCTTCTCCTAAGTTTAAGCCTCGGTTCATCGGCCCGTACAAGATATTGGAGATTCTTAACCCTGTGTCCTTCCGTTTGGACCTCCCTGCATCCTTTTCGATTCATAATGTTTTTCATCGGTCATTGTTGGGCAGGTATGAGGTACCGGCTGTGCCTTCCGTTGAGCCTCCTGCTCCGGTGTTGGTTGAGGGTGAGTTGGAGTACGTTGTGGAAAAGATCTTAGACTCTCGTGTTTCCAGACGGAAACTCCAGTATCTGGTCAAATGGAAGGGATACGGTCAGGAGGATAATTCTTGGGTCACTGCCTCTGATGTTCATGCCTCCGATCTTGTCCGTGCCTTTCATAGGGCTCATCCTGATCGCCCTGGTGGTTCTGGTGAGGGTTCGGTGCCCCCTCCTTGAGGGGGGGGTACTGTTGTGAAATTGGATTCTGGGCTCCCCCGGTGGCCACTTGTGGAATTGTACTTGTGTGCATCATCCCCTCTGTTCACCTGCTCCTATCAGGATGTGGGAGTCGCTATATAACCTTGCTCCTCTGTCAGTTTCATGCCGGTCAACAATGTAATCAGAAGCCTTCTGTGCATGTTCCTGCTACTAGACAACTCCTAGCTAAGTTGGACTTTTGTCCTTGTGTGTTTTTGCATTTTGTTCCTGTTCACAGCTGCTGTTTCGTTACTGTGTCTGGAAAGCTCTTGTGAGCGGAAATTGCCACTCTGGTGTTATGAGTTAATGCTAGAGTCTTAAAGTAATTTCTGGATGGTGTTTTGATAGGGTTTTCTGCTGACCATGAAAGTGCCCTTTCTGTCTTCATGCTATCTAGTAAGCGGACCTCGATTTTGCTAAACCTATTTTCATACTACGTTTGTCATTTCATCTAAAATCACCGCCAATATATGTGGGGGCCTCTGTCTGTCTGCCTTTTGGGAAAATTTCTCTAGAGGTGAGCCAGGACTGTCTTTTCCTCTGCTAGGATTAGGTAGTTCTCCGGCTGGCGCTGGGCATCTAGGGATAAAAAACGTAGGCATGCTACCCGGCCACTTCTAGTTGTGCGGCAGGTTTAGTTCATGGTCAGTATAGTTTCCATCTTCCAAGAGCTAGTTCTCATATATGCTGGGCTATGTTCTCTCGCCATTGAGAATCATGACAGGGAACATAGCTGGAGGGGATAGAGATCCCCAGGGTGCACAGAGATCACATGGGAGCACAAATATCACAGGGGGTACATAGCTGGGGAGCACAGAAATCACAGCAGTGCATATAGCTGGGGGCACAGAAATCACAGGGGGCATATAGCTGGTGGGTAAATAATTCAGAGGGGGCATATAGCTGGGGGCACAAAGATCACAGGGGGCATATAGCTGGGGGTAGAGAGATCACAGGGGAACAGAGATCACAGGGGGCACATAGCTGGGGGTACAAAAATCACAGGGGGAAATAGCTGAGAGGGCATGTAGCTGGGGGGCACAGGGATCACAGGGGACATATAGCTATGGGGCACAGAGATCACAGGGGCACAAAGCTGGGGCCACAGGGATCACAGGAGGGGCACAGAGATCACATGGGGGTACACAGCTTGGAGGCACAGAGATCACAGGGGGCATATAGTTGGGGGGCACAGAGATTATTTTGGAGCACATAGCTGAGGTGCACAGAAATCACAGGGGGAGGCACATAGCTGAGGGGCAGAGATCACCAGCAGAAAGCCACAGAAATCAGCAGACAGGCACTGAGCTGCTGGCACAGAGATCACTCTGGACTCTCTGGCAGTAGCTCCTCTTCCAGGACGGGAGAGCATTGGGCGCTAACCCCACCCACCCCAATGATGTCATCATTCATGGGCAGGCAGCATTCTGTAATGAACGATGTGTGCACTTTGGGGTTAAAGAGCAGGTAGCTGGCAGGATACGGCAGCCACCCGAGTATTGCAGATTCCGGGGACCTTACCCTGGGCCACATGAAAAGTCACTGCAGGCTGCATATGGCCTGTGGGCCGGAGGTTCCCCACACCTGCCATATGTGATGGAAAACTACTGTTTGGGTACACACCAGGGCTTGGAAGGGAAGGAACACCATTTGACTTTTGGAGAGCAAAGTTGGCTGGAATAGATAGCAGAAGGCATGTGGAATTTGCAGAGCCCCTGAAGTGCCTAAATAGTGGAAACCTTTCACAAGTGACCTCATTTTGGAAACCACACCCCTCAAGCAACTGATAAAGAGGTTTTGTAAGCACCTTGATCCTAAGTTTTTAATTTTAAAAATAATAAGAGAAAAAGGATTGTACAAGCAACTTCCCCTGACAATGTAAATTCCCCATATGGGGTCAAAAACTTCTTTTGATACACAATGCAAAGCTCACTAGGGAAAAGTGCCATATTGGGGTGTTATGTTGGAGTTCAGATTTTGCTGGAATAGTTTAAAGATGTCATGTCTAGTGTTGAGTGATACCTTCCGATACTTGAAAGTATCGGTATCGGATAGTATCGGCCGATACCCGAAAAATATCGGATATCGCCGATACCGATACCCGATACCAATACAAGTCAATGGGACTCAAGTATCAGAAGGTATCCTGGATGGTTCCCAGGGTCTGAAGGAGAGGAAACTCTCCTTCAGGCCCTGGGATCCATATTAATGTAAAAAATAAAGAATTAAAATAATAAATATGGATATACTCACCCGTCCGGCGGCCCCTGGATCTTACCGCTGTTAACCGGCAGCCTCAGTTCCTAAGAATGAGCAGTTTAGGACCTTCGATGACGTCGCGGCTGACGTCGCGGCTTGTGATTGGTCGCGTGCCGCTCATGTGACCGCTCACGCGACCAATCACAAGCCGCGACATCATCACAGGTCCTAAACTCCTCATTCTTAGGAACGGAGGCTGCCGGTTACTACCAGGGCGCGTCAGAGGGTGAGTATATCCATATTTTTTATTTTAATTCTTTATATTTTACATGAATATGGATACCAGGGCCTGAAGGAGAGTCTCCTCTCCTCCAGACCCTGGGAACCATACACTGGGAACTTCCGATTCCGATTTCCGATATCACAAAAATATCGGAACTCGGTATCGGAATTCCGATACAGCAAATATCGGCCGATACCCGATACTTGCGGTATCGGAATGCTCAACACTAGTCATGTCACATTGACAGATAATCTAAGGTACCAGTACATCAACACATTTATATATATTTTTTTCAGTTTTGATGCTTTAACACAATAAAAAGTAATTTATAGAAAAAAAAAATGTTTTTGCATCGCTATAGTCTGAGAGCTTTAACATTTTCATTTCTCTACTAACAGAGCTCTATGGCAGCTTGCTTTCTGCAGGACAAGATGGCGTTTTGATACATACAATCTCATCATTCATCTACTAAAATTCAACAAAGTAATACAAAAATACAAAGTTTATTGTATAGAAACATGTGTGAATTTATGAATGAGGGTCAGATAATAATGCATGCAGCTGAACAAAGGGCCCCAGGTATCAATGTTGCTGGAGGAATCCAGACATCCTAATCTGACACTGCAGACAATTATTATAAATTGCCGCACCTAAAACAGATAAACCCATCATAGATGTTCAAAGTTACTTTTGCAGTACGTAATAGCAAATAAATTCTTACGAGACATGTTCTGAGGTTTAGCCCATTATTTTTTAGCTTGGATACATTTTTGGATTTATTGGTTTAGATTGGCTTAAAGTTTTCCCCTTTTTATTTCATACAGATTGGTGCAATTTACAGTTGGCAAGTTGAAGTACAAAAACTGGCAAGTGGAAACATCAGGTAAAACAGGGCTGCATGAAGAATTGCAGTAATTTCCTTTGGTTTATTGAAAATAAGCAAGAAAATATTTTCCCCAAATATGCTTGTAATGATGTTTGCATATCATTACTAATTCATAAAGCTTTTCAGAGAATGAAAAAAAGCAACTAAGAACATCAACATTCTTTCAAGTGTAGTCAAGGAGAAAAACATACTTTCACTGCAAAGCATGTGGAAAAAACATGCCTCATGCTCCCTCTATATTACTATTGATGTATGAAGGACTGAATTAATGCATGACAAGCAAACTATTCATGTGCTATAATGCTTAAAATATGGTGAAATCTACAAAAAATTACAACCATATGTTATAGCCTATCTATATATTCCCCCTTGTGTTGTCTACAGCTGACCCAGTCTGTAAATATTGTGGAAATAGACTTAATTACAGAAAATGAATGCTCTTATTGCATGTGTACAGTGTAACAATTTTATTAATGACATTCAATGTATAAAAATACGAAAAAACTGGGAAAGAAAAAGCACAATAGGGTCTTATCCAATGACAATGGGGTGTCAGGAATAAGGGGAGATACAGTCACCTTGCTAAGTTGTTAAATAGCAACTCACAAACGGCATGTAACAGCTGCTGCACAGATACCGGTCGAGAGGACGACCACAGGAATCAGAGAAACACGAACGGAGGTATCACTTATGCGCTGCTGAGATGGAATATCTTTAGGATAAAAACATTTATTGGAACTGGTTAAAGTCTACGCATTTCGAGGTCACGCAGGACCTCTTCATCAGGACAAACCTGAGGTGACTTAATATGTCTAGCATTGAATGAAAGGCATGAATTTCTAATAGTCTGATGGATCAGATTTAAGCTATACACATCTTTCTGTGGCCACCCAGTGTATTTGATGTGAGTTGTAACATGTTCAGAAGTTTGCTAGTGTGTTTTATTTATTTATTATGTGATGCTTATATACCACGCTTAACATAGATTATCATCACCATCCCCATCGGGGTCACCAACAATATATCTTTGGAAAGTGGGAGGAAATCAGAGTATGCAGGCAAAACCCAGGCAAACATGGGGAGAACATACAAACTCATTGTAGATGTTTTCCTTGGTGGGATCTGAGCCCAGGACTCCAGCGTTGCAAAGCAACAGAGCTAACCACTGAGCCACCAGTATGCCCAGGTTGTGTTACTGTGTAGAATATGTTTTGTAGGAATTTGCAGTCTTTTCAAATATTTGCTGAAAATTAAAGGGGTTGTACACTAGTAGAACAACCCCTTCTTAAATTAAATGTTTGGCCCCGATAAAATAACAAAACCTATACTCACCTTCCATGCAGGCTCTGTTCCAACAGTGTCGGCTCTCGCAGTCCGGGGGCTGTGATGCAGTGGAATGATACATGATGCCAGGCGCCCATGCAGTGCTGGTGTGCAGAGTTGTGACATGTGACACCGGTGCCCAAACATCGCTGGCATCACTGCATCCGCCTTTGGACAAACTGAAAATGAAGAGGAAGTCATGGCTGCAGCTTATTCCTGGCTTCCTTTTGTATTCAGCTTGCCTGAAGGTGGAGACAGTCACACCAGCGCTGTTTGGTGTTGTGAGTTCTGCTCTTGGGCTCCCTCCGGTGGTTTTGAGTGGAACTGCTGCTCCTTGGATTTAGCAGTCAGCAGCTGCTTCCACTGATCAACTTTCTGGCTTGGCTATTTATCCTGGCTCTATCCTTCAGCCTGGGCCAGTTGTCAATGGTTCCTGGTTGGATTCACATCTCTGCTTGGATTTCCCTGATATTCTGACCAGTTCAGCAAAGATAAGTCCTTGCTTGTTCTTTTGCTGTCCACATATTGTGGACTTAATCGTTCAGCTCTTTCTATGTTTTTTTCTTGTCCAGCTTGTCAATATGGATTTATTCAGTTTAGCTGGAAGCTCTGGGAAGCAGATTTACCCTCCACACCTTTAGTCAGGTGTGGAGAATTTTTTTGTAAACTCTGTGGTGGATTTTTCTAGTTTTTTTACACTGACCGCACAGTATTCTGTCCTGTTCTATCTATCTAGCTAGACTGGCCTCCTTTGCTACATTCTGATTTCATTCTGCATATGTCATTTCCCTCTCCACTCACAGTCAATATTTGTGGGGGGCTGCCTTTCCTTTGGGGATTTTCTCTAAGGCAAGATAGCTTTCCTGTTTCCATCTTTAGGGGTAGTTAGTCCTCCGGCTGTGATGAGGTGTCTAGGGAGTGACAGGAACATCCCACGGCTACTTCTAGTGTTGTGATAAGCTCAGGAACTGCGGTTAGTACAGGTACCACCTCCTCCATAGCTTGTCCCATGTTGCTCCTAAACCACCAGTTCATAACAGTACAACTGGCCAAAAATGAATTAAATGCATCTCAAAAGAAGAAAAAAAAAGTTCTGAGCCATTTTTTTTTTTTGCAGTCTGATTTGTGTTTTTTTTTCCTCTTAATCTCTGGGTGGTTCAGGATTTTGGCGCTGGCATGGATGTTCAGGGTTTGTTTTCTCGTGTGGATCAACTTGCTGCAAGAGTACAGAGTATCCAAGATTATGTTGTCCAGACTCCGGCTTTAGAGCCTAAAATTCCTACTCCTGATTTGTTTTTTGGGGACAGATCTAAGTTTTTGAACTTTAAAAATAACTGCAAATTGTTTTTTGCTTTGAAACCCCGTTCCTCTGGTGATCCCATTCAGCAGGTTAAGATTGTCATCTCTCTGCTGCATGGTGACCCTCAGGACTGGGCATTCTCCCTTGAATCAGGGATTCCGGCATTGCTTAATGTAGACGCATATTTTCAAGCGCTCGGATTATTGTATGACGAACCTAATTCTGTGGATCATGCAGAAAAAATCTTGTTGGCCCTATGTCAGGGTCAGGAAGCGGCAGAATTATACTGCCAGAAATTTAGAAAATGGTCTGTGCTCACTAAATGGAATGAGGATGCTCTGGCAGCAATTTTCAGAAAGGGTCTTTCTGAAGCCCTTAAAGATGTTATGGTGGGGTTCCCCACAACCGCTGGTTTGAGCGAATCTATGTCTCTAGCCATTCAGATTGATCGGCGCCTGCGCGAGCGCAAAGTTGTGCACCATATGGCAGTGTCCTCTGAGCGGAGTCCTGAGCCTATGCAATGTGATAGGATTTTGACTAGAGCAGAACGGCAGGGATTCAGACGTCAGAATAAGCTGTGTTTTTACTGTGGTGATTCTGCTCATGTTATTTCTGATTGCCCTAAGCGTACTAAGAGGGTCGCTAGGTCTGTTACCATCAGTACTGTACAGCCTAAATTTCTCTTATCTGTGACCCTGATTTGCTCATTATCGTCCTTTTCTGTCATGGCATTTGTGGATTCAGACGCTGCCCTGAACTTAATGGACTTGGAATTCGCCAGGCGCTGTGCTTTTTCCTTGCAGCCTTTGCAGAGCCCTATTCCTTTGAGGGGCATTGATGCTACACCATTGGCCAAGAATAAACCTCAGTATTGGACTCAGCTGACCATGTGTATGGCTCCAGCACATCAGGAAGATTGCCGTTTTCTGGTGTTGCATAACTTGCATGATGTTGTTGTACTGGGTTTTCCATGGTTACAGGAACATAATCCGGTGCTGGATTGGAAATCTATGTCTGTGACTAGTTGGGGTTGTCAAGGGGTACATTGTGAAGTTCCTTTTATGTCAATTTACTTTTCCCCCTCTTCTGAAGTCCCTGAGTTTTTGTCAAATTTCCAGGATGTATTTGATGAGCCCAAGTCCAGTTCCCTTCCTCCACATAGGGACTGTGATTGTGCTATTAACTTGATTCCTGGCTGTAAGTTCCCTAAGGGCCGACTTTTCAATCTGTCTGTGCCAGAGCATGCCGCCATGCGGAGTTATGTCAAGGAGTCTTTGGAAAAGGGGCATATTTGGCTGTCTTCATCACCATTGGGAGTGGGATTCTTTTTTGTTGCCAAGAAGGATGGCTCCTTGAGACCCTGTATTGATTATCGCCTTCTTAATAAGATCACGGTTAAATTCCAATACCCTTTACCTTTGCTCTCTGATTTGTTTGCTCGGATTAAGGGGGCTAGTTGGTTTACTAAGATTGACCTTCGAGGGGCATATAATCTTGTTCGTATTAAACAGGGTGACGAATGGAAAACTGCATTTAATATGCCCGAAGGCCATTTTGAATACCTTGTGATGCCTTTCAGGCTTTCTAATGCTCCTTCTGTATTTCAGTCCTTCATGCATGATATTTTCCGCAATTATCTTGATAAATTCATGATTGTGTATTTGGATGATATTTTGATTTTTTCCGATGATTGGGAGTCTCATGTGAAGCAGGTCAGGATGGTATTCCAGATCCTTCGTGATAATGCTTTATTTGTGAAGGGGTCTAAGTGCCTATTTGGAGTTCAGAAGGTCTCTTTTTTGGGTTTTATTTTTTCTCCCTCGTCTATAGAAATGGATCCTGTTAAGGTCCAAGCCATTCATGACTGGATTCAACCTACATCGGTGAAGAGCCTTCAGAAATTTTTGGGCGTTGCTAATTTTTATCGCCGTTTCATTGCCAACTTTTCCAGTGTAGTTAAGCCCCTGACCGATTTGACGAAGAAAGGCGCTGATGTGACAAATTGGTCCTCTGCGGCGGTTGAGGCCTTTGAGGAGCTTAAACGCCGATTTACTTCTGCCCCTGTGTTGCATCAGCCGGATGTTTCTCTTCCTTTTCAGGTTGAGGTTGACGCTTCTGAGATTGGGGCAGGGGCCGTTTTGTCTCAGAGGAATTCTGATGGTTCTTTGATGAAACCTTGTGCCTTTTTTTCCAGAAAGTTTTCGCCTGCGGAGCGCAATTATGACGTTGGCAATCGGGAGTTGTTGGCTATGAAGTGGGCATTTGAGGAGTGGCGACATTGGCTTGAGGGAGCCAAGCACCGCGTTGTGGTCTTGACCGATCATAAGAATCTGATTTACCTCCAGTCGGCCAAGCGGCTGAACCCTAGACAGGCTCGATGGTCCCTGTTTTTCTCCCATTTTGATTTTGTGGTCTCGTATCTTCCGGGATCTAAGAATGTTAGGGCTGATGCCCTCTCTAGGAGTTTTTTGCCTGATTCTCCTGGAGTCCTTGAGCCGGTTGGCATTCTTAAGGAAGGGGTGATTCTTTCTGCCATCTCCCCTGATTTGCGGCGGGTGCTTCAGGAATTTCAGGCTAATAAACCTGACCGCTGTCCAGTGGGGAAGCTGTTTGTTCCTGATAGATGGACTAGTAAGGTAATTTCTGAGGTTCATTCTTCAGTGTTGGCTGGTCATCCTGGGATTTTTGGTACCAGAGATTTGGTTGCTAGGTCCTTTTGGTGGCCTTCCTTGTCGTGGGATGTGCGTTCTTTTGTCCAGTCCTGTGGGACTTGTGCCCGGGCCAAGCCTTGCTGTTCCCGCGCTAGTGGGTTGCTTTTGCCTTTCCCGGTCCCTGAGAGGCCCTGGACGCATATTTCCATGGATTTTATTTCGGATCTTCCTGTTTCCCAGAAGATGTCTGTTATCTGGGTGGTTTGTGACCGGTTCTCTAAAATGGTCCATTTGGTACCTTTGCCTAAATTGCCTTCCTCCTCTGATTTGGTTCCATTGTTTTTTCAGCATGTGGTTCGTTTGCATGGCATTCCAGAGAATATTGTGTCTGACAGAGGTTCCCAGTTTGTTTCTAGGTTTTGGCGGGCCTTTTGTGCTAGGATGGGCATTGATTTGTCTTTTTCTTCTGCGTTCCATCCTCAGACAAATGGCCAAACTGAGTGAACTAATCAGACCTTGGAAACCTATTTGAGATGCTTTGTGTATGCTGATCAGGATGATTGGGTGGCTTTCTTGCTGTTGGCCGAGTTTGCCCTTAATAATCGGGCTAGTTCGGCTACTTTGGTTTCGCCTTTCTTTTGTAATTTTGGCTTTCATCCTCGTTTTTCTTCGGGGCAGGTTGAGCCTTCTGACTGTCCTGGTGTGGATTCTGTGGTGGACAGGTTACAGCAGATTTGGACTCATGTGGTAGACAATTTGACGTCTCAGGAAAAGGCTCAACGTTTTGCTAACCGCCGTCGGTGTGTTGGTCCCCGGCTTCGGGTGGGGGATTTAGTCTGGTTATCTTCTCATCATGTTCCTATGAAGGTTTCTTCCCCTAAGTTCAAGCCTCAGTTTATTGGTCCTTATAAGATTTCTGAGATTATCAATCCGGTGTCTTTTCGTTTGGCCCTTCCAGCCTCTTTTGCCATCCATAATGTTTTCCATAGATCTTTGTTGCGGAGATATGTGGTGCCCGTTGTTCCCTCGGTTGATCCTCCTGCCCCGGTGTTGGTTGAGGGGGAGTTGGAATATTTGGTGGAGAAAATTTTGGATTCTCGTTTTTCGAGGCGGAGGCTTCAGTATCTTGTCAAGTGGAAGGGTTATGGCCAGGAGGATAATTCTTGGGTTGTTGCCTCCGATGTCCATGCCGCCGATTTGGTTTGTGCCTTTCACTTGGCTCGCCCTGATCGGCCTGGGGGCTCTGGTGAGGGTTTGGTGACCCCTCCTCAAGGGGGGGTACTGTTGTGAGTTCTGCTCTTGGGCTCCCTCCGGTGGTTTTGAGTGGAACTGCTGCTCCTTGGATTTAGCAGTCAGCAGCTGCTTCCACTGATCGTCTTTCTGGCTCGGCTATTTATCCTGGCTCTATCCTTCAGCCTGGGCCAGTTGTCAATGGTTCCTGGTTGGATTCACATCTCTGCTTGGATTTCCCTGATATTCTAACCAGTTCAGCAAAGATAAGTCCTTGCTTGTTCTTTTGCTGTCCACATATTGTGGACTTAATCGTTCAGCTCTTTCTATGTTTTTTTCTTGTCCAGCTTGTCAATATGGATTTATTCAGTTTAGCTGGAAGCTCTGGGAAGCAGATTTACCCTCCACACCTTTAGTCAGGTGTGGAGATTTTTGTAAACTCTGTGGTGGATTTTTCTAGTTTTTTTATACTGACCGCACAGTATTCTGTCCTGTTCTATCTATCTAGCTAGACTGGCCTCCTTTGCTACATTCTGATTTCATTCTGCGTATGTCATTTCCCTCTCCACTCACAGTCAATATTTGTGGGGGGCTGCCTTTCCTTTGGGGATTTTCTCTGAGGCAAGATAGCTTTCCTGTTTCCATCTTTAGGGGTAGTTAGTTCTCCGGCTGTGACGAGGTGTCTAGGGAGTGACAGGAACATCCCACGGCTACTTCTAGTGTTGTGATAAGCTCAGGAACTGTGGTTAGTACAGGTACCACCTCCTCCAGAGCTCATCCCATGTTGCTCCTAAACCACCAGTTCATAACAGTTTGGACACCAGTGTCACGTGTCACAACACTGCATCATAGCCCTGAGTGCAGACATCACAGGAACGGCCCCAGTATGGGAGGTGAGTATAGGCTTTTTTATTTTATGGGAGTCAAACATTAAGTTTGAGAAAGAGTTGTCCTAGTAATGTATAACCGCTTTAAAGGTAGACTGGATGCATTTGTATTGGCATGGAACAGAAACACTGAAAGATTGATCTAACAATTCATGCTTAAATAACACTTTCTCACAATGTCTATGTCCCTGTTTGCATCCAATTTCAGTCAACATGATCACTTGGGCTTTTCAAAAATATGCCAGATATTCTTATTTAATTTTTAGAGACACCTACTCATCAACATTTATAATGACCAGAGATATTTAATGTATACTTCTTTTTTTCTTTTTTTATACAACAATATTGTTAGGGTGTTGGTGATGGGTAACAAGATGTTTAGATGGAGGACTAGAACAGTAAACTGAACACTTTTCCTGGCTGATGAAAAGCTTTGGATTATCCTGCTGCATTACAAAAGCATAGACCATTGTCTCATAAGAGTTCATGTTGGCGAAACACTAGGCTTTCTATGGCTATCTTATGAAAGAGTGGCTTAATTTTGCAAGGAATAGATTGGGGAATATACTTTTCTAGTATGGTGACCCTAACACCAGTTTCATAAATGGTAGTAGGTAGGATGGAATATTAATTTTATATTTAGGGTCAACAGCGTAAAGTTATGTCTTGTTCCTGGCTCCCTAAGTAAAGGGTTAACTACAGATATAACTGTATTCTCAGGTTATGAGTATGGCTAGGCTTTAAATATATCCAACCATAGGTTTCTGTAGCTTTTTTCCACATATAAATGATTTTTTTTTCATTTAAATATTCATAACATTTTACATCTTCTCTGAATAGTATGATTGTATTTTTTATGCTTCTTAGTGAACATCTGAAACAGACTATTAAGTTATTTTAATGATTGAACCATGCTGATGATTTCAGCTTTTTGTGAACAATGAGAAATTCAGCTGCCTTAAGAGTTGAACAATGGTAAATTCTGTGCAAGTGTGTCAGGTTCTTTATTAAAATTCCCTGACTTCTCTCATGTCATTATTACTGTAAGGAAGTTGGAGGATAGTTTTAGTTAAAATGAGTTAAAGGTTTTATTTCTTTTTTTTTTTTCAGAGAGTATGTTACAATTTATATACTATGGAAAACGTAAGCCCATTGTGTCACATAAATTATTACAGTTTAGTACCATCTGGTGGCAAAAGGGGGAAGATAAACAGCGCCAGCTTAAGTTCAATTAAATGATTCCTTTGTGGTTCTGAAAGTATTATTTGACGTTACGATTTAATGATGTCCCTAAGGTTAAACTTTAAGGAAAAAGAAAAGAAACAATTTAACTTTAAAAAAAATAAAAAAAATAATAATAAAGTTTAAATTGGCAAACTCTGTAAAACCTGACAAAAAAAATCACATTCATTTATTTTACCTACACAGCAGGGACAATAGAAAAGTATCACATTTATTTTCTAATTAACATGTTGTACATGGTATAATTTTATTTTTTTGTTAAGGACCATTTGTGCTAATGATCTAGCATAAGTCAATCACAATGTTTTTTTCACAAGGGCATAAACTGCAAAGATATGTCCCTCCTTTAAGACAGAATTGCTTAATTATGCCCTATGCAATTTTTTAGCTCATTTAATGCATTAATTGGTTTCCATTGAACACACTGCTTGAGTTTTTTTCATGTTAAGATAAAAGTTTATTAAATAAAAATGTAAATTCTTGAAAAAAGACACAAGAACTTCTAGAACAACAATCAATGTCAATTACTTTGGCTTAATAAGGATAGGTACTAAACAAAAATATTAATTTCAGCAATACATTTTATGGTACATCCATGAATTTCTTATTTTAATTACATGTTTTTGGCTAAAAAATGAAAACTGTATATCCTAGTGACATATGCTCTGAATATTCTGGATATTTATCTATTTTGTCTTCAATTTTCTGTTGCTGAAAAAATCTTCACTATTCAATATCTATATTTCTGGTGGTTCAGAGTTAGATCATGGCTAGCAATTTCCAATACATGTCTAGGAAACGCATTTCTGTCGTATTATACAATAATTATACCCTTGTAATGATATTCACAGGAAAAAACAACCGCTGTCACAGTCTGTAAATTTCTACAAGAAGTCAACCAGCACCTTCATTCCTTTGCTTACTACTGTTATTCTATGTTGACATGATGCTTGGATATTTCGGTTATATTTTGATGAAATTGCACCAGTCAGTATATTTTCCCAAAATATAGCATTATGTTAATATTTTTTACCTTATTTTGATTATCAATTAGGCAATTCTATAAATCTATATTGTTAGGAAAATCAAGAGTTAAAAGTTACAGCAAAATGTATATCCAAGAAATGTTCTCATGGCAGGTATTAAATAATATTTTTTATATCTATAATAGAGGAATCTATAATTTAATCAAAAAATGTATAAGTGTATTTAAAGCACAGACCCATACAGACAACAAGCTTTATGACCCCAAAAAAACTACTTAGAGTAATCAATTATACCCCAAAAAGGATTAACAAATCATTCTACTAAAGACACTAATATGATTACCTGAGGAAGCTCATGTGAAACACACATTAGAGTGTGGGGCGGCTGTAGCATCCTCACCATGAACCTGGGTCAGGAACTTTATTTTCTTAACAATGATTCGCATAATGGTTTTGATATTTGTCTTCTATTTTTGGTAATTAATTTCCTTTGTGCTCTAGCATTATATATACTTAACTATTAATCATATTTTTATATAAGACCATGTTTGGTTCATTCTGTTGATGTCCCTCCACCTCCTAGTTGTAACATATCAGTATGGCTTTTATGTTTGTCTGTTTTTTTTTCAATCTAGTTTTGTCATATTGGTGTCTTTAACGAAGTTAGTAATTTGTATTTCCCTTTTTGGGTTTTAATTGATTACTCCAAGTAGGTTTTTATGGTCATATAAGAAAGTTTGTAGATTTGTACTTATCAAACACCTTTTTTCTGGGATAGAGATACACTAGAATGAGACTGTGACCTTGGACTTGTGTTTTCAACACCTGGGTTAGATAGACAAGTGTATTCGGGGGAGATTGTTCTAGACAGCATTGCCCATTCAAGCATCTTACTGTATATATGATAACTAATATTTCAAGAAGTAAACTATGCAAATAGACTAGTATATCTGTGTGACTCCTCTATTGTATTCAAAGAGTATAAAATATCCAGTGATGTAAAATAAGTTAGACAACACTTATGACTAGAGTTCAGCGAATTTGTTAGGATTTGGGTCCAGATAGGATCAGCAGCGAATATTGTTTTTGCATATTTGGCAAACACAGCCAAACGTAATTAGAGTCAATGGGAGTAGAAATATACGAATATGTTCTGAACTAATCATGAAACATAATCTAAGCCAGGAAAAACATTCTTCAGACTGGGATGGCAACTTACCATTGCAGCCAGTCAGTGGCCACTTTTTGGTTGCAGTGGTCACCTGATGCTAACCATCAGAAGGGGAAATGCGGAGTATGTGTTTCTATATTGCAAAACCACAATGGGCTCAGTTTTTAATTGATAAATATTAGAGGACTACTACGTATTTTTTGAAGATTATCACTGTGATAACAAAACTATTTTTTTAAAGAATAACTGTAAAGAAAGACCATCAATGGAAAATTGTAAAAGGCATATTTAATAATGTCTTTGAAACCTTTCTATGAGAACTAGACCTGGGTCATTGCTTCTTTTTGCCTCCATTTAATATATTAGACAAAACACCTGATTAATGGATTAATGGATCATGTATTAGATGCCTAGCACCTACCTACATCCGTCACTCATAGGACATATAGACATTCATTAAATAAATGTCATGTACCTTTCAATAGCTTTTTGTGACATATCCTTTTAATCAATGCTAGGATAGCCTATGGGTAATGGATAGGCACTGTAAGACATCCATCACGCATAGATGAAAAGTTTATGTTGTACAGTTCATGTTTAACAGATGCCTGTGTTGTATTCTACACAGTGTCATCCGACAGCCATACGTTTCATTTACTGAACTCAGTAGAATAAAATCACATATTTTGCTATGCTAATCTATAAATTTTCTGCATGTTTAACCCCTTAACGACCGCCGATACGCCTTTTAACAGCGGCAGTTAAGGGTAATTAAACCACAGCGCCGTTAATTAACAGCGCTGTGGAAAAAGTGAATAGCGCCCCCCAGAGTCGGATTTTCTCTGGGGTCTTGGTTGCCAGGGGTAGCCGAGACCCCAGAGAACATGATTCGGGTTTTTTTTACCGACCCCCAAGTTGCAATTGCCGGTAATTAATGGTTTACCGGCGATCGCAAAAAACAAACAAACCACAATCTCGCTTTTAATTTCTCTGTCCTCCGATGTGATCGCACATCAGAGGACAGAGAAATGGGGTCCCCGATAGCCCCCCGATACTCACCTGTCTCCCCCAGTGCTCCTCATGGCTCCCGATAGGCGCCGCCATCTTCTTCCAGCAAAAAAATGGCGGGAGCATGCGCAGCGCGCCCGCCGGCCGGCACCCGGAGGATCTTTGGGGTCTCGGCTGCCGGGGGTAGCCGAGACCCCAAAGAACATGATCGGGGTCGGTTCTTACCGACCCCTGTTTTGCAATCTCCGGTAATTAACTGTTTACCGCAAAAAAAAAAGAGATCGGTCATTCTCTGTCCTCTGATGTGATCCCACATCAGAGGACAGAGAAATAGGGGGATTCGGGTACCCTGCTATACTTCCAGTGTCCCTGGGTCCTCCTGCGTCCCCTTTTGCCCACTGGCTTCTTCCTATGGAAAGAAAATGGCGGGTGCATGCGCAGTGCGCCCGCTCTCTGCTGCCATCTGCAGGCCGGCAGGAGAGAGGAGTTGGGGCTAAAATTAGGGTTAGGGTTAAATTTAGGGTTAGGGTTAGGGTTGGGGCTAAATTTAGGGTTAGGGCTAGGGTTAGGGTTAGGGCTAGGTTTAGGCTTCTTTCACACTTGCGTCGGTACGGGGCCGTCACAATGCGTCGGAACGACGTACCGACGCATGTTGTGAAAATTGTGCACAACGTGGGCAGCGGATGCAGTTTTTCAATGCATCCGCTGCCCAGTCTATGTCCTGGGGAGGAGGGGGCAGAGTTACAGCCACGCATGAGCGGAAATGGCGGACGCGAAGTACAAAAAAAAGGTTACATTGAACGTTTTTTTTGTGACAATGGTCCACCAAAACACAACGGATCCAGTGCACGACGGACGCGATATGCGGCCATCCGTCGGCAATACAAGTCTATGGGCAAAAAAGGCATCCTGCAGGCACATTTGCAGGATCCATTTTTTGTCCAAAACGATGGATTGCGATGGATGCCACACAATGCATGTGTGAAAGTAGCCTTAGGGCTAGGGTTAGGGTTGGGGCTAAAGCTAGGGCTATTGTTAGGGTTAAATTTAGGGTTAGGGTTGGGGCTAAATTTAGGGTTAGGGTTAGGACTAAAGTTAGGGTTAGGGGCTAGGGCTAGGTTTGGGGCCAAAATTAGGGTTAGGGCTAGGGTTAGGGTTGGGGCTAAAGTTAGGGTTAGGGCTAGGGTTGGGGCTAAAGTTAGGGTTAGGGCTAGGGTTGGGGCTAAAGTTAGGGTTGGGGCTAAAGTTAGGGCTAGGGTTGGGGCTAAAGTTAGGGTTAGAGTTGGGAATAGGGTTTGGATTAGGATTGGTATTAGGGTTAGGGTTGGCATTACGGTTACGTTTGGGATTAGGGTTAGGTTTGGGATTAGGGTTAAGGTTAGGGTTGGGATTAGGGTTAGGGGTGTATTGGGATTAGGGTTAGGTTTGAGTTTAGGGTTGAGATTAGGATTAGGGGTGTGTTGGATTTAGGATTTGATTAGAGTTATGGTTAGGGTTGAGATTAGGGTTGTTTTGGGGTTAGGGTTGTGATTATCGTTAGGGTTGTGATTAGGATTATGGATCGGTTGGGATTAGGGTTAAGGGTGTGTTGGGGTTAGGGTTGGAGTTAGAATTGGGGGGTTTCCACTGTTTTAGGTACATCAGGGGGTCTCCAAACACGACAGCCAATATTGCGCTCAAAAAGCCAAATGGTGCTCCCTTCCTTCTGAGCTCTGCTGTGCGCCCAAACAGTGGTTTACCCCACATATGGGGCATCAGCGTACTCGGGATAAATTGGACAACAACTTTTGGGGTGCAATTTTTCCTGTTACCCTTGTGAAAATAAAAACTTGGGGGGCTAAAAATCTTTTTTGTGGAAAAAAAATATTTTTTATTTTCACGACTCTGCATTATAAACTTCTGTGAAGCTCTTGGGCATTCAAAGTTCTCACCACACATCTACATAAGTCCCTTGGGGGGTCTAGTTTCCAAAATGGGGTCACTTGTGGGGGGTTTCTACTGTTTAGGTACATCAGAGGCTCTGCAAATGCAACATAATGCCCGCAGACCAATCTATCAAAGTCTGCATTCCAAAACGGTGCTCCTTCCCTTCCAAGCTCTGCCGTGTGCCCAAGCAGTGGTTTACCCCCACATATGGGGTACCAGCATACTCAGGACAAATTGGACAACAACTTTTGGGGTCCAATTTCTCCTGTTACCCTTGGGAAAATAAAAACTTGGGGGCTAAAAAATCTTTTTTGTGGAAAAAAAAATATTTTTTTATTTTCACGACTCTGCATTATAACCTTCTGTGAAGCACTTGTGCATTCAAAGTTCTCACCACATATCTAGATAAGTTCCTTGGGGAGACTAGTTACCAAAATGGGGTCACTTGTGGGGGGTTTCTACTGTTTAGGTACATCAGGGGCTCTGCAAACGCAACATAACGCCCGCCGACCATTCTATCAAAGTCTGCATTCCAAAACGGCGCTCCTTCCCTTCCGAGCTCTGCCGTGCGCCCAAGCAGTGGTCTACCCCCACATATGGGGTACCAGCATACTCAGAACAAATTGTGCAACAACTTTTGGGGTCCAATTTCTCTTGTTACCCTTGTGAAAATAAAAACTTGGGGGCTAAAAATCTTTTTTGTGGAAAAAAAATATATTTTTTTATTTTCACGACTCTGTATTATAAACGTCTGTGAAGCACTTGGGCATTCAAAGTTCTCACCACATATCTAGATAAGTTTCTTGGGTGGTCTAGTTTCCAAAATGGGGTCACTTGTGGGGGGTGTCTACTGTTTAGGTACATCAGGGGCTCTCCAAACGCGACATGGCGTCCGATCTCAATTCCAGCCAATTCTACATTGAAAAAGTAAAACGGCACTCCTTCTCTTCCAAGCTCTGCGGTGCGCCCAAACAGTAGTTTACCCCCACATGTGGGGTATCGATGTACTCAGGAGAAATTTTGGCCAACAATTTTTGAGATCTAATTTCTCCTGTTACCCTTGTGAAAATAAAAATTTGGGGACAAAAAGATCATTTTTTTTAGGAAAAATGCGATTTTTTATTTTCACGGCTCTATGTTATAAACTTCTGTGAAGCACTTGGGGGTTCAAAGTTCTCACCACACATCTATGTAAGTTCCTTTAGGGGTTTAGTTTCCAAAATGGTGTCACTTGTGGGGGGTTTCCTCTGTTTAGGCACATCAGGGGCTCTCCAAATGCGACATGACGTCCGATCTCAATTCCAGCCAATTCTACATTGAAAAAGTAAAACGGCACTCCTTCTCTTCCAAGCTCTGCGGTGCGCCCAAACAGTGGTTTACCCCCACATATGGGGTATCGACGTACTCAGGAGAAATTTGACAACAACTTTTGTGGTCTAATTTCTCCTGTTACCCTTGTGAAAATAAGAATTTGTGGGCAAAAATATCATTTTTGTGTAAACAAATGCGATTTTTTATTTTCACGGCTCTACGTTATAAACTTCTGTGAAGCACTTGGGAGTTCAAAGTGCTCACCACACATCTAGATAAGTTCCATAAGGGGTCTAGTTTCCAAAATGGTGTCACTTGTGGGGGGGTTTCCACTGTTTAGGCACATCAGGGTCTCTCTAAACGTGACATGGCATCCAATCTCAATTCCAGCCAATTCTGCATTGAAAAGTCAAACGGCGCTCCTTCACTTCCAAGCTCTGCGGTGCACCCAAACAGTGGTTTACCCCACATATGGGATATCGGCGTATTCAAGAGAAATTGCACAACAAAATTTATGGTTAAATTTCTGTTTTTATACTTGTGAAAATAAAAAAAATTGGTTCTGAAGTAAAATGTTTGCAAAAAAAAGTTAAATGTTAATTTATTCCTTCCACATTGTTTCAGCTCCTGTGAAGCACGTAAAGGGTTAATACACTTCTTGAATGTGGTTTTGAGCACCTGGAGGGGTGCAGTTTTTAGAATGGTGTCACACTTGGTTATTTTCTATCATATAGACCCCTCAAAATGACTTCAAATGTGATGTGGTCCCTAAAAAAAATGGTGTTGTAAAAATGAGAAATTGCTGGTCAACTTTTAACCCTTATAACTCCCTAACAAAAAAAAAATTGGTTCCCAAATTGTGCTGATGTAAAGTAGACATGTGGGAAATGTTATTTATTAACTATTTTTCGTGACATATCTCTGTGATTTAAGGGCATAAAAATACAAATTTAGAAAATTGCTAAATTTTTCGCCATATTTCCATTTTTTTCATAAATAATCGCAAGTAATATCGAAGAAATGTTACCACTAACATGAAGTACAATATGTCGCGAAATAAACAATCTCAGAATCAGCGGTATTCATTAAGGCGTTCCAGAGTTATAACCTCATAAAGTGACAGTGGTCATAATTGTAAAAATTGGCTCAGTCATTAAGTACCAAATTGGCTCTGTCACTAAGGGGATAAAACAAGTTTTATGCAATGAGGTGAAATAATTTTTATTACAAGTAATATTAAATTCAGGGGGAATATGGAATACTACATACTAAATATTTCAGATGTGCATAGTTTTCTAGACACGGACAATCCATGAGAAGGCACCAGAATATAAAAGGGGTGAACTTAATGCTCTATAGATATCGCATATGAACAGAGGATATATCCACCGAAAATGTTTGCTAATATGTTTACATGGACTTATTAGTTATCAGAGATTGTTTTATTACTTTCTGCTTGTACATAATGTATTTTGTTCATGTTATACTATGATCAGGACACCTTTTTCTTTGGAGATTACCCAGTTTACAATTTTCACGACTTAGTGGCGCTGCCCGATAGTGCTGTCGTTTGCCATGGGACATTGTTGCTGGTTATCAGCTACATGTGCACACTATTGACATCAGGAAAAACCAAGAAAGAGCCAGATTTTGACTAAGAGAAGTATGTGGTGACTCAATTTCACCTTAATGAAAGGAGGGACTGTGAGGAGATTTAAAGAGGAAATGTGTTGTTTTTTGAAACAACAGTTGGAAAGTGGAGTAGTTATGCCTGAAGTGTATCCATCTAGATTTGTGTGGTTAGCTGTAAAATGATGAAGACTTGGTCATAGGGAGCCATGGAGGGTTAGAGGAAGGAAACAGTTGAAGTGATTGATGGTGGACTACAGGTTGGGACATGTTATGTGATTTTCTGGGCTTCATAAAGGCTATTGAGGTATTGGCTGAGTGTATTGTAAACTCATTGTAAAATTGTTGGCTCTTGGGGATTTGACTGTGGCTGTGAAGATCATGTCAGCATGGAGAAACCCTGGGAATGGTTATGGGTGCTATTTAGAGAGTGACAACATAATTAAATATCAACTACACTTTTTTTCATAAATTGAAACTTTGTTATATGTCTTATCAGAAAAACACCCATCTTTCTCCACTTAGCTCCATATTTCAGTCATTTTTTTCCTCTTGCCTTAGTCATTCATTCTTTAAAATGGCCTAAATCTGTATAGTGTGCCTACAATGCCTATACAAGCATGTAGAGAGGGAAGGGGAAGGGGAAGCAGGAAGAAGAAAAAGGCAGAACACACAAAGAGAAAATGCCTAGGCTTCTAATGCAGAGAAAAATTGGCCAGAAATAGAATTATTACTTATGTAGACACGTAGGACCACTTATTTTGAAAACTGCTTATATTACTGGACTTGTCTTTGAAAGAGCTAAATACACATATACATTTGAGGTCTGAAATCCTGCAGACAGATTCCCTTTAAGTGTAGTGTACTTCTAAAAGTGAGCACAGTCATTTAGCTTTTCAATATTAACTATATATTCATTTTTCTGCACTGTATGTGATGCTGACAAAAATAAAGTTGAACTGTTTGACTTGTTGACTTGTTCTGATTGTCTTTTTTTTTTAAAGGGAAACTGCTAAAAAAAACCACTTTGCTACAAGTATGTTGTGCAACCAATAGCTCCAGAAACTACACTATACATAGCAAACATGAAAAAGATCAAGCTCCGGAAGTTCAATAATATTATTGCATATGACAACGAGACATAAGATATATTATTTAACCCTTTTAATGTTATTTGTACCTGTCTAAATAGTCTCTGAAGCTTACGTATTGCAGATCTCGGGCAGTTATATTGCTTCTGTAGTGCATAAAAATAAGGAAAATATCCGAAGATGACAATACAGTAGAATTTGTCTCCCAGAGTGAAATTGAAAGCAATTTAAAAGACATGCAAAGAAGGATTGTGAAGAATAACTCCGTAATAACATGAGATTCAATGATGCTATGCAAACATAATGGATATCAGAGTAACCAAGCTCTAGTATCTTATCAGAGGGAAAGCATAATAATGAGCTGACATTAATACAGTGCAATATACAAAATACAAGCTTCTAGTTATAAAACCAACCCACATTTCTAATGTCACTATATAAATACATACGTGTATATATATATATATATATATATATATATATATATATATATATATATAGTATATATATACACTCACCGGCCACTTTATTAGGTACACCTGTCCAACTTCTTGTTAACACTTAATTTCTAATCAGCCAATCACATGGCGGCAACTCAGTGCATTTAGGCATGTAGACATGGTCAAGACAATCTCCTGCAGTTCAAACCGAGCATCAGTATGGGGAAGAAAGGTGATTTGAGTGCCTTTGAACGTGGCATGGTTGTTGGTGCCAGAAGGGCTGGTCTGAGTATTTCAGAAACTGCTGATCTACTGGGATTTTCACGCACAACCATCTCTAGGGTTTACAGAGAATGGTCCGAAAAAGAAAAAAAATCCAGTGAGCGGCAGTTCTGTGGGCGGAAATGCCTTGTTAATGCCAGAGGTCAGAGGAGAAAGGGCAGACTGGTTCGAGCTGATAGAAAGGCAACAGTGACTCAAATCGCCACCCGTTACAACCAAGGTAGGCCTAAGAGCATCTCTGAACGCACAGTGCGTCGAACTTTGAGGCAGATGGGCTACAGCAGCAGAAGACCACACCGGGTACCACTCCTTTCAGCTAAGAAGAGGAAACTGAGGCTACAATTTGTACAAGCTCATCGAAATTGGACAGTAGAAGATTGGAAAAACGTTGCTTGGTCTGATGAGTCTCGATTTCTGCTGCGACATTCGGATGGTAGGGCCAGAATTTGGCGTAAACAACATGAAAGCATGGATCCATCCTGCCTTGTATGGAGCATCTTTGGGATGTGCAGCCGACAAATCTGCGGCAATTGTGTGATGCCATCATGTCAATATGGACCAAAATCTCTGAGGAATGCTTCCAGCACCTTGTTGAATCTATGCCACGAAGAATTGAGGCAGTTCTGAAGGCAAAAGGGGGTCCAACCCGTTACTAGCATGGTGTACCTAATAAAGTGGCCGGTGAGTGTATATATACATATATATGTCATATATATATATACATATATATATATATATATATATATATATATATATATATATATATATATGTGACACCAGAGGGTGGCCCGATTCTAACGTATCGGGTATTCTAGAATATGTAGGTAGTATACAGCACAGGCTACATACTGTATTGCACAGTGAAGTAGTATATAACACAACCGACATAGTATATAACATAGCTACGTAGTATGTAACATAGCGTACGTAGTATATAACATAGCTACGTAGTATATAACACAGCCACGTAGTGTATTGCACAGGTATGTAGTATATTGGTCAGCCACGTAGTATATAGCAGAGCCACGTAGTATATAACATAGCCACATAGTATATTGTAGAGCCACGTAGTATATTGCACAGGCACGAAGTATATTGCACAGCCACATAGTATATAACACAGTCACATAGTGTATTGCACAGCTACGTTGTGTATTGCACGGCTTTGTAGTATATTGGTCAGCAACGTAATATATATCAGAGCCACGTAGTATATAACATAGCCATGTAGTATATTGTAGAGGCACGTAGTATATTGCATAGCTACGCAGTATATTGCACAGTCGACGTAGTATATAACAGAACCGACACAGCCACATAGTATATTGCACAGCTACGTAGTATATAACATACAGCACATAGTATACAGTATTGCACAGCCACATAGTATATTGGACAGCCACATAGTATATTGGACAGCCACATTGTATATTGCACAGTCACGTTGTATATTGCACAGTCACATAGTATATAGCACAGAGATGTTGTATATAACAGAGCCCATGCAGTATGTACCACAGCCCACATAGTATATAGCAATGTGGGCACTATATGCGTGGTTAAAAAAGACTTAAAATAAAAAATAAACATATACTCACCTTCTGAAGGCCCCTTGAAGTCCTGGCGCCTGTGTACGGTGCATGCGGCAGCTTTCGGTCCCAGGGTTGGTATGAGTGCAGGACCTGTGATGGCGTCGCGGTCACATGACTGTGAAGTCATGGCAGGTCTTTCTCGCATAGCATCCTTGGCACCGGAACCTGCCGCTTGCACTGCCGAGGACTGCCGTGACGTCGGAAGGTGACTTGGATTTCCATGACAGACAGAGGCCGCGACCAATGAATATCCGTGACAGACAGACAGAAGGACAGACGGAAATGACCCTTAGACAATTATATAGTAGATTAGAAATACGGATTGGTCCTAATGTTGGAATCTTATATTTTTTATATTGTATCACACTGATGTGCTTGTTATCTGAGTACATATGCAGTACATAAACAAGCGCACATATATAAATGGAAAGAAAGAGCGCAAAAGAGATTATGATATGATAGATAGATAGATAAATAGATAGATAGACAGATAGATAGATAGGTGTACAGCACATACTATATGTATTATTTTTCCTTACATTTCTATATCATAATTGGTCTTGAAGAGGAAGAGTTTTAATTAAAGGAAGAACATAGCAACTAACATGCATTAATTGGGAACCTGGAGAGATAATTAGACCAGTGAGAGTACGATTACACCTATCATAAACTGCTTTTTTTCTCTTTCTTCGCAACTAGAGGTTAAGTGCTTAATGCTTTAATTGGTTGTAGAACTACAAGGAAGAATAAACGTGTACGTTTTAAAAAAAAAGGAATATTTGGTTAGACAATCTTATGCAGCATGCTGAGTTTCTAAAGAAGTGTCTGCTTATATTTCACGGCACAATTATAAATCAAAAATATAACAGCAATTAAACTTGACATTTTTTGTGACTAAGTAGGCACGTATAATGTTACAAAAACATCAGTGCTGAAGGATGATATTACTACCAGGCACTGCAATCTCACATCTTAAATTGGAAAGTAAGTTTTTGAGGATTGTGAATAGACAGTGGATGTTCCATTGGGACACAAAAAGGCCTGATCCTCTACAAATCACAAAGATATTTCACACATCTGATTATCTGCTTAGTCTCCTTCTGCCCAACCTGATACACATCCCTATTAGATGTGTGAAAGTTCAAACAGAGGAGAAAATAGCCTAGTCACTATACAAGACTGACAAAGCCATTACTGAACATGAGAGGACAAGAAGGACAAAGTCGGACACATAACAAATAATGAATGCATAGGGGAATACAGGGGTTATTTAGTTTCATCATTCTAGCAGAACTGGTGGTAATTTATTGAACACTTTCTTTGCTTGGTTGACTACAAAATGTTGCTTGTCTTCAGAAATATACAACATATATGGTAAAATTATGTTCATTTTTAATACACATTTAAAAATGGTTTGATTTTTGTTTGCTAATATAAAGCTAGGAGCACATTTTGTTCATTCTATAAGTTTAGAGGGAGAGTATTAAGCCCTGGTCTAGGTGGGCAGTATGCACACAAACACAAAAAACTTCCTTCTCACCCCCAATGGGGGTGGTCTTTGTTGTCCTTTCTCATTCTTGGGTCGTCTACTAGAGGCCTGGAAGTTTGAGGGTTCTGCGCAGGATCTTAGTTGTTCCCAGCATGGCGCTTTTCTGGACACAGAGCTCAGATTTTGCTCCTGGGATCTGTTGTAGCCATTCTTCCAACTTAGGGGTCACTGCTTCAAGTGCTGCTATCTCCTACCACCACTGAAATCACTGTTGCCTTCACCTTCCACATCTTCTCCAGTTCTCCTTTGAGTCCCTGGTATCTCTCCAGCTTCTCATATTCTTTCTTTCTGATGTTGCTCTCATTTGGCACTGCCACATCTATTATCATTGCTGTCTTTTGATCCTTGTCTACTATCACAATGTCTGGTTGGTTAGCCAACACCTGCTTATCTGTCTGGATCTTGAAGTCCCACAGGATTTTAGCCCTTTCATTCTCTACTTCTTTTTCTGGGGTCTCCCACCTGGACTTAGGGGGACTTAGCCCATATGCTGTGCAGATGTTCCTGTATGCAATTCCCGCTACTTGGTTGTGGCAGTCGGTATACACTGTTTCTGCTTACATTTTGCATCCTGCCACTGTGTTGGACTGTTTTTGAGGTTTCTTTGCATACTCTGCACCTGGGGTCTTGTCTTGTATGGGAGATTCCTGCTTCTATGCATCTTATACTTATTGCTTGCTCTTGTGCAGCTATGATTAGTGCCTTTTTGCTGTCTCAGAGTCCAGCTTTCTCAAACCATTGGAAGGATTTCTCCATGTCAGCTACCTTCATTATCTGTCAATGGTACATCCCATGCTGTGGCTTGTCTTGCTATGGCGCTTCATGCTCCTGTTCTTCCTTCCAGATCTGTTGTTGTTGCTGCCTCAGGCTTTCTCTCAGCATCTCATCTTTTGGTGCCATTTTTCTGATGTATTCTTGGATACTCCTTGTTTCATCCATGATAGTGGCTTGGATGTTTATCAAGCCTCGACCACCCTTCTTTCTGTTGGTATACAATCTTTGGGTGTTAGACTTAGGTTGGAGACCTCCATACATTGTGAGGAGCTTTTGTGTGTTCACAACTGCAGCTTCCATCTCTTCTTTTGGCCAGCACACTATGCCAGCCAGGTATCTGAAAACTGGCAGGGCATATGTATTGATGGCACCGATTTTATTCTTCCCATTGAACTGGCTCTTCAGGTCCTGTCTTACCCTTTGATGGTATTTGGATGTTGCTGCTTTCCTTGCCTGCTCATCATGGTTACCGTATTCCTGTGGGATTCCAAGGTACTTGTAGCTTGTCTGTACATCTGCATCTGTTATGTGTCCTGCTGGTAATTCCACTCCATTAGTCTTGACTACCTTGCCTCTCTTTATCACCAACCGGCCAAACCTCTGTAGTCTGAAGGACATCTCATGTCTTTATTGTAGATCCTTGTCAGGTGGATCAGTTAATTGATGTCTCATTTATTTTTCGCATACAGCTCTGGACCTCAGACTTGGCCATAGGTTCACCTTTCAACAAGACAATGACCATAAGCACACAGCTAAAATAACAAAGGAGTGGTTTCAGAGCAACTCTGTGACCATTATTGTATATATATTGTAAGGTTGCTGCTGGACACATAGTGGGTGCGAGATACATATTACAGAGGTGGATGTCCTCTGTGATGTAAACCTGGACTACTGTTCTAGTACACATAGTATTAAGCATGGTTCATTGACCATGACAGGGCTGGGTTTAATATGAGCATCTGAAGATTTAGACGGGACAGCTACTCACCTTAACTTCTAGGTGTAGTTCATATTGTTAAATGGGGCTAGCTTGTCTCTCACATGGTCTGTGTGTGGAGGTGTGCAGACCTCCAGAATTGTGTAGCTTTGCGAAAGGCTTGAGAAGATGGATTGCAACCCAAGCAGAGGAACCCTTCATAATTGCATTAACTATTTATGTTTCACTTTATGACAGACAAGGCTTGATTTAAAGTTTTCCTGTGAGGTGATTTATGAAGAATTAAATAAAACCGCTGGACTTTTAAAAATTTAAGTAGAAACGGATCCTTTGATACCTCATACCGCTCTCAAGAGAGGAGCATTATTAGTGTGTGTATGTATATATATATATATATATATATATATATATACAGTACACAGCAAAAGTTTGGACACACCTTCTCATTTAAAGATTTTTCTGTATTTTCAAGACTATAAAAATTGTAAATTCTCACTGAACCTCTAACATCAATGACAGCTTGAAGTCTTTTGTGGAAGTTGTAGATGAGGTTCTTTATTTTCTCAGATAGTAAAGATGCCCACTCTTCTTGGCAAAAAGCCTCCAATTCTTGTAAATTCCCGGGCTGTCTAGCTTGAACTGCGAGCTTGAGATTTCTCCAGAGTGGTTCAATGATATTGAGGTCAGGAGACTGAGATGGCCACTCCAGAACCTTCACTTTGTTCTGCTGTAGCCAATGACAGGTCAATTTGGCCTTGTGTTTTGGATCATTGTCATGTTGGAACGTCCAAGTACATCCCATGCCCAGCTTTTGGGCTAATGAGTGCAAATTTGCCTCCAGTATTTGCTGATAATGTGCCGCATTCATCTTTCCTATAACTTTGACCAAGTTTCCTATGCCTTTGTACCTCACACATCCCCAAAACATCAGCAATCCACCTTCGTACTTTACATTAGGAATGGTGTTCCTTTCATTATAGGTCTTGTCGACCTTTCAATTTTTTTCTCTTTACTCCAAATTATCTTGTTCCAGAAGTTTTGAGGCTTGTCTCTGTGCTGTTTTGCATACTGTAGGTGAGATACTTTGTGGCATTTGTGCAGTAATGGCTTTTTTTTGTGACTTGACCATGCAGCCCATTTTTCTTCAAGTGCTGCCTTATTGTGCATTTTGAAACTGCCATACCGCTAGAGAGTCTTGTATTTCAGCTGATGTTATTTGAGGGTTTTTCTTTGCATCCCGAACAATTTTCTTGGCAGTTGTGGATGACATTTTTGTTGGTCTACCTGACTGTGGTTTTGTTTTTACAGAGCCCCTGATTTTCCATTTGTTAATCACAGTTTGAACACTGCTGACTGGCACTATCAAGTCCTTGGATATCGTTTTGTATCCCTTTTCTTTTTTATACAGTTCAACTACCTTTTCAAGTAGATCTGTTGACAATTCTTTTGCTTTCCTCATGATTCACAATCCAGAAACGTCAGTGGCTGGATGAAAGATGCAGTAGTCTGGATCCCAGAAATTCACTCAGCTGTTATGCACACACACTAATTACGAGAAAACAGGTAACACGTGAGGATGTTACCTTTAGAAGCCATTCAAACCCATTAGTGTCAACATCTGTGCATGTTATCAGGGAAAAATCACCAGGGTATGTGAACTTTTGATCAGGGTCATTTGGATGTTTTGGGTTGTCATTATGATTTAAAAAGAGAAAACACAGTAGTTTGACAATAAGTGGCTACACCCAATCACTAATCATGAGTAGAAAAAAAAATTTTGTTGTCATCATTCATATTCTTTGAAAAAGGACTAGAATCTCATTTATTCACCTTTGCTTAGAGCTGCAACTTCCTATTTTCATTCATATTCTTTTATATACATATATATGTATGTAGTACTTTGCAAAAGCTTCAGGTAGTTGTGAAATACCGATGCAATATAAAAATGTAAAAACAAATTTTATCCACTGACAAAATTCAAAGTGAAAAAACAAAACAGAAATCTAAATTATATCAGTATTGGGTAAATAATATCACCCATTGCCTTCAAAACAGCATCGATTTTTCTAGGTACACTTGCACATAGTTTTTGAAAGAAATCAGCAGGGAGGTTTTTCCAAACATCTTGTAGAACTAACCCCAGATCTTCTGCTAATGTCTCCATATTGGCAGTGGACGATGGATAAGAATCTGCCTACATTTTCCAGCATTAAGGACATTATTCCTGACCAAATCCTTAACTCTTTTTTCTGAAATACATCCACAAACTTACAGGGAACCTCAACCATGCTTCACTGTTGCTTTCACATTTTTGAACTGCTGCCCAGCGCAAAGCTGAACAAACTGCATCTGGTATAGATAAATATTTCAAATTTTTACTTATTAGTCAGAATTACTACTGTCATTCTTCTGCACCCTAATTCTTCGTTTTCCATGCATAATTCAGCTATCTGGCCTTCTTGCCATGTTGAAGGTATGGCGGTTTGATTGCAATTGCTCCATGAAGGCCACTTTTAGCCATACTTCTCTGAACAGTATTTGTAAATGGTTCCTACTGGTTCCTCCCAGTTCTAAGCTGACTAACCTTCCATTCATTCTCTATGTTGTGGGGTGAAGTTATTTTTTCTTGGGTAGCCACATAGGAAATTAATGAAGTGCACTACTGCTCCATTCAAATGCGGATAACAATGTCTGTTCTGGCACTCACCAGTCTAGAAGATATCATATTCTCATATTCTGTGGATAGGTGGCGATTTATATGTACTGGAATACTCATTTACTTGCTAGAGTACTACTTATTTTTACTTTTTTACCGTGTCCAGTCTGATCCTCTGTGGCAGCCAGCCATATGCTGTGTGCACTTCTGTTCCTTATTAGTCCCTGCAATTTCATGTCATCACATGAGGGACAGGGAGACCAGATTGGATGCTGGAAGGCCACACACACACACACACACACACACACACACACACACACACACACACACACACATATATACAGTATATACTGTATATATATATGTATATATATATATGTGTGTGTGTGTGTGTGTGACAATGCATTCCATAGAAAAAAATACAATTAGTTTTATTCAAAGTCTCACCCCCTGACACACTGATGCAGATGGATGAACTAATGCAGGTGGAAGGAGTCTCTTCTCAAACTGGGTTGACTGTGGTTCGCCTTGGGATGGGGGCATATTTCTATGGATAATTACATTAATGTTTGCCCATCTTGTGCCAAAGTTGTCACTTCATATTTAAAAGCCGCGTTCCCCTGGCCATGTGGAGGGTGGCGACCAGGGTGTGTACATTTCCTCTGTCTTCACGTCTCAGTTTTTCATTTCTGCTGAAGTGGTGGTTGGTGAGGAGACTGAAATGGTACCGGTTCTTGTGGATAGTGGAGCTGGGATCAATCTGGTGGGTTATGGCATCCTCACCGTATATTATTTTCGGTAAGGTCCTGTGTTAAGGGGCCAGAGGCCCCTCACTAAAAGGGGGTACTGTCACAATTCATTTTTGGATTCATGACAGCTCTGGCTCTGCTAGAATTGAAACATTTTTTGCTTTCGTACCAGCAAGGGTTAATGTCAGTTTCCTTGCTGGTAGCTTGCTGGGAGCTGCTGTTTGCTTAGGTCAGCTGATGTGGGTGGTGACCACTCCCACTGTCCTTTAAATAGTCACATGATGTATTAGCTGACTGTTGGTAATACAGTTTTCTATGTAGACCAGCCTTGGAGTTGCAGCTCTCTGGTGACAGCACTGAATCTGCTACTTCTATGGAGTTTGGGGTCCTATTCTTGTAAACTCTGCAGTATGGAGCTTGGCAGTGGAGCCTGAAGCTAAGTTGCTTGATTATATACCTTGTCTGTGTCACGCTTCTCAAAATCCAGTGTTTGTACTATCTGCAGTGGTGAGGCTAGCGTCCTTGCCGGCCAGTGCATTAGCCATGATTTAGTGAAGTGGCAGTTAGGGATGAGGTATGTGATGGCGGCAGGAGGAAGGATCCGCATAGGGCGTTGGGAGAGCTTAGGAATAGGCACAGACTGAGTTAGGACGTGCCCCATCCCTCGTTCCTTACTGTTAGGTGGATGAAGGCCCTTTTTCCGCTCGACCAACCCTTGTGGTTGTGACAGTTGCCGGCATCAACAGGTCCAAATATAAAGTTGTTAGAGAGATTTTAGGCTACCTGTAATCAACTTGATAAAATAACAAGGAGTATCCAGTTTAATTTTGCCCCAACCAGTTTTCACAATGCCATCCAATAGATGATTACAAAGAACTGTTAACACTGGTACTCCTGTTTCTTGACTTGCCAACAAACCCAGATGTACACATCAATACTCCAGATGCTTACAATTGAGCCCAATGGATGGCCAAAGTTATGTACGCTCTGAATTATTCATGTTTCATCAACAATTTTGTTTACATTTCACAGATTAAAAAATCTCTTTTAACTTAACATTTTTACTGTCCGCTTATAATTGAAGGCTTTGTACCTCTGTCAGATGACAGCCACATTGCCGCAAAATAACTTGACATACTAGTAGAATGCAAAGGAATCAATGAGCCTGCTGCTGAAGCAGCAATAAAAACTTTCAACAGATACCTGTGATACCTCATTGAGATTATGGTTGGTCTGGTTTTCTTTGACAGTGAGGTTCCAATCGCAAAAAAAGGTTGTACTGGCTTTGTAGAAAGAAGGCAACAATGTCTGCTCAAATAGCGTGCAGCTTGCCAAAGACCTAGTGTCACACAAGAAGCTTCATCACTTCAGGCCATCCAAAACAGAAAATGTTTTGGTTTTACTGGAAGTTAACCAAGATTTTCTTCAAGATCCTTGACTGTAGCTCACTAATACAAGTTACATTGATGCATTCTCAAAAGTAGCCAGATTGAAAATTGTGAATGATGCCGCTGAATGATCCATTGCACTCATGAGTACGTTTAATTTGTTACTGAGCACTTAAGAATACCAGAAACAGTTTATTCTCCAGTGTGTGGAGAAGCATTGCCATGACTATCCATATCCAAATAACGTGTGTTTCGTTAAAAAAGTGAAACTGTGAAACTACTGTAAATTTGTATTGCAGCAAGACATTTATTCCAAATAATTGTTAGTTTTGTGATGTTTGAGCCACAAATAAACAATGTTGCAATGTTATGAAAATTTATTTATCTTTCAATGACACCAAAGGGAATGATTACCATTTGCACACAAAATTTTTGACTGACATCCTAATATTTATATATATATATATATATATATATATATATATATATATATATATATATATATATATATATATATATATATATATATATATATATATATATATGTGTGTTTGTTAAACTGCATCAGCTAAACACTGCACAATCAAAGCAAAGTTATGACAGCAAAGTGCATAGTAGCCAAACATATGGCTAGAGGACGATTCCCACTTTGGATATTAGCTGATTTTTATTTTCCATAGACTAGAAATGAATTGTAGGTACAGGTGCTAGTCTGAAGATAATGTCACAGAAACTTTCATATTTCAAAAAGTGAATTCATAATCTCAGTCATATGTATAGTAGTCCTTTATCACTATCTCCATATTACCTCTATTATTATATGGATAGTTGGATTACATACTTCCATTACTAGCGATATAGTACTGTAACAGACTCTTTGGAACTTATCTGTAGCAAATTTCCCTGCCTGTCAGGCATGTATTTGGTTGGCATAGTACATGGGCTTTATTCTGTCATTCTGCTCAGTTGTTTTTTTTTGCTGTTTCTTTCGTCATTGTGATAAATCAAACTCTAGGTTTGCCCAGCATCCTATAGGAAATCAGAGTTAATACATAATGCGTTGTAAGTGAGCATCACTAAATTATAAACACAGATTTGTTCCGTATGTGTGTCTATAGCAAGCCTGTGTAGTGTCATGTTTTCTAAGAAATAGATTCTATTCCTCCCATTACGTTTTATTCACTCAACATTTATAATTATGGAAGTGGTACGAAGGTGAAAAATCCCCCCTGCTTCTTTCTCATAAATCAATGTGAAGTGTTAAAATATCAAGTGAAGGTTGCATTACCTACAGGGAGATAAACACAAGATAATGGATTATCACAGTGGTTTGCCGCCAAGATGACAGCATGGGTTACTTGGTGAATGCTACACATTTAAAGTGATATGCCACAGGATATGCCATAGTTGTCTGATAGATGAAGGTCCACCTCTGTAACTTCCACCTATATAGTTATGTAGCTGCATAGTTATCTGTTATAAACACATGTTCAAGAAGTTCAATCAAGTTCAACCAAGGGATGGGAGTGGATAAGGCAATAGGTTATTGGTAAATCCTTAATGCAGAATTTAGTCTACCCTAAAGAGCATGTTTTCCTTCATTGCTGATTCTGAGTGTCGATTGACTGAATTAACCTACAAAAGAAGAATAATATACATTTACATTTTTAAAAATGGCACATTAGGTTTGTGCCTGTTGCTCAGCACAGTTGTAGTCACTAAAGAATCAGTAAAAATTATGTATAGAGGCACTGAAATAATGGAGCCGAGTTCCCTATCAGTTCCATATTAGTTCTTGGATGCAGCCCAACTGGATCCAGGGACTTGTTCACATTGATTTTGTTTAACTTAACTTGGACTACATCACCATTTAACCATCTGAATATATGAAATTACATTGTAAAAGAAATACAATTGGGTTCATCAGTCGCTCATTCTTTTTTGGTATACATAGTAAATCAGTAAATCTGTTTTCTCTTGATCCTCGGCGACCATGTCACGTTCACCATTATTCAGGGGACTCACTTGTACAGACCTATGTTTTTGCTATTTACTGTATATATTTGTCTGTTTTTTTACTTGATATTTTTTTGCAGGTTCTATTCAGCTTTTTTAAGGTTTTTAATGTTAGAGCTGACTGCTCAGATTCATGCAGTCATAAGTCAAGCCAGGTTTCAGTTTTGCCATTTATACTTGTTATCTATAGATTTATTTTGCAGTCTGATTCAACAATTTAGATTTAAAGTACTCCCAATTTATATTTGCATCACTATCACTATCTGACTTTAGATGCTCCCAATTAATGTCCTAAAGTCCAGCCTTAAATCTGGGGAAATTGGCCTTTTTAAAATGTAATCCCAATTCATTAAGCCTGGCTTTGCGCATGCTAGGCTCAATAAATGGGGCCATGGGATTAAGATGCCCTTGATCCATTCAGACTCCACTTAATGAATTAGGAGCATCTTACAAGTGCTGTGCACCTCCTACATTTCTGGAGCACAATACAGCACTAAAGTGGTGTAACCTTTCATGCATTTGATGAAAGGGCTTAGCCACACCTCATCCCACCTATGCTTTGTCTAGTTTGGTGTCGATGCACTGAACTGGAGTGAAGACAGCAAAAGTCACAAACTTTTTGAGCAATGTCAAACTTGTGCAAACATTTTTTGACTTATTAAGGTGGTTTATGCCATAAATCTGGAGTAAACACCCAGGGCTGCCATTTGGAATTTTGGGGCCCCATACTGGCAAAATTTTCAGGGCCTCCTTGAGACTCCACCCAGGCTCCACCCCAGCCCCGCCTCCACCCCTCAAACTGTCCACAGTCCCACTGCTCTCTCTTGAAAAAAATCCACTTCTCACCAATCACACATTAACAGTTCCCATCACCAGATCACACATATAGCCAGCAGCTTTTGTTTCAGCCAAAATATTTTTCTAATCTGCCACCACAACAAGGCAGACTCTTTTTGCCGAGCTCTACTCTAAGCTAACTTATTACAAATTTGTTAAAATATGCAATACAATTTAGGCATATTTTTATTTATTTTTCAATTTTTAATATGACCAATAATATCAATCATAGACAAGGGACAAATACACTGCACCATGACCAGATCACATATTACCACCACATAGTGACCTGTAATACCACATACAAGGAACTAATACTACCACTCCATGTCCATCTCACATATTACCATCACAGTGACAGAATAATACCAGATACAAGAGACAAATACCACCGCACTATGACCAGACCACATATTACCACCACAGTGACCTATACCACATACAAGGAACAAACACTGCCAAACCATGACCAGACCACATATTACCACCACATGGTGACTAATAATACCACATACAGGGAACAAATACCGCTACACCATGGCCAGAAAACATATTACCACATAGTGACTGAATATTAAAATACTGATCATTAATAAAAAAACACAAAACTATCACCAAAAGGGCCATTATACACAGGAAATCTGTACTAAGAATGCAGTGTCTGTGTACAGGTAATACAGTGATCACCGGTGACATTATACATAGGAGCTCTGTATATAGTGTGAGTGTAAAAGTAATACAGTGATCACTGGCGACATTGAACACAGGACCGCTGTATATAGTATACAGTGTGTAGCTTCAGTGAACAGGTAACACACTGACTCACCAGTGACGTCTCTAGGTATATTCTATAACACAGTTATCTAGAGCTCCGCTTGCATAACACATTACTTAATTTTACTCAACATAGTGTCGCTCTGCACAGTAACAGGACTGCCCCCCCACTCAAAACCGTATCCTCAAAAAATAAAATAAATACGCCACTGCAGTAATAATATCCCTTAATTAGCCCCTATTGTAATAATATCCCCCAGTCTGGCCCTGTGTATCTCATTCCTGGCTCCAGCCATATGTTTTCCCATTCTGCCCTCATGAGTATCCATCCTGCCCAATCTGTCCCCATGATTCTGCCCCATCTGTCTCCAAGATCCTGCCTCATCTGTCCCCATGATCCTGCCCCATCTGTCCCCATGATCCTGCCCCATCTGTCCCCATGATCCTGCCCCATCTGTTGAAAAAGCTGAAACGTGAAACGTGCGTCCGGGGCTGCCGAGTGAGGTGGGGATACTTCCCTGATTACTGAAATGGGTAAGCATGGATTATTGTGATTTTGGGGTGTTATTTGTATGGCTATACTGCACTGACTCATTGTGACTTATGTCCTTGAGCATCTGTGACCCCTGGTAATATATATATATTTTCCATGCTTACATTTTGGGGACGTATTCTGTTATCCCCTTCCTGACTCGGCTACCGTCATGTCTCCTCCTTTTTACCTTCTGATTTGTATATAGTGCATATGGCATGTATATGTAGACTTGTGACTTTTGTACAAGTAAATTAATAAACTTTGTATTTTTAAATATGTTGCTTTTACTCCATTTTCTAGTGAGCAAATAATAATATCCCCCAGTCTGGCCCTATGTATCTCATTCCTGGCTCCAACCATATGTTTTCCCATTCTGCCCTCATGAGTATCCATCCTGCCCAATCTGTCCCATGATCCTGCCCCAACTGTTCCCATGATCTTGCCTCACCTGTCACAATGATCCTGCCCCATCTGTCCCCATGATCCTGCCCCATCTGTCCCCATGATCTTGCCCCATCTGTCCCCATGATCCTGCCCCATCTGTCCCCATAGTCCTGCCCCATCTGTCCAAATGATCCTGCCCCATCTGTCACCGTGATCCTGCTCCATGTGCTCCCATGATCCTTCCCCATCTGTCCCCATGATCCTGCCCCATCTGTCCCCATGATTCTGCTCCATCTGTCCCCATGATTCTGCCCCATCTGTCCCCATGATTCTGCTCCATCTGTCCCCATGATTCTGCCCCATCTGTCACCATGATCCTGCCCCATCTGTCTCCATCCTGCCCCTGTGTCTCCCAGGCCCCTGTGTCTCACATTCTCCTGTCTCTCATCCTGCCCTGTGTCTCAAATCCTGCCCTTCCATGTCTCACATTCTTCCCTTTGTCTCACATTCTGCCCTGTGTCTTACCTTCTGCCCTGTATCTCACATCCTGCCCCCTGTGTCTCTCATCCTGCCCCGTGTCTCATTCTGCCCTCTGTGTCCCACATTCTTCCCCTGTGTTGTTTCCATTCCTTCTTCCTGTGTTTTCATTCTGCCCCCTGTGTTGTTTCCATTCCTGCCCCGTTTTGCTTCCATTCCTGTCCTGTGTTTTCATTCTGCCCCTGTGTTGTTTCCATTCCTGCCCCCAGTGTTTTCATTCTGCCCTGTTTTCATTCTGCCCCATGTTGTCTTCATTCTGCCCCCTGTGTTTTCTTCATTCTGCCCCCTGTGTTGTTTCCATTCTTGCCCCCTGTGTTTTCATTCTGCCCCCAGTGTTTTCATTCTGCCCTGTTTTCATTCTGCCCCATGTTGTCTTCATTCTGCCCTCTGTGTTGTCTTCATTCTGCCCCTTGTGTTGTTTCTATTCCTGCCTGGTGTTGTTTCCATTCCTGACCTGTGTTGCTTCCATTCTTGCCCCGTGTTTTCATTCTGCCCCTGTGTTGTTTCCATTTCTGTCCCGTGTTTTCATTCTGCCCCCTGTGTTGTTTCCATTTCTGCCCCCTGTGTTTTCATTCTGCCCCCTGTGTTTTCATTCTGCCCCCTGTGTTGTTTTCATTCTGTCCTCTATGTTTTCATTCTTCCCCGTTTTCATTCTTCCCCGTTTTCATTCTGCCCCGTGTTTTCTTCATTCTGCCCCCTGTGTTTTCTACAATCTGCCCCTTGTGTTTTCTTCATTCTGCCCCGTGTTTTCTATATTCTGCCCCCGTGTTTTCATTCTGCCCCTGTGTTGTCTTCATTCTGCCCTCTGTGTTGTCTTTATTCTGCCCCGTGCTTTCTTCATTCTGCCACCTGTGCTTTCTTCATTCCTGCCCCCTGTGTCTCCAATCTGCCCCGGGCTTGCCGCATTCAGTAAAAAAAAAAAGCTTTCTTCTTACCTGGCCGGGCTCCAGCACCGACGTCCATCCCAGACATTTCAGCGTGGACTTGCCGGGGAATGACAATGAGGTCATACGCCAGCGACGTGCGCGCTGACGTCAGCTGCCAGCCTCCGATTGCCTGGTGGCTTTAACTATTGCCTAGCAGACCCGGATGGGTCCCCGGCACTTGCTATATTCACCTGTCCCACGTTCCACCGCTGCATGCCGCTGTGTCTTCCACGTCCTCTGCACTGACTGCTCAGGCAGAGGGTGGCGCATACACTAATCGCGTCATCGCACCCTCTGACCTGAGCGTCACTTCAGAGGATGCGGAAGACACAGCGGCGCCGACGGTGGAACACGGACAGGTGAACATCGCGCAATGCCCTTGTTATACTCACCTGCTCCTGGCATGGTCCCTGCATGTCCCTGGTTCTCCGGGTGCCGGCAGCTTCTTCCTGTATTGAGCGGTCACATGGTACTTCTCATTACAGTAAGGAATATGTGGCTCCACCCCTATGGGAGTTGAGTCGGGTCCATTTTCATTACTGTAATGAGCGGTACCACGTGACCGAGCAACCCAGGAAGAAGCTGTCAGTGCCCGGAGAACCAGGGACCGCGCCAGGAGCAGGTGAGTATGATTAGAAAGCTGCCGCTCCCCCTCCCCTGCCGACCTCAGGGAATGACTCGAGTATAAGCTGAGAGGGGCACTTTCAGCCTAAAAAAAGGGCTGAAATTCTCAAATTATACTCCTGCTCCATGTGTCCCCATGATCCTTCCCCATTTGTCCCCATGATCCTGCCCCATCTGTCCCCATGATCCTGCCTCATCTGTCCCCATGATCCTGCTCCATCTGTCCCCATGATTCTGCCTCATCTGTCCCCATGATCCAGCCCCATCTGTCCCCATGATCCTGCCCCATATGTCGCCATGATCCTGTTCCATCTCTCCAGATGATCCTGCCCCATCTGTCCCCATGATCCTGCCCCATCTGTCCCATTATCCTACTGACCCATCTGTCTCCATCATATCCATCCTGCACCATGATCCTGCCCCATCTGTCTCCATCCTGCCCCCGTGTTTCCCATCCTGCCCGTGTCTCACATTCTGCTGTCTCCCATCCTGCCCCGTGTCTCACATCCTGCCCTTCCATGTCTCACATTCTTCCCTGTGTCTCAGATTCTGCCCCATGTCACACATTCTGCCCTGTGTCTCACCTTCTGCCCCCATGTCTCACATCCTGCCCCCCTGTGTCTCACATCCTGCCCTGTGTCTCATTCTGCCCCCTGTGTCCCGCATTCTTCCCCTGTGTTGTTTCCATTCCTTCTCCCCATGTTTTCATTCTGCCCCTGTGTTGTTTCCATTCCTGCCCCTTGTTTTCATTCTGCCCCCTGTGTTGTTTCCATTTCTGCCCCCTGTGTTTTCATTCTGCCCCCTGTGTTTTCATTCTGCCCCGTTTTCCTTCTGCCCCGTGTTGTCTTCATTCTGCCTCCTGTGTTTTCTTCATTCTGCCCCCTGTGTTATTTTTGTTCTGCCCCCTGTATTTTCATTCTGCCCTGTGATGTTTTTGTTCTGCCCCGTGTTTTCTTCATTCTGCCCTCTGTGTTGTTTTCATTCTGCCCCCTGTGTTTTCATTCTGCCCCGTTTTCATTCTGCCCTGTGTTTTCTTCATTCTGCCCCCTGTTTTCTTCATTCTGCCCCCTGTGTTTTCTTCATTCTGCTCCCTGTGTTTTCTTTATTCTGCCCCCTTTGTTTTCTTTATTCTGCCCCCTGTGTTTTCTTCATTCTGCCCCCTGTGTTTTCTTCATTATGCCCAGTGTTTTCTTCATTCTGCCCCCCGTGTTTTCATTCTGCCCCCTGTGTTGTCTTCATTCTGCCCCCTGTGTTGTTTCTATTCCTGCCCGGTGTTGTTTCCATTCCTGCTCTGTGTTGCTTCCATTCCTGCCCCGTGTTTCATTCTGCCCCTGTGTTGTTTCCATTCCCGCCCCTTGTTTTTATTCTGCCCCCTGTGTTGTTTTCATTCCTGCCCCCTATGTTTTCATTCTGCCCCTGTGTTTTCATTCTGCCCCCTGTGTTGATTTCATTCTGCCCCCTGTGTTTTCATTCGGCCCCGTTTTCATTCTGCCCCGTGTTTTCTTCATTCTGCCCCCTGTTTTTGCTTCATTCTGCCCCCTGTGTTGTCTTCATTCTGCCCTGTGTTGTTTTTGTTCTGCCCCATGTTTTCTTCATTCTGCCCCATGTGTTTTCTTCATTCTGCCCCCTGTGTTTTCTTCAATCTGCCCCCTGTGTTTTCTTCATTCTGCCCCCTGTGTTTTCTTCATTCTGCCCCGTGTTGTCTTCATTCTGCTGTTATGGTTCCCAATGGCAGGGGAACATCAGAAACATAGAAAAACGGACAAGCTCTCGGGTGATGGAAACTAGAGCTGACCGCGATGCTAAACCTATACACACAACTAATAGTAGCCAGGGAACGTGCCTACGTTTTCGCTAGACGTCTCGCACCAGCCGGAGGACTAACTACCCCTAATAGATGAAACACAGTCCTGGCTTGCCTCCAGAGGAAAATTCCCCACAGGAGATAGTAGCCCCCCACATATAATAACGGTGAGTTAAGGTGAAAAGACAAGCGTAGTATGAAAACAGATTTAGCACAGCGAGGCCCACTAACTAGATAGCAGAAGGATACAATAGTGGACTTCGCAGTCAGCTACAAAACCCTATCAAAAACCATCCTGAAATTACCTTAAACTCATGTGCCAACTCATGGCACCGGAGTGGCAATTTCAGCCCACAAGAGCTTCCAGCTGCAGAGAATCACATAACTGCAAACTGGACAAAACATACAAAAATAGACTAAGGACAGAAATGTCCAACTTAGCTGGTCAGCAGACTGGGAGCAGGTACATGCAACAGAAAGACTCTGGTTACATTGATGGCCGGCATTGGAATGACTGAGGAACAAGGCTAAATAGGAAACTCCCACATCCTGATAGAAACAGGTGAAAAGCTCACAAGACACCAGTACCACAAGCGACCACTGGGGGAGCCAAATAACCGAATCACAACAGTACCCCCCCCTTAAGGAGGGGGCACCGAACCCTCACAAGAACCACCAGGGCGATCTGGATGAGCCCTATGAAAGGCACGGACCAAATCAGAGGCATGAACATCTGAAGCTGAAACCCAAGAATTATCCTCCTGACCGTAGCCCTTCCACTTAACCAGATATTGAAGTCTCCGTCTGGAAACACGGGAGTCCAAGATTTTCTCCACCACGTACTCCAATTCACCCTCAACCAGCACAGGAGCAGGAGGCTCAACAGAAGGCACAACTGGCACCTCATACCTCCGCAATAACGATCGATGGAAAACATTATGGATAGCAAAGGATGCTGGGAGGTCCAAACGAAAAGACACAGGGTTAAGAATTTCCAAAATCCTATAAGGACCGATGAACCGAGGCTTAAACTTAGGAGAAGAGACCCTCATAGGGACAAAACGGGAAGACAACCACACCAAGTCCCCAACACGAAGACGAGGACCAACACGACGATGGCGATTAGCAAAATGCTGAGTCCTCTCCTGGGACAACTTTAAATTGTCCACCACCTGACCCCAAATACGATGCAACCTGTCCACCATAGTATCCACTCCACGACAATCCGAAGATTCCACCTGACCAGATGAAAAACGAGGATGGAACCCCGAATTGCAAAAGAAAGGGGAAACCAAAGTGGCAGAACTGGCCCGATTATTAAGGGCAAACTCTGCCAACGGCAAAAAGGTGACCCAGTCATCCTGATCAGCAGACACAAAACACCTCAAATAAGTCTCCAAGGTCTGATTAGTACGCTCCATCTGGCCATTCGTCTGAGGATGAAATGCAGACGAAAAAGACAAATCAATGCCCATCCTGGCACAAAACGCCCGCCAAAATCTGGACACAAACTGAGATCCCCTGTCAGAAACTATATTCTCTGGGATACCATGCAACCGAACCACATTCTGAAAAAACAGAGGCACCAACTCAGATGAGGAAGGCAACTTGGGCAAAGGTACCAAATGAACCATCTTAGAAAAACGGTCACACACCACCCAGATGACAGACATTTTCTGAGAAACAGGGAGATCAGAAATAAAATCCATAGAGATGTGTGTCCAAGGCCTCTTAGGAATAGGCAAGGACAACAACAATCCACTAGCCCGAGAACAACAAGGCTTGGCCCAAGCACAAACATCACAAGACTGCACAAAAGTACGCACGTCCCGAGACAGGGAAGGCCACCAGAAGGACCTAGCCACCAAATCCCTGGTACCAAAAATTCCTGGATGACCTGCCAACGCAGAAGAATGAACCTCCGAGATGACTCTACTGGTCCACTCATCCGGCACAAACAATCTACCAGGCGGACAACGATCAGGCCGATCCGCCTGAAACTCTTGTAAAGCACGTCACAGGTAAGGGGAGACAGCAGACAATATCACCCCATCCTTAAGGATACCCGTAGGTTTGGAATCACCAGGGAAATCAGGTTCAAAACTCCTAGAAAGGGCATCAGCCTTCACATTTTTAGAACCTGGCAGATACGAGACCACAAAATTAAACCGAGAGAAAAACAACGACCAGCGCGCCTGTCTAGGATTCAGACGTCTGGCCGACTCAAGATAAATCAAATTCTTGTGATCAGTCAAGACCACCACCTGATGTCTAGCACCCTCAAGCCAATGACGCCACACCTCGAATGCCCATTTCATCGCCAAAAGCTCCCGATTACCAACATCATAGTTTCGCTCGGCGGGCGAAAATTTTCGAGAAAAGAACGCACAAGGTCTCATCACTGAACCATCTGAACTTTTCTGTGACAAAACCGCCCCCGCTCCAATCTCGGAAGCATCAACTTCCACCTGAAAAGGAAGTGAAACATCAGGCTGGCGCAACACAGGGGCAGAAGAAAAGCGGCGCTTAAGCTCTCGAAAGGCCTCCAGAGCAGCAGGAGACCAATCGGCAACATCAGCACCTTTTTTAGTCAAATCAGTCAAAGGCTTGACCACGCTAGAAAAACCAGTTATGAATCTACGATAAAAATTAGCAAAGCCCAAAAATTTCTGAAGGCTCTTAAGAGAAGTCGTCTGCGTCCAGTCACAAATTGCCCGAACCTTAACAGGATCCATCTCAATAGAAGAAGGGGAAAAAATGTACCCCAGAAAAGAAATCTTCTGAACCCCAAAAACACACTTTGCACCCTTTACAAACAGAGAATTGGTCCGCAAAACCTGAAAAACCTTCCTAACCTGTTGAACATGAGACTCCCAGTCATCCGAAAAAATCAAAACATCATCCAGATACACAACCATGAATTTATCCAGATATTCACAGAAAATATTGTGCATAAAAGACTGAAAGACCGAAGGGGCATTTGACAAACCAAAAGGCATTACCAAATACTCAAAATGGCCCTCGGGCGTATTAAATGCGGTTTTCCACTCATCCCCCTGCTTAATTCGCACCAAATTATACGCACCGCAAAGATCAATCTTAGAGAACCACTTAGCTCCCTTAATGCGAGCAAATAAATCTGTCAGCAATGGCAAAGGATACTGATATTTGACTGTGATCTTATTTAAGAGTCTATAATCAATACAAGGTCTCAAAGAACCATCTATTTTGGCTACAAAAAAGAACCCTGCTCCTAAAGGAGACGAAGAAGGACAAATATGTCCTTTTTCCAAGGACTCCCTAATATACTCTCGCATAGCAGCATGTTCAGGTACAGACAGATTGAATAAACGACCCTTAGGAAATTTACTGCCAGGAATCAAATCTATGGCGCAATCACAATCTCTGTGAGGGGGAAGAGAATTAAGAGTAGACTCCTCAAAAACATCACAATAATCAGACAAAAAAGCCGGGATCTCAGAGGGAATAGATGAAGCAATGGAATCCAAAGGTGCGCCCCCATGATTTCCCTGACATCCCCAGCTTAGTACAGACATTGTTTTCCAGTCAAGGACTGGGTTATGGGTTTGCAACCATGGCAATCCCAGCACTAATACATCATGTAGATTAAACAACACAAGGAAGCGAATCACCTCCTGATGGTCTGGAGTCATACGCATAGTCACTTGTGTCCAGTATTGTGGTTTATTACTAGCCAATGGTGTAGAATCAATACCCTTTAAAGGTATAGGGACTTCCAGAGGCTCTAGATCAAACCCACAGCGCCTGGCAAAGGACCAATCCATAAGACTCAAAGCGGCACCAGAATCCACATAAGCATCCGCGACAATAGAAGATAACGAACAAATTAAAGTCACAGACAAAATAAACTTGGACTGCAAAGTGCCAATAGCAGAGGATTTAGCAACTTTGTTTGTTCGTTTTGAGCATGCTGATATAACATGAGTTGAATTCCCACAATAGAAGCACAACTTATTTTTGCGCCTATAATTCTGTCGTTCGCTTCTGGACAGAAAACTATCACATTGCATACTCTCTGGTACCCTCTCAGAAGACACTGCCAAATGGTGCACAGGTTTGCGTTCCCGTAAACGCCGATCAATCTGAATAGCCATTGTCATGGACTCATTCAGACCCGTAGGCGTAGGAAACCCCACCATGACGTCTTTTACGGCATCAGAGAGACCTTCTCTGAAATTTGCCGCCAGAGCGCACTCATTCCACTGAGTAAGCACAGACCATTTTCGAAATTTTTGGCAATATATTTCGGCTTCATCTTGCCCCTGAGAGAGGGCTATCAAGGCCTTTTCAGCCTGTATCTCTAAATTAGGTTCCTCATAAAGCAACCCTAAGGCCAGAAAAAACGCATCCACATTGAGCAACGCAGGATCCCCTGGCGCCAATGAAAATGCCCAATTTTGAGGGTCACCCCGCAATAATGAAATCACTATTTTAACCTGCTGTGCAGGATCTCCAGCAGAGTAAGATCTCAGAGAAAGAAACAATTTACAATTGTATTTAAAATTCAGAAAACAAGATCGATCTCCGGAGAAAAACTCTGGTAAAGGAATTTTAGGTTCAGACCGAGGAGCATGTATAACAAAATCTTGTATATTCTGAACTTTAGCAGCAAGATTATTCAAATTTGTAGCCAGACTCTGGAGATCCATATTTCAACAGATAAAATCTGAGCCATTCAGGGGTTAAGAGGAGAGGAAAGCAGGAGACTGCAATTAGAGCTGGAGTGCAACTTCAGAGAAAAAAAAAATAAATTCCACACAGTTCCTTTTTCTCTCCTGCTTCAGCCCATAGATTAAACATGTAGGCCGGCCATACTGTTATGGTTCCCAATGGCAGGGGAACATCAGAAACATAGAAAAACGGACAAACTCTCGGGTGATGGAAACTAGAGCTGACCGCGATGCTAAACCTATACACACAACTAATAGTAGCCAGGGAACGTGCCTACGTTTTCGCTAGACGTCTCGCACCAGCCGGAGGACTAACTACCCCTAATAGATGAAACACAGTCCTGGCTTGCCTCCAGAGGAAAATTCCCCACAGGAGATAGTAGCCCCCCACATATAATAACGGTGAGTTAAGGTGAAAAGACAAACGTAGTATGAAAACAGATTTAGCACAGCGAGGCCCACTAACTAGATAGCAGAAGGATACAATAGTGGACTTCGCAGTCAGCTACAAAACCCTATCAAAAACCATCCTGAAATTACCTTAAACTCATGTGCCAACTCATGGCACCGGAGTGGCAATTTCAGCCCACAAGAGCTTCCAGCTGCAGAGAATCACATAACTGCAAACTGGACAAAACATACAAAAATAGACTAAGGACTGTAATGTCCAACTTAGCTGGTCAGCAGACTGGGAGCAGGTACATGCAACAGAAAGACTCTGGTTACATTGATGGCCGGCATTGGAATGACTGAGGAACAAGGCTAAATAGGAAACTCCCACATCCTGATAGAAACAGGTGAAAAGCTCACAAGACACCAGTACCACAAGCGACCACTGGGGGAGCCAAATAACCGAATCACAACATTCTGCCCTCTGTGTTGTCTTCATTCTGCCCCGTGTTTTCTTCATTCTGCCCCCTGTGCTTTCTTCATTCCTGCCCCCTGTGTCTCCAATCTGCCCTGGGCTTGCCGCATTCAGTAAAAAAACAGCTTTCTTCTTAACTGGCCGGGCTCCAGCACCGACTTCCATCCCAGACATTTTAGCGCGGACTTGCCAGGGAATGACAATAACGTCATACGCCGGCGATGTGCGCGCTGACGTCAGCTGCCAGCCTCCGATTGGCTGGCGGCTTTAACTATTGCCTTGCAGGCCTGGATGGGCCCCCGGCACTTGCTATATTCACCTGTCCCACGTTCCACCGCTGCACGCCACTGTGTCTTCCACGTTCTCTTCACTGACTGCTCAGGCAGAGGGCGGCGCACACACTAATCGCGTCATCACACCCTCTGACCTGAGCATCACTGCAGAGGATGCGGAAGACACAGCAGCACCAGCGGTGGAACACGGACAGGTGAACATCGTGCAATGCCCTTGTTATACTCACCTGCTCCTGGCGTGGTCCCTGCACATCCCTGGTTCTCCGGGTGCCGGCAGCTTCTTCCTGTATTGAGTGGTCACATGGTACCACTCATTACAGTAAGGAATATGTGGCTCCACCCCTATGGGACTTGAGTTGGGTCCATTTTCATTACTGTAATGAGCGGTACTACGTGACCGCGCAACTCAGGAAGAAGCTGTCAGCGCCCAGAGAACCAGGGACCGCGCCAGGAGCAGGTGAGTATGATTAGACAGCTGCCGCTCCCCCTCCCCTGCCGACCCCATTGAACGACTCGAGTAAAAGCCGAGAAGGACACTTTCAGCCTAAAAAAATGGGCTGAAATTCTCAAATTATACTCGAGTATATACTGTAATTTTTAATCTACTAAACAATATTAATTTTACAGTATTTTTCCCACATCTAGAACTTATTACCTATCAATAGAATATGTTATAGGTGTCAAATTACAAGGGTACACAATGCTAGGAACTCCCATGCACAAGAACCTGGACCCCTTGTTCTCCAGTTGAATGAAGAGCCATAAGATTAGATTGCAATTTTAATCCATTCCATGTCAATGAGAATAATGAGGATAGTCGAGCACATGTCTCAGCTATTTTTGTCAATCCTATAAACAGGGGCTGGCTGGCAAATTTTAGCCTGGGGGGCAAGCACACAGCAGTGGCCCATGAGTAACGGCCCATCCTTAAAGGGGTTGTCGGATCTTAAGCTACATGTCTAGTCACTATGTGTGAATCCTCATATCGTGCGCACTGTGCGCTGTGAGGATTCTCCGGTGCCTGCACCGGGAACAAGTGGTCTTGTGACTGCAATATATATGACACACACATGCACAGTCCCACTGTAAAATTGACACGCACAGCCCCACTGTATAGTGACACACACGCACAGCCCCACTGTATAGTGACATATACACGCACAGCCCCACTGTATAGTCACACACACAGCCCCACTGTATAGTCACACACACACAGGGCCGGACAGGGACAAAAAGGCAGCCCTGCCACAAAAAACCTCACCAGTCCACATACTCAAACACTCCCCACCCCCAATCAGTGAATTTTGCTATACTTTGTTCTGCCCTTCAACCATCCTCTTAAAGGAGTTATTTGAAGAGCCACATGTGAATGGCGCCGAAGTGCGCATGATCGACCACAGGTCCATTTACATGGTGCTCTTTAGAGCTCCAGCTCTCGGGATCATGGGGGTCTCAGCGGTTGGACCCCGGCGATTCCAAGATCTCGGCATAGGAGATTACTTGGGATAATCCATTTAAATGGATTTTCCAATATTTTTTAAAATTTTCCTATAAAAAAACTGAAAATAACAAACCAGTATTGACCTTCCCAAAGACAAATGTCGCCTCTCTGACAACCGAACAGGAGAAATGGCACCATGCAGTGTATATATACAGGACAGGAGAGGTGGTACTGTGCAGTGTATATATACAGGACAGAAGGAGTGGTACTGTGCAGTGGATATATACAGTACAGAAGGAGTGGTACTGTGCAGTGTATATATACAGGAGGAGTGGTACTGTGCAGTGTATATATACAGGACAGGAGGAGTGGTACTGTGCAGTGTATATATACAGGACAGGAGGAGCGGTACTATGCAGTGTATATATACAGGAGGAGTGGTACTGTGCAGTGTATATATACAGGACAGGAGGAGTGGTACTGTGCAGTGTATATATACAGGACATAAGGAGTTGTACTGTGCAGTGTATATATACAGGACAGGAGGAGTGGTACTGTGCAGTGTATATATACAGGACAGAAGGAGTGGTACTGTGCAGTGTATATATACAGGAGGAGTGGTACTGTGCAGTGGATATATACAGGACAGGAGGAGTGGTACTGTGCAGTGTATATATACAGTACAGAAGGAGTGGTACTGTGCAGTGTATATATACAGGACAAAAGGAGTGGTACTGTGCAGTGGATATATACAGTACAGAAGGAGTGGTACTGTGCAGTGTATATATACAGGACAGGAGGAGTGGTACTGTGCAGTGTATATATACAGGACAGAAGGAGTGGTACTGTGCAGTGTATATACACAGGACTGGAGGAGTGGTACTGTGCAGTGTATATATACAGGACAGGAGGAGTGGTACTGTGCAGTGTATATATACAGGACAGAAGGAGTGGTACTGTGCAGTGGATATATACAGTACAGAAGGAGTGGTACTGTGCAGTGTATATATACAGGACAGGAGGAGCGGTACTGTGCAGTGTATATATACAGGACAGAAGGAGTGGTACTGTGCAGTGGATATATACAGTACAGAAGGAGTGGTACTGTGCAGTGTATATATACAGGAGGAGTGGTACTGTGCAGTGTATATATACAGGAGGAGTGGTGCTGTGCAGTGTATATATACAGGACAGGAGAAGTACTGTGCAGTGTATATATACAGGAGAAGTGGTACTGTGCAGTGTATATATACAGGAGGAGTGGTACTGTGCAGTGTATATATACAGGACAGAAGGAGTGGTACTGTGCAGTGTTTATATACAGGACAGAAGGAGTGGTACTGTGCAGTGTATATATACAGGACAGGAGGAGTGGTACTGTGCAGTGTATATATACAGGACAGAAGGAGTGGTACTGTGCAGTGTATATATACAGGAGGAGTGGTACTGTGCAGTGGATATATACAGGACAGGAGGAGTGGTACTGTGCAGTGTATATATACAGTACAGAAGGAGTGGTACTGTGCAGTGTATATATACAGGATAGAAGGAGTGGTACTGTGCAGTGTATATATACAGGACAGGAGGAGCGGTACTGTGCAGTGTATATATACAGGACAGGAGGAGTGGTACTGTGCAGTGTATATATACAGGACAGAAGGAGTGGTACTGTGCAGTGGATATATACAGTACAGAAGGAGTGGTACTGTGCAGTGTATATATACAGGAGGAGTGGTACTGTGCAGTGTATATATACAGGAGGAGTGGTACTGTGCAGTGTATATATACAGGAGGAGTGGTGCTGTGCAGTGTATATATACAGGAGGAGTGGTACTGTGCAGTGTATATATACAGAATAAGGCCACATGTTCAGTATTTGGTCAGTATTTTTTATCCGTATTTGTAGCCAAAACCAGGAGTGGGTGATATGTGGAGCATATGTTTCTATTATACTTTCCCTCTGATTGTTCCACTCCTGGTTTTGGCTACAAATACTGATGTAAAATACTGACCAAATACTGATAGTGTGAACGTGGGCTTAATACAGGTACTCATTAGGGTGGAATCACAGTAGAATATGGCATCGGATGTGAGACGAAAATCGTATCACTTTTGTGGAAGAAAATGGAACCGATTTTTTTTTATACTCTTTATTAGCCCATGTGGCAACATTTCACTTCCATATCAGAGAAATGTTCAGTTATGGATCTGAAACGTTGCCACATGGACTAATAAAGAGTCCGCTAGTTTTCTCACAATTAATTGGAATGATAGATAGATATATAGATACACACACATACATAGTAAGAATAGATACTGAGAATTACACCATTTATGCAGGACAGTAGAAGTATACACAGCTCCCAATATACTGTATGTACTCGAGTATAAGCCGAGGCACCTAATTTTGCCACAAAAAACTGCAAAAACTTATTGACTCGAGTATAAGCCGGGTATACATTGTCCCCACATCCCCGTCCTTGTATGCATGGCTCCTTATCCCCGTCCTTGTGTGCATGGCTCCTTATCCCTGTCCTTGTATTCATAGCTCCTCATCCCTGTCCTTGTATGCATGGCTCCTTATCCCTGTCCTTGTATTCATAGCTCCTCATCCCCGTCCTTGTGTGCATGGCTCCTTATCCCTGTCCTTGTTTGCATGGCTCCTTATCCCCGTCCTTGTATACATTGCTCCTTATCCCCGTCTTTGTATGCATGGCTCCTCATCCCCGTCCTTGTATGCATGGCTCCTCATCCCCGTCCTTGTATGCATGGCTCCTCATCCCTGTCCTTGTATGCATGGCTCCTCATCCCTGTCCTTGTATGCATAGCTCCTTATCCCTGTCCTTGTATGCATAGCTGCTCATCCCCATCCTTGTCTGCATGGCTCCCCTGTCCTTGTGTGCATGGCTCCTTATCCCCGTCCTTGTTTGCATGGCTCCTTATCCCCGTCCTTGTATACATTGCTCCTTATCCCCGTCTTTGTATGCATGGCTCCTCATCCCCGTCCTTGTATGCATGGCTCCTCATCCCCGTCCTTGTATGCATGGCTCCTTATCCCCGTCCTTGTGTGCATGGCTCCTTATCCCTGTCCTTGTATTCATAGCTCCTCATCCCTGTCCTTGTATGCATGGCTCCTTATCCCTGTCCTTGTATTCATAGCTCCTCATCCCCGTCCTTGTGTGCATGGCTCCTTATCCCTGTCCTTGTTTGCATGGCTCCTTATCCCCGTCCTTGTATACATTGCTCCTTATCCCCGTCTTTGTATGCATGGCTCCTCATCCCCGTCCTTGTATGCATGGCTCCTCATCCCCGTCCTTGTATGCATGGCTCCTCATCCCTGTCCTTGTATGCATGGCTCCTCATCCCTGTCCTTGTATGCATAGCTCCTTATCCCTGTCCTTGTATGCATAGCTCCTCATCCCCATCCTTGTCTGCATGGCTCCGCTGTCCTTGTGTGCATGGCTCCTTATCCCTGTCTTTGTATGCATAGCTCCTTATCCCTGTCCTTGTATGCATAGCTCCTCATCCCCATCCTTGTCTGCATGGCTCCTTATCCCTGTCCTTGTATGCATAGCTCCTTATCCCTGTCCTTGTATGCATAGCTCCTTATCCCCATCCTTGTATGCATGGCTCCTTACCCCTATCCTTGTATGCATGGTTCCTATAAAAAAAAAACAAAAAAAACACTTCCTACTTACCTTCCCTGCATGCCCTCGCAGCATCTCGTTCTGGTGCCAGCAGCTCCTATGGCTGGGCGATCACATGTCCCCCACTCATTAAGGAAATTAATATTTACCCACACCTATGGGAGTGGAGAGGGGTGAATACTCATTACTTTAATGAGCGGAGGACACGTGATCGCTCGGCCTGAAGAGCTGCTGGCCCCGGAACAAGATTCAGTGAGGGCACGCAGGGAAGGTAAGTAAGATGTGTGCTGGAAGCCGGCGGCTGTGGCTGTGCACACTGTAAGAGAAATGAATATTCACTGCCAGCGCAGTGAATATTCATTTCTCTTTAGCAGCGGCACAGACTTTAGCCTCAGCCGCCGGCTCCTACCTCTATGACCCGCTGCTCCCCCTCCGTCTTTCTGTGACAATGACTCGTGTATAAGCCGAGGGGGGCGTTTTCAGCACTAAAAAAAGTATGCTAAAAACCTTGGCTTATACACGAGTATATACAGTATACTACAATCTATTATATACACAGCTGCATATTATATATCGTGTTAAGGAATATAGAGCGGTGTATATATTATATAGTGTATAGATGTGGTAGCAGTGTATATATAGTGTGAATTCCACACTATATACATAGCACCACACTATATAAACATCTCTACACCATATAAACATCTCTCCCTCTCTCTCAATATATTATAATCAAGACACCATTATACTATATTATGGTGCATACATTATGATGCATACATCACATAAGAGACACCGAGGCTGATGTACATAGGAGACACCGCGACTGCTGAATATATATCACATTGAAACTACTGTATATACAATATATAGTTGATACTGCGACTGATGTGCACAGTTGTAGTATCACCTATAGTGTGATACTGTGACTGCTGTAGACACGTTATTTAGGTGAAACTGCTATATATATATATATATATATATATACACATACACACACACAGATATATAGTGCGACTGTACACAGCAGTATCACCTATATAACGTATATGCAGTAGTCAACATTATACAGGTGATACTGCAAATGTTGGATACATATTATATAGGCACTACTGCTACTGCTGTGTATGATAGTATCACCTATATAGTGTATATACAGCAGTCTATATAGATTATATAGGCAATGCTGCTACTGGTGTGTATATACATTATATATAGGTGATACTGCTGTGTATATATGTACGTGTGTATATATACACACACACGTATCGCCTATATAACGATACAGTATATACACAGCAGTATCACCTATATAACGTATATACACATCAGTAGCAGTATTGCCTATATAATGTATATAGACTGCCGTATATACATTATATAGGTGACACTGTGATTACCGGTATATACAGGAGTAGCAGCCAGTATCACCTATATAATGTATGTATAGCAGTCTGTATCTTATATGGGCAATACTGCTACTGATGTGTATATACGTTATATAGGTGATACTGCTGTGTATACAGTGGTGTGATATATACACCCCCCCGCAGTGTCACCTATATAAGGTATATACACATCAGTAGCTGTCTCACCTATTTAAGATATAGACTGCTATACGTACATTATATAGGTGGTATAGTGATTATATACAGCAGTATCACCTATATAATGTATATATAGCAGCCTATACACATTATATAGGTGATACTGCTGTATATAATCACTATACCACCTATATGATGTATGTATAGCAGTCTATATCTTATATAGGCAATACTGCTACTGATGTATATACGTTATATAGGTGATACTGCTGTGTATACATGTATATATATATATATACATACATACACACCCCGCAGTGTCTCCTATATAAGGTATATACTCATCAGTAGCAGTGTCCCCTATATAAGATATAGACTGCTATACATACATCATATAGGTGGTATAGTGATTATACACAGCAGCATCACCTATATAATGTGTATATATAGCAGTCTATACACATTATATAGGTGCAACTGCTGTATATACATTAAAAAAAATCATCTTGGGTCTCACCCAGGTCCCTGAGATGGGGGGGAGGTCGGGAGGATGAAGAGCTGAAGTGGGTCGGGTCCTGTCCAGCATAGGCGGTGAAGGGGAGAGGATCCCAGGCATTGAAGAGGAGAGGATCCCAGGCATTGGTGAGGAGAACAGTCTTCTCTGACGCTGGTGCAGGCCGGCCAGCGTCAGACACACAGGTGGAGGAGCCCTCTATGCACGCCGGACTTTTCAAATCTCTCCATGTGCACGCGTGGTCTCCTGCTTGCCCGCGCTGGCACAGGCAGCAGACGAGCACGTGCAGGAACTAGTAATGCGGCCGTGCTCGTGCACTACCCGGGCCGCCGCGGCACTTCTCAGCGCGGGCAATGCGCGCACACAGGACCTGACTGACAAGATTTAAAGGGCCGGCTGGCGAGATGCGCTATATATTAAAATCGCTGCCGGTCCTCCAGCAGCCCTGTGCAGCTGCTCAGGCACCGGCCCGGGGGGCATATGCATTCCTGCAACCCGGGCCAGTCCGCCCCTGCCTATAAACTAAGACATTTTAAAACTTTTTCTAATAAGGCTTTTTCAAAATAAGATAATTTCTGGACCTAATTTCACAAGCCACGATGATAACCAGTCCCCATCAGCTATAGTGAAAATCTATGATTAAATGAAAAATATCTAAAATGTTTCCTTTTGTTGCCTCCTTACCTCAATAAAACATTAAAACAAGTACAGAATAAGTTTAAACGCTTGTTACCTATCCTGTGATTAGGTGATTCATCGAATAAAACATGCAAGCTTTTGCCAAGGGAATTTTGTTGTCAAAAGATTGTGTTGTCTGTCATTTGCTAAAACACCCTAACATTGGATGACTCCAGATCATATCAAGGGGCAAGAACTCTTTTTAATGAGAATATTTAATTACATCCCAAAGCAAATCTTATGTAACCCAATGGAAGAGTGTTATCTCATTATGAAGTCTCATAATTGTCACAGTAAAGGACATATCCATACCAAATCTGATGCATACCCAATAGAGCCTTAGTACGTTACACATTGATGTAGATCAGACCTGCCAATTTAGACATGATTAGCTATTGATATAAAATGTATGGGGGCAATCTGATGACCGATGTTGGGGAAAAGATAATTTGCGCATGATGGATTTTACCTTGCTTGATTTAGAGGCATAGCTTGCAAAATACAAAATCTTAGTCTCCATGTGCCATATGGCATGTATAATACTAGTGCCTTCCTATACGGCAAAGAGTCATTAAGGCGCACTTAGCCGAGTAGGCATGACTGCAGTGTTTGCACCTTTTCTGGATATACCCCTGGTTCAAAGCTTTTCATTAACAGAAGATGTAATTTTTGTTATTTAATTAAGGCAGGAATAAGGAAGAATATTGTAGAAAATTGCAACTGCAGCAAAGTAAATTGCAACATGAGTAAGCAAATATACATTTTTTAGATATAATAGTTATTGTACAATAGAGCTTCTTATTACTTTACAAGATGAAAAACAGCAATTATTATCTGATACAAAAGACTAAGATTCATTAACTATTCTTCACATCTCTTTATTTACTAAATTATATTAACCAAAATTATGCTCAATATTTTTACAGCACATTGTTATCTTTGAGGTTACATATATGGATACTTTGTGATTGAAGAACCAATTGAACTCACAGATATACTGTAAGTGGTGTTACAGAGCCACAGTTTATCTCTCGTTGCAAAAGCAGCCTGTCACAGATTGCTTTATAAAGAAGTTTCTGCTCCTGTACCAAACACTGATTGATTGACATGTACTGTGCCTTTTTATATAAAAATAGGTTCTAAGTCAGTTGCAGTGTATACTATTTAGTGCAGAATACCATATTGTGCACCTCAGATGCTGCAGACCTGCTTCATAAAAGGAAAATAACAATTCAAATCAAATAATAAATGGTGGGTTCTGATCTCAGGTTTATAATTTGAAAAGAGGTTCTGCAGTAGTAATGTGTATTTCTTACTATATAGTATCCTGAATATTTGGAGTCATCTTGGAACTCCATGACCTGGATATATACATTATCTTTGCTTGTATTAAGTTACAGAACTCATTGGTGATTTATACGTTTCTTAAAATTTACAGACAATGGTTTATCTCCTTTTTATAAATACTAGACATATAAGTACTATTTTCCTTATACTGTATGCATTTACATTGTTATGAATTACATATTCTCTTAAACATATAGATCTTTTACTTGTAGATATAGCCGGAGGATTCCTACTGCTTAGGCTGGGGTCACACATGCGTGTTTTACGTACGTAAGAGCGCAAAAACTACGTACGTAAAACTCGCATTACATACGGCACAATGCTTCTCAATGGGGCTGCTCCTATTAGCCGTATATTACGGTTCAGTATTATACGGCGTTCTACGGCCGTACAAAATCGCAGCATGCTGCGTTTGTCAGCGTATTGCGCAAATAATACGCCAATGAAAGTCTATGGGGGCGAGAAAAATACGGATTCCACACGGACCAGCAGTGTGACTTGCGAGAAATACGCAGCGCTGTTAGTGAAAAGTCGGTAATTCAATTGCCGGCTTTTCATTTCTCCTGCACAAACCCGACAGGATATGAGACGTGGTTTACATACAGTAAACCATCTCATATCCCCTTTTTTTTTGCATATTCCACACTACTAATGTTAGTAGTGTTTATGTGCAAAATTTCAGCGCTGTAGCTGCTGAAATAAAGGGTTAAATGGCGGAAAAAATTGGCGTGGGCTCCCGCGCAATTTTCTCCGCCAGAGCGGTAAAGCCAGTGACTGAGGGCAGATATTAATAGCCAGGAGAGGGTCCATGGTTATTGGCCCCCCCGTGGCTACAAACATCTGCCCCCAGCCACCCCAGATAAGGCACATCTGGAAGATGCGCCTATTCTGGCACTTGGCCACTCTCTTCCCACTCCCTGTAGCGGTGGGATATGGGGTAATGAAGGGTTAATGCCACCTTGCTATTGGAAGGTGACATTAAGCCAGATTAATGATGGAGAGGCGTCAATTATGACACCTATCCATTATTAATCCAATTGTAGGAAAGGGTTAAAAAACACACACACACATGATTGAAAAGTATTTTAATGAAATAAACACAGCGGTTGTTGTAATAATTTATTGTTCTCTCAAATCCATTTGCAGTCCCTCGCTTGGCAACATAATAAACGCACAAGATACATACCTTCTGATGTACTGTCAGGTCCAACGATGTAATCCATCTGAAGGGGTTAACTAATATTACAGGCAGGAGCCCTGCTAAATGCAGCTGTGCTCCGTGCCTGTAATCCCCGGCGAATGAATGAAATGTAGGTCATTGACCTACATTTCCTTCAGTCGCGGTGATGCGCCCCCTGCTGGATGTCCTCATATGACCTGGAGCGTGGGAAAAAGTTCCCAGGCTGCAGTTCATGAGAACATCCACCAGAGGGCGCCTCACCGCGAATGAATGAAATGTAGGTCAATGACCTACATTTCATTCATTCGCCGGGGATTACAGGCACGGAGCACAGCTGCATTTAGCAGGGCTCCTGCCTGTAATATTAGTTAACCCCTTCAGATGGATTACATCGTTGGACCTGACAGTACATCAGAAGGTATGTATCTTGTGCGTTTATTATGTTGCCAAGCGAGGGACTGCAAATGGATTTGAGAGAACAATAAATTATTACAACAACCGCTGTGTTTATTTCATTAAAATACTTTTCAATCATGTGTGTGTGTTTTTTAACCCTTTCCTACAATTGGATTAATAATGGAGAGGTGTCATAATTGACGCCTCTCCATTATTAATCTGGCTTAATGTCACCTTTCAATAGCAAGGTGGCATTAACCCTTCATTACCCCATATCCCACCGCTACAGGGAGTGGGAAGAGAGTGGCCAAGTGCCAGAATAGGCGCATCTTCCAGATGTGCCTTTTCTGGGGTGGCTGGGGGCAGATGTTTGTAGCCACGGGGGGGCCAATAACCATGGACCCTCTCCTGGCTATTAATATCTGCCCTCAGTCACTGGCTTTACCGCTCTGGCGGAGAAAATTGCGCGGGAGCCCACGCCAATTTTTTCCGCCATTTAACCCTTTATTTTAGCAGCTACAGCGCAGAAATTTTGCACATACACACTACTAACATTAGTAGTGTGGAATATGCAAAAAAAAGGGGGATATGAGATGGTTTACTGTATGTAATCATGTCTCATATCCTGTCGGGTTTGTGAAGGAGAAATGAAAAGCCGGCAATTGAATTACCGGCTGTTCACAGATATCGCGCTGAATGAAATCTAAATACAGAATATATATATATATGTGTCACAATGACATATATATATATATATACTGTATATATGTTTTCCCGAACATTTGAGCACATAAATCCATTAGATGTCGGTTTTGCAAGCCTGCGCGAAAATCTCGCAGTACGGATGCCATACGGATTACATACGGAGGATGCCATGCGCAAAATACGCTGACACACCCTGACTACGGATCACTATTTTGGGAACATTTCTCCGTATTACGGCCGTAGTACGGACGTATAATACGTGGCGTATTGTCTTACGCCATGTGTGACCCCAGCCTTAAGGAACACGCTGTTGGAAGCCTGAGACCTTGATACGATGAGTATAGAATATATAAGATAAACATTATTCAGTCTTGCAGTAGCTGAAGTAGAGAGAAAAACTGTGTTTTGTATTCAAGTTATTACCATAAGCCTTTTGCAGAACATTGCTCTAATATTTCAGTTCACATACCAGCAAAACTTGCCAATTATTGCAACATGCAGAGTATTTTCTATTTTTCTCATTTTCAAATAACAAATATAACAGGTGAAATAAGTATTGAACAAGTCACCAATATATTTCTAAAGGTTCTCTTGACATGAAATTCTCACTATATGTCTGTAACAACCCATCTAATCCACACAGGCAAAGAAATCAAACCATAAAAGACCTTCAGAATCTTATCCCTGCAAGATTTTCAGACAGACTGAAAATAATTTTTAGAAGGGTTATCCAAGAGCCAACAACCACCTGTGGAAAGCTACAGAAACACTTGTAATCAGCAGGTACAATTGTTTTTTTTAAAAAAAATCAATAAGCAATGCTCTCAACCTCCATGACCTGTATGCATGCACATCATGCATCACTCAAGACTCCATTGTTGAACAAATAGCATGTTCAAGCATGTTTAAAATTTCCTTAACAACATTTAGACAAACCTTTGAAATGCTGGAAGAATATATGGTCAGATGAGACGAAATTTGAACTCTTTGGATGGTATAGTACACAGCAGGTTAAACATCATACCAACCTTGAGGTTTGGAGGTGGGAACATCATGGCGTGAAGTGGTTTTTCAGTATACAGCATGAATGATGAGCCAAACATGAGCATTCTATGTTTGCTAATTTTTATGGGTTCAAAGGATAAAAAAACATAAAACTATGTTTTCATTTACCTACCATCATAAATGATCTCTTCATTATACTCCTACTTCACCACCCCGATCTCCTCACTATCCAACAACCCCAAGAAACTTTTTGACACCTTTCACTCCCTCCTCAGGCCAAAAGCACAAGCCCCATTCACAGACATTTGTGCTGATGACCTGGCCTCCCACCACAGAGAAAATAGATAATATCCATCAGGAAATCCGCTCCCAGCCATCTAGTGCAGTGACTCCCATCCCACCCTGCATTTCCCCTGGCTCACTCTCAACATTCGATTACATCACAGAAATCTCAAAGCTCCTCTCTTCTTCTCGTCCGACTACATGCACTACTCACCCCATTCCCTCACATCTCCTCCAGTCTCTCTCTCCAGTCGTCACAACTCACCTAACTACAATCTTTAATCTCCCTCTCCTCTGGCATTTTCCACTCCTCCTTCAAACACCCTATCATTACTCCATTATTAAAGAAACCTGCCCTTGACCCATCCTGCACAAACAACTTGTTAGGGCTAGCGGAACACAGCGGGTAAATCTAGATGTTTATTATAATTGGTGCGTTCGCAGCCCGGGGTCCACCGTGCAGGAGGAACCTGCTGCTAGCTAATGGTGGCACTGTTTGGCGGTATAGACTTGCTCTGTTACTTCACAGAGTAGCCATGAAAGGAAAGCACTGCGCCCTGTTAGCCTCACAGGAGCACAAGCTTACTGCCGAACAGACAGCAGTCAGTGGTTATGCATGCACGCCATCTCCTCACCGGAGGAGCCGGTATTCTAGGGGTTTATTTCAGCCGGGTCCCTGAATACATTCATACAATCTCCTCACCGGAGGTGCCGGTATTCTAGGGGCTTATTTCAGCCGGGTCCCTGAATACATTCATACATAACCACACTGGCGCAAAGCACATACTTGGATTGATACTAGTGCATGGCCGTTTGGCCATGCAAACCTTTTATAGCTGCAACAAGTACAGGGCCTTCCCAGAAGGACCAATGAGAGGCTGCCACAGAGCCTGAGCAACTTTAGGACCTTCCTGGAGAACCAATGGGTTTTGCTGCAGTATCTGAGCATGTGACCCTCGATCTCCAATGAGAGATCTTACCCTGGGCATGCTCAGAAAGGAAAAAACAGGACTTAGTCCCAAAAGCGTCTGCTCGCCGCTGCCCAGCACTGGCTTCAATGGCAGAAGCTGGAAAAGCAGCAGTAACCCTTTGCACAGAGTCAGACTGAGCAAGACGCTGGGACCGACGTCTACGCTGAGGAGGCTCCACTGCGGCAGGAGAAGAATGGGAGACCGCAGCGGAGATAGCCCAAGATTCCTCCTGTGCAGTGGCGGGAACTTGACCTCCAACACAACTACAGACCAGTCTCCAATCTCCCCTTCTTCTATAAACTTTTGGTGCGCCTGATCTACTCCTGCCGTACCCATTACCTGTCAGGGAGAGACTAGGTGAGCGAGAGCTAATAACCCGGGCCCCTGCAGTTTCCCTCAGACTAGGGAAATCCTGACTGACCCTCTACCTGGAGTTTACACTGAAGATGTGCATGTCCAGGCCTCGAACCTCACCCTGTCTCCTGAGCTCAGCCCTAGGCTGAAACCTCCGCCCACCACCCAGTGAAGATGTTATTCCCCAATACCCACAGTTAGCACAGACAAGGATAAAGGAAAATATACACCACGCCGCAGTCACTCAGGAATACACTATCAATGTGCAGGGCAAAATAAATACAAATATAGGAAGGAGTAAATAAGACAAAGGAAAATACACCGCCAGCAATGAATCTCCAACCACCAGCTCTCCTCACCAGACCGAGATAACAACGCACAGGACAGAAGCTATAATCGGCGACGCCCAAAGATCAGGAGAACTATTTAAAGGCAATGGGCATGGCCCAGCTTCCAATCCAAGGATTAGGTAAATTAACCCCGGAACAGCTAGATAAAATCTAGCAGACGCCAATGAGCAAATAGTGGTCAAAAGCGGAATTACCGCTGTCTGTCGGATGACCTGGTCTGAACAGCGTCCGACATGACAGTACCCCGCCTTCTACGAGGGACCCCAGGGCCCTCACGGCTAATAGGACCCGGCTTGTCCGGATGACGGCGGTGAAACAACCTGACCAGCCGGTCAGCATGAACGTCTGAGGCTGGTACCCAGGACCTCTCCTCAGGCCCATAACCACGCCAATTTACCAAGTACTGTAAAGTGCGACGCACTACACGAGAGTCAACCACCTTGGAGACTTCAAACTCCAAATTACCATCCACCAAGACTGGAGGTGGCATAGGCGCCGCGTCCACAGAACCCACCACCTTCTTTAGAAGAGACCTGTGGAACACGTTGTGTATCTTATACACCGTAGGGAGTTCCAATCGGTACGCTACTGGGTTAATGACGGCGGTGACCCTAAATGGACCAATAAACCGTGGACCCAATTTAAGGGATGGTATTTTGAGTCTTATGTTTTTTGTGGATAACCACACTCAGTCATCCACACTCAGGTCCGGACCTGGCACACGCCTACTGTCAGCCACAAATTTGTACCTAGCACCCACACTCAACAGACGCTGTTTAACTCTCCTCCAGACTGATGACAATTGTGTTCCCAACTGGTCCTCCTCCGGAATGCCGGAAGAGCCCCTCTGACTCAAGGTACAAAATTGAGGATGTAGCCCGTAAACACAAAAAAACGGAGACTCCCCAGACGACTCCTGGCGGTGATTATTGATAACAAACTCAGCCAAAGGAAGAAAGGTAGACCACTCCTCCTGGTTATCAGAGACAAAGCAGCGTAAGTACTGTTCCAAATTTTGGTTCATACGCTCAGTCTGACCATTTGACTGAGGATGAAACGCCGAAGAATGAGATAACTTGATTCCCAGCCGTGAGCAAAACGCTCTCCAAAATTTTGCCACAAACTGAGACCCCCTATCAGACACGATGTCAGACGGAACCCCATGAAGTCTGACCACCTCCTGCACAAATACTTGGGCCAGAGTCTTAGCGTTAGGCAACGCAGGCAAAGACACAAAGTGCAACATTTTAGAAAACCGATCAACAATCACCAAGATGACCGTGTTTCCAGCTGATGTGGGCAAATCAGTGATGAAATCCATGGAGATTTCCGTCCATGGCTTACTAGGTACCTCAAGAGGAAGTAGTGTGCTAACAGGACGGGAGCGAGGCGTCTTAGCCCTAGCGCACGTGGTACAAGCTGACACGTATGAGACCACATCCTGTCAGATCTTGGGCCACCAAAACCGACGTGACACCAACTCCAAGGTACCTCTAACCCCTGAGTGACCAGCCAGGACAGCATCATGATGCTCCGCCAAAACCTTTAGGCGGAGATGAAGCGGTACAAAAGATTTGTTGGCGGGAAGCTCAGATGGTACCTCCTCCTGAGCCTCGGCAATCTCAGCCTCAACCTCGGTATTGAGAGCCGAAACCACAACACCCTTTTGGAGGATGGGTACTGGATCTTCCCGAGGTTCTCCCCCCGGAAAACACCTGGACAGAGCATCCGCCTTAGTGTTTTTAGACCCAGGTCTGTAAGTGACCACAAAATTGAACCATATGAAAAACAATGCCCAGCGAGCCTGCCTGGGGGACAGATGCTTAGCAGACTCCAAATACAGCAGATTCTTATGATAATAACAGTTACCTGATGTACTGACCCCTCCAAGAAGTGTCGCCATTCCTCAAAGACCAACTTAATTGCCAACAACTCCCTGTTGCCGATATCGATGTTATGTTCGGCGGACGACAGTTTCTTGGAGAAATAGGCGCACGGACGTAAACCACTCAAAGATGAGCCTTGAGATAGCACCGCCCCCACAACTACCTCAGACGCATCGACTTCCACAACAAAAGGTTTTGATATGTCTGGCTGCACAAGAATGGGGGCTGAAACAAAACTGTTCTTAAGAAATTCAAATGTGCGCACAGCAGCCTCAGGCCAAACGGAGAAATTGGTACCCTTTTTAGTCATGTCAGTTAGCGGTTTAGCAATGATGCAAAAATCCTTGATAAATTTCCTATAGTAGTTAGAAAACCCAAGGAACCGCTGAAGTGCTTTCAGGTTATCAGGACGTTCCCAACGCAGCACCGCCTGCACCTTAGTGGTGTCCATTTTAAAACCAGAAGCAGACACAATATAACCCAAGAAAGGCAACTATTGAACAGAAAATACACATTTTTCAAGTTTAGCATACAGCTTATTCTCTCTGAGAAGCTGTAACACCTGCCTGACATGATCTAAATGAGTATCACGGTCGCAAGAATATATGAGAATATCATCTAGGTACACGATAACGAATTTCCCCAAAACATGCGAGAACACATCATTGATGAAATGTTGGAACACTGCAGGTGCGTTAGTCAACCCAAATGGCATCACCAAATTTTCAAAATGACCCTCAGGGGTATTAAAAGCCGTCTTCCACTCATCACCTTGACGGACTCTTATGAGGTTGTACGCCCCCCTGAGGTCAAGCTTGGTAAACCACTTAGCACCTGCCACCTGGTTGAGCAAATCTGGTATCAGAGGCATAGGGTATGGATCACGAACCATAATCTGGTTCAACTCCCTGAAATCCAAACACGGGCGTAATCCGCCATCTTTCTTCTTCACGAAGAAGAACCCTGCTGCCACCGGCGAGGATGACGGCCTGATGTGCCCTTTGCTCAAGCTTTCAGCAATGTAATCTTTTAATGCTTGTCTCTCCGGACCGGAGATGTTAAACATCCTTGCTTTAGGCAATTTGGACCCTGGTTTAAACCTGATAGAACAGTCATAAGGATGATGTGGCGGCAACTCTGAACAACCCTTCTCAGAGAACACATCCACAAAATCCTGAAGTGACTCCGGAACGCTTGAAGTCACTGCAGCCACACATGTGGCCAGGCAATTCTCCTGGCAGAATTCGCTCCACCGAATTATTTACTGAGTTTTCCAGTCAATTACCGGGTTGTGCAGAGACAACCAAGGAAAACCCAAAACCACCTGAGCAGGAAGATTCCTGAGCACCTTACATGTAACCCGCTCGGAATGTAGAACTCCAATGTGGAGTTTCACCTCAGCCACAAATTCAGTAATCTCCCCCTGAGAGAGAGGAGCAGCATTGATGGTGACCACGCGGATAGGATGAGACAGTTTTTCAATCCTAAAACCTGCTGTGCGCACAAACTCCTCATCAATGAGATTTGTGGCTGAACCACTATCCACAAAAACAGTAATTGGCAGCTCACTGCCAGCAACAAAAACCTTAGCAAGGAGCATGCACTGAGAAACCACCATGGGGGATATACATGTTATGATCTGGTGGCCTAAGAGCAGCATGAGACGTACTCTGGAGAAGGTGGTACCTGTACTGACCGCAGACCCTGACCCTAACACCGCAACTAGAAGTAGCCGTGGAATGTACCTAGCGCTCCCTGGACATCTCGACACAGCCGAAGGACTAATTACCCCTAAAGATAGAAAATGGAAAACTATCTTGCCTCAGAGAAAATTCCCAAGGATAGGCAGCCCCCCACAAATATTGACTGTGAGAGTAGAGGGAAAAACATACACAGACTGAAATCAGAATTTAGCAAAGGAGGCCACTTCTAGCTAAATAGAAAGGATAGGACAGAGTACTATGCGGTCAGTTTTAAAACACTAGAAAATATCCACCACAGAAAATACAAAAACTCCACAGCTAACTAAAGATATGGAGGGTATATCTGCATCTCAAGAGATACCAGCTTGGCTAAACAAATCCTTATACAGACCAAGCTGGACAAGACAAAAAAACATGGCAAAGAACGGAACAATAAGGCCACAGCATGTGGACAGCAAAAAATCGAGGCCAGAACTTATCTTTGTTGAAAAGAACTGCAAAGCAGGAGAGACCAGGCAGAGATGTGAATCTTCCAGGAACAATGGACAACTGGCACTGACTAAAGGGTGAAGCAAGACTAAATAGCCCAGTCAGATTTGCAAAAAGTGAACACACCTGACAAATGCTGCGACTCAGAGACAGCAGCGCTACCACTTACAACCACCGGAGGGAGCCCAAGAGCAGAATTCACAACATATACATAAGCTCAGACTGGTCTCCTCCACACCCTCAGAGCTTAGAAGTTTTCCGCCGTTTCGTTTTTCTTAGGCAGCAGAGGACAGATGTTAATAAAATGACCCATTTTACCACAGTAAAAACAGGCTCCCTGCTTCCTGAGCTCAGGGACTGGATGCTTCACATGTGACACCTGTCATGATCTCTGCAAGCAGAGATCATAGCAAGCCTATAGAGGGACAAGCTCTCGGAAGATGGAACTATACTGACCATGAACTAAGCCTGCCGCGCAACTAGAAATAGCCAGGTAGCATTTCCTATTTATTGCTAGATGCCCAGCTCTGGCCTAAGACCTAAATAGCTAGCAGAGGGAAATATAAGACCTGGCTCACCTCTAGAGAAATATTCCAAAGAAGACAGTAGCCCCCCACATATAATGACGGTGAGTTCAGATGAAACAACAAACGCAGCAGGAAAATAGTCTTAGCAAATTTGAGGTCCGCTTACTAGATAGCAGAAGACAGATAGTAAACTTTCATGGTCAGCAGAAAAACACTAACAAAACACCATCCAGAGATTACCTTAAACTCTGGCATTAACTCATAACACCAGAGTAGCAATCCCTGATCAACGAGAGCTTTCCAGACACAGTAACAAAACTTCAGCTGTGAACTGGAACAAATAGGCAAACGAAACATGGACAAAAGTCCAACTTATCTAGTAGTTGTCAGAAGCAGGAACAAGCACTGAGAGGCATCAGATAACATTGTTGACCGGCAAGAAACCACCAGAGAAATGAGCTTAAATAGCGACACCCACTACTGATGGAACCAGGTGAAACAGGAAAGAGGATGACAAGTCCAATTCCACAAGCGGCCACCGGGGGAGCCCAGAATCCAAATTCACAACAGTACCCCCCCCTCAAGGAGGGGGCACCGAACCCTCACCAGATCCACCAGGGCGACCAGGATGAGCCCTATGGAAGGCACGAACAAGATCAGAAGCATGAACATCAGATGCATTGACCCAAGAATTATCCTCCTGGCCGTAACCCTTCCAGTTGACCAGATACTGGAGTCTCCGTCTGGAAACACGAGAGTCCAAAATTTTCTCCACAACGTACTCCAACTCACCCTCAACCAACACCGGAGCAGGAGGCTCAACTGAAGGTACAACAGGCACCTCATACCTGCGCAATAACGACCGATGAAAAACGTTATGAATGGAAAAGGACGCAGGGAGGTCCAAACGGAAAGAAACAGGATTAAGAATCTCCAATATTCTATAAGGGCCGATGAACCGAGGTTTAAACTTAGGAGAAGAGACCCTCATAGGGACAAAACGAGAAGACAACCAGACCAAATCTCCAACACAAAGCCGAGAACCAACACGACGATGACGGTTGGCAAAACGCTGAGTCTTCTCCTGGGACAACTTCAAATTGTCCATAACCTGCCCCCAGATGTGATGCAATCTCTCCACCACCGCATCCACTCCAGGACAATCCGAGGATTCCACCTGACCGGAGGAAAATCGAGGGTGAAACCCCGAATTACAGAAAAACGGGGACACCAAGGTGGAAGAGCTGGCCCGATTATTGAGGGCGAACTCTGCCAATGGCAAAAAAGCAACCCAATCATCCTGGTCAGCAGAGACAAAACACCTCAGATATGTCTCCAGGGTCTGATTAGTCCGCTCGGTCTGGCCATTAGTCTGAGGGTGAAAAGCAGATGAAAAAGACAAATCTATGCCCATCCTAGCACAGAATGCCCGCCAAAATCTAGACACAAATTGGGTACCTCTGTCAGAAACAATATTCTCAGGAATACCGTGCAATCGGACAACATTCTGAAAAAACAGAGGAACCAACTCAGAAGAAGAAGGCAACTTGGGCAGAGGAACCAAATGGACCATTTTAGAGAAACGGTCACAGACCACCCAGATGACAGACATCTTCTGGGAAACAGGCAGATCTGAAATAAAATCCATCGAGATGTGTGTCCAAGGCCTCTTAGGAATAGGCAAGGGCAACAGCAGTCCGCTAGCCCGAGAACTACAAGACTTGGCCCGAGCACAAATGTCACATGACTGCACAAAGACTCGCACATCTCGTGACAGGGAAGGCCACCAGAAGGATCTTGCCACCAAATCCCTGGTACCAAAAATTCCGGGATGACCTGCCAATGCAGAAGAATGTACCTCAGAGATGACTCTACTGGTCCAATCATCCGGAACAAACAGTCTATCAGGCGGACAACGATCCGGTCTATCCGCCTGAAACTCTTGCAAGGACCGCCGCAGATCAGGAGAAACGGCCGACAAAATTACTCCCTCCCTAAGGATACCTGTGGGTTCAGTATTACCAGGAGAGTCCGGGTCAAAACTCCTAGAAAGGGCATCTGCCTTAACATTCTTAGAACCCGGTAGGTATGACACCACAAAATTAAAGCGAGAAAAAAATAAAGACCAGCGCGCCTGTCTAGGATTCAGGCGCCTGGCAGTCTCAAGATAAATCAAATTTTTGTGGTCAGTCAATACCACCACCTGATGCTTAGCCCCCTCTAGCCAATGGCGCCACTCCTCAAACGCCCACTTCATGGCCAAAAGCTCCCTATTCCCAACATCATAATTCCGCTCTGCGGGCGAAAATTTGCGAGAAAAGAAGGCACAAGGTCTAATGACGGAGCAGTCGGAACCTTTCTGCGACAACACTGCCCCAGCTCCGATCTCCGAAGCGTCAACCTCAACCTGAAAAGGCAGATTCACATCAGGCTGACGTAACACAGGGGCAGAGGCAAAACGGTGCTTAAGCTCCTGAAAGGCCTCTACAGCATGAGGGGACCAATTAGCAACATCAGCGCCATGTCTGGTCAAATCAGTCAGTGGTTTAACGACATCCGAAAAACCAGCAATAAATCGGCGGTAAAAGTTGGCAAAGCCCAAAAATCTCTGAAGACCCTTAAGAGAGGAGGGCTGAGTCCAGTCACAAATAGCTTGCACCTTGACGGGATCCATCTCAATGGAAGAGGGAGAAAAAATATACCCCAAAAAGGAAATTTTCTGGACCCCAAAAACACACTTAGACCCCTTCACACATAAAGAATTAGACCGCAGAACCTGAAAAACTCTCCTGACCTGCTGGACATGAGAGTCCCAGTCATCAGAAAAAATCAGAATATCATCCAGATATATTATCATAAATTTATCCAGAAAATCGCGGAAAATATCATGCATAAAAGACTGGAAAACTGAAGGGGCATTAGAAAGACCAAAAGGCATGACCAAATACTCAAAGTGGCCCTCGGGCGTATTAAATGCGGTCTTCCACTCATCACCCTGCCTGATCCGCACCAAATTATACGCCCCACGAAGATCAATTTTAGAGAACCACTTAGCACCCTCTATACGAGCAAACAAATCAGTAAGCAATGGCAATGGGTATTGGTACTTAACAGTGATCTTATTCAGAAGCCGATAATCAATACATGGTCTCAAAGAGCCGTCCTTTTTTGAGACAAAGAAAAACCCAGCTCCCAAGGGAGAAGAAGATGGACGAATATGTCCCTTTTCCAAAGACTCCTTTATATATTCCCGCATAGCAGCATGTTCCGGCACGGACAAATTAAACAAACGACCCTTTGGATATTTGCAACCCGGTATCAAATCTATGGCACAATCGCACTCACGGTGCGGAGGTAACGACCCAAGCTTGGGTTCGTCAAAGACGTCTTGATAATCTGAGAGGAACTCAGGGACTTCAGAGGGAATGGACGACGAAATAGAAACCAAAGGTAAGTCCCCATGAATACCCTTACATCCCCAGCTCAACACAGACATTGCTCTCCAGTCCAAGACTGGATTGTGAGACTGCAACCATGGCAATCCCAGTACCAAATCGTCATGTAAATTATACAGCACCAGGAAACGAATAATCTCCTGGTGATCCGGATTGATACGCATGGTTACTTGTGTCCAGTATTGTGGTTTATTATTAGCCAATGGGGTGGAGTCAATCCCCTTCAGAGGAATAAGAGTCTCCAAAGGCTCTAAATCAAAACCACAACGATTGGCAAAGGACCAATCCATAAGACTCAGAGCGGCGCCAGAGTCAACATAGGCGTCCGTGGCAATGGATGACAAAGAGCAAATCAGGGTTACAGACAAAATAAACTTAGACTGAATGGTGCCAATGGAAACAGACTTATCAAGCTTCTTTGTACGCCTAGAGCATGCTGATATAACATGAGTAGAATCCCCACAATAGAAGCACAATCCATTCTTCCGTCTAAAATTCTGTCGCTCGCTCCTGGACAGAATTCTATCACACTGCATACTTTCTGGCGTCTTTTCCATAGACACCGCCAGATGGTGCACCGGTTTGCGCTCCCGCAGACGCCTATCAATCTGAATAGCCATTGTCATGGACTCATTCAGACCTGCAGGCACAGGGAACCCCACCATAACATCCTTAACGGCATCAGAGAGACCTTCTCTGAAAGTTGCCGCCAAGGCGCACTCATTCCACTGAGTAAGCACAGACCATTTACGGAATTTTTGGCAGTAAACCTCAGCTTCGTCTTGCCCCTGAGATAGTGCCATCAAAGTTTTTTCTGCCTGAAGTTCCAAATGAGGTTCCTCATAAAGCAAGCCCAAGGCCAGAAAAAACGCATCCACATCGCGCAACGCAGGATCCCCTGCTGGCAATGAGAAGGCCCAATCTTGAGGGTCACCCCTGAGCAAGGAAATCACAATCCTAACCTGCTGAGCAGGGTCTCCAGCTGAACGAGACTTCAGGGACAAATAAAGCTTACAATTATTTCGGAAATTCTGGAAGCTAGCTCTATTCCCTGTGAAGAACTCCGGCAAAGGAATTCTCGGCTCAGATACTGGAGCATGTACCACAAAATCTTGTAAATTTTGTACTTTCGTGATGAGATTATTCAAACCCGCAGTTACACTCTGAAGATCCATTATTGTCAGGTGCACACAGAGCCATACAGAGATGAGGAGGAGAGAGAGAAAAAAGGCTGCAGCAAGGCAAACTGGAGGGAAAAAAAAAAAAAAAAAAAATTCCAGCAGACTTCTTATAACTCTCCTTTCTCAACCTGGGTCTTTAACACTTTATCGGCCGGTCAAACTGTCATGATCTCTGCAAGCAGAGATCATAGCAAGCCTATAGAGGGACAAGCTCTCGGAAGATGGAACTATACTGACCATGAACTAAGCCTGCCGCGCAACTAGAAATAGCCAGGTAGCATTTCCTATTTATTGCTAGATGCCCAGCTCTGGCCTAAGACCTAAATAGCTAGCAGAGGGAAATATAAGACCTGGCTCACCTCTAGAGAAATATTCCAAAGAAGACAGTAGCCCCCCACATATAATGACGGTGAGTTCAGATGAAACAACAAACGCAGCAGGAAAATAGTCTTAGCAAATTTGAGGTCCGCTTACTAGATAGCAGAAGACAGATAGTAAACTTTCATGGTCAGCAGAAAAACACTAACAAAACACCATCCAGAGATTACCTTAAACTCTGGCATTAACTCATAACACCAGAGTAGCAATCCCTGATCAACGAGAGCTTTCCAGACACAGTAACAAAACTTCAGCTGTGAACTGGAACAAATAGGCAAACGAAACATGGACAAAAGTCCAACTTATCTAGTAGTTGTCAGAAGCAGGAACAAGCACTGAGAGGCATCAGATAACATTGTTGACCGGCAAGAAACCACCAGAGAAATGAGCTTAAATAGCGACACCCACTACTGATGGAACCAGGTGAAACAGGAAAGAGGATGACAAGTCCAATTCCACAAGCGGCCACCGGGGGAGCCCAGAATCCAAATTCACAACAGACACCCCTGCGATTTGCATAGGCTCCGTGGGCTCACCTGCAGCAACCTCACGTGAACCTAAACCATCTCCCATAGGCGGTGTCACATGCTCCCCCTGACGCAAACGGCGATCAATGCAGACAGCCAGACTCATGGCAGAATCTAGAGAAGCAGGAGTCTCGTACATCAGAAGGGCTTTTTTAACCCTTCTAGAAATCCCCTGTATAAACTGACTCCGCAATGCTGGATCATTCCATTGTGTATCGATCGCCCAGCGACAAAATTCAGAACAGTAATCCTCTGCAACTCGCTCCCCCTGGCGAATAGAGCATATCTTAGATTCTGCTAGAGCCATTTTGTCAGGTTCATCGTAGATTTTCCCAAGACAGGAAAAAAAACTCTCCACAGAGTCAAATGCAGCAGAATCAGATGGCAAAGAAAACGCCCATGCTTGGGGATCCCCACTCAATAATGGCAACAATGGATAAAGGAAAATATACACCACGCCGCAGTCACTCAGGAATACACTATCAATGTGCAGGGCAAAATAAATACAAATATAGGAAGGAGTAAATAAGACAAAGGAAAATACACCACCAGCAATGAATCTCCAACCACCAGCTCTCCTCACCAGACCGAGATAACAACGCACAAGACAGAAGCTATAATCGGCGACGCCCAAAGTTCAGGAGAACTATTTAAAGGCAATGGGCATGGCCCAGCTTCCAATCCAAGGATTAGGTAAATTAACCCCGGAACAGCTAGATAAAATCTAGCAGACGCCAATGAGCAAATAGTGGTCAAAAGCGGAATTACCGCTGTCTGTCGGATGACCTGGTCTGAACAGCGTCCGACATGACATTACCTCTCCACTCATTCCTTCCTAGACCATTCACAGTCCGGCTTCCGTCCCCTACACTCGACAGAAACTGCACTCATCAAAGTGACCAATGACCTTCTGACAGCAAAATGTAACGATGACTAGTCTCTGCTCATTCTTCTCGACCTTTCAACACTGCTGACCACCGTCTCCTACTCTCTAGGGTACAGTAACTAGACATTATGGACACTGCTCTCTCCTGGTTCTCTTCCTATCTTTCTGACCGCTCTTTCAGTGTTATATTCACTGGCTCCACTTCATCTCCCCTTCCTCTCACTGTTGGGGTACCTCAGGGCTCAGTCCTTGGCCGCCTTCTCTTCTCCCTCTACACGGCCTCAATTGGACAGACCATGTTTATGCTGATGACATACAACTATACACGTCATCCCCTGACCTTACCCCTCTGTACTATAGAATGCCATTGATGTCCAGTCTTCAACATCAGGTTCGCTCTCTATCTGAAACTCAAGCTTTCCAAAACCGAACTTCTTCTACTCCTGCCATCTACTAACCTTCCTAAATCTGATATTTCCCTCTCTGTGTGTGGCATCATAATAACACCCCGGCAGCAGGCGCTCTGTCTGGGTGTTATGTTTGACACCAATCTCTCCTTCTCTTCTCATATACAATCTCTTGCCCTCTTTTGCTGCTTACACCTAAAGAACATCTCTAGAATCCGCCCTTTTCTCACTATTGAAACAACAAAAACCCTCACTGTAGCCCTTATCCAATCCCGTCTGGACTACTGTAATGCTCTATTAATTGGCCACCCCCTCACTCGACTTTCCCCCTTCCTAGTTCATCCTTAATGCAGCAGCCAGTGTCATCCAATTGGCTAATCTTTACTCGGAAGTGTCTGCTCTTTGCCAATCATTACACTGGCTGCCCATTCATTATAAGAGCCAATTAAAAATACTTATTCATGCCTTCAAAGCTTTCCACAGTGCGGCATCCCCTTACATCTCCTCCCTCACTTCTGTTGGCCTAGCCGATCACTGCGCTCTGCAAATGACTTTTGACTAACCTCTGCCCTAATCCGTACCTCCCACTCACAACTCCAAGACTTCTCCAGCGTTGTGCCAATCCTCTGGAATGCTTTACCCTAAGAAATTAGGACCAGCCACAACTTGCACAGTTTTAGGCGCTCGCTCAAAACACATTTGTTCAGAGTGGCATATCACGTTCCCTAATCAAAGTCATTTTATGTGTAAGTGTGCGTGTGTAGCCCATTCACTATCTCCACCTATCCCCCACCCCCTGAAGATGGCTGGACCTTCATTGTAAATACATCATTGTAAATACACCCCTGTACTTTGTATCTCCCCCACCTCAATGTAGATTGTAAGCTGTCACGAGCAGGGTTGCTTTATTTTGCTTACATTATTGTTAACGCTGTTACTTATGACTGTTGTGTTTGAAACTGTTTAACTGTAAAGCACTGCAGAATATGTTGGCACTATATAAATAAAGAATATTATTATTATTGCTAATTATTACTAATTATTTACTAATTAATAATAATAATTAATACTATTATTATTAATATTATAATTATTACTGTGTGCTGTGCACTGCGGCCAGCCACATCACTGAGCTGCCACCCCACATATATATTATAAACCGCTTCATGGCCTTGAAAGAAACTTTTAAAGAGTTCACAGCTATATTATAATTCCTGAAATTCTGTTTTTTATAGGAGCGGAAAAACAAAAAGATGGACTGACATACGGTATTGTCTTGTAATGGGTACGGCAGGGCTCTTTTGTGATCTCTGGTGATTTGATGAGAATACAATAGCTTATATGCTCTTATATGACAAAATTTCTCATGCAAATGCAACATAGGCTAATTCTTGTAGCTCATACTGTGAATGCAACATATTATTACTTACATAGGTCCATATGTTTGTATCTGATAACTTCCTATGTCTCTCTTTGCTGTTTGTGGAAAAGTGGAGACAGTAGCACAAATAAAACTTAAGAACATCTTTCCTTTTACCAAACTAAGGATGATTTCAAAGCCTTTGAATCCTGAAAACTTATACATAACCCCTTTAAATTTTATCCATAATGAAACTTTAATAGCATATTTCCTATACCAGTATCTAAGAAACCACATGGAAAGAAGGAATAGGGAGCATTATAATTATATTCAACCCATTGCGAGGAGAGCGGAGATCTGCACTATCAACCACACTGAGAAACACCTTAGGTTGCTTATAGACTATTCAAACACTATTCACTGTGTGTGACAAGATAAAAATGTCCCAAAGAGATGATTTATGAAATTACAAAGGAAAAAGAGCAATGCGGCTTTGTTCTGTTCCTATACAAACATTAGATTTCCCCTTGAGGAATGTTATCAGCAAAATTTCAAATATGCTTAATAGAATGTACTAAGGAGATATAGATTGATAGACTAAAGCTGACACTCCAAAAACAGGCAAAGCAATTTTGTTTAATGTTTCCAAGCTATTTGTTTTATAGGTAATACAAGCATGTGCATTTATCAAGCTAAAGCCAGGTGCCAACATCTGGGCTCTGCTCAGCCCTGGAGCCATAAACTATGTCTCTTGAGGTAATTTACAATACACTGAATGACGTCTTGTTATTGGTATAAGGTACACTACAAAGTGACACATAATGCCATCCAGACTCAGTGGGCACTGGGTATTGTAGGGTAGGGACCCAGAACATCATCATAGGACTTCAAGATACAAGTTATTTTCTACAGCTACACAGACAGGGACATACACAGACATATCATTTTGTAACAGCAATCATTTCACTTAAGGAGGAACTAAAATGTATTATATATATACACTAGCTGTACTACCCGGCTTCGCCCGGGTTAATGACTGCTGTTAGCAAAATAGAATGTGTTAACAAAAATTTATTCTGCACACAAAAACCACAAAACAAATAGATAGAAATGTAATTATTAAAAGGCAAAAACTAAGCAAATAGAAGCATTTCACAACATATATTAGCTTTGTTATACTGAGAATGTCTTTGTTGCCTATATTAACCAATCAGAGCTCAGGTTAATTAACTGTAGCAAAATAGAAGCTGAGCTGTGATTGGTTGCTATTGGCAGCCTGATAAATCCCCAGCCAACAGGAAGCCCTCCCCCCTGGCAGTATATATTAGCTCACACATACACATAATAGACAGGTCATGTGACTGACAGCTGCCGTATTTCCTATATGGTACATTTGTTGCTCTTGTAGTTTGCTTATTAATCAGATTTTTATTTTTGAAGGACAATACCAGACTTGTGTGTGTTTTAGGGCGAGTTTTATGTGTCAAGTTGTGTGTGTTGAGTTGCGTGTGGCGACATGCATGTAGCGACTTTTGTGAGATGAGTTTTGTGTGGCGACATGCGTGTAGCAACATTTTGTGTGTTGAGTTGCATGTGACAGGTTAGTGTAGCAAGTTGTGTGCAGCAAGATTTGTGCATGGCGAGTTTTGCGCGTGGCGAGTTTTATGTGTGGTGCATTTTGAGTATGTGCAAGTTTTGTGTGAGGCAACTTTTGCATGTGGTGCAACTTTTGTACATGTGGCAATTTTTCTGTGTGTGCAAGTTTTGCATGAGGTGAGTTTTCCATGAGGTGAGTTTTGCACGTGTGGCGAGTTTTGCGTGAGCCTAGTTTTGCATATGGCGAGTTTTGCATGTAGCGAGTTTTGAGTGGTGACTTTTGTGTTTCGACTTTTATGTGGCGAGGTTGGTGTGTGTGTGTGGTGAAATGTGTGCTGAGGGTGGTATATGTGTTCAAGCACGTGGTAGTGTGTGGCGCATTTTGTGTTTGTGTTCATATCCCCGTGTGTGGTGAGTATCCCATGTCGGGGCCCCACCTTAGCAACTGTACGGTATATACTCTTTGTCGCCATCGCTCTCATTCTTTAAGTCCTCATTGTTCACATCTGGCAGCTGTCAATTTTCCTCCAACACTTTTCCCTTCACTTTTTCCCCATTATGTAGATAGGAGCAAAATTGTTTGGTGAATTGGAACGCGCGGGGTTAAAATTTCACCTCACAACATAGCCTATGACGCTCTCGGGGTCCAGACGTGTGACTGTGCAAAATTTTGTGGCTGTAGCTGCGACGGTACAGATGCCAATCCCGGACATACACACATACATACATACACACATTCAGCTTTATATATTAGATATACCTGTATGTAATCTCCTGTATATAGTATATACCTGTGTGTCATCTCACCTATATATAGTATATATCTGTGTGTCATCTCCTGTATATAGTATATACCTGTATGTCATCTCCTCCTATACATAGCATATACCTGTGTCATCTCCTCCTGTATATACTATATACCTGTAGGTAATCTGCTCCTGTATATAGTATATACCTGTGTGTCATCTCCTCCTGTATATAGTATATACCTGTATGTCATCTCCTCCTGTATGTAGTATGTACCTGTATGTCATCTCCTCCTCTATATAGTATATACCTGTGTGTCATCTCTCCTGTATATAGTATATATCTGTGTGTCATCTCCTCCTGTATATAGTATATACCTGTGTGTCATCTCCCCTGTAAATAGTATATACCTGTGTGTCATCTCCTGTATATAGTATATAGCTGTATGCCATCTCCTCCTGTATTAGCCCTCGTTCACACGTTATTTGGTCAGTATTTTTACCTCAGTATTTGTAAGCTAAAATGGCAGCCTGATAAATCCCCAGCCAACAGTAAGCCCACCCCCTGGCAGTATATATTAGCTCACACATACACATAATAGACTGGTCATGTGACTGACAGCTGCCGGATTCCTATATGGTACATTTGTTGCTCTTGTAGTTTGTCTGCTTATTAATCAGATTTTTATTTTTGAAGGATACCAGACTTGTGTGTGTTTTAGGGCGAGTTTCGTGTGTCAAGTTGTGTGTGTTGAGTTGCGTGTGGCGACATGCATGTAGGGACTTTTGTGAGATGAGTTTTGTGTGGCGACATGCGTGTAGCAACTTTTTGTGTGTCGAGTTGCATGTGACAGGTTAGTGTAGCAAGTTGTGTGCAGCAAGTTTTGCGCATGGCGAGTTTTGCGCGTGGCGAGTTTTATGTGTGGTGCCTTTTGAGTATGTGCAAGTTTTGTGTGAGGCAACTTTTGCATGTGTTGCAACTTTTGTGCATGTGGCAATTTTTCTGCGTGTGGCAATTTTTCTGCGTGTGCAAGTTTTGCGTGTGGCGAGTTTTGCACGTGTGGCGAGTTTTGCATGTGGAGAGTTTTGCGCGTGGCGAGTTTTGAGCGGCGACTTTTGTGTTTCTACTTTTATGTGGCGAGGTTGGTGTATGTGTGGTGAAATGTGCACTGAGGGTGGTATATGTGTTCGAGCACGTGGTAGTGTGTGGCGCATTTTGTGTGTGTGTTCATATCCCCGTGGTGGTGTGATTATCCCATGTTGGGGCCCCACCTTAGCAACTGTACAGTATATACTCTTTGGTGCCATCGCTGTCATTCTTTAAGTCCCCCTTGTTCACATCTGGCAGCTGTTAATTTGCCTCCAACACTTTTCCTTTCATTTTTTCCCCATTATGTAGATAGGGGCAAAATTGTTTGGTGACTTGGAAAGCGCGGGGTTAAAATTTCACCTCACAATATAGCTTTGACGCTCTCAGGGTCCAGACGTGTGACTGTGCAAAATTTTGTGCCTGTAGCTGCGACGCCTCCAACACTTTTCCTTTCACTTTTTCCCCATTATGTAGATAGGGGCAAAATTGTTTGGTGAATTGGAAAGCGCGGGGTTAAAATTTCACCTCACAACATAGCCTATGACGCTCTCGGGGTCCAGACGTGTGACTGTGCAAAATTTTGTGGCTGTAGCTGCTACGGTTCAGATGCCAATCCCGGACATACATACATACATACATACATACACACACACACACATTCAGCTTTATATATTAGATTATGTACAGACACATATATACAGGTGCTTCTCACAATATTAGAATATCATCCAAAAGTTAATTAATTTCAGTTCTTCAAAACAAAAAGTGAAATTCATATATTATATAGAATCATTACAAACAGAGTGATCTATTTCAAGTGTTTATTTCTGCTAATGTTGATGATTATGGCTCACAACCAGTGTAAACCCAAAAGTCATTATCTCAGTAAATTAGAATACCTTATAATACCTGCTTGAAAAATGATTTTAAAATCCGAAATGTTGGCCTACTGAAATGTATGTTCAGTATATGCACTCAATATTTGGTCAGGGCTGCTATTGCATCGATTGCTGCATCAATACGGTGTGGCATGAAGGTGATCAAACTGTGACGCTGCTGAGGGGTTATGGAAGCCCAGGTTGCTTTGATAGCAGCCTTCAGCTCATCTGCATTGTTGGGTCTGATTTCCCTCATCATTCTCTTGAAAATACCCCACAGATTCTCTAGGGGGTGAAGGTCAGGCGACTTTGCTATCCAATCAAGTACAGTGATACGGTTGGTTATAAACCTGGTATTAGTAATTAGTACTTTTGGCAGTGTGGACAGGTGCCAAGACCTGTTATATATATATATATATATATATATATATATATATATATATATATATATATATATACATATATATATATATATATATATATATTTATTTATATATATACGGTTATGTCCATATATATTCGGCCAGAGACAACATTTTTCTAATTTTGGTTATAGACATACCACAATGAATTTTAAACAAAACAATTCAGATGCAGTTGAAGTTCAGACTTTCACCATGTGCCACCCTGTTTTTAAAGTGACCAAATGTAATTGGACAATTGACTCCAAGGCTATTTCATGGACAGGTGTGGGCAATCCCTTCATTATGTAATTCTCAATTAAGCAGATAAAAGGCCTGGAGTTGATTTGAGGTGTGGTACTTGCATTTGGAAGGTTTTGCTGTGAAGTAAACAGGCGGTCAAATGAGCTCTCCATGCAGGTGAAACAAGCCATCCTTAAGCTGCAAAAACAGAAAAAAACCATCCGAGAAATTGCTGCAATATTAGGAGCTGCAAAATCTACAGTTTGGCACATCCTGAGAAAGAATGAAAGCACTGGTGATCTCATCAATGCAAAAAGACCTTGGCGCCACGGAAGATAGCAGGAGTGGATGATCGCAGAATAATCTCCATGGTGAAGAGAAACCCCTTCACAACAGCCAACCAAGTGAACAACATTCTCCAGGAGGTAGGCGTATCAATATCCAAATCTACCATAAAGAGAAGACTGCATGAAAGTTAATACAGAGGGTTCACTGCACAGTGCAAGCCACTCATAAGCATCAAGAATAAAAAGGCTAGACTGGACTTTGCAAAAAAAATCTAAAAAAGTCAGCACAGTTCTGGAAGAACATTCTTTGGACAGATGAAACCAAGATCAACCTCTACAAGAATGATGGAAAGAGAAAAGTATGGTGAAGGTGTGGTACAGCTCATGATCCAAAGCATACCACATCATCTGTAAAACACGACGGAGGCAGTGTGATGGCTTGGGCATGCATGGCTGCCAGTGGCACTGGGTCACTAGTGTTTATTGATGATGTAACACAGGACAGAAGCAGCCAAATTAATTCTGAGGTATTCAGAGCCATACTGTGTGCTCAGATCCAGCCAAATGCAGCCAAACTGATAGGTCGTCGTTTCATACTACAGAAGAACAATGACCCAAAACATAAAGCCAAAGCAACCCAGGAGTTTATTAAAGCAAAGAAGTAGAATATTCTTGACTGGCCAAGTCAGTCACCTGATCTCAACCCAATTGAGCATGCATTTCACATGTTAAAGACTAAACTTCAGACAGATAGGCCCACAAACAAACAGCAACTGAAAACCACCGCAGTGAAGGCCTGGCAGAGCATCAAAAAGGAGGAAACACAGTGTCTGGTGATGTCCATGAGTTGAAGACTTCAGGCAGTCATTGCCAACAAAGGGTTTTCAACCAAGTACTAAAAGTGAACATTTTATTTAAAATTATTGAATCTGTCCAATTACTTTTGGTCCCTTTACAAACAGGGTGGCACATGTTAAGGAGCTGAAACTACTAAACCCTTCAACCAATTTTAATGTGGATACCCTCAAATGAAAGCTGAAAGTCTGAACTTCAACTGCATCTGAATTGTTTTGTTTAAAATTCATTGTGGTAATGTCTATAACCAAAATTAGAAAAATGTTGTCTCTGCCCGAATGTATATGGACATAACCGTATATATATATATATATATATATATATATATATATATATATATATATATATATATATAGTTAGGCAGTAACTGAATCTTTGTGATTTTGGCTCTGCATGCTACTGTTTTTTGTTCAGGTTTAATTAAAGGGGTTGAAAAATAAATATTCTGTGAAATACTTAGAAATTGCATGCCCATTCCATCACACTGCCTCCACCATGTTTTACAGAGGACAGGGTGTACTTTGGATATGAGCCATTTCAAGTCTTCTCCCTACTTTATCCTTTTCATCATTTTAGTACAGGTTGATCTTAGTTTTATCTGTCCAAAGAATGATTTTCTAGAAATGGACTGGCTTCTTTGGGTTTTTTCTGGCAACGTTCTAATCTGGCCTTTCTTTTTAAGGCTGACTAATTGTTTGTACCTTGCGGTGAACCTTCTGCATTTGCTCTCATGGTAGGCTTATGGTATTAGTAAACTTTATAGTTGTCTTAAATATTGAAACAGCTACTTCCTGGAGGGTGTTCTTCACTTGTGTGGATGTTATGAAGGAGTTTTTCTTCACAATGGAAAGGATCCTGTGTTTATCCTCTACTGTTGTCTTCTGTGGATGGACAGGCCTTTTAGAGTTTCTAAGCTAATCAGTGCACTCTTTGTTTTGCAGAATGCACAAAACTGTTGATTTGGCCACTTCTAAAACATTTTTCTATGTCTCTCCTGAATTTCTACATTTTCTCAGCCTAATGTTTGTCTGTTCCTCTTCCATACGATCTCTTTTGACCATACACTGCATTGTGTATTCACAGCAAGAGCTTCCAAATGTGAATGATAGATCTGGAATTAGCTGCAGACTTATTAATTAAGATTAATGAGACAGTAGCCCATGAAAGAGCTTTTGAGACAATTGTCCAATTACATTTGTGTTGTGAATTAGACTTTTTTGGCTCCCTCTTGTGGTCACTAGTGATATGACTCTGGGATTGTCTTTCCTCAGTTTGGCACCCACCTGGGTCGTTAGTCCAGGGGTGTTGCTATATAAACTTCCTGGTTTCTCAGTCCAGTCCCTGGCATCGTTGTAATCAGTTCCTTTCTGTTTGCTCCTGTCTGCTGGTCTTGGATCTTGCAAAATTAAGCTAAGTCCTGCTTCCTTGTTTTTTGGTTATTTGCTTTGCTCTTATTTTTTGTCCAGCTTGTACTAAATCTGATTCCTGATTTTGCTGGAAGCTCTAGGGGGCTGGTGTTCTCCCCCCAGGCCGTTAGACGGTTCGGGGGTTCTTGAATATCCAGCGTGGAAATTTTGATAGGGTTTTTGCTGACCATATAAGTCATCTTACTATATTCTGCTATTAGTCAGTGGGCCTCTCTTTGCTAAATATCTAGTTCATTCTTACGTTTGTCTTTTCTCCTTACCTCACCGTTATTATTTGTTGGGGGCTTGTATCCAACTTTTGGGGTCTTTTCTGTGGAGGCAAGAAAGGTCTATCTTTTCCCTTCTAGGGTTAGTTAGTTCTCCGGCTGGCGCGAGACGTCTAGAACCAACGTAGGCACGTTCCCCGGCTGCTGCTATTTGTGGTGCTAGGATTAGATATATGGTCAGCCCAGTTATCACTGCCCTATGAGCTGGTTTTTTTGTGATTGCAGACTTGGTATGTACTTTTGAGACCCTCTGCCATTGGGGTCATAACAGTATGCCAGGCCAAGGTTGAATGTTTAATGCATTGCAGAAGTGGGATTACAAGAAAGGAAAGTCTGAGTTTTTTTTTTTTCTCTTTCCTCTCTTTTTTCCTCCCCTTTACCTCTGAGTGGCTTGTGCTTGCTGCAGACATGAATGTCCAGACTTTGATTACAAGTGTGGATCAGCTTGCTGCTCGTGTGCAGGGCATACAAGATTTTGTTACCAGTAGTCCAATGTCTGAACCTAAAATACCTATTCCTGAACTGTTCTCTGGAGACCGATTTAAGTTTAGGAATTTCAGGAATAATTGTAAATTGTTTCTATCTCTGAGACCCCATTCATCTGGAGACTCAGCTCAGCAAGTTAAAATTGTTATCTCTTTCTTACGGGGCGACCCTCAGGATTGGGCCTTCTCGCTAGCGCCAGGAGATCCGGCATTGGCAAATATTGATGCGTTTTTTCTGGCGCTCGGATTGCTTTACGAGGAACCCAATCTTGAAATTCAGGCAGAAAAAGTCTTGCTGGCTATTTCTCAGGGTCAGGATGAAGCTGAAGTGTATTGCCAAAAATTTCGGAAATGGTCCGCGCTTACTCAGTGGAATGAGTGTGCTCTGGCCGCAAATTTCAGAAATGGCCTTTCTGAAGCCATTAAGAATGTGATGGTGGGTTTCTCCATTCCTACAGGTCTGAATGATTCCATGGCGCTGGCTATTCAAATTGACCGGCGTTTGCGGGAGCGCAAAGCCGCGAATCCTCTGGTGATGTTGTCTGAACAAACACCTGATTTAATGCAATGTGATAGAATTCAGACTAGAAATGAACGGAAAAATCATAGACGTCAGAATGGGTTGTGTTTTTACTGTGGTGATTCTACACATGTTATATCAGCATGCTCTAAACGCCTAACTAGGGTTGTTAGTCCTGTCGCCATTGGTAATTTGCAACCTAAATTTATTTTGTCTGTGACTTTAATTTGCTCATTGTCCTCCTACCCTGTTATGGCGTTTGTGGATTCAGGTGCTGCCCTGAGTCTTATGGATCTGTCGTTTGCCAAGCGCTGTGGTTTTGTTCTTGAGCTGTTGGTAAATCTTATCCCTCTTAGAGGTATTGATGCTACGCCATTGGTGGAAAATAAACCGCAGTTTTGGACACAGGTAACCATGTGCATGACTCCTGAACATCGGGAGGTGATTCGTTTTCTTGTTCTGCATAAAATGCATGATTTGGTCGTTTTGGGTCTGGCAGGGGCCGTTTTGTCGCAGAGAGGCCCTGGTTGCTCTGTAATGAGACCATGTGCTTTTTTCTCTAGGAAGTTTTCGCCTGCTGAGCGGAATTATGATGTTGGCAATCGGGAGTTGTTAGCCATGAAGTGGGCATTTGAGGAGTGGCGTCATTGGCTCGAGGGTGCTAAGCATCGTGTGGTGGTCTTGACTGATCACAAAAATCTGATGTATCTCGAGTCTGCTAAATGCCTGAATCCTAGACAGGCCCGCTGGTCATTGTTTTTCTCCCGTTTTGACTTTGTGGTCTCGTATTTACCAGGTTCAAAGAATGTGAAGGCTGATGCTCTTTCAAGGAGCTTTGTGCCTGACTCTCCTGGAGTCGCAGAACCAGTTGGTATTCTCAAAGAGGGAGTTATCCTGTCAGCCATTTCTCCGGATTTGCGACGTGTGTTGCAGAGATTTCAGGCTGGTAGACCTGACTCTTGTCCACCTGACAGACTGTTTGTTCCTGATAAGTGGACCAGCAGAGTCATTTCCGAGGTTCATTCCTCGGTGTTGGCAGGGCATCCGGGAATTTTTGGCACCAGAGATCTGGTGGCTAGGTCCTTTTGGTGGCCTTCCTTGTCACGGGATGTGTGGTCATTTGTGCAGTCCTGTGGGACTTGTGCTCGAGCTAAGCCTTGCTGTTCTCGTGCCAGCGGGTTGCTCTTGCCCTTGCCTGTCCCGGAGAGGCCTTGGACACACATTTCCATGGATTTCATTTCAGATCTTCCGGTGTCTCAGGGCATGTCTGTCATCTGGGTGGTATGTGATCGCTTTTCCAAGATGGTCCATTTGGTATCTTTGCCTAAGCTGCCTTCCTCTTCCGATCTGGTTCCTTTGTTCTTTCAGAATGTGGTTCGTTTACACGGCATTCCTGAGAATATTGTGTCTGACAGAGGATCCCAGTTTGTTTCCAGGTTCTGGCGATCCTTTTGTGCTAAGATGGGCATTGATTTGTCGTTTTCGTCTGCCTTTCATCCTCAGACTAATGGACAAACGGAGCGAACTAATCAGACTCTGGAGGCTTATTTGAGGTGTTTTGTTTCTGCAGATCAGGATGATTGGATGACCTTCTTGCAGTTGGCTGAGTTTGCCCTTAATAATCGGGCTAGTTCCGCTACTTTGGTTTCGCCATTTTTTTGCAACTCTGGTTTCCATCCTCGTTTTTCCTCGGGACATGTGGAGCCTTCTGACTGTCCTGGGGTAGATTCCGTGGTGGATAGGTTGCAGCGGATCTGGAATCATGTGGTGGACAACTTGAAGTTGTCACAGGAGAAGGCTCAGCGTTTTGCCAACCGCCGCCGCGGTGTGGGTCCCCGACTTCGTGTTGGGGATTTGGTATGGCTGTCTTCTCGATTTGTTCCTATCAAGGTCTCCTCTCCTAAATTTAAGCCTCGCTTCATCGGTCCTTACAAGATATTGGAAATCCTTTATCCTGTGTCCTTTCGCTTTGATCTTCCGGTGTCGTTTGCCATTCACAACGTGTTCCATAGGTCTTTGTTGCGGCGGTACGTTGTACCTGTGGTTCCTTCTGTTGAGCCTCCTGCTCCGGTGTTGGTTGGGGGCGAGTTGGAGTACGTGGTGGAGAAGATCTTGGATTCTCGTCTCTCCAGGCGGAGGCTTCAGTATCTGGTCAAGTGGAAGGGCTATGGTCAGGAGGATAATTCCTGGGTGGTTGCCTCTGATGTGCATGCGGCCGATTTAGTTTGTGCCTTTCACGCTGCTCATCCTGATCGCCCTGGTGGTCTTGGTGAGGGTTCGGTGACCCCTCCTTAAGGGGGGGGTACTGTTGTGAATTAGACTTTTTTGGCTCCCTCTTGTGGTCACTAGTGATATGACTCTGGGATTGTCTGGTAGGCTTATGGTATTAGTAAACTTTATAGTTGTCTTAAATATTGAAACAGCTACTTCCTGGAGGGTGTTCTTCACTTGTGTGGATGTTATGAAGGAGTTTTTCTTCACAATGGAAAGGATCCTGTGTTTATCCTCTACTGTTGTCTTCTGTGGATGGACAGGCCTTTTAGAGTTTCTAAGCTAATCAGTGCACTCTTTGTTTTGCAGAATGCACAAAACTGTTGATTTGGCCACTTCTAAAACATTTTTCTATGTCTCTCCTGAATTTCTACATTTTCTCAGCCTAATGTTTGTCTGTTCCTCTTCCATACGATCTCTTTTGACCATACACTGCATTGTGTATTCACAGCAAGAGCTTCCAAATGTGAATGATAGATCTGGAATTAGCTGCAGACTTATTAATTAAGATTAATGAGACAGTAGCCCATGAAAGAGCTTTTGAGACAATTGTCCAATTACATTTGTGTTGTGAATTAGACTTTTTTGGCTCCCTCTTGTGGTCACTAGTGATATGACTCTGGGATTGTCTTTCCTCAGTTTGGCACCCACCTGGGTCGTTAGTCCAGGGGTGTTGCTATATAAACTTCCTGGTTTCTCAGTCCAGTCCCTGGCATCGTTGTAATCAGTTCCTTTCTGTTTGCTCCTGTCTGCTGGTCTTGGATCTTGCAAAATTAAGCTAAGTCCTGCTTCCTTGTTTTTTGGTTATTTGCTTTGCTCTTATTTTTTGTCCAGCTTGTACTAAATCTGATTCCTGATTTTGCTGGAAGCTCTAGGGGGCTGGTGTTCTCCCCCCAGGCCGTTAGACGGTTCGGGGGTTCTTGAATATCCAGCGTGGAAATTTTGATAGGGTTTTTGCTGACCATATAAGTCATCTTACTATATTCTGCTATTAGTCAGTGGGCCTCTCTTTGCTAAATATCTAGTTCATTCTTACGTTTGTCTTTTCTCCTTACCTCACCGTTATTATTTGTTGGGGGCTTGTATCCAACTTTTGGGGTCTTTTCTGTGGAGGCAAGAAAGGTCTATCTTTTCCCTTCTAGGGTTAGTTAGTTCTCCGGCTGGCGCGAGACGTCTAGAACCAACGTAGGCACGTTCCCCGGCTGCTGCTATTTGTGGTGCTAGGATTAGATATATGGTCAGCCCAGTTACCACTGCCCTATGAGCTGGTTTTTTGTGTTTGCAGACTTGGTATGTACTTTTGAGACCCTCTGCCATTGGGGTCATAACACATTTGTCTCTTTAAGAAGAGGCAGCAGCATATTAAAGATCTATAATTCTTAAATTGACTAATTGATATCGGTATCATGGTATCATACAAGTGTGAAGAAGATCAGAATTAAAACCATAAGGATGTATACAGACTGTGCCCTGCTACCTGCCATCATCGCACTCTAACCAGCATGTCTATTCTTCCTACAGGTATGCTCATCCACCCAGCTCTCCTGCTTTGTCGGTCTATATGACGTGCATATAATCCCCACCTGGTACATCACCCAACCTTCCGCAGAGACTTACCTCTGCTCTTAGTATTCACATGGTATGCTCATCCACCTAGCTCTCCTGCTTTGTCTGTCTATATGACGTGCATATAATCCCCACTTGGTACATCACTCAACTTTCCACACAGACATACCTCTGCTCCTAGTATTCACATGGTGTGCTCATCCACCCAGCTCTCCTGCTTTGTCTGTCTATATGACGTGCATATAATCCCCACCTGGTACATCACTCAACTTTCCACACAGACTTACCTCTGCTCTTAGTATTCACATGGTATGCTCATCCACCCAGCTCTCCTGCTTTGTCTGTCTATATGACGTGCATATAATCCCCACCTGGTACATCACTCAACTTTCCACGCAGACATACCTCTGCTCCTAGTATTCACATGGTGTGCTCATCCACCCAGCTCTCCTGCTTTGTCTGTCTGTATGACATGCATATAATCCCCACCTGGTACATCACCCAACTTTCCACACAGACTTACCTCTGCTCCTAGTATTCACATGGTATGTCTTTCAACTAGCCCCTGCATTACTCCAGTGTTATTTATGACCTTGTTTACTTTGGCTTGATTATATGCATCTGGTCCACGCTTAATTCTCTTACCAAGATGAACAGAGACCACTCCTCTCTACTCCATACCTGAATGCACATTGTAGAACATATATTGCATAGCTCAAGTCTGCCAAGACTTTAGTCAGCAGTGTGTATTCTATAAGTGTATCATACAAGTGTGAAGAAGATCAGAATTAAAACCAGAATTGAACCAGAAGGGAACTAAAGGTAACTGGATACAGTCACTGTAAACAATATTTCTGTTTGTTTTCACTCTCACCCCTATAATCCTTCACTTTCTAATAACCCCCCTAATCCCTACACCTAGTAAGGAACTGGTCATCTCTCCTTCAATCCTCCCCATCCACCTCATCTCCTCCTCTGAACTGTTCCTCAACATATAATCCTCTTTCTCCAAACACAGACAGCCACCTCATGCCCTCTCCTGCTCCCACCTGCTAACAATTTCACTGCTCCTTCTCACTGGTGGTGATATCTCTCCAAATCCTGGTCCTCCTCACCACATCCCCACAGTCATTTCTACCTCCCATCCACGCTCTATCACAAATTTCCGTAACCTCTCTAACCTTATACCCATTCGCCCAGCCCCCGCTTCCCCAGTCCTACTAACAGGAGCTCTGTGAAACGCGCTCACTCTGTCTGCAGCAAGCTTTCCTACATCCATGATCTTTTTGTTACTACCAAACTTTCCTTCCTCGCCATCACTGAAACCAGGCTCACCCCTTCTGACACAGCCACTCCTACTGCACTTTCATATGGTGGATTCCACCTTTCCCACACACCCCATGCAAGCATGGTGGAGGAGTTGGTTTTCTCCTGTCAGATAACTGCTCCTTCACCCCAATCCAATTACCACCCTCTATTACCCTCCCTTCCTTTGAGGTGCACTCTGTGTGCATCTACTCCCCCTCCAACCTCCAACTGGCTGTCATTTACCGCCCCCCAGGGCCTGCCACCGCCTTCTTTGACCACTTCACCACCTGGCTACTTCATTTCCTCTCCGCTGTTATCCCCACTATCATCTTGGGTGACTTCAACATCCCCATTGACACTTCCCTCTCAGCTGCCACTAAGCTTCTATCTCAAACTTCCTACTTTGGCCTCATTCAATGGTCTTCTACAGCCACCCACACAGATGGCCACACACTGGACCTCATCTTAAACAGCCTCTGCTCCCTATCTAACCTCTCTAACTCACCTCTCCCTCTTTCTGACCACAACCTACATTCTCTTCCCTTTCCACTTCTTGTCTACAATCCCCAACCCACAAACTTGCACACCCTCACAGAAATATTAAACACCGCGATCTACACTCACTCTCTGAATCCCTTCTCCCTCTTACAAAAATACTGTAAGTTGCCTATACATTGCGGATGCCACTCTATATAACACCACAATAGCTGTAGCTTTGGAATCTTGCAAATTTCACACATAGCTGTTGTGAATTCCGCTCTTGGGCTCCCTCCGGTGGTTGTAAGTGGCACTTTTGTGAGTTCTGCTCTTGGGCTCCCTCCGGTGGATTTAAGTGGAACTGCTGCTCCTTGGATTTAGCAGTCAGCAGCTGCTTTCACTGATCGTCTATTCTGGCTCAGCTATTTATCCTGGCTCTATCCTTCAGCTAGTGCCAGTTGTCAATGGTTCCTGCTTGGATTCACATCTCTCTTGGATTTCCCTGATATTCTGACCAGTTCAGCAAAGATAAGTCCTTGCTTTGTTTTTTTTGCTTTCCACTTGTTGTGGACTTAATCGTTCAGCACATTCTATGTTTTTTTTTCTAGTCCAGCTTGTCAGTATGGATTTATTCAGTTAAGCTGGAAGCTCTGGGAAGCATATTTACCCTCCGCACCTTTAGTCAGGTGTGGAGATTTTTGTAAACTCTGTGGTGGATTTTTCTAGTTTTTAATACTGACCGCACAGCATTCTGTCCTGTTCTATCTATCTAGCTAGATTGGCCACCTTTGCTACATCCTAGTTTCATTCTGTGTATGTCATTTCCCTCTCCACTCACAGTCAATATTTGTGGGGGGCTGTCTGTCCTTTGGACATTTTCTCTGAGGCAAGATAGCTTTCCTGTTTCTATCTTTAGGGGTAGTTAGTCCTCTGGCTGTGACGAGGTGTCTAGGGAGTGACAGGAACATCCCACGGCTACTTCTAGTGTTGTGTTAAGCTCAGGAACTGCGGTCAGTACAGGTACCACCTCCTCCAGAGCACGTCCCATGTTGATCCTAAACCACCAGTTCATAACACATAACAAAGTTCACAAAATCAACAGACAGCCCTGGCACACCAGCCTGACCAAAGAACTGAGGCGACCTTCCAGGGCTGCTGAGCGGAGATGGAAAAGATCCCACTCCAACAAGCACTTCATCGCATTCAAACAATCCCTCACTACTTTCAAGGCCACACTTGCCACAGCTAAACAAACCTACTTCTCATCTCTCCTTTCCTCCCTGTCTCAGAACCCTAAACAGTTATTCAACACCTTCCATTCTCTTCTCCGTCCCCCAGCACCTCCTCCCTTCCCGCTCATCTCAGCTGAAGATTTTGCCTCTTTTTTCAAGCAGAAGATTGATAACATCAGAGACAGTTTTGGTCGACAACCCCCAGAGCCCTTCATCCCAACTGCCCAGCCCTTCACCTCCAAAACTAACTTCTCCACTATTACAGACAATCGACTCTCAACTCTTCTCTCAAGATCGCATCTCACCACCTGTGCACTTGAACAATCCCATCCCACTTCATCCCAAACCTCGCCACATTCTTCACCCCAACCCTAACCCATCTCTTCAACCTATTACTAACAACTGATGTTTTCCCCTCAAGCTTTAAACATGCCTCAATCATACCTTGTTAGGAGTCGAGTTCCCACCGCTGCACAGGGGGAATCACGAACTATGTCTGCTGCAGTCTCTCTTTCAGCATCAGCCGCAGTGGAGCCTGCTCAGCGGAGACGTTGGTCCCAGTGTCTCGCTCAGTCTGATTCTGTGCAAAGGGTTACTGCTGCCTTTCCGGGCTCTGCCATTGTAGCCTGTACTGATCAGCGGCGAGCAGATGTCTCTGGGACTAAGTCCTGATTTTTCCCTTCTGACCATGCACAAAGGAAGACCTTTCAGTGGAGATCTGGGGTCACATGCTCAGGTACTGCAGCAGCTCCTATTGGTCCTCTAGGAAGGTCCTGAAGTTGCTCAGTTACTGTAGCAGTTCTCATTGGTCCTCTAGGAAGGTCCTGAACTTGCTGCAGCTATAAAAGGTTCGCATGGCCACACGGTGGTTAGTGGCGTCCACCAGAGCGGCACTGCATGCACTCTCGTGCTACTTTATTATTATTTCTGTTACGTGCGGTACTGCGGCCCTGTGACACAACAGGGTTCACTTCTTTCACACAGGGTGAAGCTAACCCGTGTGTGTATCCTCATTGCAATGCCATATAGTTCATCATTGCTTAGCAGCAGGTTCCATCTCTGCACGGTGGATCCCGAGCTGCGAACGCACCTTATTCCTTTTCTCTAATTATTTGGTGCGTTCCGTTAGCCCTAACACACCTATCCTCAAAAAGACCTCTCTTGACCCATCCTTTGTATCTAGCTATTGCCCTATATCACTTCTCCCCTGTGCCTCAAAACTACTGGAACAACAGGTCCATCTTGAACTGTCTTCCCATCTCTCTTCCTGCTCCCTCTTCGACCGCTTACAATCTGGCTTCCGGTCACACCACTCCACTGAAACTGCCCTAAGGTCACCAATGACCTATTAACCGCCAAGATCAAGTGACACTACTCTGCCCTCCTCCTGGACCTGTCCTTTTCCTTTGACACAGTGGATCATTTCCTATTACTACAGACCCTCTCATACCCTGGCATCACAAACTTGGCCCTATCCTGGATCTAATCATGCCTAACAGACCGGACATTCACCATCTCCCACTCAAACACCACCACCTCACCTCGCCCCCTATCTGTCGAAGTCCTGCATGGTTCAGTCCTAGGGCCCCTGCTCTTCTCCATTTACACCTTTGGCCTGGGACAGCTCATAGAATCTCATGACTTTCAGTATCATCTCTATGCTGATGACACACAGATCTACATCTCTGGACCAGATATCACCACCCTACTAACCAGAATCCCTCAATGTCTGTCCGCTATTTCATCCTTCTTCTCAGCTAGATTTCTAAAACTTAGCATGGACAAAACAGAATTCATCTTTCCCCCACCTCACGTGACTTAACCATTACAGTAAATGGCTGCCCAATCTCCCCAATCCCACAAGCTTGCTGCCTTGGGGGAATATCCAAGCCCTTTTCACTTTCTGCCACTTTCAACTCAAAAATATTTCACAGATCCATACATTCCTAAACCAAGAATCTGCAAAAACCCTAGTCCATGCCCTCATCATCTCCAGCCTTGACTACTGCAACCTCCTGTTCTTTGGCCTCCCCTCGAACACTCTTGCACCCTTTCAATCCATCCTAAACTCTGCTGCTCGTCTAATCCACCTGTACTCCTGCTATTCCCCGGCCTCTCCCCTCTGTCCTTCACTAGCTCCCCATTGCCAAGAGTCTCCAGTACAAAACCCTAACCATGACATACAAAGCCATCCACAACCTGTCTCCTCCATACATCTGTGACCTCGTCTCCCGGTACTTACCTGCACACAACCTCTGATCCTCACAAGAACTCCTTCTCTACTTCCCTCTTATATCCTCTTCCCACAATCGCATACAAGATTTCTCTCGCGCATCACCCCTACTCTGGAACTCTCTACCACAACATATCAGACTCTCGCCTACCATCGAAACCTTCAAAAATAACCTGAAGACCCACCTCTTCCGACAAGCCTACAACCTGCAGTAACCACTGATCGACCAAACCGCTGCATGACCAGCTCTACCCTCACCTATTGTATTCTCACCCATCCCTTGTAGATTGTGAGCCCTCGTGGGCAGGGTCCTCTCTCCAACTGTACCTGTCAGGACTTGTATTGTTTAAAAGATTATTGTACTTGTTTTTATTATGTATACCCCTCCTCACATGTAAAGCGCCATGGAATAAATCATGCTATAATAATAAATAGTTATATATATATATATATATAAAGTGAAAAAATTGGAACAGCATCAAATTACTACCTTACAAGGCATGCAGAGCTCTTCCGACCAGCAATCCAATGGTCAAAAAGTAATAAGCTCAAAAAAAAGGAAAAGCAGCACAAAATAATTGAAAAAAAGTGGACTTTAATGCCTGAACGGCGTGGCAACGTTTTGGATGTGTTATCCTTTGTCAATCCTTTGGCTTGACAAAGTATAACACATCCGAAACGTTGCCACGCCGTTCAGGCATTAAAGTCCACTTTTTTTCAATTATTTTGTGCTGCTTTTCCTTTTTTTTGAGTATATGTATATATATATATATATATATATATATATATATATATATATATATATATATATATATATATATCTCCAGCATGGATACTTATGAAACTTTAAAAATCACTTTATTGAAAGATTTGTCTTCATTAATAAAAAAAAAAACAAGTAGGTGGCTTCAAAATCCAAGCATTTTTCAAATCTATCTTCCTGCATTTAGCTGCATTCATATCAGAACAAACTCTTTTGTCGTAAAGATAATGGCAGTGAAAGGACTAGCTCACCACCTCTGTTTCACAAACTCTGGGGATGAAATGCTGTGAGAGATTGTTCCAATAGGCATAAAACTTAGAAGAGGAAACAGGCATTGACCCTTTCACTGCCAGCATTTGTACTCTAAATGAGAAAATGGGAAAGGCAAATGTTTTCGGGCCACTCACATGCAACTTTATTTACAGAAATTAAGACAAATCGCCCAATAAAGTGAGTTGCAAAGTTTAATAACTTTCCATGCTAGACAAAAAACTAAAAAATAAAAATAAATAAAAGTTTAGTTACTCTTTAACAAATTATTTTTTAACAATGTACTATAGAAATCAAGCCTTTTATGCTTAACTACACAATTTCTAGTTATCCATTCTATAATTTACACATATTTTACCAAGCCGTAGTGTGGGGTCTTACTATATGAGCAGCTTAGCCTTTTGTCTCCTTTTGACTATATCACTGCTATTATACTGGGTTTTGTTATTTTCACAGGGACGTTAGAAATGTATTCATAGATATGTTTCTGACATTACCATTCTCAATAATTGCCTATTCATTCTAAATGCTCTAATTAAAGATCTATTTCCTTCATTTTTATTGCTGTTGCCAGGTACTGTACTTGTAATCACACAATCTAATAATCCAGCAATACAGTAGTACAGGTACTACAAGCTCTACATTTACAGACTTCTTTGCTAAAGATAGTGAACCCATGTTTAAAAGGTAGTTCACCTAGAATGAGGAATCAGTTAAAATTAATACCATTCATATCACCTAATGATGATAATATCCCCCATTTATGCCTAAAGAGTAGCAGTCATGCATGCACAGTATCAGTCGGCCCATAATGAAAGCACAACATTGTATAAGGTTGGTGTTTTTTCAGTATGTAGCATTTTTTACAAAAGACTTACTGTAAATTGTTTCATGTTCTTAGGTAAAAAAAAGTATTTCTTACACTTTTTGGCTGCATTTCATTTTTTTCACTTTACAATCGTGTGACTTTAAAGGAAAACTGTCAGGTCCCCCATGCCCTTCAACCCAGCAGCATTCACCAATGTATGATTAATCTCCCTGCCTAACCATCCTTGTATAACGTAATTCATAACCAGCCCTGTAGAACATAATTCAGTTAAATAAACGCTTTCAAAAACATTTATATTGTCCCCATCTCCTATGCTACCCGGCTTCAAAAACCCATTGACGCTGCGAAAATGAGCGGCACGCATGAACTAGATTTACATAAGCTGGCGATTCAGTTGGCTAATGCGAATTAGGTTATCACACCCACAGGGGCATGATAGCATGGACAGAGGGCCAACTAGTCTGGGGCAACTAACACCTTATCATCTAGTCAAAGACCTCTTCAACGTAGGAAGCGGAGAAATTATAAATTCTTTTTTAAAGCATTTATTTAACTGAATTACATTATACCGGGCTGTTAGACAGGCAGTTTAACCATACATACGTAGGGGAATGCTGCTGGGTTGGAGGGCATGAATGACCTGACATGTTCCCTTTAAGTAGTGTCCTTGAATGTATGGTGGGTAGGGTTGAGCGACTTTGACTTTTTTAGGGTCGAGTCGTGTTTCGCGAAACCCGACTATCTGAAAAGTCGAGTCGGGCGAAATCGGCCGATTACTGCGAAAAGTCGGGGATCGGCCGGAACACGAAACCCAATGCATGTCAATGGTGAAAAATCTCTCTCTCTCTCTCTCTCCGTCCCAGCACAGGAAAATCTCGTGTTACACATTGCAAATCCCCACTGCGCACAAGCGATAAAATGGCGATAGGCATGCACGCCCCTAACCCCTATGTCATCACTCTCCCCACGCTCCTTCATTGGCTGAAAAAATGACGCTAAACGCGTCATACAAAACGCGACTTTGGCGCCAAGATCGCGTTCCGCATGACCGATCCCACACTGGGATCGGGTCAGGTTTCATGAAACCCGACTTAGCCAAAAGTCGGCGACTTTTGAATTTGTCCGATCCGTTTCGCTCAACCCTAATGGTGGGAGATATGTAATGTGAAAATCAATAACAAGATTTGTGTTAAGATCCATATGTAGCACATTCATTGTTGCCAAATCCAAGGTGGAAATATTTGCCACTTAAGAATCCATCATAGGGCATGTGACAATTTGTTTCCACAGGCATCCTGCAAAGTGGTTTTGCTTCCAGGGTCATCTTCACTGGTTGCTGACATGCTCCAGGAGTGCCTGAGTATCCTGTAAAGGTGGTTTCCTTCCACAATAGGAGTGAGCACAAATGACAAAAGCCTCTTCAGCTCACCTAAAGTAATCAGGGTGTAACGTAAATATCGAACATGCTGTAGAGTTAATATCACTTAGTTTTTAACCACTAAACAAATGTAGGTAACTGCCAATCATCTCTGTCATACTTTACCAACCGAACCTCAGTGCCAAATATTGAGAGAAACTGTGGTAATGATTATAGCTTATGCCTTCTCAGGTATAAAGTATTCATTATATTCTACTGACATTTTTCTGGTATGACTTGTTAGCTACAGTATGCCATCCTCGAGAGTGGTATCCAGATGGGTCAAAAGCCACATTCTAGTGGATGATCAATGCACAGTGGATTCCACAAGGCTGACAGACTATGAAAGCCACCGAGACCAGAGTGGGAGATTATCATTCCAATATCAATGGTAGAAGATAGTGGAAGTTTGCATCAGTATTTTAACACAATCCTACATATATCTACATCTCCTTCTCTACTCCTCTGTCATCTCTTCCTCCCACTACCGCATCCAAGACTTCTGTGCTTCCCCTATACTCTGGAACTCTCTACCCCAACACATCAGGCTCTCGCCTACCACGGAAACCTTCAAAAAGAAACTGAAGACTCACCTCTTCTGTCAAGCTTACAAGCTGCAGTGATCCTCAGTCTACTGAACCGCCGCATGACCAGCTCTACCCTCTCCTAGTGTATCCTCACCCATTCCCTGTAGACTATGAGCCCTTGCAGGCAGGGTCCTCTCTCCTCCTGTACTTGTGTGTGCCTTGTATTACTCATGTTTATTGTACTTGTCTAAATTTGCCCCATTCACATGTAAAGCGCCATGGAATAAATGGCGCTATAAAAATGTATAATAATATATATACACTCACCGGCCACTTTATTAGGTACACCTGTCCAACTTCTTGTTAACACTTAATTTCTAATCAGCCAATCACATGGCGGCAACTCAGTGCATTTAGGCATGTAGACATGGTAAAGACAATCTCCTGCAGTTCAAACCGAGCATCAGTATGGGGAAGAAAGGTGATTTGAGTGCCTTTGAACGTGGCATGGTTGTTGGTGCCAGAAGGGCTGGTCTGAGTATTTCAGAAACTGCTGATCTACTGGGATTTTCACGCACAACCATCTCTAGGGTTTACAGAGAATGGTCCGAAAAAGAAAAAAAATCCAGTGAGCGGCAGTTCTGTGGGCGGAAATGCCTTGTTGATGCCAGAGGTCAGAGGAGAATGGGCAGACTGGTTCGAGCTGATAGAAAGGCAACAGTGACTCAAATCGCCACCCGTTACAACCAAGGTAGGCCTAAGAGCATCTCTGAACGCACAGTGCGTCGAACTTTGAGGCAGATGGGCTACAGCAGCAGAAGACCACACCGGGTACCACTCCTTTCAGCTAAGAACAGGAAACTGAGGCTACAATTTGTACAAGCTCATCGAAATTGGACAGTAGAAGATTGGAAAAACGTTGCTTGGTCTGATGAGTCTCGATTTCTGCTGCGACATTCGGATGGTAGGGTCAGAATTTGGCGTAAACAACATGAAAGCATGGATCCATCCTGCCTTGTATGGAGCATCTTTGGGATGTGCGGCCGACAAATCTGCGGCAACTGTGTGATGCCATCATGTCAATATGGACCAAAATCTCTGAGGAATGCTTCCAGCACCTTGTTGAATCTATGCCACGAAGAATTGAGGCAGTTCTGAAGGCAAAAGGGGGTCCAACCCGTTACTAGCATGGTGTACCTAATAAAGTGGCCGGTGAGTGTATATATATATATATATATATATATATATATATATATATATATATATACACACACATACAGTAGGTTATCTAGATGTACAGATAGATAAACACTAGTGTTGAGCAATACCGTCCGATACTTGAAAGTATCGGTATCGGAAAGTATCGGCCGATACCGGCAAAGTATCGGATCTAATCTGATACCGATACCCGATACCAATACAAGTCAATGGGACTCAAGTATCGGACGGTATCCCTGATGGTTCCCAGGGTCTGAAGGAGAGGAAACTCTCCATGTGGCCACATGGGCGGCACGCGACCAATCAGAAGCCGTGACGTCACGGAAGGAAGGAAAAGCGCGCATTTTAAGCAAACAACGCTGCCGGTTCCCTCGGTGAGGTCCAGGCTGCGTCGGAGAGGTGAGTATAGCAATATTTTTTATTTTAATTCTTTCTTTTACACATTAATGTTGTTTCGATACCGATACCCGATGCCACAAAAGTATTGGATCTCGGTATCGGAATTCCGATACAGCAAATATCGGCCGATACCCGATACTTGCGGTATCGGAATGCTCAACACTAATAAACACACACATCTCTTACTATTTTAACACTGGACATTTGCAGTCAGTACAGAAGACTTCAGTGAGAGAAAGCAATGAACATGAAATGCTAATGCTGTTTCCTCAGACATGACTTGCATGAGATTAGGAGGGACACGCTTGTCGTTTACCACCTGGTTGTAAGTTAAGTACCACACAGACAATGCATACCATAAGTTTAGAAGCTGTGAAATAAAATGTTAATGGACAGAGAATCTAAAGAGTCATTTGGTATCTGGCATTTGTGTGTGAACTGAGACAGCCTGAGGTGAAACCTTTTTTTTTTCCAAATTTCAAAGTGTATTTGCAGCAATATGCAATGGATTGGATCCAAAGTAAAGCCCGGGGCACTGAAAGTGTGCTGTGTTTTTATTTTGGATAGCAATGAATGAACTATTTAATTCTATGGATTTTTTAAATAAGATTTTATCAGTAAACTTCAGCAAGCGTTAAACAATAGGAACAGCTTTTAAAGGTATGTTTACATATACACTTAATTTCTGTTTCCAAATTCAATGTTGCATAAAATAACATCATAAACCCACTGTGACTACAAAGGTACTGGCAATCAATTTACAGAGAAAGTGATGAATCAATTTGAAGCCACTGCATCAATAGTGTTTCCCTAATATAATATTTTAAGAATGAAAACTACTTAATTAAATTCTTCATATTCTTGGCAGCAATGATGTAGAATAGTGTCAGTTGTATCTTCTAGCACATGAATGCAACTCATGTTTGCTTGCAGTATATTGTAACAATATGTAGAGAAACGTCTATAGACTGTTGCAGATTTTAGCTTTCAGCAGAATCATCAGCACTCAGACATTGTGGAAGAATGATACTTGGTACATATAGCAACCATTATCTTCATCACCACAATATAGAAATTTACAGGAAGAAAAATTGACACAATAAACCTAAAATAGCACACAGAAAGTGCAGTCTAAGCATGAGTTACACACGTCAGCAATCCCAATGTAATTTGCGATCTGCTTAAGATAGGTCCCTCAACCTAAGCCATCAGCTGTACTTCAACATTGACTACGAGAGAAGAGACTATTTATCCAAGTGGAATTCAGTTGCACTAATATTTTATAAATATACATATTCACTAAAATGCAGATTTGTTTCTTCATTGCTTCCATGCAAACTCAACAAAAGTGTTGCTACTTTGCTCAATTGTAAAGGACCATCAAAAGCTGCATTAGAACATTACCATTCAAAATGAAATACTGCCAGCCCTACCTGGTGAGGAACGAAAGTGCAAAGAAGTGAGCAGTAACATGAGTATAAGTATTTCTTCTAGTTTTTATATCTTATGATTAGTATGCTCTGAGGTCTGGAAAAACCACAGAGCATAATAAGCGGCGACCCTACCTCCTATGACCCCATTCCACCACAACAGCCCCCCTTCCCGGTAAGCTACATTCTGACTACAAGGCACACCTCCATTTTCCTCCCATTTTTTAAGGCAAAAAGTGCGTCTTACAATCTGAAATAGATGATATGCACTATGTAAATATGTGCTCAATGCTTATTTCAATTGCTCTATAAGAGATTCTAATATATTTTGCAGTAGAAAAAGGTGAAACTATCTGCCTAATCATTAGAAGATTCTAAGCACAGCAGATTGTCCATAAAATAAATGTTACTGATAAGACTGGATTGCAATCTAGATGCAAAGGTTAGGTTGTGCCAGTCCCCTAGTTGTTGCTTAGGGTTGAATAGCACCTGTTATATGTTACAGAACTTCCAAGCAAAGCAGTAGATGGAGAGATGGGCCTACTTTAGCATTTGTTGCATTAAGGGACACAGTGGGTACGGAAAGTATTCAGACCCCTTTAAATTTTTCACTCTTTGTTTCATTGTAGCCATTTGGTAAATTAAAAAAAGTTCATTTTTTTCTCAATAATGTACACTCTGCACCCCATCTTGAATGAAAAAACTAAAATGTAGAAATTTTTGCAAATTCATTTAAAAAAGAAAAACTGAAATATCACATGGTCATAAGTATTCAGACTCTTTGCTCAGACACTCATATTTAAGTCACATGCTGTCCACTTTCTTGTGATCCTCCTTGAGATGGTTCTACTCCTTTATTGGAGTCCAGCTGTGTTTAATTAAACTGATAGGACTTGATTTGGAAAGGCACACACCTGTCTATATAAAACCTCACAGCTCACAGTGCATGTTAGACCATATGAGAATCATAAGGTCAAAGGAACTGGCCAAGAAGCTCAGAGACGGAATTGCTGCAAGGCACATATCTGGCCAAGGTTAGAATAGAATTTCTGCAGTTCTCAAGGTTCCTAAGAGCACAGTGGCCTCTATAATCCTTAAATGGAAGAAGTTTGGGGCCAACAGAAGTCTTTCTAGACCTGGACATCCAGCCAAACTGAGCAATCATGGGAGAAGAGCCTTGGTGCGAGATATAAACAAGAACCCCAAGATCACTGTGACTGAGCTCCAAAGATGTAGTAGGGAGATGGGAGAAAATTCCACAAAGTCAACTTTCACTGCAGCTCTCCACCAGTCGGGCCTTTATGGCCGAGTGGCCCGGCGGAAGCCTCTCCTAAGTGCAAGACATATGAAAACCCGCATAGAGTTTGCTAAAAAACACATGAAGAGCTCTCAGACTATGAGAAATAAGATTCTCTCGTCTGATCAGACAAAGATAGAACATTCTGTTGTTAATTTTAAGTGGTATGTGTGGAGAAAACCAGGCACTGCTCATCACCGGCCCAATACAATCCCAACAGTGAAACATGGTGGTGACAGCATCATGCTATGGGGGTGTTTTTTAGCTGCAGGGACAGGACGACTGGTTGCCATGGAAAGAAACATGAATGCAGCCAAGTACAGAGATATCCTGGATGAAAACCTTTTCCAGAGTTCTCTGGACTTGAGACTTGGCCAAAGGTTCACCTTTGTTGTGACCCCAGTGGACAGGGTCTCAGAGGAACGTGTAAGTCTGCGAGATACAAAAATCCAGCTCATAGGGCTGTGGGAACTGGGTTGACCAAATAGCTACTCCTAACGCCAACACTAGAAGTAGCTGGGGATCATGCCTACGGTGATCGCTAGATGACTCGCGGCAGCCGGAGAATCTAACTACCCCTAGGAGAAGAAAACAAAGACCTCTCTTGCCTCCAGAGAAAAAGACCCCAAAGCAAGATACAAGCCCCCCACAAATAATAACGGTGAGGTAAGAGGAAATGACAAACACAGAAATGAACCAGGTTCAGCAAAGAGAGGCCAGCTTACTAATAGCAGAATATAGCAAGATAACTTATCGGGTCAACAAAAACCCTATAAAAATCCACGCTGGAGATTCAAGAACCCCCGAACCGTCTAACGGTCCGGGGGGAGAACACCAGCCCCCTAGAGCTTCCAGCAAAGGTCAGGATACAGATTGGAACAAGCTGGACAAAAATACAAAACAAAACAAAACAAAAGCAAAAAGCAAGGAAGCAGACTTAGCTTGAAATACAGGAACCAGGATCATAGGACAAGAGCACAACAGATTAGCTCTGATTTCAACGATGCCAGGCATAGAACTGAAGGTCCAGGGAGCTTATATAGCAACGCCCCTGAACTAACGGCCCAGGTGAGCATATAGGAGAAGACAGACGCTCCAGAGTAAAATCACTAATGACCACTAGAGGGAGCAAAAAGCAAATTCACAACAGTACCCCCCCCTTAGTGAGGGGTCACCAAACCCTCACCACGACCACCAGGGCGATCAGGATGAGCGGCGTGAAAGGCACGAACTAAATCGGCCGCATGAACATCAGAGGCGACCACCCAGGAATTATCTTCCTGACCATAGCCCTTCCACTTGACCAGGTACTGAAGCCTCCGCCTGGAGAGACGAGAATCCAAGATCTTCTCCACCACGTACTCCAACTCGCCCTCAACCAACACCGGAGCAGGAGGCTCAGCAGAAGGAACCACAGGCACAATGTACCGCCGCAACAAGGACCTATGAAACACGTTGTGGATAGCAAACGACACAGGAAGATCCAGGCGAAAGGATACAGGATTAAGGATTTCCAATATCTTGTGAGGACCAATAAAACGAGGTTTAAATTTGGGAGAGGAAACCTTCATAGGAACAAAGCGGGAAGAAAGCCACACCAAATCCCCAACACGTAGTCGGGGACCCACACCGCGGCGGCGGTTGGCAAAGCGCTGAGCCCTCTCCTGTGACAACTTCAAGTTGTCCACCACAAGATTCCAGATCCGCTGCAACCTATCCACCACAGAATCCACCCCAGGGCAGTCAGAAGGTTCCACATGACCCGAAGAAAAACGAGGGTGGAAACCAGAGTTGCAGAAAAACGGCGAAACCAAGGTGGCGGAACTAGCCCGATTATTAAGGGCAAACTCAGCCAACGGCAAGAAGGTCACCCAATCGTCCTGATCAGCAGAGACAAAACACCTCAAATAAGCCTCCAAAGTCTGATTAGTTCGCTCCGTCTGTCCATTAGTCTGAGGATGGAAAGCAGACGAAAACGACAAGTCAATGCCCATCCTACTACAAAAGGATCGCCAGAATCTGGAAACGAACTGGGATCCTCTGTCTGACACAATATTCTCAGGGATGCCGTGCAAACGAACCACGTTCTGGAAAAACACAGGAACCAGATCGGAAGAGGAAGGCAGCTTAGGCAAAGGAACCAAATGGACCATCTTGGAGAAGCGATCACATATCACCCAGATAACAGACATGCCTTGAGACACCGGAAGATCAGAAATGAAATCCATGGAGATATGTGTCCAAGGTCTCTTAGGGACAGGCAAGGGCAAGAGCAACCCGCTGGCACGAGAACAGCAAGGCTTAGCTCGAGCACAAGTCCCACAGGACTGTACAAATGACCGCACATCCCTAGACAAGGAAGGCCACCAAAAGGATCTGGCCACCAGATCTCTGGTGCCAAAAATTCCTGGGTGACCTGCCAACACCGAGGAATGAACCTCGGAAATGACTCTGCTGGTCCACTTATCAGGCACAAACAGTCTGTCAGGTGGACAAGAATCAGGCCTATCAGCCTGAAATCTCTGCAACACACATCGCAGATCTGGAGATATAGCTGACAAGATAATACCATCCTTAAGAATACCAACAGGTTCAGCGACTCCAGGAGCATCAGGCACAAAGCTCCTGGAAAGAGCATCGGCCTTCACATTTTTTGAACCTGGTAAATACGAGACAACAAAGTCAAAACGGGAGAAAAACAATGACCAGCGGGCCTGTTTAGGATTCAGGCGTTTAGCAGACTCGAGATACATCAGATTTTTGTGATCAGTCAAGACCACCACACGATGCTTAGCACCCTCGAGCCAATGACGCCACTCCTCAAATGCCCATTTCATGGCCAACAACTCCCGATTGCCCACATCATAATTTCGCTCCGCAGGCAAAAACTTCCTAGAGAAAAAGGCGCAAGGTCTCATAACAGAGCAACCAGGGCCTCTCTGTGACAAAACGGCCCCTGCTCCAATCTCTGAAGCATCCACCTCAACCTGAAAGGGAAGCGAGACATCAGGCTGGCACAAAACAGGCGCCGAAGTAAACCGACGTTTCAACTCCTGGAAAGCCTCCACGGCAGCAGGAGCCCAATTAACCACATCGGAGCCCTTCTTGGTCATATCCGTCAAAGGTTTCACAATGCTAGAAAAGTTAGCGATAAAACGACGGTAGAAGTTAGCGAAACCCAAGAACTTCTGAAGACTCTTAACTGACGAGGGCTGAGTCCAATCAAGAATAGCTCGGACCTTGACTGGGTCCATCTCCACAGCAGAAGGGGAAAAAATGAACCCCAAAAAGGGAACCTTCTGTACACCAAAAAGACACTTTGAGCCCTTGACAAACAAAGAATTTTCACGCAAAATTTTAAAGACCATCCTGACCTGCTCCACATGCGAGTCCCAATTATCAGAAAAAAACAGAATATCATCCAGATAAACGATCAAAAATTTATCCAGATAGTTCCGGAAAATGTCATGCATAAAGGACTGAAAAACTGAAGGGGCATTAGAGAGCCCAAAAGGCATCACCAAGTACTCAAAATGACCTTCGGGCGTATTGAATGCGGTTTTCCATTCATCCCCCTGCTTAATGCGCACAAGGTTGTACGCACCACGAAGGTCTATCTTGGTAAACCACTTGGCACCTTTAATCCGGGCAAACAAGTCAGACAACAGCGGCAAAGGATACTGAAATTTGACAGTGATCTTATTTAAAAGCCGATAGTCAATACAAGGCCTCAAAGATCCGTCCTTTTTAGCCACAAAAAAGAATCCCGCACCAAGAGGGGAAGAAGACGGACGGATGTGTCCTTTCTCCAGAGACTCCTTGATATATGAACGCATAGCGGTATGTTCAGGTATCGACAGATTAAACAGTCTTCCCTTAGGAAATTTACTGCCTGGAATCAAATCTATTGCACAGTCACATTCCCTATGAGGAGGCAATGCACTGGACCTGGACTCGCTAAAGACATCCTGATAATCAGACAAATACTCCGGAACTTCCGAAGGCGTAGAAGAAGCAATAGACACAGGCAGGGAATCCTCATGAATACCACGACAGCCCCAACTAGACACTGACATAGCCTTCCAGTCAAGGACTGGATTATGGGTCTGTAACCATGGCAGCCCCAAAACAACCAAATCATGCATTTTATGTAGAACGAGAAAACGTATCACCTCGCGGTGTTCAGGAGTCATGCACATGGCAACCTGTGTCCAATACTGCGGCTTATTTTCTGCCAATGGCGTAGCATCAATACCCCTAAGAGGGATAGGATTTTCTAATAGTTCAAGAATAAAACCACAACGCTTAGCAAATGAGAGATCCATAAGACTCAGGGCAGCACCTGAATCTACAAAGGCCATGACAGGATAAGATGACAGTGAGCAAATCAAAGTTACAGACAGAATAAACTTAGGATGCAAATTACCAACGGTGACAGGACTAACAACCTTAGATATACGTTTAGAGCATGCTGAGATAACATGTGTAGAATCACCACAGTAGTAGCACAAGCCATTCCGGCGTCTATGAATTTTCCTCTCATTTCTAGTCAGGATTCTATCACATTGCATCAAATCAGGTGTCCGTTCAGACAACACCATGAGGGAATTTGTGGTTTTTCTATCACATTGCATCACATCAGGTGTCTGTTCAGACAACAACATGAGGGAATTTGCGGTTTTGCGCTCCCGCAACCGCCGGTCAATTTGAATAGCCAGGGACATGGTATCATTCAGACCTGTGGGAATGGGAAAACCCACCATAACATTCTTAATGGCCTCAGAAAGGCCATTTCTAAAATTAGCGGCCAGTGCACACTCGTTCCAATGTGTCAGCACGGACCATTTCCGAAATTTTTGGCAATACACCTCAGCCTCGTCCTGGCCCTGAGACATAGCCAGCAAGGCTTTCTCTGCTTGAATCTCAAGATTGGGTTCCTCATAAAGTAAACCGAGCGCCAGAAAAAACGCATCAATATCAGCCAATGCCGGATCTCCTGGCGCCAACGAAAAAGCCCAATCTTGAGGGTCACCCCGTAAGAATGAAATAACAATTTTTACTTGTTGAGCAGAGTCTCCAGACGAACAAGGTTTCAGGGACAAAAACAATTTACAATTATTCCTGAAATTCCTAAACTTAAATCGGTCTCCTGAAAACAGTTCAGGAATCGGAATCTTGGGTTCAGACCTAGGATTTCTGGTAACATAATCTTGTATACCCTGCACACGAGCGGCAAGCTGGTCCACACTTGTAATCAAGGTCTGGACATTCATGTCTGCAGCAAGCTTAAGCCACTCTGAGGTAAAGGGGAAAAGAAAAAAAAAAAAAATGAGAGAGGGAAAAAAAAACTCAAAATTTTCTTTCTTATAATCCCACTTCTGCAATGCATTAAACATTTAATACTGTCCTGGCATACTGTTGTGACCCCAGTGGACAGGGTCTCAGAGGAACGTGTAAGTCTGCGAGATACAAAAATCCAGCTCATAGGGCTGTGGGAACTGGGTTGACCAAATAGCTACTCCTAACGCCAACACTAGAAGTAGCCGGGGATCATGCCTACGGTGATCGCTAGATGACTCGCGCCAGCCGGAGAATCTAACTACCCCTAGGAGAAGAAAACAAAGACCTCTCTTGCCTCCAGAGAAAGGGACCCCAAAGCAAGATACAAGCCCCCCACAAATAATAACGGTGAGGTAAGAGGAAATGACAAACACAGAAATGAACCAGGTTCAGCAAAGAGAGGCCAGCTTACTAATAGCAGAATATAGCAAGATAGCTTATCTGGTCAACAAAAACCCTATAAAAATCCACGCTGGAGATTCAAGAACCCCCGAACCGTCTAACGGTCCGGGGGGAGAACACCAGCCCCCTAGAGCTTCCAGCAAAGGTCAGGATACAGATTGGAACAAGCTGGACAAAAATACAAAACAAAACAAAAGCAAAAAGCAAGGAAGCAGACTTAGCTTGAAATACAGGAACCAGGATCATAGGACAAGAGCACAACAGATTAGCTCTGATTTCAACGATGCCAGGCATAGAACTGAAGGTCCAGGGAGCTTATATAGCAACGCCCCTGAACTAACGGCCCAGGTGAGCATATAGGAGAAGACAGACGCTCCAGAGTAAAATCACTAATGACCACTAGAGGGAGCAAAAAGCAAATTCACAACACACCTTCCAACAAGACAATGACCCTAAGCACGCAGCCAAAATAACAAAGGAGTGGCTTCAAAACAACTCTGTGACCATTCTTGACTGGCCAGCCAGAGCCCTGACCTAAACCCAATTGAGCATCTCTGGAGAGACCTGAAAATGGCTGTCCACCAGAGGGTTTTTTTTCAGTCAAGATGGGGTGCAGAGTGTACATTAATGAGAAAAAAGGAACTTTTTGGAATTTACCAAATGACTGCAATGAAGCAAAGAGTGACAAATTTAAAGGGTTCTGAATACTTTCCGTACTCACTGTATTTGCTTCTGGGCTTAGCCAATAGTGATGAGCTTACTTCTCATACAGTGCAGGCAGTAAAGGTACCGTCACACTAAACGATATCGCTAGCGATCCGTGACGTTGCAGCATCCTGGCTAGCGATATCGTTTAGTTTGACACGCAGCAGCGATCAGGATCCTGCTGTGATATCGCTGGTCGTTGAACAAAGTTCAGAACTTTATTTGGTCGTCAGACCGGCGTGTATCGTCGTGTTTGACACCAAAAGCAACGATACCAGCGATGTTTTACACTGGTAACCAGGGTAAACATCGGGTTACTAAGCGCAGGGCCGCGCTTAATAACCCGATGTTTACCCTGGTTACCAGTGTAAAATGTAAAAAAACAAACTACATACTCACCTTCGCGTCCCCCGGCGTCCGCTTCCCACACTGACTGAGCGCCGTAAAGTGAAAGTACAGCACAGTGGTGACGTCACCGCTCTGCTGTTAGGGCCGGCGCTCAGTCAGTGCAGGAAGCGGACGCCGGGGGACGCGAATGTAAGTATGTACTGTTTGTTTTTTTTACATTTTACGCTGGTAACCAGGGTAAACATCGGGTTACTAAGCGCGGCCCTGCACTTAGTAACCCGATGTTTACCCTGGTTACCCGGGGACCTCGGCATCGTTGGTCGCTGGAGAGCGGTCTGTGTGACAGCTCTCCAGCGACCAAACAGCGACGCTGCAGCGATCAGCATCGTTGTCTGTATCGCTGCAGCGTCACTTAGTGTGAAGGTACCTTAAGCTCAGTGCTGATTGTCTTGCTTTGTTTCTCTTCCCTATTGCTGCAGTCAACTTGTGTCCAGGACCATGCAGAGAAGCAGTACAGATGCACTGTTAATTCATTAGATGGGCCCACAGGGCACACTAGACAAAATAAAGCAAGCTAGAAATGAGTGCACATGGGATACGAGGTTCTGCTTTTGTTAGCACCTGAAGAATGTAAGAATTGTAAGAACACTTGAAGGTGAAGAAGTGCACACGTCAAGACTACAATTATAATACTTTTACTAATATATTAAAGGATCAAAGTTGCATACAATGATGTGAAATAACCTAACAAAAAGCTAAAAATGCATAAACCACATAAGGTGTGCTCAAGATGTACTGGTCTGTATAAATATACTGCATATAACTATACAGGTTAGGACATGTATATGGATATACCTAAATAAAATGGGAATGTTGGTGATATCAGCTTCCTGTTTGTGGCACATTAGTATATGGGAGGTGGAAAACTTTTCAGGATGGGTGGTGACCATGGTGGCCATTTTGAAGTCGCCATTTTGTATCCAATTTTGTTTTTTCCAATGGGAAGAGGGTCATGTGACACATCAAACTTATTGAGAATTTCACAAGAAAAACAATGATGAGGCAAAATTTTTTGGGTGGGCCATTTATATTGATACACCTAAATAACATGGAAATGGTGACAGTTTTCTTGCGTAGGGTGTCTTGCATTGAAATCTGCTGCAATGACCAGGGTACTGTGTTCACCAGACATCAACACAATTTCTATCCGCTCCTTACGTGTTAACATCTGTGACATGTCAATGGCTGTAACCAAATAGAAACTTGTAAATAACTCATGAAAGAGTAAAGTTATGTTAAAACCAAGCACATCATTGTTTGTCTTGTGAAATGCTCAATAAGTTTGATGTGTTGCATGACCCTCTTCCCATTGGAAAAAATAAAGTTGGGTCCAAAATGGCCAACTTCAAAATGGCTGCCATGGTCAACACCCATCTTGAAAAGTTTTCCCCCTCCCATATACTAATGTGCCACAAACAGGAAGTTGATATCACCAACCATTCCCATTTTATTTAGGTGTATCCATATACATGGCCCACCCTGTACATGTCTGTTTAACAGCGTGTGTGTACTTAATTGTGCCTGTGTCTGATAAAGCATATTTAGAAGAGATGATCATATTTGTCAAGATTCAAATTTAACAAATTGTGTGAATTTCCCTGGGAAATTTGATTCACAGTGAATTTACTGTATTCTCCAGAAATTGAATGTCCATTATAGTGGTCTGGGTCCTCTTCAGACCCCAGGGCATAATAAATGTAAGGTGTAGAAAAAAACTAATACTCACCTCTGAGCTCACCTCTCCAGCTGCCTAAAGTGCTTAATGCCCCCTCCCAACCCCTCCATCTGGTCCTCTTCCTCCGCTGGGCACTGAAACACAGCCTCTTTAGGCCAGGACTTGTGGCCGCAACAGTAAATGGAGATGTCATTGCTTCAAATGCCAGTGCAAATAATGTCAGACAACTCCTTTAGAAATGGATATTTACTCAAGGGTCAATGGTATATGCTAAATTTCTACAGCCAGCTCACACTAGATCCTAAGGTGAATTCCTAAGTATAATCTATATTTTTTTCCGTATTTTTTTACTCTACTGGATGCAAACTTTGCAAAATACGCAGTCTCATTGTAAGCAAGAATAAAAATTATGCCACTCCTTTCAATTTAAATAAATTGAGGCAATCATTAACTAGTAGATAATTTCATATTTAAATCAAATTTAGAAGTAAACTACACAAACAACAGGAAAAATGGGAAAAAGAAAAAGATGGTGATACGTTACAAATAAAAACAAATAATGAGTCTGTTAATGGCCCTTTAAAGAAAATTATACTTACTGTGCACAAGATTGAAATGGCAGGTTATATGCTAATATATGCACAAAAGAAAAAGTAATTACAGGTAGGCAGAGCTAAATGAATGATTACGATAGCTAAATGAGCATCTAAAAGATGTAAATTCAAGGAAAAAATCTGAAAAAGACTAATTATAAGGGCATAGAAATTTCTTACAGGAAAATGTGTTTTCTTTGAACATGATTGAACATTTAAGTTTACAAATTTAACACTTGAATCAGCAAATGAGATGAACTGACAGAACCGAATATAAACAGTTTGGCTAGAGAAAACTTTTCCTTATAGCTACACATGAACTGGATCTTGAAACATCACATTGATTTTCATATGACCTTTCAATGTTAGTATAGCCATGGCTGGTTACTTCTTGCAGACAAGCCATGGGACAATGGAGTCAAGGAGTCCGGGGTTGTACTTCAAAGACAAAGGGGTATGACGATCAAATAGTCAAACAGCAAAGTGTGACGATAGGCACCAAAGATCAGAGTAAGTCAAAATAAAGGGGCAATACAAGCGAATAGTCAAAATACAAAGTCTGAGGTCAGGCAACAACAATCAGGACAGCAAAACCCCGAGCACAAGGAACACACACCACTGAGCAAAGCTATGACTGGCAATAGTCTGACCATTGTCAGCTAACTAAATAGCCAGGCAATCACGCAGAAAGGGTGAAACCTGGAGGAAACTCAGCAGGCCCAGATTGATTGGGCTGTTGGACAAATCTTAATTTGTATAGGATAGCCCAGGAAGCCCCTGCCCTTGATTGAGTGGCCCAAAACTAGCAGCACAGCAAGCCCCTGAAATCTATAGGGTGGCTGAGCTGTCACTCACCCTGTCCCTAGGACACAGTGAGTGATGGAATCATGACAAATTGTTTTTACCATTATTCCTTGCTTTTATGCTACAGCTATATTTGGATATCTACTCTTGGAACAACAGTGTATATCATGGATCCCATAAAAAATATACGGTTTTGAGTCAATTGCTCCTTTATAGATTTATGTGTCTTAGTTGTTACAGGCTTTAAACTTTGTTTGCGGTCTGGTCCTATAATCATACTCAGTATCGTCTCTCATCTGCTTGCTACTTAGGCTAATTTTACGCTGAAGATCACAACGGGTATCCATTTCATATTTTGCCATATGGGACAGAGGTCAACAAGCCCCTAAGTATTAAACATAGGCTAAAAGAGTGTTGTATTGGCCTTTATTGGGCAGATAATTTTGTTACATGGAATAGCATTGCATACCGCTTATAAAGAGGTCCATTACAATATGGAGTCAGGAGCAATTTTAACAAAATATTTACTAGGATGAAGTAAAGGGCATAGAGTTTATTGGAGATTGTTATGTCTATGTGGTTAACCTTAGCACTTTAGATAAAAGAATACAGCAAATATTGCTCAGGATACTTTAAATTCAAGGTCATTTGAAGACCTCAGACAAAGGCTATATAAATTCTGTTATTAATTATACTACTCTTAATACTCTTAAAATGCATTTGAATATTTTAGAAATTTAGCTAAATTCATTAAAAAGGGATTTTTTTTTTATAAATTACACTTTGAAGATAAAAACATTGAGAATTGCAAAGGACCTGAAAAGAAACATTTATTTCAACAGGCGTGCACAGAAGAAAAAATTTGGATAGCATCAATATGAACTGTAATAGTTCACTATCAGTAGCATTTTTTTAAATAGTTTTTAAGGTTCAAAGCAGATATAAATCCATTGAGTTAAATATATAGCCCAACTTGTTGATCCAGACAAAGCCAAAAAATACTCATGAAATAGATGTTAAATTGCCTCACAAAAAAAAACTTCTGCAGGCAGGAGCCAACTATGGCACCTGCGCTGCAGCATGATCGCATATGCAATGAGAATACTGTATATACACATTTTTTTAATGTAATCCTAAAATTCCTAAAAAAAATCCATTTGAAAATTCTGATCTGATAGCTGCCAATGCACAGGAGCCGGCAGCGACATCTTGAAGAAGGAGTTTTATTTTTATTCTAGCAAGACGACGCCACCGGCGCCATTTTCAAAGTTTTTTTTTTTAAGGAACTTGAGGATTACATCAAACAAATATGAATATAATGTTTTAAATGTGCTATCATGCTGCATCGCAGGCACCACCGGCGGCTCCTCCCTGCAGTTTTTTTTCCAAGATATATATAATATTCAATATGCAAACTAGAGGGCAGATCACTGAGAGAACAGTGACGTGTCAGAAGCCATACACATGAATACCTTAGAAAAACACCACATGAAGACCCCCCACAGGCCGACCTGGAGCATCTCATTAGCCGAAAATTAAAGTAAAGATTAAACAACAACCACAAGATGGATTTAATCAACCAATGTATCATTTTAATCAGTATAATGGTGCCAACCAGACACTGTCTGTAGGTTACTGTGCCCAATCCTGCTGACAGGTTCCCTTTAAGAGAACATTTTCTGTCTGACTCCTTATTCGGCATTCAGACTAGTTTCTGAATACCATCACACAATCTAGCACCCTTAACCTATACTATTATATCTTTCAAGTATGGTATCCAGGCCCTTTTGTACTTTACAGTAAGAAATCTGTGCCTGTGATTAAGACTGAACATTCTTTTCTCTAAACTTATAGGATGTCCCATGTCATCATTGCGGGTCTCAATGTAAAAAGATCACTAAAAGTAATCTGTCAGGTGATTTTTAGTAAGGATACTGATGTTATCCTGAAAGTGACATTGATGACCTATGGTTGGCAGAGAATAGTGGCATGGATAAGTCTGCATAATCACAATACATTAGCATATGCAGGACTAGCTGGCATGCGATCATCATAGACTGGACTAGGTAAACCTGCTGCACATTCTGTGTTTAGAAGATTACGGCAAGGAAACCAAAGTAGCTACAATGATACAATTTTCTGAAAGGGCTGCCCAAGCACTATTTCAGGATACCATTGTTATCCTATCTAAAAATCAGATTCCCTTTTGTAATACTGACAATACTTGAAACAAACAAAATTGCCTTATGTTTGTAAAGTTGTGTAATTTTTATTCTAGTGTATATTTATATAAGAAAGAAAACTACTCAGTATGAAGGCATGGGAAGTTGGTGAAAATAACCAGATCCTCTTGAAATGATGATTTGAGTAGTGTTGTGGTCTTCTATTTTATGATTTATGTATAACTACTGATTTTCTGTGCACCATTACCCCTGCTGTCTACTAGATATTGTGCTTCCCTATCTCCAATGTGTTAGTATTTAGAGCAGCTACAGAAATACCACATAGCTATGTGAAAAGCTACATCAACAATGCAGGGTGCCAGAGGTTAGAATGGACATTGCATCATCTCTAGGTGGTAGAAGTGATGGCAATATTTTGCTTATATAACACGAATGGTTATTGCATTTTTTGATTGCCCAAATTTTTTATACTCCTTCTGCTGGCACTGTGAACTGGAAGAATTTCAGTGGCTGAACATTCATTTTTGTAGGATCCAATAGACACTTTGTGCATTTTCAGTTTTCCATATTCCTTTTTTCTTTATCTCCTCCTTTCTTAGGGTACTGTCACACAGTACCATTTTGATCGCTACGACGGTACGATTTGTGACGTTCTAGCGATATCGTTACGATATCGCAGTGTCTGACACGCAGCAGCGATCAGGGATCCTGCTGAGAATCGTACGTCGTAGCAGATCGTGTGGAACTTTCTTTCGTCGCTTGATCACCCGCTGACATCGCTGGATCGTTGTGTGTGACAGCGATCCAGCGATGTCTTCGCTTGTAACCAGGGTAAACATCGGGTAACTAAGCGCAGGGCCGCGCTTAGTAACCCGATGTTTACCGTGGTTACCAGCGTAAACGTAAAAAAAACAAACAGTACATACTTACATTCCGGTGTCTGTCCTCCAGCGTCTCAGCTTCTCTCCACTGTGTGAGCGTCTGCCAGCCGGAAAGCGAGCACAGCGGTGACGTCTGACGTCACCGCTGTGCTTTCCGGCTATGGCGCTTACACAGTGCAGAGAAGCTGAGACGCCGGAGGACAGACACCAGAATGTAAGTATGCACTGTTTGTTTTTTTTACGTTTACGCTGGTAACCACGGTAAACATCGGGTTACTAAGCGCGGCCCTGCGCTTAGTTACCCGATGTTTACCCTGGTTACCGGGGACTTCGGCATCGCTCCAGCGCCGTGATTGCAACGTGTGACCGCAGTCTACGACGCTGGAGCGATAATCATACGATCGCTGCGACGTCACGGATCGTGCCGTCGTAGCGATCAAAATGGTACTGTGTGACAGTACCCTTACTGTATCCATCAATCTGTGTGGAAGTTTTAAACAAATGTCACTTCCACTGCTGCTCCTAATATACAGCTCTGGCAAAAATTAAGAGACCACCACATCGAAACCCTGTCATGGGCAGCCCAATCTCCAGACCTGAACCCCATTGAAAACCTGTGGAATGTAATCAAGAGGATGATGGATGGTCACAAGCCATCAAACAAAGAAGAACTGCTTACATTTTTGCGCCAGAAGCAGTGTGAAAGACTGATGGAAGCATGCCCAGACGCATGAAAGCTGTGATTAAAAATCATGGTTATTCCACAAAATATTGATTTCTGAACTCTTCCTGAGTTAAAACATTAGTATTGTTGTTTCTAAATGATTATGAACTTGTTTTCTTTGCATTATTTGAGGTGTGAAAGCACTGGGGGTTTTTTTTTGACCATTTCTCCTTTTCAGAAAAAAAAACAACAAAATTTATTGCTTGGAAATTCGGAGACATGTTGTCAGAAGTTTATAGAATAAAAGAACAATTTGCATTTTACTCAAAAATTTACCTATAAAGAGAAAAATCAGACAAGCTGAAAATGTTGCAGTGGTCTCTTAATTTTAGCCAGAACTGTATAAAAATATTAAAAACATTATACAGACCAGTAAATTCTTACTTTTCTGGTAATTTTGTTAATCACTGCAATTTTTCACTATAAACATTTATATGATCTGTCTGGGCTTGAACAAATCTGTTGCAACTTGTCACTCTAGATGACGGGAGGCTGCCGAATCATGACAGCATACAGTAGGCACTCTGTCACAATTCCATGGTATTCCCAGTGGTCTCATGACTACATGTATGACATTTACATGCTTGTAGTCAGTAGCAACTAGATCTATTTGACTTCTCTTCTTATAAGTGAATTGAGAGTAACCAAATGAATATAGTTGACACATGGCTGCAAGAATGCAAATTGCATATGATCGCTCACATGACTGCCCTCCTGCATTGGAAATAAAACTGAATTGTGACAGCTTGCACACTGCATGCTGCCTCAATTTGGCTGTTTGAAATCATAAAAAGATACTGCAGACTTTATCAAAGTCCGGGCAGCTCTATTACTACCTTAGAATAACAGGCTAGCAGCAGAGCCAGTTTTAGACAAAATGGGGCCCTAGCAAAACTTTAAAGTGGGGCGTCAAATACAAACATATAGCACCATCACTCAGAAACATTTTGGTTGTATTTACATGCAGTGAGTTCAGGCAGTTAAACGAGTGTGATCGACAATAATGAAGTCTTTTGACGCTTGTTTCCCAGTCTCTATACACCAGGTGAAGAAGAATGATGGTCACAGAATGATCACTAGTAGATCAATCTATTCCCTTAAATATCATGTTATCAGCAGCACATTTGAAATTTACACTGGGTGATGTACTGCTGAGAATAATGAATAGGCAGCATTTTGCATGCTTACTTTAATGCACCTCATGGTCCTTCACATAGTATAATGCTCTCTGCATAGTCGTGCATATAGTATAATGCACGCATCACAGTCCTCCATAAAGTATAATACACTCCCCTGAGTCCTCCATATAGTATAATGCACACCCCATAGTCCTCTATAGAGTATAATGCACTGCCTATAGTCCTCCATATAGTATAATACATTAGCCATAGTCCTCCGCACAGTAAAATACACAGCCCATTGTCCTCAATATATTATAATGCTCCCATAGTTATCCATATTGTATAATGCACCCCCATAGTTCTCCTTATAGTATAATGCATTCCCCATAGTCCTCCATACAGTATAATGCATTTCCCATACTCTTCCATACTGTAGGATGCACCCTATAGTCCTACAAATTGCATAAATCACCCCACATAGTCCTTGATAGAGTATAATGCAGCCCCCTTACAGTGTAATGCTGCCCCTATAAAGTACATATAGTGAAATGCACTCCCCATAGTCCTTGAGTATAATGTGGCCCCATAAAGTACAATGAGGCACAATAGAGCAAAATGCAGCCCCAGAGAGTATATTGCAGCCCCATATAGTTTAATGCAGCCCCATAGAGTATAATGCAGCCCCATATAGTACAGTGCAGCCTCATATAATGTAATGCAACCTCATAGAGTGTAATGAAGCCCCAAATAGTATAATACATCCTCATATAATATAATGCAACCTCATAGAGTGTAATGTAGCCTCCGAATAATACAGCCCCATAGAGTATAATTCAGCCCCATATAGTATAATGCAGCCCCATGGAGTATAATGCAACCTCATAGAGTATAATTAAGCCTCAGTATAATGCAGCCCCATAGTGTATAACCCAGCCCCATGTAGTTTAATGCAGCCTCTTTATATTGCTGTCCCATATAGTATAATGAAGCCTCATAAAGTGTAATGCAGCTCCATATAGTATAATGTAGCAGGATATAGTATAATGCAGCTCCATAGTCCTCCAGTGTTATGGCCACAACAATCTACTCACCGATTTAAAAAAAAAAATGCAATATTCACCTCTTCCCATTCCCCCACTGCTCTGGTATCTGGAGAGTGTCTGCTCAGCCTCAGCAGCGTGGCGAGCGATAAAGTGACGTCATCACGCCTGCTGTGTCACACACAGAAGGGAATGAGAGGGAGCATCAGCGGGCCCCCGTGACTCATGGGCTCCATAGCTGTTGCATGCTATTAGCAGGTTGTCACTGGCTAGGGGTCCCTGGGGAAGTTGGGGCCCTAGGCAAATGTCTAATTTTTTTGCCCACAACACCTGCCCTGGCTAGGAGAACCTTAAACAGGCATTATTCTCAATAACAGGCATTAGCTAGCCATTAGATATATAGAACAAATAACTATAAAATATTTCAAAATCAAGTTTTATTTCAAAGCTGTCATCCAGATTTACCTGATACTATATCTTATGGTTTACCTGCAATCTGTCTGCTCTTCCTGGTACCTACATAATTAAAAACAAGTAGCCAGACAAACATTAATAACAACCTCTGGGCTAACAAGAGAACTGACCATAAGATTTATCAGTAGTTTCTTATTATTTAGCCAAAGAATAAAAATAAACCAGCTGGAGTCTTACTTAACATCATGAATGAGAATTACATTTAAAAGTTTCAGTAACTATGAATATTTTGGAAATTACATTTGCATTTAAATAGGGGATTTGACTTTGACTTGTCTCTTCATTAATATTATACTGTATATGTGATAAATAGCGTTTGATGCATGCTTTACAGCATGTACAGGGGTATATTATGTAGTGTAAGTAAGCAGTGTCCACTTTAAAAGAAATTTAGGTCTCCAGTGAAAACTATTGCAAGAATCAATCCTGTATTGACCCTTTTAAAGATTATTGCCAAATGATCAGGGAAATTGAAGGCCTCTCACCCTACCAATCAATGTGTTGCTTTGGTAAGAAGTAACTGCATGAAAATGGAGATTCTGGTTTGAGATTAGATAATGTCAATGTTCTTGTTAAAAGGTCGTTATTAACCCCTTCACCCCCAAGGGTGGTTTGCACGTTAATGACCGGGCCAATTTTTACAATTCTGACCACTGCCCCTTTATGAGGTTATAACTCTGGAACGCTTCAACGGATCTTGGCGATTCAGACAAAGTTTTCTCGTGACATATTGTACTTCATGATAGTGGTAAAATTTCTTCGATATAACTTGCGTTTATTTGTGAAAAAAATGAATATTTGGCGAAAATTTTGAAAATTTCGCAATTTTCCAACTTTGAATTTTTATGCCCTTAAATCACAGACATATGTCATGCAAAATACTTAATAAGTAACATTTCCCACATGTCTACTTTACATCAGCACAATTTTGAAACCAAAATTTTTTTTTGTGACGGAGTTATAAGGGTTAAAAGTTGACCAGCAATTTCTCATTTTTACAACACCATTTTTTTTTAGGGACCACATCTCATTTGAAGTAATTTTGAGGGGTCTATATGATAGAAAATACCCAAGTGTGACACCATTCTAAAAACTGCACCCCTCAAGGTACTCAAAACCACTTTCAAAAATTTTATTAACCCTTCAGGTGTTTCACAGGAATTTTTGGAATGTTTAAATAAAAATAAACATTTAACTTTGTTTCACACAAAATTTATTTCAGCTCCAATTTATTTTATTTTACCAAGGGTAACAGGAGAAAATAGACCCCAAAATTTGTTGTACAATTTGTCCTGAGTATGCTGATACCTGATATGTGGGGGTAAACCACTGTTTGTGTGCATGGCAGAGCTCGGAAGGAAAGGAGCGCCATTTGACTTTTCAATGCAAAATTGACTGGAATTGAGATGGGACGCCATGTTGCATTTGGAGAGCCCCTGATGTGCCTAAACACTGAAACCCCCCACAAGTGACACCATTTTGGAAAGTAGACCCCTAAGGATCTTATCTAGATGTGTGGTGAGCACTTTGACCCAACAAGTGCTTCACAGAAGTTTATAATGCAGAGCCGTAAAAATAAAAAATCATATTTTTTCACAAAAATGATTTTTTCGCCCCCAATTTTTTATTTTCCCAAGGGTAAGAGAAGAAATTGGACCCGAAAAATTGTTGTGCAATTTGTCCTGAGTACGCTGATACCCCATATGTGGGTGTAAACCATTGTTTGGGCGCAGGGCAGAGCTCGGAAGGGAAGGAGTGCCATTTGACTTTTCAATGCAAAATTGACTGGAATTGAGATGGGACGCCATGTTGCGTTTGGAGAGCCCCTGATGTGCCTAAACATTGAAACCCTGTACAAATGACACCATTTTGGAAAGTAGACCCCTTAAGGAACTTATCTAGATGTGTGTTGAGCACTTTGACCCAACAAGTGCTTCACAGAAGTTTATAATGCAGAGCCGTAAAAATAAAAAATCATATTTTTTCACAAAAATGATTTTTTCGCCCCCATTTTTTTATTTCCCCAAGGGTAAGAGAAGAAATTAGACCACAAAAGTTGTTGTGCAATTTGTCCTGAGTACGACGATACCCCATATGTGGGGGTAAACCACTGTTTGGGCGCATAGCAGAGCTCGGAAGGGAAGGAGCGCTATTTTACTTTTCAATGCAAAATTGACTGGAATTAAGATGGGATGCCATGTTGCGTTTGGAGAGCCCCTGATGTGCCTAAACATTAAAAACCCCCACAAGTGACACCATTTTGGAAAGTAGACCCCCTAAGGAACTTATCTAGATGTGTTTTGAGAGCTTTGAACCCCCAAGTGTTTCACTACAGTTTATAACGCAGAGCCGTGAAAATAAAAATTCTTTTTTTTTTTCACAAAAATGATTTTTAGCCCCCAGTTTTGTATTTTCACAAGGGTATCAGGATAAATTGGACGCCAAAAGTTGTTATCCAATTTGTCCTGAGTACGCTGATACCCCATATGTGGGGGGGAACCACTGTTTGGGCGCATGACAGAGCTCGGAAGGGAAGGAGCGCCATTTGGAATGCAGACTTAAATGGATTGGTCTGCAGGCGTCACGTTGCATTTGCAGAGCCCCTGATGTACCCAAACAGTACAAACCCCCCACAAGTGACCCCATATTGGAAACTAGACCCCCCAAGGAACTTATCTAGATGTGTTGTGAGAACTTTGAACCCCCAAGTGTTTCACTACAGTTTATAATGCAGAGCCGTGAAAATAAAAATTCTTTTTTTTTTCACAAAAATGATTTGTAGCCCCCAGTTTTGTATTTTCACAAGGGTATCAGGATAAATTGGACCCCAAAAGTTGTTGTCCAATTTTTCCTGAGTACGCTGATACCCCATATGTTGGGGTAAACCCCTGTTTGGGCACACAGGAGAGCTCTGAAGGGAAGGAGCACTGTTTTCCTTTTTCAACGCAGAATTGGCTGGAATTCAGATCGGATGCCATGTCCCGTTTGGAGAGCCCCTGATGTGCCTAAACAGTGGAAACCCCCCAATTATAACTGAAACCCTAATCCAAACACACCCCTTACCCTAATCCCAACAGTAACCCTAACCACTCCTCTAACCCAGACACACCCAACCCTATTCCCAACCGTAAATGTAATCCAAACCCTAACCCTATCTTTAGCCCCAACCCTAACTGTAGCCCCAACCCTAGCCCCAACCCTAGCCCTAACCCTAGCCCTAACCCGTGCAATAACCCTAGCCCTATCACTAGCCCTAACACTAGCCGTAACACTAGCCCTAACCCTAGCCCCAACTCTAGCCCCAACCCTAGCCCTAACCCTAGCCCTAACCCTAGCCCAACCCTAGCCCTAACCCCAACCCTAGCCCCAACCCTAGCCCCAACCCTAGCCCTAACCCTTGCCCTAACCCTAACCCTAGCCCTAACCCTAGCTCTAACCCTAGCCCTAACTCTAGTCCTAACTCTAGTCCTAATGCTAGCCCTAACCCTAACCCTAATGGGAAAATGGAAATAAATACATTTTTTAATTTTTTAATTTTTCCCTAACTAAGGGGGTGATGAAGGGGGGTTTGATTTACTTTTCATTGCAAAAAATATTTTTTGCATTACCACATTTTGAGAGCTGTAATTTTTCCATATTTGAGTCCACAGAGTCATGTGAGATCTTGTTTTTTGTGGGACGAGTTGACGTTTTTATTGGTAACATTTTCGGACACGTGACATTTTTTGATCGCTTTTTATTCCGATTTTTGTGAGGCAGAGTGAACAAAAACCAGCTATTCATGAATTTCTTTTGGGGGAGGCGTTTATACCGTTCCGCGTTTGGTAAAATTGATAAAGCAGTTTTATTCGTCGGGTCAGTACGATTACAGCGATATCTCATTTATATCATTTTTTTATGTTTTGGCGCTTTTATACGATAAAAACTATTTTCTAGAAAAAATAATTTTTTTGGTATCGCTTTATTCTCAGGACTATAACTTTTTTATTTTTTTGCTGATGATGCTGTATGGTGGCTCGTTTTTTGCGGGACAAGATGACGTTTTCAGTGGTACCATGGTTATTTATATCAGTGTTTTTGATCGCGTGTTATTCCACTTTACGTTCGGCGGTATGATAATAAAGAGTTGTTTTTTGCCTCGTTTTTTTTTTTTTTTCTTACGGTGTTTACTGAAGGGGTTAACTAGTGGGGCAGTTTTATAGGTTGGGTCGTTACGGACGCGGCGATACTAAATATGTGTACTTTTATTGTTTTTTTATTTTATTTAGCAAAAGAAATGTATTTATGGGAATAATATTTTTTTTTTTTTCTTTATTTAGGATATTTTTTTATTTATTTTTTTACACATGTGGGGATTTTTTTTTTACTTTTTTACTTTGTCCCAGGGGGGGACATCACAGATCATTGATCTGGCAGTGTGCTCAGCACTCTGCCAGATCTGCGATCTGCTGTGCAGGGCTGCAGGCTTACCAAGTGTCTGCTCTGAGCAGACACTCGGTAAGCCACCTCCCTCCCTGCAGGACCCGGATGCCGCGGCCATCTTGGATCCAGGACCTGCAGCGAGGAGGGAGGTAGGAGACCCTCGGAGCAACGCGATCACATCGCGTTGCTCCGGGGGTCTCAGGGAAGCCCGCAGGGAGCCCCCTCCCTGCGCGATGCTTCCCTATACCGCCGGTACACCGCGATCATGTTTGATGGCGGTGTGCCGGGGGTTAATGTGCCGGGGGCGGTCCGTGACTGCTCCTGGCACATAGTGCCGGATGTCAGCTGCGATAGGCAGCTAACACCCGGCCGCGATCGGCCGTGCTCCCCCCGTGAGCGCCGCTGATCGGTGATGACGTACTATCCCGTCGGTGGTCATACGGGCCCACCCCACCTCGACGGGATAGTACGTCAGATGTCAGGAAGGGGTTAAGTTATAAGGTTCTTATTGCCAGTAGGTGGCACTAAACATCCTGTTCAGTCTAATTGCATATGCTGTAGACTGAAAGCCTTCTAGGGCAGGGCCCTTTCCTTTCTGTACCAGTCTGTCATTATTAGTTTGTTCATCATAATTTATATTTGTATCCTGTATGTAACCCCTTCTCATGTAGGGCGCCATGGAAACATTAATAAAAAAACAAATTGCCCGTTTTACACACATGCCACATTCCGTTTGATTATCTGGTGTTTCACATTGGGCTTTGCAAGTAGCCCCCCCCCCCCCCTGTGATCCATGTGTGATATTTCCAAAGCCTATATAAAGGCTCCTTTGTTTTGTTAGTGCACAATTACAGTCCACATTCATCAGGACTTCTTCTGGCTATCTGTAATGTTCTCTCCATGAGCTACTTGTCTTCGGATTTCAATATTCTTGCTATTTGTCAGCGGAGGGATTTATCAGCTTGTATGCAGTTTCAGATAACCCAGCTATTTGTCAGTGGAATGCCTAACCTACTTCCCTGCAGTTTTTAGTATCGCTGCTAACCTTCATGCAGTTTATTATTATTATTATTATTATTATTATTATTATTTATTGTTATAGCGCCATTTATTCCATGGCACTTTACATGTAAGGAGGGGTATACATAATAAAAACAAGTACAGTAATCTTAAACAATACCAGTCATAACTGATACAGGAGGAGACAGGACCCTGCCCACGAAGGCTCACAATCTACAAGGGATGGGTGAGAATACAGTAGGCGAAGATAGAGCTGTCATGCAGCGGTTTGGTCGATCGGTGGTTACTGCAGGTTGTAGGCTTGTCGGAAGAGGTGGGTCTACAGGCTCTTTTTGAAGGTTTTGATGGTAGGCGAGAGTCTGGAGTAGAGAAGGAGATCTTGCGAGGATCGGAGGTTGCATGTAGGTAAGTAGCGGGAGACGAGGTCACAGATGTATGGAGGAGACAGGTTGTGGATGGCTTTGTACGTCATGGTTAGGGTTTTGTACTGGAGTCTCTGGGCAATGGGGAGCCAGTGAAGGGATTGACAGAGGGGAGAGGCCGGAGAATAGCGGGGGGACATGTGGATTAGTCTGGCAGCAGAGTTTCCAAGGTATTAGACTCTCTGGTCAGTCTGGAGTTTTGTCTGCACTTTCTTTTTGCTCCAGAGTTTTGTTTGCTAACTGACTGTGTCTAAATGATGCCTTCTGTTTGCCTACATTGTTCAGTAACTCTGCAATCTGTCTAAGGTCTCCAGTAACTCTGTAATCTGTTCGAGGTCTTCAGTAACTCTGCAATCTTTCCAAGGTCTTCAGTAACTCTGCTATCAGTCTGTGGTTTCCAACCTCCAGTTTGCATTTTACAGGTCATGTTCTGTGCGATCCATCTGGCAGCTGCGCCGATGCCCGCTACCCATCTGCCTATTAGATCTGTGAGGTGGATCTTTAGCTTAGAGGATCCACCTCACAGTGTGAACCTGGTGTATATAACACCAGGACAGCATGGCCTACAGGTCTACAAATGCCAGCTTTTCTGTTTCCTTAAAGATAAACATTACCCCTTAAAGGATTATACTCAAACTGAGTGCTCATCAGCACAGTCAATACAGCCTTTCATTTACTTGTTTCTTGGGAAAGGGTGGGACAGGCACTCTCCCTTGAGTGACGGTTGTGGACAGTAGCTTCACTTTCTGCTCACTTTATCCTGATACTGTGACAGATTAACAGTCTGTCATTGCTTGTTTTTAAGTGGTTAGGAGAACTGCTTTGGAAACCACAGTTGGGGATAGTGATTTTTCAGGACTGACATGTCAAGAGCTGACAGAGGGGAAGGGAGGTGGACTGAAGAGAGGTGGCTGGAATCTCAGTCATGAACTTATAAGCCTGTAACCACTGTGCATACTCAGCCAGGCTCTGTTGGGCAATCACCATGACATCAACCTGTACACCTTGTAAGATAAAAGCTCTCAAAGCATAAGATTGACAGCATATAGAAAAAGCAAGTCAATTGCAAACTTGTTTAATTTCATTCTAACTAAAGCAATTTAATAACATAAGAAAACCCCTTTAAATACAATGTTACATATGGTATACATATTCACCAAATCCAGACTTTAATTTTTTGGTTTTCCGTGAATTCAGCAAAATTGTAGCTGCTGGCAACCATTTTTCGGAACCATAATTGGCCATCTAAAAGTTAAAAAAAATCATTATGCTCACCTTACCACTGACCTTATCGATTCCTCCGCTATTCACCAACACTCGTATGGGTTCTCATCGCAAATTCAGATCCCCCGCCATTCCTGATGGAATCATTGCGTCTCCCTCACCGTGCCAGGACTTCTGGATTTCATGGCACCCAGGAAGGTCACATGCAGGAGGTCACGGCATACATCATTGCACAGAACTCTCCAGAGCACAATGATACTCAGAAGTGTGAGAGACATGAAGATTTAATTGTGAGCAGTATGGGATCTGAAGATGTGGAGAGGACTGGGCAGATGTCAATGAGTAGCAGAGGGGCCAGAGATGTCAACTTTCTTTTCATTTTGTTTACATATTATGTTTATTGTGCTCTGAGAATTCGAGACACACCAGAACATTAAAAATGACATTAAATTACCAGGAAAAAAGAAGACAAACAAATTCAAATTTTGGCTGGTCCGCTTATCTCTACCTTATTCAAAAACAGATTGCACCTCAGTTTAGGCCAGTGGTCTCAAACTGCATTCCTCGAGGGCCGCAAACCATGAGTGTTTTCAAGATATCCTTAAGGTACCGTCACATTTAGCGATGCTGCAGCGATCTAGACAACGATGCCGATCGCTGCAGCATCGCTGTGTGGTCGCTGGAGAGCTGTCACACAGACAGCTCTCCAGTGACAAACGATGCCGAACTCCCCGGGTAACCAGGGTAAACATTGGGTTACTAAGCGCAGGGCCGCGCTTAGTAACCCGATGTTTACCCTGGTTACCAGTGTAAATGTAAAAAAACCAAACACTACATACTTACATTCCGGTGCCTGTCGCGTTCCCCGGCGTCCGCTTCCCTGCACTGTGTAAGCGCCGGCCCTAAAGCAGAGCGGTGACGTCACCGCTGTGCTCTGCTTTACGGCCGGCCGGCGCTGACACAGTGCAGGGAAGCAGAACGCCGGGGGACCCGACAGACACTGGAATGTAAGTATGTAGTGTTTTTTTTTTTTTACATTTACACTGGTAACCAGGGTAAATATCGGGTTACTAAGCGCGGCCCTGCGCTTAGTAACCCGATGTTTACCCTGGTTACCAGTGAAGACATCGCTGAATCCGCGTCACACACGCCGACTCAGCGATGTCTGCGGGAGATCCAGGGACGAAATAAGGTGCTGGCCTTCTAGCTCCGACCAACGATGTCACAGCAGGATCCTGATCGCTGCTGCGTGTCAAAAACAACGATATCGCTATCCAGGACGCTGCAACGTCACGGATCGCTAGCGATATCGTTGTTAAGTTGTTCACTGTGAAGGTACCTTTAGCATTGCACAAGGTGCTGTAATCATTATGTGTGTAGGTGATTAAATTATCACCTGTGCAGTACATGGAAATCCTGAAAACGTGACCTGTTTGTGGCCCTTGAGGAATGCAGTTTGAGATCTCTAGTTTAGGCAATATAAGTTATGCTATGAAATAGACCTGAACTTTTTCAGAACCTGTTTGACAAGAGAAGCATTTCATTGATTTTCTTTTTTCTCTAGGAGGTTCTGCAGCTACTGTGGTCTGACTACAGAGACCACTATTAAACATTATAATAAACATTATAATTTGCACTGAGTTTAGTTCCAGAATAAAACAATCTCATCAATAGGAAATTGTTTGACCAGCCTAAATTTCCGAGGCCATTCTTTAAAAAAGGAATTACAGCATTCAGCGTTTCAGTAGTTTAATGTAGATGAAAAGACAGTAACACAATGCACATGAGGAAAATGAAGCACGGCTCAACCTCCAACTGCTATTTCATATATCATGCCTTTTTCAGGGGGCCTTGAGAAAGCATCACAAAATGAGAAACTGTCAGTGAACTGTGTTCCATTCCCCCCATGTGCATCATGTTGCTGTCTATGCATATATAATAAATTTCTGAACTGGTGATCACTTTGTTACTGATGAGTATGGAAGGGCTTTTCATTTCCTTTTTTCTTGGCTTGACATATCCTGAGGTATGCATTGTGAGAATACAGGCTCAAAAACAAATACACACATAATTTTGTAACACTTTGTCAGAAGACATCAGTGCTACATATGTCTGTATACTGTTACACAGTCATTATGAAGTGAATTTCAATGTCAAGGGTTTTGCCAGCACGTTGTGATATTGCACCTAATTTGTTTAATGATTGGAGTCCAGAGAAGGAAATAGTGGATATATCTGTACACATCTGTACAGCTTAAAGACAAAAGCAAGGGATGCAGTATCCACAAACCACCAGATAGAATAAAAAACAAAGTTTATTGGAAAAACAATTAAAATTTACACGACAGCAAACAAGAGGTCTTTTGAAACAAGGAGTAACAAGAAGAAAGGTGGGTCCATCCATATAAGGTATCATCTATGGGAGCATGTATCAGCAGATAGTATTGCATCAGATAATACCGACAAATACATAAGTATTAAAAGTACATAATTATTAAACAATAAGTTTGTTATATAATAGTTCATTCACTCAAAAATGTGAGTTGTGCAAATTGGCAGTGAACAAGTCAAAATAAAGAGACGTAAGGAACATCAGAGACAATGGCCATAAGTGCATAATTGTCAGTAGAAGCTGCAAGCTAACAAGGTAGTGTGTAACTGACCCATGGTGTATGAAGATGAGAATGCCTCACACTGCCTCGACATGCGTTTCGCTTTCACTTTCTCAAGTGGAGGTGCATTGGGGCAGTGCGGAGCATTCCCAACTTCATACACTATTGTTAACTTGCAGCTTCTACTGAGATTTGTGCACTTGTGGCTGTTATCTTTTATGTTCCTTATGTCTATTTATTTTTACTTTTTCCATGCCTTGTTTTTGTTTGCATATTTTAGGAGTTCTCCACCCTTCCCTACTGTCTTCACATTCTTTGTGGGAGAACCACATTACCCTTATAGTTCCAAACCATTTTGATTTATACTGTGTGTTTTGAATATTTGGTTAATACACGAGCATAAAGGTCCAATTCATCATTTGCATTTTTTAAGTCACTCTTAATTTTTGTCTTGTGATTTTTGGTGCTTTTTATTGTGCAAATTCATAAACATGGTGCATGTACTTTGAGAATTTTTCAGAAAATACAAAATACTGTATTTGTCGCTCTGCAACCCATTTTGTTACTACCACAAACAGTCACAAGTTTTGCGTAATGGCATAAAAATTGTATAACCAAAAAACAGATAGTCCCATGAAATCACAAAAAATGTACAGCATCCATGTGCCTTGATATCTATTCATGAATCCATGAAGACCATGAAAAAGCATGGAAGAGGCAAAAAATAAATAAATCAGACTTTATTAACCCCTTCATGACCTTGGGATTTTCCGTTTTCCTGTGTTCGTTTTTCACTCCCCTCCTTCCCAGAGCCATAACTTTTTTTATTTTTCGTCAATTTGGCCATGTGAGGGCTTATTTTTTGCAGGATGAGTTGTACTTTTGAACAGCATCATTGGTTTTACCATGTCGTGTACTAGAAAACAGGAAAAAAATTCCAAGTGCGGTGAAATTGCAAAAAAAGGGCAGTCCCACACTTGTTTTTTGTTTGGCTTTTTTGCTAGGTTCACTAAATGCTAAAACTGACCTGCCACTATGATTCTCCAGGTCAGTACGAGTTCATAGACACCTAACATGACTAGGTTATTTTTCACCTAAGTGGTGAAAAAAAATTCCAAACTTTGCAACAACAACAAAAAGCGCCATTTTCCGATACTCGTAGCGTCTCCATTTTTCGTGATCTTGGGTCAGGTGAGGACTTATTTTTTGCGTGCCGAGCTGGCTTTTTTAATGATACCATTTTGGTGCAGATACGTTCTTTTGATCGCCCGTTATTGCATTTTAATGCAATGTCGTGGCGACCAAAAAAATTTAATTCTGGCGTTTTGAATTTTTTTCTCATTACGCCATTTTGCGATCAGGTTAATGCTTTTTTTATTGATAGATCGGGCGATTCTGAATGCGGCGATACCAAATATGTGTAGATTTAATTTTTTTTTATTGATTTATTTTGATTGTAACTTTTTTTTAAACTTTTGCCATGCTTCAATAGCCTCCATGGGAGGCTAGAAGCAGGCACAGCACGATTGGCTCTGCTACATAACAGCGATCATCAGATCGCTGCTATGTAGCAGAAAATCAGGTGTGCTGTGAGCGCTGACCACAGGGTGGCGCTCACAGCTGCCGGAGATCAGTAACCATAGAGGTCTCAAGGACCTCTATGGTTACCATTCTACAGCATCACCGACCTCCGATCATGTGACGGGGGTCCGCGATGACGTCATTTCCGGCTGCCCGGCCGGATGCGGTAGTTAAATGCCGCTGTCTGCGTTTGACAGCGGCATTTAACTAGTTAATAGCAGCGGGTGAATCGCGATTTCACCCGCCACTATTGCGGGCACATGTCAGCTGTTTAAAACAGCTGACATGTCCCGGCTTTGATGCGGGCTCACCGCGGAGCCCTGCATCAAAGCAGGGGAGCTGACCTCGGACGTACTATCCCGTCCGAGGTCAGTAAGGGGTTAATCTTATGTCAGAGGCAGTAATAAATTTACAAATAGTATCAAAGACAAATGTGAGGTCCAAAAAGGGACATGCAAAGACACAGAAAAGAGAAGACAGTCGGTTTTGATAGAAATATCCATCCCTTTAAGACTCCTAAATGGGAAGTCTACTCAGAGTAACCTAATTAAAAACTGATACACCTCTGTAAATTAACATAGGGGTATCTTACAAAAAGTAAAAATCACAGTCTCAGCAAATCCTAAGTAGGCTTAGTCTGCTAACCCAGGAAACTCCCATCAAATATCTGGAAAAGTAGCAATATTAATGTGAGTAATAAGTTCATAGATGGGAACAAATGAAGCAATAAGTTATTATATTGTCATTGTCTGTACAAGTCCCCTCTATAAGTTGTAAAGCGCTGCAGAATATGTTGGCGCTATATAAATAAAAATTATTATTATTATTATTATATCACTAAAATGCCTAACTAATACCTGAGGCCATGGTTCCTGTACAAAGGGACAGATATTTGTCTCTACCCCCACACTGTGCTGCACCTCGATGCGCGTTTCACCTGCTAGGCTTCATCAAGAGGCATAAAATTTGTGCCTCAAAAACCATCTTATAGAAAATCACTTCAGGGAGAAATGAAGTACATTTGCGCCAAATTGTTTTTTTTTTTTCAAGTTGCATTTAATGAATCAGTCTAAAATATCTGGAAAAGCCACATTGAAGTAATAAAAAACTAAAAATACAATAAGAGAAAACTTTAAAAAGGTACAAATTGTAGATGAATTTGTTTTATAACAAAAAGTCATTAATTGAAAAGTATTCATGTCAAAAACTTGCAAAAATGCAGTGAAGAATTGGGTTCCTAGTGTCAGCTAAGTTCCACAGCATTCCTAAAATTCTTATCCTAAAAAGGATGTTAAGAAGTGAATATTTTATCCAAGCTTTCATCCCATTCAAGAAAATGACCCTGATAAGGAAACGAAGACACCCAGTTATAATTTTTTTGTAAGTTGGTCATTTTCTTGAGTAATTTTTCTTTTTCTGTTGCTGTTCAAGAAAAAATACCTGTTCCCTGCACTAGATTGAGCATTTGAGCTAGATTTATCTTTGTTATTAGCTGTTTTTGCATAAGTTATACAACTCATCTAATTACAGGCAAGCCAAAAAAGTGATCTATATGACTAGCCATACCGGGCAAGGATTCCCTGGCACCATTGCTTGTAGATTATATGGTAACGTCCCTCTTTTTGATGTTTATTTTTTCAATTAGCAGTTGGCAAAAGCATAAAAGTAGCAGTTATTCTACAAGTCGTCTAGTCTATTCACCCTTCCGTTTAAATTCATTGGAAATGGCAGTGCTACAAGACTCTCACGCATGAAATACTTGCAAACATGAACTTACAGTTTTCCTAATTATGTACAATAGTCACACTTAATTTCTCTTGATTTTATTTTGAACTATTATTAAATCCAAACGAATGCACTAAAAGCTACTTACTCCATTAACCTTGTACATTCTCGTCTATTTCCAGGCCTTCCAACAACAACCAGTGCAGGCATTCTGCTGCTTTTTTACGGCAAATACAAAACATGGCCTCCATCCAATTTTTAATCAGCTGTACAGATGGGTTTGTTTCACAAATGCACTTGGCTGCACAGATGGAAGTTCCTGAATGCATGACAAGGTGTTAAAACTGTTACCGAGATTACAAAGGAATGAGAAAAGAAACACAAGAAATTATAAAATAATCAGACTGGACTTAGTCTCCTAAGGGTTGATTAGTTCAGAAGTTGAATTTTGTCCTTGGCACATATGAACCCATCTATAAAATAGTTTGAGTAAACATATATCAAGCTAAGCATGAAAGCTATTTTGTGTATCCCACAAGAACAGATGTGATCTCAGAAGAACCTGGTGCTCTACTGATAAAAAGTCAGTGCTACCAGCTGAGAGCTTCGTAGATGTAATCGTCTAAGGGCAGAGCAGACGGCAGTAGCAGCACATTTAGCACAGACGATCTGCTCACATTATTTTACAGTTAGAAGCAAACTATGTGAGAAAAGAACATGAGGATTTAAAAGACAATGTAATAGTCATCATAACTGAAGGAACACGAACATGTTAGAATTACAAAACATTTAATCACTATTGTATGTCAATAGAAAATAAAAATCTGATGATATAAAAAAGTATTTAACATAATTTGAAACATAAATTTTTTCCCCAAAAATATGATTATTCAAAGGGTATGGGGATTTATCTGCACATGTAACTCTTTCAAAGACAAGTCCATTGATACCTTTCTTGGCCAGTCTATTTCTCCAATACAGAGAAGTCAGCATTTTCATTTATAGGCAAATGAAGTTTTAAATCAGAAACCGCTGTCACTCCAGCTCTATTCCCAACCCTGCTTGGCTAACAGCCTATATGCTGTGTATCTTTAGGCAAAGGAGCAGTTAGTCAAGCTGAAGGAGGTGGCGCTTAGTGGGGAATGGAGCTTTAGCGACAAAGGATTCAGATCTACCACCTCGTTTAGATATCAAGTCAAACACTGATTTCTCAGGAATGGAGGCACAGACTGTTTAGTTAAAGGCATGAAAAATGGTTTTAAAATCTAAAATGTTGGCCTACTGAAATGTATGTTCAGTAAATGCACTCAATACTTGGTCGGGGCTCCTTTTGCATCAATTACTACCTCAATGGAGCATGGCATGGGGGCGATAAGCCTGTGGCACTGCTGAGGGGTTATGGAAGCCCAGGTTGCTTTGATAGCCTTCAGCTTGTCTGCATTGTTGGGTCTGGTGTCTCTTATCTTCCTCTTGACAATACCCCATTTGCTGGCCAATCAAGCACAGTGATACTGTTGTTTGTAAACCAGGTATTGGTACTTTTGGCAGTGTGGACAGGTGCCAGGTCCTACTGGAGAATTAAATTTCCATCTCCAAAAAGCTTGTCGGCAGAGGGAAGCATGAAGTGCTCTAAAATTTCCTGGCAGACAGCTGCACTGACTTTGCTCTTGATAAAACACAGTGGACCTATAACAGCAGATGACATGGCTCCCCAAACCATCACTGATTGTGGAAACATCACACTAGACCTTAAGCAGCTTGGATTGTGTGTCTCTCCACTCTTCCTCCAGACTCTGGGACATTGATTTCCAAGGTCTAGTGTGAAGTATCCACAGTCAATAATGGTTTCTTCAGCCATGTCATCTGCTGTTGTAGGTCCACTGTATTTTATCAAGCCCAAAGTCAGTGCAGCTGGAGACATTTTAAAGCACTTCATGATTCCTTCTACCGTCAAGCTTTTTGGAGATGGAAATTCAATTCTCCATTAGGACTTGGCACCTGTCCACACTGCAAAAATTACCAATACCTGGTTTAAAAACAACAGTATCACTGTGCTTGATTGGCCAGCAAACTAGTCTGACCTTAAAACCATAGACAATATGTGGGGTAATGTTAAGAGAAAGATGAGAGACACCAGACCCAACAATGCAGATGAGCTGAAGGCTGCTATCAATGCAACCTGGGCTTCCATAACACCTCAGCAGTGCCACAGGCTGATCTCCTTCATGCCACGCCGCATTGATGCAGTAATTGATGCAAAAGGAGCCTTGACCAAGTGTTGAGTGCATTTACTGAACATACATTTCAGTAGGCCAACATTTTAGATGTTAATATCATTTTTCAAGCTAGTGTTATAAAATATTCTAATTTACTGAGATTTTTGGGTTTTCATTGGCTGTAAGATATTATCATCGACATTAACAAAAAGTAAACACTTGAAATGCATCTCTCTATTTGTAATGACTCTATATAATATATGAGTTTCACTTTTTGTATTGAAGAACTGAAATAAATTTACTTTTTTATGATAGTCTAATTGTGTGAGATGCACCTTTATTACTCTTGGGAAAAGGGGAGGAACTATCAAAAATACAAAAATGGAAATTGGCCATCTAGGAAAAGGGTGAAAGAAAATCTGTAACCAGAGTTCTAGGACCCCATCTGACAGAAGTATGATATGGAGACAGAGACCCTAATCTCAGTGATGTATGAATTACTAGGCTGCTTGATGGAGTTATGATAAAATCACTGTTTCAATGGTTGCAGTTTTAACAGTTCTCTGAACACTGAGCTCTGTATAACCCTGCCCACACCACTTTCTGTGTGAACTACGCGTTGGCAAAACGCTGCCAGTCGTGAGGTTGAGGTTATACATTGATCATGAATATGAACGACTATATGGTAGCAAATTTACTAGTCCTTTAGTGATAATCTACCAAGTAGATCAGTAAGGCTACGTTCACATTAGCGTTGCATCAGGCGCAGCCGCGGCGACGCATGCGTCATGCGCCCCTATATTTAACATGGGGGGCGCATGGACATGCGTTGCACTTGCGTTTTGTGACGCATGCATCACTGTGGTGCATGCATCAGGGCGCAGAGGACGCTGCATGATGCAGTTTTTTCTGCACCAAAAACCATGCAAAAGTGGACGTATGCGTCACAAAACGCTGCGTTGTGCATGCGTTTACATTTGCGTTGTGCGTTGCGCCGCCGACGCTGCACCGCACAACGCAAATGTGAACGTAGCCTAATTGGTACAGTGATGGGTTCAAGATCTCTGTCTTTACATTATGTTGCTCTCAAATTAGGTGACAAAAAACTGGCAACAGATTCTCTGTAATTTCAGTGATTTTAAAAAATGGTCTAGGTGAGGTAAATGGGAGTAATACTCATCATACTCATTATTTCCATTTCCAGCAACTCTGATTTGGTGATCATAAGTGACTCACCACATTTCAAGCTGCAATGGCATTACACCCATTGTGCATGTAATTGCCAAAGCAAATCATTTGATTCAGCATTTCCGCGAGGATGTGCAGCATGTAACCACATGATTGATGGGTGTTATGTCATTGCTGGATATCCAGCATGAAACGGTGGAATTACCAACTAATGAATTTGGGAAATTTGCATATAATAATGTAGACCAATTTTTTCCCCTTATCTTCTTATTGAAAACTGCTAGACTACCCATTTAAATACTATATAAGTGAATTTCAACAGATTTAATTGTGGCCCTGATGCATTATTGCATTTGTGCCTGTTTTTGATGTTTGTGCTGTGTTTTTGCTTGCACCAAATTCCTCTATCTATTTGTGCCTTTTTTGAAGTCTATTTTATATGTGTTCGCCTGTTGTTGTTTTTTTTTTTCATTTTCACTGTGGGGAGGATTTAGGGTTTTTTTTAGATGTTTTACTAAGAATCATCATTTTTGACTTTTTAAGACGTTGCAAAATTTGTTGCAAATGTACTCAGGTCCCCTTTAGAGTAATTATATGTATGACAGAAATGTTTGCAGACTTTTGTTATATTTTGTGACCTTTTGCACTTTGTAGTCATAAAAATTGTTAAAATAAGGAAAAAGTACAATTTTTATCTTTGCGCAAAATTAATAAACCATGTGCACCATATTGAAGAAATTGACACAAGACACATAAGCGAATACCACAAAGCCAAAAAAAAGAAAAATGACTTGAAAAAATGTAGACAATTTATCTACCTTTTAATCCTACCAAGACTTCATGTGATTGTCGGTTCTGATTTATCTGAAGTGAAGCAGGCCTGCTGATGTGGCTCGAGCTAACAAACAATATTGGGCACTTGCATGAGCGTAAACATTGGGCAAGTGCGATCCAAATTTTTATTTGACAGCAGTTGGACCAATGTTAATCGATGGGTCAGTGCTGATCAGCCGATTCGGCATGAGAAAAAAAAAAGCAGCATGTAGAGTTGCTGCGCAAATCAGATTGCACTCACCCATTCAAGTCTATGGGTGCTTGGAAATCATGTACTTGCCTGACATTTTTATAGCCAGTATATATTGCATTTTCTAAATGAATTAGTGGATATCCCCTCAACATACACTGCAAAATCTGCAGGCGTTGTTTTCACTTTAAATTCAGATTGAAGAAGCTGTCTTGGGCTCAGTTCACATGTCCAGTTGTTGTCTGTCTGTAAAGGATTCAGCTTTAAAAAAAACTTGGATCAATTTTAAATGGATCAAAAACCTTTGTACTGTTTTGTTTTTGATTTACTCCCTTTTTATTCTGTTTATTAACTTATTTACTAGAAGTGTCTCTGAATATCTCTAGTGTCCTGGGCAGGCACAAAGCTTAAAAAAAGGATAATTTAATGAATGGTAAAACAAATGACCTCCCATTACGATTTATTTTTATTATATTTCCCGATTTATAAAAAGGGATCCAGTTACTATAATTTTTTTTACGGCTGGAAAAAATAGTTGTGCAGACTATGATAAGAGCTCAAAAAGGATTGCAGCTGGAAATAAGGCCAATCTATATATATAATTGTCTAAGGGTTTTTCTGTCTGTCTGTCTGTCCTGGAAATCCCGCGTCTCTGATTGGTCGAGGCCGCCAGGCCTCGACCAATCAGCAACGGGCACAGCATGGCGACGATGATGTCATAATGGAAATCCCGTGTCTCTGATTGGTCGAGGCCCCCAGGCCTCGACCAATCAGCGACGAGCACAGTATCGACATAGATGTCATAATGTTTGCCATGGCGACGATTATGTCATAAAGGTTGCCTCGACCAATCAGCGACAGGCACAGTCTGCCGCGAATTCTGGAATCATCATTGTCCATATACTACGGGGACATGCATATTCTAGAATACCCGATGCATTAGAATCGGGCCACAATCTATCGAAGTAGATGTCATAATGGTTGCCATGGCGACGATGATGTCATAAAGGTCACCTCGACCAATCAGCGACAGGCACAGTCTGCCGCAAATTCTGGAATCATCATTGTCCTCCATTGCTGTCAAGTGCCGCCATTGTGTAGGGTGCGTGCCTGCGTCTCCCTGTATGGGCGGCATCTCCCTGTGTTTCTATCTTAGAATGGGTCGCAAATGAAAATACGACAATGAGGATGACAGAAAAGGAGCAGCAGCAGCAGCAAGAAAACGACAACATCGGGAACAGGAGACACCACAACAAACTGACGCCAGACAAGCCCAGGATGTGGAATTTCACAGACAACGTTGCCAACAGGAGACACCACAACAAACTGCCACCAGACAAGCCCAGGATGTGGAATCTCACAGACAACATCGCCAACAGGAGACACCACAACAAACTGCCGCCAGACAAGCCCAGGATGTGGAATTTCACAGACAATGTCGCCAACAGGAGACACCACAACAAACTGCCACCAGACAGGCCCAGGATGTGGAATCTCACAGACAACGTCGCCAACCGGAGACACCACAACAAACTGCCACCAGACAAGCCCAGGATGTGGAATCTTACAGACAACATCGCCAACAGGAGACACCACAACAAACTGCCGCCAGACAAGCCCAGGATGTGGAATCTCACAGACAATGTCGCCAACAGGAGACACCACAACAAACCGCCGCCAGACAAGCCCAGGATGCGGAATCTCACAGACACCGTCGCCAACCGGAGACACCACAACAAACTGTTGTACGACAGGAACAACATGATCGCCAAATTCATAAAAAACGAATGCTCTACCAACTAAGGCACGACCAGGACAATATTCAACAACTTGCACATTATGTAACAGACAATGAAAGTACAATTCATGAACACTACTGTGGGAATATTAATGTAGTTTGCTCTAAATGCGACTCTCTGAATTCCATTGATGAAAAACCATCTGACAATCAGTTTACTCAATGCTGCCAAAAAGGAAAAGTTATGCTACCGAGACCTCACTACTCAGATCTCTTTGAGCAGTTAATGAAAGGAATGCATCAACACAGTAGAAATTTTATGGAAAATATCAGAAGCATCAACAGTTCTCATGCGTTTGCTTCATTCGGTGCCAACATTGCACCGCCCCCTGGATTCGGACCGTATTGTTTGAAAATTCATGGCCAGATCTACCATCGCACTGGAACACTTCACCCAGAAATAGGACAACCACCAAAATTTGCACAATTATACATCATTGATACAAATGAGGCTACAGAACAAAGGATGAACCTAAAAGAAAATAAAAAGTGTGATGCTGAACTGATTAACCAAATTGCTGTACATTTACAAAAAATAAGCCCATTCTGCTGCGAATTCTGGAATCATGCATATTCTGGACATGCATATTCTAGAATACCCATACCGACAGGCCTCGACCAATCAGCGACGGGCACAGTCTGCCGCGAATTTGCCTCGACCAATCAGCGACGGGCGCAGTATCGACGTAGATGTCATAATGGTTGACATGGGGACGATGATGTCATAAAGGTTGCCTCAACCAATCAGCGATGGGCACAGTCTGCCGCGAATTCTGGAATCATCATTGTCCATATACTACGGGGACATGCATATTCTAGAATACCCGATGCATTAGAATCGGGCCACAATCTAGTCTATATATAAAAACGAGTGTATGTGCATCTATGATGATGTCATAATGGTTGCCATGGTGATGATGGTATCATAAAGGTTGCCATGACAAACATGATGTCATAATAGTTGCCATGGCGATGATGATGTCATAATGGGTTGCAATGGTGACGTTATGTCATAATGGTTGCCATGATGACGATAATGTCATAATAAGTTGCTATAGCGACCATGATGTCAGAATGGTTGCCATGGCGAAGATGAAGTCATAATGGGTATATAGGCACGGAACTATGGGATGGAGGATGTGTGATGGGTGCATGGGCACAGGACTATGGGATGGAGGATGGGTATATGGGCATGGGACTATGGAATGGAGGATGTGTATGATGGGTATATGGGCATGGGACTATGGGATGGAGGATGTGTGATGGGTATATGGGCACGGGACTATGGGATGGAGGATATGTATGATGAGTATATGGGTATGAGACTATGGGATGGAGGATGTGTATGATGGGTATATGGGCACGGGACTATGGGATTGAGGATGTGTATGATGGGTAAATGGGCACAAGACTGTGGGATGGAGGATATGTATGATGGGTTTGTGGGCGTGGGACTATGGGATGGAGGATAATCATTATAATTTGTTATAACTAACCACAGTTAGTTACTATGCCCAGGCAACGCTGGGCTCTTCAGCTAGTGGTAGATATTTTAGGACATTTCCTCCCTATGAAAAGAATAGATTCTGTACTGGATAATTGTATTTTTGTATTTGATAATCTAAAAAATAGAAATAATACTGGACATATGAACATTTATTTGGAATCGCAAAGGCATATTAGATTGAGACAAAGATAAAATCCCAAAATTCCCCACTCTGTCTAGACTGTGTAAAGCAGTGAAATCATACAGATTGTTTTAAATTGCACACAATAGGGAGATTGAATAAGCATAGTAAACCAGAATTATGGTGTAAATTGCCCCACAAAATTGTCCTTTATGATTTATTTATTTATTATGTTGATAGGACACTTTCTCAGCCATTTTCCATGTCCAGAGGTGTGGTCTCACTGGAAAGGGTACAGCATACCATGGGACACTGTGCCAAAAAATGAAAGAGAATTTTGGTATAAATATCTGTCGAAAACAAAGGCAGCCAACAGCTGATGTAAAGTTAGGTTAGATAGTCTGAAGTTGACTAAAAAATTAAGCACCATAAAGACTGAGAAAAATTTTAAACATTTTAGAAATATACAGTTTCACAAGTTACAGCATAGGAAAAAATGTGGACCTTAATGTAGGACCATGCACCAGGATGTAGAAAAGGCAAAGAACATCAATATACATGTTTGATTTATTTTATTCAGATCAAATAGGATGTGTAAACCCTTTTCTAAGGCAAAGTGATCTATTTTTTTGCATAAGTGGTTTACACATCCTAATTAGTGATGAGCGAGTGTACTCGTTGCTCGGGTTTTCCAGAGAACTCTCAGGTGACCTCCAAGTTTTTATGACTGCTCGGAGATTTTGTTTTCATCACCGCAGCTGAATGATTTACAGCTACTAGCCAGGCTGAGTACATGTGGGTGTTGCCTGGTTGCTAGGGAATCCCCACATGTAATCAAGCAGGCTAGTAGCTGTAAATCATTCAGCTGCTGATATGAAAACTAAATCTCCGAGCAGTCATAAATACTCGGAGGTCAGCCGAGCATGCTTTGGAAAACCCAAGCAACGAGTACACATGCTCATCACTTGGTCTTCTGGCCAAGCAATCACATGTCCCCCGCTCATTAAGGTAATGGATATTCATCCCTCTCCACTCCCATAGGTGTGGAGTGAATATTCATTACTTTAATGAGTGGGGACATGTGACCGGTCGGCCGGAGGAGCTGCTGGCGCTTGAACAAGATGCAGCGAGGGCGCGCAGTGAAGGTATGTAGGATGTGGTTTTTTATAGGAAAGATGCATACATGGATAACGGAAAAGGAGCCATGCATACAACGACGGGGAGCCATGTATGCAAGGACAGGGATGGTGAGCCATGCATACCAGGATAGGGATGAGCGGACAATGCATACCTGACTTATACTCGATTCAATAAGTTTCCCCAGTTTTTCGTGGCAAAATTAGGTGCCTCGGCTTATACTCGGGTTGACTTATACTCGAATATACATGGTATATTCGGACTAACATGATTGTGCTCATTCATTCCTATAGAGTCACACTTCACTTCCGTTGTTGCCTCTATACTGTGTCTCACTGCATCACACCATTTCCAGTCTTGCACACTTCTGATCTGCTTACACTCCAGCTTCGAATTCACGCTGACATCCTTCCTTTCCTGGACAGCACGCTCTGCTGAGTCACCCTGTCTAGTGGGGAAATTACTTCAGCGAGTCTCCATGCAGTGCTGCAGCTGATTGTTAATGCTTTTTACCCTTTACTATTGGTTCCCTCTGGCATAAATACCTGAGTCAATCCATTTTCCTGTATCCTTCATCAAAGCCACCGGCGAAATGTGGGCACTTGCTCTAGGTACTGGGTATGCATCCACTTGGATTTTAATACATAAATTATTCCTTATATGCTGAATATTTATTTCATTATATATTCATTCATATGACATATTGCTGATTTGATACATGTGTATGTGACCTCTTACATAGTTGTATTACTTACTGCAGGCACTTTGAATACATTATTATACACCAGGCACATGTCACTTTCTGAAAGTTTATTATATTTTCTTATCATTTACATTTATATATTTACATGTTACATAATACCTTTGTATATACCTTTTCTATTTGTAATTAAAAGCTACTTTAGCTGCAATGACCATTTTGATAAACTGAGTCACCACTACATGCATATTAACGTTCATAGTCATTGTAACATTATACAGATGTTTGTTACCCTACCCATCCCTCTAACTTGAGTTATTCCCTTCATTTTCTTTTTAATGTGTGTGCTACGATTTTTCTATAAATTCCATCATTATTTGTTTTCAATTGGTTATGTGCAGTATCTATGGGAGCATATATAGAGAAACCAATAGTAAAAGTATACTTTAACAACCTTGAAGAACACTATCTATCTATCTATCTATCTATCTATCTATATACAGGGTGGAGCGCGGTAATTTGCTGATTTGGGAATGAAATAAAAAAATTATGATCATTAGAAAAATTTATTTTATATTTTAATTATACTGAACAGTAATGGAATTTTTAAATTACATGGTTTTAAATAGTGTATCTGGCAAATGTCGACCTTCGCTATCCACACACTGCTGCATACGTTTTCTGAAGTTTTCATGAACTCTAACAAGCATGTCCACTGGTATTCTGCCAATTTCAGCTTCAATATTGTTCCTTAGGTCTTCCAAGGTGTTGGGACGGTTGATATACACCTTAGACTTCAGGTAACCCCAAAGGAAAAAATCGCATGGGGCTAAATCTGGTGAGCGTGCTGGCCAGTTCACATCTCCCCTCAAAGAGATAAGCCGTCCAGGAAACATTTGCCTCAAACAATTCATGGTAACCCTCGCTGTGTGTGCAGTGGCACCATCCTGTTGGAACCATGTATCCTCTAGTTCCATTGCCGCAAGAGCCGGCTGAAAATAATCCTGTATCATAGACAAGTACCGTTCGGAGTTCACAGTTATGGCACGACCGTTATCCTGAAAAAAGTAAAGACCAATGATGCCTACTCGTGATATGGCGCACCACACAGTGACGCGGTCCGAATGCAGAGGTCTCTCGTGAACTTCTCTGGGGTTTGTTTCACTCCAGTAACGCATATTTTGTTTGTTTACACACCGACTGAGGTGAAAATGTGCCTCATCAGAAAAAAACACAATTGCGTCACGGGGTATCGTTGCTAACATGTCTTCACAAGAGGTCCGCCGTGTCAAATAGTCCCGTGCTGACAATTGTTGGACCACACACATTTTATACGGGTGAAAATTCAGTTCATCATGAAGAATCCAGTGGAGAGAACGTCTTGAAATGCCAAGAGCAAATGATTGCTTTCGAGCAGAGCGTTTCAGAGATTGCAGTACTGCTGCTCTAACTCTCTCGATGTTTTGTGGTGTTGTAATCCTTCTCTCAGGTCCCCTTCGTACACATGACACATTCCCTGCTGTTCTGAATGCATTCACCCAATTTACAATTGATTGCCGTCCAGGAACACGTCCGCGTGGAGGAACAGTGAATTGTAAACGAAAAGCACGCTGCACTGCAATGATCGAGTGGGCATTTGAAAAATACGCTTCAACACAAAATGACCTCTCCTCACGTGTCCACTGCATGATGGCAACTGAAAGGCGGAGGAATACAAATCTCCCATCAGCCACTGTAAGCCACACCCACTCTCCCCTCTCTTCGACCAACAGTGCCGCCACAGCATGCAGTGCAAAAAAGCAAATTACCGCGCTCCACCCTGTATAAGCAAGAATCCCTCTGTCACATATTAGTTAATATTGTCATGAATTATATTACAGTGTCCTACGGCTTAGCTTTTTTTTTTTTTAAGTACAATTTCATGTAATTTGTGCACATAATTTATGTCAGGGATAAAGACTTTTTCAATTATAAGAGCATGCCCAAGTGAATATATGCTTTGCACATATTCCTGATTTTTAACGCTTAAATAAATAAGCAAGTCATTAGGCTTGTCATATAAGCAATTTGCCGTAACCTTCACCACAATGTATGTCAGAGGAAGAGAACTAATTATTTTGCTTGAGATCACCAAAATCATGATACATCAAGCCTTTCAGGCAAAACTGTTTACAATCACTAGGAACAAAGCTATAAAGAAAACACAGCACATAATGACTTTCACCAGGAACAATTTTCTAGTAAGCTATAATTTTTTTGTCATTTACCTTTAATATATGGTCAAAGCATATTGTAGCGCTGAATTAGCATCACTATGGAAAGTCAACATGTCAATATGCTCACCTTCATTAGGCAAATATTAGGGTTAAGTCGCTGAAAAATACACACAAAATATAAGACCCCACCAAGTTGTGAGACATGGATCCCATTAGTAGGTGTTTAACACGCATTATTGCTACTATGTTCCCCAATCATAAAGTAACTCATTCCAAGGCACTCAAATTGTAAAACAACTTTAAAATTCTCCACTTTTTTTTCTTTCTCTCAATGGATGGGCAATGACATTGCATTTATGGGGCAGTTTCCATTTGCTTATCTGCAGGACTTAGAAAAGCATATGAAAAATGAAGAAAAACATCCCACTAAAATATGGACAACAATCTTGTACAAAACAAATAAAACTACACTAAAATGTCATAAAAGAAAATTGCTATATATAACAAATTGGTGTTTTAAAGCAATTTTTATATAAGTGAAAAAGGTCAGAAAATATGTTTTCTTTTTTTTTCTGGAGGTCCTGACATTTAAGGTTTACATTGCCAACCCACTAAGTTCCACAGACATAATGTAATGACACATTTCTCCTGTGGGAGTGCTAAGAGTGGTGGTCAAATAAATTGAATGCCTATTACTAGGACTAGATTATAGCTGATTTCTAGGGATTTTAGTATTCCCACGTTGTATGATCAGTTCACTAGGATACCTTTATCATAAAAGCATTGCCTGAAGCAGACAACATGTAACATGTATTCTGTGTATTCCAAGCTATCAACTGTACATAAGACAAGTGATAAATACCAAATTGGGGGGGTCTGCCTGCTGAGACCTCCACCTTTCACTAGAATTGAGGGTGATTTGGGGGTGTACATGTTCATCCCTGCTATTTTTCATCTTTGTGAGACTGGCAGGCGTAGCTGAGTGCATTGCACCCATTGGACCATTTCCGACATCAGGCATAATAGCACGTCGATATCAGACTCCTCCTGTTTGGTGCGGGCTCTGGTGCTAAGTCTGCACCTTTCCCGGAATGTAAAACTGATATATACAGCTTACATGTGCCCGCAACAACCGTGGGTGGAATCGTGATCCACCCGCGGCTGTTAACTAGTTAAATCCCACTTTCAAGAATTAAATGTTTCACTTTGCATCCACTTGAGTGTGGCTGATTAACTCATTCTGATGGTCTTTGGATGATTCTGGTTCAGCCAGCACCTCTAAGTTGTATGAGCCATGTGCACCTTCTTCTTTTGCCTGAGCGGTATTTAAGTCACGATTCTGGCAAGCATGCTGGAAATTCCGCCCATCGGTGACCGTATCACGTGATCACGGGTAACTGATGGGTTCGCATGAAAACCAGAGGTCTTCAGCAGACCTCTATGGTTGTAATAGCCAGATTGCTATGAGTGCCGCCTAGTGGATGGCGCTCATAGCAAGTGAGCATTTCTTCTGCAAATAAGCGATCTGATCACCGACTGAATGTAGTAGAGCCGATCAGACAACTGTAGCTTCTAGTCTCCCATGGAGACTATTGAAGCATGCAAAAAGTAAAAAAATTGTTTTTAAAAATATAAATAAAAATATAACAGTTAAAATCACCCCCTTTTTACCCCATTAAAAAAAACAATAAAAAAAACAAATACACAGATATTTGGTATCGCCGCGTTCAGAATCGCCCGATCTGTCAATATAAAGAAACAATAAACCCGATCATTAAACGTTGTAACAAGAAGAAAAAAGTAAAAACATCAGAATTACGATTTTTTTGATCTCTGCAACATTGCATTAAAATTAGTGATGAGCAAGTATACTCGTTGGTCGGGTTTTCCAGAGCATGCTCGGCTGGTCTCCGAGTATTTGTGAGTGCTCGGAGATTTAGTTTTCGTCATGGCAGCTGCATGACTTACAGCTGCTAGCCAGCCTGAGTACATATGGGGGTTGCCTGGTTGCTATTGAATCCCCACATGTATTCAAGCTGTCTAGCAGCCGTAAATCATGCAGCTGCATCAACAAAAACAAAATCTCTGAGCCCTCACAAATCCTGGCAATGAGCATACTTGCTCATCACTAATTAAAATGCAATAACTGATGAGCAAAAGATTCTATATGCACAAAAATGGTATCACTAGGGAACGTCAACTTAGCATGCAAAAACTAAGCTCTCATCCAACCCCCTCACAAAAACTGAAGAAGCTACAGGTATCAGAAAATGGCCCAATTTTTCTTTTTTCTTTTTTTTTTTTTTTACAAACTTTGTAATTTTTTTTCACCACTCAAATAGAAAGAACCTACATATGCTTTTTGTCTATGAACTTGTAATCACCTGGAGAATTATAGTGGCAGGCCAGTTTAAGCATTTAATGAACATGATAGAAAAATGCAAAAAACAATTTTGGGATTGCACTTTTTTTGCAATTTCACCGCACTTGGAATTTTTTTCCCCTTTTTCCAGTCCACGGTATGTTAAAACCAATGGTGTCATTCAAAAGTCCAACTCTTCCCACAAAAAACAAGCCATTGACACATGGCCATTTCGACCAAAAAAAGGAAAAGTTAAAAAAACAAAATACCTCTGGTCGTTAAGGGGCTAAGCAATTTATGGGGGCTTCAAGATTAGGTCTCCCATGAATTTATATGTTATATACCTTAGAACACTTATTACTCAGCATCTAGCTCTGAAAGAAATACTGATCTGTCACCAGAGTTTGCAATATTTCCTGCGTAATAAATGTTGTAAGGTATTCCAATTATATCTCGTTATCAACTGTCCATAGGATTGTTAATAAGATAACTTTTAAATCACTGGGAGACTAACCCCTGAAACTCCTTCATTAGTTCTAGCAAAAAATGGAGGTCTCTGCAGTCAGATCCCCCAATCTATTATTTATCATGTATCTTATGTATAGGTATTTACTTGCTATTAATGGAATTCTTGTTAATCAAGTTGTCAGCTTCAGGCAATCCTTTCTTGATTGAGGGTTCCTACTACAATGAATGGATCATAGAGAATGAAAATATTGAAACCTCCAGGACCCAGCTATAACCCATAATGGAGCCCAGTAACAGGTGTTCAATTTACTTGGCCATCGTACTTTACCCCACCACAGCAGAAGTAGTCCATTACATTAAATCACCTTAATTTACTGGGTTATCTATGTATTTCTTAGAAATGCCAATAAAACAATACATATATTCTGACTTTTTTTTACTTTTCAGCTAGAAAAAATATCTGCTTTGTGGACCAGCAGCATAACGGTTAGGCTACCTTCACATGTTCAGTGCATGGTCAGTAATTTTTATTAGTATTTGTAAGCTAAAAGCTAGGAGTGAAACAATCGGAGGAAGAGTATAATAGAAACATGTGCACCAATTCTGTATTTTCCATCCACTCCTGATTTTGGCTTACAAATACTGATGTAAAATACTGACCAAATACTGAATGTGTGAACGTGGCATTAAAAGCATAGTTATTATTGGCAATGAATAGTAAAGATTCCAAAAGATGTCACTGGATATAGTTTTGCTTCGGTTTAGGCTCATTTAGTACATTTCATTTATCAATCAAAAATAAATTATAGCAAAGCCACTTCCATCATCAACATCCTACAGGAGACCCACATTATAAAAAATGATGTCCAAAGTGAGTTATCCCTTAAAAGTACCCATTGGAAAAGACAAAGAATCAGCTTAGCAAAAGACAATCAGACTTGTATGTAAACCTCTACCTTCATAGTTGGTGCCGAGAATAAATAAATAGAACCATAATTGTGTTCATTAGTTTTAGCTAATTAGCCTCAACAGTATATAAACAACTGTGCTCATACTTCATTTTAAAATTAATAGTCCACAATATCTGTTTTACACCTGCAAAAGCGCGCCCTCCAAACACAGCCCAATTATAATGTAAACAGACAAGAACCATACATAACTAAAGAGAGCGACAGCAGAAGGGGAGATTTATCTGCGTGTGTCTATTAATAACAGGAAATCGCATTTCTAACAAGACGTTGCAGGTGTGGCGCACTGTGCACGTTAATCATTAATGCACTCAAGATAAAGGTGTTGAAGTGGGTAAATCGAGCGCCTTGTTTCCTTCCTGTCTGTTTCCAACCTGTCTAATGTTATGAAAGTAATTTCCCATATCTACCTAGCGGCTCACTTGTGGAATACATTATTAATATCTTTCAAATTTAAAGGATATCAGCAGGGTGAAATCAGGAAGTTCTATCGAGCTTTCTGAAAACAAAACATTTACGTATTCTTCAGGAGGAAGTTGGAACATAAAAGATGGGACATTGTGAGCTTGAAATGATTAGTAATTCTCTTCTTTGAACAAACATACTGAAACTGTGTTCCATCCATTAAAAAGGAAATTAAATTGTTCTTTTACCAAATATCTTTGATTTTAGTAAATTAAAGGTTTAAACGTGATCTATGGGAATGTATCGATCAAGATCTAGACATGGTGACTCAAACAGTGCCTTGTCCATAGATGTGTGGTCTGTAGGTATTCCTAAAGTGATTTTGTCAAAAGTACTGTAGAAGCATGCAACTTATTAACACCCAGAAGCCATGGTCTCTATCATTTCAGTTATGGACAGCAATACCAAAAAGTTAATTATTATTGGAAATTTATGGAATATTTTCTTTGTAGTCCATGCAATAGCAGCAATCTTTGGCTTATCTTTATACATCAGGCTCTAGAAGCACAGCCTCAATAAGGCACTATTCTCTTACTAGACATACTTCTCTCTCTACTAAACATTTCGAAAGGAACAGGAGAATAAGATTGGGGCTACTCGGCGACTTTGGATCTGACTCAGGTTGCAGGGAGGGGACAAAGATTGCTCTGTGCTGTTGTTAGGGTAATATAAGTGAACTGTACTGCAGTTGAACAAAGAAATCACAAACAAAAGTCAGAACCAATTGATTATTTTTAAATTGGTTACCCAGTCGTGGTACATTGTGGGTCAAAATGCAACCCCTTTCACTCTCATTACACTTTGATGTAAGTATGACTTAAGGTACCTTCACACTAAGCGACGCTGCAGCGATATCGACAACGATGCCAATCGCTGCAGCGTTGCTGTGTGGTCGCTGGAGAGCTGTCACACAGACAGCTCTCCAGCGACCAACGATGCCGAAGTCCCCGGGTAACCAGGGTAAACATCGGGTTGCTAAGCGCAGGGCCACGCTTAGTAACCCGATGTTTACCCTGGTTACCAGTGTAAATGTAAAAAAGCAAACACTACATACTTAGATTTGCGTCCCCCGGCGTCCGCTTCCCTGCACTGTGTAAGCGCCAGCCCTAAAGCACAGCAGTGACGTCACTGCTGTGCTTTGCTTTCCGGCCGGCACTGACACATTCTAGCCGGAAGCTCTGAGCAGCAGCACGGACGCCGGGGGACGTGACAGACATCAGAGGGTGAGTATGTACTGTTTTTTTTTTACTTTTACAATGGTAACCAGGGTAAATATCGGGTTACTAAGCGCGGCCCTGCGCTTAGTAACCCGATATTTACCCTGGTTACCATTGTAAAACATTGCTGGCATCGTTGCTTTTGCTGTCAAACACAACGATACACGCCGATCTGACGACCAAATAAAGTTCTGAACTTTCAGCAACGACCAGCGATATCACAGCAGGATCCAGATCGCTGCTGCGTGTCAAACACAACGATATCGCTAGCCAGGACACTGCAACGTCACGGATCGCTGTCGTTATCGCTGCAAAGTCGGTTAGTGTGAAGGTACCTTTAGACCTTTACTATGCAATCTGAGCTATGGCCAAAGTCCTTGTGTGGCTAATCCTTGACCTTAGTGGCTAATCGTTGGTTGCTGATTTGCTGATTGGATTGTGCATTTTTTCTGGTAACACTGTCATTGATTAAATATGTGAATTGAATCTTGTTTCAGGTATTAAGTCAGTTGTTAATAATATGCTTTGACTGTTGTGATTGCATTGAAGTTCCAAAGTGGGATATGTTACTGCATGAGCGGAGTTAGACAGAAGAGGGCCCAGTACCAAAAAGCATATATACGCCCATTGCTTTGCCCATATGGGCCTTACATGGACCCTTTGCAGTTCAATAGCTTGTTATAATGCACAATTCCAATAAGTTCCTTACCTTTGGGCCCCTGCGCAGTTGCACAGGTAGCACCAATGATATCTCCGCCTCTGTGTTGCTGTCATTATATAGCAGTTGAGGAGACATTGGGGCTGTCATTAGAAGATTATTACCATCTCACCTGTTTATGGTTGAGATGTGTATCTTAGTGTCTAAACACCGCCTACAAGATTATGGCCTCTGGAAATAATTGGGGCCATCTGAGCTATGCTGCTTCCATATGAGTGAAATAGAGTTATGCAAACAGTTGATCACATGAATTCTATATTATAATAGATCACAATAATTGCACTTTTTCATTATTCCTTTTTAGATAGTGCTTACATATTCCTCCTAACCTGGGTTCCCTCATTTCCCTTAGGAATTTCCTTATGTCACTCATACATGTATTTACTCAATGGTTAAGCCACAAGGTTATCTTGTAAATGTCCTTTTGTTGCATGGATACATTCCTTACATTTTATGTAGGCATGTTCGTGTCCAGCAGCAGTATATCAAGTTGAGTTCTAGATTATGTTTCCTTTTAAGAGCTACTGCAAATCTTTAATAGCAGAAAAATGCTCAGGCAAATCTCATTTCTCCCTGAAATTAAAGCTCACTATACTCCCATAAGTGCAGTTCTTGTCACAAATCCGATATAATCTGCAGTTTTACATATGTAAATATACATTAAGTAGTAAAACACATCATTACTTCAACCTTGTATGAAAAGAATGGCACTGAAATTGCTAAATTCCATGAGGTATAATAGTAATTATATTTTTGAAATTTAGCCAATATTGAAATTGTCTATAAATAGCACCAACATTTAGGGGCAAGAATTTCTTAATTACTTTCATTGTATATCAAAAAATGTTCTATTTTTAAATGAAAACATATCAATCATTGCATCAAATGTTAGACATTATAATTACAGAGGAATTCACATGCAGCCTTTGCTGGAGTACACAACGTTCTTGTGTCTCTCCACTATGGAGCTACAGGGACTTTGCAGTATGTGTGCAGTACACAGTGTGGAATCATTTTATTGAGGCATTCTTCTCTAGAAGAAATCAAGGATATATGGAGATATTCGTCCTTAGAAACAACAAATGATTCTAGGCTGGATCCCCTCTGTAATCCAGCAGTGGGTCATGCCACAATTTTCTAATTAATTAAGAATTTCACAGAAGAGAACCTATATTCTGTATTTTTTAGATTATAAGACACTCTGGATTATAAGACACAACCCAAATTTTGAGGAGAAAAGTAGGATTTTTTGTTTAATAAAATGTTGATGCTTCTTATAATCCAGGCATCTTATTGCTGCAGTGAAGTGGGGTCCCAGGGTCGCTGCTGGAGGAAGCAGGAGTAGGGTGATGCTACTGGCTGGGATGAGGGGGTGTTCTCAGCGCTGAGATCTCATCTCCAGAGATCTTGGTGCTGAGATCTCCATCTGCACATGCGCCTCCCCGGTGGCCATTTTCCTGTAGTCAGGAAACCACGCACAAAATGTCAGCAAAGTCCCCCACAGCACCAGAGACGGACATCCCCACAGCACTACCTGGCACCCCGCAGCACCAGACACCCGGAGCAGCACCACCGGGCTCCCGCAGCACTTCCGGACACCCCCTCATCCCAGCTTGTGGCCTGCAGCAACGGTACCAGTAAGATATATCCGCATTATAAGATGCACCCCCATTTCCCCCCAAAAGTTATGGGGAAAAAAGTGCTTCTTATAATCTGAAAAGTACGGTATATGACCATATAGAGGAAAAGTTCTTCTGGAGCTTTATTTTGGCCCAAAGACCATTGATTGACCTCATGCATTTATGCGGATGGAAGCACCATTATTGATATAATTAGCTCACTTCCCCTCACAAGTGATTATATGATGCCACTTCAAGAATCAAACACTGACACAAAGGACGATGCAGTATGTTGCCAGAGTTAGACAGATGAGAGCCTACATTAGAATACTTTTTAAATTAAATTTTTAACCCTCTACATCATCAATTTTTAATATGCTTTGGTAATTGAAGGAACCTTAGAGCATAATAAACAGCTTTTCATGGCAATTGGGGCAATTGCGATATGGACCAATCAAAACTGCAGGTTGAATTAAGCAAATCTGCCCAAAATGGATTTCCATTTCTATAAAAAAAAAAAGCATGGCAGTAGAATAGAGGTGAGAAAATCAGTCTGTAGAGAATTGAGTTTTATTAAAATTTCCAGAAATTTTAATGCTTTAAGATTTCTCTTGCGAAGCCGACACCAATTCCAAAACTCTTGAAACAATGGGCTAATTTTGCTTTGCATAGCTGAGTGTGCTTCCCCATAATGCCAGGCAGCTGTATCATCATATCCTGGTTTATTAGGTGAATATTAGTCATGAGCGAGTGTACTCGTCGCTCGGGTTTTCCCGAGCACGCTCGGGTGGTCTCTGAGTATTTGTAACTGCTCTAAGATTTAGTTTTTCTTGATGGAGCTGCATGATTTATGGCTGCTAGCCAGCCTGAGTACATGTGGGGGTTGCCTGGTTGCTAGGGAATCCCCACATGTATTCAAGCTATCAGCTGTAAATCATGCAACTGAGGTGACGAAAACTAAACCTCCGAGCACTAACAAATACTCGGAGATCACTCATGAGTGCTCGGGATTACCCGAGCAACGAGTATACTGTACTCGCTCATCACTAGTGAATATTTATACCTTGTACAATGGTTCTCAGTATATCAACTTTTCCCAGGGTCATCAGAGATAAGTTAAGTGCAAGACTGTTAGTATCATAGAATTATATTCCATCTCCAGATTTACTGGATAAGTGATTAAGACTCATTATTTCTGTGGGCTCATACTCACCGCCCACCCCCATAATCCTTTTCAGTACTGAGATCTGTACAAATTTATGGCTTCAAATCAACTTTTGAGGGAAAATTTGATAAAAATACAAAGGTTGAATTCCAAAAGATATTTTAATTTCTTCAACAGCGTAGAATATATATGTCAGGGGTCGAATTCCTGCCTCTGCACATGGGGAATCTCGAACCATCTCCGCTGTGGTCTCCCATTCTTCTCCAGCCACAGTGGAGCCTGCTCAGTGGACACGTCGGTCTGATACGGTGCGGATGATTACTGCTGCCTTTCTAGGCTTAGCCATTGTAGCCAGTACTGATCAGTGGCGATCAGACATCTCTGGGACAAAGTCCTGCTTTTCCCCTTCTGAGCATGCCCAGTGTAATACCTCTCATTGGAGGTCGGGGTCACATGCTCAGGTACTGCAGCAGCTCCCATTGGTCCTCTAGGAAGGTCCTGAAGTTGCTCAGGTACTGTGGCAGCTCACATTGGTCCTCTAGGAAGGTCCTGAAGTTGCTGTAGCTATAAAAGGCAATGCGCTAGTATTAACCAAAGTTATGAGCTCAGCGCCAGTGTGGTCATGCTTGCATGTGGTCAGGGTTCTGCTGAAATAAGCCCCAAGAATACTGGCATCTCCGGTGAGGAGTTTGTGTATGTGGATTCAGGGTTTGGCTGAAATAAGCCCCTAGAATACCGGCACCTCCGGTGAGGAGTTTTGTGTGTGCTATGCTGACTGCATGACCACTGTCAGCTCTATTAGGTAGCTGTTCTTCTGTGAGGTTAACAGGGCACAGCGTTCTCTTTCTCAAGCGAACCTGTGAAGTAACAGAGTTCACTTATACCACCATATAGTACTGTCTCTTACTAGCAGCAGGTTCTCTCCTGCACGGTGGACCCTGGGTTGCGAACACACCTACTACTCAAAATATATATATACTCGGTGCGTTCCACCAACCCAAACAATATATAAGTAGGAAAAAATCCTCAATTGTTGAAATTTATGAAAATGTATCACCTGTTAAACTTACATAACTAGAAATTACATATCCGGGTGAAGTGTCACTGGATGTGCTGTTGATAATAGAATTCCACAAATATTTTCCTCAGATACTTCATTTGAACAGGTTTACAAAGTCAACGTGTTTTGAGGTCAACACACAAACTCTTCTTCAGGACAAAAACCTAGGTTTTGACCTTGAAACGCGTTGACTTTGTAAACCAGTTAAAACAAAGTGTCTAAGGAAAATATTTGTGGAATTCCATTATGAGCAGCGCATCCAGTGACACTTCACCCGTATGTGTTCTTTCTCTAAGTCCTTTTGACTCGCCTCTTGCATCCGCTGATCTATGCGTTTGTTACATGGTGCTTTGTTGCAACACAACCAGGTGAGCAGATCCATGTTGGTTTATGTGTTGTTTTAACATTTAAAGCCCTATTGTGTGTTCTTCCTCTTCCAAGTTTGCCTTACTACAATAACTAGAAATTGCAATATAGAATATAAGTGTTTATGGCCAACATTTTAGATGGGCAGTTGCCCAGCTTAACAGGTGTGTATTAGAAGACCAGGAGACCAATACAAATCTGAATAAAAAATTAAATGTACATACATATTGTTCTTATCCATTATAATATTTTGTATAAAGTTGTTAATTGGTGATTTTATACTTATATTACTTGAAGTTTTTTTTGTTTGTTTTTTTAATTGTGTCGCACTGCTACTGGATAGTATATCTTTGTAGCATGAGATGGTCACAATTATTTGTATATTGCATAGCAGATCCCTTCTGTCAATGGGTTAATATCAGCATCATTTTTTATTTTATTTTTATTTTGCTGTTCCCTTAAATAACAGACACTAACAGCACGTAATGGACCTATAGACTATTCCTTGCACTTATACTGAAAAAAATGTACCCTTTCCTGCAGATGTGAACCTAAACTATAGAGTGACATGGAAAGATAAAGCATGTTTTTTTAATATACAGCTCTGGCAAATATTAAGAGTCCGCCACATCAAAACCCTGTCATGAGCAGCCCAATCTCTATACCTGAACCCCATTGAAAACCTCTGGAATGTAATCAATGTAATCAAGAGGATGATAGATAGTTACAAGCAATGAAACAAAGAAGAACTGCTTACATTTTTGCTCCAGAAGCAGTGTAAAAGACTGGTGGAAAGTATGCAAAGACGCATGAAAGCTGTGATTAAAAATCATGGTTATTCCACAAAATATTGATTTCTGAACTCTTCCTAAGTGAAAACATTAGTATTGTTGTTTGTAAATGATTATGAACTGGTTTTATTTGCATTATGTGAGGTCTGAAAGCACTGTTTGTTTTTAATTTTGACCAATTCTCCTTTTCAGAAAAAAAAGCACAAAATGTATTGTTTGGAAATTCGGGGACATGTTGTCAGAAGATTATAGAATAAATGAACAATTGATATTTGACTCAAAAATATATCTATAAAGAGACAAATCAGACAAACCTAACATTTTGCAGTGGTCTCTTAATTTTTGCCAGAGCTATATATATGATCGGGCAGCACAGTGGCTCAGTGGTTAGCACTGCAGCCTTGCAGTGCTGGGGTCCTGGGTTCAAATCTCACGAAGGACAACATCTCTAAGGAGTTTGTATGTTCTCCCCATATTTGCGTGTGTTTCCTCCCACACTACAAACTATACTACTACTGATAGGGAATTCAGATTGCGAGCCCCACCGGGGACAGCGATGAAAATGTGTGCAAAACTGTAAAGCGCTGCGGAATATGTTAGTGCTATATAAAAATAAAGATTATTATTATTATATATAAATGCTTTTCACAACATCTAATGAAAACGTTGGATTGATCTACTTGCTTATCATGTAAATATCATGGATAATGAAGAACTTTATATGTGGTTTTATTTTCCAGCAAGGTCAATCTCTAATGTGCAGGGATCAATATGTTTAATTAGAAAACACATGGTATTTTATAATTTGTCTTCCTATAACATCTGGAAATGTTTGATAAGAAAAGGCTTTCATGTTCTTCTACCCAAAACAGAACCATATTTAGGTAAGTAGATTAAATGCCATTAGCTCTAATACCTTTTTAAACAAAGTAATCTGTTGAAGTGATAATGGATTTTAAAATAAGTATACTCATTAAATTGGTTTTACAAGACTGCTCTTTCTCTTTGACCACATGAATGTTGGAAACTGACACTTAATTATAATAGTATACTGTATGTCCTGCGTTAACAGATGATTAATTTTATTCTATATTTAATGTAGACATAACGTTAGCATGAGTATGTCTCATCAATTACTCTAGCATAGACTGTGGACTATATTTAAAGAACACTGATAAACCTAATCTAAACTTATTTCTGGTACCTTTTTCTTTGGTGATCAATGGATTTGTTTCTAAGACAAATTAATCTCATTAGTGAAATGGCTGAATTCTTTAGGTTGAAATTCTGTTTTAATAAAAATATTACTAAGTGAAATATACATTACACGAATGGATATTATTAGACTTTTGGTGGGAGGGTGCACTTAAAATTTCAGGTAATAGAGCTTAGGTAAAGGTCACTTCTACATTGCTTAAAAAATCACAAATTCCCAATTCTAACCACTTACTGACATATGACATATTGGTACATCATATGTTGGATTCCTGTCTTTCAAACAGGCTAAGAAACTGAGCCTGCATTATTGCCAAACACAATAGCTGTGTTATCCAGCTATTATTTTACTCTAACAGATTATGAACAAACAACTATACAGGTCCTTCTCAAAAAATTAGCATATAGTGTTAAATTTCATTATTTACCATAATGTAATGATTACAATTAAACTTTCATATATTATAGATTCATTATCCACCAACTGAAATTTGTCAGGTCTTTTATTGTTTTAATACTGATGATTTTGGCATACAACTCCTGATAACCCAAAAAACCTGTCTCAATAAATTAGCATATTTCACCCGTCCAATCAAATAAAAGTGTTTTTTAATAACAAACAAAAAAAACCATCAAATAATAATGTTCAGTTATGCACTCAATACTTGGTCGGGAATCCTTTGGCAGAAATGACTGCTTCAATGCGGCGTGGCATGGAGGCAATCAGCCTGTGACACTGCTGAGATGTTATGGAGGCCCAGGATGCTTCAATAGCGGCCTTAAGCTCATCCAGAGTGTTGGGTCTTGCGTCTCTCAACTTTCTCTTCACAATATCCCACAGATTCTCTATGGGGTTCAGGTCAGGAGAGTTGGCAGGCCAATTGAGCACAGTAATACCATGGTCAGTAAACCATTTACCAGTGGTTTTGGCACTGTGAGCAGGTGCCAGGTCGTGCTGAAAAATGAAATCTTCATCTCCATAAAGCATTTCAGCCGATGGAACCATGAAGTGCTCCAAAATCTCCTGATAGCTAGCTGCATTGACCCTGCCCTTGATGAAACACAGTGGACCAACACCAGCAGCTGACATGGCACCCCACACCATCACTGACTGTGGGTACTTGACACTGGACTTCTGGCATTTTGGCATTTCCTTCTCCCCAGTCTTCCTCCAGACTCTGGCACCTTGATTTCCGAATGACATGCAAAATTTGCTTTCATCAGAAAAAAGTACTTGGGACAACTTAGCAACAGTCCAGTGCTGCTTCTCTGTAGCCCAGGTCAGGCGCTTCTGCCGCTGTTTATGGTTCAAAAGTGGCTTTACCTGGGGAATGCGGCACCTGTAGCCCATTTCCTGCACACGCCTGTGCACGGTGGCTCTGGATGTTTCCACACCAGACTCAGTCCACTGCTTCCTCAGGTTCCCCAAGGTCTGGAATCGGTCCTTCTCCACAATCTTCCTCAGGGTCCGGTCACCTCTTCTCGTTGTACAGCGTTTTCTGCCACATTGTTTCCTTCCAACAGACTTACCATTGAGGTGCCTTGATACAGCACTCTGGGAACAGCCTATTTGTTGAGAAATTTCTTTCTGGGTCTTACCCTCTTGCTTGAGGGTGTCAATGATGGCCTTCTTGACATCTGTCAGGTCGCTAGTCTTACCCATGATGGGGGTTTTGAGTAATGAACCAGGCAGGGAGTTTTTAAAAGCCTCAGGTATCTTTTGCATGTGTTTAGAGTTAATTAGTTGATTCAGAAGATTAGGGTAATAGGTCATTTAGAGAACCTTTTCTTGATATGCTAATTTATTGAGACAGGTTTTTTGGGTTATCAGGAGTTGTATGCCAAAATCATCAGTATTAAAACAATAAAAGACCTGACAAATTTCAGTTGGTGGATAATGAATCTATAATATATGAAAGATTAATTGTAATCATTACATTATGGTAAATAATGAAATTTAACACTATATGCTAATTTTTTGAGAAGGACCTGTATATGCCAGTCCTCTGTACCAAGCTAATATCATACTATGGAATAGACTTAATTGATGCACCTATTAAATACATTGTCTCTTAAGGGTCTCAATAAGGAATATGACCTGTTGTCTTTTATATGGTAGGGTTATCTAGTGTTTATTAGGACTGAGGTCCTCGTAGCAGTGATGGTCTTTGGTCCTTACTATCTTTCATTATTATTTACATGTTTGATTTATCATCTTTGCCAGTGATTGTTTATGTATGTTATTATTTGTCTGTAACCTCTTTACAGAGTCACTTGTACTGATCCGCCATGAATTCCCCGTCTCCATGATCTCCTCCCTCGGACCTCACTGCCTCCTCCACCCACTCGACTGCCAGACACATTGCTTCATTTGCTTCCCTTATACTGTGTTATTGAATCACAGAATCTGTCTAAAGTCTCCTGTGGATACACCTACTTCCAGTCCTAGGAACGCAGGTTTCTATGCCACTGGCACGCACGCTGTGATTCACCATGGAGCGCACTCACCACTGACTTCCGGAATGTCCATCTTACTTCCTGTTACAGCACGTCCGGTTGCGATCTTCCTCTCAGCGGCTGCATGTTCTCGCCATGTCCTGCCCACTGGGTTTTAACTGCTGGGTTTCTTAATTTCACCCCCAACAACCAGCGGCGGATGCCATGTTTCGTGAGGATCCTTGGATACGCACCTATACTGGTAGGCATTCACCCTCTATGATCGTCATTCTCAATGAGCCTCTTCTTACTTGCACCTGCTTTTATGAAGAGTCTCCACAGGCATCTTCCTTACTCTGGAATCTCCAGCCTGACAGTTTTTGAACACCCCCTGAATGCGGGTAGGCACTTGGTTTATGTTTATATTTATCCCTGTAGCAGCATTATCCTTGTAGCAGCACTGTATTAGACTATACTAACTTTATATGTCTTTCTGACAGGGCATATACATTTTAAGCACAGTTTACTATACTGCTCAACTAGTTTATCATTCACACAGCTGTCGGGTAGGTCTCCACTTCTTCCCTTCTTTTTCCTCTTACTCTATCCCTCATTTTCCCCTAGCAATCGAATTGTACATCTCATGCTGATTATGTATGTTGCCTGGTAATATTGGTGCTAATACTGCATATGTCCATGTTTTCCTACATTCTGACCAATTAGTTTGATGTAAGTACTTCATTTATTTCATTCATGTATTTATATTTCTTTTGTTTGTAGTAACTGAGGAAGGTCAATTTGACCGAAATGTTTTGTTAACTACATTATTTGGACTGCATTAAAAATATCCTCTTCTTCAGCTGAGTGCCAAATTTATTTATTACTTATTGATGGTTTGGGAACCTACTTGGGCACCGACTACAGTAGTGCTTACGGTTATTTCTTAAATACTCTGTGTGACTGCAGACTTGTGAATCCTCCCAGTGTATGCACTGTGCGATGTGAGGAACGACGCACACATTCAGGTCAAGAACAGCGGTGAACACACTCCAAACACATTGTGGGTCACCAATGGGCAGACAATTGGTACATTAAAAAAACCTTTAAATCAATTGTATCTTGTTCAGGAAAAGCAATGAACCGATATTAGTTTGGAAAATTAAACCTTCCACACTGTAATAGCAACAGATGTTCTTTTGTAGTAAGAATGTATTTTCACTTAAGAGTTTGTCGGTCTTAAGCACAGACCACGATGTGAGCAACTGTCATGGGTCTCTTGACCCAAGTTTGATAGTCACATAAGCGTATATGAGGCTAGAAGAAAGGACCATGAAACACGGAGGTGCTTATAGGGCCTTTTTGTGAAAATCTGATTTCTTGAGGCATGCTTTTTGCTTTTTTACTTTTTACGTGAATTAATAGCTAAATGTATTTAGATAGATGGAAAAAAGGGGGCAGAGCCTCCCAAGAAAATATCTATCTTTGTGTTAATTTAGAATGACATCACATAATGATCAAAGTGTAATTTACATATTTTCTTATTTCAGCCGACTGCAGAGACCATTGATTAATAAGTCTTTATATAAATATACACTTCATTGCTCCTCTGCATATTTTTATATATGTGTTTTGTTGTTTATAATATCAATGTCTCTGGGAGGAGCCCCTGCCCATTTATGTGGATATTTATTTTTCCTCCTTACTGCCCATGGAGCGCCAAGGGGTTTGCTCTTATTTTAGATTCCCTAGTCTTGGTTTTATCATTCCCTTTGTGAGACTATATGGGTGTTTATTACCCATTTACCACTTGCTTTTATGCTAAGTATCGCCTGTACAGAAGTCCCTGTACTTTAGGATGCTAGATAACTTTTCTAGCCATAAAAGCGCAAGCTGTGGAAGTCCTCTTCTTTAGGATCTTCCTGACGGATGACATTATCTGGGATTTCATTGCACATACGGTTTGTGGTCTCTGCCTCTCTGCTTTAGGATGAATTATTGGTGCTTCATGGCATCTGTAGTATTATTTCTTTATTTATTCTGTCTCACAGCTATGTAAGTTGCCTGTATGAGTGGTGCATTCCCAGCCTATTATTACCTCCAAGTTGCCAATGGTGAGTCGCAACTCTAATTATGAATCACCGGTGTACACTTGCCCTATTTTTAAACAAGCAATTATTATGGTTTATTCTTAAACTGATACAGATTTGTTCCATATTATTGGTTATATGTCACTGTATGTATTTTTTCACATGTATTTGCTTGTGATTTATATTTGCTATTTTTTGAGAAATATGTAAATTTGATTTTATTGATTGATCATCCTGTTATGCCATTATATATGACATACACACACACATATATATATATATATATACATATACGTGTGTGTGTGTGTGTGTGTGTGTGTGTGTGTGTGTGTGTGTGTGTGTGTGTGTGTGTGGGTATCTGTAGCACTCTATGAACTGCTTGACAAAGGCTTTAGGGAACAGAAACATTGCTTTTTTGCATACATGGCAAATTAAAAGTTTGTTCACTTTTTTGATATTCCTACAGTGTGCTTCCAGCTCTTTTGCATTTATATTATTAGGTGACTAGGCTGTAACTTGCAGTCTGGCACCTACCAACTGCATTTTGTCTTTGCTTGTGACACCTCTTTTGTTTTTTTCTAGATAGATATCGTAAAAGTAGAGCTAGGTAGAGTCAATAGATTTGTACAGGAGGTAGAAGTTTTTCTGACTTTTGTCAGAAAAAATGTGAATTGGCATGTATGCTACAGCAATTCAAGAAACTGTAGCTTCAGGATCAGGCCGAAGGAGTATCTTGGTGATAATGTCACTGCTTTTGAAGCAGACGAGGTGAACCATGTTCAAATTCTGGTGTCAGCCCTCCTTGTGACCTTAGGCAACTTACTTTATCTGCTCATGCCCAAGGCAGCAGAATTAAATTGTAAAGTTGTGCAGAGTAGAGATATTGCGCCCTCAGTATTAAATGTGAGATGTTGAAAGTCTGTCAGTACTGCATAAAAAGAGCATATATATGAGAGCAATTCAATAGAATAGTATGATAATAATGAGAGAACATTATAATTGTACTCCCTCAGATGTTGCATTATTTTCATAATTAGCTTTCCTTTTTGCTGAGCTGGTACAGACAGATGACATTTTCTTATGCATCTTCAATTTGTTTCTGCTATGCTTTTATTATTTTCATTACTTGCTCCTTTTACTTATCTCAATGAAAAGCTAACATTTCATTAATGTCCTCACCCAACTAACTTAACACCCTCAAAATTATCTTAAGGGAAATTTAGATTAAATATCCAGTAGTAAAATAACTGCTTATAATCACAGTGACTCTGAATAAGACAAGTAAAAGTAGTTAAATAAGGATATCATGGGCATTATATATAATTATGGGACCCCAAAGCAAAACAAAAAAAATACAATGAAAAATACAATGAAATAATATTTATACACCCTATAAAAAACAAGAGGAAATCATTTCTGTACAGGAAAGGGTTTCATTTCTAAGGTCTTCCATGTAATTTCTAGGTCTTACCAATTTGCATTACATTATGCATTGCCTGTCTCTTTATCTTAATGCCTATTTTACAATATAGGTGGGGTTCCTCAAGTTTTGTAATGCTTCCTACCATACCATTTATGACCATTAAATTATATTCTCCTATCATTAAAATGTTTTAGTTAGTAAAGCAGCATGAAAAAAGTAAGTTTCCAATTGCATGCTTTTTTCCATCTGCTGTCTTTCTCCTGGTAATGGCATTTAACAGGGAGAAATGCAAGATTCTACATCTGGGCAAGAAAAATGAAAATATAATCTACAGAATGGGAGAAATAGAACTAAGCAACAGCATGTATTAAAAAGATTTGGGTATACTAATAGATCTCAGGCTGCACATGAGTCAACAGTGTGATGCAGCAGCAAAAAATGCAAACACAGTTCTATGATGTATTAAGAGAAACAGAGAGTCTAGATAATGTGAAGTAATTATCCCCCTCTACTAGTCCTTTGTCTGGCCTCATCTGGAATACTGAGTTCTGTCCTGGGCACTACATTTTTAAAAAGTCATTGATAAACTGGAGTAAGCCCAGAGAAGAGCTATCCGGATGGTGAACGGATTGCAGAATATGTCCTGTGAGGAACAGTTAAAGGATCTGGGAATATTTAGCTTACAAAAAAGAAAAGGAGACATAATAGCTGTCTACAAATATCTGAAGGGATGACATAGTGTAGAGCAGTGTTCCCCAACTCCGGTCCTCAAGAGCCACCAACAGGTCATGTTTTCAGGATTTCCTTAGTATTGCACAGGTGATAATTGCATCACCTGCACAGGCAAGCATTCACTGACCTGTGTAATACTAAGGAAATCCTCAAAACATTACCTGTTGGTGGCTCTTGAGGACTGGAGTTGGGGAACATTAGTGTAGAGGGATCACCCTTATTCTCATTTGCACATGGAAACATGTGATTAGATATTAGAAAATTTTTTTTGACAGTGAGGGTGATCGATGAGTGGAACAGGCTGCCATTAGAGATGGTGAGTTCTCCTTCAATGGAAGTCTTCAAACAGAGGCTGGACAGACATGTCAGAGATGGTTTAGTGAATTCCTGCATTGAGCAGACGGTTGGACACAATGACCCTGACAATCTACGATTGTACGATTCTATGATTCCTGCTGTGAGAGCTTTTTTACATACTGTCGTTTATAGCTTGTCTCCAAGGAGATCAACTGCCAAAGAATGGCCAGGTATGTGCAGTGGTTAATTCTTAAGATTCCAGTCAGTTCTCTCAAGCCCATTGATTTCTGTTCCACAGACAATCGCTCACCTCCCTTTCACTTCCTGACCATGCTGCTCTCATCAGTCCAGAATAATAACAATCCCCTAGAGTAGTTCTCCCAATCACACTTCTCACTTTCCTGAACTATGTGCTTATCCAAATGCACTGTTATCTCTGTATGTAAATATAGTGCTAGCAGTGTACACTTCAGAACAATGACAGTAGCAGAAGGAAACTGACTAGAACTGTTACTCAAAGAGGAGCTACTGTCCCACCAGCAAACAGGAAGTAAGGAGACTGCAGAAATGTGAGCTGATCAAGACATATCTTGTGAATACCCTTTAAGCATGCATAGTCCATAAACAATTCATACAATATGTTACTGCAAATGTTCTTTTAATTCATATTCATATACATGCCACATCAAAAAATGTAGAAAAATAGTTCTAAATACAAGAAATAACTTTCATATATTCATCAGCAAGATGACAGCTTGTATAGCTTGTTTGCTAATGCTTCTGTGGAAGTTCACAAAATGTGAGACACCATTACAAGCATATCCAACAAAGAGAAACACATCTGGATGTTTTGGGTGTGTGCTTGAACAAGGCGGCTTTCTCCAGAAACGTCTAGGTGTATTTCTGTGTTGGACCCACTCTGAGCTGCATCTGTTCTGAAAAACAAGCTATAAGAATGTATGTCTTGCGAGTGAATGTATTGAAGTTATTTCTTGTATGTGCTACCAATTTTTATATTTATTTGATTTGGCAGGGAAATGAATATGAAGTAAAAGAGTCTTTGCATAACTCATTACTGCATTGCCTGAAATATATATGAATTGTAGTGCTTGCTCCAAGGGTCAATTGGACCTTTGATTTACAAGGGACTGTAACTTAAAGTATGCATACCCCTTCTAAATTAACTTTTGACTTGTGTTTTGAGCTTCCATCAAAATTAGGACTATGATTTACTGTATAGGAAATGGAGTACAATCATAAGGAAATATGGAAAATAGAAACTATGCCATATGCATTAACTGTAATAAAGGTGACGTGTCAGCTTGATATTGCTGTGCAATCTATGGGAAATATACTTAAGTGCAGGAGAAGCTGAAAAGATTGATATACAGTGGGGAAAAAAGTATTTAGTCAGCCACCAATTGTGCAAGTTCTCCCACTTAAAAAGATGAGAGAGGCCTGGAATTGACATCAAAGGTAGAAAACAACTATGTGAGTCAAAATTGAGAAAACAAATCCAGAAAATCACCTTGTCTGATTTGGCAAGATTTATTTTTCAAATTATGGTGGAAAATAAGTATTTGGTCACCTAAAAACATGCAATGTTTCTGGCTCTCACAGACCTGCAACTTCTTCTTTAAGAAGCTCCTCTGTCCTCCACGCATTAATTGCAGCAATGGCACCTGTTTGAACTTGTTATCTGTATAAAAGACACCTGTCCACAACCTCAGTCACACTCCAATCTCCACTACGGTAAAGACCAAAGAGCTGTCAAACGACACTAGAAACAAAATTGTAGCCCTGCACCAGGCTGGGAAGACTGAATCTGCAATAGGCAACCATCTTGGTGAGATGAAATCAACTGTGGGAGCAATAATAAGAAAATGGAAGACATACAAGACCACTAATAATCTCCCTTGATCTGAGGCTCCATGCAAGATCTCACCCCAAGGGGTCAAAATGATCACAAGAATGGTGAGCAAAAATCCCAGAACCACATAGGGGGACCTAGTGAATGACCTGCATAGAGCTGGGACCACTGTAACAAATGCTACCATCATTAGCACACTATGCCGCCAGGGACTCACATCCTGCAGTGCCAGACGTGTCCTCCTGCTTAAGCCAGTACATGCCCGCCTAAGCTTTGCTAGAGAGCATTTGGATTATCCAGAAGAGTATTGGAGAATGTCATATGGTCTGATAAAACCAAAGTAGAACTATTTGATAGAAACAAAACTTGTCGTGTTTGGAGGAGACAGAATGCTGAGTTGCATCCAAAGAACACCATACCTACTGTGAAGCATGGGGTGTTAACATCATGCTTTGGGGCTGTTTCTTTACAAAGGTACCAGGACGACTGATCCATGTACATGAAAGGATGAATGAGGCCATGTATCGTGAGATTTTGAGTGCAAACCACCTTCCATCAGCAAGGGCATTGAAGATGAAACGTGGATGGTTCTTTCAGCATGATAATGATAATGATCCCAAGCACACTGCCAGGGCAACGATGGAGTGCTTTTGTAAGAAGCATATAAAGGTCCTGGAGTGGCCTAGCCAGTCTCCAGATCTCAACCCTATAGAAAACTTTTAGAGGGAGTTGTAAGCCTGTGCTGCCCAATGACAGGCCCAAAACATCACTGCTCTAGAGGAAATCTGCATGGAGGAATGGGCCAACATACCACCAATAGTGTGTGCCTACTTTGTGAAGACTTACAGAAAATGCCGCTGTCATTGCCAATAAAGGATATACAGTATAACAACATAATGAGACGAACTGTTGTTAATGGCCAAATACTTATTTTCCACCATAATTTGCAAAATTAATCTTGCCAAATCTTGTTTTTTCATTTTGACTCTCTTAGTTGTAGTCTACCTATGATGTCAATTACAGGCCTCTCTCATCTGTTTAAGTGGGAGAACTTGCACAATTGGTGGGTGACGAAATACTTTTTCCCCACTGTATAGATATAGCATTGGATTGGAGCACCTTTGGCCCACCACAGAAAATTATTCTTGGGGCCCATTATGTAGCTACATAGAAATGAATACAAGATCACCAATTGTATGGTAAAACACGCAAATATCAGGGTATAATATAAGCGAGTACACGTCTTAATTATATAACAGGGGTTGGGGTAGCTCCCTCATAGAATATAAAGTTGCCACCCTCATAGAATATAATGCAGTCTCCCTCATGGAATATAATGCAGCCCCCCTCATAGAATATAATGCAGCCCCCTCATAGAATATAATGTAGCCTCCCTCATAGGCTACAGTGCAGCCCCCCACAAAATATAATGCAACCCCCTCATAATGTATAATGCTGACTGCCCCATAGAATATAATGCAGCCCCCTCATAGAATATAATGTAGCCCCCTCATAGGGTATAATGCAGCCCCCTCATATAGTATAATGCAGCCCCTCTACAGAATAAAATGTAGGCCCCTCAGAGTATAATGCAATCCCTTCATAAGGTATAATGCAGAACCCCTATATAATATATTGTAGCCCTTTCATAGGGCATAATGCTTCCCCCCTCATATAGTATAATGTAGCCCCGAGAATATAATATAGACCCCTGAGAGAATAATGCAGCCCCCACACAGAATATAATGCAGCACCCCACAGAATATAATGTAGCCCCCTCATAAAGTATATTGCAGTCCCCTCATATACTATAATACAGCCCACCTCATAGGGTATAATGCAGCCCCCTCATAGCGTATAATGCAGCCCCCCTCATAGGGTATAATGCAGCCCCCCTCATAGGGTATAATGCTGCCCCCCTCATATGGTATAATGCAACTGCCCTCATAGGGTATAATGCAGCCCCCTTATATAGTATAATGCAGCCCCCAAAGAGTATTATGCATCCCCCTCCATCATTGTCTTCCCCCTCCACCCCATCATTGTCCTCATCACTACCTCCATCATTGCCTTCTCAACCCCTTATCACTGCCCTTTTCCACCACCTCCATCACTGCCTCCTCCCCCACCACCACCATCATTGTCCTTTCTACCACTACTATCATTGTCATTTCCACCACAGCCATCATTGCCTTCTCCCCCACCACCCCATCATTGCCTTCTCCCCCACCACTCTCATGATTGCCCTTTCCACCACCTCTATCATTTACTTTCTCCCCCACCACTCCCATCCTTGCCCTTTCCAACTCCTCCATCATTGCCTTCTACCCCACCACCAACATCATTGTCCTTTACATCACAACCATCATTGCCTTCTCCCCCACCACCCCATCATTGCCCATTTCACCACCTCCATCATTGCCTCCTCCCACACCACCCCATTGTCCTTTCCACCATCACCAACGTTTCCTTCTCCCCACCACCCCATCAATGTTCTCTCCATAACTCACATCATTGCCCTCTCTAATACACACAGCACCACTCTCACACACACAGCACCACTCACACACTCACAAGCCCATAGCAGCTAGTTGTGCCACTAATAGCGACACTGGTTGGGGGCCCCTGGAGCAGTGGGGGCTCTAGGCAGCTGCTGGCCCTGTATGCCAGCAGGTATAAGTGCCTGGGCCTACCGGAAAATGGGTTCCCTGGTGGGCCAGTCCGACTCTGTATAGATATGGTGGAAATGGTTCTGAACAATTTTTTTTATTGAAATTATTATTGAGTATGGGCTTTGCAGTCATGGGGTGTCAGTTATCGGCAGCCTTCCATTTATACTCAGATAGCTGTCAATCATAGACTAGGACTAACTTCAAAGCCCAGAATGAGAAGGAATTTCAGTGATGAAAATAGTTATATTGATGTATCAAACTGCTCAGCTTTTCATTTTATGTAATAATCGTCTGCCAGAATATAGAATATGACAGAATATTTTAAAGGGAACCTGTCGCTAGATTCATGTTACCTGAACTATGAGTAGAAAGAATCAAAACCTAAATGTACAATTGCAACTAGGCATTTCAAAGAAAACATAGTTTGTAAAAAATGGTAGGGGACTACAAGGGCTTTTTCCATGCAGCCCCAGGCTAGGATCTTCCTTCTCCTGCTGATTTACTGATCTCCCGTGTGTGTATTTGCTGGGGAAGGCGTGTTGATCAATAGCAGTGAACTTTTCAAGTTAAAATTTTCTCTGAAAACTGCAGTGTTTCAAAAAAAGATATACAGTGGCATGTAAAAATTTGGGCACCCTTGTCAAAATTGCTGTAATTCAGAACAGTTAAGCTGAAGATGAAATAAGCTCTAAAAAGGCCTAAAGTTAAAGATAATAATAAATAATAAATTTTATTTCTATAGCGCCAACATATTCCGTAGCACTTTACATTTTAGAGGGGAAATTGTACAGACAATAGACATTACAGCATAACAATAATGACATAAATCAACAGATACCAAGAGGAGAGAAGGCCCTACATGCTTACAATCTATCAGGAAATAGGGGAGACATAAAAGGTGGATGGTAATAATTGCTTTCATTGTTCTGACCGGCCATAATGTAAGAAAAGAAAGATGGCACATTTTCTTTGTATTTTAGGTAAAAAAAATATATTTTTTCATATTTTACATTTTAAAAATAAAAAAAGGAAAATGTGCCGATGCAAAGTTTTGGGCACTCTGCATGGTTAGAAGCTAGCAATACCCTCTTTTGAAAGTATCATAGCTTGTAAATGCTTTTTGTAGCCAGCAAAGAGTTTTTCAATTCTTCAAGGAACTTTCATCCATTCTTCCTTAGAAAATTCTTCTAGTTATGTGAGATTCCTAGGTCGTCTTGCATGCACTGCTATTTTGAGATCTATCCACAGAATTTCAATGATATTCAGATCAGGGGACTTTCTATGGCTTTCTATTCTGATTTTTGAGAGACAGAATGAACAAAAACCATTAATTCAGGAATTGCTTTTAGGCTATGTGCACATGTTGCGGATTGGGGTGCAGAATTTTCTGCACAAAATCTGCATTTCCTGGCAGAAAACGCAGGTGCGGATTTGATGGTTTTTTTGTGCGGATTTTGTGCAGATTTCATGCGCTTTTTACCCCTGCAGATTTCTGTAATGGAGGGGTTCAGATACGCTGCAGATCCGCACAAAAGAAGTGACATGCTCCTTCTCTTGATCAGCAGCGTTTTCCATGCGGAATTTTCCACACCATTAGCACAGCATTTTTTTTGCCTATTGATTTACATTGTACTGTAAATCACTTCACGGATCCGCAGCGTTTCTGTGTGGAAAAAAGCGCTGCGGATCCGCAGTAAATCCGCATCGTGTGCACATAGCCTTAGGGTTTTTTAATACCGTTCCACGTTTGGTAAAATTGGCAAGGCAGCTTCATTCTGTGGGTCAGTACTATTACAGCGATACCTAATTTATGTAGCTTTTTAATGTTTTGGTGCTTTTACACAAAAAAACAAATTTACAGAAAACATAATTATTTATCACTTTATTCTGAGAACTATAACTTTTTTATTTTTCTACTTATATAGCTCTATGGCAGCATGTTTTTTGCTGGAAATGATGAAATTTTTATCGGTACCATTTTTATTGACCTTTGTCATTTTGATGACATTTTATTGCACTTTTTGTTAGACTGTATGATTATAAAGCATTGTTTGTTCTTTTTACATTTTTTTTACGGTGTTCACTAAAGGGGTTGACTAGTGAGACAGTTTTATAAAGCGGGTCATTACAGATGCAGCAATACCAAATATGTTTAAATTTATTGTTTATTTTTTTTATTTACATAAATGTATTTATTGGAAAAATATTTGTTTTTTTGTTCTTTTTTTGGAAATTTAAAAAATATATATTTTTACACTTTTTAATATTTTTTCTACCTTTTTGTTCACTTTCCCAGGATGGGACAATACTGTACAGCATGAGATCACTGATCTGATGCTCTGCAATGCTTCTGCACTGCAGAGCATCACATCAGCTTCTAACAGATAGGGAAGGAGGTGTCTCAGGTCCTGCTCTGACCAGGTACTGACTCGCCACATTCCCTGAAGGACCCCTCTGCCATACTGTGGCTTGGAGTCTCCATAGGGTCCATCAGGGCAACTCCCTGTGCGATGTTCCTCTATGTCACTATCACTATTGACAGCGGCATCAGAGGGGAAATATAAAGAATTGCAGCACTCACCCAATCATTGCTGATGTGTCTCTTTATTCCATTATTAGAATAACATCATAAAGTGCGGCGTGCAGGTGGCAGGGGAGTTTAACACGGCCATTTTCTGCCTTCTTTGCACATCTATTTACACATCTATGGGTCCATGTTCCCGAGGGTATCTAAAGATTCCTCTACCACATAAGAATATAAAAGTTACATAAATGTTGTAAGGTAGATAGGGAGTCCTTTTAAAAGTTTGCTTTGATTAGGAACTTCAAATTTATTCCTATGGAAATGATCAAATTGTAATGAAATGTGTTATTTGTAGTTGGATGTTTTCTACCAATATCTGCAGTTTTATAATGGTGCAGTGTCTAAGCAGTTGCATCATACCAATCAGGACTGCCACTAGAAATTTTGGGGCCCCATACTGTCAAAATTTTTGGGGCCCCCTTCAGACTCTGCCCAGGCTATAGCCCAGCCTTCCTCCACCCCTCGAACTGTCCACAGTCCCACCGCTCTGTCTTGGAAAAATTCCACTTCTCACCAATCACACATTAACAATTCCCATCACCAGATCACACATATAGCCGGCAGCTTTTGATTTGGCCAAAAGATTTTTTAATGAAAAATATGAAGAAAAATAAATAGTGGCACTCATCAAGCGATTCATTTAAAAGTCCTTTTATTCTCCTACTTAGTGGGGTGAGGACATACCTCTAGGGCGGCGGGTGTACACAAAGGTGCAAGGAGCAAACAGGACAATGGCCGTTTCGTGCCGACTGCACTTCAACGGGTCCAGGTGTGTGATTAGGACTCATGTCAGTTCCATTATAGGGAACTCTGAATTATCTGTATGGCACAAGTCTCTGATTAATAAATTGTGCATAAACAATATATACAGTCTAAAAAGCACAACAATAATCACATACAAATGCAGAACAAACAACAAACAAAAAATCATAAAAAGACAGACTTGTCTAATTTATTGTTCAGACCCATTGTACCCTGAGCATTTGTTCTCATAATCCATTTAGTTTCATGTTGCAAGAGAATCTTATTGTGGTTTCCTCCCCTCGAAGGGTGCTTAACTATTTCTAAACCTGCAAAGCTCAATAATCTAGGGTTAACATCATGTTTTTCCTGCATATGACTAATAAGTCGCAAAGAGCCTTTTCCTGAGGTTATTGAACTAAAATGTGCTCTAAACCTCGTACACATGGGGCGAATAGTCTTACCTATATAATAAAAAGAGCAGGGACAATAGAGGATATACACCACATTTTTGCTTCTACGTGAAATAAAGTCTTTAGTTCTATGTTCTAAGGGACCTATTTTTACCTTCGTGTACACCCACCGCCCTAGAGGTATGTCCTCACCCCACTAAGTAGGAGAATAAAAGGACTTTTAAACGCATCGCTTGATGAGTGCCACTATTTATTTTTCTTCATATTTCTCATCATGGATTACTTTTTGGTTGAGCACCGCAGTGTGAGTTGAAACCACCACTGCTTCATGGTCACATGAGATATTGTCTTGTGCATCATTTTGTCCTACTATCCATCGAATATCGCCTTACCTAGTGCTGTTCTATTTTTTTCTTTTTTTGTGGACTAAAAGATTTTTTAAGCTGCTACCATAACATGGTAGACCCTTTTGGCCGGGCCCTACTCTACTGTAACCTACTAAATATTTGTTAAAATATGCAATACAATTTAGGTATATTTTTATTTATTTTTCAATTTTTAAAATGACCAATAATGTCACATACAATGAACAAATTCCACCGCACCATGACAAGACCACATATTACCACAGTGATCGAATAATATTAAATACAGGGAACAAATACCACAACACCATGACCAGACCACATATTACCACCACAAAGTGACTAAATAGCACATACAAGGGACAAATACTGCAACACCATGTCCAGACCACATATTACCACCACATGTTGACTGAATACTACAATACTGATCAGTAATAAAAAACACACAATACTATCACCATCAGTGCCATTATACACAGGAGATCTGTACTTAGTATGCAGTGTCTGTGTACAGGTAATACAGTGATCACCAGTGACATTATACACAGGAGCTCTGTATCTAGTATACAGTGCATAGTGTCAGTGTATAGGTAACACACTGACTCACCAGTGACGTCTCTAGGTGAAGTCCTTCATCTTTGTTTTTCATCTTTAATCCAGCACAGACTGCCATCACTTCTTCCAGCCAGGGCTTATCTCTACTGAAAATAACACAATTATCTCGAGCTCCGCTTGCAGAACACATTACTTAATTTTTCCCAACTTCTACATTACACCACATGAAGAAGAAAAGGAGACATAGCATCACTCTACACAGTAAAAGGACCGCCACCCCATTTAAAACAGTATCCTCAAAAAATAAAATGAATACATGACTGCAGTAATACCCCTTAATTAGCCCTATGGTAATAATATTACCCATCCTGGGCCCTGTGTGTCTCATTCATGGCTTCAGCCATATGTTCTCCCATCCTGCCCTCATGAGTATCCATTCTGCCCCATATGAACTCCCCATCCTGACCCATCTGTCTCCATCATATCCATCCTGCCTCATGATCCAATCATGCCCCCATGTCTTTCATTCTGCCCCGTGTATCCAATCATGCCCCGTATCTCCAATCTTGCCCCACCTGTCTCCAGTCCTGCCCCCAGTGCTCCAGCATTCTGCCTCAGTGTGTCCAGCATTCTGCCCCCAGTGTGTCCAGCACTCTACCCCAGTGTCTCCAGCATTCTGCCCCTATTGTCTCCAGCATTCTGCCCCAGTGTCTCCAGCATTCTGCCCCCAGTGCTCCAGCATTCTGCCCCAGTGCTCCAGCATTCTGCCCCCAGTGCTCCAGCATTCTGCAACAATTTGTCCAGCATTCTGCAACAATGTATCCAGCATTCTGCCCCCAGTGCTCCAGAATTCTGCCCCAGTGTGTCCAGCATTCAGCCCCCAGTGCTCCAGTACTCTGCCCCAGTGTGTCCAACATTCTGTGCCAGTGTGTCCAGCATTCTGCCCCCAGTGTGTCCAGCATTCTGCCCCCAGTGTGTCCAGCATTCTGCCCCCAGTGTGTCCAGAATTCTGGCCCCAGTGTGTCCAGCATTCTGCCCCCAGTGTTTCCAGCATTCTGCCCTAGTGTCTCCAGCATTCTGCCCCAGTGTGTCCAGCATTCTGTCCCCAGTGTGTCCAGCATTCTGCCCCAGTGTGTCCAGCATTCTGCCCCCAGTGCTCCAACATTCTACCTCCAGTGCTCCAGCATTCTGCCTTAGTGTGTCCAGCATTCTGCCCTCAGTGCTCCAGCATTCTGCCCCATGTGTCCAGCAATCTGCCCCAGTGCTCCAACATTCTACCTCCAGTGCTCCAGCATTCTGCCTTAGTGTGTCCAGCATTCTGCCCCAGTGCTCCAGCATTCTGCCCGAGTGTGTCCAGCATTCTGCCCCACTGTGTCCAGCATTCTGCCTAGTGTGTCCAGCATTCTGCCCCCAGTGTGTCCAGCATTCTGCCCCCAATGTGTCCAGCATTCAGCCCTCAGTGTGTCCAGCATTCTGCCCCCAGTGTGTTCAGCATTCTGCCCCAGTATTTATATCGACTCCGTATGTTAAATACTGAAAACTAATTTCTAAAATTGCATTGTTTTATTGGTTAAATTGTGAAAATAGAATCTTGTAGATTATATCTGCAATTTTGTCTGAGTGAATTCTGTTGTAAAAATAAAATCTCATATGCAATTTTGTATCTTCTTTCCCTTTAAGCAAAGCAATCATCTCTGATCTCAGTTGCATTACACATATTTTTTCTATCTTCCTGTACAAAGAGCTTAACATCATCCTGGTAAAAGCTACACAGCATGAACATTTATAGGTGTCATTCAATCTCCCATCTGTTTGTAAGGATAAGGAACACCATTGACTTGTTTTCTTCACTGTAGGTTTAATAAATCTTAATGGATTAAGGTCTGCACTATCTAAAAAATGTTAGATAGACTGTTAAAATCATACTAGCTGTATCTCATCTTTATGTACGACTACGACATCTCTTCCTGACATTATGAAGCACGGCATGCTTAGTGGCTATGTTTTGTCATCATCTCTAGCTGTAGGCAAGCTATTATTTTTTTCGTGAACATAAATCAATTAAAGTCCAATCTTTGTGATCATCTATTTACAAAAAATGTTATCAAATTGTACTGTTATCTCTCTTATATTGGCCATGCCAATGGCTTTTTCCTTAGTCCCTTCAGAAGATAAGAAGAAAACCTGATTGATTCTGTCCAACATTTTGATGTTTGGCTTGTTATTAGGATATCTTTAAGTGCATTGTAACTTTTAGAAAGCTGTATTTTTTTCTACTTTAGGGAACAAAATGTTGGCATTTCAACTCAGCTTTTAAAATATCCATCCTGCTGAGAACAACTATTTCTAGCTCTTTATGACTTGTTTGTGCTTGTCAGGACTAATGGAGTTCACCTAGCCTGAATTAACAAGGATGTATCACTGAAAATTATTCTACTTATTACAGCAATCTATTTAAATAGAATGTGGTCATTTGGGATAATCTATTTAAGAAATTGAAGGCAAGTTTCTATATAAAAGGCATACAAAAGCTTTAATATCATTATAAATAAATATGTCTGCAGATATATTAAAGGGATAACATTGTTAATGGTCAAATAATATAAATCTATGTGACTGTTGCATTATCTTTTAAATGGAAGGTTTTACTTTACATCATTTTACATAAAATAATAGGTAAACATGGTAAAACATTCAAGCCTATATGTCTGTACTATCAAATATTTGAATTTCAGACTCATTCCCTTCTAGTAAAGGAGCATTCTGGGGTGATAATCAACTTCTTGTTTGCTGTCCAGCTGAAGTCTGCTAAGATGCTTTTTTTATGGCAGGCTATAGCTTGGTCTCAATGAACATCACTGACATAGCATATATTGACAGTGCCATTGACAAGGTTAGTATTTTGTGTGACCTAACTAGTGAACCATTAGCACACCGTAAGTCACTTCCACCAGTCCAATATTAAACATCTTATCCGGCAAGCACATGTATTAAAATTTGAAGACAATAGTTTGTGCTTTGACCTTGTATTTTTTTTTTTTAATCTGACTTTTACTTTTTTTTATAACATTTTAATAAAACATTTTTACTATCTTAACCCTTTCCCTATTCTTAACCCTAACTTTAGCCATAACACTAACCCTAGCCCCAAGCCTAACTAGACCCAGTTCCTTATACCTAAATCTAGCCATAGTGCAATCCTAATACCTATTGCTAACAAATAGTCTAACCTTAAGTCTAACCACAGTCCTACACCTAGCCATATCCCTAGTCCTAAGTCTGACCTTTAGTTAAGTTTAGAAAAACAAAGAAAAATGAAAAAGCTTTTCTTAGTTTTGAATGAAAATAGTATTGAATTACATGCATTGCATATGATTGAATGCTGTCTTCGACCATTCGCTGCTCATTTTCTGTCATCATGGTCACTTCTTAGGCACAGTGCAGTAGTCAAGATGAGTTTGTCATAGTTGTTTATTTGCTATGACCAAGATGTCATTGGTATATTGGTAGATGTACCTATGAGCACAGCAGATAATATCAGCTATCGTCTTAGGCTACGTTCACATTTGCGTTGTTGGGCGTTGCGTCGGCGACGAAATGCAAACAGCATGCAAAACGCATGCAAAAACGCATTGTTTTGTGATGCATGCATCCATTTTTGGCTTGATTTTGGACACAAAAAAAATGCAACATGCAGCGTCCTCTGCGCCCTGATGCTTGCGTCAAAAAAGACGCATGTGTCACAAAACGCAAGACAACGCATGTCCATGCGCCCCCATGTTAAATATAGGGGCGCATGATGCATGCGTCGCTATGCGTCGCCGAACCTGCGCCTGACGCAACGCAAATGTGAACGTAGCCTTAGTCATCTATTTTGCTGCACTCTGCACAGGTAGCACTGGTTAGGCTCTCACCGCTCTGTAATAAGAAGCGGTACTTGAATGTGCTGCTCAGTTAACAGTTGGGGAAGAGCACAGAGGGATGCAAAAAATTTTTAAACCACAGACATTAGTGCCTAGATAAGTGACCCCTGTGTCCCTCCACACTATTTTACTGAAGAGTACACAACAAACTTTAAATGGTATCCAACTATGTATTTTCACAGTAGGTCTACAAGGTATACACAGAAAATTATCTTAAAACCACTTGTATTCGTTTTTTTAAATGCCCCCAGCTATAGAAATAGCTAGTTATTTTATTATTATGATGCTATATCAGATAATTATATAATTTGTGCATGTCTGTTAAATGGAGACAATCTTTGACTGGTGACTCTGATCACTACAGGAGAGGATAGAAGAATTACTCTTTTTCTCAAAGATCTATCACATTTTTGCATTTGGCAATGGTCTTTTTTTTAAATACATAACATGTTATTTGTCATGTCTCCTTTGTTGGCTATTTAGAGAAAACAGACACAATTCTAAAGTTCCCTGAAATACAGTGTGAAGTGTGATAGTTGATGATTCCAGCACCGGGAAAACCTGAACTCACCAATACTATTTTTGAGAGGGGGGTATTTACTGTAAAAATTGATTATAAATAGTACATAACTATAATTTTTTTTAAATGATGAGGTTGTCAATTTGTTCGTCATTTTTTAACCAAAATAGAGATTTGATCCATAAGGTTAGGATTCAAATGAAATACTGATATCCTATTGCACCGAACCACATCACAACAGGAATGTGAAACTTGGCCTTAAACAGAAATTGTTACCTATGCTGCTGCATGCAGTGCATTACATAAAAACATAGATTTGTTGAAAAACTAAGTAATAAAAATGAAAACATTATGAATAATAAAAAGGAAAGCCACATTAATTGACAAATAACCCTCTTCTTTAGCACCTGTCATTCTTTAGACACCAACGGAAAGCTTAGTAGAGATAGAATTTATGAAGGCTTTTCTTTTGTTGTAAAATCTGTATGAGTCACACATAATTCATTTAAATTGAAATAAAATAAAGTGATATCTTAGCATTTATCTGCACTTTTTCTTTCTATTTCTCATTGCAGCTCATAATGGAATGAAGACTATAACTTTCTAAACCATGGTAGATACATTTTTCCATATTCACTGTCTCCTCAATAATATATTTTCTTTGACCTGCCAAATATAGAAAAGGAAAAAAGTGACTACTGCCAAAAATACTATGTTTACATCATTTCTACCCTAATGAGGGTAATAATCATTGGTGGAACTTAATGTTTTGGGGAAATTTACTGACAAATTGGTGTCTATTAGTTTGATAGTTTAGCAATATCTATGAGAGTGACAAAATGTAGGCCCTTAGATTTTTTCCAATGGAATAATTTGTTCTCTTCAACATGAGTGGCATCAGAGCTGTCTCACATTATACCATAATTATAAATAAAAAGCTTCTCCAATGTTTATTTTTTTATTGTAAGCTTTACACTTACTAGATACTTTATTAAAAAAGAAGCAGGCAGAGAGATGGACAGAGAGGATATATTTTTTAAAATTATACTTATTTAACTTTTCTCGTCATACTGAAATAAAGTTTTTTTTGTTCAAGTAATAACCCATATATTTTTTTAAACCACCATAAACTGACATTGCGAACGCTCTTGGTAAATAAAATTGTAGAATCCGTAGAACAAGTAATTTCTAAGTTTACATTGAGAGTTAATTTAAGTGTTTTTTTCTTATATAGATTTAAAAGTTGCCAATAGTTGTGTATTGCCGAATTTTCACATATAACACATACCAATCTATTGAACATGTCTTGGTAGGTGCCAAGCTAGACTTCTCCATGAAGATATCTTGCTGCACTATGATAAGTGAAACTTGTTAGGAAATGATACATCTCTGCAAGTTTCATAATGAGAAGTCAAGGTTAAATAAATAAGGTTTAAAAGCCAATGGGTTTCCAATTTATTAGCAATATGAACTTAGAAATTATTTATTAATTGAAAATAATAAATAAAAAACAGACATTATCACTGGTACTATTAACACGGAATATAGTGCTAGAATCAAAATGGTATGCCAAATATGAAACACAATACACTTTCTTTTATCACTTGTAGTTTGAGGTAAGTGAATCTGTTCAAGGTGAATTGGATTCATGTAAAATTTTTGAAAAAATTGGATTCTTGTCCAATTTTTTTATGATTAGCTTCAAGTCAATTCAGCAGTAAAGTGGCTAACTGCCATTTTGCTGTATTGTAAAAGGCCATAAGGACAAACTAATTTCATTGATCACCTGTCCCACCAATGCAGCCCACATCTGAACTTCTGGGAATCACATGTTTTCTTAAATGCTTTTTACGTCTTTACTTGGCTAGGTCTTCTGACATAGGCCTCAGATGTCATGATGCGTTTCAACAATATTCTTTTTATTTGGGGGGATTTTTTAAAAATTTATGCAAAGGGGTTTATAGTTATCGTAAATAAGGTGAGTAATAAAACATAACAGAGTGATCTAAAACTTGTTCTATTAAACAAGTAAGCAAATATTTTCAAAGAAGAATCAACAGAGAAAAATAGGTTAATGCAAGAGGAAAAGAATGCGGAAGGAAACGTTAGGAAAGGTAAAGGGGAAGGAGAAGGAAAGAAAAGGGCATAGGAGAAGGTTGGATCAGATAAACGTGGAGAGTAGGGACAGGGGAAAAGATCATCCTTATTACAACAATATTTATAATAAAACAATTTCAATTTGCTTTGTTAGATGTAATTGTAAGGCTAAGTGCACACATCGCAGAATTGCCACGGAAATTTCCATGGCAATTCTGCAACTCCTGCCATGGGTATATCGCATGTGGAATTTGCATGCATATTCCTAGCGTTTTGCAAGCATAATTAGCTTGCAGAATGCTAGCGTTTTCCAAGCGATCTGTAGCATCGCTTGGAAAACTGATTGACAGGTTGGTCACGCTTGTCAAACATAGTGTTTGACAAGTGTGACCATCTTTTTACTATTGATGCTGCCTATGCAGCATCAATTATAAAAAGATATAATGTTAAAAATAATAAAAAAATAAAAAAAGGTTATACTCACCTTCTGATGGCCCCCGATCTCCTCACTGGTGCACGCGGCGGCTTCCGTTCCTATAGATGCTTTGTGTGCAGGACCTGCGATGATGACATGGTCACGTGACCACGACGTCATCGCAGGTCCTTCACACAAAGCATCCATGGGAAGGGAAGTGGCCGTGTGCACTGCTAAGAGGCGGGAAGACTCCGGGGGCCATCAGAAGGTGAGTATATCACTATTTTTTATTTTAATTCTTTTTTTGCCAATTATATGGTGCCCAGTCCATAGAGGAAAGTCTCCTCTCCTCTACCCTGGGTACCAACCGCACATGTACTGCTTACACCAAGTAAGTGGATCAATGCATTCCTAGGTGTGCAGAATCCCTACGATTCCGCAAATTTGATGAACATGCTGCATTTTTTTCTGGAAAGCGTTTCTGCTCAAGAAAACAACGCAGCATGTGCACAAAAAATGCGGATTGCATTCTATTAAATAGGATGCTTAATGTGAGCATTTTTTTGCGGCTTTATAGTGTTTTTATAGCGAAAAATCGCAAAAAAAAGCGGAAAAAAAAGCGACGTGTGCACACAGCCTAATTGTAATTGTACTTGTTCTTCTTGGCATATAATAAAGCTTTTAACCTAAAAGGGGCATTCCTATTTGAGGAAAGAGATTCCAAGATGACAATGTGGAATAGTATTTTTTTAAAGAAATGTTTCTTAGAGCGTAAGAATGTTCAAAAGAATTATGGGTAAATCTATTGATTTCCACTTAGATGCTATAAGTATTTTTGCTACAGGAAATAGATGAATTGCAAGATATTTAATTTGGGGGGGAAGTCGATTTGAATCAAGCAAACAAAACCAGTTGAGGAGACAATTAAACTGCAGAGTTGAGTTGTTAGTATTGCTCAATAAATCAGCTACTTCTTTCCAAAGGTCAATTATTTTAAGACATGACCAGAAAATATGTAATATGTTAGCTTTTTAAGTAGAGTCCCTCCAGCATCTGTCCTCAAAAATCTGCTTTAATCTGACAGGTGTATAGAACCAACGAGATATGATTTTAAAGCAATTCTCATGGATATTAGCATTTACATCTGATTTGTAAGTTAATTCCATTGCTTCTTTCCATGATTCAGGCAAAAAACATATATTCATATCTTCTTCCGACTTATCCATGTGTTTTGATTTTTCAATAGTTATGTCACAATTGAAGAGTGTATACAGATTTTTTGTGTTCCAAATAGTATTTATTAAGGGATATTCCAGAAGAGATATGATAACTCTTGGAAGAGATATGGAAGACATGATGTTACAATACATGATGTGGCTTAGTCAGTGATGCTCAGGTGATGAGCATCATAACACTGCAGGAATAACATGTGTAGCGTGAAGATGATGAAAGAGGAAAAGAGGACATGTTCACAGCAGGATGAATAGGGAATGCAAATGTGTGACAGGACAGGTAATTAAAGATGTAAGAATTTTTTTATTCAGCACATCTTTCTTCTGCTCAGAGGTCTGGAAGACCCAAAAACATTAAAATGGATTGCAATTTGAATTTCCTAGTAAAATTGAAGCAAACTATAGAATTTGAATTTCGGTAGATTTACTAATTACAACTTATTGTAATTATAGTACACTTTGCACCTGAGCCTTGACCGTATCACTGTCAGCACAATATCACTACCTCTTAGCTCATGGATTATGAACATATGAGACAATTGATTCCACAGTCAGTCCACAAGCTGGACCAGAGATTCCAGAGGTTTGGCAAAGGTGGGAGCCAGCCGAAACCTCTGCCTACACTGGGCTCGCTTTAACCTCCGCTCGTGAAAATGGAGGTCAATACGGGTAGAGACAGTTATTAACTCCTCCAGTGTGGCTGGAATCTCCCTAGTGGCCAGAGCGTCTTTAACGTGATCAGCCAGCCCCCTCCAAAATATGGGGATAAGGGCTTTATCCGACCACTCCAGCTCTGAAGCTAAAGTTCGGAAATGGATGGCAAATTGGCTGACCAAGGACTCACCCTGAGTTAATGCCAGCAGTTGGAGCGCCATATCATGGGTGACTTGAGGTCCTAGGAAGACCTGTTTCAGAGTACTCAGAAACAACGAAGCACTCTGCACCACACGATCGTCACGCTCCCACAGCGGCATAGCCCATTTCATCGCCCTGTCTGACAAGAGGGACATAATAAATCCCACCTTAGCCCGCTCTGTGGGAAAACGTGCATCCAGTAGCTCGAGGTAAATAGAGCCCTGACTCACGAATCCCCTACAAGATCTGCTTTCTCCAGAAAATTTTTCTGGCAGCGGGAGGCGCGAAAATGTCGGAACAGTGGTGGCAGTGGACAAGGTTGCTGCAGCCACGCTAGCAGCCTGTACAGCAACTGCAGAAATACACAGCTCAGGTTGAGATCTCGAGAGCCGCCAACCTACCCTGCAGCTGCTGGATATACTGCAAAGATTGCTGTATGTCCGCAATTTACTAGCCTGACCCTGGCGCTAGTATTAAGTTAATGCTAGCGGAACGCACCAAATGAATATATAGATTTTATTATGATAGATGCGTTCGCAGCCCTGGGTCCACCGTGCAGGAGAACCTGCTGCTAGCAAATAGCGGAACTAAATGATGGTGTTAGCTAACTCTGTTACTTCACAGAGCAGCAGTGAACTCAAAGTACTGCGCCCTGCTAGACTCCACAGAGGCACAGGCTAACTGCCTAAACAAGAGCAGTCAGTGGTCATGCATGCACACGAAACTCCTCGCCGGAGGTACCAGCATTCTAAGGGCTTATTTCAGCCAGGTCCCTGAATACCCAAGCATACAAACTCCTCGCTGGAGGTGCCAGCATTCTAGGGGCTTATTTCAGCCGGGTCCCTGAACTCACTCATACAAGACCACACTGGCGCAAAGTACATAAATAAAGAGCAATACTAGCGCATGGCCGTGCGGCCATGCGAGCCTTAAATAGTTGCAGCATGTACAGGACCATCCTGGAAGGACCAATGAGATGCTGCCACAGAGCGTGAGCACCTACAGGACCTTAGCTGCAGTGTCTGATCATGCGACCCTGAATCTCCACTGAGAGATCTTACTCTGGGCATGCTCAGAACGAGAAAAGCAGGACTTAGTCCCAGAAGCGTGTGCTCGCCGCTGCCCAGCATTGACTTCAATGGCAGAAGCAGGAAAAGCAGCAGTAACTCTCTGTACAGAGTCACACTGAGCGAGACGCTGGGACCGACATCTCCGCTGAGCAGACTCCACTGCAGCAGGAGAAGAATGGGAGACTGCAGCGGAGATGGCCCGAGATTCCCCCTGTGCAGAAATGGGAACTTGAACCCTAACACAATGATTTTTCATTCCTTCTCTCCAGCGAATGCTGCTGGAGAGAAGAAATGAATGGGGGCTCCAGCACCCAAAGCAGGGGACAGCGCTTACTGTAGCGCTGTCTCCTGCACGGTCTGTGTGGTACCCAGTCAGCACACGGGTGGCACACGGCTGCCGCACATGTGCCACGTGAGCACATGGACACACGGACACGGATAACTCCGGTACCGGAATTATCTGGACGTGTGAGACTGGTCTAATATAAAGAATAGAGGAGCGCTCAGCCGAGCATTGAGCAGACAGATATTTAATGTGTGTGGGGTATTAATTTTAAAATGCTTGTATCCTAAATTTGTATTAATGTCTTTTCAATAACACATTTATGTTAATAAATGCTTTAGCTATGCTCTGTGTGTCAAACTATGTCTAAATTGAAAGATTCAGTGAATAAACTTAAATATACTTTTGTGCAGCTCTGGCAAACTGGACTTTTCCACGATTACTTTATCTACACAGATAAAACAAAAATGCAAAAATGTCCCCTTTACAAGATATTTCTGTAGTATAAAATATGCATATCTCCTTTTGTATAAAAGACATTTCAAGTGCAGCAGTAATTATTCACAGTGTGGATCAGTTCTGAAATGGAACACATGGGTTGAGTAATGAAAGTGGCCAGCATAGAGTGTGTAGCTGAAGATCCAAATTGTATTGCTAATAACTGACTTCTTCTATGCTAAAAGTAGTAAATTATTTAAAACACCTTAATGTCTATGAGAGAAGCAGTGTAGAGCAGTAAATATACAAGAAGTACTCTACATTTTAGTTTTTACAGGAATTCATTATTCTGTCTTTCCATAGAGTACATTTCGGGAGAGTTGGAAATAGTTTTACAAGAGGCATTTTATTACACTGATAATGTACATACATAAAGTGAGTCATGAATATATTTATACATGAACACTGATGTGCACATATATCTCCATGTATCTTAAAATGTACAGCCAGTGGCAGCTGGTGTGCCGTGAAACCGGTGGGGGCCTACATATGGCCTTTTCAGCCTCAAATATTAGGATCATGTTTTGTTCATTCAAGAATGTCATTTTCTGGTTCAATGAACAATTGACTTAGCTTATAACCCAAATATTCACCGGCAAGATGGGTGTTATTATTATAGCAAAATATAATAAATATTGCAAAATTATAATGCTATAATTATTTGCACAATTTATTATTATGAAACGCTCCCTTTGCATAATACATGTCTGAAACATATTGAGCCATGTCCTAAGTGACACAGAATTCATATGTACAAGAATACAAAAAAAGTACTGTTCAAATTATTGTGGGATGTGTATCTAGAATGCGGTCTGTCAACCACCTTATTGTCTGTGTTGTAAAAGTATCCAGTCCTAGGGTGACAGGTATGACAGATGTACTGATAAAGAATTTAAAGTAAATTTCCTGAATCATTAGGTAAGAAATAATAAAAAAGCATTTGAGTCAACTTTTTCTAATCATTTACCATTAACGCTAGATTAAAGTATTGAAAGGTAAGTTTAATTTCTGGAAATATAATGCAGAAAAAAAATATTCAGGATGAAAGCAGATGAAAATAAACAATGATAAGATATTTAAAGAAGCACTCCCATCAAAGTTTTTATCATCTTAATATGTCACAGTCATCATATTATACAATACTCTGTACTTACATTTGCTCATTTTTCCTTTCTACCAAGTTATTTTTTCTCTTTTATTTGCTTTTGTTTGCTCTATGGAGAAACTAGAAGTCTCTTGTCCATGCATGAGTCATTCTTAAGCTCCTGACCCAGCTGCTCCGTTCCTCCCCCCTGCCAGGGACCTTTGTAGTGACGACTCGTGCAGGGAAAATGTATCACCTGTTGCTACAAGGATTCAGCTAGTCTACTTTTAATCACATGATGTCATAGACCTAATGGAAAAGAGATTAATTAACTGGGTTGAAAGGCAAAAGAAGCAAATTTAAATACACAGAGCTATATAATATGATGACTGAAATATATTAAGAGGATGCAAATATTGATGGGACTGCTTCTTTAACTGATAGTATGTAATATATATGTTTTTCTATTTGTTTTTGCATTGTGTAGTGTAAAAATATCCACTGATGCAGTCCCGCAGGAAGCTAATGATTGTCATAGTATTCTAGGATTGACTAATATAACATACTTCTAGTTATTAATTGTACAGTAAGGCTTTTTATATTTGCTATCTATTACATATTATTGTATGAGTGAATGACTGTACTTTTATAACCAGGTTGTTAGTTATATGTATCTGTATAGCTCAATTAACCTCTCTTGCCCTGTGACCCATGATATGACCTCCTCCTCCTCTTTATTTACTTTTTTATATTTGGATTTTACTGTAGTTATTTTATTCATTAGGAATCTTGTAGGTAGTCTACTTAACAGGATATCACTGATACAAGGTCAAATGAGAAAATGCTTATAGGAAAGTTACAGTTCATTGACTGCTGGTCATTATTGTCCTCTCACACCTGTAGTCTCATGCAGGGTCTTCTTATCAAATGTATAAGACTTTTGCACTATGCTCTACAAAAATTATAGAATTGCCTCAACAATTGTGCCATTCAAAGTACACCCTACATGTCTATTCACACTCAAGTATGCTAAGAACACAATACACTCTATCTTTTCATATATGAACTGTGAATTTTTCCTCCTGCTTATCAGTGCTTGAATTGATATGACTATGGTAGATCTGAAACCTTTGTTACTTCATCTCTATTTCCCATCCAGTGCTGCCTCCTCCTGCTTGATTAATAGCTTCTATGCTGTGGGATTTCAGGCAAAGGAGCTGTCAGCCAAGCAAGAGGAGGCACAAGTGGGCAAGGAATAGAGCTGGAATGACAGATGCTGATTTCTCAGTAATGGAGGAATCGTTTGTCCATAAAACGGTATTGCTGCCCCTATCTTTGAAACAGCTACATGGGCATAAGCAGTTTGGGGTGTTAAATCCTGCTGATTGATACAAGGTTAAAGGGAATCTACCTCTCCTCTCAATCTTTAAATGCACTGTCTCTCTATCATTATCACAATTGTGTATTCTTTGCATTGAAAATGTAATTCTAAAAAATGCATATCTATTTCTGTCCTGCCCACATTATTTACTAAATGTATACTAAAACCATGCACGATGGAGTCTCTATAAAAAACCCTGGCCTTTGCCTTTGCCACTATAATCTTTGATCCTTATACTCAATGGACAAACATTGATCTAAGGTGAACAACCATCCATTGTGTATGGGGTTGACTGACTTTTTCCCCGATGTCAGGATAAACAACAATCAGGCTGAACTTCTGATAAAGTGGGTATCTTAATAGTTTTACTATACAGTATCACTGTATCATTTTTTCTGTATATAATAATAATAATTGTAATAATAGTAATTTAGGAACTAAACAGTTCACCACCAGACCATGTTGCTCATTCCTGACCAGGCACATTTTCAGTTTTTTGATTACATGCAGTATTAACAACGCTAATTTGCATATTCAAATAGTTTTTGCCTCACTTTTACATGACAAGTGGGACATTTTTATTTTGATTTTATGTTCCTCTCTTCTTTTTGCTAACAATGTGGGGGATGATAGCATTAAAAGAATTAAAAGGAAAAGTGTAAGTTTTTTTTTATTTTAGACATTTGTTTATTTTTTATGACCATAAATAACCACTAAAAAAAACAATTTTAATTTGTTTTCTCTATAGATGGGTGAATTTAATTTTGCTTGAATTTTACAAAAGTCAACAGTTTCCAGAATACAGATTTTTAGTTATTCCTTCCCTGCAAATTGAGCAAAATGACAGCCGGCTTGCATAGCGTGCAGGAACTGCCAAGACCTGGTCGCCATCGGAAATGATGGCCTGGAATGAAGACTACAGAGATATATTTTGGTGGAAAGAAGGGCTAGACCAGATGGAAGGCAGTGAACAGCAAAGGTTGTTAAGACAGGTCAATGTTGATGCAAGTAAAAATTTTTTCTTTTTTGGCATCCTACAGTCTGGAGAGCCTACATAACATATTAAGGAACTTTAGGGGTCGAGTTCCCGCCTCTGCATAGGGGAAATCTCGGGCCATCTTCGCTGCGGTCTCCCATTCTTCTCCTGCCGCAGTGGAGTCTGCTCAGCGGAGATGTCGGTCCCAACGTTTTGCTCAGTCTGACTCTGTGCAAAGGGTTACTGCTGCCCTTCCAGCTTCTGCCATTGTAGCCAGTACTGGGCAGTGGTGAGCAGACGTTTTTTGGACTCAGTCCTGATTTTCCCCTTCTGAGCATGCCCAGGGTAGGATCTCTCGTTGGAGATCAAGGGTCACATGCTTAGATACTGCAGCAAATCCCATTGGTCCTCTAGGAAGGTCCTGAAGGTGCTCAACTTCTGTGGCAGCCTCCCATTAGTCCTTCTAGGAAGGTCCTGTACTTGCTGCAGCTATAAAAGGGCCGCACGGCCATGCACTAGTGTACATTTGAAAATGTGTGTGTGTTGATGTGTGAAAGTCGTTCTTTAAAAATCCCCTCCCTTGTGTATGACTGCTCGCGTAAGGTGGATGATTGCTATCTAGTGCCCGGCTGAGCTATCAGCATACCACATACAATACAGCATCTTTGCTGTGACCGCCAGTGTGGCGCCGTGCGTCATTAGAGCGCTTTCCAAACCCAAGTCTGGGTAGTTAGTGGTGTCCGCCAGTGCGGCACTGCTCGCACTCTTGTGTTTAAAATTACTTTAGTTTATTCTGACACCCAGTAGCGGTGACGAGCGCAAGTGGTCTAGATGAACTCAATCCTGAGTCTTGGAATTGAGTTCTGTGACTTCTTGCTTGCGCTCTTTGAGTAGTATCGCGGCTCTGTGACGTAACAGAGTTCCCTTCCACCGCCATACAGTGCCGCCATTTGCCAGCAGCGGGTTCTCTCCTGCACGGTGGACCCCAGACTGCGAACGCACCAAATATCATCACATTATTTACTCAGTGTGTTCTGCCAGCCCTAACACATTCAATTTGTGACATTTAACTTCTTGGGAAAATAAATGCAGTTTAGCAAATTCCAATTTTGTCAGTTTCAGACATCTCTATTGTTCTCATTTCCATAGATTTTTTTTTATATATATTGGACATGTTTTATTTTAACCCCTTAACGACCTTTGACGCATACGCTGCGTCATGAAAGTCGGTGCCAAAACGACCTATGACGCAGCGTATGCGTCATGGAATGATCGCGTCCCTGCAGATCGGGTGAAGGGGTTAACTCCTATTTTACCCGATCTGCAGGGAGAGGGGGAGTGGTGCTTCAGCCCAGGGGGGGTGGCTTCACCCCCCCCGTGGCTACGATCGCTCTGATTGGCTGTTGAAAGTGAAACTGCCAATCAGAGCGATTTGTAATATTTCACCTAAAAAACTGGTGAAATATTACAATCCAGCCATGGCCGATGCTGCAATAACATCGGCCATGGCTGGAAATACTAAAGTGCCCCCCCCACACCCCCCGATCGCCCCCCCAGTGCTCCGTTAGTCCTCCGGTCCCCTCCGTCCGCCTGCCGGCTCCCCCGTCCTGCTGTCCGCTCCCTCCTTGCTCAGATCCCCCCCCCCTGTGCTCCGATCACCCCCCCTGTGCTCCGATCCACCCCCCCACCACCCCTTCATACTTACCGATCCTCCCGGTGTCCGGCCGTCTCCTCCCTGGGCGCCGCCATCTTGGAAAATGGCGGGCGCATGCTCAGTGCGCCCGCCGAATCTGCCAGTCGGCAGATTCCTTACAGGTACATTTTGATCGCTGTGGTAGGTTCTATCACAGCGATCAAAATAAAAAAAATAATAAATAACCCCCCCCCCTTTATCACCCCCATAGGGACAATAATAAAATAAAGAATTTTTTTTTTTTTTTTTCCACTAGGGTTAGGGTTAGAACTAGGGTTAGAACTAGGGGTAGGGTTAGGGTTACGGGTAGGGTTAGGGGTAGGGTTATGGCATGTGCACACAGAGCGGATCGGCCGCGGATCCGCAGCGGATCGGCCGCGGATCCGCAGCGGATCCGCAGCGGATCGGCAGCGGATCGGCAGCGGATTGGCCGCGGATCCGCAGCGGATTGGCAGCGGATTGGCCGCGGATCCGCAGCGGATTGGCAGCGGACCCGCAGCGGATTGGCCGCGGATCCGCCGCGAATCCGCAGCGGATCGGCAGCGGATCGGCAGCGGATCCGCAGCGGATCCGCAGCGGATCCGCAGCGGATCCGCAGCGGATTGGCCGCGGATCCGCAGCGGATTGGCAGCGGATTGGCCGCGGATCCGCAGCGGATTGGCCGCTGCGAATTCGAAGCAGTTTTCCATCAGGTTTACAGTACCATGTACACCTAAGGAAAACCAAATCCGCTGTGCCCATGGTGCGGAAAATTCCGTGCAGAAACGCTGCGTTGTATTTTCCGCAGCATGTCAATTCTTTGTGTGGATTCCGCAGCGTTTTACACCTGTTCCTCAATAGGAATCCGCAGGTGAAATCCGCACAAAAAAACACTGGAAATCTGCTGTAAATCCGCAGGTAAAACGCAGTGCCTTTTACCTGCAGATTTTTCAAAAATCGTGCGGAAAAATCTCACACGAATCCGCAACGTGGGCACATAGCCTTAGGGTTAGGGTTGGAATTAGAGTTAGGGTTGGAATTAGGGCTAGGGTTTGAAATAGGGTTAAGATTAGGCTTGTGGTTAGGGTTACGGATAGGGTTAGGGGTGTGTTGGTGTTACAGTTGTGGTTAGGGTTGGGATTAGGGTTACGGTTGGGATTAGGGTTAGGATTAGGGTTGGAATTAGGGTTACGGGTGTGTTGCGGTTAGGGTTGTGGTTAGGGGTGTGTTGGGGTTAGGGTTGTGATTAGGGTTATGGCTACAGTTGGGATTAGGATTAGGGGTGTGTTGGGGTTAGTGTTGAAGTTAGAATTGAGGGGTTTCCACTGTTTAGGCACATCAGGGGTCTCCAAACGCAACATGGCGCCACCATTGATTCCAGCCAATCTTGCGTTCAAAAAGTCAAATGGTGCTCCCGCCCTTCCAAGCCCCGACGTGCGCCCAAACAGTGGTTTACCCCCACATTTGGGGTACCAGCGTACTCAGGACAAACTGGGCAACAACTGTTGGGGTCCAATTTCTCCTGTTACCCTTGCAAAAATAAAAAATTACTTGCTAAAACATAATTTTTGAGGAAAGAACAATTATTTTTTATTTTCACGGCTCTGCGTTATAAACTTCTGTGAAGCACTTGGGGGTTGAAAGTGCTCACCACACATCTAGATAAGTTCCTTCGGGGGTCTAGTTTCCAAAATGGGGTCACTTGTGGGGTGTTTCTACTGTTTAGGCACATCAGGGGCTCTGCAAATGCAATGTGACGCCCGCAGACCATTCCATCAAAGTCTGCATTTCAAATGTCACTACTTCCCTTCCGAGCCCTGACGTGCGCCCAAACAGTGGTTTACCCCCACATATGGGGTATCAGCGTACTCACAACAAACTGGGCAACAAATATTGGGGTCCAAATTCTCCTGTTACCCTTGTGAAAATAAAAAATTGCTTGCTAAAACATCTTTTTTGAGGAAAGAAAAATGATTTTTTATTTTCACGGCTCTGCGTTGTAAACTTCTGTGAAGCACTTGGGGGTTGAACGTGCTCACCACACATCTAGATAAGTTCCTTGGGGGGTCTAGTTTCCAAAATGGGGTCACTTGTGGGGGGTTTCTACTGTTTAGGCATATCAGGGGCTCTGCAAACGTAACATGATGCCCGCAGACCATTCCATCAAAGTCTGCATTCCAAAACGTCACTACTTCCCTTCCGAGCCCCGGCATGTGCCCAAACAGTGGTTTACCCCCACATATGGGGTATCAGCGTACTCAGGAGAAACTGGACAACAACTTTTGGGGTCCAATTTCTCCTGTTACTCTTGCAAAAATAAAAAATTCTGGGCTAAAAAAATATTTTTGAGGAAAGGAAACACATTTATTATTTTCACGGCTCTGCATTATAAACTTCTGTGAAGCACTTGGGGGTTCAAAGTGCTCACCACACATCTAGATAAGTTCCCTTGGGGGTCTAGTTTCCAAAATGGAGTCACTTGTGGGGAGTTCCTACTGTTTAGGCACATCAGGGGCTCTGCAAACGCAACATGATGCCCGCAGAGCATTCCATCAAAGTCTGCATTTCAAAACGTCACTACTTCCCTTCCGAACCCCGACGTGTGCCAAAACAGTGGTTTACCCCCACATATGGGGTATCAGCGTACTCAGGAGAAACTGGACAACAACTTTTGGGGTCCAATTTCTCCTGTTACTCTTGCAAAAATAAAAAAATTCTGGGCTAAAAAAATATTTTTGAGGAAAGGAAACACATTTTTTATTTTCACGGCTCTGCGTTATAACCTTCTGTGAAGCACTTGGGGGTTCAAAGTGCTCACCACACATCTAGATTAGTTCCTTGGGAGGTCTAGTTTCCAAAATGGGTTCACTTGTGCGGGAGCTCCAATGTTTAGGCACACAGGGGCTCTCCAAACGCGACATGGTGTCCGCTAATGATTGGAGCTAATTTTCCATTCAAAAAGCCAAATGGCGTGCCTTCCCTTCCGAGCCCTGCCGTGCGCCCAAACAGTGGTTTACCCCCACATATGGGGTATCATCGTACTCAGGACAAACTGGACAACAACATTTGGGATCCATTTTATCCTGTTGCCCATGTGAAAATGAAAGAATTGAGGCTAAAAGAAATTTTGTGTGAAAAAAAGTACTTTTTCATTTTTGCGGATCAATTTGTGAAGCACCTGGGGGTTTAAAGTGCTCACTATGCCTCTAGATGAGTTCCTTGGGGGGTCTAGTTTCCAAAATGGGGTCACTTGTGGAGGAGCTCCAATGTTTAGGCACACAGGGGCTTTCCAAACGCGACATGGTGTCCGCTAACGATGGAGATAATTTTTCATTCAAAAAGTCAAATGGCGCTCCTTCCCTTCCGAGCCTTACCATGTGCCCAAACAGTGGTTTACCCCCACATGTGAGGTATTGGTGTACTCAGGAGAAATTGCCCAACAAAATTTAGGATCCATTTTATCCTGTTGCCCATGTGAAAATGAAAAAATTGAGGCTAAAATAATTTTTTTGTGAAAAAAAAGTACTTTTTCATTTTTACGGATCAATTTGTGAAGCACCTGGGGGTTTAAAGTGCTCACTATGCTTCTAGATAAGTTCCTTGGGGGGTCTAGTTTCCAAAATGGGGTCACTTGTGGGGGAGCTCCAATGTTTAGGCACACAGGGGCTCTCCAAACGTGACATGGTGTGGGCTAAAGATTGGAGCCAATTTTTCATTCAAAAAGTCAAATGGCGCTCCTTCCCTTCCGAGCCCTGCCGTGCGCCCAAACAGTGGTTTACCCCCACATATGAGGTATCAGCGTACTCAGGACAAATTGGACAACAACGTCCGTGGTCCAGTTTCTCCTTTTACCGCTGGGAAAATAAAAAAATTGTTGCTAAAAGATCATTTTTGTGACTAAAAAGTTAAATGTTCATTTTTTACTTCCATGTTGCTTCTGCTGCTGTGAAACACCTGAAGGGTTAATAAACTTCTTGAATGTGGTTTTGAGCACCTTGAGGGGTGCAGTTTTTAGAATGGTGTCACTTTTGGGTATTTTCAGCCATATAGAACCCTCAAAATGACTTCAAATGTGAGGTGGTCCCTAAAAAAAAAGGTTTTGTAAATTTTGTTGTAAAAATAAGAAATCACTGGTCAAATTTTAACCCTTATAACTTCCTAGCAAAAAAAAAAAATGTTTCCAAAATTGTGCTGATGTAAAGTAGACATGTGGGAAACGTTATTTATTAACTATTTTGTGTCACATAACTCTCTGGTTTAACAGAATAAAAATTCAAAATGTGAAAATTGCGAAATTTTCAAATTTTTTGCCAAATTTCCGTTTTTTTCACAAATAAACTCAGAAGTTATCGACCTAAATTTACCACTAACATGAAGCCCAATATGTCACGAAAAAACAATCTCAGAATCGCTAGGATCCGTTGAAGCGTTCCTGAGTTATTACCTCATAAAGGGACACTGGTCAGAATTTCAAAAAACGGCAAGGTCATTAAGGCCAAAATAGGCTGGGTCATGAAGGGGTTAATGAGGCTGCGACTATAGAAACAGCTTTCTGGACTAGAAATGCCTTTCTTTTTTTATTCTGTTACATTTATTTTTGTTGCTTTTTATTTAATCAGTTTTTGTTTATCACGCATAGTGTCACAAAAGACCATTGTGGAACATTTTAATACATTTTCATATTACTAATTTACCCTGTAACTGGTATACTACCCAAGTTACACAGTAAATTCAGCTTCCTAAGTGAACAGCAGAGAACTGCTCTCTCCCAGCAATCCAGTTTTCACATGATCGCTGAGTCCAGAGGAGAAAGTGCTGTTACTATATTGTATATACAGCACACTTTCAACACGTGGAAACAGTAATCAGGAATGCAGAGAAAGTAATAAATATAATTGCACAGTAAAATGCATTCTGCCCAAACATTTAAAGTCAAGTTAATCTTTTAATACTCAGTTATGACATATACAATAGTGACCACAGAGACTGGTAAAAACACAGAGGTGGCAATTTATTAAAGTTTTTACAACACAAAATTGCCATAAAAGCTTTGAAAAGTTGCATTGCACATTTTTTGCACAATGGAGAGTTGTGCAAAAATTTTAGGAACTTGGGCATTTTCACACCAGTTTAAATTAACGCCACTGAAATTTGTGGAGCTGTTGAGGAGTCAGGGTGGGAGGTGACATGGCAATGCTCGCATGTCAAATTCATCCAAAGTGTCTGCATTTGAAACGCTAGAAATGGTAACCCAATTGGGACTGGAGTATGAGTATCATGCAGCACATGGTGAAATTTCTTAAGCAGCATGCACCTCTTCATGAATTTGGCATTTCACACTGAAGATAGACTGACATAGCACCAGCATGTGTACACTAGTCTTTATGAATCAGCCCAACTGTTTCTGCTTTATTTTCTTTTTCAAGTGGATCAGCCTTCACCAAACATTTTATTCAGTGGCCTCCACCAAGGTTGAACCGTACCTGGTAAAGTTCGATACTGGCCACAAGAGGGAAAAGTTTTAAAGAAAAGCAAATAGTAGAAGATACAAAAACATAAAATTCCTTGAGTGACATGAACCTCTTAATAAATTCAAAGCCTTGCACCAAGGTAAGACTCACTTACCATGAGCATGTGTACACCAGTCTGTATGAATTGTTCCAAAAAGTTTCTGCTTTCTTTTGTTTCTCAAGTGGAGCCTTTACAAAAAGTTGTATTCAGTGGCTTCCACCAATATTTTATTTAGTGGCCCCATCAATATTAAGCCATAACTGGTAAAGTTTGATACAGGCCACAAGAATGAAAAGCTTGAAAAAAGCAAATAGAAAAAAGCACATAAAATTCTCCAGATACACGGTCATTTTCACATAAAATATCAACCAAAAGCAAAACTAGTAAAAGTTGCAAATTTGCTTCAGGTAATGTTAGAGTGGCAGATTGTGCTAAATAAAATAAATAATAAGGCACAATCGCAACCCGGGGTCCACTGTGCAGAGCTGGAAAACTGTTACTGGAGTACAATGATGGAACACACTGTGAACGATTACTTAAACACACAGAAATGAAAGAGCTGCTCTGCAACTGAGCTGTGTCTCTTGCACACAGAAATGAAAGAGATGCTCTGCAGCAGTGCTGTGCCACTCACACCCAGAAATGAAAGAGATGCTCTGCAACAGAGCTGTGTCACTTGCACACAGAAACAAAAGAGATACTCTGCAATGGAGCTTTGTCACTCACACACAGAAATGGAACAGATGCTCTGAGCTTAATACCCTGACTAGGGTTGTGTGTTGTGATCCGCTTTTTGGCTCCCCTGGTGGTGGCTGGTGGTACTGGAGACTTGTGTGTGCTTTTCTGCCTCAGCTCACCTGCTTCCATCAGTTTTGGGAGTTCCCTATTTATCCTTGTTCTCCAGTCACTTCCTTGCCGGTCATCATTGTAACCTGAGTCATTCAGTTGCATGTTCCTGCTACTAGTCTGCTGATCAGCTAAGTGGACTCTTGTCCTTATTGTTTTGTTTTTCTTGTCCAGTTTACAGTTTTGTCATTTCCTGTTACTGGAAGCTCTTGTGGACTGAAATTGCCACTCCTGTGTCATGAGTGGACACAGGAGTCTTAAAGTAATTTCAGGATGGGTTTTTTGAAAGGGTTTTTCAGCTGACCGTGAAGTCCTCTTTTGTATCCTTCCTCTATCTAGTAAGTGGACCTCGCTTTGCTAAATCTACCTTCATACTGTGTATGTCTTTTCCTCTGAACTCACCGTTAATATACGTGGGGGCTACTATCATCTTTGGGGAATTTCTCTAGAGGTAAGCCAGGTCTGTTCCTTCCTCTTCCAGGCGTAGTTAGTTCTCCGGCTGGCGCATGGCATCTAGGCAGCCGTAGGAATGCTTCCTGGCTACTGTTAGTTGTGTGGTAGATTTAGGTCACGGTCAGCTTGAGTTTCCATCACCCGAGAGCTAGTCTGTTATTTTTGTGTTTCTGATGTTCCCATGCCATTGGGGAATCATGACAGTATGACCGGCCGCTGTTAAAGTAATTTGCAGAAGAAAGGAGAGTAAAAGAAGTCTGTAGATTTTTTTTTTTTTCCTCTCATGTTTGCTACTTAGTTGGCTCAGTTGTATTTCTGCTCTATTTACAGCCTTGCCTTTCTCTCCTTCTAATCCTTGAATGACTCTGATCTCTCCGGTTTAAGGATGGACCCTCAGAGTTTGGCTGCAGGTTTAAATAATCTTGCTACGAAGGTTCAGAATTTACAAGATTATGTTATACGTACTCCTATTTCTGAACCTAAGATTCCTACACCAGAGGTATTTTCCGGAGATAGATCTCGGTTTCTGAATTTCAAATGTAATTGTAAATTATTCCTTTCTCTCAGACCTCACTCCTCTGGAGATCCTGTTCAGCAGGTTAAGATTGTGATTTCTTTGCTGCGAGGTGACCCTCAGAATTGGGCATTTTCATTGACACCAGGGGATCCTGCGTTGCTCAATGTGGATGCGTTTTTTCTGGCTTTAGGGTTGCTGTATGAGGAACCTAATTTGGAGATTCAAGCTGAAAAAGCTGTAATAGCCCTGTCTCAAGGGCAAGATGAAGCTGAGATATACTGCCAAAAATTTCGTAAATGGTCTGTGCTTACTCAGTGGAATGAGTGTGCCCTAGCGGCAAATTTCAGAGAGGGCCTTTCTGATGCCGTTAAGGATGTCATGGTGGGGTTTCCTACGCCCACAGGTCTGAATGAGTCCATGACAATGGCGATTCAGATTGATCGGCGTTTGCGGGAGCGCAAACCCGTGCACCATTTGGCGGTATCTTCTGAAGGGACGCCAGGGAAAATGCAATGTGACAGAATTCTGTCAAGAAGCGAGCGGCAGAATTATAGGCGCAAAAATGGCTTGTGCTTCTACTGTGGTGATTCCGCGCATGTTATATCAGCATGCTCTAAACGTACTAGGAAGGTTGACAAGTCTGTTTCTATTGGCACTTTACAGTCTAAATTTCTTCTGTCTGTAACTCTGATTTGTTCATTATCAGTTATTACCGTGGATGCCTATGTGGACTCTGGCGCCGCTCTGAGTCTCATGGATTGGTCCTTCGCCAGGCGCTGTGGGTTTGATTTGGAGCCTCTGGAAGTTCCTATACCTCTGAAGGGTATTGATTCTACACCTCTGGCTTGTAATAGACCACAGTTCTGGACGCAAGTGACTATGCGTATGACTCCAGACCATCAGGAGATGATTCGCTTCCTCGTGTTGTATAATTTACATGATGTTTTAGTGCTTGGATTACCATGGTTACAATCTCATAACCCAGTACTGGACTGGAAAACTATGTCTGTGTTAAGCTGGGGATGTCGGGGGGCTCATGGGGACATACCTTTGGTTCCTATCTCGTCATCTATTCCCTCTGAGATTCCTGCATTTTTGTCGGATTTTGGGGATATTTTTGAAGAGCCTAAAATTGGTTCTCTCCCTCCCCACAGAGAGTGTGATTGCGCCATAGATCTGATTCCAGGCAGTAAATTTCCAAAGGGTCGTTTGTTTAACCTATCTGTACCTGAGCATGCTGCCATGCGAGAATATGTTAAGGAGTCCCTGGAAAAGGGACATATTCGTCCTTCTTCATCACCTTTAGGAGCTGGGTTTTTCTTTGTCTCTAAAAAGGATGGCTCGCTGAGGCCTTGTATTGATTATCGACTCCTGAATAAAATTACTGTCAAATATCAGTATCCGTTGCCGCTGCTTACTGATTTGTTTGCGCGCATAAGAGGGGCTAAGTGGTTCTCCAAGATTGATCTCCGTGGGGCGTATAATTTGGTGTGAATTAAGCAAGGGGATGAGTGGAAAACCGCATTTAATACGCCTGAGAGCCACTTTGAGTATTTAGTAATGCCTTTCGGCCTTTCTAATGCGCCTTCAGTTTTTCAGTCCTTTATGCATGATATTTTCCGTGAATATCTGGATAAATTTATGATTGTGTATTTGGACGATATTTAGATTTTTTCTGAGGACTGGGAGTCTCATGTTCAGCAGGTCAGGAGGGTTTTTCAGGTCTTGCGGGAGAATTCTCTGTGTGTAAAGGGTTCTAAGTGTGTTTTTGGGGTTCAAAAGATTTCCTTTTTGGGGTACATTTTTTCCCCTTCTTCTGTTGAGATGGACCCTGTCAAGGTTCGGGCTATTTGTGACTGGACGCAGCCTACTTCTCTAAAGGGTCTTCAGAAGTTCTTGGGCTTTGCTAATTTTTATCGTCGATTTATAACTGGTTTTTCTGGTGTTGCTAAGCCTCTTACGGATTTGACTAAGAAGGGTGCTGATGTTGCCAATTGGTCCTCTGCCGCTGTGGAGGCCTTTCGGGAACTTAAGCGCCGCTTTTCGTCTGCCCCTGTGTTGCGCCAGCCCGATGTCTCTCTCCCCTTTCAGGTTGAGGTCGATGCTTCCGAGATCGGAGCGGGGGCGGTTTTGTCGCAGAAAAGTTCCGATTGCTCAGTGATGAGACCTTGTGCGTTCTTTTCTCGAAAATTTTCTGCCGCCGAAAGAAATTATGATGTCGGTAATCGGGAGCTTTTGGCCATGAAGTGGGCATTTGAGGAGTGGCGTCATTGGCTTGAGGGTGCTAGACATCAGGTGGTGGTTTTGACTGATCACAAGAATCTGATTTATCTTGAGTCTGCCAGGCGCCTGAATCCTAGACAGGCGCGCTGGTCGTTGTTTTTCTCTCGGTTTAATTTTGTGGTCTCATATCTGCCAGGTTCTAAGAATGTGAAGGCGGATGCCCTTTCTAGGAGTTTTGAGCCTGATTCCCCTGGTGATTCGGAACCTACAGGTATCTTTAAGGATGGGGTGATATTATCCGCTATTTCCCCAGATCTGCGACGTGCTTTGCAAGAGTTTCAGGCGGATAGACCTGATCGCTGTCCACCTGGTAGACTGTTTGTTCCTGATGATTGGACCAGTAGAGTCATCTCGGAGGTTCATTCTTCTACGCTGGCGGGTCATCCTGAAATTTTTGGTACCAGGGATTTGGTTGCTAGATCCTTCTGGTGGCCATCTCTGTCTCGTGATGTGCGTGTTTTTGTGCAGTCTTGTGATGTGTGTGCTCGGGCCAAGCCTTGTTGTTCTAGGGCTAGCGGGTTGTTGTTGCCCTTGCCTATTCCGAAGAGGCCTTGGACGCACATCTCGATGGACTTTATTTCTGATCTTCCTGTCTCTCAGAGGATGTCTGTTATCTGGGTGGTGTGTGACCGTTTTTCTAAGATGGTTCATTTGGTGCCATTGCCTAAGTTGCCTTCCTCGTCTGAGTTGGTTCCTTTGTTTTTTCAAAATGTGGTTCGCTTGCATGGTATTCCTGAAAATATCGTTTCTGATAGGGGTACCCAGTTCGTTTCTAGATTTTGGCGGGCATTCTGTGCCAGGTTGGGCATTGATTTGTCTTTTTCGTCTGCCTTCCATCCTCAGACTAATGGCCAGACGGAGCGAACTAATCAAACTTTGGAGACGTATTTGAGGTGTTTTGTGTCTGCGGATCAGGATGATTGGGTTGCCTTTTTGCCGTTGGCGGAGTTTGCTCTTAATAATCGGGCCAGTTCTGCCACTTTGGTTTCCCCTTTCTTTTGCAATTCGGGGTTTCATCCCCGTTTTTCTTCTGGTCAGGTGGAGTCTTCGGATTGTCCTGGAGTAGATGCTGTGGTGGATCGGTTGTATCGGATTTGGGAACAAGTGGTGGACAATTTGAATTTGTCCCAGGAGAGGACTCAGCGGTTTGCTAACCGCCAGCGTCGGGTTGGTCCTCGCCTTCGTGTTGGGGACTTGGTGTGGTTGTCTTCCCGTTTTGTCCCATTGAGGGTTTCTTCTCCTAAATTTAAGCCTCGGTTCATCGGTCCCTATAGGATTTTGGAGATTATTAACCCTGTTTCCTTTCGTTTGGACCTTCCGGCATCTTTCGCTATCCATAATGTGTTCCATCGGTCGTTGTTGCGGAGATACGAGGTGCCGGTGGTTCCTTCTGCTGGGCCTCCTGCTCCGGTGCTGGTTGAGGGTGAATTGGAGTACGTTATAGAGAAGATCTTGGACTCCCGTATTTCCAGGCGGAGACTCCAGTACCTGGTTAAATGGAAGGGCTATGGTCAGGAAGATAATTCTTGGGTAACTGCCTCTGATGTTCATGCCTCGGATTTGGTTCATGCCTTTCATAGGGCTCATCCAGGTCGCCCTGGTGGTTCTTGTGAGGGTTCGGTGCCCCCTCCTTAAGGGGGTGGTACTGTTGTGATCCGCTTTTTGGCTCCCCTGGTGGTGGCTGGTGGTACTGGAGACTTGTGTGTGCTTTTCTGCCTCAGCTCACCTGCTTCCATCAGTTTTGGGAGTTCCCTATTTATCCTTGTTCTCCAGTCACTTCCTTGCCGGTCATCATTGTAACCTGAGTCATTCAGTTGCATGTTCCTGCTACTAGTCTGCTGATCAGCTAAGTGGACTCTTGTCCTTATTGTTTTGTTTTTCTTGTCCAGTTTACAGTTTTGTCATTTCCTGTTACTGGAAGCTCTTGTGGACTGAAATTGCCACTCCTGTGTCATGAGTTGACACAGGAGTCTTAAAGTAATTTCAGGATGGGTTTTTTGAAAGGGTTTTTCAGCTGACCGTGAAGTCCTCTTTTGTATCCTTCCTCTATCTAGTAAGTGGACCTCGCTTTGCTAAATCTACCTTCATACTGTGTATGTCTTTTCCTCTGAACTCACCGTTAATATACGTGGGGGCTACTATCATCTTTGGGGAATTTCTCTAGAGGTAAGCCAGGTCTGTTCCTTCCTCTTCCAGGCGTAGTTAGTTCTCCGGCTGGCGCATGGCATCTAGGCAGCCGTAGGAATGCTTCCTGGCTACTGTTAGTTGTGTGGTAGATTTAGGTCACGGTCAGCTTGAGTTTCCATCACCCGAGAGCTAGTCTGTTATTTTTGTGTTTCTGATGTTCCCATGCCATTGGGGAATCATGACAGTTGTGCTTGTTCTGGAACGCTACTGATTTAACCACACACATGTAGGAACCAGATGCTAAACAAGTGGCTAATTACCCCCCACTGATGCTAGCTGCCTGTCTAAGTGTACAATCCCAAAGCTAGACAGACATACAACACTTGCAGTCAGAGTGGTAGTCAAACATAGCCAAACATAAATGATACTAGCGTGCCCGCGTGAGCTACTGAGAGCCTTTTATATCCAATGCTCCACTCCAAACACACACTCTGATATCATCCATGGGCCAATCCAGAGGTGCCACATCACCAGAGCAGGTGATGTCCGAGCACCAATGAGAAGGCACCACATCCAGGACATGCTCAGTAAAGTGATTTCTGGACTTAGACTCCAGTTCACAATGTGACACTGGTTATAATAGACTTGACTAAAGAGCCAGCAGTAGCCAAACATGTGACACGAGCGTGAGCAAGACACTAGGACTGATGTTTATTCTGATCAGCAGTCCCAGCGGCCGGGACCGAATGGGAGACCGCAGTACTTGACATGGCCTGGGATCCATCCAGCGCAGCAAAAAAATCCCAAAGCCTAACATCTATGCATCTATGATTCATAGGCAATACCTAACAGAGAATGAAGCCTTTAAAAAACTCAATTTATTCTGATTTTAAAATAACAGCACCTATCAGCAAGACTGAAGAATGATATAGTTATTAAAATAGGTGTATATATTTCTATCAGTGAAGGATTGTGGGAAATTTCCAAGCTTCTAATACATATAAATATCATAATTAGTGTTGAGCATTCCGATACCGCAAGTATCGGGTATCGGCCGATATTTGCTGTATCAGAATTCCGATACCGAGTACCGATATTTTTGCGATATCGGAAATCGGAATCGGAAGTGTGCGGTGCGTATGGTTCCCAGGGTCTGGAGGAGAGGAGACTCTCCTTCAGGCCCTGGGATCCATATTCATGTAAAAAGTAAATAATACAAATAAAAAATATTGATATACTCACCCCTCCGGCGGACCCTGGACCTTAGCGGTGCCTCCATTCCTAAGAATGCAGGGAGTGAAGGACCTTCGATGACGTCGCGGCTTGTGATTGGTCGCATGAGCGGTCACATGAGCGGTCACGTGACCAATCACAAGCTGTGACGTCATCGAAGGTCCTTAACTCTGCATTCTTATGAACGGAGGCAGACGCTGGGACCGCTGAGAGCCGGGGCCGTCAGAGGGGTGAGTATATCAATATTTTTTATTTTTATTCTTTATTTTATACATGAATATGGATCCCAGGGCCTGAAGGAGAGTTTCCTCTCCTTCAGACCCTGGGAACCATTCCGATATTTTGTGTCCCATTGATATGCATTGGTATCGGGTATCGGCGATATCCGATATTTTTTGGATATCGGCCGATCCAATCCGATACCGATACCTTTGCATATCGGAAGGTATCGCTCAACACTAATCATAATGCTAAATGACATTAACCCCTTCCCGACCTGTGACGCAGCGTATGCGTAATGAAAGTCGGTGCCAATCCGACCTGTGACGCATATGCTGTGTCACAGAATGATCGCGTTCCTGCAGGCCGGGTGAAAGGGTTATCTCCAATTTCACCCAACCTACAGGGACAGGGGGAGTGGTACTTCAGCCCAGGGGGGTGGCTTTGCTCCCCCGTGGCTACAATTGCTCTGATTGGTTGTTAAAGTGAAACAGCCAATCAGAGCAATCTGTAATATTTCACCTATGAAAATTAGTGAAATATTACAATCCAGCCATGGCCGATGCTGCAATAGCATCGGCCATGGCTGGAGACCCTGATCTGGCCCCCCCACGACTGACGGTAGTGATCTGCAGCCGCCGTCAGTGTTCCCTACCCCTCCGCCCTATGCTAAGCGCCTTCCTCTCCCCTCTGACCCACCCCCGTCCTCCCCTCCGCCCCCCCGCTGTCCGATCGCACCCCGCATACTTACCTAGTCTTGTTGTCCCTCCCGATGTCCTCGGTCTTCTTGCATGGGCGCCGCCATCTTGGAAAATAGCGGGCGCATGCGCAGTGCACCCACTGAATCTGCCAGCCAGCAGATTCGTTCCCTGTACATTTTGATCGCTGTGATAGGTTCTATCACAGCAATCAAAATAAAAAAATAGTAAATAAACCCCCCCTTTATCACCCCCATAGGTAGGAACAATAATAAAATACAGAAAATATATTTATTTTTGTTTTTCCATTAGGGTTAGGGGTAGGGTTAGGGTTGCACTTAGGGATAGGGTTGCACTTAGGGATAGGGTTGCACTTAGGGATAGGGTTGCACTTAGGGTTAGGGTTGCACTTAGGACTAGGGTTGCACTTAGAGCTAGGGTTGCACTTAGAGCTAGGGTTGCACTTAGGGTTAAGATTGCACTTAGGGTTGCACTTAGGGTTAGGGTTGCACTTAGGGTTGCACTTAGGGATAGAGTTGCACTTAGGGTTGCACTTAGGGTTAGGGTTGCGCTTAGGGTTGCAATTAGGGTTAGGGTTGCACTTAGGGCAAGGGTTGCACTTAGAGCTAGGGTTGCACTTAGGGTTGCATTTAGGGTTAGGATTGCACTTAGGGTTGCACTTAGGGTTAGGGTTGCTCTTAGGGTTGCACTTAGGGTTAGGGTTGCACTTAGGGTTACGGTTGCACTTAGGGTTAGGGTTGCACTTTGGGCTAGGGTTGCACTTAGGGCTAGGGTTGCACTTAGAGCTAGGGTTAGAATTAGGGTTAGGGTTAGAATTAGGCTTAGGGTTAGAATTAGGGTTAGGGTTACAATTAGGGTTAAGGTTACAATTAGGGTTAGGGTTAGAATTAGGGCTAGGGTTGGAATTAGGGTTAGAATTAGGCTATGTGCACACGGTGCAGATTTGGCTGCAGATCCGCAGCGTATTGGTCGCTGCGGATTTGTAGCAGTTTTCCATCATATTTACAGTACCACGTAAACCTGTGGAAAACCAAAATCCACTGTGCTCATGGTGCGGAAAATACAGCGTGGAAACGCTGCGTTGTATTTTCCGCAGCATGTCAATTCTTTGTGCGGATTCTGCAGCATTTTACACCTGCTCCACAATAGGAATCCGCAGGTGAAATCCACACAAAAAACACTGGAAATCTGCGGTAAATCCGCAAGTAAAGCGCAGTGCGTTTTACCTGCAAATTTTTCAAAAACGGTGCGGAAAAATCCTCACACAAATCCGCAACGTGGGCACATAGCCTTAGGGTTGGAATTAGAGTTAGGGTTGGAATTAGGGTTAAGACTAGGGTTAGGGGTGTGTTGGGGTTAGGGTTGTGGTTAGGGTTGGGATTAGGGTTAGGGGTGTGTTGGGGTTAGTGTTGGAGTTAGAATTGAGGGGTTTCCACTGTTTAGGCACATCAGGGGGTCTCCAAATGCGACATGGCGCCACCATTGATTCCAGCCAATCTTCCGTTGAAAAAGTCAAATGGTGCTCTCTCCCTTCTGAGCCCCGATGTGTGCCCAATCAGTGGTTTACCCCCACATATGGGGTACCAGCGTACTCAGGAGAAACTGGTCAACAACTTTTGGGGTCCAATTTCTCCTGTAGCCCTTGGAAAAAGAAAAAATTGCGGACTAAATAAATATTTTTGAGGAAAGAAAAATGATTTTTTATTTTCACAGCTCTGCGTTATAAGCTTCTGTGAAGCACTTGGGGGTTCAAAGTGCTCACCACACATCTAGATAAGTTCCTTTGGGGGTCTAGTTTCCAAAATGGGGTCACTTGTGGGGGGTTTCTACTGTTTAGCCACATCAGGGGCTCTACAAAGGCAATGTGACGCCCGCAGAGCATTCCATCAAAGTCTACATTTCAAAACGTCACTACTTCCCTTCCGAAACCCAACGTGTGCCCAAACAGTGGTTTACCCCCACATATGGGGTATCAGCGTACTCAGGAGAAACTGGACAAAAACTTTCGGGGTCAAATTTCTCCTGTTACCCTTGGGAAAATAAAAATTTGTGGGCTAAAAAATCATTTTTGAGAAAAGGAAAATTATTATTTTCATGGCTCTGCGTTATAAACTTCTGTGAAGCACTTGGGGGTTCAAAGTGCTCACCACACATCTAGAAAAAGTCAAATGGCGCTCCTTCCCTTCCGAGCCTTACCATGTGCCCAAACAGTGGTTTACCCCCACATGTGAGGTATCTGTGTACTCAGAAGAAATTGCCCAACAAATTTTAGGATCCATTTTATCCTGTTGCCCATGTGAAATGAAAAAATTGAGGTTAAAAGAATTTTTTTGTGAAAAAAAAGTACTTTTTCATTTTTACGGATCAATTTGTGAAGCACTTGGGGGATTAAAGTGCTCACTATGCATCTAGATAAGTTCCTTGGGGTATCTAGTTTCCAAAATGGGGTTACTTGTGTTTCCAATGTTTAGGCACATGGGGGCTCTCCAAACGCGACATGGTGTCCGCTAAAGATTGGAGCCAATTTTTCATTCAAAAAGTCAAATGGTTCTCCTTCCCTTCCAAGCCCTGCCGTGCGCCCAAACAGTGGTTTACCCCCACATATGAGGTATCAGCGTACTCAGGACAAATTTGACAACAACTTTTGTGGTTTATTTTCTCCTTTTACCCTTGGGAAAATACAAAAATTGTTGCTAAAAGATCATTTTTGTGACTAAAAATTAAATGTTCATTTTTTCCTTCCATGTTGCTTCTGCTGCTGTGAAGCACCTGAAGGGTTAATAAACTTCTTGAATGTGGTTTTGAGCACCTTGAGGGGTGCAGATTTTAGAATGGTGTCACTTTTGGGTATTTTCAGCCATATAGAACCCTCAAACTGACTTCAAATGTGAGATGGTCCCTAAAAAAAATGGTTTTGTAAATTATGTGGTAAAATGAGAAATCACTGGTCAAATTTTAACCCTTATAACTTCCTAGCAAAAAAAATATTTGTTTCCAAAATTGTGCTTATGTAAAGTAGACATTTGGGTAATGTTATTTATTAATTATTTTGTGTCACATAACTCTCTGGTTTAACAGAATAAAAATTCAAAATGTGAATATTGCAAAATTTTCAACTTTTTCACCAAATTTCCGGTTTTTCACAAATAAGCAGAGAAATTATCGATCCAAATTTACCACTATCATGAAGCCCAATATGTCATGGAAAAACATTCTCAGAACCGCTAGGATCCGTTGAAGCGATCCTGAGTTATTACCTCATAAAGGGACACTGGTCAGAATTGCAAAAAATGGCCAGGTCATTAAGGTCAAAATAGGCTGGGTCATGAAGGGGTTAACATTATACTTTTTAAGAACAAGTTGGTGCAGTGTAAGTAGTATATTAAACTAGGAAATGCATAAAATTTACAATTAAAACTTTAGTGAACAATAGTTAGATTAAATTGCAAATGTTCTTGGCGTCATAACTCTTTTAGTTCGACATGCTAGATAGGAGCCTTACCAGAAGACCTTAAAAACAATTTAGTACAGCTAACTAAACAAAAATATCGAAGACATTAAGATTTCCTTTGCTGTACTTTTAATTTTAGTACCATGGAGTTAAATCATAGTTTACTTTCTGTAAGCACAAACCATAGGACTATCTTAAATCAGTGAAATATTAAAACTTGTTTAATAGCATTATTCATAATTAGAAATAAGTTTGTTAGGCAAAATTTTTATTTTCTTATTTTTGCAGTTTAGTTTGAGTAATTTGCTTAGCAGGTAAATTATTTTGCTTCAATTTATTGTCACTTATTTTGCTTTGAGCTTTCTACAGATCCCAGAACATACTAATCATAATTAGTGTTGAGCGATACCGTCCGATACTTGAAAGTATCGGTATCGGATAGAATCGGCCGATACCCGAAAAGTATCGGATATCGCCGATACCGATACCTGATACCAATACAAGTCAATGGGACACCAAGTATCGGAAGGTATCCTGATGGTTCCCAGGGTCTGAAGGAGAGGTGTCATGTTCTCAATGGCAAGAGAACATAGCTTCAGTATATATAGGAACTAGCTCTTGGAAGATGGGAACTGAGCTGACCATGAACTAAACCTAACGCACAACTAGCAGTGGCCGGGTAGCATGCCTACGTTGATTCTAGATGCCCAGCACCAGCCGGAGGACTAAATAATGCTAGCAGAGGAAAATATTAGTCCTAGCTCACCTCCAGAGAAACACCCCGAAAGGAGACAGAGGCCCCCCACATGTATCGGCGGTGAATTAAGACGAAATAACAAACGCAGCATGAAAATAGGCTCAGCAAATTTGAGGTCCACCTACTACACAGCAGAAGACAGAAAGGACACTTTCATGGCCAGCTGAAAACCCCATCAAAACACCATCCAGAAACTACCTCAAAACTCTGGCATCAACTCATAACACCAGAGTGGCAATTCCTGTCCACAAGAGCTTTCCAGACACAGTAACGAAACTACAGCTGCGAACTGGAAATAAAAATGCAAAAACAAACATGGACAAGAGTCCAACTTATCTAGTAGTTGTCTAGGAGCAGGAACAAGCACAGAGAGGCTTCTGATAACATTGTTGACCGGCAAGCAACTAACAGAGCAGCAAGGTTATATAGCGACTCCCACATCTTGATGGGAACAGGTGAACAGAGAAGATGAAGACACCAGTTCAATTCCACCAGTAGCCACCGGGGGAGCCCAGAATCCAAATTCACAACAGTACCCCCCCCTCAAGGAGGGGGCACCGAACCCTCACCAGAACCACCAGGGCGATCAGGATGGGCCCTATGAAAGGCACGAACCAAATCAGAGGCATGAACATCAGATGCATTCACCCAAGAATTATCCTCCTGGCCGTATCCCTTCCACTTGACCAGATACTGGAGTCTCCGTCTGGAAACACGAGAGTCTAAGATTTTCTCCACAACGTACTCCAACTCACCCTCAACCAACACCGGAGCAGGAGGCTCAACGGAAGGCACAACCGGTACCTCATACCTGCGCAATAATGACCGATGAAAAACGTTATGAATAGAAAAGGATGCAGGGAGGTCCAAACGGAAGGAAACAGGGTTAAGAATCTCCAATATCTTATACGGGCCGATGAACCGAGGCTTAAACTTAGGAGAAAAGACCCTCATAGGGACAAAACGAGAAGACAACCACACCAAATCCCCAACACAAAGCCGAGGACCAACACGACAGTGGCGGTTGGCAAAAAGCTGAGTCTTCTCCTGGGACAACCTCAAATTGTCCACCACCTGCCCCCAGATCTGATGCAATCTCTCCACCACAGCATCCACTCCAGGACAATCCGAAGATTCCACCTGACCAGAGGAAAATCGAGGATGAAACCCCGAATTACAGAAAAACGGGGACACCAAAGTGGCAGAGCTGGCCCGATTATTGAGAGCGAACTCTGCCAATGGCAAAAAAGCAACCCAATCATCCTGGTCAGCAGACACAAAACACCTCAGATATGTCTCCAGGGTCTGATTAGTCTGCTCGGTCTGGCCATTCGTCTGAGGATGGAAAGCGGACGAAAAAGATAAATCTATGCCCATCCTAGCACAGAATGCCCGCCAAAATCTAGACACGAATTGGGTCCCTCTGTCAGAAATGATATTCTCAGGAATACCATGCAAACGAACAACATTTTGAAAAAACAGAGGAACCAACTCGGAAGAAGAAGGCAACTTGGGCAGAGGAACCAAATGGACCATCTTAGAGAAACGGTCACACACCACCCAGATGACAGACATCTTCTGAGAAACAGGCAGATCTGAAATAAAATCCATCGAGATGTGCGTCCAAGGCCTCTTAGGAATTGGCAAGGGCAACAATAATCCACTAGCCCGAGAACAACAAGGCTTGGCCCGAGCACAAACATCAGAAGACTGCACAAAGCCTCGCACATCTCGTGACAGGGAAGGCCACCAGAAGGACCTTGCCACCAAATCCCTGGTACCAAAAATGACAGGATGACCTGCCAACGCAGAAGAATGCACCTCAGAGATGACTCTACTGGTCCAATCATCAGGAACAAACAGTTTATCAGGTGGGCAACGATCCGGTCTATCCGCCTGAAACTCCTGCAAGGCCCGCCGCAGGTCTGGAGAAACGGCTGACAATACCACTCCATCCTTAAGGATACCTGTGGGCTCAGAGTTACCAGGCGAGTCAGGCTCAAAACTCCTAGAAAGGGCATCCGCCTTAACATTCTTAGAACCCGGTAGGTATGACACCACAAAATTAAACCGAGAGAAAAATAATGACCAGCGCGCCTGTCTAGGATTCAGGCGCCTGGCGGTCTCAAGATAAATCAAGTTTTTGTGGTCAGTCAATACCACCACCTGATGTCTGGCCCCCTCAAGCCAATGGCGCCACTCCTCAAAAGCCCACTTCATGGCCAAAAGCTCCCGATTCCCAACATCATAATTCCGCTCAGCGGGCGAAAATTTACGGGAAAAGAAGGCACAAGGCCTCATCACGGAGCAGTCAGAACTTTTCTGCGACAACACTGCCCCAGCTCCGATCTCAGAAGCGTCGACCTCAACCTGAAAAGGTAGAGCAACATCAGGCTGACGCAACACAGGGGCAGAGGAAAAACGGCGCTTAAGCTCCCGAAAGGCCTCCACAGCGTCAGGGGACCAATCAGCAACATCAGCACCCTTCTTAGTCAAATCGGTCAATGGCTTAGCAATATCCGAAAAACCAGCAATAAATCGACGATAAAAGTTAGCAAAGCCCAAAAATTTCTGAAGACTCTTAAGAGAAGAGGGCTGCGTCCAATCACAAATAGCTTGAACCTTGACAGGATCCATTTCAATGGAAGAGGGAGAAAAAATATATCCCAAAAAGGAAATCCTCTGTACCCCAAAAACACACTTAGAACCCTTCACACACAAAGAATTAGACCGCAAAACCTGGAAAACCCTCCTGACTTGCTGGACATGAGAGTCCCAGTCATCCGAAAAAATCAGAATATCATCCAGATACACAATCATAAATTTATCCAAATAATCGCGAAAAATATCATGCATAAAGGACTGGAAAACTGACGGAGCATTTGAAAGACCAAAAGGCATCACTAAATACTCAAAGTGGCCCTCGGGCGTATTAAATGCGGTTTTCCACTCATCCCCCTGCCTGATTCGCACCAAATTATACGCCCCACGAAGGTCAATCTTAGAGAACCACTTGGCCCCCTTTATGCGAGCAAACAAATCAGTCAGCAACGGCAATGGGTATTGATATTTAACAGTGATTTTGTTCAAAAGCCGATAATCGATACATGGTCTCAAAGAGCCGTCTTTTTTTGACACAAAGAAAAAACCGGCTCCTAAGGGAGATGACGATGGACGAATATGTCCCTTTTCCAAGGACTCCTTTATATATTCTCGCATAGCAGCATGTTCAGGCACAGACAGATTAAACAAACGACCCTTTGGGTATTTACTACCCGGGATTAAATCTATGGCACAATCGCACTCTCGGTGCGGAGGTAACGAACCAAGCTTGGATTCTTCAAAGACGTCACGATAGTCAGACAGGAACTCAGGAATTTCAGAGGGAATAGATGATGAAATGGAAACCACAGGTACATCCCCATGAGCCCCCTTACATCCCCAGCTCAACACAGACATAGCTCTCCAGTCGAGGACTGGGTTGTGAGATTGCAGCCAAGGCAATCCTAGCACCAAATCATCATGTAGATTATGCAGCACCAGAAAGCGAATAATCTCCTGATGATCCAGATTAATACGCATAGTTACTTGTGTCCAGTATTGTGGTTTATTATTAGCCAATGGGGTGGAGTCAATCCCCTTCAGAGGAATAGAAGTCTCCAAAGGCTCTAAATCATACCCACAGCGTTTGGCAAAGGACCAATCCATAAGACTCAAAGCGGCGCCAGAGTCGACATAGGCGTCCGTGGTAATAGATGACAAAGAGCAAATCAGGGTCACAGATAGAATAAACTTAGACGGTAAGGTGCAAATGGAAACAGATTTATCAAGCTTTTTAGTGCGCTTAGAGCATGCTGATATAACATGAGTAGAATCACCACAATAGAAACACAACCCATTTTTCCGTCTAAAATTCTGCCGCTCGCTTCGGGACAGAATTCTATCACACTGCATACTCTCTGGCGACTTCTCAGTGGACACCGCCAGATGGTGCACTGGTTTGCGCTCCCGCAAACGCCTATCGATCTGAATAGCCATTGTCATGGACTCATTCAGACCCGCAGGCACAGGGAACCCCACCATAACATCCTTAATGGCATCAGAGAGACCCTCTCTGAAAGTCGCCGCCAGGGCGCACTCATTCCACTGAGTAAGCACAGACCATTTACGGAATCTTTGGCAGTAAATTTCCGCTTCATCTTGCCCCTGAGATAGGGACATCAAAGTTTTTTCTGCCTGAAGCTCCAAATGAGGTTCGTCATAAAGCAACCCCAAGGCCAGAAAAAACGCATCCACATTGAGCAACGCAGGATCCCCTGGTGTCAATGAAAAAGCCCAGTCTTGAGGGTCGCCCCGGAGCAAGGAAATCACAATCCTGACCTGCTGTGCAGGGTCTCCGGCAGAGCGAAATTTCAGGGACAAAAATAATTTGCAATTATTTCGAAAATTCTGAAACCCAGATCTATTCCCCGAGAAAAATTCCGGCAAAGGAATTCTCGGCTCAGATACAGGTGCATGACAAACAAAGTCTTGCAAATTTTGTACCTTCGTGGCGAGATTATTCAAACCTGCAGTTACACTCTGAAGATCCATTACAAACAGGTGGACACAGAGCCATTCAAAGATTAGAAGGAGAAAAAAAAAAAAAAAAAATCTCAGCAGACTTCTTATTTCTCTCCTTTCTCAGCCAAGGATTTTAACCCTTTAGTGGGCCGGTCAAACTGTCATGTTCTCAATGGCAAGAGAACATAGCTTCAGTATATATAGGAACTAGCTCTTGGAAGATGGGAACTGAGCTGACCATGAACTAAACCTAACGCACAACTAGCAGTGGCCGGGTAGCATGCCTACGTTGATTCTAGATGCCCAGCACCAGCCGGAGGACTAAATAATGCTAGCAGAGGAAAATATTAGTCCTAGCTCACCTCCAGAGAAACACCCCGAAAGGAGACAGAGGCCCCCCACATGTATCGGCGGTGAATTAAGACGAAATAACAAACGCAGCATGAAAATAGGCTCAGCAAATTTGAGGTCCACCTACTACACAGCAGAAGACAGAAAGGACACTTTCATGGCCAGCTGAAAACCCCATCAAAACACCATCCAGAAACTACCTCAAAACTCTGGCATCAACTCATAACACCAGAGTGGCAATTCCTGTCCACAAGAGCTTTCCAGACACAGTAACGAAACTACAGCTGCGAACTGGAAATAAAAATGCAAAAACAAACATGGACAAGAGTCCAACTTATCTAGTAGTTGTCTAGGAGCAGGAACAAGCACAGAGAGGCTTCTGATAACATTGTTGACCGGCAAGCAACTAACAGAGCAGCAAGGTTATATAGCGACTCCCACATCTTGATGGGAACAGGTGAACAGAGAAGATGAAGACACCAGTTCAATTCCACCAGTAGCCACCGGGGGAGCCCAGAATCCAAATTCACAACAGAGAGGAAACTCTCCTTCAGGCCCTGGGATCCATATTACTGTGCAAAATAAAGAATTAAAATAAAAAATATTGATATACTCACCTCTCCGGAGAGAATGAGGAGTTTAGGGCCTGAGAATGACGTCACGGCTTGTGATTGGTCGCGTGGCGGTCACATGAGCGGCACGCGACCAATCAGAAGCCGTGACGTCATGGAAGGCCCTAAACGCGCTCATTTTAAGCAAAGAAGGCTGCCGGTTACCAGCGGTGATGTCCAGGGGCCTCCGGAGAGGTGAGTATATCAATATTTTTAATTTTAATTCTTTATTTTACACAGTAATATGGATCCGATACCGATTCCCGATACCACAAAAGTATCGGATCTCGGTATCGGAATTCCGATACCGCAAGTATCGGCCGATACATGATACTTGCGGTATCGGAATGCTCAACGTTAATCATAATATGTTAAAAAAATATTCTACTCACCTCACTGCTCACCTCTCTGACTCCACGGCTACTCACTGTCACCCAACACATCTTCTGATCCTTACAACTCGTGCTGAAATTCTGACTTCTCACACTGAGCCAGGATTTCTGGTTCTGATGAGGCCTGGGAGGATTCTGAACAAGCGAGCAAAGGGTCACAACGTTACAATGAAATGATGCCATGACTTTGCACTTGAATGTGCAGAACCTTCCTGGGCTTCTTCAGAGCCGTAAATTCAAACTCACTGTAAAAGACCTGGGGATTTCAGCACAAGACTCAGTGATCAGAAAATGTGATGAGGACAAGACAGATGATGGTGAGAAGCAGAGAGGTTGGAAAAGTGAGCAGTAATGTGTATAAGTATTATTTTTATTTATTTTATGGCTCTTTTTGGTTCAGAAAAATAGCATCCAGTGGCAACTATATTGTTGAATTCACACAGAATTGAATTACTAAAAAATTACCTTTTGGCAAATGGGGATTTTTGAAATATTTGAGCAGAATTCATTTTTACTCCAATTTAATTGCTCATCTCCACTCATAGTTATAAACATTTTATCAATTCTGAATGGTATTGTCTCAAACTATTTCATGCGATATTTATCTCTAGAGAGGTGGTAGCAGAGAGTGACCGACTGATATGAAGATTTTAAGAGACCTGCACTTTCTGTGATGTATGTGTGTTTTGTTATATTCTAAGGCAATGGTCCCCAAATTTTCTGACCTTGAGAGCGACATTCAGGTCTGAGAGAGGGTCGCACGCCACATCCAGCTCCCACTCACCACACAGTTATGGCAACCAAAGACCCCATTACTGGTATAATGAATATAAAGGCTTTTCCACAGAAATCATCTGGAAGCAGTATACCAAGATACAGGGGTTCCCACAATACCCCAGTTCAATATTCTCCCAACACATTGTCGTATCCAGCTTCAAGTTTCTTTTCTGATAGGTATTTTCATCCTGTCTCTAGCTTACCATAGTTTAATTATCTCTAAACATATGTGCATCCAAATTTGCTAGACCTGGAGCTAATGCACCAAGCTGGCAGACAGCCATGAGCCACAATTCATGGGACTGCGAGCCACATGTGGCTCCAGAGCTACAGGTTGGGGACCCCTGCTCTAAGGCATAGTGCCCTTGTCTGACTATTTTATAGAGCCAGATATTCATAGGTTATGTTAGGTGTCTGCAAAAGCCTTGTTGTATGTAGCTGTAAAATGTTATGATGCTGAAATGCTGCATTGTTGTAATAAGCCAAAAAGGAGTGTGGTATAGGTTTAGAGGAGAAATCATGTGTAGACCATTTGACGCCTTTGCTAGTGTATCACTTGTAAGTTTACGAGTTGAAAGTCATAATGGCTTCTGCATTACAACCCAGAGTGTTGTAAAAGAAGAGAGGGGACTTGTAATTGCTCCAAAAATGTAGTTAAATTATATTGTAAAAATCCCTTAGGCCACCTGATTCTGCTGCTGATTTCTGTTTTGTACTGTGTCACTTCATTGCAGGGATATTCATATGTGTTATTTTTGGAGTGCACTGTCTAAAATCTCTGATTTTGAAGTCCTATTTAGTGATGAGCGAATATACTCGTTGCTCGGGTTTTCCCGAGCATGCTCGGTTGATCTCCGAGTATTTGTTACTGTTAGGAGATTAAGTTTTCATCGCCTCAGCTGAATGATTTACAGCTATTAGCCAGGCTGAATACATGTGGGGGTTGTCTGTTTGCTAGGGAATCCCAAGATGTAATCAAGCTGGCTAATAGCTGTAAATCATTCAGCTCCCGGGATGAAACTTAATCTCCGAACACTAACAAATACTCGGAGACCACCCGAGCAACGAGTACACTGGCTAATCACTAGTCCTATTAGTTATTTGTTCACAGTCTTCTCACCCCTCTTTCCCAGATGCTGCCAATCACAGCTTGGCAGCTGATCTCTCAACATATGATTGACACTGCCGAGTTGTGATTGTCAGCATCTGGGAGAGAAGGATCACAGCACATGCCACCAGTTAAAAACGGGAAGAAATGTCAAGTTGGACTGCAAAGCAGAAATTTCACATAGTGTGCTCCAGAGGAAACAAATGTAAATGTCTCTGCAATGGAGTGGAACAACGCAAAATAGAAAAATTGCTGCAGAATCAGGGGAACTCAAATTTTTGTTACTTATTTAACTAATTTTTTTCAGTAAATGAGAGGTCCTGTAAAATGTAGTCTCAAAAATCCAGAGAAATATTGAGAAATTATAGTAAGTCTCTAATAAATAAAGCCATTTTAGCATGTTAAATATGTGATTTAAGACTAACCTTTTCGTTCTTGCAAAAGTGGATGAAAAGCAATAATGGAGCATGATGAATACATCTTTAAATGTTAAATTTAGTTCATCTTTTAACAGGGCAATTAAAATATATTTTAAATGTGGCATTTAAGTGTTCTTAATTTTTTTAATACATTAAATTATGCTTAAATGTAATTAACTATACTTAATATATAACATGGATGACTTTCATTTTCACCTTTAAATATAGCCATTTTTCATTATCTAGTGAAAAACATATAACACTATTAAAAGAACACACTAATTCACTTATTTATATGTCAACTGAGAAGAATAATGTAAACAAATCTGGGAAATAGACATAAGAAAATATCTTGCTTATCATTAACCAGTGTTTGTAGAGATATCAGATGAATCTTGGTCCTTGAGACTAAGGGTATGTGTCCACGATCCGGAAGTGGCAGCGCTTTGGGCACAGCACAAGTTTGCTGCATCCAAAGTGCTGCCGTCTATTTAACATAGGTGAATCTGCATGTGTTCACTGAACCATATGAATTCAGTGAGTTCAATACATTCTATTAGAGAAGCTTCTCTTGTGGAGACTAATGTCTCCGCAAAAGAAATTGTCATGCCACGGTCTGGAGAGACGCGCCACATATTTGTCTCCGTGGGTAAAATCCCATCCACTATGCTGTAACATCTGGCCACTGTGGTTTATGTTGTGAATTCCGCTCTTGAACTCCCTCCGGTGGTTGTAAGTAGCACTTTTGTGAATTCTGCTCTTGGGCTCCCTCCTGTGGTTTTCAGTGGTATAGCTGCTTCTTGGATTTAGCATCAGCAGCTGCTCCCACTGATCGTCTTTCTGGCTCAGCTATTTTAGTCTGGCCTTATTCCTCAATCAATGCCAGTTGTCAATTGTTCCTGCTTGGAGCCACTGCTCTTTTGGATTTCCCTGACACTCTGTCCAGTTCAGCAAAGATAAGTCCTTTTGTCCTTTTGCAGTCCACTTGTTGTGGACTTATTGTTCAGCACATTCTATGTTTTGCTCATTTGTCCAGCTTATCAGTATGGATCTATTCAGCTAAGCTGGAAGCTCTGGGCTGCAGTTTTTGCCCTCCACACCTTTAGTCAGGTGTGGAGATTTTTGCATATCTCTGAGGTGGACTTTTTCTAGTTTTTATTACTGACCGCACAGTGTTTCTTTCCTTACTGTCTATCTAGCTAGAATTGGCCTCCTTTGCTAAATCTTGTTTCATACTACGTATGTCATTTCCTTCTCCTCTCACAGTCAATATGTGTGGGGGGCTGTCCTATCCTTTGGGGATTTTCTCTGAGGCAAGATAGCTTTCCTGTTTCTACCTTTAGGGGTAGCTAGTTCTCCGGCTGTGATGAGGTGTCCAGGGAGTGACAGGAACATCCCACAGCTACTGCTAGTGTTGTGTTAAGATCAGGAACTGCGGTCTGTATAGTTACCACCTGCCCAGAGCTAGTCGCATGTCGCTCCTAAATTACCAGTCCATAACAGGTTTAGACACTGCACAAGCATGCAGCATCCAACTCTCAGTGTTAACTGATAGTGTGCACATACCCTAAAGGGGACTCTAATGAGCACTCTGCCAAATATTGAGTTAAGTTCATTCAACAGAAATCAACTGTGTGTGGCAAGATTAAAGAATACCTATCACCAGACTGGTAATTCCCTTTTTATTTAAAAAAGTGGGCAGTCCCAGACTAGTGATTTTTTAAATATGTAATTGACAAAAATGCACACAATACTCCTGAATGTTCTCTGACACATTATTGTCAGTAACTTACCTTTAGAAACCACTCTTTTATTAAGTAGGTACTCTTTGAATTCAACTTCTCACAAGTTAGTATTTCTACTTTTCCCTTTATGAATAGTTAGCTGCAGTAAATGAAAATAATGGTATTCTCTCCTTCTGTGCTTGTGTGTGCCTTGTATTGCTCATATTTATTGTACTTGTCTATGTATGCCCCTTTTTTCACATGTAAAGCATCATGGAATAAATGGCGCTATAAAAATGAATAATAATAATAATAATAAATTAAATTATAAATAAAATCATAAATTATGTTTTAAAAGAGCTTTGAACAGCACATGGATGCAATATTGACAAGATATGTGTGCTGTCAGTTAAATCACTGAGACATTCATAAACTTGTTCAAGTTTGGTACGCAAATCTGACTAACCTTAGTCATGCCTCTGTTTTATTTTGTTTCTGTGGATCCAAATACCGTATATACTCGAGTATAAGCCGAGATTTTCAGCCCAAATTTTGGGGCTGAAAGTGCCCCTCTCGGCTTATACTCGAGTCATGATCGGTGGTGGGGTTGGCGGGTGAGCACTGTCATATACTTACCTAGTCCCGGCGTTCCTGGCGCTCCCCCTGCCTGTCACACTGTCTTCGGTGCCACAGCCTCTTCCCCTGAGCGGTCACGTGGGACCGCTCATTAGAGAAATGAATAGGCTGCTCCACCTCCCATAGGGGCGGAGCCGCCTATTCATTTCTCTAATGAAGCGGTGCCGGTGACCGCTGATAGAGAAAGAGGCTGCAGCACCGAAGACAGGCAGGGGGAAGGAGCGGGACGCCGGGAGCAGGTAAGTATCGCATATTCACCTGTCCTCGTTCCACACGCCGGGCGTCGCGCCATCTTCCCAGCGTCTCTCCGCTCTGACTGTTCAGGCAGAGGGCGCGATGACTCATATAGTGTGCGCGCCGCCCTCTGCCTGATCAGTCAGTGCGGAGAGACGCCGGGAAGATGGCGCCGAGGAGCTGCAAGCAAGACAGGTGAGTATGTTTTTGTTTTTTTTTTATTGCAGCAGCAGCAACAGCTATGGGGCAATAATGGACGGTGCAGAGCACTATATGGCACAGCTATGGGGCAATGGTGCAGAGCACTATATGGCACAGCTATGGGGCAATGGTGCAGAGCACTATATGGCACAGCTATGGGACAATGGTGCAGAGCACTATATGGCACAGCTATGGGGCAATGGTGCAGAGCACTATATGGCACAGCTATGGGGCAATGGTGCAGAGCACTATATGGCACAGCTATGGGGCAATGGTGCAGAGCACTATATGGCACAGCTATGGGGCAATAATGGTGCAGAGCACTATATGGCACAGCTATGGGGCAATGGTGCAGAGCACTATATGGCACAGCTATGGGGCAATAATGGTGCAGAGCACTATATGGCACAGCTATGGGGCAACGGTGCAGAGCATTATATATATGGCACAGCTATGGGGCAATGGTGCAGAGCATTATATATATGGCACAGCTATGGGGCAATGGTGCAGAGCACTATATATATGGCACAGCTATGGGGCAACGGTGCAGAGCATTATATATATGGCACAGCTATGGGGCAACGGTGCAGAGCATTATATATGTGGCACAGCTATGGGGCAATGGTGCAGAGCACTATATATATGGCACAGCTATGGGGCAACGGTGCAGAGCATTGTATATATGGCACAGCTTTATGTGGAGTATCTATGGGGCAATGGTGCAGAGCATTGTATATATGGCACAGCTTTATGTGGAGCATCTATGGGGCCATAATGAACGGTGCAGAGCATTATATGTGGCACAGCTTTATGTGGAGTATCTATGGGGCCATAATGAACGGTATGGAGTATCTATTTTTAATTTTGAAATTCACCGGTAGCTGCTGCATTTTCCACCCTAGGCTTATACTCGAGTCAATAAGTTTTCCCAGTTTTTTGTGGCAAAATTAGGGGGGTCGGCTTATACTCGGGTCGGCTTATACTCGAGTATATACGGTAATAATACCTCATACATACATGTTGTGGCATCACAGGATTTAATCTTAAGTATCCAAACATTTATTTTCAGTAAGCCAGGAGACATAGGCTATTGTCTGCACGTTGACTATTTATTTTATGTGTTTTTCTTCAGTTGGTCAAGAAACATGGACTATTGTCATGTGAGCCTGTATGTTGACACTAGAATTGATCTTTGTAAAATTTTGTAATGGTTGCTGTTTACCTCTTTAATCAGCTCCTACAGGATATTATCCGCTATCTTTGCAACACAGGGTAATTGAACAATTGATGTTTGCTAATATGTTAATAACTTATTTTATAAATACATGTATCTTGCTGACCTGCAAACAGAGAAGAACATACACTGCAGATTGATTAAATACTCAAACAATGAGAGCTAATCTCATCCCACCTCCACCCTGACCTGAGGATGATGCCTGAAAGACAGCTGTGAACTATAAAAAGGGAATCTGCCTCTGTATCATGAGTGCCTTGACAGAACAACAGCTAGGTCACCATGGTTCTATAAAGACACTCTACAGAGCAGCTGTCAAAACACCATTGCTCCATCTAGAGAGACACAGATTTGACATTCTACAGGATGCCAGCTTAAGGGACCACAGTTCTACATGGAAGAATCTGCTCCATTGATCATCACTTAACCCATTGATACTTTTGGGGAAGCCAGGTTTGGACCCTCCAATAACCTTGTTTCAATAGATACATTTGAAGAAACCAGGCCGCGACGTCATCTAAGGACTTTCAATCACTTATTCTTATGAACGGAGGCTGGCGGTTACAACCAGGGCGCGTCAGAGGGTGAGTATATCAATATTTTTTTTTTTTATTCTTTATTTTACACATTAATATGGATCCCAGGGCCTGAAGGGGAGTTTCCTCTCCTTCAGACCCTGGGAACCATCAGGATACCTTCCGATACTTGGTGTCCCATTGACTTGTATTGGTATCGGGTATCGGTATCGGCGATATCCAATACTTTTTGGGTATCGGCCGATACTATCCGATACCAATACTTTCAAGTATCGGACGGTATCGCTCAACACTATTTATAACTCATCCAAAGCAAACCTGTGTTCCCAGAAAACTCAAAAATTCAAATTGTTCTTGGCAAGAAGGATATTAGGGACAGTTTATATGGTCAGACTGGTGGCTCTTAACAACTGTCGATTAGTAAACCTTTACTAGTCTGCAGGTGTTTAATTGACCATTTACACGAGCAGACCTAAGTACTAGCTGTTAGTAATAAACCTGTGCTCTCTTACTTTTTTACCAATAATGAAGAAAAGGAGACCATTAGATTTATCACTAGATTCTCTAATGGAGCTCGCCAAGTAAGAGAGATTCTGCAATGTTACTGGCCCGTCCTTCTTATGCATGGGGATATTTCAAGTAATCTCTAAAGAATTCCACAAATCACTTTTAGGAGAGGTCATTCCCTTAAAGGAAGGCTAGTCCACAGCCATTTCACTTCCAACATCAGCTCATCCTGGTTGGGAACACAAACTAAGGTTGTTTTAAGTGTGGTAATTGTAAGAACTGTAAGGCTATCTCTCAGGGCAAGGAATTTACAAGCAATGTAATTGGTTTGTCTTACCCTATTCATCATTTCATCAATTGCCACATGAAAGGGGTAATATATAAGGCCACGTGCGAGTGCAGGTTAGAATATGTCGGTAAAACTAGGAGGGAAAGAAAGTGTTGGCAAAGCGCAGGCGCCGGGCATGTATTTTGAACACAGGAGGCGGCGCACAGACGCAAGAGAGAGATGATTGACGTCTCGGAGGCGGTTGATATTGGGGGAGAAGACATACCTCCGCGACTCAATACAGGTGTGGCACGAAATTTATAAAAGGGATTATTTCAGCATTCGTAGGGATACTAAGCATAAGAGCCACCTTCACAGAATGCAGCCTTAGTGCGGCTGAAGGTGGCTCTTTTACTTAAAAACGCCCTGGGGGGTGACAGGTTACTTTTAAATACAGTGATCAGGCCTTTCTTGTTTCCATTAGAGTGTCTATCTTTATTAGCGAAAACAATGTGCAGCATGTTGTACCTGTTCTTCTAATGAATATAATGAAACCTACTACTGAGCCCCCTAACAAATACTACAAAACAAAGGTGTACCTAGCCTGAGCATTAAAAGTTAGAGTGGGCCCCTGGAGTCAGTTCCATTGGTGGGCCCTAGTCACCCCAGTCCGACACTGGAAGCACATGTCAATTTTGGGGCAATGCGCCCTCTGTATGATCTATCATCGGGTTAAGCTGGTATTTTCCACCCCGTTAATTTATTTTGAGCGAACACCTGCTGATGTCAGGCTATATTTTATGTAAATGCGATCGTCCAGGCGCCGGATGTGACGTTTGCAGTTCATTGCCGGGCTTCCATCATTCCACGGATTGGAAGTCCGGTATTTGCATTCCAGGGACCGAAAACACATCACACACAATGTTTATTCAGTGCGGCACCATTTAAAATGGTGGTAATGATGGATACAGCTAGCGGTAGCTCACTCTGGGCATAGGATTCATGCCGCACTCCCCTGATGAATCTAATTTGAGGAAACGCGTTGGGAGAAGAGTTTTGTCTGGGTGAGACCAGGATGGGATCTTGTTGATTACAATATCTCCTGGTCTATGGACAAAGAATGATTCAGAAAGCTGGAATGGGTGAGATTGTTCCTTATTTCCTTGAGCTTTATTGAACTGACTATCTGCTTAACCTCCCTGGTTTGTGTTTAATTTTATACCAGACTGATAATTTTTACATGAAATATGATGGGCTTAATGACTTATTTGCCTTGCATTGACATGTTTTCTGCTATACTATCCCCAGGTGGTTTATATGTTAAATGCATTTCTTGGTTTCAGTACTGCCCCTGCTTTTTCACATCTCAGGAAGCTAACCCCTCCCACATCACAGCTTTCTGTATACATTTTATGGTATAGGTAAACTGGTAATCAGTGTTGGGGATGTGGTTGGTCTAGCAGGCATGCAAGACTAGAGATAATCTCCTGCTGATGAATCACTGATTGTATAGAAACAAGAGCTCCCAGCTTGATAAGTGACACTGTGACATAAGTGAAATTAATGTCTCAGGCCCTACCTCTTGCTCTCCTCAGATCATATAGAAAAAATCTGAGAACAGATTTCCATTAATGAGTGTCATGCAATTTAAATTTTAATTATTGTGTTCACATTTATTAAAAATGTGCATTTTGCTATTTAAAAAAAGCTAATACACCATTTTAATTTTGACATTAATTAAAACACTTTATCAGAAAAATATACACTTCTGAAACACTACAAAGTTTACATCAAATCACCAAATAGCCAGCAATATCAGCCAGCACATAGGAATAGAAAGTAGTTGCCGAAAGGTTTAATGAAATATGTTACAACTGGTTCTTCCCTGACCACCAAGATCAGATGAGGTCGTAATACTTTATATATTATTTTGACAAAGGTAGGTGTACAGTCATATAGATAAATATGGTTGTCTGTAGGAAGGATCAATATCTCTTGGTGAAGCTACTTTTTCAAATGACTCTGAAGTACTTTACAATGGTGATTGCAAAGGGGATAAACTGCATGCAGTCTGTTTTCTTGATCTAAGAAGACCCTTTATAGAAGGAAATAAGATTTCTACTGTGAGATGTTAGAAATTCCTTTTTATATAACACATGCCATTTTTATTATTGAATGCAAAAGTTGAGACTTTCACTGCATGTGTGCTAGCTAGATACTGCAGGGACAGACAACTGAAAAGTTCTCAATTTTTGCTATAAAACTAGTGAGTTTTATAAATTCAGATATTACAGTTGCTTCGGGAATAATGATATATAATACAAGCATGCATTTTTCAACAAAAGTAGTAACTAACAGTAGGAGACCAAAAATAATAAAATTGTACATAGTTGTACACTTTCTGGCAGTCCAATATCTTCCAGCGATATCTTTCCAGAATGCCTAATCGAAAGCTTCACTGGGTGTTAAGGGTTAGACGGATAAACCTATGAATATGAGGCAGGCTATTTGTGTTGGTAGATGTATGGAGCAAACACACTATGGATGGGTGCCAAAAGATGCACAGCCAAGAGGAAAGAATTATAAAGAAGGAAAAGGAAAATAAAAATGTAACACTGGTGGTAGAAAAGATGAGAAAACACAAAGTTGTGAGAAATCATTTAAAGTCTACAAGTTATTTCACTGGACTGTTAGGAATAAGCTTTACATTAGAAATTCCACTATTGTTAGCTGTTATGTGACATTAATCCAGCATTTTTCTTGAGTCTTAAACACTGCATTCTCCATCTAAATAAAGGTTGTCTCCCAGATAATGGCTTGTTCGATATTGGTGTAAAAGCTTTGGAAATTCACATAATTTTGGAGCAATTGGCAGCTGTGTTAAAAGGTGCAACTTTTGGCATTCTCACAACATTTTCGCCTTTGCATAGTGGGTAGAGATGGGCCAGGACCGGGACATTGTTTCTGCTGCTTATCAAATTCTTGTCATGCGGTGGTATTCTCTATTACACAAATATTACTCCAGCAGGTACTGGAGTAGGAGTTATGGCAAGATGCACACAGAAGTTCATATCACTCATCCAACACTCCTAAATCAAGAAGAGGAGTATGCCTCTGCATAAATCATGAGTGTCTATCTCCAGCCCATGTCCTAACCTTGAGTGGTGAGAACATTACTGGTCTTGAGGTATTGGGTCCCAAATGTCTTATGATAATTAACATTGTTTATGTCACATGAGTGCTGCAGCCTATTAATGGCAACTAATGGTTGCAGCCTTCACAGTTCCATCTTACAGCATTCTGCGGATATTCAAAAGAGGTTGTCCATGAGTGGAAAACACCTGTTCCTAAAAAAAAATGTTCCTATACACTTATTACATATTTTTAACATTGTTAGAAATGGACAAAATAAAATATATTTCTGTTTAAATAGCCTAGTAAGCTGACAAAGGTAGTGAAACAAATAATGGAGCTAATGAAGAAAAATATAACATTTCAATAGAAATAGAAAGCATGATGGGAAAAGTATTAAAACAGGTTAACAAGGTGAAGAAAAGTATCTTAATTTAGAGCTTAACAGGGTGGGAAATTGTGTTAAAGAATGAAAAAAATATATAAATAGATGAAGGAATAAATGTTTATGCTCATCTTCAAGGGTTCTAGTTCTGTATAAGCATCAGCCATCCACTCAAAGATATCTAATCCAAGGTGAACAGTGCGAGGAGAAACACGGAGATCTATGGCATCCTCAAAAGCTGTAAGTAAGGGAATTGTTACATGAGCATTATTTATTTAAGTTTATTTTTTTAAGGGGTGGACAACCCCTTTAACCCTGCTGTTCTGTTAGGTCAAAAATGACCGTTTTTGAAATTCTATAATGTTATAAAAATTCAGCGTGTGATTCTAAGACTTGAGGCTCCCTGACTTTTCGTCATTAGGGGGGTACTCTCTGTGGGAATTTTTTTTTTTTTTAATTTTTGTTTACTTTATTTGGTACAATTTTTTTTACACTTGTACTGTTAGGTCAAAAATGACCGATAGGCCTTTATTCAGCTCTCCAGACAATTTTTGACAAAAAAAAAGGTGCTATCACCTCATTTTGAACTATATATTGCATTTACTACTATTTATCAATGTATCTGACTACTTTTGGTCAGAACAGATTTACACATACCAACATTTTCAAGTTGCGATACAGCCGACGGATTCGCTTCCAGTATAGCTATGCGCAATTTATTTCACTGGTTTTTATTTACCCTGCTGTTCATATAGATCTAGTTCCATTCAGTTGTCAACATTTCATATTGTAAATCATGATTTTCTGATTTTCCATGTGTTTGCTGGTTGTACAGTATTACACTGTACATAAATGTTAATTTATTTGATTCAAAAAATAAAAGTTTTTGATTTAATTTTTCATCTGATTATTGAAAACCATGTTCACATACAGTAAAACAATGCAACAGGTAATCAAATAACACTTGAATTAGGTACAAATCACAACTTTGTTAGGTCCGGTCAAAAATGACCGGGAACAGTATAAGTGTATAAAAAACAACGTTTTTTGCCATTTTATAGAGAAAAAAGCTTTTTTTTTTTTTTTTTTGCCTTTGAAAAAAGTATATCTACATAATGTTTGATATTATTACTTATAGTTAACATTTAGATCAAGATTTTTTTTTTATCTGCAAAAATAATCAATTTTTACAAAAATCGAAAAAATACCATGTTCCCTTTTGGATATAAAAAAAATATAAAACAAGCTTTCTATTTATTTTTTTTTCTGTTATTTGAACAACCATCTTCACAAGCAATATAATAGTGCAAAAACTGTTTAAAAAAACCACTTAGATTAGCTAAAAATGATTATTTTATAAGGACGGTCAAAAATGACCGGGAACAGTACAAGTGTATGTGAAATCTAAACAGAACAGCAGGGTTAATAGTCAATTATAAAACTTAAGCCATTTTAATTAATTATGATAATTCAGTCCCCAATTTTCAAACATATTTAGGCTGGTTTCACACTTGCGTTTTTATCTGCATGCGTTTTTTAAAAAAACGCATGTGTGAAAAAACGCATGTAAACGCGGTAAAACGCATGCGTTTTTTAGACGCATGCGTTTTTATAGAAAAACACAAGAAAACAAGAAAAAAAAAAAACCCTAACCCTAACCCTAACCCTAACCTGAAATGCGTGGCACTGAAATACGTTTATATACGTATATACGTATATACGTGCCACGTATTTAAGTGCCACGTATTTCACGTAAATTCCACGATATTTCAGTGCCACGTATTTCAGTGCCACACATTTAAGTGCCACGTATTTACGTGCCACGATATTTCAGTGCCACGTATAACCACATAGTTATAGTATTAACAGTACGTGGCACTTAAATACGTGGCACTGAAATATCGTGGCACTGAAATATTGTGGCACTGAAAGACGTGGCACTTAAATACGTGGCACTGAAATATCGTGGCAGTGAAATACATGGCACTGAAATACATGGCACTTAAATATGTGGCACTGAAATATGTGGCACTGAAATACGTGGCACTTAAATACGTGGCACTGAAATATGTGATACGTGGCACTGAAATATGTGATACGTGGCACTTAAATACGTGGCACTTAAATACGTGGCACTGAAATACGTGATACGTGGCACTTAAATACGTGGCACTATGACTGTCAGAAAATGTTCATTAAACGGTTAGGGGTGAGGTTAGGGGTAGAGTTAGGGTTAGGGTTTGGATCCCTTTATCACCTTGATGGTGGTGGGTGGCTTTTCAGTGTGTTTTCTGTTTTTTTCTATATAAACGCATGCGTTTTTAACGCAAACAAACGCATGTGCTTAAAAACGCATGCGTTTACACAGACAGCAATGCATTTTTTGCCGCGAAAAAACGCATGCGTTTTTTCGCGGCAAAAAAAACGCGCAATAAAATGCTACAGGTTGCATTTTTGAAAATGAACGCATGCAGAAATAAAACAAATGCGTTTTCAATGTTAAATATAGGAGGAAAAAACGCATGCGTTTTTTGTGCAAAAAACGCTGCAGACAAAAACGCAAGTGTGAAACCAGAGATAAAAATCACTTCATAGATATACAAGTGCCTCTCACAAAATTAGAATTGAATTGCAGTAATTGATGCATATGGAGCCCTAAGTATTGAGTGCATTTCCTGAACATACAATTCAGTAGGCCAACCTTTGGCATTTTAAAATCATTTTTCAAGCTGGTGTTATAAAGTATTCTAATTTACTGAGATAATGACTTTTGAGTAGGGTTGAGCAAAACGGATCGGTCATTTTCATAAGTCGCCGACTTTTGGCAAAGTCGGCGTCTCATGAAACCCGACCTGATCCCTGTGTGGGGTCGGCCATGCGGTACGCGATCTTGGCGCCAAAGTCGCATTTCGTATGACACGTTTAGCGCCATTTTTTCAGCCAATGAAGGAGTGTGGGCAGAGTGATGACATAGGGGTTAGGGGCGTGCACGGTATCATCATTTTATCGCTTGTGCGCAGTAGGGAGTTGCAATGTGTAACACGAGATTTTCTGTGCTGGGACGGAGGGGAGAGAGAGAGAGAGAGAGAGAGAAAAAAAAAATTTCCCCATTGACGTGCATAGGGTTTCGTGTTCCGGACGATCCTCGACTTTTCGCAGTAATCGGCCGATTTCGCCCGACTCGACTTTTCAAAAAGTCGGGTTTCGCGAAACATGACTCGACCCTAAAAAAGTCAAAGTCGCTCAACCCTACTTTTGAGTTTTTGATGGCTGTAAGCCATAATCGTCAACATAAACAGAAATAAACACTTGAAATAGATCACTCTGTTTGTAATGACTCTATATAATACATGAGTTTCACTTTTTGTATTGAAGAACTGAAATAAATTAACCTTTTCATGAAATTATACATTAGTAAGAAGTATCTGTGTTAGGTGTCAACTTCCCGCTGCAGAGGTGGAATGTCAACCCACCTCCACTGTGGTCTCCCATTCTCCTCCAGCTGCAGTGGAGCCTGCTCAGCAGAGACATCGGTCCCAGCACCTGGCTCAGGCAGATATTGTGCGTTTGGTTACTGATGCCCTTCCTGGCTCAGTCATTGTAACCAGCAATGATCAGCAGCGAGCAGGTGCCCCTGGGACTAAGTCCTGCTTTTCTTCTTCTGAGCATGTCCAAGGGACGACCTCTCTTTGGAGGTCAGGGGTCACATGCTCAGGTCCTGAGGCAGCTCCTATTTGACCACTAGGGACGTCCCGGAGAGCTTCAGCTATAAAAGGTTTGCATGGCCACATGGCCATGTGCTAGTATAAACCTGTTATCGTGTGTGTGTGTATGTATGCCTGTTCTGGTGATTGCTCCTTAATCATTCCCATTCCTAGTGTTGTTGAATGCTCGCAAATGTTGGAGCTACCTAGTGCCTGACAGTGCTATCCTAAACACAAGAGCACGATCCTTACTGCATGAAACCATCAGCAACCGCCAGTGTGGTGCCGTGCCCAATTAGTGCGCTTTCCTAGCCCTAGCTAGGGTGGTTAGTAACATCCACCAGAGTGGCACTGTACGCACTCTGTGCAGTAATCTTTAATTAGTCCTGACAACCGGTCAGTGTAGGGTGGGAATTCCTTCTTTATCTCAGCATCTGACTCAGGGCGTCCTCAGGCGCGGGCTCAAAATCAATCACCAGCATAGTGGGGGTGAATTTCAGAGTATATCTGCTGCATCCTGTGACTGCTAACAGGGGACAGAGTTTACTTTGTTTACCTGCGACTCTGTGAAGCAACAGAGTTCACATCAGTTCATACCGGGTGATGGAACCCGTGTTTATTCTGGCGTAGTACCACCATATAGTGCCGCCATTACCTAGCAGCAGGTTCCATCTCTGCATGGTGGACCCCGGGCTGTGAATGCACCTTATTACTATCGTTATATTTATTTGGTGCATTCCGTCAGCCCTAACAATCTGTAGTAGGCATAAAGATAATTTACTTTAGCCCCTTACCATCATCAGAAGTAATAGTACGCCAATGTTAGACTCCCCCTGTTTGGTGCCGACTCCAGTGCTGAGCCAACACCTATCCGGGCACATGATAGTTGATTTATACAGCTGATATGTGCCCGCAACAGCCTTGGGTGGAATCGCGATCCATCCACAGCTGTTATCTAGTTGATTTCCGCTGTCAATCTCTGACAGCGGCACTTAACTCGCGCTTTGTGGAAATTCTGCCTATTGTTGACCCTGTCATGTGATCACAGGTCACCAATGGGTTGGCATGACAGCCAGGGGTCTCCAATTGTCATAGCAGAATTGATATGAGCGCCGCACGGTGGTCAGCGCTCACAGAATGTGAGCATTTCAGCTACACACAGTCAATCTGATCATTACCTGTTTGTAGCAGAGCCGATTAAAGTACTGCAGCTTCTAGTCTCCCATGGAGACTATTGAAGCATGCAAAAATTGAAAAAATGTTTTAAAAAATATATTAAAAAAAAGTTCAAATCACCCCCCTTTTCAACGTAAAAAAAATCGTTAAATGACGTAACAAAAAAAAGTGAAAACTCCAGAATTACATTATTTTGGTAGCAGCAACATTGCATTAAAATACAATAACGGGTGATCAAAATATTGTATCTGCACCAATATGGTATCATTAAAAACATCAGCTTGGCATGCAAAAAATAAGCCCTCACCCAACCCCAGATCACGAAAAATGGAGACTCTACCAGTATCAGAATATGAATCAATTTTTTTTTCAACCAAATTTGGAAATTTTTTTCACCACTTAAATAAAAAAGAACCTATATATGTTTGGTGTCTATGAACTCGCAATGACCTGGAGAATCAAAATGGCAGGTCACTTTTAGCATTTTGTGAAAATGGTAAAAAAAAAGAAAAAACAACTGTGCAATTGCACTTTTTTTTGCAATTTCTCGCACTTGGAATTTTTTTCTGTTTTACAAAGCATGATATCTTTAAACGAATTGTGTTATTCAAAAGCGCAACCCGTGCAGAAAAAAATAAGCCCTCACATGGCCATTTTGACCAAAAAAGTTATGAATGTTTAAACTAGTGGTGTCATTCAAAAGTGCAACCCGTGCAGAAAAAAACAAAATCCTCACAAGGCCATTTTGACCAAAAAATAAAAAAAGTTATGGCTTTTGGAAGAAGGGGAGCAAAAAATGAAAATACAAAAACAAAAATACCTCTGGTTGTTAAGGGGTTAAGTATGGTCTTTCCTTTAAATTTTAGTCTTTTTGTTTTTATTCTGAATTTCAAGAAACTCCTAAAATGAAAACATAGCATAACTGGATTTAAGACCAATTGAAGTCTAAGTAAAATGCATTTCATGAAATTTAAATCATTATTTTAAATTACATTTCATCCCATCTCTACTCTCAGTTACACAGATTTAAAGGTCTTAAGAAATTCCCCCAGCACAGACAATAGCTTACAATTCTTCGGGGTTGATTAGCAAAATGTATCCTGTGATATTTTCACTGTAGCAAAATTCAATCTAAAAGCAAATTAAAGTTTACAACTGCTTTAGGCACTCTGTAAATTAGTACTTCATTGCATATTAATGAAGTGCTAATTACTCTTTGTGACCACGTTTATGCAAATTGTGGCATACACAGGATCTGCAGTTGTGTTTAATTGCGGCTATGAACATGTGAACATTTTAAATGTAAAGCAATCAAATCATGGTGTATAATTGCAATAGTAACAGTGATACAAATTGATACATAGATATGCTTCAATGTCAACTCCAATCAGTTGCATTTGAAGGAATGCTAAATACAATAGTATATATTATTTTAAACTAGTTAAAATGGAATCTTAAAGTCGGTGTCCAAACTTATGTGAAACACATTTGTTCATTGTGGATAATTAAGTTATACTTTTTTTTACATATTCTGTGCTGTTTTAAATATTATTTGGATTGCTGTCAGCGAATGAAAGCAAGCATTATTTCCAATGAGTTGTTAAATGGAATATCCACCTCTTTTTAAAGGTCTTTAATGCTTAAAAATAAAAAGTAACATACTGTCCAGGAGCCCTACCTGTCTTTATGTTCTCTGCTCCCAGCCAAGTGACTACTGAAGCAAATCATTGCCTGCAACAATGTTTAACCCCTTGAGACCTTGGATATCCAGGCAATTTTGTGTGCACAAGAGCAATGCGTGCGCGATCGCTACCAGGTGATCATCTGATATTACAGCTGACACTTTGTTCTCACTGCCAGGAATGGTGGCCACACTGTGTTAGGCGTCGGGATTCTCCCACTGCACGGGATAGATCCCAAGCCTTATCTGCCTCAGCGGTCTCCTATTCAGCTTCAGCCGCTGCCGATGCTGGTTAGCATAGGCATTGGTTCCAGCATCTTACTTTGGGTCGTGCTTTTCATTGGGTTACTGCTGGCTTTCCAGCCATCTCTATGGTAACTTGCTATAGGCAGCGGTGACCAGATGTTCTGGAGGCTAAGTCCAGAAATCACCCTACTGAGCATGTCTGTGATGTTGCATCTTCCTATTTGTAGTCAGACGTCTCCAGGTCTGGTGATGTGGCAGCTCCGGATTGGCCCATGTGCGATGTCTCTCCTGACTGGGTGTGTTTGGGGCAGAGCCTTATGTATAAAAAGCCCCCAGCAATGCACGCAGGCACGCTAGTAACATTTTATGAACCGCTATGTGAGTGGAATCTCTACCACTCTGTCTGCAAGTGTTGTGTGTCTGTCTAGCTTGGACTGTACACACAGGCAGGTAGCTAGCATCAGTGGGGGCAATTAGCCATTGTCTTAGCATCTGGTTCCTACATGTGTGCGGTTAGCACAGTAGAGTTCCAGAGAAAGCACAACCATAGTCAAGGTATTAAGCTCTGAGCATCTGTTCCATTTCTGTGTGCGAGTAACACAGCTCAGTTGCAGAGCATCTGTTTCATTTCTGTGTGCGAGTGACACAGCTCAGTTGCAGAGCATCTGTTCTCTTTCTGTGTGCGAGTGACACAGCTCAGTGGCAGAGCATCTGTTCCATTTCTGTGTGCGAGTGACACAGCTCAGTTGCAGAGCATTTCTTTTATTTCTGTATGCAAGTGACACAGCTCAGTTGCAGAGCAGCTCTTTGCTTCTGTGTGTACAAGTAATCATTCGCCGTGTGTTACTCACTAGCAGCAGTTCAACATCTCTGCACAGTGGACCCCAGGTTGCAATTGCACTTTATCATTTATTTTATTTAGTAAAATCCACCAACCCAAACACACTGCTCCCAGCAGTTTATCTGCATAAATGCAGTGATGGATAGCAAAATCAGCATTTAGAAGGCAGGCAAAGGGAGGAAGAGCCTCCTGCCCTCCGATTGGCATCTCTTCAATGTTATTGTGGGGGCCCAATCATTGCCATGGTGACCCGATGTTGTCATGACAACATCCAGGTCACCAGCCTGCGGCAAGCCACTAAGACCATGTACAGAGTACGGTCTAAGGGGCTTTTGCCAGTGCAGCACTTGACAGTTATAAGCCATTGCAATGCTCTCCCATTGCAATGGTTTATACAAAGATCAGGCTGCTGAACATCAAAGTTGCAAAGTGAGACAAAGTAAAAAAGGGAAAAAAAATCAGAAAAACAATGCTTCATCATATTCCTGAACTAAAAGTGGAATAAACCGCGATTAAAAAGACGAATGTAAATAAAAATGGTATCACAGATAATGTAATCTTGTCCGGAAAGGAACAAGCAACCATACAGCTCAATCAGTGGACAATTAAAAAAGTTATAGCTCTCAGAATAAAGCAATGCAAAACTAATAATTTCTCTAAAATAATTTTTTATTGTGCAAAAAAAGCACCAAAACATAAAAAATATATAAATGCGGTACTGCTGTAATCATACTGACCTGAAGAATAAATCTGCCTTACTAATTTTACCACATGCAGGACGGTATACAAAACAATTCCTGAATTGCTTGTTTTTGTTCACTCTGCCTCCCAAAGTCAGTATACAAAGAGATCAAAAAGTGTTATGTGACCGAAAATATGTGACAGCAGCGAAACACAAAAAAATGCTGTAAATTTGGTAAGGCAGTAATCACAATGACCAGAAGAATAAAGTAACTTAATCACTTATAAAGCCTGAGGAACAGTGTAAAAAATAAACTAAACCAATTCTTCGACTGCTGTTGATTTTTTAATACTGCTTCCCAAAGATCGCATTAAGACTTGACTCAAATTTATCAAGCGCACAGTGCTGAGCTCTTACAATAGTTTTTTGTGTAAATATCTGAAATATGGCATTCAGAAAGAACCTACAGCAGAAGATTCCCTATGATGAGGCAGATGAAGCACTGTGGACATCATCTGGCCCGTGATTCGACATTTTGTGCATGCCATCTTTTTATGCGTGCACAAAAGCACGTTCCGCCACAGTTTTGCGCACTTATGAAAAGGACACCACTGAACAGAGGTCAGAAGTAGTGCAGACAAACTCTGCTGCCTCATTATACTAAATGGATCCCTTAGGGGTTTCATCTAAACGATGTCACTCAATGATTTAAAGGGAAATTCAAAAGTAAGTGCTCAGTGTAGAGCATCGGATAAATGTAAATTTAATCACTTTGACAATCATCACATAATTTACTGCATTGAATGCGATATGTGCAAAGTAAAATACTGTTAGAGCTAGCTGGGCTCGCTCCAACCTTTGCTCGTTAAAACGAAGGTCAATACGAGTTGATACTGCTATGAGCTCCTCCAGTGTGGCGGGAATCTCCCTAGTGGCCAAAGCATCCTTCACATGGTCAGCCAGCCCCCTCAAAAAAATGATGAAAGTAAATACTCACCCGGCTCCCTCGAAGCGTCCTCTCTGCACCGCAGCTTCTCCTGTATGAGCGGTCACGTGGTACCACCAATTACATTGATGAATATGCGGCTCCACCTCCCATAGGGGTGGAGCTGCATACTCATGACTGTAATGGGCGGCACCACGTGACCGCTCATACAGGAGAAGCTGCAGCACGGAGAGGATGCTTCAAGGGAGACGGGTGAGTATTTACTTTCCAGCGGTGGGGCGCACAGGGGGTGGGAGGGGGGTTGAGACAAAGATATTTATTTCTACCGCAAAGAAACAAAATACAATGATTTTTCATTTCTTCTCTCCAGCGAACGCTGCTGGAGAGAAGAAATGAATGGGGGCTTCAGCACCACGCTGGGGGGACAGCACTTACTGTAGCACTGTCTCCTGCACGGCACACGGATGGCACATGGACAGCATCCATGTGCGGTACGTGTTTTACACAGACCCATTGACTTTAATGGGTCCGTGTGATCTGTGCGCTCCCATGAACACTGACATGTCTCCGTGTTTTGCATGCGGACACACGGTCCGCGAAAACACACTGACATGTGCAGAGACACATTGATTTTAATGTGTCTACGTGTGTCAGTGTCTCTTGTACGTGAGAAAACTGACACCTCACGTACTGGAATCACTGACGTGTGAAACCAGCCTAACAGTGACAGAAGGAGTGGCTGTTGAGAGTATTCCTCACCCGCTGCCTGCGCTGTAAATAAATATATAAATGAAAAAACCCAGCATGGTTTCTCCTCTATTTTCTATAACCAGCTAAGCAAACTCTCAGCTTGGAGCTGCAACCCTCAGCTGCCATCTTCGACAAGGCTAATTATCAAGAAAAGAGGGGTCCCCATGACAAAGAGGTGAGCGATGTTGTTTTTTATTTTAGTTTTGTTACAGAAGGTGAGGGCTTGGGTGGAATTAGGCCTTGGGTGAGCATAGCTGTTTTTATAATTTTTAAATAAAAATGGAAAACTGGGTTTTGTTTTATTTCTGTTAAAATATGCTATTGCGGCTGTGTCTTTATTTACCAGGTAACTATAGGATTAGTATTGGATAGGTGTCTTATATTCACCGGACAATACAAAGGTGACATCAACCCAACAAATATGAACCCCACTTGCCACTGCTACAAGGCAAGTGGAAAGAGCCAGGAAAAGTGCTAGAATTGGCCCATCTAAAAAATGTGCCATTTCTTGGCAGCTGCAAGCTTCTATTTTTAGGCTGGGAGCCTAAATCAATGGCCTCTTAACAGTCTGACAAGCCCCCAGCTGTCAGCTTTAGCAAGGCTGGTTGTCAAAAATGGGGGGACCTCATGCTGTTTTTTTAAATTATTTATTTAAATAATAATAAAAAAACAGCATGGAGACCCCTCTATTCTTGATAACTAGCCTTGCTGAAGCTGACAACTGGGGGTTGCAGCCCCTAGTTGTCAGTTTTGCCTGGCTGGTTATAGAAAATAGAAGGAAACCCAAGGCAGATTTTAAAAAAAAATGTATCTATAGCGCAAGTACGGCTGACGAATACTCCCATCAGCGGCTCCTGCTGTCACTGTTATTAGCTGCAGCAGGTGTAGGCTGATGGGAGTAAGAGTCCCAACAGCCAATGCCTTCTGTCATTGCGATTATCTGAAAACAACTCTCATCATTCTCACCTGATTGCACTGATCGCCAGCAGAGCAGGGGAGAATGATGAAAGTAATCTTCAGCACCCAACACCGGGGAACAGCACTTACTGTAGCACTGCTTCTCAGGTGTCAATGCGTATAATATGAATGGCATCCATATGTGTTCTCCGTGTGCACATGTGCAGGATGTTTTGCGGCCCATGCTGACAGTAAAAAGCAGACATATCAGCGTGTTTTTCCCACAAACACACGGTCTGTGGAAAAACACTTACATGTGCACAGACCCATTCACTTGAATGGGTCTACGAGTGTCAGTGTCTCCTGTACGTGTGAAAATTGTCACCACATGTAGTGGAGACACATTTATCAAATTAGTAGTTGGAGATGGAGCTCCACACCCAGCGGCTGTTAGAAGCAGATCCTAGCTGTGTGTCACAGCCATTTTCTGCCCTGCATGGTTTATGTCATATCCTATACATATGCTATATTCATCCATCTTTCCTATGGAAGCCCACATATAACATACTGAAGAATATTACACAAACTGTATGACAAACTCCGTTTTACAACAAATGATAAACAAGGCTTTTGTAAAAAGATGCTTCCATTTTATATTTCATCTTACAAAATCATAATAAATAAAAAATAAGTGTTTTGAAAGTGTTTAATATTTAGAATGATGCCACTTTACATTTACTCTGCTCCAAAATGTAGAATACAAAATGTTATGCTCGGATATGCAGCTTTTACAACCACATTGGCTCAAACCCATTTACATAAAATGAAACCAACGTCAAGCTAATGAATTATATATTTCTGTCAACTTCTCCTTTCGAAAGTACCAAAGCATGTAGTGTTTTGGTGTCCGCAGAACCGTTTTCTGCTTCCGCGTGTTTCTTTCCACTTCATGTCTGCTGCCTTTTTCTCTAGGATTTTAATTCAAATCTATAAACCCAAACAGGTAAAATGTCACTGATTCAATTGTTAAAAGTTTATTTCTGTTCCGAATCAAAAACTTGGTTGAAGTAGCTGTGTCTGTGTGAGGAAAAGGAGAATAGGTAAGAGTTTAATTTCACACAGCTCTAATTTCATAATAACAAGGGACTGGAAAACTTTGCCTGGAAGCTTGACACAGTTAATGCTTAAGCTATTAGCCATGCATTAGAGGAGGGACTGTACAAGTCCCTGCAGCATCTTAGGCATCTACTGTAGCCAAAGCCCCGCATTCACTGAAGCAATGTTTCTCTTCCTCTGTGACTCCTTAGTATCATAGCAGCATGCTTTTATTTTATCTTCCTATTTCCCTATTTCACTTGGGTATTAAAAATTTGATATCAACAATGGTTCAGTTCGTATGCATATTACAAACTGCTTTAGGGACTGTTCAGTGCAAAATGGGCGGATAATGTTCCAGATTAACTTGACTCGTGAGTGTGAGCTGTCAACTATATCCTTTAGCTGGGGAGAAGATTTTAAACAGTACCTGGAAAATTGTGAGTCCTAATCTTTCTGCTGTGCTGGCTGGCTGCATAATCCGTGTAATACAAATTTTCTTTCCATCTGACTCAAACATTCATGCTGTTAACTGATTTTGCTTACTACTAGTCAAGAACTTCTTGCAAATTGTTATATATTTTTTTGGCATATTTTAATGTCACCATGTGGCTGTGCCAATTTTTTTTTTTTTACGTCAGGATGCTGTGTTGGTACAGATATTGTATTTAGTTTTCTCCTTTAGATCTTATCAGTCTACAATCTGGCAGGACTTGTTCCAGATGGGTTAATAACAGTTTATTTTCAAATTAGATTTTTGTACCGGAAAAAAAACCTGATATTTAACTTGACAGCAGGTAAGAGAGATATATGCTGCCTCTTTCCTCAGAGGTCCTTGAAATGGCCATTTTTAATTATAAGAAGAAGTTTACAATCAGATCGTAGCTGCAACAACTGGGATGACGAGTTGATATTTAGGAACATCAGATAATTGCTTCCAATGTTATTTTGTTCTTCAGTTATTCGAATCTGCATATTTTGCAGGCTGGGTTTTACATATTTGTTGTTGGCTCATGTGAACTAGAAGATAAAAGGTGTTTTGGAAGCTTCTAGGAGGAAATTTAGTGCTGGATGTATAAATGTCATAAACGTAAAATGTTTTTTGTTACCTGTATAGCTGCTTTAGTGGAATAAATGTATCAAATATATGTCTGTGCCATTTCTATTCGTTTTGCAGTTTACAATATTAGAATAATATAAATGTTGCATTTGATCTTTCTTCAACTACGAAGAATGCTAAGCATTAAAAAAGTAAATATATATATATATATATATATTTGAAACCTTTGCTGTTTTAGGCCAATTAGGATTGCCGCTATCTATTTATATAATTGCCTTGTAATGTTTTAATTTCCTGTTCTGCCCAGATGTCACCATATCCCAGAATTCCAAGCAGAGAAAGTTTGCCGACCGCCATATTAGGACACCCAAGTGATGGGTGTCTCAATATCGAAACTGCTGCTGGTACCAACCTATTGCGCTGTACCACCAGAGGAACACTGTCGCACAACACACACACACACTCTATACGCCGTACGCACCACACACACACTCACACATGCACACTCACTCACACTCATGCTTACACTCACACAATCCCACACTCACACACTCACAATTTCACACTCACATTCACACTCAGACACTGACACTCACACTCTTACACTCACACTCACAATTTCACACTCACACACTGACACTCACACTCACACATTCACACTCACACACGCAGACTCGCACACTCACACATTCACACTCACATACTCACACTCACACATTCACACAGCCTATTGCGCGGTACCACCAGCAGAACACCATCGCGAACACGCCGCTGCTGGGATCAGCTGAATGATTCACTGACTGGTGCCATCTTTGTACAGGAGGAGTGCATGAGCAGTTTTAATGTGACTGCCACTATCTGTCTGCACAAAGATGGCGGCGGTCTGATTTACTGCACCTGCTGAATTTATTAGTATTTGCCAAATGCCAGAATGAGATAGAGAATACTTTAAGGCATTTTTATTACTTACTACAAAGTCAAAAGTTTACATACACTAAGATTACTATGCCTTTAAACAATTCTGGACTGCCCATATGATGATGTAATGTGCTTGGAAGCTTCTGTTTTCTGGCAACACCTGAGTTAAATAGAGATGGATGTATTTTAATACACACCTGAAACACACTGCTTCTTTTTGTAGAATCATGGGAAAGTCTAAAGAAATCAGCCAAGATATCAGGAAGAGAATTAAGGACTTGCACAAGTCTGGCTCATCCTTGGGTACAATTTCAAGATACATGAATGTGCCTCATTCATCTGTACAAACAATTGTGCAAACAACATGGGAATGCCCAGCCATCATACCGCTTAGGAAAGAGACAGGTTCTGCATTCAAAAATGAACGTGCTTTGGGCCGACATGTGCATATCAACCCAAGGACAAAAGCAAAAGACCTTGCAAAGATGATGGCGGAAGCTGGTAAGATTGTGTCAATATTCACAGTGAAATGAGTACTGTATCAGCATGTGTTGAAAGGACACTAGAATTCAGAAATGGACTAGCGCTCCCATCAACCAATGCCTGCTGCCCCTAATAACAATGAGAGCAGGAGTGCTTGATGAGAGTATTCATCAGCTGGCTCCTGTGCTGTAAATAAATAATTAAAAAAACCTCAGCATGGGTTTCCCTTTATTTTCTATTACCAGCCAGGCAAAACTCACAGTTGGCAGCTGCAACCCTCAGTTTCATGTTCAGCGAGGTCGGTTATCAAGAATAAAGGGTTCTCCATGCCGTATTTTTTAATAATTTAGATAAACATTAAAAAAACACTGTTGGGTTCCCCCCATTTTTGACAACGAGCCTTGCTAAAGCAGACAGCTGGGGGCTGACATTCTCAGGCTGGTGAGGGGCCATGGATATTGGCCCTCAAAAGCCTAAAAATAGCAGCCCACAGCCGCCCAGAAAAGGCGCATCTATTAGATGCACCAATTCTTGCGCTTTGGCTGGCTCTTCCCTATTGCCCTGTAGCAGTGGCAAGTGGGGTTTGTTGGGTTGATGCCACCTTTTTATTGTCAGGTGACATCAATCCCACCAGCAGGTGATTTACCACAAGAGGTGTTCCTGTGCTTACTGTTGCAAGCAGCTAAGTGTACAAACCTCTCACTATATACATATGATATGTTAGGAAATTAAAGTAGCAATAATAGCTTTAAAATGCAAATTTTATTGACATGTAAGACATTTATGAAATATCTAAAAGTGATTGCAAAAAGTTTAGTCTCACAATTGCAGTTCTGCCTAATGCAGTGGCCTATAATTTAATCTTAGAAAGAGAAATAGGTACTTGTTCCAGTGTTTCATAACTTTGACACATTCATTTCTATTTAATCTCTATTCATTATTTGTCTGGCAATGGCAAGAAAGTGTTTTAATCCACTCAAAATATTAAATACCGCGCTACGAGGGAGTAATAACTAATTTGGATAAAACTTCAGGTTGGTTTCCAATGCACCTTCACGGCATTCACTTAGTGCAGTGGAATAACTAATCAGTCCCAATGAGCAAACAATCGTGGGTTGCCACTACTTAAAACTACGATCAGGATAAGTCACTGTTATGTGTACTAATTTGAGCTAGGGTAGGTCATTTTAACCATCATTTTAGGATTGGCCCAGTATTGAACATGGAGTGTGTTGATTGGATTCTAGATATAACCGCAATCATGTACCCGTAAATGGGTTTGCGGTTTTGGTACTTATTTATTCATATATTTATCTACTGACGTATTTATATTGTAGTTTTGAGCCAATGTTTTATTTAGTTGTTTTATCCATTTTAATAATAAATATGATTAGGTATTTTAGAATTTTGCAACGTAATATATGTTTTATCCATTTTAATAATAAATATGATTAGGTATTGTAGAATTTTGCAACGTAATATATGTTTCTAATTTTTCAGTCGAGAATGGTGATCCCCTTTAAGGGCAGCAAAGCAGTTTATTCATTAAACAATAATTCATGATCTATCTAACGACCCACCAATATTAATGATCTATGAATGAAGTGCTTCCGTTTGTGTTGGTGGCACAGGGTATAATTGCATTAATAACAGCGGTCTGAATGGTGGTGACCAGTGATATAGTGCACCCATCACGAGGGCGTAGTATGGTGGGGCCGGCACACATAGAGTCAACATCTAGCTCGCAGCAGGGGATCTGTTGTGTGTATAAACACGAGGTCAAGCATCTAGGGCGGTAACCCTGATGAAGGAGTGCGTTACACTCCGAAACGCGTTGGTTTGCCTTTTGTCCTAGTGGGACTCCGTAGGCCTGTGACGTCACACGCTGCCTGGCAGCGCCGGCCATTTTTTTCCAGCACAACCAGGAGCGTCTCCGGCCGGGACGCTTCCTGGCTCTGTACTGCGGGTTAGCTTCCGGCCCCACGGTTGGAACAGCGTTATCTGGTGTGCTCATCTGGTCGACCATCACCGAGAGGACCACCCCAACTAGCTGACCCTGGTCCACTAGGTGAGTAGCACCGCGTGCTGCTGGAACTGCATTTAACATTGAGCTAACAGCAGCATCTCCGCGGTATGTGTCTCATGGTCTGCCTACCCTAGCTCAAATTAGTACACATAACAGTGACTTATCCTGATCGTAGTTTTAAGTAGTGGCAACCCACGATTGTTTGCTCATTGGGACTGATTAGTTATTCCACTGCACTAAGTGAATGCCGTGAAGGTGCATTGGAAACCAACCTGAAGTTTTATCCAAATTAGTTATTACTCCCTCGTAGCGCGGTATTTAATATTTTGAGTTGTTTATTTGTTTCCTTGGCAGCTTATGCACGGATCTGCCTAAATACCTGCAGCACTTGGGTTTATTTTACAGTAGCGCCAGTGTGTTTATAATTATTGTTGTTTTTTATTTCTGTGCTTACACACGGTGGCAGCTTCAACAATGGCGCTTGACGCACTATGGAAAGATAGGGATTCTAGGTTTGCATATATCAAACAACGGTTCCCTTTGGATGTACCCCCCCCAGGTCATTTCAACCCCGCTAGCGATTTATTAAAAACTCTGGAGCGGCTATTAAATACGGAAATGCGTGATATGTGGGAGATAGCCTCTCTGGAAAAGTATGTACAAGCAAACACAATACCCAAGGGTTTATTGATTCATAAAGATTTGGCAGGGGATTTTGGGGATCCATCAACTAGACAGGAATGGAACGCAATGTTCCACAGTTTCTCCATGCAAGCACTGCAGTTCATTATTAATAAACGTACCCTAAATCTGAACAAAACTAGCCATCAGATAATTAAAATTTTTGATGAACTCAAAACATGCCAACTTGATCAAGACAGTCGAGATCTTGCAGCAAATATCTTACAGAGACTAAGAGGGCGAGAGAAAGATATTATAGACAAAAAACTAAGAAAATTCCGCAGAGATAATTTGGCTAATACAGCACTAGTAAGAATTAACCCAGCCAATAGTGAACAGTTCATCATTCTCGATGAATATAATGAAACACCTAGCATTGATGACAAGTCTTTGGAATTTTCGGTCTATGCCAACTCCAATTCAACCCAGTACACTCCGGTGTCCGCATGCAGGAGGGAAACCCAAGTAACTAACCATTCATTATATCAAGGGGATATTACCCCAATAGAAACTCGAACGGGTGTATATACGGCATCTGTTGAAACTAACCATGCTTGTAGCAAAAACATCAATCAAACTACCAATCTCACTTGCCACAGTAATAGATACTTTCCCCTAACATTAAATATGGAAGATACGGAGGAACTGGTTACACATATAGAGGAGAGAAATCACAGTGGACATCTGATCACGCAGCCTGATCTAATTAATGAAGGTATCGCTGACTCTCCTATTGAATGTGGTGAAGGGACAAGTCAGCACGTCCATAGGCCATCTGATCGGGCAAGCACGAATAATCGACCTCAAAAATCAACCACCACTAGGGGTGGTAGAGGGGGTTTAGTGGGAAGAATGAGGGGAGCAACAACTCAGCAACGTTTAACCCGGGATTTTTTCCGGGTCAGACCAATAAAACAAAGACAAAAAGAGGTAAACAGGGGGGCTCCTCTCCAAAAAGGTAAATCGAGATAGAAAAACTATACACTCACAAAAAATATATAATTTGAGCTCACATGAGCTAACAGAAAATGAAACCTCCCTCCTACAAAAGGGTCTCAAATTTGCTCCGACGAAACGATCCACCCCGTTCAATCTATACATTAGTATGAAGAAATATCTAAGGAATCTAGCCCTCAAAAAATATTTTATGAAACGAGAACCAACGATTACTAATTATAGACAGCAAGATACAGCAACATTTATTCATACCTCACTAGCGAATCCATCTAAGTTTGAACCAATTCATGAGTATTCTAGTGCTTTCCAGACCTTTGACCTATTGGTATCAAAAGATATTAGACGACTTAGTTTGAATAATTCAAAATACTTGCCACAAAACCTCAATCCGCAAGAAAAAAAGGCAATGAAGGATTTACAACTAAACTATAACATTGTCGTGCGCCCCGCTGACAAGGGGGGTGGCATAGTAGTATTGGACCATAGTATGTATCACCAAGAATCCATGAGGCTTTTGGGGGACCAAATTACCTATAAAAAACTCATTAGTGACCCAACTGCTCGTTTCATCAGCAAATTAAATATACTGGCACATAAGGGCAAAAGTTTGGGGATCTTGAACAAAAAAGAATTTGCTTTTATCCTGAATAAGCACCCCAGTAGGGCCATTTTTTATCATATTCCTAAGTTGCACAAAAACATCACAAATCCCCCTGGTAGACCTATTATATCAGGGATTAACAGCTTGACGGCTAACTTATCTAGATATGTGGATGTCCACTTGCAGAAATGCATGAGGTTAATACCAGCATACCTCAAGGACACTGGCCATACCCTGGAAGCTTTAACTAAAATCCAGTGGCGGAGTAATTATATACTGGGTACCTTGGATATTAGGTCACTATATATGGTAATTGACCAGGAAAAAGGCTGCCAGTCAGTTTACCGTTCTCTCCAGGCGATAAACGTCTACTCAGAAGTACAAGTTCAGTATATTGTGGAGTGTATTAGGTTTATATTACAGCACAACTACTTCTTATATGAAGATGACTATTAAATACAAACATGGGGGACCGCGATGGGTACGCGGTTCGCGCCCAGTTATGCGAATATTTATGTCGCTAACTGGGAAGATACGTATATTTATAAGGAGGGACAGTTGTACCCAGGATTAGTGTTTTGGCGTCGCTTCATAGACGATGTCCTGTTCATATGGGAAGGGACTCAGGAGGACCTAGATGTCTTTATTTCAGGTCTAAATATTAACCATTTTGGCTTAGAGTTCACACCAATGACGAGCACGACCAGTGTGAATTTCCTAGACCTGAGGATTTTTGTAGAGAATAGTCAGCTCCACACTAAGTGCTACCATAAAGAGGTAGACTCTAATAGTTTCATCCACATGTCAAGTTGCCACCTACCGGTGTGGTTACAAAACATACCTAGGGGCCAATTTACTAGGATACGAAGAAATTGTTCCAACCTGAATGACTATAATGAAGAGGCTAACTACCTGACCCATCAATTTGAGGACAAAGGCTATTCGAAGTTGTTGTTAGATAAAGCACGGGAGGAAGTGGCTTTAGTACCTAGGAATGTCTTGTTACAGAAATCTAATAATACCCCTGAATTAAATACAACAAACATACGGCAACAAATCCTAGAACTGCCATTTATAACTCAATTCCATAGTGGATATAATAAATTTACTAACATTATACGGAGACACTGGTCGGTTCTACAAAAAGACAAAGTGATTGGGGAATACCTTCCAAATAATCCAAGGTTCATATATCGCAAAGCTCAATCTTTAGGACATTTAATAGCCCCCACCACACGAATGGTTCTCTCGAACAAGGTTGAGGAGCAGGCATCATCCAATCACTCCAGGAAAGGTTTTCTGCCATGTAGAGGTTGTTACGGTTGTATGCACACCGTTTTTAAGAAAACAAGACAATTGACGTTCTGTGACTCAGATGCAAGCAAGCAATTTACAATTGAGGACTGTATATCCTGTCATTCTGCCGGTGTCATCTATTTAATCCAATGTCCATGTAAAAAACTATATATTGGACGCACGAAACGTCAGTTGAAAGTACGGATTAGTGAACACTTTAAAAATATACAAAAGGGGTTTGTGGGGCACCCACTCTCTCGTCATTATAAGGAAAAACACGGGCAAAACCTAAAACACACATATTTTTGTGGTATTCAAACCGTACGTCCAGATAAAAGGGGTGGGGACTTTCTTAAGAAAATGTCACGTTTCGAATCCCAATGGATCTTCACCTTAGATAGTTTACATCCTAAGGGACTAAATTGTGAATTGGAACTGTATGCATTTTAACCATCATTTTAGGATTGGCCCAGTATTGAACATGGAGTGTGTTGATTGGATTCTAGATATAACCGCAATCATGTACCCGTAAATGGGTTTGCGGTTTTGGTACTTATTTATTCATATATTTATCTACTGACGTATTTATATTGTAGTTTTGAGCCAATGTTTTATTTAGTTGTTTTATCCATTTTAATAATAAATATGATTAGGTATTTTAGAATTTTGCAACGTAATATATGTTTTATCCATTTTAATAATAAATATGATTAGGTATTGTAGAATTTTGCAACGTAATATATGTTTCTAATTTTTCAGTCGAGAATGGTGATCCCCTTTAAGGGCAGCAAAGCAGTTTATTCATTAAACAATAATTCATGATCTATCTAACGACCCACCAATATTAATGATCTATGAATGAAGTGCTTCCGTTTGTGTTGGTGGCACAGGGTATAATTGCATTAATAACAGCGGTCTGAATGGTGGTGACCAGTGATATAGTGCACCCATCACGAGGGCGTAGTATGGTGGGGCCGGCACACATAGAGTCAACATCTAGCTCGCAGCAGGGGATCTGTTGTGTGTATAAACACGAGGTCAAGCATCTAGGGCGGTAACCCTGATGAAGGAGTGCGTTACACTCCGAAACGCGTTGGTTTGCCTTTTGTCCTAGTGGGACTCCGTAGGCCTGTGACGTCACACGCTGCCTGGCAGCGCCGGCCATTTTTTTCCAGCACAACCAGGAGCGTCTCCGGCCGGGACGCTTCCTGGCTCTGTACTGCGGGTTAGCTTCCGGCCCCACGGTTGGAACAGCGTTATCTGGTGTGCTCATCTGGTCGACCATCACCGAGAGGACCACCCCAACTAGCTGACCCTGGTCCACTAGGTGAGTAGCACCGCGTGCTGCTGGAACTGCATTTAACATTGAGCTAACAGCAGCATCTCCGCGGTATGTGTCTCATGGTCTGCCTACCCTAGCTCAAATTAGTACACATAACAGTGACTTATCCTGATCGTAGTTTTAAGTAGTGGCAACCCACGATTGTTTGCTCATTGGGACTGATTAGTTATTCCACTGCACTAAGTGAATGCCGTGAAGGTGCATTGGAAACCAACCTGAAGTTTTATCCAAATTAGTTATTACTCCCTCGTAGCGCGGTATTTAATATTTTGAGTTGTTTATTTGTTTCCTTGGCAGCTTATGCACGGATCTGCCTAAATACCTGCAGCACTTGGGTTTATTTTACAGTAGCGCCAGTGTGTTTATTATTATTGTTGTTTTAATCCACTATTAAACATTTAGAGCATATCCTTTAGATAATTTGTAAACTACTGACGTAAAAATATCCATTTGAACAAACTAAATTGGAAAAACTACAACTTATCAGAGATGAGCAAATTAATTTGAACTGAGTCAAATTGGCCTTGAACCTTACTCCTAAATTAGGATTTGCACAAATCCAATTTTTTGAGGATTTTCATCTATCTAGCAAAATATCCACCAGACGGCAACCATTTTGCTGTATTTAAACTCTTCACAACATAGGACATCTTATGTTGTATCCCTGACTTAGATGTGTGCTCACACACTGAGCCCACATATTTCCAGGCAGATTAAAGCTCAATAATTCTGCTATCATCTTTCTCTAACAGTCACAGGTAGAATGGAGCTCTGCCCACTACTCTTAACCTGTAAACTTGTTAAATGCCACTGTCAAGCTTTGACAGAGGCATTTAACACATGTCAGCAAGGGCCATCATTCCAGTGCTTAGCTGATGCACTGCTATGTATAGTACAAGCGATCAGATAATTGCAGCTTCAAGTCTCTTAAGGGGATTAACAAATAAATGTAAAAGTGAAAAAAAAAATAAAACTAAGAAAAAAATACAAAAGGTACAAATGACCCTCAGAGATGGGCGAACCGGAACATTAAAGTTAGGGGTCAGTACCAAACACCTTGTGACCGTGCATGGACCCCGAACACGGACTTCTCCAGGAAGTCTGTGTTACTGTTCATGCTTAGCACCCGGAATATTGGCTGTTTCTCACATTGTTATCTGTGTGACAGCGTGAGAAACACTGTAAGTTTGTTACCACCTCTAAAAGTGCTTCGGTTCCCACACTATCAGATGACAGCATGTGAGCCAGCAGCTCTCACCCTTAGGGTACCGTCTCACATAATGATTTACCAACGATCACGACCAGCGATACGACCGGGCCGTGATCGTTGGTAAGTGGTTGTGTGGTCGCTGGGGAGCTGTCACACAGTCAGCTCTCCAGCGACCAACGATGCCGAAGTCCCCGGGTAACCAGGGTAAACATCGGGTTACTAAGCGCAGGGCCGCGCTTAGTAACCCGATGTTTACCGTGGTTACCGGCGTAAAAGTAAAAAAAAAAAAAACAGTATATACTCACATTCCTGTGTCTGTCCCCCGGCGTTCTGCTTCTCTGCACTGTGTCTGCGCCAGCCGGAAAGCACAGCGGTGACGTCACCGCTGTGCTTGCTTTCCGGCTGGCTGGCGCTCACAGTGCAGAGAAGCAGAACGCCGGGGGACAGACACCGGAATGTGAGTATGTACTGTTTGGTTTTTTTTACTTTTACGCTGGTAACCACGGTAAACATCGGGTTACTAAGCGCGGCCCTGCGCTTAGTAACCCGATATTTACCCTGGTTACAAGCGAACGCATCGCTGGATCGCTGTCACACACAACGATCCAGCGATGACAGCGGGAGATCCAGCGACGAAAGAAAGTTCCAAACGATCTGCTACGACGTACGATTCTCAGCAGGGTCCCTGATCGCTGCTGCGTGTCAGACACAGCGATATCGTATGGATATCGCTGGAACGTCACGGATCGTACCGTCGTAGCGACAAAAGTGCCACTGTGAGACGGTACCCTTAGGTAAAAAAAGATAGCACCTGTCACAGGTGTCGGCTGATGAGAGTGCTACTCCTATCATCCTTCATCTGCTCTCCTTTATAGTATCCAGAGCAGGTGAGGCTGATAAGAGTATTCATCATTCAGCGCCTGTGCAATAAATAAAAAATTAAAACATGATGTGGGGTCTCTTATTTTTAATGACCAGCGCAGGGAAACCGGTCAGCTTAAAAATAGCAGCCATCAGCTGCCCCAGAAATAGTGCATCTATTAGATGTGCCAATTCTGGTGCTTTGCCCTGCTCTTCCCTCTTGCCCTGGTGCAGTGTCAAGTGGAGTAATAGGTTTGGGGTTGATTTCAGCTTTTTAAAGGCAACTGACATCAAGTCCAGGGGTTAGTAATGTAGAAGCGTCTATAAGACACCCCCATTACTAACCCCATAGTTAGATTGTAAAAAAAACAAAGCCAGAATAAATTCCTTTATTTGAAATAAAGACACTGATACCTTTATTTGAAATAAAAAAGCAACATTATGCTCACCTTTACATCTATTCCATTGATGTCCATGTCCCCTGTAAAAGACAAATAATAACACACCATATTCCTCATCTGTCTGATGATAATCCATTAATGGGCCACGTCCCATGACAATATGGATGGTTTGGATAGCAGTCACATCAGTGACTGATATCCACGCAGATAGTTCTCATGCAGTGAGCGGTTTTCATGCAACTGTCTAAGTGTAAGCAGTCTGGTGTGGATAGCAGTTGCTTCACTGACCAAACCATCCATATCGTCATGGAACATGGCCCATTAATGGATTATTGGACAGGATTATGAATTGTTGAAATAATGGATTATTATATATATGTATTAACCTGCACATTCACTTGTGCCCTGCTTATCACCCAGTCCTTACTGTTAGGGCTGGCGGAACGCATAGAGTATATTTTTACATGTAATTATTGGTGCGTTCGCAGCCCGGGGTCCACCGTGCAGGAGACAAACCTGCTGCCAACAGTTGGAGCACCGTATCATGGGTGACTCGAGGTCCTATGAAGACCTGTTTGAGTGCTCAGGAGCAGCAGAGCACTCTGCACCACATGATCGCCACGCTCCCACAGTGGCGTAGCCCACTCCAACGCTCTGTTCCACAGGAGAGACATAATGAATCCCACCTTTGCCCGCTCTGTAGGGGAACGTGCAGCCAGGAGCTCGAGGTGTATAGAGCACTGGCTCATGAAACACCTACAAGGTTTGCCATCACCAGAAAATTTTTCTGGCAGCGGGAGGCGAGATAGAGTCGGAGCTTGGTGGCAGTGGACAAAGTTGCTGCAGCCACGCTAGCAGCCTGAATAGCTACTGTGGTAACATCCACAGCTGAGGTTGTGCACTCGAGAGCCACCAACCTGCCCTCCAGCTGCTGGATGTACCACAAAGATTGCTGTTTGACCGCCATTGCTAGCCAGACCAATGCGATAGGATTATGTTAGGGCTTGCGGAACGCACCGAGTATATTTAGATATAATTATTGGTGCGCTCGCAGCCCAGGGTCCACCGTGCAGGAGACAAAACTGCTGCTAGCAAATGGCGGCACAATATGGCGGTATAAGCTTACTCTGTTACTTCACAGAGTCGCACAGAAGGGAAAACACTGTGCCCTGTTAGCGTCATAGGGGAACACAGCTGCCTATCAGAGCAAAAGCAATCAGTGGTCAGGGAGTAGCAAGCACACAAACACCTCCTCTCCGGTGGAGCCGGAATTCTAATGGCTTTATGCCAGCCCTGAATTCACCACACAAAAGTCCTCACCGGAGGTGCCGGTATTCTAGTGGCTTATTTCAGCCAGACCCTAAACACAAGCAGACAAGACCACTGAATAGCAAAAGCTCATGACATAAGCTGATCCTAGCGCATGGCCGTGCGGCCATGCAAACCTTTTATAGCTGCAGCAACTTCAGGACCTTCCTAGAGGACCAATGGAAGTTGCCACAGTACCTGAGCAACTTCAGGACCTTCCTAGAGGACCAGGCATGTACTATGGAGGACAGAGAATGAACTTCAATCCAATATTGCAGCCAGCATGCAGCCAGCGGGTAAGGAAAGGGTGAATCAAACACCCGAAAACCACGCCCCTATGGCTGAAAATTGTTCCCTCCAAATTCAGGTGACAGAGTCCCTTTAAGGGCCTCATTAAGCCAAAATGGTTTATCCCCTTGTGGGGATATGTTTGGACACACTATTGGATAGGGTTATTTACCTCATATGTTTTTGGTCCTTTTCGTTGGACGTTCATATTTATATGGTGCTGTATGTTGCTCATTGGTGTCCTTTACCATCATATATATTTTTTTTAAAATTGTTTGTCAATATACGTGTGATTGTTTCAATAATCCTGCAGAATACAGCTGTATAAAAAAATCATAAATGTAACACTGCTGTTTTCTCTATCATTGATGGCTAATTTTGCTTTCACAATGTCTTACTAACAACAATGTAAGGTGCATTACTTTGCCAAATGCATTGCCTAATATATTGTTTGCATAGAAGTATGCTTATCAGTCACACACAATTAATCTCATCAAATGAGCACAGGCAGAAGAAAAATAAATTTTGGATGGAGACTATTTAATGAGCCCTGGGCACAAAATGGAAATTTACAGTAAATGGAGAACCATGATCATAGATAAGCTAGAGTTCTTTTTCTTTTATAAGGCAGTATTCTGGTTATTCACCTTGAAAACGTAGATTAAATATCATAAAGTTTAAATTAAACTTAATCTCTAATAAACTTAACAAAATGGACATTACTAATAATACCATAGAGTTGTTTAAAATCAAGATTTAATCCCTACGAGAAGCATATCCTGTTTACCTTTCATTCTTCTGAAATGCCACAGACTCAAGACTTTGACAGCAGATTTATCTATATGGTCTGCTGCTGTTGCCTGTAGCGGTTACTGTGGTGAAAAAAATGAAATACTCAGATGAGCTACTCATTATTCTTGTGAATCGACCTTGCAGCCACCAACTGTGATATTTAAAAAAATCAACTGTACTCAGAAATATCACATCGATGAACACAGACAAAGCTTACACCAAGAGTAGAATTTTGTATGGGTTGCTTAAAGACATTTTCTAAATATTAACAGAAGAATATGCAACCTAAGAACCCCCAACCAATCTGCAAAGGTCTCTGAGGGAAATCTAGAATATGAAAGAGGTTGTCCCCTTTGGGATAACTTTTACCTGCTGGCCAAGTGCGTTTTAAAAAAAAAACACACAAACAGCACTTTACTTAACCGCCGTGTGTCCAGTGCTATACTTCCGGCGCTGCTCAGCGGTTTTGCCTATGTAGACAACGTCTGTGATTGGCTGCAGGGGCAATAAGGTAAATAAAGTGTGATTTGGTTTTTTACAATGAGCTGAGCCAGTAGGGAAAAGTTTTCTAAAAGGGGAAGACCCCATTAAACTCATAAAGTGAATATCAGAGAACCATAAGGAGAAGAAATGTAGGAGCAGTTGGAAATATTTACAGTATTATGGCCGCAAGTACAGGCATGATATAATTTTGGGTGAAAATGACACGAATAGCTGATATAAAAAAGAAATGCCTTCTTTACACTTCTGCATGGCCAAGTTAATGATCACAAAAAATAATATACATATACGAAAAAAAAAAGTCATGTCAGCATTTGAGACCACACGTTCTCAAAGCTTTGGAATATCCTCATGTTTTTATTTCTGGTAACATATTGATATAGGCAAATAAACCCAGCATATATTGCTAAGAAATAATTTACTTTTTTTTTTTTAATTGCTTTAATTATTGTGGTTTATGCCACATAATTCCTGGTTTTCAGTGTTTTGTCAATTTGGAGATAAACCATTCCATTAAAATATGTTAGATATTTCTCAAAGATTTACAGTATATCCAATAAATATATTGCATTTTCTATTGCTTCAAGTAATAAATGTACCTGCTATATGTAATAGGAAAAACCACCAGGGACTTAGCTGCACAGTAAAACTGGAGCAATTGGTCTCTCCCCATACATGTATGCAAGTAGAGACCTGTCACTCAAGGGGAGCGCGTGGGGAGAAGATGCAAGGGACTCACCTGTTAGATTGCTTTTAAAATATGTTTTTCTCTGAACTTCCACAGTGTTTCAAATTTAAACATACTGTACATGGCTGAAATCGTACAACCAGGGTCTGGTACATGCTGCCCATTGTTTTTCAAAACATGTATTAGCTGTCAGACTTCATTTAAGTCTGTCTTGTTTTACACCTTGTGTTGGAAATGTTTGCCACACTTTTTGTCATATTTTTTGCTCCATTTTTTAAGCAAGGAGTGCCCCTTTTCAGCTTAAATAATGCCCCTTCATTGACCAAGGCTCAGAAAGTGTGTAGAACACATAATAAATAAGGTGCAGGTTGTCAAAGGTTAATGGCTCAATGAACTTGATAAATCTCTCCCAACATGTGCCCTATGCTTAACCATCTTAGGTCAAAAGGCTGTTTATTGATTTAGCATGGATATCATATGTTGTCTATGTCTACCACCATATGGCCAAAAGGCAATAAAGTTGCAATAGGGTGGACTATACAGCAAATACAGTACAGACCCAAAGTTTGGACACACCTTCTCAATTAAAGATTTTTCTGTATTTTCATGACTATGAAAGTTGTACATTCACACTGAAGGCATCAAAATTATGAATTAACACTTGTGGAATTATATACTTAACAAAAAAGTGTGGAACAACTGAAAATATGTCTTATATATACCTTTTGCTTTGATGACTGCTCTGCACACTTTTGGCATTCTCTTGATGAGCTTCAAGAGGTAGTCACCGGGAATGGTTTTCACTTCACAGGTGTGCCCTGTCAGGTTTAATAAGTGGGATTTATTGCCTTATAAATGGGGTTGGGACCATCAGTTGTGTTGAGCAGATGTCTGGTGGATACACAGCTGATAGTCCTACTGAATAGACTGTTAGAATTTGTATTATGGCAAGAAAAAAGCAGCTAGGTAAAGTTAAACGAGTGGCCATCATTACTTTAAGAAACGAAGGCCAATCAGTCCAAAAAATTGGGAAAACTTTGAAAATGTTCCCAAGTGCAGTTGCAAAAACCATGAAGCGCTGCAAAGAAACTGGCTCACATGAGGACCGCCCCAGGAAAGGAAGACCAAGAGTCACCTATGCTTCTGAGGATAAATTTGTCCGAGTCACCAGCCTCAGAAATCGCAGGTTAACAGCAGCTCAGATTAAAGACCAGGTCAATGCCACACAGAGTTCTAGCAGCAGACACATCTCTACAACAACTGTTAGGGCTCATTTCCACTGGCGAGAGACAAATCGGTCCGTAATCTGGACCGAAAAAAGGGATGTAGCATATGCGATTGTCATGCGATTGTCATGCGAGTGTAATGCGAGTGCAATGCGATTTTTAATCGCACCATCCGTTTTACATCCGTATGACATCCGTATGCAATCCGTTTTTGTTCTCTGCAACTATTTTTAGACAGTCATTTACAGGACCATGGACAGTGTTCTAGGCCACAGAATGGTGATGTATCCGTAAAAAATGGACGGAATACGGATGGTCCGTATTCCGTACGTTTTTTTTCTCGCACCATTTGACTTGCATTGGCGAGTCTCGTCCGAGACTCGCAGCAAATTGCAGCATGCTGCGATTTTTTTCTCAGTCCGATTTCGGCTGAGAAAAAAATCGCAAATGAAAAGACACCTATTGAATAACATTGGTCCGAGTGCAATCCGATTTTTTATCGGATTGCACTCGTCCGTTTTCCTCGCCAGTGGAAATGAGCCCATAAGAGGAGACTTTGTGCAGCAGGCCTTCATGGTAAAATAGCTGCTAGGAAACCACTGCTAAGGACAGGCAACAAGCAGAAGAGACTTGTTTGGGCTAAAGAACACAAGGAATGGACATTAGACCAGTGGAAATATGTGCTTTGGTCTGATGAGTCCAAATTTGAGATCTTTGGTTTCAACCACCGTGTCTTAGTGCGACGTAGAAAAGGTGAACGGATGGACTCTACATGCCTGGTTCCCACTGTGAAGCATGGAGGAGGAGGTGTGATGGTGTGGGGGTGCTTTGCTGGTGACACTGTTGGGGATTTATTCAAAATTAAAGGCATTCTGAACCAGCATGGCTACCACAGCATCTTGCAGCTGCATGCTATTCCATACGGTTTGCGTTTAGTTCGACCATCATTTATTTTTCAACAGGACAATGACCACAAACACACATTCAGGCAGTGTAAGGGCTATTTGACCAAGAAGGAGAGTGATGGGGTGCTACGCCAGATGACCTGGCCTCCGCAGTCACCAGACCTGAACCCAATCGAGATGGTTTGGGGTGAGCTGGACTGCAGAGTGAAGGCAAAAGGGCCAACAAGTGCTAAGCATCTCTGGGAACTCCTTCAAGATTGTTGGAAGACCTTTTCCGGTGACTACCTCTTGAAGATCATCAAGAGAATGTGCAAAGCAGTCATCAAAGCAAAAGGTGGCTACTTTGAAGAACCTAGAATATAAGACATGTTTTCAGTTGTTTCACACTTTTTTTGTTAAGTATATAATTCCACATGTGTTAATTCATAGTTTTGATGCATTCAGTGTGAATCTACAATTTTTATAGTCGTGCAAATACAGAAAAGTCTTTAAATGACAAGGTGTGTCCAAACTTTTGGTCTGTACTGTAGATGCTTGGTCTCAGTAATTTATACCTATGATTTAACCAAGATAGAAACCGTATATACTCAAGTATAAGCCAAGATTTTCAGCACTTTTTTTGGACTGAAATTCCCCCTCTCAGCTTATGCTCGAGTCATATCCAGGGGTCGGCAGGGGAGGGGGAGCGGGGGCTGTCTAATTATACTCACCTGCTCCTGGCGCAGTCCCTGCAGGTACCCTGCTCCCTGGTGCCCCAGCTTCTTCCTGCACAGAGCGGTCACATGGTACCGCTCATTACAGTAATGAATATGTGGCTCCACCTCTATGGGAGGTGGAGCCGCATATTCTTTACTGTAATGAGCGGTAACGGTGACTGCTCAGTACAGGATGAAGCTGCGGCGTCGGGGAAGCAGGGACTGCACAGCGCCAGGAGCAGGTGAGTATACGGGGAGGGGAACGCTGCGCGATATTCACCTGCTCCCCGTTCCGGCGCCGCTCTGTCTTCAGCGTCTTCTGCAGTGACGCTCAGGTCAGAGGACACGGTGATGTGGTTAGCACGCGCCCTCTGCCTGAGCATCAGTGCAGAAGACGCTGAAGATGGAGCGGTGTAATATCTATATACTCTTTTGATCCCCCCCACTGCCTGGGAGCTGCGATATGATCAGACCATGTCATTTTTTTTAACACATCCAAGTGTGGAGCTTATTTTCATCTCAAGAGCGAATAAGTAGAATGCACTTTGCTCATTGAACAACCCCTATAGCATTATTTTTTTTAGGGCTTACAAGGTGTACTTTTAACAATGGTGGGACTTAAGTTTTCTTTAAATTCCACAGTCATGAACAAAATTTAATGTCCTTGTCATCTTGAACCTAGATTACTGCATTACCAAAAGGCTTATTTTCCAAGTAGAAGAAACATGCATTTCAGTATTTATAAATTACATATTAATATTTATAAATTAGTAATCTTTACATATCTTAATAATTGGAAAACACCCGGCTCTCAGCACCTATTACCGGAAATTTAAAAAATGACTCACAGAAGTTCCATATTACAAGCTCTTTATACATTTCCCCTTTAAATGATCACATTGTATTACTTCCCTCATAAAATCAAACCTTCAAAAAGTAAAATTACATTTGCACAAGTAATCCAGAAATAATATGGAATGTGTAAGCACACTGGGGTTTATGTCAGCATTAATATAATATTTCATAGCGTTCATATTGATTTTGGGCACTGACGAAATAGTGCTATGAGGGTTGAGGTATATAATTCAAATAAAAAAAAAAAGAATACATATGAACTTGTTATCAGTATTGACTGGCTTTCCATTCATAGCCATGTGGAAAACATGGAAATGCAGGCATTTTATGCAAGTGATTGTTTGTTATATGATCTTCTCTGCTGCCAAAATTACATGTGCAGTTTATTGTATAGTGTCAGTCTGGTTGGTCCCTCTAGCCATCTTAATGTAACCTCTTCAATATTAGGTTGTTCTGCATCTTGCCGATCCCAGTGGCTCATATTAAATTAAATTAAATGTAAGCAATTGCATCATCAACTGTATATTACTGTTCTCTCCTTCCTCGAGTCTAAACATTATTAAATAAGCCAAAATAAACAAATGCTCAGTCACTTGGATTCTGACATTGACTTGCCTTCATGTCCAGTTCCGGCTTCTCAGAGCTGCATGTGTGTCACAAATTGTAATGCTATTATTGACAGTCCATGTGTACAGTAATATATATTAGAAATGACAGCACATTGAGAAGCAGCACCATTTTTATCCCATTGCATTGCCTGCGGCTGTTTGTAATATTAGGCCACTTTCCCCTATAGTGGGTGGTATAATACAAGTATCACAGTCATCCAGCTGCTCTTTATAATAAGCTCTCTCGCCATTTTTCATTTTTGATCTTCCCACTCTTAGAATTGTTATATAGGGGGTGTACATATATTTGTTCTAGTTGGCGACATTCTCTGTTATTTCACATAGTCAAGAAAGTGCTACAATAACACTACAAAAAATTCACCCCAACTGACTAATTACTATGTGAGACCTGGTGCTATGGAACAGACACACTTATTTCTCTGTTTTTATCGACATAACGACATTACTGCTACAGTTACCGATACAACAACTGCTTTACAATGCCAATCGGTGCAAGAAGAAAAATTTTATTCTATTTGCCACTGACATGGGAGGTAGGGATAAGTTAATAGCTTCAAGGCAAATTTAGTTTTTATTGAATTTCATAACATTTCACCAGAATCTGATTTTTTTCAATTCAATATGCATGGTCCACCTCCATATTGGTGAATTATAAGAGGCTGAAAATAGTGGTCTTCACTGGACTTTATAGTCTTCTCGCACCTTTGGCATCCCTTGCAATGACTGATTTGGCACAACGAACATCACGTCAATTCACACATTTTCAGCACTAGACACGACAATGAGGAAATGCTGAATATGGCCTAGTGAAGACTGGGTCGCAATGTAGTGCCCATTGTCAGAAAGCTGTTTGCGCACTAGGTCATGGGTCTTCCAGCAGTACAATAAAACCAAATATACATTTAGAAGAACCCAGAACTGGATGGAAACAAAGCGCTGGTGAGTTCTGAATGAACATTCAGAAAATATTTCACTTTCTGGAATAATTTCAAGGGTGACAACACTTTTGCCCATGACTGTATATAAATACTGATGTCCATGACATGGATGATGCTGTTTCTCTTTTCTTGGAAAATTTTCTCTATGGCTGCGCTTTGATTAGAACCAGTGAATTTTAGCTTGGGAAGCTACCTAATAACACAATGAGCTGTTAGGGAATGTGAGGACAGGTCATATTTTGTAGAATACGGGAAGAAAATATTTTTCCCACCACCAAGAGTAAAACGGTAACAATGCATTAACATGACAAAAATCTGCTAATCATAAGTAAAATTGTCACAAGTAACATTTATATATGAGACAGCCAGGATGATTGTCTATAAAATGATGGCAGTCTCATGTTAGGAGCAGTAGTGGATGGTGAGAGAAGGAACCTGAAAGTCAAAAGATCAAAACATTGTTTCCTATTTGCTCATCAGTGTATATTTGGGTGGTAAATGCCATGGGTTGTCTGCAATTTGTGTGTCTGTGTGTGTGGGGGGGGGGGGTTGTATTATTTTTATTGTTTTTTCAGGATTTTTTTATTTATAGCATTAAAACCTACAGGGAAAATTCTAGAAAAATGTATCATCAAGAGCATGATGCATTTAAAATAAAAATAAAATTCAAGACCTAAAAATGCACGTAAATGGTTAAAATCACCACAGAAACAATGCTGTGCATTATTTTCTGACTTCATTTTCTGGAGCAATTTCAAGGGTTTCAACACTTTCGGCTGTGACTGTCTATAAATATCTATCTAGAAAATCATAAAAAAACAGGCAGCACTCCAAAAATAAAGTGAAAAACCGTGGCTTTACTGATCCACTAGCAGCAACGTTTCGGCAGATTTCTCTATCTATCTAGAAAAAAATCAAAGAAGCAGCACACCATCATTTTAGTGCAAAAAAGTGGCATGAACTCATATCAGCTGGCATTTTCCCACGCTCAAGAGTTCATATGAGTTCATGCCGCCAGGGGGCGCAGCTTCAGTGACGGCACCGATAGTCACCGCAGCTGCGCTCCCTGCATTTCATTCATTCCTCAGTCGTTTACAGCAGGGAACTGCCGCATTAGCAGCGCTCCCGGTTGTAAAATGTAAATGCCCCCAGATATGGATTGCTGCATGGGACTTGACTGTACAGCAGACAGGTATGGGATATTGTTGCTTTTTTTATTTTGCATTTTTTTTACAGAAGAATGAGGGCTTCTCTTGGATTGAGCGTACAATAAAGATGTTAAACCTGTGTGTTTCATTATTTAATTAAAAGACTTTATTCTTAATGTCTGTGTGTATTTTTAACCCTTTCAAACTATTGGATTAATAATGTAAAGGTGTCTTATTGACACCTCTCCATTATTAACCTGGCTTAATGTCACCTTACAATAGCAAGATGACATTTACCCCTTATTATCCCATATCCCACCGCTACAGGGCAGTGGAAGTGTCTCATATCCTGTTGGGTGCTGCAATGATTTTACAGAACCCGACAATTGAATTATCGTCTAATCTGCTATCTAACTCTCTATGAAATATATAGATATATATGTGTGTGTCAGTGACATATATATATATATATATATATATATATACCTATACTATGTGTAGACCTTTCTTTTATCTATTCTATTTTTAACCTGTCAGTGTGATTTTACTGTACACCGCACTGAATTGCCAGCTTTTCTATAGAACACCAGTGCGTATTTCTTGCAAGTCACACTGATGTTCCATGTGGTGTGCGAGTTTTTCTCGCACCCATAGACTTGCATTGGCGTATTTCGGGCGTAATACGGTGACAATTGCAGCATGCTGCGATTTCACTTGCACATATAATACGGCTGAGAAAACAACGGATGATAGGAGCTGCCCCATAGATTAACATTGGTCCGAGTGCTATGCGATTTTTTATGGCATAGCACTCGTCCGTATTACGCTTTGTGCTTCTGACCTTTGCAACACTATACAGTTTTGAAGTGATCAGTTCTACAAACATTTATCTTGGTCTCATCACCTCAGAGTATGAAGTCCTCAGGATTCTTCATATTTTTCAGCATGGGCTCTGCTAAAATGTTTTTTTTTTTTTTTTTTGGTGAAAGATTCAGGAAAGGCTTCGTATGTAGACAATACCCATGCATGCCATTCCATTAAAATAAGCACAATTTGTAAACACTCACCCCCATTTGGTTTTCTACATGCTAATTTCAGTAAACTTGCATGTCAATTTCCTTCAATCCTTCTCATCAGAAGACACTCCTGTTTAGGTCTTAACTTTCGTGTTCGGCCTCAATGTCTCAGTGAGATGGTTGCAGTTCCATCTTTGTTAAAATTTTGTATCACTTTTTCTACAGTATTCTGACTGATCATACTGTAGCCTTCACCTTTCTAGTGAAAAGAATTTCTTTTCATTGTCAGGTCATATGATATTCTCATCCGTGTGATAATCATTATAATTTGTTATAACTAACCACAGTTAGTTACTATGCCCGGGCAATGCTGGGCTCTTCAGCTAGTTGTTAAATAAAAAGGGGTTTTCGTTGTTTAATTACTCCCTTTTCTTGACAACTGTCTGCTGGACACCTGTTTAATGAATAATTGGACTTAAAAAGCATATATTTATAATATATATATATACTAGTTGGCTCGTGCAAAATTTTCGCACATTGGTAGTCGGGGGTGCAGGCAATTTCAGGAAAATTAAGCTGGTCAAAAGCAAATGTATTTAATTAGATGGTGAACACAGAGAGGTATGTGTGTCACTGACATATATTTATATATATATATATATATATATACAGTATATATATATATATATATATATATATATATATATATATATATATACAGTATGTTTTCACGAATATTTGAGCCCATGGATCCATTATATGTCCATTTTGCAAGCCGGCGATAAAATCTTGCCATACGGATGTCACATGGATGCTTACATGCGAGAAAATCGCATCCTTGTATTGCACACAGAAGACATATGGATCACTGTTCAGGGAACATTTCTGCGATTCTCATCCATGTAAAATGGACCGATTATTTCTACCTTGTGTGTGACTCCAGCCTAAAGTAGATCCCCCAACATTAAACATAATGGTATTTTACTTACTGATCAGAAGGGGTCTGATTGTCAGGACCTTGCAAAAGAACAGGGGCAGCAGCAATTTTCCCATCTACAGCAACACTGCCATCTATTTGCTGTGTAGGGAAGTGCAACACAGCCCTATGTATGTGAACGGAGCAGCTCCCTGTACAGCAGTGCCACTTTGACAGTAAAAATGATGAAGGAGAATTGACCCCATAACTTAGCGTATTTACACTATTGTACAATAATTGAGAATATCCCTTTTTAAAAAAGAAGTAATATCTGCAGATTATTTTACCTTTTTTTCCCCACGGTTGGATTTTTTTTTTCAATTTTTGCAATATTGTTTTCACCAATCTCTCCCATCAGGAATCAGTGTGCAGTCTGAGTTATGTGTTTCTTACTTGGAACCAGAGGTGACTCCAGGTGTCACCTATAAGCTGCAACCTTAGATGGAAGATAGACTTTTCAATGACTGTCCAATAATATGGAAAATCTGATGCTTCAGAACCTGTCCGGTCCCTTTTAGGCTGCATTCATTTATATCTTCAGCTTTAAAGTTGAAGTCTTAAACAGGTAAAGTTTAACTTGTATTCTACTTCCACATATGTAGCAAATATTTTATATGTACCTGTCTGAAATCGGCTGGGCAAGGAGTTTGGCAACTGGAAAGCCCCCAAGACAAATGTTAGGATTTGTTTCAGCTTTGTGGTAGTATGTTTTGGGGTAATGTGGTGCCACCTGCAGGTCATTTTTCCTTACTGCATGTTTATAAAAATTAATGTTTAAAGTGTATTTTGTGATCACATTGTGGATGTGTGGTTTATTTGGCTATTTTCTTGCTGAAGGGGGAAAGTTTACCTTTCAAATGGTGTATCATTTGCATGTGTGGGTGCAGTATGAACGGAGATACAAAATAATCACTGAAAAAGAGTTTTTTGAAATAACATAGAAGGATATATATATATATACACTGTATATATATATATATATATATATATATATATATATATATATATATATATATATATGTGAGTGTATACGCAGTATTTATCATATTATGTTTTCAATGTGAAGTGTAAGCATTAGTGATGATTGTTCAAGCTAGATCTGTTTTGCATGATTTGCTGCTTTTAGAGAAATAAGTCTCCTGTTATAGATGTGTGAAGCATCTGTATGATCTTCAATCTGTGCACCTCTGGGACAATACACTCATGAGCCACAGAGATTTGCTTTGCAAATTAAATCAACAGAAGTCTTCACAAATCTGCAAATTTCCCAACACATGTGAATTAGTGATCAATTTTGTAATGTATCTTTATTTATAAGTTGCGTCATATTCAAATTATAAAATGCTAGATACATTATATTATTAAGCTTACTAAAATAGAAACAAATAACAAAAGAAGATGTGAAATTTTGTGTAATTTTCAACTTATAATGGTAAATGATTGTTTTATTTTCAGCATGTATGTACAGGGTGAGCCATGTATATGGATACACCTAAATAAAATGGGAATGGTTGGTGATATCAACTTCCTGTTTGTGGCACATTAGTATATGGGAGGGGGAAAACTTTTCAAGATGGGTGTTGACCATGGCGGCCATTTTGAAGTTGGCCATTTTGGATCCAACTTTATTTTTTCCAATGGGAAGAGGGTCATGTGACACGTCAAACTTATTGAGAATTTCACAAGACAAACAATGGTGTGCTTGCTTTTAATGCTACTTTATTATTTCATGAGTTATTTACAAGTTTCTCTTTGTTTATAGCCATTGATATGTCGCAGAGGTTAACACGTGAGGAGCGGATAGAAATTGTGTTGATGTCTGGTGAATGCAGTACCCCAGTCATTGCATCAGATTGCCTCATCACTGAGCATAATGTCCTGTTCCAATTTTTGTTTTGCCCATTCTGCAAATTCAGCCCACCGATCTGGCATCAGTCGAACATCCCTTCGGCGGACATTAGCTACTCACAAATGGCACCCTTACAAAATCCAGCTACTGCAGCATCTCAACGAGGATGACCCAGATCGGCGTGCTGAATTTGCAGAATGGGCAAAGCAAAAATTGGAACAGGACCCTCAGTTTACACAGGACAAGGGTGCACACATGCAGGGTTGACTACCAGAAACACCTCGACGATCAGGCCTGGCGTCACCACCCAGTGCACCCGGGCAAGTACCAAGGCCCTAGAAGAATGTTTATCGCTATCAGGGACATCAGCCCCACCTCAAATACTCACCTCTTCTTGTTTCCTGCAGCTCCATTGTCTTCAGTGTCTTCTGACTCTGTGACGTCTCAGGGTATGATGACATCACTACAGCGTGATCTGTGTGTTGAGCATGGAATGGGAGAGGTGAGTTTTTAATTTTTTTTTATTTTTTTAATGCATGGAGAATTATATGTGGGCATTATAGTGTATGTAGCACTATGTGGGGCCCATTAAACTATATGGAGCATTATATAGGGCCCATTATACCATATGATGCAAGAAATGGGGGCCATTATATACTGTAAGGAGCAATATATAGAATCATTATACTCTATGGAACATTATATATTGTATGGAGCAATAGATGGGGCCCATTATATACTGTATACAGCAATATATGGAGCCATTATATACTATATGGAGCATTTTATGGGGACAAGTATACTTTTTGGAGAAATATATGTGCCCATATATTGTGTTAAGCAATGTCCATTATACTATACAATGTACATTATACTATATGGAACAATATACAGTATGTGGCCACTTTACTTTATGGAACACTATGTGGACCATTTTACTGTATGGACCACTATGTGGGACTCATTATACTTTATGGAGTAATACATGAGCTGTATGGAGCAATATATTGGGCCATTATTCTGAATGGAGCAATATATGGGGCCACTTAACTGTATGGAGCAGTATGGGGGCCATTATACTGTATGACGCAATATATGGGGCCACTATACTGCATGAAGCACTATGTGGGGCCCATTATATTGTATATAGTAATATATGGTGCTCATTATACTGTATGGAGCATTATATGGGCTAATCATACTGTATAGAGAAATATATGGGGTCCATTATACTGTATGAGACTCATTATACTGTATGTAGCAATATCTGGGACCCATTATTCTCTATTTAACAATATATAGGGCTAATATTTTGTATGTAGCACTATATGAAGCCCATTGTCTAGATCATTATATGGTGCTTATTATACCATATGGAGCACTGTGTGGGGCTCATTATACTGCATGAAGTAATATATTGTGCCCATTATACTGTATGGAACAATATATGGGGTCCATTGTTCCTGTATGGGCCCATTATATTGTGTGGGGATAGTTATATTGTATGGAGCATTATATTGGGCCCATTGTACTGTATAGAGCAATATGTGGGGCCATTATATACCGTATGGATCAATATATGGGGACCATTATACTATATGGAGCAATATATGGGGCTATTAAATACTGTATGGAGCAATATATGGGGCACATTATATACTGCATTGAGCATTGTAAGGGTCCCGGGTCCCATTATACTGTTTAGAGCATTATATAAGGTCCATTACATTGTATGGAATTGAAACACCAGAATAATTTTTTTTTTAGATGCCGCAACATTGCAATAAGAGGTTATCAAAACATTGTATCTACCCCATAATGGTATCAATGGAAACATCAGCTCGGCACACAAAACATAAGCCCTCACTCAGCCCCAGATAAAGAACAGTAGACATACTATGGGTCTCGGAAAATGGCGACATAAGCATATATACATATATTTTTTTATATATAAACTTTGGATTTATTTTTCATCACTTAAACTAAGGAGAACCTATACATGTTTGGTATCCGTATATTTGTACTGACCTGGGAAATCATATTTTCAGGTTAGATTTAGAACTTAGTGAATATGCAAAATAAAAACCTTAAAAATAATTATGGAATTGCATCTTTATTGCAATTTCACCGCACTTGGAATTTTTTTCCTATTTCCAGTATATGGTAAAATCAATGGTGTAATTCAAAAGTACAAATCATCCAACAAAAAGCAAGCCCTCATAATGCTATTTTGATGGAAAAATAAAAAAAAAGTTATGGTTCTGAGAAGAAGGGGAGCAAAAATCGAAAGTGCAAAAATGGAATATCGCAAGGTGGTGAAGGGTTAATGGGGCAAATTTACTGCAGTATGCAGCAAGCTCACCTAGTGATGGCTGCAGGTATCTGGAGTATTGTCATGCAACTGTTTAACCTATGCAGGAAATTTCTGTATCAGAAAATGGAGTTCTGACTTCTATAAAGTTATATTAGAAAACTAATCAGCGCAAACAACTGTGCATGTTTAAATAAAAAAAAAATTAGTGCACAAAGTTGAACTTTGAGAAGAAAAAACTTGTATTTACATGAAGGTTGCAAAAACTTTATGTTTTGACTTTAGTAGCTTAATGATAAAATTTGATGCATGGAATAGCTGTTGTATGCTTAAAGAAGGGAAAAAGAAGAATGCAAACCTCTGAAAATATTAGTAATAATAGATATAGTGTGCAACCGCCTAATTATATTATTTCCTAATAAAGTTTTCTGATGTCTTTTGTATTATAATAAAGCAATAAATGAAGATAAAGCAGAGCACTGATTCGGTTTCCTAGGCTCCCATATTCCATGCAGAAACATCTGCTGGAAAGTTGTTTTTATAATGCAGGGTTGGTCTATTTTAAGACATATTTCTCTTAAGTTAATACATGTAGAAAACATAGATCCATTTGGTGTGGAAGCATGTGTACAATCAATTATCATAGCATAATATTAGATAAAACGTACATGGACTTTCTACTCAATACGATTAATAAGTGTCAAAATGACAGTGCATAAATATTACCTCCGCATAGTACCAAAATTATACCACCATATAGTATTCATAAAACACTGCGTATATTTCCCACAAAGTACTACCATTCAACTCAGTAAATCCAAGTCAAACTACCACTAATTACCCAAATAAAACTGCTAAAGAAAACCCAAGGTCAGGTTTATGTTTATGCAGAATGATCACAGCCATTAAATGACAGCGGATTGGCTGCAGGCAAGCTGATTGGCCCACCAGAATCCTATGTGCGCAGAATAATTGTTAATATGATTGTCCTTTGCTCTTAGAAGATTATTTAATTGTCAGCAAATCGGCTGTTTACACAAGAAGATGTGTTGCCAATAAAAATGACTTTTAAACCTTGTCAAAAATGATTACACCAGACTAATGAGCGTGTTGCTCGTTCAACGAAGATTTGCCAGCCTGCTTAGGGTGGCAAATTATTGGGAAAGAGAGTTCCCATGGACGCTCATTTCACCATTATTGTTTCATCTAAATATCCCTAATAAAAGGGGATAATACTGTTATGTCTGTCGTAGGCCACAGACCCAAGAAAAGCTACCTCTGACAGACTAGACGCAAGCCACTTTGTCTGACCGATAGCAGAGGAACCCTAGCCTTCACCTTAACCCCTGAACAGTTATCTAGTCTTACAACATGGTCAACTGGATTATTTCCAAAAAGAGCTGCTGTCTGGAGAAGCGAACCAGGGCAAAAGAACGGTCTGGTAGCCGGTGCAAAATCAAGAGGGCAGCGAAGGTACAAAATTGTCAGGCAAAAGAAATGTCAATAAACAAGCCAAGATCAAAACAGGAAACATATACACTAAACAGGAGCAGCGACCACCAACCTAAACCAGAGGAGCAATAAGATGGAAGCTTTAGTAGGGTGTGGTGCTTTCCAGTTGGCCGAAGAAAGGAGCTGATATCTTCAGCTGGACAGCCCACACATCCATACTATCAGAATGGATAGCACTGCAGATCTTAGCCACCGTAACCTTAGTAGGTGGATAGAGTCTGCACTGTTGAGAGCTTCTGGTTCCAAAATCTCTTCTATCACCAGCACAACCAGCAGAATGAATAAGTGGGTGCCTGGTTACAGAATAAGGGGGCATCTGGTAACAGAATAAAGGGGTCCCTGGCAACAGAAGAAGACATCGCAGGAGCAGGTCCTGATGTGACAAATACCTGGAGCTTTATGGCAGAAATAAATTAACAGTAAAGACTCTGGCAATACAGGGTAATGAAGATATAAATGTTTCATCTTTACATCGCTGTATCTGTTTATCTATGTATCTATGTGTCTATGTATCTATCTATCATCTATCTTTCTATCTGTCGCTCTGTATTTCTGTCTGTCTATAACATGCACTACAAAACAAATAAAAATACATTAAATATTAGCAAAAATATTATATATAAATACAAATAGATAAGTTTACAGTCTGATTAGTAACATGAATGTTGGTAAAGCAGTGGATAAATATGCCAATAACAGTGAGCAGCACAGCTTTGGCTTGCTGCTCCATCGTAGCTATAAGTCCTGATTTGCATAGGCTTTAACATCTTTAATATGACTCATGATATAGATAACCACGATGAATATGTAACACAGTCATTACTTGCTCTGATTAGCATAATCTCTTGTCTGAGTGTTGATATCTTTATTATTTCATTAAACCCTTCTAATATTACGACATTACAGCACCCGTGAACTAGTTTCTCAAAGAATATGTTCAAAGAAATAGCTTAAAGAGCTACTTACACAGAAATACTGAACATTAAGATTTGACAGGCTTATTTAATAAAACCAACAATATGAGCACTAGGCAAATAAAACAGTCTTGAACATACAGTGGGGAAAAAAAGCAGACTAAATAGTCAATCACCAATTAAGGCTGTGTGGACCCACACCACTAGGGTGTAAGCAAGCTTCCGTCTGAGCTCCGTTGTTAGCTGTTGTTGGGGTAGTGTAGTTGGGCTGGTGGATACAGTTAGAGTGTCACACACTCTCTCAGACTGAGCCTCTCTCCCCAGTTTGATCTCTGGCTTGCAGGATTTGCACTTTTATTATTTTTGCACTATGCACTTTCTTGCCAAAGTATACAGCTTCAATGGGCTTTAACCCTTTGATGTCAGCCTGCCCAGCTGGTTCTGTTTTTGGTGTTTGTGTGTCCCTAGTTGTTACACACAAGCTCCCTATGTACCCCATCCAAGATAAACTGTTTAATGTTATATGTTTGTCATGTTTTGCAAGTTTGTTTAATAAAAATATATATTTTTAATACTTGGTTTGGACATGTACTCCATGTTTTCTGTAGGAATTGAATATACAGTGGGAAAAAAAGTATATTTAGTCAGCCACCAATTATGCAAGTTCTCCCACTTAAATAGATGAGAGAGGCCTGTGATTGACATCATAGGTAGACCACAACTATGAGATTCACAATGAGAAAACAAATCCAGAAAATAACCTTTTCTGATTTGACAAGATTTATTTTGCAAAATATGGTGGAAAATAAGTACTTGATCATCTAAAAACATGCAAGATTTCTGGCTCTCACAAACCTGTAACTTCTTCTTTGAGAGGCTCCTCTGTCCTCCACTTATTACCTGTAGTAATGGCACATGTTTGAACTTGTTATCAGTATAAAAGACACCAGTCCACAACCTCAAACAGTCACACTACAAACTCCACTATGGTGAAGACCAAAGAAGACCAAAGAAGACCAAAGAGCTGTCAAAGGAAACCAGAAACAAAATTGTAGCCCTGCACCAGGCTGGGAACACTGAATCTGCAATAGGCAAGCAGCTTGGTGTAATGAAATCAACTGTGGGAGCAATGATAAGAAAATGGAAGACATACAAGACTGATAGTCTCCCTCAATCTGGGGCTCCACACAAGATCTCAACCCCCTGGGGTCAAAATGATCACAAAAATGGTGAGCAAAAATCCCAGAACCATATGGAGGTCCTCGTGAATGACCTGCATAAAGCTGGAACCACCTTAACGAAGGCTACCATCAGTAACACACAACGCCACCAGGGACTCAGATCCAGAAGTGTCAGGCGTGTCCCCCTTCTTAAGCCAGTACATGTCCGGGCCTGTCTGAAGTTTACTAGAGAGCGTTTGGATTATCCAGAAAACATGTGCAGGTTTCTAGGGAAATTCGATTTCCAGACAGATCACTCTCTGAAAATTTAATGTCCTTTATTGGACTCTGAGTTCTTCTAGACCTCAGAGAATATTAGATGTACAATGTAAAAAATATATAAATTTATACTTATTGCTCCTCTCTTTGGTCCTGTCCTTCTTAATATCATCCTTCGAGTCCTTAAGGCATCTTGTGAACCACCACGAACGCTGAATCCCTGGGTCCTCTCATGCTGGGCCTAGACTTCTGACTCTGATGAGGCCCTGGATCGTTCTGTGCAAGCGCACATAAGGTCATGACGTTAGGATGTATGCTGTGACCTTGAACATGCATTTGATGAGGGCAGGACAAATAATGGTGAAAAGAGAAGAGGGCCAGAGAGGTATGTGATAAGGCAAGTATAAATATTGTTTTCCTTTTATATTGGTACTGAATCCACATGGAAGCAAATTACAAAAAAAACAAAACATAATGGGGAATGTGGATTTTGTAATGTTCGAGTAGAATTCACTTCTACTCGAATATATTCTCTGCTGACATCACTACGCAATTGCTACGGGATGTTTCTTTTTACATTCACATAACATTATTAGTGCTGATTTTACTTTGTGAGTCCCAGTATTCCTCAAATTTGCAAATGCAATTTATGCCACAGGCCCTAAATGTATTAGCTCAGAGTTTTTACTTTGTTGTTATTATGAGAGGTAAAGTACAAAATATTCTATTATGTCAATTATACACCAGGAAATTCCTATGAAAAGAAAACACCATCTTTAGCTTGTTTCTGCAAGCAGAAAAGAAATAAATACTTCTCCATTGCTATTAAAACAAAAGGCCATTTCTATGACAAATGTAATTTGTGTATAGCGCTTGAACAAATATAAAGTACAGTGGAGGAAACAAATTATATTTCTTTCTTACTGTGGTACATAAATGTTTTAATACAATGAACTCCTTTCCAGTTTCCCTTCACCCCTTTGTCTTCATCTCTTCAGTAGCTCTGACAGGGCTACAGAGAAAGCAGCATAATTGCAAAAGTGCATGACATGTACAATACAGACGCAAAACAATTTATTACAATTAGATATTGTCATTGGCCCCATGGTTTCTTGCAATTCTTGGTATAATTTAAGTAACTATGTAAATATGGAACTGTGCGATTTAGAAAGCAAGACTATAGTTTAAGTAAAGAACAATGCAGTATGGAAGAAAAAGGTTATACGGCAAGCTTACAATTAATTTATAAGCTAAATTATTGTAGTAATATTATTGTTCGGTTGGAAAAGAGCTAAATAATGTAGCACTTTAATATTCACCAATACTTATTTTAATTAAAGTAATACTTTATATTAGGAAGCAGTGTATAGAAATCTTTAATGTATTTTTCAGGTAAAACAAGGATGAAAAATAGTTATTGAAGTCTGTCCTCAACTGACAGTGGGTTGTATTGCGTGAATTACAGTAGTAGAACTGCTCTATGACTTTCTTAATAGTACACCACACATAATGTAGATATGAAGCGTCACTGGTAGTGTTGAGCATTCCGATGCTGCAAGTATCGGGTATCGGCCGATACTTGCTGTATCGGAATTCCGATACCGGGATTCCGATACTCTTGTGGTATCGGGTATCGGGTATCGCAACAACATTAATGTTAAAATGTGTAAAAGAGAGAATTAAAATAAAAAATATCGCTATACTCACCTGTCCGACGCAGCCGGGACTTCAGCGAGGGAACCGGCAGCGTTGTTTGTTTAAAATTCGCGCTATTACTTGGTTACGTGAATTCCCGGCTTGTGATTGGTCAGGTCGGCCACGTTGCCGGGACGCGGACCAATCACAGCAAGCCGTGACGAAATTACGTCACGGCTTGCTGTGATTGGTCCGCGTCCCGGCAATATGGCCGCCCTGACCAATCACAAGCCGTGACGTCACGGGAGGCTGGACACGCGCCCATTTTAAAATGAGCGCGTCCAGCCTCCCGGCTTGTGATTGGTTGACCGCGGCGCAACCAATCACAAGCCGTGACGTCACGGGAGGCTGGACACGCGCCCATTTTAAAATGAGCGCGTGTCCAGCCTCCCGTGACGTCACGGCTTGTGATTGGTCAGGGCGGCCATATTGCCGGGACGCGGACCAATCACAGCAAGCCGTGACGTAATTTCGTCACGGCTTGCTGTGATTGGTCCGCGTCCCGGCAACATGGCCGACCTGACCAATCACAAGCCGGGAATTCACGTAACCAAGTAATAGCGCGAATTTTAAACAAACAACGCTGCCGGTTCCCTCGCTGAAGTCCCGGCTGCGTCGGAGAGGTGAGTATAGCGATATTTTTTATTTTAATTCTTTCTTTTACACATTTATATGGTTCCCAGGGCCTGAAGGAGAGTTTCCTCTCCTTCAGACCCTGGGAACCATCAGGAATACCGTCCGATACATGAGTCCCATTGACTTGTATTGGTATCGGGTATCGGTATCGGATTGGATCCGATATTTTGCCGGTATCGGCCGATACTTTCCGATACCGATACTTTCAAGTATCGGACGGTATCGCTCAACACTAGTCACTGGACAATGGAGAATTTCCTCTTAGTGCGAAAAAATAAATACTGGAAAATCTTTTTCCAAGTTACCATCTTGGGGAAGACTCTTTAAGTAATTATATTATTCTTAACATGTAAAACACAACTAATGCTGACTGTTATAATTCTTGTAAGCGTTATCACCCAGTTTTCACAAGCTGAGTGAAAAAACAATCTGCACAGTTATACACTACGCTATTACCACCTGTTCTCAGTTTCCTGCTGCTTTTGAGCTGGTTTTCACTATATGATTGGAGATCTATTCCTGAACCAACTTATTTGATTAACAATGGAATTGTCCCTGACACAAATAATCAGGTTTTTTTTAAAACCACATGTTCCTTTACCAAAATGTCTTAACCTAATGCATGAACAGGTCAGATTGAGAAAAGCTGTAGATGTTTCATTCTCATATGGGGATGATTCCAAGAAGGTGAATTCTATCTATTATATCTATCTGATATAAAGAGAACCTGACATCTGACACATGCTGCCCAATCCGTGGGGAGCATACATCAGACACTGGAGGTAAGAACACAGCCAGGTATATTTGACTCTGAAACACTGTGGCATTTTAGAGAAAAACATACATTTAATAGCCCCTGGAGTCCGAGCAGCTCTGTAGACTAGTTGGACAGGTCCCCAGCGTCATCTCTCCACCCACTGCCCTGGTATAACACGTCTCTGCCTACAACTGCATATAGCAGAGAACTATCAGTCAATAGCAGTGGGTGGGGAGACGCCATTGGGGATCCGCCTGTCCAAGTATTCTACTGGTGCCTACTAAAAGCATGTTTTCTTTGGAAACTCAGTAATATTTAAGAGTCAAATTTACCTGGCTGTGTTCATATAGTCAGTGTATGATACTTGCTGTCCACGGATTAGGCCGCAGATAAGTATCAGATGTCAGTTTTATTTTAAAGGACATATGGACAATGGTTATCCTTAAAGGCAGTCTGTCAGCCCAAACTTACAGTATAAATTAAACACATCGGCTCCGATTAATTAAGGCTGGCATTTAGTGCGCCATTTTTACTGAAGGGAGTGCAGGAAAATGATATGCCCTTAAGAGACATGCACCTTCTAATGGATTTTCAGCATATTTCAACTATCGTGTGTCACTACTGGAAATGTACACCAATTATGCAACCTTTGTGCTGTAGGTTATGATAAATTTGTTGGGCTTGGCCACACATCATCCTGCTGAGGTCTACCTACATTTCAAGAAGTTAGAAGAGCTCACTGGGATTAGCATAAAATCACCCAAATTTGCAGAATTATTGTGTAACTTTGAGCTGCACAAAAAAATTGCAGCAACACAACCTGTTGTATGCTGGTATTCTGGTATATACTGCTTGACGAACTTGGGTCATAGATTTGTTGGTGGTCTAGTCACTGGAAAACGTATACCTTTAGTGTTCTAATCGCTGCCACTTAAGTTTAATGAAATATGCTAATTCGGGAGCACTCTTGATGTGCCAAATAACTCAGTGCACTGGTTGGTTAGGTCCATTGTTTTTGTCCTCCTCCCTGATGACTGAGAGAGCTGGATAGCCTAGAGTGAGCACTGTTTGCAGAAAAGATTCACTAATTTTAGTAGAGCTCCGTGTTTCTGTCAGACTAATTTCACAGTATCTCTTTTTTGTTCTTTCATGCTTCACAAATGAAAGTCAATATACATTACATTTGAACTACAACCCCTGGCAAAAATTATGTAATCACCGGCCTTGGAGGATGTTCAATCAGTTGTTTAATTTTGTAGAAAAAAAGCAGATCACAGAAATGTCACAAAACTAAAGTAATTTGAAATGGCAACTTTATGGCTTTAAGAAACAGTAAAAGAAATCAAGAACAAAAAATGTGGTAGTCAGTAATGGTTACTTTTTGTAACCAAGCATAGGGTAAAAATTATGGAGTCACTCAATTATGACGGAAAAAATTATGGAATCACCTTGTAAATTTTCATTCCCAAAACTAACACCTGCATCAAATTAGATCTGCTCGTTAGTCTGCATCTAAAACGGAGTGATCACACCTTGGAGAGCTGTTGCACCAAGTGGACTGACATGAATCATGGCTCCAACAGGAAATATGTCAAGTTGAAACAAAGGAGAGCATTATCAAACTCTTAAAAGAGGGTTAATCATCACGCAATGTTGCAAAAGATGTTGGGTGTTCACAGTCAGCTGTGCTAAAATCTGGACCAAATACAAACAACATGGGAATGTTGTTAAAGGCAAACATACTGGTAGACCAAGAAAGACATCAAATCTTCAAGACCAGACACTTAAAGCAATATGTCTCCAAAACAGGAAATGCACAACAAAACAAATGAGGAACAAATGGGTGGAAACTGGAGTCAACGTCTGTGATCGAACTGTAAGAAACTGCCTAAAGGAAATGGGATTTACATACAGAAAAGCTAAATGAAAGTCATCATTAACACTTAAACAGAAAAAAACAAGGTTACAATGGGCTAAGGAATGTGCATTCGGCAAGGTGATGATGCTGGAACTTTTGTTTGGTGCCGTTCCAATGTTATTTATAAAGATGACTGCCTGACCAGAACATGCAAATTTCCACTGTCATTGATGATATGGGGCTGCATGTCAGGTAAAGGCACTGGGGAGATGGCTGTCATTACATGTTCAATAAATGCACAAGTTTATGTTCATATTTTGGACACTTTTCTTATCCCATCAATTGAAAGGATGTTTGGGGATGATGAAATATTTTTTCAAGATGATAATGCATCCTGCCATAGAACAAAAACTGTGAAAACATTCCTTGAAAAAAGACACATAAGGTCAATGTCATGGCCTGCAAATATTCCGGATCTCAATCCAATTAAAAATCTTTGGTGGAAGTTTAAGAAAATGGTCCATGACAAGGCTCCAACCTGCAAAGCTGATCTGGCAACAGCAATCAGAGAAAGTTGGAGCCAGATTGATGAAGAGTACTGTTTGACACTCATTAAGTCCATGCCTCAGAGGCTGCAAGCGGTTATAAAAGTTAGAGGAAGGGGCAACAAAATTCTAGTGATGTTTTGGAGTGTTTTTTGTTTGTTTGTTTTTCATGATTCCATAATTTTTCCCACATAACTTAGTGACTCCGTAATTTTTACCCTATGCTTGGTTACAAAAAGTAACCATTACTGACTACCACATTTTTTGTTCTTGATTTCTTTTAGTGTTTCTTTAAGCCAGAAAGTTGCCATTTGAAATTACTTTAGCTTTGTGCCATGTCTGTGATCTGCTTTTTTTCAACAAAATTAAACAACTGAATGAACATCCTTAAAGGCCGGTGATTACATAATTTTTGCCAGGGGTTGTATACTGCAAAAACCTAATTCAAATTTATGTGATAGGGATTGTGTGCAAATTTCAGACAGATTTAGACAAATAATTTTTGCCAAAATTCATGTGAGACACATATGGAAGGAACCATTCAGCAAGTTTCAAGGGAGTATGGGTCCTGCTGCATCTGTCAGAAGGCACAGGCTCAAAAAGGCTACCTAAGACAGACTTTGTACAAGCTACTCCATCTGACAGATTACAGAGGAACCTCAACCTTCGCCTTTGAACTCCTGTACAGGGATCTGGCATTACAACAGGGTCCACTGGATTGCTTCTATGGATGGGCTGCTGGACAGATGAGCAAAACTTAGGCAAGAGAGGTCAATACTGAGATGTCATTTCAGGGAGGTAAGCGGGTTGTCAAAATATAGGTTGAGGTCAGGCAACAAGATACACAAAATAGCACGCAGGAGCAAATTATCAGAGAGCCCAAGTCTATCTAAAACTAATTGACTGGCAGCTAGTCTGTCTGCTGCGGTTTATATAGAAGAGAGGCCTACTCATGGATCCCAACAGAGACAATTACATACCAGCTAAATGCAGCAAAATACAGGTGGACAAGAAAGAGACAACTAGTCTCAGCAATCTAAATGCTAAATTCCCACGTTCTGCCGCTGTATTAATTCCAGCAGTAACAACCAGGACAAGGGTTGAAGCTGTATGTTCATACATGGATGTTTTTGTAATCTACTATTTAGTATATTCTTGACACATTGACACATTTTCATGAAAGTGCTCTTTTTATGAAGTACTGGTCATTCTAAATGAAACTTATTTGAAGGCAGTGAAAAGAAAAATTATAGCCTCTCTATGAGAAGATTAGAATAGTGTGCTGTGATTTCTGTTAATAGTATTAGTGAAGGCTCTATAAATAGCCAGCTTTACTGTAGTACTTCCACTACGTGTATAAGTCTAGCACTAAGAAAAGCATTCTTTCCATGGATTTAATAGCAGATTGCAAAAATAAGACATATGACTCAGTGCTCATCCTCTGACACTTTTTTGTGCCGCTAGCGAGAATGCAGAGATCTCTCAAGCAGCATGTGGTTGGTGAACATAGACCGTTACCTTTGCTATGGGAAATCCTTGATGTTATCTCACTTTCGATTCAAACAGCCAACCTAAGAAATTGTTTTAAGATATGCAAAACTGACTTTTTCTTTAGCACAGAGATATTTTCCAGTACAAAGCCAGTCCTACTATCAATTGGACAGCTGTTCTGCAGGAACCTAGCTACAACACTGTGTGACTGTGCAGTGAAAAAGGTTTAATAAATAATAAAAGTAGTGGCAGACAAATAAGCAATCACGTACAGGTATGCAGAAGGCATGACTCTGTGAAAGTGCAATAACTAACAAAACGGGATTAACAAATCTTTTGACATTTTAATTTGCTGGCTTTGTTGAAATTTTCCAAAAAGTTAGATATATAGGAAATCGATAAGCATCTTCATTTATTTAGCTACAAACTTTTGCTATTCCCTAAACAGGACTCATTTTTGGACCACTACCTGACAAAAGGCCATGACGTCTTCTGTGTACACCTCATATGTATAGACTCTAACAAGGCAAGCATCTTCCCCAAAAAGGAAAAAAGGAATAATTCTTGGAACATGTTTATAGTTTGAATAGTCTTTAAATTCATTTAGTACAGTGTATTGGCAAAGAGGCTGTCAGTGACTTCTAGTTACCTTCCATTTACCCATAGACAGATATGTTCAGGTCAGTTTGACATCTCTAATGCTTTGTATGCATAAAAGGGGTTCAAACTGTCTTAAAAATACCTCAGAGCATCAGACTAGTCATTTCATGGCAGTTGGAAGCTTTTCAGCATTTCAATTGATGGCAAAACAATAATAATGCTTATTTTGAAATCTGCAGCAGGTTCACTGTTTGGAAAAAGAAGAAACAATGGCGGTTTATCAAGTAGTCCACAATTATAAGGAGTAGGGTTGCTATTTTGAAATTGAAAAAGTAATGGCTTATAAAATAAGGTATGAAATATCACTTTCATGATAGCAGTTTCACGTTTATTTACTCTGGTCAAGGTAAGTTTTCAAGCAACAGGACAGTGTAGTTAAATAAAACAATGAACAAGCAGGAGATGTTCAAGGAGTCTATGAGCAGTGGCAGAGGATGTCAGCAGCTGCAATATCACAGTGTAGACTATGACAGGCATTCAAAGAGATGTCTGGCAGTGTAGAGCCAGCAATGGCCACCCTGGTATCACCAATAAAGCATACAGTGGAGAAAAAAAGTATTTATTCAGCCACCAGCTGTGCAAGTTCTCCCACTTAAAAAGATGAGAGAGGACTGTAATTGACATTATAGGTAGACCACAACAATGAGAGTCAAAATGAGAAAACAAATCCAGAAAATCACCTTGTCTGATTTGACAAGATTTATTTAGCAAATTATGGTAGAAAATAAGTATTTGGTCATTAACAAAAGTTTATCTCAGTATTTTGTTATATTACATAGAGTACTGCCCATTGCTCGCCAAGTATCAACTACATCCGAGCACCGTGATACTCAACTGATAATTGAGTATCACCGAACACGTTCCTTTATCCCTGCCGAAATATGACCAGCAATTTTTTTTTTTTAATATCGTGAAATAAATATATTCAATCTTTTAAACCCACCTGATAACAAATGTATGAATATACTCTTATAAGGCATATGGAATGAGGTAGTTTTCAATTACTCAATAAATGTTAGCTAAGCTTGGTAAAAGATAGTATTAGATTGGTTCCTGAATGTCTACTTGCACAACTCTTTACATAGCTTGTGAAGATGTTCCCCAACTCTCCCTATTGACAACTGAACTAATATCCTGCTATTAATTCCATCTTCATGTTCATGGGCTATAATAATTGAAGTCATGTTTATATAGGCCAAGAGACAACTGATCAAACAGATTATGGAGAAATTAGAGACAGATTCATGATTTTAATAATGCATGTTATCCATTCTTTCTCACATTGACGTTCATCGTTCTGTATAATAATAGCTGCTCGGTAGTTAGGAAAATAACATTTTTAGCAGAACAAATTCCCTCATTTTATGTTGCTTTTTGTCTAAAATATCTGTTTCAAATCAACTCTGGTTGTAATCAAGTCTTGCGAAAATATTAATATACGTGCTTTTCTGCTAAAGTGTCAAATGGCTAATTATCCGGAGCTATGATGGGAAAGATAAAATCAATAAAACAGTCATTATTAGTGAGGAGTTTGTCTTTTGAATTTCAAAGAATAGGTTGTTGATTAGAGAAGACTTTTACTGGTATAGTAAAATATAAAGGAAAAAAGAAACTCAATGCAAGCATGACACAGCTTTTGCACTCTATTAAATTAAGCATATTTAAATAGATTTTAGAAAATGTTTTGTTCTTTGTAGTCTGAGGTAAAAGATATATTTGAAAGTTACGAGGCAAAAAAATATTTGTCTAATTTTGTGCAGTAGAAATCCATTTACGATGCATGAATGTGTCAAATCATAGTGGCAATGCCTTTTTTAAATGATTAAATATGAGAGAAAAAGTATTAAGCTTAAGTTCTTAATGTGTTTTAATATGTAACTTCAATCTAATTTGCTTTTAGGGGTCAATGATGTCATACAGGACTGGCAAATGCGGCTGTTTTAGGCGGATCTGGTATCTAGGTGATAATTAGCATGAATCCATCAGACTGGTTTCACACAGAGTTCTTTACAAAAATATTACTTTTTTTGGAGTCTGATGTTAGTTTTATGCCAAAAAATAACAGAGTGTTTTCTTGGTGCTTTTCACCATTTAAGTGTATTTGTAGGTATTGATTTTTTTTTTTAATGCAGCATCCTCTAGATGCTAAAATGTTTTCTAGAATTTTCCTGTATATTGTAATAGTGTGAATAAAAAGCCTAAAAAAGCAATAAAAACACAAAAATTGCACAAAAATTATGGCTTTTACTACACAAAAATCCGTGTGTATACATATATACTGTATTTATCTATATATGCATATAGCAAGCCTTGAAAGGGTTTTCTGGGAAATACAATTTGTTGCAGAATGATTCAAAAGGGAAACAAACAGGGACGTAGTAGAAGGTTCATGAGATGAATATTAGTTCTTTCTTTTTATTTATATATAATTGGAGGTTGTTTTGAAAACGCCATTGCTCTTCTTCACATAAGCCCTATGTTTGCAGAAGTTGCTGGAAATGTCTATCCATCATAGGGTTTGCTCACGTCAGTGTATAATATCGGAGTGTGCAATTTGAGAAAAACAATTGCATTGCACTCGCAACAATGCTATTCAATTAGGCAGTGTTCATCTGTAAGTTTTTTCTTCACCTGGAATTGGGATGAGGAAAATAATTGCAGCATGCTGCGTATGGTGGCATAAAATGTCTAACACTCACCAATGCAAGTCAATAGGTGTGAGAAGAAAATCCTACAGCACACAGACCATGCACGTGCCATGCAATTTTTGTGCACCCATCTCATAGGAAACCCTTCAGCCGAGTACAGTAAATTCACAGTGTGAACCATCAGAATAGATAGATAGAATAGATAGATGGAAAGATGTGTAAAATGATATAAAATTATTGTAATGTGTGTGTAGTTTTCTGTACTTGTATTTAGCTAATAAATAAGAAAAAAATGGCGTGGGGTCCCAATTTTTCATTAGCCAGCTGAGGGAAATCAGACAGAGGAGAGCTGGCAAGGGGGCAATAAACATGGCACTTCCCAGGCAATTAATATCAGCGAACAGCTGTCTTCTAAGCCTTAACTATTTATTAAAAGTGAGGTACCCCAAAAAAAGTTATGCAGACAACTGCAGCTTTATATTAATAGCCTGGGAAGGGGCCATTCTATTACCCCTCTTCCATACTAATAAAAATCGATGGAGGAAAAAAGGAAATGCGGCACTCACCCAGATGGATTGCAAATCAAAGTCCTTTATTCATCATAACATGACAACGGACGTAGCGAGGAGAGGTGGCTGGAGAGATCGGCGGTGCGGGGAGAAGAAACAGGACTACGATCGTTTCGCGCTTGTGCGCTTCCACGGGTCCAGGTGCACAATTAAAATCGTCATTTCCTTTATAGGGAACTAGACAGCTTAATGTGAGCAGGTGTAAGATTAAAAAAACACAATGGTTTGTGTGCAAAACAACAAAAATTAACAAGCACAAATATAAATCAGCATTATAAGCCACACAACATAAGGGAGCCAGCACGATGATAACTACAATAGTATTGCTACAGGAATATATAACGAGAACGTTACAAAAATATTGTCATGTCCAATTTATCATTGAGACCAATGGGCCCTTGCGCATTGGTCTCCATGATCCAATGTGCCTCGCGCTGTAATATAATTTTTTTGCGGTCACCACCTTTTACTGGACTTTTAACTACCTCCAGACCTGCGAATTGTAGCACATTTGGATTCGCATTGTGGTGATCCCGCATATGTTTAATAAAGCGCGGGCGACCCTTCCCGGACATTATAGAATTGTAGTGCTCGCTAAATCTCGTGACCATAGGGCGTATTGTTTTGCCAATATAATAAAACTGGCATGGGCAGAGGATTAAATAAACGACATATGGAGTTTTGCACGTGATTAAATCTCTAATGGTATGACAAACAGAGCCTATGTGGATCGGATTTTTCAAAAATCTTAAATGGCAGAATTTACAGTTGCCACATTTGTGATTACCCGTAGGTTGATGTTTCATGAGCCAATTATTTTCTATTGTGGGGAGGCGATTTTTAATCAATAAATCCCCTAAATTTCTCGTACGCCTGTACCCAAACCTTGGGCGATTCATGGTCAGAGAAGATAATTCTCTGTCAGATTGCAAAATGTGCCAATTTCTATTAATGGCTGCGTAGATCTCTTTGTCAATCGGACTGTGGGTAAACGTAAATGTGAACCTGTGCTGCTCATTAGAGGAGACGTTTGGTGTTGTTTTACGTCTTTTTAATAAATCGTTTTGAGTTAATTGCGTCACCCTGCGCTCCGCTTTTGCTAAAATATCTGGTGGGTAATTTCTATTTAGGAAATTAGTCTTTAGCTCTGCAATTTGTTGGCCAAATAATTCCTCGTTATTATTGATTTTTCTGTATCGCACCATCTGACTATAGGGTATACTGTTTTTGGTATGGAAAGGGTGGACACTGTTAAAGTGAAGAAGACTATTAGTAGCAGACGATTTTTTATGCACTTTAGTAGTGAGCATGCCATCTAATATCTGAATTTTCACGTCCAAAAAATCTAATTCGTTCCCCCCAAAACAAGCAGTAAATTGCATATTATCGTCATTTATAGTATTGAGATGGGAAACGAAAGAATTAAACACATTTTCCAGACCATCCCAGACAATAAAGATGTCATCCGCGAATCTCAGGTATAGTCGTATAAATTTTAGAAAGGGATTTGTCACGGCCATTATATATTTCTCCTCAAAAACAGCTAAAAATAGATTAGCGAACACGCAAGCGACGGGCGTCCCCATCGCAGTTCCGGTGCGTTGAAGGAACCATTTCTCACCAAACTTGAAGGCATTATGTGATAAAACAAATGCCAAACTCTCCACAATAAACGCAATAAAGTCCCGGTCTTTATCAGTATTCAGCAACACAGTTCTAATAGCCTCAATGCCTTTGTCCTGTGGTATCCTGGTGTATAAACTGACCACGTCATTTGAAGTCAAAGAGAATGTGGGTTGCCAGTCCAATGATTGCAAAGCGATCAAAAAATCTCGTGAGTCTTTAATAAATGATGGTATATTTTGCAGCAGTGGTTTCAGTAGCCAATACAGAAAGTGGGAAAGGGGTTCTGTCAAGGAGCCAATGCCAGCTATTATAGGCCGCCCCGGCGGGCAAGTGGCGTGTTTATGCATCTTTGGTAGACTATACCAGCAGGGTATAATAGGATGGTTGGGAAGTAGTTTTTCAGCTTTATTTTTCAATAAAGTACCCTTGGCTACATATTTATTTAATAAGGTCCTTAATTTCTCTTTAAATTTTTCAGTTGGATTAGAATCAAGAGTGACATAAGTCATTTTATCATTCAATTGAGACATGGCTTCGTTGATGTAATAATTTTTGTCAAGAATAACAAGGTTACCTCCCTTGTCTGCCTTTCTGATGACTACAAAAGGGGTAATGGTGTGCACTCTGGTCAAAAGGATGTGGAGGTGCTGGTAAATCAGACCGTGTGGTCAAGTCAATAGTAGAGGAAAAAAGTACCGCACACTCGAAGTTGATATGATGCAAAAAGGTATAAGCCAAATTTATTAACACAAACAGGATATCAACAGTTGCCACTGTGTTAGTTCGTAGAGTGAAAACCCATAAGCAGCTGTTTGTGACATGATATAAAATGAAAAACAACAAACGAAAAAGGACAAAGATAAAATACCAAAGCATAACAAAAACATATTATGTACAATATATACAGAGCAACCAGAGATAATGACAAGGGTACTCTGAGGAGCAGCGAAAAATCGGTCTATGGTACAGAGGCAATATCTGCAATAACCTGCTTACGGGAAGGATAGTAACGTTTACCTGCACTCTTTTGTTACACATATATAGGGGTGGCAGTGTTGGCAGCCAAGACACAGGTCCTCTAAGGTATAGCCTGTCATTATAACAAAGAATAAACATTTATACAGTGCATGGGCAATAAGACAGCATAGTTCCAATGTGAACAAGGGAAGGAGGGGTTTATGTATATAGGACACGTTTGGTCATGAAGATTAGGAGTCAGTCCCAATGAAATATATTATAATAGGGTAACTGAGGGGCAGTATATGTGGGAACTAATAAGGAGAGATGTTGTGGATACCTTGTAGATTCAATAGTAGTTCCAATAGAATTGGTTAAGGGGTCCTGTTTTGGGTAAACTGCAGCCAAGTAAGGAGTCCTGCAGGAAATATGAATCAGATAAAGAAATATATGCCCCCTATGGAGGCTGGACGTTCAGGTGCATGTATTGAGGGTACCTTAGTGAGGGTCCACTAGCAGCTCCTCTGGCAAGTATAGAAAGGTCCTGTATAGGGTGACTGGCAGTTTCAAGGATTGTCCTATGAACAAGGTATGGTGAATTAGACCAACCAATACTAAGGGAAGGTATGAAGGGAGGGTGCCGAGTAAGGGAGTGGTGGGTCCGTGTACCTGCTCTCTTGCACGTCCGGGGATTAGCGGCGCATCCCGCGCCCAGCTGTATGGTCCTGGGTGGTAGGTAGGGGTATGTCCGCATGTTTTGTATAAATACCGCCGTACCGGAAGTACGCGGTCCCGGACCGGAAGTGACATAGTCACTTGGTCTGTGCGTGCGCACTAGGTGCTAATGGTAAGTAAGGGCAAGAAGATGCCAGTAGAGGGGAGTTATGTCAATGTGTGCGGCCGCAAGGAGATTGTATAGGAGCTGAATAGGACCCACTTCTCAGTGTAGAACGGGGGCGGAGCCACAAGACAATGGAGGGATGAATGGCACGCAAGGAGATTGTATAGGAGCTGAATAGGACCCACTTCTCAGTGTAGAACGGGGGCAGAGCCACAAGACAATGGAGGGTTGAATGGCACATATCTGTTTATGGACACTGTTGTGTAGAGGAATAATATATAGAAAATATAAAAGAAATGGTTCTGAAAAAAAGGACAAAAATAGTTGTAAAGAATAGGGATTTTTTATAAATAAGGAAAAAATAATAGAGAAAATTAATAATAATAAAAAATGAAAATGAAATAATGAAAAATAAAATAATAATAAAAAATAAAAAATGAAAAATGAAAAATGAAAAATAATGAAAAAATCAAAAAATGAAAATAAACTGGGGCAAAAATAAAGGGTACTGACTATATGGAACTCACCTACTGAGCAGAGGGTTCAACGTGTCTGGAAGGCAAAAAGGTAAAAGTTAGTGTATTATTGCAGCAGCCAGTCTATTTCCCTATTGAGACCCCTGGGGGATAGGGTCTCAAGTTTATGAATCCAGAACGTCTCCCTTAGTTTCAATTGCTTAATGTGGTTGCCACCTCTCCTGGGTCTAGGAACTTGTTCGATTATCTGGTACTTGAGTTGTGCCACCGTGTGTTTGTGCTTTGCAAAATGATCAGAAAGGGGTAGCCAGGTTTTATTGCAGCGGATGGTGGATTTGTGGCTCGCAATTCGGTCTTTTATGTGCTGTGTAGTTTCGCCTACATATAACAGGCCACAAGGGCACTTGATGACGTAGATGACAAAATTGGAATTGCATGTGTAGAAGCCACGGATGGGATATGATTTACCTGTTCTGGGGTGTGTCACGTTGTCAGATTTAATGATATTGGAACAAGAGGCGCAACTGAGACAAGGAAATGTTCCGTGGCGCTGTGGGGCCAGTGTGTTCTGATCAGTGATGGGGCGTAGGCTACCGATGTCAGCCCGGACAAGTCTATCCCTGAGATTGGGAGCCCTCCTGTTGCACATAAGGGGTGGCGTAGAAAAGCTAGCTATACTGGGGTAGGCTCTTGCCAAAAGGGACCAATGTTTTTTGATAACCATCTCCACTTTGGGCATAAAGGGGTGGAAGGTATGTACAAACGGGACCCGATTCACATTGGTCTGTCCCTGAGGTGGCGAGACTGGCTGGAGAGCACATGCCCTCTCCTGGTTGAGTAGGCGTTGAGGGTAATGCCTATCCCTGAATTTGTTAGACATTCCATCTAGGCGCGTATGGAGTAGGTCAGGGTCCGATACGATCCTTGCTACCCTTGTGAATTGGGATCGAGGGAGGCTGTTACGTGTGGTCCTTGGGTGGCAACTGGAATAGTGGAGAAGACTATTGCAGTCAGTTGGTTTGGAGTAAAGGTCTGTTGAAAGCCGACCCTGTGCGTCTTTGTGTATAAGGGTGTCTAGAAAGGGAATCTGGTTGGGATCATATTGAATAGTGAATTGCAATTCCGGATAGATGGAATTCAAGGTTTGGTGAAATGCCTGAAGTATGTCAGGTGGTCCAGTCCAGATAAGGAAAATGTCATCTATGTAACGAAGATAACAGCCTACATATTGGTCGTATCGGTCATCTGTATATATGAAATCCTCCTCAAAGGCATTCATATAAGCATTGGCGTAAGCAGGCGCAACGTTAGAGCCCATTGCAGTGCCACGGCACTGTACATTGTAAGTGTCTTCATACAAAAAGTAATTCTCGTATAGGACCAGTCTCAATAAGTCTAGGCAGAGGTGTACAAAGGCAGGGGATTTGCCCGAGCCCTCTAGTAGTCGTTTGGTCGCTGTAATGCCTTTTACATGGGTAATGGATGTATATAGACTATTGACGTCCATGGTGACTAAGAGGCTGTCTGGAGGAACATCCACCTGTCGTCGTATTACGTTTAGAAAGTGTCCCGTATCTAATATAAAGGATTTGGTAGTTCTGATAAGTGGCGTCAGAATTTTTTCTAGGTAAATAGATAAGGGTGAAAGGATAGACTCGGTGGATGCCACTATGGGGCGACCGGGGGGATTGTTCAGTGATTTGTGAATTTTTGGAAGGATATAGAAGACTGGAGTGATGGGGTGTGGTTTAGTAAGGAATTTAGCTGTCTGTTGATCAATTGTGCCATTGTTGATGTGAATATTAATAGTGGACTGGATTTTTTTGCGGATCTCAAAGATGGGGTCTCTAGGAATAATACTATATGTACTAGTGTCTGACACTTGACGTAGTATTTCAGAGGAATATAATGAGCGATCCATTATAACTAAAGCCCCACCCTTATCCGCTGGTTTGACAACAATAGTCTTGTTGTCTTGTAATGACAAAAGTGCCTGTCTCTCTGAAGATGTCAGATTGGAGCGTGTGGGGAAGAGACCTAGACGGTGTTGGTGGGATAGATCTTTTACATCCTTATCCACAAAAGAAATAAACGTTTCTACAGGATGGAACGTCTGGGGTGGGTTAAAAGAACTAGGGTTCCTTAATCCCAATGTTGAAAGGGGGATCTCCGCAACAGAGACGTCCCCGTTAGGAGACACTCTGTTCTCGGAGCCTCCCGCCAGAGTCCCAAAGTGAGTTTTAAGTCTCACGAGACGATAGAATCTTTGCAAGTCCCTTTCCAGCTGGAAGCTGTCCCAGATGGGGGTAGGGCAGAACGATAGTCCTTTCTGTAACAGGTCGAGTTCAGCAGGGGAGAGCGTATAACCTGAAATGTTGATAACTAGGTTAGTTGTCCTACCTGTGACCGGGTTGTCATTTTTTCTCGATCTTCTTGTCGGTCTGTACGCTGATGTCCTCCCCTGCGGCCTTTGGATAAAAAACGAGGTCTGTGGGAACCCGTGGATGAGTCGCTTTCCGTACTGAAAGAACCTGTCTTGCGTTGATATGGACGGCGCCACGGGTTGTTGCCTGCAGAGTCACTCCATTTATATACTCTATTGTGTGAATAATCGTCGTTGTCCCGTTGAAACTTTTGCCGTTTCTTCTCCTCCAGGAATTTTTGGTGGTCAGCTAGCACTTTGTCCGTCTTGTCCTTTAAATTGGTCCAGTCCGTAGATGTTAATGTAGAGGATAGTTGTGTTTCAATCGCTCTGATGTTGTCCTTTGTTTCTGTGATGGCCTTCTGTAGGAATTCAATAGTCAAGATAATTATGTCCAATGAGCACTTATTTAGTTTTCTTTTATATTTATCACAATAGTCTGGATCTTCAGAAAAAAGGGTTGAGCGCAGGTTGCACCTGAGGCCTCTCGGGATTTTGCCCTGTTTATGATATTCTGCCAAAGTAATGCAGTGTAGGTCATATGAGACCAATTTTCGGCGCTCCTTCTCGTAATCCCTCGTCTTTAGCTCATGAGGAGGGGTTTTCAAGAATTCACTGGAATTAGAAACTTGCGATAGGATATTGGAACTGGTCGCGGCGTCGTATGCGAAGATGTCTGACGTCATCTGGTAGACTGGTGCTACACCAAGCAAAAAATCACTATAAAAGGGGTAATGGTGTGCACTCTGGTCAAAAGGATGTGGAGGTGCTGGTAAATCAGACCGTGTGGTCAAGTCAATAGTAGAGGAAAAAAGTACCGCACACTCGAAGTTGATATGATGCAAAAAGGTATAAGCCAAATTTATTAACACAAACAGGATATCAACAGTTGCCACTGTGCCACTGACAACGTGACACACCCCAGAACAGGTAAATCATATCCCATCCGTGGCTTCTACACATGCAATTCCAATTTTGTCATCTACGTCATCAAGTGCCCTTGTGGCCTGTTATATGTAGGCGAAACTACACAGCACATAAAAGACCGAATTGCGAGCCACAAATCCACCATCCGCTGCAATAAAACCTGGCTACCCCTTCCTGATCATTTTGCAAAGCACAAACACACGGTGGCACAACTCAAGTACCAGATAATCGAACAAGTTCCTAGACCCAGGAGAGGTGGCAACCACATTAAGCAATTGAAACTAAGGGAGACGTTCTGGATTCATAAACTTGAGACCCTATCCCCCAGGGGTCTCAATAGGGAAATAGACTGGCTGCTGCAATAATACACTAACTTTTACCTTTTTGCCTTCCAGACACGTTGAACCCTCTGCTCAGTAGGTGAGTTCCATATAGTCAGTACCCTTTATTTTTGCCCCAGTTTATTTTCATTTTTTGATTTTTTCATTATTTTTCATTTTTCATTTTTTATTTTTTATTATTATTTTATTTTTCATTATTTCATTTTCATTTTTTATTATTATTAATTTTCTCTATTATTTTTTCCTTATTTATAAAAAATCCCTATTCTTTACAACTATTTTTGTCCTTTTTTTCAGAACCATTTCTTTTATATTTTCTATATATTATTCCTCTACACAACAGTGTCCATAAACAGATATGTGCCATTCAACCCTCCATTGTCTTGTGGCTCCGCCCCCGTTCTACACTGAGAAGTGGGTCCTATTCAGCTCCTATACAATCTCCTTGCGTGCCATTCATCCCTCCATTGTCTTGTGGCTCCGCCCCCGTTCTACACTGAGAAGTGGGTCCTATTCAGCTCCTATACAATCTCCTTGCGGCCGCACACATTGACATAACTCCCCTCTACTGGCATCTTCTTGCCCTTACTTACCATTAGCACCTAGTGCGCACGCACAGACCAAGTGACTATGTCACTTCCGGTCCGGGACCGCGTACTTCCGGTATGGCGGTATTTATACAAAACATGCGGACATACCCCTACCTACCACCCAGGACCATACAGCTGGGCGCGGGATGCGCCGCTAATCCCCGGACGTGCAAGAGAGCAGGTACACGGACCCACCACTCCCTTACTCGGCACCCTCCCTTCATACCTTCCCTTAGTATTGGTTGGTCTAATTCACCATACCTTGTTCATAGGACAATCCTTGAAACTGCCAGTCACCCTATACAGGACCTTTCTATACTTGCCAGAGGAGCTGCTAGTGGACCCTCACTAAGGTACCCTCAATACATGCACCTGAACGTCCAGCCTCCATAGGGGGCATATATTTCTTTATCTGATTCATATTTCCTGCAGGACTCCTTACTTGGCTGCAGTTTACCCAAAACAGGACCCCTTAACCAATTCTATTGGAACTACTATTGAATCTACAAGGTATCCACAACATCTCTCCTTATTAGTTCCCACATATACTGCCCCTCAGTTACCCTATTATAATATATTTCATTGGGACTGACTCCTAATCTTCATGACCAAACGTGTCCTATATACATAAACCCCTCCTTCCCTTGTTCACATTGGAACTATGCTGTCTTATTGCCCATGCACTGTATAAATGTTTATTCTTTGTTATAATGACAGGCTATACCTTAGAGGACCTGTGTCTTGGCTGCCAACACTGCCACCCCTATATATGTGTAACAAAAGAGTGCAGGTAAACGTTACTATCCTTCCCGTAAGCAGGTTATTGCAGATATTGCCTCTGTACCATAGACCGATTTTTCGCTGCTCCTCAGAGTACCCTTGTCATTATCTCTGGTTGCTCTGTATATATTGTACATAATATGTTTTTGTTATGCTTTGGTATTTTATCTTTGTCCTTTTTCGTTTGTTGTTTTTCATTTTATATCATGTTACAAACAGCTGCTTATGGGTTTTCACTCTACGAACTAACACAGTGGCAACTGTTGATATCCTGTTTGTGTTAATAAATTTGGCTTATACCTTTTTGCATCATATCAACTTCGAGTGTGCGGTACTTTTTTCCTCTACTTTCTGATGACTACGTCATCCCACCGCTGCATTTCACGTATAGCCTTTTCCTCCTCATCAGTTAGATTCTTCCTAGGTTTGCGATATAGGATGGCCTCTACATCTTTTACCACAAGATCTTGGAATAAGTCGATCGCGTTACCTGGAGAAACGGGCGGCATAAATGTAGACCGTGTACCACCTGAAAAAGGTCTAAAATTGGTATCTTTATTAATCATTACATTATATTCCTCAGTTTCTTGTGGTGGATCACTAAGATGAGCTAATAGCCAAGCATCTTCAATATCGTGGGGTTCAGCTGGAGGAAAAGCCATAAATCCCAGGTTGCCGATGGCGATGGGAATTTCTGTAGATGTAACGTCAGGCACAGCGGCCTGGTTTTTTCTATTAGAGAAATGTTTTTGTAAGTGTAATTTTCGCGTCGCTTTAAAGAGGTCGATTTTAAAGTCCGTAAGGTTAAATTCATCTGGCATACAAAAATTCAAACCTAAAGATAGCACCCTTTTTTGTGCCGGAGATAAACTTTTACTGGACAAGTTTATTATTTGGAGTTCATTAGCCCTTACTTCCTCCAGGAGACCTGCTTGCGTTTTTTCTGTGTACTTTTTTTGGCCCCCCCGTCGGGTCTTTTTTCTAAAGGGCTGATACTCTTTGATGGTACATTAGTCGGCGTTGCGTTCTCCACTGGTTCCTCAATGCCACTGGAATCTGACTCGGTCACCCATCCATCTCTTTGTGACCTGCGTCTGTTGAATTTCCTGGAGGGATATTGTTTTTGGAAGTTTTTTCTCTTATTGTTGTTCCAGGAAAAAATATGTCCCGTGGCAAAATCGTTTTTATCCCTTAAAAATTTGTCTTTTTTCTTTTGTTTCGTTTCCATCTGAATTAATACGAGTTTTTTCTCCAATTTTTTCAAAAACAATTTATTTTGGTTCTCCGAGACTCGTGAAGTAAGCTCGTCCTTTGCTTTATCTAGCTGTTCGCAAAGGACGGTATGTTCTTTTTCGTTCTGTGCAATAACTAATGTCAACAAATTGCGTGAGCATTGTAGATGAATTTCTTCCCAAGCACTCTGGAAGGAGGGATCGTCCAAAAATTGGGAAATCTCCTTGTAAACCCGGAGTCCTCTTGGGACTCGTCCACATTCGACATAGGATTTTAGAGATATGATTGTCCAATATAGTCTAATTTCTCTCTCTGCCAGAGAATAAATTTTAGTTTCTAATGCCTTTGTGCTTATTAAAAGTAAATCTTCTTTATGGTTGCAATCCATAAAGAACTCCTCCGCACCCTCTCGACCAGCCAGTAAACCACACTCCATGGACGTGCTAGGGTCCGAATCCATACCGTCTTCATGGCTGCTGTCCATTATATATAGGATGTGAAGCGTAACACACCTCTTCTAAACCCAGCTGCCCACCTGTGCTCAGTTCAAAAAGGTGGATAAATCCAAAGCATAAAAATCAAAAAGCACAAAATATGAACGGCACTAGGTGTTGGCGCAGCAGATGGTATAACCGCAGCCTGGGGATTCCACTGCAAGACTTCTGTTATGACCCCAATGGCAGAGGGTCTCAGAAATAATTACCAAGTCTGCAAACACAAAAAAACAGCTCATAGGACAGTGGTAACTGGGCTGACCGTATAACTAATCCTAGCACCACAAATAGCAGCAGCCGGGGAACGTGCCTACGTTGGTTCTAGACGTCTCGCGCCAGCCGTAGAACTAACTAACCCTAGAAGGGAAAAGATAGACCTTTCTTGCTTTATACGGTCAGCAAAAACCCTATCAAAATTTCCACGCTGGATATACAAGAACCCCCGAACCGTCTAACGGCCCGGGGGGAGGATACCAGCCCCCTAGAGCTTCCAGCAAAATCAGGAATCACATTTAGTACAAGCTGGACAAATAAATAAGAGCAATGCAAATAACCAAAAAACAAGGAAGCAGGACTTAGCTTAATTTTGCAAGATCCAGGACCAGCAGACAGGAGCAAACAGAAAGGAACTGATTACAACGATGCCAGGCACCAGACTGAGAATTCAGGAAGTTTATATAGCAACACCCCTGGACTAACGACCCAGGTGGGTGCCAAACTAGGGAAAGACAATCCCAGAGTCATATCACTAGTGACCACAAGAGGGAGCCAAAAAAGTCAAATTCACAACAGTACCTCCCCTTTAAGGAGGGGTCACCGAACCCTCACTAAGACCACCAGGGCGATCAGGATGAGCAGCGTGAAAGGCACGAACTAAATCGGCCGCATGCACATCAGAGGCAACCACCCAGGAATTATCCTCCTGACCATAGCCCTTCCACTTGACCAGATACTGAAGCCTCCGCCTGGAGAGACGAGAATCCAAGATCTTCTCCACCACGTACTCCAACTCGCCCTCAACCAACACCGGAGCAGGAGGCTCAACAGAAGGAACCACAGGTACTATGTACCGCCACAACAAAGACCTATGGAACACGTTGTGAATGGCAAACGACACAGGAAGATCCAAGCGAAAGCACACGGGATTAAGGATTTCCAATATCTTGTAAGGACCGATGAAGCGAGGCTTAAATTTAGGAGAGGAGACCTTCATAGGAACAAATCGAGAAGACAGCCATACCAAATCCCCAACACGAAGTCGGGGGCCCACACCGCGGCGGCGGTTGGCAAAATGCTGAGCCTTCTCCTGTGACAACTTTAAGTTGTCCACCACATGATTCCAAATCTGCTGCAACCTATCCACCACAGAATCTACCCCAGGACAGTCAGAAGGCTCCACATGTCCCGAGGAAAAACGAGGATGAAAACCAGAGTTGCAGAAAAATGGCGAAACCAAAGTAGCGGAACTAGCCCGATTATTAAGGGCAAACTCAGCCAACGGCAAGAAGGTCACCCAATCATCCTGATCTGCAGAAACAAAACACCTCAAATAAGCCTCCAGAGTCTGATTAGTTCGCTCCATTTGTCCATTAGTCTGAGGATGAAAGGCAGACGAAAACGACAAATCAATGCCCATCTTAGCACAGAAGGATTGCCAGAACCTGGAAACAAACTGGGATCCTCTATCAGACACGATATTCTCAGGAATGCCGTGTAAATGAACCACATTCTGAAAGAACAAAGGAACCAGATCGGAAGAGGAAGGCAGCTTAGGCAAAGATACCAAATGGACCATCTTGGAAAAGCGATCACATACCACCCAGATGACAGACATGCCCTGAGACACCGGAAGATCTGAAATGAAATCCATGGAAATGTGTGTCCAAGGCCTCTTCGGGACAGGCAAGGGCAAGAGCAACCCGCTGGCACGAGAACAGCAAGGCTTAGCTCGAGCACAAGTCCCACAGGACTGCACAAATGACCTCACATCCTGTGACAAAGAAGGCCACCAAAAGGACCTAGCCACCAAATCTCTGGTGCCAAAAATTCCCGGATGCCCTGCCAACACCGAGGAATGAACCTCGGAAATGACTCTGCTGGTCCACTTATCAGGAACAAACAGTCTGTCAGGTGGACAAGAGTCAGCCTGAAATCTCTGCAACACACGTCGCAAATCCGGAGAAATGGCTGACAAGATTACTCCCTCTTTAAGAATACCAACAGGTTCTGCGACTCCAGGAGAGTCAGGCACAAAGCTCCTTGAAAGAGCATCAGCCTTCACATTCTTTGAACCTGGTAAATACGAGACCACAAAGTCAAAACGGGAGAAAAACAATGACCAACGGGCCTGTCTAGGATTCAGGCGTTTAGCAGACTCGAGATACATCAGATTTTTGTGATCAGTCAAGACCACCACACGATGCTTAGCACCCTCGAGCCAATGACGCCACTCCTCAAATGCCCACTTCATGGCCAACAACTCCCGATTGCCAACATCATAATTCCGCTCAGCGGGCGAAAACTTCCTAGAGAAAAAAGCACATGGTCTCATTACAGAGCAACCAGGGCCTCTCTGCGACAAAACGGCCCCTGCCCCAATCTCAGAAGCATCCACTTCAACCTGAAAGGGAAGTGAGACATCAGGCTGGCACAAAACAGGCGCCGAAGTAAACCGGCGCTTCAACTCTTGGAAAGCTTCCACGGCTGCAGGAGCCCAGTTAGCAACATCAGAACCTTTCTTGGTCATATCCGTCAAAGGTTTAACAACGCTAGAAAAATTAGCGATAAAATGACGGTAGAAGTTAGCAAAACCCAAGAACTTCTGAAGACTCTTAACTGACGTGGGTTGAGTCCAATCATGAATAGCTCGGACCTTGACTGGGTCCATCTCCACCGCAGAAGGGGAAAAAATAAAACCCAAAAAGGGAACCTTCTGTACTCCAAAGAGACACTTTGAGCCCTTAACAAACAAAGCATTCTCACGCAAAACCTGAAACACCATCCTGACCTGCTCTACATGCGAGTCCCAATCATCAGAAAAAAACAGAATATCATCCAGATAAACAATCATAAATTTATCCAGATACTTCCGGAAAATATCATGCATAAAGGACTGAAACACTGAAGGAGCATTAGAGAGCCCAAAAGGCATCACCAAGTACTCAAAATGACCTTCGGGCGTATTAAATGCAGTTTTCCATTCAACTCCTTGCTTAATGCGCACAAGGTTGTACGCACCACGAAGATCTATCTTGGTGAACCACTTGGCACCTTTAATCCGGGCAAACAAGTCCGACAACAGAGGCAAAGGATACTGAAATTTAACAGTGATTTTATTCAGAAGCCGATAGTCAATACAAGGTCTCAAAGATCCATCCTTCTTGGCCACAAAAAAGAATCCCGCACCAAGAGGGGAAGAGGATGGACGGATATGCCCCTTCTCCAGAGATTCCTTGATATACGAACGCATTGCGGTATGCTCAGGTACAGACAGATTAAATAATCTTCCCTTAGGAAATTTACTACCTGGAATCAAATCTATAGCGCAGTCACAGTCCCTATGAGGAGGGAGAGCACTGGACCTGGACTCGCTGAATACATCCTGATAATCAGACAAATACTCAGGAACTTCCGAAGGAGTAGAGGAAGCAATAGACACCGGGGGGGGGGAATCACCATGAATTCCTTGACAGCCCAAACTTGACACAGACATTGCCTTCCAATCCAAGACTGGATTATGGGTCTGTAACCATGGCAGACCCAAAACGACCAAATCATGCATTTTATGCAGCACAAGAAAACGAATCACCTCCCAATGTTCAGGAGTCATGCACATGGTTACCTGTGTCCAAAACTGCGGTTTATTTTCCGCCAATGGCGTAGCATCAATACCTCTAAGAGGGATAGGATAGGCAAATGACAGATCCATAAGACTCAGGGCAGCACCTGAATCCACAAACGCCATAACAGGGTAGGAGGACAATGAGCAAATTAAAGTCACAGACAAAATAAATTTAGGTTGCAAATTACCAATGGCGACAGGACTAACAACCCTTGTTAGGCGTTTAGAGCATGCTGATATAACATGTGTAGAATCACCACAGTAAAAACACAACCCATTCTGACGTCTATGATTTTTCCGTTCATTTCTAGTCTGAATTCTACCACATTGCATTAAATCAGGTGTTTGTTCAGACAACACCACCAGAGGATTAGCGGCTTTGCGCTCCCGCAAACGCCGGTCAATTTGAATAGCCAGCGCCATGGAATCATTCAGACTTGTAGGAATGGAGAAACCCGCCATCACATTCTTAATGGCTTCTGAAAGGCCATTTCTGAAATTAGCGACCAGAGCACACTCATTCCACTGAGTAAGCACGGACCATTTCCGAAATTTTTGGCAATACACTTCAGCTTCATCCTGGCCCTGAGAAATAGCCAGCAAGGCTTTTTCTGCCTGAATTTCAAGATTGGGTTCCTCGTAAAGCAATCCGAGCGCCAGAAAAAACGCATCAATATTTGCCAATGCCGGATCTCCTGGCGCTAGCGAGAAAGCCCAATCCTGAGGGTCGCCCCGCAAAAAAGAGATAACAATTTTAACTTGCTGAGCTGAGTCTCCAGATGAACGGGGTCTCAGAGACAGAAACAATTTACAATTATTCCTGAAATTCCTAAACTTAAATCGGTCTCCAGAGAACAGTTCAGGAATAGGTATTTTAGGTTCAGACATAGGACTACTAGTAACAAAATCTTGTATGCCCTGCACACGAGCAGCAAGCTGATCTACACTTGTAATCAAGGTCTGGACATTCATGTCTGCAGCAAGCACAAGCCACTCAGAGGTAAAGGGGAGGAAGAAGGAAAAAAACAAAAACTCATAACATAAGGGAGCCAGCATGATGATAACGCAAGGGCCTATTGGTCTCAATGATAAATTGGACATGACAATATTTTTGTAATGTTCTCGTTATATATTCCTGTAGCAATGCTATTGTAGTTATCATCGTGCTGGCTCCCTTATGTTGTGTGGCTTATAAAGCTGATTTATATTTGTGCTTGTTAATTTTTGTTTTTTGCACACAAACCATTGTGTTTTTTTAATCTTACACCTGCTCACATTAAGCTGTCTAGTTCCCTATAAAGGAAATGACGATTTTAATTGTGCACCTGGACCCGTGGAAGCGCACAAGCGCGAAACGATCGTAGTCCTGTTTCTTCTCCCCGCACCGCCGATCTCTCCAGCCACCTCTCCTCGCTACGTCCGTTGTCATGTTATGATGAATAAAGGACTTTGATTTGCAATCCATCTGGGTGAGTGCCGCATTTCCTTTTTTCCTCCATCGATTTTTATTCTTTGCTTTTTATGCTGAGCACCACCCGAATATTGCAGATTATACACGTGCTATAGGAGTCTTGCAGTGGAATCCCCAGGCTGCGGTTATACCACCTGCTGCGCCAACACCTAGTGCCGTTCATATTTTGTGCTCTTCCATACTAATAACACCAGTCCTCAGGCTTACTAGAAATAGTCTATCCATTAGATATGCCAATTCTGGAAATTAGCCTCAACTCTACCTGCTTGCCCTGGTGCACTAAAAAGTGCGGTAATGCTTTTGGAGTTTATGTCAGTTGACATGAAGCTCAGGGGTTAGCAATGGAGTAGTGTCTATTACACCCCCAGTACTAATTCCATAAGTGTAAAGCAAAAATCACACAGAGAAAAGTCCATTACCTGTTAAAAGTATACCCCGACCCTCTATTTATAACCTTTAACAAATCAAATACTCCAAAGGGGTCCAATGTAAATCCATCGCAAGTCCCATGACAATCTCCAACTCTGTTACATTCGTATGATATGTTGAGCAGTGACTTGAGTAATACAACTCTAATGGATGCACCATTTCTGAGGCAGTTGAGGACTGGTGTTATTAGTCTGGAAGGGGGCCAATATCCATGGCTCCTGTATTTGTTGCATGAAACACACACTCACTGTAGTACATAACTCGGTCGAGTGTTATGTGTTATTTTATTAGCACTCTGACCAATGATATTCTATGGGGCAGTGCAGATTTGTTTTTTCTCATGCTGATTTGCTAATTAGGTGACATGCATCCATACAAGTCTATGGTTGCACGAAAACCATCGGACTGCACTCGGATGTCATTGTAGTGCAGTCCAGTTTCTGCAGACTGAGACAATGGAGAACATGGAGAAATTAAGTTTAGCGCTGTGGTTTTGATGCTGCATATTCATTCAGCGGCAAAACTGCAGCGGCCAGATGTTACAGCATCGTGGATGGAATTTCTAGAAATCCCATATCAGCTATGCATGTGCACCTGCAGATCACACGTGGACACTGACATGCGGTGCATCTTTCAGGGCCACAGCATGTCAATGTCTCTTGCGGAGATGCTAAGTGAATGAGATTTCTGAAATCTAGTGCACATGATTTATATTTTTTCCTTGCAGATTTGAACCTTCAAAGCATTTTTCCAATTCTGCAGCATGACAATTATTTCAGTATTTTTACAGAATTTATCACTCATTCAAATGTACAGTACGGGGGAAAAAAACTCATGTAAAAACACATAAAGACGCACACAAAATACAGAAAAAAATCACATATTTTATGCATCAGTTTCTTGAGAACAATCAGCTGCAAGTACTAAATCAATACTAAAAATACTAAAATCAGCTGAAAAAAATAAATGTGTTTACATTCTTATATGGATTTGTTACAATAACTCAGATTCCTGTCAATATTGTACAGAATACAGAAAGTGTTAGGAAACTTTCCTGACTACAATTTTTTTAATATTAGATTCTGTATATTGATTATTATAGCTTTTTTTTGCCAGTCTTCTATGCTAATCAGGTGTCTTATTAGCTCTTAAATAGCAGTCCTGGCCTCTAGATTATGGCACAAACAGTGATTATTCACAATGTACAGTAAATTGGTATGTTATAGCACTAGGTGATTTTATATCACCTTTATGACATAGATAATATTTCATATTAGAGATAGAGATGTTTGAGATAGCTACACAGATACAAATGGATGAAACTGATAAAGAGGCTAACAAAAGAGATACATACAACTCGTCCAACTAGCTAGCTATCTCACTTTTTATTCAGCCAGCCTATGATATTATTTTGAGATATGTAAAATTGAATTTTTCCAAGCAAAAAGTCAATAGCAGAATCGAACAGCTGTTTTACCGAGAAAATCTACTGCAGTATGTGAAGATAGGATCAGGTTGGTCACTCTGAAAATAAATTGCAACAATGGCACATATTGTGTGTGAACAGGGCTATGTATCTCTTCAGTTTTCCACTAATTTCAGATGAGTGTCATCAGAAACCAAAAATCAAACTATAGTATATAATGCTATATAGTATGTATATATATCATCTAATGGGTAAGGGAAGATCCATCACTTACTCTATCTATATGGCAAGCATATGCCATGTTGTCATCAATACCTCTAGATGGCATGAGTCTCATCCTAAGAATCCACCTGCATTTTTTTCTAAGTGTTGTCCTTTCTTCCGATATAGCCTGTGTCGTCACAAATTCTCCTTTTTAGCCGCCAAGTGGTTTTGCTTTAGTCTACTGTAGGCTTACAAATTTCTTGGGTCACTCACTTGTGCCTTTCTATTCAATGCATTGTGTCTTTCAGTTGGCAGAGTCTTGTATTTGCTCCTTTAAATTTTTCCAGTGGAGACACTAATAAAAAACATAGCTTATTTTTATCAGCCTTCACGGCAATCAATGTAGCACTCAGAAGTGCTTATCATTTAAGATACAACATCTGGTGCTCTCAATGAATATGAAGGGGTTTCCTAATGTATTTTTAAGCTGATGAGCATGAAGCTACCCTACTAAAAGAAAGCATGCTTACCATAGCGATCTACCCCTCACTCGAGCTCTGTTGTCTTGGAGTTCTTCAGTTGACCTGAATTGATGACTTTATGACGAACAGTGACCTTAAGGGTGGAAACCATTGGAGCAATAGTGCTGCACTAGATTGCAATGGTAAATATTAGTGATAAGCGAGTGTACTTATTGCTTGGGTTTTCTGTTGTGAATTAGACTTTTTTGGCTCCCTCTTGTGGTCACTAGTGATATGACTCTGGGATTGTCTTTCCTCAGTTTGGCACCCCCCTGGGTTGTTAGTCCAGGGGTGTTGCTATATAAACTTCCTGAATTCTCAGTCTGGTGCCTGGCATCGTTGTAATCAGTTCCTTTCTGTTTGCTCCTGTCTGCTGGTCCTGGATCTTGCAAAAATTAAGCTAAGTCCTGCTTCTTGGTTTTTTGGTTATTTGCATTGCTCTTATTTTTTTGTCCAGCTTGTACTAAATGTGATTCATGATTTTTGCTGGAAGCTCTAGGGGGCTGGTATTCTCCCCCCGGGCCGTTAGACGGTTCGGGGGTTCTTGAATATCCAGCGTGGAAATTTTGATAGGGTTTTTGCTGACCGTATAAGTCATCTTACTATATTCTGCTATTAGTCAGTGGGCCTCTCTTTGCTAAATATCTAGTTCATTCTTACGTTTGTCTTTTCTTCTTACCTCACCGTTATTATTTGTCGGGGGCTTGTATCCAACTTTTGGGGTCTTTTCTCTGGAGGCAAGAAAGGTCTATCTTTTCCCTTCTAGGGTTAGTTAGTTCTCCGGCTGGCGCGAGACGTCTGGAACCAACGTAGGCATGTTCCCCGGCTGCTGCTATTTGTGGTGCTAGGATTAGATATACAGTCAGCCCAGTTACCACTGCCCTATGAGCTGGTTTTTTGTGTTTGCAGACTTGGTATTCACTTTTGAGACCCTCTGCCATTGGGGTCATAACAGTATGCCAGGCCAAAGTTGAATGTTTAATGCATTGCAGAAGTGGGATAATAAGAAAGGAAATTCTGAGTTGTTTTTTTTTTTTTCCTCTCTTTCTTCCTCCCCTTTACCTCTGAGTGGCTTGAGCTTGCTGCAGACATGAATGTCAAGACCTTGATTACAAGTGTAGATCAGCTTGCTGCTCGTGTGCAGGGCATACAAGATTTTGTTACCAGTAGTCCAATGTCTGAACCTAAAATACCTATTCCTGAACTGTTCTCTGGAGACCGATTTAAGTTTAGGAGTTTCAGGAATAATTGTAAATTGTTTCAATCTCTGAGACCCCGTTCATCTGGAGACTCAGCTCAGCAAGTTAAAATTGTTATCTCTTTCTTACGGGGCGACCCTCAGGATTGGGCTTTCTCGCTAGCGCCAGGAGATCCGGCATTGGCAAATATTGATGCATTTTTTCTGGCGCTCGGATTGCTTTACGAGGAACCCAATCTTGAAATTCAGGCAGAAAAAGCCTTGCTGGCTATTTCTCAGGGCCAGGATGAAGCTGAAGTGTATTGCCAAAAATTTCGGAAATGGTTCGTGCTTACTCAGTGGAATGAGTGTGCTCTGGCCGCAAATTTCAGAAATGGCCTTTCTGAAGCCATTAAGAATGTGATGGTGGGTTTCCCCATTCCTACAAGTCTGAATGATTCCATGGCGCTGGCTATTCAAATTGACCGGCGTTTGCGGGAGCGCAAAGCCGCTAATCCTCTGGTGGTGTTGTCTGAACAAACACCTGATTTAATGCAATGTGGTAGAATTCAGACTAGAAATGAACGGAAAAATCATAGACGTCAGAATGGGTTGTGTTTTTACTGTGGTGATTCTACACATGTTATATCAGCATGCTCTAAACGCCTAATAAGGGTTGTTAGTCCTGTCGCCATTGGTAATTTGCAACCTAAATTTATTTTGTCTGTGACTTTAATTTGCTCATTGTCCTCCTACCCTGTTATGGCGTTTGTGGATTCAGGTGCTGCCCTGAGTCTTATGGATCTGTCATTTGCCAAGCGCTGTGGTTTTGTTCTTGAGCCGTTGGTAAATCCTATCCCTCTTAGAGGTATTGATGCTACGCCATTGGCGGAAAATAAACTGCAGTTTTGGACACAGGTAACCATGTGCATGACTCCTGAACATCGGGAGGTGATTCGTTTTCTTGTTCTGCATAAAATGCATGATTTGGTCGTTTTGGGTCTGCCATGGTTACAGACCCATAATCCAGTCTTGGATTGGAAGGCAATGTCTGTGTCAAGTTGGGGCTGTCAGGGAATTCATGGTGATTCCCCCCCCCCCCGGTGTCTATTGCTTCCTCTACTCCTTCGGAAGTTCCTGAGTATTTGTCTGATTATCAGGATGTATTCAGCGAGTCCAGGTCCAGTGCTCTGCCTCCTCATAGGGACTGTGACTGCGCTATAGATTTGATTCCAGGTAGTAAATTTCCTAAGGGAAGATTATTTAATCTGTCTGTACCTGAGCATACCGCAATGCGTTCGTATATCAAGGAATCTCTGGAGAAGGGGCATATCCGTCCATCCTCTTCCCCTCTTGGTGCGGGATTCTTTTTTGTGGCCAAGAAGGACGGATCTTTGAGACCTTGTATTGACTATCGGCTTCTGAATAAAATCACTGTTAAATTTCAGTATCCTTTGCCTCTGTTGTCGGACTTGTTTGCCCGGATTAAAGGTGCCAAGTGGTTCACCAAGATAGATCTTCGTGGTGCGTACAACCTTGTGCGCATTAAGCAAGGAGATGAATGGAAAACTGCATTTAATAGGCCCGAAGGTCATTTTGAGTACTTGGTGATGCCTTTTGGGCTCTCTAATGCTCCTTCAGTGTTTCAGTCCTTTATGCATGATATTTTCCGGAAGTATCTGGATAAATTTATGATTGTTTATCTGGATGATATTCTGGTTTTTCTGATGATTGGGACTCGCATGTAGAGCAGGTCAGGATGGTGTTTCAGGTTTTGCGTGAGAATGCTTTGTTTGTTAAGGGCTCAAAATGTCTCTTTGGAGTACAGAAGGTTCCCTTTTTGGGTTTTATTTTTTCTCCTTCTGCGGTGGAGATGGACCCAGTCAAGGTCCGAGCTATTCATGATTGGACTCAACCCACGTCAGTTAAGAGTCTTCAGAAGTTCTTGGGTTTTGCTAACTTCTACCGTCGTTTTATCGCTAACTTTTCTAGCGTTGTTAAACCTTTGACGGATATGACCAAGAAAGGTTCAGATGTTTCTAACTGGGCTCCTGCAGCCGTGGAAGCTTTCCAAGAGTTGAAGCGCCGGTTTACTTCGGCGCCTGTTTTGTGCCAGCCTGATGTCTCACTTCCCTTTCAGGTTGAAGTGGATGCTTCTGAGATTGGGGCAGGGGCCGTTTTGTCGCAGAGAGGCCCTGGTTGCTCTGTAATGAGACCATGTGCTTTTTTCTCTAGGAAGTTTTCGCCTGCTGAGCGGAATTATGATGTTGGCAATCGGGAGTTGTTGGCCATGAAGTGGGCATTTGAGGAGTGGCGTCATTGGCTCGAGGGTGCTAAGCATCGTGTGGTGGTCTTGACTGATCACAAAAATCTGATGTATCTCGAGTCTGCTAAACGCCTGAATCCTAGACAGGCCCGTTGGTCATTGTTTTTCTCCCGTTTTGACTTTGTGGTCTCGTATTTACCAGGTTCAAAGAATGTGAAGGCTGATGCTCTTTCAAGGAGCTTTGTGCCTGACTCTCCTGGAGTCGCAGAACCAGTTGGTATTCTTAAAGAGGGAGTTATCTTGTCAGCCTGGATTTGCGACGTGTGTTGCAGAGATTTCAGGCTGGTAGACCTGACTCTTGTCCACCTGACAGACTGTTTGTTCCTGATAAGTGGACCAGCAGAGTCATTTCCGAGGTTCATTCCTCGGTGTTGGCAGGGCATCCGGGAATTTTTGGCACCAGAGATTTGGTGGCTAGGTCCTTTTGGTGGCCTTCCTTGTCACGGGATGTGCGGTCATTTGTGCAGTCCTGTGGGACTTGTGCTCGAGCTAAGCCTTGCTGTTCTCGTGCCAGCGGGTTGCTCTTGCCCTTGCCTGTCCCGAAGAGGCCTTGGACACACATTTCCATGGATTTCATTTCAGATCTTCCGGTGTCTCAGGGCATGTCTGTCATCTGGGTGGTATGTGATCGCTTTTCCAAGATGGTCCATTTGGTATCTTTGCCTAAGCTGCCTTCCTCTTCCGATCTGGTTCCTTTGTTCTTTCAGAATGTGGTTCGTTTACACGGCATTCCTGAGAATATTGTGTCTGACAGAGGATCCCAGTTTGTTTCCAGGTTCTGGCGATCCTTTTGTGCTAAGATGGGCATTGATTTGTCATTTTTCGTCTGCCTTTCATCCTCAGACTAATGGACAAATGGAGCAAACTAATCAGACTCTGGAGGCTTATTTGAGGTGTTTTGTTTCTGCTGATCAGGATGATTGGGTGACCTTCTTGCCGTTGGCTGAGTTTGCCCTTCACATTCGGGCTAGTTCCGCTACTTTGGTTTCGCCATTTTTCTGCAACTCTGGTTTCCATCCTCGTTTTTTCTCGGGACATGTGGAGCCTTCTGACTGTCCTGGGGTAGATTCCGTGGTGGATAGGTTGCAGCAGATTTCGAATCATGTGGTGGACAACTTAAAGTTGTCACAGGAGAAGGCTCAGCGTTTTGCCAACCGCCGCCGCGGTGTGGGTCCCCGACTTCGTGTTGGGGATTTGGTATGGCTGTCTTCTCGATTTGTTCCTATGAAGGTCTCCTCTCCTAAATTTAAGCCTCGCTTCATCGGTCCTTACAAGATAATGGAAATCCTTAATCCTGTGTCCTTTCGCTTGGATCTTCTGGTGTCGTTTGCCATTCACAACGTGTTCCATAGGTCTTTGTTGCGGCGGTACGTTGTGCCTGTGGTTCCTTCTGTTGAGCCTCCTGCTCCGGTGTTGGTTGAGGGCGAGTTGGAGTATGTGGTGGAGAAGATCTTGGATTCTCGTCTCTCCAGGCGGAGGCTTCAGTATCTGGTCAAGTGGAAGGGCTATGGTCAGGAGGATAATTCCTGGGTGGTTGCCTCTGATGTGCATGCGGCCGATTTAGTTTGTGCCTTTCACGCTGCTCATCCTGATCGCCCTGGTGGTCTTGGTGAGGGTTCGGTGACCCCTCCTTAAAGGGGGGGTACTGTTGTGAATTAGACTTTTTTGGCTCCCTCTTGTGGTCACTAGTGATATGACTCTGGGATTGTCTTTCCTCAGTTTGGCACCCACCTGGGTCGTTAGTCCAGGGGTGTTGCTATATAAACTTCCTGAATTCTCAGTCTGGTGCCTGGCATCGTTGTAATCAGTTCCTTTCTGTTTGCTCCTGTCTGCTGGTCCTGGATCTTGCAAAATTAAGCTAAGTCCTGCTTCTTGGTTTTTTTGGTTATTTGCATTGCTCTTATTTTTTTGTCCAGCTTGTACTAAATGTGATTCCTGATTTTTGCTGGAAGCTCTAGGGGGCTGGTATTCTCCCCCCGGGCCGTTAGACGGTTCGGGGGTTCTTGAATATCCAGCGTGGAAATTTTGATAGGGTTTTTGCTGACCGTATAAGTCATCTTACTATATTCTGCTATTAGTCAGTGGGCCTCTCTTTGCTAAATATCTAGTTCATTCTTACGTTTGTCTTTTCTTCTTACCTCACCATTATTATTTGTTGGGGGCTTGTATCCAACTTTTGGGGTCTTTTCTCTGGAGGCAAGAAAGGTCTATCTTTTCCCTTCTAGGGTTAGTTAGTTCTCCGGCTGGCGCGAGATGTCTAGAACCAACGTAGGCACGTTCCCCGGCTGCTGCTATTTGTGGTGCTAGGATTAGATATACGGTCAGCCCAGTTACCACTGCCCTATGAGCTGGTTTTTTGTGTTTGCAGACTTGGTATTCACTTTTGAGACCCTCTGCCATTGGGGTCATAACAGTTTTCCAGAGCACGCTCGGGTGGTTTCCGAGTATTTGTTAGTGTTCGGAGATTTAGTTTTCCTTGCCGCAGCTAGATGATTTGCGACTACTAGACAGCTTGATTACGTGTGGGGATTCCCTAGCAAACAGGCAACTACCATATGTACTCAGGCTGGCTACCAGCTGTAAATCATGCAGCTGCATCAACAAAAACTAATTCTCTGAGCAGCCGCAAATACTCGGAGACCACCCGAGCATTCTCGAGAAAACCCTAGCAACGAGTATACTCGCTCATCACTAGTAAGTATGCTTTCTTTTTTCTTTCAGCAGAGGTGCTTCCCACTGATCTATTTACGCCAAAAAAATCCGCCATATTGGTTGTACAATAAGAAAAAAACGGAGACAACTAGTGATGAACTTAATAGTCACCTGATTTGCAACGCAGTAAAATGGCAAACAAAACGGATAGCAACCATTATAAGACAGGTAATATGATTCCTACCACCACTTTGTGAGTATCTGTTTTTATATTATATCAAAAGGAAGCTCATTTATGGTAACAATTACAAATAAAGGTTAACTATAATAAATGCACAAAACAAACTAATTTACAATAAAATCAGCTTTATGTGCAGTGTGCAGCAAATCATCACCTGGCACTAGAATATAAGATACATATAATGATGGGAAATAGAATATTACAACAGAACCTAAGCATTACATTTCAAAATTGTAGAAGTCCCTCCTGGTAATGAATGACCATGCTGTATCTGTTTAGCCATATCCAGTGATACAACAGATACTATGAACCAAATGTGTATGCTTTGGATATAGAACCTTCTGCTCCCCCTAGTCTATCTTCCACTTACAGTTTTAAACTTTGCACCAAATTGCCCGATAAATGGAGGTACATTTTAATATAAGACAGAACTAGCTGAAAGTGCAGAAACCCGGCTGAGACTAGAAGACGGGGTATGGGTGTTCATCTTGCACACTATTTAAAGATGGCATAATTGCCTTTTCATTTCTTTTGTCATTCCATTGGACACTGCATCTGTGTGACTAATGATTCAGTGTGGAACAACATACCTGCATTTTATGCTCCTTTACACATCATTTTTACACAATGTTCAGGGTATAAGGCGGGAATATTTTACAGCATACTGCTAATGCTGAAAGTAGAGAGTCAAAGTAGAATATATTAGTCCACCAAAGGCTACTGTCAAAAGGAAAAACAGTGCAGGTTGCTGTTCTAAAGTGTTTTAATATAAGAGCATGTTCAGATGGGCGTATTTTCAGTATTTGCACTGTCCATGTTCCCAACAAACCATACATGGGAAGCACAGAGACCAATGCAAGAGAATGGGGCATTTCCAATGTTTTTTTTAACATTTTTGCATTTAAAAAATTGCAGCATCCACTACTCTGGTCCATTTTTTTGCAACAGGCTTGCCGAATAATCTCATTGGATGCATAAAAAAATGGATGCCACAGGGGCACCATCTACATGGCATCTGTTTTTAACAAATTAATTGCAAATATTGACAGAGAACACTATATTTGTCCTCGTATAATGTTATAAAGATGTAAAGACAGACATACGGGTGATAATACTGCTGAAATATTGTCAGTTTCTGGATGATTTTTCCTACGGCCATCTGAATGCAGCCTAATGGCCAATCACTTCTGGTTGGCCTAACCGAACAGTACACCACAACTTGATAGGATGTTGTTGTAGGGCCACACATATTCCTCAGCCACCCCTGATTACCCAGCATTATGTGTAGAATCTACACTGCAGGCTTATATCTCATCTGCCCAGAATGACCCTCACAATAAAAAGTTTAACGCTCCAGCTTTATAGCTGAATTACATCTTCATGCATAAATGTCATTGTTTGAAATGATGTCTAATATATTCTCACATGTTAAATTATACTATTTCGCTCTGCATCTATTACCATTAATTACCGATGCAGATCAGGAAGTATGGGGGAAATGCGTGGATCGGAGCCAAGTCTCATTTAGTATAGTAAATATTTTAAATGATTACATACAAATAATTAAAGCACAACAACGAGCACCAAATAAGAAATACTGCACTGTAAAAACAGCTGCATATATTCATCATGCACATTCATCTGTGACAATGTACATTTTTGATGCCTGTTAGGACATACTCTCTAGTGTCTGATTTTTCTACAGTTACAAAACAGGATATGCTTCTCGGTAATTATCTTCAACAGCCACCTTTTTTAGGAAATAATGTAAAGTGACATTCGCAAGGGGAAAATGATGTACAAAAATGCCTTCTAATGAGGCCCCTGTAGTATGGCACCAGCAAGGACCATTAAAACTACATTTGTCAGCTTCCTTGTCTATCATGAAGGAATGGATACCTAGAGATTTACAGTCATTATTCTTGATTAAAGACTACAATAATAGAATTCTATTCTTCCCAAAACATGTTTTCTCGCTGATGTTCTTCTAGATAGGGAATCTATTTATGCAAATGCTGTTAACGTTCCTTAAAATTCAAGATGGATGATACGCAGAAAAGCAACAGTAGAATACTTACCATCACTTATCACTGTACATCACTGTGAAATATGTGTTGACTAAAAGAGATAGGTAGATAGATAGACAGATAGATAGATGGATAGATAGATAGATAGATAGATAGATAGATAGATAGATAGATAGATAGATAGATAGACACAGTGGCATGTAAAAGTTTTGACACCTCTGGTCAAAATTACTGTTATTGCGAACAATTCAGCAAGTTGAAGATTAAATGATCTCTAAAGGCCTAAAACTAAAGATGACACATTTTCTTTGTGTTTTAGGCAAAAATAAAAATATATATATATATTTTTTTTTCATTTCAAAAAATAGAAAAAATAAAATGGCCTGATGCAAAAATGTGGGCACCCTCGGATATTTGTGCGCTCAGACAACATTGACCAAAGTTTCAGATCTTAAATAGCCTGTTAGGGTTATAATTGTTTATTATAATCATTCAGAAAGGCCAGGTGATGAAAATTTCCCAGGTTTATAGAAACACAGCCTCCTGTAACCTTGTGCCAAAAAAACAGCACCCATGGGTTCTTCTAAGCAGCTGCCTAAGACTCTGAAAATGAAAATGATGGAGCCCCACAAAGAAAGAGAAGGCTATAAGATGATAGCAAATTGTTTTCTAGTTGCCCTTTCCTCAGTTCAAATGTAATTAAGAAATGGCAGTTACCAGGAAAAGGAGAGGTCAAGAAAAAGTCTGGAAGACCAAGCAAAATTTCAGTGAGAGATGCTTGTAGGATCACTACTTAGGCAAATCAGAAGCCCCACTCGACTGCAAAAGAGCTTTAGAAATATATAGCAGACTTAGGAGTTTTGTCACATTGTTCTACTGTTCACAGACTCCTGCACAAATATGGCCTTCATGGAAGAGTCATCAGAAAAAAACCTCTCCTGCATCCTCACCATAAAATTTTGTGACAGTTGTATGCAAAAGAACATCTGGTGCATTTTTGAAACAAATGGGCCGATGAGGTCAATATAAAACTCTTTGGCAACAATGATCAAAGGTATGTGTGAAAAAAATGGGCACAGACTTTTAGAAAAATAATACCCCACCACTTTTAAGTGTGGGATGGATCAATCATGCTTTGGGGTTGTGTTGCAACCAATGGCATGGGTAATGTTTCACGAGTAGACGGAAGAATGGATTTAATAAAATTTCATCAAATGCTTGATGCTAACATAACAAAATCTGTAAAAAAGCTGAAGCTAAAAAGATTATGGCTTCTACAAATGATAATAATCTTAAATACAAGTTAAAATCTGCAATAGACTACCTCAAAAAGTGTAAACTTAAGGTTTTACAATTACCCTCAAACTCCCCTGCTCTGAACATCATTGAAAATCTTTGGCTAGACCTCAAAATATCAGTGCCTGAAAGTTGATACTTTCAACTACTAGGTAATAACTACTAGGTAATATCCATGCAGGGTGTCCAAACTTTGGCATTGGCACATTTTATTTTTTTGTATTTTTTAAAATGTAAAAAATGAAAGTATATATATATATATATATACACTCACCGGCCACTTTATTAGGTACACCTGTCCAACTTCTTGATAACACTTAATTTCTAATCAGCCAATCACATGGCGGCAACTCAGTGCATTTAGGCATGTAGACATGGTCAAGACAATCTCCTGCAGTTCAAACCGAGCATCAGTATGGGGAAGAAAGGTGATTTGAGTGCCTTTGAACGTGGCATGGTTGTTGGTGCCAGAAGGGCTGGTCTGAGTATTTCAGAAACTGCTGATCTACTGGGATTTTCACGCACAACCATCTCTAGGGTTTACAGAGAATGGTCCGAAAAAGAAAAAAAATCCAGTGAGCGGCAGTTCTGTGGGCGGAAATGCCTTGTTGATGCCAGAGGTCAGAGGAGAATGGGCAGACTGGTTCGAGCTGATAGAAAGGCAACAGTGACTCAAGTCGCCACCCGTTACAACCAAGGTAGGCCTAAGAGCATCTCTGAACGCACAGTGCGTCGAACTTTGAGGCAGATGGGCTACAGCAGCAGAAGACCACACCGGGTACCACTCCTTTCAGCTAAGAACAGGAAACTGAGGCTACAATTTGTACAAGCTCATTGAAATTGGACAGTAGAAGATTGGAAAAACGTTGCTTGGTCTGATGAGTCTCGATTTCTGCTGCGACATTCGGATGGTAGGGTCAGAATTTGGCGTAAACAACATGAAAGCATGGATCCATCCTGCCTTGTATGGAGCATCTTTGGGATGTGCAGCCGACAAATCTGCGGCAACTGTGTGATGCCATCATGTCAATATGGACCAAAATCTCTGAGGAATGCTTCCAGCACCTTGTTGAATCTATGCCACGAAGAATTGAGGCAGTTCTGAAGGCAAAAGGGGGTCCAACCCGTTACTAGCATGGTGTACCTAATAAAGTGGCCGGTGAGTGTATATATATATATATATATATATATATATATATATATATATATATATATATATATATGTGTAAGTGTATATATATATTTTTTTTTTAAATCCGCATTCACCAAAAACAGATTTTTTTAATACGCATCTGTGCAGATTTTTATGAGCTTTCAAAATGTTAAAAAAATACAAGAAATCCTTATAGTCACCTCACCACACACATCTCAAGCCCCTGTGAATAATTGTCCTCACCGCATCTTTAGATTGTCCCTGCTCACACTGATCATGAGAGGCCTGGGAATTTAAGCACGAACAGTGGCTATTTGAAGAACAGTGGGGAACAGAGGGACCGGAGAGATGAGCGATAAGGTAAGTATAAGGATTGTTTTTATTTTTTTGCATATCATCTTTAATATTTGTATGGAGAGATTCTAGAGCATAATGAGTTCATTAAAGTAAGTTATTATCTGCAAATTTAATTTTACCGGGAAAATGCAAATGAACAGGCAAATTCAAATTTTGCCTAATCCACTCATCTCTATTAGATAGATGTAAAAGATAAATAGCAATAAACAATTAGCAACTCTACCATGGTGGTGGATAAACTCTGGTATATAATTTGAACCTGGATTACAATATGACTTTATTGCCTCTCTCAAAATACAAAGAAAATGGTCCAATGATGAGTCTCTGCCTTTACTTCTGTTGTCTGTTATTTTTTGCTGTCATTTTGACAAAACTAAGGCCAAAAACTGAACTCAGCAATTCTGAGCATCTCGAGCCTTCAACTCAGGATCTGAAGTACCGATTGGTGTGCTGTTGATGTGACGTTAGTGCTGCAAACAATAACAGACACTGGGAGCAGTGATAGAGACTCCGCATTAGACCGGGGTGGGTGAGGCATGCACAGTTTGTTTTTTGTAAAACTCTGGTAATTTATTGTTTACAGATGAGCTGCGTTTCTTTAAGAAGGACAGATCGCTACAGATGATAGATAGATGAATAGATAGATAGATAGATATATTCAAATTGAAAAACACATTATCCAAGCACCTTCTCTCATCACTTTTCCTTCCCAAAAATCTCGGCCTCATGATGCCACTGCGTTGTAGCCTCACACTAGTCACGACATTGCTGAGCCTGAAGTTATTTGTGAAATAAAAAATAAAAGATTTGAACAAAATGGAGAGCTATGTGGACAAGGAGAGGGTGAGGAAGAGGTGAGTATTATTTTTCTTTTACATTTATTTTTTACCATTTCACAACCCTTTTGAATCCAGCAAACCTGAATCTGGCCACAATTTTTCTGGAAGCACATTATTCAAATTAAAATGAAATTGGATTGGGTGAATCTTTGCTCATACCACTTCTATTATTTACATCTAAAACATTTTAGTGCATCATGAAATTTAAATATACTGAAATACTGTATGTAAGTCACGTAGCCTTTTTTATGGAAGCACTCCTATGTATAAAGTAATGGTAAAACTGTGAAATGGTCAGAGTTCAAATAAACATTCATCCTACTTACATTCATGCAAGTTCTGGTGCGTCCGCAGTGCTTGAGCATTTGACTTATCTTGTATTTAGAGATATTTTCCATTTATGGTCTGCTAACCTGATGAAATTACATGTGTTGCCTCAGTGCATTCGTCTTTACCATCTCATAACTTATCTGATCGGTTACCCTATTTTACATTCAAAAGGCATGATATAAACTGAGAGAGGGTAGGCATGCAAAGCATCATGTAAAATGTATTGTGAGGTCAGATATTCAGAATATGAAGAGTGAAAATGAAATGTTTGCAAATGCTTTGGATAACGGAATGTGCATATATTTTTAAATTAACGTCCTGCTCGGATAAACCATTTTGTGAAATGCTCTGCAGCTATAGGTGAAGAATTTTCCTATCATGATGTTCATAACAAATATGAGCAAGATATTCTGATATGGAAAAATGTAACTTGATACCTGAGTTGACCTGATAGATCGCATATTTTGTGTTTTGTGTCTAGTTACATCTTTCTGCATCATAATAGCTCTGCGTACATATGTCAGGAAGTGCATTGTGTGCTAGGTAACATAAAATTGGATCCAGTTGGATAAAGCATGTTAGGTATGTTAGTATGCTTTGTGCCAGCAGTGCAGGAGTTAACCTTATTGCTGTGTTGCTGAGAGCTGGGTCTCTCAGCTGAAGTGGATCTTGTAATCTGATCCTCTATATAGACCCAGTCCTGACTTCAGCTATTGTCAGTGATCAGTTCTACTGCCTGGCTTGGAGGTTGAAGGAGCATAGTGTTGGAGCTGGAGGTTTATTTACAGAGATTGGTGTCTGCTGTTTTGGTTGCATGTAAAACCTGTTTTCCTTCCTAGTTTATTCCTTCTCTTCCCTTCTCTGTGTTTCCTTTGTGGTTGTGTGAGCATTTGGTGAGTTTGAGACTTTTAGTTACCTTGTCTGTTTACCCTGTTGTCTGTTGTATAGTTACACTGGTGCAGTCCACCTCCTTTGGGGGGAGAGGGGGCCCCTGATAGGGCCAACTCAGGAGACAGGGATACGCTGGCGGCTCAGGCCTCCTAACCATCATAGGTACCCCTGAGATAAGGGAAAGCCAGGGCCCCATTATTGTGGCAGGGTCAGGTGCAGGTCCCAGTACGCCGTCCTGCTCCTTTATCGCCGTTTACGGCGTGACAAATGCCTTATCTGTAAGTCATTGATTCATTGTTAGGTCCAAGTCTAATAGGGTCAGTTTACATTGATCATCAGTGTCATGATGGAAGCACCGATCGGTAAACTTTTACCAATCGGCAGACTTCTACAGTAAATGCCTGTTTTCACAGGCAAACCAAAGTAAATGCTGCACACAGAGCTAACAGGTTCTCGGCAGTCTGTGCATACTGCATGTTGCCTCGCTGAGAATGATGATCTTTTGCATTGCACAGAAGATCATTTCACCTAATGAAAGAATGTTTTACTCGATCACCGGATGATTGGCAGCTTGTGTACAATGCAAGATAATCATGAGACAAGCATTTTTAAGAATGCTCATTCATAATTCTGCTATAGTATTAATACAGCTGAAAGTGAAATGGCTACCATATGTCAATCATGGACACCACCGCATTGCACCATTACAAAATCTTACTAAGTTTTACTCATTGATTTATGTAGCCCATAAATGGCAATGTATGTTACTGTCAATGTTTCCCATATTCTGCAATCCTTCATTTGGCTCTTTCTTCCAGTTCTTAAATGGGGTTTCCAATAAACAAAATACATTTTAAATCAATAGATCTTGGAATAACAATAATTTGCAGAGTTGAGTAAAAAAATGTTCCAGTGCTGAGATAATCTTATAAATGTGCCCCTGATATGTACAGTGTAATAGCTGCAGGAACATGATCTAATTACAGCACATTTCCTTGCCAGGTGAGGAAACTAAAGAGAGAATACAAACATTACAGCACGGGATCACACATGCTGTTTTCTATTAAGTAAAATATTTTCCTCTCTGTTTAAAAACTTGCATTACCTCACAGAAAGAATCAGCTGTGATCTCCTCCTGCCCAGGAGCTGTAATATGGTCCGATCATGTGCTGGAGCAGCTCTGTATGGTCAGACAAAACCATTACACAGTACATAGCAGGTTCGCTTTATTTATAAAATGATCTCAGCACAAGAACATTTCTGAACACATCCATTGTAGACCTTATTTTTATTCCAAGATCTATTGATTAAAATGTACCTTATTTGTGGGACAACCCCTTTAACCCCTTCATGACCCAGCCTATTTTGGCCTTAATGACCTTGCCGTTTTTTGCAATTCTGACCAGTGTCCCTTTATGAGGTAATAACTCAGGAACGCTTCAACGGATCCTAGCGATTCTGAGATTGTTTTTTCGTGACATATTGGGCTTCATGATAGTGGTAAATTTAGGTCGATAATTTCTGAGTTTATTTGTGAAAAAAATGGAAATTTGGCGAAAATTTTGAAAATTTCGCAATTTTCACATTTTGAATTTTTATTCTGTTAAACCAGAGAGGTATGTGACACAAAACAGTTAATAAATAACATTTCTCACATGTCTACTTTACATCAGCACAATTTTGGAAACAAATTTTTTTTTTGCTAGGAAGTTATAAGGGTTAAAATTTGACCAGTGATTTCTCATTTTTACAACAAAATTTACAAAACCATTTTTTTTAGGGACCACCTCACATTTGAAGTCAGTTTGAGGGTTCTATATGGCTGAAAATACCCCAAAGTGACACCATTCTAAAAACTGCACCCCTCAAGGTGCTCAAAACCACATTCAAGAAGTTTATTAACCCTTCAGGTGTTTCACAGCAGCAGAAGCAACATGGAAGGAAAAAATGAACATTTAACTTTTTAGTCACAAAAATGATCTTTTAGCAACAATTTTTTTATTTTCCCAAGGGTAAAAGGAAAAACTGGACCACGAACGATGTTGTCCAATTTGTCCTGAGTACGCTGATACCTCATATGTGGGGGTAAACCACTGTTTGGGCATACGGCAGGGCTTGGAAGGAAAGGAGCGCCATTTGACTTTTTGAATGAAAAATTGGCTCCAATCTTTAGCGGACACCATGTCGCGTTTGGAGAGCCCCCGTGTGCCTAAACATTGGAGCTCCCCCACAAGTGACCCCATTTTGGAAACTAGACCCCCCAAGGAACTTATCTAGAAGCATAGTGAGCACTTTAAACCCCCAGGTGCTTCACAAATTGATCCGTAAAAATGAAACAGTACTTTTTTTTCACAAAAAAATTATTTTAGCCTCAATTTTTTCATTTTCACATGGGCAACAGGATAAAATGGATCCTAAAATTTGTTGGGCAATTTCTGCTGAGTATGTTGATACCTCATATGTGGGGGTAAACCACTGTTTGGGTGCACGGCAAGGCTCGGAAGGGAAGGAGCACCATTTGACTTTTTGAATGAAAAATGATCTCCATCGCTAGCAGAGACCATGTCACGTTTGGAGAGCCCCCGTGTGCCTAAACATTGGAGCGCTCCCACAAGTGACCCCATTTTGGAAAGTAGACCCCCCAAGGAACTTATCTAGAAGCATAGTGAGCACTTTAAACTCTCAGGTGCTTCACAAATTGATCCGTAAAAATGAAAAAGTACTTTTTTTTCACACAAAATTTCTTTTAGCCTCAATTTTTTCATTTTCACATGGGCAACAGGATAAAATGGATCCTAAAATTTGTTGGGCAATTTCTGCTGAGTATGTTGATACCTCATATGTGGGGGTAAACCACTGTTTGGGTGCACGGCAAGGCTCGGAAGGGGAGGCGTGCCATTTGACTTTTTGAATGGAAAATTAGCTCCAATCGTTAGCGAACACCATGTCGCGTTTGGAGAGCCCCTGTGTGCCTAAACATTGGAGCTCCCCTACACGTGACCCCATTTTGGAAACTAGACCCCCCAAGGAACTTATCTAGATGCATAGTGAGCACTTATAACCCCCAGATGCTTCACAGAAGTTTATAACGCAGAGCCGTGAAAATAAAAAATAATTTTTCTTTCCTCAAAAATGATTTTTAGCCCAGGATTTTTTAATTTTCCAAGGGTAATAGGAGAAATTGGACCCCAAATGTTGTTGTCCAGTTTGTCCTGAGTACGATGATACCCCATGTGTGGGGGTAAACCACTGTTTGGGCACACGGCAGGGCTCGGAAGGGAAGGCACGCCATTTGGCTTTTTGAATGGAAAATTAGCTCCAATCATTAGCGGACACCATGTCACGTTTGGAGAGCCCCTGTGTGCCTAAACATTGGAGCTCCCTAACAAGTGACCCCATTTTGGAAACTAGACCTCCCAAGGAACTAATCTAGATGTGTGGTGAGCACTTTGAACCCCAAGTGCTTCGCAGAAGTTTATAACGCAGAGCCGTGAAAATAATAAATGTGTTTCCTTTCCTCAAAAATATTTTTTTAGCCCAGAATTTTTTATTTTTGCAAGGGTAACAGGAGAAATTGGACCCCAAAAGTTGTTGTCCAGTTTCTCCTGAGTACGCTGATACCCCATATGTGGGGGTAAACCACTGTTTGGGCACATGCCGGGGCTCGGAAGGGAAGTAGTGACGTTTTGGAATGCAGACTTTGATGGAATGGTCTGCTGGCGTCACGTTGCATTTGCAGAGCCCCTGATGTGCCTAAACAGTAGAAACACCCCACAAGTGACCCCATTTTGTAAACTAGACCCCCCAAGGAACTTATCTAGATGTGTGATGAGCACATTCAACCCCCAAGTGCTTCGCAGAAGTTTACAACGCAGAGCCGTGAAAATAAAAAATCATTTTTCTTTCCTCAAAAAAGATGTTTTAGCAAGCAATTTTTTATTTTCACAAGGGTAACAGGAGAAATTGGGCCCCAATGTTTGTTGCCCAGTTTGTTGTGAGTACAGTGATACCCCATATGTGGGGGTAAACCACTGTTTGGGCGCACGTCAGGGCTCGGAAGGGAAGTAGTGACATTTGAAATGCAGACTTTGATGGAATGGTCTGCGGGCGTCACGTTGCATTTGCAGAGCCCCTGATGTGCCTAAACAGTAGAAACACCCCACAAGTGACCCCATTTTGGAAACTAGACCCCCCAAGGAACTTATCTAGATGTATGATGAGCACATTCAACCCCCAAGTGCTTCACAGAAGTTTACAACGCAGAGCCGTGAAAATAAAAAATCATTTTTCTTTCCTCAAAAAAGATGTTTTAGCAAGCAATTTTATATTTTCACAAGGGTAACAGGAGAAATTGGGCCCCAATGTTTGTTGCCCAGTTTGTTGTGAGTACAGTGATACCCCATATGTGGGGGTAAACCACTGTTTGGGCGCACGTCAGGGCTCGGAAGGGAAGTAGTGACATTTGAAATGCAGACTTTGATGGAATGGTCTGCGGGCGTCATGTTGCATTTGCAGAGCCCCTGATGTGCCTAAACAGTAGAAACACCCCACAAGTGACCCCATTTTGGAAACTAGACCCCCCAAGGAACTTATCTAGATGTGTGATGAGCACATTCAACCCCCAAGTGCTTCACAGAAGTTTACAACGCAGAGCCGTGAAAATAAAAAATCATTCTTCTTTTCTCAAAAATTATGTCTTAGCAAGTAATTTTTTATTTTTGCAAGGGTAACAGGAGAAATTGGACCCCAACAGTTGTTGCCCAGTTTGTCCTGAGTACGCTGGTACCCCAAATGTGGGGGTAAACCACTGTTTGGGCACACGTCGGGGCTTGGAAGGGAGGGAGCACCATTTGACTTTTTGAATGCAAGATTGGCTGGAATCAATGGTGGCGCCATATTGCGTTTGGAGACCCCTGATGTGCCTAAACAGTGGAAACCCCTCATTTCTAACTTCAACACTAACCCCAACACACCCCTAACCCTAATCCCAACTGTAGCCATAACCCTAATCCCAACCCTAACCCCAACACACCCCTAACCACAACCCTAACCCCAACACACCCGTAACCCTAATTCCAACCCTAGCCCTAATTCCAACCCTAACCCTAAGGGTATGTGCCCACGTAGCGGATTCGTGTGAGATTTTTCCGCACGACTTTTGAAAAATCTGCAAGTAAAAGGCACTGCGTTTTACCTGCGGATTTACAGCAGATTTCCAGTGTTTTTTTGTGCGGATTTCACCTGTGGATTCCTATTGAGGAACAGGTGTAAAACGCTGCGGAATCCGCACAAAGAATTGACATGCTGTGGAAAATACAACGCAGCGTTTCTGCACGGAATTTTCCGCATTATGGGCACAGCGGATTTGGTTTTCCATAGGTGTACACGGTACTGTAAACCTGATGGAAAACTGCTACGAATTCGCAGCGGCCAATCCGCTGCGGATCCGCGGCCAATCCGCGGCGGATCCGCGGCGGATCCGCGGCCGATCCGCTGCGGATCCGCGGCCGATCCGCTGCGGATCCGCTGCCGATCCGCTGCGGATCCGCTGCCATATCCGCACATGCCATAACCCTAACCCTACCCGTAACCCTAACCCTAGATCTAACCCTAACCCTAGTTCTAACCCTAACCCTAGTGGAAAAAAAAAAATAAAAAAATATTTTCTTTATTTTATTATTGTCCCTATCTATGGGGGTGATAAAGGGGGGGGTTTATTTATTATTTTTTTTATTTTGATCGCTGTGGTAGAAACTACCACAGCGATCAAAATGTACCTGTAAGGAATCTGCCGGCCGGCGGGCGTACTGAGCATGCGCCCGCCATTTTGGAAGATGGCGGCGCCCAGCGAGGAGACGGCCGGACACCGGGAGGATCGGTAAGTATGAAGGGGTGGTGGGGGGGTGGATCTGAGCACAGGTGGGGTGATCGGAGGACGGGGGGAGCGGACAGCAGGACGGGGGAGCGGGCAGGAGCACGGGGCAGCGGAGCACAGGACGGAGGGGACCGGACCACGCACCGGAGCACTGGGGGGACGATCGCTGGGGTGGGGGGTGGTCACTTCAGGTTTTCCAGCCATGGCCGATGATATTGCAGCATCGGCCATGGCTGGATTGTAATATTTCACCTGTTTTTTAGGTGAAATATTACAAATCGCTCTGATTGGCAGTTTCACTTTCAACAGCCAATCAGAGCGATCGTAGCCACGGGGGGGTGAAGCCACCCCCCCTGGGCTGAAGCACCACTCCCCCTGTCTCTGCAGATCGGGTAAAATGGGAGTTAACCCCTTCACCCGATCTGCAGGGACGCGATCATTCCATGACGCCACATAGGCGTCATGGGTCGGATTGGCACAGGTTTTCATGACGCCTATGTGGCGTCATGGGTCGGGAAGGGGTTAAACATTACCCGACATTTGTAATATGTTACAGCTGATAGTGTAAATAATTGCATTTTTATCATGCATATCTGCATATCATGTTAGAAAATACCAAATATTCACAAAGTTACTTTGTTTCTAATTGTTTGGAATGGTGTGTTGGGGATTTTTAAAGATTGAATAAAACTGATAGTTTTCATTTTCTTACAATGATCATGGACAGGTTGTTCTCTGTCAAGCTTTGTTTTTTAAGGGAAGGGCTACTGGGTGATTTTGATCTCAACACTGGTGTTGCGGCCAAAAATTATTCTATACCATTGTTGCATCACAGCAAAATGCAAGTGAAATGACAGCTCAAGGTACTGTTACAAGCAAGTCGCAAAAAATAATAGAAGAATAATTATGTGACATTCACCAAATTAAAATCTAAACACTATTTTATCTTGTTCATACAAGCAGGTTAATCATGGGAGGACATTTTGCATCACATGTCGCTTTTTCAAGGCTCTCTAGAGGATAAATGTGTCTTTGGCACAAATTGACCATAGGCTGAGTACTGTTGGACTTGCAATGATTGATCTGCTTACTCAGAGCATAAAGCATTTGGATTTAGTTTTTACATTGAACTTGCCTGTGTCCACGTAGGGAACATCATACCAGTTCTGGCCATAGCAAACCCCTAAGATTTCCATTTGCACCTCTATGACAATATAGAGTAGTTTGATAATTGTATTCTTTATATTGACTCAAGTGGTAAAAAATGTGTCTTGTTCTGAATTATTGTTACTTGCTTGTCTCGATTACATAATTGACTTCCCATTCACTCACTTTATGCTGCGATGTAGTAGTTGTGTACAATGATCTTTGATCACTTGGCCTGTGTCACTGCCAAAATCTTTGTGTTACCCAAACCGTAATGTCAAAAAGAAACTGCAGGCAACTCATTTTATCATAAGGTAACCAAAACCCAACAGTATGGAGAAAAGTGTTGTGAGCAAAACACAAGGTGTACAAACTCAGATTTATTGCTATTCTATGACTTCTAACTTTTAGGAGGATTGGCAGAAATTTTAAAAGGCATGGGCCTTTCCATCTCTTCCCAAAAAGATAATGATAGCAGTGAGATGTATTGGCTATAAAGGTCAATCTTTTTTTTTTTCTTGGTGAGATGAACTTCCACCATGAGTGCCTGGCAGTGGCTTACTACTGCCAACCTACTGAAAGAACATATACACTTAGCTTGCTGAGAGAGCATGTGTTTGGGGCGATGGAAAAGATAGCAGATATTTCAGATAAAAATCTGACAATCACCATCTGATTTGATGCTCTTCTAGAAAATCAAGGAACATCAGATATGTTATTTATAAACCATGGATGATTGTCATATGAAATAAAATATTAGCTGATCATGCATTGTACGTGCTCCAACTGCTGTTAGTATGAACATTGCTAGATTTAAATATTATGCTTTATAAGTGATACTTCATCAGAAGAATGTCTCAAGTATCTGGGATTATACAGTACGGATATGCAGGTTCTGTGTGCTCATTTAATACAACTGAGAATGAAGGTGATTCTGAGAGTGTGTCTTTCATTTCATCCAAAAATGACATAATTGCTTAGTTTTGTAGCCCTGGTGCTCCTTATTGAGCCATGTTTATTTTTTAGCGCAGGGTAATTTTAATGCAGAGATCCCCTTAAAAGCTGAAAAGTTGGAGATAACTTAATTTAAGCAGTCTGTTAAGACTATATATGATGCAACTCCGAACCAATTATACGCCAGACGTAAACAAAATAATCTCCCCTCTGCTAAACTTGTGTAAGAGGCATTACAGAAAGGAAAGACAGAGATGACATGCAAGAAGTTATTGTGAGAGAGAGGAGAGATTCAATTGACAGCGGTAAAGCTTGTTTTAGAACATTACGATGCACCACTTTCTGAAATCCCTCATTACTCACTACAACTTTCCACCATGTTGTCGACAGATTCAAGGGAAAGTTTCCAAGGCACTGGGTGTATTTCTCTAAAAAACATCTTAACTGAACACTTAACACTTAACTTCTTTAGCAATGACCTTTTGTGACTTACCCTACTTGTGGTATGTGTCAATGACTGCCTTCTGGACATCTGTCAAGTCAGCAGTCTTCCCCATGATTGTGGAGCCTATGGAAACAGACTAAGGGACCTTTTTAAATGCTTAGGAAGCCTTTGTGGGTGTTTTTTTGTTAATTATTCTAATTTACTGAGACAATGACTTTTGGGTTTTCATTGGCTGTAAGCCATAATCATGAACAGTAACAGAAATAAACTCTTGAAAATGATCACTCTGTTTGAAATGACTCTATATAATGTGAGTTTCACTTTTTGTATTGAAGAATTGAAATAAATTAACTTTTTGATGATATTCTAATTTTCTAAGATGTACCTGATACTGTATGTACTATTCCTGCTTACCTTAGATGTTCTTTAAAATAGTGGAGTGGCCAATTGATCTCCTACCAAAAATAATTTTGAGGCAAAAATAAGAAAAAAAAAACATCGATGTCACGAGGAAGACAAGGATGAGCTCATCCACCTCTTCATCGTGACAGTGCCTACAACAGTATTATTATTTTTTCCTTTTTTGCATTACAATTGTTTTAATTAGTCACTCTGTAGCAGTAGAGGAACAGTCTTTATGAGGAATACCATTTCACTACTACTCTCATCAGAGTTTTGCCTGACCTGCACAAATCCACCAGGTGAGCATATTCCATCGACTCTTCCCTGTTTTTTATCAAAATGACTTCACCTTGGAGTGCTTTTCTTTTGTTGTCTGCTACCATCATAAATACCATTGTCTGTCTCTGTGAATGAGTATGTTATTTAACTTTATTTGTCATGATTCATGAGCAGTAAAAAAAAAGTTTTTTGAAGAATATGCTGAGGTTCTTTGATACTTTTTGCTTGACAGAAGTATAGTTAGAGAAAGAGGAGAGACTGAGGTGACAACATTGTGAGGCATCAACATACATGGTTTTAGTTAGTATACCCTGCAAATAATACAGCAGAGGTTTAGAACAGAGAATATTTTACTGTGTGAACAGTGAAGTTTGCGCAAAGATTGATTAGAGGAAAAACAAGATAGGATCTGTGGTTGAGATGTATATGAAAGGAGATCCACAGGCTCAGTCTCTTCTACGCCATTGTATTACCATCATTTCTTGGAGCTGCGTCCCACCATAAATATTCAAGGCACAAAAATGTGTTCCTCAATTAAATCTTGCATTGAATAGATTACATATCAAGGCTACTATGTAATCTACTTAATACAGGATTTAATTGAAAAACAATTCCGGTGCCTTGTATAAATTTTTGTGGAATCAAATTTCATAAAACAACCAGCGGTAGACATCAAGCTACAAATGTGGGAGACACCTAGTGGCTGGCACTTTGGGTCATTGTTACAGTGTGGTAAGGCTACAATTTTTTGTGAATTTAGTGATATACAAATGTGCTATTAAGCATACTGGCTATTAATTGGAGATAATTTTATTGAAACAACATTGACCATTTAATGCATACTTTTACTTTGCCTTTTTTTAATATGTGATTGGTGCTGAAACAGTTATCAGATCCTTGCTTAAAAAACTTGTCAGGAGACAGAAGTGCTCAGCTCTATCATGACTACTCATGCAGCTCATATGAGAACTTTTGCTTCCCGAACAGCACAATTTTGACAAGCGATTTGAGTTGTTCAGACCTCCACAGATCTGCATAGCATCTCAGGACCTATTACATACTTTAAAAGAAGTTACAGTGCAGGCACACTTTAAATTTAGGATGACACTCTGGATACTTTGAAATGACTGACACCAGTATCACAACAAAAAATGTAATGTTTTCTATGACACTTGAAGTGGATTTACTACACTATTAGTATTTCGCATTCTGACAGAGATTTGGTATCTTACCCATGGCAACCTATCAAAAGTCCACATTTTTAACTGCTATGGAGAAAATTAAAGTTGAGTTATGAGGGTTACCAATTTGATTAATCAGACCATCTGTCCGTTATCCCTAAACAATAGACTTTGATGCTAAATATATGTATTCATTAACATATATAATCCAAAGGGAGAAAAATAGCAGCGCTCGATACTATCATTGAGGCCTTGAGAAACCTTGTGTTCATGCACAATGGCACTGGCTGATTGGGATTCTGTCTGTCCTGCTGTGTACTGTATATTCAGGCTCGAATAAAAGATTTGCACCTAAGTGGTAACGAGTGATGCTATTTTTCTCCCTTTTGAATATGGATCACTTCTTTCTATAAGCTGAGCACTGCTACCTGTGTTTCTTTGTGCCTGTGTTGGGTGACAGTTAGAAGATCCATGGATTTTGTATTTTTTCCTATGAACCTTGCAGTGCAGTGAGCAATTTAATTTCCCATCATTCACATATATGTTTTTACAGTGGATGATGAGACTTAATATTTAATTGGCATGATAACAAATTGTACAGCTTTACAAAATTGGAGAAAATATTACGGGGTTGTAAAAGATTTAGATATTTATGAGCTACCCCTGAAATAGGCAATCAGAATCAGATTTATGGGGTCTGAAACCTGGGATCTGCATTTATCAGCTGTTTGCAGCTCCCATAGTAGCCAATTACATACAGTGGACAGAGCCTAAAAACAGCTGCTTATAATATGTAGTGGCATGATGATATGCTGCAGCTCAGTTCACATTGCTATGACTTTAAGGGTCAAATCATCTACATAAAAGAGATCTCAATCAGTTCACCCACAGATTGTCTTTTATATTTCACAAAGATAGTGTGCTTTATAGACATAATCAATTCCACTGTTTTTAATGGATGGGATTTTAGACCTGAATTTATTATTTTTATTAGATAAAAAATGTAATTGATAGCAAATGTTGTTCTGGCTTTAAAATTATCCTATGCTTAGAATATTTGACAAAAAATTCCCTGCTTGCATTGTTCCTTGTCACCTGTATTTTATGCTATTACATTATCTCCCATCTGATTTTTTTGCAATCTGGGCTAGGCTGACAATCCTGAACAGAAAAATATAAACTAAGGACAAGAAAAATAATGTATTTTAGCCAACATACTTTCCATCTATTTGTCTCATCAATCCTGTCTGTAATCTTTCTCATTTTTTTACTTATCATCTCTTTTTTTGTCTTTTTCACCTTCACATCTCCCTTATCTCGATCTCGTACCTGCTCGGCTTATTCATGTTATCATTTTTCTTAGAAGGGATAGGAAGAAACCGTTATTTTGCCTTATATTGCTTGAGTTAAGCTAGAAGCTTAGTGTTTGTTCTTAAGTTAGACATTTTTATTGTGTGCACAATAATTAGGCAATGTTTGTTATTTAACAACAACAGTGCTGTCAGTCAATCCAAAGGCTTAATAAACCTTTAACCTGAATATTTACAGTAAGAAAGTGAAAGTCAGGATTTTTTTTTTCCTTAGGGAAAAATCTATGTGTGCAAAATTATTATGCAACTAAATTAAAATCATATCAATTTCCAACTCAATGGCTTATTTTTATCTGGTAAATGAGAGTAATAACCAAACAACTTAAAAATTAAAATGTATAAAAATACATTTATGGCATTTAAGAAATATTATCAGTGACCAATAGAGCCACCCTTCTTTTCAGTAACCATCATTGGCCTTCGATCCATTGTCTGTAAGTTTCTTAAGCTGTTGATGAAATTTTTTTTGTGCAGTACCAATCATAGCTTGGCAAGCATTGTTCATAGTTGTCTGTGGTTTTCCGACATCTTCAATCTCCCACTTAAGAAGGGCCCACAAGTTCTGCATAAGGTTTGGTCAGGAGAGCAATTGTTGTTTCATCCTACTCCTCCTTGGTCAAGCCACTTCTAGAATAGTGTGGCAAGTTCTGAGCACCACATTTTAAAAAAGATATTGAAAAACTAGAGCAAGTTCAGAGAAGAGCTACCAGGATGGTAAGCGGGCTACAAAGTATGTCTTATGAGGAACAGTTAAAGGATCTGGAAACATTTAGATTTCAAAAAACGGAGGCTGTCTACAAATATCTGGAGGGATGTCACAGTGTAGAGGGATCATCATTATTCTCATTTGCACATGAGCCTCCTTGAATAGACTTACAATGGGCATAAAGAAGTAAGAAATTAAAATTTAGGAGAATTTAAAATGCAGGGGATCCTTTTGAAGCCCTAGTGCGTAGACAAGAGTTACAGTTTGGAAATGTAATTGAGATTTAGAATAGACAGGAGAACTCTTTTCAGAGGATTGTAAGGCTGCCTGTTATGACCCCAATGGCAGAGGGTCTCAGAAGTAAATACCAAGTCTGCAAACACAAAAAAACAGCTCATAGGGCAGTGGTAACTGGGCTGACCGTATATCTAATCCTAGCACCACAAATAGCAGCAGCCGGGGAACGTGCCTACGTTGGTTCTAGACGTCTCGCGCCAGCCGGAGAACTAACTAACCCTAGAAGGGAAAAGATAGACCTTTCTTGCCTCCAGAGAAAAGACCCCAAAAGTTGGATACAAGCCCCCAACAAATAATAACGGTGAGGTAAGAAGAAAAGACAAACGTAAGAATGAACTAGGTATTTAGCAAAGAGAGGCCCACTGACTAATAGCAGAATTTAGTAAGATGACTTATACGGTCAGCAAAAACCCTATCAAAATTTCCACGCTGGATATTCAAGAACCCCCGAACCGTCTAACGGCCCAGGGGGAGAATACCAGCCCCCTAGAGCTTCCAGCAAAATCAGGAATCACATTTAGTACAAGCTGGACAAAAAATAAGAGCAATGCAAATAACCAAAGAAACAAGGAAGCAGGACTTAGCTTAATTTTGCAAGGACCAGGACCAGCAGACAGGAGCAAACAGAAAGGAACTGATTACAACGATGCCAGGCACCAGACTGAGAATCCAAGAAGTTTATATAGCAACACCCCTGGACTAACGAACAGGTGGATGCCAAGCTGAGGAAAGACAATCCCGGAGTCATATCACTAGTGACCACAAGAGGGAGCCAAATAATCCAATTCACAACAGTACCCCCCCTTAAGGAGGGGTCACCGAACCCTCACCAAGACCACCAGGACGATCAGGATGAGCAGTGTGAAAGGCACGAACCAAATCGGCCGCATGAACATCAGAGGCGACCACCCAGGAATTATCCTCCTGACCATAGCCCTTCCACTTGACCAGATACTGAAGCCTCCGTCTGGAGAGACGAGAATCCAAGATCTTCTCCACCACGTGCTCCAACTCGCCCTCAACCAACACTGGAGCAGGAGGCTCAACAGAAGGAACCACAGGCACAACGTAGCGCCGCAACAAAGACCTATGGAACACGTTGTGAATGGCAAACGACACCGGAAGATCCAAGCGAAAGGACACTGGATTAAGGATTTCCAAAATCTTATAAGGACCGATGAAGCGAGGCTTAAATTTAGGAGAGGAGACCTTCACAGGAACAAACCAAGAAGACAGCCATACCAAATCCCCAACACGAAGTCGGGGACCCACACCGCGGCGGTGGTTGGCAAAACGCTGAGCCTTCTCCTGTGACAACTTTAAGTTGTCCACCACATGATTCCAGATCCGCTGCAACCTATCCACCACAGAATCCACCCCAGGACAGTCAGAGGGTTCAACATGTCCCGAGGAAAAACGAGGATGAAAACCAGAGTTGCAGAAAAATGGCGAAACCAAAGTAGCGGAACTAGCCCGATTATTAAGGGCAGACTCAGCCAATGGCAAGAAGGTCACCCAATCATCCTGATCTGCAGAAACAAAACACCTCAAATAAGCCTCCAGAGTCTGATTTGTTCGCTCCGTTTGGCCATTAGTCTGAGGATGAAAGGCAGACGAAAACGACAAATCAATGCCCATCTTAGCACAAAAGGATCGCCAGAACCTGGAAACAAACTGGGATCCTCTGTCAGACACGATATTCTCAGGAATGCCGTGTAAACGAACCACATTCTGAAAGAACAAAGGAACCAGATCGGAAGAGGAAGGCAGCTTAGGCAAAGATACCAAATGGACCATCTTGGAAAAGCGATCACATACCACCCAGATGACAGACATGCCCTGAGACACCGGAAGATCTGAAATGAAATCCATGGAAATGTGTGTCCAAGGCCTCTTCGGGACAGGCAAGGGCAAGAGCAACCCGCTGGCATGAGAACAGCAAGGCTTAGCTCGAGCACAAGTCCCACAGGACTGCACAAATGACCGCACATCCCGTGACAAGGAAGGCCACCAAAAGGACCTAGCCACCAAATCTCTGGTGCCAAAAATTCCCGGATGCCCTGCCAACACCGAGGAATGAACCTCGGAAATGACTCTGCTGGTCCACTTATCAGGAACAAACAGTCTGTCAGGTGGACAAGAGTCAGGTCTACTAGCCTGAAATCTCTGCAACACACGTCGCAAATCCGGAGAAATCGCTGACAAGATTACTCCCTCTTTAAGAATACCAACTGGTTCTGCGACTCCAGGAGAGTCAGGCACAAAGCTCCTTGAAAGAGCATCAGCCTTCACATTCTTTGAACCTGGTAAATACGAGACCACAAAGTCAAAACGGGAGAAAAACAATGACCAACGGGCCTGTCTAGGATTCAGGCGTTTAGCAGACTCGAGATACATCAGATTTTTGTGATCAGTCAAGACCACCACACGATGCTTAGCACCCTCGAGCCAATGACGCCACTCCTCAAATGCCCACTTCATGGCCAACAACTCCTGATTGCCAACATCATAATTCCACTCAGCAGGGGAAAACTTCCTAGAGAAAAAAGCACATGGTCTCATTACAGAGCAACCAGGGCCTCTCTGCGACAAAACGGCCCCTGCCCCAATCTCAGAAGCATCCACTTCAACCTGAAAGGGAAGTGAGACATCAGGCTGGCACAAAACAGGCGCCGAAGTAAACCAGCGCTTCAACTCTTGGAAAGCTTCCACGGCTGCAGGAGCCCAGTTAGCAACATCAGAACCTTTCTTGGTCATATCCGTCAAAGGTTTAACAACGCTAGAAAAATTAGCGATAAAACAACGGTAGAAGTTAGCAAAACCCAAGAACTTCTGAAGACTCTTAACTGACGTGGGTTGAGTCCAATCATGAATAGCTCGGACCTTGACTGGGTCCATCTCCACCGCAGAAGGGGAAAAAATAAAACCCAAAAAGGGAACCTTCTGTACTCCAAAGAGACACTTTGAGCCCTTAACAAACAAAGCATTCTCACGCAAAACCTGAAACACCATCCTGACCTGCTCTACATGCGAGTCCCAATCATCAGAAAAAAACAGAATATCATCCAGATAAACAATCATAAATTTATCCAGATACTTCCGGAAAATATCATGCATAAAGGACTGAAACACTGAAGGAGCATTAGAGAGCCCAAAAGGCATCACCAAGTACTCAAAATGACCTTCGGGCGTATTAAATGCAGTTTTCCATTCATCTCCTTGCTTAATGCGCACAAGGTTGTACGCACCACGAAGATCTATCTTGGTGAACCACTTGGCACCTTTAATCCGGGCAAACAAGTCCGACAACAGAGGCAAAGGATACTGAAATTTAACAGTGATTTTATTCAGAAGCCGATAGTCAATACAAGGTCTCAAAGATCCGTCCTTCTTGGCCACAAAAAAGAATCCCGCACCAAGAGGGGAAGAGGATGGACGGATATGCCCCTTCTCCAGAGATTCCTTGATATACGAACACATTGCGGTATGCTCAGGTACAGACAGATTAAATAATCTTCCCTTAGGAAATTTACTACCTGGAATCAAGTCTATAGCGCAGTCACAGTCCCTATGAGGAGGAAGAGCACTGGACCTGGACTCGCTGAATACATCCTGATAATCAGACAAATACTCAGGAACTTCCGAAGGAGTAGAGGAAGCAATAGACACCGGCGGGGAATCACCATGAATTCCCTGACAGCCCCAACTTGACACAGACATTGCCTTCCAATCCAAGACTGGATTATGGGTCTGTAACCATGGCAGACCCAAAATGACCAAATCATGCATTTTATGCAGAACAAGAAAACGAATCACCTCCCGATGTTCAGGAGTCATGCACATGGTTACCTGTGTCCAAAACTGCGGTTTATTTTCCGCCAATGGCGTAGCATCAATACCTCTAAGAGGGATAGGATTTACCAACGGCTCAAGAACAAAACCACAGCGCTTGGCAAATGACAGATCCATAAGACTCAGGGCAGCACCTGAATCCACAAACACCATAACAGGGTAGGAAGACAATGAGCAAATTAAAGTCACAGACAAAATAAATTTAGGTTGCAAATTACCAGTGGCGACAGGACTAACAACCCTTGTTAGGCGTTTAGAGCATGCTGATATAACATGTGTAGAATCACCACAGTAAAAACACAACCCATTCTGACGTCTATGATTTTTCCGTTCATTTCTAGTCTGAATTCTACCACATTGCATTAAATCAGGTGTTTGTTCAGACAACACCACCAGAGGATTAGCGGCTTTGCGCTCCCGCAAACGCCGGTCAATTTGAATAGCCAGCGCCATGGAATCATTCAGACTTGTAGGAATGGAGAAACCCAACATCACATTCTTAATGGCTTCAGAAAGGCCATTTCTGAAATTTGCGGCCAGAGCACACTCATTCCACTGAGTAAGCACGGACCATTTCCGAAATTTTTGGCAATACACTTCAGCTTCATCCTGGCCCTGAGAAATAGCCAGCAAGGCTTTTTCTGCCTGAATTTCAAGATTGGGTTCCTCGTAAAGCAATCTGAGCGCCAGAAAAAACGCATCAATATCTGCCAATGCCGGATCTCCTGGCGCCAGCAAGAAGGCCCAATCCTGAGGGTCGCCCCGCAAGAAAGAGATAACAATTTTAACTTGCTGAGCTGAGTCTCCAGATGAACGGGGTCTCAGAGATAGAAACAATTTACAATTATTCCTGAAATTCCTAAACTTAAATCGATCTCCATAGAACAGTTCAGGAATAGGTATTTTAGGTTTAGACATTGGACTACTGGTAACAAAATCTTGTATGCCCTGCACACGAGCAGCAAGCTGATCCACACTTGTAATCAAGGTCTGGACATTCATGTCTGCAGCAAGCTCAAGCCACTCAGAGGTAAAGGGGAGGAAGAAAGAGAGGAAAAAAAAAAAAACTCAGAATTTCCTTTCTTATTATCCCACTTCTGCAATGCATTAAACATTCAACTTTGGCCTGGCATACTGTTATGACCCCAATGGCAGAGGGTCTCAGAAGTAAATACCAAGTCTGCAAACACAAAAAACCAGCTCATAGGGCAGTGGTAACTGGGCTGACCGTATATCTAATCCTAGCACCACAAATAGCAGCAGCCGGGGAACGTGCCTACGTTGGTTCTAGACGTCTCGCGCCAGCCGGAGAACTAACTAACCCTAGAAGGGAAAAGATAGACCTTTCTTGCCTCCAGAGAAAAGACCCCAAAAGTTGGATACAAGCCCCCAACAAATAATAACGGTGAGGTAAGAAGAAAAGACAAACGTAAGAATGAACTAGGTATTTAGCAAAGAGAGGCCCACTGACTAATAGCAGAATATAGTAAGATGACTTATACGGTCAGCAAAAACCCTATCAAAATTTCCACGCTGGATATTCAAGAACCCTCGAACCGTCTAACGGCCCGGGGGGAGAATACCAGCCCCCTAGAGCTTCCAGCAAAATCAGGAATCACATTTAGCACAAGCTGGACAAAAAATAAGAGCAATGCAAATAACCAAAGAAACAAGGAAGCAGGACTTAGCTTAATTTTGCAAGAACCAGGACCAGCAGACAGGAGCAAACAGAAAGGAACTGATTACAACGATGCCAGGCACCAGACTGAGAATCCAAGAAGTTTATATAGCAACACCCCTGGACTAACGAACAGGTGGGTGCCAAGCTGAGGAAAGACAATCCCAGAGTCATATCACTAGTGACCACAAGAGGGAGCCAAATAATCCAATTCACAACAGCTGCCGTCACACTAGCAGTATTTGGTCAGTATTTTACATCAGTATTTGTAAGCCAAAACCTGGAGTGGAACAAATAGAGGAAAAGTATAATAGAAACATATGCACCACATCTGGATTTATTGCTCACTCCTGGTTTTGGCTTACAAATACTGATGTAAAATACTGAGCAAATACTGCTAGTGTGACGGCAGCCTTACACTGACAGAAACCTTCAATAGAATGTTAATGGGACAGAAGCTTATGAGCATGTGCTCCATGCTACAGCATATTAGATCTCACTCACACATTTGTTTTTTCCATTTTTTTAAGGATCGCAGATCTGGAAAAGTGCACACCCATTGCATTCACATGTCAAGTTTTTCCCACAGACCATGTGTCCGTGTGGAAAACCCACAGACATGTCAGTTTTTTACATGCACCACGGAAAAAATGCATACCACACATATGCACACTGATGACAAACAGATGACAAAAAAAGCTGGTAAAGTGGTGCAGTTTACGCTGTTCTCAGGCTCTGGGTGCTGAAGGCAGCTGTCATCATTTTCACCTGGTCACCCTGAAATCATCACGACCAGGTGACAATGATGGGAGTTGTATTCAGCACCCTTGTGTACATCTATCTATATAATCGTCTAAGGGGTACTTCCGTCTGTCTGTCTGTCTGTATGTATGTAACAGAAATCCCATGTTGCTGACTCGTAGCAGCCGGCAGGCCGCCACCAACCAGAGACAGGCTTAGTCCGTCCATGAATTGGCACCTCCCTACTCTCCTCCAGACAGTGCCCCCTCCCTTCTCCCCCCTGTCAGTGCCAGTGTGTCGCCCCATCCCAGACCAACTTTTTACTATTGATGCTGCCTATGCAGCATCAATAGTAAGAAGATATAATGTTAAAAATAATAAAAAAAAAATTGTGCTATTCTCACCTTCCGACGTCCACCGATGAGCGCGATGCTGCCGCCAGCTTCCGTTCCCAGAGATGTATTGCGAAATTACCCAGATGACTTAGCAGTCTCACGAGATCACTAAGTCATCTGGGTAATTTCGCAATGCATCACTGGGAACGGAAGCTGGCAGCCGCATCACGCACGTCGGGACAGCTTCGTTGGACCATGGAGGGTGAGAATATAAATATTTTTTATTTTAATTCTTTTTTTTAACAGGGATATGGTGCCCACACTGCTATATACTACGTGGGCTGTGTTATATACCGCGTGGCCTGTGTTATATACTCCATATCCTGTGTTATATACTACGTGGGCTGTGCAATATATTACTTGGGCTGTGTTATATACTGTCTGGCTCCTATATACTACATGGGCAGTGTTATATACTGCGTGGGCTGTGTTACATACTATGTGGCTGCTACATACTATGTGGCTGTCTGTGTTACACGGGCTGTGCTATATACTATTTGGCTGCTATATACTATGTGGCTGCTATATACTATGTGACTGCTTTATACTACGTGACTGCTATATACTATGTGGCTGTGCTATATACTATGTGGCTGTGCTATATACTACATGGATGTCTTTGTTATATACTACGTGGCTGTGTTATATACTACATGGCTGTGTTATATACTACGTGGCTGTGCTTTATACTACGTGGCTGTGCTACGTGCGACGTACATACATACATACATATCCTAGAATACCCGATGCGTGTTATACACTCACTGGCCACTTTATTAGGTACACCTGTCCAACTTCTTGTTAACACTTAATTTCTAATCAGCCAATCACATGGCGGCAACTCAGTGCATTTAGGCATGTAGACATGGTCAAGACAATCTCCTGCAGTTCAAACCGAGCATCAGTATGGGGAAGAAAGGTGATTTGAGTGCCTTTGAACGTGGCATGGTTGTTGGTGCCAGAAGGGCTGGTCTGAGTATTTCAGAAACTGCTGATCTACTGGGATTTTCACGCACAACCATCTCTAGGGTTTACAGAGAATGGTCCGAAAAAGAAAAAAAATCCAGTGAGCAGCAGTTCTGTGGGCGGAAATGCCTTGTTGATGCCAGAGGTCAGAGGAGAATGGGCAGACTGGTTCGAGCTGATAGAAAGGCAACAGTGACTCAAATCGCCACCCGTTACAACCAAGGTAGGCCTAAGAGCATCTCTGAACGCACAGTGCGTCGAACTTTGAGGCAGATGGGCTACAGCAGCAGAAGACCACACCGGGTACCACTCCTTTCAGCTAAGAACAGGAAACTGAGGCTACAATTTGTACAAGCTCATCGAAATTGGACAGTAGAAGATTGGAAAAACGTTGCTTGGTCTGATGAGTCTCGATTTCTGCTGCGACATTCGGATGGTAGGGTCAGAATTTGGCGTAAACAACATGAAAGCATGGATCCATCCTGCCTTGTATGGAGCATCTTTGGGATGTGCAGCCGACAAATCTGCGGCAACTGTGTGATGCCATCATGTCAATATGGACCAAAATCTCTGAGGAATGCTTCCAGCACCTTGTTGAATCTATGCCACGAAGAATTGAGGCAGTTCTGAAGGCAAAAGGGGGTCCAACCCGTTACTAGCATGGTGTACCTAATAAAGTGGCCGGTGAGTGTATACTACGTCGGCTGTGCTATATATTGCATGGGCCGTGTTATATAATGCCTGGCTGCTATATACTACGTGGGCAATGTTATATACTGCGTGGGCTGTGTTATATACTATGTGGCCTGTGTTATATACTGCGTGGGCTGTGCTATATAATACATGGGCTGTGCTATATACTACGTAGCTGCTATATACTATGTGGCTGCTATACACTATGTGGCTGTGCTATATACTACATGGCTGTCTGTGTTACGTGGGCTGTGCTATATAGTATGTGGCTGCTATATACTATGTGGCTGCTATATACTATGTGGCTGCTATATACTACGTGGCTGTGCTATATACTATGTGGCTGTGCTATATACTATGCGGCTGTGGTATATACTACGTGGCTGTGTTATATACTATGTGGCTGTGCTATATACTGTGTGGCTGTGCTAAGCGCGACATACATACATACATACCTATTCTAGAATACCCGATGCATTAGAATCTGGCCGCCATCTAGTCGTGTAATAAATGAATAATAAAAAAATAAATGGTGTGGGCTCCCTCATAATTTTTAGAAACAGCAGAGGTAAAGCCGACAGCTGGAAGCTGTTGTTTATAATCTGGGAAAAGTTAACAGATAGCAGTGGGCTGATATTAAAAGCCTGGAAAGGAACCATAGATATTGGACCCTTTCCTAGGCTAAGAATATCAGCCCTCATCTGCTCCAGAAATGGCATAGACATATAAGATGCACCAAATCTGGTGCATAGTCTTGCTCATTCCACTTGCCCTGGTGCAGTGGCAAGTGGGGTAATAGGGTTAGGGTTGATGTCAGCTGTTTTATGGCTACTGACATCAAGCCGAGGAGTTAGTAATGGAGAGGCATCTATAAGACACTTCCATTACTAACCCTATAGTCAAATGTAAAAAAATAAAGAGACCAAGTAAAGTCCTTTAATTGAATTAAACAAATATTTTTTTTTAATTTGAATTAAGCACTCCTCAGCCTCCTTTTCCCGTTCCTTACTGTAACACTAAAAATAATAAAACACCATATTCCTCACCTGTCCAATATTTGACTTTGAGGTTGGTAATCGGGTTGTCTTATAGATGCCATTCCATTATTAACCCCTAGGCTTGATGTCTGCTTCCATAAAACAGTTTAAATCAACCCCTACCCTATTATCTCACTTGCCACAGAGTGTTGAGGTAAGAAGAGACTGTTCATACTCCTGACCACTCTGTCTGATCTAATAATGGACATAACAGGATACTGAGGTAATAGATGGCTAGTTATATTTCTGTCTGACCCATATTTCTGATCTAATCCTGGAGAAACAAGAGGTGCGATGGGAAGACAAGGCTGCCAACACTACTGTCAGCCCTGTCTATCTGATCTAATACTGGAGACCCTAAGGGTGCTAAGGTAAGAAGAGTCTAATCAGACAGCTGTTCACCCTGTTTCTGTGATCTAATTCTGGAGATCTTAAGGGTGTTAGGATAAGAAGAGGCTGCTCACACTGCTGTCCACCCTGCCTGTCTGAAGTGGGTCAGTCTGCAAAGACAGGTGACACAAATGCCTATGAACTCAGATGCTGTGAGAAGTCTGTTCTTCAGCCATTTTTTGCACACATATGTAATTGATGTAAGTGCTATTGTGAAGTCTGGTGGGTAGCAGCCCCCACAGGAGAACTACATAGCCCAGGAGAAGCAACAACATACCCCTAGGATTGAGTGGTACTGGAGATCAAGGATGCCAGCCAGTGCCTTTGCTGGGGTGGCTGTCGGATCTCCAGCAAAACCTGTGCAGCCGCATGAGACATAGTGTCCTGCACTGTTCAAGAAGTGGCCAAATGCTAGATGATGTCATTTAGGGAACAGATCCTTAGTTGTGAGCAGTGGGAAGAGAGCTGTGTTACTTTCTTGTAAGCCTGAGGTACTGTGGATGTCAAAGTCCTGGCTGAGAGGAGAAGTTTTAGTGCTTGTATAATGCTATATGCAGTGGGAGTGAGGAGAGCTGCTATAAATTGCTGAAAGAACTGGATTCATCACACCATGAGGGGCTATGGCTCAGTATAATGAATAACTGTGGAGAGCTGTAATCATCTTCATCATTAACCGCTCTAATAAAAGCAAGTTATTTTTCATTTTGCACCTGAGGTCTGGACATTGCTTATTGAGACAGGCTGATTCTTCATCGCTACCACAACTTTCCCCTTTTTATTCTGCTGAGGATGGCTTGCTGGCCGACGAGACTACTGTGACTGTTGGCCACCATTATGCCCTGGCTCAGTGGAGGCCAACCCAGACAAAAAAATGACATCACAAACAGGGGTTCTGCCAATCCCCTACCTCATTTTGGGTGGAAGGAAGCACAAGACAAAGATCCAGTGCTGTGCCACTTAAAGCAGTTTCTGATGGACGAGAAGTTGTCTCATGAAAAAGAAGAACCCGAAGAGGTGTACCAGTTCTAGAAAGAGAGGAAAAGATTATTCTTTCATGACGGCAAATTGATCTGATGCCTTATCAACCTATGGAACTGTGAAGTAATATGGCAAGTAATGGTACCGAAACCAGATGTCCCCATGGTTTTAACAGCACACCAAGATCAGAGTGGCCAGTTCACAAGTAGGAACTTGAGATGTTGCTTCGCAACCGCTTCTACTGGCCCAGCATGCAAAGCTCCATTGAGAAGTGGTGCAGAGAATGTGGTCTGTGTGCACTAAGAATAAAAAATCTGTCAAGCCAGAGGACTCCTCTACAGCCAATCATTACCAGACAGCCATTGGAGATGGTAGCCCTTGATCATGTTAAGCTAATACCCAGTCGATCAGGACATTAGTATGCATTGACAATTGTGGGACATTATTCCCAGTTTCTAGTGCTCGTACCAGTTAAGGATCTCACTGCTAAGACAACAGCTGAGGCCTTCAAAGAAAATTTTTGTTGCCTTCATGGTTACTCTGAACAGGTACTAACTGACCAAGATCCAGCCTTTGAAGAGGAACTTTTCCAAGAATTCTGTTCGTTATGCGAATGTCGGAAAATAAGGACGACAGCTTACCACTCATATGTGAATGGATTATGTGAAGGTTTCCATGGGGTTGTCTTGAAACTTTTACCTACCCTACCTCTGGAACAATGTAACCAGTGGCCAGAGAAGTTGCCTGACTTGGTGAACCTTTACAATCAAGTCACCATCAATTCCACTGGTTATTTACTTACACATTTGATGAGCATGAGACCAGTCAAGTTGTCAGTAGATCATCACGGGAGCTATCAGACCTGAAGATATCTTTAACCTTTCTTATGCACATGAAATCCAAGAATGACAGAAACAGCATCAGAAAGTACAACAGTGTGTTGAGGAACATCTGAACAAAGCAAGACAGAAGCTAGAGTGAGAATGTAACAAACATGCACCAGAAAGGACACTGCATGCCGGATACTACATTCTTAAGGGCAAAGTAAGGAACCAAAAATTGGATGTTTAATAGGAAGCAGAACCATACACGATCTGTCCCTAAGAACATCAGGCTCATGAAGTCTACTGGATCACAAGATGTGGAAGAAAATCTCAAAAAAGTGGTTTGTCGTGATAACCTTAAGCTGAGTCCATGCCAGCTACACAAGAAGAAAGACCTGGGCAGACTGAACCTTCTTAATAGCAAGAAGGGAGAAGACAAGAAGTGACTACTGTACTTGACATGTTCCCTAATGGATGGTTGACATTTGGAGAAACTGTTTTAATACCCACCCTAGTCTTTAATCAAGAACTCCCAGGAAAGGTGAATGTTCCAGAGCCTGCCGTACCATTGATAAGTTCATTGATAAGTGGTATTAGTCTTGTCCACTGCTCAGAATGCAATACCTGAGGTCAGTTACATTTTAGATACAGACAGCAACTAGAGAAGGGTATATCTGTCAGTAAGACATCAAACAGTTGTTTGAAATGTAAATATGCTTCTGTTCGAAACTTACTAAGGATCTTCCTGCTCCCTCTATATCTGGTCCTAAGGGGTGAGGATGAACTGTACCCATACACACCTGTAGCTATGGATTTGTCTCTTTGGAGGCTGGCTCAAGCTACAATCAGGAACTATAAACTCTAAGCTGGCCTCCCTTTTCCAAGACTTTTATTCAAACAGGTATTGTGGCTACCATGCCTGCCTTATTGCATTTTTTTACATTTACAATAGAAGTAAATTAACACATTTCTTATGTGTTCAATGTTTATAACTTATGCTTTGGTTATGTAACAAGTTACAATCGAGGACAAGCTAAATTTAAGAAGAAAGTAGCGTGGGATCACAAATGTCTGTAAACCAAGCTCAGGATAAGCAACCCCATGCCCTTGTGATTGAGATGCGCAGGAGATCAAGGAAGCCAGCCAGTGGCTTTGCTGTGTTCACTGTCGGGACTCCAGCATAATCTGTGAAACTGCATTGGACATAGTGTCCTGCATGGTTCAAGAAGCAGTTTGCGGTTCAAGAAGTAATAAACTGCTAGATGACATCAGTTAGGGAACAGATCCTTAGTTGCCAATGGTGGGAAGAGAGCTGAGGTACTTTCCTGTAAGCTTGAGTTGCCATGGATGCCAAGGTCCGGGCTGAGAGGAGAAGTTTTGGAGCACGTATAGTGCTGTATGCAGCAAGTGTGAGGAGAGCTGCTACACATTGCCAGAAAAGAGCTGGGTTCATCACACCATGGGAGGCTGTTGGTCCAGTCTAATGAATAACTGTGGAGATCTGTAATCATCATCATCATCATCATCATCATCATCATCAATTGCTCCAGTAAAAGCGATTTTTTTTCCTTTTGCTCCAGAGGTCTAGACATTGCTTACTGATCCTGCATTCCTTACACAAATTTCCCCTTTTTATTCTGCTGAGGACATTCTCCCAACCGGCAAGACTACCCAGACCTTTGGTCGCTATTACGACCTGGGTCAGAGAAGGCTGACCCAGTCAGATCTAATACTGTAGATACTGTACCAGGGGTACTGAGTTAAGAGGCTATTTACACTGCAGTCCACACAATTTGATATAATGTCTGTTTGATATAATCCTGTAAATACTAAGGATGCTGAGATAAGAAGAGGCAGCTCACACTGCTGTTCACCCTGTCTAATTGCTCTAATACTGGAGATACAAGAGGTGTGGAGGTAATAAGTGGCTGCTCATACTACTGCCCTTAGGATAGGTCATAAATGTCTGTTAACCCAGTGTCTGCACTCCTGTTGATCAGCTGTTATCGGTGTTGCCGGCAATGAGTATTCACTTGCCGAGCTGCTCTGTCTACTTGTAGTGGCCGCCGCAAGTTACTACACATCTGGACGTTAATGACCACTACAAGTAAACGGAGCATCTAGGTAAATGAGTACTTCCGGCTGGCAGATACTAGCTGATCAGAGTGGTTGCCCTGTGTTGAATCCCTGCCAATCAGACATTGATGACCTATGATCAATCTGAATGTACTGGGAAACCTCTTTAATATTAAACAAGGAAATAAGCAACTTTGTAATATATCAAATAAATGTGCTTCTTTCTCCTCCTTCACTCATCTTTCACTCTCAACTCATAGCATAAATCTGTAAAAGCTGAGTTCAGTGAAGATAGGAAATGACAGTTGGTACTTTGAAGACTCTATGATGAAGTTAGAAAGAGGGACTAGAAGCAGACACACAAATTCTGCTGCAAGTTCTCCTGAAACGACAGTTACAGTTCTCCATAGAACTTTATGAGCATCAACTGTCATCTCCTAACTCAGTAATGGGAAAATCTGTGTCCATTGAAGATAGATTATACCTGTGATTTTAGAATTTTGAGAAAGAATGGTCAGACCAGGAGGAGAAATAAGCAGATTTCACTAATAATGTACAGTAGTATAAAGTTTCCTATTTTAACGTGAAATATAGATTAATGAAAATATTTAAAATTTACTCTTCAAAGACTACCTGTCAGCTGTTTTGGCTGATATAAGATATGGCCACCGCCTTTCAGGGCTTATCTACAGCATTCTATAATGCTGTAGATAAGCCCCCAATCTGACCTAAAAGATAAGAAAAATGAGTTTTATTATACTCACCTGGGGGGCGATCCGGTCCGATGGGTGTTGCAGGTCTGGTTCTGGCACCTCCCATGTTCTTGAGATGCCACCCTCCTGTTGCTTCAACCCTCCCCGGCATCGCGCTCCTGCACAGGTGTACTTATCTGCCTTGTGGAGAGCAGAGTAAAGTATTGCAGTACGCAGGTGCTGGGCCTCTCTGACCTTTCCTGGCGCTTGCGCACTGCAGTACTTTGCTCTTCCCTCAACAGGGCAGATAAGTATGACTGCGCAAAAGTGGGGGAGCAATGAAGCAACAGGAGGGCGACATCGCAAGAAGATGTGAGGCACCTGACCGAGACCTGCGACACCCATCAGACCAGACCGCACTGGACCACCTCCCGGGTGAGTATAAAAAAACATATTTTTCTTATCTTGCAAGTCGGACTGGGGGCTTATCTACAGCATTATAGAATGCTGTAGATAAGCCCTGAAAGGCGGTGGCCATATCTTATATCGGCCAAACCTGGTGACAGGTTCGCTTTAAGTAGTCCGAAGTCACAGTGTGACAACTGTTTCTATAAAGTAGCACTTCTATTGTTATGTTTTACTCCAACCATCAACTTGTACATGTGAAGCCTGGAACAAACCCTTGTGAAGCCAGAGCTCTGGTGATTTTTATAAAGCAGTAGTTAGATACATTTTTTATAAAGGTATTTTTTCTGCATTTTGTCTTGCACGTAACACATCTTTAACATTCTCTGCTCATTCGGTGCATATATTATTCTTAGGTACAATACCTCTTTATGCAGTATAATGATCTATAGCTGTCTCCCGTTATGGTTCTGCAAAAGCAACCATTGTGAGATTTGCATATTACATCAATTAAATATAATGTATCCTCTCAATATACGCTGAAGAAAGGATTTTATTTTGTATGAAACTGTTAAACTTAAGGTACCGTCACACTAGGCGATATCGCCAGCAATCCGTGACGTTGCAGCGACCTGGATGGCGATATCGCTGTATTTGACACGCAGCAGCGATCTGGATCCCGCTGTGAAATTGCTGGTCGCTGCTAGAAGGTCTGCACATTATTTGGTCGCTAGGTCGCCGTGTATCGCCGTGTTTGACAGCAAAAGCGACGATACCAGCGATATTTTACACTGGTAACCAGGGTAAACATCGGGTTACTAAGCGCAGGGCCGCGCTTAGTTACCCGATGTTTACCCTGGTTACCAGCGTAAAAGTTAAAAAAACAAACAGTACATACTCACCTGCGCGTCCCCCAGCCTCTGCTTCCTGACACTAAAGCGCCGGCCCTAAACTGAAAGTGAAAGCAACAGCGGTGACGTCACCGCTCTGCTGTTAGGGCCGGAGCTCAGTCAGCGTCAGGATGCAGAGGCTGGGGGACGCGCTGGTGAGCATGTACTGTTTGTTTTTTTAACTTTTACGCTGGTAACCAGGGTAAACATCGGGTTACTAAGCGCGGCCCTGCGCTTAGCAACCCGATGTTTACCCTGGTTACCCGGGGACCTCGGCATCGCTGGTCGCTGGAGAGCGGTCTGTGTGACAGCTCTCCAGCGATCAAACAGCGACGCTGCAGCGATCGGCATTGCTGTCGCTATCGCTGCAGCGTCGCTTAGTGTGACGGTACCTTTACACTTTAAAAGTAACAATAGGGTGAAAAAAAATAGGAAACCAAGAGAAAAGCCTGAAGAAAAACTGACAAATAATAAGCTGTATTGGGAATGGTTCTCGCGTTAAGAGGAATGACTGAAAGCTTGCCGCTATAGGGAGAGTAAAATATGCATGACAGGAAAAGGCAGCCTGCTTCAGATAAGGCTTGTAGATGCGCTGGTCAGGGCTGCATTAGAGCTTGACTTCTGTGGTGACAAGGGATTAAAATAAAATGCACAAACCTATCTTCATATGGTCATCTTGGGCATACACAACTGTTTGTATAACAATACATCTATGAAATATCATATTTTTCATTTTGTAAAATACAGTGAAATTTCCTGCTTTACAATGTTTTGTAGTGAACAGTGTCCAAATATAATAAATAAATTGTGTTACTTGCTGCTGTTTTCCACTATACACTATGAATCTTCAGTGTGGCACATGTCGAGTTTTCCTAAGTGGCTTTACTAGAATCAAAGTTTGCTAAATTATAACAAGATTCTATGGGTGGGACACCCACTGATGATGAGCATAAGGGTTCTCTTTCCCCCATTCTCATAATTGGTAGGTGTTTTAGTGATTAAGCTCCAAATAATAAGACACATTTTGTCACGACACAGCTGGTGAGTGACTTGAGACCAGGAGCTCCTTTCCTGGCCTCAACGCCCTGCTCCCCGGGACACTTTAGATGGCGAAGACGCCTTGGCCTCCGCCCTTGTCTTATCTCCTAAGTTAGCTCTTTGTCTGTCCCCCACCCAAGGAAGAGGTGGCACTACTGTGCACAGCCATACACCAACCCGACAAACAGGGCAAAAAAGACAAGGGGAAATTGAAAACTCCACACCCACAAAATATTAATTCACATAAAACAGAGGACTATACCAGGGTGTGCAGGAAGGGGAAGCAAGCAAAACAGGGAAGGATAAGGGATTATGAAGCATACAAACCAAGTAACAGTCAATTATAACTTGTCTCCCTCTTTTTGTCATGCAGCAAGAGCTCTGACAAGGACAAGGACAATAGAGCCCCGATTTTATAGGGAAAAGGTGTGGCAAACCGAGCGCAGCTGAACACAGGGATTTCCAACGTGGCTGATTAACCCATGTTCTGCTGGAAGAATTAAACATATTTAATAAACCGGAGAAGTGCTTATTCTCAGTGGCAGAGTAGGAGCAATCAGATGCTGCAGTCTTCTGGCTCTGCTCCCCGTGACTCATACTTTTTATCCATTTTGTAAAGATGGGATAAGTTTTATTTGGAGAAAACCTCTTTAATATTGAATTAAAGTGCTGCTTCAGGAAAAATAATGGTCACAGTAAAACATGGTCCAAGGTTCTACTATAATTCTGTCTCTGCTCTGTTGCGGTAACCCTTTGACAGTACCCCTTCTTCTACAAGGGAACTCCAGAACCTCAGGGCCAGGTTTATCAGGGTGTGCCACATGAAAGGCCTGAACCAGTCTGGCCGCATGAACATCAGAAGCTGATACCCACATCCCCTCCTCAGGACCATACCTCTTCCATTGTACAAAATATTGAAGCGACCAACGAACAAGATGAGAGCCTAAGACCTTTGCTATCTGGAACTAAAGATTGCCATCAATAATTACAAGGGGAAGGTGGCAGAGGTGAAGGAACAGGAGATGCCATGTACCTCTTGAGAAGCAAACAATGAAATACATTATGGATTCTTAGGGTAGATGGTAAAGCAAGGCGGAATGCTACCAGATTGACAATGACTATGAATTTATAAGGACCGATAAACCTGGGACCCAGTTTCCAAGATGGAACCTTCAACTTAATATTCCTTGAGGACAGCCACAACAAGTCACCAACACACAGGTCCACGGACCCACCAAATGTCTCCAATCAACCACACTCTTATATTTGGAACCCATCTTTGGTAAATTATTATTCCCCCCTGCCATATGGTAGAAATGGAAGATGAAAACCATTCTTCCTCCATTAATCTGAAGGGCGATTACCATTGAAAGAACTAAACTGAGGTTCGAACCCACATGCCTCGAAAAATGGGGACTTACCGGTTGATTCCTGACAATGAATATTTACCGCAAATTCAGCCAATAGTAAGTAGGTAACCCAGTGCTCCTGATTCTCAGACACAAAACATCTGAGATACGTCTCTAAATGCTGGTTAAACCATTCAGTCTGCATATCAGACTGTGGATGAAAAGCAGAAGAAAAGGAAAATTGGGTGCCAGACTAGTGCAAAATGCCCTCCAAAATATGGAGATAAACTGCACCCTCCAATCAGAAACAATATCATTAGGAATCCCATGCAATCTAATTATTTACCTGATAAAAATTTGGGCCAGGAATTTGGCGTTAAGCAAAGCTGGTAAAGCATTAAAATGAGATATTTTACTGAATCTGTCCACCACCACCAGGATTATAGTGATCCCTATAGACACGGGTAGATCCGTAATAAAATTGATCGACAAATGAGTTCAAGGTCTGCTGAGAATCTCCAATGGTTGAAGAGCCCTTGAAGGACGAGTGTGAGAGGTCTTAGAATGCTCACATTTATTGCAGGTGGCCACATACTCTTAAGCATCCTTATGAGCACCTGACGACCAAAAAATGCAGAGTAACTAGATCTGTGGTGGCCTTACTCCCAGGATGTCCAGCCAATATAGTATCATGATGTTCACTGAGGACTGTAAGACCGAGATTGACTGTAATGAACAGTTTACTAAGTGGACAGGTAGCAGGGGCATCCCCCTGATCATCAACAACCACTCTTTCCAGATTGGAGCATACAGACACCATTAATACACCATTTTGAAGAATAGGAACCGGTTTGCACTTATCTTCTCTCCCAGGAAAGCAATGGGACAAGGCATCAGCCTTAACGTTTTTGTTCCCTGGCCTAAAAGTAGCAAGAAATTTAAACCTGGTAAATAATAATGCCCATCTAGCATGTCGTGGTGTAAGATGTTTTGCTGATTCTAAGTATGCCAGATTTTTATGATCCATGATAACCATCACTGGGTGAACAGCTCCCTCCAAAAAATGACGCCACTCCTCAAAAGTCCATTTGATGACTAAGAGTGCCCTATTACCAATATCACAATTTCTCTCAGCTGGTGACAGTTTCTTTGAAAAGCAAGCATGTGGTTGTCATTTACCAGAAGACACACCTTGCAAAAATGCAGGCACTATATCGAGAGGGAACTTCCCTAATGTGCTGATGACTATATCGATGTGTATCATCTAAGGATAAGCTAAGTAGTCCCATATGATGTATTTATTTACTCCTGATGAACCTCATGTTTAGAGGGGAAACGCATTGATTTGTTGTGGACATACTTACGAGTTTTTTGTTGTGGAAATACTAGTGGTTAGTTTAGGATATGGGTATAATCATTTTATATCTGAGAAATCATATTAAATAGATTTATTTTGGAGATTTTTTAGCAAATAAATATATAAGTACCAGTAGCGCTTCAAACCGGGTATGTCCTGCAGCGAGTATTAATACAGTACCACGTCTGTAAAAATGGCTATAAATAGAGTAAAATATATATATATATATATATATATATATATATATATATATATATATTACTCGCGCTGGAAGCAGATATAAAAACCCACTATGAGGACCAGAAATTGGAACAAGATGGCAATAACAACTGACTATCCACAATTGTGTAGAAAGGCAAAGATCAGTGGAGAATCAAGCACTTATTAAGCATATATAATGTACACTAAAATACTGCTATGACCCACAGTCTTAGAATAATGTAGCCTAAAAGCGTAAGATGCGTGCAAAGCAACTACCTGGTGCAGATATGGTGATGGTAAGAAGTCTCTAGTCCTTCAAGTGGTCTTTCCTGCACATCGTTGCTGCCGCAGTGAATTCTGAGTAGTGCCTTCTGAGGAGCGAGCTGTGGACACTGCCCCGGCCGGCAGCAGAATGCCCTGCACCAGCTTCCTCTGTGTGGTGAAGTAGCGCTGCTAGTTTCAGCCGTTAGGTTCTCTGCATCTGCAGGACCTTACGTGACGTCACGGTCACGTGTTAACACACGTGACTGGCTTAGGAAGGCTATGGAAGGAGCAAGGGACCAATTCCTACGCGTTTCGGTAACAAACGTGTTCCTTCTTCAGGGATGGTCCATACTGTGTGAGATGTCCCTATATAGCCTGCAACGATCACCTGACTATATTATGTATTGAAGGCAAATATCTCGATTTCACTATTCAGGCCTTTGAGAGCTAGAGTATCAAGTTCAAAAATCATTTTGGTTTCTTCTCTGTACATCTGCTGAATGAAATTACCTCTTCTCCAGCTTTTGTGCATTAATTTAAGGCCAGTTATAATAATACCTTTAGTAGAGCCCCCATGATGGGTCAAACAATGCTTTGAAAGCGGATGGCCTTGGAATTTTTTGTTAATATTCCTCATATGCTCATTAATCCTGATCTGGAGAGGCCATTTAGTTCTTCCTATATATATCTTGTCACAGGGGCACTTGATAGAATAGATAACCCCTTTCGTGTTACAAGATATGAAATCCTTTATTTGCCAATCTATGGCCCCATTGGAAAATATAGCTCGTTTTTAATAATTTGCAAGATTTGCATTTTAAACAGGGATAGAAGCCGGGATGTTTAATTTTAAAGGAATGTTCTATTGGAACCTTAGGATGTGGAACAGTGGGGGCTATAGTATTCCCCAGATTCCTTGCCTTCTTGTAGATGAACCGTGGGTGTTCCGGGAGCTTTCCCCCAATAATTTTGTCTTCTTTTAAGATGTCCCAGTGCACAAAAGCTGGAGAAGAGGTAATTTCATTCAGCAGATGTCCAGAGAAGAAACCAAAATGATTTTTGAACTTGATACTCTAGCTCCCAAAGGCCTGAATAGTGAAATCGAGCTATTTGCCTTCAATACATAATATAGTCAGGTGATCGTTGCAGGCTATATAGGGACATCTCACATAGTATGGACCGTCCCTGAAGAAGGAACACGTTTGTTACCGAAACGCGTAGGAATTGGTCCCTTGCTCCTTCCATAGCCTTCCTAAGCCAGTCACGTGTGTTAACACGTGACCGTGACGTCACGTAAGGTCCTGCAGATGCAGAGAACCTAGCGGCTGAAACTAGCAGCGCTACTTCACCACACAGAGGAAGCGGGTGCAGGGCATTCTGCTGCCGGCCGGGGCAGTGTCCACAGCTCGCTCCTCAGAAGGCACTACTCAGGATTCACTGCGGCAGCAACGATGTGCAGGAAAGACCGCTTGAAGGACTAAAGACTTCTTACCATCACCATATCTGCACCAGGTAGTTGCTTTGCATGCATCTTACGCTTTTAGGCTACATTATTCTAAGACTGTGGGTCAGTACCCATCCGATCGCTATCATAGTAGTATTTTAGTGTACATTATGTATGCTTAATAAGTGCTTGATTCTCCACTGATCTTTGCCTTTCTACACAATTGTGGATAGTCAGTTGTTATTGCCATCTTTTTCCAATTTCTGGTCCTCATAGTGGGTTTTTATATCTGCTTCCAGCGCAGGTAATATATATATATATATATATATATATATATATATATATATATATATATATATATATATTTTGGAGATTTGTCTGGGGGTATCTCTACTCCTGAGCTGTGCATGAATAGACACTTGGGAGACCCATATGGTAAGAACTTTTGGAAAATTCCAGCAGTACTCTAACCATTTTTGCACATTAAGGCACTAACGCACCTTAGTGCACCTCAAACTTACAAGATTAGGGCTATATTGGGGACAGCCATCGAGGAGCGGAGGAGCCATTTATGCAAAATAATAGGGTGCCAATCTCTGCAGACAGGTAGGGTAATAGCAGGGACAGCCTATTATTGGCCCCTAGTTATAAGAGACTCTATTTAGATCATTGGGCACACCACATTCATGCAATTGGTTTTCTCTACCCCACCCCATAGGGTTATATAGGGGTATGAGGGACAGATGACGGTGAGCGGGGGCACCATCTGCGCAGGTATAGGGTGTCAGCCTCCACTGATAGGTAGGGTAAATATAGTGCAGTAAAGGGTCAGGCACCTCCTTGGCCTTTTCTATTGTATGTATTTTATAATGGTGATGGTTTTGAATAATGCACTGATTAAGATTTTTTAGAAATTATTTCATAAAGGATACATTTTAATATTTCATACGATCCCAATCCAATACCACCTAGATCCATGTGAAAACTGGGGGCAGACAATACATATCCAAGGAAAGGGAGCTCCTCAACCAAGAACATGCACTATTTGGGTTTAACATGCAATTTATTGTCGCGGAGAATGTGTAAGATCTGCCTGACATGACCCTTTGACTCTAGGTCAGGTGAATAAATAAGAATATCATCCAGGTAGATAACAACACACCTGCCTACCAGGTAACTAAAGATGTCATTGCTTTCAGTGCTGAAAGATGGCGGGCGCATTTGTCAACAAAAAAGGCATCTCCAGATTCTCATAGTGTCTTTCAAGCATATTGAACGCAGTCTTCCACTCATCCCCCTCTTTAATGCAGATGTAGTTATATGCCCCCTGAGGTCCATCTTAGAGAACCATTTTGCCCCTACAATTTGATTAAGGAGTTCAGGGATAAGGGGAAGCGGATACGGATCACGTATAGTGTTGAGCATTCCGATACTGCAAATATCGGGTATCGGCTGATATTTGCTGTATCGGAATTCCGATACCGAGTTCCGATATTTTTGCAATATCGGAAATCGGAATCAGAAGTGTGCGGTGCATATGGTTCCCAGGGTCTGGAGGAGAGGAGACTCTCCTTCAGGCCCTGGGATCCATATTCATGTAAAAAATAGATAATAAAAATAAAAAATATTGATATACTCACCCCTCCGGCGGACCCTGGCTCTTAGCGGTGCCTCCGTTCCTAAGAATGCAGGGAGTGAAGGACCTTCGATGACGTCGCAGCTTGTGATTGGTCATGTGAGTGGTCACATGAGCGGTCACGCGACCAATCACAAGCCTCGACGTCATCGAAGGTCCTTCACTCTGCATTCTTAGGAACGGAGGCAGACGCTTGGACCGGTGAGAACCGGGGCCGTCGGAGGGGTGAGTATATCAATATTTTTTATTTGTATTCTTTATTTTATACATGAATATGGATCCCAGGGCCTGAAGGAGAGTTTCCTCTCCTTCAGACCCTGGGAACCATTCCGATATTTTGTGTCCCATTAATATGCATTGGTATCGGGTATCGGTATCGGCGATATCTGATATTTTTTGGATATCGGCCGATCCAATCCGATACCGATACCTTTGCATATTGGAAGGTATCGCTCAACACTAATCACATACAGTGATCGCATTGAGTTCCCAGAAATCCAGGCAAGGACGTAACCCACTGTCTTTTTTTCTTAAAAAAAGAACCCAGCAGCAGTGGGAGATGAGGATAATCTGATATGACCCTTAACCAGACTATCCGTAATATAGTCACTTCTTACACCTCTGAACTGGAATTTTGGACCACTCTTCTTTGCAAACTGCTCCAGGTCTCTCATATTTGAAGGTGTATTCTCCCAACACCAATTTTTAGATCTCTCCACAGGTGTTCAATGGGATTTAGATCTAGTCTTATTGCTGGCCACTTCAGAACTTCTTGAAGTATGTTTGGGGTCATTGTCCTGCTGGAAGACCCATGACGTAGGATGCAAACCCAGATTTCAGACACTGGGAGCTACATTATAACCCAAAATCCTTTGGTAATTTTCAGATTTCATGATTCCTTGCACACAGTCAAGGCACCCAGTGCCAAAGGTAGCAAAGCAACCCCAAGACATTTTTGAACCACAACCATATTTTACTTTAAGCACTGTGTTCTTTTCTTTATAGGTCTCATTCCATTTTCTGTACACAGTAGAATTATGTGCTTTACCAAAAAGTTATATCTTGGTCTCATGTGTCCACAAGATGTTTTCCCAGAAGGATTGTTGCTGTCAAATTGCTATCTTGCTTTTTTATGTCTCTGTCAGCAGTGAGGTTCTCCTGGGTATCCTGCCAAAGCATTTCTTTTCATACAAATTTCAACTGATACTTTACGCTGACAATTATGCACCTTGAGTCTACAAGACAGCTTAAATTTCTTTGGAACTTGATTGAGGCTGGTTATTCACCCTCTGGGCTATGCTGTGCTGTAGCCTTTCGTCAAATTTTCTCTGTCTTCTACACTTAGTGAGATTAGCTACAATGCAAAGATTGTGTCAATTTATTTCCTTTTAATCTGGTTTATGGTGTGATTTTCATATTGTCCACACTTGTTACTTACCACGGGTAAATTTGAATGAGCATAACATGCTTGAAACAAAGTTGTTACTCACAATTTTTGAAAGTTTTTCTGTGTGACTATTTTTGGGCTTTTGTGTGAAATTATGTTCAATTTGCCCTTTTTTCTCAGTTTTTTGTGCTGTTCAAGTACACATAAAGGACATAAACTTGTGTATAACAAAATGTGTAATTGCAATACTTTTCTGGGAGAAATACTTCATTTTCTGGAGCAATTTCAAGGGTGCCAACACATTTGGACATGACTGCATGTTCCTGTGCTTCAAAAGATGTGAAACCTATGTTTAAAAACCTTTTTTAATACTTCCACATAAACAAAGAGTTTAAAATACTGTTATAGATGCAGATGAGGAGTCGACGAAAATGTCCAATGTGAGATGTTCAACAAGCACATGATAAGATTACCAGAAATTCAAATCTCTTTTGCCAAAGATGGATAATGATATAGGGCTCACAATCTACATTAGTTTTCATTTGGAGCGGCTGATAAAATTTCGTGAGAACTTACAAACGTCTTGTAGATGTTGTCCTTGATGGCATTAAACCCATGACCCAGCACCGAAAAGCAGCATTTCTGACCACTGAGCTAGTGTGCATATAAAATCTTATTTGTGATTTCAACTTTTAGAAGCCAAGATATCTCTAGATGCCTGGTCTGTGATGACCTGCTTTGTCTGTCACAGAATTATGAGTATCACAAAAGATTTTATTTCCAAAGATAGACAACTCCCACCACTTATCTTTAGTCAAGAGAAGGACACATCTCTACATCATTATTATATACTTTGAAAACTTCACTTTGTCTTTGATAACTCCCATAAGTTATGTTACACAATTAGCTTACATGAAATGTTTTTTTTTTTCTGATTAGCTTCTTGGAGAAAATCTTTAATGTTTCAATATACTTCACATTTCTCCAATTCAGCTTGTATTCCATAGTTACATACATTTATAGTGTTGAGCATTGAACACACAATGGCACATCATGCATGGAAACATGGTTTGATAGGAATATATACTGCACAGAACATGTTACTTTACATTTAACAGTTAGGAGGTTTATATCTCTGAGAAATTTCAGAATATATCTGTATTTTACCATTTGCTTTCTCCAAAGTAAACCCTTCTGATACAATACTGACTGGCTGCCACATAACTGTTAAATACTGCACCATATTAAGAGGCAATTATGCATTGCCTAAACTAAGTTACAATGCTTTATGAAAAGTGTTATCTATAATGGCTTACATTTTATTCTTAGAACATTTTTTGCAGCTTTACTTTATGTTATAAAAAACTAATGTGATAATGTAAAATTATTTCCTTATATCAGAAGACATCGTGCAGGGAAGGAGATTTTGTAAATTTTATGCAATGATAATGTAAGCTGTAAAATGGCTCTTAAAAAAGAAGATATTCCCATGAATCAGCTTTTAGAATAGTTCTAAATATGTAGAAAGGTAATATGTTCACTATACAGTGAGATTTCCATATTTATCCTCATAATATGGAATGTAGGCATTAGAATTCTATGTAAAATTTTTCAACTTAAAGCTTTATGTAATAGATGAGCAAACTAACTTATCAATTTTATTAGCACAGGAGTAAGTATAGGTAGATAGGAAAACTGGACTTGTTGATAGCAACCAATTAGATTGCTATATGTCAAGAATAAGAACTAGAATCAAGTTACTATTGGCAACTTTTCTAGTTTTTCTCTTGCACTAGTTTTGATAAATCTTACCAATTACTGTGTAATGTTCTGCATTACATAGCAAGTATCACAAATATATGTATTTATGTGGATATAGATGTCCCCTTGTGGCTTTTGGTGTCTACACTACAGTATTTAATTGGAATACAAAGTACTAATACTGGGTACTACATTGACTAGAAATGTAAATTCGGACTCTCCACTAAAGTATATAATTTAGAGCTCAATGGTCAGACCAACACTTTCCAGGATTCTTTAGAAAATATAAGATTCATATACTACAAAAAGGAATAATGCAATAAACTTACCCTAACAGAAAAAACGAGGGTCGGTGAAAAGGTGTCAGTGCCTAGTGTTGGAGCCGCATCGGTTCTATAAATGACTTTTCCATAGTCGTTGGGAGCGTGTAAGAAAGTCGCAGTACAAGCGAGGCAGTTGCATTGTACAGTGGTGCCACCCTGCAAGTTAAAGATGATGAGTAAAATATACTACATAGTTTTCATTCACTGCCAATTGGCTGTCATTCAATTTCTATGCAAACTATAAGCTCATCAAACATCCTCCACTATGAGATACTTCTCATCCAGACATATGTCATTCATACAACAGAATCTACACAGTGCTATGGTAATAGTAAAATCACAGCAATAAAAATAGCAATGAAATCAAAATCCATTTATTAGAAAATATGCTGTTTTTCAAGTTTAGGATGACTGCAGTGATATGTCTGATTATATAGTTCTATGTATTGCTTATTGTTAAGCCGCAACAATTTCTGAAATAATAACACAAAAATGACAGACAGCTAAATACACCGAATGTAAAGCAGAAGCTATTGATAGTTGCCTGATGCTACAATGGGGAAATACTGGTATTAAAGAAGATGACAGAAAACAGAGGAAGGATGTAGGAGGAGAAACAGAAAGACATAAAAAGGTTATTTCTAATACGAAGAATGAGTTGCACTATAAATGTGTTAAAGACCAGACAGGCTATTTTATGTATTTATTATGATGGAAACTTGTAACTATTGCATGATGGATGCATAATTTTTTTACAGGACAAGAATATAATAGAAGTTACCAATTTTTTTTTTTAACATTTAGTCAGAAAATGAGGCAATTTCCAATCTCCACAGTGTTAGTTTCCTACGGTCATTTGCAGTATTATGCATAAATTGTTATTCATTCTGCTTGATTTTCTACTTGAATGTATTTTTGCAAACAATTTGAAAAACTTTTAACCACAGCAGGATAAAAACCAGATGGTGTCATTAACCAAATCAAACTATGTCTGTAATAAGCCAAAAAAAACAGATTTTGACAATATCCAAGATAAAGACATAGATTCCCCGAGAGTATTTTAAAAAATGTAGCACTCTATATCAGACAAGGATGACAATGAAAAACCATCTAATTACCCATTTCAATGTATTGATAGTGATATGACTAAGGACCATATAGGCTTGAAATACTTAATCAGATGCTCTTTTTTATATAGTTTGTTTTTAAGAAGATTAAGTAAATAATACATGTTTTAGAATATCTTGCATGCTGCCAAAATCCCTTTTCTGTCAATGCTGGTTTTGCTATTTACTGTTTAGTCCATGTTAACACAATGAACCGACAAATTTTCTACCTGTTTATGTCAGTATTAGGGTTCAAACTCATCTGCATTTAAAATGAATCAGTGCAATCCAATAATAAATCAGATAGCGGTCTAGTATTAATCAATGATTCTGTGTTCATCTAAGATTTTTTTCTCAGCTCGGGTTGGACTGAAAAAAAAATTACAGCATACAGTGAGTGCCAACTTATATCTGATGAGACTTGGCAATGCAAGTCAATGGGTGCAAATTTTACGCACCCATCTCATAGGAAACCCAACATTTCATCACCCGAGTACGTATATTCAAAGTATGAACCAGCAGAATAGAATAGATATAGAGAAAGAATAAAAGAAAAAAATGGTGTATGGTCCCCCTTGTTTATCTTAACCAGCTAAGGGAAAACCGACATGCTGCTTCCCAGGATATTAATATCAGCACACAGCTGTTTGTGTAGTCTTTACTGGTTATTGACAAGGGGAGGGCCCCCAAAAAAGACATGAGGTCACCTCTAATTTTAATAACCAGCATATGCTGTGCAGACAGCTGCGGCCTGATATTAATAGCCTATGAAAGGGCCATGAATATTGGCCTCCTTCCAGACTAACAACATCAGCCCTCTGCCACCCCAGAAATGGCACATCAATTAGATATGACAATTCTGGCACTTAGCCTCGGCTCATAGCACATGCCCTCATGCAGTGGCAAGTGGGGTAATATTAATGGGGTTGAAGGCAGCTTTATAAAATCAGCTGACATTGAACCCAGGGGTTAGCAATGGAAAGGTGTCTATAAGACATGCAGATTGTATACGCATGTCAGGCGGATGTCAAACAAATGCTACTTATTAAAAATCACACAGTACTCTCTATTTCAAGTGTTTATTTTTGTTAATGTTGATGATTATGGCTTACAACCAATGAAAACCCAAAAGTCATTATCTCAGTAAATTAGAATACTTTATAGCACCAGCTTGAAAAATGATTTTAACATCCTATGGCTGTGTGCACACGTTGCGGATTTTTCATGTTTTTTTTCGCTATAAAAAGCGCTTAAAATGCGCACACATATGCATCCCATTACTTAGAATGCATTCTGCAATTTTTGTGCATATGTTGCTTTTTTCCGCGAAAAAAAAATGCATCGCGGAAAAAAACGCAGCATGTTCATTAATTTTGCGGATTTTTTGTGGATTTCCCACTATATTATTGCATCCCAGAACCTCCGGGAAAAAAAAGCAAAAAAAACACAAAAAAAGGGCAAAAAACGCGAGAAATATGGGCGAAAAATCCACATGCGGATTTATTGCAGAAAATGTCCGGTTTTGTTCATGAAATTTCTGCAAGCAATCCTGACTTTTGCACATAGCCTAAATATTCGCCTACTGAAATGTATGTTCAGTAATATAGTAACATAGTTATTAAGGTTGAAGGAAGACTTTAAGTCCATATTGTTCAACCCATAGACTAACCTAACATGCCCTAACATGTTGATCCAGGGGAAGGCAAAAAAACCCATGTGGCAAACAGTAAGCTCCACATTGGGGAAAAAAAATTCTTCCCGACTCCACATATAGCAATCAGACTAGTTCCCTGGATCAACGCCCTATCAAGGAAACTAGTGTATATAACCTGTAACAGTGTGCTTTTCAAGAAAGGCATCCAGTTATCTCTTAAATTTTAGTAATGAATCACTCATTACAACATCATATGGCAGAGAGTTCCATAGTCTCGCTGCTCTTACAGTAAAGAATCCACATCTATGATTATGCTTAGACCTTCTTTCCTCCAGATGTGGAGGATGCCCCCTTGTCCCCATCTCATGTCTATGAGTTAAAAGGTCATTAGAAAGGTCTCTGTACTGTCCCCTCATATACTTATACATTAAAATAAGATCACCCCTTAGTAGTGTTGAGCGATACCTTCCGATATTTGAAAGTATCAGTATCGGATTGGATCGGCCGATATCCAAAAAATATCGGATATCGCCGATACCGATACCCGATACCAATACAAGTCAATGTGACACAAATATCGGAAGTGATCCTGGATGGTTCCCAGGGTCTGAAGGAGTGGATACTCTCCTTCAGGCCCTGGGATCCATATTCATGTAAAAAATAAAGAATAAAAATAAAAAAAATATGGATATACTCACCCTCGGACGAGCCCTGGCTGTCACCGCTGCAACCGGCAGCCTCCGTTCCTAAGAATGCAGAGTGAAGGACCTTCGATGTCGTCGCGGCTTGTGATTGGTCGCGTGACCGCTCATGTGACCGCTCACGCGACCAATCACAAGCCGCGACGTCATCGCAGGTCCTACACTCACTGCATTCTTAGGAACGGAGGCTGCCGGTTGCACCGCTGAGGTCCAGGGTCTGTCGGAGGGGTGAGTATAGCCATATTTTTTATTTTTATTCTTTATTTTTTACAGGAATATGGATCCCAGGGCCTAAAGGAGAGTCTCCTCTCCTCCAGACCCTGGGAACCATACACACCACACACGCCTGGGAACTTATAGGAACTTCCGATTCCGATTTCCGATATCACAAAAATATCGGAACTCGGTATCGGAATTCCGATACAGCGAATATCGGCCGATACCCGATATTTGCAGTATCGGAATGCTCAACACTACCCCTTAGCCTTCGTTTTTCCAAACTAAATAACCACAAGTGTAATAACCTGTCTTGGTATTGCAGATCCCCCAGTCCTCTAATAACATTTGTCACTATTCTCTGCACCCGCTCTAGTTCAGCTATGTCTTTCTTATACACCGGAGACCAGAACTGTACACAGTATTCTAAGTGTGGTCATACAAGTGACTTGTATAGAGGTAAAATTAGGTCCTGCTCGTGAGCATCTATGCCTCTTTTCATGCATCCCATTATTTTATTTGCCTTTGTAGCAGCTGCCTGACACTGTCCACTAAATGTGAGTTTGTCGTCCACCCATATACCCAGGTCTTTTTCATTGATCGTATTGCCCAGTGTTTTACAATTAAGCACATAATTATACATCTTATTTGCTCTACCCAAGTGCATGACCTTAGGGTACCGTCTCACAGTGGCACTTTTGTCGCTACGATGGCACGATCCATGACATTCCAGCGATATACATACGATATCGCTGTGTCTGACACGCTACTGCGATCAGGGACCCCACTGAGAATCGTACGTCGTAGCAGATCGTTTGAAACTTTATTTCGTCGCTGGATCACCAGCTGACATCGCTGCATTGGCATGTGTGACACCAATGCAGCCATGTCTTCACTGGTAACCAGGGTAAATATCGGGTTACTAAGCGCAGGGCCGCGCTTAGTAACCCGATGTTTAACCTGGTTACCATTGTAAATGTAAAAAAAAAAAACACTACATACTCACATTCCGGTGCCTGTCACGTCCCTGGGCGTCCGTTTCCCTGCACTCCTCCTGCATCATGTGTCAGCGCCGGCCGGCCGTACATCAGAGCACAGCAATCATCGCTCTGCTTTACGGCCGCGCTTACACAGGATGCAGGAGGAGTGCAGGGAAGCGGACGCCGGGGGACGTGACAGGCACCGGAATGTGAGTATTAGTGTTGAGCATTCCGATACCGCAAGTATCGGGTATCGGCCGATACTTGCGGTATCGGAATTCCGATACCGGGATTCCGATACTTGCCGCGTATCGGATACCGGAATCGGAAGTTCTAAGATTCAAAAAGCAGAAATTCAGCCAATGAGATTGATTCCAAGTGTGGGCACATCCTGTTTAGCATGGAGGGCATGAAACTACTGGCAAGGCTGTGATTGGCTGGTGTAATGATGTCATGATGCAGTTTAAAAGTCGCTGGCGCCATTTTGCGATCACTCTGCTGTGAATTCAGTTAGTGACAGGACGCTGTTTGCTGACTGAGGGACAGTTTAGAGATAGCGATTTGCTTCTTTGTGCTTTCCAAAGGCTAATTTAGCAACCGCTGTGTTCACCTACTATTCACCTTGCTTTTGCCTTGTAGCGCTGTTTTCACAGCGATCTGCAGGGTCTGTGTGTGTGTGTGTGTGAGTGCAGCCCAGTCTCCAGTCTGAGTGCAGCCACATAGGCCATCCATAGTTGGTTGTATTCAGTTCAGGGAGGGTGGTTCATTGCCTCATACTGTTCCTTTTTTTTTTTTTTTCCCAAGTAGTGTAGTCTGCTGCTAATTTATTCAAAAAAATCCTATTAGTGTCTTTCCACCCGTCTCCAGCTAATTTGTGGAAAAACACTACATAGGATAAAGTAGAGGAGGGTTTTTGGGCCTTGCAGCGCCGTTTACGGCTGTCTGCACGGTCTCCGTGTGACTGCAGCTCGCCCTGTAATCTGTGAGCAGCTGTAGCCTGGTTGTCTCCAGCTCAGGGTTTTTCACTGCGTCATACCGCCAAATCAATTTTCTTTTTTTTCAAAGTAGTGTAGTCTGCTGCTAATTAATTTTAAAAAATCCTATTAGTGTCTTTCCACCCGTCTCCAGCTAATTTGTGGAAAAACACTACATAGGATAAAGTAGAGGAGGGTTTTTGGGCCTTGCAGCGCCGTTTACGGCTGTCTGCACGGTCTCCGTGTGACTGCAGCTCGCCCTGTAATCTGTGAGCAGCTGTAGCCTGGTTGTCTCCAGCTCAGGGTTTTTCACTGCGTCATACCGCCAAATCAATTTTCTTTTTTTTCAAAGTAGTGTAGTCTGCTGCTAATTAATTTTAAAAAATCCTATTAGTGTCTTTCCACCCGTCTCCAGCTAATTTGTGGAAAAACACTACATAGGATAAAGTAGAGGAGGGTTTTTGGGCCTTGCAGCGCCGTTTACGGCTGTCTGCACGGTCTCCGTGTGACTGCAGCTCGCCCTGTAATCTGTGAGCAGCTGTAGCCTGGTTGTCTCCAGCTCAGGGTTTTTCACTGCGTCATACCGCCAAATCAATTTTCTTTTTTTTCAAAGTAGTGTAGTCTGCTGCTAATTAATTTAAAAAAATCCTATTAGTGTCTTTCCACCCGTCTCCAGCTAATTTGTGGAAAAACACTACATAGGATAAAGTAGAGGAGGGTTTTTGGGCCTTGCAGCGCCGTTTACGGCTGTCTGCACGGTCTCCGTGTGACTGCAGCTCGCCCTGTAATCTGTGAGCAGCTGTAGCCTGGTTGTCTCCAGCTCAGGGTTTTTCACTGCGTCATACCGCCAAATCAATTTTCTTTTTTTTCAAAGTAGTGTAGTCTGCTGCTAATTAATTTAAAAAAATCCTATTAGTGTCTTTCCACCCGTCTCCAGCTAATTTGTGGAAAAACACTACATAGGATAAAGTAGAGGAGGGTTTTTGGGCCTTGCAGCGCCGTTTACGGCTGTCTGCACGGTCTCCGTGTGACTGCAGCTCGCCCTGTAATCTGTGAGCAGCTATAGCCTGGTTGTCTCCAGCTCAGGGTTTTTCACTGCGTCATACCGCCAAATCAATTTTCTTTTTTTTCAAAATAGTGTAGTCTGCTGCTAATTTATTCAAAAAAATCCTATTAGTGTCTTTCCACCCGTCTCCAGCTAATTTGTGGAAAAACACTACATAGGATAAAGTAGAGGAGGGTTTTTGGGCCTTGTAGCGCCGTTTACGTCTGTCTGCACGGTCTCCGTGTGACTGCAGCTCTATCTGTTGTCAGTTCAGCCCCCAAAAAATAAATAAATAATAAAGTTCACCAAACACACCAGTTACACCACTTTACATTTCTGTAGGCCACATTAGCTCATATTTGTGTCTAGTCCACACTTTAGATAATTAGTGCTTCTTATACCTGTTAGGAGGAGTTGCTCAGGAATAAGCACACAAATCCGTTAGTACTTTTCTGCTTATCTTTATCAGTCAACCAAGATGAAGAAGGCAGTGAGTAAGGCACGGGGGCGTGGGAGCCGTCGCGGAGCAGGGAGGGGACGTGGGGATTCTGTGCCTGCTGCGGGCACCGGTGACTCATCAGCACCCACTTTCACCAGGCAACAGTCGTTCATGCGAAGCTTTGTGTCCGAGCGCCGTACACCGCTGCTGCGTGAAGAACAAATTGAAGCTGTTGTCGGATGGATGGCAGCTAATGCATCAACTTCCATTAGTGCCACATCCTCTCAGACACAGAGCACTGGAGAGCAGCCATCTGTCTCTTCACCACCTGCCAAATTGCCCAGGCAGACAGAGAGCCCAGGACAGGAGCCGTCTCTACTTCTGTTCTCTGAATCTCTTGGCTTGGAAACAGGGGGCCAGCCAAGCAGCATTGGAGAAATGGAAGAAGAGGCAGGGTGCAGTGATGCCCAACAGCTTTTTCTGTCTTCCTCTGAAGAGGCGGGTGGGCCAGTGGCTCCGGTCACCACATCGCAGGCCGCATCAGCTGATGATGACACTCAGGTGCCACTTACTGGTGCGTGCTCTGCTGCTGAGACTACCCAGGAGGAGCAGTTGGGGGCAGAGGGTAGTGTAGATGATGAGGTCCTCGACCCATCTTGGCGTGAGGGACAGGAAGGTGGTGGGAGCAGCTCTGAGGAAGAGATTCCCCGTACGGCCCAAAGAGGGAGAGGGAGGGGGAAGACTGCGGATCCTGCAGCCTCCGCTTTGGCACCCGTTAGGAGCATGTCTCTTCCAAAAGCCAAAAAGGGCGCTCCCAAGACTTGCAGTGCCTGGTCCTTTTTTGACACAGTTGCAGATGACATTTGCTATGTCAGATGCAACGTGTGTCATCAAAAAGTCAAAAGAGGTCGAAATGTCAGCAACCTCAATACCTCCAACATGTGGAAACATGTGCGCAACAGGCACCCGGCGGAGTTAGAAAAACACACTGAAGAGGTAGGCCAACCAACAGCGGCAGCTACCACCTCTTCAGCTCGTGTTGCCTCTTCCTCTACCTCACACGCAGCTGGTTCGGCGTCCTCCCAGGATCGCCGTGGAAGAACCTCTGCCCCTGTTGTCCAGAGACCCGCTGTAATTCCACCCGCAGCGCCACTTTCCCAGTCATCCACACACTCCCAGCCCAGTCTACAGCCATCGGTAGTACAGGCATGGGAGAAAAGGCGGCCTTTCTCGTCAAACCACCCACGAGCACAGGCTCTGACTGCAGGCATTGCCAAACTTCTGTCACTGGAAATGCTGTCATTCAGGCTGGTGGAGACTGACAGCTTCCGTGACTTCATGTCATTGGCAGTCCCACAGTACAAAGTGCCCAGCCGCTTTTACTTCAGCAGGCAAGCCGTCCCTGCCCTGCAGAAGCATGTGGAGGGACACATAAAACACGCGCTACTGAACGCCGTCAGTAGCAAGGTCCACCTCACCACCGATGCGTGGACCAGTCAACATGGACAGGGGCGATACCTTTCCCTCACTGCCCATTGGGTTAATGTCGTTGAGCCGGGTACAGACCGTGCGAGTGGCGCAGGACGTGTCCTGCCCACTCCAAGGATTGCAGGAATCCATTCTGTACGCATTGACTCCTCCTCTTACACCAGTTCCTCAGAATCATCGCTGCAGGAGCCGTCACAGTCCACCTCCACATGGACCCGTGATGAACGTGTACCTGTTACGACCGACATGAGCACAGCCGTGGCCAAACGTCAACAGGCCGTCTTGAAATTAATTTTCTTGGGGAATCGTAGCCACACAGCGCAGGAGCTCTGGAATGCCATCAAGCAGGAGAGCGATGTGTGGTTTGTGCCAGCGAATCTCCAGCCAGGCATGGTAGTGTGTGATAATGGCCGAAATCTGGTGGCAGCTCTGGGCCTCGGCAACCTCACTCACATCCCATGTCTGGCACATGTGCTCAATTTGGTCGTGCAGAGCTTTTTGAGGGACTATCCGGATCTTGATGCACTGCTGCACAAGGTCCGCCTAGAGTGTGCTCACTTGCGGCGTTCCAGCACGGCAAAAGCGCGCATTGCGGCTCTGCAGCGCCGACACCGCCTGCCGGAACATCGCATCATATGTGACCTACCTACCAGGTGGAATTCCACGTTACATATGTTGGAGCGGTTGTGTGAGCAGCAGCAAGCTGTAATGGAGTACCAGCTGCTTCAGGCGCAAAAAAGTCGCAGTCAGCGCCGTACAGACTTCACAACCACAGAGTGGGCCACTATGAATGACGTCTGCCAGGTTTTGCGTCCCTTTGATTATTCCACGCGGATGGCGAGTGCAGATGATGCACTAGTCAGCATGACTGTCCCCCTTATCTGCCTGCTTGAAAAATCACTGCAAGCGCTAAGGGATGATGTTGTGGAAGAGGTGGAGGATGAGGATTCACCATTTCCATCATCTTCTGGACAGTCAGCGCCACGTGGTTCCTCACAAACGCGTAGGCAGGGGACCGTTTGTGAGGAGGATGAGGAGGAGTCAATGGAGGAGGAAGACATCCGTCCAGAGGAGGGAGTTACACAATTGTCCAGTACTCAGTGTGTACAGCGAGGGTGGGGTGATGACGAGCGGGCAGAGATCACGCCTCCAGCAGGGGACAGCGTTTCTTGGGCAGTTGGCAGTCTGCAGCACATGGTGGATTACATGCTGCAGTGCCTGAGAAACGACCGCCGCATCGCCCACATTCTCAACATGTCTGATTATTGGGTGTTCACCCTCCTCGATCCTCGCTACCGGGACAACGTAGAAAGCCTCATCACACCGTTGAACCGGGAGCGAAAAATGCGGGAGTACCAAGACACACTGGTCAATTCCATCATCTTCTCCATTCCAACTGAGAGAAGTGCTGCTAGTGCATTCCAAAGCAGCTCAGTGCGTCCAGGCCGTGGTGGAGGCTCTGCACAAAGAGGGAGCAGAAGCAGTGCCTCTGCCCAAGGCAAGACCAGTATGGCCGAACTGTGGCACAGTTTTCTGTGCCCGCCACAAAAGTCTACACCATCACAGACGGCTCCAGTCAGCAGGAGGCAACGGTTCCGTCAGATGGTGACAGACTACATGTCTTGCCCTCTTGCTGTACTCCCAGACGGCTCTTCCCCTTTCAAGTTTTGGGTCTCAAAGCTGGATACATGGCCAGAGCTAAGCCAGTATGCATTGGAGGTGCTGTCTTGCCCTGCGGCCAGTGTATTATCGGAACGTGTCTTTAGTGCTGCAGGTGGTGTACTAACTGACCGTCGCATGCGACTATCCTCCGATAACGTTGACCGGCTTACTTTCCTGAAAATGAACAAGGCCTGGATCTCGCCGGAATTTGCCACTCCTCCTCCTGATTGAATAATTAGGTCACTGTATACGTTATCCAGGTCTCCTGTTGTGTTCATCTTTCTACCACCTGAACTTAAATTCCTGGGCTCCAACACCGCCAGTTGAGGCTCAGACGTGCCGTCTGCACAGTCAAAACATACGACCCAGTGTTATTGGGTTTCAGTAATGTCAGCTGATCCCCAGCTGTGTAGCCGGCAATGTGTCCTGCGACCGCCACGCTGACACAACAACTGAAATGTAAGGGAATCTGTCCCCCCCCCCCCAAGGCGTTTGTTACTGAAAGAGCCACCTTGTGCAGCAGTAATGCTGCCCAAGGAAAAGGTAGCTATTTTTGTTTAGCTCCTTGCACACGCAGAACTTAACACTTATAAAATGTGTCCACTGATACCGTAAAACCGTCCCGGAGGTGGGACTTTACTTCGTAATGTGACGCAGCCCAGCCGTCATTCCTACCCCCCCGGCGCCGCGCACCGGCTCCTCAGCGTTGTTTTATTCCGTCCTGGAGCCTGCGCTGTTATGTTATCCCGTGGCCAGGCACACTTAGCGCTGCCCGTCTTCTGGCATCATTTGGTGTCTGGATGGCTGCGCCTGTGCGGCCGCGCTGGCAGAGAGCCCGCCTCGCAGTGTCTTCTGATTTAATCCCACTGGGGGCCTGGGATCCATGGACATGCGCAGTGCATATCTGAACCTCCACCTCTCACTCATTTCCCTATGGCTTCTTCAGACTGTTCGGTGTCAGCTGGTCCCTAACAGCATGCCACGGCCGTGACACCGCACAGTCTGAAGAAGCCATAGGGAGATGAGTGAGAGGTGGAGGTTCAGATATGCACTGCGCATGTCCATGGATCCCAGGCCCCCAGTGGGATTAAATCAGAAGACACTGCGAGGCGGGCTCTCTGCCAGCGCGGCCGCACAGGCGCAGCCATCCAGACACCAAATGATGCCAGAAGACGGGCAGCGCTAAGTGTGCCTGGCCACGGGATAACATAACAGCGCAGGCTCCTTGACGGAATAAAACAACGCTGAGGAGCCGGTGCGCGGCGCCGGGGGGGTAGGAATGACGGCTGGGCTGCGTCACATTACGAAGGAAAGTCCCCCATCCGGGACGGTTTTACGGTTGCAGGGGACACATTTTATAAGTGTTTAGTTCTGTGTTTGCAAGGAGCATGATGAAAAGAGCCACCTTTTCCTTTTGCATCTTTTGTGCTGCACAAGCTGGCTCTTTCAGCTACAAACGCCTTGGGGGGGGGTTAAAGGTTCCCTTTCGACTTTCTCAGGCTTCGGCCTACATTGTGTTCCTCTGCTTTTCCACCTGTCCCTGGGCTCCAACACCGCCAGTTGCCGTCCAGAAGTGCTGTACGCACAGTCAACAGTCCCTCCTCTGTTATTGGGGTTCAGTAACGTCAGCTGTTCCCCTGCTGTGTGTGTGGCAATCCCTCCTACCTCCTCCAACCTCCTCCTCCTCCACCCGTCCCTGGGCTCCAACACCGCCAGTTGCCGTCCAGAAGTGCTGTACGCACAGTCAACAGTCCCTCCTCTGTTATTGGGGTTCAGTAACGTCAGCTGTTCCCCTGCTGTGTGTGTGGCAATCCCTCCTACCTCCTCCAACCTCCTCCTCCTCCACCCGTCCCTGGGCTCCAACACCGCCAGTTGCCGTCCAGAAGTGCTGTACGCACAGTCAACAGTCCCTCCTCTGTTATTGGGGTTCAGTAACGTCAGCTGTTCCCCTGCTGTGTGTGTGGCAATCCCTCCTACCTCCTCCAACCTCCTCCTCCTCCACCCGTCCCTGGGCTCCAACACCGCCAGTTGCCGTCCAGAAGTGCTGTACGCACAGTCAACAGTCCCTCCTCTGTTATTGGGGTTCAGTAACGTCAGCTGTTCCCCTGCTGTGTGTGTGGCAATCCCTCCTACCTCCTCCAACCTCCTCCTCCTCCACCCGTCCCTGGGCTCCAACACCGCCAGTTGCCGTCCAGAAGTGCTGTACGCACAGTCAACAGTCCCTCCTCTGTTATTGGGGTTCAGTAACGTCAGCTGTTCCCCTGCTGTGTGTGTGGCAATCCCTCCTACCTCCTCCTACCTCCTCCTCCTCCACCCGTCCCTGGGCTCCAACACCGCCAGTTGCCGTCCAGAAGTGCTGTACGCACAGTCAACAGTCCCTCCTCTGTTATTGGGGTTCAGTAACGTCAGCTGTTCCCCTGCTGTGTGTGTGGCAATCCCTCCTACCTCCTCCAACCTCCTCCTCCTCCACCCGTCCCTGGGCTCCAACACCGCCAGTTGCCGTCCAGAAGTGCTGTACGCACAGTCAACAGTCCCTCCTCTGTTATTGGGGTTCAGTAACGTCAGCTGTTCCCCTGCTGTGTGTGTGGCAATCCCTCCTACCTCCTCCAACCTCCTCCTCCTCCACCCGTCCCTGGGCTCCAACACCGCCAGTTGCCGTCCAGAAGTGCTGTACGCACAGTCAACAGTCCCTCCTCTGTTATTGGGGTTCAGTAACGTCAGCTGTTCCCCTGCTGTGTGTGTGGCAATCCCTCCTACCTCCTCCAACCTCCTCCTCCTCCACCCGTCCCTGGGCTCCAACACCGCCAGTTGCCGTCCAGAAGTGCTGTACGCACAGTCAACAGTCCCTCCTCTGTTATTGGGGTTCAGTAACGTCAGCTGTTCCCCTGCTGTGTGTGTGGCAATCCCTCCTACCTCCTCCTACCTCCTCCTCCTCCACCCGTCCCTGGGCTCCAACACCGCCAGTTGCCGTCCAGAAGTGCTGTACGCACAGTCAACAGTCCCTCCTCTGTTATTGGGGTTCAGTAACGTCAGCTGTTCCCCTGCTGTGTGTGTGGCAATCCCTCCTACCTCCTCCAACCTCCTCCTCCTCCACCCGTCCCTGGGCTCCAACACCGCCAGTTGCCGTCCAGAAGTGCTGTACGCACAGTCAACAGTCCCTCCTCTGTTATTGGGGTTCAGTAACGTCAGCTGTTCCCCTGCTGTGTGTGTGGCAATCCCTCCTACCTCCTCCAACCTCCTCCTCCTCCACCCGTCCCTGGGCTCCAACACCGCCAGTTGCCGTCCAGAAGTGCTGTACGCACAGTCAACAGTCCCTCCTCTGTTATTGGGGTTCAGTAACGTCAGCTGTTCCCCTGCTGTGTGTGTGGCAATCCCTCCTACCTCCTCCAACCTCCTCCTCCTCCACCCGTCCCTGGGCTCCAACACCGCCAGTTGCCGTCCAGAAGTGCTGTACGCACAGTCAACAGTCCCTCCTCTGTTATTGGGGTTCAGTAACGTCAGCTGTTCCCCTGCTGTGTGTGTGGCAATCCCTCCTACCTCCTCCAACCTCCTCCTCCTCCACCCGTCCCTGGGCTCCAACACCGCCAGTTGCCGTCCAGAAGTGCTGTACGCACAGTCAACAGTCCCTCCTCTGTTATTGGGGTTCAGTAACGTCAGCTGTTCCCCTGCTGTGTGTGTGGCAATCCCTCCTACCTCCTCCAACCTCCTCCTCCTCCACCCGTCCCTGGGCTCCAACACCGCCAGTTGCCGTCCAGAAGTGCTGTACGCACAGTCAACAGTCCCTCCTCTGTTATTGGGGTTCAGTAACGTCAGCTGTTCCCCTGCTGTGTGTGTGGCAATCCCTCCTACCTCCTCCAACCTCCTCCTCCTCCACCCGTCCCTGGGCTCCAACACCGCCAGTTGCCGTCCAGAAGTGCTGTACGCACAGTCAACAGTCCCTCCTCTGTTATTGGGGTTCAGTAACGTCAGCTGTTCCCCTGCTGTGTGTGTGGCAATCCCTCCTACCTCCTCCAACCTCCTCCTCCTCCACCCGTCCCTGGGCTCCAACACCGCCAGTTGCCGTCCAGAAGTGCTGTACGCACAGAGCCAAACACCTCGCCAATGTGTTAGTGGGGTTCAGCACCGCCAGCTGGTCCCCTGCTGTGTATACGGCAACGTGTACTGCGACCGCCACGCAGACACAACAAGTTAAATGTAAGGGAACCTGACCCCCCCCCCCCCCAGGCGTTTGTTACTGAAGGAGCCACCTTGTGCAGCAGTAATGATGATGCAAAGGGAAAAAGTGCCTCTTTTCGTGATGCTCCTTGCACATGCTGAACCAAACACTTATGAAATGTGTCCCCACACAGCGTTACACCGTCCGGTAGGTGGAACTTTCCTTTGTCGTGTGACGCAGCACAGCCATCATTTTTACCCCCTTGGCGCCGTGCGCCCCCTCCTCAGCGTTGTTTGAATCTGTCCCGGAGCCTGCGCTGTTAGGTTAGCCCTTGGCCATGCACACATGTTGCGCTGCCCGTCTTCTGACCTCATTTGGTGTCAGGCTGGCTGCGCCTGTGCGGGTGCGCTGGCCGAGATCCCGCCTCGCAGTGTCGTCTCATGTAATCCCACCGCGGGCCTGTGATCCGTGCCCGTGCGCAGTGCATATCCTCTCCTCTCACTCCCCTCCCTACGGCTTCTTCAGACTGTGCGATGTCAGCTGGTCCCTAATAGCATGCCACGGCCGTGACACCGCACAGTCTGAAAAAGCCGTAGGGAGGGGAGTGAGAGGAGAGGATATGCACTGCGCACGGGCACAGATCACAGGCCCGCGGTGGGATTACATGAGACGACACTGCGAGGCGGGATCTCGGCCAACGCACCCGCACAGGCGCAGCCAGCCTGACACCAAATGAGGTCAGAAGACGGGCAGCGCAACATGTGTGCATAGCCATGGGCTAACCTAACAGCGCAGGCTCCGGGACAGATTCAAACAACGCTGAGGAGGGGGCGAACGGCGACAAGGGGGTAAAAATGATGGCTGTGCTGCGTCACACGACAAAGGAAAGTTCCACCTACCGGACGGTTTAACGCTGTGTGGGGACACATTTCATAAATGTTAGGTTCCGCATGTACAAGGACCATAATTAAAAGAGCTAAGTTTACCTTTTCCAGCATTAGTGCTGTACACAATGGCTCTTTCAGCTACAAACGCCTGGGGGGGGGGGGGGTTAAAGGTTTCCTTTCAACTTGCTCGAGTGCAGGCTTCGGCCTACACTCCGCTCCCCCTGCTCCTCCTGCTGTCCCTGGGCTCTAACACACCGCCAGTTTTTGCCCAGATGTGCTAGCTGCACAGAGAAAAACACCAGCCAATGTGTCAGTGGGGTCCAGCACCGCCAGCTGTTCCCCTGCTGTGTAGCCGGCAAAGTGTCCTGCGACCGCCACGCAGACACAAGAACTGAAATTGAAGGGAACCTGTCCCCCCTCCCCCAGGTGTTTCTATGTTTTACAGCTACCTTGAACAGCAGTAATGCTGCATGTGTTCAAGGTGGCTCAGAAACTTATTCTCCTTGCCCATGTTGAAGTGAACACGTCTAAAATGTGTCCTCTGTGACCATTAAAACGTCCCTCAGGTGTGATTTGACTTTGTATTGACACACGCAACAAGCTCCTTGGTAACGCTGCCCGTCTTCTGGCATCATTGTTTGGCTGGCTGCGCTTCTGCGGCCGCCCTGACCCACACAACGCCCCTCGGTGTCTTATTTATTGGGACTGCGAGGGTGTGATTGATGGGCAGGATCAGTGCATCAGTTCGCCTGTCCCTCCTCTCCTTCCGCCTTGTTCGGACTGTGCGGCTTCATGGCCGTGGCATGCGATAAGGGATCAGATGACGCCGCACAGTCTGAAGCGGGTGTAAGGACCCGAGTGTGAGAGGCCAACATATGTGCTGCGCCAGGCCCTGAATCCCAGCCCCGCAGTGTTTTAACAATGTTAAGACACTGCGGGGCTGGGATTCATGGTCATCGCGAACCGCACCGGCCGACATTACATGATGCCAGAAGATGGGCAGCGCTAACGGCGCTAGGCCAGGGGATAACACGACAGCGCAGACTCCTGTACAGCAAATAACAACGCTCGGGAGGCTGCACCCAGCACCAAGGTGGGATTCTTGACACCTGTGCTGCGTCTCATTACAAAGGGAACTCGCGCCTCCATTACACAGTTTGACTGTATAAAGGGCTAAATGTTATACGTGTTTCATTCAGCGTGTGCAAGGAGAAAAATTAAAAGAGCAACCTTTGACTTGTGCAGCACTACTGCTGCATAAGCTGTGGCTCTTCTACTTTCTAACCCCTGAGGGGGGGTTAAAGGTGACCTTTGAAATCGGTTCAAGTAGGCTTCGGCCTACACTCTGCTCCACCTGCAGAGCCCGGGCTCCAACAACGCTAGTTGCTGTCCGGAAGTGCTGGCTGCACAGAGCCAAACACCTCGCCAATGTGTCAGTGGGGTCCAGCACCGCCAGCTGTTCCCCTGCTGTGTAGCCGGCAACGTGTCCTGCAAAAGCCACGCAGACACAACACACCCAAAGCTGCCGCCAGTGCAGGCTTCGGCCTACACTCCCCTCCCCCTGCTCCTCCTCCTCCTGCTCCTCCTCCTGCTGTCCCTGGGCTCTAACACACCGCCAGTTTTTGCCCAGATGTGCTAGCTGCACAGAGAAAAACACCAGCCAATGTGTCAGTGGGGTCCAGCACCGCCAGCTGTTCCCCTGCTGTGCAGCCGGCATCGTGTCCTGCAAAAGCCACGCAGACACAAGAACTGAAATTGAAGGGAACCTGTCCCCCCTCCCCCAGGCGTTTTTACGTTATCCAGCCACCTTGTACAGCGGTAATGCTGCATGTGTGCAAGGTGGCTCAGAAACGTATTCTCCTCGCACATGTGGAACTGAAAACACGTCCGCAATGTGTCCTCTGTGTGACCATTTAACCGTCCCGGTGGTGTGACTTTCCTTTGTAATGACACGCTGCAACCCCCTTGGTAGCGCTGCCCGTCTTCTGGCATCATTGTTTGGCTGGCTGCGCCTCTGCGGCCGCCCTGACCCGCACAACGCCCCTCGGTGTCTTATTTATTGGGACTGCGAGGGTGTGATTGATGGGCAGGATCAGTGCATCAGTTCGCCTGTCCCTCCTCTCCTTCCGCCTTGTTCGGACTGTGCGGCTTCATGGCCGTGGCATGCGATAAGGGATCAGATGACGCCGCACAGTCTGAAGCGGGTGTAAGGACCCGAGTGTGAGAGGCCAACATATGTGCTGCGCCAGGCCCTGAATCCCAGCCCCGCAGTGTTTTAACAATGTTAAGACACTGCGGGGCTGGGATTCATGGTCATCGCGAACCGCACCGGCCGACATTACATGATGCCAGAAGATGGGCAGCGCTAACGGCGCTAGGCCAGGGGATAACACGACAGCGCAGACTCCTGTACAGCAAATAACAACGCTCGGGAGGCTGCACCCAGCACCAAGGTGGGATTCTTGACACCTGTGCTGCGTCTCATTACAAAGGGAACTCGCGCCTCCATTACACAGTTTGACTGTATAAAGGGCTAAATGTTATACGTGTTTCATTCAGCGTGTGCAAGGAGAAAAATTAAAAGAGCAACCTTTGACTTGTGCAGCACTACTGCTGCATAAGCTGTGGCTCTTCTACTTTCTAACCCCTGAGGGGGGGTTAAAGGTGACCTTTGAAATCGGTTCAAGTAGGCTTCGGCCTACACTCTGCTCCACCTGCAGAGCCCGGGCTCCAACAACGCTAGTTGCTGTCCGGAAGTGCTGGCTGCACAGAGCCAAACACCTCGCCAATGTGTCAGTGGGGTCCAGCACCGCCAGCTGTTCCCCTGCTGTGTAGCCGGCAACGTGTCCTGCAAAAGCCACGCAGACACAACACACCCAAAGCTGCCGCCAGTGCAGGCTTCGGCCTACACTCCCCTCCCCCTGCTCCTCCTCCTCCTGCTCCTCCTCCTGCTGTCCCTGGGCTCTAACACACCGCCAGTTTTTGCCCAGATGTGCTAGCTGCACAGAGAAAAACACCAGCCAATGTGTCAGTGGGGTCCAGCACCGCCAGCTGTTCCCCTGCTGTGCAGCCGGCATCGTGTCCTGCAAAAGCCACGCAGACACAAGAACTGAAATTGAAGGGAACCTGTCCCCCCTCCCCCAGGCGTTTTTACGTTATCCAGCCACCTTGTACAGCGGTAATGCTGCATGTGTGCAAGGTGGCTCAGAAACGTATTCTCCTCGCACATGTGGAACTGAAAACACGTCCGCAATGTGTCCTCTGTGTGACCATTTAACCGTCCCGGTGGTGTGACTTTCCTTTGTAATGACACGCTGCAACCCCCTTGGTAGCGCTGCCCGTCTTCTGGCATCATTGTTTGGCTGGCTGCGCCTCTGCGGCCGCCCTGACCCGCACAACGCCCCTCGGTGTCTTATTTATTGGGACTGCGAGGGTGTGATTGATGGGCAGGATCAGTGCATCAGTTCGCCTGTCCCTCCTCTCCTTCCGCCTTGTTCGGACTGTGCGGCTTCATGGCCGTGGCATGCGATAAGGGATCAGATGACGCCGCACAGTCTGAAGCGGGTGTAAGGACCCGAGTGTGAGAGGCCAACATATGTGCTGCGCCAGGCCCTGAATCCCAGCCCCGCAGTGTTTTAACAATGTTAAGACACTGCGGGGCTGGGATTCATGGTCATCGCGAACCGCACCGGCCGACATTACATGATGCCAGAAGATGGGCAGCGCTAACGGCGCTAGGCCAGGGGATAACACGACAGCGCAGACTCCTGTACAGCAAATAACAACGCTCGGGAGGCTGCACCCAGCACCAAGGTGGGATTCTTGACACCTGTGCTGCGTCTCATTACAAAGGGAACTCGCGCCTCCATTACACAGTTTGACTGTATAAAGGGCTAAATGTTATACGTGTTTCATTCAGCGTGTGCAAGGAGAAAAATTAAAAGAGCAACCTTTGACTTGTGCAGCACTACTGCTGCATAAGCTGTGGCTCTTCTACTTTCTAACCCCTGAGGGGGGGTTAAAGGTGACCTTTGAAATCGGTTCAAGTAGGCTTCGGCCTACACTCTGCTCCACCTGCAGAGCCCGGGCTCCAACAACGCTAGTTGCTGTCCGGAAGTGCTGGCTGCACAGAGCCAAACACCTCGCCAATGTGTCAGTGGGGTCCAGCACCGCCAGCTGTTCCCCTGCTGTGTAGCCGGCAACGTGTCCTGCAAAAGCCACGCAGACACAACACACCCAAAGCTGCCGCCAGTGCAGGCTTCGGCCTACACTCCCCTCCCCCTGCTCCTCCTCCTCCTGCTCCTCCTCCTGCTGTCCCTGGGCTCTAACACACCGCCAGTTTTTGCCCAGATGTGCTAGCTGCACAGAGAAAAACACCAGCCAATGTGTCAGTGGGGTCCAGCACCGCCAGCTGTTCCCCTGCTGTGCAGCCGGCATCGTGTCCTGCAAAAGCCACGCAGACACAAGAACTGAAATTGAAGGGAACCTGTCCCCCCTCCCCCAGGCGTTTTTACGTTATCCAGCCACCTTGTACAGCGGTAATGCTGCATGTGTGCAAGGTGGCTCAGAAACGTATTCTCCTCGCACATGTGGAACTGAAAACACGTCCGCAATGTGTCCTCTGTGTGACCATTTAACCGTCCCGGTGGTGTGACTTTCCTTTGTAATGACACGCTGCAACCCCCTTGGTAGCGCTGCCCGTCTTCTGGCATCATTGTTTGGCTGGCTGCGCCTCTGCGGCCGCCCTGACCCGCACAACGCCCCTCGGTGTCTTATTTATTGGGACTGCGAGGGTGTGATTGATGGGCAGGATCAGTGCATCAGTTCGCCTGTCCCTCCTCTCCTTCCGCCTTGTTCGGACTGTGCGGCTTCATGGCCGTGGCATGCGATAAGGGATCAGATGACGCCGCACAGTCTGAAGCGGGTGTAAGGACCCGAGTGTGAGAGGCCAACATATGTGCTGCGCCAGGCCCTGAATCCCAGCCCCGCAGTGTTTTAACAATGTTAAGACACTGCGGGGCTGGGATTCATGGTCATCGCGAACCGCACCGGCCGACATTACATGATGCCAGAAGATGGGCAGCGCTAACGGCGCTAGGCCAGGGGATAACACGACAGCGCAGACTCCTGTACAGCAAATAACAACGCTCGGGAGGCTGCACCCAGCACCAAGGTGGGATTCTTGACACCTGTGCTGCGTCTCATTACAAAGGGAACTCGCGCCTCCATTACACAGTTTGACTGTATAAAGGGCTAAATGTTATACGTGTTTCATTCAGCGTGTGCAAGGAGAAAAATTAAAAGAGCAACCTTTGACTTGTGCAGCACTACTGCTGCATAAGCTGTGGCTCTTCTACTTTCTAACCCCTGAGGGGGGGTTAAAGGTGACCTTTGAAATCGGTTCAAGTAGGCTTCGGCCTACACTCTGCTCCACCTGCAGAGCCCGGGCTCCAACAACGCTAGTTGCTGTCCGGAAGTGCTGGCTGCACAGAGCCAAACACCTCGCCAATGTGTCAGTGGGGTCCAGCACCGCCAGCTGTTCCCCTGCTGTGTAGCCGGCAACGTGTCCTGCAAAAGCCACGCAGACACAACACACCCAAAGCTGCCGCCAGTGCAGGCTTCGGCCTACACTCCCCTCCCCCTGCTCCTCCTCCTCCTGCTCCTCCTCCTGCTGTCCCTGGGCTCTAACACACCGCCAGTTTTTGCCCAGATGTGCTAGCTGCACAGAGAAAAACACCAGCCAATGTGTCAGTGGGGTCCAGCACCGCCAGCTGTTCCCCTGCTGTGCAGCCGGCATCGTGTCCTGCAAAAGCCACGCAGACACAAGAACTGAAATTGAAGGGAACCTGTCCCCCCTCCCCCAGGCGTTTTTACGTTATCCAGCCACCTTGTACAGCGGTAATGCTGCATGTGTGCAAGGTGGCTCAGAAACGTATTCTCCTCGCACATGTGGAACTGAAAACACGTCCGCAATGTGTCCTCTGTGTGACCATTTAACCGTCCCGGTGGTGTGACTTTCCTTTGTAATGACACGCTGCAACCCCCTTGGTAGCGCTGCCCGTCTTCTGGCATCATTGTTTGGCTGGCTGCGCCTCTGCGGCCGCCCTGACCCGCACAACGCCCCTCGGTGTCTTATTTATTGGGACTGCGAGGGTGTGATTGATGGGCAGGATCAGTGCATCAGTTCGCCTGTCCCTCCTCTCCTTCCGCCTTGTTCGGACTGTGCGGCTTCATGGCCGTGGCATGCGATAAGGGATCAGATGACGCCGCACAGTCTGAAGCGGGTGTAAGGACCCGAGTGTGAGAGGCCAACATATGTGCTGCGCCAGGCCCTGAATCCCAGCCCCGCAGTGTTTTAACAATGTTAAGACACTGCGGGGCTGGGATTCATGGTCATCGCGAACCGCACCGGCCGACATTACATGATGCCAGAAGATGGGCAGCGCTAACGGCGCTAGGCCAGGGGATAACACGACAGCGCAGACTCCTGTACAGCAAATAACAACGCTCGGGAGGCTGCACCCAGCACCAAGGTGGGATTCTTGACACCTGTGCTGCGTCTCATTACAAAGGGAACTCGCGCCTCCATTACACAGTTTGACTGTATAAAGGGCTAAATGTTATACGTGTTTCATTCAGCGTGTGCAAGGAGAAAAATTAAAAGAGCAACCTTTGACTTGTGCAGCACTACTGCTGCATAAGCTGTGGCTCTTCTACTTTCTAACCCCTGAGGGGGGGTTAAAGGTGACCTTTGAAATCGGTTCAAGTAGGCTTCGGCCTACACTCTGCTCCACCTGCAGAGCCCGGGCTCCAACAACGCTAGTTGCTGTCCGGAAGTGCTGGCTGCACAGAGCCAAACACCTCGCCAATGTGTCAGTGGGGTCCAGCACCGCCAGCTGTTCCCCTGCTGTGTAGCCGGCAACGTGTCCTGCAAAAGCCACGCAGACACAACACACCCAAAGCTGCCGCCAGTGCAGGCTTCGGCCTACACTCCCCTCCCCCTGCTCCTCCTCCTCCTGCTCCTCCTCCTGCTGTCCCTGGGCTCTAACACACCGCCAGTTTTTGCCCAGATGTGCTAGCTGCACAGAGAAAAACACCAGCCAATGTGTCAGTGGGGTCCAGCACCGCCAGCTGTTCCCCTGCTGTGCAGCCGGCATCGTGTCCTGCAAAAGCCACGCAGACACAAGAACTGAAATTGAAGGGAACCTGTCCCCCCTCCCCCAGGCGTTTTTACGTTATCCAGCCACCTTGTACAGCGGTAATGCTGCATGTGTGCAAGGTGGCTCAGAAACGTATTCTCCTCGCACATGTGGAACTGAAAACACGTCCGCAATGTGTCCTCTGTGTGACCATTTAACCGTCCCGGTGGTGTGACTTTCCTTTGTAATGACACGCTGCAACCCCCTTGGTAGCGCTGCCCGTCTTCTGGCATCATTGTTTGGCTGGCTGCGCCTCTGCGGCCGCCCTGACCCGCACAACGCCCCTCGGTGTCTTATTTATTGGGACTGCGAGGGTGTGATTGATGGGCAGGATCAGTGCATCAGTTCGCCTGTCCCTCCTCTCCTTCCGCCTTGTTCGGACTGTGCGGCTTCATGGCCGTGGCATGCGATAAGGGATCAGATGACGCCGCACAGTCTGAAGCGGGTGTAAGGACCCGAGTGTGAGAGGCCAACATATGTGCTGCGCCAGGCCCTGAATCCCAGCCCCGCAGTGTTTTAACAATGTTAAGACACTGCGGGGCTGGGATTCATGGTCATCGCGAACCGCACCGGCCGACATTACATGATGCCAGAAGATGGGCAGCGCTAACGGCGCTAGGCCAGGGGATAACACGACAGCGCAGACTCCTGTACAGCAAATAACAACGCTCGGGAGGCTGCACCCAGCACCAAGGTGGGATTCTTGACACCTGTGCTGCGTCTCATTACAAAGGGAACTCGCGCCTCCATTACACAGTTTGACTGTATAAAGGGCTAAATGTTATACGTGTTTCATTCAGCGTGTGCAAGGAGAAAAATTAAAAGAGCAACCTTTGACTTGTGCAGCACTACTGCTGCATAAGCTGTGGCTCTTCTACTTTCTAACCCCTGAGGGGGGGTTAAAGGTGACCTTTGAAATCGGTTCAAGTAGGCTTCGGCCTACACTCTGCTCCACCTGCAGAGCCCGGGCTCCAACAACGCTAGTTGCTGTCCGGAAGTGCTGGCTGCACAGAGCCAAACACCTCGCCAATGTGTCAGTGGGGTCCAGCACCGCCAGCTGTTCCCCTGCTGTGTAGCCGGCAACGTGTCCTGCAAAAGCCACGCAGACACAACACACCCAAAGCTGCCGCCAGTGCAGGCTTCGGCCTACACTCCCCTCCCCCTGCTCCTCCTCCTCCTGCTCCTCCTCCTGCTGTCCCTGGGCTCTAACACACCGCCAGTTTTTGCCCAGATGTGCTAGCTGCACAGAGAAAAACACCAGCCAATGTGTCAGTGGGGTCCAGCACCGCCAGCTGTTCCCCTGCTGTGCAGCCGGCATCGTGTCCTGCAAAAGCCACGCAGACACTTGCTCTTGTACCTTCTGCTCCCCATCCTGGTTCCAGTACCGTCAGCTGGTTCCGGGCAGAGCCTTTGGCTTAGGTGCCTCCCTCTGGGTATCTGAGTTCCACCAACGTCAGGTGGTCCTTGGTAGTGCTTTCAGGCACGGGTACCTCCTGCTTAGTAACCGGGTTCCAGTAACGTCAGCTGGTCCTCGGTAGTTCCATTGGCTCTTGGACCTTCGGCTACCCATCCGGGTTCCAGCACCGTCAGCTGGTTCTCGGCAGTGTCTTTTGCTCTTGTACCTTCTGCTCCCCATCCTGGTTCCAGTACCGTCAGCTGGTTCCGGGCAGAGCCTTTGGCTTAGGTGCCTCCCTCTGGGTATCCGAGTTCCACCAACGTCAGGTGGTCCTTGGTAGTGCTTTCAGGCACGGGTACCTCCTGCTTAGTAACCGGGTTCCAGTAACGTCAGCTGGTCCTCGGTAGTTCCATTGGCTCTTGGACCTTCGGGTAGCCATCCGAGTTCCAGTTCCATCAGCTGGTTCTCGGCATTTTCTCAGCCTTCTTGTACCTTCTGCTACATTTCCAAGTTCAAGAGACTAAACACGATGACCCGGAAGAACACCCCTAAGATGACGACGACACCAGAGACGACAACCACCGTGATGACGACGACCCTGGAGACGATGACCCTGAAGACCACCCCGATGACGACGACCCCGGAGACCACCCCGATGACGACGACCCCGGAGACGACGACCCTGGAGACGACGACGACCTGGAAGACCGAGAAGCAGAAGAACAAGAGGCTGCAGAACAAAGAGCAGAAGGACATTAAGCATAACACAAAATATCAGAGCAAAAAAATATTATGTAAATTATAAGCAGAAGAAGACTAAGCAGTGTATGGGGGTGAGTCCGTTCCTCCTCGTGGTGCCCCTGGATAAAGCCTGATGCTGCAGGCCAAACTGAACGCGGACAAATGTAACTGGTTTGTGACAGGCAGAACGGAAGGTGTAATCTTCAAACTTTTATAGATAACAACTACGGGAATGCCTGTCACAAATAAGAATATGATGAAGAAGTTGAATATGATGAAGATAATAGTAAAATAAAAAGAATATGAACAATGTAACCCAAAAAATAATAGGTAGAAGATGAAGAAGAAGATGAATAAGGTGAAGAAGTTGATGTCAAAGAAGCTGATGATGAGGATAATGAAGAAGAAAGCGTGGGAGAAGTAAAAAAGAAGGTGAAGGGCGTGGAAGTAGTGAAACATCAATATCTGACATAAAAAAAAAAAAAAATAACATAGTCAAATTCTTTCTAACGCCGAACTTCATAAAAAAAAATTAAAAATCCTGCTATTCTATTACATTGGGCTAAACCTCTGTCCCTTTAATATCTCCGCCACGTCCCCCAATACATCCTACATTATTCTTAGTTGTTTTCCTTCATGTAGAATGAACCTACAAGTTTATAAAGGGTTTATTTTAATTCCGATATTTTCGTCCCATTGACTTGCATTGGGATCGGGTATCGGTATCGGATTGGATCCGATATTTTGACGGTATCGGCCGATACTTTCCGATACCGATACTTTCCGATATCGGAAAGTATCGCTCAACACTAGTGAGTATGTGTTTTTTTTTTTACATTTACAATGGTAACCAGGGTAAACATCGGGTTACTAAGCGCGGCCCTGCGCTTAGTTACCCGATGTTTACCCTGGTTACCCGGGGACCTCGGCATCGTTGGTCGCTGGAGAGCTGTCTGTGTGACAGCTCTCCAGCGACCACACAACGATTTTCCAACGATCATGGCCAGGTCGTATTGCTGGTCGTGATCGTTGGAAAGTTGCAGAGTGTGACGGTACCCTTACATTTATCCCCATTAAAGCTCATTTGCCGTTGATCAGCCCAAGCTTGAGTAAATGCACTCAATGCTTGGTCGGGGCACCTTTTGCATCAATTAATGCATCAATGTGGCATGACATGAAGGAGATCAGCCTGTGGCACTGCTGAGGTTTTATGGAAGCCCAGGTTGCTTTGACAGTAGCCTTCTGCTCATCTGCATTGTTGGTTCTGGTGTCTCTAATCTTTCTCTTGACAATACCCCATAGATTATCTAAGGGGTTAAGTACAGGTGAATTTGCTGGCCAATCCAGCACAGTGACAATGTTGTTTTTAAACTAGGTATTGGTACTTTTGGCAGTGTGGACGGGTGCCAAGTCCTGCTGTAGAATGAAATTTCCATCTCCAAAAAGCTTGTCGGCAGAGAGAAACATGACGTGCTCTAAAATTTCCTGGAAGATGGCTGCGCTGACTTTGGTCTTGATAAAACACAGTGTACCTATACCAGCAGATGACATGGCTCCCCAAACCATCACTGATATTGGAAACTTCACACTAGACCTCCAGCAGCTTGGATTGTGTGCCTCTCCACTCTTCCTCCAGACTCTGGGACCTTGATTTCCAAATGAAATGCAACATTTACTTTCATCTGAAAACAACACCTTGGACCACTGAGCAACAGTCCAGTTCTTTTTCTCCTTGCACAGGTAAGACGCTTCTGGCATTGTCTATTGGTCATGAGTGACTTAACACAAGGAATGCTTGCAGCCCATGTCCTGAATACGTCTGTGTGTGGTGGCTCTTGAAGCAATGATTCCAGCACCAGTCCACTCCTTGTGAATCTCCACAAAAGTTTTGAATGTCCTTTTCTTAACAATCCTTCCAAAGCTGTGGATATTCCATTTCATTGTGCACCTTTTTCTACCACACTTTTTCCTTCCACTCAACTTTCCATTACTATGCTTGGATACACTACTCTGTGAACAGCCAGCTTCTTTATCACTGACCTTTTGTGGCTTACTCTCCTTGTGGAGTGTGTCAATGACTGCCTTATGAACATCTGTCAAGTCAGCAGGCAGTGTTCCCCATGATTGTGGAGCCTACTGAAACCAACTAAATGAACTTTTTAAATGATTAGGAAACATTTGCAGGTGGTTTTTGTTAATTATTCTAATTTAATGAAATAATGACTTTTGGGTTTTCATTTACTGTAAGCCATAATCATCAACATTAACAGAAATAAACAGTTGAAATAGATCACTCTGTTTATAATGACTCTATGTAATATACGAGTTTCACTTTTTGCATTAAAGAACTGGAATAAACTAACTTTTTCATCATATTCTAATTTTGTGAGAAGCACCTGTATATACTCAGGGGAAAATAAGTATTTTATACACTGCCGATTTTGCAAGTTTTCCCACCTACAGGAGAATGGAGAGGTATGTAATTTTAATGTTAGGTACATTTCACATGTGAGAGACAAAATCTTAAAAATAATCCAGAAAATCACAGTGTATGATTTTTACATAAATAATTTGCATTTCATTGCATGAAATAAGCGTTTGATGCAATAGAAAAACAGAACTTAATGTTTGTAAGAGAAACATTTGTTTGCAATTGCATAGTTCAGATGTTTCTTGCAGTTCTAGTTCAAGTTTGCACACATTGCAGCAGGGAATTTGGCCCTCTCCTTCATACAGATCTTGTGCAGATATTTCAGGTTTTGGAGCTGTCGCTGGGCAATATTGAGTTTCAGCTCCCTCCAAAGATTTTCTATTGGGTTCAAGTATGGAGACTGGCTAGACCTCTCCAGAACCTTGAAATGAATAAGTGCAGAGCTCTTACTCTTCTTAAAGAAAAACTAGCAGGTCTGTGAGAGCCAGAATTCTTGCTGGTTGTTATGTGACCAAATACTTATTTCATACAATAAAATGCAATTTAATTATTTATAAATCATACAATGTGATTTTCGTTTTTTTATTTTTAGATTCTGTCTCTCACAGTTCAAGTGTGCATATGATGAAAATTACAGACCTCTCCATTCATTGTCGATGGTAAAACTTGCAAAATCGGTAGTACATCAAATACTTGTTTTCCCCACTGCATGTGTGTATATGTATATATATATATATATATATATATATATATATATATATATATATATATACATACAAATATATATATATAAATATATACAGTCATATGAAAAAGTTTGGGCACCCCTATTAATCTTAAGCTTAATGTTTTATAAAAATAGTTTTTTTTGCAACAGCTATTTCAGTTTCATATATCTAATAACTGTTGGACACAGTAATCTTTCTGCCTTGAAATGAGGTTTATTGTACTAACAGAAAATGTGCAATCTGCATTCAAACAAAATTTGACAGGTGCATAAGTATGGGCACCCTTATCATTTTCTTGTTTTAAATACTCCTACCTACTTTTTACTGACTTACTAAAGCACTTTTTTTTGTTTTGTAACCTCATTGAGCTTTGAACTTCATAGCCAGGTGTATGCAATCATGAGAAAAGATACTTAAAGTGGCCACTTGCAAGTTGTTCTCCTGTTTGAATCTCCTCTGAAGAGTGGCATCATGGGCTCCTCAAAACAACTGTCAAATGATCTGAAAACAAAGATTATTCAACATAGTTGTTCAGGGGAAGGATACAAAAAGCTGTCTCAGAGATTTAACCTGTCAATTTCCACTGTGAGGAACATAGTAAGGAAATGGAAGAACACAGGTACAGTTCTTGTTAAGGCCAGAAGTGGCAGGCCAAGAAAAACATCAGAAAGGCAGAGAAGAAGAATGGTGAGATCAGTCAAGGACAATCCTCAGACCACCTCCAGAGAGCTGCAGCATCAACTTGCTGCAGATGGTGTCACTGTGCATCGGTCAACTATACAACACTGTGTTTTTTTTGCCGCCATGCATAACGCTTTTTTGTATGACCAAACAACTCAATCTTGGTTTCATCAGTCCACAGGACCTTCTTCCAAAAAGAAATTGGCTTCTCCAAATGTGCTTTTGCATACCTCAGCCGACTCTGTTTGTGGCGTGCTTGCAGAAACGGCTTCTTTCGCATCACTCTCCCATACAGCTTCTCCTTGTGCAAAGTGTGTTGTATAGTTGACGGATGCACAGTGACACCATCTGCAGCAAGTTGATGCTGCAGATCTCTGGAGGTGGCCTGAGGATTGTCCTTGACTGATCTCACCATTCTTCTTCTCTGCCTTTCTGATGTTTTTCTTGGCCTGCCACTTCTGGCCTTAACAAGAACTGTACCTGTGTTCTTCTATTTCCTTACTATGTTCCTCACAGTGGAAATTGACAGGTTAAATCTCTGAGACAGCTTTTTGTATCCTTGCCCTGAACAACTGTGTTGAATAATCTTTGTTTTCAGATCATTTGACAGTTGTTTTGAGGAGCCCATGATGCCACTCTTCGGAGGAGATTCAAACAGGAGAACAACTTGCAAGTGGACACTTTAAGTAGCTTTTCTCATGATTGCATACACCTAGCTATGAAGTTCAAAGCTCAATGAGGTTACAAAACCAAAAAAAAGTGCTTTAGTAAGTCAGTAAAAAGTAGGTAGGAGTATTTAAAACAAGAAAATGATAAGGGTGCCCATACTTATGCACCTGTCAAATTTTGTTTGAATGCAGATTGCACATTTTCTGTTAGTACAATAAACCTCATTTCAAGGCAGAAACATTACTGTGTCCAACAGTTATTAGATATATGAAACTGAAATAGCTGTTGCAAAAAAAACTATTTTTATAAAACATTAAGCTTAAGATTAATAGGGGTGCCCAAACTTTTTCATATGACTGTATATGTATATATATATAGTAACGTGGCTGGACAGATGGTAGATGGGAGGGAAGTGTCCACGATCAGAGCTGCTGGCTCTCACGCTATCATCTGTGTGACAGTGTGAGAGCCTCACTCTGGCCAGCGGTAACAAACTTACCAATGATCAGAGCCAGATGCTCGGGACCCTATTAATTTGAATGGGGTCCAGGAACATTTTTTAAATGCTTGGCAGAACCCAATGGACCTGAATATCCACGAGCCCACCCATCACTAGTCAGGTAAGATGATGACATTCTGATTGTTTTACCTGTTTTGCAGCAACAGGACCTTAGCACCTTGCTGTCATTGAGCCAACCATGATTTTCTCTATGTACCAATGTATTATACTGTTAAATGTGAGACCATTTATTCAAAAGCTAAAGCTTCTAGGCACTCCAGCAAATTAAACCTGAATGACTAAAAACAAAGAAAAAAATCTAGGTGTTTCAGTGGTGCAGTGAATGGACAGACCTCAACTCAGTTGATGGTCAGCTGATGATGCAGCGGGAGGAAGCTAAGAGAGCTGTGCATTAATGAATGCTCACAAAACAAACTCACGCTGTACAGTGAGACAAAATTCCTCCAGACTGATGTTGAAGACTAAGAAAATTATATTTAAAAAAATTATTCACATTAATGGTGCTAAAGGTGATTTTATAAGTTATTGATTTTTGGAATTTACTTTATTTATTGCACACTGCTTAAGCATTTTTGGCTTAATTTTTTATTGATAAATAAATACTAGTACAGTATATTTTGTCATATCTTGCTGTACATCTGATTTTGTAATTAATTAATTTTAATGCTTTTTAAAACTAGATTTTATTTATTTATTTTGTATTTTATTTCCTAATACATGAAAACGTGGGCAATTAATTGAAATGTATTTGCTATAAAACTGATATGAAACAATTTGAAAAGCCAAAACTTTTTTTGCGCAATGTAGAGTTGCGCAAAAATGTTGTGACTTCTAGAATTTCCATGCTAGTTTGGAGCAGCTCCACAAAAATTGTCACAGCCTGGAAAGAGCCAGTGTGGGACAGTACACAGTATGGAAATGTTACTCACCATGAAAGAAAAAAGAATCAAGCGCACAATCAGCACCGCTCACCTGTGCCACCGCCTCCACATAACAGCTCCAGTCCAAATACCACAATAAATGGGGTGCTCGTGAAAAACAAAGCAGTCCTTGTAAGCAATAAAAATTGAAGAAACGAGCACTCACCATAAGTCCAAATAAAATCTGTCTTTATTATGGCTTCATGCGTAAAAACAGCAAGGCAAATGCAGAGAGAACCTGTGGTTCCTACCAGACGACGATCGTTTCGCTCAAAGGAGCTTCAACGGGTCCCGATCGGGACAGAGGTAGATGTGGGAAAGATGATTATGAGGGATGGGGGATGAAGGAGGACGGGGAGTAGAGCCATGCAAGATGGGAGCAGGAGCGGGAGCGGGGGTGTTGAGAGATGAGCCATGCATACAGGGGGGAATATGAGCCATGCATATAGGAGGGGGGAATATGAGCCATGCATACAGGAGGGTGGGGGGGAATATGAGCCATGCATACATGAGGGTGGGGGGAATATGAGCCATGCATACAGAAGGAGGGGGGAATATAAGGCATGCATACAGGAGGAGGGGAGGAATATGAGCCATGCATACAGGAGGGGGGGAATATGAGCCATGCATACAGGAAGGTAGGGGGGAATATGAGCCATGCATACAGGAGGAGGGGGATATGAGCCATGCATACAGGAGGGGGGAATATGAGCCATGCATACAGGGGGAATATGAGCCATACATACAGGAGGGTTGGGAGAATATGAGCCATACATACAGGAGGGGGAATATGAGCCATGCATACAGGTGGGGGGAATATGAGCCATGCATATAGGATGAGCCATGCATACAGAAGGGGGGATATGAGCCATGCACACAGGAGGGGAGAATACGAGCCATGCATATGGGATGGGAGGGAGATGAGCCATGCATACAGGAGGGGGGAATATGAGCCATGCATGCAGGGGGGGATTTGAGCCATGCATACATGATGTAGGGGAGATGAGCCATGCATACAAGATGGGAGGGGGCATTATAAATTATTGAGCATCATGTGGGATCATTATACAGTATGGAGCATCATATGTGGCCATTATACAGTATGGAGCATCATGTGTGGCCATTATACAGTATTGAGCATCATGTGTGGCCATTATAAAGTATTGAGCATCATGTGGGGTCATTATACAGTATGGAGCATCATGTGTGGCCATTATACAGTATGGAGCATCATGTGTGGTCATTATACAGTATTGAGCATCATGTGGGGACATTATGCAGTATTAAACATCATGTGGGGTCATTATACAGTATGGAGCATCATGTGTGGCCATTATACAGTATGGAGCATCATGTGGGACCATTACATAGTATGGAGCATCATGTATGGCCGTTATACAGTATTGAGCATCATGTGTGGCCATTATACAGTATTGAGCATCATGTGTGGCCATTATACACTATGGAGCATCATGTGTGGCCATTATATAGTATGGAGCATCATGTGTGGCCATTATACAGTATGAAGCATCATGTGTGGCCATTATACAGTATGGAGCATCATGTGGGGCCATTATACAGTATTGAGCATCATGTGTGGCCATTATACAGTATGGAGCACTGTGTGGCCATATCTTTTTGTTTATAATTATTGTATATGAAACAGTGTGATCAGCAGTGCTAAATAGATGTGGTTGGGATGTGGATTTGGGTGTGACTAGTTGTGAAATGGGTGTGGTCAGAGGTGTGGCCTAAAATTTGCCGCGGCGCACTACGCGCATTGCAAACTTTATACCTCTTTCCCTTCTTCAAAAGTTGGGAGGTATGGTACCACATTTGACAGATCACGGCAAGTGCTGCAAATGCCATAGGGAATGAATGAGGCCAAACGCAGTGTTGCCATAAGTGATCCGTTACGCGGCAGATGCAGAAAAACTGCCGGATCTGCTGCAAAAAGCTACTTTCACATCAGCGATTCTTGCCAAAGTCACTCCCGATAGTGTCATAATCACCAAAGGGGGAGGCAGCACTAAAAGTGCCTAGGGCAGCAGAAACTCTAAATACGGCCCTGAGTACAGACCAAAAGTTTGGACACACTCTCTCATTTAAAGATTTTTCTGTATTTTCATGACTATGAAAATTGTACATTCACACAGAAGGCATCAAAACTATGAATTAACACATGTGGAATTATATACTTAACAAAAAAGTGTGAAACAACTGAAATTAGGTCTTATATTCTAGGTTCTTCAAAGTAGCCACCTTTTGCTTTGATGACTGCTTTGCACACTCTTGGCATTCTCTTGATAAGCTTCAAGAGATAGTCACCGGGAATGGTCTTCCAACAATCTTAAAGGAGTTCCCAGAGATGCTTAGCACTTATTGGCCCTTTTGCCTTCACTCTGCAGTCCAGCTAAACCCAAACCATCTTGATTGGGTTCAGGTCTGGTGACTGTGGAGGCCAGGTCATCTGGCGTAGCACCCCATCACTCTCCTTCTTAGTCAAATAGCCCTTACACAGCCTGGAGGTGTGTTTGTGGTCATTGTAATGTTGAAAAATAAATGATGGTCCAACAAAACGCAAACCAGATGGAATAGCATGCCACTGCAAGATGCTGTGGTAGCCATGCTGGTTCAGAATGCCTTCAATTTTGAATAAATCTGCAACAGTGTCACTAGCATAGCATAGCACCCCCACACCATCACACCTCCTCCTCCATGCTTCATGGTGGGAACCAGGCATGTAGAGTAAAAATAATCCCCAAATATTCTTTAACTACGTAAATAGTAAGAAACTAAAAAATGATAGTGTTGGCCCCCTTAAAAATAGTCTGGGTGAAATGGTGGATGAGGATGAGAAAAAAGACATTTTGATAAATTACATTTTTTCATCAGTATTTACACAAGAAAATTCCATGGCAGACAATATGATCAGTGATAACAAAAATTCCCCATTAAATGTCACCTGCTTAACCCAGGAGGAAGTACGGCGGTGTCTAAAAATCACTAGAATTGACAAATCTCCAGGCCTGGATGGGATACACCCCCGACTACTGCAGGAATTAAGTACAGTCATTGATAGACCATTATTTTTTAATCTTTAAAGACTCCATAATAACAGGGTCTGTACCACAGGACTGGCGTATAGCAAATGTGGTGCCAATATTCAAAAAGGGGACAAAAACTGAACTTGGAAATTATAGGCCAGTTAGCTTAACCTCTACTGTGGGTAAAATCCTGGAGGGCATTCTAAGGGATGCTATACTGGAGTATCTGAAGAGTAATAACCTCATGACCCAATACCAACATCGGTTTACTAGGGACCGTTCCTGTCAGACAAATCTGATCAATTTCTATGAAGAGGTAAGTTCCGGACTGGAACAAGGGAACGCAGTGGACGTAGTGTATATGGACTTTTCAAAAGCTTTTGATACAGTGCCACACAAAAGGTTGATACATAAAATGAGAATAATGGGGATAGGGGAAAATATGTGTAAGTGGGTTAAGAGCTGGCTCAGGGATAGGAAACAAAGGGTGGTTATTAATGGAGCACACTCGAACTGGGTCATGGTTAGCAGTTTGGTACCACAGGGGTCAGTATTGGGCCCTCTTCTTTTTAACATATTTATTAATGACCTTGTAGGGGGCTGTTGTGAACTCTGTTTTTGGGCTCCCTCTTGTGGTCACAAGTGGTACTGTGTGAGTGCTGTCTTTGGGCTCCCTCTGGTGGCTCTTTGTGTCATTCTGCAGGTCTGAGGCTGGATCAGCTGTCTCGTTATCTGTTAGCTGGTTTCTTATTTAGCTCACCTGGACTATCAGTTGTTGCCTGCTGTCGATGTATTCAGTGCTATTTTGATCCCTCCTGAAGTCCTTCGCTATCAGTCTCTTCTAGAGAAGCTAAGTTTTCTGTTTGGTTATTTTTTGCTCATCAGTGTTCAATATGTTCCTTGGTTATTTATTTGTCCTTGTCCAGCTTGCTAATATGTGATTTCCTTGCTTGCTGGTAGCTCTAGGGGGCTGATTTTCTCCCCTCACACCGTTAGTTGGTGTGGGGGTTCTTGAATTCTCAGCGTTGATATTTTGTATAGGGTTTTTTACTGACCGCACAGTTCCCTATCTGTCTTCTGCTATCTAGTATTAGCGGGCCTCATTTGCTGAATCTGTTTTCATTTCTACGTTTTGTATTTTCCCCTTACCTCACCGTTATTATTTGTTGGGGGCTTCCTATATCTTTGGGGTCATTTCTCTGAGGCAAGTGAGGTCTTACTTTCTCTATAGGGGTAGCAAGTTTCTCAGGCTGCGTCGAGACGTCTAGGAATTCAGGCACGTTCACCGGCTACCTTTAGTGTGTTCGTTTAGGATCAGAATTGCGGTCAGTCCAGTTACCACCTCCCTAGAGCTCGCTCTATGTTCAGTAACTTAGCTAGTCAGTTCTGTGATCCTCAGCCACTAAGGATCATAAAAGTACAGCAGGCCAAAAAGTGTTTAATGCATCGCAGAAGTGGGATAAGAGAAGCCCTGAGTACAATTTTTTTTTCCCTCTCCCTTTGCTGCAGTCTGTCCAGCTTCTCTCATCCCCTTAATCTCTGGGTGGCTTTGAGTTCAGCTGCAGACATGGATATTCAGAGTCTGACTTCTAGTGTGGATCATCTTGCTGCAAGGGTGCAAAGCATTCAGGATTTTGTTGTTCACAGTCCTATGTCTGAGCCAAAAGTACCTATTCCTGAGTTGTTTTCTGGAGATAGATCTAGGTTTCTGAATTTTAAGAATAATTGTAAATTATTTCTTTCTTTGAGACCTCGTTCCTCTGGTGATTCCGCTCAGCAAGTTAGAATTGTTATCTCCCTGTTACGTGGCGACCCTCAAGATTGGGCTTTCTCTCTGGCGCCAGGAGATCCTGCATTGCTGAATGTGGATGCGTTTTTTCTGGCGCTTGGATTGCTTTATGAGGAACCTAATCTCGAGAACCAGGCAGAAAAGGCCTTGCTGGCTCTCTCTCAGGGCCAGGATGAAGCTGAGGTGTACTGTCAAAAATTTCGGAAATGGTCGGTGCTTACTCAATGGAATGAGTGTGCCCTGGCTGCAAATTTCAGAGAAGGTCTTTCTGAAGCCATTAAGAATGTTATGGTGGGGTTCCCCACGCCTGCAAGTCTGAATGACTCAATGGCTTTGGCCATTCAGATTGATCGGCGTTTGCGGGAGCGCAAATCGGCGTACCATCTGGCGGTGTTTTCTGAACAGAGACCTGAGTCTATGCAATGTGACTGAATTCTGACCAGAATTGAGCGACAAAATCATAGACGTCAAAATGGGTTGTGCTTTTACTGTGGTGATTCAACTTATGTTATCTCAGCATGCTCTAAGCGCTTAAAAAAAAACCGCTAAAACTGTCACCGTTGGTACTATACAGCCTAAATTCATTTTGTCTGTTACTTTAATTTGTTCTCTGTCATCCTACTCGGTTATGGCTTTTGTGGATTCAGGTGCTGCCCTGAACCTAATGGATTTGTCGTTTGCCAGGCGCTGTGGTTTTGTCCTGGAGCCTTTAGAATTCCATATTCCACTGAGGGGAATTGATGCTACACCATTGGCTGAGAATAAGCCTCAGTATTGGACTCAAGTGACCATGTGCATGACTCCTGTACATCAGGAGGTGATCCGCTTTCTTGTGCTGCATAATTTGCATGATGTTGTCGTTTTGGGTCTGCCATGGTTGCAGGCCCATAATCCAGTACTGGATTGGAAAGCTATGTCTGTTTCAAGTTGGGGTTGCCAGGGGATTCATGGCGATGCTCTTTTGGTTTCAATTGCTTCTTCCACTCCTTCTGAGGTCCCTGAGTTTTTGTCGGACTACCAGGATGTATTTGATGAGCCCAGATCCGGTGCCCTGCCTCCTCACAGGGATTGTGATTGTGCTATAAATTTGATTCCTGGTAGTAAGTTCCCTAAGGGACGACTTTTTAATTTGTCTGTACCAGAACATGCCGCGATGCGGAGTTATATAAAGGAGTCTTTAGAGAAGGGACATATTCGCCCGTCCTCCTCCCCTCTTGGTGCAGGATTCTTTTTTGTGGCCAAGAAGGATGGTTCTCTGAGACCTTGTATTGATTATCGTCTTCTAAATAAAATCACGGTTAAATTTCAGTATCCTTTGCTATTATTATCTGATCTGTTTGCTCGGATTAAGGGGTCCAGTTGGTTCACCAAGATAGATCTTCATGGTGCGTATAACCTTGTGCGTATTAAGCAGGGGGATGAATGGAAAACAGCATTTAATACGCCCGAAGGCCATTTTGAGTACTTGGTGATGCCTTTTGGACTCTCTAATGCTCCTTCTGTGTTCCAGTCCTTCATGCATAACATCTTTCGAGAATATCTGGATAAATTTATGATTGTGTATCTGGATGACATTTTGGTCTTTTCTGAGGACTGGGAGTCCCATGTGAAGCAGGTCAGGATGGTATTTCAGGTCCTACGTGCTAATTAGTGTTGAGCATTCCGATGCTGCAAGTATCGGGTATCGGCCGATACTTGCTGTATCGGAATTCCGATACCGGGATTCCGATACTCTTGTGGTATCGGGTATCGGGTATCGCAACAACATTAATGTTAAAATGTGTAAAAGAGAGAATTAAAATAAAAAATATCGCTATACTCACCTCTCCGACGCAGCCGGGACTTCAGCGAGGGAACCGGCAGCGTTGTTTGTTTAAAATTCGCGCTATTACTTGGTTACGTGAATTCCCGGCTTGTGATTGGTCAGGTCGGCCACGTTGCCGGGACGCGGACCAATCACAGCAAGCCGTGACGAAATTACGTCACGGCTTGCTGTGATTGGTCCGCGTCCCGGCAATATGGCCGCCCTGACCAATCACAAGCCGTGACGTCACGGGAGGCTGGACACGCGCCCATTTTAAAATGAGCGCGTCCAGCCTCCCGGCTTGTGATTGGTTGACCGCGGCACAACCAATCACAAGCCGTGACGTCACGGGAGGCTGGACACGCGCCCATTTTAAAATGAGCGCGTCCAGCCTCCCGGCTTGTGATTGGTTGACCGCGGCGCAACCAATCACAAGCCGTGACGTCACGGGAGGCTGGACACGCGCCCATTTTAAAATGAGCGCGTCCAGCCTCCCGGCTTGTGATTGGTTGACCGCGGCGCAACCAATCACAAGCCGTGACGTCACGGGAGGCTGGACACGCGCCCATTTTAAAATGAGCGCGTGTCCAGCCTCCCGTGACGTCACGGCTTGTGATTGGTCAGGGCGGCCATATTGCCGGGACGCGGACCAATCACAGCAAGCCGTGACGTAATTTCGTCACGGCTTGCTGTGATTGGTCCGCGTCCCGGCAACATGGCCGACCTGACCAATCACAAGCCGGGAATTCACGTAACCAAGTAATAGCGCGAATTTTAAACAAACAACGCTGCCGGTTCCCTCGCTGAAGTCCCGGCTGCGTCGGAGAGGTGAGTATAGCGATATTTTTTATTTTAATTCTTTCTTTTACACATTTATATGGTTCCCAGGGCCTGAAGGAGAGTTTCCTCTCCTTCAGACCCTGGGAACCATCAGGAATACCGTCCGATACATGAGTCCCATTGACTTGTATTGGTATCGGGTATCGGTATCGGATTGGATCCGATATTTTGCCGGTATCGGCCGATACTTTCCGATACCGATACTTTCAAGTATCGGACGGTATCGCTCAACACTAGTGCTAATGCCTTATTTGTGAAGGGCTCAAAATGTCTCTTCGGAGTACAGAAGGTTTCCTTTTTGGGTTATATTTTTTCTCCGTCTACTATTGAGATGGACTCAGTCAAGGTCCAGGCTATTCATGACTGGACTCAGCCAACATCTGTTAAGAGTCTTCAGAAGTTCTTGGGTTTTGCTAATTTTTACCGTCGCTTCATTGCTAATTTTTCTGGCGTGGTTAAACCCTTGATGGATTTGACCAAGAAGGGTTCGGATGTGACTAATTGGTCTCCTGCGGCCGTGGAGGCCTTTCAGGAGCTGAAGCGCTGGTTTTCTTCGGCTCCAGTTTCGTGTCAGCCTGATGTATCTCTTCCTTTTCAGGTCGAGGTTGATGCTTCTGAGATTGGAGCAGGGGCTGTTTTGTCGCAGAGAAGCTCTGATTGCTCTGTGATGAAGCCTTGTGCTTTCTTTTCGAGAAAGTTTTCGCCTGCCGAGCGGAATTATGTTGTTGGTAATCGGGAGTTGTTGGCTATGAAGTGGGCATTTGAGGAGTGGCGACATTGGCTCGAGGGAGCCAAGCATCGTGTGGTGGTCTTGACTGATCACAAAAATCAGATTTATCTCGAGTCTGCCAAGCGGCTGAATCCTAGACAGGCTCGTTGGTCGTTGTTTTTCTCCCGTTTCGATTTCGTGGTCTCGTACCTGCCTGGTTCGAAGAACGTGAAGGCGGATACTCTTTCTAGGAGTTTTGTGCCTGACTCTCCGGGAGTTTCAGAGCCGGCTGGTATCCTCAGAGAGGGAGTGATTTTGTCTGCATTTCCCCAGATTTGCGACGAGTGCTGCAGAAATTTCAGGCGGATAGACCTGACCGTTGCCCACCAGAGAGATTGTTTGTCCCAAATAGATGGACCAGCAGAGTTATTTCCGAGGTTCATTCTTCGGTGTTGGCGGGCCATCCTGGGATTTTTGGTACCAGAGATTTGGTGGCTAGGTCCTTCTGGTGGCCTTCCTTGTCGCGGGATGTGCGTTCCTTTGTGCAGTCCTGTGGGATTTGTGCTCGGGCTAAGCCTTGCTGTTCTCGTGCCAGCGGTTTGCTTTTGCCTTTGCCTGTCCCGAAGAGGCCATGGACGCACATTTCCATGGATTTTATTTCGGATCTTCCAGTCTCTCAGAGAATGTCTGTCATCTGGGTGGTGTGTGATCGTTTCTCCAAAATGGTCCATTTGGTGCCCTTGCCTAAGTTGCCTTCCTCCTCCGATTTGGTTCCTCTATTTTTTCAGAATGTGGTCCGCTTGCACGGCATCCCTGAAAATATTGTGTCTGACAGAGGATCCCAGTTCGTGTCCAGATTTTGGCGGATCTTTTGTGCTAAGATGGGCATTGATTTGTCTTTTTCGTCGGCCTTCCATCCTCAGACGAATGGCCAAACCAAGCGAACTAATCAGACCTTGGGAACTTATTTAAGATGTTTTGTTTCTGCTGATCAGGATCATTGGGTGACTTTTTTGCCATTGGCCGAGTTTGCCCTTAATAATCGGGCTAGTTCTGCTACTTTGGTTTCGCCTTTTTTCTGCAATTCTGGTTTTCATCCTCATTTTTCCTCGGGTCAGGTTGAGCCTTCTGACTGTCCTGGGGTGGATTCTGTGGTGGATAGGTTGCAGCAGATTTGGAACCATGTGGTGGACAATTTGAGGTTGTCACAGGAGAAGGCTCAGCGCTTTGCCAACCGCCGTCGCGGTGTGGGTCCCCGACTTCATGTTGGGGATTTGGTATGGCTGTCTTCTCGGTATGTTCCTATGAAGGTCTCCTCTCCTAAATTCAAGCCTCGCTTCATCGGTCCTTATAAGATTTTGGAAATCCTTAACCCGGTGTCATTTCGTCTGGACCTCCCAGCGTCGTTTGCCATTCATAACGTGTTCCATAGGTCTTTGTTGCGGAGGTATGTGGTGCCTGTGGTTCCTTCTGTTGAGCCCCCTGCCCCGGTGCTGGTTGAGGGCGAATTGGAGTACGTGGTGGAGAAGATCTTGGATTCTCGTATTTCTAGACGGAGGCTTCAGTATTTGGTTAAGTGGAAGGGCTATGGTCAGGAGGATATTTCCTGGGTTGTCGCCTCTGATGTTCATGCGGCCGATTTGGTTCATGCCTTCCATGTTGCTCATCCTGATCGCCCTGGGGGTTTTGATGAGGGTTCGGTGACCCCTCCTCAAGGGGGGGTACTGTTGTGAACTCTGTTTTTGGGCTCCCTCTTGTGGTCACAAGTGGTACTGTGTGAGTGCTGTCTTTGGGCTCCCTCTGGTGGCTCTTTGTGTCATTCTGCAGGTCTGAGGCTGGATCAGCTGTCTCGTTATCTGTTAGCTGGTTTCTTATTTAGCTCACCTGGACTATCAGTTGTTGCCTGCTGTCGATGTATTCAGTGCTATTTTGATCCCTCCTGAAGTCCTTCGCTATCAGTCTCTTCTAGAGAAGCTAAGCTTTCTGTTTGGTTATTTTTTGCTCATCAGTGTTCAATATGTTCCTTGGTTATTTATTTGTCCTTGTCCAGCTTGCTAATATGTGATTTCCTTGCCTGCTGGTAGCTCTAGGGGGCTGAGTTTCTCCCCTCACACCGTTAGTTGGTGTGGGGGTTCTTGAATTCTCAGCGTGGATATTTTGTATAGGGTTTTTTACTGACCGCACAGTTCCCTATCTGTCTTCTGCTATCTAGTATTAGTGGGCCTCATTTGCTGAATCTGTTTTCATTTCTAAGTTTTGTATTTTCCCTTTACCTCACCGTTATTATTTGTTGGGGGCTTCCTATATCTTTGGGGTCATTTCTCTGAGGCAAGTGAGGTCTTACTTTCTCTATAGGGGTAGCAAGTTTCTCAGGCTGCGTCGAGATGTCTAGGAATTCAGGCACGTTCACCGGCTACCTTTAGTGTGTTCGTTTAGGATCAGAATTGCGGTCAGTCCAGTTACCACCTCCCTAGAGCTCGTTCTATGTTCAGTAACTTAGCTAGTCAGTTCTGTGATCCTCAGCCACTAAGGATCATAACAGGGGGCATACAGAGCAGAATTTAAGTATTTGCAGAAGACACTAAACTCTGCAGGGTAATCAATACAGAGGAGGACAATTTTATATTACAGGTTGATTTATGTAAACAAGAGGCTTGGGCTGACAAATGGCAAATGAGCTTTAATGGGGATAAATGTAAGGTCATGCACTTGGGTAGAAGTAATAAGATGTATAACTATGTGCTTAATTCTAAAACTCTGGGCAAAACCGTCAATGAAAAAGACCTGGGTGTATGGGTGGATGACAAACTCACATTTAGTGGCAAGTGTCAGGCAGCTGCTACAAAGGCAAATAAAATAATGGGATGCATTAAAAGAGGCATAGATGCTCATGAGGAGAACATAATTTTACCTCTATACAAGTCACTAGTTCGACCAAACTTAGAATACTGTGTACAGTTCTGGTCTCCGGTGTATAAGAAAGACATAGCTGAACTAGAGCGGGTGCAGAGAAGAGCGACTAAGGTTATTAGAGGACTGGGGGGTCTGCAATACCAAGATAGGTTATTACTAGTGTTGAGCGATACCGTCCGATACTTGAAAGTATCGGTATCGGAAAGTATCGGCCGATACCGGCAAAGTATCGGATCCAATCCGATACCGATACCCGATACCAATACAAGTCAATGGGACTCAAGTATCGGACGGTATTCCTGATGGTTCCCAGGGTCTGAAGGAGAGGAAACTCTCCTTCAGGCCCTGGGATCCATATTAATGTGTAAAAGAAAGAATTAAAATAAAAAATATTGCTATACTCACCTCTCCGACGCAGCCTGGACCTCACCGAGGGAACCGGCAGCGTTGTTTGCTTAAAATTCGCGCGTTTCCTTCCTTACGTGAAGTCACGGCTTGTGATTGGTCGCGTCGCCCATGTGACCGCGATGCGACCAATCACAAAGCCGGAACGTAATTTTAAAATCCTGAAGGACCTAAAATTACGTCACGGCTTGCTGTGATTGGTCGCGTCGCGGCCACATGGGCGACGCGACCAATCACAAGCCGTGACGTCACGGGAGGCAGGACACGCGCGCATTTTAAAATGCGCGCGTGTCCAGCCTCCCGTGACGTCACGGCTTGTGATTGGTCGCGTCGCCCATGTGACCGCGACGCGACCAATCACAAAGCCGGAACGTAATTTTAAAATCCTGAAGGACCTGAAATTACGTCACGGCTTGCTGTGATTGGTCGCGTCGCGGCCACATGGGCGGCACGCGACCAATCACAAGCCGGGACTTCACGTAAGGAAGGAAACGTGCGAATTTTAAGCAAACAACGCTGCCGGTTCCCTCGGTGAGGTCCAGGCTGCGTCGGAGAGGTGAGTATAGCAATATTTTTTATTTTAATTCTTTCTTTTACACATTTTTACATTAATGTTGTTTCGATACCGATACCTGATACCACAAAAGTATCGGATCTCGGTATCGGAATTCCGATACAGCAAATATCGGCCGATACCCGATACTTGCGGTATCGGAATGCTCAACACTAGTCATGATTCGACAATCAGCTGTCACACAGAGTGACTGCAAGTCTTCTTGAAATCATAAATCCCCTTTGAGGGGGGAAATTTGTTGCCACTATTACTGACACAAAAAAAGCACACAAAAAAGAAAAAAAATTGCAAGTAATACTTCAATGCTCAGTACTAGTGATGGGCGAACCCGTGGATGTTCGGGTCCAATGATCTTAAGAAACAGTTTTGTTCAGGTACCAGAACATCCCCCGAGCTCGAACCCTATTCAGATAAATGGGGGAGCCGAACATATGCTGTTTGTCACTCTGTTATCTGTGGCAATTACGGATTCTGGTCATCAGTAGGATCATTACTGCCGGTAGAGAGCTGCGGTCCCACGCTGTCATCATGATCTTGCTGTCGAACAGAGCCCGTGTTTGCGACGCTGTCACACAGATGACAACGTGGCAAACAACAGATGTTTGGGCCCCCCATTCATCTGAATGGGGTCCAGTGTCCAGGTTTGAGTACCATTCTGGTACCCGAACCAAACTTTTCTTTAGATGTTCGACCGAACACGCCGGACCCGAATATGCATGAGTCCACCCACCACTAGTCCTCAGCAATGCTTTTATAAAAACAAATGATGCTGCAATCTGAGAAGTGTTGTAAGGCTATTACCAAACAATTTGGAGTTAAATATTCTAAATATTCTACAATATGAAAAATTATTCACAAGTGGACATTTAAGACAGTTGACAATCTTGCCAGTCGTGAATATCCCAGGAAATTGACCTCAAGGTCAGACTATACATTTCTCAGGTAAATTGCAAAAAAAATAAACAAGAGCAACAACTCAGTACCTAATGGTCTCAGTTAACAAGCATCATTAGAAAAAGACTGTGTTTATCTGATGAATTTCCAGGGGAAAGCTTCTTTTTTTACATTCAGGGGGGAGTATAGCAGAATTGCTAAATGTTGTAAATTTGCAGCTGAACAGAAGACTTCTGTAACAGTCTACTTTAACCCCTTCATGACCCAGCCTATTTTGGCCTTAATGACCTTGCCGTTTTTTGCAATTCTGACCAGTGTCCCTTTATGAGGTAATAACTCAGGAACGCTTCAACAGATCCTAGCGATTCTGAGATTGTTTTTTCGTGACATATTGGGCTTCATGCTAGTGGTAAATTTAGGTCGATAATTTCTAAAAATTTTGAAAATTTTGCAATTTTCACATTTTGAATTTTTATTCTGTTAAACCAGAGAGTTATGTGACACAAAATAGTTAATAAATAACATTTCCCACATGTCTACTTTACATCAGCACAATTTTGGAAACAATTTTTTTTTTTGCTAGGAAGTTATAAGGGTTAAAATTTGACCAGTGATTTCTCATTTTTACAACAAAATTTACAAAGCCATTTTTTTTAGGGACCACCTCACATTTGAAGTCAGTTTGAGGGTTCTATATGGCTGAAAATACCCAAAAGTGACACCATTCTAAAAACTGCACCCCTCAAGGTGCTCAAAACCACATTCAAGAAGTTTATTAACCCTTCAGGTGTTTCACAGCAGCAGAAGCAACATGGAAGTAAAAAATGAACATTTAACTTTTTAGTCACAAAAATGATTTTTTAGCGAAATTTTTTTTATTTTCCCAAGGGTAAAAGGAGAAACTGGACCATGAACTTTGTTGTCCAATTTATCCTGAGTACGCTGATACCTCATATGTGGGGGTAAACCACTGTTTGGGCACGCGGCAGGGCTCGGAAGGGAAGGAGCGCCATTTGACTTTTTCAATGGAAAATTGGCTCCAATCTTTAGCGGACACCATGTCGCGTTTGGAGAGCCCCCGTGTGCCTAAACATTGGAGCTCCCCCACAAGTGACCCCATTTTGGAAACTAGACCCCCCAAGGAACTTATCTAGAAGCATAGTGAGCACTTTAAACCCCCAGGTGCTTCACAAATTGATCCGTAAATATGAAACAGTACTTTTTTTTCACAAAAAAATTATTTTAGCCTCAATTTTTTCATTTTCACATGGGCAACAGGATAAAATGGATCCTAAAATTTGTTGGACAATTTCTCCTGAGTACACCAATACCTCACATGTGGGGGTAAACCACTGTTTGGGCACATGGTAAGGCTCGGAAGGGAAGGAGCGCCATTTGACTTTTTGAATGAAAAATTATCTCCATCGCTAGCAGACACCATGTCACATTTGGAGAGCCCCTGTGTGCCTAAACATTGGAGCGCTCCCACAAGTGACCCCATTTTGGAAACTAGACCTCCCAAGGAACTTATCTAGAAGCATAGTGAGCACTTTAAACTCTCAGGTGCTCTCAATTTTTTCATTTTCACATGGGCAACAGGATAAAATGGATCCTAAAATTTGTTGGGCAATTTCTGCTGAGTACGTTGATACCTCATATGTGGGGGTAAACCACTGTTTGGGTGCACGGCAAGGCTCGGAAGGGGAGGCGTGCCATTTGACTTTTTAAATGGAAAATTAGCTCCAATCGTTAGCGGACACCATGTCGCGTTTGGAGAGCCCCTGTGTGCCTAAACATTGGAGCGCTCCCACAAGTGACCCCATTTTGGAAACTAGACCTCCCAAGGAACTTATCTAGAAGCATAGTGAGCACTTTAAACTCTCAGGTGCTCTCAATTTTTTCATTTTCACATGGGCAACAGGATAAAATGGATCCTAAAATTTGTTGGGCAATTTCTGCTGAGTACGTTGATACCTCATATGTGGGGGTAAACCACTGTTTGGGTGCACGGCAAGGCTCGGAAGGGGAGGCGTGCCATTTGACTTTTTAAATGGAAAATTAGCTCCAATCGTTAGCGGACACCATGTCGCGTTTGGAGAGCCCCTGTGTGCCTAAACATTGGATCTCCCCTACAAGTGACCCCATTTTGGAAACTAGACCCCCCAAGGAACTTATCTAGATGCATAGTGAGCACTTATAACCCCCAGGTGCTTCACAGAAGTTTATAACGCAGAGCCGTGAAAATAAAAAATAATTTTTCTTTCCTCAAAAATGATTTTTAGCCCAGAATTTTTTATTTTCCCAAGGGTAATAGGAGAAATTGGACCCCAAATGTTGTTGTCCAGTTTGTCCTGAGTACGATGATACCCCATATGTGGGGGTAAACCACTGTTTGGGCGCACGGCAGGGCTCGGAAGGGAAGGCATGCCATTTGGCTTTTTGAATGGAAAATTAGCTCCAATCATTAGCGGACACCATGTCACGTTTGGAGAGCCCCTGTGTGCCTAAACATTGGAGCTCCCACACAAGTGACCCCATTTTGGAAACTAGACCTCCCAAGGAACTAATCTAGATGTGTGGTGAGCACTTTGAACTCCCAAGTGCTTCGCAGAAGTTTATAACGCAGAGCCGTGAAAATAAAAAATAATTTTTCTTTTCTCAAAAATGATTTTTTAAGCCCACAATTTTTTTTTCCCAAAGGTAACAGGAGAAATTGGACCCCAAAAGTTGTTGTCCAGTTTCTCCTGAGTACGCTGATACCCCATATGTGGGGGTAAACCACTGTTTTGGCACACGTCGGGGTTCGGAAGGGAAGTAGTGATGTTTTGAAATGCAGACTTTGATGGAATGCTCTGCGGGCATCAGGTTGCGTTTGCAGAGCCCCTGATGTGCCTAAACAGTAGGAACTCCCCACAAGTGACTCCATTTTGGAAACTACACCCCAAAGGGAACTTATCTAGATGTGTGGTGAGCACTTTGAACCCCCAAGTGCTTCACAGAAGTTTATAACGCAGAGCCGTGAAAATAATAAATGTGTTTCCTTTCCTCAAAAATATTTTTTTAGCCCAGAATTTTTTATTTTTGCAAGGGTAACAGGAGAAATTGGACCCCAAAAGTTGTTGTCCAGTTTCTCTTGAGTACGCTGATACCCCATATGTGGGGGTAAACCACTGTTTGGGCACATGCCGGGGCTCGGAAGGGAAGTAGTGACATTTTGGAATGCAGACTTTGATGGAATGGTCTGCGGGCGTCACGTTGCATTTGCAGAGCCCCTGATGTGCCTAAACAGTAGAAACACCCCACAAGTGACCCCATTTTGGAAACTAGACCCCCTAAAGAACTTATCTAGATGTGTGGTGAGCACGTTCAACCCCAAAGTGCTTCACAGAAGTTTACAACGCAGAGCCGTGAAAATAAAAAAATCATTTTTCTTTCCTCAAAAAAGATGTTTTAGCAAGCAATTTTTTATTTTCACAAGGGTAACAAGAGAAATTGGGCCCCAATGTTTGTTGCCCAGTTTGTTGTGAGTACAGTGATACCCCATATGTGGGGGTAAACCACTGTTTGGGCGCACGTCAGGGCTCGGAAGGGAAGTAGTGACATTTGAAATGCAGACTTTGATGGAATGGTCTGAGGGCGTCACGTTGCATTTTCAGAGCCCCTGATGTGCCTAAACAGTAGAAACACCCCACAAGTGACCCCATTTTGGAAACTAGACCCCTCAAGGAACTTATCTAGATGTGTGATGAGCACGTTCAACCCCCAAGTGCTTCACAGAAGTTTACAACGCAGAGCCGTGAAAATAAAAAATCATTTTTCTTTCCTCAAAAAAGATGTTTTAGCAAGCAATTTTTTATTTTCACAAGGGTAACAGGAGAAATTGGGCCCCAATGTTTGTTGCCCAGTTTGTTGTGAGTACAGTGATACCCCATATGTGGGGGTAAACCACTGTTTGGGCGCACGTCAGGGCTCGGAAGGGAAGTAGTGACATTTGAAATGCAGACTTTGATGGAATGGTCTGCGGGCGTCACGTTGCATTTGCAGAGCCCCTGATGTGCCTAAACAGTAGAAACACCCCACAAGTGACCCCATTTTGGAAACTAGACCCCCCAAGGAACTTATCTAGATGTGTGGTGAGCACTTTCAACCCCCAAGTGCTTCACAGAAGTTTATAACGCAGAGCCGTGAAAATAAAAAATAATTGTTCTTTCCTCAAAAATTATGTCTTAGCAAGTAATTTTTTATTTTTGCAAGGGTAACAGGAGAAATTGGACCCCAACAGTTGTTGCCCAGTTTGTCCTGAGTACACTGGTACCCCAAATGTGGGGGTAAACCACTGTTTGGGCGCACGTCGGGGCTTGGAAGGGAGGGACCACCATTTGACTTTTTGAATGCAAGATTGGCTGGAATCAATGGTGGCGCCATGTTGCGTTTGGAGACCCCTGATGTGCCTAAACAATGGAAACCCCTCAATTCTAACTTCAACACTAACCCCAACACACCCCTAATCCTAATCCCAACTGTAACTATAACCCTAATCCCAACCCTAACCCCAACACACCCCTAACCACAACCCTAACCCCAACACACCCGTAACCCTAATTCCAACCCTAACCCTAATCCTAACCCTAATCCCAACCCTAACCCTAATCCCAACCCTAACCACAACTGTAACCCCAACACACCCCTAACCCTATCCGTAACCCTAACCACAAGCCTAATCTTAACCCTATTTCCAACCCTAACTCTAATTCCAACCCTAACCCTAAGGGTATGTGCCCACGTTGCGGATTCGTGTGAGATTTTTCCGCACCATTTTTGAAAAATCTGCAGGTAAAAGGCACTGCGTTTTACCTGCGGATTTACAGCAGATTTCCAGTGTTTTTTTGTGCGGATTTCACCTGCGGATTCCTATTGAGGAACAGGTGTAAAACGCTGCGGAATCCGCACAAAGAATTGACATGCTGCGGAAAATACAACACAGCATTTCTGCACGGAATTTTCCGCACCATGGGCACAGCGGATTTGGTTTTCCATAGGTGTACATGGTACTGTAAACCTGATGGAAAACTGCTACGAATTCGCAGCGGCCAATCCGCTGTGGATCCGCGGCCAATCCGCTGCGGATCCGCGGCCAATCCGCTGCGGATCCACGGCGGATCCGCGGCCAATCCGCTGCGGATCCGCAGCCAAATCCGCACATGCCATAGCCCTAACCCTACATGTAACCCTAACCCTACCCCTAACCCTAACCCTACCCGTAACCCTAACCCTAGTTCTATCCCTAACCCTAGTTCTAACCCTAACCCTAGTTCTAACCCTAACCCTAGTGGAAAAAGAAAAAAAAAATTTTCTTTATTTTATTATTGTCCTTACCTATGGGGGTGATAAAGGGGGGGGTTTATTTATTATTTTTTTTATTTTGATCGCTGTCATAGAACCTACCACAGCGATCAAAATGTACTTGTAATGAATCTTTTGGAAGATGGCGGCACCCAGCGAGGAGACGGACCGACTTTGGGAGCCTCGGTAAGTATAAGGGGGGGAGATCGGGGCACGGGGGGGTGTCGGAGCACCGGGGGGTGACATAGGAGCAGGGGGGAGCGGGCAGGAGGACGGGGGAGCGGAGCACAGGACGGAGGACTGGGGGGGCGATCGGTGGGGTGGGGGGGGTCACTTCAGGTTTTCCAGCCATGGCCGATGATATTGCAGCATCGGCCATGGCTGGATTGTAATATTTCACCAGTTTTTTAGGTGAAATATTACAAATCGCTCTGATTGGCAGTTTCACTTTCAACAGCCAATCAGAGCGATCGTAGCCACGGGGGGGTGAAGCCACCCCCCCTGGGCTGAAGTACCACTCCCCCTGTCCCTGCAGATCGGGTAAAATAGGAGTTAACCCTTTCACCCGATCTGCAGCGACGCGACCATTCCATGACGCCACATAGGCGTCATGGGTCGGATTGGCACGGGTTTTCATGACGCCTACGTGGCGTCATGGGTCGGGAAGGGGTTAAGAAGTTGAGACCAAAGTAATGTTTTGGCCTAATGCCCTGTAATACTGAATTGCAGCATTCCAGGAGCAGGCAGAGGGAAGATAGCCCTTGTATTATTGAGAGGTCTCATTTGTTGCCATGGGGACCCAATGTCTTCATGATGACATCCAGGTCACCAGAGCTAGTAACGATGCTTGATCATGCTCAGAGCATGATCAGCAACTTACTGTGTATGTGCAGCGCTGACAGTTTGCATAGCATAGGTATGCTTCTGCACCCTTATACAAGCAATTAACCTGCAAAAAATTATAATCCCAAAGTGGGACAAAGTTAAAAAGTAAAAAAAAAAACATTTTTTGAATAATTGTAAAAATATAATAAAATAAAAAATATTAATAAAATAAATAATAATAATAATAATAATAATAAAAAAAAACCCAAAAGATATTGTACCCATAAATAAATATTTGTACACTTATTTGTTATTGCCGCATCGGAATGACTCAACATATAAAATTGTCGCACTAGTTATCCCCTTTAGTGAATACCGTAAAAAATATAAAAAAGGTAAAAAACAATGCTTTATCATCATACTGCTGAACAAAAAGTGTAATAAAACGCGATAAAAAAGATGGACATAAATTAACATGGTACCGCTGAAAACATCATCTTGTCACGCAAATAACAAGCTGCCATACAGCTCCATCAGCGGAAAAATAAAAAAGTTATAGCTCTCAGAATAAAGCTATCAAATAGTTTTTATTGTGTAAAGGTGCCAAAACATTAAAAAAGAGGTAATATTGTAATAGTACTAACCCAAAGTACTGCCTTATCGATTTTACCACACGTGAAATCCTATAATCCGCCTCCCCCCAAAAAAATTCCTGAATTTGCTGGTTTTTGTTCATTCTGCCTCCCAAAAATCGGAATGGATAGCGATCAAAAGATGTCATGTCTGAAAATGGTAACAATAAAAACGTCAACTCATCCTGCAAAAAACAAGCCCTCACCTACCAAAAGAAGAAAGTCGCCTAATTGCTTATACCGTATAAGGAACAGCTTTAAAAAAATTAAACAAATTCTTCATCTGCTGTTGATTTTTTCATTCTGCCTCCAAAATATTGCAGTAAGGCTCGGTGCACATGTGTCCTTAGCTCTGCGCTGAGCGCCTACAGCGGGTTTCTGTGTAAATCTCTAAAATACATGATTCAGATGGAACCCTCGACTGAAGTTTCTGTATAATGTGCTAGATGGGGGCACTGTGGACGCCATCTGACCTGTTAACTGGTAGTGTCTGCTTTTTTAGCATGCATAAAAGTGCTGTCAGCCACAGTTTTGTGCACTTCTCAAAGTAAGGACACTGCTGAACAGAGGGCAGACGGAGTCCAGAGTAACTCTGCTGCTTCGTTATAGTGAATGGATCCCTCGGGGTTTCTTCTGAATCATGTTACTCTGAGATTTAGATGGAAATCCCAAAGTAAGTGCTCAGCAAAGAGCGCAAGATAAATGTGATCCCAAACGTTATGTAAAATGTTCCCATTAAAAGCTTCAACTCAATCCACATAAAACCAAGTCCCTTCTCAGGTCTGTCATCTGTTAATGGAAATACAGAGGGCTTCCACATTAGTGGTTGTACAAAGGCTCTGAAAAAGTGAAATGGCTCCTCACCCTCCAAAAGAAATTCAAAAAAGTATTTGCTCCCAAATCCAAATGTCCCCTCCCTTCTGAGCCTCACAGTGTACCTAAACCACATATTGTGTCAACATGTTTGGCATTTCTGAAGTGATGAGAGCCCACCTAACTTATGGGTGCATGTATCCAGAAGCATGGGCTAGGCATAGCGTACAGGTGACTGCAATGTACTGGTCACTACAGCATGCTGGTCACTACAATGGCAGTATGCAATTTTCTCTCGCCAACATTCATTGCTGCTTGCTTCTGGAAAATACACATAGAGACAAAACCATCACTACACCTGTAGATAAATTCCAAAAGGGGTATAATTTCCAAAATGGGGTCACTTGAAGGAGGATTTTGCTTTTTACGCAATTAGGGGCTCTGTATATGGAGTCCGCAAACTCTTCTAGGATAATCTGTGCTCCAGGAGGCAAATAGGACTCCGTTCCTTCTGAGTCTCTCCATATGGCTAAGTAGTACTGTGCAACCACACATGGGGTATTTCCACATTCAATAGAAATTGTGGGACAAATTATGGTGCGATTTTTACACACTTATTGTGTGAACATGTAAAATATGTTGCTAAAACAAAACTTTGGTGGTAAAATGCAGTTTTTTTTTCACTGCCCAATTCTATAAATCTGTGACACATCTGTGGTGTCAATATGATTGCTGCACTCCTACATGAATTCACTGGGGAGTATAGTTTGCAAAATAAGTTCACATATAGTGGGTTTCAGTTGTTCTGGCACCTCAGGGGCTCTGTCAATGCGACATAGCACCCTCAAACCATTCCAGAAAAATCTGAACTCCAATATGGCGCCTCCTCCCTTCTTAGCTTTGCACTGTGAGTCAAACGTACAGTAGGTATGGAAAGTTTTCAGAGCCCTTTAAATTTTTCACTCTTTGTTTCATTCCAGCCATTTGGTAAATTCAAAAAAGTTCATTTTCTTTTCATTAATGTACACTCTGCACCCTATCTTGACTGAAAAAAAAACAGAAATGTAGTAATTTTTGCAAATGTATTAAAAAAGAAAAACTGAAATATCACATGGTCATAAGTATTCAGACCCTTTGCTCAGTATTGAGTAGAAGCACCTTTTTGAGCTAGTACACTCATAAGTCTTCTTGGGAATGGATGGATGGATTTGGGGATCCTCTGCCATTCTTCCTTTCACATCCTCTCCAGTTTCATCAGGTTGGATGGTGAACGTTGGTGGACAGCCTTTTTCAGGTATCTCCAGAGATGCTCAATTGGGTTTAGGTCGGAGCTCTGACTGGGCCTGTCAGGGATGGTTACAAAGTTGTTCTGAAGCCACTCCTTTGTTAATTTAGCTGTGTGCTTAGGGTCATTGTCTTGTTGGAAGGTGAACCTTCTGCCAAGTATGAGGTCCAGAGCACTCTGGAAGAGGTTTTCTTCTGTATTTGGCTGCATTCATTTTTCCTTCAATAACAACCAGTTATCCTGTCTCTGGAGTTAAAAAACACCCCCCATAGCATGATATTGCCACCACCATGTTTCACTGTTGGGATTGTAATGGGCAGGTGATGAATGGTGCCTGGTTTTCTCCACACATACCGCTTAGAATTATCACCAAAAACATCTATATTTGTCTCAACAGACAAGATAATCTTATTTCTCATAGTCTGGGGGTCCTTCATATGTTTTTTGCAAACTCTGTGCGGGCTTTCATATTTCTTGCACTGAGGAGAGGCTTCTGTTGGGCCACTCTGCCATAAATACCAGACTGCTGGAGAGCTGCAATTAAGGATTTTGGAGGCCACTGTGCTCTTAGGAACCTTGAGTACTGCAGAAATTATGTTGTAACCTTGGCCAGATCTGGGCCTTGCCACAATTCTGTCTCTGAGCTCCTTGGCCAGTTTTTTTTACCTCATAATTCTCATTTGGTCTGACATGCACTGTCAGCTGTGAGGTCTTATACAGACAGGTGTGTGCCTTTCCAAATGAAGTCCTATCAGTTTAATTAAACACAGCTGGACTCCAAAAAAGGAGTAGAACCAATAGGAAATTGACAGCATGTGACTTAAATATGAGTGTCTGAGCAAAAGGATCTGAATACTTATGACCATGTGATATTTCATTTTTTTTTTTAATAAATTTGCAAAAATTACTACATTTCTGTTTTTTTTCAGTTAAGAAGGGGTGCAGAGTGTACAGTAATGAGAAAAAACGAACTTATTTGAATTTACCAAATGGTTGCAAAGAAACAAAAAATGACAAATGTATAGGGGTCTGAATACTTTCTGTACCCACTGTAGCATTTCCCCACATATGGGGTATTTTCATAGTCAAGAGAAATTGCACAACAAATTGTATGGTGCAATTTCTCTTTTACCCTTATGAAAATGTGATTTTATTATTTTCATGGCTCAATGTTATAAATTTTTGTGAAGCACCTGCTCACACAAATCTAAACACATTCCTCGAGGGGCCTAGTTTCCAAAATGGGGTCACTTGGGGGGTTTCCACTGTTTAGGCAGATCAGAGGCACTCCAAACTGGACATGACCTCAGCTAATGATTCCAGGAAATGTTACATTCAAAAAGTCAAATGGCGCTCCTTCCTTTCTGAGCCCTGCTGTACGCCCAAACTGTGGTTTTCTCCCAAATATGGGATATTGAAATGCTCAGGAGAATTTACACTACACATTTTTTTGTCCATTTTTTCCAGTTACCCTTGTTAAAATTTGGATCTGAAGTAAATGGTTTGTGAAGAAAAGCTAAATGTTCAGTTTGTTGATACTGATTTGGCTTTTATCCTAAGTCATATCGCACGACTCGTTAAAGGGTTGATTGTGACTTGTAGGATCGCTACTTCCAACAGGTGGCGCTATAGAGTTAAGTCCTCTTTTTCTCAGAAGAGGCAATTTGCATATTTAAATTCCCAGAGGAGCATTGCACGGCGAATAAACCTCCTTACCTTGACAAGCCAGCTGGTATATCACTCTCCATAAGGAGAAACGTTACCCCTTAGACCCCAGTCCAGAGCCTCTCACCTAGCCAAATCAGTTCTCATGCTTCGCACTGACGAGGGCCAACAGCCCGAAACACCGTGTCTGTGAATTGAGATACTGATTTGGCTTTTATCCTAAGTCATATCGCACGACTCGTTAAAGGGTTGTGACTTGTAGGATCGCTACTTCCAACAGGTGGCGCTATAGAGTTAAGTCCTCTTTTTCTCAGAAAAGGCAATTTGCATATTTAAATTCCCAGAGGAGCATTGCACGGCGAAAAGGCCTCCTTACCTTGACAAGCCAGCTGGTATGTCACTCTCCATAAGGAGAAACGTTACCCCTTAGACCCCAGTCCAGAGCCTCTCACCTAGCCAAATCAGTTCTCATGCTTCGCACTGACGAGGGCCAACAGCCCGAAACACCGTGTCTGTGAATTGAGATACTGATTTGGCTTTTATCCTAAGTCATATTGCACGACTCGTTAAAGGGTTGATTGTGACTTGTAGGATCGCTACTTCCAACAGGTGGCGCTATAGAGTTAAGTCCTCTTTTTCACAGAAGAGGCAATTTGCACAGTTTGTTTTCCACATTCCAAATATTCCTGTGAAGCACCTGAAGGATTAATAAACTTTTTAGAATGGTGTCACTTCTGGGTATTTTCCATCTTATAGGCCCCTCAAAGTGACTTCAAATGTAATATTGTCTCTAAAAAAAATGGCTTTCTAAATTTTATTGTAAGCATGAAAAATCGCTTGTCAAATTTTAACCCTTATAACTTCCAGACAAAAAAAAAGAATTGTTTCAAAATTGTGCTGATGTAAAGTATAGATGTGGGAAATGTTCTTTATTAACTATTTTGCGTGACATACCTCTGTGATTTAAGGGCATGAAAATTCAAAATTGGAAAATTGTTAAATTTTAAAAATTTTCTCTAAATTTCCATTTTTTTTGACAAGTAAGCACAAGTCATATTGAAGAAATGTTAACACTATTATGAATTACAATATGTCATGAAAACTTTCTCAGAATCACTGGGATCCATTGAAGCATTCCAGGGTTATTACCTCATAAAATGACAGTGGTTAGAATTGTAAAAATTAGCCTTGTCATTAACGTGCAAATCACCTTCGGAGAAAGGAGTTAATTTAAATAAACACACATCACTACACACTGCATGAGCGTGACTACTCTCCTTTCTCAGTATGAGCCGGCTGGTGTGGATAGTGGTTGCATCACTGATGTGACCACTATCCAAATCATACGGATCCTCATGGGACAAATATGCATAATCTTCATGTCAGACAGGTAATATGGTTGTTTTATTATTTTTATTCTTTTACTGGAGACATGGGCTTCAATGAGTTAGGCGTAAAGGTTAGTAGAACTGTGCTTTTTTATTTTTATTTCAAACAAAGGTGTTAGTGTATTTATTTCAACTAAAATATTTTATTCCTGCTGTCTCTTTTTTACAATCTAAGTATGGGGTTGGTAATGGGGGTGTCTTTCAGATGCCTCTCCTTTGCTAACCCTTGCTTGATGTCAGCGGCCATAAAACAGATGATATCAGCCCCAATACTTTTTACCACCGGTCACAGCTGCTTCCTCATGCTGTCATCTGACAGCATGGGAACCACAGCTCTTTGTCCAGCGGTAACTAACTTATTGTTGATCAGAAATAATGCCAGTGTTTCTCATGCATTCACACAGATGACAGCATGGGAACAGCTGATATTTGGGGTGCCAAACACTGAGTTCCTGGAGAAGTTAATGTTTGGGGTTTGTGCATTTACACTTGGTGTTCGGTGCTGACTCTGAACTTTACTGTTTGCGTTCTCCCATCTCTGCTCAGTACCAGAACCTTTTTTCTAGAGTTCTATATTTTATCCTCTAATGTGTTAAAAATACAACACAGCGAAAATCCAATGTTTTCTTGAAGACCACGTGTTTTAAACCACCTTCCATCTTTACAAATACGAATATCTGACACAGCTGAGATATACAGTTTTAAGAATAATCTGTCTAAACTATGTATTTTTTTTTACAAATGCACTTATCCAACACACTTACATCATAATATTCATTTTATGAGATTCTATGAGACTTTACAACTTTTTTGGATATAATATTATGTTCTTTGTTACATACATAACAGCTCACTCAACTTACTTCTGACAAAGCTCTGTTCTTTCTTACCAAAGACGTGTATAAGATTTATGATTTCAAGGCACCAATATGGACCTGCAGCACAAGTCACAAAGCATATATCCAAATGACTTGAATCAGTTGCATACAAATGGGCTATATGCAAATACATGAGATTACTCTCCAAGATCCCTGCCCTCACTGATGAATGCATAATTGATTTCAAATGAATTCATCTCACATGAATATCCCAGGTCTTTATAAGGTCTAAGATTAAAATAAAACAACCATTTTCTTGCTGATTGTTGCAACTAGTCAATGACATCCCTGACCTATTCATCTCTTGAATTAACATTATATGATGACTTCTTAAACCTCTGAGTGGGTGGGAATTTGTGCTGTATTCTGTGCTCAAATATAATGTAGAACAGTGTAATCTAGGATATAGTGTACTGTTTTCCTTACAATAGACTTGCTAATAATCTGCTATTAGTATAATTTTAAAACTATAATAGTCAAGAAAAATAATAGAAATATTCTTCTCCAACAATTCAGAACCCCGCCTGAGCTTGATAATTAGGGTACCATCCTCCCACTGGTAAAATACATATTAAGCTAAAATAAATAAAATAATTCTCTTACATTTCAAAAAACTTACATCCATGATGGCTTTGTCCACCAGTATTACTTTTAAGAAACTATATTGAGGAATTGCATATGAATCCCAAAGATTTACCTTAGGTGCAATATTAAAATTGTGCTTTTTTGTTAGTTTTAGGCCCATTGTTTCATCTCATGGAATTTCGACCATTCTGTATAATTGATCCTATAGCTGCGTATTATGTACATTAAGCAATCGTTTTAACGTTCCATACATTTATCATTTTTTTTTAGAAAACATTATAATGCTGGTCTAAAGTAATTTAAAAAAAATACATTTAGGTGCACTTTCCCAAACAAAAAACTCTTATAGTATATGGTGCTTTATGGGTAGTTCAAAGAAAAAAAAATGTTGGTACCATGTTAGCCAGTTGAAAAATAATTGTTCTCAGAGGGAGAAAGAAATTAATAATTATTTAATTTTAATACATTTTAATGACTAACAAAAATAGAATAAGTGATTTTTCAAACAATCTTTAAAGGTGGTTCACACACATGACATTTGCAGATATTTCTGTTACTTCAAGTAACCCTTCACCCAGGGCCGGCATTTGGGGCAGGCAAACAAGACAGATACTTAGGGATCCAACCTACAAAGGGGTCCCCCTGCATCTTTAGCCCCTTAATAAAGTGGGTCTCTCTCCCTCTCCCCAGTCTCTCTCTATTTCCTCCGCAGTGTCCAGTTAGAAGTTGAGAGTGAGGGGGAGGGGCCGTCTCACAGCACAGTAGAGGTCAGATGCCGGAACAGGAAGATGTCTGCAGCCCTATCTGTGTCTATGTCCCCTCCTCTTCATCATGGATGCTCCTAAATCACTGTCCTATGATGTGCAGCGATTACAGCCTCAATTCTCCGAGGTATGGATTCATACAAGGTGTGAATTGTTTCCAAAGGAATTTTAGCCCATTCTGCAGTTAAAACACCCACCAGTTCTTTGAGCGATGATGGCGGTGGAAATCGACGTCTAACTTGAATCTCTAAAATCGACCATAAATGCTCAATAATGTTGAGGTCTGGGGATTGTGGAGGCCAGATGAGATGCTCAACTTCATTAGAATGTTCCTTGTGCCATGCTTTAACGATTCTAGCTGTATGAATTTGTGCATTATCATCATGAAAGATGGCGTTCCCCTCCGGGAACAGTGTTGAACCATCGGATGCACTTGGTCGCCCAAAATGCCTAAATAATCTCGGCTGTTAATTCTTCCATGAAGGGATATCATTGGCCCGGCGGATCTCCACAAAATAGCACCCCCGATCATCACAGAACCTCCACCATGTTTTATGATTGGGAGAAGGCAGTGTGGATGGAATTCTTCTTTCGTCTGTCTCCAAACGTACACTCGGTTGCAGGTCGGAAATAGGGTAAACAATGATTCGTCTGAGAATATCACATGTTTCCACTGCTCGAGGGACCAATTCTGGAGGTTTCTACACCACTCTAAATGCTTGGAAATATTTGTCATTGAGAGCAGCGGTTTTCTAATTGCAGCTCTTCCGTGGAATCCAGATTTGTGCAGCTCCCGACAGTGATTTTTGGAGCTGTGGTCTTGCGATCCTCTCTCACAATTCGCAACTACAAAACATATATATATATATACGTACATAGAGTATATAGTGTTAGGGTTGGCAGATTCCACTAAATAAATTTAATAAAGAAGTGCAATCGCAACCCAGCGTCCACCATGCAGAGATCTAAAACTGCAGCTAATGTGAACAAAAGCAGAACACACGCGAGCGATTGCTAGCTCGCACTGAGTTGCACATCACTCAGTAACAGCACACAAATCTGTGTCACTCGCACACAGAAACAGAATAGTCTTCTATAGAGCTGTGTCACTCACATACAATAATGGAAAAGAGGCTCTGCTATAGAGCTGTGTCAGTCGCACACAGTAATGGAATAGAAATTACGCTAGATACTGTGATGTGATGGTGTCACTGGCGCTGCCTAGGGGCCACTAACAGGGGGCAGGAAATGAGCACAGGGAGTGCAGGAACACGGCACGCTGTGCGCAAGGACCTGAGACTATGCAGTGAGCACAGGACCTGGCACTGAGAAGTCATGTGACCAGGGGGCGGAGTCTACACACATGAGTGCAGGGAAGGCAAATAACTGCACTGAGTGTAAAGCACAGACAGTAAATGTAGTCAAGGAAAGCCAAGGGTCAAAAGCCAGATGAGAGTGTAGTACCTAGGGATAAGACAAAGAGTAAACTGAGACAGGCCAAGGGGTCAGATAACCGGAAAGGATTGGGCAGTGCAAAGCAGGATACAGAGGCAAAAGTCAGGGGACAAACCGGGTCATACACCGCAAATCATACAAGCACAGAGGCACAATGTTTACGGATGAGTAATCTGGGTCAGCAACCGCAAACCGACGGTTTGACCTGGGTATATGGGTGGATGACAAACTCATATTCAGTGGCCAGTGTCAGACAGCTGCTACAAAGGCAAATAAAATAATGGGATGTGTTAAAAGAGGCATAGATGCTCATGAGGAGAACATAATTTTACCTCTATACAAGTCACTAGTTCGACCACACTTAGAATACTGTGCACAGTTCTGGTCTCCGGTGTATAAGAAAGACATAGCTGAACTGGAGCGGGTGCAGAGAAGAGCGACCAAGGTTATTAGAGGACTGGGGGGTCTGCAATACCAAGATAGGTTATTACACTTGGGGCTATTTAGTTTGGAAAAACGAAGACTAAGGGGTGATCTTATTTTAATGTATAAATATATGAGGGGACAGTACAAAGACCTTTCTGATGATCTTTTTAATCATAGACCTGAGACAGGGACAAGGGGGCATCCTCTATGTCTGGAGGAAAAAAGGTTTAAGCATAATAACAGACGCGGATTCTTTACTGTAAGAGCAGTGAGACTATGGAACTCTCTGCCGTATGATGTTGTAATGAGTGATTCATTAATTAAATTTAAGAGGGGACTGGATGCCTTTCTGGAAAAGTATAATGTTACAGGGTACATACACTAGATTCCTTGATAAGGCGTTGATCCAGGGAACTAGTCTGATTGCCGTATGTGGAGTCGGGAAGGAATTTTTTTCCCCATGGTGGAGTTACTCTTTGCCACATGGGGTTTTTTTGCCTTCCCCTGGATCAACATGTTAGGGCATGTGAGGTAGGCTATGGGTTGAACTAGATGGACTTACTGTCTTCCTTCAACCTTAATAACTATGTAACTATGTAGCTATGTATGGAAGTATCACCAAAAAATTAACCCTGACCTGACCAGGATGGAGGCCGAACCATGACAGAGTCATGACAGTACCCCCCTCAACGGGGGGTCACTGGACCTACAGGTTTCCCAGGAAACTGGGTATGAAGAGAGCGCACCAGACGATCAGCATGGACCCACCAGGCAGGAACCCGGGAACGGTATTCAGGACCATATCCCTTCCAGTGCACAAGATATTGGAGGGAACGATGGACCAACCGGGAATCCACGATGCACTCCACCTCGTACTCCTCCTGACTATCCACCAATACAGGTGGCGAGGGACCCAATGATGCTTCTTCCACAGCCCCCAATGCTTTCATTAGGGCCCTATTGAGGATCTTAAAAGGTGCAAACAAAACTCCACTGGGTTAACCACCTCTGTGATATCATAGAGACCAATAAATTTAGGTCCCAATTTTGCTGAAGGAACCTTAAACTTAATGTTCCTGGTGGACAGCCACACTTTATCCCCAACCCGAAAAGTGGGTCCCACAGTCCATCTTCTGTCAGCCAAAAGCTTAAACTTCCTCTGAGCCTCCCCAATATTCTTTTGGCCCTCCCGCCACAATTTACCCAACAGCTGTACAGCAATATCATCCCCTAGGCAACTGGAATAAAGGTGAGAAAACTCCCCAAAGTGTGGATTAAACCCATCATTACAGAAGAAAGGGGAAGTACCTGTAGAGTGGTTAACACGGTTATTGTATACAAATTCTGCTATAGGCAAGGCATCGGACCGGCCCTCTTGACTGGAGGTGGCAAGGCAGCGCAAAATTTGCACTAAAGACTGATTGGTCTGTTCGGTCTGACCATTGGCCTATGAAAAGGACAACTCAATAAACAACCTTTTACAAAACACCCTCCATAACCTGGACACAAACTGCACACCACAGTCAGTCACGACATTCGAGGGCACACCATGCAAACGATCCACATGTTGAACGAACAACCTAGACAAGGTCTCAGCAGAGTGTAGTGCCACTAAGGGTACAAAGTGTGCTTGCTTCGTAAACCTGTCCAATACCACTCAGATGACAGTATTACCCTTGGAGGGAGGAAAATTGATGATAAAGTCCATGGACAAATGTCTACATGGTCTATCAGGAACTGTCAAAGGCACCAAGTACCTGGCAGGCCGGTTATGAGAGATCTTAGCATGGATACAAACTTTACAGGCAGTCACAAACTTCATCACATCAGACGTAACCACCAAAAACCCCTCACGATAGCCCCACGAGTAGCTGAAATCCCCGGATGTCCACTCAGCACGAATCATAGAACTCCTGGAGGACTCTGAGTTGAAATTGAATCAGAGCAAACAATTTTCTCATCAGCTCGCATGGGGAAGCCTGAGATTGGGCTTCCTGAATCTCCCATTACAAACTTGCAGACATATCAGCCACTACCACCCCGGATTGAAGAATGGAGGATGGAGATTCGGGGTGAGAAACTTGGTCCAGACTCCGAGATAATGCATCGGCTTTTACATTCTTGGATCCCGGACAAAAAGTGATTGGGAACTGGATCCAGGAAAAGAAAAGTGACCATCTTGCTTGTCTGGGGGTCAACTTTTTAGCAGACTCAATATATGCCATATTCTTGTGGTCTGTAACTACAGTAATGGGATGAACCGCCCCCTCCAAAAAATGCCTCTATTCTTCAAAGGAACTTAATTGCAGAGTCACAACCAACAAACCAAAATACCACGGCCAAGGAGAACCACGGTCTCGCTCCCGTAATAAATGCATTAATGCACTATAAATATAGATAGATGGAACACTCCCATAGAATTAGAAACATCAAAAGGATTGGAGTACCAACACAAAATGACTAAAATATAAGAAATCCAAATCCGAAAAAACTTGGCACTCTAGATGAATAATTATCATATGCAAAAGGTTTATTGATGTGCATCCATAAAGGCAAGTCGAAAGTTTTCGGTCCACATCCGGACCTTCATCAGAACAGATATAAGAGATATGGTGCAGGGAGAAATGTTAATCCTGTCTCTATAAATTCCAATATTGGTAGGGTAGCCTGGATGCAGCAAGAAGTCCTGTCCATGTAGGCGCACGTGTGATGCGACCGGAGTCGCTGAGTAAATTAAGTTTTTTTTCCCATCTCTGTCATCATTCACCAGGTGTCTCCGCTGCAGCTTCACATGTGGGCTATCAAACAAGTTACTAATGGTTGTATATTTAAACAAGAGTCCGGGCACACGCTATCATCTCCCCTGATGAAGCGCTATCAGTGAGGGCGATACGCGTGGGGCTGCACTGGGCCTTGTCCTCTCCACCTGCTTTCCTGTGGATCTGCTTTTGGGTTGCTACCTCGCACTGGGTAACTTGGCCTCAGCATTTTCTGGGGTCTTTCATTATGTATTGCTGCATCTCCTCACCATATTCATGGTGACCTTGGGACTTATGTTGGAGTCCATTTGGCCACTGTTATTTGCTAGATAGTTTGGTGTATTTTTATCCCATTAGCCACGTAGGTGCATTTTTTTGCCATCTAGGTATTGGCTCGTTATATTGCTCAATGTGTTACTATCATGGTTGCTAGGGGGCTTTATATTGCTAGCCTGAAGGACTGTTTTCTGGCTTGCTTCTACTAACCCCTTTTGCCTATAGCTGCACAGGCCTACATTCTTGTAGTCCTTATCACACTATTTTGTTGGGTATTCACTCTTATACTCAGATTTATATGATTGTGTATGGACAAGGCTCTTTACTGTTTTTAATTATGTTTTATATTGTGTGTTGTGTGTCAATAAAAATCTTGTTTTTTTCATATATGATTTATTATCATGTCTCTTATTTTTGTGTATGTGGTGTGCATATTTGGAGTGATGCTTTTTCTCTCATTATTTATTTGATTTATTACTCATTTGCACCCCATACTATTTTGTGTACACCTTTGTAGTGCGCCTAGGGCTTTGTTTGGTTTCGGAGTCGCTGGGTAAATGGCGCCATTTACCCAGCGACTCCGGTCGCATCACACGTGCGCCTACGTGGACAGGACTTCTTGCTGCATTCAGGCTACCCTACCAATATTGGAATTTATAGAGACAGGATTAACGTTTCTCCCTGCACCATATCTCTTATATTTGTTCTGATGAAGGTCCGGATGTGGACCGAAAACGTTCGACGTGCCTTTATGGATGCACATCAATAAACCTTTTGCATATGATAATTATTCATCTAGAGTGCCAAGTTTTTTCGGATTTGGATTTGTTGGGCTGGATACCCTACTTGAGCACCTACTCTATACACTACTACAAGTGCCGTGTTGTTCTATTATTAAAATATAAGAAATGTTATTAAGTCAATACAATCAGTAAAAGCCATACATATTGACAAAAAGGGGGAAAATAAGTGTAGAGACACACAGGTAAAATTAACCGCAAGAATCTCTCGATTACCCACGTCATAATTTCTTTCTGCTGGGGGGAACTTCTTGAAGAAGGCACATGATTTCAAATTGGTCAAGGTGGCAGGCTCCTGGGACAACACCACCCCACCTCCAAGGCATCAACCTCTACTAAAAAGGGGTCAGATGGATCTGGCTGTACCAGAATCGGTGCAGTCATGAAACAGATTTTCAGAGTGTGAAACTCCGCTACCGCTGAGGCAGACTAATTCTTGACATCAGCCGCCTTCTGTGTCAAGTCATTGAGGGGCTTGACCTCCCTTTAATAAACCTCTGGTAGTAATTGGCAAATCCCAAGAAGCGCTGAAGGCCCTTCAGGTTCCAGGGTTCAACCCAATCTACCATTTTGGGATCCATATGAAACTCCTCACTAGAGACAAAGAACCTCAAGAAAGGCAGTTCCTGGACAAAAAATGAGCATTTCTCTATTTTAGCAAAAAGTTGATTCTTCCTGAGTCTCTGAAGAACTGCCCAGAAGTGGCCAATTTGTGCCTGCTTATCAAGTGAATAAACTATAATGTCATCCAAGTATATTACCACAAACTGCCCAATAAAATCAGAAAACATGATTTATGAAGTTATGGAAAACCAGAGGGGCATTGGTCAGACCAAATGGCATAAATAAATTTTAAAATAGAACTTCTGAGGAGAGAAACGCGGATGAAACACGGATTTCCACTCATCCCCCTCACGCACTCAGATGAGGATATATGCCCCCTGCAGTCTAGTTTTGAAAACCATTTGGCCCCAGATAAATGGTTACAGAAATCAGGAATGAGTGGGAGGGGATATGTGTTTCTTACAGTAATCTTATTCAGTTCCCAAAAGTCAAGGCATGGGTGGAGACCACAGTCTTTAAAAAAAAAAAAAAAACCTGCAGCAACAGGAGACACGGAAGTGCGGATATGCCCCTTGCGGAGACTCTCAGATATGTATTCCTTCATGGCGACCCGCTCAGGACCAGAAAGGTTAAACAATTGGGCTTTAGGCAACTTAGCACCAGGAATCAGGTCAATGGCACAATCAAAAGGGCATTGTGGTAGTAAACCTCCTGCCTGACTTTCGGAGAACACATCCTCAAAGTCTTTCAGGTATTCAGGTACTGATTACCCTCCAGACCGACAGACGACACAGACACAGAATTTAGACTTTTATTTTCACAGTTGGATCCCCATTTAACAATCTCCTGGGCCTCCCAATGACTGGATTATGACATTGCAGCCAAGGAAACCCCAAAACCAAACCAGCAGGGAGGTTGTCCAGAATGAAACAGGCTATATGCTCCAGATGAACAGACTGCACCTTAAGGATTAATTTTTTAGTAAGAGCAGATCCCATCCTTGGTGAATGGAGGTTGAGTCAATAGCCACCACTCTCATGGGTTTGTCCAACCTGACTGTCCCTATCTTACAGTGAGTCACCAACCTTGAGTCAATCAAGTTCACTGAATATCCACAATCTACAAAAGCAGAAGAGGAAAAAACAATTGTTCACTCCTACTTCCACTTTTAACAATAGTTTGAAGGCTTCGGATAAAAGTACCTGTGGGTCTGAGTAAACTCCTAGTAATTTCCCGAGACCTTGGAATCTGGGGGACAGGAAGGACAGTCCTTTTTCAATGACCAGGCTATCCACAATAGAGCTGAGGTTTTTCTCTCCGGCGTTTCCTCTCCTTTTCCTTCTTGGAGACAGCCCCATGGGCTCAACTGATGGCGAAGGCTCCAGTTTCACTGGCAAAAGAGGAGCATCTCGTTGCACAACACCTCTCTCTCAACCTGTGGTGCATATGGACGGCTTGGGTAATGGCTTCAACCAGAGAGTCGAGCGGTGGGTGCAGGGCCAAGGCATCCTTTAAATGCTCTGAGAGACCGAGCCGCTTCAGGAAGCCTTGGGTGCCCATCGCCTGTAGTCGGAACAGTACCACTTAGCTGAGTGCTTTCCCTGGGTAAAACACATAATTGTGTTCTCTGCCAATCTCACCCAATCAGGTTCATCTTTATTAAGACCCAAGGCCTTCAAGAACCGATCAAGAGACATTCTCTCAGGGGAGGTAGGAGATAGGCAGAAAGCCCAGGATTGCGGCCCCTCACGCAACAGGGAAAAAACTATCAGTACCCTTTGACTCTCATTGCCCGAGGACCGAGGACACAGGGAAAAAAGTAATTTACAACTCTCTTTGAATACCCAAAATTTTTTCTTATCCCCAAAAAAGGTATCTGGAAGTTTATGGAGGGTCCAGGAGAGAATAAGGAAACATCAGACACAGTGCCTTCTTCATTGCCAGACAAGGAACAGGCACCCCGAATAGCATTAACTGTATCTGGCAACTCCCTCTGTACCTGTTGGTGAAAAGCCACCAACGCTCTTTGCTCTACAGATAGGTACTGCATCATCTTGGTCAGATTAGATACCTGATCTGACAGAGCACACAGTGGGTCCATAACCAGCACACACACAAAAAAACCCCCAAAATTGTATGGTTCGGTGATAATGTGATGACACCAATAGAGTCGCTGGTGCTACCTAGGGGGGCGCTAGCAGGGGGCACGGGAACGAGCGCAAGGAGTGCAGGAACATGGCATGCTGTGTGCAAGAACCTGAGACCATGCAGTGAGCACAGGACCTGGCACTGAGCAGTCACATGACAAAGGGGAGGAGTCACCACACGTGCATGCAGGGAAGGCAAATGACTGCATGGAGTGTAAAACACAGACAGCAAACATAGTCAAGGAAAGCCGAGGGTCAAAAGCTAGATGAGAACGTAGTACCTAGGGATAAGACAAAGAGTAAATGGAGACAAGCCAAGGGGTAAGATAACCAGAAAGGACAGGGCAGTACAAAGCAGGATACAGAGGTAAAAGTCAGGGGACAAACCGGGTCATACACAGCAAAGCATACAGGCACAGAGTCTATACTCAGCAGCACCTGCAGCGTCCAAAGCTGGATGGGAGACTGCAGATGCAGGCAGGACTTGTGATCCACTCCATGCAGCGGGAGATTCCTGGTGCCTAACTTACAGTATGATTGTGTTTATCTGTGGTGTGTAGTGTTGAGCGATACCGTCCGATACTTGAAAGTATCGGTATCGGATAGTATCGGCCGATACCCGAAAAGTATCGGATATCGCCGATACCGATACCCGATACCAATACAAGTCAATGGGACACCAAGTATCGGAAGGTATCCTGATGGTTCCCAGGGTCTGAAGGAGAGGAAACTCTCCTTCAGGCCCTGGGATCCATATTAATGTGTAAAATAAAGAATTAAAATAAAAAATATTGATATACTCACCTCTCCGGAGGCCCCTGCACCTCACCGCTGTTAACCGGCAGCCTTCTTTGATAAAATGAGCGCGTTTAGGGCCTTCCATGACGTCACGGCTTCTGATTGGTCGCGTGCGCTCACGTGACCGCCAGGCGACCAATCACAAGCCGTGACGTCATTCTCAGGTCCTAAATTCCTAGAATTAGGAATTTAGGACCTGAGAATGACGTCACGGCTTGTGATTGGTCGCGTGGCGGTCACATGAGCGGCATGCGACCAATCAGAAGCCGTTGACGTCATGGAAGGTGCTGAACACGCTCATTTTAAGCAAAGCAGGCTGCCGGTTACTACCAGGGCGTGTCAGAGGGTGAGTATATCCCTATTTTTTATTTTAATTCTTTATTTTTTACATGGATATGGATCCCAGGGCCTGAAGGAGAGTTTCCTCTCCTTCAGACCCTGGGAACCATACACTGGGAACTTCCGATTCCGATTCCCGATACCACAAAAGTATCGGATCTCGGTATCGGAATTCCGATACCGCAACTATCGGCCGATACCCGATACTTGTGGTATCGGAATGCTCAACACTAGTGGTGTGTGTATACATATATATATATATATGTACATAGAGTATATAGTATGATTGTGTATATCTGCGGTGTGTATATAGATATATAAAATTGATATACTGTATATAAAAAATAAGAGACCACCACATCAAAACCCTGTCATGGGCAGCCCAATCTCCAGACCTGAGCCCCATTGAAAACCTGTGGAATGTAATCAAGAGGGTGATGGATAGTCACAAGCCATCAAACAAAGAAGAACTGCTTAAATTTTTGCGCCACAAGCAGTGTGAAAGACTGGTGGAAAGCATGCCAAGACGCATGAAAGCTGTGATTAAAAATCATGGTTATTCTGCAAAATATTCATTTCTGAACTCTTCCCAAGTTAAAACATTAGTATTGCTGTTTCTAAATTATTATTAACTTGTTTTCTTTGCATTATTTGAGGTCTGAAAGCACTGTTTTTTTTCTTTGTCAGAAAAAAATACAAAATTTTCTGCTTGGAAATTCGGAGACATGTTTTTAGAAGTTTATAGAATAAAAGAACAATTTACATCTCCCGAGATCTCGGTGCCGAGATCTCGATCTGCGCATGCGCCACCACCCGGATGCCATTTTTTCCACCGACACACAGGAAACCATGGAAGAACTTGCGGGGGATCTTGCCTTTCACAATATGTCATCAGAGCCCCCAGCAGCACCAGGGACACAGCACAGCATCGGGGACACAGTGCAGCACCGCCACCGAGACATAGCGCAGCTGTAAGGTTCTCAGTCTCTTTGCTATATCTGCTGTGATTTTCTGTTATTGAAACCGGGTTTTTCCGTCTGCCATTTTGCTTTGTCCTGCTGCAGCTACCTTGCCCTGAGTCAGTATGGAGTTTCTAGCTTCTATGTTTCCGCCCTGTTCTCTGCCTCTTGCCTTTTTAAGCAGCCTCAGCTGTTCAATCAGTGCTTCTGAATCATGTCTGCAGTTAGCCTGTGACCTGCTCCTGGAAGTCTTGGACTTAGTAATCCAGCCATCTCCTACTATGGATCTCTGGGACACTTGTGGACACTGTAACTCTGCTGCGTGCTAATCAACATTTGCAAGGGAAGTAACAGAGAGACTCTGAACCTGTTTTGTGCTTAATGCTGAACTTTAGGTTTACTCTGGTCTGCTGTGTGACCCGCCGTGTCTCCTGCCTCTGTACCTGCAATTGTGTAAAACTTGTTTCTCTGTGGCATACTTGTATGAAGTAATACAAGCAAGTCCTAACTAAACCTGTGTCTCCTGTGTCTTCCTCACACCCAAGCACAAGACTCTAAATAGACTGTGTACAATACATTACAGCAACATCGCCACCGGGACACAGGGCAGCACCACCACTGGGACATCCGCAGCGGCACGCCGATAAGGTATATCGGCATTATAAGGTGCACCCTCATTTTCCCCCAAAATACAGTACAAGGATGTAAAATTAAAAATTTGCATTTTATATGGTCTTTTCAAAATAATACTGAAAAATTTCTAAATATTTGGTTATTTATTGTGTGTATACGTCCCCTGACTGCTGTATCATAGGCCATGATCTAGATTGATCTTGTGGAAATATGACCATATTAATAGAAGCTCATCAGCATCAATAATATCAATATGGTGGAGCAGATAAGAAAAAAGAAGTTGTTATGGTGACACAGCATTTGGGAAGAAGTGACCATAATATGGTAAGCTTCAAAGTAATTTTCAATCATTCAAAAGGGGAATTGCAAAAACTTGGAACATTAGGAAAGCTGATTTCAGCAAATTAAGGGAAGAGCTTAGTCGGGAAGACTGGGACTATCTCATGGTAACTATGGATACAAACCATAAATGGGACGTATTTAAGGATATACTACACTGCTCAAAAAAATAAAGGGAACACTTAAACAACAGAATATAACTCCAAGTAAATCAAACTTCTGTGAAATCAAACTGTCCACTTAGGAATAAACACTGTTTGACAATCAAATTCACATGCTGTTGTGCAAATGGAATAGACAACAGATGGAAATTATTGGCAATTATCAAGACACACTCAATAAAGGAGTGGTTCTGCAGGTGGAGACCACAGACCACATCATAGTAACATAGTTATTAAGGTTGAAAGAAGACTTTAAGTTCATCTAGTTCAACTCATAGCCTAAACTAACATGCCCTAACATGTTGATCCAGAGGAAGGCGAAAAAACCCATGTGGCAAACAGTAAGCTCCACATTGGGGAAAAAAATTTCTTCCCGACTCCACATACGGCAATCAGACTAATTCCTTGGATCAACGCCCTATCAAGGAATCTAATATGTATAACCTGTAACATTATACTTTTCAAGAAAGGCATCCAGTCCCCTCTTAAATTTTAGTAGGGAATCACTCATTACCATATCATACGGCAGAGAGTTCCACAGTCTCACTGCTCATACAGTAAAGAATCCGCATCTGTGATTATGCTTAAACCTTCTTGCCTCCAGACGTAGAGGATGCCCCCTTGTCCCTTTCTTAGGTCTATGAGTAAAAAGAACATTAGAAAGATCTTTGTACTGTCCTCTCATATATTTATACATTAAAATAAGATCACCCCTTAGCCTTTATTTTTCCAAACTAAACAGCCCCAAGTGTAATAATGTATCTTGGTATTGCAGACCCCCCAGTCCTCTAATAACCTTGGTCGCTCTTCTCTGCACCCGCTCCAGTTCAGCTATGTCTTTCTTACACACTGGAGACCAGAACTGTAAACAGTATTCTAAGTGTGGTCGCACTAGTGACTTGTATAGAGGTAAAATTATGTTCTCCTCATTAGCATCTATGCCTCTTTTAATTCATCCCATTATTGTATTTGCTTTTGTAGCAGCTGCCTGACACTGGCCACTAAATGTGAGTTTGTCGTCCACCCATACACCCAGGTCTTTTTCATTGACGGTTTTGCCCAGTGTTTTACAATTAAGCACATAATTATACATCTTATTTGCTCTACCCAAGTGCATGACATTACATTTATCCCCATTAAAGCTCATTTGCCATTTATCAGCCTAAACTTCTAGCTTACATAAATCCTCCTGTAATATAAAATTGTCCTCCTCTGTATTGATTACTTTGCAGAGTTTAGTATCATCTGCAAATATTGAAATTCTACTCTATATGCCCCCTACAAGGTCACTAATAAATATGTTAAAAAGAAGCGGGCCTAATACTGACCCCTGTGGTACCCCCACTGCTCACCGCGACCCAGTCCGAGTGTGCTCCATTAATAACCACCCTTTGTTTCCTATCCCTGAGCCAGCTCTTAACCCACTTTCAAATATTTTCCCCTATCCCCATTGTTCTCATTTTATGTATCAACCTTTTGTGTGGCACCGTATCAAAAGCTTTTGAAAAGTCCATATACACTACATACACTGCATTCCCTTGGTCCATTCCGGAACACACCTTTTCATAGAAGCTTATGAGATTAGTCTGACAGGAACAGTCCCTAGTAAACCCATGTTGATATTGGGTCATGAGGTTATTCCTCTTCAGATACTCCAGTATAGCATCTCTTAGAAATCCCTCCATGATTTTACCCACAGTAGAAGTTAAATTTACTGGCCTATAATTTCCTAGTTCAGTTTTTGTCCCCTTTTTGAATATTGGCACCACATTTGCTATATGCCAGTCCTGTGGTACAGACCCCGTTATTATGGAATCTTTAAGGATTAAAAATCTCAGTACCAATGCAGCTCAATCGGGAAGGCACATCAATCGAGCTGTGGCAAGAAGGTTTACTGTGTCTGTCAGATTGATGTCCAGAAGCTGGAGGTGCTACCAGGAAACAGGCCAGTACATCAGGAGATGTGGAGGGGCGGTAAGGGGGCAACAACCCAGCAGAAGGACCGGTACCTCAGCCTTTGTGCAAGGAAGAGAAGGAGGAGCACTGCCAGAGCCCTGCAAAATGACCTCCAGCAGGCCACAAATGTGCATGTGTCTGCACAAACGGTTAGAAATTGACTCCATGAAGATGGTCTGAGTGCCCAACGTCCACAGATGAGGGTTATGCTCACAGCCCAACACTGTGCAGGACGCTGGGCATTTGCCACAGAACACCAGGATTGGCAAATTCGCCACTGTCACCCTGAAGACGCCGTGGAGAGCGATCTGCTGTCTGCAACATCCTTCAGCATGACCGGTTTGGCCGTGGGTCAGTAATGGTGTGGAGTGGCATTTCTTTGGAGGGGCACACAGCCCTCCATGTGCTCGCCAGAGGTAGCCTGACTACCGCGATGAGATCCTCAGAGCCCTTGTGAGACCACATGTTGGTGCGGTTGGCCCTGGGTTCTTCCTAATGCAGGATAATGCTAGACCTCATATGGCTGGAGTGTGTCAGCAGTTCCTGCAAGATGAAAGCATTGAAGCTATGGACTGGCCCACCCATTCCCCAGACCTGAATCCGATTGAACACATCTGGGACATCATGTCTCGCACCATCCACCAATGTCACGTTGCACCACAGACTGTTCAGGAGTTGGTGTATGCTTTAGTCGAGGTCTGGGAGGAGATCCCTCAGGAGACCATCCACTGCCTCATCAGGAGCATGCCCAGGCATTGTAGGGAGATCATACAGGCACATGTAGGCCACACAAACTACTGAGCATCATCTCCCTGTCTTGTGGCATTTTCACTAAAGCTGGATCAGCCTGTAACTTCATTTTCCACTTTGATTTTGAGCATCATTCCAACTCCAGACCTCCATGGGATATTAGTTGTGAATTACATTGATCATTTTTAGGTTTTATTGTTCTCAACACATTCCACTATGTAATGAATAAAGATTTACAACTGTAATATTTGATTCTGTAATATCTAGGATGTGGGATTTTAGTGTTCCCTTTATTTTTTTGAGCAGTGTACTAGAATCCTGTAGAAAACTTATACTCGCTGGTAATAAAATATCCAGGAATAAAAAGAAACCTTTATGGATAAATAAGATAGTGCAAAGTTTAACAAGACTAAAAGAATGAGTACTCAAAATTTAGAAGACTGAGAATACAGAAATAGCACTTTAGGAGTATAAAAAATCTAAGTAAGAAATGTAAAAAAGAAATCAAGCTGGCGGGGCGTGGCCTGGGATGCAACGAGGTCAGACGAGCTTCATATCAGCTCCCGCTCCCAGCCACACAATTAAGCCTTTTTAAAAAAGATTTATTTGGCAAATACAATGGATGATTGCTCCCTAGGGTTAACCCAGATGACGGGATTCTATTGCAGCATCCCCGGGAGCCTTTTGCCTATTTTCTGAGGAGAATACGCCATGGCACTGAAGCAGACATAGGCCTGGTGTTTCCACAGTTCGGGTCTTACAGCACCGGAAGCACGGCCTCTCCCCCCTTCCTTCCCCTCTCTACTTACAGCTACAAAAGTCACCGTAGACTGTGGCGACTTGGAGGAGCGGGGACTTGGACCGAGGCTCCTTGTGAGGAACCGGCAGCGGGAACCGGCACCCGCCGAGGATAACACAGTGGTACTTACCTAGCCACAGTGACAGGGCTGCGGAAGCCTGAAGATTGGTGGATGAGGGAAGCATTGGGTGAAGACCCTCCTGTTCCCCAGGGATGAGACGGGACGAAGCGGCAGGAGACCGATGGGGAAACTCCGCCCACTGAGGTACTCACACGCGGCCACCACCATCTTGCTGAGCTTTACAGGCGCTGATGGACAGTTTGGCATGCTCTCCTCTCCTAGCCCCTCTTACAGGTACAGAGCTTAGCTTGAACCCTAGGAGCAGCTTGGGCAATACAATTAACTCTGCAATAACTAATGACACCCTTCTCCCCTGCTTTCTTTTGGATCCCCCTGATTCAGAAAGAATTTGAGACTACACTTTATTAATAAGGTAAACTTTGAGGCGACAGGGACAATATCCCATTGCGTGAATGTAATAAGCCGCCAATCAATTTGTGCATTGCAATTCGCTCTTATTTCCAATAATGAACTCTCACCCGAACTATATATAGGGGTCATACACTATAGCTATGCTCACATAAACTGATTTCCTATGAGCGAGCGGTGATATTATAAGCATACATCTCTAATTCGGTAATACTATCATGGTGAAGACAAGCAAGGAACATGCCAAGAGCTTAGTTTCAGCTCTTTATCAGGGCAAACAAGGAGAAATGGAGAAATTTCTCAAACACAAAACAGCAGCTAGAGCGACACCAAAGAACTCTAATTCTAACATTGGCACTGATGAATTAGCTGAGGAATCTGATTCTAGCGATGAAGCTTCTGGGAGCGACTTCCCTCAATCTGATTCCGGAAAATTATCCAGGTCCTTTCTCAAAAAATCACTTTCTCAAGCCATGAAACCTTTAATAGCTGAAATAGCTGGCATGAGGGCTGATCTTTCGCACATAGGCAACAGAGTTGAATCACTGGAGAATACACAATCCTCCCTTATTAACCAATCTATCTCCGTGAAAGACCACTTTGATTTCCACAGACTACAACTGAATAGTGCATCTCTTGCATTGGAAGACCAAGACAATCAGAGCCGTAGAAAGAATGTAAGAATCAAGGGCCTACCTGAAAGTGTTTCCCAGGAGATACTTGAAAAGGCTACCAGAGAGATATTTGCTCTACTCCTGCCACAAGAAAAATGTGACCAGATTGTCATTGAGAGAGTCCACAGATCGCTACGACCAAAACCAAAGTTTTCAGATCTGCCGAGAGATGTAATTTGTGGATTACTGAGCTACCTAGATACTGCTGCTATAATTACGGCTTCTAGAGATCATAAATCGCTTAGCTACGAAGGATCCTCTATTCAACTATATCAAGACTTAGCTCCATTCACCCTGATGAAATGCAGAATCTTAAAACCCTTACTAGATACTCTACGCTCCAACAAAATTCTTTACAAATGGCTCTTTCCTTTTGGCCTGGCTATACATAGTTGGGGCAAACAAGTGGTTGTCAGAAGTCCAGAGGACCTCCCTAGAGTTTGGGATAATTTAAACTTGGCTTCACTGGAGATCCCTTCCTGGCTCCCCATGGATATGGACCCGTGTTTGCCACCCCCTTTAAGAGCGATTTCTGGGGACCAAAGCGAATGGTCTCCAGTTAAAATACTGGCATCCCCCAGACAGGGGAAATCGGGAGCTAAAAAGGAACTCCCTCCATGAGATTCCACACTCCATGCATCTGGATCGCCATGTAAGGAGATCTTTGGTGTCTTCGACCGATGTTTTCGCCTTCTAGATAGTAATAGACATATGTTGATTCTAGGTGTTAGAAAACTATTCTCTTTCATTTGACAGATTACCACTCGTGCATAGGAATATGTCCACCCTATCTGCTATGGGAGGGATTCCTAGCCCCCGCCTCTGCGGCAGATGGGTAGTTTATTTGTATACAGTTGTTTATCTTTTTCCCCCACTGTTTTTGTTGTTCCCCTTGTTCTTTTGATTTTGTACAGGTACAGTCCATGCACACATGTATTCTTAGTCCCCCACCTTTTTAGTTATGACTGATTTTGATTCATTAGCCACCATAGTAGTGACTTAATATAACGTCAAAGGTATACGCTCCCCAAACAAAATGAGTCAAATCCTGAGATTCTTACATTCCAAACAGACAAGCATTGCTTTTTTACAGGAGACCCATTTTAAACAAAGTAGGGTTCCTGACATGTCTAGATCTCACTTTCCGTGTTGGTTTCAGAGCAACTCTAGAGGAGTAAGTATAATCCTTGGAAAAAATGTGCCTTTCCTGCTTGAAGATTCCTTGACAGACACGGATGGGAGATTTATCATGCTAAAAGGCCTTTTAGCTAACATTAAATCAACTTTATGTAACCTTTATGCTCCAAATTTAGATCAAATAGGTTGGCTATGTAAAACACTGAACATTCTGAAACTATTTGTGGTTGGTGGAGACTTTAACCTACCTCTTAACCCATTCCTAGATACCTCAACTGGAAAAACCCACATCTCTCAAAGAGCCCTTAGGAAGCTACACCTTTCTTTGCAATCACTAAACCTAGTTGATACATGGAGGACTCTCCATCCTGCCACCAGAGACTACACCTTTTACTCATCCCCACATAACACCTACCATAGAATAGACTATCTTTTAACGCCAATGCCTTGTCTTTAACTCATCAAATCGGCTACAATTGATATTGTGGCACTGTCAGACCATGCTCCCATCTTTTTGGAAATGAGTATTTCATCCCTGCCCAAACGGACAATGTCCTGGACCCTAAATGAAACTCTGTTGGACTCAGGTCTTCACACAACTAGATTAGCAGGCACTCTTGATTGCTTTTTCCAAGAAAACTCCCATTCAGGACCATCAACTCCCATAATCTTCGAAACACACAAGGCTGTTATGAGGGGTGAATTCATTGCTTTGGGATCCTTTGTCAAAAAAGAAAGGACAAAACAAACACTATCAATAATACATCAAATTAACACCCTAGAGAAGATACACAAAATATCCCAAAGTATGGTAATACAAAAGGAGTTAATAGATCTGAAACATACCCTAAAAAACCTTCTTAATTTACAGTCAGCCAAAATATACATGAGAAGTAAGCAAAAATTATATTTACATGGCAATAGAGGCAGTAAAATAATGTCCTCACTACTTAAGAAGCGCAATGAAAAGAGGTTTATAAATCACATTCTATAAACTGATAAATCGCTTAAACACAGGACATTGCTGAGGAGTTTAGAACCTTCTATGAAAGCCTCTATAACTTACCAACACCACAAAATATAAGTGAACGATCTGAGGCTTTGGAGAAAATAAACAAATTCTTGATATCCCTTAAACTCCCTAAGGTATCTATAGAAGACCATCAAATATTATTAGCACCCGTCTCCCCTAAAGAGATATTGGACACACTATCAATGATCCCCAATGGAAAAGCCCCAGGTCCGGATGGACTGCCTATTATCTATTACCTATTACAAAAAATTAATTAAACAGTTACAGCCCCATTTAGTATCTCTGTTCAACTCATTTCTGGAAGGTCAACCCTTACCCAAGCAATCCTTAGAGGCCTTTATCTCCATAATCCCAAAGGAGGGAAAAGATCCTACTTCCTGTTCTAGCTAAAGACCTATTTCTTTACTCAATTCGGACATAAAGCTATGGGCTAAAATTTTACTAAATAGATTAAGCATTTTCTTACCCAAACTTATCCACACAGATCAAGCGGGGTTTGTAAAAGGAAGGGATGGCAAAGACAACTCAGCTAAAATCATTCAATCCATAATGTTTGCTAAGAATAGGGGGATTCCTCTGGCCCTATCAACAGATACTGAGAAAGCTTTTGATAGGGTGAGTTGGAGATACATGGAACAGGCACTGATTAAGTTTGGCTTTCCGCTACAGTTTATTAATGCTATTTTTTCCCTCTTTTCACAACCTACAGCTAGGGTGAGAATAAATGGCACCCTGTCAAATAGCTTCAATATTCACAATGGTACGAGGCAGGGATGCCCTTTGTCCCCGTCCTTATTTATTCTAGTCATTGAAACATTAATACAAAAAATTAGTCAGGAAACAACTATAAGGGGTTTGAAGATAGGCTCTTTAGAATTAAAAACGTTAGCATTTGCTGATGACCTACTATTCTTAATCACCAACCCCTCTCAGGCTTTTTTGGTAATTCTGGACATCTTTCAATAATTCGGACAATTATCTAATTTCAAAATCAACACCTCAAAACCTTAAGCCTTGAATGTCTCCCTTTCACATTCCCAACTAATCGCCCTACGTACCCAATCCCCCTTTACTTGGTCCACATACTCCAGAAAATATTTAGGGATAGCTACAACAAGAGACCCTTGTAACCTCTTCCAAGCCAACTACTCCACACTATTTAAAAAGGTAGAGAGTCTGTTGAAAACATATAATCTGCCTACACTCTTATGGCTAGGATGCATTAACATATTTAAAGCGTATATTATGCCAATTATCCTATATACTCTAAACATGGTCCCCATTAATGTCCCACAAACCTATTTTAGGAACTTAAAATCCTTAATATCTAAATTCATCTGGAAACAGAAACCAGCTAGACTTCCATACAGTTTTCTTTCCAACTCAAGCTCATCAGGCGGTTTGAGAGTTCCAGACCCAGCTCTATATTTCAAAGCGGTACCCTTATGTAGATGGTTGAGGATTGTATCTAGCTTTGGGAAATTAGATCAAAATAACACTGACTTAGCACTACTAGTTTCTGATGGGATACCCTGCCTTTGCTCTATGGCTAAGCCTCTTACCAAACTTAGACTAAATGAAGTGACTTTAACTACACTTCGAATTAAACACTTATTAATCAAGGAATTTCCCCAAGACTCCTTCCCTTCCATGTTTGCCCCAATTTGCACTATACCATTTCTGCTCGACCCGAGTTATAGGGATCCATATGGTTTGTGAACTTCTCTTCCCAAAGAACCCTTGAAAATTTTTTATAATAATAGAATCTTTCCCGGGGGGACCTGGCCTTCAGACTCCCTGAAACATCACAAAAATTTTCTCCAAACACAACATGTTAGACGCACGCTACTGAAATTTAAACAGGAGTTTCCATCCAAATCTAACTGGTCTTGGCTTGACATAGTGTCCAGAGCCCCTAATCCAAAAATGAAAAGTATCTTGCGTGTCTATGCTTACCTCAATACCCCTTCAGACCAATCTAAACCTTCCTTTATTAATTCCTGGGAGCTGGAACTGAATGTTACCTTCACGGAGGTTCAAATTTCGAAAATTTTAGCCAATGCACGTGCTTTTTCTAGATGTATTTTACTTCAGGAGAATTCATACAAAATACTGACTAGGTGGCACTTGACCCCAACGATAGTTCTTGTCGGCGTTGCCATAACCTTTTAGGCCACCATACGCACATATTTTGGGACTGCCCTAAGTTGAGAAAATTTTGGAAGGACATCAATAATATTGTGCAAAAACTGCAGTTAATCAAGGCTAACCTACAGACTTCCGAAATTTTTCTTTCTTGCCCATTCAAAAATTTTAGCCCCAAAAAGCATAAACTCCTCCCACTGCTGATTGGTGCAGCAAAACATATAATCACTCTGCATTGGAGAGACGTATCCCCGCCCATCTTGACAGAGTGGTTTTCCAAGGTTGACCAAATCTCACGGCTTGAAGAACTCGCTAGCTGGGAAATAAATAGCCATGACCTATTTGAGCGGATATGGTCTCCTTGGAAAGAATTCCGAGCAGCCCAAACTGTTTAACTCGCCTCCTATTTTCAGATATATACGCCTAAGCTGTTTAAGACGTTGCTAGTTGTAATTTCCTTGAACTTACCATGCTATTTGTAGGGACTTAACCCCTTGTACCATTACAAGTTGTAATAGTTGAAACCCCCTGTTCTTCTTTCTATCTTATCCCTCCTCTCCTACCCCCTTTTCTCCCTCTCCCTCCTAACTTCAACCTCTTGTTCCTTTACTCCCCTCTCCCTTTCAACACCTTCCCTTCCCCAAACCTTATTACCCTCTCCCCTTCTCCCTAACTACTCACGTAGTCCTCAGGCTTACTTATGTTTGAATCTTTGTGCCATTTGACATCATAATTGCATTCTTGTTTGTATGACTAGGATTGTTTATAAATAAAGAATCTACAAAAAAAAAGAAAAAAAAGAAATCAAGCTGACAAACTTATCCATAGAGAAATAAATCTCCAGCGACATTCAAATAAATCCCCAATCATTTTATAAATACATCAATGCCCAAAATAAAAAAAATGGTATAGGTCCCTTAAAAGAAGATAATAACAAGATAATAACAAAAGGATAAAGAAAAGGTTAAGATATTAACCCCTTAGTGACAGAGCCAATTTTGCACTTAATGACCGAGCCAATTTTTACAATTCTGACCACTGTCACAATGAATTCCACTGATTCTGAGAATTTTTTTTTATGACATATTGCGCTTCATGGTAGTGGTTCTTTGATATGACTTGCATTTATTTATGAAACAAATGGAAATTTGGCCAAAATATTGAAAATTTAGCAAATTTCAAACTTAATTCAGAGTTAATAAATAACATTTCTCACATGTCTACTTTACATCAGCACAATTTTAGAAACCTTTTTTTTTGTTAGGACATTATAAGGGTTGAAAGTTGACCAGCGATTTCTAATTTTTCCAACAACATTTACAAAACCATTTTTTTTGGGACCACCTCACATTTGAAGTGAGTTTGGGGCTCAATATAACAGAAAATACCCCCCAAATAACACGATTCTAAAACTGCACCATTCAAGGAGCACAAAACCACATTCAAAAAGTTTATTAACCCTTCAGGTGGTTCACAAGAACTAAAGCAATGTGGAAGGAAAAGATGAACATTTTACTTTTTTCCCCAAAAAATTAATTTTGAACCAAATGTTTTATTTTCACAAGGATATCACTGTTTGAGCGAATGGCAGAGCTCAGAAGGGAGGCAGCACCATTTGACTTTTTGAATGCAAAATTGGCTGGAATCGATGGCAGATGCCCCGATTGACATGATGACACGAGACCCCCTGATGTACCTAAACAGTGGAAACCATCCAATTCTGGTTACAACCCTAACACAGCTCTAACCTCAACCCTAACCCCGGCACACCCCTAACTCTAATCCCAACCATAACCACAACCCTAGCCCCAACACCACCCTAACCGCAACATCACAACCCTAACCCCAACACAGGCCTAAGCTCAACACAACCCTCACACCAACCATAGCCCCAACACTAATGCTAACCCTAACCCTAGCCCCAACCCTAACCCTACTCCCACCCTAGCCCCAACCCTAGCCCTAGCTATAACCCCAACCCTAACCTTAGCCCCAACCGTAACCATAGCCCAACCCTAACCCTAGCTCTAACCCAACCCTAACTCTAGCCCAACCCTAACCCAAGCCCTAACCCCAACCCTAGCCCAATCCTAGCTCTAACCCCAACCCTAACCCCAACCCTGACCCTAGCTCTAACTCCAACCCTAACTTTAGCCCCAACCCTAACCCTAGCTGTATACCCAAACTTAACCCTAGCCCCATCCCTAACCCTAATGGAAAATGGAAATAATACAATTTTTTATTTAATTACTTTTACCTAAGAGGGTGATAAAGGAGGGTTTGATTTACTATCTTTTTATTTTGATCACTGTAATAGGTCTATCACAGTGATCAAGATTAACCTATAGGTAAAATGTCCTACTGTCGCCGGGTGCCGGACGGCAGATTACGACGGGTGCACTGCTCATGCTCCTACCATTTTTCTTCCCGGATGAAGATGCTGAGAGCCGAGAACAGAGCCAGAGGGACAGGGGAACACCAGAGGTACCGGGGGGGCTCGGGGGACCCAATTTCTCTCTCGTCTGATGTGCTAGATCATATCAGAGGCAATAGAAATAAATAGGAAATCTGACTTTTTTTGCAGTCACCGTTATTCTGTGAATAACGTTGATGAGCGGTAAAAACCCACCTGAATCATGCTCTCCGGGGTTTCGGTTGCCGCCGGTAGCCAAGATCCCAGAGATTTTCCAAGGCTGTGAGGTGCTATAACCTTATTTCTCAGTGCCATTATCTAACCCAGTAAATTGTTTTGGGCCTAGGAGCAGTGTCTGCACATCAGCGGAGTAGCCCTCCTGTGAAGCTAACTACACTGCCTGTGTATCTACATTTTTACTGCATCTAAACCAGTAAATTGTTTTGGGCCTAGGAGCAGTGTCTGCACATCAGCAGAGTAGACCACCTGTGAAGCTAACTACACCGCCTGTGTATCTAAATTTTTACTGCATCTAACCCAGTAAATTGTTTTGGGCCTAGGAGCAGTGTCTGCAAATCAGCGGAGTAGCCCACCTGTGAAGCTAACCACACCACCTGTGCATCTAAATTTTTACTGCATCTAACCCAGTAAATTGTTTTGGGCCTAGGAGCAGTGTCTGTACCTCAGCGGAGTAGCCCGCCTGTGAAGCTAACTACACTGCCTGTGTATCTAAATTTTTACTGTATCTAACCCAGTAAATAGTTTTGGGCCTAGGAGCAGTGTCTGCACATCAGCTGAGTAGCCCACCTGTGAAGCTAACTACACCGCCTGTGTATCTCAATTTTTACTGCATCTAACTCAGTAAATTGTTTTGGGCCTAGGAGCAGTGTCTGCACCTCAGCGGAGTAGCCCGCCTGTGAAGCTAACTACACTGCCTGTGTATCTAAATTTTTACTGCATCTAACCCAGTAAATAGTTTTGGGCCTAGGAGCAGTGTCTGCACGTCAGCAGAGTAGCCCACCTGTGAAGCTAACTACACCGCCTGTGTATCTCAATTTTTACTGCATCTAACTCAGTAAATTGTTTTGGGCCTAGGAGCAGTGTCTGCACCTCAGCGGAGTAGCCCGCCTGTGAAGCTAACTACACTGCCTGTGTATCTAAATTTTTACTGTATCTAACCCAGTAAATAGTTTTGGGCCTAGGAGCAGTGTCTGCACATCAGCTGAGTAGCCCACCTGTGAAGCTAACTACACCGCCTGTGTATCTCAATTTTTACTGCATCTAACTCAGTAAATTGTTTTGGGCCTAGGAGCAGTGTCTGCACCTCAGCGGAGTAGCCCGCCTGTGAAGCTAACTACACTGCCTGTGTATCTAAATTTTTACTGCATCTAACCCAGTAAATAGTTTTGGGCCTAGGAGCAGTGTCTGCACGTCAGCAGAGTAGCCCACCTGTGAAGCTAACTACACCGCCTGTGTATCTCAATTTTTACTGCATCTAACTCAGTAAATTGTTTTGGGCCTAGGAGCAGTGTCTGCACCTCAGCGGAGTAGCCCGCCTGTGAAGCTAACTACACTGCCTGTGTATCTAAATTTTTACTGCATCTAACCCAGTAAATAGTTTTGGGCCTAGGAGCAGTGTCTGCACGTCAGCAGAGTAGCCCACCTGTGAAGCTAACTACACCGCCTGTGTATCTAAATTTTTACTGCATCTAACCAAGTAAATTGTTTTGGGCCTAGGAGCAGTGTCTGCGCATCAGCGGAGTAGCCCACCTGTGAAGCTAACTACACTGCCTGTGTATCTAAATTTTTACTGCATCTAACCCAGTAAATTGTTTTGGGCCTAGGAGCAGTGTCTGCACCTCATGCAGTACCACAGTTTGGCCACTCAGCTCTGCTCGGATTTCATCCATCGTTTTTTGTGCCAATAACTACAGATACAGAGTTGCCAATTAGTTAAGCACCAAAATGAGTGGCAGAAGGCCTGTTGCTGGTGGAAATGGGAATAGGCATGTTGGAAAGGGAAAAATCGGTTGTGTCCATGGGGTAGGTGGTAAAGCAACAGTAACATCTGCAGAAGAAAGACCATCTTCCAGCCAAAGTAAGATGTCTACTTCTTTTCGTGGACAATCTGATATGATCACTTTCTTACGACCATCGCTACGAGCATTGCTACAAATTCCAGATGAGGCACAAAAACAACAGGTGCTCGTTCAAGTGGGCTCTCCTCCATGTCAACTTCAACATCACAACTACTCCAGTCCTCAGAGGTGTCACCCCAATCGCACTTGCTTCCTCACAGCTCCCAAGTCTCCAGCCGCCCGTCTGAGTATGGGGTAACACAGATCATTGAGTCTGCAGAGCTGTTTACTCATACTATAGCCTGGGAATCGGAGGTCTGCTCCAGAGCTTCTGTGAATCCAGACAAGGAAATGATCTGCACTGATGCCCAGAATCTTTGTGAGTTGGATCCAGGACCAGATGAAGAAGGTTCTGAGCATAATGTAGACTCTCGTTCCCAAACTGTAACTCCTGTTGGTGGAGACAATGAGGAAGATGAGGATGAGACTGAGATACCTGATTGGAACTAAAACTTGACTTTTTGGTCAGGGCAGGAAGAGGTTGGCTCTGAGGGCGAGGGTGTGAGAACACACAGGATGATGATAACGAGGTTGGAAACCCCACTGTCAACCCACAGTCCGCCAGTCCATGAGGTAAGCAGAGGAGGTGGAGTAGGATGCTAGTGATGAGTCTGACGACGAGGTTAGGTTGTGCCTTCCTGGACAGAGATGGAGTACTGGAAGCACATCAACAACTGCATCCTCAACCCCAACTGTGCCTCTGAGCAGAAGTTCTGGTGGCTCTTCAGGTCGCACGGGCTCTAAGCCTTGCAAAGCCTGGGCATTTTTTGAGATCACAAAGGATGACCCCTCATGTTGTCTGTAAGATTTGTCACCAAAATCTCAGTAGAGGCCAAAAAATGACTAGTTTGAGTACTTCATGCATGAACCGTCACATGGATATGAGGCATAAGTTGCAGTGGGAAGCTCACTGTGCTACAATGTGGCCTAGTGGGCCGGGTCAACCACCGTCTTCCCCATCAAGTGCATCCACATCCTTTTCATCCTCTGTGACTGTGGGGACAGCAGTCGCACATGGTTTTGGATGCAGACCTTCTACCTCTTTACCCGCAACAGCCAGTGTGACAGGCAGGTCATCAGGACATTTGCAAGTGGAAACACCTGCTGGTGTTGAGCGCTCTCTGGCATTGAGACCACATTTTGATCAAAGCAACATAACATCTCTGCCTGCACCTTCCTCACAGATGAGCAGTTTGCCGGGGACACCCTACTCAACCCCGTCTAAGCAAGGCAGCCAGCCCTCAGTCCCTCAGATGTGGACAAGTAAAAGACCATTTTCTCCTAGCCATGACAAAGCTAAGAGGTTGAATTTCACCATCGCCAAGCTGTTGGCTAAAGAAATGCTGCCTTTCCGCCTGGTGGACACAGAGGACTTTTGAGACCTTATGTCCATCGCAGTGCCCCAGTACCAGATGCCCAGTCGCCACTACTTCTCAAAGAAAGCTGTGCCTGCGCTACACCAGCATGTCACACACAACATCACCGCTTCCTCGAGAAACTCTGTGAGTGATAGGGTGCATTTCACCACAGACACTTGGACGAGTAGACATGGACAGGGGCGTTACATGTCGCTTGTCAATCTTCTGTATCTAGAAGTTCCTCCACTGCTTCTGCCTCCTCAACCTCATCTCGATCCTCCACCTGCACCCAAGGCCTGTCTGGTAATGCCACCCACGTTCTAACTGTGCAGAAGTAATTCTGCACACCTCCTTACTATGCTGTCACCAGGGCTCAACGGCATCAGGCTGTGTTTATATTGAAATGTCTGGGAAATGTGAGTCACACAGCTGAGGAGTTGTGGTCAGCTCTGGAGACCAAGTTCCATCAATGGTTGTCTCCACTCCACCTGCAGCCAGGGAAGGCCATTTGCGACAATGCTGCAAACCTGGGTGCGGCCCTTTGCCGGGGCAATGTCACACACGTGCCTTGTATGGCTCACGTTTTGAACCTGGTTGTCCAGCAATTTTTATCCAACTATCCCGGACTAGATGGGCTTCTGCAGAGGGTACGGTCTCTGTGTGCTCACTTCCGCCGTTCACATCCTGCAGCTCAACGACTTACATCTCTACAGAAGTTGTTGGGCCTGCCAGTTCACCGGCTGAAATGCGATGTTCCCACATGGTGGAATTCAACTCTGCACATGTTGCAGTGACTGTGGCAGCACCGACGAGCCCTGGTACAATACATTATGATGTATAGCCTGGGCAAATGAGATCCAGAGGTGGGGCAAATCACGCTGCAGGAGTGGTCTCAGATCAGGGACCTATGCATCCTTCTGCACAGTTTTGAAATAGTGACAAAGATGTTTAGTGCTGACGATGCCATTATCAGCATGACTATTCCGGTGATTTACATGCTGAAGCACACCTTAAACAGTATTTGGAGTCAGGTGGTGGAATAGGAGGAGGAGGAGGATCAGGAGGAGTCATATGCGGAAAGGGATAATATCTCCACGGTCCAGACGGTCCGTAGCACCAAGGCGGTTCGCATTGGAGGCTGGGGGAGAGGGATTACCGAGGGTGCATGGTAGCAGCCAAACTGTTGAGGAAGGTGCAGGAGGTGAGGAAGAAGTGGAGGATGAACTGGCGCTGGGCATGGAAGACTCATCAGATGAGGGAGACCTTGATCAAATTTCTGTTGTGCGAGGTTGGGGGGAGAGGGCAGAGGAAGAAAGCATGATTCTCACCTTGCCACCACCAAGACAACAAGGACTTGGTCCTCCTGGATGCGCAAGACACATGAGTGCCTTCTTGCTGCACTACCTGCAACATGACCCTCGGATTGTCAGAATCCGAAGTAATTCCGACTACTGGGTTGCCACACTCTTACATCCCCGGTAACAAAAGTAAATTTGTCGAAATAATTCCTGCCATAGAAAGGGATTCACGCATGCAGGAGTATCAGCAGATACTGTCACAGAATCTTACATCTGCTTTTCCACAAAACACCAGTGGTGCACGTAGTGAATCTCTGAGTTCTAACTTGCCAACCGTGGGACTTTCGAGTCATTACTCAAACTGTAACAGTAACATCGTATCTGGTGGTAACAACAATTTTTTCCAATCGTTTCAAGATTTTTTTTAGACCATCCTTTGCAAGGCCACAGGAGACAAGAAGTCTGATGCATAGCCAACGCCTAGAGAGGATGGTACAGGAGTATCTCCAAGTTAACATCAATGCCATGACTGTGGAACTGGGCCCTTGCTCATTTTGGGCTTCCAATCTTGAAAAATGGCCTGAGCTGGCCACTCACGCCTTGGAGATCTTGTCGTTCCCCACAGCCAGCGTTCTCTCTGAACTTGTGTTCAGCGCTGCTGGTGGTGTGCTGACAGATAAGCGCATGCGGCTGTCCAGTGACAATGTAGACAGACTAACGTTAATTAAGATGAACAAATCCTGGATCCGCAAGGACTTTTCTACCCTTGTGTCATCCTGGGGAGACTAAAAGCTTGATGATTTTTGAAAATCACCTCACCAACCATTTTAAAGAACTCTGGCGAAATTGATGCCACTTAAGTGGTGTCTGTGGCCGAATTTTTGGAAAAAATGGAATCCTCTTGCTGTGTTTTACATGACGTTGCCATCGTCATTTCCAGGTTTTTGGGGTCATCTGCAGAGTTGTTTACTCTATGTATTCTATTGCCTGGGATTCAGCGGTCTGCTCCAAAGCGTCAGTGTCTGCTAGTCAGAGTAGCCCACCCATGAAGCAAGCTACACCGCCTGTTTATCTGAGCACTAATTTTTAACTGCATCTAGCCCAGGAAATACTTTGGGCCTAGTAGCAATTTCTGCTACTCAGCAGAGTACCCCACCCATGAAGCAAGCTACACCGCTTGTTTATCTAATTACTAATTTTTAACTGCATCTAGCCCAGGAAATCTTTTTGGGCCCAGTAGAATTCTGTGCAACTCAGCAGAGTACCCCACCCATGAAGCAAGCTACACCGCCTGTTTATCTAGGTAATAATTTTTAACTGCATCTAGCCCAGGATATCCTCTTGAGCCTAGTAGCATTTTGTTCTACTCAGCAGAGTACCCCACCCATGAAGCAAGGTACACCGCTTGTTTATCTAATTACTAATTTTTAACTGCATCTAGCCCAGGAAATCCTTTTGGGCCTAGTAGCATTTTGTGCTACTCAGCAGAGTACCCCACCCATGATGCAAGCTACACCGCCTGTTTATCTAATTACTAATTTTTAACTGCATCTAGCCCAGGAAATCCTTTTGGATCTAGTAGCATTTTGTGCTACTCAGCAGAGTACCCCACCCATGAAGCAAGCTACACCGCCTGTTTATCTAAGTAATAATTTTTAACTGCATCTAGCTCAGGAAATCCTTTTGGGCCTAGTAGCATTTTGTGCTACTCAGCAGAGTACCCCACCCATGAAGCAAGCTACACCGCCTGTTTATCTAATTACTAATTTTTAACTGCATCTAGCCCAGGAAATCCTTTCGGGCCTAGTAGCATTTTGTGCTACTCAGCAGAGTACCCCACCCATGAAGTAAGCTACACCGCCTTCTTCCTTTCTCAATCTGACCCCTCAGCTCATGGGTGTCTGCTCTCCCTCCAGCTCTCTCCTTCTCACAGGTGAACTACCACGTGTATTCACACTGTGGCGAATCTTTTGGGCCCAGGCATGAGAAGTCATCGAGGTAATGGATAATATGTGCCCCTTAGAAACGTCCATGATGACCCATTCGAGGAAGCAACTAAATGCCTCAAATAGTGAGCAGGATATGGAGCACCCCATGGGCAAACAGCGATCTATGTAGTATGCTCCTTCACAGAAGCAGCCCAATGGGAGGACACTATTCAAGGTCACAGGTAGTAACCGGAACACCCCCTCAATGTCTGTTTTGGCCATTAGGGTGCCCCTTCCCATCTTCTTGACCCGCATGATTGCCACGTCAAAGGAGGTACAGTACATAGTACTGCACTTGGTTCCGCGTCGATGTTGTCGTTTGCTGACCTGCCCCATTGGATATGACAAATGGTGGATTAGTCTCTCCCACTCTTGACACACTGATAGCAACACCGCAGAAGAAATGCTAACACAGGCTTCCAGTATCCAATTTTTTTCAGATGCTGGAGTCATCTGAAGGCAATTGTCTATGTTGTGAAGATACGACATGTGCAGCATCTGAAACAACTGATACTGGAAGCCTTTGCTAGCATTTCTTATGCAGTGTTGCTATCAGTGTGTCAAGAGTGGGAGAAGAGGGTTGCATTGACAATCCAACACAATGGGCAGCACTTTGAACACATTTTATACGTGGTCATATACTTGTAAATAACTCATGAAAGAATAGAGTTACGTTAAAACCAGGCACACCATTGTTTTTCGTGTGAAATTCTCAATAATTTTGATGTGTCACATGACCCTCATCCCATTGGAAAAAATAAACTTGGATCCAAAGTGGCTGACTTCAAAATGGCAGCCATGGTCACCACCCATCTTGAAAAGTTTTCCCCCTCCCATATACTAATGTGCCACAAACAGGAAGTTGATATCAATAACCATTACCATTTTATTTTAGGTGTATCCATATAAATGGCCCACCCTGTACATTAACTGGGAGTATATTCTGGACTACAGAACAAGAAAAGTACTTTGTTATTTTGGTTTCAAGTAAGCTGAGCAGCAGTATTCCATGTCAAGCAGCAGCTGCAAAAGCAATCAAGAATTTATGGTGTATAAAAAGAGAAAGAAAATCCTGCGATCCCAAATTATTGCTACCCCTTTATAAATCACTTGTGAGGCCACATCTGGAATATGGGATTCAGTTTTGGGCTCCACGTTTAAAAGAGGATTTTCAAAAATTAGAGGCAGTTCAAAGGTGAGCAACTAGATGATTACAAGGGATGGAAGGCCTCTCACATGATGAGAGGTTGGAAAAGTTTGGCTTGTTTAGCTTAGAAAAAACACACCTCAGAGGGATCTCATTTACATGTATAAATATATGTGTGGTCACTACAAAGGACTGGCTCATGACTTATTCCTTCCAAGGTCCCTACTAAGGACAGGGGGCACTCATTACGGATGAAAGAAAAGCAATTCCGGCAGCTAAATAAGAAAGGGTTCTTTACAGTTAGATCATTCAGAATGTGGAATGCCCTACTGTAAGAGGTAGTAATGGAAGACAGTATAACAGCTTTTAAAAATGGTCTGTACAATTTCCTCAATATGCATAACATTGCAGGTTATAGTTAATTTAGGGACAAAATGAACAGTTGGTGGAGAAAGGTAGAACTTGATGGACCTAGGTCTTTTTTCAAATTACGAAACTATGTAACAAGTTAGGTTTTACATTATTTTCAACAAAAATTGGGCACATCAAAAGTGGCAGGCAGTGGTGCATTCTGCAGTTATAGTATTAGGTCATGGACAAGTACATGACTAAGAGAATGCATTTTGTGTCCATACAGTGGCGACAATTCCCAGTCCATCATAAGTATTTGATACTGTTAGTTCAGGTGACGAGAAATGCAGCCAGGCTAGGAATTGCTGCCATAATGCATACAGAAAATAAAACTACAAGATTCAAAGAAGCTTTATTGGCAGGACCAAATACACTACAATAGACTACAATAGACTACAATATAATATTATGAATTTTTCCTAAAGCTGCAGCTAGAATGTGACTTAATATAACTTGAATAGTGGCACATTTCTATACCCATGTGTCATCAAAGGATAAACACAATGAAATGCGGTTGCTCCTCTACAACAATAAAAAAACAAATTTGGACTGACAGGGCAAGGATAATTTCCTTGAATTTATATAATCAGATAACTTTTCTTTACATTCTGTTTTCATATTCTTTTTTCAATAGATAAACCACTCTAATAATGTTTACTGCTTGACTCCCACATTGTTTGTATTCTCCTGTTTGTATCTAATAACATAGATAATAAAAGTTCATTTACCTATTGTTCCCATATATTTTGACTATTTATGTAGTTTTATAGGTCTGTTTTGCTTTGCAAGAGGAGTTTTAATGAGCATTTACATTAAATTGTTTTTATTAGCTGTTTTCATACAATAATAATAACGAAGTCTGGTCTTTTAAACCGTCTTGCTTGCTATGCAACAAAAAGTTGCTATATAGAAAATGTAATTTATGTTGTTCCCTTAGTATAAGGCTGAATTTTACATATAAGGCACAAATCTTATGATTAACCTTAACGTTGATTTATCTCCTTTCTGCACTCCCTCTTGTGCTTTTATAGTCTTTGACCTAATGACAAAGTACTATTTAGGTTCCTATTTTCTTCTCACCCACTTGTTTGCATTTATGATCTTATTTTCGCACATCACATCTACTCTTATTCCCAGCTCAGATTCCCTTCTCCTTAAAACATTTTGCACACCATTACTGGAAAAAAAAATGATATATTGACCCACTAAGCACTGCGACCTAAAGACATACTCCACTCCTCTTTTTGCCTCTAAACAGCTGGAACATTTTGTCTTTTTTCTTTCCTAATTAACAATCTTTCTTACAACTCTCTTCTTGATTCCTACCTGGTTTCTGCATTTTACGCTCTGCAGAAATAACCATTACCAATGTGTCAAATAATCTCCAAAGAGCTGGTCCCCTAACAGCTAGAATATTCAGAGCTCTCACTCGGTCTACGAGCCTTAAAGGCTATGGATAAGTTAAATCAAATCATCTCTAAACATAAAAAGTTAGCATATAATTTTCTACAATTTGCAGATTCTGGCTAAACCTCATCAGCAGGACATTTATCCTTCATTATGCTTATCCGATTGTTGATCTCCTGATGAACTTATGGGGGAAACATGTAGAAATTGTAAGCTTACATCCCATTAGAAGCAGTAGGGCGAGGCAGCATGGTGGCTCAGTGGTTAGCACTGCAGCGCTGTTGTCCTGGGTTCAAATCCCACCAAGGACAACATCTGCAAGGAGTTTGTATGTTCTCCCCTTGTTTGCGTGGGTTTCTTCCGGCTACTCTGGTTTCCTCCCACATTCCAAAGACATACTGATAGGGAATTTAGATTGTGAGACCCATCGGGCACAGTGATGAAAATGTCTGCAAAAACTGTAAATGCTGCGGAATATCTTGGCGCTATATAAATAAAGAGATTATTATAAGCAGTACCACCTAAAGAAAGCTAGCTTGGTTATTACCTTTATGCATTATATCCTTACTCTGTATCATTAGGCCTCCTTAGTGAGACCAGGCTATCTTACTTATCAGCTTCACTCACACTGCATCTCTATTGTGAATTAAATATTTTCTATCTATTTTTTTGTATCATGGATTTTGTTTATGACAACTAGCATCAATATGTACTGGGGCTGTGCATTGTAGACATAGATACTTAAAAATACTTTTGACACCTGTGTATTGTATCTACATTATGCCATACTCTTTCACTATACCTCAATGATTGTATATTTGCACACTGTTGCATACATGGAACTTTCCCCTATTGCTTGAGTGCTCTATAGACCATCACTCGTTCTATGAATATACCTTTTGAGTAGCTATCATACTATTTGTTACTAGCTCCTAGAGGGAAGTCCATCTTGGAACCATTATCACCCCCAAACTGATACCCATATACACATTGATTTATTTTCACCTTTCTAGCTATGCGTCTAATTGTAGAGGTTTCCAGGGGAGTATAGGGACAGCCAATGCACATGAGGGAGCTCCATCTCCCGTCAATCTAGGGTGCCAACCTCCATAAGTAGGAAGGCGTGCAGCATGCTCTAGCAAAAGGGACAGTGCACCCCTCACTACACCGATTCATTTGTATGTATGCTGCACCGATTCCTGCACTGTGTTGTTTATACATGCATTCAGATAGTTGAGGCATAGTTCTTTTGGTTATCGTTATTGTCATGCTACAATATTTTCTATTCCTCAACTGAGACTTATCTTCAGTTTTAAGAAATTGAGACAGCTTTTTTGTACATTCCTTCCTTACACATCTATTCCATAGTTGAGGTGTTTATTATTATGGATATCGTCGGTTGCCAGCTGTTCCTCATTTAAGGCCATTTGAGCTACTTTGGGAACAGTTAACATATGATCGGAGGTGCTGATTCATGCTATCTCTATATAGGGTGCCTACCCCCCACAGTGAGGGAGGTGTTCCTAGGACCATGACCCTAGGACCAAATCACCTCCCTGTTTTTGTCCCTATTAGTGTTTAGCACTTTTTGCACTCTTGAACTTTTTCACCTTCGCAGGGTCCAGAGGAGCCTTAAATGTTCATAAACAGCCAAAAGCTGTCACAGTATTTTATTTCTGATACATTTGTAGGAAAAGTGCATGGTTGGTGGTGGCATCTGCTTGCAAAATTGACTGTTTAAAATGGATATCATGACTGTAACCTGATCATCCTTTTAGTTGCATTTTGAAAGGGCTTATTTCTGATGAGCAGCTCCATTAAACGCCTGTCATCTTTATTACTTTAGTGGTGTCAGATACCCAGCAAACACACCAATCAGCTGTTTGCACTACATTGGTGGCCAAAAACAGTGCAATTGCGAAACCACTTTATACAGTACCTTCAAATTATCACCTTTATATATCTTTGTCTCATTAAGTTGTATCCTATTTTGCAGGGAGTACGCACAAATGGATGTATCCTTATTAGTGTTGAGCGATACCTTCCGATATTGGGAAATATCGGGATCAGATTGGACCGGCCGATATCCAAAAAATATCGGATATCGTCGATACCGGAAACCAATGGAAGTCAATGGGACACAAATAACGGAATGAATATAAACCCTTTCTTTCCTTGTACATCCTGTTCCGGAGGGGGGAAGAGTGTGGGCGGTGCATGGGCGGAGACTGCGTGTCTGTGTGGGACCGTGGGGGGTCTGTGCGGGCCTGCCGGGATCTGTATGTGCCTCTCAGGGGTCTGTGAGGGCTGCCGAGGGTCTGTGCGGGCCTGCCGGGGTCTGTATGGGCCTCTCAGGGGTCTGTGTGGCCAGCCGGGGGTCTGTGTGGCCTGCTGGGTGTCTGTACAGCCTGCCGGGGGTCTGTGTGGCCTGCTGGGGGTCTGTACGGGCCTCTTGGGGGGTCTGTGCAGCCTGCTGGGGTTCTGTGCGGCCTGCCGGGGGTCTGTACGGGCCTCTTGGGGGACTGTGCGGGCCTCTCAGGGGTCTTTGTGTTTGTGTGCAGGCATCGTCCGATGGGACTACAAGTCCCATCGGGCTATGACTGCTACAAAGGCAGTGATTGACACATTAGCCAATGATGGGACAGTAGTAGTCCCATCATCCGGCTAATGTGTTACATGTAAAAAAAACACAAACATACAAACTACATACAACCTACTATATGCATACTACATACATACTACATACATACAACATACATACATACAACATACATACAACATACTACATACATACATACAACATACTACTTACAGACAACATACATACAACATACATACAACATGCCACATACATACAATATATTATATACTACATACATACATACATACAACAGACATACATACAACATACATACAACATACTACATACATACAACATACAACATACTACATACATACTGCATACATACATACAACATACATACAACATACCACATACATACAACATACATACTACATACATACAACATACATACAACATACATGCATGCTACATACTACATGCATACTACATACATACAACATATTACATACATACAACATACATACATACAGCATACATACAACATACATATATACTACATACATACTACATGTATACATACAACATACATACTACATACATACAAAATACATACATACTACATACATACTACATACAGTACATTCATACATTACATACAGTACATACATACAGACATACAGTACATATAACATAGAGTACATACTCACCATCACTTTTCTCTTTGTTCCCCGAAGCCAGTATCATCTGTAAAAAATATTAAAATAACAAACAATATACTCCCTGATCCGCAGAAATCCACGAGTGTCCCACGATGATCTCCCATGGAGAACGGCAGCATCTGCTGATGCGACTGCTCTCTAGGGGCTCCAGGAGCACAATGACGGGAGGAAAATAGTCCCTAGTCTCACTTTTAGCATTGCTGTGTGAGAAATTTCCCACGCAGCAATTGCCATAAAGTGAGACTCTGAACTCTAGTAACCTCTCAGTGATGCACTGCAGGAGCCATTGTCTCCTGTCAGTGTGTCACTGAAGGTCCTATAGAGCAGTGACATCACCCGATGTCACTGTTCTATAGGGGAGATCGTTGTGGGACACTCATTATTAATTGGACTATGGCAGACAGGTAGTATATGGTTTATTTTTTTACATTTTTTGCATATGCAAATTGCCTCTGCTGAAAAAAAGAGGACTTAACTCTATAGCGCCACCTATTGGAAGTAGCGATCCTACAAGTCACAATCAACCCTTTAACGAGTCGTGCAATATGACTTAGGATAAAAGCCAAATCAGTATCTCAATTCGCAGACATGGTGTTTCGGGCTGTTGGCCCTCGTCAGTGCGAAGCATGAGAACTGATTTGGCTAGGTGAGAGGCTCTGGACTGGGGTCTAAGGGGTAACGTTTCTCCTTATGGAGAGTGACATACCAGCTGGCTTGTCAAGGTCCATAAGGAGAAACGTTACCCCTTAGACCCCACTCCAGAGCCTCTCACCTAGCCAAATCAGTTCTCATGCTTCGCACTGACGAGGGCCAACAGCCCGAAACACCGTGTCTGCGAATTGAGATACTGATTTGGCTTTTATCCTAAGTCATATTGCATGACTCGTTAAAGGGTTGATTGTGACTTGTAGGATTGCTACTTCCAATAGGTGGCGCTATAGAGTTAAGTCCTCTTTTTTTCAGCAGAGGCAATTTGTATATTTAAATTCCCAGAGGAGCATTGCATGGCGAATAAGCCTCCTTACCTTGACAAGCCAGCTGGTATGTCACTCTCCATAAGGAGAAACGATACCCCTTAGACCCCACATTTTTTGCAGGCGCTGAAGTAGGGTAAGTATGGTTAAATGAAGAATATTAAAATACTTTTTTCTGGCTGTGTCTTTATTTTTTTTTAACTCTTTCACTACACTAGGATTAATAATGGATAGGCATCTTATTGATGCCTCTCCATTATTAAGCAGCTTAATGTCACCTTACAATAGTAAGGTGACAATAACCCCTTATTACCCCATATCCCACCGCTACACAGGAGTGGGAAGAGGGGCTAAGTGCTGGAACTGGCGCATCTTACAGATGCGCCATTTCTGGGGTGGCTGCGGACTAGTATTTGTAGCCGGGGGCCAATATCCATGGCCCCTCTCTAGGCTATGAATATCAGCCTGCAGCTGTCTGCATAGCTTTTCTGGCTATAAATATAATATAAAATATATAATAATATTGGGGACCCCATGTCATTTTTTTGGGTCCCCCTATTTTAATAGCCAATAAAGGCTACACAGACAGCTGTGGGCTGATATTCATAGCAGGCTACAAATTTTGGCCCTCAGCAATCGGCGCAGAAAACTGCATGGGAGCCCACGCCATTTTATTCCGTCTTTTTTTAAAAAAAATTAAGTGCTCATTAAGGCCTCTTTCACACTTGCGTCGGTACGGGTCGTTGCTATGCATCGGGCCGACGTACCGATGCATGTTGTGAAATTTGTGCATGATTTGGGCAGCGGATGCAGTTTTTCAATGCATCCACTGCCCATTCTGAAATCCGGAGAGGAGGGGGCGGAGTTTCGGCCTCGCATGCATGGTAGAAAATGGCGGACGCGACGGACAAAAAAAGATCACTGGAATGTTTTTTCGTGCTGACGGTCCGCCAAAACACGACGGATTCATTGCACGACGGACGCGACATGTGGCCATTCCGTCGTGATCCGTCGCTAATACAAGTCTATGGGTAAAAAACGCATCCTGCGAGCACATTTGCAGGATCCGTTTTTTCCCAAAACAACGGATTGCGACGGATTGCTAAAAACACAAGTGTGAAAGTAGATTTAGAAACATCGGCCTTTCTATTATATATTATATATATATTATATTATAGATCCAGCAAAAAACGGATGAAACGTGTGGCCATCAGGCGCAATACGACGCTAATACAACTGTATGAGAAAAAAGCAGATCCAGAAGAAAAACGGATCCGTTTTTTCAAAACTCGCCGGATTGTGCCTGACGGCAAAAACCTGATGTGTGAAAGCAGCCATATATATGGATAGATACATCTATGTATTTATAGATATATCTATCCATAAATATATCTATAGATAGATATATCCATAGATATATAATAGAAAGGCCAATGTTTCTAAATCTACTTTCACACTTGCATTTTTAGCAATCCGTCGTTTTGGGAAAAAACGAATCCTGCAAATGTGCTTGCAGGAAGCGTTTTTTACCCATAGACTTGTATTAGCGATGGATCGCAACGGATGGCCACACGTCGCGTTCGTCGTGCAACGGATCCGTCGTGCTTTGGCGGACCGTCGGCACAAAAAAACGTTCAAGTGAATGTTTTTTTGTCCGTCGCGTCCGCCATTTTCTACCGCGCATGCGCGGCCGAAACTCCGCCCCCTCCTCCCAGGACTTCAGAATGGGCAGCGGATGCATTGAAAAACTGCATCCGCTGCCCAAATCGTGCACAAATTTCACAACGTGCGTCGGTACGTCGGCCCGACGCATAGCGACGGACCCGTACCGACGCAAGTGTGAAAGAGGCCTTAATGAGCGTTTAATTTTTTTAAAAATGGAAAAAATGGCGTGGGCTCCCGCGCAATTTTCTGCGCCAGAGGGGGAAAGCCGACGTGCGAGGGCCAATATTTGCAGCCTGCTATGAATATCAGCCCGCAGCCGTCTGCGTAGCCTTTACTGGCTATTAAAATTGGGGGACCCCAAAAAAAAGATGTGGGGTCCCCCTACATTTTATAGCCAGAAAGGCTATGCAGACAGCTGCGGACTGATATTCATAGCCTAGAGAGGGGCCATGGATATTGCCCCCGGCTACAAATACCAGTCCGCAGCCGCCCCAGAAATGGTGCATCTGTAAGATGCGCCAATTCCGGCACTTAGCCCCTCTTTTCCCACTCCCATGTAGCGGTTGGATATGGGGTAATAAGGGGTTAATGTCACCTTGCTATTGTAAGGTGACATTAAGCCGGGTTAATTATGGAGAGGCGTCAATAAGATGCCTATCCATTATTAATCCTAGTGTAGTGAAAGAGTTAAAAAAATAAAGACACAGCTAGAAAAAGTATTTTAATATTTTTCATTTAACCATACTTACCCTACTTCAGCGCCTGCAAAAAATGTAAAATAATAAACCATATACTACCTGTCCGCCGTAGTCCAATTAATAATGAGTGTCCCACGACGATCTCCCCTATAGAACAGTGACATCGGGTGATGTCACTGCTCTATAGGACCTTCAGTGACACACTGACAGGAGACAATGGCTCCTGCAGTGCATCACTGAGAGGTTACTAGAGTTCAGAGTCTCACTTTATGGCAATTGCTGCGTGGGAAATTTCTCACACAGCAATGCCAAAAGTGAGACTAGGGACTATATTTTTACAGCGGCAGAGGAATACAGTGCGGAAGGATACCTTCCTTCCCTAATTGTATTCCTGGAGCCCTTAGAGAGCGGCCGCATCAGCTGATGCTACCGTTCTCCACAGGAGATTGTTGTGGGACACTTGTTCATTTCTGCGGATCAGGGAGTATATTGTTTGTTATTTTAATATTTTTTTTACAGATAACACTGGCTTCACGGAACAAAGTGACAAGTAATGGTGAGTATGTACTCTATGTTATAGGTACTGTATGTCTATATGTATGTATTGTATGTATTGTATGGATGTATTGTATGTAGTATGTATGTTGTATGTATGTAGTATGTATGTATGTAGTATGTATGTAGTATGTATGTTGTATGTATGTTGTATGTATGTAGTATGTATGTAGTATGTATGTATGTAGTATGTATGTAGTATGCATGTATGTAGTATGTATGTAGTATGTTGAATATATCTAGTATGTATGTAGTATGTTGTATGTAGTATGTATGTAGTATGTATGTATGTAGTATGTATGTAGTATGTATGTATGTAGTATGTATGTAGTATGTTGTATGTATGTTGTTTGTATACAGTATGTATGTATCTTTGTAGTATGTATGTAGTATGTATGTTTGTATGTAGTATGTATGTAGCATGTATGTAGTATGTATGTTTAATGTATGTATGTATGTAGTATGTATGTAGCATGTTGTAGGTATGTATGTTGTATGTATGTATGTAGGCAGTATGTATGTAGTAAGTATGTAGTATATATGTATGTATGTAGTATGTATGTAGTATATATGTAGTATGTATGTATGCAGTATGTATGTTGTATGTATGTAGTGTGTATGCAGTATGTAGTATGTTGTATGTATGTACTGTATGTATGTAGTATGTATGTAGTATGTTGTATGTAGTATGCATGTTTGTGTTTTTTTTACATTCAACACATTAACCAGATGATGGGACTACTACTGTCCCATTATTGGCTAATGTGTCAATCACTGTCATTGTAGCAGGCATAGCCCGATGGGACTTGTAGTCCCATCGGACAATGCCTGCATACACACACAACCCCCGGCAGGCCCGTACAGACCCCCGGCAGGCCGTACAGACCCCCGGCAGGCCCATACAGACCCCCGGCAAGCCCGCACAGACCCCCCATGGTCACACACAGACTCTGCCCACACACAGACATGCAGTCTCCACCCACGCACCACCCACACTCCATTATAGTGCATCATTGCACTATAGGAACTTCCGATTCCAGTATTTGATATCTTAAAAGTATCGGAACTCAGTATCAGAAATCCGATACAGCGAGTATTGGCCGATACCTGATATTTGCAGTATCAGAATGCTCAACACTACTCTTGATGATTGTTCAGACACAGGAGCTATGTCCGGAATGATCACAATGGGTGCATAGATGAAGTGATAGCTGTGCTCCTGCTGCCTCCTATGGCTGTTTAACCTGATAAAGGCTGCAATCAATATATACATTTAGAAGATTGTGAGAGGAAAATAGCTCCATGTAATATCCATTGGCACTCGCAACACAAGCTGCTGACGAGAGCAGATGGTTTTCAAGTATAGTGTGCTGTTAGGCCATGCCACAAGCTGGATCTAACAGAACTCCTGTCCATGGAAGACTTGTAGGTCTAATACTGTATCATGCATAAATATTGCAGAGAATAAATAGAGACCATTGATCAAACAAATCATAGTAGAAGACCCAAAAAGGAATTAAGTAAAATAAGTAAAAAAAAGAATAAAATAAATTGTTTAAACTAATAAAAAAGCACAATATAAACGAAAGTAATCCTGAAAAATAATGCACAAATAAACATTTGAATGTAAGAACAAAATTACATAAAACAGTGCACATTATTTGCATCATGTGGACAATCTTTTTTCTGACTGCCAATCAAAAAATGGAGTAAAATGCAACTCAAAAGTTGCATGCAAATAAAAATGATATACTTGAAAATAGGATCTTGCCTTAAAAATAACAAGCCTCAGTAAACACTGTCAATGGAAAAATTTAAAAAGTTATAGATCTCAGAATGTGGCAATGCAAAAACATTTTGTTTACTATTTAATTGTTCTTTTAAAAAAGAAATTCCTGAATTGCTACTTTTCATTCCTTCTGGGTACAAAATTCAGCATGGAAAGTTATAAAAAATGTTAAATACCCTAAAATAGTATGGACAAACTGTACAGTCACACATGAGATATTGCCTTAATCAGATGAATTGAATTCCTCTCAGGGATTCTCCAAATGTGATACGGCATATGAAATCTTTTACAGCAAAAATTGTGCCACTAAAGTCAAATGGTCTTACCTTCCAAGCTTTTCTCTTTGTCTAAACAGCAGTTTTTATCCACATGTGGGATGTTGACATGCTCTGAAGTAGTGATGGGTGAGCTATCTCACCACTGCTCGATACTTGATCAAGCATATGGGTGTTTGATCGAGTACTGAGCGGTGCCAAGTATCGCATGGTGCTCCAGTGCTCAGGTCTCTGAGCTGCGCAGCACTGCAGCTGGTAATTCATTCTCATGACATGCATTATGCTCGGTACTTGAATCGAGCACCCGAGCAATCAAAAGTGCTCAATTCGAGTACCGAGCATACAAGTAGTTAACTGTTCACTCATCACTTCTCAGGAGAAATTGCACAACAAATTGCGGGGTCCATTCTTTCTTGTTATTCTGAAAGTTAGAAAATTGAGGCTCATGCAACATTTTAGTGTTAAAAAATGTATTTTTTATAACCTAAAATTACAAAATTATGTTAACTACCAGTTGGTTCAAGATCTTCATAATATCCCTGAGATACGGTAAATTCCTTGAAGGGTACACTTTCCAAACTGTGGTCACCTGCTATGGGTTTCTGATTTTTCACACCTCAGGTCACAAATGTGACAGAATATCTGAAATCTTTCCATGAAAAATTGCGCTTCAAAATTCTAATGGTACTCCTTCACATTACGAGCCCTGTGCTTGCTCAAACAGTAGTTTATAATTACATGTGGGGTATGAGCAAACTCAGGAGAAAATGTATCATGCATTCTGCTGTTTAATTTTTCATGTTATCCATGGGATAAAGTAACATTTTTTGTGTAAAAAAATCTGGTAATATCTAATTTTCATGGCCCAATATTATAAAGTTCTGTGAAAACAAATAGGTTCAAGGTAATCATCACACCCATAAATTAATTCATTGAGGGAGTAGTTTTTCACAATGGAGTAATTTGTGGCATCAACAATCTACTTCATCCACATTTACATGGCAGAAATCAAATAGCTCTCCTTCCCTTCTTCCAATCACATTTGGGCTATCAGTGTATTCTGGAGAAATTGCACAACAAATTGTGTGGTCCATCTTCTACTTTTATCCTTAGAAGAATGTTAAGTTTTGGCTAAAGCAAAGTTTTATCAAGAAAATAATGTAATATTTTATTTTTTCTTCCAGTAAGCATTAATTTTTGTGAAGCCGCTTAAGAGTTATCAAACTTTCTTTGAATACGTTGAGCGGTGCATTTTTAAATTTGATTTTGTTTGCAGGTTTTCTGGCATAAAAGCCACTCAAAGTCACTTCAAAATGAAAGGGTCCCTAAAAATACAGCATTTGCAAATTTAATTAAAAAAATGAAAATTGCTATTGCATTTTTAACCTTTCTAGTGACCTAACAAAAACTGTTTCAAAAAATGATGCTGATGTAAAGTATACTGGTGGTAAATGTTATTTATTACTGATTTTGTGTGGTATGATTGTTTCAAGAGCATAAAAATTAAGTTTAAAAATTGCACATTTTTCTAAATGGTTGTCAAAAGATGCAAATCATATCAACCTCAATTTACTACTATCATAATGTACAATGAGTCAAGAAAAAATAGAGGATTACAGAGTTATTGCCACATAGTGGCACAGGTAAAATTAGAAAAAATTGTCCTGGCCAGGAAGGTATGAAGAGTTTCACGGGTAACTATAAAAAAAGTGCTTTTTCCATGAGAAGGCAACCACCAGACAGTTTCATAAAAGCGAGAATGATTTAATAAAATAGAATAGTTTTTTCAACATGACTAAATGATGTTAAGAATGGTTTTCTTATTACTTGCCTGTTGAGGGAGATTAGTTCAAAGGTATGTGCATAAACATCTCATGTGGTTTTAATGCATTTCTACTATAGGCATTGTTCTCTTTTCTTAGTTTTAGCATAAGCTAGAGGAAAATAATTGATTTTGATTATAAGACTTGAAAAGCTCTGAGCTTAGAATGCCAAATCAATACAATGGATAATGAACCATTGTTATATTTTGTGAAAAAAGATAATACAGGAAAAACGTAGAACTTTTATACGTAAATAATAAAAGATGAACCTTTTGAAGTAGGTGAAGTCATCAATAAAAAAATATCTACACATGCTTTAAAATTGCATGCTATGTTGATTGAGTACACCTCAATGAAATATTGTAGCTAGTACATTAAAGTAATACAAGCTGAACACACCCTGTAATATTAAAAGGGATGTTACAGAATGTAAAGTATTCAAGAAACTGAAAATGGGTGCAAAATGTAAAAATAAACTGTGCAATAAATTTTCATGTTTCTTACAATATATGTATATTGGCCTTCTTCTTCTTGAGATGACCAGACCGATAGAATATTAATTTCACAGCTTCTTGGAGCATCTCAGAGTAATATATATATATATATATATATATATATATATATATATATATATATATATTAATATAATACGTCATTGAACTATCAGAATGGATGATAAAAATGTTTTATTTATATATATACCATTTTCAAAATTCTTGAAGATTCAATATTTCCACTTAATTTCTTTCCTCTCCAATTTCAAAAGCCAAAATGTTTTTGTTTTTCCATCAGCATAGTGGTATGAGGATTTTTTTCCTTCTTTTGTGTGACAAGCTATACTTTTTTTTTTTTTTGTAAAGTATGTTTGTGAAATGGGAAACTTTTTTCATTGCTGTATACTCAAAGTCAGATTAGAGGCCATCAGTAAGGCCTAATTGTGGGATTTGGCCCTCCAAGTCATGTGCACTAGAAGAAAAGAAATGCCCAACTGTTGTGAGCATAAACTATTATGTTTGCTACCATGTGATCATTTTTCTTATATAATTTAAAGACAAATGAAGTTTTTACTGGAAATCTTCATCAGCTGCACCTGTGCCACCACCCCGACAGTGCCGTTTCGCTTACCAGGCTTTTTCTTTATGGGGGTACCATACGGAAGAAGCCTGGTAGCCGAAATGGCACTGTCGGGGTGGCGGCATGGGTGCAGTACAATACGCTTTGGCACTAAAGTAAGTTTTGCTCACTTTTATGTGCACATTCATTTGTGGGGCATATTGTATTGCATAAACTTTGTATTTAGACTTGGTCTCTTACGTTCATTAAGTTAGTACATATGTGCCTTTAATACACTGATACATATAGAGCATTTTGCAGCATGGTTAGATCCCTATAAAATTTAGGATACATTTTTTGCTTTTGGTGACTACTAGGTCTTCATATGACCGTATGTCTTTAGCACTTTTGCACCTTACTGCATTTTTTGTACATTTTTGCAGATCTTTAGTTAAAATTTGGGGAATATAAGGCCATATTCATTCATGTTTATAGCTCCATATGCTGTTCTTGTGCATTATGTTTCATTTGCCCTGTTGCTGCTTTGTTTTTAATTGAGATTTCCTCTGTATTTTACGGATTTTTTGGCAAATCAATTTTTTAATTATTTGTTATAATAATAAAATATTGGACATTTTATTTTCCTTTTGTGCCCTTTTTTTTCCCCTTTCACATATGGGGAACATTGTATTACTTTATGGTTATTGAGGCTGTAATACATCATTGTAGGATTTTTGTGATTAATACTTAACAGTGGATACCTGAAAATGACAGTGGTCATTTATAGTTTACATAAGATGTATGGGAAGTGCATGAGGAAATGTCCAATGACAACTGCTACACCTTCCAAAAAATGGAAGTCTCTCATCTAATGTTGCAGCTAACAGGGTGATCAAGGAGACCATTATCATCTGGGGCATCAAAGGAGATAATCCTCAACAGGTCTGAATAGAGTAAAGGCAGGGGCCATAACCCTATAAGGCCCCATGGGTCAGTATAATGTCCCTGAACCCCATGACTCTCACCTTTACAAGGGAAGTCCACAGCTCTCCTTCAATTGGACTCACCTTGCTAGGCAATTTTGAGTAACAGGAAGATGGGCAGTGGACAATTGGTCTTGATTCTAAGCATGCATATGATCTCCCTTGATGACCTGATTGGAGAAATGCTTCCGGAGGCATGCAGGGCTATTTAGTGTGAGTCCAGCTGAGGGAGAGCTGTAGACTGCCCTTGTAAGTGTGGGATTTATGGGGATCAGTGACATTACACTGACCCATAAGGCCTTCTAGAGTTACTGTGGCTGTATTATAGTTGCCATCCTTAAATGAAGATGAGATATTTTCACATTTGTATTCATTTTATGCATTAATATAATAAATGTTATGTTTCATCTATTCTCACCAAGGTATCACTAAAATGCTGCGATACCAGAAGGCCATTGTGGAAGATATGTTGAAAATTCTTTTTTATTGGCACCTGTACACACAAGTTTGGATGTGCTGTTAATTTTTTTCTATCAGTAGCTAACCTTTTTGACATTTTCAGATATATTAGCCAATCTATGGGCTAAGTATCTTCCTTTACACTGAAATTATTCATAGCAATATTGCAGTTTCCTTTTTTCAATATTTCATATGTACATAATGTGGAGTTTTCCTATTTTCTGTGGCAGTAATGAAGTTCCAATATTCTAAAGTTATCATTCTTGACAATTCAGGGTGCAACCTTTTGTATAGTCATATTATTTTAGTTGTGCGGCTGAGGGTTCATTTTCTTTGTCAGGAGGGGGCCAATTTCCAGAGCCTGATCCCATCCAATTAATATTAGGCTGCAGCTGTCTGTTTAGCCTTTGCTATTAGTAAGTATATTTTTTGGGTGATCCCCCTATAATTATCAGTAAGGGCTAAGCAAACAGCTGTGAGCTGTTATTAATATGCTGGGAACCTTTATGGCTATTGGCCCCTTCTCAGAATATTAACCTTAGCCCCCAGCTGTCAGCTTTCCCTCAGCTGGTTAGAAAAAAAAAAGGGAGACCCCACGCCATTTAAAAAAAAAAAAGTATTTATTTAGTAAATGATATACACACAGCGGATGCTGACACCAACTCCCATATGCGTTGCCTGCTCACACTGATCATAGGGAGACCAATGATGAGACTTCTAGTTAGAGCTAGGGTTGAGCGAAACGGATCGTTCATTTTCATAAGTCGCCGACTTTTGGTAAAGTCGGCGTCTCATGAAACCCGACCCGATCCCTGTGTGGGGTCGGCCATGCGGTACGCGATCTTAGCGCCAAAGTCGCGTTTCGTATGACGCGTTTAGCGCCATTTTTACAGCCAATGAAGGAGCGTGGGCAGAGTGATGACATAGGGGTTAGGGCGTGCACGCCTATCATCATTTTATCGCTTGCGCGCAGTAGCGATTTGGAATGTGTAAAACGAAATTTTCAGTGCTGGGACGGAGGGGGAGAGAGAGAGAGAGAGAGAGAGAGAGAGAGAGAGAGAGAGAGAGAGAGAGAGAGAGAAAGAGAGAGAGAAAAAAAAAAAAAAAATAAATAAAAAAATCCCCATTGACGTGCATAGGGTTTCGTGTTCCGGCCGATCCTCGACTTTGCACAGTAATCGGCCGATTTCGCCCGACTCGACTTTTCCAACAGTCGGGTTTCGTGAAACATGACTCGACCCTAAAAAAGTCAAGGTCGCTCAACCCTAGTTAGAGCTGCTCCCATGCGGCAGGTGCTGACTACAAATCTCACCAGCGCTAGCTGGTCTCACTGATTGCGGTGCCTGGGAGCAGTGATAACTGTACTAATTTTTCCCAGGCGCCGATATGTGTCACACTAATGACACATGAATTTGCATGTGGAAAACCTGACATGTGTGCATCACCATTGAATACAATGGGTGTGCATGTGTCCGTATTTGTGGTCCTTTATAGTCAGTCTTCAAACGGACCTTAGGTAAAATATTCCCAACCATTGCAATTGCCCCTCTATTATATTTGCAATTGTGTATTTTTTCATGAACTAATACAAAAATTTTATTCCACTAAATAATTTGATCAAATTTACCTTTTTAACAAAATGATTATATGGTTTCAAATATGTCATGCATTGGTGACCTAACTTTCATGCTTCTGTGGTGGAAGTAAATCTGACCTTTTTTGTAAACTGCTTCTTTACTGCCAAGAGAGCAGGTTTTGCCTGTAGTAAAAAAAAGCAGCAAAAACACAACATGTGAACTTAGCCTTATTTAGGTTCTAGTTCTGTGACTGAGCTAAGATGGACTCATTAACCCCGAGAGACTTAGCAAAGGATTTATAATGGGACTAGAAAATATACATATTTAAAGTGCCATTTTGTACTGGTTTTCAAAATATATACTATGATCATTTATAGTCTTGATGGAATAAATTTGAAGATTTGTGCAGTTTCTGTATAAATCAAATCCCTGAGAAGTCAAAGATGCTTTAAGTATTTTCATTAAATGAGATGACATGAAAATATAAATGGAGAAATATTGAGTGAGGGTAATATTATGAAGACATGAAAACAGCATTAAATCCCATGTTATCTGGCGAAGTCTAGTTAAGATGATAGATTTTCACAGACACTTTGATGATTAAGTTTTATAGAAAGATTTTTGATCTGGAAAAGTTTAACTTTCAGATGTTTAAGTAGTAAAACCAAATACTTTATTACTGTTGTGCATTTGTATTTAATAAGCAATTTTTTGGGGGGCAAAGTTTTCAAAATTCTACTGAGCTCTATTTAAATCATTTTGATCAAAGTCAGGACTTACTAACCCCTGATATCTCAGACCTCAGAAAGAACATGGTAATGCCCATAACTCTTTGTTGGTTAAAGTCCAAGTCAAAATCAATAGATTTTTAAATATATTAATCATTTTTCTTCTCGACCAATTATCATTAAATAAAAAAAGTAGTTCATTATGGCACTAATGCAGACTCTATGTCTATTCAATAAGATGCTTTTCCAGCTGCATATCATAATCTAAGGGTACAATTACCACACTGAGTATTTGGTGCGTTTTGTCACTGCAAAAAATTTTTACAGCTTCAGCAGAATGAATGGAATTTCTAGATATCTCATACTTTTTTTACACGGTGTGAATTGAATTGTGGTACTTTTTTTAAATCTGCAATTTCAATTTCTCTTGCGATAAATGTTTTTTATTTGCCCTGAACAGTCTTGAATAAAAAGAGGAAAATTTAAGCCCATTTCTACAGCCGAGTGGCACTAAAAACACTTGTAATCCACACATGACTTTCAGTAAAGTTTTGTATAAGTTAAGCAGCAGGGAGTATACAAAACAAGCAGCGCTATGAAAACCATGATGTGACTTCTGAATTGGTGCCTGTCCATCCTGCCTCCGCTTCTGTCATCAGGCAGTGTTACATTCTTGCAGTCAGCGATGTCGGGTGACAGTTCTATTTTTCTGTCCTCTGGGACTTGCAGCCCCATCCATACTGGGAAACATAGCGTTAACTGCTATGGGGTTTGGGTGGAGCTGCAAGCTATTTAAGTTCCTGAAATCCTGCTGTCCACTGTCAGTTTTAATTTGACCTGCTTTTGTGTAACTTGTGCCTTGCACCTTGCTATTCTCCCAGTGGACAGACCTGTATTTTTAACTCAACTTGCTTTTTGACTATCATTCTATATCATCTTGTCCCTACACCAACCTCTTGATTCTGACCCGGGTACCTGACAAATCTCTTGCCTCTAGTTTGCTCTTCCAGATATCAGCTCTTCCATGGAAACAATACAGAGGACCCCATTTAAAGTCCCAATCGCTGTACAGGGGTTAAAGGGTGAAGCTCATTGTTATTCTGGAAACTGCCAGGCAGAGTGGCTTGTGCAAAGTCTTTCCGAGGTAGCCTTTTTGAGCCTACGGCCTCTGACAAATATAACACACGACATGCCAGAAAGAGACAAATATTACAGCTTAAAAATGCAACAAAAACTCAAAAAAGTTACCCAATTTATTTTTTTCATAGCAAATAGGAGTTGTCACCAGAGCTTTCTTGACCTTGAATGCTGTGTAAACTTTTATTGAAATAAATAAATAAATACATCACCATTTCTCAGGCCTTTTTGGTCTGTTTCAGAGCAGTCAAGGCATGTACAATTCTTTTATGAATGAGGATGAGCTGTTCTATAGTACATGTACCTTAAAGAAAGATATAATAGCCACCCTCTTAGAGATGTGCTAACTCGAACTTAAAAATTTGGTGTTTGTACTGGACAGTTAGTGTTTGCTGTTTTACCACCAAATATGGACTTCTTCCGGAAGTCTGTTGCAATGTTCGGGGTTCCGAGGAAAGTTCATTGCAGAGAGAGAATTTATCTCCAGATCCAAAGTCCGCACCTATATTGTCTTCAATGAGGTTTGGGTTCTGGTTCAAGTTTGAGTAAAGTTCTGGTATCCGAGCATAATTTGGACTAGAGTTCCAGTCGGGTGCCAGATCCCGCACTTCCACGAGTCCAATCATCCCTACTTCCTGTTACTACCCAACTTCTTTGAACAAAAGACTCTAGAAAGTTGTGCCTTCTACCTTCTTGATAAATGAAGGCCTACACTAGCAGAGACATTTATGAAAGTAACCTTGGCCTCAACACTCAGGCTTCACACAATTCTGCAGAACAATGATGCATACATCAAGTATGTGCATTGTGTATTAAAAGTAGTCATCTTTTGCAACACTAAAATGAATGCAGATATAGAGCTTTTATTAAATTCCAGGTCAATTTGCTTACAGAGCTTTTTGGAGCACAACTTCTACATGAACTTTTAGAAAAAAAAATTCATGGATGTTTTTCTTGTATTAAATGGGACACAAGTCTATTTCTTTTCATGAAATATCATTTTCACATAGAGCAGCCATGTATATATTCTATTATCATTGAAATTTGTACTCTGTGTACTTTTTGCTACTGGCTTAATAATATAATATTACCAAGCCAGAGCACATATTTCAACAAAAAAGCAACAAGGGGCTAATTACTACTAAATAGTGCAAGACAGCCCCAGGCCTACAAAAGAGGCCACCCACTCCATATAAATGATAAGAACAAGGAGAATAAAGGAGTATGCTGGGTATTAAGATTTATTAAATATACAATATATAAATACACACATAAATTACAAAGATATAGAGCATATATAAGAGCTACATACAAGGTGCATAAAGGATGAGAGCAGAATTTCCCCTAGGTGAACGGAGCCCAAATAATCATTTGGTCTGCACAAGACCGCAGACTAGTGCTATATACAGCAGCAAGACACCATATGGCTAGTGTGTGCAGTAAAGTGACCTACAGTCACTACTAGTAGGCACTGCAAGGCATGCTTACCGCAAGGTGAGGTGGGCAAACCAGGACACCAGGCTGGAACCGGAATAGAGGTACCCCCAATAATGGCTTAATAATATGTGAATAGAGTAGAAGCATTGTACTACTTGCATGTTTTCAAAGATACCATCAAAAACTCTTAAGTGCACAGAATCCCACCACAAGAAGACAAAATGCTCCTAAAATACATGTATTAATTCTGTAATATTTCAATACAAAGTTTGTGAGGTAGAGGTCATCTTTAAGAGGAAATCAAGCAAGCTTGTGAAACAAAGCTATATACTGGCTACCCTCCACAAGATTCCAGAATATAGGTGTCACGGGGAGACTAGGTGAGCGAGAGCTAATAACCCGGGCCCCTGCAATTTCCCTCAGACTAGGGAAATCCTGACTGACCCTCTACCTGGAGTTTACACTGATGGTGTGCATGTCCAGGCCTCGAACCTCACCCTGTCTCCTGTTTCAACCCTAGGCTGAAACCTTCGCCCACCACCCAGTGAAGAGGTAATACACCAATACCCACAGTTAGCACAGACAAGGATAAAGGAAAATATACACCACGCCGCAGTCACTCAGGAATACACTATAAATGTGCAGGGCAAAATAAATACAAATATAGGAAGGAGTAAATAAGACTAAGGAAAATACACCACCAGCAACGAATCTCCAACAACCAGCTCTCCACTCCAGACCGAGATAACAACGCACAAGACAGAAGCTATAATCGGCGACGCCCAATGATCAGGAGAACTATTTTAAGGCAATGGGCATGGCCCAGCTTCCAATCCGAGGATCAGGTAAATTAACACCGGAACAGCTAGATAAAATCTAGCCAACGCCAATGAGCAAATAGTGGTCAAAAGCGGAATTACCGCTGTCTGTCGAACGACCTGGTCTGAACAGCGTCCGACATGACAATAGGGACGGCTTTGTTTCTTTGAAAAATTCACTTCATTTACAAAGTTGACATAATTTTAATCTCCCCACAATGTCTGTGATTCATTAAAGCTTTTACATTAATAAAATGGAGTAAAAAGCTTTGAAAAGTCACACAATTTGTGCGTCACACAACGCTCTGCAAAAATGTTGTGACTTTTACCATTTCACAATGGACAGAAATGGGGTGGGACATGGGCATTATAGGTTGTAGCAACCCCTACTCGTCAAATTAATGATGGGCAGTACTGTTCCTTATGCCACAAATGTTACTCCAGTTTCTAACATGAGTAAAATTTATATTGAGGCACACAAGGAACAGCACACCACTTCATGACTCATTTGATTCATTAAAAGATGTGTGCTTCTTAATGAGCACCTCATACTCTACCCTGCCCTTTCATCAAGATTGGTGTGAAAAATGCTAGTCTAGATGAATCCGGACCAATTTGTTGACCACTTTGTTGGATAGCCTGGTGAGGTTGTTAGCAGCATGGATCTATTTATGCCAGTACACTCGCACAATATATGTCCATGATGGCAGTATGATAATGCAATCCAGGAGAGTACAGCACATGAACTTCACCATTAATCCAGTAATTTTTACAGGTCAGGAAATAAAATGTTGAAAGCATTTTAAACCTATTATAAAATGTAAAAGTATCCAAAATAAGTTTTCCAATGTGTAATATGGAAGGTCCAAAGCAGACAAAAAAGAGCAAGGGCCATTAAGGAAGAAAAGTATCTTAGCCCGTTCATCTGCACTACCTTTTGTTTCTTAAATCATCTTCGAGTATCTGTTACTCTAAAATTGAGCAGCATAGTCCTTTTTTCCATATAATATATTATGCATTGAAGAGTTATCTACAGTACCCTTTTGTAACTGCACAGGCTGCACCTATTATATGCCCTCTCCTGGAAGGGCCTCTCCTTAACCAACAAATGGGAACAGTAGGTGTGATTGTGATTATTATATTGTCAGATGTTAAGGTGAACCTTTCACAAGATTTTTGGTGTCTGAACAAATACCACCACCTTTTACAGCTCCAGTTCTGCATTCCACAAAGTTGTCTATTGTTTCCTGACTCCTACTGTATTCCCAGAAAATGCCTTTTGAATTTAATTTGTGCTGTATGTAAATTGTAAGGACCGTTCTGATGGGAGTCGTTACGGAGGCAGCTGTGCCTCCTCTCAGCTCCTAATGGCCATCTTCCAGCTTTGAGTAATGTGGATGACATGTCCTGCATCATCCACAAAATCCAATGAAATCATGCGCCTGCCCAGTGGCATCACTGGCTCACTTACGCATATTTTGCTGTGTCATACTTGTTCCAGTACATAACAGCTGGAATGACATGTCTAATCACATGTGCAGTTATGTTTTTTTTCTCAGTCCTCAGAAGAGCCTGCGTTAGTCAGTGATGCTACTGTGCACACGGGAGATTTAAAGATTCCCTTTAAATTGTATCAACAAGTTACTTAGTTATTGCTAGAATGAGGACTACACTTAATCTTTGAATCTTTTTAAAGGGAACCTGTCACCCCCAAAATCGACAATGAGCTAAGCCCACCAGCATCAGGGGCTTATGTACAGCATTCTGGAATGCTGTAGATAAGCCCCCGATGTATCCTGAAAGATAAGAAAAAGAGGTTAGATTATACTCACCCAGGGGTGGTCCCGCTGCAGTGGGCATCGCGGTCCGGTTTGGGGCCTCCCATCTTCTTACGATGACGTCCTCTTCTTGTCTTCATGCTGCTGCTCTGGCGCAGGCGTACTTTGTCTACCCTGTTGTCTCTGACCTTTCCCGACACCTGCGCACTGCAGTACTTTGCTCTGCCCTCAACAGTGAATATAATCTAACCTCTTTTTCTTATCTTTCAGGATACATCGGGGGCTTATCTACAGCATTCCAGAATGCTGTAGATAAGCCCCTGATGCTGGTGGGCTTAGCTCATCATCGATTTTGGGGGTGACAGGTTCCCTTTAAGACAAAAAATTGTACATGGTCATATCCGCTCAAGTGACATAATCAATAATCCTATTAGACATTTAATTTTTGTTGTGACTTCTTGCAGTGAAGCCTCACTATCCCCCTATGCCTGAAGCATCATTAATATGAACAGCAATCCCTGCTATAACTGCCCCTGTGCTCTCTTACACTTTAACTGTGGTACTTAGCCCAAAGATGGGGTTGAGTTGGTTGCACTGAAGAATTGCAGCGCCTTCTTTCTGCTGTTCAACGAGGATCAGACTTTAATTGTTACACAACTTTTATTCCTTTTAATGACCATATAAACACATTGGAAACTATTTAAACTTAAGATTTGTAATTAATTTATTGTTAACAGAGACTTGAGATATATTAAAAGTGTCTTTGTAATGCTATACATATATTTTTTATTTAGGTTCATGATTTGTTATTTAGTGTTACTTTTGATATAAAAGCACAGTGCTATTTGGTAAAATTCAAGGATTGATTTTTGTCCCAGCATCATTTAACTGTAAAAGGAAGCTATTGTGATATATGAGTAGCATGTGATTTGTGATCATGAAGGTAAATGAGACAGCTATGGCTTTTAACTAGCATTTAAAGAACCAACCTCTAATGAACCATTTATTTTTACTTACCATCATGATGAATATTTTAGTAATCGATGAATGTGGACTATGGGTGATATTAAGTATATTGAGATAAATGGAGAATTAGTTTCTTTATAGGGATCATTAGCTGATCGCTAACAGAGTTAATAATATTTAAAGGAATTTTAAAGAAATGTTGGCTTTCTGAATGATAAAATTATCGTGATTTTAATGGCTTTTCTTCGGTCATCTGGACTGCTGGGACACACTGTAGCATGTCTTCTGATGTAGATTTATGAGACCAGTGGTGTAAATGAGCTATTGAAACAGAGTATGAGCACCAAATCAGTTTTCACGGTAATTACAGCGGGAGACTTTTATTACATTTCTTCAGACGATTCAGATTTCATGATATGGATTCTCATAAAAAACACAAGTTCACAAAATAAAATAAAGAAATAAACCTGGAAGTATTTTATTCTAAAAAACATCTTACATGCTTTAATTGATTAATAATTGTTACATACAGTCAAGTGTGGAACAGTTCAACAGACTACTGTATCTAGTTTATAAAGATACTGGAAATTAAAAAAAAATGCTAAGTGATGAAGTGTGTGGGTGCTCAAGTACCATGACTCTCATCCCAGTTCATCAAGACCGGCATTTTGCACATCATCCTTAATCAAGTGTATGCTTGAGAAAGATGCTCCAAATTAAAGGGAATCTGTCATGAGGTTTTTGTTACTTCATCTGAGAGCACCATAATGTTAGCAAAGAGACCCCGAGTCCAGCAATGTATAATTTAGTTTACTGGGTGCAGATAGATCTGACGCAATCAGCATTCTTAGATTTAGCAGAGCTGAAAAAGTTGCTCACACCAGGCTCTGATTTACATTGTCTATTAACAGTGAGCTGCTTATCATAAGAGGGGGAGGAGCCAGATCAGTCTGAAGATGGTGAGGAGCAGAAGGAACAGAAAGGTGAGAAGTAAGGTTGGCATAAGTTTTTTTTTTCTTTTAAAACTTTTGATGGCACTTTATGGTTTAGGAAAATGGCAGCCAAGATTTTTTTGTAATTCGCTCAGCACAATTTCAGGTGTAGAGAGCAAGCAAAATGTGACTCTTTATAATGCAGCTGGACCTTTTCTTGCTAGGCCCAACTTCCGGTCATGGCCAGGTACAGAAAGTTTCTGCACATACTTGTCATAAGATCACAATATCATAATGTCACAGTGTGCGCCATGACCTTACAATGCACAAGCACTGGGATATCTCAGACCTGATTACAGGTGGAAGTCTCTGCCTGGCCCAGAGAGCCATTGGGATTTCAGCACTAAGTGGTGGTAAGAAAGGCATCAAGGGCCACATGGTGGACATCTAGCAGCACAGTCAACTGTGGTTATGAGTGGTAAAGTATCAGTTGTTTTTTCCCCAAAATCTTACATTTATCCCTACAGATACCAGAACATAATAAGAGCTATTTAAATTGCAAAGAATAAATTTACCAAGAGTCAAATTTCATGGGAGAGTCTGCATTATTTGGTGAAGTCGTATCTTGGCAGATTTGATTACATTTAGAAACTTTCAAATGGCACCATTTTATTCGGGTATTTTTTCATTGCTTTGGCAATGACTTGCATAGTATAGGGCCAAACAGAGCAAGATACAATTTTCCCTCTATTCCTTTAGAATTGATATAAAAATATTCTGCATAATATCAGAGAAATAATTATCTATGCAGAAGGTTTCAAAGCGCAATAATGGAGGACATATAACATCTACATGCAAATAGTAAATTGAAAAAAGCTGCAAAAAGCAAACTTTATTTTCCAGAAAGTTCAATTTGTATAAGATTTATAAAAATACATTTGGCATTTGATAAGCAAATGTATTGGGCAGTATCTGTTAGCATAGTTTCAGGAAGTATTGCTTATAGTTTGTTAGCAGCCATTTTCTTAAAATGAGACAATAATATTTTCAACCATCTTCATTTCTAAAGCATATCTGTACTTTCTGGTGACTTTTCAGAAGATGCTGTCATGTGACTACATGAAGATTAACACTAATCATGACCTCTTGGTCTCTTGGTACTTACCTGGCTTTCTTTTTATCTCCACCAGCCACAAGCCCTCTCCACCAGCCAGCAGTCACTCCAGGCACTCAACCCAGGGGCCCTGCATAAGTTTAAATCCCTGTATAGGGGTTAAAGGGTGAAGTTTAGGGTTCCCCTGGGATCCGTTAGAAGGGTTAACTAACACAAAGTCTGAATGTGGAAGCTCTATTAAATGCTGCCAACCTTCCACAGACAGTGTCCCCTGAACCAAATTTCACTGTAAGGCTGACTTTTCAAGACTGCATTATGTATTGATTAGCAAAGTTGTCCAAGAGTATCTGAGCCATCAGACATAACTGTGCATTTGTATGTTCATTTTCTGCAGAGCCCCATCTGAATAAAGTGGAGGTTTTACCTTCATATCATATGAACAATATATGAATTCAGATCGAAACGATCAGTAAATGCATACAATCAAGGTTACAGTCTTTGGACAAATCCTTAAGGTAGGGGTGGGGTATCTTTTTTCTGCCAAGGGCCATTTGAATATTTATACCATCTTTTGGGGGTTATACAAATTGTGCACTAACTCTGCCCATAAAGTACATCCTGATGCTGCCAGTGGCTCCATGAAGTAATCTTTCATTGCATATGCCTCATCACTCAGTAGAGATAACTGCTTGCTTGTGCTCTCAGAGCAAGAAAAAAATTATGGGCCAGTGACAATCAAAATACAGCTGCCGGACCAAGTACTGAGGTCCCCAGAAACCTGCCTGAGGCCCGATAAATGGTCATTACGGTCCGTTAGCCAGAGGTTCCCACCCCTGCCTTACAGCATAAGTACACATAGTCAAAATAGCATCAGCATCATTTGTAAAATGTTTTATTTTGTTAACACTTTAAAGGGTATAAAAATGGTAGCAGTAATTTTTCTTATTTTTATAAGGAGCCGATTCAGTTTTGAAATGACTTTGGGGGTCCTATATATTGGAATCCCACAAAAGTGATACCATTTTAAAAACAGCACCCCTCAATGTATTAAAAAATGCTTTCAGGTAGTTCATTAACCCTTCATAATAATAATAATAATAATTTTTATTTATATAGCGCCAACATATTCCGCAGCGCTTTACAACTTATAGAGGGGACTTGTACAGACAATAGACATTACAGCATAACAGAAATCACAGTTCAAAACAGATACCAGGAGGAATGAGGGCCCTGCTCGCAAGCTTACAAACTATGAGGAAAAGGGGAGACACGAGAGGTGGATGGTAACAATTGCTTTAGTTATTCGGACCAGCCATAGTGTAAGGCTCGGGTGTTCATGTAAAGCTGCATGAATCAGTTAACTGCCTAAGTATGTAGCAGTACAGACACAGAGTGCTATTAACTGCATAAAGTGTATGAGAACATGATGCAAGGAACCTGATTATGTTGTTTTTTTTTTTTTTTTTTTTTTTTTTAAAGGCCACACAGGGATAGTTAGGTTAATGCGTTGAGGCGGTAGGCCAGTCTGAACAAATGAGTTTTTAGGGCATGCTTAAAACTGTGGGGATTGGGGATTAATCGTATTAACCTAGGTAGTGCATTCCAACGAATCGGCGCAGCACGTGTAAAGTCTTGGAGACGGGAGTGGGAGGTTCTGATTATTGAGGATGCTAACCTGAGGTCATTAGTGGAGCGGAGGGCACGGGTAGGGTGTAGACTGAGAGCAGAGAGGAGATGTAGGGTGATGCTGAGCCATGGAGTGCTTTGTGGATGAGGGTAGTAGTTTTGTACTGGATTCTGGAGTGGATGGGTAGCCAGTGTAATGACTGGCACAAGGTAGAGGCATCGGTGTAACGGTTGGTGAGGAATATGATCCTGGCAGCAGCATTCAGGACAGATTGGAGTGGGGAAAGTTTGGTAAGAGGGAGGCCGATTAGTAGAGAGTTACAATAGTCCAGACGAGAATGAATAAGTGAGACAGTAAGAGTTTTTGCAGAGTCAAAAGTAAGAAAAGGGCGAATTCTAGAAATGTTTTTGAGATGCAGCTAAGAAGAGCGAGCCAGTGATCGGATGTGGGGGGGTGAATGAAAGCTCGGAATCAAGGATGACCCCAAGACAGCGGGCATGTTGCTTTGGAGTAATGATGGAACCGCACACGGAGATGGCAATGTCAGGCAAAGATAGGTTAGTAGAGGAAGAGAACACGAGGAGTTCAGTTTTTGACAGGTTCAGTTTCAGATAGAGGGAGGACATGATGTTAGAGACAGCGGTAAGACAATCACTGGTGTTTTCTAAAAAGGTTGGCATGATAACAGGAGCAGAAATGTATAATTGGGTGTCGTCAGCATAAAGATGGTACTGGAAACAATCTACTGATTGTTTGTCCAATAGGGGCGGTATACAAAGGGAAGAGGAGGGGGCCTAGGACTGATCCTTGAGGAACCCCAACAGTAAGGGGAAGGTGAGAGGAGGAGGAACCAGCAAAACATTCAGTGAAGGATCGGTCAGAGAGATAGGAGGAGAACCAGGAGAGAACGGTGTCCTTGAGGCCGATGCACCGGAGCAAAGTGAGGAAGAGCTGATGATCCACAGTATCGAATGCTGCAGAGAGATCCAGGAGAATTAGCATGGAGTAGTGACCATTAGATTTAGCTGTTAATAGGTCATTAGAGACTTTAGTGAGGGCAGTTTCAGTAGAGTGTAAAGAGCGGAAACCAGATTGAAGAGGGTCGAGAAGAGAGTTATCTGAGAGATAGCGGGTAAGACGGGAGTGGACCAGGCGTTCGAGGAGTTTAGAGATGAAGGGAAGATTAGAGACAGGTCTATAATTAGCGGCACAATTTTGGTCGAGGGAGGGTTTTTTAAGTAATGGATGTATGATGGCATGCTTAAATGAGGAGGGAAAAATACCGGAAGTGAGGGAAAGGTTGAAAATTTTTGTTAGGTGAGAGGTGACAGCAAGGGAAAGGAGGAGGAAGAGATGTGATGGAATGGGGTCACTGGTGCAAGTAGTCGGGCGAGAAGATGCAAGGAGCCTGCTTACTTCTTCTTCTGTAACTGGTTCAAAGTCAGAGAGTGAACTATATGCAGTGGGGGAGGGAGGACAGTGCATGGTATGAAGAGATTGGGAGATGATTTCCTGTCGAATGTGGTCAATTTTTTCTTTGAAGTAATTGGCCAGATCGTCAGCGCGGAGATCTGTGGTTAGGGCCTGCTCTCCTGGGTTGAGTAGGGACTGGAAAGTGTCAAAGAGACGTTTAGGGTTATTTGACAGTGAGGTGATGAGGGTGTTGAAATAAGTTTGTTTGGAGAGGTGAAGGGCAGAGTTGTATGTTTTTAGCATGAACTTATAATGGATGAAATCTTTGGGTAGATTAGATTTTTTCCACAGACGTTTGGCGCACCTGGAGCACCGCTGCAGGAAACGTGTTTGCAGCGTGTGCCATGGTTGTCGCCGTCTGTGCCGAGTTGTTCTATGTATAGGAGGTGCAGCTTCATCCAGGGCACTTTGCAGGGTTTCATTGTAATGCTTCAGAGCAGAATCAGGACATGAGATGGAGAAGATTGGGGCCAATGAGGACTGCAAGTTCCTCATAAGTTTCTGGGTGTTAATGGCCTGTATGTTTCTATAAGTGTGGAAAGTGGGGGTGACCTGAGCGGGATGGCAGTTCTTGATAGAGAATGAAAGAAGGTTGTGGTCAGGTGCTTTTCAGGAATTAATACAAAGTGACCTGAGAGGAGTGAAAAAAAAATATTTTTACCATCTAAATGTTCCTAACTTCAGAACAGGCTGCTATAGCTGCAAGATCTCATGGCCATTATTTGGCCATGAATTTCCATCGCAATGATTAGGACCACAGGATCAAGATCTCAGGGTGCCGATGGGGTTAAAGAGGGAGCCCCCAAACTCTGTTAACCATCTAGATGCTGTAGTCACCATTTACAGCAGTATTTAAGAGGTTAAATAGCCATGTCAATGCCAACACTGAACACGGCTGATACAGCAAGTTGTCAGCTATAGAGTACTGCTGATAGCTGCTGGATTGTCACCAGTCAGAGTACGCTATTCTTTTATATAGCAGGTCAGTTTTAAGCCGTATTAGTGGTCATTAAAGGGAAGTTCTGATAACATTGAACTATATTGCAAACTATTGCTTATCTTATATAAGCCAGATGTTAACATGATATAATCAGCATACCTGCAATGCTATGAATGACTACTGACAGCATACTGTGTCATGATATTATGCAGCACTATAAAGAAAAAGATAATCACAGCTAGTAATATTTGAACATAGCAAAATTAACCAGTGCTGAACATGTTTTCATGGATATTCATCTGTACCATATGACCTTGCATATACATGTGCCTAATCCATAATATACAGGATATTGTAAACCCAGTTAATTATTTTTTCCTACTTCAGGTATTCAGATTGCAGACATATGAATATAAAACTGTCATATTCTTAACAGTTCAGCCATGCACTATAGATCAGGGCATTTGAATTACACATGATGCATGCCTGCAACATTTACAGCAAAGTCAATTAACTTCAGTGCATCTAAGCAGACTGTATAATTGGACATATCTCCAGTTACATGGCTGACTTGGCAACCCTTCGAAGAGACTGTATGCATAATTTACATTGACATATGTATCTATATATTTGCTGAAAGGTCATCTAGTAGTGAAAAATTTCTGGTCTTGAGTTCTAGTCTGACAAAATTTCTAGGGAGAAAAGATGGGGGCTGTCATATCAGGAACATTTCTAAATACCACTCTCTTGAAATGATGACACATATGACCTTGTTAAATCATTTCTCGAGGATTATGATATTTAAGCAACATTGAAACGGAATTGCACAATAAGCAGTTGCCATGTGTACTGTTAGGGCTAGCGGAACGCACCGAGTAAATATAAATGTTTTATTGAAACAGATGCGTTCGCAGCCCGGGGTCCACCGTGCAGGAGAACCTGCTGCTAGGAAACGGCGGCACTAAATGGCGGTATGAACCAGCTCTGTTAGCTTCACAGAGCAGACAAGAAAGCAAAGCTCTGTGCCCTGTTAACTTTCACAGAGGCACAGGCTAACTACCCAGATGAGAGCAGTCAGTGGTCATGCATGCACACAAAACTCCTCGCCGGAGGTGCCAGCATTCTAGGGGCTTATTTCAGCCGGGTCCCTGAATACATTCAAACACAATCTCCTCGCCGGAGGTGCCAGCATTGTAGGGGCTTATTTCAGCCGGGTCAATGAACACATACAACCACATGACCACACTGGCGCAAAGCACATAACTTGAAAAGACACTAGCGCATGGCCGTGCGGCCATGTGAGCCTTAACCCCTTCCCGACCTGTGACACAGCGTATGCATCATGAAAGTCGGTGCCAATCCGACCTGTGACGCATATGCTGTGTCACAGAATGATCGCGTCCCTGCAGATCGGGTGAAAGGGTTAACTCCTATTTCACCTGATCTGCAAGGAGAGGGGGAGTTGTACTTCAGCCCAGGGGGGGGTGGCTTTGCCCCCACGTGGCTACGATCGCTCTGATTGGCTGTTGAAAGTGCAACAGCCAATCAGAGCAATTTGCAATATTTCACCTATGAAAATGGTGAAATATTGCAATCCAGCCATGGCCGATGCTGCAATAGCATCTGCCATGGCTGGAAATCATGTTCTGCCCCCCCCACCGCCCCCGATCTCCTCCCCTGTCCTCCGTTCTGTCCGGTACCCCCCTCCGTCCCCCTGTCCGCTCCCCCGTGCTCCTGTCCGCTCCCCCCGTCCTCCGATCCCCCCCCTGTGCTCCGATCCACCCCCCACCACCCCCTCATACTTATTGAGCCTCCCGAAGTCGGTCCGTCTTCTCCCTGGGTGCCGCCATCTTCCAAAATGGCGGGCGCATGCTCAGTGCGCCCGCCGAATCTGCAGGCCGGCAGATGCGTTCCATGTACATTTTGATCACTGTGGTAAACTTATCACAGTGATCAAAATAAAAAAATAGTAAATGACCCCCCCTTTATCACCCCCATAGGTAGGGACAATAATAAAATAAAGAAAATATTTTTTTTCCACTAGGGTTAGAACTAGGGTTAGAGTTAGAACTAGGGTTAGGGTTAGGGGTAGGGTTAGGGTTAGGGGTAGGGTTAGGGTTAGGGTTAGGGTTAGGGTTAGGGGTAGGGTTAGGGGTAGGGGTAGGGTTAGGGTTAGAACTAGGGTTAGCATTAGAATTAGGCTATGTGCACACTGTGCAGATTTGGCTGCGGATCCGCAGAGGATTGGCCGCTGCGGATTCATAGCAGTGTTCCATCAGGTTTACAGTACCATGTAAACCTATGGAAAACCAAATCCGCTGTGCCCATGGTGCGGAAAATACCGCGCGGAAATGCTGCGCTGTATTTTCCGCAGTATGTCAATTCTTTGTGCGGATTTCGCAGCGTTTTACAGCTGTTCCTCAATAGGAATCCGCAGGTGAAATCCGCATAAAAAAAAATGGAAATCCGCGGTAAATCCGCAGGTAAAACGCAGTGCCTTTTACCTGCGGATTTTTCAAAAATGGTGCGGAAAAATCTCACACGAATCCGCAACGTGGGCACATAGCCTTAGGGTTAGGGTTGGAATTAGTGTTAGGGTTGGAATTAGGGCTAGGGTTGGAAATAGGATTAAGAATAGGCTTGTGGTTAGGGTTATGGTTAGGGTTAGGGGTGTGTTGGGGTTAAAGTTGTGGTTAGGGTTGGGATTAGGGTTAGGGTTGGGATTAGGGTTAGGGTTGTGGTTAGGGGTGTGTTGGGGTTGGGTTGTGATTAGGGTTATGGCTAGAGTTGGGATTAGGGTTAGGGGTGTGTTGGGGTTAGGGTTGGGATTAGGGTTAGGGGTGTGTTGGGGTTAGTGTTGGAGTTAGAATTGAGGGGTTTCCACTGTTTAGGCACATCAGGGGTCTCCAAATGCAACGTGGCGCCACCATTGATTCCAGCCAATCTTGCGTTCAAAAAGTCAAATGGTGCTCCCTCCCTTCCGAGCCCCGACGTGTGCCCAAACAGTGGTTTACCCCCACATATGGGGTACCAGCATACTCAGGACACACTGGGCAACAATTATCGGGGTCCAATTTCTCCTGCTACCCTTGCGAAAATAAAACATTGCTTGCTAAAACATAATTTTAGAGGAATGAAAAATGATTTTTTATTTTCACAGCTCTGCGCTATAAACTTCTGTGAAGCACTTAGGGGTTCAAAGTGCTCACCACATATCTAGATAAGTTTCTTGGGGGGTCTAGTTTCCAAAATGGGGTAACTTGTGGGGGGGTTCTACTGTTTAGGCACATCAGGGGCTCTGCAAATGGAATGTGACGCACGCAGACCACTCCATCAAAGCCTGCATTTCAAAACGTCACTACCTCCCTTCCGAGCCCCGACTTGTGCCCAAACAGTGGTTTACCCCCACATATGGGGTATCAGCGTACTCAGGAGAAACTGGACAACAACTTGTGGGGTCCAATTTCTCCTGCTACCCTTGGGAAAATAAAAAATTGTGGGCTAAAAAATCACTTTTGAGAAAAGAAAAAAAAAAAATTTATTTTCATGGCTCTGCGTTATAAACTTCTGTGAAGCACTTGGGGGTTCAAAGTGCTCACCACACATCTAGATTAGTTCCTTTGGAGGTCTAGTTTCCAAAATGGGGTCACTTGTGGGGGATCTCCAATGTTTAGGTACACAGGGGCTCTCCAAACGCGACATGGTGTCCGCTAATGATTGGAACTAATCTTCCATTCAAAAAGCCAAATGGCGTGCCTTCCTTTCCGAGCCCTGCCGTGCACCCAAACAGTGGTTTACCCCCACATATGGGGTATCAGCGTACTCATGACAAACTGGACAACAACACTTGGGGTCCAATTTCCCCTGTTACCCTTGGGAAAATAAAAAATTCTGCGCTAAAAATCATTTTTGAGGAAAGAAAAATAATTTTTTATTTTCACGGCTCTGCGGTATAAACTTCTGTGAAGCACTTGGGGGTTCAAAGTGCTCACCACACATCTAGATTAGTTCCTTGGGAGGTCTAGTTTCCAAAATGGGGTCATTTGTGGGGGAGCTCCAATGTTTAGGCACACAGGGGCTCTCCAAACGCGACATGGTGTCCGCTAACGATTGGAGCTAATTTTCCATTCAAAAAGTCAAATGGCACTCCTTCCCTTCCGAGCCTTACCATGTGCCCAAACAGTGGTTTACCCCCACATGTGAGGTATTGGTGTACTCAGGAGAAATTGCCCAACAAATTTTAGGATCCATTTTATCCTGTTGCCCATGTGAAAATGAAAAAATTGAAGCTAAAATAATTTTTTTGTGAAAAAAAAGTACTTTTTCATTTTTACGGATCAATTTGTGAAGCACCTGGGGGTTTAAAGTGCTCACTATGCTTCTAGATAAGTTCCTTGGGGGGTCTAGTTTCAAAATGGGGTCATTTGTGGGGGAGCTCCAATGTTTAGGCACACGGGGGCTCTCCAAACGCGACATGGTGTCCGATAAAGATTGGAGCCAATTTTTCATTCAAAAAGTCAAATGGCGCTCCTTCCCTTCCGAGCCCTGCCGTGCGCCCAAACAGTGGTTTACCCCTACATATGAGGTATCAGCGTACTCAAGACAAATTGAACAACAACGTCCATGGTCCAGTTTCTCCTTTTACCCTTGGGAAAATAAAAAAATTGTTGCTAAAAGATCATTTTTGTGACTAAAAAGTTAAATGTTCATTTTTTACTTCCATGTTGCTTCTGCTGCTGTGAAACACCTGAAGGGTTAATAAACTTCTTGAATGTGGTTTTGAGCACCTTGAGGGGTGCAGTTTTTAGAATGGTGTCACTTTTGGGTATTTTCAGCCATATAGAACCCTCAAAATGACTTCAAATGTGAGGTGGTCCCTAAAAAAAATGGTTTTGTAAATTTTGTTGTAAAAATGAGAAATCACTGGTCAAATTTTAACCCTTATAACTTCCTAGCAAAAAAAAAATTTGTTTCCAAAATTTGGCTGATGTAAAGTAGACATGTGGGAAACGTTATTTATTAACTATTTTGTGTCACATAACTCTCTGGTTTAACAGAATAAAAATTCAAAATGTGAAAATTGCAAAATTTCTGTTTTTTTCACAAATAAACTCAGAAATTATCAATCTAAATTTACCACTACCATGAAGCCCAATATGTCACGAAAAAACAACCTCAGAATCGCTAGGATCCGTTGAAGCATTCCTGAGTTATTACCTCATAAAGGGACACTGGTCAGAATTGCAAAAAACGGCAAGGTCATTAAGGCCAAAATAGGCTGGGTCATGAAGGGGTTAAATAGATGCAGCACGTACAGGACCTTCCCAGAAGGACCAATGAGAGGCTGCTACAGAGCCTGCGCACCTACAGGACCTTCCTAGAAGGACCAATAGAATTGACAGCAGTATCTGAACATGTGACCCTCAATCTCCACTGAGAGATCTTACTCTGGCATGCTCAGAACGAGGAAAGCAGGACTTAGTCCCAGCAGCATCTGCTCGCCGCTGCCCAACACCGACCTCAATGGCAGAAGCAGGAAAGACAGCAGCAACTCTTTGCACAGAGTCAGCATGAGCGAGACGCTGGGACCGACGTCTCCGCTGAGCAGGCTCCACTGCGGCAGGAGAAGAATGGAAGACCGCAGCAGAGATGGCCCGAGATTCGCCCTGTGCAGAGGTGGGAACCCGACCCCTAACATGTACATTCTACGATTTACATTATATAATCCAAATTACAGACCATAGCCTCACTGTAAACAGATCAGTTACCCATTATTGTCATCCTAGCATTAAGATGCAGAACCCATGACAGTAGATGAAGATGACCACTTTTTCTTTAAAAATAGAGCCTGTAGATTTTAGAAAAATCTTAATTCCAATACAGCATAAGGGGATGTTGCCATTCCCTTCTAAAAACGGTGTTTCACAGCACACCACCAACTAGTAACACCTAAGAATACTGTAAATGCTCCAGAATTGTCATGTTGCAAGAAAAGGTTTTATTTTGTTGCTTTTAGAACAGATATGTGAGGAGAACTTGCAGGTTTTCTAAGAGTTGTTTGTTCCCATGGTCTACAGGGTGGGCCATTTATATGAATAAGCCTAAATAAAATGGGAATGGTTGGTGACATCAACTTCCTGTTTGTGGCACATTAGTATATGGGAGGTGGAAATCTTTTCAAGATGGGTGTTTACCATTGCGGCCAATTTGAAGTCGGCCATTTTGGATCCAACTTTATTTTTTTCAATGGGAAGAGGGTCATGTGACACATCAAACTTATTGAGATGGGAATGGTGTACTTGGTTTTAGCGTAACTTAATCTTTCATAAGTTATTTACAAGTTAATGAACACTTTTAAAATGTGTTCAAAGTGCTGTCCATTGTGTTGGATTGTCAATTCAACCCTCTTCTCCCACTGATAACAACACCACAGAAGAAATGCTAGTCCAGGTTTCCAGCATCCGTTGTTTCAGATGCTGCACATCTCGTATCTTCACAGCATAGATAATTGCCTTCAGATGACCCCAAAGATAAAAGTCTAAGGGGGTCAGATCGGGAGACCTTGGGGGCCATTCAACTAGTCCACGACGATCAATCCACTTTCCAGGAAACTGTTCATGTAGGAATGCTAGGATCTGGCACCCATAATGTGGGTTTGCAATTTTAATGAGCAAAGTAAATTGAGCCCTTGTCTGACACCTCTTTCAAAGAGTTATATTGGATTGGAATTAAATGATCTTGCATTGAAATTAAGTATACCTTACCAATACTTCTCTTTACTGACATTGTATCAGGGGAAGTTTGGAGGCCTCATATACCTTAGACTTTGTAACATTCCTGCTATAAAAGTAGCTTTCAACTGTCATTGATCTAAAGTGTATAGAGTACTTCAAGGGCTCTTCCTATCTTCCTAGGCCAAAGCGCACACCTATTCAGCCCCCTGACCAGAGTTGGTTTTAGACAAAGTGGAGTCCTGGGCAAAAGTTTAAAGTGGGGACTAAAATTTTAACAAATTGCACCGTCACAGATAAATATTTAGATAGCATTTATATGAGCTGAGTTCAGGCTGTTAAATGAGCGTGATCGACAACATTGAAGTCGCTTGGTTCTTTTTTACGAGCCTCTTTACATTGGCTTATGAAGAATGATGGGCATAGAATGATCAATAATAGATCATTGTGTCCTCTTATATATCATGTTATGAGCAGCACATCTGAATTTTGCAATAGGCAATCTGCTGAAAAACATTAATTTGTGTTCTTTCATAGACAATACAATCTCCCAATCAATGATCAATATTTTGCTCATTTGTTGGGTGATTGCTGATGTTTAAACCTATAAGCTTTGCCTTGCACTGTCTGGATTTATAAATGCGGATGCTACAGTACCTACGCACACACAGCATGTGACACAAACACTGTATGTACACACACGTATGTATAGATACATAGCACACATGCATGCATTTATACAGATAACACTTACATACATATACATGCATACACAGACCACCTACTTATAAATACATGCCTACACAGAGCACCTACATACAGATACATGCATACACAGTGCACCTACATACAAATACATGCATACACAGAGCACATACACACAGAGACATGTTGCATGCACTTACCACGTACGTACACAGATCATATATATATATATACAGATCACATTCATACAGAAATAAGTTTCATACACAGATCATATACATGCAGGGACATACTGGATACACAGATCACATACATACAAAGATATGCTGCATATACAGATCATATACAGTACACACATACATGCTGCATACACAGATCATATACAGTACACACACATACATGCTGCATACACAGATCATATACAGTACACACACATACATGCTGCATACACAGATCATATACAGTACACACATACATGCTGCATACACAGATCATATACAGTACACACTTACATGCTGTGTACACAGATCATATACAGTACACACACATACATGCTGCATACACAGATCATATACAGTACACACACATACATGCTGCATACACAGATCATATACAGTACACACACATACATGCTGCATACACAGATCATATACAGTACACACTTACATGCTGCATACACAGATCATATACAGTACACACACATACAGTACATGCTGCATACACATATCATATACAGTACACACATACATGCTGCATACACAGATCATATACAGTACACACTTACATGCTGCATACACAGATCATATACAGTACACACACATACATGCTGCATACACAGATCATATACAGTACACACACATACATGCTGCATACACAGATCATATACAGTGCACACATACATGCTGCATACACAGATCATAAACAGTACACACAAATACATGCTGCATACACAGATCATATACAGTACACACACATACATGCTGCATACACAGATCATATACAGTACACACTTACATGCTGCATACACAGATCATATACAGTACACACACATACATGCTGCATACACAGATCATATACAGTACACACTTACATGCTGCATACACAGATCATATACAGTACACACATACATGCTGCATACACAGATCATAAACAGTACACACAAATACATGCTGCATACACAGATCATATACAGTACACACACATACATGCTGCATACACAGATCATATACAGTACACACTTACATGCTGCATACACAGATCATATACAGTACACACACATACATGCTGCATACACAGATCATATACAGTACACACTTACATGCTGCATACACAGATCATATACAGTACACACATACATGCTGCATACACAGATCATATACAGTACATACACATACATGCTGCATACACAGATCATACACATACAGAGACATGTTGCATACTCAGATCATATACATACTTAGATCATATATACAGACACATATTGCATCAAAGATCACATACAAAAGAGATCACATACATGCACAGATCACAAAGATGCAGACACATGCTGTATACACGTATCTCATAAATATATACAGTACATACTATAAAATACTTACCAGTCTCCTACTCCTCAGTTTACCAAGCTCCATCACAGTACAGAACCTGTGGTGTCATCACCGTCACATGACTGTAATGTCACCAAAGGTCCTTAAGTAGTCTCAACATCAGAAATTATATTGATAATGTGGAGCTAATAACCATCTAATTTCTGCTGTAGACATTGGAGGTCCTTGAGGGAGCAGAGGCCCTGGTTAATTGTCCAGAATTTTCTCCCTAAATCTGGCCCCATCCCTAACACGGCCCCCAGGTTGCTGAGTGGACTGGAGTTCCTGCTTGAGTGAAAGACCAGGTAGGCAACATTGTCAAACTGATAGGCTAAACTATGCATGCTTCCAATACTGCTATATGAGACGGCCTTTCCTCTGCATCTTAACCCCTTAGTGACAGAGCCAATTTGGTACTTAATGACCAGGCCAATTTTTACAATTCTGACCACTGTCATTTTATGAGGTTATAACTTTGGAACGCTTTAACGGATCCTGCTGATTCTGAGATTGTTTTTTCGAGACATATTGTACTTCATGTTAGTGGTAACATTTCTTCGATATTACTTGCGATTATTTATGAAAAAAATGGAAATATGGCAAAAAAATTAAAAATTTAGCAATTTTCAAAATTTGGATTTTTATGCCCTTAAATCAGAGAGATATGTCACAAAAAATAGTTAATAAATAACATTTCCCACATGTCTACTTTACATCAGCACAATTTTGGAACCAAAATTTTTTTTTTTTAGGGAGTTATAAGGGTTAAAAGTTGACCAGCAATTTCTCATTTTTACAACACCATTTTTTTTTTAGGGACCACATCACATTTGAAGTCATTTTGAGGGGTCAATATGATAGAAAATAACCAAGTGTGACACCATTCTAAAAACTGCACCCCTCAAGGTGCTCAAAACCACATTCAAGAAGTGTATTAACCCTTTACGTGCTTCAGAGGAACTGAAACAATGTGGAAGGCAAAAATGAACATTTAACTTTTTTTTGCAAACATTTTGCTTCAGAACCATTTTTTTTTATTTTCACAAGTGTAAAAACAGAAATTTAACCATAAATGTTGTTGTGCAATTTCTCCTGAATACGCCGATGCCCCATATGTGGGGGTAAACCACTGTTTGGGCGCACCGCAGAGCTTGGAAGAGAAGGAGCGCCGTTTGACTTTTTCAATGCAGAATTGGCTGGAATTGAGATCGGATGCCATGTCACGTTTAGAGAGCCCCTGATGTGCCTAAACAGTGGAAACCCCCCACAAGTGACCACATTTTGGAAACTAGATCCCTTAAGGAACTTAACTAGATGTGTGGTGAGAACTTTGAGCCCCCAAGTGCTTCACAGAAGCTTATAAAGTAGAGCCGTGAAAATAAAAAATCGCATTTGTTTACACAAAAATGATCTTTTCGCCCACAAATTCTTATTTTCTCAAGGGTATCAGGAGAAATTAGACCACAAAAGTTGTTGTGCAATTTCTCCTGAGTATGTTGATACCCCATATGTGGGGGTAAACCACTGTTTGGGCGCACTGCAGAGCTTGGAAGAGAAGGAGTGCCGTTTTACTTTTTCAATGTAGAATTGGCTGGAATTGAGATCGGACGCCATGTCGCATTTGGAGAGCCCCTGATGTGCCTAAACAGTAGAAGCCCCCCACAAGTGACCCCATTTTGGAAACTAGACCCCTTAAGGAACTTAACTAGATGTGTGGTGAGCACTTTAAACCCCAAGGTGCTTCTCAGAAATTTATAACGTAGAGCCGTGAAAATAAAAAATCGCTTTTTTTCTACAAAAATGATCTTTTTGCCCCAAAATATTTATTTTCACAAGGGTAACAGGAGAAATTAGACCACAAAAGTTGTTGTGCAATTTCTCCTGAGTGTGGCGATACCCCATATGTGGGGGTAAACCACTGTTTGGGCGCACCGCAGAGCTTGGAAGAGAAGGAGTGCCGTTTTACTTTTTCAATGTAGAATTGGCAGGAAATGAGATCGGACACCATGTCGCATTTGGAGAGCCCCTGATGTGCCTAAACAGTAGAAACCCCTGACAAGTGACCCCATTTTGGAAACTAGACCACTTAAGGAACTTATCTAGATGTGCGGTGAGCACTTTAAACCCCCAAGTTCTTCACAGAAATTTATAAAGTAGAGCCGTGAAAATAAAAAATCCTTTTTTTTTTCCTCAAAAATTATTTTTTAGCCTGCAATTTTTTATTTTCTCAAGGGTAACAGGAGAAATTGGACCCCAAAATTTATTGTGCAATTTATGCTGAGTAGGCTGATACCCCATATGTTGGGGTAAACCACTGTTTGGGCGCATGGCAGAGCTCGGAAGGGAAGGAGCGCCGTTTTGAAATGCAGACTTTGATAGAATGGTCTGCGGGCGTTATGTTGCATTTGCAGAGCCCTTGATGTACCTAAACAGTAGAAACCCCCCACAAGTGACACCATTTTGGAAACTAGACCCCGAAAGGAACTTATCTAGATGTGTGGTGAGAACTTTGAATGCCCATCTGCTTCACAGAAGTTTATAAGGCAGAGTCGTGAAAATAAAAAATATTTTTTTTTTACACAAAAAAGATTTTTAGCCCCCAAGTTTTTATTTTCACAAGGGAACAAGAGAAATTAGACCTCAAGAGTTGTTGTCCAATTTGTCCTGAGTACACTGATACCCCATGTGTGGGGGGGACCACTGTTTGGGTGCACGGCAGAGCTCGGAAGGGAAGGAGCGCCGTTTTGGAATGCAGACTTTGATAGAATGGTCTGCGGGCGTTATGTTGCATTTCAGAGCCCCTGATGTGCCTAAACAGTAGAAACCCCCCACAAGTGACCCCATTTTGGAAACTAGACCCCCCAGGGAACTTATCTAGATGTGTGGTGAGAACTTTGAATGCCCAAGTGCTTCACAGATGTTTATAATGCAGAGTCGTGAAAATAAAAATAAATTTTTTTTCCACAAAAAAGATTTTTTAGCCCCCAAATTTTTATTTTGACAAGGGTAACAAGAGAAATTGGACCCCAAAAGTTGTTGTCCAATTTGTGCTGAGTACACTGACACCCCATGTGTGGTGGGGACCACTGTTTGAGCGCATGGCAGAGCTCGGAAGGGAAGGAACCCTATTTTGGAATGCGGACTTTGATAGAATGGTCTGCTGGCATTATGTTGCGTTTGCAGAGACCCTGATGTACCTAAACAGTAGAAACCCCCCACAAGTGACCCCATTTTGGAAACTAGAGCCCCCAAGGAACTTATCTAGATGTGTGGTGAGAACTTTGAATCCCCAAGTGCTTCACAGACGTTTATAATGCAGAGTTGTGAAAATAAAAAATATATTTTTTTCCACAAAAAAAATTTTTTAGCCCCCAAGTTTTTATTTTCACAAGGGTAACAGGAGAAATTGGACCCCAAAAGTTGTTGTCCAATTTATCCCGAGTACGCTGATGCCCCATATGTGGGGGTAAACCACTGTTTGGGTGCACAGCAGAGCTCAGAAGGGAGGGAGCACCATTTGACTTTTTGAGCGCAAAATTGGCTGTGGAGTTTAGAGACCCCCTGATGTACCTAAACAGTGGAAACCCCCCAAATCTAACTCCAACCCTAACCCCAACACACCCCTAAGGCTTCTTTCACACTTCAGTTGTTTGGCGTCAGTCAGCTCCGACATAGTGACGGATCCGTCACAATTGTTGAGAAAACGGTATTAACGGATCCGTTTTTTTGACGGATCCGTTACTTGGGGGTTGTCTGGGAAAAGTATCTACTTTTTGGAGCATGCGCAATTGAAAAAGTGGATTGGGGCGACGGATCCGCCGAAATGACGGTAACAACGGATCCGTTGCCCATAGGCGGCCATTCTATGGAATGACGAACGCGACGGATCCGTCGCGAACTGCCATTTCGGCGCAGACAAAAAACGTTACAATGGCCGTCAATGTCTAGATGACGTCCGCCAAATCTCGACGGATCCGTCACATGGCGGATGGAACGGACGACCATCCGCCACAATCCGTCGCTAATGCATGTCTATGGGAAAATAGCGGAACCGCCAAAAAAAAGGCGGATCCGCTATTTGATGAAAATGGCCGTTTCAGACTGACGCCAAAAGACTGAAGTGTGAAAGAGGCCTAACCCTAATGCCAACCCGATCCATAATCCTAATCACAACCCTAAGGATAATCGCAACCCTAACCTCAAAACAACCATAACCCTAATCAGAACCCTAAATCCAACACACCCCTAATCCTAATCTCAACCCTAACCTCAAACCTAACCCTAATCCCAATACACCCCTAATCCCAACCCTACCCTTAACCCTAATCCCAAACCTAACCGTTATCCCAAACGTAACCCTAATGCCAACCCTAATCCAAACCCTAATCCCAACCCTAACCCTAACTTTAGCCGCAACCCTAGTCCTAACTTTAGCCCCAACTCTAACTATAGCCCTAACTTTAGCCCCAACCCTAACCCTAACCCTAAATTTAGCCCCAGCCCTAACCCTAAATTTAGCCCCAACCCTAACCCTAAATTTAGCTCCAACCCTAAATTTAGAGCCAACCCTAACCCTAACCCTAGCCCTAACCCTAACCCTAACCCTAGCCCTAACCCTAACCCTAACCCTAACCCTAACCCTAGCCCTAACCCTAACCCTAGCCCTAACCCTAACCCTAACCCTAGCCCAAGCCCTAACCCTAACCCTAACCCTAACCCTAATTTTAGCCCCAACTCTTCTCTCCTGCCGGCCGGCAGATGGCAGCAGAGAGCGGGCGCACTGCGCATGCGCCCGCCATTTTCTTTCTATAGGAAGAAGCCGGCCGGCAGGAGAAGACACAGGAGGACCCAGGGACACCGGTAAGTATGATAGGGTCCCCAAATCCCCCTATTTCTCTGTCCTCTGATGTGCGATCACATCAGAGGACAGAGAATTACACATCACTTTTTTTTTTTTTTTGCGGTCGCCGGTAAACAGTTAATTACCGGCGATCGCAAAACAGGGGTCGGTAAAAACCGACCCCGATCATGTTCTTTGGGGTCTCGGCTACCCCCAGCAGCCGAGACCCCAAAGATCTCCCAGGTGCCGGCCGGCGGGCGCACTGCGCGTGCGCCCGCCATTTTTAAGATGGCGGCGCCCATGGGGAACCACGAGGAGCACCGGGGGAGACAGGTGAGTATCGGGGGGGCATCGGGGGCGACCGGGGACCCCATTTCTCTGTCCTCCGATGTGCGATCACATCGGAGGACAGAGAAATTAAATGGGAAATCGCGTTTTTTGGTTTTTTTTGCGATCGCCGGTAAACGGTTAATTACCGGCGATCGCAACTCGGGGGGTCGGTAAAAAACCCCCGAATCATGTTCTCTGGGTTCTCGGCTACCCCCGGTAACCGAGACCCCAGAGAAAATCCGACTCTGGGGGGCGCTATTCACTTTTTCCACAGCATCGTTAATTAACGGTTTAAGTACCCTTAGCGGCCGCCGTTAAAAGGCGTATCGGCAGTCGTTAAGGGGTTAAGAAGGGCAGTTGCAGAGGAGACTAGAATAAGGAGCTAACTGCTCACTCCAGTAATAGCGGACGGCTTCAGTGCAATACTTGCTAGCTAAGTAAGGAAGAGCCTGTAATAACTGGACATGTTCGATCACTGCTCTTAGACAGCAGCATTTGCCAATCCACAGGGCAGAATGCAGTAAACAGGGTGGATTTGCTACGGTTTTTGTGCGATTTTTCTGCGGTTTTACACCTACAGATTCCTATTGAGGAGCAGGTGTAAACCACTGCAGAATCCACACAAAGAATTGACATGCTGTGGAAAAAACAATGCTGCGTTTCCTCGCTTTTTTTCTGCAGCATGTGCACTGCGGATTTTGTTTTCCATAGGTTTACATGGTACTGTACAACACATGGAAAACTGCTGCAGAAAAATCCGCAACATGTGCACATAGCCTAAAGATGATTTTACTGTCTAAGGGCAGGTGCAGATGACCAGAGATTCTCCTCATCTGAGAGAATCGGGACAATTATGTAAATCACACTCTTCAGATTCTGATCAGAGATTGATAAGAGTGTGAACATAGTGAGATCCAATTCTCTCAGTTGAGGATAAGATGGAGAAAAAAAATCTACATTTCCATTCTGTGAGGCTGCGGAAAACAGACTGCACTCAGATATCATCCGAGTACAGTCCGATGGCTTCCACACACTCATAGGATTGCATGGCCGAGTGCAATCCTAATATCCGATAAAACATGGACATGCAGAGATTTTTTCCTAGGACAGTATCTGTCAGAGCAAAAAATCGGACATGTGCACGGCCCAATAACAATGGTCAGAGTGCGAGCCAATGTTTTATCGGATGCACTCGTTAGCAACTACTCTTGGATATGAAGGCTTAGAAACATTGTTTTGCTCGTTTTTTAAGCTTTATCATAATTAAACATTCCTTTAAGTTTTAGAAAAGTCTGAGCTGCTCCTTTTCATTTTAATTGGTAGTTTATCAATCATTAATAAATATTCTGATCATCTTCAATATATGTATGTATGTTCTGTACCATAAAATTAGAAAGATATTATAGGCAATGGGAGATTGACAATTGTAAACTCAACTAAAAGATTGTTTTTTCTTTTTCTTTTTAATGGAATAATATTTTATTTATTTTACATTTCCATAATTAGAAATTATATATGTTTTCCTGTTCTCAGATCTCCAGGAAAATATGCATATGAGACAAGCATATATAAAGCGTGCATAGATTACATATACCAACTAGACTAATGTAGGGGCTGCTTGACACCAATTCTTTAGAGTACGTATAAATAAACATCAAGTTTCCATTAGCCTTAAGGATGTGAGCAGTAATTGTATTAACATGTAGGAAAGCTGTAAATCTGGAATAATTACATGGGAGTGCAGGCAAGTTCTTAGCATCATATGATTAGGAATGCAGGTGGTGATTCTTGAGTATGCATTGATTACAGCACTGCCTGCATACATTTAGTGAAGGTAGTGAAACGTTTCAACAAGGTCATAGAATTTTTCAAAGTGCGAATTGAAAAAGTGTCACAGTTGCATGCTATTTTTCAGCAGAATATTAATATATACATTCACTGACGAATTCATTCAAACTTGCTATACAGTTTTTTTTTATAAAAAGTAACCACATCTTTATTCAAAATGCATAATTATATAAATCAGATTCATGAAAGTGCTATACTCCTTCAAGCCACCTGAGGGAGCTCATTATAGCTGACAGAAGCATAAATGATTGACATCTATAGTTTCTACTAAGTTTGACAGCTATGAGATTGCAATACATTAAAATACCTTATAAAGGAATATTGCATTTAACACAATAGATTTTCACTCAGTTTATTAAATCATTAAAGGAGGAAAAGAATCAAAGAATGTTCTTGGGACTGGACAGATGATTGACAGTTCAAGATCATTTCTGAAAATTGATTCAAACCACTGATTTTTGAGATGGAGAAAATTATACTTTGCGCGTTCTCAAACAATATTGAAACTGTGGAAACTTTAGAAATCCTCATTTCACATGGAAACTTTTCAAATTTTCTCTGAGCTGCAGGAAAAGAGAGCTAAAAGCTAAAAGTCGCAATATCAGATTGGCTCTGCGCCCTCTATATCATTCAGTGATCATGAGGATTGACCTATCATGGATGAAATAAATATGGTCATTGTCCTGGACAGGCTACCAGAAAGATCGGGTACAGATGTGCCCCCTGAGCTGTGTGATCTAGAAAATGAATAGTTGTAGCAATACTAAACAGCATCATAAAACCCCCCAAGGGAGCATGTAAGCGCACGTTCACACTAGCCGTTAAACAGAAAAAACAAAGACAGAAACTTGATAATTAAATACTCTGCAGTAAATAAATAACTACCATAGAGCATGTAAATAATAAACGATACTTAGCATGTTTTTATTTAAAAAAAATGAGAAATGCTACCGTATGAATGTGCGCTTACATGCTGCATGCACACCAGTTTATATCCCAGTTCATACCCTTGGGTTTCTTTCTATCTGTTTGCATCATGTGCATATAAAGGTGTGGCCTGCTTTTCTTTTGAGCTGGGCATTATATTGATTTGGTCTCCCATATCTGTGTGTCCACTAGTTGGGCTCAGTCCCTCTCAGCCCTTATATACATGCATGTCACTTGACAAACAGTAAAGTTTTTAATATTAGAGATAGTACTGTCTCACTTACGGTCGCTGTGACGATGCGGGATGGCTTTCACATTTTTTTAATCAAAAAACATGTTAACTAAATACCGTATATTATTTTCATGCACTATTCTATTTATTTATTTACTGCAGGGTATTTAATTATTATGCTTCTGTCTTTGGTTTAATCAGCATCATAGGTTATATCTACCATTATGCCCTATCTGCAAGTGTACATTTAAGTAAGAACACTCTTGGACACAACCATTGGAGTCAGCTACTCTATTTACTGGAGTTAAAGCCAACTTCTTAAACCATTGTATGATTCTATGAAACACATTGTAGTATGTAATGGAGCGTGCAACACTTCTTTTTTGTTTAGTTGGATCTATTTGGAATCTGAGGTATTTTCAGGTACTATAAGGGTCCTTTATGCCATAATATACCTATTATGATATGGGATAAATCTGAAGGTTAATAACTTTCTGACACCATGTGGCTGCTTATCTGAGAGCCCCATTGCCGGGAGGAAATTGAATTTGTTCCCCACAGCAGAGACCAGTATTCAGTCAGAGGAGGCGGCATCAGCAGTGTTGCAGTCACAGCTCTGTGCACGGACTCTGCCCGACTCTGACTGACCGCCAGCCCTAATGATAAGCCACATGTCAATCAGTGACAGGGGCATAGTTAGAGCTGCATTTCTGTATCCACAGAGCATTGACAGAAGCCTTGCTGGCACCACGCCTATAGCTGAAAGACCAAGCCCACTGGGAAGAATAAAGTCCTCCCAGCAGGTATAACAACTTTCGGCCTCCTATTTAATTTTTTACATTTTGCCTCTCCATGCGCAAAAAAGAAATTATATGGTTGCAGAAAGCAGGTGCAATAATTTATGATGGTATCTTGTATAAATTATAATATATTTGTCATGTTGGTGCCCCCACATCAACCAAATTCTGCTGTAAATCACAAGTTCTCAAATTGCCCTGAAAAGATGCCTTAAACACTCTATTTTAGTCATATAACCCAGCCAAATCAGACCTCCTACACTGATGAGGGGCAAACACCACAAAATAGTTGTCTGTAAATAGAGTTTCTGATTTGGACTCTTATCCTGATTTTTCTTATTCCTTTTTTGCATCATTTTGCAACGATGGTTAAGTAGTGGATGTTAGCTTTTAGTATTGTTTAGAGATGAGCTGTTTCTGATACTCGACCCAAACGTTAGTCCAAATTTAGGTTTGGGTAGCAGAACTTTGCCCGAACCTTAACCAGAACCCAAACCATATTTTACTGTATAAGGACACGAAATTTGGCGCTGGAAATATATCTCACTGCAACGGACTACCTCTGCAACTCCAAACTTTGTAACTGAAGAAATCCATGTTCAGCATTTAGCACCGGACATTGACTGCTACGAACCCCCAACTTTTAATTTTGGTTCCACTCATCTCTAGTATTGTTGTATCCAAGTAAACAAATAGTAAGGGAATGTGTCCACTTTCAGGATGGCCGGCGGTTTGGACGGAGCGGCACACCCACTCCGCACTAAGCCCCTCCCCCTTATGTGACGCGATCTTGTCGGATGTGTTCATTGCACACATCCGGCATCATCGCACCCCACACATAGGGCCCTGTGATATACCTTGCGGCGGCGCAGCGGCGCCGCAAGGTACACGGACATGCTGCGATCTTAAAAGATGTGCAGCATGTCCAGAATCGCAGGGCCGCCGGGTGCGTGTTACCATGCATAGTGGAGACGGGATTTGATAAAATCCCCTCCACTATGCTGTAACATCTGGACGCTGCGTGTTTGACGTTGTGGCTCTGCGCAGTGTCAAACACGCAGCGTTTCCTGCACGTGGACACATACCCTAAAAGTTCTTCATTGCTGTTTTTTTATCCACACACACACTACTTGTACAGGATATTCATTTTATTTTGCCCTTTCTTATTATTTTTACTACATGGTGGCCTGATTCTAACGCATCGGGTATTCGAGAATATGTATGTAGTTTTTAGATTTAGATTTTAGAATAATACAATGAATACACAGAAATCGGCTGGCTGAGCGCGACTAATTAGCAAAGCATGGTTCAAATCCCACTTCAATTTGCGGTCGGAGTGCGCCTGTCACTGATTGTTTGTGGCCAGCCACATAGTATAAAGCACAGCCACGTAGTATATAGCAGCCTACATAGCATATAACTGTTGTGAATTCTGCTCTTGGGCTCCCTCCGGTGGTTATAAGTGGTAGTGCTGCTGTCTCTGGATCGCAGCATTCATCAGGTGTGTCAAGTTTTTGCAATCCTGACTGGGCTATTTAGCCTAGCTTGACCCTTTAGTCAGTGTCAGTTGTCCATTGTTCCTGGAGGATTCACATTCCTGCCTGCTCTCTCCTGCTTTGCTGTTCATTTCATCAAAGATAAGTTCTGGCCTTGATTTTTGCTGTCCACATGCTGTGGCCTTATTGTTCAGTTCTTTTCCATGTTTTTGTCTTGTCCAGCTTGGTCTGTATAAGGATTTGTTTATCCAAGCTGGTATCTCTGGAGATGCAGATATACCCTCCATATCTTTAGTTAGCTGTGGAGATTTTGTATTTTCTGTGGTCGATATTTTCTAGTGTTTTAATACTGACCACATAGTACTCTGTCCTATCCTTTCTATTTAGCTAGAAGTGGCCTCCTTTGCTAAATTCTGATTTCAGTCTGTGTATGTTTTTTCCCTCTCCTCTCACAGTCAATATTTGTGGGGGCTGTCTATCCTTTGGGAATTTTCTCTGAGGCAAGATAGTTTTCCCTTTTCTATCTCTAGGGGTAATTAGTCCTCCGGCTGTGTCGAGATGTCTAGGGAGTGATAGGTACATTCCACGGCTACTTCTAGTTGCGGTGTTAAGTTCAGGGTCTGCGGTGAGTACAGGTACCACCTTCTCCAGAGTACATCTCATGCTGCTCTTAGGCCACCAGATCATAACAATAACACAGCCACGTAGTATATAACACAGCCCACGCAGTATATAACACAGCCCATGTAGTGTATAACACAGCCCACGTAGTATATTGCACTGCCCACGTAGTATGTTGCACAGCCCACGTAGTATATTGCACAGCCACGTAGTATATCGCATAGCCATGTAGTATATTGCACAGCCCACGTAGTATATAGCACAGCCACGTAGTATATAGCACAGCCACGTAGTATATTGCACAGCCCACGCAGTATATTACACAGCCCACACAGTATATTACACAGCCAAGTAGTATATAGCACAGCGATGTAGTATATAACAGCCCACGCAGTATACAACACAGCCCACATAGTGTATAACACAGTCACGTAGTATATAACACAGCCCACGTAGTATATTGCACAGCCACTTAGTATGTAGCACAGCTCACATAGTATATTGAATAGCCCACGTAGTATATTGCACAGCCCACATAGTATATTGCAAAGCCACGTAGTATATTACACAGTCCACATATTATATAGCACAGCCCACATAGTATATAGCACAGCCCACGCAGTATATTGCACAGCCACATAGTATATTGCACAGCCCATGCAGTATATTACACATCCCACATAGTATATAGCACAGCGACATAGTATATAACACAGCCCATGCAGTATATAACAAAGTCACGTAGTCCCACATAGTATATAGCACAGCCAAGTAGTATATTGCACAGCCACAAAGTATATTGCACAGCCACGTAGTATATTGCACAGCCACCTAGTATATTTCACAGCCACCTAGTATATTGCACAGTCCACGTAGTATATAGCACAGCCCATGTAGTATATAGCACATCCACATAGTATATTGCACAGCTGACGCAGTATATTGCAGAGCCGACGCAGTATATAACACAGCCCACGCAGTATATAGCACAGGCCACGCAGTATATTATACAGCCACGTAGTATATTACACAGCCACGTAGTATATAGCACAGCCCACGTATTACATTGCACAGCCGACGTACTATATAACACAGCCAAAGCAGTATATAACACTGCCCACGTAGTATATAACACAGCCCATGCAGTATATAACACTGTCCACATAGTATAAAACACAGCCTACGCAGTATATAACACTGCCCACATAGTATATAACACAGCCACGCAATATATAACACTTCCCACGTAGTGTATAGCATAGCCCACATAGTATATAACACAGTTCACGCAGTATATAGCATTGTGGAGACCATATCCCTGTTGAAAAAATAATTAAAATAAAAAATAGTTATATACTCACCTCCGACAGCCCCCGGATCCAGCCCAGGCCTTTCCAGCTCCTCGCACGCCGCTTCGGTCCCAAGCGGCAACAGCACGTGATGATGTAGCGGTCTCACGAGACCGCTATGTCATCTCTGGTCATTGCCACAATGCATTATTGTGACCCGAGTGGCGCGCGAGGAGCGGGAAAGGCCTGGGCTGGATCCGGGGGCCATCGGAGGGTGAGTATATAATGATATTTTTTTAATTATTTTTAACATTATGGGTTTTTACTATTGATGCGGCATAGGCAGCATCAATAGTAAAAAGTTGGTCACACAGAGGGTTAATGGCAGCTTTAACGGACTGCCTTACACCACACCGCATTATGCTGCCATGTAAGGCAGTCCTTTTAACGCTATGTGGGCGCTGACTGGGGGGGAGCACTGAATGCAGGGGAGTAGGGAGCGGCCATTTCTGTGCCCGTCACTGATTGGTTGTGGCCAGCTGGACGGACAGACAGACAGAAAGACAGACAAAAAGACGGAAGTGACCCTTAGACAATTATATAGTAGATTACTAAGAAGTCTATTTCCTGTCTAGGCTTTTACTCCGGCTAGTATATATGCTGTGATATACAAAGCGATGGGCTGTACTATGTGATAGCTGCAAAGCTTTATTAGGCAGCCTGCCTGGTAACATCTAAGGTCTATGGTCATTTGTGCCTTCTCTTGCTGATGCAATCTTCTGATTTTTTTTTAGAGGCAAGAATGCGTGGCAAATTGCAGAAACTGAATTGCAATTTATTTTAATTCTCTTGGTCTTGTAAATTTCCTAAAATTCAACAGAAATTCAATTTTCATCAAATTGGTTTCTTATCTCTAATTGAAAAGCTACAAGATTTTGTGACCAGAATATCTTCCCATAAGTTCTTTGAATGCTTTCCTTATATGCTATTTGTATTTAAACCCCATTTCTGAGTGCATACCACAAAAATATTTTAAGTGCTATATATAGTGTTGAGCGATACTGTCCGATACTTGAAAGTATCGGTATCGGAAAGTATCGGCCGATACCGGCAAAGTATCGGATCCAATCCGATACCGATACCCGATACCAATACAAGTCAATGGGACTCAAGTATCGGACGGTATTCCTGATGGTTCTCAGGGTCTGAAGGAGAGGAAACTCTCCTTCAGGCCCTGGGATCCATATTAATGTGTAAAAGAAAGAATTAAAATAAAAAATATTGCTATACTCACCTCTCCGACGCAGCCTGCACCTTACCGAGGGAAGCGGCAGCGTTCTTTGTTTAAAATTCGCGCTTTTCTTTCCTTACGTGAAGTCCCGGCTTGTGATTGGTCGCATGCCGCCCATGTGGCGGCGACGCAACCAATCACAGCAAGCCGTGACGTAATTTCAGGTCATTCAGTATTTTAAAATTACGCTCCGGCTTTGTGATTGGTTGCGTCGCAGTCACATGGGCGACGCAACCAATCACAGCAAGCCGTGACGTAATTTCAGGTCCTTAAGGATTTTAAAATTACGTCCCGGCTTTGTGATTGGTTGCGTCGCAGTCACATGGGCGACGCAACCAATCACAAGCCGTGACGTCACGGGAGGCTGGACACGCGCGCATTTTAAAATGGGCGCGTGTCCAGCCTCCCGTGACGTCCCGGCTTGTGATTGGTTGCGGCGCGGTCAACCAATCACAAGCCGGGAGGCTGGACACGCGCGCATTTTAAAATGGGCGCGTGTCCAGCCTCCCGTGACGTCCCGGCTTGTGATTGGTTGCGGCGCAGTCAACCAATCACAAGCCGGGAGGCTGGACACGCGCGCATTTTAAAATGGGCGCGTGTCCAGCCTCCCGTGACATCCCGGCTTGTGATTGGTTGCGGCGCGGTCAACCAATCACAAGCCGGGAAGCCAATCACATGGGCGATGCAACCAATCACAAGCCGTGACATCACGGGAGGCTGGACACGCGCGCATTTTAAAATGGGCGCGTGTCCAGCCTCCCGTGACGTCCCGGCTTGTGATTGGTTGCGGCGCGGTCAACCAATCACAAGCCGGGAGGCTGGACACGCGCCCATTTTAAAATGCGCGCGTGTCCAGCCTCCTGGCTTGTGATTGGTTGACCGCGCCGCAACCAATCACAAGCCGGGACGTCACGGGAGGCTGGACACTCGCCCATTTTAAAATGCGCGCGTGTCCAGCCTCCCGGCTTGTGATTGTTTGACCGCGCCGCAACCAATCACAAGCCGGGACGTCACGGGAGGCTGGACACGCGCCCATTTTAAAATGCGCGCGTGTCCAGCCTCCCGTGACGTCACGGCTTGTGATTGGTTGCGTCGCCCATGTGACTGCGACGCAACCAATCACAAAGCCGGGACGTAATTTTAAAATCCTTAAGGACCTGAAATTACGTCACGGCTTGCTGTGATTGGTTGCATCGCCCATGTGACTGCGACGCAACCAATCACAAAGCCGGAGCGTAATTTTAAAATACTGAATGACCTGAAATTACGTCACGGCTTGCTGTGATTGGTTGCGTCGCCGCCACATGGGCGGCATGCGACCAATCACAAGCCGGGACTTCACGTAAGGAAAGAAAAGCGCAAATTTTAAACAAAGAACGCTGCCGCTTCCCTCGGTAAGGTGCAGGCTGCGTCGGAGAGGTGAGTATAGCAATATTTTTTATTTTAATTCTCTCTTTTACACATTTTTACATTAATGTTGTTTCGATACCGATACCCGATACCACAAAAGTATCGGATCTCGGTATCGGAATTCCGATACCCGCAAGTATCGGCCGATACCCGATACTTGCGGTATCGGAATGCTCAACACTAGCTATATATCAAACATGGCCTTGTTGCATGTAAATTTATGTCAGACAGTTAAGGCCCCGTCTCACATAGCGAGATCGCTAGCGAGATCGCTGCTGAGTCACAAGTTTTGTGACGCAACAGCGACCTCCATAGCGATCTCGCTATGTGTGACACGTACCAGCGATCAGGCCCCTGCTGCGAGATCGCTGGTCGTGTCGGAATGGCCTGGACCTTTTTTTGGTCGTTGAGGCCCCGCTGACATTGCTGAATCGGTGTGTGTGACACCGATCCAGCGATGTCTTCACTGGTAACCAGGGTAAACATCGGGTTACTAAGCGCAGGGCCGCGCTTAGTAACCCGATGTTTACCCTGGTTACCAGCGTAAATGTAAAAAAAAACAAACAATACATACTCGCCTTCTGATGTCCGTCAGGTCCCTTGCCGTCTGCTTCCTGCTCTCACTGACTGCCGGCCGTACAGTGAGAAGTGAGAGCACAGCAGTGACGTCACCGCTGCGCTCTGCTCTCAGTGTACGGCGGCTCAGTCAGTCAGAGCAGGAAGCAGACGGCAAGGGACCTGGACACCGAAAGGCGAGTATGTACTGTTTGTTTTTTTTGGTAACCAGGGTAAACATCGGGTTACTAAGCGCGGCCCTGCGCTTAGTAACCCGATGTTTACCCTGGTTACCCGGGTGCTGCAGGGGGACTTCGGCATCGTTGAAGACAGTTTCAACGATGCCGAAGTCGTTCCCCTGATCGTTGGTCGCTGGGGAGAGCGGTCTGTGTGACAGCTCCCCAGCGACCACACAGCGACTTACCAACGATCACGGCCAGGTCATATCGCTGGTCGTGATCGTTGGTAAATCGCTAAGTGAGACGGGGCCTTTACATAGGTAAAAATTCATGTTACAAACATTTGTGTATGGCATGGTATATATTTTTTTTATGGAACCTCCGGGGGAATAAGCAAAGAATCAATTTATTATGGCATGTTAGCTAGCATAAACCAAATGTGAAGTGATGATATACATGACTAAATCAGTGTCAAAAAGCATTGTGATCTCATTGTTTAGTGTGTATTGACATGATGTCTTTCAGCTAGGTGGGGCAGCCCCAGGGGACAGGTTTTGAATAAAGTTCTAGAAAAAACAGGATAAGAAAAAGTGATGGAAAAGTGTGATGTAAGTATGAAGATGACATGTAATTGTTTTAGACATTTTATTTAATCAGAGCCAAGATTAGATCACACAGGGAGGGGAAGTATGCTACTGATTTTTAAACTTGATTCCAGTTTTGAAGAAAAGAAAAATATAAAAAATAGGCCCCTTGGAAAATATAAGATGGTCAATAAACAAACAACTGGAACATTTAATTCATTTAAGGATCAGTATTGCTTAGAGTGGTATGGAGACACAGGGGTCAGTGACGGCTCTCGACCGCTTGACAGAGATAGCATGGACCAAAGATCATCCCACTGAACATCAGCTCTCCTTTTTCCACAGGCAAAATACTATGCAGCAACACAGGGTGAGGCTAAAACAGTGTGGCAATACTTTATTGAACCACAAAACAGACAATAATATATAGAACAGTCTGAGCAAATACACAAGATAGTGCAAAATTGCAGTGTCTCACCCTTCCACTTACTCACCAGGATTAGAGCAGCTGCGATTTCTGGGCTTCCAGGGCTGACTACCCCCGCCAGTGGCACCCTGCTTTTGGTAGGCACCCACAGAGTAGAGGTAATGACAAGCTTAGGAATCTGACAGTTCATTTAGGCACATGGCCAGATGACCAGGTGGTCCTAACCAGGCTTCTCCAAATGTCTCCATGTGGGCCAGGTGACCAGATAATCTCAACCTAGCTTCTCCAAACGTACCTATGGATTCTCCAAAAGTTAATAGAGCGTATCTGTATTCTTCCAGACAGAACTATGGATCTTAAGCTTGCATCCTGTTGAATCCACATTTGTGTCACTCTTGATGGAGCCATGGTGTCCTGGCTATGGTTTCGTAAAGTTACTTTGATACAGATGCATATCCCCCTTATATAGATCACATGCCAAAATTACGTTTTTTTGGTCTCCGCGACATTGCATTAAAATGCAATAACGGGCGATCAAAAGAACGTATCTACACCAAAATGGTATCTTTAAAAATACCAGCTTGACAATGACCTGGAGAATCATAATAGCAGGTTAGTTTTAGCATTTGGTGAACCTAGCAAAAAAGCCAAACAAAAAACAAGTGAGATTGCACTTTTTTGCAATTTCATTACACTTGGAATTTGTTTCCCGTTTTCTGTTACACGGCATGGTAAAACCAATGGTATCATTCAAAATTACATCTCGTCCCACAAAAAATAAGCCCTCACATGGCCATATTGATGGAAAAATAAAAAAGTTATGACTCTGGGAAGGAGGGAAGCAAAAAACGAAAACGAAAAAACAGAAAAAGCTCCGGGGGTGAAGGGGTTAATATTAAATGCAGGTAGTGTTGTGCATGACAGCGAACAGGGAAATCGGAAGAGAAAACCTTTGTAACAGGGATTGTTTAGTTATTAGTATCTAATGTGAATGGGTATATTAACCCCTTCACCACCAAGGATGGTTTGCACGTTAATGACCGGGCCAATTTTTACAATTCTGACCACTGTCCCTTTATGAGGCTATAACTCTGGAACGCTTTGACGGATCTTGGCGATTCTGACATTGTTTTCTCGTAACATATTGTACTTCATGTTAGTGGTAAAATTTTTTCGATATAACTTGCGTTTATTTGTGAAAAAAATGGAAATTTGGCGAAAATTTTGAAAATTTCGCAATTTTCCAACTTTGCATTTTTATGCCCTTAAATCACAGACATATGTCACGCAAAATACTTAATAAGTAACATTTCCCCCATGTCTACTTTACATCAGTACAATTTTGGAACCAAAATTTTTTTTTGTGACGGAGTTATAACGGTTAAAAGTTGACCAGCAATTTCTCATTTTTACAACACCATTTTTTTTTAGGGACCACATCTCATTTGAAGTCATTTTGAGGGGTCTATATGATAGAAAATACCCAAGTGTGACACTAATCTAAAAACTGCACCGCTCAAGGTGCTCAAAACCACATTCAAGAAGTTTATTAACCCTTCAGGTGTTTCACAGGAATTTTTGGAATGTTTAAATAAAAATGAACATTTAACTTTTTTTCACACAAAATTTATTTCAGCTCCAATTTGTTTTATTTTACCAAGGGTAACAGGAGAAAATGGACCCCCAAAGTTGTTGTACAATTTGTCCTGAGTACGCTGATACCCCATATGTGGGGGTAAACCACTGTTTGGGCGCATGGCAGAGCTCGGAAGGAAAGGAGCGCCATTTGACTTTTCAATGCAAAATTGACTGGAATTGAGATGGGACGCCATGTTGCGTTTGGAGAGCCCCTGATGTGCCTAAACAATGAAACCCCCTACAAGTGACACCATTTTGGAAAGTAGACCCCCTAAGGAACTTATCTTGATGTGTGGTGAGCACTTTGACCCACCAAGTGCTTCACAGAAGTTTATAATGCAGAGCCATAAAAAAAAATCATATTTTTTCAAAAAAATGATCTTTCGCCCTCAATTTTTTATTTTCCCAAGGGTAGGAGAAGAAATTGGACCCCAAAAAATGTTGTCAATTTGTCCTGAGTACGCTGATACCCCATATGTGGGTGTAAACCATTGTTTGGGCGCATGGCAGAGCTTGGAAGGGAAGGAGCGCCATTTGACTTTTCAATGCAAAATTGACTGGAATTGAGATGGGATGCCATGTTGCGTTTGGAGAGCCCCTGATGTGCCTAAACTTTGAAACCCCCTACAAGTGACACCATTTTGGAAAGTAGACCCCCTAAGGAACTTATCTAGATGTGTGGTGAGCACTTTGACCCACCAAGTGCTTCACAGAAGTTTATAATGCAGAGCCGTAAAAATAAAAAATCATATTTTTTCACAAAAATGATCTTTTCACCCCCAATTTTTTATTTTCCCAAGGGTAAGAGAAGAAATTGGACCCCAAAAAATGTTGTGCAATTTGTCCTGAGTACGCTGATACCCCATATGTGGGTGTAAACCATTGTTTGGGCGCATGGCATAGCTTGGAAGGGAAGGAGCGCCATTTGACTTTTCAATGCAAAATTGACTGGAATTGGGATGGGACGCCATGTTGCGTTTGGAGAGCCCCTGATGTGCCTAAACATTGAAACCCCCTACAAGTGACACCATTTTGAAAAGTAGACCCCCTAAGGAACTTATCTAGATGTGTGGTGAGCACTTTGACCCACCAAGTGCTTCACAGAAGTTTATAATGCAGAGCCGTAAAAATAAAAAATCATATTTTTTCACAAAAATGATCTTTTCACCCCCAATTTTTTATTTTCCCAAGGGTAAGAGAAGAAATTGGACCCCAAAAATGTTGTGCAATTTGTCCTGAGTACGCTGATACCCCATATGTGGGTGTAAACCATTGTTTGGGGGCATGGCAGAGCTTGGAAGGGAAGGAGCACCATTTGACTTTTCAATGCAAAATTGACTGGAATTGAGATGGGACGCCATGTTGCGTTTGGAGAGCCCCTGATGTGCCTAAACATTGAAACCCCCCACAAGTGACACTATTTTGGAAAGTAGACCCCCTAAGGAACTTATCTAGATGTGTTTTGAGAGCTTTGAACCCCCAAGTGTTTCACTACAGATTATAACGCAGAGCCGTGAAAATATATATTTTTTTTCTCAAAAATTATTTTTTAGCCCCCAGCTTTGTATTTTTACAAGGGTAACAGGATAAATTAGACCCCAAAAGTTGTTGTCCAATTTGTCCTGAGTACGCTGATACCCCATATGTGGGGGGGAACCACTGTTTGGGTGCATGACAGAGCTCGGAAGGGAAGGAGCGCCATTTGGAATGCAGCCTTAAATGGATTGGTCTGCAGGCGTCACGTTGCATTTGCAGAGCCCCTGATGTACCCAAACAGTACAAACCCCCCACAAGTGACCCCATATTGGAAACTAGACCTCCCAAGGTACTTATCTAGATGTGTTGTGAGAACTTTGAACCCCCAAGTGTTTCACTACAGATTATAACGCAGAGCCGTGAAAATAAAACATCTTTTTTTTCCCACAAAAATGATTTTTAGCCCCCCAAATTTTTATTTTCCTAAGGATAACAAGAGAACTTGGACCCCAGAAGTTGTTGTTCAATTTGTCCCGAGTACGCTGATAACACATATGTTGGGGTAAACCCCTTTTTGGGCGCACGGGAGAGCTCGGAAGGGAAGGAGCACTGTTTTACTTTTTCAACGCAGAATTGGCTGGAATTGAGATTGGACGCCATGTCGCGCTTGGAGAGCCCCTGATGTGCCTGGACAGTGGAAACTCTCCAATTCTACCTGAAACCCTAACCCAAACACACCCCTAACCCTAATCCCAACGGTAACCCTAACCACACCCCTAGCCCTGACACACCCATAATTCTAATCCCAACCCTAATCCAAACTGTAAATGTAATCCAATCCCTAACTTTAGCCCCAACCATAACTTTAGCCCCAACCCTAACCCTAACTTTACCTCCAACCCTAGCCCTAACCCTAACCCTACCCCTAACCCTAAACGTGACTGAAATACGTGGCACTGAAATACGTGGCACTGAAATACGTGGCACTTAAATACGTGGCACTGAAACACGTGGCACTGAAATACGTGATACGTGGCACTGAAATACGTGGCACTGAAATACGTGGCACTGAAATACGTGGCACTGAAATACGTGCAACTGAAATACGTGGCACTTAAATACGTGGCACTTAAATACGTGGCACTTAAATACGTGGCACTGAAATACGTGATACGTGGCACTGAAATACGTGATACGTGGCACTTAAATACGTGGCACTGAAATACGTGGCACTGAAATACGTGATACGTGGCACTGAAATACGTGGCACTGAAATACGTGGCACTGAAATACGTGGCACTGAAATACGTGGCACTATGACTGTCAGATAATGTTCATTAAACGGTTAGGGGTGAGGTTAGGGGTAGAGTTAGGGTTAGGGTTTGGATCTCTTTTTCACCTTGATGGTGGTGGGTGGCTTTTCAGTGTGTTTTCTGTTTGTTTTCGATAAAAACGCATGCGTTTTTAACGCAAACGCATGTGCTTAAAAACGCAAGAAAATACTGCAGGTTGTATTTCTGAAAATGAACGCATGCAGAAAAAAAACGCATGCGTTTGAAAACGCGACCAAACCCGTACAAAAAAATGCATGCGTTTTCAATGTTAAATATAGGGAAAAAACGCATGCTTTTTTTGTGCAAAAAACGCTGCAGACAAAAACGCAAGTGTGAAACCAGCGACGCTTTTTATAGCAAAAAAGTTTTTGCGTCTCCACATTTTGAGACCTAGAATTTTTCCACATTTTGGTCTACAGAGTCATGTGAGGTCTTGTTTTTTGCGGGACGAGTTGACGTTTTTATTGGTAACATTTTCGGACACGTGACCATTTTTGATCACTTTTTATTCCGATTTTTGTGAGGCAGAATGACCAAAAACCTGCTATTCATGAATTTCTTTTGGGAGAGGCGTTTATACCGTTCCGCGTTTGGTAAAATTGATAAAGCAGTTTTATTCTTCGGGTCAGTACGATTACAGTGATACCTCATTTATATCATTTTTTTATGTTTTGGCGCTTTTATACGATAAAAACTATTTTATAGAAAAAATAATTATTTTGGTATCGCTTTATTCTCAGGACTATAACTTTTTTATTTTTTTGCTGATGATGCTGTATGGCAGCTTGTTTTTTGCAGGACAAGATGACGTTTTCAGCGGTACCATGGATATTTATATCAGTCTTTTTGATCACGTGCTATTCCACTTTTTGTTCGGCGGTATGGTAATAAAGCGTTGTTTTTTGCCTCGTTTTTTTTTTTTTTTCTTACGGTGTTTACTGAAGGGGTTAACTAGTGGGACAGTTTTATAGGTTGGGTCGTTACGGACGCGGCGATACTAAATATGTGTACTTTTATTGTTTTGTTTTTTTATTTAGATAAAGAAATGTATTTATGGGAATAATATATATTTTTTTTTGTTATTTATTTAGGAATTTTTTTTTTTTTTTTTTTACACATGTGGAAAATTTTTTTTTTTACTTTTTTACTTTGTCCCAGGGGGGGACATCACAGATCATTGATCTGGCAGTGTGCACAGCACTGTGCAGGGCTGCAGGCTTACCAAGCGTCTGCTCTGAGCAGACACTCGGTAAGCCACCTCCTTCCCTGCAGGACCCGGATGCCGTGGCCATCTTGGATCCGGGACCTGCAGCCAGGAAGGAGGTAGGAGACCCTCGCAGCAACGCGATCACATCGCGTTGCTCCGGGGGTCTCAGGGAAGCCCGCAGGGAGCCCCCTCCCTGCGCGATGCTTCCCTATACTGCCGGTACACTGCGATCATGTTTGATCGCGGTGTGCCGGGGGTTAATGTGCCGGGGGCGGTCCGTGACCGCTCCTGGCACATAGTGCCGGATGTCAGCTGCGATATGCAGCTGACACCCGGCCGCGATCGGCCGCGCTCCCCCCGTGAGCGCGGCCGATCGCGTATGACATACTATCCCGTCGGCGGTCATACGGGCCCACCCCACCTCGACGGGATAGTACGTCAAATGTCGGGAAGGGGTTAAGAGTGATCAAACTATGAAATGTCCTACCACAAGAGGCATTGTCAACTTTTGGCTACTCTATGTAATATTGTATGTGATTTTGGACTCTCTCAACCTTAACAGTGCCTATTGAAAAGACTTGTGGTATTTCAAGAGAAAAATTGCCTAATATTACACCTCCATTGAACGTATTCTTACAATGCTCCTGCTTCTAAAAAGTGAATGCAATGACACAAAGTTAAAGGGGTTCCTACAAGCAAAGTACAGTTTAATGAATAGATCTTGAGATAATAATAAGTTCCACAATTGGATTTGTTAAAAAATGATCCTGTGCTGAGATATAATAACTGTCCCCCTGCTGTGTACTGTTTAACCCCTTTACGACATCAGGCAAAAAAGTACGCCGATGTCAGACTCCCCATGCTTGGTGTGGGCTCTGGCGCTAAGCCCTCACCTTTCCGGGCACATGACAGCTGATCTATAAAGCTGACATGTGCCCGCAACAGCCACGGATGGAATCACGATCCACCTACGGATGTTAACTAGTTAAATGCCTCTGTCAATTTCTGACAGGGGCATTTAACTCGCACTTACCGGAAGGGCATAGTAAATCAGCCCATTGGTGACCTCGTCACCTGATCACATGATGGGTCAGCAGGACAACCAGAGGTCTAAAGCAGACTTCTATTGCTGTCATTACCGGATTGTTATGAGTTCGGCGCTCATGTGGGGAGGAGTTGATTGGAGCAGACGTGAACAGTGGAGCTCCTGAGAGAGAGAAGTGGTCCTAGGGGCTAGGGAAGCAAGGAATCCACCAGTGGCACCCGAATCCACACCGACCGCAGTCGGATGGAAGGACCAGGTCGCAGTGGGGGACCGGCTCCAGACTAGTGGAGGAACTGCAAGACTCAGCTAGCAAACTGGAGGCTGTGGTATCTTTATGTGTCACAGCCAAATCCACAGACATTTGCTGAAAAGGCAGACATATAGGGTCGTGGGGACCAGGAGAGCATCACCCAACAGGATCGAGGCTGCTGGCTTGGGACACTGTTTTGAGGAGCATGACAGGAGGGTGAAGCCAATGCAGAGAGATGGCCTGGGAAGGTACACAAGAAAAAGTAGTCTCAGAAAAGTGCACCCAAATTTCATGAGAGCTGGCTGGACCACAGACCCGGAGGACACAGCACCCGGCTGGAGACTGTAACCATCCGACTGTGAGTCGAGTGAGAAAACTTCACTCTGCTGTGTCCTCAGAATTATTACTGCATCACTTTCCCTGCACTACAACAGTCCATCATTGACTTTAACACTTTAAATGCCCAGGAGCCTAGCTCTACCCGTGGAGAGCAGTAACATCTCTTCTGCGTCACCAACTGCCCCAGTGGACCTGAACCACATCGTTGGCCATTTTCTTATTGCCAAACAGCAGGGGTGGCATCACAAACTAATCCCCTATAAACTTTATCCCCTTTTTCCACATTATTTTATTGGACGCCGAGGGCCACGTACAGGGTCACTGCTGACTTGACAAGCTTCAAAGACCTACCATACCCAGTTCCGAGTACCCCATGGCCCTAGCGGCTGCTCTCTTTATATATATATATATATATATATATATATATATATATATATATTGTAGTGTAGTGACCCCTGTGGCAGCTAGGAGGCGCTGTGTGTGCTCCTTGGGATATGCATGGAGGCATATCTGTTATGATAATGGTGGTAAAACAGTGACTGGCAGTGTTGTGAATGGCCGATATGTGTCGCAGAGGGAGTCTGCATGGTAAGTCTGATGCAATGTTGTTGTTCTGGGACCTGTAGTCCCTCAAGAGTGTGTATATCTATGGTGTAGTTGTAAGGGAGACTTATTAGGCTAGTTGTGTGAGATGGGTGGGACAAACTAGCCACACTTCCTTACTCCCACCTGGGGGAGTGGTTAGTTCCATATAATGTGACTGAGGGATGGTCACATGGGCTCTGAGTGTGGATCTGAATGGTCTGTGCTGGAAGGTCCTAAAGACAGCCCCATGTGTTGGGAGTGTTGGCTCTCTGAAGAGCACATGGCAGGGGCTCTGGACCTCTCACAGACCAGGCTGTGGAAGGATGGAGATCCGTGTTGTACTGACTGGAGTCAGAGTGAGAATGTCGGAAGGATGCCTCTGGTGAAGAGAGGTATCCGAGAACCTGTGCAGCAATGGCAGGTAACGAATGGAAATTCGTGTTGTACTGACCGGGGTCAGAGAAAAGGAAAGACTGAGTGTGAACGTCTGAAGGATGCCTCTGGTGGAGAGAGGTTTCCGAGAACCTGTGCCGCACCAACAGGTAACGAATGGAGATTCGTGTTGTACTGACCGGGGTCAGAGTAAAAGAAAGAGAGAGACATTGTGTCTGGGGCACCTCTGAGGCCATGGGGTTTCCAGGAACCCGTGAAGGTTGCCAACGGGTAATGGTAACGAATGGAGATTCGTGTTGTACTGACTGGGGTCAGAGTAAAGGAAAAAGAAAGACTGAGTGTGGATGTCTGAAGGATGCCTCTGTGGAGGAGAGGTATCCGAGAACCTGTGCGACACCAACAGGTAACGGATGGAGATCCGTGTGATATGCTAACCGGGGTTAGAAGAGAGAGACATTGTGTATGGGGCACCTCTGAGGCCAAGAGGTGTCCAGGAACCCGTGAAGGTTGCCAACGGGTAACGGTCTAAAAAAGTGTGTAATGCTGACCGGGGTCAGAGACGAACTGTGGTAAAGTTGAATATGTCCAGATACTGTTCAAGCTGTTACTAAGTTCCTGTGGATGTGGTTTATGTTGTGTAAAATAAACCAAAAAGACTGTGTTTTTGACAGAAAACCGTGGCCGAGTGGTTTAATCCCATGCCAAGCGAGTGTCCCCCAAGACACGTAGTAGGCGCTATGCTACTATATATATATATATATATATATATATATACAGTAATACAGTATATATATATATACTGTATATATATATATATATATATATATATATATATATATATATATATATATATATATGCACATGTATAGTACATGTGAAAATAAGAAATTTTGTAACATACAGTACAGACCAAAAGTTTGGACACACCTTCTCATTTAAAGATTTTTCTGTATTTTCATGACTATGAAAATTGTACATTCACACAGAAGGCATCAAAACAATGAATTAACACATGTGGAATCAAATACTTAACAAAAAAGAGTGAAAGAACTGAAAATATGTCTTATATTCTATGATATTCAAAGTAGCCACCTTTTGCTTTGATGACTGCTTTGCACACGCTTGGCATTCTCTTGATGAGCTTCAAGAGGTAGTCACCGGAAATAGTCTTCCAACAATCTTGAAGGAGTTCCCAGAGATCCTTAGCACTTGTTGTTCCTTTTGCCTTCACTCTGCAGTCCAGCTCACCCCAAACCATCTCGATTGGGTTCAGGTCTGGTGACTGTGGAGGCCAGGTCATATGGCATAGCACCCCATCACTCTCCTTCTTGGTCAAATAGCCCTTACACAGTCTGGAAGTGTGTTTGGGGTCATTGTCCTGTTGAAAAATAAATGATGATCCAACTAAACGCAAACCAGATGGAATAGCATGCCGCTTCAAGATGCTATGGAAGCCAGGCTTGTTCAGTATGCCTTCAATTTTGAATAAATCCCCAACAGTGTCACCAGCAAAGCACCCCCACACCATCACACCTCCTCCTTCATGCTTCACGGTGGGAACAAGGCATGTAGAGTCCATCTGTTCACCTTTTCTGCGTCGCACAAAGACACGGTGGTCGGAAACAAAGATCTCAAATTTGGACTCATCAGACCAAAGCACAGATTTCCACTGGTCTCATGTCCATTCCTTGTGTTCTTTAGCCCAAACAAGTCTCTTCTGCTTGTTGCCTGTCCTTAGCAGTGGTTTCCTAGCAGCTATTTTACCATGAAGGCCTGCTGCACAAAGTCTCCGCTTAACAGTTGTTGTAGAGATGTGTCTGCTGCTAGAACTCTGTGGCATTTACCTGGGCTCTAATCTGAGCTGCTGTTCACCTGCGATTTCTGAGGCTGGTGACTTGGATAAACTTATCCTCAGAAGCAGAGATGACTCTTGGTCTTCCTTTCCTGGGGCGGTCCTCATGTGAGCCAGTTTCTTTGTAGCGCTTGATGGTTTTTGCAACTGCACTTGGAGACACTTTCAAAGTTTTCCCAATATTTCGGACTGACTGACCTTCACTTCTTAAAGCAATGATGGCCACTCATTTTTCTTTACTTAGCTGCTTTTTTCTTGCCATAATACAAATTCTAACAGTCTATTCAGTAGGACTATCAGCTGTGTATCCACCAGACTTCTGCTCAACACAACTGATGGTCCCAACCTCATTTATAAGGCAAGAAATCCCACTTATTAAACCTGAAAGGGCACACCTTTGAAGTGAAAACCATTTCCGGTGACTACCTCTTGAAGCTCATCAAGAGAATGCCAAGAGTGTGCAAAGCAGTCATCAAAGCAAAAGGTGGCTACTTTGAAGAACCTAGAATATACTGTAAGACATATTTTCAGTTGTTTCGCACTTTTTTGTTAAGTATATAATTCCACATGTGTTAATTCATAGTTTTGATGCCTTCAGTGTGAATTTACAATTTTTATAGTCTTGAAAATACAGAAAAATCTTAAAATGAGGTGTGTCCAAACTTTTGGTCTGTACTGTACCTTACTACCATTCTTTCTCCTTTTGTCAGGGATTGCAGACTCCTAATAAAATTTCGATGACAATTGGTGCTGGTAAAGTTCTGTGAACTGTAACTGCCATTTCAGAAGAACTACCAACAGTCTATGTCTGCTTCCTCCTCCTTCCCCTGTTAAAGAATTTTAACCCCTTACCGACATCGGGCGTAATAGTATGCCAATGTCAGTATCCCGCCCTTTGATGTGGGCTCCAGCGGTGAGCCCAAATTTTTCCCTGTTTTGAACAGCTGACATGTGCGCGCAATAGCCATGGGTGGATTGCTATTAACTAGTTAAATGTCAAATTCTGACAGCAGCATTTAAATGGCGCTTCCAGCAATCGCGCCGGAAATAGGCACACCGCTAACATGCGTCACGTGACTGTGGGTCCCCGGTGTGTCAGCATGAGAACCTGAGGTCTCCTTGAGACCTCTATGGTTGTCAGTGCCGGATTGCTGTGAGCGCCACCCAGTGGTCAGCGCTCATAGCAAGTCAGTAATTCTACTACATAGAGGCTATCTGAACAATGCCTCTATGTAGCAGAGCCGATCAGGCTATGGCAGCTTCTAGCTCCCTATGGAGACTATTAAAGCATGGCAAAAGTAAAACAAAATGTTTTTAAAAAATCTAAAAAAATCTAAAAAAAATGAAAGTTCAAATCACCCCCCTTTCGCCCCATTCAAAATAAAACAATAAAAATAAAATCAAACCTACATATATTTCATGTCACCACGTTCAGAATCGCCTGATCTATCAATAAAAATGAATTAACCTGAATGCTAATTGGCGTAGCGAGAAAAAAGTCAAAACGCCAAAATTACTTTTTTTGGTCGCCGCAACATTACAGTAAAATGCAATAAAGGGTGATCAAAAGATCATATCTGCACCAAATTGGTATCATTAAAAATGTCAGCTTGGCACTCAAAAAATAAGCTCTCACCTAACTCGAGATCATGAAAAATGGAGACACAAAGGGTATCGGAAAATGGCACAATTTTTTTTTCTTTACAAAGTTTGGATTTTTTTTTACCACTTAGATAAAAAAGAGCCTAGACATTTTTGGTGTCTATGAACTCGTAATGACCTGGAAAATCATAATGGCAGGTCAGTTTTAGCATTTAGTGAACCTTTTAATAAAGCCAAACAAAAAACAAGTGTGGGATTGCACTTTTTTGCAATTTCACCGCACTTGGAATTTTTTTCCTGTTTTCTAGTGCACAACATGGTAAAAACAATGGTGTTGCTCAAAAGTAAAACTTGTCCTGCAAAAAACAAGCCCTCACATGGCCATATTGACAGAAAAATAAAAATGCTATGGCTCTGTGAAGAAGGGGAGCGAAAAAGGAAAACGTAAAGTCGAAAAAAGCTCCGGGGGTTAAGGGGTTAATAGCTTCAACTGTGATGTGATACCTCAGTAATGTGAACATTTGTCTTCACTGAATACACAGTTTACCCATAAATACAGAGTGAAAGATCAGTCCAGGAGGAGAAATAAGCAAATCTCTCTGGCAAGATATATTACAAAGTTGTTTATTTTCATGTGTGCTATTGACTTATGAATAGTGTTGAGCATTCCGATACCGCAAGTATCGGGTATCGGCCGATATTTGCTGTATCGGAATTCCGATACCGAGTTCCGATATTTTTGTGAAATCGGAATTGGAAGTTCCCAGTGTGTGGTTCCCAGGGTCTGGAGGAGAGGAGACTCTCCTTCAGGCCCTGGGATCCATATTCATGTAAAAAATAAAGAATAAAAATAAAAAATATGGGTATACTCACCCCTCCGGCGGACCTTGGACCTTAGCGATGTAACCGGCAGCCTCCGTTCCTAAGAATGCAGTGAGTGTAGGACCTGCGATGACGTTGCGGCTTGTGATTGGTCGCGTGAGTGGTCACATGAGCGGTCACGTGACCAATCACAAGCCGCGACGTCATCGAAGGTCCTTCACTCTGCATTCTTAGGAACGAAGGCTGCCGGTTACATCGCTAAGGCCCAGCATCCGCCGGAGGGGTGAGTATATCCATATTTTTTATTTTTATTCTTTATTTTTTACATGAATATGGATCCCAGGGCCTGAAGGAGAGTTTCCTCTCCTTCAGACCCTGGGAACCATCCAGGATACCTTCCGATATTTGTGTCCCATTAACTTGTATTGGTATCGGGTATCGGTATTGGCGAGATCCGATATTTTGCCGGTATCGGCCGATCCAATCCGATACCGATACTTTAGAATATCGGAAGGTATCGCTCAACACTACTTATGAAGTAAAAATTTAAAATATGGTTACTTTCTAAGCAATGAATCAATATGTTTTAGTAAGTTCCCCATTCATAATTAAATACAAAGCTGTTAACGACATAAGATGTTCTGCAGCAGTCAAGTGTATTTTTACATATTTTTCACCATGTTTGAATTGTTTTATTTCCTCTAAAGATCAATAAATGTGCAGTATAAAGAAGTTGCACAGCCTAAAATAGAGATAGGTAATGAGTAGATATTTCCTGGCTTACTCAGCTAAATTACATCTTAGAACAATGTCAATCCGTCCGGCCTCCAGGCAGCCCACATACCATGCAGCAACAGACGACTAGAAAGTACATTTGTAGTACTGGGCTATTAATAGAGCTGAGACAGAATAGTTAGGTCAAAACACTTTGTATGAGTGGTACATTAAAGTAAATGAGTGGAGTTTGCACAGCTGTATCATAATGAATCTGTCCTTCTCATGAACCATTAACTAGAGGAATAAGCACAAGCGTATGCATATGATATACAAAAAATATATGTCTGGCAGAACAAAGTCTTCTTGGAACTTAGAAAGAAGAATGAATTGAGCAGGCTAGGCTGGCTGTGCCCTAATTTTAGCAAGAAAGCGACTCTTGGTTTTGAACATTCTTTCATTTATTGTTGTGTTCTCTTTAGTAGATTACTATTCATTATGCTGATAAAAATGCGGCTGCTGAAAGTTTAGAATTTTTCATATTTCATTGCTTTTTTTCTGCTCTTTTTCTTGCATAATTATGCAACATTTAGGTGTTTGCTGGACAATGAAAGAAAATGAAGTTTTGCATGTAAAAATTTGACAGACTGCTCAATAATTTGCTCTAGTTTTGTGATAGAAATAGATAATAGCATTTAGGCGTATTTCAGTATTACTGAGTGAAGCAATTTATCCTCTCATGTGATTGTAGCAGCCGATCAGTGCTGCATAAGATCTCTCATGCGATTATAGCAGCCGATCACTGCTGCATATGGTAATAGCATGGATGGAGCACCTAGTGCTGGTATAGGTGGATTATAATAAGGGCAATCTGGGCTAATGCCCAGGGCTCCCAAGAGGCCCATAGCCAGATTGCCCTAATTATGTTCACCATCATCAGAGACCCTTATCACAGGCAAGGAGCCTTCCTGAGGCTCTACTGCCACCAATAGAGAATGACACTGCCAGCACAGCTACAGAACATCTCCTGTCACCTTCTCTGTGACTCTGCCGATGACGGTCACAAGTTGAACTGGGGCTAAAGGAGATCATATGGAGAGGTAAGTGTTATTTCCTTTTTTTTTCAATAAAGTGAATGAAATGTGGGTCGAAGAGAGGATATTATAAAATAATAAATTGAGGGTGGAAGAGAGAAAGAGAGAAAATTGTATTATAATGATTTAAAAATGAGATAGGGGGTTATATTATTATGAACTGAGGGTTGGAGATAGGAAATTATATTATAATGAATTTAGGATGGAGGGTAGGAGACAGAACACTATATTATAACGAATTGAGGTGGGAGAGAGGACAATAAATAATGAATTGGCGGGAGGTGGGAATCTAAATATAATAAATTGGTGTATGTGATGATTTGGGATGGGACATGTGATTACAATGAATTGGGGGAGTGAGAGGTGCACAGTATTGGGGCACTGAGGACTCTGAAGATGAGTGGCTGGTAATGCATTGGGGACAAAGTATAGTGACTAATTAATTTATAAAATTAATGCGTGGGGAAAAGTGGCTAATTATTCATAACAGTGGGACAGAGGTGAATGTAACATTTATGTCTGGAATGATGTGTTGCATATTAGGTAGCATTTCCTTTTGTTCTGTGTAGCAGCATCCCATATTATATGGCATCCTCTCATTTATATATAACATTGTTTCTTATTACATAGTATCCTTTAATATGTATAGCGCTATTTCATGTACAGTGCTATACACAAGGGAGGCAAAATTTGGCTACGCACACCGCTTTCGCTGTCTTTTTGCATCTCCAGATGTGCACCAGAGCACCTGTGTGTTAAATACGTGACCTATCACATGATGCCTCAAAGAAATCATGTGACATGTCACATCAGTCTCTGGGGGTCCCTGTCACAAATGTGTCACGTAATTCCAGGAGATCGGGGTTAAAAGATCACTTCATATTGTTAAGCAAAGATCTTCCATTTAGCCTGTTTGTGTCCGATATTAATTGGATTTGGTTTCCTTTGGTGCTGAACAGGATAATGACACTTTCTATACTGGTCAGAAACTGCAGCTTCATTTGAGCTGCTTCTGATCTGTTCATTGCCTCTCCCTTTAAAATCTGGTCAGACATTCACTGCATTGCAGTGAAAGCTATGCTTCCAAGCTCCTTGGACACGCTGCACTGAATGGGAGATTGTTGATGCTTCTGGAGATTGTTGTGTGCTGTTTTTGGATGAATGCTTTCTTCATTGACCTATTCCCATTTGGTTGATACATTCCTATCTTTAACCTACAGTATGTACCTATCTACCTTTTGTGAGTGTTTGTATGTTTGTTGCTGTCATGCTGCTGCAATGCAGGTAGGTGCAACCTCCACTAGGTGGCAATAGAGTGGAGGGAGGGCTGCACCTAGACCAAGCAGACCTGATGTGCAGCAACGAGGCTACCAGAAGGTGGCAGCAGGAAAGTTAAAACAAGCCAAGCCGATATAGTCAGTAGCGCAGTACCAAAGGAATAGACAAAACACAGAGTCAGAGACAAGCCAAAAGGTCTGTAACAGTCAGGAGCGGATAAGCCAAAAACAGAAGGCAGAAGCAGTTCAGGATACAAGCCAAGCCAAAACCAGGGAGTAAACACGTAAAAGGGAAACAATGAGTCAAGATGGGGATTGGGGAAAACAGAGGCATGGGTTCAGGCAGCTAAGGCAAAAGGACAAGTCAGTGTATACGAGTCAGCTGCATATGTTGCAGGCAGAACTATGACTGACACCGCCTGCAGGATACAACAGAGATAAATAGCAAAACCTGAAACCAGACTGAGGCTGAGAAAAGTTAACCCTTGACATGATCAGATCGGGGGAAGGGAAGACAAGACTCAAAACCCGGTCTGGATCATGACAGTTGCATTCTGTTTTTCCTATTTTGTCTTTGCTTTGTGTACTTTAGATTTCTGTCACATACCTCATGGAGTGGGGGATGGGACAGATCAGGGTTTAACAGGCTCATAGTAAGGCCGGAAACTTGGGCCTTTCTACTGTCAAGAGTACATCCGGACAGTGATAGTTAAGGTCACAGTCCCAGGAACAGTTTGAGGCCCTCCTTCCTTATTGAAGACAGTCACAGCATGACAGTGACCTTTAAACTGGCCTTGATTACCAGATATCACTTAAAAATTATGTCATTGTGTATAATTGGTTAGCAGGAAAGGACCACTAACTAAATTACATTCATGCAGGTAGCTAAATGAAAACCATGGGAAAAGCTCCCAATGAAAATTAAAAATTTTACAAATTTTTCCATTTACCAAAAAAAGCTCAGGGAGAGTTGTTATTGGCTTCCATCTTGCTTGCACTTGTGTGCATAACAAAAACAATAAAAACAGTAAGGAAAATTATTCAAAAGGGTGCCAAAACCTGAATGAAAAAAATAAAAATTTACTTTTTATTATTTTTATGTATTAACCCCTTCATGACCGTGGGATTTTTCGTTTTTCCGTGTTCGTTTTTCACTCCCCTCCTTCCCAGAGCCATAGCTTTTTTACTTTTCCGTCAATTTGGCCATGTGAGGGCTTATTTTTTGCGGGACGAGTTGTATTTTTGAACGACATCATTGGTTTTACCAAAAAAAAGACAAAGTGTATGCAGACAAAATTGGGATCACCACACTGAATCCATGTTCAAACAAATAACATCTTTATTTAGGAAAACATCACACAAAGACATAAAAACATGCTTAAAAACACCCCCTAAAAAATGTGACCTGGGGTAACGGGTCCATACAAGTAGTAAATGAATGTTATAACATAACACATAGCCTTAAACAACCAATATATAGATCATAAAAACCATAGTGACCAGCATGTGGGCGTTATATGGTGCTATATAATATAATACCACAAACCAAATGTTACACCCTCAATGTTCTGTGCCCCACAGCAAGAAATCCAAAAATAGGGTGGCACATAATGCACCTAAAGGCATACTGAACACAGCATGGATAACCAAACCCTAAAGTTCAGGTCCCCTGTATGCTCTATCAACTCACCCTGCCTAGCACCCGGGTGGTAAAAGGGCTCCTAGCAGCGCTAGGAAGACACTGCGGGCGTCGATACGCGTGGGTCACAACTATGACATAGCCTGTTATAAATCTACATAACCAGCGCTGCTAGGAGCCCTTTTACCACCCGGGTGCTAGGCAGTATCTACATTCATACATAGTATCTTTAATCATACATAGTATCTTTAATGATGGTGCAGATACGTTCTTTTGATCGCCCGTTATTGCATTTTAATGCAATGATGTGGTGACCAAAAAAATGTAATTCTGGCGTTTCGATTTTTTTCTCGTTACGCCGTTTAGCAATCAGGTTAATGTTTTTTTATTGATAGATCGGGCGATTCTGAATGTGGCCATACCAAATATGTGTAGATTTGATTTTTTTTTATTGATTTATTTTGATTGGGGCGAAAGGGGGGTGATTTAAACTTTTATATTTTTTTTATTTTTTTCACATTTTTTTTAACTTTTTTTTTTAACTTTTGCCATGCTTCTATAGCCTCCATAGGAGGCTAGAAGCAGGCACAACTCGATCGCCTCTGCTACATAGCAGCGATCTGCTGTTCGCTGCTATGTAGTAGAAAATCAGGTGTGCTGTGAGCGCCGACCACAGGGTTTCTTCAGCACGCAATTTTCTGATCTGTGCACACAGTGGGGCAGAGGTGATGGTCGGCAGCCCAGAAGAAGAAGCAGAGAATTCAGTGAGCAAGGCCGCAGTAGGAGCACACAGTCCAGCGGACACAGCAGCAGGCTGGGGCTGGTCCTCAACAGGCACCACAAGGTTGGGACTAAGCAGTGCTTCTGCGGTGGTGAGCGGAGCGAAGGTCCATACTCTATCCTGGTCAATACCAGGTGAGGAAGTCTCTCTGGGCTGAGGGTAGGAAGCGTTGGCAGTCTGGCTAGATGGGGGCATAGGCACAGCTAGCGGACGTGGGTCCGTGAAGAGGGAGTTAACAGTCCTACTGCTCACAAGCTCGGTCCCTGCGAAGTGTCCTGTCTTCCCGATCAAACTGCTATTTAAGTCTGACCTGCCCCATCAGTCAGGTGCCCTGTACTGCTCTGGTCAGCAATCTCTTCCACCTGCAACACTGGTGACAGCCCCGACGGTTCAGACCCAGATACGCAGTAGAGACCATCAACTTGGTTCTCCTCCCTACACATTTTTTACTTCTTATTTCATTGTCATTTTGTACGTGCATTCTTTCATAGTCCCGTTAGCGAAGCTTATAGAAAAAATGCCATACCTTGATCACAGCAGAAGCTGACACTTATCATTAGAACAAAGATTGATTTAGCTTGTGAATACGTTGTTTCTCTCCTTATTTTTGCAATCAGGTGAATTTTTAAAATCCCATGAAACCTCTAGGTTGATGCTCTTACTATTAGTGTTGAGCATTCCGATACTGCAAGTATTGGGTATCAGACGATATTTGCTGTATCGGAATTCCGATACCGAGTTCCGATATTTTTGCGATATCGGAAATTGGAATCGGAAGTGTTCCCAGTCATCTTCGGCGTGTGCGGTGCGTATGGTTCCCAGGGTCTGAAGGAGAGGAAACTCTCCTTCAGGCAGTGGGATCCATATTCTAGTGTTGAACATTCCGATACTGCAAGTATCGGGTATCGGCCGATATTTGCTGTATCGGAATTCCGATACCGAGTTCCGATATTTTTGCAATATCGGAAATCGGAATCGGAAGTGTGCGGTGCGTATGGTTCCCAGGGTCTGGAGGAGAGGAGACTCTCCTTCAGGCCCTGGGATCCATATTCATGTAAAAAATAAATAATAAAAATAAAAAATATTGATATACTCACCCCCTCCGGCGGACCCTGGACCTTAGCGATGTAACCGGCAGCCTCCGTTCCTAAGAATGAGTGAGTGTAGGGCCTGCGATGACGTCGCGGCTTGTGATTGGTCACGTGAATGGCCACATGAGTGGTCACGCGACCAATAACAAGCCGCAACATCATCGAAGGTCCTTCACTCTGCATTCTTAGGGAACAGAGGCAGACGCTTGGACCGGTGAGAGCCGGGGCCGTCAGAGGGGTGAGTATATCAATATTTTTTATTTGTATTCTTTATTTTATACATGAATACGGATAGCAGGGCCTGAAGGAGAGTTTCCTCTCCTTCAGACCCTGGGAACCATTCCGATATTTTGTGTCCCATTGATATGCATTGGTATCGGGTATCGGTATCGGCGATATCCGATACTTTTTGGGTATCGGCCGATCCAATCTGATACCGATACCTTTGCATATCGGAAGGTATCGCTCAACACTACCATATTCATGTAAAAAATAAAGAATAAAAATAAAAAATATGGATATACTCACCCCTCCGGCGGACCCTGGACCTAGCGGTGTTAACCGGCAGCCTCCGTTCCTAAGAATGCAGTGAGTGTAGGACCTGCGATGACATCGTGGCTTGTGATTGGTCGCGTGAGCGGTCACATGAGCGGTCTTTATTTTTACATGGATATGGATCCCAGGGCCTGAAGGAGAGTTTCCTCTCCTTCGGACCCTGGGAACCATCCAGGATAGCTTCCGATACTTGTGTCCCATTGATATGCATTGGTATCGGGTATCGGTATCGGCGATATCCAATATTTTTTGGATATCGGCCGATCCCATCCGATACCGATACCTTTGAGTATCGGAAGGTATCGCTCAACACTACTTACTATTCATTGTGGATTTTATGCGTGGATTTCTGAACTGAGATTCATTCCATTTCTGCATCTCAAATCTTGCATAAATTTTTCATTCACATACATGAAAAAAACAATACCAAATATGATGCTCAAACTGTAGATTAGGACCCCACTGAAACAAAAGGATACAATACTTATTAAAAAAGCACGGTTCTGCAACAGAAACTGAAATGCTGCATATTTTTAATAAAATATAGAACATATGCAAATTTCTGTGCAGATTCAGCATGCAAAAAACACAGAAAATCTGTGCAAAAAACAGCCCTATATAAGCATAATGTACAACCAGTCTAACGTTTCTGATCATTTTTACCAGCACCAACACATTTCTGATTTATACTTCTTAATATTGTAAGCATGGGTTAATGGTGAGAAAGATATTTAAAGATGAAAACATTTCTGCCCTTCTACTTTTTAAAGGGGCAAAATATATTTTGCACACAGGAGCTGCTGCAAATAAGAATAAAGTTATTAACAGATGAGCAACAATATTTCTAAAATATCAATGCTTGAAGCACTCCAGGGATAGTGTCGTAGAGCATCCAGTGAGGCCACTAGAGTAGCATGCCATAGGAAGCCTTTTATCTAGCCCTCATTTAATTAACATCATCTGTAATACGTTGATAATATCCTTTCAGAGCGTTCTATCAAGGATTGCTAAATGACTTGAACTTAGGACCTAGAAATAAGTGCTCTTTTACATTGTCTTGATCAAGATCACTTAATGAATAAGTAATCAAATATTCATTTAACAATGGGATGTCATATGCCTGTCTTTTCTCGGCTTCCTTGAAATGTAAGATTTATGCAGAAATCCAAATAATGTCTTGTTCCAAAAGTTCTAACGAATTAGTCTATACATTTTTCTGTTCACTGTCGTCACAAAGGCCAGGTTCAGAGAGGTGTATATGGACCGCAGTGCCAAAAATGACATCAGCTCTCCCAAACTGGGTTCACAGCCTCATTTTACCTATAAGGTTGTAACTTTAGATTAGAAGGCCCGCAGGCTTTCTGACCTTTGTGGTCGTTATACAGAGAGTGAGAATAAGACTAAGAGAAAAATAATTAACTGATTTGGTTTAAATGGAAATATTCTTATGGTAAAGGAAAGCTATCAAGAGAAAATTATCTACAATGGGATATACGAGTTCACAGTTGCTGTAAAAGTTACTGTTTTTGTGAACAGTTAAGCTAGTTGAAGATGATATCTAAAATGCCTAAAGTTAAAGATGACACATTTCCTTTGTATTTTAGGTAACAGCAAAAAAATGTGTTTTCCTCTTTCGAATTTTAAGAATTGCAAAGATGAAAATGATCTAATGCAAAAGTTTGGGCACCCTGCATAGTTAGTACCTAGTAGCACCCATTTTTGAAAGTATCACAGATAGTAAATGCTGTTTGTAGCCTGACAAGATTCTTTCAAATCTTGTTTGAGAGATTTTAATCCATTTAACTTTGGAAAATTCTTTAATTTCTGTGAGATTCCTGGGTCGTCTTGCATGCACTGTTAATTTGAGGTCTAGCCACAGAATTTCAATGATGTTCTAATCAGGGGACTGTGAGAATCATTGTAAAATCTTCAGCTTGCGCCTTTTGAGGTAGTGTATTGTCTATTTTAACTTAGGATCATTATACATAAATAGAAGCCATCCTCTTTCCAACTTCAGTTTTTTCAGAATTTGTTGAAATTTCATTGAATCCATTCTCTCTCCCATGAAATCTACCTCGTAGCATTGGCTGCAACACAACCTCAAAGCATGATTGATGCACCTCCATCCCTAATGGTTGGCGAGATGTTCTTTTCCTGAGATTCTGTGCCATTATTTCTCCACACATACCTTTGATCATTGTGTCCAAAGAGGTCTATTTTAACCTAGATTCACAAGACTTATTTTCAAAATGCATCAGGCTTGTTTAGATGTTCTTTTGCATACTTCTGATGCTGCTTGTTATGGTGAGGATGCAGGAGAGGTTTTCTTCTGATGACTCTTAAGTGAAGGCCATATTTGTGCAAGTGCCTCTGAACGGTAGAACAATGTACCATGACTCTAGTGTCTGCTAAATCTTTCTGAAGCTCTTTTGCAGTCAATCAGGGGTTCTGATTTGCCTCTCTAGCAGCTCTCAGTGAAACTTTGCTTCATCTTCCAGACCTTATTCTGACCTCAACTGTTCCTATTAACTGCCATTTCTTAACTACATTTTGAACAGAGGATAATGCAAATTGAAAATTCTTTGCTATCTTCTTATAGCCTTCTCCTGCTTTGTGGACCTGCACCATTTTAATTTTTAAAGTCATAGGCAGCTGCTTAGAAGAACCCATGGCTACTGTTTTACAGCACAAGGTTAGATAAGGCTGGGTTTTTTTAAAGCTGGGAAATTTGCATTAGCTGGCCTTTCCTAATGATGATAGTGAAGAAGAAATAAACATAACAGGCTAATTAAGGTCCGAAACCATGGTCAAAGTTATCTGTGCACACAAATGTCCAAGGGTGCCCAAACATTTATATTGGCCCATTTTCCTTTTTATAATTTTTAAAATGAAAAAAATAATATATATATATTCTTTTTTTTCCTAAAATGCATCTTAAATAGGCCTTTAAGAGATTATTTAATCTTCAACTTATTTCACAATAACAGTAATTTTGACCAGGTGTTCTGAAACCTTTACATTGCACTGTCTTGTGTGTTAAATGTATTTTTTGGGGAGGGCACTGTTTTTTTGGCCACCACCAGGCTCAGGATGTCTCAGCGCATATGGTTTGCAAGATCGTGCTGCTAGTAGTTCACATCATGATCTTAAAACACATATACACAGACATTCCAAGCTTAGCCACAGCAGGATGACCTGTTCAAGAATGTACATACAGGGGTTGGAACAAATAATGGAAACACCTACCAACATTTTGGCATCATAATCTTCGAACATGTTATAAACATGCAAAACGTGACATATTGTAATGTTTTGTAGTTGATTATTTGTGTTATGTGATATGTGTATGTAAATTAACTGTTTTGCAGAATTGTAATAACATTGATGAGAACCTGATACCAATGTCAGACCTCTCGGATTTTCAATGAGGCCAAATTGTTGGTGCTCGTATGGCAGGCGCTAGTGTAACAGAAAGTGCCTGAATGCTTGGCCTGTCAAGTGGGTGGTACTGTCTCCACAGTAATGACTGTGTTTGAAGGAGAAGAAAAAAGGTCCACAGCAAAGCACAGGTCTGGTCGAAAGTCCAAGTTGACTGAGAGAGACCGTCGGACTCTAAAGCAAATTGTGAGAGAGGATCGCAAGACCACGGCTCCAAAAATCACTGCTGAGCTCAATGAACACCTACAGAACCCAGTTTCCACGAAAACTGTTTGTCGGGAGCTGCCCAAATCTGGATTCCACTGAAGAGCTGCAATTAGAAAACCGCTGCTCTCAATGACAAATGTTTCCAAGCATTTACAGTTGTGTAGAAACCTCCAGAATTGGTCCCTCGAGCAGTGGAAACATGTGATATTCTCAGACGAATCATCGTTTACCCTATTTACGACCTCCGACCGAGTGTAGGTGTGGAGACAGCCGAAAGAAGCATTCCATCCAGACTGCCTTCTCCCAACCATAAAACATGGCGGAAGTTCTGTGATGATCTGGGTGCTATTTCGTGGAGAACCGCAGAGCAAATGATATCACTTCATTGAAGAATTAACAGCCGAGATTATTTAGGCATTTTGGGTGACCAAGTGCATCCAATGGTTCAAGCACTGTTCCCGGACGGGAACACCATCTTTCAGGATGATAATGCACCAATTCATACAGCAATAATCATTAAAGAATGGCATGAGGAACATTCTAATGAAGTTGAGCATCTCATCTGGCCCCCAAAATCCCCAGAACTCAACATTAGAAATTCAAGTTAGACGTCGATTTCCGCAGCCATTATCGCTCAAAGTACTGGAGGGTGTTTAAACTTCCAAAATTTCTTTGGAAACAATTCACACCTTGTATGAATCCATACCTCGGAAAATTGAGGCTGTAATCGCCCCAAAAGGTGGACCTACTCCATATTAAACTAACTTTTGTTGATGTTTCCAGGTGTTTCCGTTATTTGGTCCATCCCCTGTAGTAGGGTTGTGGTTCATGTCTTCACTTCATGAAGTTGCGACTTTATGACATGGACGGACTGACACATTTTCTGCATCCAATATACTGACTCACATTGTAATAAATGCTGCAACACAACAAGGTTTTACTGTCCCTTTAAACCTTTATTATACCTAAAATACATTTTTTCGGGTATATAACACAAAGCTTTAATTGAACTCCTATTTTCACACATGTCCGAGTGGACTTATCCTTTATTTATTCCTTTATGTATTCAATACTTCTCTGCATTTTGGAAAACAATGTTATAACCCACTTTATTGCCAAGTGCAGAAGGGCACATCTATTCTTTAAGCAGATCGAAAATAAATTACAAGACAATTATTTTCCTATGAATTACAATGAATTTGTTCAGAAATATTACATTCACGAGTCGCTATACTGCATGAGACTGGTTTGCAAGTTATTTTATTGGCTCTCCTCTTCATGCATACATAATGAAAGAAATGTTTTTGTTCTTTCAGAACTTAATAAAGAAATTTAGAGACATATTCTTCAGAATTATTTGAATAACTGTATGCAAACAAACCATAAACAACTACGAGAATTGACCATGAATACCAATTTACTCGAGAACACAACGACAGATGCTTAACAAGCCAATAAGGAATATGAAGCGAAATCATTTTCTCTACCTGCTCAACACAGTCAACAATAAAATATCATTTTACAATTCGTGGAATGTAAATTCATTATAATTTCAAGGTTGTTGTTTTGTTCCACCTGAATCCTCTTTTATTTTCTACACTGCGTATACTACATTATAATAACCACATTAAATTCCCATTTGCTGCACTCGCTCTTCCTTTGTAGATTTAAATCCTCATTCTCATTGAACACTTTGAGTGATCCTACTTTAAAGTTTATTAAATTGTCCAAATACCTTCACATGATTTGATTTTCCAAATTGGGAAACAGAAGCAGAGTCCTTGTTACGGTGTGAGTCACTTAATGTAAATGATGTCGATAGTATTTTCTGTAGTCGGGAATACCACTTGCTTTGCACATAGCACTAAATCCATTACAGATGGTGTTTTTGCTAAAGCATTATGTAGGGTTATAACCTGTTCACTACCTATATTTTTCTTGCAAGATATTGGAAGCGTATGGTGAGAAAACAGTTTGCGCAATAAATAAATGAAATTCAAGGAAAAATATATTTTTTATATTAAATAAATATTTCACAAATTTAATTTGATAAAAGAATAGGGTGTCCCAACATGTAACTACATATTTAAAGCGGCATCACATATTTCTCTGCATTTGCAGCATATAATAACTCTTCAGTAAGGAGATTATCATAAGTTATCAGGTTGACCTCTTGTACTGGTATCTTGATGACATTACCCACAATACTGAAAATAATTGGTATCGCAGAGTGCTAAGAGTTATATCAGTATAAGTCTTGCCTTATGTTACAAAGCTTTTTGGTAATAGTTTTATAAATGTATTTAAAATCTATAATAAAAAAGCTTGAATTTACATACTAAAAATGAGATGAAGGATCCCTGTGAGAAACTGGGAAATAAGCCTGTCAGTCAAGATGACAAAAAAATATAAGTATTCCGTATGTAGTCTTTATAGATTTATCCTTTTTGGAATCACATAGCTTCTCATTGATGGAATCATTTGGCTAACATGATAGAAAATTGACAACTCACCTGCAATGTAATCACAGGGGATGCAAAATATTACAAGGGATCATCATCAACATGGACATTTAAGGTCTTCCCGAGAAAAGCGCAATATGTAGCAGTATTTCATTTGGTCTAATTCATTAACTATTATAATTATGGTTTAGGATAGCTGAGAAACAGTTTTGTAAGACAGAAAAGTAGTAGTTCGCCACATGGAAATTAACATTTCTTATAACTTTACTTAAAAATAGTCTTAGTAGCAATCATGGCAAACTCCGTATCACGTTGGGCTTAAAGGGGATGTTCCACAAATAAAATTTATATTAATCAATTGATCTTGGAATAATATAATGCTGAGATAATCTTATACATGTGCCCCTGCTGTGTCCCGAGTAAGGCCATGTGTACACGTCAGGATTTCTTGCAGAAATTTCCTGAAGAAAACTGGAAATTTTCTGCAAGAAATCCGCTTTTTTTTTTGCGTTTTTTTCCCGTTTTTTTCGCGTTTTTTTAGCATTTTGCAAGCGAAATTAGCTTGCAGAATGCTAAAGTTTTCCAAGCGATCTGTAGCATTGCTTGGAAAACTGACAGGTTGGTCACACTTGTCAAGCAAGTGTGACAAACTTTTTGCTATAGATGCTGCCTATGCAGAATGTTTAAAAATAATAAAATAATAAAAAAATAAAAAAAATGGTTATACTCACCTGCAGACAGCCGATCTCCTCAGCAGCGTCTGTTCCTATAGATGGTGCATGCAGGACCTTCGGTGACGTCACGGTCACGTGAGTGGTCACATGAGCGGTCTCGCGACCAATCACAAGACCGCGACGTCATCGCAGGTCCTTCACACAGAGCATCTATAGGAACGGAAGAGAGAGCATGCAGCGCTGAGAGGCGGGAACACTTTGGGGGCCATCAGAGGGTGAGTATATGACTATTTTTATTTTAATTCTTTTTTATACCAATTATATGGTGCCCAGTCTGTGGAGGAGAGTCTCCTCTCCTCCACCCTGGGTACCAACCGCACATAATCTGCTTACTTCCCGTATGGTGTGCACAGCCCTGTTCAGGAAGTAAGCAGATCAATGCACTCCTAGGTGTGCGGAATCCCCGCAATTCCGCATTTTTAATGAACATGTTGCTTTTTTTCCGCAATGCGATTTTTTCGCGGAAAAAAATGCAACATTTGCACAAGAAATGCGGAATACACTGTAAATAATAGGAGGCATATGTTAGCGTTTTTTTCACGTTTTTTTCGCGTTTTTATAGTGAAAAAACGCGAAAAATACTGAACGTGTGCACATGGCCTAATGGCTGTGTATGTAAAAGTAATGTGCAAATGGAAAAGGAGCAAGTAATTAGACCACAGGTTGATTTGCCATTTTTAATCTAATGCTATACAATGATGTTGCCTTTATTGTATGATGTATGCAAATCATATTCTAACTTGATTTTTAATAATACCACTGTTTGCCACATTTGTGAAATAAAGGTAATTTTATTTGAATACTTGCTGTCCGACATTTCTTGCTAGCCCATTGTTTTGGATAACTTGTTGGATCATATTCTAACTTGTATGTTATGCATATAGTAACATAGTTATTAAGGTTGAATGAAGACTTTAAGTCCATCTAGTTCAACCCATAGTCTAACCTAACATGCCCAAACTCGTTGATCCAGAGGAAGGCAAAAAAACCCATGTGGCATAGAGTAAGCTCCACATTGGGGAAAAAAATTCTTTCCCGACTCCACATACGGCAATCAGACTAGTTCCCTGGATCAACCCCCTAACAAGGAATCTAGTGTATATACCCTGTAACATTATACTTTTCAAGAAAGTCATCCAGTCCCCTCTTAAATTTAAGTAATGAATCACTCATTACAACATTATATGGCAGAGAGTTCCATAGTCTCACTGCTCTTACAGTAAAGAACCCGCGTCTGTTATTATGCTTAAACCTTCCTTCCTCCAGACGTAGAGTATGCCCCCTTGTCCCTGTCTCAGGTCTATGATTAAAAAGATCATCAGAAAGGTCTTTGTACTGTCCCCTCATATATTTATACATTAACATAAGATCACCCCTTAGCCTTCGTATTTCCAAAATAAATAGCCCCAAGTGTAATAACCTATCTTGGTATTGCAGACCCTCCAGTCCTCTATTAACCTTGGCCGCTCTTCTCTGCACCCGCTCTAGTTCAGCTATGTCTTTCTTATACACCAGAGACCAGAACTGTACACAGTATTCTAAGTTTGGTCGAACTAGTGACTTGTATAGAGGTAAAATTATGTTCTCCTCATGAGCATCTATGCCTCTTTTAATGCATCCCATTGTTTTATTTGCCTTTGTAGCAGCTGCCTGACACTGGCCACTAAATGTGAGTTTGTCATCCACCCATACTCCCAGGCGTTTTTTTTGGCGGTTTTGCCCAGAATTTTAGAATTAAGCACATAATTATACATCTTATCACTTCTACCCAAGTGCATGACCTTAGATTTATCCCCATTAAAGCTCATTTGCCATTTATCAGCCCAAGCTTCTAGTTTGCATAAATCCTCCTGTAATATAAAATTGTCCTCCTCTGTATTGATTACCCTGCAGAGTTTAGTGTTATCTGCAAATATTGAAATTCTACTCTGCTGCCTACAAGATCATTAATAAATATGTTAAAAAGAAGAGAGTCCAATACTGACCCCTGTGGTACCCCACTGCTAACCGCGACCCAGTCCGAGTGTGTTCCATTAATAACCACTGTTTGTTTCCTATCCCTGAGGCAGCTCTTAACCCACTTACACATATTTTCCCCTATCCCCATTATTCTCATTTTATGTATCAACCTTTTGTGTGGCACCGTATAAAAAGCTTTTGAAAAGTCCATATACACTACATCAACTGGGTTCCCTTGGTCCAGTCCAGAACTTTCCTCTTCATAGAAATTGATCAGATTTGTCTGACAGGAACGGTCCCGAGTAAACCCATGTTGATATTAGGTCATGAGGTTATTCCTCTTCAGCTACTTCAGTATAGCATCCCTTAGAATGCCCTCCAGGATTTTACCCACAGTAGAGGTTAAGCTTACTGGCCTATAATTTCCAAGTTCAGTTTTTGTCCCCTTTTTGAATATTGGCACCACATTTGCTATACGCCAGTCCTGTGGTACACACCCTGTTATTATGGAGTCTTTAAAGATTAAAAATAATGGTCTATCAATGACTGTACTTAATTCCTGCAGTACTTGGAGGTGTATCCCATCCGGGCCCGGAGATTTGTCAATTTTAGTGATTTTTAGATGCCGCCGTACTTCCTGCTGGGTTAAGCAGGTGACATTTAATGGGGAATTTTCGTTATCACTGATCATATTGTCTGCCATGGAATTTTTTTGTGTAAATACTGATGAAAAAAGTCATATAGCATATTGGCTTTTTCCTCATCCTCATCCACCAATTCACCCAGACTATTTTTAAGGGGGCCAACACTATAATTTTTTAGTTTCTTACTATTTACGTAGTTAAAGAATATTTTGGGATTATTTTTACTCTCTCTGGCAATGAGTCTCTCTATCTCAATCTTTGCTGCCTTGACTTGCTTTTTGCAGAAATTATTTAATATTCTGTATTTATTTAATGCCTCATCACTACCTACTTCCTTTAATTCTCTAAAAGCTTTCTTTTTGTCACTTATTGCACCCCTTAAAGCTCTATTTAGCCATACTGGTCTCCTCATATTTCTAGTATGTTTATTCCCATACGGTATATACTGTGCACAGGTCCTATCCAGGATGCTAATAAACGTCTCCCATTTTCTTTGTGTATTTTTATGTCTCAGGATATCGTCCCAGTTAATTGCACTAAGATCCTCTCTCATCCGTTGGAAATTTGCCCTCCTGAAGTTTAGTGTCCTTGTCACCCCTCTACTACACATCTTATTAAAGGATACACGAAAACTTATTATTTTGTGATCACTACTCCCCAAGTAACCCCCAACCCTTATATTTGATATGCGGTCTGGCCTGTTGGTTAATATTAGTTCTAGCAGTGCCCCCTTCTTGTTGGGTCCTGAACCAGTTGTGAAAGGTAATTGTCTCTCATAGTTGTCAAAAACCGATTACCTTTGCTGAAACTGCAGGTTTCTGCTCCCCAATCTATTTCAGGGTAGTAGAAGTCCCCCATAATAATGACTTCTCCTTGAGTCGCTGCTTCATGTATTTGCTTTATGAGGATATTCTCTGTTGCTTCCATTATTTTTGGAGACTTATACCGTGTTTCCCCGATAGTAAGACAGCGTCCTACATTCTTTTACCACTCAAAAGTCCCACTATGTCTTACTTTCGGGGGGGTGTCTTACATTGGAAAAAAAACCTGTGTGGTCGCTGGAGAGCTGTCACACAGACAGCTCTCCAGCGACCAACTATGCGAAGTCCCCTGGTAACCAGGGTAAACATCGGGTTACTAAGCGCAGGGCCGCGCTTAGTAATCCGATGTTTACCCTGGTTACCAGTGTAAATGTAAAAAAAAAAGAAAAAAAAGTGAGGTGTCATATCTTGTTTTTTCCAGAGGTGATTTTGGAGTTTTTGGGCTGTCGGGACAGAATACAGTGGCTCTTCCTTTGCCTTTTGGTGTTTTTAATCCTTCAGAAAGATACTGTTGACTTCCATCTCCAAGTTCTAATCGTCGCTTCGCCGGAGGGCGCCCCAGTGCAGGCTGCAGTAGGCAGGCTCTGGCGGTGGGTCCATGCGGGGTGGAGTAGATGAAGCTGGCCGCTACTTGCTGCTCTGGAGCGCACAGTCCGTGCGGGGGATGGTGCACCGGGCCGGGGGAGGACAGGACGTGCAGGTATCTGCCGCCTGTTGCGCCAACCACAGCGCCGCCCCCGGCCACGAACCCCCCGGAGAAGCTGGAGCATTTGTCGGGGAGCAGCAGCTAGTTGTGCCCGAGGTGGCTTCCCTTTCTCATGGTACGGAGCCGCCGCCTTCTCCGCTCTCCTCCTTGTGACCCCAGTAATCCGCACTGCCCGGCCTGCACCCTACAAATAGCCGGGGCTGCAGTTAGAGCAGGTCCCCTCGGTGCTGAGGTGAGCTCGTCGGAGGGCTATCGAGCACCGGGGGAGGCGGATTGTACGGCTGTGTGTGCTCGGGCCCCAGCTCCGACCTCCCTGCCACTGCCGCGGCTGAAAAATGGCTCCAGGAAGCTGACAATGAATGAAGGGATGCGGTTTGCGTGCGAAGGTCGGAGCTGGGGCCCGAGCACACACAGCCGTACAATCCGCCTCACGAGGAGAGCGGAGAAGGCAGCGGCTCCGTACCATGAGAAAGGGAAGCCACCTCGGGCACGACCAGCTGCTGCTCCCCGACAAATGCTCCAGCTTCTCCGGGGGGTTCGTGGCCGGGGCGGCGCTGTGGTCTGTGCAGGAGGCGGCGGATACCTGCACGTCCTGTCCTCCCCCGGCCCGGTGCACCATCCCCCGCACGGACTGTGCGCTCCGGAGCAGCAAGCAGCGGCCAGCTTCATCTACTCCACCCCGCATGGACCCGCCGCCAGAGCCGGCCTACTGCAGCCTGCACTGGGGCGCCCTCCGGCGAAGCGACGATTAGAACTTGGAGATGGAAGTCAACAGTATCTTTCTGAAGGATTAAAAACACCAAAAGGCAAAGGAAGAGCCACTGTATTCTGTCCCGACAGCCCAAAAACTCCAAAATCACCTCTGGAAAAAACAAGATATGACACCTCACTTTTTTTCTTTTTTTTTTTACATTTACACTGGTAACCAGGGTAAACATCGGGTTACTAAGCGCGGCCCTGCGCTTAGTAACCCGATGTTTACCCTGGTTACCAGTGAAGCCTTCGCTGAATCGTCCGCATCCCGCAGTTAATGCAGCAAAAGGTACCGGTACGGCTTATATTTTTCCAACGTACAATACTATATCTTACTTTCGGGGGTGCGTCTTACATTAGCCGACCCCGCTAAAACCCCCACTACGTCTTACTATCGGGGGTGTCTTACTATCGGGGAAACACGGTAGCAAACCCCTATCAATAATTTATTATTTTTCCCCCTCCCCTTATCGCCACCCACAGGGACTCTACATTTTCATTAGATTCACCTATATTATCACGCAGGATGGGTTTTTGAAGGATGATTTTACATATAGACACACCCCTCCCCCTCACTTACTTGTACGGTCATTTCTGAACAGACTATAGCCCTGCAAGTTAACAGCCCAGTCATGGCTCTCATCCAGCCACGTTTCAGATCTCCCCACCATGTCATAATTATGCTCCAACAACATTAATTCTAATTCGTCCATTTTGTTGGCGAGGCTTCTGGCATTAGTATACATACAATTTATGTATCTCTCTGTACCTCTATTCTTTCTTAAATTATTAACTGTTCTAACCCCACCCCCATGCCACCGCCACCCCCTACTTCCTTATTTGTTCCCAGGTCTCTATCTGCACTATCTTCCCCTCCTATAAAATGAATACCCTCCCCCAATCCCTAGTTTAAACACTTCTCCAACCTTCTAGCCATTTTCTCCCCCAGCACAGCTGCACTGTCCCCATTGAGGTGCAGCCCGTCCCTAGCGTAGAACCTGCAGCCAATTGAGAAGTTGGCCCAGTTCTGCAGGAGAACCCAAACCCCTCCTTCTAAAACCAATTCTTGAGCAACTAATTAACCTCCATAATCTCCCATTGGCGTGGCATGTGGTACAGGCAGTATTTCGAAAAATACCACGTTGGAGGTCCTTGCTTTAAGCTTGCAGCCTAATTCCCTGAAATCGTTTTTAAGGACATTCCACCTAACTCTAACTTTGTCATTTATGCCAATGTGCACCATGACAGCTGAGTCCTCACCAGCTCCTCCCAGTAATATGCCAACCTGCTCAGCGATGTGTCAGACTCGAGCACCAGGTAGGCATGACACCATTCGACGATCCCTGTCTTTGTGACAGATTGCCCTATCTGTTCACCTAATAATTGAGTCCCCCACTACCAGCACCTGTCTGGCCTGCCCTGCTCTCCTATTTCCCTCCTAACTGGAGCAGACACTCCTCCGGCTTTCAGAGGACATGCCTGGCTGCAGCAGTTCTACCCCTGTACTGGCACCCTTCTCATCTGCCAACTTAGCATACTTATTGGGGTGTGCCAGATCAGGACTAGCTTCCTTGGCATTCTTCCCTCTACCCAGCCTTCTAACAGTCACCCAGCTTGCTGCTTCACTGTCCTGCAGCTCCATTCTACCATCCCCCCTCATCTATCCCATTGAGCGTCTGCTCAGTGAGCAGAAGACTCCTTTCCATATTGTCAATGGATCTCAGTGTTGCCGGCTGTACATTTAGATTCAGAATCTGGGTTTCCAAATGCATTACATGCTCACATCTCACACAGCAGTATGCACCCTCGACCGGCTGATCAAGGATTGCATACATGTGACAAGATGTACACTGGATGGCATTATCAATAGTGGAGCACATTTCCTAATGGGACTTGCAGCAGACCGAAAAGTTAAATAAAAAATAAATGCAAAGCATCAATAAAATAGAGACAGCAATTCAATAATTCCTCCCTTGGAAATTCCCTGAATCCAAAGTCACTGAATCACAAGTCACACTTAGCGCCATTCACACTTACGCTCAGGTCACACTCAGCTCGCTCACACTCGCTAAGCTGAAGATTTAAAGAATTTTTTTTCTCTTTCCCCTCAGCAGCAATCCACCTTGCTGTTCAACGCATTTCCAAAAAGGGCTTGAGCCCCAACCAGCTGCCCCTTATAAACTCTTGATTATGAGCCCCCACACTAAATTAACCCCTTGTGAATATAGCTACTCCCAATTCAGCAACTGACACCAATTCACACAGGTATTTGTTAAAGGTTTTCCAAATACCTCTTCACTGAATCTCAAGTCACACTTACCGCCATTCACACTTACGATCAGGTCACACTCAGCTCGTTCACACTCGCTAAGGCTACTTTCACACTAGCGTCGGTACGGGGCGGTCACGCTGCGTCGGCCTGACGTACTGACGCATACTGTGCAAGCGCCGCACAACGGGGGCAGTGGATACTGTTTTTCCACGAATCCGCTGTCCCATTGTGGTGTGCGGGGAGGTGGGGGCGGAGTTCCGGCCGCACATGCGCGGTCGGAAATGGCGGACCGTCGGCACAGAATTTTTACATGTAACGTTTTTTGCGGCCGGCGGTCCACCACAACATGACGCAACCATCGCACAATGGTTGCGACGTGTGTCAATACGTCGCAATGCGTAGCTAATGTTATTCTATGGGGAAAAAACGCATCCTGCAGACGACTTTGCAGGATGCGTTTTTTCGCCAAAACGACGCATTGCGACGTATGCAAAAAAACGCTAGTGTGAAAGTAGCCTTAGCTGAAGATTTAAAGAAAATGTTTTTTTTTTCTTTCTCTTTCCCCTCAGCAGCAATCAAACCTTGCTGTTCAATGCACTTCCACTATCTACTGTACTTTGTACAGCACATTGGAAAACATATACCCATAGTGACACAGAAGGAGCAACATGATTAATAATAGCAAAATATACAAATTGTATTACATAATGCTGATAAAAGTTAATCTACAAAATGCAATGAAAAAATTACAGGCGTGGTACATACTTTGTCATACATGTAACATACAAACAGTGACAGAAATACTAAGAGATCAGACCAGTATATCCTACTGAAACAAATGCTCAAATAGCATCATGAACACGGATATCAGCATAAAGTCATAGTAAAAAGTTTGTAGCCAATATGTTAAATGTTGTTGCTGATATACAGCAGATGCTCATAGGTAGATATGTGGCCACACAGTCATAGCTATATGTGCAAAAATATGGATAGTTGCGATGATCTAATTGTCTCGGTGAGCTAACACACTGTTAGGCTAGCGGAATGCACCGAGTAAATATAGATGTTTATTATTATTGGTGCGTTCGCAGCCCGGGGTCCACCGTGCAGGAGGAACCTGCTGCTAGTGAATGGTGGCTAGTGTTGAGCATTCCGATACCGCAAGTATCGGGTATCGGCCGATATTTGCTGCATCGGAATTCCGATACCGAGATCCGATATTTTTGTGGTATCGGGTATCGGTATCGAAACAACATTAATGTGTAAAATAAAGAATTAAAATAAAAAATATTGCTATACTCACCTCTCCGACGCAGCCTGGACCTCACCGAGGGAACCGGCAGCGTTGTTTGCTTAAAATTCGCGCGTTTCCTTCCTTACGTGAAGTCCCGGCTTGTGATTGGTCGCGTGCAGCCCATGTGGCCACGACGCGACCAATCACAGCAAGCCGTGACGTAATTTTAGGTCCTTCAGGATTTTAAAATTACGTTCCGGCTTTCTGATTGGTCACGTCGCGGTCACATGGGCGACGCAATATTTTTTATTTTAATTCTTTCTTTTACACATTAATATGGATCCCAGGGCCTGAAGGAGAGTTTCCATCAGGAATACCGTCCGATACTTGAGTCCCATTGACTTGTATTGGTATCGGGTATCGGTATCGGATTGGATCCGATACTTTGCCGGTATCGGCCGATACTTTCCGATACCGATACTTTCAAGTATCGGACGGTATCGCTCAACACTAATGGTGGCACTATTTGGGGGTGTAGGCTAGCTCTGTTACTTCACAGAGTAGCCATGAAAGGAAAGCACTGCGCCCTGTTAGACTCACAGGAGCACAAGCTAACTGCCAAACTGATAGCAGTCAGTGATCATGCAAGCACACAATCTCCTCATCGGAGGTGCCGGTATTCTAGGGGCTTATTTCAGCCGGGTCCCTGAATACATACACACATTACCATACTGGCGCAACGCACATAACTTGGATTGATACTAGCGCATGGCCATGCGGTCATGCAAAACTTTTATAGCTGCAGCAAGTACAGGACCTTCTCAGAAGGACCAATGGGAGGCTGCCACAGAACTTGAGCACCTTCAGGACCTTCCTAGAGGACCAATGGGATTAGCTGCAGTATCTAAGCATGTGACCCTTGATCTCCGACGAGAGATCTTACCCTGGGCATGCTCAGAAGGGGAAAGGCAGGACTTAGTCCCAAAAATGTCTGCTCGCCGCTGCCCAGTACTGGCTACAATGGCAGAAGATGGAAAGGCAGTAGTAACCCTTTGCACAGAGTCAGACTGAGCGAGACGCTGGGACCGACGTCTCCACTGAGCAGCCTCCACTGCGCAGGAGTAGAATGGGAGACCGCAGCGGAGATGGCCCGAGATTCCCCCTGTGCAGAAGTGGGAATTCGACCCCTAACACACACATTACCAAAGTTGAGTAATGTCAATAGATCCTAAGATCCATTACCTGTGGCCATGATGAGGACAAATGGTCTGTAACCACACCTCGGCACGCATTTCAACCCCACTGAAGTTTTGTCAGGAGTATCTACTGTATATCAGCAACATCATTTAACATATTAACTAGTTAGTGATAAGGATTACAACCTTTTTACTATGACTTTATGCGGATATCTATGTTCATGGTACTATTTGAGCATTTACTTTAGTTTGATATAATGGTCTTATCTCTTAGTATTTCTGTCACTGTTTGTATGTTCCATGTGTGACAGAGTGTACCAATTCTGTCTTTTTTCATTGTATTTTGTATATTAACTTTTATCAGCATTATGTAATACAATTTGTATATTTTATTAATTTTGACTGTGATGCTCCTTCTGTGTCGCTATGGGTGTATGACATGCAGGTTTGAAGGGATCAAATATTTTATATGAGGATTACTATTGTTTCTACATTGGAAATCATGTAGTTGACTATTAAAATTTCTCTATTTGTAAGATGCTAGCAGGTACGCGGGATGTGGTCATGGACTTTAGGCAGATCAAGAGTTAAGGTATTTATTTAACACAGAACAATACTCCTCGCAGGGAGAAGGGGGTTGAGGGGTGAGGGTAAGGAATGGGGCAGAACTGGGAGGATGGCAGGGTAGGTTAGGGATGAATGAAATTTCAGTAATACAGAGGTTAAACTTATCGGACTGTAGTCTTCTGATTTGAGGAAGTTCAAGGTTCCAACGGCTGCACCGACAACAGTGTCACGTGGTATCTCAGCGTGGTCTGGGACAGGCAGGAATCCAACAGCGGCGCGTGTTGTCACGACATAGTCTCTGTGTAGCGGGTAGTACCCCGTGCTTAAAGGTGGCAAGCACGGGTCTGCATCCACTAGGGGGAACAAAGCCTCACTCCGCGGCATACACAAGACCTTGATAGAGGGACTCGGGCCTAGCCGTCCATCTCTCTCTCTCTCTCTGAGTCACACACTCAGTTGAGTCTCTTCCTTCAACTAGACTCTTAGTCACCTCTTAGCGTGGGGGGTAATGGGGAGCTGACAGTCGGTCATCCGCAAACAGTGGGCCTATATGCAGGGGTCTGTCAAGTATGCAGTCACCTTTAGGCAGAGCATGTGCGGTACTCACTATCACACTGGGAAAAGCACCCGGGTTATCTCTGTTCTGATGGCACAGCTCTGCACAGCTCTGCTCTGCTGAATCGGCTCTGTACGGCTCTGCTCTGCACGGCTTTGTTCTGCACGGCTTGTCTCTGCAAGTCTCTGCTCTGCACAGCTTGGCTCTGCACGGCTCTGCTCTGCATGGCTCTCTGTTGGCGACCGGGACTCCTTCTATATGGCCCATCTCCACACCGGTACCCTCTGGTGGGGGAGGCAGGGGCGCCGCTCACCGCTCAGCGTGCTGCTCTCTGCGCTGTCTTCCGTCGGTGCCAAACTACTCTGCTTTGCGAGCTTCCTTCTCTTATCCTCCCAGCGCTGTGCGCCCATTTCAGGATGTCCCCACCCCCCTGGGACAGCACAAAGCTCTGTTTTACTAGGGCTTCCCCCAGGCTGCAGGGGAAGGTCCACATCTCTAAAGCTTCCCCCCGGGAACAGAGGATGCAGCCCTTTCAGTTCCAGACCCGGCATGCAGGTACCTACGGTCCAGTCTATCTCCTTACATATTGTATTTATTAAATTTACTACGTTACTGCTCCTTCGAGCCACAGTCACTTTTACGGTGATGTCTCAAGCTTGATACAAGAATTGGATTGGCTTTTCTTGCTTTTAAATAGACTGGTTTATTTGTAGATACGCTGTGAACAAAGACTATTTTAAGGCCAAAAAGTGTTTGTGCTTTTGCACGTTTGTCATGATTGCTAATATAAAGATTTTAAGAAGCTGTGAGTAAAGTTATAAGAAATTTTAGATAGATTCTGTCACTGTTTGCCACTTAATCTGAGTGCCGTACGTGGAAAGACAGAGAACCTGGTTTCAGCAATGTGTCACTTACAGTGCTGTTTTTGTAGTTTTGATCACTTTATTGTAAGCAGGAGGAAATTATCAATAGAAGACTACTAGACCTGCTATCATATACTCATTCATATTCATGATTTCTGCAAAATCATACTCTAGCTTCTGATTTAACACGTTCTGCCTATTGTCAATATTCACATACAGCTGTCAATCAGAGGTGTGGATGGGTTATATAGAGCTCAGCATTTAGGGAACTGGCAGATCTCAAGCAGATAACAGAGATTTTATCAAAACAGCAGAAACTAAAAAGGTAAGTGTTACATCACTGGAATTAGGGTCTCTGCTCCTACAGCATGCTGCTCTCAGATGGAGTAGAAAAAACTTGGTGACAAATTATCATTAAAAACAGTTATTACTGTATTACTTTTTGTTCTTGGTTTATCTTTTGCTGTGGACAAGCAAAGAGCATGTTCTGGGCAATAATATCTGGACCATGCTGCAATGTTGTACCTCCATGTGCCACTTTGCATCACATTTAGTGACATTATGAACTCCAGAGCAGCATAAAGTGCATTCAATTTCCAGAGAATAACTTCACTGCAAATTAAAGGGGTTGTTCACTAATAGGACCTCCCCATCTTGATCAAAATGTTTGACGCCAATAAAATAATAAAGCTAATACTCACCTCCCATGCCGTTGCCGTTGCCACAGTGTTGGCAGTGACTCTCGCAGGGGTTTTCTTGCAGTGTTGTGTTACGTGACTTAGCCGCCAATCAGCACTGGCATCACTCTCTCCGCCTTTGGACAAATCGATCATGAAGAGGAAGTCCTGGCTGTAGCTGATCTCTGATTTCTGCCTCATGTTTGATCTGTCCGCAGGCGGGTACAGTGATGCCAGCGCTGTTTGGGCACCAGGGTCATGTGTTACCTCAAAAGAGCCCCAGGAAGAGCAACTGCAGACACCATGGGAATGGCGCCAGCACGGGATGTGAGTATAGGTTTTTATAGGCCAAGCAAGGGGTATGACAAGAAGTTGTCCAAACTGTGGATAACTTCCTTAAAATTTTCAGGAAAATCTGATTTTTGCTAAATTTTTATTTTGTCAGATCTGTTCATCTCTAGTTATAGCATATTGGATATAGCAGAATAATTTAGGCAATAATATACTTGTACAAAGTTTTCTAAATTGGTAGAAAAGAAATCAAACACACTGAGGGGAATTTTAGTGAAGGTTGTCACTCTAAAATCCAACAAATTTGGATTTCTATGACTGTCCTTAATTGTTTGAGGTAACTTGCGGATTGACCATGTTCACTTTCATTAGATTAGACGTAGTACCGCAAATTGTGGCCTTATGTCTCATGCTCACAGGTTGTCGTATAGTTCTAGCCATAAAGAGCCTGTCCAAGATAATTAGAAATTGAACCTCAGGCTGAAATTAGAAAATAAGATATTCTCCCCGCTGGTCGTCTGCTTACTTTCACTGCAGACATCATAGCCCACTGACCGCCACAGATTATTTGTGCCCTCAGTGTATACAGCATGTCATGTGGGGCATACGATCTGTGATGCTGCAGTCAACGTAAGCTGAAGAACAAATGTGAGAATCAGGAATGTAGGCCAGGAAAGGTAGGGGTGATATGGGTACATGTATTTTAGCTTTGTTTTTATTTTTGCTTTATTGCTGCCTGTCATATCATTTTTAGAGACATTTGCCCTAGATGCTATTATACTGGTAACAAGAATAAAACGGCCCCTAAAGGCAATCTGTCACCAGCTGTTTAATCTTAGATAAATATAATGTAAGAACGGAGACCTTGATTTCAATAATGTATTGTTTAATTTTCTGGGTGGAGTAGTTGTGACACAATCAAAGTTCTTAGAAGTAGCATGAAGCAGAGCTCAGAACGATAACCCCACTCACACCACAGATTTCTGTGTACATTGTCTATCAATAGTGAGCTGCTTATCAGAGAAGGGATGGTGGTCAGACCAGGGCTGATATGCACTGCTGTCAGAGCTGTGATAATCTTCTGGTGATAAACCTTCATTATAGTGAAGCAACAGCACATAGCTTAATAAGTTACAGATCTCTGATTTCTGTGTCTCAACCCCTTCCTTAAACTGTCTGCAGATTACATAGCAAAAACCTGCTGACAGATTCTCTTTAATAATGTAGCTTTAGCTAGGTTGGAAATCAAACACCCTCAAACGGCTATTTAAAAAGACCTTTATAATTTGGCAACTCATCAAGATCTCTCAATATATTATATATTTTCGTACACCATTCTCCTAACTCATGGACACAGACAACTCAAGCAATGCAGTTTTGATGAGTTTATTTTGAGTTTCAGCCCTGCTATATCTGTAGCCATGCAATTCCTAATATTTATTTTTCCGCCATTTATCATATAGATGTCTGTAATGACTAAAGGTACCTTCACACTCAGCAACTTTACAATGAGAACGACAACGATCCGTGACATTGCAGCGTCCTGGATAGTGATCTCGTTGTGTTTGACACGCAGCAGCGATCTGGATCCTGCTGTGATATCGCTGGTCGGAGCTAGAAGTTCAGAACTTTATTTAGTCGTCAGGTCGGCGTGTATCGTCGTGTTTGACAGCAAAAGCAACTATGCCAGCAATGTTTTACATGGAGCTAAAAACCAGCAAGAATGATAAGTGAGTCACCGCTACGTCACAGGATCGCTCCTGCATCGTTCTGGAGCTGCTGTGTTTGACATCTCTACAGCGACCTAAACAGCGACGCTCCAGCGATCGGCTCATTGTCTATATCACTGCAGCGTCGCTGAGTGTGACGGTACCTTTACATTATTCCTTGATTAGATCTACCTTAGCTTCCTATCTTTTAAAAGAACTTTGAGTATGGTGAATTCACAATGGAAAGATGTGCTTGTGCATTGTTAATATCAGCTACGGCATTTTCCTACTTAATTAACTTAATTATTTTTTTGTTAATTAAACAAGATTAGAATATCAATACCGTTGAGATTATATTAACACAGTTTGTCAACTATTAATTCAGTATAATATACAAGCATTTCCTCACTCGCATAAGTGTTACACTGCTGTGGAATTACTGTACTGGTCCCAGTGGACATAAAGTCTTCTATATATATAGATTGGGGAACTGATGCTTAGTCATCACCAGGCCTAATTCACACCTTGTGATGTCGTTGACACAATTATTTTCACTTGTCCTTTTAGCCAACCACTGCACTGGAGCATACAGAAAGGTGAAGAAACATTAAAACCTATAAGATTTGGCTCCTTATTGGCTCCATTAAAACTTGATTATTTTTCCTCTACATTAATAAAGAAGAATGTAAATATATACAAATGCCATAGGTGCTATAGTTTAATTTAAAGGGACTCTGTCACCTGAATTTGGAGGGAACAATTTTCAGCCATAGAGGCGGGGTTTTCGGGTGTTTGATTCACCCTTTCCTTACCCGCTGGCTGCATGCTGGCTGCAATATTGGATTGAAGTTCATTCTCTGTCCTCTGTAGTACATGCCTGCATAAGGCAATCTTGCCTTATGCAGGCATGTACTATGGAGGACAGAGAATGAACTTCAATCCAATATTGCAGCCAGCATGCAGCCAGCGGGTAAGGAAAGGGTGAATCAAACACCCGAAAACCCCGCCTCTATGGCTGAAAATTGTTCCCTCCAAATTCAGGTGACAGAGTTCCTTTAATCTCTAAAATTCCTGTACTGCAAACCTTTTTTAATCTCTTTACAACCTATGATGTATAGGTATGTTCTAGGTCGCCTCACCATCTTTGATGCGGTCTCTGGTGCTGTGCCCGCATGTTTTCAGGCACATGACAGCTGTTCTGATCAGCTATCATGTGGCCCTAACAGCTGTGGGTAGAATTGCGATCCACCCAGTGGTGCTAACATGTTAAACGCCTCTGTCAATCTCTGACAACCACATTTAGCATGCCCATGCTGGAAGCGTGTCATGAGCTCCTCCAATTGGAACCCATGTCACATGATTGTGGGGCGGTGATAGGTTGGCATGACAACCAGTGGTCTGCAGGAGACCACTGTGGTTCCATTGCTAATCGGCTATGAGCACCACCCTGTGGCCCTGCTATGTGTAGCATAAGAGATTAGAAGACCGCAAAGCTTTTGAGACTTTTGAAGTCAGTAAAGAGTAAAAACAAATTTAAAAAAATATATAAAAGTTCAATTTACCCCCCTTTTAGACTCATTCAAAATAAAAAATTAAAATAAAAATACACATATTTTGCATCAGCACATTCATAAACGCCCAATCTACCAAAATATAAAATTAATTAATCCAATCGGTAAGCGGCGCAAAGAAAAAAAAATCAAAACGCCAGAATTACATTTTATTGGTTGGTTCAACATTGCAAAAGATTGAATCTACCCCAAAATGATACTAGACCCCCCAAGGAGCTTATCTAGATACATAGTGAGCACTTTGAACCCCCAGGTGCTTGACAAATTGATCCGTAAAATTAAAAGTACTTTTTTTCACAAAAAATTTCTTTTAGCCTCAATTTTTTCATTTTCCCATGGGCAACAGGATAAAATGGATCCTTAAATGTGTTGGACAATTTCTCCTGAGTACACTGATACCTCATATGTGGTCACAAACCACTGTTTGTGCACACGGCAAGGCTTGGAATGGAAGGAGCGCCATTTGACTTTTGAATGGAAAGTTAGCTCCAATTGTTAGCGGACACCATGTTGCCTTTGGAGAGCCCCTGTGTGCCTAAACAATAGAGATTCCCCACAAGTGACCCCATTTTAGAAACTAGACCCCCCCAAGGAACTTACAGTTATATGAAAAAGTTTGGGCACCCCTATTAATCTTAATGTTTTGTAAAAATTGTTTTTTTTGCAACAGCTATTTCAGTTTCATATATCTAATAACTGTTGGACATAGTAATGTTTCTGCCGTGAAATGAGGTTTATTGTACTAACAGAAAATGTGCAATCTGCATTCAAACAAAATTTGACAGGTGCATAAGTATGGGCACCCTTATCATTTTCTTGTTTTAAATACTCCTACCTACTTTTTACTGACTTACTAAAGCACTTTTTTTGGTTTTGTATCCTCATTGAGCTTTGAAATTCACAGCCAGGTGTATGCAATCATGAGAAAAGCTACTTAAAATGGCCACTTGCAAGTTGTTCTCCTGTTTGAATCTCCTCTGAAGAGTGGCATCATGGGCTCCTCAAAACAACTGTCAAATGATCTGAAAACAAAGATTATTCAACATAGTTGTTCAGGGGAAGGATACAAAAAGCTGTCTCAGAGATTTAACCTGTCAATTTCCACTGTGAGGAACATAGTAAGGAAATGGAAGAACACAGGTACAGTTCTTGTTAAGGCCAGAAGTGGCAGGCCAAGAAAAACATCAGAAAGGCAGAGAAGAAGAATGGTGAGATCAGTCAAGGACAATCCTCAGACCACCTCCAGAGAGCTGCAGCATCAACTTGCTGCAGATGGTGTCACTGTGCATCGGCCAACTATACAACGCACTTTGAACAAGGATAAGCTGTATGGGAGAGTGATGCGAAAGAAGCCGTTTCTGCAAGCACGCCACAAACAGAGTCGGCTGAGGTATGCAAAAGCACATTTGGAGAAGCCAATTTATTTTTGGAAGAAGGTCCTGTGGACTGATGAAACCAAGATTGAGTTGTTTGGTCATACAAAAAGGCATTATGCATGGTGGCAAAAAAACACAGTGCGTTGCATAGTTGACCGATGCACAGTGACACCATCTGCAGCAAGTTGATGCTGCAGCTCTCTGGAGGTGGTCTGAGGATTGTCCTTGACTGATCTCACCATTCTTCTTCTCTGCCTTTCTGATGTTTTTCTTGGCCTGCCACTTCTGGCCTTAACAAGAACTGTACCTGTGTTCTTCCATTTCCTTACTATGTTCCTCACAGTGGAAATTGACAGGTTAAATCTCTGAGACAGCTTTTTGTATCCTTCCTCTGAACAACTATGTTGAATAATCTTTGTTTTCAGATCATTTGACAGTTGTTTTGAGGAGCCCATGATGCCACTCTTCAGAGGAGATTCAAACAGGAGAACAACTTGCAAGTGGCCATTTTAAGTAGCTTTTCTCATGATTGCATACACCTGGCTATGAAGTTCAAAGCTCAATGAGGTTACAAAACCAAAAAAAGTGCTTTAGTAAGTCAGTAAAAAGTAGGTAGGAGTATTTGAAACAAGTAAATGATAAGGGTGCCCATACTTATGCACCTGTCAAATTTTGTTTGAATGCAGATTGCACATTTTCTGTTAGTACAATAAACCTCATTTCAAGGCAGAAACATTACTGTGTCCAACAGTTATTAGATATATGAAACTGAAATAGCTGTTGCAAAAAAAACAATTTTTATAAAACATTAAGCTTAAGATTAATAGGGGTGCCCAAACTTTTTCATATAACTGTATCTAGATGCATAGTTAGCACTTTGAACCCCAAGATGCTTCACAAATTGATCCGTAAAAATGAAAAAGTACTTTTTTTTCACAAAAAATTTATTTTAGCCTCAATTTGTTCATTTCCACATGGGCAACAGGATAAAATTGATCCTAAAATTTATTGGGCAATTTCTCCTGAGCACACTGGTACCTCACATGTGGGGGTAAACCACTGTTTGGGCACACGGCAGAGCTCAGAAGGGAAGGAGCGCCATTTGACTTTTTGAATGAAAAATTAGCTCCAATCGTAAGCGGACACCATGTCGCGTTTAGAGAGCCCCTGTGTGACTAAACATTGGAGCTCACCCACAAGTAACCCCATTTTTGAAACTAGACCTCCCATGGAACTAATCTCAATGTGCGGTGACCACTTTAAACCCCAGAATGCTTCACAGAAGTTTATAACTCAGAGCCGCGAAAATAAAAAATCATTTTTCTTTCCTCAAAAATTATTTTTTAGCCCGCAATATTTTATTTTCACAAGAGTAATAGGAGAAATTGGACCCCAAAAGTCATTGTCCAGTTTGTCCTGAGTACGTTGATACCCCATATGTGGGGGAACCACTGTTTGGGCACACATCGCGGCTCAGAAGGAAAGTATTGACATTTTGGAATACAGACTTTGATGGATTGGCCTGCGGGCATCATGTTACATTTGCAGAGCCCCTGAGGTGCCTAAGCAGTAGAAACCCCCCACAAGTGACCCCATTTTGGAAACTAGACCCCCCAAGGAACTTATCTAGATGTGTGTTGAGCACTTTGAATCCCAAGTGCTTCACAGATGAATATAATGCAGGTCCATGAAAACAAAAAAATAATTTTTCTTTCCTCAAAAATTATGTTTTAGCAAGCAATTTTTTATTTTCACAAGGGTAACAGGAGAAATTTGACCCCAATGTTTCTTGCCCGGTTTGTCCTGAGTACACTGATATCCCATATGTGGGGGTAAACCACTGTTTGGGCACACGTCGGGGCTCGGAAGGGAAGTAGTGACGTTTTGAAATGGAGACTTTGATGGAATGGTCTGCGGGCGTCACGTTGTGTTTGCAGAGCCCCTGATGTGCCTAAACAGTGAAAACCCCCACAATTGTCTCCATTTTGGAAACTAGACCCCCCACGGAACTTATATAGATGTGTGGTGAGCACTTTGAACCCCCAAGTGCTTCATAGAAATTTACAATGCACAGCCATGAAAATAAAAAAAACATTTTTCTTTCCTCAAAAATTATGTTTTAGAAAGGAATTTTTTATTGTAACAAGGGTAACAGGAGAAATTGGACCCAATATTTGTTGCCCAGTTTGTCCTGAGTATGCTGATACCCCATATGTGGGGGTAAACCACTGTTTGGGCACACGTCGGGGCTTGGAAGGGAAGTAGTGACGTTTTGAAATGCAGACTTTGATGGAATGGTCTGCGGGCGTCACGTTGCATTTGCAGAGTCTCTGATGTGCCTAAACAATAGAAACCCCCCACAAGTGACCCCATTTTGGAAACTAGACCCCCCAAGGAACTTATGTAGATGTGTGGTGAGCACTTTGAACCCCCAAGTGCTTCACAGAAGTTTATAACGCAGAGCCGTGAAAATAAAAAATAATTTTTATTTCCTCAAAAATTATGTTTTAGCAAGCAATCTTTTATTTGCACAAGGGTAACAGGAGAAATTGGACCCCAATAGTTGTTGCCCAGTTTGTCCTGAGTATGCTGGTACCCCATATGTGGGGGTAAACCACTGTTTAAATGCACGTCGGGGCTCGGAAAGGAGGGAGCACCATTTGACTTCTTGAACGCAAGATTTTCTGGAATCAATGATGGCGCCATGTTGTGTTTGGAGACCCCTGATGTGCCTAAACAGTGGAAACCCCTCAATTCTAACTCCAACACTAACCCCAAGACACCTCTAGCCCTAATCCCAACTCTAGCTATAACCCTAATCACAACCCTAACTCCAACACACCCCTAACCCTGATCCCAACTCTAACCCTAATCCTAACCCTAATCCCAACCCTAACCACAACCTTAACCCCAATAAACCCCTAACCCTAACCATAACCCTAACCACAAGCCTAATCTTAACCCTATTTCCAACCCTAGCCCTAATTCCAACCCTAACCCTAAGGCTATGTGCCCACCTTGCGGATTCATGTGAGATTTTTCTGCACCATTTTTGAAAAATCCACAGGTAAAAGGCACTGCATTTTACCTGCGGATTTACAGGAGATTTCCAGTGTTTTTTGTGCGGATTTCACCTGCAGATTCCTATTGAGGAACAGTTGCACAATGCTGCGGAATCCGCACAAAGAATTGACATGCTGCGGAAAATACAACGCAGCGTTTCCGCGCAGTATTGTCTGCACCATGGGCACCGCAGATTTGGTTTTCCATAGGTTTACATGGTACTGTAAACCTGATGGAAAACTGCTATGAATCCGCAGCCAAATCCGCACCGTGTGCACATAGCCTAATTCTAACCCTAACCTTAGTTCTAACCCTAATTCTAACCCTAACCCTAGCCATAACCCTAGCCCTAACCCTAACCCTAACCTTAGCCCTAATCCTAGCCCTAACCCTAGCCTTATCCCTAACCCTAGTGGAAAAATAAAAGTAAATACATTTTCTTTATTTTATTATTGTCCCTACCTATGGGGGTGGTAAAGGGGGGTTCATTTACTATTTCTTTTTTATTTTGATCACTGTGATAGGTTTTATCACAGTGACCAAAATGTACCTGGAATGAATCTGCCGGCCGGCAGATTCGGCGGGCGCACTGCGCATGCGCCCGCCATTTAGGAAGATGGCGGCACCCATGGACAAGAAGGACGGACACCGGGAGGCTCAGTAAGTATGAGGGGTGGGATTGAAGCATGGGGGTAGATCGGAGCATGGGGGAGCGGACAGGAGGATGGGGGAGTGGACAGGAGGATGGAGGGGACAGTACAGGACAGGACTGAGGACTGGGGAGGAGATTGGTGGTGGTGGCGGGGGCAGATCAGGGTTTCCAGCCATGGCCAATGATATTGCAGCATCGGCTATGGCTGGATTGTAATATTTCACCAATTTTCATAGGTGAAATATTACAAATTGCTCTGATTGGCTGTTTCACTTTCAACAAACAATCAGAGCGATCTTAGCCATGGGGGGCGAAGCCACCCCCCTGGGCTGAAGTACCACTCCCCTTGTCCCTGTAGGTCCAGTGAAATTGGAGTTAACCCTTTCACCCGACCTGCAGGGATGCAATTATTCTGTGACACAGCATATGCATCACAGGTCGGATTGGTACCGGCTTTCATGATGCATACGCTGTGTCACACGTCAGGAAGGGGTCAAAGGGCTCATCTATTACTTGGATAATCCCTCATTTCTCATATTTGGGCTCATTAAAATAAAAACACCTATACTCTTCTCCAGTTCTGGCATCGTTGCAGTGGTGACGACAATCGCATTTTCGGGGTCACGTTATGTCAAATGAGCCCTGTGCCCAATCAGCACTGGCTTCACTGTTTTGGCCTTCTGATGCATTGAACATTAACAGTAATACATGGCAGCAGAATTCCTGTTGATGTTTGCTTTGTCAGGAAAAAGAGACATTGAATCTGACTCTGATTGGGTTCAGGGCTCACAAGACAACCTCATGTGAGCCCTGAGAATGTGAATGCCGAAACTGCTGAAATGGCACTAGAACCGGAGGTAAGTTTAGGTGTTTTAATGGCTGTGAGGAGCTGACCTTGTTCTAAAGACTACTAGATCAATGGACATAGCGCAGAATGCACAGCACTAAGTGATGCAACATTTTTACAGAAAACCGGTTATGTTGAACTTATTGTTGTGTTTTATTGGAAATTTGCATGCTTGTAAGTGTTCCAATTTCACTTGGAAAGTGATCAGCCTCTGGATTCAATGTTTCCATTTAGTGACATTAAGGAATATGTGCTGGCTGGATCTTATGAATACGTAAGATAAAGGTAAAGGCAATCATTCCATTACTCTTTATAGTGTCTAAGAAGCCTCAATTGTGACATTGCTTTATGTGATACTGTTAATTGATTCCTCTATGTTAATTTGTGATTGCATGCTGATTACATATTGCATAATTTCACTGCAGTTTACTAACCAATTTAGCATACAAATGCAGATTATTTGACCAATCCAACAATGAAGGATCACCTCCCCAACCTTCCTCCAATCCTGTGTGAAGAATTTCCTGAGTAGGAGCTGTGGAACTAAAAAGTCTCTGACTCCCTCTGCAAAGAGACCCTCTTCAGGTACAGCCTAAGGAACCAAGGCCCCATCTGGTCATGGTGATGATAATGTGTGCAAACTGTAAAGCGCTGCGGAATATGTTAGCGCTATATAAAAATAAAGATTATTATTATTATATTATTATCTGGTGGAATACAGTTGTACTCTACCCATCACTGAACCTCGGTTGAAACTGTACTATATGTGGTTGCTGGAGGTTGATACACTGTCATGATCTCTATCATCTCTATGTGTGGAGCTATCTTAAGGACTGTTGTTGTCAGCTGGAGCTTGATACATGTGCTACAGCCATGGTACCTATTGTGTAGATATGAGGAACTATCTTAAGAACTGTTGTTGCCAGCTGGAGAGGGAGACGTGCTACAGTCATGGCAAGGATCAAGGACTGTGACTATAGACTATACCGGCGTGAGATACAAAAGCTGTGGGCCAACCAAAATTTGGGAGACAGTGGGTATCGCCTGGTATGAGGGAAGTGGAACTATCGGCCCAAGGATGGGATCTTGTGACAGGTGATATTGCATTGTAACCATCTACTCAGAATTGCTGTAAGTCCATAGATGTAAGGAATAAAAAATATTTGCATTGTTAACCTCCCTAGGTGATTATTACAACCCACAACATCAGATCTTCACAGGGACCCTTCATTAGTATTGAGAAGGGGTTGTTCAAGTAGTAGACAGAAAGATCAGAAGTTGCAGGTGATAACATGACCTGTGAGCAGTTTACTTAGCAGGGTCACTCATTTACTTTGTATTGGAGCAGTTACAACACGCAAGTTCGTGCTAAATTATCGTTTGTATATTGACTGTCTACTATCTAATATTATATTTTAAAATACTAAGTTATACTGAACAAAGAAAAATATTTAAAGAGAGAAAGAGAAACATTATTGTATATTTGGTAGTTATCCGTATATTGACTTTTCTCTAAACACTATACACAGTAGACAAATCCTTACAATTGAGGACTATTCCTGGAAGTCATAGAATGTTGGCAGCAACAACCATATCACGTCGTAAACAGGATGATATAAAATATATATCTGTTCATCATGATACATCATCATTTATTCAGTACGATGCTGGAACAGCACAGCCGCGGCTCTGGATCTGGTAAAGCCTGAGTTCTGCTAACTTTTTTCATAAACAAAAGATTGCTTGCCTAAAATAAATGGGTATTTATGGAGAGCAGGTGGTCTTACGATATAGCACTTATGAGCACCATTTGTTACAATAACTCTGCTTCATCTGTATTTTTAAGCCTGTAGTTCATCAAGAAAATGACATGAAACCCACACAAACCACAATGTGCTTTATATTCCATTGTTGGACAGAACTGTCAGCATAAGCAGCATGAAGTTTTCATTTAAACCTTTGTTTGAAGTCACTGTCCCGGAAATGTAACTTCTCTTGATTTCTTAAAAAAAAAAAAACATATTTGCCTCCTGTGAAAAATTGCTTTTTTATTGTTGCTTATTCAAAGCAGGCTCATGTATGTTCACTGATTCTTTGCCAATCCAAATCTTATTGCTGGCATGTAAAAATAATTTACCCTAAAGTCATTAAATCAATTTAGCATTACAGTGACTGCATTTTATTATCTTCATGCTTCAGTGCACTAAAAACGCAGCCGATACAAGAGCACAAGAACATCTGCAGAATAACAAACACAGATAATACATCATTCACAACTTTGAAATTCTTCTTTGTTTAATGCTTAGGAGGATGCAAAAGCATAAATCATATTAATTATTATCAAGGACCTATGAATTCTTTGCGAACATAAGTACATAACTAAATTCACATTGGCCATGGATTCTATAAAAGGTAATCTATCAGTAGGATCAATTCTCTTAAGCCATCTATATGAGCATGTATATCATAGAAAGCTGAATAACATGATACCTTGATATCCAATGTTTATTCCTGAGAAATCCTTGTTTTATTTTTGATGTGTAAATGTGCTGTTGAAATTTATGGGCAAGACATAGATTTCCCCAAGAATCTGCCTCCAGAGCGTACTTTAAATGAAAGAGGGGGTTACAAGTGTGAGACATGTTACTCAGGAAAGCTTACTGTCAGTCATTACATGTCTCACACTGGAAAAACCCAATATCAGTTAAAATAAGCTCTGGAGGAAGATTATCAGGGAGATATATGTATGGCCCTTATATCTTAAGAGCTCATTTACATATAAGAAATATGTGGATTCCTCTGGAATAAAATATCGGATCGCATATATCAAGGAATTAGTTTATTCAATTTTCTATGACCTGTATGCTGATAAAGACAGCTAAGGAGGGTTGATCCTAAGGAAAGAGTACTTTTAAGCAATTGATGATTATGTACAGGGAAGTTGCATTTTCAACAATTCATTAAAACTGTTCTTATTGCAATTGGTAATAATCTATGAGCATTAGAAGCCTTACATAGCACATAGCATCATGTCTATCATATAAAAATAAGAAAGGAAAACTGTCCAGGTTACATAAAGAAATTCTTTATTAATAAGTTTTAAAACATGGTTAAAAAGAAACCTCAGAGCCTGATGAGTTTCTGACGTACTAGAGTGTCTTAAATCATAGGATTAAGTTCTGGATACAGATTCTCAGGGAGATCAGTAACTGGCCCAGAAATAGTAGCAGCTCACTTAAATATGAAAAATGTGGCCATATAAAAAAGTGCCGATGTAAACGGCTTATGAGAGTTGATTCTACAGACAGATTTCATTTCAGAAAACTAATGAACAAACCTTAAAGGGAACCTGTCAGCAGGATTGTGCACAGTAACCTATAGAAAGTGTCAGGTTGGCTCCGTTATACTCATTAAAACAATACCTTGGTTGCTGAAATCCGTCTTGTGGTTGTTGTTTAATCTTTTCAGTTTGAGTTAATGATATGTTCTTGCTCCGGGACGGCCTGTGGGGGTCTTCATGTGGTGCTCTGCTTAGTTATTCATAATGCAGCCTGCTGACAAGTTACTGATGCCTCACTGACCTGTCCCCTAGTTTGCATAACGAATAGCTGTTTCCTTGGACAAACCTGTACATACTTCAAGAAAAAAAATGCTTCTGCAGACAGGTGCCAGCCATGGCACTTGTGCTGTGGCATAATCGCATGTTTAGTGTTCTAGTAATAACTGTTCTTGATGTTATTGAGCAAGTAAAAAAAAAAATATTTGAAAATAGCGGCTGCGCAGTAGCAGCTATCGGTGTGTATAAAGGTCTGATAGCTGCTACTGCGCAGACAGTGCTATCTTGCTGGAGGAAAAAAATGTATCCTCCAAGAGGGTGCTGCCCGTGCCTGCGTAGTAGCTGCTCTCAGAGATCACCGACATGACAGTGTCAATAAGGTTGCTGTGCACAATCCTGCTGATAGGTTCCCTTTAATAAATCCGAGTCTATATGTAAAAACAACTCAAAACACTGTTTTTAAAGTAGTTTGTACCTTGTGGCCACAGTTTATGTAATTAATTTTTGTCATAAAAAAACAGAGATCACACTATGTATAATGCAGCGTCCAGAATTTACACAATCATTACCAGCATGAGGGAATACAAATGGAATCGTATTTTTCATTTGTCTGACTTTACCTATGACTGTAATGTGCACACTGTTCGTAATTGCTTGGCAGCTCTTGATAGGACTTCCAAGGATAGGCTTAATGCTAGACATTTTGTCTACCGGTTCCCAGTGGTTGTCCTGGCCTTCACCCTTTAACCTCTGTACAGGTATCTGTACTTACACAGGGACCCCTTGGTTTGGTGTTGGTACCAGGTGTTTAAAGTCAGGGACAGAATCAGATGTCAAAAGTGTCATCAGTAAAAAGCCAAGAGCAGACTGAGAATCAAATAGACAGAACAGGAGCTGAGAAACAGGAGTGAGTCAGAGGTAGTAAAGAAAAAGGAAGTGAGACTAACTCTTAGGCTACAGTCACACAACACATTCGAGAATATTGGTCCGATTATGGTAATCACATGACCAGAGTGAGATCGTAGTGTGATCTTGGATGAGTAGAAAATGGAAAAAAAGATTTTCCATCTAATTCATTTTGTCAGTTTGTGAAAATTGGACTGTACTCAGATGTTATCTAAATGTGATCCAATATTTTCCATGAACTCAATGACCTGCATGGCTGAATGTAATCCAAATATCAAATGAAAATCATGCATGCTCTGCTTTTTTCCTTGGACAAACTGTCCGAGGAAAAAATCAGACATATGCACAGCCCCATAGAATACCATGTGTTAGGGGTCGAGATCCCACCTCTGCACAGGGGGATTCTCGAGCCATCTCCGCTGCAGTCTCCCATCCTTCTCCAGCCGCAGTGGAGCCTGCACAGCAGAGACGTCGGTCCCAGCGTCTTGCTCAGTCTGACTCTGTCCAAAGGGTTACTGCTGCTTTCCAGCTTCTGCCATTAAAGCCAGTACTGGGCAGCGGCGAGCAGACGCTTCTGGGACTAAGTCCTGCTTTTCTCGTTCTGAGCATGCCCAGAGTAAGATCTCTCAGTGGAGATCGAGGGTCACATGTTCAGATACTGCAGCTAAATCCACTGGTCCTCCAGGAAGGTCCTGAAGGTGCTCAGGCTCTGTAGCAGCCTCTCATTGGTCCTTCTAGGAAGGTCCTGTTCTTGCTGCAGCTATTTAAGGTTCTCATGACCGCACGGCCATGCGCTAGTATTGAATCAGTTTTGTGCATGTGCCAGTGTGGTCACATTTATGTGTGTGTTCAGGGACTCGGCTGAAATAAGCCCCTAGAATTCCAGCACCTCTGGCGAGGAGATTGTGTGTGTGGATCTAGGGCCCCGGCTGAAATAAGCCCCTAGAATACCGGCTTCTCCGGTGTGGAGATTGTATGTTTGCATGACCACATACTGCCTTCAGCTCGGCAGTTAGCTGTGTACTCCTGTGGGGTTATCAGGGCACTGCGTCTTGTTTCCGTGTGACTCTGTGAAGTAACAGAGTTCGCTTAAACCGCCATATAGTGCCGTCATTTGCTAGCAGCAGGTTCCTCCTGCACGGTGGACCCCGGGCTGCGAAAGCACCAATAATAACATCTATATTTACTCGGTGCGTTCCGCTAGCCCTAACACCATGGATCCAAATGTGATGTTTTGTCAGCTCCCACTTGGACTTGTAGAGATGCCAACTAGCCTGGAACTTATCCCCAAGCTTTCAAGCTGTGCTGTACCACAAGTCTCAGGAGTAAAACATGGCTACCGACTAGTCGTCCTGCTTCACCTGGTGAAATAGGGGGGGCAGACATTTACATGGGTGTAACACGGAAGACCAAGATGAGAAGGTGTAGAAAATCAACAAACATATAAAAACACAGCAACATGATTCAAAATCGATCTGACTTCTACCTCAGGCTATCATAAGCAGGAAGAGATCAGATCGCTTTTGAAATGAGTTGCTGTCTTTTATTAAAAGCTCGTTGTTTTTCTACACCGTCGCATCCTTGTCTTCATAATGACAGCTCCCACTACAACGTTTTTTTTCTCACTCTTTGCCTCACAATTAAAGAGATAAAGGGCATGAATTTTTATGATATTAAATCCACATTGGTTGAAGTGTTGAGCACAGCAAGACGTTCTTAACATATAGAATGCATTGGAAAATACACATTTACGCTGTGCAACATGGCATTAATGCATCTGAAAAGTTAAAAGTTACTCCAGTCTAGCTATACTTCTACATTATACATATTAGAGCTGTAGAAAAAGTTGGGATACTACAGCTTTAACTTATGATCACTGATAATAGCACAAACATGATGTCACTGACAACTCCAAAATCACAGGTTCTGTAAGAGCATACATTGATTTAATTTTAGAAATAAAATGGGAGTGTAAACAGTTGGGTGTGAGAATTAGATCAGCTCTCACCACAGTAGGGCACTTTTACATATTCCATGATATCTGCACAACTGTCTCATGACAAACATTAAATGAATGGATTCACTGTCAATTACAGGCAAGAACAAGTTTATTTTCAATTACAACTGGAGATCAGAAACAGCTGGGAAATCCCCACGGGGAGGTACAAGAACCAAAAGGGTGAATGAAGCTTCAGGATGGTACGCTGCACAGTACTAATTAGGAAAAAATGGAGTAAAGACTGAAAAACACCTCTACAACTATAGCTCATGGTTTATAAATAAAATACATCTCATAGGAGCGCAGCAAAGCACAGCAACTGGTACGGACAAATGATGGCTGCTTCCAACAAATGTTTTGCAAATTTGTGCATGCAGTTCAGAGGTTCATAGCAATAAGAAAGGGTGACAGTGAACGTGAAGGTGTAAACTGTTATGATTACTTTTACATTTTTTTAGGTACGCATTTTTTACCCAATTTATTTTTTCCTTTTCTGCTTTAAATTCAACGGTAGCAAAAATTTTGCAATATAAAAAAAACATTGCTATGGCCGCTCCGAACAACGAAAGCAATTGTTACCATCCACCTCTCGTGTCTCCCCTTTTCCTCATAGTTTGTAAGCTTGCGAGCAGGGCCCTCATTCCTCCTGGTATCTATTTTGAACTGTGATTTCTGTTATGCTGTAATGTCTACTGTCTGTACAAGTCCCCTCTATAATTTGTAAAGCGCTGCGGAATATGTTGACGCTATATAAATAAAATTATTATTATTATTATTGCTAATGTTAGTATTAAGCATTGAGAGCCTTCATTCCGTACATATGCTTGAAAATATATTTTAACAGTATTAGGCCACGTTCATACATTCAGTACTTGGTGAGTTTTTTACCGCAGTACTTGTAATCCAAAACCAGGAGTAGAACAATCAGAGACCACTTCTGCATTTTTCATCCACCATTTTCACTGGTCTTGACTTAAAAATACTGAGGTTAAAAACATCAACAAATACTAAATGTATGCACATGGCCTTACCCACTGTAATTATTATTTTTTTTCCCATAAAGGGAAACCTGTCATGTTAAAAATAGTATCTGATTGGCAGGAAGAGTTAAAGGAAGGCGGAGCAGATCAAATTGATATGCAATTTTGTAGAAAAAGATTAAATAAAACTTGCATTTTATTTATTAAAATTCCTGGTATTTGTATTCATAAGTGTCTATGGAATGGTCTTTTTTGTTATTAACAGACTTCCCGCTTGACTGATGGATGTCAGTAACTGAGTAGGACAGCCCAATGGCCTCATATGCATATACACACCAGGGATATCAATGTGTAACATACAAGTTATGCTGAATCTTTTCCAACCAAACTATTGTCATTCTACTCAGCATTTCTTTCTCTACATCAGGCTGTCCATAGATCATACTACATGTTCAACATGACAGGTCCCCTTTAATTATATTGAAAAGTTACATGTGCATTTTCACACATCAATTGTCCCAGCTACTTGTAGCCAATTTTGTGTTGTTTTTGTCTACTGAGTGAAAGCTGAGAATAAGCCAGGGAAGCAGATTAATAAAGAGAAAGGAGAGGACTCCACTGCAGTCTGGGTGAGGGCTATATTTAAATGGCTAGGTGGTTAGGTGCAAGATATAAAAATATTTTAAAAGTTTGCAGCTTAAAAGAGTTGCCTGGACTCTTTTCCTGTTCTGTGTGTGTGCTTAGGCTGCAAAATGCTAACAGTTTATAATGTACTCCCTGTTAGCATTCTGCACCATTGCCTAGACACCACACTTCGGCATGTGACCAACTCTTTGGCAGAGTCTGAATGTAATGTCACAACGACACCATGCCCCCAGACTCTGTCAGACCCTCCGCCTGCCTCCTGCTTCAGCCTACGATACCTGTGCACACACTGTGCAAAGCAGCAGTGTAATGATTCAGCCGATATACCCTTGATCTCCAGGAACGCCAGGAAGGAAAAGGCTTCTAGTTTAATGTGCTGTGTCTGTCTATCCAATATCTGTTATCTATCTATTATCAATCTAACTATGTGTCTATTTGTGTATTTATCATCTATCTATTTATCTGTTTATTATCTATCTATCTTATCTATTATCTATTTTTCTTCTTATCTATCTATTATTTATGTATCTATCTATTCATTGATCTATCATCTGTCTATTCCTCTACATATTATCAATCTATCTAGCAATTTATTTATTATCTATCTGCTATACATCTATTTATCCATCTATCTACTTATCTGTCTATTATCTATTTATCTATCTTTAATCTATTTATCTATTACAAATCTATCTATCTATCTACATAGTAATATTTTTATTTATATGGAGCTAGCCAGTAAAAGAGGAAAAAGATACGAGAATCTCGGCCTGGGATAGGGACAGGTGAGAGATTTTTTTTTTTTACCTTTTAATAGTAGAAGAGCACTGTGGTGACACAATGACACAATGAGGACCAAATAGGAGGCATTAAAAAGGTTGTCCAGGTTTGACACAAAAGTCTTAAGTCTTTCTATGTGACTGTGGACTGCTGAATTGTGACAGCTTACAATGTGCACACTGTCAGAATTCCGCGAGCAAACAGGCATTCTCATGACTGCATGTATGCAATTTATATACTTACTGTTATGTGCCATTTAGATGTGCTCGACTTCTCTCAATAGTGCATTGAGAAAAGCTAGGTACATTTAGTCAACACAAGAGCACAAATATGCAAATTGCATAGTGCAAACAGTACAGACCAAAAGTTTGGACACTCCTTCTCATTTAAAGATTTTTCTGTATTTTCATGACTATGAAAATTGTACATTCACACCGAAGGCATCAAAACTATGAATTAACACAGGTGGAATTATATGCTTAACAAAAAAGTGTGAAACAACTGATATTATGTCGTATATTCTAGGTTCTTCAAATTAGCAACCTTTTGCTTAGATGACTGCTTTGGACACTATTGGCATTCTCTTGATGAGCTTCAAGAGGTAGTCACCAATTTGGAACTATTGAAGCATGCCAAAATAAAAATAAAATGCTTTCAAAAATATGAAAAAAAAAAAAAGTTTAAATCACCTCCCTTTCGCCCCATTCAAAATAAAACAATAAAAAATTCAAACCTACACATATTTGGTATCATCGCATTCAGAGTAGCCTGATCTATCAATGAAAAAAGGATTAACCTGATCGCTAAACAGCGTAGTGATAATAAAAAGTCAAAACCCCAGAATTACGTTTTTTGGTTGCCGCAACATTGAATTCAAATGTAATAACGGGCGATCAAAAGATTTTATCTGCACCAAAATGGTACCATTAAAAATGTCAGCTCAGCATGCAAAAAATAAACTCCCACCCAACCCGAAATCACGACAAATGGAGAACAATGGATATCGGAAAATTGCACAATTTTTTTTTAAACAAAGTTTGGAATTTTTTTCACCACTTAGATAAAAAAAGATCTTTGGAGTCTGTGAACTCATAAAGATCTGGAGAATCATAATGGCAGGTCAGTTTTAGCATTTAGTGAACCTAGCAAAAAAGCCAAACAAAAAACAAGTGTGGGATTGCACTTTTTTTGCTATTCCACCTCATTTGAAAATTGTTTTCCCATTTTCTAGTACATTACATAGTAAAACCAATTATGTCGTTCAAAAGTACAACTTGTCCTGCAAAAAATAAGCCCTCACATGGCCATATTGATGGAAAAATACAAAAATTATGGCTCTGGAAAAAGGGGAGCGAAAACCCAAAATGCAAAACCGAAAATACCCCGGGTCATTAAGGGGTTAAATAAAGGGGTAGCCCACGCCATTTTTAAAAATATATATATTTATTTAAATAATGTAAAAAATAAAATGAGCACCACTCTTTTTTTGATAACCAGACAAGATAAAGCTCACAGCTGGGGGCTTCAACTCGCAGCTGTTCATTTTGCCTGCACCAGTTTCCAAAAATAGAAGGGACTGCACGTCTTTTATTTTTTGACAGAGTGTGTGCCTGCCAATCACAGCCATGCCAAATTTTCACATGGCTGTGATAGAAATGTAAGTGCCCAAACAATAAAGTTTGTTCATTGGCTGCACTGCAGCCTTTCAACATGCTTTGCTCTTGCTGCTGGACCCAAACACTAATAGACTTCCTAGAGAATTCCATGTTCTGAGTCCATGCACAGACAGTAGGTATTTGATATGGACCATGAACTTTACTGTTCCGGTTCACCCATCCATAGACGTCAGTCATAGGGTTGAGCGACTTTTATTTTTATAGGATCGGGTCGGGTTTCACGAAACCCGACTTTCTCAAAAGTCGGGTCGAGTGAAATCGGCCGATCCTATAAAAAAGTCGGGGTCGGGGTCGGCCGAAACACGAAACCCAATGCAGTGCAATGGGATACTATGGTTCCCAGGGTCTGAAGGAGAGGAAACTCTCCTTCAGGCCCTGGGATCCATATTAATGTGTAAAATAAAGAATAAAAAAAAAAAAATATTGATATACTCACCTCTCTGGAGGCCCCTGGACATCGCCGCTGGTAACCGGCAGCCTTCTTTTCTTAAAATGAGCGCGTTTAGGGCCTTCCATGATGTCACGGCTTCTGATTGGTCGCGGCCGCCCATGTGACCGCCACGCGACCAATCACAAGCCGTGACGTAATTCTCAGGTCCTAAATTCCTAATTCTAGGAATTTAGGACTTGAGAATTACGTCACGGCTTGTGATTGGTCACGTGAGCGGTCACATGGGCGGCCGCGACCAATCACAAGTCGTGACGTCATCTAAGGCCCTGAACGCGCTCATTCTTAGGAAGGAAGGCTGCCGGAAAGAAGCCGAGAGTGAGTGTATTCCTATTAGGTATATACTCACCCTCGTACGTGCCCTGCTTCTTTCCGGCAGCCTTCCTTCTTAAGAATGAGCGCGTGAAGGGCCTTAGATGACGTCACGGCTTGTGATTGGTTGCGGCCGCCCATGTGACCGCCACGCGACCAATCACAAGCCGTGACATAATTCTCAGGTCCTAAATTCCTAGAATTAGGAATTTAGGACCTGAGAATTACGTCACGGCTTGTGATTGGTCGTGTGGCGGTCACATGGGCGGCCGCGACCAATCAGAAGCCGTGACGTCATGGAAGGCCCTAAACGCGCTCATTTTAAGCAAAGAAGGCTGCCGGTTACCAGCGGCGATGTCCAGGGGCCTCCGGAGAGGTGAGTATATCAATATTTTTTATTTTAATTCTTTATTTTACACTTAAATGTGGATTCCGATACCAACTTCCGATACCAACTTCCGATATCGCAAACATATCGGAACTCGGTATCGGAATTCCGATACCAGATTCAGAAGATCGCCGACCTCACGGCCGGCCCCACACAGGGATCGGGTCGGGTTTCATGAAACCCGACTTTGCCAAAAGTCGGCGACTTCTGAAAATGGCCGACCCGTTTCGCTCAACCCTAGTCAGTCATCACATTACCATGAATCTGCAAATCGTATATAAGCAATCACGTGACGCCCACTCAAGTCATCAAGAAGAAGAAGAGCAAAATACTAAAAGAGAACATATTGGACACCTTTAGGACTCAGAATGTCAATGTCAACTTACAGAATTACAAAGACATGGGGACACCTGTCAGTCTAGTGGAGCAAAGCAGGGAAAAGCCCCTGGGTACTGGGCTATTGAGCTAGTCATCATAGTGGATGGATAAATTATATTGCACACACAAGACTATAGACTTTTCACTTCACAGTATTCATATTCCAGGGGTAATGTGGGGGACATGTGACAGCGTTGTCACCACTATGGATGTGAGGTGAGGTATATATGATTACAGCTGCACTTCTACATATGAGAGGACCTGGATCACTGTATCACTTCCAATGCTCTAATGAATGAAAGAGGTCAGTCCTGGGGAAGATATTAACAGCCAATGAGAGTGCAGTAGTCCGGCTGAGCGAGGTAGTGGACACAATAAAAACACGGATTAGCGTAAACTTTTTTGGGGATATTGGGGTCAGACAACCTCTTTAAGGAAACTGTGCACCTGGGGAGAAACAAGTAAGCTCAGTCTGCAGGAGCCTTCATGATAACTGGTTTGGCAGTATGTTAGCAAAGGATCCGGTATTGGTTAATTAGTGTTTAGATAGTCAGTAAAATAAAAATCTAATATTTTTGTGATGTGACCATGTGACTTGTTCTGCAAAAAAAAATAATGCCAGTTTATGCCAGTTTGTCATGAAAATTAATAGTTTTTTTTTTATTGCTCCCGCTAACAGAGAATATTGCAAATCAAAAAGTGGAATAAGGTGCACCAACACTTCTACATTAATAATACTGGTGGAAAATACATTTCTTAAAGTAGACAAAAAGGAAAAAGTTGTTTGTAATAACAAAAGTGGCCTCGATAACAAGTATTCATATCATCTTCAATTCAGTATATGGCTCTAAAGTTTACATACCCAAATAAATGCCTTGACTCGCTCAAACCCTTTTCTAAGTTCTAAACATTTTCTTTAAATGTAGACCTTTGGTAAGCTTTTGAAATATCAAAACAAAGAGAAAAAAGGGGCCTGATTGTTTTTCTTCCGAAAAAACATATATGATATATCAACTGGATAACTTATTTGCTGCTAATGCTTATGTGTATGTTGTATAAGTATTATTATTATTATTATTATTATTATTATTAATACTACTACTACTAATAATAATAATAATGTCATTACTATAATTGTTGCTCATTTTATTAGACCAGTGTTCCATCATTCTTCAGGCAAAATTAATATTTTTCTATGCCATAAAACATCTAAACTTGTTTGTTCTTGAAACTAATTTAAAGTATTATTTCAGCTAAATTACAATTATGTCCAGGATTAGAGGAAATGCTCAAATCGGTCTGCATGCTTATGAAATAGTGTCCCAGACATCAGTGTGAATGTAATTAATTACCGCAGCAGGGGGTTTTAACGAGTTATCAGACAATGTTGTCTCAGTGTATTGATACTAAAAATGTCCTTATGCTCATGTAGTTTTAGGAGTGAAGGCAAATAAGTCATGTGATTAAGTTGAATCATTATTGCTATCAGTCCATGAGTACTAATCTAAGCGTAATTTAGTATCTAACAAATAAGCACAGAAAGGTCACTTTTTAACCAGCACCCCTTTTCTGACCATCCAGCAGTCTCTAAGAAAGTTATAGACACAATTGAGCAAGCAAACTTGGCTGTTTCAGGAAAAGTACTCATACATATTAGACAGATGATTGTTGGACCCAAACAATTTGATTGACAATCTAATGATGGAGAGCCTGGGAAGGTTGTATCTCAACCTATGGCAAATTTAGAGAAAAAAGAATTCATCACATCGGTTAGTAGCATGCCAGGACACCTGGTTATTTATATCCCAAAAACGAAAATAAAGTACTTTAGTCTAATTGGCTAGATATGCATCTCTAGAAATTGGTGCTACTAATACAGAGCACAAAGATACCAGTTGCACCTGAGCCCTACATCTTAAATATTCCCCAACAACCCTTTTCCTGATAAGAACATTGGAGGTACTGTTATGCTTCTGTGTCTCAAAAGAATTAACTGACGAACCTATTAGAGAAAATCTATGAAGCTAAAGGAGACAGAATTTTGGCACAATTAATACCAAGAAATGTATTTCTTACACCATATTAGTTATATGCTTTAGATACTTTCTGTGGCTTGTTAGACACAACATGGCTTTGCTGAAAGGGTATGACACTATACACCGAAAAGGCAGAAAACACTATCTAAGTTTGCCCTAACAATAAGATAGTATTGATTAATGAGCCCCAATGTATTTGGTCACCTTAATTTCCAAAGATCAAAGTCTCCACCGTTCTCAAGTATTTTAGGATAAATTAGTTTATGTCAGCATTCACAGATAACAATAATAAAACTTTTTTTTCTAAGCACCAACATATTCCGCAGCACTTTACATTTCAGAGGGGACTTAAACAGGCAATAAAGACATTACAGAGTAACCACATTATTCAACAGATACCAAGAGGATTGAGGGCCTGCCTGCAAGCTTACAGTCTATGAGACCATAGGGGAGACATGAAAGGTAAATTGTAAAAAATGCTTGCATAGTATGGTCCAGACATCAATATAATAAACAGGATATTCAAATAAAGTTGCATGAACCAGTTACCAGCCAGTATCTGTACAGTACAGATACAGAGTGCTATTAAGCGCATGGAGGGTGTGTGAACAGATGCTACGAGAGTCCTGATTTGGAAAAAAAATTTGAAAGGGCTAAAAGGGATAGTAAGATAAGTCAAATGAGGGAATAGGCCGTTCTAAAGAAATGTATTTTTAGGCGACGCTTAACGCTGTTAGTATTGGTAAGGAATTAAAGTGTCTTGGGTAGTGCATTCCAGAGAATTGGCACAGCAAGAGAGAAGTCTTGGAGACAGGAGTGAGAGGTTTATTTTATTGAGAGTGGAAGCCTTAGATCACTAGTAGAACGGAGGACATGGCTAGGGTGCTGGACGGAGATATGGAAGGAGATATAGAGTGGTGCTGAACTGTGCAGAACTTTGTGGGTGAGAATGATAAGTTTATATTGGACCCTACTAAACCGAATAGCCACAAAAGTACGGAGGACCGTGATCAACCACAAAATCTGTAAACTAGCAACAAAAGTCCCCCAACACAGTGTAAAGAATCAATAATCTCTTTATTGAAAATAGAAATTTGAAAATGTTTTAAGGAGATAAGAGCAAACTGAAAAGCAGGATGGAAAGAAACATAGATTGGACGGAACATACATTATGATGGCAGTATCTTGGATATAAATATACCACATGTATTACATCCAAGATGAAGAATTTAATATCATCCGCTTGAGGCACAGTTCATATTGCATATAGGTAAATACAGAGTAAAGTGCATATAGTGCTCATAACCAAAAAAGTCTGAAGACAGATATAAAATACTTAATACATCACACACATGTATCTGGGAATTCCTCTCTCCCTGGTTGGCCTCAGGAAAAAAAACTTGTAATAAAGTATAAAGTGCATAATCTCCAAAGGGCAATCAGGGACAGTGTCATGCATATAAAAGATCAAAGGAAATAATTATAGCAGCAAAAATATAAATACCCAGAGTTCAGTTCATCCAGCATACCCCTTGATGTGCTTTTCGATGGCAGTCTTCCTCAGAAGACTTCAATTTAAGTCTATTACAACGTACAGACCCATCAGGTCCATGCGCCGCAATACATGCTGCTGGATAATCAGATGCCAGCAGCTGCACATGACCAGGGACTCATGGCAGTGACGTTATGCGCTCCCTTAGCATGCCAAAGTCATCTTTCTGCCTCAGAAGTGGATGCTGCAAGACGTGGGAGGGCTGGAAAATTAAGTAGGAACATTTATTGTTTTTTTTCTGTATATTGAACAACAACAGGGTCATATACCAGGATTGGGCCCATATACTGTACAAGGATGAGGGCCATATACCAGGATGGAGGCTATATACCAGGATGAGTCCCAGGATTAGAGCCATATACCAGGATAGGGACAGATACCAGGACAATGGCCATATACCGGCATGAGCGCCATATAACAAGGTAAGGCACATTTAATAGGTGAGGGCCGTATGCCAAGATGAGGGCCACATCCCAGGAAGGGGCACATTTACCAAGATGAGGGTCATATACCAGGATGGAGCCATATACCAGGATGGGGGCCATATACCACGATGAGGGTTATGTACAAGGATGAAGACATTTACCAGGATGGGAGACATATTCCATTGTCACGGCGCCACCTGCCGCCGCTCCTGCCACCGCGCCTGCCGCTCACTCTGCGCGCTTACATATTTACCCATCCTGGGGCGCTCCAGCAGTGTGTGCGCGCCTTCCGGTCTCTTCTCCTGACTCGCCGTCAGTCCCTGGCTCTTGTCGGGTGCGCGTGCGCACCTCTCACTGCGCACGCGCACTTCCCCTCTCTGGTCTGCAGATGCTCCGTTCCTCCACTCTATGATTCTGGAGGATCTTGACCCGGAAGTTCTGCAGCACTCGGTCTATTTAAGGTAACTCCTTCCTCTGCTCCATGCCTTATTGTCATTTGTCCTCATTTGACCCAGGTCCCTCTGTACATTGCTCTGTCCTGTGCGTTCACTATACCTTGCTCTGTCCTGTGCATCCACCATACCTTGCTCTGTCCTGTGCGTCCACCAAACCTTGCTCTGCCTTGTGCATCTGCCATACCTTGCTCTGTCCTGTGCATCTGCCATACATTGCTCTGTCCTGTGCGTCCGCCATACCCTGCCTGTCCTGTGTTTCTGCCATACCCTGCCTGTCCTGTGTTTCCGCCATGTCCAGTCCGTCCTGGGCGTCCACCATATCCAGTCTGTCTTGGGCATTCGCAATAACCTGCCTGTTCTGTGTTTCCACCATACCCTGTCTGTCCTGTGTTTCCGCCATGCCCTGTCTGTCCTGTGTTTCTGTAATATCCAGTCTGTCCTGGGCATCTGCCATATCCTGCCTATTCTTAGTCTCGGTCATTGCCAGTCTGTCATGTGTCTCCATTATAGCCAGTTCTGCATCTTTTTCCGCTTCTACTTCCTGTCCCTGGGTATCAGCTACTGTGGCAATAGTCTCCCTTGGGCCTGCCCCTAACGCTCCCTGTATTGGGGGTGGTCCACCAAGCCAGCTCACCCTTGGGAGGTTCATTGTCGTGGTTCTGCGAGTTCACTTTAGGAGTTCCAAAAGATCTGACATTCATGATGAGGGCCATATACCAGGTTGGGGACTTATAACAGGATGGAGGACATATATCAGGATGAGGGCAATATAGCAGAGTGGGGACATATACCCCGATGGGGACACATACCAGGATGAAGATATATACCAGGATGGGGCTCAGGATGAGGGCCATTTACCATGTTGTGGATATATTCCAGGATGGGGCCGAGGATGAAGTCTATATATCAGGATGAGGGCCATATACCAGGATGGGGACATATACAAGGATGGAGGACATACACCAAGATGAGGGCCATATACCAGGATGGTGACATATACTAGGATGGAAGACATATACCAGGATGAGGGACAATATACCAGGATGAGGGGACATATACCAGGATGGTGGACATATACCTGGATGGGGCCTAGGATGAGGGCCATATACCAGTATAGGATTCATAAGCCAGGATAGGCAACCTATGCCAAGATGGGCTGTGCATTATACTGTATGGAGGACTATAGGCATTACATTTTGCTACTTGTAGGACTTTGGGCTGTGCACTATACTACATGTATGACTATGGGCTGTGCATTATACTACATGGATCACTATTTGCTGTACATTATAATGTATGGAGGACTATGAGGGGGTGCATTATACTGTATAGAGGATTATAGAGGATGCATTATATTATTTGGAAGAATGCATTATGCATTAGGTTGCATTATGCTATAGGAAGGACTACGAGTGGTGCATTATACTATATGGAGGACTATGAGGGGTGGATTATACTGTATAGAGAACTTTGGAGAGTGCATTATACTTTATAGAGGACTATAGACAGTGAATTATACTTCTGCTATGGGGCCCCATGACTTCAACGTTCACCACTCGTGAATATTATGGTTTCCTTTCTTTTCTATAGATTAAAAAACAGAGGCAGAAAGGGATATATATCAGTGGGGGATGTCCAAACCTTGTTCCGGGGCCCATCAGACTCTAGTTACGCCACTGTGCACATTCTATACTGTATATATTCACACATTTGTTCTGCATAGCGTATAACTTTATATGCTGTTTGCTGACACCACAGGAAAGTAAAGGGTCAAAAATAGACCATCATAATCTGCACTGCAATACTCAAGAAAAAGAATCAAATTGGATCCTTATACCTGTTAAAACGGAAGGAAGAAAAACAGGATAACAGAATAATCTACAGTACATTACACTGTCAAACCGTTGCCTCAAACATAACAACAACAACGCTATTGATTTCTGGCAGCATAAAATAGGAACTTGTTATTATTGCAGCATAGGAAGAACTGACTGCTGCCAAACCCTGTCTGTTACAAACTTCCTTTCTGCAATGTTTACCATTGTTAAATAATTCAGTTCTAAAGTGAATACGTATGTATTAGATAATATTAAAGCTAAATCAAATACAGTGTGATACACTAGATATACAGTGATATACAAAGGTTTTAGGCAGGTATACAAAAATGCTGCAAAGACTGCTTTCAAAGACAGAAATGTTAATACTTTATTTTTATTGCTTTACCAAATGTGAAGTGAATAAACAAAAGTGAAATCTATTCTCTTAATCTACAGTGGGTATGGAAAGTACTCAGACCCCTTTAAATTTTCCACTCTTAGTTTCATTACACCCATTTGGTAAATTCAAAAAAGTTCATTTTTTTTTCTCATTAATGTACACTCTGCACCCCATCTTGACTGAAAAAAATAAATGTAAAAAACTTTTGCAAATTTATTAAAAACGAAAAACTGAAATATCACATGGTCATAAGTATTCAGACCCTTTGCTCAGTATTGAGTAGAAGCACCCTTTTGAGCTAGTACGCCATGAGTCTTCTTGGGAATGATGCAACAAGTTTTTCACACCTGGATTTGGGGATCCTCTGCCATTCTTCCTTGCAGATCATCTCCAGTTTTGTCAGGTTGGATGGTGAATGTTGGTGGACAGCAGCCATTTTCAGTTCTCTCCAGAGTTGCTTAATTGGGTTTAGGTCAGGGCTCTGGCTGTGCCAGTCAAGAATGGTCACAGAGTTGTTCTGAAGCCACTCCTTTGTTATTTTAGCTGTGTGCTTAGGGTTATTGTCTTGTTGGAAGGTGAACCTTCAGCCAAGTCTGAAGTCCAGAGCACTCTGGAAGAAGTTTTCATCCAGGATATCTCTGTACTTGGCCGCATTCATGTTTCCTTCAATGGCAACCAGTTGTCCTGTCCTTGCAGCTGAAAAACAGTGATAAACAATGCCTGTTTTTCTCCACACAAAAAGCTTAGAATTATCACCAAAAAGGTCTATTTCCGTCTCATCAGACCAGAGAATCTTATTTCTCATACTCTGTAAGTCCTTTATGTGTTTTCTTAGCAAACTTTATGAGGACTTTCATATGTCTTACACTGAGGAGAGGCTTCTGTCCGGCCACTCTGCCATAAACGTCCGACTGGTGGAGGGCTGCAGTGATAGTTGACTTTGTGGAACTTTCTCCCATCTCCCTACTGCATCCCTGGAGCCACAGTGATCTTGGAGTTCTTCTTTACCTCTCTCACCACAGCTCTTCTCCCAAGATTGCGCAGATTGGCTGGATGGCCAGGTCTAGGAAGTCTTCTGGTGGTCCCAAACTTCTTCCATTTAAAGACTATGGAGGCCACTGTGCCCAGGAACCTTGAATACTACAAAAAATATTTTGTAACCTTGGACAGATCTGTGCCTTGCCACAATTCTGTCTCTGAGCTCCTTGGCCAGTTCCTTTGACCTCATGATTCTAATTTGGTCTGACATGCACTGTGAGCTGTGAGGTCTTAGGCCATGTGCACACGTTCAGGATTTTTCACGTTTTTTTCACGTTTTTTCGCTATAAAAACGTGATAAAAACGCGAAAAAAACGCTAACCTATGCCTCCTATTATTTACAGTGTATTCCGCATTTTTTGTGCAAATGTTGCGATTTTTTCCGCAAAAAAATCGCATCGCGGAAAAAAAAGCAACATGTTCATTAAAAATGCGGAATTGCGGGGATTCCGCACACCTAGGAGTCCATTGATCTGCTTACTTCCCACACGGGGCTGTGCACACCATGCGGGAAGTAAGCAGATTATGTGCGGTTGGTACCCAGGGTGGAGGAGAGGAGACTCTCCTCCACGGACTGGGCACCATATAAGTGGTAAAAAAAAAAGAATTAAAATAAAAAATAGTGATATACTCACCTTCGATGTCTTCCCGCCTCTCAGGTGCATGCTGCCGCTTCGGTTCCTGTAGCTGGTGTGCGGTGAAGGACCTGCGATGATGTCACGGTCCTGTGATTGGTCGAGACCGGTCATGTGACCGCTCACGTGACCGCGACGTCATGGAAGGTCCTGCGCGCACACACCATCTATACGGAACGGACGCCGCTGAGGTCTGCAGGTGAGTATAAGCATTTTTTTTATTTTTTTTATTATTTTTAAACATTCTATCTTTTACTATAGATGCTGCATAAGCAGCATCTATAGTAAAAAGTTGGTCACACTTGTCAAACAGTATGTTTGACAAGTGTGACCAACCTGTCAGTCAGTTTTCCAAGCGATGCTACAGATCGCTTGGAAAACTTTAGCATTCTGCAAGCTAATTACGCTTGCAGAATGCTAAAAAAACGCGAAAAAACCGGAAAAAAAAACGGAAAAAAAAAAAGCGGATTTCTTGCAGAAAATGTCCTGTTTTCTTCAGGAAATTTCTGCAAGAAATCCGGACGTGTGCACATTCCCTTATATAGACAGGCGTGTGCCTTTCCAAATCATGTCCTATCAGTTTAATTAAACACAGCTGGACTCCAATGAAGGAGTAGATCCATCTCAAGGAAGATCACAAGGAAATGGACAGCATGTGATTTAAATATGAGAGTCTGGGCAAAAGGGTCTGAATACACATGACCATGTGATACTTCAGTTTTTCATTTTTAATAAATTTGCAAAAATTTCTACATTTCTATTTTTTTTAGTTAAGACGGGGTGCAGAGTGTACATTAATAAGAAAAAAATGAACTTTTTTGTATTTATCAACTGGCTACAATGAAACAAAGAGTGAAAAATTTAAAGGGTCTGAATGCTTTCCGTACCCACTGTAATTAAGTAAAATTCAAATTAACCTGTTCAAGAACATTTTTATGAGAAATTTGAATAAAAGAGAATTTGTTCTCCACAAATGTAATGTCCCTTACTATGCTCTGTGTTTTTTAAGACACCAGAGCATAATAAACACAAAATGTAAAAAATACAAAAATATTTATTCACACCTTATGTCTCACCTGACCGCTCACCTCTATGGCCTTCCGCTCCTCACTCATTCGATCCTCATCAAATCTTATTATCACGACTATGATCAGTGAGTACCCAGCTTCCTCACGCTAGCTGGGACTTTTGGCTTTGATGAGGTCTGTTCGATCCTCTTAACATCCTCTTATCTCCATTGTGACCAATAAATAATCATCTTCCTCATGCTAGCCACGACTTTCGGCTTTGATAAAGTCTGGGAGGGTTCTGTGCAAGACACCACAATGACTTTGCACGCTATGCAGACAAGAACAGGGCTACCCTAAGGATTTCAGCATGGTAAAATGAAAATGTGACTATAACCATATGTATGAAGTTGAGGAGCAAAGGGGATGGAAAGGTGTGCAGTAAGGTGAGTATAAGTTTTTTTTTATTTCTTAACCTTTTGTGCATATTTATTGTTCAGGAAAATGGCAGCCAGTGGTATACAATTAGTGGACTCCTGACATGTATATTTTAATTGAAACTGCAACATATCCTACTGTGGATGTATATAGGTAAAAATATGTCACTTATAAAGTTCCCTTCCCATCTGCATAGCATCACTTGTCGTTTCTCTGATTTTGTCTCATCTCATCATTAAAATCTGCACTGGTGATGAAGGCAAATGTGCCAGCTTTCACTGCTTGAACTACATGGATAACTTGTCTCATCAATTACATGCTGACTTAGAAAAGAGGGCATCTGATTAAGGACCACTTAATACAAAGAATTTCTGAAGCAGGTAGCAGGTCACCTTTGAACATTTACGGAGCGGCCTTCCCAAGTAGCTCTCCAGCATTTAGTTCTGCCATTGCCTTTGCAAAAGCTTTTAAGGAAGCTCAGGTGAAGCAACTGGTCAGGTTTGGTGGCTTTCTATATTTGAAGTGTTGCATCATCGAACCTCACAGGTTTTTTTTTTAATTTGGAGTCTCCTAATCTCTATAGAAAATGCTGCCATAGATTGATAGCTGGATAGTAGATGTGCCTAAGGCCGGAGTCACACTGCCATATAACTCGGCCAAGTGCTATACCATAAAACATTGCTTAGCACTTGGCCCAGTGTTATACTACGGGGAAGCTCAGATCTGCGATTATTTTCTCATGCCCATGCGTCATGAGAGAACCGATCGCAGCATGCTGCGATTGGCAGCTAGACTCGGTTCACTCACATCCATTCTGCAAGTGAAACATCGCACTGCACTCAGATATCACCCGATTCTCACAGATGCTGGCAACGGAGATGGAGAAATACTTTCTCCATCTCCTCCGCAGCTGTGCTCCAATTCTGTCATGCAAGAGAGGCTCGGAGCACAGAGCACTGACCCTTGGCTCCGGCTCACAGCGTAGGAGCGGAGGGTCATTAGCATATCCCATCCGATGCTCTCGCATTGGATGCCATGCGCTTGTGTAACTTCAGCCTGACCAAAGAACTACATTGTGCTCAGCAGGTAAAATGACTATAAAGACCTTTGTCATGAGCACTACCCACTGCATACGTAACTCAGATGTGGCTGTATTGGGGATATCTGCTTCTAACACTCACTCATCGACTCAGCTTTTGGTACAGGCTGACAATGAGCTAAACACACCAAACAGCAAGTTCGCACATCCACACGACTTGTCTTGCTTCCATCACTCACCGTATTGATAGAAACTTTCTAAGGACCTGACAGGTACACTTATTGCAATCTGGCACACACATGGTGACAACCAGGCTATACTCACCCTATTTTAAATATGGGTAAGTTTAAAGTAGCAAGTGACAACTGTATTAAATTTAATAATTAATTTACATAAAAGGTATATGTCTAAAAAGATACAAATATATGAAATAACAAAAAAAGATAAATAAAATGGAAATACGGTATAACAAAAAGCAATAAATGAATAAGACTGACAATTGGCGAGAAATGCTTTGCAGAGGATATCACTAAAGATATTAGGACAGATCTATAATTTATCTTGTCTCTTTTGGATCTGATAACAAGATTTTCTGGAAGAGATATTACAAAGGGTCTCAACCACACCTAACACCCCTTTTCCTGCTCAGGTAAGAGTAGGAAGCCTAATTGCTTACAAGGCAAGATATGTACAATAACATCACTTTAATTTATGTCAAAGTTTCCCATAGGAACCTCCAAGTGGAGTATTGTGGCCAACATATTTCTGAGCATGCGTTTACCATTCTAGATACACTAGCTATGACAAATCCATAATTCTATTTAATATTACATTTTTGTGGTTTCCCAAGTCTGGAAATCCTGATGCTTGAACCCACGGAAGTGATCAGTTTCCCTGATCACAGATTTATCCTTTGATGGTGTCAATATTAGATTATTATAGGAATTACATTAAAATGATGCATTTCCAATTCCTGTATCACTAGTACGTATGCTAGAGATGTACAGTCTACCTTAGGGGTCATCATGTTCTCAGACATATTTTTGCAATCCTTTTCTAGTGAGGAAAATTACACTACCACTGTCAGCTTCTTGCTAATTTAATTTTTTACTCAAAGATGATGTTGACAAGTTTCCAGTGATATTGGAATTACTAACATAATACATAACTCCTCTACTACAATCTCTGAAAACTGTGAGCAGGAATCTTACCGGACACTTCATTGCGATTGTGCTATTCTTCTGTGGAGTTGGATCCCTACTGTGGAGCCAAGAAACTACTCTGTCTGTCACTCACAGCTGTGACAAGCATGCTTACTAACATCTTGATAGCTAAAATAGATACATTTAAGTCCCCAAGATAACACTGTGAACAGTCAAAAGTATCTGAGAATAAAAAATTTGTGGGGTGTAAAGGGAATTTGTCACCAGGTTTTTGCTACCTTATCTGAGAGAAGTCTAATATAGGAAAAGAGACCCTGATTCCAGAGATGTATCACTTAGTTTACTTGGTACAGAAGTTGTGATACAATCAGAGTTTTTAGATGTAGCTTGAAGCAAAGTTCAGAAAGCTGACCCCTCCCACATCCTGCTAATCAATGGTAAAGGCTGAGTTGGACCAGGATGAACAGGATCTGTAGTCCTGTAGTGTCAATCGTCTTCTGATAAAACACTGATAGTATTGAAACAATAGCACACAACCTAAAATGAAATTGTTGCCCATTCTTCCTCGGCAAACAGCTCGAGCTCAGTGAGGTTTGATGGAGATCGTTTGTGAACAGCAGACAAACGATCTCCATCAAACCTCACTGAGCTCGAGCTGTTTGCCGAGGAAGAATGGGCAACAATTTCAGTCTCTCGATGTACAAAACTGATAGAGACATACCCCAAGCGACTTGCAGCTGTAATAGCAGCAAAAGGTGGCGCAACAAAGTATTAAGTTAAAGGGGCCAAATAATATTGCATGCCCCACTTTTCAGTTTTTGAATTTCCACAAAAATGTAAGCAATAAATTTCGTTCAACTTCACAACTGTGTTCCACTTCATGTTGATGCTTCACCTAAAATTTACTTTTGCAAAACAAAAAGATTAAAGCGGCGCTTAATATACGATAACTCGTTGGGCTGCAAATTTAGACAAAAAACCACTCTTTTGTCAATTGTAACACATGAAGATGATCAAAATAAATTTGCGCACACTACGAGAGTTTGAACAGAACCAGAAACTGTATACAATAAAATGGTAGTGCAGTGATGTAATTCTAAATACGCAACCCAAAGAACAACTTGCAATGGTAACAATTAAATTTAACCTAATAACAATAAATATAATTACCCACGGATATATGCAGATGAAATGAAAAACATATATTATAGTAACCATCCACCAGGGTTGAAAGATGAAACCAAATAATGATATTGTGTCCAGGAATGGCAACCGGTGCAGGGAATAGCTGGACTTATTTGCATAGAATGCTAGTCACTAGAGAATCAGAGTCTGATTAGACAGAAAGTGTATGTATGATTCCCACTTATAGAAAAGTCTCCACGGTAAGGTGGGAAGCTTTCAATTCTCGTTTTCTAGAACATGCATGAAAAAAGTAAAAAATGCTGTGAAAGAACTGCGTTACGTGAAGCAGCCCCGGCCGGTGGCAGTGCTTCAATGACAAAAGACAGAGCTGCGTGCTGCAGACAGATTAAGCCTGGTAGTAAATCTGCTGTGTGCACGCAGCCTGTTATCTTAAGTTGGAGCTCACGTGTTAAGTAGAAGAGACGATGTTCCTTCTTCGGTGCTGTAGATCTCCGGCGTCCTGTAGTTCCGACTTCTAAGCCTGGTCACTTGCTTCCTCACAGTGTGTGCACCGTGTGGTGAATGGAGCAGGACCTATTGTGACGTCACTGGTCACGTGGAGCCGCAGGACAGACTGGAAACCCAGCGTTGAAGAGATACGGATAGCATACAGGACCAAATCCTACGCGTTTCGGAAAGAACGCTTTCCTTCATCAGGGATGGTCCTAAGTGCCTAGATGAACCCTTTTATAGAAAAAAGTGAGTGATGTTACATAAACCCAAACAATTCTAGCTCGCTGTTTAACCCTCTTGGAGCAAGTGTGTCCAAAGTGAAGATCCACTTGCTCTCTGCTCTGGACATAATGGCAATGTAATTGCCTTTTCTCCATGGAAGTGGTATTTTCTCTAACCCCATTACTTCCATGGATTTCAGATTGCCATCATGCATTTCAACAAAATGTTTTGACAGAGGGTGGCCCATGAATTTTTGTTTGGTGTTGCGCATGTGCTCACTTATCCTTACTTTTAGTGGGCGCTTTGTTCGGCCCACGTATATTTTATCGCATGGGCATTTTATGCCATATATGACCCCCTCTGTGTTACATGTTATGAACTGCTTAAGATCATAATTTTTACCATTACTGGAAAAGGATAGATATTTTTTGCATTGTGTCTTCATACACATAGTGCATTTCTGACAAGGAAAAAAACCCACATGAGCATTCCCCAAGAGATTCTTTGTATGGGAATCATACTGATAATGTGTTGTAGGGGCAATTAGGTTTCCAATATTACGGGCTTTTCTGTATATGAACCGAGGGTTACAGAGCAATTCCGATGTAAATTCTCTGCAATACCCAATGAACAAATTGAATTTTTGAAGGACTGCATGATTTTTATTTTAACACATAATTATTTTTATTTTCAGGGGCACTACTATACCCAGCAATGGGGTACAGCTCTGTCTTTTGTCATTGAAGCACTGCCACCGGCCGGGGCTGCTTCACGTAACGCAGTTCTTTCACAGCATTTTTTACTTTTTTCATGCATGTTCTAGAAAACGAGAATTGAAAGCTTCCCACCTTACCGTGGAGACTTTTCTATAAGTGGGAATTATACATACACTTTCTGTCTAATCAGACTCTGATTCTCTAGTGACTAGCATTCTATGCAAATAAGTCCAGCTATTCCCTGCACCGGTTGCCATTCCTGGACACAATATCATTATTTGGTTTCATCTTTCAACCCTGGTGGATGGTTACTATAATATATGTTTTTCATTTCATCTGCATATATCCGTGGGTAATTATATTTATTGTTATTAGGTTAAATTTAATTGTTACCATTGCAAGTTGTTCTTTGGGTTGCGTATTTAGAATTACATCACTGCACTACCATTTTATTGTATACAGTTTCTGGTTCTGTTCAAACTCTCGTAGTGTGCGCAAATTTATTTTGATCATCTAAAATTTACTTTTGGTATAGTTATGTTTGAAGCATGATATGTGGGAAAAGGTTGAAAAGTTCCAGGGGCTGAATACTTTCACAAGTCACTGTAAATAGCAAAACCTGTTGACAGATTATCTTTAAGTGAAAGTCACTATTTTCAAGACTGCAGATTTTTTGGAACTGTGAGCAGACATTGAACTTGAGATTATTGGCAATTATAAACAATATGTTATATGTAGGTTGGGCAAGGGAGTGTTAGGAGGAGGATATGATTGGCCACCCTGAGAATTCACAGCATCACAAGTGTTACAGGTGACTGGAAAAATGGAAGGAGGGTATCAGAACTGCATGAGCCAACACCACTATCAGGAGTTCTGTACTGCTCTGACGGGACACAGGTAGGGGGCACTGTCGGTACTTTGGGAGGTGGAGTACAAATGCCACACAGTTGCATCCTTCTAACATAAGCTATTTGTTACATGTATACAGTTGTTATGTTAATATCCACTGTTGTATGCTATAGGGTATTCTACTACTGTTTTTGCTCTACTTATACCTGTCAGATATTACACAAATATACCTTTGCACTGCTGTGCAACGCTAATCCCAGAGAATGAATGAAAAACCATCATATATTATAATTTTGTTAGGTTGAATGAGTTGCTAAAAGAAACAACTTTGCCTTCTCCAAGGGATCTTCTCTGAGCAAATGACCTTTAGAAATATAAATAGAAAATAACAAAAAAGTTAAGAAAGTATGTATTCAAACAGAAACCATACTCTCTTTTCTTTTTTTATGTCTTGTGGTATTCTTTGATTTTTTTATGCCAAATTCTCTAAAATGGAGCACAGTTTAATAAATAAATACATATTTATACATTTTTGAGACTTTTTAGATCAAAAAGTTGCATATAAGTAAAATGTTGCTAAATTTACACACAAAATCTAGACATACATAAAATCACTCCATTGTGGGCTAGAGTAACATAAAAGTGTTTCTTCCAAAATTAATGAATCAGCTTAAAACATCCGGAAACTGTGAACTCCACCTACAATGGCATACATCATAACAACGATCGCAGAGGGTGCCCGTAATCAGACCCGTATGGAAAGAGGGCCCGCTGACTCCAGCGCCTATTTACTTAGTTGTGCATCCTCTGACGCATATGCAGCTGATATGTGTTGCTGTACAAAGACCCGCTAGCACCCTGCACCGCGATACAGGGGGGAAATCATGCACCGCTTGTAGTGGGCATGCCAAAATCAGTTGCTGGCTTCTGTGCCAACTATGGAAGAAGACACCGCACTTCATGAGAGTGAAGGAAGGTAGGAAGAATCAATTTTTTCTATTTAAAGTGTGTTGGAGAAGAGCAAAGACATTATTACTGGAAGGGGCCCAGAATAGAGAACATTTACACTGGAAGATACCCAGGATGAGACATGGTTATTGGATGGGAAACAGAATGGGAACATTATTAAATAAAGAGGCAATGATGTGGGACATTATTATAGGAATTGTCCCAGGATGGAAAACATTATTATAGGATGGTTGGACACTAATACTAGAAAGGGCCAAGGACGGATGACATTATTAAATAAAGAAGTAGACATGAAGGATATTATTCCAGGAAAAAAGGCCAGAAAAAGGACATTATGACATGGGAGGGGAATACTTATATACTTATGTCGTTACATCATCTAGAATGCTACAATGGCCTATACATACATCTGTCCAATACGGATGTGGGGGCACAGGTCCAAATTTTGCTCAGCGGCCTATTGGTCTCTAGTTACATCACTGATAGCAAATATAAAATACATGAACAAGTATAAAATAGTCTTTTTAAAAGGAGGAAATGAAAACAAATATGATGCGCAAATAAAAAATAGGTGATAAACAACAAAAGTAAAACAAAAAAAGGGTCCAAAGAATTAACCCTAAAGAGCAAATCTGATAACATCACTAAGCATTTATAGAATCTGTACGCCAGATATAAAAAGATTTGCAAATCAATCTTCAACCATAACATTCCTAGTTTCATCACAAGCATATGTGTGAAGTAAATCTCCCAGGAGCCACACTCACAGTACATTTCACTTTATCTTTGTTATCCAGGCACGTGCTACGTGGCAGTTATAGCTACACTACCGCACATCAATTTACCTTCTGTAAACCCACTATACAATGAGGCAACAGATTTTTCAAACAGTGAAGCAGGTTTTTATTATTTTGCACTTAAAACTAACAAGTTACACCGCTGCTTTATAACAGGGAGAAACTTTTTTCTTAATTTAATGCACTATTAAGCTTTTTATTAAGATATTATTAATCAACTCTGAGCCTCTGAAAAGCAACAACAGCAGATCTTTAGAAGTGCAATTAAAGCTGTGTTTAATGTGGGCACATTAATGCATGGTAACGCTCTGTCACTGACTGCTGAATACAAATAGTAGCACACTCGGAAGTGTCCTTCAGGTGCAATCTGAGGATGTATTCCCCGATAGATTTCCTATTCTGTATATATCGCGGGGATGACAAGGATTGGAGGGTTTTCATCAAGCAGATTGTCGACATATCTGTAAGTGCTGACATGCTTCCCGTGCCAGGTGAAAACACAATTCATCTTCATGTGGTTACTACAATGCTTTGAAATATTTGAAAGGACAAATAAGCAATGCTGAATGAGGTCATCCTCATCTCTCGTCAGATCAGCCTTCACACATTATTATATAGAGGTCATTTTTCATAGTAAAAGGAACCTTTCTTTTGTATTGTTATAAAGGAGGCAAATGCAAAATATCTCCAACTATAAATGCTTCCATTCATTTTCTGAACTGTCATTTATTTAATTAAAGGGTTTCTGTACACTGTGATATTGGTGGTCTATTAGCAGCTAGGTCACCAATATCAGATGAGATTCAAGACTCTGACTAAAGAGCTGTTAGCAGGTCCCACATCTGCCGGATGAACACAGAGAGGAGCGGGAAAGCAACAGCGCCATATACTGTGTAATGGCCATTCTTGGGTACTGCAGTCCAACTCTAGATAATGGAGTCAAATTGCTTTTATCACAGCAGACTGTATGTGTGGCAGTTATCTGGGCCTGTGTCACTAAATTCTAATGCCTTGCTTGTCAAGATGTTAATGTGTGGAAAGTTACTTGAAATTGCCCTGCATGCTGCCAGTATGCTCTATAAGATACTATACAATCTATTATTCTATGCCTAATTTAATATAATAATACATAATTAACTCAACCCATGCTGTCCGGTCTATTAATGATTTAAAACTAACATCCTTCATAATTCAAACCACCTACTCCGATTTTGAAGACTTTTCTCATGCTGCAATTGGTTCTCTGGAATGAACTACCTTGGATGGTCCATGGAATGTCCATAGTTTAAGCATGCCCTACAAAAAATATATACATTTATACACAGACCTATCACATTACCTTGGTAATGTAACTTTCCTTACTTCTCTCTTCCTACATTTTACTCCTGGTCCCTTTTTTCATCTGTTTCCCCAGTGTGTGTACACACATAGATATTGGCTGGTGACAGGTTCCTGCAGCTTTACATAAATATACATATGATTTGGAAGCTTGAGAGCAAGTCCCCCACTCCTGTTTTTTGAATTATTGATTTATATACTACTCTGTAATGCACATATGCCCTCTGAATTATAAGGTGCTGTAAAATATAATGGCACTATACAAAAAAATATTATTATTAATACAATTTCTCATATATTGAGCTGCCATAGTGTTAAAACCACTTTATTTATATTTTGTATGCCCATCATGTGGCAAAGGAATCTCTCTAACCCAATGAGATATAGAGGCCAATTCGTCAAGATTAGTATAGCACATGCTCGTGCTTTGCTGGTGTTGCTGGATTAGAAGGTGCCAAATTCATTAATAGGCATGTGCCACTTATTGAAATCAGTGTCTCTTATGAATGGTGTGCACCTTGTGCAATGCTCCAGAAATGCTACAACATTTAGGGACTGGAGTAGCATTTCTGCTGTATAAAACCCCAGCAAATTTGATGGATGGGTGTAGCCACACCTCCATGCCACCCCAACTCCTCCCCATCTTCGTCCATTTTGGTGGTGCTTATTCAAACTGACATGAAAGCACCAAAAATTGCAAACTCTGCATTGCGCAAAAATTATGCAACTTTTTAAAGTTTCTATGTCATTTTTATGGTGAAAAGCTTTGGTGAATCCGCCCCATAGAATCTAAGGCTATGTTCACACTTTGCGGTTTTTGCTGTGGATCTGCAGCGGATTTGCAGCTGCGGATCCGCAGCCGTTTTCCATGCAGGGTACAGTACAATGTTACCCTATGGAAAACAAAAACCGCTGTGCCCACTTTGCTTTTTTCCGATTGAAAATCAGCGCGGATTTTCTGCGGAAAAAAAGAAGTAGCATGTAAATTCTTTCTGCGGATTCCGCAGCGGTTTTCCACCTGCACCAATAGGAAAGTGCAGTTGGAAACCCGCAGTGGAATCCGCAGTAGAAACCGCACAAAAAACCGCAGTGAAAACCAGCCCGGTTTTGCACTGCGGTTTTTTCAAATCCGCAGCTGAAAAATCCGCAGCAAAAAAAGGATAGTGTGAACAAGCCCTAAAAGTGTCTTGTAGCACATGGTCCAAAAAATGTAACCTCAGATTCTTAAGATCCTGGAGGTTTTGAGGTGTGGCCTCCTAGGATTTAATTTGCTCTATGAAAATCTGAAAGCTGACTCCAAACCTTTAATCTTTGTTTTATTTTTGGAACAATTTTTATTGTGCACCAAGGTTCTTTTTACTACTGAAAGCGTAAGCTGCCATTAGGGATACTCTAAACCAGATTGAGTTGCCCTGTTTAGGGTAGATGGCACTTGTCAAAGAAACATAAACATGAATGCAAGGAAACAACATTTTCCAGACAACATCACCAAGAACATAATGTTGCCTCCACTAGCTTGAGGTTTTTTCCACACTGCATCCTTGTGCCATTTCTTTTTCTCTCTCCTGGTAAGCAACTAATATGCATTGGGGATTTACGTTGTGTAAGAAAAAATGTGATTCATCAGACTAGGCCACATTCTTGTATTGTTCCATGTTTAAATTCCAACATTCATTGAGTTTTTGGTGTTTTTTTCCAATCTGACTGGTCTGCAGCCATGCAGACCTAAATGCAGCAAACTAATCGGCACTGTTTGTTCTGTCACCTTTCAATCTTAAGCAGTATTAATTTATTTATAGTAATTTGTGCTCATCAATGAGACTTACTCCTGTCCCTGTTGCAGGCTCACTGGTAGTCGTTCCTCACAGTACTTTTGTTAGGTATCAGTAGCTGTATACCGGAGAGTCCCTTTAAAACCTGCTGTCTTGAAAATGCTCTGAACCATTTGTCCAGTCATCTCTTGTCAAAATATCTCAAATCCTACCCTTACCCATATTTCTTGATGCAAACACAACAACTGACTTTCCACGTGATACCTTAAATATCTTATGCCATGAGAAATGGCGTTGTTATGAAACAATGAATGTTATTCACTTTACCTCTAAGAGGCTTTAATACTATGGCTGATTGGTGAATTCTTCCACTTAACAGCAAGGCAAGCCAAAAGAAATCCTGAATTTTGCGGATTATATAATGCACCTCAAATTATGGAGTGTAAAATAGGAGAAAATGTTTAAGAAAATGTTGGTGCATTTTATAATCTACTTTTACAGTATCTTACCCAGGGGCGGCAACTGCGGTAAAGCAGAATCCCATGAGGCAAGGTCGCTGCTACAGGAAGCTGGCGGCGGCAGGAGTGGGGCAATGCTGTGGTCCCAGGGCTGGGAGGAGGGAGTGTTCAGCAGTGAGAGACTGAGGTGAACCCTGGGCTGCCAGAAAATGTCGGTGGAGTCCCTGCACTGCCTATCGTTTTCACTGAGGCCAGCAACAGCTTCATGAAGCAGCGACCCTGCCTCCTGGGACCCTGCTCCACCTCAGCCACCCCTCGGTAAGGTACATTAAGATTGTAAGACATATCCCAATTTTCCCCCAAAAGTGTTGCTTATAATCTGAAAAATAAGGCACTTACAATACTTGCTTACTCCTTGTAAATAAAGTGATTTATGTTGTGTTAATCAGCATGCAATAGCAGATAAATGACAAATTATGTGCATGTTTTGTTCTTGTGATTATGCAGAAAGTAAAATTCTATTCCATTTACCTGCTCAACATGATGATCACACCTTACGATGTACAAGCCAGTATTACTGTTAATATTATAACTGGAAGAATAGTGTGAACTGAGTACGATAAAGAGGAGCGCATATTTCATATTTGAAATGTTCAACATTATCACTGCAGAAGATGGAATACATTATCTTATGATCTGTAATCAAATGGTAACTCATATATTTACACATTTTGCTGAGCTGAAATTACTGCGTTCTCTACATTTTATCTCAGAGAAGTGCTAAGGTGTATATGATATAAAAACATGAATGCACATTTTCATCACATTTTACATTCTTGCTGCTTTACTACCCTCATCTATGTAGTAACTGAAAATTCTGTCACTCTCCATGGAAAATTAAGAGGAACATAGCTATAACATTTTCCCCTAAAGAAGTCAGGCACATTAATAACTTGTCTCCATCCGCAGAGATATTATTGCAGGTTCTTCTACATTAACTCTATGCAAAATAAAGAATTTTCTTTATAAAACTATATAGGCTTTTTTTTGCAAGTAGCTTTCTCATCTGCTGCCCTGACAGGCAAAATATCTATACATGTTCGAAAATAAAGTTGTAAAGAGCAATTCAAAGGACCCCCAAACACTTGAAATTACAGTTAGTTTCAACATGATTCTCCAAAAACCTTACTAAAATGGAAAATACACATTGAGCCACAATGGCGACAGTGAGTGATGACAATATCTGTAAAGTGTTGCAGAATATGTTAGTGCTATATATGCAAGCTTAATCAATAAAAAAATGAGTATGGCTACTCTCCAGATACATAATATCATGGGTATGAAAAAGAGCGAGCAGTTTGACTTTGTCACATTCTCCCTTTATCCGAGTGTTCATGTATTCCAAATGTATGGTAGTGGACTCCCCACTCCATGGGTGAAAGAACGTGTTAATGATTGCCTTCAAGTGAATTTTCATTTCCTTTTTAAGTTAGAAATGCGGTGCTTATTAATTTCATTACACCATATTTTGAGGATTTTAAGACGCACTGGTGTATAAGACGCACCCCACATTTTGGAGAGGAAAATAGGAAAAAAATATTTTTAATAAAATGGTGTCCGTTATAATCCACTTTTGAGGTAGCTTACCTAGGGGCCAGCAGTGATGGAGTAGGGTCCCAGGTGGCAGAGTCTCTGTTAGCGGAGGCAGTATCTGCTATGGGCTCCAGGCTGGTAGGACGGGATGTTCGACAGCACCAGGAGTGGAGCCATGGCTGCGGGCCCTAGGCTGGTATGATGAGGTGTTCAGTAGTGTGGTGGCTCCACCGACATTTTGTGACAGCCCAGAGCCTCACACCTTACATACTTTCTAATGCTGTAGACTCCAGGAAAATGATTTCCAGAGACGGCTAATGCGCTATTGATATCTCGGTGTTGAGATCCCAATTTGCGCATGCGCCGTTTCCGGAGGCCAGTTTCCTGGAGTCCACCACAAAGAAGAGTATGAAATGTGTGAGGCTCCCGGGTGTCACAAAATATTGGCGGAGCCCCCATATCACCAAACACCTTTTCCTACCAGCCTGGGGCCTGCATTCATCACCCGACTCCTGCCTACACTGCCGCCAGAAACTTATGACAGAAATGACCCTGGGGCCCCGTTCCACAGCAAACAGTAATTTTTACCACAGCTACAATTCTGATAAGACATACCACCATTTGCCCCTCAAATTTTTTGGGAAAAAGTGCGTCTTATAATCCAAAAAATACAATATATCTATGATACTCATAGCTGTCATTTGCAAATTCAGAATAATACATTTCCTTCCTAGCCCTCAGTAATAAAATCTGCATTGCTTTTTGCCTGTAGAGGGAGCTATGGAACATACAGAAATATATTTTAGGTAAATGAGAACTATATGCATGATATAATAATCATGTAAAGATAAATAATTACTGTGAAAAGATTTGGCTCCATAAAGATAGGGTTTATAATATTATAAATGAAATAGAAAAATATCAATGATATCTCTGTGGTCACCTTCAATCAGGCATTCAAATATATTAAAGCTTCATTCATGCCATTGAAATTTGTGTTACAATTTGTTGCTTCTATATGAAGTCCTTGTAGTGTCTCAAAACCAAGACAAGGGATTCAAAATTGTCTACTTTTTTCATTCATCCTTTCTTCTCAGATTTTCCCTAAGGCCGGAGACACACTGGTGCGAGATACGGCCAAGTCTCGCTGGTTAAAAGCAAGCTGTGGCACCGGCACTCCGGAGCGGAGCGTGCGGCTCCATGTATTGCTATGCAGCTGCACGCTCCGCTCCGGAGTGCAGGCGCCACAGCTTGCTTTTAACCAGCGAGACTCGGCCGTATCTCGCACCAGTGTGTCTCCAGCCTAATTCACATGCTGAGCAGAGTTACTATGATAACCTTTGTGCAGCTATAAAAATATTATATATGCTAGTATATTTGATGTGTGAATCAATATTGTTGTGAATTGTGAAAATATATAGATTGATTCTCTATAATATTATAAAGCAGTATATTGCTGTATGCTGTTTCTATGAGGGGTCTTGTGTGTAATTATATTAATGTCTCAGGAGGATTCCATCATTATTCTACGTTATTGACCCGGACAAGTAGGTGTCAATATCAAAGTCCCTCTTGACTGTATCATCAGCAAATCTTGACCCTGGTCATATCCAGCTCAATTCAAGAACATATTAATAAAGCACTTGGAATCAAATATGTATGCATTTGCCAGCGTGTGTAATTATGTGGACCCAGTACATAAATTTCCATGATAAAACTGTTTCTTTTTCTGTATTATATCAAGTCAGTATATTCTATTTCAGCAATAAAATATAAATTCTGACAAACATTATAAGATAAATATTGGATGAGATACAATTGCAATCAAAGTTATTCAACCTCCATTCACAATTTTTTTTTACTTGGCAAAATGTAAGCTTTGTCCTGTTTTCAATAAGCCAGGCAAACAAGAATCATTTATAAAGCATAAATACTAGATTTACAGTTGTGCTCAAAAGTTTACATACCCCGACAGAATTTTTGCTTTCTTGGCCTTTTTTCAGAGAATATGAATGATAACACCAAAACTTTTTCTCCACTCATGGTTAGTGGTTGGGTGAAGACATTTTTTGTCGAACTACTGTGTTTTTTTCTTTTTAAATCATAATGACAACACAAAACATCCAAATGACCCTGATCAAAAGTTCACATACTCTGGTGATTTTGGCCTGATAACATGCACAGAAGTTGACATAAATGGGTTTGAATGGCTACTAAAGGTAACAACATCCTCACCTGTGACCTGTTTGCTTCTAATCAGTGTGTGTGCATAACAGCTGAGTGAGTTTCTGGGATCCAGACAGACTCTTGCATTTTTCATCCAGCCACTGACATTTCTGGATTGTGAGTCATGGGGAAAGCAAATAAATTGTCAAGAGATCTACAGTAAAAGGTAGTTGAACTGTATAAAACAGGAAACGGATACAAAAAGTTATCCAAGGAATTGATAAAGCCAGTCAGCATCGTTCAAACTGTGATTAACAAATGAAAAACTCAGGAGCTCTGTAAAAACAAAACCACGGTCAGGTAGACCATAAAAAATATTGTCCATAACTGCCAGGAAAAATGTTCGGGATGCAAAGAAAAAACCACAAATAACATTAGCAGAAATACAGGACTGTCTGAAAACTAGCGGTGTGGCTGTTTCAAGATGAACAATAAGGAAGCATTTGATGAAAAATGGGCTGCATGGTTGAGTCACCAGAAGAAAGGCATTGCTGCACAAATGCTGCAAAGTATCTTGCCTGCAATACGCAAAACAGCACAGAGACAAGCCTCAACACTTCTGGAACAAGATCATTTGGAGTGATGAGAACAAAATTGAACTTTTTGGCCACAACCATAAACTTTACATTTGGAGAGAGGTCAACAAGGCCTATGATGAAAGGAACACCATTCCTACTGTAAAGCACAGAGGTGGATCGCTGATGTTTTGGGGATGTGTGAGCTACAAAGGCACAGGAAACTTGGTCAAAGTTGAAGGAAAGATAAATGCAGCACTTTATCAGCAAATACTGGAGGCAAATTTGCACTCATCAGCCCAGAAGCTGCGTATGGGACGTACTTGGACGTTCCAACATGTCAATGATCCAAAACACAAGGCCAGGTCGACCTGTTTTTGGCTACAGCAGAAGAAAGTGAAGGTTCTGGAGCGGCCATCTCAGTCTCCTGACCTCAATATCATTGAGCCACTCTGGGGACATCTCAAGCATGCAGTACATGCTAGACAGCCCAGGAATATACAGGAAATACAGGCTTTTTGCCAAGAAGAGTGGGCAGCTTTACCATCTGAGAAAATAAAAGATCTCATCTACAACTACCACAAAAGACTTCAAGCTGTCATTGATGTTAGAGGGGGCAATATACGGTATTAAGAAATGGGATATGTGATCTTTTGATCAGGGTCATTTGTATATTTTGGGTTGTCATTATAATTTTAAAAGAGAAAACACAGTAGTTTGACAATAAATGGCTTCACCCAACCACTAACCATGAATGGAAAAAAGTTTTGTTGTTATCATTCATATTCTCTGAAAAAAAGCCAAGAAAGCAAAAATTCTGCTGGGGTATGTAATATTTTAAGCACAGCTGTATATAGCTTTAAACAACTAATTAAATAATAAGTGGTTTCTCTAAAGTCTTCATAAAATACTACTTGTAATGACTAATGCAGTCTCAGAATCATCCAATCCATACATGACAATTATCTTTAGAACGTAGTGAAGAACCATTAGGCTGTTATTACCTGCTGCCAAAATGATGCATAGCCACACATCAGCCTCTGGCATTGTTCCTGAGGAATCTATATTCTATATGGGCAAAAGCTTTCAGATCATTAAAGGGAACCTGTCACCTGAATTTGGCGGGACCAGTTTTGGGTCATATGGGTGGGGTTTTTGGGTGTTTGATTCACCCGTTCCTTACCCGCTGGCTGCATGCTGGCCACAATATTGAATTGAAGTTCATTCTCTGTCCTCCGGAGTACACGCCTGCGCAAGGCTTGCGCAGGCGTGTACTCCGGAGGACAGAGAATGAACTTCAATCCAATATTGCGGCCAGCATGCAGCCAGCGGGTAAGGAAAGGGTGAATCAAACACCCGAAAACCCCGCCCATATGACCCAAAACTGGTCCTGCCAAATTCAGGTGACAGGTTCCCTTTAATATTTTTAGATTGTCAAGAGCGTGGTCCAAGGGAACCTATCACAAGTTTTTTGCGATGGAGTTTGAAAAGACTATGTGATGTGTCACTTACTAAGCTGTGTTTTGGTGTTTTAATACAATCAGTGTTTTATCAGCATGAGATTATCACTACAGGACTAGCTCCCCTCATGCCTCTTGGTCCAACCCTGCTCTCACCACTGATTAGCTTCTTTCTGTCAACATACATTGTGCGCAGAAAACTGCCAGTTAGTGATGTGGGCTGAGACAATAATCTAAAAGCACAATAAATATACCGAAGCCAAGAGCATATTAAGGTATAGCTGACATCAGTCAGTGATGTGGCAGGGTAATACAGGGCTCATCATTCTGAATGGCTAGATTCGCAGCAGAGAAATATGTGATACTATCACAGCTGCTCCACCCAGTAAACTAAATTATATATTACTAAAATCAAGGGTCTGTCTCTACATCATGCTGCTGTCTGATTCCTAGTAAAAAAAAACCTGATGACTGATTTCCTATAAAAGAAGTGATCACTGCAGTACACAAACAACAAAAAAGGATACAAAAAGATAGCAAAATAATTCAATGTTCTTAGCGATACATTTGGCAGCATGGTTCACAAGTTCAAATTTAAAAGAACACTAGCAGCACTACCTGGATGAGCAGAATGAGGAAGCTGCCACCGGCTGCCACCAAATGCCTGATGAGGAAGGTGGCCAAAATCCCAGAGTCACTGATAAAGAGCTGCAGCCTGATATGGTAGCAGGAGGTCATAACGGTAGAGGGATGCAATACTAAGAGCAAAGAATGCTTGAAAAAAAAGGAGATGAATTCTGAGACCTCAGAGCTCATTAAAAGTGGCATTTGGTGTTGAATTTGGAGATACTACTTTACATACTTCTTGTGTTGAGCTATTTTAATTGTTTTTGTGTGGTTTATTGCAAACAGAAAAAAAGTCTGCACATTTTGCTGATACATTGAATTTGGAATTGTGATTTAATCATTTTGATTGCAGATGTATGTAAAATGTATAAAAGTTTGTGGTGATATTGGGAACAATGTGCTAATCAGATTTAAAACTTTCCTTAATGGCCTGACACTAGTCTGGTTTATAAGCTTTACCAAGCTTTGCAGCCTTACAGTGGTGCTATACCAGATACAGATATCAGATATTGTTTTTGGAAAACAAAAAGAGTGCTTTTCTACACAATATATAATGTTCATGACTGTGAAATAAAAATGTAAAATGTAAATAGAATACAAATTGATCTTCGTACCGATAACCATCAGAATTGGGATTTTCAAGTGGACAGATCACTTTTTTTATTTGGTGCCTTTGTGTTCTGTTTTTTGGATTGGTGCTTTGTCAAATTTCATTGTGGTTCATGATTATTTTTTAATGCAGTGATAATTAGTGTTGAGCAATACCGTCCGATACTTGAAAGTATCGGTATCGGAAAGTATCGGCCGATACCAGCAAAGTATCGGATCTAATCCGATACCGATACCCGATACCAATACAAGTCAATGGGACTCATGTATCGGACGGTATTCCTGATGGTTCCCAGGGTCTGAAGGAAAGGAAACTCTCCTTCAGGCCCTGGGAACCATATTAATGTGTAAAATAAAGAATTAAAATAAAAAATATTGCTATACTCACCTCTCCGACGCAGCCTGGACCTCCGCGAGGGAACCGGCAGCGTTGTTTGCTTAAAATTCGCGCGTTTACTTCCTTACTTGAAGTCCCGGCTTGTGATTGGTCGTGTGCCGCCCATGTGGCCGCGACGCGACCAATCACAGCAAGCCGTGACGTAATTTTAGGTCCTTCAGGATTTTAAAATTACGTTCTGGCTTGTGATTGGTCGCGTCGCGGTCACATGGGCGACGCGACCAATCACAAGCCGTGACGTCACGGGAGGCTGGACACGCGCGCATTTTAAAATGCGCGCTTGTCCTGCCTCCCGTGACGTCACGGCTTGTGATTGGTCGCATCGCGTCGCGACCAATCACAAGCCAGAACGTAATTTTAAAATCCTGAAGGACCTAAAATTACGTCACGGCTTGCTGTGATTGGTCGCGTCGCGGCCACATGGGCGACGCGACCAATCACAAGCCGGGACGTCACGGGAGGCAGGACAAGCGCGCATTTTAAAATGCGCGCGTGTCCAGCCTCCCGTGACGTCACGGCTTGTTATTGGTCGCGTCGCGGTCACATGGGCGACGCGACCAATCACAAGCCGTGACGTCACGGGAGGCTGGACACGCGCGCATTTTAAAATGCGCGCTTGTCCTGCCTCCCGTGACGTCACGGCTTGTGATTGGTCGCATCGCGACCAATCACAAGCCAGAACGTAGTTTTAAAATCCTGAAGGACCTAAAATTACGTCACGGCTTGCTGTGATTGGTCGCGTCGCGGCCACATGGGCGGCACGCGACCAATCACAAGCCGGGACTTCAAGTAAGGAAGTAAACGCGCGAATTTTAAGCAAACAACGCTGCCGGTTCCCTCGCGGAGGTCCAGGCTGCGTCGGAGAGGTGAGTATAGCAATATTTTTTATTTTAATTCTTAATTTTACACATTAATGTTGTTTCGATACCGATACCCGATACCACAAAAGTATCGGATCTCGGTATCGGAATTCCGATACCCGCAAGTATCGGCCGATACCCGATACTTGCGGTATCGGAATGCTCAACACTAGTGATAATGTATTTTTTTGCTAAGTAAAAGTGGTCAGTAAAGTATTAAAATTATTTTTTTTAAAGAATCCAAACGCTTCCACAATAATAGACAAACTGAAACTTTCTCAGCTTTGTGAAATTACTAAACAGGACACTATTTATGGTCTCCAACTAATAGCTTCCTAAGACTATGCATGCAAGGTATACTTAGTGCTTCCAAATTTAATTGGAATGAACTCTGGTAAGAAATGTGCTAAGGTGAGGCTATTGCTCATTTATATCCCAGGGAAAACAAGCTAACATAAAATCAAGAGAATTCAATATTTAGTTTAAATTAAAATGTGTGCATTTGTAAACCAACATTATTTGCTTAAGGGCAATGTGCTCCTCATGCTTTAAATCAAGCACAGTTATTAATCTTCATTAAGAAAGTATTCATTTTAAATTATGTATACTTTCAAATTGCTTTTCCCTGTATTCTGAGAATTATGCAAATTATAATAGAATATCTTTATATAAAATAGTGCCTTAACTATAACAAGCAAAATAAGGAGTTTGAGTAAAAAATATTTTTTCATAGAGACAATAAGAATAAATCAATTTATTAATAAAGAATAAGGTTTTTTTCTATGTTAGCAAATTAAAGAATATGGTGACGTCAGTATGAATGATGACTTACAAGTGATGGCACACAGTGACACATAAATGGATGTAATATTATTCACGGCATACACCTTATGGTATTGGCATAGGCTAGGGTCACAAATCCAAATTTTCTCTCATCTAAGAAAATCCATCCAATCATACCAAACACACTACTCTGACCAGACCTTTTATCATAGATTGACCAGAGTGTGATCAAAGCGTGATCCTGTGTTCTCGGATGAAGAGAAGATGGAAAAAAAAGGTTTCTCCATCTTCTCCATTCTGTCAGTTTGTGAAAATCTAAGCGTGGTCCAATTTTTCCTTTGTACTCATTGATTTGCATAGGTGAATGTGATCCAAGCATCAGGTGCAAATTGTACATGCTGCTATTTTTTTCTTTGGACAGATTCTGTCCAAGAAAAATATTGGACATGTGCATAGCCCCATAGGATAGCATTGACCAATGTGACCAAGAGTGCAATGTGTTGTTTAATCGCATGTGCTCCAACATGTAGAGTGGAGTTTGTCAAAGGTTTCTTCAACTTTTTTGGGAGTATTAAAAATGTAGCAAACTTTGGAATTTTGCTCAGCTTTTGCCACTTGTAAAAAGACGGTGTGATTAGATATGAAAAAAAGTTTCAGATTAATGACTTGCAACTTTTTTCATAAAATCACAAACATCAAAGTAGAAAAGTAAAAGTAAAAATTGGAATCAAATCAGGCAGGAGTGAAGTATCTTCAAGAAACACTCCCATTAACTCCCAACCCCCTAAATTTGTGTGTATGATTATGCACTGTAGTGTCAATGTGTTTAAATGGTTACTAGAGCCGAACGATACACAGATGATAGAATTTTAGTAGAATTTGTGGTTTAATGCACGTTCAAACATTTCAAAATGTGATTTGGAGTTTGCAGGAAAAAAATTCCCATCACCATTATCCACACAGATAAAGCATCAGAGAGGGGGCTAATGTCAGTTTTTCCAACCATGCAGTTTCTCCCAAAATTCTTTGCAACTATGACATCTTATTATCATACCTTGAATAGCAGTGGTAAGTGACTGGGCCATCATAGGTCAGCAGATCCCAGTGGAGCACAGTCTGTGTGAGAGTTGCTTTCCTTCCCCAAAGTGATTTGGTAAATCTATCTCTCCTGTAGGGTGTAAGCTTTTATGGTCAACATAGTCCTCTCTCTTCTGTGGAGTGTTAGGTCTTATGGTCAGCAAGACCTTCTCTCTCCCTTGTAGAGTGTAAGCTGTTATGGTCAGCAGGGTCCTCATTCTCTTCTTTAGGCCAGGATCACACTTGCGAGTGTGACGCGAGAAACTCACGCGAGTCTTTCACATCAATACCCTGCACTGCTGCCGGCACTCGGGACCGGAGTATACGGCTGCATAGAAATACATGCAGCCGCACACTCCAGTCCTGAGTGCTGGCGGCAGTGGCGGGTATTGATGCGAATTTCTCGCATCACACTCACAAGTGTTACCCCAGCCTTAGAGTATAAGCTCTTATGGTCACTGGGATCTTCTCTCTCTCCTGTAGAGTGTAAGCTCTTATGGTCACTGGGATCTTCTCTCTCTCCTGTAGAGTGTAAGCTCTTATGGTCACTGGGATCTTCTCTCTCTCCAGTAGAGTGTAAGCTCTTATGGTCACTGAGATCTTCTCTCTCTCCTGTAGAGTGTAAGCTCGTATGATCAGCAGGGTTCTCTCTGTCTCTCCTATAGAGTGTAAGCTTTTTTGATCATCATGGTTCTCTCATCTATGTGTATTTTCTGAACAAATATAAGCTTTTCAGTATTGATATTTGCATGAATTTAATTTCTGCAAATCAAATTTTGGGGGAAAATTCAGCAAAAATTTTAATATCAAAATATTGGCTCATCTCTAAAACTCAGTTATCTCTTGTATCCAGAACCATTCCAATCCTCTTCTGAAGTGACATCACCTCTCTTAAGACTTTTCGAGTCAAATTGTACACTTTGTGACCTGGAAAGTGGATTTTCCAGTTTAAACTTATGAAGCATCAGAATGAGGCTTACACTGTAAAAACGAATTCTAGCTCACGCATAGAGCATAGAGTAATCCAGATTGTTTGAAGAATGGTGGTGTTATGCAGAAGAGGACAGGAATGCCTCAGGATACCAAAGAAGGTGGTGATACATGAGTAAACTAACACACAGACAATACAGTACATATGTGTATACACATGTTAAAGGAAAAATATGTTTATGGGTGTGCTTCTTTAAGATTTGCTTAATTTCTCAAACATGTAACAATTTAAAAATGTATTATTTACTTAATTATCCTAAATAATGATAATGCAACTAAAAGCAATACTAAAAATAATAATTCTGCACATGATAAATTCCCCTTATGGTGTTTCATTTTAACATTTGGTGCAGGGACCAGCAGTCAGGTCCCCACTGATTAGCATGTGCCAACATTTTCTAGAGATATACTTTGATTTGCTTTTATGGGAAAACTGCTTTACGTTTCATATATTGTAGGTCTGACAGTAAAAGCTGATGGACAATTTAAAAAAAACCCTTCTATAGCGTTGACACATTGAATGCATTAACTTATGTTATGCAAGTATAATATGCGGCTGTAGTTTGTATACTAGAGTGTTAGCAGAGGGCAGTTGTGTTTTGAAAGACTTTCTGTCTACTAAATCATTACTGGAGCCTTGTAAATGATTAACAGACTGAATGTTTGGATGAAAAATTGCCTGCTTTCTTTTTTTTTCTTTATTTTAAGACAATGACATACTTGCTATGACCCAGAAATAAAGTAAAGTAGAGAACGCTGTGCTACTTGAAGTTCTCAAGGCACAAATATTAGAGGCAAAGTAATAACACAAGGGAATCATTTGCTAAGTTACAAATAAATCAAGTCTAGCACAAAACTCAAAGAACATATCTGGATTAAAATGTCTTAGGACCATCTCACTGAGGAGTTGTGCAGCATATACTTCATCCATGACATCTGAAAAAAAAAATATTCTAAACAAAAAGATTTTTACATTATTTTGATGGTGAGCGTATGAGTCCTGTGCATGGAGTTAAAGGGAACTCGCAAAGTATTTTTGCCTGCCCCATCACCACTAACAGCCATGAAGATCTTATAGTTGTGGTACTGCTGTTTGCAAAAATATTTTTCTAGCTAGGCAGGGGATACGGAGATGCAGCCAAATCAAGTCAAGCTGAAGTCTGGCTGACCATATATTATCTCCTCCTTATATTACTTGTTTGACATTCCTGGAGACAGAGCTTGAGATCTCTGTCTTGAAAGTTGGCAATCTAGCTATATAAGGGGGAGATAAGCCTGATTTTGTCAACAGTACTCTGTTAGGTGTCAAGTTCCCGCCTTTGCACAGGGGGAATCTCGAACCATCTCCGCTTTGGACTCTCATTCTTCTCCAGCCGCAGTGGAGTCTGCTCAGCAGAGACATCAGTCCCAGCGTCTAGCTCAGGCTGATACTATGCGCTCGGTTACTGCTGCCCTTCCAGGCTCTCTCCTTGTAGCCAGCAATGTTCAACAGCGAGCAGGTCTTTCTGGGACTAAGTCCTGCTTTTCCCTTACTGAGCATGCCCACGGGACAGCCTCCCATTGGAGGTTGGGGGTCACATGCTCAGGTCCTGTTGCAGCTCCTCTTGGTCCATCTGGAAGGTCTTGTAGCACTGCCGCTATAAAAGGTTCGCATGGCCGGTCGGCCATGCGCTAGTGTACACTTGTAAACGTGTGTGTGTTGACGTGTGAAAGTTGTTCATTAATTCTTCCCTCCCTTGTGTATGACTGATCGCGTAAGGTGGATGATTGCTATCTAGCGCCCGACTTGCTATCAGCATGTGACACACAAAACAGCGTCAAATTGCTGTGACCGCCAGTGCGGCACCGTGTGCTTTCATAGTGATTTCCTTACCCAAGCCTGGGTGGTTAGTGGCATCCGCCAGTGCGGCACCGCACTCTAAATAATTATTATTATTTTCATTCTGACACCCCAGTTGCGGTGTCGAGCACAATAGGTCTAGATGACCTCTAATCCAGAGTCTTGGGATTGAGTTCTGTGACTCCTTGCTTGCGCTCTTTTGTGCGGTACCGCAACCCTGTGACGCAACAGGGTTTGCTTTCTTCATACAGGGTGAAGTTAACCCGTGTGTGAATTCATTTTGTACCGCCATATAGTCCGTCATTACTCAGCAGCAGGTTCCATCTCTGCACGGAGGACCCCGGGCTGCGAAAGCACCTTATTCTATCTATTTAATTATTTGGTGCGTTCCGCTAGCCCTAACAGTACTCAGCATGAATGAGTACACCCAGTTTGAAAACTAAGACTTTAATCAATAATTCACTGCATACAAGAACAATTGCCACAATTTCCAACATTTTGACAAGATTGAGTTTCTTAGAACATTTGTTAACCCATAACATAAAAAGGAGTTTAATCATCCAATTTTTTTTACAAATTTTTTATTCTTTACTCAAATTAGTTGATGCAAACATGAATCCACCCCACATTAAAAACTACTACATCTGGTGTTTTGTATGACTTGCATGATTTTTATGGACACCAACAAGTCTTTTAGGCATCAAATGAACAATTTGGCGACATATTCCAACATCTATCTATTTATATTGTTCAAGAATGACATATTTTAGTGCCTGGATGCTGGATGGAAAGTTATCACAACTTGTCTCTTCACAATTCCCCATAGGCATTTGATTGTGTTCATATCAAGATTAGAGATGAGCGGTGTTCGAGTGGAACTGTTCGTCAATTTCAAATTCGAGCTCTTTTGGGCGGTGTTCGAGTCGTTCAACGAACCCGAACAATTTGCTTGAAATTTGGCTGTTCGAATTTCTGTTCAATAACTGTTCGTTCACCAAAAGCCTAGCTTGATTTGCACATTAAAACTGTTTATCATTGTTAATGGACTGTTTCAGTGTATAGTGGGCAAGGGGGGCGGGGGGGGGGGGTAGATCTGTGCTGAAATAACGCAGATCTCCATTTTTTTTCTTTCCCGCATTTACAGAGGGGTGGTGCAGTCTCTCAGCCTATCAGCAGTGTGCACCCACACAGCAATGTGCATGTGAGGCAGACAAGCAAGGGCATGTGTCATTGGCTGTGTATGTCACATGTCACTCCTTGCCCAATGAGAACCAGCCATTTGCCCTGTCGTCACCATTTCCTCACTGCTGCAGCTTAGTGTTAGACGGCACCGCTGCTGCTGTGGGCGCTATACAGTCAAAGAGTCTTTTTTTGCCAGCAAATTTTCTAAGAGATAGGTTTAGGGAGTCGGGAGTTGGGACTAGTTGTAATATCAGACTTTTTCAGGGTAGGTTACAGCAGTTCATAGCACTGTTTGCCAGGCAGGTCTGAGCCAGTGCTTTGCAAGTGTTAGTCACAGCATTTGGTGTAATCTAGCTCAGCCAATCATTTTGGGCTAGTAGAATTGTCTGATAGTCATCTGAGTAGCCCACCTGTGAAGCTAGCTACACCGCCTGTGTATCTCAATTTTTATGGCATTTAACCCAGTAAATCGTTTTGGGGTTTTGGGCTTAGTAGCAGTGTCTGCATGTCAGCAAAGTAGCCCGCCTGTGAAACAAACTATACCGCCTGTGTATCTCTATTTTCACTGCATCTAATCCAGTTGATAGTTTGGGGCCTAGTAGCATTGTCTGCACGTCAGCAGAGTAGCCCGCCTGTGAAACAAACTATACCGCCTGTGTATCTCTATTTTCACTGCATCTAATCCAGTTGATAGTTTTGGGACTAGTAGCATTGTTTGCACGTCAGCAGAGTAGCCCTCCTGTGAAGCTAGCTACACCGCCTGTGTATCTCAATTTTTACGGCATCTAACCTAGTAAATCTTTTTGGGGTTTGGGGCTTAGTAGCAGTGTCTGCACGTCAGCAGAGTAGCCCGCCTGTGAAACAAACTATACCGCCTGTGTATCTCTATTTTCACTGCATCTAATCCAGTTGATAGTTTTGGGCCTAGTAGCATTGTCTGCACATCAGCAGAGTAGCCCCCTGTCAAACAAACTATACCACCTGTGTATCTCTATTTTTACTGCATCTAATCCAGTTGATAGTTTTTGGCCTAGTAGCATTGTTTGCACGTCAGCAGAGTAGCCCGCCTGTGAAACAAACTCTACCGCCTGCGCTACACCAGCATGTCGCACCCAACATCACCGCTTCCTTGAGAAACTCTGTGTGTGACAGGGTGCATTTCACCACAGACACTTGGATGAGTAGACATGGACAGGGGTGTTACATGTCGGTGACTGGGCATTGGGTAACTACGGCGACATCAGGAGAAGGGGCTGCTGTCCAAGTCTTGCCGTCCCCACGAGTTGCTCGTCGTTCCTCTGTATCTAGAAGTTCCTCCACTGCTTCTGCCTCCTCAACCTTCTCTCGGTCCTCCACCTGCACCCAAAGCCTGTCTGGTAATGCCACCACGTTGTAACTGCGCAGAAGGAATCCTGCACACCTCCTCACTATGCTGTCACCAGGGCTCAACAGCATCAGGCAGTGTTTACAATGAAATGTCTGGGAAATGTGAGTCACACAGCTGAGGAGTTGTGGTCAGCTCTGGAGACTGAGTTCCATCAATGGTTGTCTCCACTCAACCTACAGCCAGGGAAAGCCGTGTGCGACAATGCAGCAAACCTGGGTGCGGCCCTTCGCCGGGGCAATGTCACACACGTGCCTTGTATGACTCACGTTTTGAACCTGGTTGTCCAGCAATTTTTATCCCACTATCCCGGACTAGATGGGCTTCTGCAGAGGGCACGGTCGCTGTGTACTCACTTCCGCCGTTCGCATCCCGCAGCTCAACGACTTGCATCTCTACTGAAGTCATTGGGCCTGCCAGTTCACCAGCTGAAATGCGATGTTCCCACATGGTGGAATTCAACTCTGCACATGTTGCAGCGATTGTGGCAGCACCGACGAGCCCTGGTGCAATACATTATGATGTATAGCCTGGGCCAACGAGATCAAGAGGTGGGGCAAATCACGCTGCAGGAGTGGTCTCAGATCAGGGACCTATGCACCCTTCTGCACAGTTTTGAAATAGCAACGAAGATGTTTAGTGCTGACGATTAGGGTTGAGCGACTTTTACTTTTTCAGGATCGAGTCGGGTTTCACGAAACCCGACTTTGTCAAAAGTCGGGTAGGATGAAATCAGCCGATCATTGCGAAAAGTCGGGGGCCGACTGAAACACGAAACCCAATGCAAGTCAATGGGGAATAAAAGTCGGCAGTGAGTGGAGGACAGGAAAACACCTACCGAGCCCATTTTAATGTCAAAAACATCAATTATTGTTACTTAAGCTTGTCAATCTTAATTTACCTTATAATAATAGTTAGCAATTGAAAATTTGGGGGTAATTTGGCAACAGTTGTGGGGAGAGTAGGGCTGGCTCAAGTTTTTCGTGGGCCCAGGAAACGCGGACTACGTCACGGCGGTGGAGCAGGGAGAGGTAAGTATTTCAACTTTGCAAGTGCTGTGATCATGAGCAAGCAGGGGGGGCACACTCGTTCGCATTGCCACTGGCACAGGGCCCCTCAAAGTACGGCGTTGTGTTTGATGGTGGGGGCGCCTCTCACCAGCAGTGACACTTTTGCGTACTATGACGGACCCTGTGACAGTGACGTCTCCAACGAGTATGCCCCCCCACCTCATGAAGGAACCTGCACTTTCATATGCACCTTCCTCTTTGTCCCCGTGTAAGGTGGTATAGTATGCGGGAAGGGGGACCTGACTTTCAGCAGGGTCAGATTCTGGCTGTGTAGAGTGCAAGGGGAATGTAGTGGTCTGGGTCAATGTACCAGCAGACCCAACAAGCAGTGGCTGGGTAATAGGCAGGATGAGGAGGAAACACAGATATAGGCCCAAAATAAAAAAGGAGGCTAAAAGCTGGAAAAAATTGATTACAGGAGTAAACAGGCAGCATTGCTTTGTTCAGTGGAGGACAACAACAAGCAGCAGCAGACACCATTAGTAGGGCCCAACCAAACTAGTAGGCCAAATACAGTTTCAAATTCTAAATATAGGCCGAAAGCCTGTAGATTGAAACTCAGCTTTGTTTCTTTGAGGAAACCAAGAGGCAGCATGAGACATAACTAGACCCAAACCAAGAACCAGGCCAAATGCAGTTTCATATTGTTGATAGAGGCTGAAAGCCTGTAGATTCAAACTCAGCTTTGTTTCTTTGAGGAAACCAAGAGGCAGCAGCAGACATAACTAGGACCAAACCAAGCACCAGGGCAAATGCAGTTTCATATTGTTGATAGAGGCCGAAAGCCTGTAGATTCAAATGCAGCTTTGTTTCTTTGAGGAAACCAAGAGGCAGCAGCAGATGTAACTAGGCCAAACTAAGAACCAGGCCAAATGCAGTTTCATATTGTTGATAGAGGCTGAAAGCCTGTAGATTCAAACGCAGCTTTGTTTCTTTGAGGAAACCAAGAGGCAGCAGCAGACATAACTAGGCCCAAACCAAGCACCAGGGCAAATGCAGTTTCATATTGTTGATAGAGGCCGAAAGCCTGTAGATTCAAACTCAGCTTTGTTTCTTTGAGGAAACCAAGAGGCAGCAGCAGACATAACTAGGCCCAAACCAAGCACCAGGGCAAATGCAGTTTCATATTGTTGATAGAGGCTGAAAGCTTGTAGATTCAAATGCAGCTTTGTTTCTTTGAGGAAACCAAGAGGCAGCAGCAGATGTAACTAGGCCAAACTAAGAACCAGGGCAAATGCAGTTTCATATTGTTGATAGAGGCTGAAAGCCTGTAGATTCAAACGCAGCTTTGTTTCTTTGAGGAAACCAAGAGGCAGCAGCAGACATATCTAGGCCCAAACCAAGCACCAGGGCAAATGCAGTTTCATATTGTTGATAGAGGCCGAAAGCCTGTAGATTCAAACTCAGCTTTGTTTCTTTGAGGAAATCAAGAGGCAGCAGCAGACATAACTAGGCCCAAACCAAGCACCAGGGCAAATGCAGTTTCATATTATTGATAGAGGCCGAAAGCCTGTAGATTCAAACTCAGCTTTGTTTCTTTGAGGAAAGCAAGAGGCAGCAGCAGATGTAACTAGGCCCAAACCAAGAACCAGGCCAAATGCAGTTTCATATTGTTGATAGAGGCTGAAAGCCTGTAGATTCAAACGCAGCTTTGTTTCTTTGAGGAAACCAAGAGGCAGCAGCAGATGTAACTAGGCCCAAACCAAGAACCAGGCCAAATGCAGTTTCATATTGTTGATAGAGGCTGAAAGCCTGTAGATTCAAACGCAGCTTTGTTTCTTTGAGGAAACCAAGAGGCAGCAGCAGATGTAACTAGGCCAAACTAAGAACCAGGCCAAATGCAGTTTCATATTGTTGATAGAGGCTGAAAGCCTGTAGATTCAAACGCAGCTTTGTTTCTTTGAGGAAACCAAGAGGCAGCAGCAGACATATCTAGGCCCAAACCAAGCACCAGGGCAAATGCAGTTTCATATTGTTGATAGAGGCCGAAAGCCTGTAGATTCAAACTCAGCTTTGTTTCTTTGAGGAAAACAAGAGGCAGCAGCAGACATAACTAGGCCCAAACCAAGCACCAGGGCAAATGCAGTTTCATATTGTTGATAGAGGCCGAAAGCCTGTAGATTCAAACTCAGCTTTGTTTCTTTGAGGAAAGCAAGAGGCAGCAGGAGATGTAACTAGGTCCAAACCAAGAACCAGGCCAAATGCAGTTTCATATTGTTGATAGAGGCTGAAAGCCTGTAGATTCAAACGCAGCTTTGTTTCTTTGAGGAAACCAAGAGGCAGCAGCAGATGTAACTAGGCCCAAACCAAGAACCAGGCCAAATGCAGTTTCATATTGTTGATAGAGGCTGAAAGCCTGTAGATTCAAACGCAGCTTTGTTTCTTTGAGGAAACCAAGAGGCAGCAGCAGACATAACTAGGCCCAAACCAAGCACCAGGGCAAATGCAGTTTCATATTGTTGATAGAGGCCGAAAGCCTGTAGATTCAAACGCTTTGTTTAGTAAAGGTAGAGTGGGCGCACCCACCTGTCCAGGCAAACGGCACTTGCACGGGTGCGTGCGCCAAATGGTGACCACGGTCCTGTGGGGGTAGTCAGCCCATTTAGGGAGGTATAAAAATGGCCTATGATGGACATTCAGCAGCTGCAAATGGAGGAATTGGCAAAGTCAGTAAGAGGTGGGCAAAAGCGAGTCATTTATCACCAAAGCTAGGTGTCAGCAGGGGAAGGTGGGGCAAAAGAATTGCCAATCCATGATTGGTTCATTTTAATGAAGGTTAGATCATCTACATTTTGGGTAGCCAAACGTGTCCTTTTTTCGGTCAGTATTGAACCAGCAGCACTGAAGAGTCTTTCTGAAAGCACACTTGCAGCAGGGCAAGCGAGCTCCTGTAAAGCATATTCTGCCAATTCGGGCCAGGTGTCTAGTTTAGATGCCCAGTAATCAAAGGGGAATGACCTGTGAGGGAGAACATCGATAAGGGATGAAAAATAGTTTGTAACCATACTGGACAAATGCTGTCTCCTGTCACTTTGAATAGATGCAGCAGTCCCTGTTGTGTCAGCGGTCATTGAAAAATCACTCCACAACCTTGTCAGAAAACACCTCTGTCCAGCGCCAATTCGGATTTCGGCACCTCTAGCACCTCTGTCATGTTGCCCCCTACGGCAAGTGTGAGGACCATTACCGCCTCTGTGTGCTGGGAATGCCTGAACCAAACGGTCTACAAGAGTGGCTTGTTTGGTAGCCAATATTTGCTCAAGGTTCTCATGTGGCATGATGTTTTGCATTTTCCCTTTACAGCGTGGATCCAGGAGGCAGGCCAACCAGTAATCGTCATCGGTCATCATTTTGACAATGCGTGGGTCCCTTTTTAAAATACGCAAGGCTTACTCAGTCATGTGGGCCAATGTTCCTGGTGTCAATTCACTGGTCCTGCTGGGTTGAGGAGCACTTTCTTGGAAATCCACATCACAAGTGTCCCGCAAGAAACCTGTACCTGACCTTGCAACGCCACCAGTTTCAAGTGGCCCCTGAGAAGCATCCTCCTCCCATACATAGTCATCCCCATCATCCTCCTCCTCATCCTCTTTGACCGCCACCTCGTCCTGGACAGTTCCCTGACCAGACAATGGCTGACTGTCATCAAGAATTCCCTCCTCCTCGGCTGCAGACGCCAGCTCCTTGATGTGCGTCAAACTTTGCATCAGCAGACGCATAAGTGGGATGCTCATGCTTATGATGGCGTCGTCTGCACTTGCCAGCTGTGTGCATTCCTCGAAACACTGAAGGACTTGACAGAGGTCTTGTAGCTTGGACCACTGCACACCAGACAACTCCATGTCAGCCATCCAACTGCCTGCCCGTGTATGCGTATCCTCCCACAAATACATGATACAACGCCTCTGTTCACACAGCCTCTGAACCATGTGCAGTGTGGAGTTCCACCTTGTTGCAACATCGATAATTAGGCAGTGCTGTGGAAGATTGAGCAATCGCTGATGGTTCAGCATACGGCTGGAGTGTATGGGCGACCGGCGGATGTGCGAGCAAAGTCTTCGCACCTTCAAGAGCAGGGCTGGGTGATAATTTTTAAGAAAGCACTGCACCACCAGGTTCAAAGTGTGAGCCAAGCAAGGTATGTGTTTGAGTTGTGAAAGGGCTATGGCAGCCATAAAATTCCTTCCATTATCACTGACTACCTTGCCTGCCTCAAGATGTACACTGCCCAGCCATGATTCAGTTTCTTGCTGCAAGAACTCGGCCAGAACTTCCGCGGTGTGTCTGTTGTCGCCCAAACACTTCATTTCAAACACAGCCTGCTGATGCTTCCCACTAGCTGTTCCGTAATGGGACACCTCGTGTGCAACACTGGCAGCTGCAGATGGAGTGGTCATGCGACAGCGCTCTGTTGACGAGCTTTCGCTTCTGGAGGAGGAGGAGGAGGAGATGGGGTGGCGAACATCTACAGCCAACTGTTTCCTAGATCGTGGGCTAGGCAGAACTGTCCCACTATTGCTGTCCCCTGTGGACCCTGCATCCACGACATTAACCCAGTGCGCCATGATGGACACGTAATGTCCCTGGCCATGCCTACTGGTCCATGCATCTGTTGTGAGGTGCACCTTCCCACTGACAGACTGCCTCAGTGCATGGACAATGCGGTCTTTGACATGCTGGTGGAGGGCTCGGATGGCTTTTCTCACAAAGAAGTGGTGACTGGGTAGGTCATAGCGTGGTACTGTGTAGGCCATCAGGGCTTTGAAAGCTTTGCTTTCAACCAACCGGTAGGGCATCATCTTTAACAAGATAAGTCTGGCAATGTGGGCGTTCAAACCCTGTGTACGCGGATGACAGGATGAGTACTTTCGTTTCCTAACAAGAGTCTCTTCTAGGGTGAGCTGGACTGGAGAGCTGCCTATGGTGGAACTAGTGGTGGTGGTGGTTGTGGACATGGCAGATTGAGAGTGAGTTGGTGATGTTGGCCTACATACGGTGCTTCATACCAATAACCTTCTGACTCCCTGACTGCTTTGGCCTAGCGACGATCCCTCCACATTTGCTGCTGCTGGTGTCCTAATCGGTGGGCTTACAGTGAGGGAAGCAATGTTGCGGTGCTGACTACCTTCATTCAGACCTGGTGCACCAACGGTACGGGACGTTACGTAGTTAGTCCAGGCTTGCAAGTGCATGCTGTTTAAATGTCTACGCATGCACGTTGTATTTAAATTGTTAAGAATCTTCCCTCTGCTAAAGGTCTTTGAGCATTTTTTACAGATCACTTTTGACTGATCATTGGGATCTTGGTCAAAAAAATGCCACACTGCACTCTTCCTACTATGGAATTCCTTTTCAGGCATTGCACGCTGTGCAACTTTCACAGGATGGCCACGCTGTCCTAAAACTGGTTTTGTCAAACGTTTTTTGCCTGATACGGGCCAGCCAGATGACAGCTGTTGCGATGTAGATTGGTGCTGCTGCGGATAACCCTCCTCCGCTTCTGAGCTACTGGCAGCGCCACCCTCTTCCCCCAATGGCTGCCAATCTGGGTCAACAACTGTGTCATCTATCACCTCCTCCTCCTCAATGTCATGTGCACCTTCCTCAGTGTCACCGTGTAAGGTGCTAAAGCGTTCGGGACAGGGCACCATAGTCTCATCAGGGTCAGATTGTGGCTCAGCAAACTGCGAGGGCAATGTAGTGATCTGACTCAATGGAACAGCATCATAATCTAGCTGTGGCTGTGCATCAGTGCACTCCATGTCCGATTCTTCTTGTAATGGGCAGGGTACAATTTCCCTTTCTAACCCAGGCACGGTATGTGTAAAGAGTTCCATGGAGTAACCTGTTGTGTCGCCTGACGCATCCTTCACTTTTGGTTTGGGAGAAGGACACAAGGAAACGCCTTGTTCCTGACCGGGAGCATCCACTGACGACTGGCTGCTGTGATATTTCGAACTTTGGGAAGAGGAGGCCAAAGAGCTAAAGGCTGAGTCAGCAAGGAAAGCCAAAACTTTTTCCTGCTGCTCTGGCTTTAAAAGCTTTTTTCCTACTCCCAGGTAAGGGAGCCTTCGAGGCCTTGTGTAGCCAGACGATGACGCAGGCTCAACACCTCCAGCCTTAGGTGCTACTGTGCTTTTGCCACTACCACCAGATGTAGCACCACCATCAGTACCAGCTGACAACCCTTGCCCACGGCCTCTTCCACCAGACTTCCTCATTTTTTGGGGGGAGACACAGAACCACAACTGTGGCCCAGTGGTATAACTGTAAACTATGAACGTGGCAGAAAGTGGCTGCCTGATATATACGACACACTAGCAGTACAGCAGAATATATACACTGTGTGCAAATTTTAATCTCCCTTTTTTTGGGGGGGAGACACAGAACCACAACTCTGGCCCAGTGGTATAACTGTAAACTATGAACGTGGCAGAAAGTGGCTGCCTGATATATACGACACACTAGCAGTACAGCAGAATATACACTGTGTGCGATTTTTAATCTCCCTTTTTTGAGGGGGGAGACACAGAACCACAACTCTGGCCCAGTGGTATAACTGTGAACTATGAACGTGGCAGAAAGTGGCTGCCTGATATATACGACACACTAGCAGTACAGCAGAATATACACTGTGTGCGAATTTTAATCTCCCTTTTTTTGGGGGGGAGACACAGAACCACAACTGTGGCCCAGTGGTATAACTGTAAACTATGAACATGGCAGAAAGTGGCTGCCTGATATATACAACACACTAGCAGTACAGCAGAATATACACTGTGTGCGAATTTTAATCTCCTTTTTTTGGGGGGGAGACACAGAACCACAACTGTGGCCCAGTGGTATAACTGTAAACTATGAACGTGGCAGAAAGTGGCTGCCTGATATATACGACACACTAGCAGTACAGCAGAATATACACTGTGTGCAAATTTTAAAGGGCCACTGTCACCCCCTCCAGCCGTTCTAAACTAAAAGAGCCACCTTGTGCAGCAGTAATGCTGCAGTCTAACAAGGTGGCTCTTTTAGTTTTTGATTCAGTTATTACCTCAATAAAGCATTTTAAAAATTGGCCACAAATACCAGATTTTGTACCTGGAGGCGGTCCGAATCGTCCTCTATGAATCTCCCAACTGCCATCACTCTTCTCTTCAGGGGCGATGGTCACCGCCCCCTGCGCGCTGTTTCTTCTTAAATCCGGCGCCTGCGCTGTGCGTGCCTGCCTGGGGCCTGCGCAGTCTTCATTGTCAGTCACAGCTCAGATGCAGGGTGCCTGACTGCGCAGGTGCGGGCAGTGCGGCCACCCTGTTGCTGAATCCCCGCCCCGCACTGTGTTATTCATTATGCACAGTGCGGGGCTGGGGTTCCTGGGCATGCGCAGTGCGCTGTTTAGACGCTCCCCAGCTCAGACACTCCCCAGCTCAGACGCTCCCCAGCTCAGACGCTCCCCCAGCTCAGACGCTCCCCCAGCTCAGATGCTCCCCAGCTCAGACGCTCCCCCAGCTCCCCCGCCTTCCCAGGAACCCCAGCCCCGCACTGTGCATAATGAATAACACAGTGCGGGGCTGGGATTCAGCAACAGGGTGGCCGCACTGCCCGCACAGGCGCAGTCAGGCACCCGGCATCTGACCTATGACGGACAATGAAGACTACGCTTGTCCCAGGCAGGCACGCGCAGCACAGGCGCCGGATTTAAGAAGAAACAGCGCACAGGGGGCGGCGACCATCGCCCCTGAAGAGAAGAGTGACGGCAGTTGGGAGATTCATAGAGGACGATTCGGACCGCCTCCAGGTACAAAATCTGGTATTTGTGGCCAATTTTTAAAATGCTTTATTGAGGTAATAACTGAATCAAAAACTAAAAGAGCCACCTTGTTAGACTGCAGCATTACTGCTGCACAAGGTGGCTCTTTTAGTTTAGAACGGCTGGAGGGGGTGACAGTGGCCCTTTAATCTCCCTTTTTTGGGGGGGGAGACACAGAACCACAACTCTGGCCCAGTGGTATAACACAACACTATGAAAGTGCCAAAAAGTGGCTGGAATTATTATTTAAAAAAAAAAAAAAAAAAAAAAAAAGGAAGCTCCCTACAATGAGCTCAGGACAAGTATGGCAGCAATAAAAAGGACTGCTGAACACAAAAATGTGGACAAATAAACAAGATAGGTAGCTGTGCAGAAAGGAGCAACAGGAATTTTGCTTTTAAAAAAGCAGTTGGCTTGCACAGCACCGTGCACACAGCTATGCAGCTGCTGCACTAAAATACGACCTCCACTGTCCCTGCACAAAAAGGTGGTGTGGGACAGTGAAAATCGCTCCAGCACAAGCGGTTTGGGGGTTTATATTTCCTCCCTAACTCTGTCCCTGCTTCTGACTAACTGCAGCAACACCTCTCCCTATGCTCAGATCGGCAGAAGTAAGATGGCGGTCGGCGTGCACGCCCCTTTATAGCCCCTGTGACGCCGCAGACAGCAAGCCAATCACTGCCATGCCCTTCTCTAAGATGGTGGGGACCGAGACCTATGTCATCACGCTGCCCACACTCTGCGTCCTCCTTCATTGGATGAAAAATGGCGGTGACAGCGTCATATGAAACGCAACTTTGGCGCTTTGATCGTGTACCGCATGGCCGATCCCACACTAGGATCGGTTCGGGTTTCATGAAACCCGACTTTGCCTAAAAGTTGGCGATTTCTGAAAATGACCGATCCGTTTCGCTCAACCCTACTGACGATGCCATTATCAGCATGACCATTCTGGTGATTTACATGCTGGAGCACACCTTACACAGTGTTCGGAGTCAGGTGGTGGAACAAGAGGAGGAGGAGGAGGAACTGGAGCAGTCATATGCGGAAGGGATCAAATCTCCAAGGTCAAGAAGGTTGGCAGCACCAAGGTGGCTGGAATTGGAGGCTGGGGGAGAGGGATTAGCGAGGGCGCATGGTAGCAGCCAAACTGTTGAGGAAGGTGCAGGAGGCGAGGAAAAATTGGAGGACGAACTGGCGCTGGGTATGGAAGACTTATCAGATGAGAGAGACCTTGATCAAATTTCTGTTGTGCGAGGTTGGGGGGAGAGGGCAGACGATGGAAGCATGATTCTCACCTCGCCACCACCAAGACAACAAGGACTTGGTCCTCCTGGATGCGCAAGACACATGAGTGCCTTCTTGCTGCACTACCTGCAACATGACCCTCGGATTGTCAGAATCCGAAGTAATGCTGACTACTGGGTTGCCACACTCTTAGATCCTCAGTACAAAAGCAAATTTGGCGAAATAATTCCTGCCATAGAAAGGGATTCACGCATGCAGGAGTATCAGCAGAGACTGTTACAGAATTTTACATCTGCTTTTCCACAAAACACCAGTGGTGCACGTAGTGAATCTCTGAGTTCTAACTTGCCAACCGTGGGACTATCGAGTCATCACTCAAACCGTACAAACCGTAACAGTAACATCGTATCTGGTGGTAACAGCAATTTTTTCCAATCGTTTCAAGATTTTTTAGACCATCCTTTGCAAGGCCACAGGAGACAAGAAGTCTGACGCACAGCCAACGCCTAGAGAGGATGGTACAAGAGTATCTTCAAGTTAACATTGATGCCATGACTGTGGAACTGGACCCTTGCTCATTTTGGGCTTCCAATCTTGAAAAATGGCCTGAGCTCGCCACTCACGCCTTGGAAATCTTGTCGTGCCCCGCAGCCAGCGTTCTCTCTGAACGTGTGTTCAGCGCTGCTGGTGGTGTGCTGACAGATAAGCGCACGCGGCTGTCCAGTGACAATGTAGACAGACTAACATTCATCAAGATGAACAAATCCTGGATCCGCAAAGGCTTTTCTACCCCTGTGTCATCTTGGGGAGACAAAAAGCTTGATTATTTTTGAAAATCACCTTACCAACCGTTTTAAAAAACTCTGGCGAAATTGATGCCACTTAAGTGGTGTCTGTGGCCGAATTTTTGGAAAAAATGGAGACTCTTTGATTTAGTCTCCTTGCTGAGTTTTACATGACGTTGCCAGTGTCAATTCTAGGTGGGTGGGGTCGTCTGCAGAGTTGTTTACTCATACTATGGCCTGGGAATCAGAGGTCTGCTCCAAAGCTTCAGTGTCTGCTTGTCAGCAGAGTAGCCCAGCCACCCACTGCCTGTTTACCTAAGTACTATTTTTAACAGCATCTGGCCCAGGAAATCCTTTGGGGCCTAGTAGAATTTGGTGCAACTCAGCAGCGTACCCCACCCATGAAGCAAGCTACACCACCTGTTTACCTAACTACTATTTTGTAACGGCATCTAGCCCAGGAAATCCTTTTGGGCCTAGTAGAATTTAGTGCTACTCAGCAGCGTACCCCACCCATGAAGCAAGCTACATCACCTGTTGATCTAATTACTAGGAAAAAAGGTAGAGACCGCGCATAAGGGCGTACACTTAGAAATAAAGGAAATGTGCAATGCCACAGCACATGGAGGCATATAGTGGACCTGGAAAATCCCTTAAATTACCATGAGCCCTGTCAATAGGAAAAACAGCGACCCACAAATAGCCTAGGCGAAATAACTGATGAAAATGTATGTCATACATAAACAGCAACGCGCTGAACTTGAGTGAAATGAGCTAGACCCATAGACATGTATAGTAACTGTACCTGTAACTCCTGTGTGCCACGTGGAGGAGATGTAGATGTGCCGTACAGTGTAGCTATATGCTGAGTCGGGATTCAGGCGCCGACGTGCCCAATGTGGAGCTGAGCGTGGCGCTGTAAGATAGGAACTATACATGTCTATGGGTCTAGCTCGTTTCACTCAAGTTCAGCGCGTTGTTGTTTATGTATGACATACATTTTCATCAGTTATTTTGCCTAGGCTCTTTGTGGGTCGCTGTTTTTCCTATTGACAGGGCTCACGGTAATTTAAGGGATTTTCCAGGTCCACTGTATGCCTCCATGTGCTGTGGCATTGCACATTTCCTTTATTTCTAAGTGTACTTCCTTATGCGCGGTCTCTACCTTTTTTCCTATCTACTGTCTATATCAGGGGTGGCGTCTACCTGTTTCGAGTCCAGCAGCTAAGGGTTTCTTTGGTCCAGTAAGCGCTGGTGTGTTTACCATTTTACAGACATGATCTAATTACTAATTTTTAACTGATCTAGCCCAGGAAATCGTTTTGTACCTAAAAGCATTTTGTGCTACTCAGCAGAGTACCCCACCTATGAAGCAAGCTACACCGCCTAATTACCTAACTACTATTTTTTTATGGCATTTGGCCAAGGAAATCCTTTTGGGCCTAGTAGCAATTTCTGCTACTCAGCAGAGTACCCCACCCATGAAGCAAGCTACACCGCCTTCTTTCTTTCTCAATCTAACCCCTCAGCTCTGGGGTGTCCACTCTCCCTCCAGCTCTCTCCTTCTCACAGGTGGACTACCACGTGTATTCACACTGTGGCGAATCTTTTGGGCCCAGGTATAAGAAGTCATCGAGGTAATGGATAATATGTGCCGCCTTACAAACGTCCATGACGACACATTCGAGGAAGCAACTAAACGCCTCAAATAGTGAGCAGGATATGGAGCACCCCATGGGCAAACAGCGATCTATGTAGTATGCTCCTTCACAGAAGCAGCCCAATGGGAGGACACTATTCGGAGGCACAGGTAGTAACCGGAATGCCCCCTCAATGTCTGTTTTGGCCATTAGGGTGCCCCTTCCCAACTTCTTGACCCATCTGATTGCCTCATCAAAGGAGGTACAGTACATAGTACAGTACTTGGTTCCGCGTCGATGTTGTCGTTTACTGACCTGCCCCTTGGATATGACAACTGGTGGATTAGTCTGAATGTATTGGGTTCATTTTTTGGCACAACTCCCAACGATGGTACCACTACGTCTTTTAAGGAAAGTGTTCTGAATGGACCCGCCGCCATTCTACCTAAAGATATTTCTTTTTTTTCTTTTTGTCAAGACAGCTGGGTGTTGGTAGAGTGAGTTTAGATTTTTACTCCAGCCTTTCTTAACTTTAGAAGGGCATGACATGCCTATATCTGTGTCTCCTCCTCCTTTTACTCCTCCACCTCTTTTCTTTTCGCATGACTATGTGTAGTTGTGACTTTTCCATGTGTTTGTTGTGTCTTCTGAGCAGTTTGTCAGCTTTTGGACACCTTTTAAGGTGTTTTCTATGTGTTTTTCATGTGTTTGTATGTGTTTGTGTTAACCTGCCATTGGTTTCAATGGGGTTCAACGGTGTTCGTCGAACCATTCGACGAACAGTTTGGCGAACATCTCCCTGTTCGACGAACCGAACCCGAACACTAGGGAGGTGGCTCATTTCTAATCAAGGTATTTACATGGCCACGGAATCACTTTCACCCTGGTCTGCTTCAGAAATGCAAAAGTGGTCTTAGATGTGTGTTGTGGATCATTGTCATGTTGTAAAAGTGCATGATGTAATGGTAGCATATTATTTTTTAAAACAGCGCTGTACTTCAATGAATTCATGATACTGTCAATTAAATGTAAGTCCCCCCAACACCAACAGCAGTCATGCAGCCCCACTTAAGAACACTGCCACCACCATGTTTCACTATAGGTAAAATGCATTTTTTATACTGCTCACCTTTATGACACCATGCTTTTTTGAAGCTATCAGTTCCAAAAATATTTATGTTGGTCTCATTACTGCAGAATACAGTCCCTATATCCTTCATATTTTTCAGCATGGATTCTGGCAAATTATAGGCAGGATTTTTTGTGTATGGGCTTTAAGAGACACTTCCTTTGTGGCTGGCACAGATTCATGACATGCCTCAGCAGTGTATGCCATATTGTGTCAATGGAAAACTCATCGTAGTTTGGCTTTCTACTTCTTCAGCTAACCGCAGTGAAGTTGCATATAAATTCAGCCCTTCTCAACAGAAGTTACTTCTGTTTTGGTGTTAACTTCCATGTTTGGCCTGGATGTCTTCGCGAGAAGTTTGCAGTTCCATCTTTGTTAAATTTTTTATCACTTTTGCTACAGCATTATGACTGATAAGTATAGATGAGCAAACCCAAACGTAAAAGTTTGGTGTTTGTACCAGTTAGAGTCTGGTGCTAAACTCCAAATATGGACTTCTACCAGAAGTCTGTTTTAATGTCCGGAGTTCTGGAAGGAGAGAGAGAGAAGGATAGAGAGATTTTCCAGCTCCAAAGTTCAGGTCCCCTTTGATTTCAATGGGGTTCGGATTAAGGTTCAACAAAAATTTTGACTAAAGTTTGGTCAAATACAAGAATCAGAGCTTCCACGGTTCCGCTTATCCCTACTGATGGTTTTTTTTATTGTAGATTTCATGTTTTTGTGGAAATAAATTATTTTCTTTCTCAGGTTTTGTGACATTTCTCTTCCATGTGGTGCAGTTACTGACAGCATGAAGTGGGAAGGGGTTTTCTTTGTTAATTAATGCCCTTTTATAGTGAACTGTCTGCTGGATTCCTGTTTAATGCTTTGCTCTTGTGACTTTCATTTGGGTGTACTCATTTTTGAAACATGGTTTTGAACTAATTTTTTAAGAAAATTATTTTTTTACACTTACAAAATATCAAACCTTGTTTGCAATGAATGACCTATGTTTATGGGAGTATTTTGTAGTATGATATCCCATAGAATTTGTTAATTCAGAAAGTTAAGGTTTTCTAATAAATCTATAGGAGTGTACTCATTTTTGATGAGCACTGTATATCTTATAAAACTCTTAAAAACTATAGTATTTCAGTGTGTCTTCATGTTCACTGTTCATATAATACATTAATAAATTATTCAATGTATCCTGTAGCATTTTAAATGGTGGGACTTCAACATTTATTCAGCAGGCCCAGCATTTGTCTAATACATAGTAATTCAGCTGCCATGGTGCAGTATACATAGACAACAGGGTCATAACTGCAATTACGGTAGGCCCTGAAGCTGCTATAGAGACTGTGTGCTGGAGAGGTCGGCTGCTGGGCAGCACCACCCCTCCCATTTCCCTTTTTCCAAATGGCATTCCAATTTCAACAGTATCTGCAACCTCAGGATACAGATGCTGTTAAATACATGATGGCATAGGAAACCTACAGAGCACAGACAAGAGACGTGGGGGAAATGTGAGATTTTTTAAATTTTGTCAATTAAAAGAGTAAATACTTATACATGGTATGGAAGAGCTGTGCGATCCATCAAACTGTGCAAAGGGCTGTGGAGTCCTTCATATATGGTTCTGCATGCTGTGTGGTCCATTTTAGATGGTGTTGGGGTCCATCATATATGGTGTACTGCACTATGGGATCCATCATGCATAGTGTGGGAAGGTGCAGAGTCTATCACAGTGTGTAAAGGGTTTTGGAGTCCATCATATGGTGTGGGATATTTGGAATCCATCATAAATAGTGTAGAGCGCTGTGTAGCCAATCATACTGTGTGAAAGGCTGCAGGATCCATCATACTGTACATGTTTTGGGTGGCTGTGAAGTCTTTCATACTGTGTGGGGGCTATGGAGGTCATTATGCAGGGTGTGAGGGACCTTGAGGTCCATCTATTTGTGTGTGGGGGACAGATTACTGTGTAGAGGAGCTGTAGAAGCAAGCAGCAATACTATGTAAGGGAACAGTTGGGACCATCATACTGTGTAAGGTGCTGTGGAGGCCCTCATACTGTGTGGAATGCTATTATAACATCTTATACCATATTGAGTGAGAACACAAAAAAGCTTCAGCATGGGTACTATTTCTGTGTATATGTCACAAAACATGTCTCTCTCATTGTGTTTAAAAGTTTGCAGGTATGCCCTTCTATGACCGCCTTTACTTGCCTTGCCTTACCTACTACACTAATCATTTCTTTATTTTTCGAGGGGAGGTACCAAAAGGACTCGTGCAATGTGGCCCCATGATTTCCATGTATGCCTCTGATAGACGCATTACATTTTTGCAGCAGAGTTTCATGCTTGTACTTAGGTCTACTTCTTCTATGTAAAACAATGTATTTCCATGGTTATAGATTAAGAGCAAACTTGTGTAGACTGATTCTTTCTCAATTCACCCAGATGTGACCTGGTCGCACACATCCCCTCCTGATTGACTGAGCTGTGGCGGTGTTTCACCACATGTCCCAGCCAAGTATCCAAAATGCACTTGCGGCTAATGAAAGCAGAGGAGAGAGGGAAAGGACACACTGGATATTGAACTGTGATGTGTGGTGAAACACTGTCATAGCCCAGTCAATCGGGGAGGTTCATGCAACCGGTTCAAATCTGGGTGAATCAAGGAAGTCCGGAAGCTGAAGTGACCTAAGGGAATGTATGTGGCAACTGTAGCTGGGGTCACGTGATGTGGACTGAGCAAGCAATGATAGCACCACTTACAGCCACATATAGCAATATAAGGTATTTACAAAAATACTAATTTAAAAGGTTTAAGTCGATGGGGACATTATACATTGTAGTGAACAACCTCTTCAACTTAGATCAATCAGGGCAGAGCTGTGATCTGTGACTACATTTTAGTTACTACTGCCTACAGGGAGACTGAGGTTTTCTGAGACAGATCTGCTGTTTCATGATTGGTTCAGTTGCTACTCATTCCCTCCACCCTGCAGTTTGGCCTCTGCACATTGGCTGTGAGTTTGCTAACACCACAACAAAAGAGAAAATAAATAAATAAATGAATAAGAATGTTAGATCTATCAAGTAAATTCACTACACATTAAAAGTGATATACCAGAGGGAAACAGCAACTATTTAAGAATAACAGTTGGAAATAGTTGAAAAATAAACCTGGTGAAGAGAAATGCAGTACTTTAACCACTGTAACTCACATCACCCAATTCATGTAATCCCATTCCTGAAGAGCTAGACTTACAGCCCCTGTGGCTGTTCTAATCCAAAAAAGATTGCAAATAGTGAGCTTACACTAAGAGGTTATAAACCCTACTAGATTCAGCAGGAAAATCCTATTATTCAATATGCTTGACAGCCAAGCCTACGTATTACTGCCAAAATACCTTTTTGTTGTTGTGAAACTTATTCTGAAATTGCTTGAAAATGTCCATTGGTTTAGCTCTTTACTAAAGGTTGAAATGATTCTAAACACATTTATTAAACAGAAATAGAAAGAATGGGTGATCTTTAATACTAATGATAAAGAGATAAAAAGCTATGCTGAATAATGCAATATTATGCCTAATTATTGTTATGGACCACTATAAATTATAAAGACCCTCCTTTTGCTGTCGCTTGTAAGTATGTATTAAAGATAAAATTAGCTTCAGCTTCAACTGTTGGCATTGACCCAGGGCTCGTCCTTGGTCAGCCATTTTGCCGTCTACCTCTGTACCCTAGCATCTGAGTTGGAGTGGTCGGATAAAGTCCTTATCCGAATATTTTGGAGGGGGCTGGCTGACCACGTGAAGGACGCTCTGGCCACTAGGGAGATTCCCGCCACATAGCTGTGTCCACTCATATTGGCCTCCGTTTTTATGAGTGGAGGTTAGAGCGAGGCCAGTGTAGGCAAAGGTTTTGGCTGGCTCCCACCTTCGCCAAACCTTTGGAATCTCCGGTCCTGGTCCTTGAGTCACATGAGGCCATGGAGGTGCCACGAGCGAGATGTAAGTCCCAAACCGCTCGTACACTCAAGGTCTGTCATGTTTGCCAGCAGTCAGGACATCTTGCCACCAGATGACCCCAGCGGTCGAGAAAACGTCAGTGTCTAGTGGTAGTAGGTGGAGGTACACTAGACACGGCGACATTTGCCTCCAAATTGTCCTGTAAAGGGACAATTACTGTAGGCTCATTCTCCCACTTGGTAGAGCTCTGTGTGGATTCTGGGGCCGAGGGCAATTTTATGTCTTCAGCCTTCACCCAACGTAGGGCAGTTCCCCTGGTATTGCTAGTTCAACCAGTTACTGTACGAGTGGTGAATGGGTCGACGCTACCCTCTCAGATAACACACCAGACCATCCCTTTCACTCTGTCCATGTCACCATCTCATCAGGAGATTATATCTCTGCTCGTCATTCCTGAGGGAATTGATGAGGTCCTGTTAGGGATACCTTGGCTACGGTACCACTCTCCTCATATTGAGTGGTCCACAGGCAGAATTTTGGGATGGGATGAATCTTGAGGGGGTAGATGTCAGAGAGAATGCGTTCAGGTTGCTACTACCAAGGTACCCACAGATCTATCCTCTCTCCCCAAGCAATATTGGCCCTAAGCAGACGTGTTCTCCAAAAGGGCTGTGGAGACCCTTCCGCCTCACCGCCCCTATGACTGTCCTATAGAAGTCTTGCCTGGTGCTGAGCCTCCCTGTGGTCAAGTCTATACTTTATCTTTCCCGGAGACGGAGGCAATGTCACAGTACATCCAGGAAAATCTGGCAAGGGGATTCATTAGGATGTCAGTGTCACCTTCAGAGGCCGGGTTCTTCTTCATGCACAAGAAGAATGGGGAACTATGTCCATGTACAGTATAGACTACAGGGGTCTTAACGCCATCACCATTAAGAATAAATATCCCCTACCACTGATATCTGAGCTCTTTGATAGGCTACGGGGAGCAAGGGTATTTACAAAATTAGATCTGCGGGGTGCTTACAACCTGATTTGCATCCGTGAGGGGGACGAATGGAAGACGGCTTCTAACACCAGGGATGGGCACTCTGAATATCTAGTGATGCCCTTTAGGCTCTGTAATGCCCCAGCCGTTTTCTAAGACTTTGTAAATGATATCTTCTGGTATTTGCTCTCCACCTCGGTCGTAGTCTATCTGGATGATATTCTCATCTACTCTCCAGATATTGACTCCCACCGGAGAGATGTTTGCAAAGTCTTCGAACTCTTATGAGCTAATTCCCTCTACGCCAAGTTGGAGAAATGTGTGTTTGAGCAGGAGTCCTTACCTTTCCTGAGCTATATCATCTCTGCCCAGGGATTGGCTATGGATCCTGCCAAACTACAGGCTATGATGGACTGGCAAGGACCCCATTCTCTTAAAGCGGTGCAGCGCTTTATGGGATTCATTAACTATTATCGCTAGTTCATTCCTCATTTCTCCACTTTGGAAGCTCCCTTGGTAGCCCTCACCAAGAAGGGAGCAAATTTCAAATTGTGGTCTGAGGAGGTGTCCAAGGCTTTCTCTTCCATTACGTCTCATTTTGCTAGTGCTCCCATCCTACATCGTCCCGATGTTGATAAGCCGTTCATAATGGAAGTGGATGCCTCATCCGTTGGTGCTGGAGCAGTCGACTTCAAAAAGGATGCTCAAGGTCAGAAGCATCCTTGCTTCTTCTTTTCCAAGACCTTCACACCAGCGGAGAGGAATTATTCCATCGAGGACAGGGAATTGCTAGCAATGAAGTTGGCCTTCTCTGAGTGGAGACATCTTTTGGAGGGGGCTCGCTTTCCTTTCCAAGTACTCACAGATCACAAGAATATGGTTTACCTACAGACAGCCCAGTGGTTAAATTCTTGCCAGGCCAGATTGTCATTGTTCTTCTCCCGGTTCCATTTCACCCTCTATTTCTTTTCCCGGGAGAAGAACATTCGTGCCGATGCTTTCTCTCGCTCCGTTGTGTCATCTGTGGAGGAGGAAGAGGAGCCTCGGCTTATTGTCCCTACCAAGAGTCTGAGAACTGTGGCTCCAGTTTTGCTATAGTCTGTGCCTCCAGGCAAAACTTTTGTACCATCCAGTTGGAGTCCGGAGGTTCTCTCTTGGGCTCACTCGTCCAGGGTGGGTGGACATTTTGGGTCCAAAAGGACATCTGAGCTACTGGCGAGGACATACTGGTGGCCGCATATGGCCTGAGACGTTGCAGACTATGTTCGGGCATGTGTCTCCTGCGTCAAGAACAAGTCTCCTCGTCAACGGCCAGCTGGGTTGCTTTACCCCTGCTGGTGGCGGACAGGCCCTGGGAGATGGTTGGGATGGATTTTGTTGTGGGCTTACCCAAGTCTCATAGCTGCACCATTATTTGGGTGATCACCGACCATTTTTCCAAAATGGTGCACTTGGTGCCTCTTCCATGGCTACCTTCTGCACGGGCGCTGGCAGCGTTGCTTGTCAAACATATCTTTTGCCTACACAGTATGCCAGACAAAATTGTCAGTAATCGGGGTCCCCAGTTTGCGTCTCGATTCTGATGAGAGCTTTGTCATCTATTCAGCATTGATTTGAATCTCTCCCTGGCATATCATCCCTAGACGAATGAGTTGGGAGAGAGTGCCAATCAGACTCTGGTCACATATCTACGTCATTTTGTTTCAGCCAGGCCGGATGACTGAGCATCCTTGCTACCATGGGTGAAGTTTGCGCTTAACAACACTGTAGCCGACTCCACCGGTCAGACTCCATTCCTCTTTAATTTCGGCCAGCATCCTCGTGTTCCTGTGCCCATGCCCATGTCTTCTGCTGACTCCAGGGTGGCAGATTGGGCTGTGGAGGCATGGGACATTTGCGACGGCACTCAGGATGCCATTCGGGCCTCCAAGGAGAAAATGAGGTCCTCCGCTGATGCTCATCGGTGCCCCACTCTGACCTTTGCTCCTGGTGCCTTAGTGTGGCTTTCCGCCAGTAACATCAGGCTCCGTGTTGAGTCCACTAAGTTTGCTACTTGGGTCCCTTCAAGGTCCTCTAACAGGTTAACCCCCTGGTTTACCATCTGGCTTTTCCTTCACGCCTAGGTATCACCGACACCTTTCATGTGTCCCTTTTAAAGCCCGTACCCATGTCCCGGTTTTCCGAGTCATCTGCCAGGACATCGGGTTAGTCTATGGACAATTGCGAGGTGAATTCTATTTTTGGGTGCAAGGTGGTACGTGGCAAGAAATTTTATTTGGTGGACTAGAAGGGTTATGGCCCAGAGGACAAGTCTTGGGAGCCTGTTGAGCACATTCGAGCTCCGCAGCTCATTGCGGCCTTTGAGCATAGCGAGGTCCAAGAAGGGGGGCCCTAGGAGGGGGGTAATGTTAGGGGTCGAGTTCCCACCTCTGCACAGGGGGAATCTCGAACCATCTCCGCTGTGGTCTTCCATTCTTCTCCAGCCGCAGTGAAGCCTGGTCAGCAGAGACGTCGGTCCCAGTGTCTGGTTCAGCCTGATACGGTGCAGATGATTACTGCTGCCTTTCCAGGCTCAGCCATTGTAGCCAGTACTGGTCAGTGGCAAGCAGACGTGTCTGGGACTAAGTCCTGCTTTTCCCTTTCTGAACATGCCCAGAGTAAGACCTCTCATTGGAGGTCGAGGGTCACATGCTCAGGTGCTGCAGCAGCTCCCATTGGTCCTCTAGGAAGGTCCTGAAGTTGCTGCAGCTATAAAATGTTTGCATGGCCGCACGGCCATGCGCTAGTATTAACCTAAGTTATGAGCTCAGCGCCAGTGTGGTCATGCTTGCATGTGATCAGGGTTCGGCTGAAATAAGCCCCTAGAATACCGGCATCTCCAGTGAGGAGTTTGTGTATGTGGATTCAGGGTTTGGCTGAAATAAGCCCCTAGAATACCTGCACCTCCGGTGAGGAGTTTTCTGTGTGCTATGCTGACTACATGACCACTGTCGGCTCTATTAGGTAGCTGTTCCCCTGTGAGGTTAACAGGGCACAGCGTTCTGTTTCTCAAGCAAATCTGTGAAGTAACAGAGTTCACTTATACCGCCATATAGAACTGTCTTTTACTAGCAGCAGGTTCTCTCCTGCATGGTGGACCCCGGGTTGTGAACGCACCTACTACTCAATATATATATATACTCAGTGCGCTCAGACAACCCTAACACATATACTGTAATACATATGCATACATGTATTTTTCAATGGACAGCACACAGAAGTTACATGACTGACATCCATGTGATGTTTACTAAACTGATCCATCCATTGACATCTGCGTGTTTGGGCCACAAGTTGCAGATACCTCAGACGTCATTATTTTTGTCCACCATTAATGTGCAAAAAAAAGTTAGAGTGAATGAGGCCAAGTCTATAATGGGTATCTGTCCCATCCAAAAACTAAAAAGGATGGAAACAGTAAACAGAAAGCTGCCAATCAGAGATAGGGGAGGGTTGTACAGAGCTTATGAATATGGAAGGTTACATGGCAGTAAGTTTACACTTGTCTTCCTTTGATAATCTCCCACTAACAAAACAGTGATTTTATCAAAACTACAACAAGTCGCCCTGTAAGTGACAGCATCTCTGTCTCTACAGTAGGCAGCTCTCAGATTATGTGGCAAAAACCTAGTGACATTCTGCCTTTAATTAAAAACAAATTAGTCAAATTAGTTAAAACAAACAAAAAAAGCTATATATATACAGTATATGTATATATATATATACACTGCTCAAAAAAATAAAGGGAACACTAAAGTCCCACATCCTAGATATCACTGAATGAAATATTCCAGTTGTAAATCTTTATTCATTACATAGTGAAATGTGTTAAGAACAATAAAACCTAAAAATTCTAAACTTAAATCACAACTAATATCCCACGGAGGTCTGAAGTTGGAATGATGCTCAAAATAAAAGGGGAAAATGAAGTTACAGGCTGATCTAACCTCAGTGGAATACCTCAAGACAAGAAAATGATGCTCAGTAGTATGTGTGGCCTCCACATGCCTCTTTGACCTCAATACAATGCCTGGGCATGCTCCTGATGAGACGGCAGATTGTCTCCTGATGGATCTCCTCCCAGACCTGGACTAAAGCATCCACCAACTCCTGGACAGTCTGTGGTGCAACATGACGTTGGTGGATTGTGCGAGACATGATGTCCCAGATGTGTTCTATCGGATTCCGGTCTGGGGAAGGGGTGGGCCAGTCCATATCTTTAATGCTTTCATCTTGCAGGAACTTCTGACACTCTCCAGCCACATGAGGTCTGGCAATGTCCTGCATTAGGAGTAACCCAGGGCCAACCGCAGCATCATATGGTCTCATAAGGGTTCTGAGTATCTCATCTCGGTACTTAATGGCAGTCAGGCTACCTCTGGCGAGCATATGGAAGGCTGTGCAGCCCTCCAAAGAAATGCCACCCCACACCATTACTAACCCACGGCCAAACCGGTCATGCTGAAGGATGTTTTTGTGCAGCAGATGGCTCTACATCGCATCTCCAGACTCTGTCATGTCTGCCACATGTGCCTAGTGTGAACCTGCTTTCATCTGTGAAGAGCACAGGGCACCAGTGGCAAATTTGCCAATCCTGGTGTTCTATGGCAAATGCCAAGCATCCTGCACAGTGTTGGGCTGTGAGCACAACTCCCATCTGTGGAGGTCGGGCTCTCAGACCATTCCCATGGAGTCAGTTTCTAACCGTTTGTGCAGACACATGCACATTTGTGGTCTGCTGGAGATCATTTTGCAGGGCTCTGGCAGTGCTCCTTCTGTTCCTCCTTGCAAAAAGGCTCTGCTGCTGCTGGGTTGTTGCCCTCCTGCAGCTCCCTCCACGTCTCCCGGTGTACTGGCCTGTCTCCTGGTAGCGCCTCCAGCTTCTGGACACTACGCTGACAGACACAGCAAACCTTCTTGCCATAGCTCACATTGATGTGGGTTGTAGAGTCCGCTTTATGCTACCATGAGTGTGAAAGCACAACCAACATTCAAAAATGACCAAAATATCAGCCAGAAAGCATTGGTACTGAGATGTGGTCTGTGGTCCCACCTACAAAATCACTCTGTTATTGAGTGTGTCTTGATAATTGCCAATAATTTCCATCTGTTGTCTATTCCATTTGCACAACAGCATGTGAAATTGATTGTCTAACAGTATTGCTCCCTAAGTAGACAGTTTGATTTCACAGAAGTTTGATTTATTTGGAGGTATATTCTGCTGTTTAATCCCTTTATTTTCTTGAGCAGTGTGTATATATATATATATATATATATATATATATATATATATATATATATATATATATATATATATATATATATACGTTAATGCCCTGTGGCATGGCAATATTTTGGATTAAACAAATCCTTTCTCAAGCCATTTGTTTGTTTTATCCGAAACGTTGCCACGCCACAGGGCATTAAAGTCCTCTTTTTTACATCTTTTTGTGCTGTTTCCCTTTTTGTTTACTGTCTGAAAGGCCATTGGAATGCTGGTCAGGGAAGCATGCACGCATTAAGGTATTTTTCTGGTGCTGTTCCTCTTTTTCTACCTATATATATATATATATATATATATATGTAAATATATATATAAATATCTACTATATAATTGTCTAAGGGTACTTCCGTCTGTCCTTCTGTCTGTCTGTCTGTCGCGGTTAATCGTTCGCTGATTGGTCTCGCCAGCTGCCTGTCATGGCTGCCGCGACCAATCAGCGACGCGCACAGTCTGGAAAAAAATGGCCGCTCCTTACTCCCCGCACTCACTACCCGGCGCCCGCATACACCCCTCTGGTCACCACTCACACAGGGTTAATGCCGGCGGTAATGGACCGCGTTATGCTGTGGGTAACGCACTCCGCAAAGATGGTATGGCAGAAGGACCTGCCATGACGTCACGGCCATGTGACCGCGACGTCATCACAAGGCCTGCGCGCCTGCGCGGAAAGGACCTGACGTGACGTCACGGTCATGTGACCGCTACCCTGGGACTGGAAGCTGCCGTGGACTACAAGGGGCTCTCGGAAAGGTGAGTATATGTTTATTTTTTATTTTTTAACCTGTGATAAACGTGGCTGGGCAATATACTACGTGACTGGCCAATATACTACGTGGCTCTGTGCTGTATACTACTTCACTGTGCAATATACTATGTGGCTCTGTGCTGTATACTACGTGGATCTGTGCTGTATACTACATCACTGGGCAATATACTACATAACTGGGCAATATACTACGTGGCTGGGCAATATACTACGTAATTGGGCAATATACTACGTAGCTGAGCAATATACTACGTCACTGGGCAATATACTACGTTGCTGGGCAATATACTATGTGCCTGCACAATATACTACGTGGCTGGGCAATATACTACGTGGCTGGGCAATATACTACGTGACTGGGCAATATACTACGTGACTGGGCAATATACTACGTGGACATGCATATTATAGAATACCCGATGCGTTAGAATCGGGCCACCATCTAGTATATATATATATAGTTTCTGTCATCTGTTTTATACTGGATTTCAGCCCTCTAGGGAATGCCATTCCCAACACATTCACAAAGAATCCCCAAATACAAAAGGAAATATTAATTTACTGTGAAACAACTGGTCCAGTTTGCTCCAAGTATGCAACATAGGCAAATCAGTCTCTTTGGAAGGTTTCACGTTGTGAAAGAAAAGATTACTTGATAAGCAAATGACTGGACCAATCAGCCCAGATTAGCCACATAGGTAAATCAGACACTTTAGCAAGATTTAGACCTACACATTTGAAAAAAATTGGAATAGAAAAGCAAATAACATTTCTGCATAAAACTGAGGACTCTCAATTCTAAATATTTTTTTGCATAAAACTCAGCACTTTGGCTTCTTTTCAGTATCAAATTAGGTTTATAATTACATACATAAATAACAGTTATACAAAATAGACCCATGCACAGTTTTTTTTACCAAAACACCCTTTGAGGTGTACTCTATTGTTCTATGCACATTGCTCAATGTTATCCTTGCAGCAATGATGTACAGATTATTTAAGATATATGGAATCTAAGATAAGCAATGTTATGCTAGACGCATTCCTTTTGCAATCATACAGTATCTCCAATAGAGATGAGCGAATTTGTGCTGAAATGTTCGCCGATTTCAAATTTGGCACCTTCGGATTCGTGTTCGGTTTCACGAGCATTTTTACTCAAAGTTGGCAAAATTTGGTCACAGGTCGGTAAATTATTGTGTTTTCACTAATTCTTTTGTTATTACTTTGGCTAGGATAATGGTGCAGTATAATGAGTGGGGGAGACGGGGAGACATGTTTGATGAGGGTAGGGGGTGTGGAGAGGTTAGATAGCGGCACACTCTTTCTTTCCCCTAAAATTTATGTGTATTGATTTTGGCAGCCAATCAGGGCACATCCTCAATGTTATGAAAAAATATCTTCTGTGATTGGCTGCCGAAGTCACATGTCCCTGGCCATATAAAAAGCGGACATCTTGTTTTGCTGGTGCCATATTCTCAGTGTCATAGTGCAGAGAATCCGCACCTGATATTGCTGCAAGTGAACTTGTCAGTTAGCTAGATAGGATCCTGTTCTATGTGATGTCAATCTTCCAGAATCTAACTAGATTGTGCAAAAACTGTGTGGCAGTCTTCAGAGGCCCCATTTGCTAAACCAAATTGTTTGTGATAAAACAGTGCTTTGGAGAGAAATTAGAAAGCAATTTCTCTGCCGTTATTACTGCATGGATGTGCTACTGCTGAAAGCATGGTCACTGTGTGCTCACTTCTGCCAATCACACCCTGCAGGTCATCAACTTGCATCGCAACAGAGGTTTTTCGGCCTACCGGTTAACCGTTTGAATTGCGATTTTTTTTTGGCATGGTGAAATTCCACTCTGCACATGTTGCAGCAACTGTGGCAGCAGCAACAAGCCCTGGTGCACTACTTCTTTTGCACAGCCTAAGCCAACGCAGTCCTGACATTGTGCAAATCATGCTTGCAGAGTGGGCACAGATGAAGGAGCTCTGTACCCTTCTGCACAGTTTTGAAATGGCTACTAAGATGATTAGCTCTGACGATGCCATCATCAGCATCACTATTTCAGTCATCTACGTGCCGGAGCACACTTTGAATAGTCTGCGTCAGGAGGTGGTGGTCCCAGAAGAAAAGGCGGAAGCAGAGCATGGTGGGGAAAGGATAACAATCTCTCAATTTCCGGACTGTCTTTGCACAGGCGGTTGCCACGGGTGGGTGGTTTACAGCACTTAAGGCTGGCTCATGGTACCAGTCAAATTGTTTGTGAAGGTGCAAGAGCCGAGGAACAAATGAGGAGGACTAGTTGATGATGTGCAACAGTCAGGAAATGAAGAGGATAATGATCCCCTCTCTGTTGTCTGTGGTTGGCAGGAGGGGATGGAGGAAGCAGCAGTGAGTGTTACCCTGCCACCAACACACCATGGACTTGGACGTCATGGAAGCGCCCGACACTTGAGCCCCTTCTTGAAGCATTATCTTCAACATGATGCCCTTATTTTTAGGATTACAAATAGTGCTGACTACTTGGTTGCCACTCTGTTAGATCCATGGTAAAAGATTAAATTTAGGCAGATGCTTCCCCTTCCTGGAAAGTATAGAAACTTGGTTGTAGACAATCTTAATAGTGTTTTTTTCCCAAGACAGCAGTGAGGCACACAGTGTGAATCCCAGTTCAAGACATCCAACCCCAGGAACATCAGGGCGTCATTGCAGCATTAAGCGTCATCATCACCAGCAGCAGCAGCAGTGTAAGTGGCATAAGCAATTTCTGTGAGTTGATTCACACATTTATTAGACCAGCCCATGCAACAGAATACTTACTTTCAGTCAGTTTCCTGTGCTACTTTCTTACAAACTTTTTACTACCAATAGTACTGTATGAAACTGATATTTGCACCATCTGAGTGTGGCTGAAAAAAAAATTGGAGGTGTTGCTGTTGCATGAGGTATCAGGGCTCCAAGGTAAGAAGGCTTGCACCGCTCCTTAACCAAAAAGGTCCTCACTGATATTTCAATTCCAAGCTGTAAATGCTGGGCCAAACCCTGATACCTAATGCATGGCCCATAGATGACTGCTGCTGTGCCATTTGCTATTTTTTACTGTGGGTCTATAGATGCCACTTTTCATGGTGTCTGCCCTTATTTTTAGCTTTGTGAATCTTTTTGTCGCCCCTTAAGGCAGTGTTCCCCAAGTCCAGTACTCAAGAGCCACCAACAGGTCATGTTTTCAGTATTTCCTTAGCATTGCACAGGTGATAATTGCATCACCTGCACAGGCAATAATTCCATCTCCTGTGCAATACTAAGGAAATCCTAAAAACATGACCTGTTGGTGGCTCTTGAGGACCGTAGTTGGGGAACACTGCCTTAAGGTATTGTGCATATGTTTGGTTTGGCCTCCCATTGAATCTAGTGGGTTTCGGTTGCGTTCGTCGAATTCTTTGGCGAACATGTTCGGCGAACGTCTAAATCGAACTGAACTAAACCTTTAAAGATTTGCTCATCTTTAATCTCCAATTCCTCAGAGTGGAGGAGAAGAAAATCCATGTACCATTATACAGGATAAAAAGAATATTCATGGGCTAGCATACAGCATGCATGGGCACAAGGGGGTCCACACCCCGGGCGCCTGCAGTTTGCTTCACTTACACCTTCCCAGTGAGGTACCCCCTCACCTTGTCATCGGGACCGCTCCCCCCACCATATACAACGACTGCAGATTACTGCACACCCGCCCTATAAGACAATCCCTGGCGTATAAGACGATCACCGACTTTTGAGAAGATTTTTAGGGGTTAAAAAGTTGTCTTATATGCCGGAAAATACGGTATATAAAACTTTAATTTATTTAAAACATCACCATACAAACTTATCTCATATAGTGGTCTCTATATCCATATTCACCTGTATTAATGCATGGAAACTAAGCCATTATGCCTCTATGACAGCTACAAAGCACAGTTCATTTTATATGGCCATATGCATAAAATTTAGATGTGAGATATTTAGTGCTGCATTTTTTAAAAGCCTAAAAGCAGAGAAAGTGCATCCACCCATAAAATCTAAAGACTGCACATGACATGAACAATGTGGATTACAATGTTCACACTGCTAAAGAATTAAGATGCATTAGTATTATGCACTGGGGGAAAGAAAAGTAACACAATGCATTGATGATTTTAAATGTAAAGTAACCATTATGGAGTGGCTGTAAATATGCTCCACAAATTCACTGCACTTTTCGTTTCACAAACCTCAGGACAATTATTCAGAAGAGATTTTTAGAGACCTATAAGAAAATGCTTTAATCCTTTTCCAACCAAAAGCAGTTTTCACCATGCTGACCAGGCCAAATTTTTCTGATCTGAAATATCGCTTTATTTGGTAATAACTAGAGATGAGCAGATCATTTAAAATTTAAAGTCACTGACTTCACAAATTTTTTAAAAATATTTGATTCTCAGTGAATCAATTTGCATAAAACTTTGCACTGGAAAGCTTATAATTGCTAGAAAAATACATGTATGGCAGAGGAGAGAGAACCTTTCTGACACAAGAGCTTACACTCTATAGGAGAGAGAAGAGTGAGAGAGAGGATTCCACTGACCATAACAGCTTACAGTCTACAGAACAGAGAAATAAAACCAATTGACCATAAGAGCTTACACTTTACTGAAGAGAGAGAGAGGACCCCACTAACCATAAGAGCCTTCACGCTACGGGAGAAAGAAAAATAGATAGATAAGAGAGAGGAACCAGCTGATTATAAGTCTTCACTTTACAGGAGAGAGAAAGAGAGATGGAAAAGAGAGAGAACCCTGCTGATCACAATACACTTCACTCTACAGGAGAAAGAGAGAAATGACCCTACTTATCATAAGGACCTTCACACTACTGGAAAGGGTGATGGAAAAGAGAGAGGACTCTGCTGATCACAGTCCTTCACTCTACAGGAGAGAGAGAGGGAGTGAGACAGAAAAGAGAGAGAACCTTGCTGATCATAAGAGATTACACTCTACAAGAGAGAGATGGAGTAAGAGAACAAGTAAGAGCGATGTGACCACCATGATCATAAGATCTTAAAATCTACAGCAAAAACAGAGGAGAGCCAGCTGATCTGTTCTACAGTCAAAGTGGTTCAGAGACTAAAACAGTTGAACTCAACTAAATTTGTGGTGCTGTAAACCAAGAAGATGCTTAAATTTGCTAATTGGCGCCATTTCTTAAGATCCAGAGGAAGTTGTAATTATTTATGACACCTTTCATGCAGTCTAATAGCAAAATTGCATCTTTATTATTTCATTATCATTATTACTAATCTAAATCTGCAAAAGACAAAGTACATTCAGAAACTTTCACTTTTGTGAGATATATACTTTGCAAAATTTATATATAAACACCAAAAATGTGCAATTGCTCTGAAAAGACAATCAGACCATTAAATCTAATACATTAAATTGATTATGAATTTTTCAAAAAAGTCAAAATAGCCATAATCATTTTTTTCTCCATTTCGATTAGCACAGCAACACTAATCTTCTTGTCCTTGGCCCTACCCATGCCTACTAGTTGCCACTAGTTCTCTGATCATGTCCTCTATATTTTCTCTCTTCTGTCTTCTTTCTTTTATCTTCTCCTATTTCTGGGCAATTGATGCTGCCATTTTACATCTAGTCCCATGCATTTATGTGGGACACATAGTGCTTTATTAATGTTAGCGATGTGTGTCATGCTCCAATTGATGGGATGAGGCCTAGAGAAAAATGGCAGCATCTGAGGCCACAAAACAGAAGATGATAAAAGATACAAAACTTAGGGAAAGAGACAACTGAGCAGATTTGAGTGATTTGAGTGGCATTAGTATGGGAAAGACTGAGGAGACATCAATATGAGAGGGAATTTCATTTAACCACTTCCCAAAAGATAACAGATATGATTTTTACAATATTAATTTAATACAAATTGAGGTCAAATTTGACCAAATCATCCAAACTGGAATTCTGTGAGATTTGGTATTCTAGTCTAGCGGATTGAAAAAATCAATTTTTTCACATTTTTCTTGTATTTTGAGTGTAGAGAATATATCTGAAAAATGATTTAGCTTCATCCGCAATATTAAAAAATATTGGCACCTTATAGGGAACGCTCTTCGGTGTGTGCTCAGACTACAATGGAACATTCGTCAGTCTTGTGTGTGTGTATGCTTTTTGGCTTTTGGATTAACTTGCCCAAAAGATGGTAATTTTTGGGCTGCATTTTAAAAACCTGTCCTTACTATTATGACTCTTACTAATCACCTCCCACTGATCAGAGTCCTAATTGGATGATGATATGCTGGAATGCTGTCACATGACTGTAGTCTGATATCCTGAGGCTAGGGGATCCTTCCATATGCCTATAACTAGGGGTGCCCTAGCTATCCCTGCTCCCTTGGTTACTTCTAATGGTGAAAACTCCAGGGCCACATGCCTTACTGAGCTCCTAAATCAGCCTTTAGCCATCCCCTCCCACTCCCAGGGAAGAAAGGAGTAGCTGTATGTAAGAATACACAAACCAGACTTACAAGGGAAGATGTACAGGGATAAATGAAAATTCCAGTCATACAGATATGCACTCATAAAGAACAGAGTGGAACACAGGGAAGTAAAAGGAAGGAACATCCAAATAGAAGAGCATGAGGATATCCACACAGACAAATCAGCAAGCAACAGTCTTTAGATCAACACTCCAAACACCTCTACCAACAACCGACACCTCCAATACACACAGGCGGTATAAAACTAACACTTGCAATCCTGATTGCCAGATGCAAGTGTATATATAGGAGAGCAGAGTGGCCAACACTGAACAGCTGAGATTATCAAAGCAGGAAAGCTTCCAAGACTCTCAGCTTAACAGTTTAATCGCTGCACTGCTAAAAGAAACCTGCACCATTTAATATGATGATGAAGTGCTTCTAAACAATGCAGGAGTATGTGAAATTAGATAGTGCGGTCTTCAGACCCCTCTCTGTCTTGACAGTTGTGTTGGAGCAGAAACACAAAATAATAACAAATCGCTCAACTCACTCATTATGGTTTTTGCGCCAAAACATCTTAATTCGGGTGCAAAGATTGTGAACATAGCTATGTTTTTGGCAATAATTACCTTTAACAAGGGATTTATGCCAATTCTTAAAATAATGGATGTGATAGAAATGACTATTGGACAGAAAGCAGAGATGTACGCATTCCCATTGGTGAAAAGGCATGTTTAAGTGGCTTTGGTCTGACTTTGAGATGACAGATCTCATTGCAGAAAAGAGAGAGAGGCTCGGCAGGAATTTTATGAGCATGAGCAAAGATCACTATTTGGTCCTGGAATAGCTGATTGATCGTAAGTAAATATGTCTCTGTGTAATCAGTACAAAAAGTTTTACCTTGTTTTCCTCTAAACCACTTTTTAAAAATGGGGGTCATAATATCTCCAGAACCAATGAGTCAATTGAGTTGGGCTTGTGCACACATTTTTAGAATATAAGTGCCTGTATCAGAATCAAGAATATAAGTTCCTGTATCAGAATCAAGTCAAAATCTTTTTTTTTGTAATTTTGATAGGTCTGCAATTGTGCCAAAATCAATACCCAACTGTCAGCATAGTGACATTTTTTTAAATTTTCATGGTATTTCTTTTTAGTTCAGCTACTGAAGATACCAACAATCATAGCAATTAAGAATCTCTTTGTTTTTTCTCTATTTCAGAAAAGGACAACAGTCTGGGTCATGGCCACCGATCACCACTGTTTTGCATTCCTTGCCCACTTCACTACATTTTATAGTACTTATTTATACTCTTTTCATGATATAAAAATTGGTACATACACTGAAAACATATGTTAATATATTATAAAAAAAAACGTATCCCAAAAAATCCTTATACTTTTTCCTACACAAAAACAATCACAAAAATATTGTAAAAATTGAGTGTATAGACTAGGAGACCCCCTTTAGCACTATAAAAAGGAATTAAATTTCTCTACAGAGTTCCAGAACTACCTTCATGGAGCGTACTCTTGACCTGACCTTCAGATGAATCTTATACTTGCTTTGTTGAAATGTCAGGATTCAGGAATAAAGAATTGTGAATTGTGCTAAAATGAATAAAATGTTTTTCTGGATAGCAGTTCATATTATTACGGTTATTTTCCACATGACCATCTTTATCGTAACATTTCTTGAGCTGTGTCATTGTATTCATCCTTGACAATATATTATTGCAAATTTATTTTAATAGCCATTGTTACATAACTGGTGGCAAAAGGCACCAACTAGTCACAATCATTTGTCCAGAGTATTTAGATACAGGGTTAAGATATGAAATTAAATCTTTGCTTTAGATACAAAAAAGTATGATCACTATAACAACTGAGCTGATGCCTAAAATTAAACATTTGCACAATCTCATATATCAAGTTGGCAAACAAATGCTTGTGATAGATGCCAGCATCTGCCGGCCCAATTTACAAGTTAGCATTGAGGATTAGAGTGTACATTAGAGTGTACATATAATTTTATTAGGTACTGTAGGTGTAGAATTTTATAATTATCTGTATGTTGAACTGTGAGCAACTTAAAATGGAACTCTAGTCTACAGATAACAGTCCTAAAGGTAAAACAATTAGACCAATGAATATTTTTTGTTATAGTGAATAGTTATAATTTTCTTTCCAAGCTGCATATATTAGGAGCATTCCCAAAATGTGTTTCAAGATGGGACATTTATACTTTGTTCTACAGCCAGAAACAAAGAGTGACAAAAAGTCATTCACAGAGCAAGAAAAGACTAAGAGACAGAAGTATATTTTTGTATGTAAATATTGAAAGTATGGCTTTCAATGACTTAAATTGCAATTTGCAACAACTACAGGTCCTTCTCAAAAAATTAGCATATAGTGTTAAATTTCATTATTTACCATAATGTAATGATTACAATTAAACTTTCATATATTATAGATTCATTATCCACCAACTGAAATTTGTCAGGTCTTTTATTGTTTTAATACTGATGATTTTGGCATACAACTCCTGATAACCCAAAAAACCTGTCTCAATAAATTAGCATATTTCACCCGACCAATCAAATAAAAGTGTTTTTTAATACCAAACAAAAAAACCATCAAATAATAATGTTCAGTTATGCACTCAATACTTGGTCGGGAATCCTTTGGCAGAAATGACTGCTTCAATGCGGCGTGGCATGGAGGCAATCAGCCTGTGACACTGCTGAGATGTTATGGAGGCCCAGGATGCTTCAATAGCGGCCTTAAGCTCATCCAGAGTGTTGGGTCTTGCGTCTCTCAACTTTCTCTTCACAATATCCCACAGATTCTCTATGGGGTTCAGGTCAGGAGAGTTGGCAGGCCAATTGAGCACAGTAATACCATGGTCAGTAAACCATTTACCAGTGGTTTTGGCACTGTGAGCAGGTGCCAGGTCGTGCTGAAAAATGAAATCTTCATCTCCATAAAGCATTTCAGCCGATGGAAGCATGAAGTGCTCCAAAATCTCCTGATAGCTAGCTGCATTGACCCTGCCCTTGATGAAACACAGTGGACCAACACCAGCAGCTGACATGGCACCCCACACCATCACTGACTGTGGGTACTTGACACTGGACTTCAGGCATTTTGGCATTTCCTTCTCCCCAGTCTTCCTCCAGACTCTGGCACCTTGATTTCCGAATGACATGCAAAATTTGCTTTCATCAGAAAAAAGTACTTGGGACCACTTAGCAACAGTCCAGTGCTGCTTCTCTGTAGCCCATTTCCTGCACACGCCTGTGCACGGTGGCTCTGGATGTTTCCACACCAGACTCAGTCCACTGCTTCCTCAGGTTCCCCAAGGTCTGGAATCAGTCCTTCTCCACAATCTTCCTCAGGGTCCGGTCACCTCTTCTCGTTGTACAGCGTTTTCTGCCACATTGTTTCCTTCCAACAGACTTACCATTGAGGTGCCTTGATACAGCACTCTGGGAACAGCCTATTTGTTGAGAAATTTCTTTCTGGGTCTTACTCTCTTGCTTGAGGGTGTCAATGATGGCCTTCTTGACATCTGTCAGGTCGCTAGTCTTACCCATGATGGGGGTTTTGAGTAATGAACCAGGCAGGGAGTTTTTAAAAGCCTCAGGTATCTTTTGCATGTGTTTAGAGTTAATTAGTTGATTCAGAAGATTAGGGTAATAGGTCATTTAGAGAACCTTTTCTTGATATGCTAATTTATTGAGACAGGTTTTTTTGGGTTATCAGGAGTTGTATGCCAAAATCATCAGTATTAAAACAATAAAAGACCTGACAAATTTCAGTTGGTGGATAATGAATCTATAATATATGAAAGTTTAATTGTAATAATTACATTATGGTAAATAATGAAATTTAACACTATATGCTAATTTTTTGAGAAGGACCTGTATTGCAAATTTGAGTAAAGTCATTCAAATCCTTCCTCTACATGTAGTGTTCAAGGGTACGTTTATAAGTTGAAATGCTTTAATTTCTTAAAAAAGGCACTGGCTAGTTGGCCTGGCATTGGAATGGTTACTTTTATACATCACAAGTTTTATCAGATGGCACTTGGACCAAAGTTATGAGAATATTTTATAAAAGTTACATGTGAATAAATTTACGACCTATGACCTATGACATATAGACATGTGATAGGTCGCCTTCCCCTCTTTGATGTGGGCTCCAGTGCTGAGCCTGCACCTTTTCCAGCACATGACAACTGAGCTTAACAGCTGCCATGTACCCCTAACAACCACAGGTGGAATCGCAATCCAACCATGACTGTTAACAGATTAAATGTCACTTTTATTTTCTGACAGCGGCATTTAACTCACGTAAACTGGATGTGCGTCATTAGCTCAGCCCATCTGCACCCCTGTCACATGATCGTGGGGTGCTGGTGAATTGGCATGACAACCAGAGGTCTGCACATTTTCTCTGTGGTTTACATTGCTGACCTGCTATGAGCTCCGCCCTGTCAGGCGCTCATAGCAGATAAGCATTTTTGCTATACAAAGCAGGGCTGCAGGTCTCCTAAGGAGACTAATGAAGCATGTAAAAAGTAAATAAAAAGTTGTAAAAAATATTTAAAAAATGAAAAAAATCTAAAAGTTCAAATCACCCCCGTTTTGCCCCATTCAAAATAAAACTATAAAAAAAATCCCATTTTTGGTATCGTGTTCAGAAACTCCCGATCTATCAAAATATTTAAAAAAACTAATCCAATCGGTAAAAGGTATAACGAGAAAAAAATCAAACCTAAGAATTACATATTTTTGGTCACCACAAAATTGCAATAAAATGCAATAACTGGTGATCAAAGCATTGGATCTATCCCAAAATATAATCAATAAAAAAGTCAGCTCAGCACTCAAAAAATAAACTCTTGCCTGGACCTTGATACCCAATAATGGTGGCACTAAGAGTCTTTGAAAATTGAGCCATTTTTTTTAAACAAAATTTAGATTTTTTTACCACTTAAATAAAAGAGAACCTATAAATTTTTTGTATCTACAAACTTATAATAATCTGGAGAATGATAACATCAGGTCAGTTTTATCATTAAGTGAACATAGTAAAAAAAGCAACAACAAAAAACGATAGAGAAATTGCCCTTTTTTTGGCAATTTAACCACACTTGGAAATTTTTTTGCATTTTCCAGTACACTATATGGTAAAACCAATGTTGTAGTTCAAAAATACAACTTGTCCTGGAAAAAAAGCCATCACATGGCCAAATTTATGAAAAAGTAAAAAAAAGTTATAGGTCTGAGAAGGAGAGGAGCAAAAAACAAAAATGGAAAAATGGAAAAACCCTAGAAGGTAAAGGGGTAAATATACAGGTGCTTTTCACAAAAGTAGAATATCATCAAAAAGTTTATTTATTTCAGTTCTTCAATACAAACAGTGAAACGCATATAATATATATAGAGTCATTACAAACAGAGGGATCTATTTCAAGTGTTTATTTATGTTAATGTTGATGATTATGGCTTACAGCCAATGAAAACCCTAAAGTCACTATCTCAGTAAATTAGAATACTTTATAACAAAAGCTTGAAAAATTATTTTTAAATCTGAAGTGTTGGCCTACTGTAATGTTTGCTCAGAAAATGCACTCAATGCTTGGTCGGAGCTCTTTTTGCATCAATTCCTGCATCAATGTGGCGTGGCATGGGGGCAATCAGCCTGTGGCACTGCTGAAGTGTTATGGAAGCCCAGGTTGCTTTGATAACAACCTTCAGTTTGTCTGCATTGTTGGGTCTGTTGTCTCTCATCTTCCTCTTGACAATACTCCATAGATTCTCTATGGGGTTAAGGACAGACGAGTTTGCTGGCCAATCAAGCACAGTGATACTGTTGTTTCTTAACCAGTTATTGGTACTTTAGGCAGTGTGGACAGGTGTCAAGTCCTGCTGGAGAATGAGATTTCCATCTCCAAAAAGCTTGTTCACACAGGGAAGCATGAAGTGCTCTAAAATTTCCTGGTAGACGGCTGCACTGACTTTGGTCTTGATAAAACACAATGGACCTACACCAGCAGATGACATTGCTCCCCAAACCATCACTGATTGCAAAAACTTCACACTAGACCTCAAGCAGCTTAGATTGTGTGCCTCTCCATTCTTCCTTCAGACTCTGAGACTTTGATTTCCAAATAAAATGTAAAATGTACTTTCATCTGAAAACAACATCTTGGACCACTGAGCAACATTCCCGTCCTTTTTCTCCTTGGCCCAGGTAAGACACTTCTGTCATTGTCTTTGGTTCATAAGTGGCTTGACACGAGGAAAGCAACACTTGTAGCCCATGTCCTGGACAAGTTTATGTGTGGTGGCTCTTGAGGCAATGACTTCAGCAGAAGTCCACTCTTTGTGAATCTCCCCCAAATTTTTGAATGGCCTCTTTTTAACAATCCTTTCAAGGCTGTGGTTACCCCAGTTCCTTGAGCATCTTTTTCAACCACACTTTTTCCTTCCACTCAACTTTCTATTCATACAGTCATGGCCAAAAGTATTCACACCCTTGCAATTCTGTCAGATAATACTCAGTTTCTTTCCGAAAATGATTGCAAACACAAATTCTTTGGTATTATTATCTTCATTTAATTTGTCTTAAATGAAAAAGCATAAAAGAGAATGAAGCAAAAAGCAAAACATTGATCATTTCACACAAAACTCCAAAAATGGGCCAGACAAAAGTATTGGCACCCTCAGCCTAATACTTGGTTGCACAACCTTTAGCCAAAATAACTGCGACCAACCGCTTCCGGTAACCATCAATGAGTTTCTTACAATGCTCTGCTGGTATTTTAGACCATTCTTCTTTGGCAAACTGCTCCAAGTCCCTGGTATTTGAAGGGTGCCTTCTCCAACATGCCATTTTTAGATCTCTCCACAGGTGTTCTATTGGATTCAGGTCTGGACTCATTGCTGGCCACCTTAGAAGTCTCCAGTGCTTTCTCACAAACCATTTTCTAGTGCTTTTTGAAGTGTGTTTTGGGTCATTGTCCTGCTGGAAGACCCATGACCTCTGAGGGAGACCCAACTTTCTCACACTGGGCCCTACATTATGCTGTAAAATTTGTTGGTAGTCTTCAGACTTCATAATGCCATGCACACGGTCAAGCAGTCCAGTGCCAGAGGCAGCAAAGCAACCCCAAAACATCAGGGAACCTCCGCCATGTTTGACTGTAGGGACCGTGTTCTTTTCTTTGAATGCCTCTTTTTTTCTCCTGTAAACTCAATGTTGATGCCTTTGCCCAAAAAGCTCTACTTTTGTTTCATCTGACCAGAGAACATTCTTCCAAAACGTTTTAGGCTTTTTCAGGTAAGTTTTGGCAAACTCCAGCCTGGCTTTTTTATGTCTCAGGGTAAGAAGTGGGGTCTTCCTGGGTCTCCTACCATACAGTCCTTTTTCATTCAGATGCCGACGGATAGTACGGGTTGACACTGTTGTACCCTCGGACGGCAGGGCAGCTTGAACTTGTTTGGATGTTAGTCGAGGTTCTATATCCAACATCTGCACAATCTTGCATTGAAATCTCTTGTCAATGTTTCTTTTCCATCCACATCTAGGGAGGTTAGCCACAGTGCCATGGGTTTTAAACTTCTTGATGACACTGCGCACGGTAGACACAGGAACATTCAGGTCTTTGGAGATGGACTTGTAGCCTTGACATTGCTCATACTTCCTCACAATTTGGTTTCTCAAGTCCTCAGACAGTTCTTTGGTCTTCTTTCTTTTCTCCATGCTCAATGTGGTACACACAAGGACACAGGACAGAGGTTGAGTCAACTTTAATCCATGTCAACTGGCTGCAAGTGTGATTTAGTTATTGCCAACACCTGTTAGGTGCCACAGGTAAGTTACAGGTGCTGTTAATTACACAAATTAGAGAAGCATCACATGATTTTTCGAACAGTGCCAATACTTTTGTCCACCCCCTTTTTTATGTTTGGTGTGGAATTATATCCATTTTGGCTTTAGGACAATTCTTTTTGTGTTTTTTCATTTAAGACAAATTAAATGAAGATAATAATACCAAAGAATTTGTGTTTGCAATCATTTTCAGGAAGAAACTGAGAATTATCTGACAGAATTGCAGGGGTGTGAATACTTTTGGCCATGACTGTATGCTGTGAGCAGCCAGCTTCTTTAGCAATGACCTTTTGTGGCTTACCCTCCTTGAGGAATGTGTCAATGACTGCCTTTTGGACATCTGTCGAGTCAGCAATCTTCCCCATGAACGTGGAGCCTACGGAAATAGATTAAGGGACCTTTTTAAATCCTTAGGGGGCCTTTGCAGGGTTTTTTTTTAATTATGCTAATTTACTGAGATAATGAATTCTGTGTTTTCATTGTTTTCATAGGCTGTAAGCCATAATCATCAACATTAACAGAAATAAATGCTTGAAATATATCGCTCTGTTTGACTTCTGGGTTTTCATTGGCTGTAGGCCATAATCATCAACAGTAACAGAAATAAATTTTATATAAAGAACCATAAAAGTGGAACAAATGTAATATTATTAATAAATTATACACTAGAGTTGGTGTGAATTGCTTTGCAGGACCCAGTCCATTGGCCATGATGCTAACCTGTGGCCATAGAATAGGAAACCTGAGAACTGCCTCATGCTTGATGGTATTCACAGCTCTTCTTTTTATTAGCTGGCCTGGTGCAACATAGTTGTTGTGGTGTGACACATGTGTCATGTCATGCCTGGATAGCTGATCAAAAGAAGAGTCATGGATACCATTACATAAGAGGAGATCATAAAATCTCCATTCCAGCCAGCTACGGACTGGGGCTGAAATTCAGCCCTGGCATTTGAAATCACACAGGCCCATGCTGTCCTCGTCACCAAGCACCAGATGGGATATATTACTAATATTACCCTGGATAGAGGGAAAACAAGATTTACTACAAGACCAATATGTCTCATGATACCCGTGGCCTGCTGGGTAAGTAAAGGAGTCAGCAACTTTGTGCTCCGTCACAACTCTTAACAGTATGGGTGTCCTGATAACACAGATTTTGTTAACAATGCAGCAGCAAGGCAGCCCACAACCAGACAGGCCCTTCTGGCATTTGCCAGAATTGCCAAATGGCCAGTCCGGCCCTGATTCCAGCTGTTATAAACAGCTGTTGCGGCCAATGAACTAGGTCCTACAAATTGATTTAACTAACTTTATTATATACCGTACTTCTTCATTCTTGAAAAATAAAAATAAATGGTTTGAGAGTTAATTTACAATTCCAGAAATGCTTAAGGGAAAATGCTAATTGGGAACATGATGTGGTACTGTGAAAAATCCATGAGTTCTGAGTGTTATTGCTGTTACTGAGGTTAGACCCAGGATTTTGTACGTTATATTAGACATGAGATTGTTCCCTGGTTTGTGGAAATTAAAGATTTAACAGTATGTTTATACAAAGTCTTACTTTTGGTGAGTTTATTAATTTAATATTGAAATCACCAATGGGTTTTGGGAAATTCTAGGTAAAAATAGAAAAAAGCAAATTATAAGATTAGTTATATAATTTGTTAGATTTTTTATGCGTAAGCTCTTTTTCTCTTCCTTCTTTGCTGCATATACACAAGAGGAAGAAGGAGTTTTGGTGGTTGGTGAGCAATGGGTTTCATACTAAAAAATGTGTAATAATACTTATTAGTCACATATTATGTGTAATTTTTGCATTAATATGTAAGATTTTAACTTGTTTAATGTTTTAACAGATAATGAATATTGTAATATACCCTGCTCAAAAAATTTAAGAGAACACTAAAATCCCACATCCTAGATATCACTGAATGAAATATTCCAGTTGTAAATCTTTATTCATTACATAATGGAATGTGTTGAGAACAATAAAACCTAAAAATTATTAACATAAATCACAACTAATATCCCACGGAGGTCTGCAGTTGGAATGATACTCAAAATCAAAGTGGAAAATGAAGTTACAGGCTGATCCAACTTCAGTGGAAATGCATCAAGACAAGGAAATGATGCTCAGTAGTGTGTATGGCCTCCATGTGCCTGTATGACCTCCCTACAATGCCTGAGCATGCTTCTGATGAGGCGGCTGATGGTATCCTGAAGGATCTCCTCTCAGACCCAGACTAAAGCATCTGCCAACTCCTGGACAGTCTGTGGTGCAACGTGACATAGGTGGATGGTGCGAGACATGATGTCCCAGATGTGTTCAATCAGATTCAGGTCTGGGGAACGAGTGGGCAAGTCCAATGCTTCAATGCATTCATCTTGCAGGAACTGCTGACACACTCCAGCCACAGGAGGTCTGGAATTGTCCTGCATTTTGAGGATCCCAGGGCCAACTGCAGCAGTACATGGTCTCACAAGGGGTCTGAGGATCTCATCTCGGTACTTAATGGCAGTCAGGCTACCTCTAGCAAGCACATGGAGGGCTGTGCGGCCCTCCAAAGAAATGACACCCCACACCATTACTGACCCACTGCCAAACTGGCCATGCTGAAGGATGTTGCAGGCAGCAGATTGTTCTCCATGGCATCACCAGACTCTGTCACGACTGTCACATGTGCTCAGTGTGACCCTGCTTTCATCTGTGAAGAGCACAGGGCGCCAGTGGCAAATTTGCCTATCCTGGTGTTCTGTGGCAAATGCCAAGCATCCTGCATGGTGGTGGGCTATGAGCACAACCCCCATCTGTGGACGTCAGGCACTGAGACCATCCTCATGGAGTCGTTTTCTAACTGTTTGTGCAGACACATGCACATTTGTGGCCTGCTGGAAGTCATTTTGCAGGGCTATGGCAGTGCTCCTTCTGTTCCTCCTTGCACAAAGGCAGAGGTAGCGGTCCTGCTGCTGGGTTTTTGCTCTCCTACGGCCCCCTCCACATCTCCTGGTGTACTGGCCTGTCTCCTGGTAGCGCCTACAGCCTTTGGAAACTACGCTGACAGACACAGCAAATCTTAAATAATAATAATAATTTTATTTATATAGCACCAACATATTCCGCAGCTCTTTAATATTCTGCAGCGCTTTAAATCTTCTTGCCACAGCTCGGATTGATGTGCCATCCTGGATGAGCTGCAATACCTGAGCTTCTTGTGTGGGTTGTAGAAACCGTCCCATGCTACCACAAGTGTGAAAGCACAATCAACATTCAAAAGTGACCAAAACATCAGCCAGAAAGCATTGACACTGAGATGTGGTCTGTGGTCCCCACCTGCAGAACCACTTCTTCATTGAGTGTGTCTTGATAATTGCCAATAATTTTCATCTGTTGTCTAATCCATTTGCACAACAGCAAGTGAAATGGATTGTCAAACAGTGTTGCTTCCTAAGTAGTGTTGAGCGATACCGTCCGATACTTGAAAGTATCGGTATCGGATAGTATCGGCCGATACCCGAAAAGTATCGGATAACGCCGATACCGATACCCGATACCAATACAAGTCAATGGTAAAACAAGTATCGGAAGGTATCCTGTATGGTTCCCAGGGTCTGAAGGAGAGGAAACTCTCCTTCAGGCCCTGGGATCGATATTAATGTGTAAAATAAAGAATAAAAATAAAAAATATTGATATACTCACCTCTCCGACGCAGCCTGGACCTTACCGATGTAACCGGCAGCTTCCGTTCCTAAGAATGAGCACTTGAAAGACCTTAGATGACGACGCGGCCTGTGATTGGTCACGTGAGCGGTCACATGACCGCCACGCGACCAATCACAAGCCGCGACGTCATCTAAGGACTTTCAAGCGCTTGAAAGACCTTAGATGACGTTGCGGCTTGTGATTGGTCACGTGGCGGTCACGTGACCGCTCACGCGACCAATCACAGGCCACGACGTCATCTAAGGTCTTTTAAGCGCTCATTCTTAGGAATGGAAGCTGCCGGTTACATCGGTAAGGTCCAGGCTGCGTCAGAGAGGTGAGTATATCAATATTTTTTATTTTTGTTCTTTATTTTACACATTAATATCGATCCCGATACCGATTCCCGATATCACAAAAGTATCGGATCTCGGTATCGAAATTCCGATACAGCAAATATCGGCCGATACCCGATACTTGCGGTATCGGAATCCTCAACACTATTCTTAAGTGGACAGTTTGATTTCACAGAAGTTTGATTTACTTGCAGTTATATTCTGTTGTTTAAGCGTTTCCTTTAGTTTTTTGAGCAGTGTATTTTTTTGCAAGAAGCATGATAAAATAAAGAAAATACAACTGAGCCATCTGAGCAAAAATATGTTATGGCTTATCTTTTTGCTCAGATGGCTCAGCTTTATCTATGTCCTTAAAGATGATAAAGTGGTGATAAGCGTAAGTTAATTTTAACATGGAGAGATAGAATATCAAAAATAATATCCAGAAAATCAAATTGTAAAAATTATATACATTTATTTGCATTTTGCTGTGAGAAATAAGTATTTGATCCCTTACCAACCATTAAGAGTTCTGGCTCCTACAGACCAGTTAGACGCTCTTAATCAACTTGTTACCTGCATTAAAGACAGCTGTCTTACATAGTCACCTTTATAAAAGACTCCTGTCCACAGACTCAATCAGAGACTCTAACGTCTACAACATGGCACAAAGCTCAGTCAGATTCTAACCTAAAACATGGGCAAGAGCAAAGAGCTGTCTAAGGATGTCAGGGACAAGATCATAAACTGTTAGGGTTTGGCGGAACGTACCAAACATATATTTATATAGTAATAGGTGTGTTCGCAACCCGGTTTCCACCGTGCAGGAGTAAAATCCGCGGCTAGTAACTGACAGTACTATATGGCGGTATAAATGAACTCTGTTACTTCACAGAGTCACTTAAGACAAGAGAACGCTGTGCCCTGTTAACCTCACAGAGGAACACAGCTACCAAATAGAGTGAACAGTGGTCATGCAGTCAGAATGGCACACGCAAAACTCCTCATCGGAGGTGCCGGTATTCTAGGGGCTCAGTTCAGCTGGGCCCTGAATCCACTCACACAAAACTCCTCACCGGAGGTGCCGGTATTCTAGGGGCTTATTTCAGCCGAGCCCTGAAACCACATACATATGACCACACTGGCACAGAACACATAACTTATTTGATACTAGCGCATGGCTGTAGGGCCATGCAAACCTTTTATAGCTGCAGCAACTACAGGACCTTAAGGGTCCAATGGGAGCTGCTACAGTACCTGAGCCACTTCAGGACCTTCCTAGAAGACCAATGGGAGCTGCTGTAATACCTTAGCATGTGACCCCTGACCTCCTATGAGAGGACTTACCCTGGGCATGCTCAGAAGGGAAAAAGCAGGACTTAGTCCCAGAGACATCTGTGCGCCACTGACCAGTACTGGCTACAATGGCTGAGCCTGGAAAAGCAGCAGTAACCATCTGCACCGTATCAGGCCGAGCCAGACGCTGGGACCGACATCTCCACTGAGCAGGCTCCACTGTGGCTGGAGAAGAATGGGAGACCGCAGCGGAGATGGTTTGAGATTCCCCCTGTGCAGAGGCAGGAACTCGACCCCTAACATAGACCTGCACAAAGCTGGAATGGGTTACAAAACCATAAGTAAGATGCTGAGTGAAAAGGAGACAACTGTTGGTGCAGTAGTAAGAAAATGGAAGATATACAAAATGATTGTCAATCGACATTGATCTGGGGCACCATGCAAAATCTAACCTCTTGGTGTATACGTGATTATCAGGAAGTTCAGAGATCAGCCTAAAACTACACAGGGGAACTTGTTAATGATATCCAGGCAGCTGGGACCACAGTCACCAAGAAAACCATTGGTAACACATTACACCGTAAAGGTTTAAAATCCTGCAGTGCCCGCAAGTATCACTGCTCAGGAAGTCACATGTGTAGGCCCATTTATATTTTGCCAATGAACACCTGGATAATTCTGTCAGTGATTGGGAGAAGGTGCTGTGGTGCTGTGGTCAGATGAGACAAAAATTGAGCTTTTTTTACATTAACTCAACTTGCCGTTTTTGGAGGAAGAGAAATACTGCTTATGAACCAAAGAACACCATCCCCAGTGTCAAGCATAGAGGTTGAAACATTATGTTTTGGGGGTGTTTCTCTGCTAAGGGCACATGACTACTTCATCACATCAATGGGAGAATGTATGGAGCCACGTACCATAAAATCCTGAGTGACAACCTCCTTCCCTTCACCAGGAGTGGCTCAAATAGAAACACATTAAGGTCATGGAGTTGCCTAGCCAGTCTCCAGACCTTAATCCCATAGAAACCTTATGGAGGGAGTTTAATCTCCGAGTTGCCAAGCGACAGCCTCAAAATCTTAGTGATTTTGAGATGATCTGCAAAGAGGAGTGGACCAAAATTCCTCCTGACATGTGCGCAAACCACATTATTAACTACAAAAAAAGTCTGACTGCCGTGCTTGCCAACAAGGATTTTGCCACCAAGTATTAAGTCTTGTTTGCCAGAGGGATCAAATACTTCTTGATGCAAAAATGCTTCTAAATTTATATAATTTATACAATATGATTTTCTTCATTTTATTTTTTATTATTGATATTTTTATTTTGAAGCACATGCAGTCATTGTGAGAAGGATATACACTATGCTGCCAAGGAAGGACACCTCGACTTGCGTTTCATCGCCTCTGCAGCTTCCTTGGGAGGTCCTCTCAATGAAGGTGCAGAGGCGGTGAAATGTGCATCAAGGTGTCCTTCCTTGGCAGCATTGTGCATTTCCTTTTCACAATGACTACAGGTACTTGCTATTTATTGGATATAATATAGGTACCCTCAGTGGTATCTTGCTGGTGTATAATATATCGTTTGTTAATTAAAACTGGAATATTAGTTAACCCTTTATATTTTGACTATCCTTATTAGTGCATATATTAGCTAATAGGCACTCTATGGTCCTATATCATCTGTGTATCAGTACCATTGTCATGGTAACTCACATTGGACACTTGGTGTTGTAATTGAGAATTATTTGGACATATTTTATATATTAATTTTCACTTTAATATATTCTAAGAGGTCCTTAATATCTGGTTGACTAACTATCTATGTCCTGATATTCTTTCTGCTATCATATACCATTAGATTGTCATCCATGTTTTATGTTGTTTTGTGCACTATCTTAAAATATATATTGAATAAAATAGTTATTATATATTATCATCTATTGATCATTGCTCCTTCCTTTTCGCCTTTGGCATATTTTTTTATTAACTTACAAAATCAGTAAGGGATCAAATACTTATTTCCTCCACTGTATCTTCTAAGACTAATACCGGTTGGTGTGGATAATGTCATAAGGAAAGCATAAAGACTTGGTAAGTGTGCCCCTTGGGAGAGAATGAATAAACTATGCCGTTATTATCTCTGTAGCTTACTTTGTTCATGTGGCCTCATCTTACACAATAATATAAATTTCACTGAATAAAAATACTTCATTTTAAAGAAAATCGGTAATTATTCATGATATTCAAAAGCATGAAAACAGAATAACATTTAGTATATGTTTTTCCTGTGAAGACTATACACAAACATTCTGTGCACCAGAGAGAGCTGAATAAATACAGATCAGTCCATAATGTGGGAGTTTGGACTGAAACTAAACTATGTCTTTTGACGCATCTTGACATCTTTACCGCTACATTTTCTGTTTTGATTTTATGGGCCCGCAAATGTGACTTAGTGGGTCAGTATTAATGCTCAGTAATGGTTGGTTAAGGAACGACATCTGTCCACCTAAAATGATTTGATACCACCAACAGATTTCTCTTAAGCTGCCTAACATGTTCTAGTGATAAAGACTATTACAAATACCCAATTATTTACACAAAATATGTAATTTCACAAGAGTATAGCTTTAAATAATTTTTTTTCCAATGAGAATAAAAATTACTGCTAATTTAGAAACAAGCAATTTATATTTCGGCAATAGGATGGCCTAGTATGGGCTAGGAAAAACTATGTTCAGGGAAAACATTCAAATAACCACTGGAAGTAAATAAAAATACCATAATCTTTGGGCTAAATGCAGAGAAATTTAGGCCAATTTGAACCTGAATGTGGGGAATTGAGTCTACGTGGTTCTTAGACAACAGAAATTATATCATACAGATAGGTACCATTTCATTATTTGCCTTATCATTTGTGCATACCAATGTGACTTTTCCTTATCTTAAGGTTGCCTAGGGTCAGTGATTGAGGTGCATGGGTGCCGTTAACTCTAATAATTTAGGGTGCCAAGCTTCACAATAAGGCAGGCAATGACATAGTTCTATCTAGGAACAAATGGCTCTCAATATTTTTTATATTTTTTTAGATCCCCCTTTGACAGAAGGTTTTTCCATTTTTGCACATATGCCACTATATCTTATATAAAGTGTTACCTCAATTTGATCTTGGCTTGATTTTTTGGTTTGTGAATAGTTTGTAATCTTTAATGTATATCAATGAAATATGTTATTTTACGGGATTTTTATGTTAAGCATGTGTTGTTCCCTGAGCTATTCGAGATTTATTGTTATAGTGAATTTGTTCTGTAGAACATACAATATGGAACATATAGAAATAGCTTGAATAATAGGCACTCTCACAGTTATTACTTGTATTGTTGCATTACGACTTTCATGTGCAATATAGGTCCAATGAAACATTCATGATGTTTGTGTTACACCCTTAATGAATTTGATAAGAAAAAAACTCTATGGAGCATATTTATTAAGTCGATTGTTTCACACTCCAGTCTTAATGAAGGGCTTGCTGGAGTACTTAATGAATTATATGTTGTTTCTCCGTGGCGTTCACCTCCATTGTACCTAACAAGAAATGCTATTCTGGTAATGGAGTACCATTTCTGGCATAAAAAAACTTGAATTTTGCAGATTTTGATGGACTGCCGAAGACACTCCCTGTCCCAAACAAGCTCATTTCAAGCTCCATTCTAGTAGCCATGCTTTGCTTCAAACAGGCTTGAAAATGCCTAAAAATCACATTTTTATGCAATGTCACATTGTACATTAATTTTTATAAATTTTCAAACCATTTAAGTCAGTTTTCTTGTGAAAAATCAATGATGAATCACCTCCCATTTGTCAGGCTTTTAGGTGCTGTAATATGATATTTATGCACGAGTTTATGATTTACCTAGTTGGCTCTTTTACCCTATAGCAGAAAAAAATTCAAAAGTGGTGGACCAGTGAAAAAAACCCACACCAATCTGCCATTTTTTTTTAGGGTTTGTTTTAAAAATGTTCACTGTGTAGCAAAAATAAAGTGAAAATATAATGTTCTAGGTCAATGTGACTATAGCAATACCAGATACTATAGAAATTATAGATAGAAAAAATTCTGATGTTTGTTAAAAAAAAGTAAGTTTTCTCAAACCCATTTTTTTCTTTTCAGTGGGCTGATAATTTTACTGATGTCAATTTTGGGTACATATAACATTATTCCTACAATTTTTAGATCGGGTGCGGTTTTAAAAAAAAATGTTTTTCTCCTCACAGTGTTTACCATATGAATTAAGTACTTTTAGATTTTTATAGATTACACTTTTATGGATGTGAAAATACTAGATGTGAGTAGATTTTTTGAAGTTCAAATTAATTGACGTTACCAAATTTCCCTCAAAAATTTCATTTGCAGTCAATACATTTTGCAAATCACAGTACTGGAACTGTTGTAATTGCTCTGAAAATATACGCGGGGGATAAGAGAGAGAGAGAACTATAAATATTTATACTTTCCTGGTGTGAGAGAGGACCCCACTGATTATTATAGCTTGCACTCTACAAGAGATGGAGGGTTTTGCTGACCATAAGAACCTACATTTATCACTAGACAGATAGAGGAGCCCTCTGGCCATAAGAGCTTACACTTTACAAAATAGAGAGGACTTTATTGAACATAAGAACTTACACATTACAGAAGGGATGACTCTACTGAACATGAAGAGCTTACATTCTACCAGTGAGAGATGGCCACTCAGACAAATAATGGCTTGCATACTACAGGAGGAAACAGAGACTCACCCAGAGTCTCTGGAGATGGAAAATGATTCTGCTATGCAAACTGTGCTCCACTGGGAACTGCTTATCTGTTATTCCCAGGTATTGACCACCATTGTACAAGATATGATAATCTTTAAGGCTATGTGCCCACGTTGTGTTTTTTAAGCTTTTTTGCTGCAATTTTCCTCTGTGGAAATGCTTAAAAACGCCCATGCTGTCATTTTTCCGCTGCAGAAACGCATCGCGGAAAAAAACGCAGCATGTTCATTATTTTTGCTGAATCACGGCAATTCCGCACCCATAGACATGCATTAGAAGAGCATTAAAAAATTGCATAAAAAACGCATGCAAAATGCGTCAATTACGTGTCAAAAATGTGTATAAAATGTGTCTAAATCCACATGCGTTTTTCCTGCCAAGGGTATGCAGAATTGAAGCAGAAAATTCTGCTTCTATTCTGCAACATCGGCACATAGCCTAAGATGTCATAGCTGCAGGGTATTATGAGGAGACACATCTGGCAAAGCAAAATTGCAGTAGCGCACTCTCTACTGCTTAAGCAGTTTGGGAAATGTTGCCAGGCAACATAATTTGAATATCAAAATGTTCAAATTTTCATGACCAGCAACTTTTCTGGAAATTCTTGATTTTTAACATAGGAGAAAGTTTAGGTTTTTTTCATCAAATTGTCACCTGGAATAGCTATCCAACAGTCTTTGAGGAGTTCCCAGAGGTGCTAGGCCTTTGTTGACTACTTTGCTTTGAACCTGCAGTAAAATTCACATATTCATCTGTATTCGGTGTGATTGAGTTTTTGTGGAAGCAATGACATCTGGGTTATTAGTTACCCTGTTTCAATATAAATAACGGTACATTGAAGTGCAAATCAGATGATTTGTTATTGCAAAATACTGTGGTAGTGTAGTCACGTTTTATAAATGTAGCTTGAAATTGGATTATATCACCAACAGGGTAACAAGCAAAGCACCAAAACACCATAATACCTCCCACTCCATGTGTCCCGCTGTGATCCACACATGTAGAAATAATGACCTTTTCATAGTTTCGCAAAAATATGGTAGTTGATACCAAAAAAGCATTGACTTCTCAAACCATAATATATATTTCTACTGATCTAATGTCCAGTACTTTGTTGCTTGGTCCAAACAAGACTCTTATTATTTGCAGTTCTCAAAAGTGGATTATTTGCAGTAATTTGCCCATAAAGGGCTGCTCATTAAAGTCTTCATCGGACAGTTGATTTTGGGATGTATCTGCTATTTTATGTCTGTGGATCATTATTAAGGGCTATTATCTGAGGTTCTGGCTATTTTCAATGTCTACAGCTTATAACTCTGATGAACTTATTCTCTGCAACAGAGGTAATCATTGTTCTTCATTTTCTGGGGCAGTCCCCATAAGAGCCGGTTTCTTCAGAATAATTAATGGCTTTGAATTAATGAATGCCTCTTCAATCCAGGCTACGGCTCAACAAGTCCTGATACATCACTGCATGCAGCGCCGTCACATGTCATGACATCATAACATTACGTGTATTTGCCTGAATGACAGCACTAAGCGCATTTGCAGTGGCATTCAAAGCCCAGTGCGCCGGAAAACTGTGGCCTGAAATTAATGTGGCCAAAGGGAATACGTGCTATGGCGCAAAGGTGATAAAAGATGGGTCGAGGACTAGACAATGGGTTGTGGGAACAGGTCAGCGATGAGTCTATTCCATTTTTTTCTTGCATCCTTCATTTATTTGCAGGGGTAGTGCAGAGACCCAGAGCATAATAGGAAACATTTTTTGCACAAAATAACTTTGCTGTAAATTGTGTTTCCACGTAAAATGTGCACAATTTGGCGAACGTGAATCTAGGCACATTGGATAATTTCTATTTAACACAAACATTGGTTTGCTACACACACAGACACACACATACACCCTGGCATGAAAATTTTACTGTACTCTTCTATATTATTCTCTCCCATCAGTTAAGAATGGTCACTTTACTACCAGTACCAATAATTATTATGATAAATTTGTTTGACTTTTTAAGAATAATTATTATTTTCAACTCCTTATCTTTTGTCTGGCTACCTCCATCATCGTACATCTACAAAGTTACAAAAAGGCACTTCCTTGTTGAATTACAACTGATTTGTTTTGCATACTTTTGTCTCAATGTCAATTATTTCTGAATCTTCCTCTAAGCTTATATAGCTGACATTAATCTCCAGGGTTCTCTGTTTTGTCACACAATAGAAATAGTGTTCGTACATGACACTTCATTGACATGAAGTTAAGAGAAAATAGTTGTGATTTGAGATTCAAAGTCAAACATATTGTCATGCTGTGGTGCCCATGGGAGATTCTAATGTAAGAGAGTTCTAGTCTACTGTTCATTATGATAGCACTGATGATTAGGTACAAAGATAGATCAGGGTAGGTGTCTGTGGTAGTCACTTATCTATTCAAGCTCAAAGCGATGAACTTTAGTGTATATAATTTAGTGGTTACATGCAGCTTAAAGATTTAACTATTTCTGGGAAACATACTTATGTGTAGAAATAAACTGTCTATAAATTATGTAAATATCATTATAATTAATCTAGCTTTAAAAAGAGAAGACTAAAAGATTTACTTTATATAAAGCTAATTTTATATATGTCATGAGTCATATGTCATAAGACCACTAGCAAACGCTAAAATTGAGCGTGAAGAATGTGGTCCTATATTACAGCCTTCAAAAGTGACAAATTAGAAATAGCATAAAAATAGCGTTAGAGGAATAAAATGAACTAGAAATAATGGTAACAGTTATGTCATATTCCAAAAATAAACAGTCTTCTAGAAGTCTTGCTAAGAACAAGGGTGTTAATTTCTTGTTATTTCCTGTACTTTTCCATTTTCAGCTGTCAGACAGCTGAACAGTAGAGGGCAGAGGTCAGAACTGGGAGGTGGAGATATTAGCTTAAATGTTCTCCTATGTGAGATAGAGAAGAAAATGTGAGCTGCTGCAGCCAGGTGCCTTACTCATCTGAGGATTGTAAAAAGGAGGGAAGAAAATAGATCATCTCCTCTGACACATATGAAAGAATTCTTAATAATACATTTCTTTACAGTTTTGATCGCAATATAAGACAAGGTAGGATCGAAGGGAAGAAACTTCTTTTAACCTTTTTATATGTAATTCCTATATTTAGTGTTCCTTTAAATTAGACGGCAAGTGTATGTTCATATATGTGTTACACAATGAATATGCTATGGCATTGTTACAGACTTCAAGCTGTTCATTGCAAAAAAAATGAACCTTCAACTAAATTCAGTAGCAAATCTACAACTATAAAAAAGTCAGATTTTTTCAGGTCACTGTTACTTCAACCAACTTTCTATGAATCAGTATTACAAATAAAGTACATTTGTAACATATTTTATGAAAGAAAATGTTACTTTAGAGCTGACCACATTATGTTTTTCAGTAGCTTTACTGTATACGTTGGCAAAAGTTCCCAGCCTATACTTTAAAGCAGGGGTCCCCAACCTGCAGCTCGGGAGCCATGTGTTTCTCTCAGTCCCATGAACTGTGGCTCCCAGCTGTCTGTCAGCTTGGTGCAATAGCTCTAGATCTAGCAAACGGCTATGAAGAGCACATCTCAAAATGGTGAATTTTGTGATTAGCATTGCACAGAAGAGCAGATCTAGATGCACATACACTGGTTTTAAGAGTTTAGAGATAAATTAAGTACAGTACACTGGAGACAGGATGATGATACCTGTCAGAGGAGGTGCTTAAAGCTCGATGCGACAGTGTGTTGGGTGTGCTTGATGGAAGAATACTGAGTGGAGATACTGTGGAAACCCCTGGATCTTGGTATACTTCTTTAGGGTGATTTCTATAAAAAACTTTGGTCATAATTGTACCTGTAATAGGGGCATTGGTTGCCACTACTGTGTGGGGGGCGAGAGCTGGATATGGCTTGCGAACCTTTCTCAGAGCTGTATGTGGATCGCGACCATCTCTCAGATCTGAATATGGCTCTCAAGGTCAGAAAGGTTGAGTAGCCCTGCCTTAGGGTATGTTCCCATGATCAGTAAATGCTGTGGGTTGGATGCTGCGTACTTTTGCAGTGTTCAACCCGCAGCATTCAGCTGCTGCTGGATAGTGGATAGGATTTCAAGAAATCCCATGCCCACTATGCGTCCAGAGATGCCCGCTGCTCACCCGCAGAGATGGACATGTGGCACGTCTCTCCAGATGGCAGCATGTCAATTTTCACCTATAGAATGTATTGGACGCTGTGAACCCGTGCGGTTCTTTGCACACATGTGGATTCACCTGTGTTCAATAGACAGTAGAGCTTTGGACGCAGTGAACATACACTGCATCCAAAGTGCTGCCAGTTCCAGATTGTGGGCACATAGCCTTAAAGTAAGGCTGTGACAGAGATCATGGACCTGATCTAGACTGTGTTATTTACATCATTAGCAGATGCGCTGGAGTCACACACTCCTGATTCATGAATATGCCTCTTCATAAAACAGGAGTGTCAGATGAGTGGCGTTCATATCACTTTGCACATTGCCACAAATACTACCCCAGCCACTGTTGGAATAAAATTGGTGGTGTAGCAAACACCATCACGCAGCATAAACTTGTCGAGTGGCAGTTGCCATGCCCTGTCCCACACTAGCTCCTTCCACTTTTTCAAAGCTGGACAAAAATGGCATAAGAATGCAAAAGTCAAATCATTTTAGTGCAGTCACCATTTGTGCCAAAATAATTAATATTATCAATGCTTTTATGCCAGTCTGGCTTAATAACTCTGATGAATTGGGGCTCATATATTATCATTCATCATCTATAGACTTCCCTGTTACAAAAACACTTATCTAACTGAGGTAACCAAACTCCACAAAATGGAAGAGTGAAATCTGTTATGTTTTTGCCCATTACAGTATACTGACTAAAACTAACAAGTATGAGGCCAACAGGACACTCATTTGGCCTTTCTCCGTCTAATATAATAATATCGACACATTTAATGCACACATCGAGAGCTTTCTTATTATACACACTACATGAATAGCACAATTGTGATGTTTTCCATTTATCTGATTTTTCTTCTGCATTTTGCTGCATTCAGCACTTAATCTCAGTTCATGACTGAATCTGTCTTTAGAGACAGAAGTGTCTCAGCGTAACTGAGGGATCGGATTAAATTCTAACAGCACACAATGACTGAAGATTTGCAGTCTAAGGGTATGTGCACACGTCAGGATTTGTTGCAGAAATTTCCGAAGAAAAACAGAAATTTTCTGCAAGAAATCCGCATTTTATTTTTTGCGTTTTTTTCCCATCTTTTTCGCGTTTTTTTAGCATTTTGCAAGCGAAATTAGCTTGCAGAATGCTAAATTTTTCCAAGCGATCTGTAGCATCGCTTGGAAAACTGACTGACAGGTTGGTCACACTTGTCAAACATACTGTTTGACAAGTGTGACCAACTTTTTACTATAGATGCTGCTTATGCAGCATCAATAGTAAAAGATAGAATGTTAAAAATAATAAAAAAAATAAAAAAATGGTTATACTCACCCTCTGCAGACAGCCGATCTCCTCAGCGGCGTCCGTTCCTATAGATGGTGTGTGTGTGCAGGACCTTCGATGACGTCGCGGTCATGTGAACGGTCACATGAGCGGTCACGCGACCAATCACAAGACCGAGACATCATCGCAGGTCCTTCACACACACCATCTATAGGAACGGAAGCGGCAGCATGCACCTGAGAGGCGGGAAGACTCCGGGGGCCATCGAAGGTGAGTATATGACTATTTTTTATTTTAATTCTTTTTTTTTTACCAATTATATGGTGCCCAGTCCGTGGAGGAGAGTCACCTCTCCTCCACCCTGGGTACCAACCGCACATGATCTGCTTACTTCCCGCATGGTGGGCACAGCCCCGTGCGGGAAGTAAGCAGATCAATGCATTCCTAGGTGTGCGGAATCCCTGCAATTCCGCAAATTTAATGAACATGTTGCTTTTTTTTCCACGATGCGATTTTTTCGTGGAAAAAAATGCAACATTTGCACAAGAAATGCGGGATACACTTAAAATAATAGGAGGCATATGTAAGCGTTTTTTTCACGTTTTTTCGCATTTTTATCACGGTTTTATAGCGAAAAAACGCGAAAAAAATGTGAAAAATACTGAACGTGTGCACATTGCCTTAGGCTGGACAACCCCCTTTAACAATGTGATCTGTTATAATTCAAAACACATGATCTTGTTCTTGACTGGAAAATTTGCCTATTTGTTCATTGTGGATTTTTTCCACCTTTTCGGCCTGTATTAGATGGACACATTTGTAATCTGTATTTTATCTGTTTGCATCCAATCAAATGCTAATGGAATAAAGATGAAATACATCAAGAATACCGAAATACTGTATATATACTCATTGTGGATCCATATTAAAGACACGTAGCAATTAGCTGGCCTTGGACAAAAGAAGAATAAAACTAGAATATTTATTTTTGCCTCCATTGTCTTATGAGAGTTCAATTGAAACTTCTAACAGCAAATAGGGAGGAAAGCATGCAGCATTTTTTTCATCTCTGCCGACAGCGGTTCTGTATTGTAAGTCCTCATAAATGTTCACAAGTTTTACTATAGCAAGGAAATAAGAGCTTGCAGGGGGTTTACTTATATGGAATATGCCGTACCACAAAATATTCACTTCATACATACCGTATATCACGATCATTGACTCAAGTGGGTTTGATGGATGCCAAAACAATGTTTGCCATCTGCTGTGCTGGCGTACGCCTAGATACCTAGCCCTATTACTATGTGGCAGGAAAGTGAAGTGAGTGCTGCTGCTCTTTCCCATGGGAACTGTCACAGTGAAGAAGTGTACACCACAATTTTCTTTTTCTTTTTACAACAGTGGCATGCGGGTGACACATACAGCTCCAATACTTGTTAAAAGAGATGTAGACTGCCATGTATTCAGCTTCTATAGACAATTGCTAAAATTAAAGCAACATATAGAAAACATTGAAAAGTTTGCTATTAACTTATTTTGCTACTACAAGAAGCAGCCCAATTATACCAAGAGGTAATGGACTCACTGAGAATATTTTCTGCAGCTGGTTATTTAAGGTTAAATTAAACTAGTGACTTAGAAGAAAAGGGAAGATAATCCCTTTTTTCTCTGTCTCTGCCCTTTAGGAAAGATGTCTGACAACTTTGATCTTTTTAGCTGTCTACAGTGTAAAAGGCATGAGTCTGTGTGTTCTGCACTCGCAGACAATATGGCTTCATGCATTTTTAATGAGCTTTTTCTCCTATTATTTTTACCTTAACAAGGCATCGAGACTCTGGCTGCAGGTAGGGAACAGTAGAGAGGAAGGAGTTGTGAGCGCCAAGAAATGTTGCTGCAAGATGCTTCACTGCTTCACAGAGAGATTCTAGACCATATTCTGCTTTTGTGGTAAAAAAAAAGACATCTTGCTCAGCGTAATCATGTACAGTAATTATGTCATCTCTAGCTACTCACCTATTTACCATAATCAATATACTTTTCAGAATTATACAGGGATTGCATTGCATACTACTGACAATGGAGCCACATCGGTGTCAGTTGCTATATTTTTAGTTATATCTTACTTTGGTATTCCACATTATGCCATCATTAATTTTGTCTTTAAATGTAATACATGTAATAATATTATTATTATTTACAATATTAGTATGGCACAGTGAGTGTCAGCCCGATTCTGCTAGGACAAAGCTTAGAAATTGAGATGATTTTGTCTTAAGCTCCAATGCTGTACTTAGGTGGCAAATGAAATTATGAAGCTTAGTAAAATGAAGTGAGCTGTGCCATCTTGGTCACTGTTTGGATTAGGGATAGACATATGGCTTGGGAAAAGGTTAGGGGTACAGTTACTGATAGAAATAGGGTTAAAAATGTTATATAAAAAAGATAAAAAAGGGCAATAAAAAGCAAAAAAGAGGAACAACTTTCATTTTTAAAACTATATGTCTAGTTTCAGCAAATACTGATAAAAAAAGTAAGACGTCAAAGAAGAAACTGTAATTAGATCAGTAATTTCCTCAAATTAAAATAAATGTGCTTGGGGGAAAGAGGATCAATGTTTCAGGTAGATGATTTAGTTGTCTGCTAAAATATTCATTCACATTGTTAGAAGACAGGCCTGAAACAGTTGAGACAAAAGAGTGAGTGTATTTCAGTTATGATGTCAGGGGTTCAATACTGGGGTAGAGGAAGATTCTCAGGGAGTACTAAAGGTTTATGGTTTGGGGGTGCCAAATACATTTCTTGTAGTGAGTTGCTTGCTCCTTATGGTAAAGTTGAGGCATGGGTCATTAAATGTCAATATTTTCCTAAGGAGAAAAGAGTCTCAAAGAATTTTGCGACCTTTGCTAAAACTCAAACCATGTTAGATTTTTTATGATATTATATGGTCACTTGCAATTTTGTTTCCTATCTGAAAACAGTAACATGTTTTTTGTTATAAGACATGCATGTGTAAGGATCTCATTATCTAAACAATGAAAGTGCACAATCAGTTGAAATCAGTTATAAATTAATAAATTAAGAATCCTATTCATTATTGCATTTACATCTTTTAGTGTAGTTTTTAGCATTTTTCAACCTGCTTTTCATTAGCGCCTTATTCTTTTGTTCATTCAAGTCTGTTTTTATGTCTTCTAGATTTGAAAGGATCAATTTCAAGTAAAATTTCCTGAAATTTACGGTTTCACTCAAATTCAAACATTTTTTAGCAAAGCTTAAGCATCAGATAGTGGATTAGCATCATTTTGTGTTGTGAACAGGCTTTCTCATAATGCCCTGCAGCCATTACATCTTGCAGATTATCATTCCTTGTACAGTGCCAGGGCCACCACAGATCAGTGTTTCCCACTGGAGAGTAGTTTGTACAGATGTTTTCCATCTCTAGAGTCATTGACCATTTTCAATACTTGATCGGTATTTTACATCAGTATTTGTAAGCCAAAATCAGGAGTGGATCAGTCAGAGGAAAAGTATAAGGGAAACACGTGCACCCATCTCTGAGTTTTGCTAAGGAATGCTGATGTAAAATACTGACCAAATACTGAAAGTGTGAACGTGGTCTAAGTCTCTCTCTTCTATAGTGTTGAAGCTCTTATAGTCAGCTGAGTAATCTCTTTTTATGCCTATAAATTATACTGTAAATTCTTATGATCAGTGGGATCCTTCTTCCCTCCTGTAGAGTGTAAGCTGTTGTGAATTCCATTTCTCGGACTCCCTCCTGTGGTCATGAATGGTACTTTGGTTACTTCTGCTCTTGGACTCCCTCTGGTGCCTTTGAGTGGAACTGCTGGTCTCTGAGGTTTGCTTCCTCAGCTGCCCTCGTTTATTGTTATGCTGGCTTCCCTATTTAACTCTACTCAGATCGTTACTTCATGCTAGCTGTCAATGTTTCAGTATTGGTTCAGATCTCTCTTGGACTTCTCTGAGGACCTGTCTACTCCAGCAGAAGCGAAGTCCCTGCTAGTTCATTTGTTGTTACTGCTGCCTGAATATATTTCTTAGTACTGCTAAATTCTAGTCCAGCTTGCTATCATGATATTTCCTTGCTAGCTGGAAGCTCTGGGAGTGCAGAGTTGCGCCTCCACACCGTGAGTCAGTGTGGGGGTCTTTTTGCATACACTGCGTGGTTTTTGTAGTTTTTTGTGCTGACCACATAGTTTCCTTTACTATCCTCTGACTATGTAGTGAAGTCTGGCCTCCTTTGCTAATACCTGTTTCATTCCTGTGTTTGTGACTTTCCTCTTAACTCACAGTCAATATATGTGGGGGCTGCCTTTACCTTTTGGGAATTTCTCTGAGGCAAGGTTAGGCTTCTATTTCTATCTTTAGGGATAGTTAGCTCTTAGGCTGTGAAGAGGCGTCTAGGGAGAGTTAGGTACGCTCCACGGCTATTTCTAGTGTGTGTGATAGGAGTAGGGTTTGCGGTCAGCAGAGTTCCCACTTTCCCAGAGCTTGTTCCGATTACTAGTTTACTCATCAGGTCATTCCGGGTGCTCCTAACCACCACGTCCATTACAGTACAGCTGGCCAACAAAGTGTTAATGCATCTCAAAAGAGGGATAAGAGAAGTTCTGAACCCATTTTTTTTTTCTCTGCAGTGTGCTTTGTCTCTCTTTTCCCCTTGATCTCTGGGTGGTTCAGGACTCAGGTGTAGATATGGATATTCAAGGTCTGTCCTCTTGTGTGGATCAACTCGCTGCAAGGGTCCAAAACATTCAAGATTATGTAGTTCAGAATCCGATGTTAGAGCCTAGAATTCCAATTCCTGATTTGTTTTCTGGGGATAGATCTAAGTTTCTGAATTTCAAAAATAATTGTAGACTGTTTCTTGCTTTGAAACCCCGCTCCTCTGGTGACCCCATTCAGCAAGTAAAGATTATTATTTCTTTGTTACGTGGCGACCCTCAAGACTGGGCATTCTCCCTTGCGCCAGGAGATCCTGCATTGCTTAATGTAGATGCGTTTTTTCTGGCACTTGGATTGCTTTATGACGAACCAAATTCAGTGGATCAGGCAGAGAAAACCTTGCTGGCTTTGTGACAGGGTCAGGATGAAGCGGAGGTATATTGTCAGAAGTTTAGAAAGTGGTCTGTGCTTACTCAGTGGAATGAGTGTGCCCTGGCAGCAATTTTTAGAAAGGGTCTCTCTGAGGGCCTTAAGGATGTTATGGTGGGCTTCCCCACGCCTGCTGGTCTGAATGAATCAATGTCCTTGGCCATTCAAATTGATCAGCATTTGCGTGAGCGCAAGCTTGTGCACCATTTGGCGGTGTCCTCTGAGCAGAGGCCTGAGCTTATGCAATGTGATAGGACTTTGACCAGAACTGAACGGCAAGAACACAGACGTCAGAATCGGCTGTGTTTTTACTGTGGTGACCCTACTCATGCTATATCTGATTGTCCTAAGCGCACTAAGCGGTTCGCTAGGTCTGTCATCATTGCAACTGTACAGCCTAAATTTATTTTGTCTGTTACTTTGATTTGCTCTCTGTCGTCCTACTCGGTTATGGCATTTGTGGATTCGGGCGCTGCCCTGAATTTGATGGACTTGGAGTTTGCCAGGCGTTGTGGTTTTTTCCTGGAGCCTTTGCAGTATCCTATTCCATTAAGAGGAATTGATGCTACGCCTTTGGCCAGGAATAAACCTCAGTTCTGGACTCAGTTGACCATGTGCACGGCTCCTGCACATCAGGAAGATATTCGCTTTTTGGTGTTGCATAATTTGCATGATGTGGTCGTGTTGGGTTTGCCATGGCTACAGGTTCATAATCCAGTATTGGATTGGAAATCAATGTCTGTGTCTAGTTGGGGTTGTCAAGGGGTACATGGCGATGTTCCGATGATGTCAATTTCTTCATCCACTCCTTCTGATGTCGCTGAGTTTCTGTCGGATTACCGGGATGTATTTGATGAGCCCAAATCCAGTATCCTACCCCCTCATATGGATTGTGATTGTGCTATAAATTTGATCCCTGGCAGTAAGTTTCCTAAGGGCCGACTTTTCAATTTATCCGTGCCAGAACACACCGCTATGCGGAGTTATATAAAGGAATCCTTGGAGAAAGGGCATATTCGCCCGTCTTCATCACCGTTGGGAGCAGGGTTCTTTTTTGTGGCCAAGAAGGATGGTTCTCTGAGACCCTGTATAGACTACCGCCTTCTCAATAAAATCACGGTCAAATTTCAGTACCCTTTGCCTCTGCTGTCTGATTTGTTTGCTCGGATTAAGGGGGCTAGTTGGTTCACCAAGATAGATCTTCGAGGGGCGTATAACTTTGTGTGTATTAAACAGGGCGATGAATGGAAAACAGCATTTAATACGCCCGAGGGCCATTTTGAATACCTGGTGAAGCCATTCGGGCTTTCTAACGCTCCATCTGTGTTTCAGTCCTTTATGCATGACATTTTCCGAAGGTATCTGGATAGATTCATGATTGTATATTTGGATGATGTTTTGGTCTTTTCAGATGATTGGGAGTCTCATGTGAAACAGGTCAGAATGGTATTCCAGGTCCTTCGTGCTAATTCCTTGTTTGTGAAGGGGTCTAAATGTCTCTTCGGAGTTCAGAAGGTTTCCTTTTTGGGCTTCATTTTTTCCCCTTCTACTATCGAGATGGATCCTGTTAAAGTTCAGGCCATTTATGATTGGACTCAGCCTACATCTGTGAAGAGTCTTCAGAAATTCCTGGGCTTTGCTAATTTTTACCGTCGCTTCATCGCTAATTTTTCTAGTGTGGTTAAACCTTTGACTGATTTGACAAGGAAGGGTGCTGATGTGGTGAATTGGTCCTCTGCGGCCGTGGAGGCTTTTCAGGAGCTGAAACGTCGTTTTTCTTCGGCCCCTGTGTTGCGTCAGCCAGATGTTTCGCTCCCTTTTCAAGTTGAGGTTGATGCTTCTGAGATTGGAGCAGGGGCTGTTTTGTCTCAAAGAAGTTCTGATGGCTCTGTGATGAAGCCATGTGCCTTCTTTTCTAGAAAGTTTTCACCTGCCGAGCGTAATTATGATGTTGGCAATCGGGAGCTGCTGGCTATGAAGTGGGCATTCGAGGAGTGGCGACATTGGCTTGAGGGAGCCAAGCACCGCGTGGTGGTCTTGACGGATCACAAGAATTTGACTTATCTCGAGTCTGCCAAGCGGTTGAATCCTAGACAGGCAAGATGGTCACTGTTTTTCTCCCATTTCGATTTTGTGGTCTCATACCTTCCAGGTTCTAAGAATGTGAAGGCTGATGCCCTTTCTAGGAGTTTTGTGACAGATTCTCCGGGAGTCCCTGAGCCAGCTGGTATTCTCAAAGAGGGGGTAATTCTGTCTGCCATCTCCCCTGATTTGCGGCGGGTGCTGCAGGAGTTTCAGGCTGATAGACCTGACCGGTGTCCAGCGGAGAGACTGTTTGTCCCTGATAGATGGACTAGCAGAGTTATTTCTGAGGTTCATTGCTCGGTGTTGGCTGGTCATCCTGGGATTTTTGGTACCAGGGATTTGGTGGCTAGGTCCTTTTGGTGGCCTTCCTTGTCACGGGATGTGCGTACTTTTGTGCAGTCTTGTGGGACTTGTGCTCGGGCCAAGCCCTGCTGTTCTCGTGCCAGTGGGTTGCTTTTGCCCTTGCCGGTCCCGAAAAGGCCCTGGATGAATGTTTCCATGGATTTTATTTCAGATCTTCCTGTCTCTCAAAGGATGTCTGTCATCTGGGTGGTTTGTGATCGCTTTTCTAAGATGGTCCATTTGGTACCCTTGCCTAAATTACCTTCCTCCTCTGAGGAACCATTGTTCTTTCAGCATGTGGTTCGTTTGCATGGCATTCCGGAGAACATTCTGTCGGACAGAGGGTCCCAGTTTGTCTCTAGGTTTTGGCAGTCCTTTTGTGCTAAGATGGGCATTGATTTGTCTTTTTCTTCGGCTTTCCATCCTCAGACAAATGGCCAAACCGAACGAACCAACCAGACTTTGGAAACCTATCTGAGATGCTTTGTTTCTGCTGATCAGGATGATTGGGTGACCTTTTTGCCATTGGCTGAGTTCGCCCTTAATAATCGGGCTAGTTCGGCTACTTTGGTTTCACCTTTTTTTTGCAATTCTGGTTTTCATCCTCGTTTTTCTTCGGGGCAGGTTGAGCCTTCCGACTGTCCTGGTGTGGATTCTGTGGTGGACAGATTGCAGCAAATTTGGACTCACGTGGTGGACAATCTGACGTTGTCCCAGGAGAAGGCTCAACATTTCGCTAACCGTCGTCGTTGTGTTGGTCCACGACTTCGTGTTGGGGATTTGGTTTGGTTATCTTCTCGTTATGTTCCTATGAAGGTTTCTTCTCCTAAGTTTAAGCCTCATTTCATTGGTCCTTATAAGATTTCTGAAATTCTCAACCCTGTGTCATTTTGTTTGTTCCTTCCAGCTTCCTTTGCCATCCATAATGTGTTCCGTAGGTCGTTGTTGTGGAGGTATGTGGCGCCTATGGTTCCCTCCGTTGATCCTCCTGCTCCAGTGTTGGTTGAGGGGGAGTTGGAGTATGTGGTGGAAAAAATTTTGGATTCTCGTATTTAGAGACGGAAGCTCCAGTACCTGGTAAAGTGGAAGGGCTATGGTCAGGAGGATAATTCCTGGGTTGTTGCCTCCGAAGTCCATGCTGCCGATTTAGTTTGTGCCTTTCATTTGGCTCGTCCTGATCGGCCTGGGGGCCCTGGTGAGGGTTTGGTGACCCCTCCTCAAGGGGGGGTACTGTTGTGAATTCCATTTCTTGGACTCCCTCCTGTGGTCATGAATGGTACTTTGGTTAGTTCTGCTCTTGGACTCCCTCTGGTGCTTTTGAGCGGAACTGCTGGTCTCTGAGGTTTGCTTCCTCAGCTGCCCTCGTTTATTGTTATGCTGGCTTCCCTATTTAACTCTACTCAGATCGTTACTTCATGCCAGCTGTCAATGTTTCAGTATTGGTTCAGATCTCTCTTGGACTTCTCTGAGGACCTGTCTACTCCAGCAGAAGCTAAGTCCCTGCTAGTTCATTTGTTGTTACTGCTGCCTGAATATATTTCTTAGTACTGCTAAATTCTAGTCCAGCTTGCTATCATAATATTTCCTTGCTAGCTGGAAGCTATGGGAGTGCAGAGTTGAGCCTCCACACCGTGAGTCGGTGTGGGGGTCTTTTTGCATACACTGCGTGGTTTTCGTAGTTTTTTGTGCTGACCGCATAGTTTCCTTTACTATCCTCTGACTATTTAGTGAAGTCTGGCCTCCTTTGCTAATACCTGTTTCATTCCTGTGTTTGTGACTTTCCTCTTAACTCACAGTCAATATATGTGGGGGCTGCCTTTACCTTTTGGGAATTTCCCTGAGGCAAGGTTAGGCTTCTATTTCTATCTTTAGGGATAGTTAGCTCTTAGGCTGTGAAGAGGCGTCTAGGGAGAGTTAGGTACGCTCCACGGCTATTTCTAGTGTGTGTGATAGGAGTAGGGTTTGCGGTCAGCAGAGTTCCCACTTTCCCAGAGCTTGTTCCGATTACTAGTTTACTCATCAGGTCATTCCGGGTGCTCCTAACCACCACGTCCATAACAGTAAGCTCTTGTGGTCAATTGGGTCCTCTCGCTTTCTTTCTCTATTCTGTAGTGTTTCAGCTTTTTAGGTCAGCATGGTCCTGTCTTTCTCTCTACTGTAGAAAGTGAACTTGTATTGTCATTGGGGTCTTTCCTCTCTCTAGTATATAAAGAGCAAGCTCTAATGGTCAGTGGAGTACTCGCTCTGCCTTTCATGTATTTTATGAACAACTACTAACTTTCTGTTAGGGCTAGCGGAATGCACCGAGTAAATATAGATGTTTATTATTGATGCGTTCGCAGCCCGGGGTCCACCATGCAGGAGGAACCTGCTGCTAGCTATTGGTGGCACTGTTTGGCGGTATAGACTAGCTCTGTTACTTTACAGAGTTGCCGTGAAAGGAAAGCACTGCTCCCTATTAGACTCAACGCCGAACTGATAGCAGTCAGTGGTCATGCAAACACACAATCTCCTCACCAGAGATGCCGGTATTCTAGGGGCTTATTTCAGCTGGGTCCCTGAATACATACACACATAACCACACTGGCGCAAAGCACATAACTTAGATTGATACTAGCACATGGCCGTGCGTTAATGTGAACCTTTTATAGCTGCAGCAACTACAGGACCTTCCCAGAAGGACCAATGGGAGTCTGCCACAGAATTTGAGCAACTTCAGGACCTTCCTAAAGGACAAATGGGAATTGCTGCAGTACCTGAGCATGTGACCCTTGATCTCCAATGAGAGATCTTACCCTGGGCATGCTCAGAAGGGGAAAAGTAAGACTTAGTCCTAAAGACATCTGCTCGCCACTGACCAGTACTGGCTACTATGGCAGAAGCTGGAAAAGCAGCAGTAACCCTTTGCACAGTGTCAGACTGAGCAAGACACTGGGACCGACGCCTCCTCTGAGCAGGCTCCACTGCGGCAGGAGAAAAATGGGAGACCGCAGCGGAGATGGCTCGAGATTCCCCCTGTGCAGAGGTGGGATCTTGACCCCTAACACTTTCCAGTATTAAAGTTCATGCAAATTTATTCACCAAAAAATTCAGCAAAATAGAATTTAAAAAAAAATCGACTCTTCTTTAGCGTCCTCCTTTCTTTTTGTTTTATGGTCTTTATTGTGTAGACTTTTATTTCATTTTATTCTATTGTGACTTTTTAAAAAGTTGCAATTTTTCTGTGCAGATTTACAAATGTATGACATTTCAGAGGAATCTGCAAATTTCGGAAATAAAAAGCCGACAAAATGGTTATAAGTTCATTTTTGATTCTGAGTAAAATTTGTAAACTGCATGTGTAATATTATTATTATTAATCTAACGTAAAAAAAATTATCAATAAATAGCACAAGACAAAAAGAATACGTTAGAAAATAAGACACAAATGATGACTCAGGCCCTATGTATATAAGGAAATTGCAAGTTATTGGTTACACAATAAATGAACATTCTTTGTACGAAATCAAAAAAGCCCTTTAAAAGTGAATTGACAATTACTGTAAACTACACAACGCAAGCCAGTTTAGAAAGTATAACATCCCAGAAGATCCATATCTCTGCAGGTGACACACTGCTCAGTGGAGAGAATTCATGTTATTTATCATTCATTGAAATATCTCTGTATGTCTTCTAGAAGGAAAGATAGGAGGATTGAACAAAGTTATGCACCAAATGGGTTGTAGGAAACATATTTTTTAGATGACCATCCACTGTAGAGTTGATGTGAACAGAATAAGAAAATCAAGAGCTATGTAGATAAGGAAATGAAACGTGAAGACCAAATGTATTAAGATTTTGTACTCGGTCATCCGGTATTCCATCATAAATGAAATGCACAGCTGTGTGTGGATCAGGATTTATTCTGAATGCATTCTCCTAAGGGGACAGCCTTTACAATTCATGTAAACATTGCTACTTGTGAGTTATGGACACTTTTCTCACATGTGAGCCGTAAAGATAAAAACACATTCTAGTGTGGATTTGGGGATGAGAAATGTCCCCAGTGTTATCTTTAAGTGTTTGTTTTTATTTCACTTCTTCTGTGTATTTTCTTTTCTCGAAAATTCAGTCTTCTGACATAAGAAATAAAATGTTAAACTTATTCCTCTGTCTTTCCTTCACCTTAGTTGACCCTTGGAGGGCTTGTATTTATACTCTTGAAAGAAAGATTTATTCAAAGAAATACTAATAACACTTTTATTAAAAGTGCCCATTCTGCAATATAACACAAACTGAAAAAATGTCAAGGCTGTTGTTAACAGGTCTAAATATTTTCATTGATAAATATTTGTGCATAAATGCAGAACTTCTAGAAAATGAATCGTTTTGATATCTATCCGATCAATTTTCAGAAGAAGTCATGCGCAAAATGTACGGTACTTTGGGCATGCAAACAGTCACCACCTGTGGTTTACATGCACATTGGGACTGAGTCATCAATGTTTTTACACCAGAACAAAATCTTGAAATATTACAAAAGTTGATAAAAATAGCAATTTTGGTGCTTTTACAACAGACCTAGCCATATGTATCAAAGATGGCTAGCTGAGTCATAATGGGGCAAAATCTGCCCAGCAAAATCAATCAATAATATTTATGCCACTTCAGTGGTACAAATTATGCCCAAAATGTGTGCCAGCCACTGACTGGAGTAACATTTCTGGCAGAGACTCATTGTAGTTACATGCGCCTCATGAATTTGGTGCATCTTACTCCGACAGTCTTTTAATTAACCCCTTCATGACCTTGCCGTTTTTTGCAATTCTGACCAGTGTCCCTTTATGAGGTAATAACTCAGGAATGCTTCAACGGATCCTAGCGATTCTGAGATTGTTTTTTCGTGACATATTGGGCTTCATGTTAGTGGTAAATTTAGGTCGATAATTTCTGAGTTTATTTGTGAAAAAAACGGAAATTTGGCAAAAATTTTGAAAATTTCGCAATTTTCACATTTTAAATTTTTATTCTGTTAAACCAGAGAGTTATGTGACACAAAATAGTTAATAAATAACATTTCCCACATGTCTACTTTACATCAGCACAATTTTGGAAACCAATTTTTTTTTGCTAGGAAGTTATAAGGGTTAAAATTTGACCAGTGATTTCTCATTTTTACAACAAAATTTACAAAACCATTTTTTTTAGGGACCACCTCACATTTGAAGTCAGTTTGAGGGTTCTATATGGCTGAAAATACCCAAAAGTGACACCATTCTAAAAACTACACCCCTCAAGGTGCTCTGTTATGGTTCTCAATGGCAAGAGAACATAGCCCAGCAAACATAAGAACTAGCTCTTGGAAGGATGGAAACTAAACTGACCATGAACTAAACCTGCCGCACAACTAACAGTAGCCGGGTAGCGTTGCCTACGTTTTTTATCCCTAGACGCCCAGCGCTGGCCGGAGGACTAACTAATCCTGGCAGAGGAAAATATAGTCCTGGCTCACCTCTAGAGAAATTTCCCCGATAGGCAGACAGAGGCCCCCACATATATTGGCGGTGATTTTAGATGAAATGACAAACGTAGTATGAAAATAGGTTTAGCAAAATTGAGGTCCGCTTACTAGATAGTAGGAAGACAGAAAGCGCACTTTCATGGTCAGCTGAAAACCCTATCAAAACGCCATCCTGAAATTACTTTAAGACTCTAGTATTAACTCATAACATCAGAGTGGCAATTTCAGATCACAAGAGCAACTACAGCTGTGAACTGGAACAAAATGCAAAAACAAACGAGGACTAAAGTCCAACTTAGCTGGGAGTTGTCTAGCAGCAGGAACATGCACAGAAAGGCTTCTGATTACAATGTTGACCGGCATGGAAGTGACAGAGGAGCAAGGCTAAATAGCGACTCCCACATCCTGATGGAAACAGGTGAACAGAGGGGATGATGCACACCAGTTCAATTCCACCAGTGGCCACCGGGGGAGCCCAGAATCCAATTTCACAACAGTACCCCCCCCTCAAGGAGGGGGCACCGAACCCTCACCAGAACCACCAGGGCGATCAGGATGAGCCCTATGAAAGGCACGGACCAGATCGGAGGCATGAACATCAGAGGCAGTCACCCAAGAATTATCCTCCTGACCGTATCCCTTCCATTTGACCAGATACTGGAGTTTCCGTCTGGAAACACGGGAGTCCAAGATTTTTTCCACAACGTACTCCAACTCGCCCTCAACCAACACCGGAGCAGGAGGCTCAACGGAAGGCACAACCGGTACCTCATACCTGCGCAATAATGACCGATGAAAAACATTATGAATAGCAAAAGATGCAGGGAGGTCCAAACGGAAGGACACAGGGTTAAGAATCTCCAATATCTTGTACGGGCCGATGAACCGGGGCTTAAACTTAGGAGAAGAAACCCTCATAGGGACAAAACGAGAAGACAACCACACCAAGTCCCCAACACAAAGCCGAGGACCAACCCAACGCCGGCGGTTGGCAAAAAGCTGAGTCTTCTCCTGGGACAACTTCAAATTGTCCACTACCTGCCCCCAAATCTGATGCAACCTCTCCACCACAGCATCCACTCCAGGACAATCCGAAGATTCCACCTGACCAGAAGAAAATCGAGGACGAAACCCCGAATTACAGAAAAAAGGAGACACCAAGGTGGCAGAGCTGGCCCGATTATTGAGGGCAAACTCCGCTAAAGGCAAAAAAGCAACCCAATCATCCTGATCTGCAGACACAAAACACCTCAAATATGTCTCCAAGGTCTGATTCGTCCGCTCGGTCTGGCCATTAGTCTGAGGATGGAAAGCAGACGAGAAAGACAAATCTATGCCCATCCTAGCACAGAATGCTCGCCAAAATCTAGACACGAATTGGGTTCCTCTGTCAGAAACGATATTCTCCGGAATACCATGCAAACGGACCACATTTTGAAAAAACAGAGGAACCAACTCGGAAGAAGAAGGCAACTTAGGCAGGGGAACCAAATGGACCATCTTAGAGAAACGGTCACACACCACCCAGATGACAGACATCTTCTGAGAAACAGGAAGATCCGAAATAAAATCCATCGAGATGTGCGTCCAGGGCCTCTTCGGGATAGGCAAGGGCAACAACAATCCACTAGCCCGAGAACAACAAGGCTTGGCCCGAGCACAAACGTCACAAGACTGCACAAAGCCTCGCACATCTCGAGACAGGGAAGGCCACCAGAAGGACCTTGCCACCAAATCCCTGGTACCAAAGATTCCAGGATGACCTGTCAACGCAGAAGAATGAACCTCAGAAATGACTTTACTGGTCCAATCATCAGGAACAAACAGTATACCAGGTGGGCAACGATCAGGTCTATCCGCCTGAAACTCCTGCAAGGCCCGCCGCAGGTCTGGAGAAACGGCAGACAATATCACTCCATCCTTAAGGATACCTGTAGGTTCAGAGTTACCAGGGGAGTCAGGCTCAAAACTCCTAGAAAGGGCATAAGCCTTAACATTCTTAGAACCCAGCAGGTAGGACACCACAAAATTAAACCGAGAGAAAAACAACGACCAGCGCGCCTGTCTAGGATTCAGGCGTCTGGCGGACTCAAGATAAATTAGATTTTTGTGGTCAGTCAATACCACCACCTGATGTCTAGCCCCCTCAAGCCAATGACGCCACTCCTCAAAAGCCCACTTCATGGCCAAAAGCTCCCGATTCCCAACATCATAATTCCGCTCGGCGGGCGAAAATTTACGCGAGAAAAAGGCACAAGGTCTCATCACGGAACAATCGGAACTTCTCTGCGACAAAACCGCCCCAGCTCCGATTTCAGAAGCGTCGACCTCAACCTGAAAAGGAAGAGCAACATCAGGCTGACGCAACACAGGGGCGGAAGAAAAGCGGCGCTTAAGCTCCCGAAAGACCTCCACAGCAGGGGACCAATCAGCAACATCAGCACCCTTCTTAGTCAAATCAGTCAATGGCTTAACAACATCAGAAAAACCAGCAATAAATCGACGATAAAAGTTAGCAAAGCCCAAAAATTTCTGAAGACTCTTAAGAGAAGAGGGTTGCGTCCAATCACAAATAGCCTGAACCTTGACAGGATCCATCTCGATGGAAGAGGGGGAAAAAATATATCCCAAAAAGGAAATCTTTTGAACCCCAAAAACGCACTTAGAACCCTTCACACACAAAGAATTAGACCGCAAAACCTGAAAAACCCTCCTGACCTGCTGGACATGAGAGTCCCAGTCATCCGAAAAAATCAAAATATCATCCAGATACACAATCATAAATTTATCCAAATAATCACGGAAAATGTCATGCATAAAGGACTGAAAGACTGAAGGGGCATTTGAAAGACCAAAAGGCATCACCAAATACTCAAAGTGGCCCTCGGGCGTATTAAATGCGGTCTTCCACTCATCCCCCTGCTTAATTCGCACCAAATTATACGCCCCACGGAGATCTATCTTAGAGAACCACTTGGCCCCCTTTATGCGAGCAAACAAATCGGTCAGCAGTGGCAACGGATATTGATATTTAACCGTGATTTTATTCAAAAGCCGATAATCAATACACGGCCTCAAAGAGCCATCTTTCTTAGCCACAAAGAAAAAACCGGCTCCTAAGGGAGATGACGAAGGACGAATATGTCCCTTTTCCAAGGACTCCTTTATATATTCTCGCATAGCAGCATGTTCAGGCACGGACAGATTAAATAAACGACCCTTAGGGTATTTACTACCCGGAATCAAATCTATGGCACAATCGCACTCCCGGTGCGGAGGTAATGAACCCAGCTTAGGTTCCTCAAAAACGTCACGATATTCAGTCAAGAATTCAGGAATCTCAGAGGGAATAGATGATGAAATGGAAACCACAAGTACGTCCCCATGCGTCCCCTTACATCCCCAGCTTAACACAGACATAGCTTTCCAGTCAAGGACTGGGTTATGAGATTGCAGCCATGGCAATCCAAGCACCAACACATCATGTAGGTTATACAGCACAAGAAAGCGAATAATCTCCTGATGATCCGGATTAATCCGCATAGTTACTTGTGTCCAGTATTGTGGTTTATTACTAGCCAATGGGGTGGAGTCAATCCCCTTCAGGGGTATAGAAGTTTCAAGAGGCTCCAAATCATACCCACAGCGTTTGGCAAAGGACCAATCCATAAGACTCAAAGCGGCGCCAGAGTCGACATAGGCATCTGCGGTAATAGATGATAAAGAACAAATCAGGGTCACAGATAGAATAAACTTAGACTGTAAAGTGCCAATTGAAACAGACTTATCAAGCTTCTTAGTACGCTTAGAGCATGCTGATATAACATGAGTTGAATCACCGCAATAGAAGCACAACCCATTTTTTCGTCTAAAATTCTGCCGTTCACTTCTGGACAGAATTCTATCACATTGCATATTCTCTGGCGTCTTCTCAGTAGACACCGCCAAATGGTGCACAGGTTTGCGCTCCCGCAGACGCCTATCGATCTGGATAGCCATTGTCATGGACTCATTCAGACCCGCAGGCACAGGGAACCCCACCATAACATCCTTAATGGCATCAGAGAGACCCTCTCTGAAATTCGCTGCCAGGGCGCACTCATTCCACTGAGTAAGCACAGCCCATTTACGGAATTTCTGGCAGTATATTTCAGCTTCGTCTTGCCCCTGAGATAGGGACATCAAGGCCTTTTCCGCCTGAAGCTCTAACTGAGGTTCCTCATAAAGCAACCCCAAGGCCAGAAAAAACGCATCCACATTGAGCAACGCAGGATCCCCTGGAGCCAATGCAAAAGCCCAATCCTGAGGGTCGCCCCGGAGCAAGGAAATCACAATCCTGACCTGCTGAGCAGGATCTCCTGCAGAGCGAGATTTCAGGGACAAAAACAACTTGCAATTATTTTTGAAATTTTGAAAGCAAGATCTATTCCCCGAGAAAAATTCAGGCAAAGGAATTCTAGGTTCAGATATAGGAACATGAACAACAAAATCTTGTAAATTTTGAACTTTCGTGGTGAGATTATTCAAACCTGCAGCTAAACTCTGAATATCCATTTTAAACAGGTGAACACAGAGCCATTCCAGGATTAGAAGGAGAGAGAGAGAGAAAGGCTGCAATATAGGCAGACTTGCAAGAGATTCAATTACAAGCACACTCAGAACTGAAGGGAAAAAAAAAATCTTCAGCAGACTTCTCTTTTCTCTCCTTTCTCTGTCAATTAATTTAACCCTTCTTTGGCCGGTCAAACTGTTATGGTTCTCAATGGCAAGAGAACATAGCCCAGCAAACATAAGAACTAGCTCTTGGAAGGATGGAAACTAAACTGACCATGAACTAAACCTGCCGCACAACTAACAGTAGCCGGGTAGCGTTGCCTACGTTTTTTATCCCTAGACGCCCAGCGCCGGCCGGAGGACTAACTAATCCTGGCAGAGGAAAATATAGTCCTGGCTCACCTCTAGAGAAATTTCCCCGATAGGCAGACAGAGGCCCCCACATATATTGGCGGTGATTTTAGATGAAATGACAAACGTAGTATGAAAATAGGTTTAGCAAAATTGAGGTCCGCTTACTAGATAGTAGGAAGACAGAAAGCGCACTTTCATGGTCAGCTGAAAACCCTATCAAAATGCCATCCTGAAATTACTTTAAGACTCTAGTATTAACTCATAACATCAGAGTGGCAATTTCAGATCACAAGAGCTTTCCAGACACAGAAACGAAACTACAGCTGTGAACTGGAACAAAATGCAAAAACAAACGAGGACTAAAGTCCAACTTAGCTGGGAGTTGTCTAGCAGCAGGAACATGCACAGAAAGGCTTCTGATTACAATGTTGACCGGCATGGAAGTGACAGAGGAGCAAGGCTAAATAGCGACTCCCACATCCTGATGGAAACAGGTGAACAGAGGGGATGATGCACACCAGTTCAATTCCACCAGTGGCCACCGGGGGAGCCCAAAATCCAACTTCACAACAGTGCTCAAAACCACATTCAAGAAGTTTATTAACCCTTCAGGTGTTTCACAGCAGCAGAAGCAACATGGAAGGAAAAAATGAACATTTAACTTTTTAGTCACAAAAATGATATTTTAGCGAAATTTTTTTTATTTTCCCAAGGGTAAAAGGAGAAACTGGACCACGGACGTTGTTGTCCAATTTGTCCTGAGTACGCTGATATCTCATATGTGGGGGTAAACCATTGTTTGGGCGCACGGCAGGGCTCGGAAGGGAAGGAGCGCCATTTGACTTTTTCAATGAAAAATTGGCTCCAATCTTTAGCAGACACCATGTCGCGTTTGGAGAGTCCCCGTGTGCCTAAACATTGGAGCTCCCCCACAAGTGACCCCATTTTGGAAACTAGACCCCCCAAGGAACTTATCTGGAAGCATAGTGAGCACTTTAAACCCCCAGGTGCTTCACAAATTGATCCGTAAAAATGAAAAAGTACTTTTTTTTCACAAAAAAATTATTTTAGCCTCAATTTTTTCATTTTCACATGGGCAACAGGATAAAATGGATCCTAAATTTTGTTGGGCAATTGCTCCTGAGTACACCAATACCTCACATGTGGGGGTAAACCACTGTTTGGGCACATGGTAAGGCTCGGAAGGGAAGGAGCGCCATTTGACTTTTTGAATGAAAAATTATCTCCATCGTTAGCGGACACCATGTCGCGTTTGGAAAGCCCCTGTGTGCCTAAACATTGGAGCTCCTCCACAAGTGACCCCATTTTGGAAACTAGACCCCCCAGGGAACTCATCTAGAGGCATAGTGAGCACTTTAAACCCCAAGGTGCTTCACAAATTGATCCGCAAAAATGAAAAAGTACTTTTTTTTCACACAAAATTTCTTTTAGCCTCAATTCTTTCATTTTCACATGGGCAACAGGATAAAATGGATCCTAAAATTTGTTGGGAAATTTCTCCTGAGTATGCCGATACCTCATATGTGGGGGTAAACCACTGTTTGGGTGCACGGCAAGGCTCGGAAGGGGAGGCGTGCCATTTGACTTTTGAATGGAAAATTAGCTCCAATCGTTAGCGGACACCATGTCGCGTTTGGAGAGCCCCTGTGTGCCTAAACATTGGAGCTCCCCTACAAGTGACCCCATTTTGGAAACTAGACCCCCCAAGGAACTTATCTCGATGCATAGTGAGCACTTATAACCCCCAGGTGCTTCACAGAAGTTTATAACGCAGAGCCGTGAAAATAAAAAAATAATTTTTCTTTCCTCAAAAATGATTTTTAGCCCAGAATTTTTTATTTTCCCAAGGGTAATAGGAGAAATTGGACCCCAAATGTTGTTGTCCAGTTTGTCCTGAGTACGATGATACCCCATATGTGGGGGTAAACCACTGTTTGGGCGCACGGCAGGGCTTGGAAGGGAAGGCACGCCATTTGGCTTTTTGAATGGAAAATTAGCTCCAATCATTAGCGGACACCATGTCGCGTTTGGAGAGCCCCTGTGTGCCTAAACATTGGAGCTCCCGCACAAGTGACCCCATTTTGGAAACTAGACCTCCCAAGGAACTAATCTAGATGTGTGGTGAGCACTTTGAACCCCCAAGTGCTTCACAGAAGTTTATAACGCAGAGCCATGGAAATAAAAAATAATTTTTCTTTTCTCAAAAATGATTTTTTAGCCCACAATTTTTTATTTTCCCAAGGGTAATAGGAGAAATTGGACCCCAAAAGTTGTTTTCCAGTTTCTCCTGAGTACGATGATACCCCATATGTGGGGGTAAACCACTGTTTTGGCACACGTCGGGGTTCGGAAGGGAAGTAGTGACGTTTTGAAATGCAGACTTTGATGGAATGCTCTGCGGGCGTCAGGTTGCGTTTGCAGAGCCCCTGATGTGCCTAAACAGTAGGAACTCCCCACAATTGACTCCATTTTGGAAACTAGACCCCCAAGGGAACTTATCTAGATGTGTAGTGAGCACTTTGAACCCCCAAGTGCTTCACAGAAGTTTATAACGCAGAGCCGTGAAAATAAAAAATAATTGTTCTTTCCTCAAAAATTATGTTTTAGCAAGTAATTTTTTATTTTTGCAAGGGTAACAGGAGAAATTGGACCCCAACAGTTGTTGCCCAGTTTGTCCTGAGTACGCTGGTACCCCAAATGTGGGGGTAAACCACTGTTTGGGTGCACGTCGGGGCTTGGAAGGGCGGGAGCACCATTTGACTTTTTGAACGCAAGATTGGCTGGAATCAATGGTGGCGCCATGTTGCGTTTGGAGACCCCTGATGTGCCTAAACAGTGGAAACCCCTCAATTCTAACTTCAACACTAACCCCAACACACCCCTAATCCTAATCCCAACTGTAGCCATAAACCTAATCACAACCCTAACCCCAACACACCCCTAACCACAACCCTAACCGCAACACAACTGTAACCCTAATTCCAACCCTAATCCTAACCCTAATCCCAACCGTAACCCTAATCCCAACCCTAACCACAACTGTAACCCCAAGCCTAATCTTAACCCTATTTCAAACCCTAGCCCTAATTCCAACCCTAACTCTAATTCCAACCCTAACCCTAAGGCTATGTGCCCACGTTGCGGATTCGTGTGAGATTTTTCCGCACGATTTTTGAAAAATCTGCAGGTAAAAGGCACTGCGTTTTGCCTGAGGATTTACAGCAGATTTCCAGTGTTTTTTTGTGCGGATTTCACCTGCAGATTCCTATTGAGGAACAGGTGTAAAACGCTGCGGAATCCGCACAAAGAATTGACATGCTGCGGAAAATACAATGCAGCGTTTCTGCACGGAATTTTCCGCACCATGGGCACAGCGGATTTGGTTTTCCTTAGGTGTACATGGTACTGTAAACCTGATGGAAAACTGTTTCGAATTCGCAGTGGCCAATCCGCTGCGGATCCGCAGCCAATCCGCTGCCAATCCACTGCCAATCCGCTGCGGATCCGCGGCCAATCCGCTGCCAATCCGCTGCAGATCCGTGGCCAATCCGCTGCAGATCCGCTGCCAATCCGCTGCGGATCCGCTGCCGATCCGCTGCGGATCCGCGGCCTATCCGCTGCGGATCCGCTGAGGATCCGCGGCCGATCCGTGGCCGATCCGCTGCTGATCCGCTGCGGATCCGCTGCCGATCCGCTGCCGATCCGCGGCCGATCCGCTCTGTGTGCACATGCCATAACCCTACCCCTAACCCTACCCGTAACCCTAACCCTACCCCTAACCCTACCCCTAGTTCTAACCCTTTGTGCCTTTTTATTGAATTTGCCCAGATGCCAGAGTATGATAAACAATTTTTTAAAATAAAAAACGAAAAGAACTATACTTACTTCTTTGCTGCTTGCTGCACACTTTAGTCCTCTGACCTGCCTCTTCTTTTTCCCTATGCAAGCTGCATCTCCCAGCCATGAATGAGCAGGCTGGAGCTAGAACAGCAGAAAGAAAATGCCTTGAGGGCCAGTAATGTTCTCTTCTTTCCACTAATACATATTTGACTTATTTACTCTACGCCGGGACTTCTGACAACAACCAGGCCTCAGAGGTCACTGCCCTCTTGCTCTGGCAGCTGAAACTCCAAAACCTTTTATGGATCATAACTTCTCTATTGAAGGTCATAGAGCGGCAGTATTTGGCGCCATTGGATCCGGCCATCCCTCCTGTTACACTTGGAGACCAAATGCTACATGGCTTCTACTAGCCATTTTGCATATTCCCCCCAGGGTGCAAGAATGGATCGAGGCCCTGGAAGGCATCCGGCCCATTTCAGAGATCTTGAAAATGTAACTGGTGTGTGGCTCGAACATACAATAGCTCCATATTCTCCATAAATCTTCTTAGGAAATCCTTTCAGACTGGACAAAGCAGTTATACAGTGTGGACACTGCAGGAAGTCATTTTGTATGAGCTTGGAAACTAGCTGGTATGGCTGGACCACCTGCTGAGCCAGTTGTCCTGTTGCAGCTACACATACTGGAGGATTGTAAGCTGCTAGTAAATACCCCCATATTTTTCACACTGCTAAACTGCTATATAAGATAGAGTCAAATGTACACACAAGTCAATGTTCCTGGAAGAAAAATAATAATTGGTACTATAGCACAATGCTCCAACTCCTTTGATCAAGAGTCACCATGTTGAAATTCCCTAATTTATATTTTCTTAATAGCTTTTTGAATGGTAAATTGTGTGAAAACAAAATTACCATTCAAATGCTTCCTACCTCTCCTCAAGCAAGTTAGTATTTTGGTACTGATGTGCATAATAAATTTGGTAAATGCAATGCCAATATATCATACAGTATATATACTAAAGGGGCATTGGACAAAAAATGTCATGAGGACACAGGAATAAAAGACAACACAGGAATAAAAACAGAAACAATGTTTTATATTAAGTGCACTTTTCTAGTTTTCTTTTTTTTCTATATGTACCACTATCAATATTTTACAAAATGTTACAATATTCTCTCTGGCCACTAAGCCTAACATTAATTTATCTAATTTGTGTTCTTTACATGGATATTTACAGCAATAGAATGACTTAGACTCTATTTGTTTGTATTTAAGCATTATTTGAGCATACTTTATTCTGTGAAAAGGTCCAAGTGATGGAAGGAGGAAGATGGGAGCTCTTGCATAACTTATTGTGAGTAGTAAATCCTATGTTATCTACGGTGTGTAGAGGTGTTAAACGCCATTGAAATACTGTCTACCTAGATCAGTGTTCCCCAACTCCGCTCCTCAAGAGCCACCAACAGGTCATGTTTTGACGATTTCCTTAGTATTGCACAGTTCATTGAATGCTTGCCTGTCCAGGTGATGCAATTATCACCTGTGCAATACTAATGAAATCCTGAAAACATGACCTGTTGGTGGCTCTTGAGGACCGGACTTGGGGAACACTGACCTAGATAATGAAAATATAAAATTCAACTAAACAAAACAAAATTATGATACTTGATTGCAAGGTTTCTCACTTTTTTCTATAAATGATTTTTTTAATCATAAAATGTGAGTATACCCTCTTTGAATGTTATGGTTTTACATATCAAGACTTAATTAAAAAAAATTTGGACTATAGAAGGTCTTAACATTAGGTAATTGCAACCTCAGTTGAACAACAACACATGACAAATTATACAGTGATATTATGTATTTAACAAAAACTAGATTAAAATATACAAGCAGTGTGTAAAATATTAAGTATGCCCCATGAATCAGTAGTTTGTGGAACCTTTAGCAGCAATAATTTGAAGTTATCTTTTTCTGTATGACTCCATCAGTCTCTCTCATAACTTTAGAGGAATTTTGGCACATTCTTCTTTACAGTGTTGCTTATGGTAATATTGGTTTGTGGGTATTTGCTTTTGTTCTCAAGATCTCTCATGCTCCCACCACAGGGTGGTGGTTTTGGAGCCTGAAGTTGACTGGATATGATTTACATGATTTACACTGGCTTCACAGGGAGGCATTGCGATGTCATGGCTTGTGAGAATGATATTAATCATTCCTAGGAGAGCATGGCTACAGCAACTGAAGAAAATTAGTTAAGGAGGAGCACCACCCACCTACCTAATTATCAAAAACAAAGCCATACCTTAAAAATGTTTGCACATAAGAATGCTTTCATTTAGGACATGAGGGGTTTTGTTAAAATACAGGAATAGAGCTGCATAACATAATAGTGGCAATTAGGGGCTTAACACTAGAAGTCCCAGAGATGGGTCATTTGACATTTCTACCTTTGAAACCCAGAGAAGGGTCAATTGGCCTAAAGGATTTTATCAATAGCTTATCTTATCTCTATTCACTGTCTTTTGTTCTGTAATTAAGGCCATTACTGTTGCACCACAGGAGGTTGTTTGCTGTTTTCCATCGAGTTTACCCATGTAGTTTCAAGTTTCAAGTTAGTTCTGTTCAGTTTATTGTATTTGATAATATAAAGACTATGCATATTGTATTTAGTTTAGTTTTATTTGAGCAAAAAAGCGCTGAAACAATGAATTATTTTTTATATATTTTAAATAGAGAATTAGAAATTTTAGAGCAAGGTACAGCTGTGAGTAATGACCAGAAGCATTTGTGTCTAAGGCTATGTGCACACTTTGCGGATTCCACTGCGGATTTTTCCGCAGCGGAATTCCAAAATCCGCAGTGAAAACCCGTTGGGGTTTTTACTGCGGATTTATCGCGTTTTTTACTGCAGTTTCTTCTGCGGATTTTCATCTGCAGTTTCCTATTGGAGCAGGTGAAAATATGCAAAAAAGAAGTGACATGCTGCGGAATGTAATCCGCAGCATTTCCGCTCGGATTTTTCCGCAGCATGTGCACAGCGTTTTTTGTTTCCCATAAGTTTACATTGTACTGTAAACTCAGGGGAAACTGCTGCGGATCCGCAGCAGTCAAAGGTACCGTTACATGTTACAATCTCGTCGACGATATAGTTAGAAATGTCACGTGATCACATCGTTCGTGCAATCAGTTTCACATCGTCCAAGAGGCGTCACAAGCAACTATCTTGTTAACGATATAAATTTTGGCTCCGCGTTAGCCTCATTGCAAACGTTTGCAGAACGATTTTTCACAATGGCAGGAATAGGAGAATTTAGACTGACATCGTTCATCTCAGCGTTACACTGAATGATGCTGCACATCTTCTGACACATAATTGGACAAGGATCGTCAGATTTGAGATCCTGACCTCAAATCTGCGATCAGCGATCCAACGATGTGTTCGTCCGATATCTTCACGTTACACGCAAACGATATCGTCAACGAGATCGTAACGTGTAACTGTACCTTTAGGCCTCAATCACACTAGCGAAAAAAAAAACGCAGCATGTTCATTCTTGTGCAAATTTGGCCGCAAAAAAAATTCGCACAAGAGGACTGAAATTTTAGTGTGAAAAATATACAAAAGAACAACTGTTATTTGTTTTGATGCTTTTTATTTTTTTTTTAAAACCAATAAGATTTTTTTTCACTAAAGGGTTATTTCACACCAACATCAAACAAATAGTCACATTTTCAAGATGAGCAGTGTATAAGCGGCATGGCCAAACAAATGTGATAAAACAGTGAACAAGAATAATCAAATTATACAACAGGGAGGGATGTTGGTGGAGGAGTGGGAAGAGGGGAGGGGGGAAAGGGTAAAGACAAATACATGGGGGTAGGGGAGTAAAGGAGCACACATCAAAGGATGCTTTTTATTTTTGTTATAAAAATGTACAAAAAATACAAGGAATAAAACAATTCCACACATATTTTCAATAGGCTGCAGTGGGGGGCTGTGTGTGTGTGAGTGGCATGTCCTTGTGTGACTAGCATTTCAGCACTCACTCAGCTGTCTGTCTGAACATGTCGGAACATACCTGGCACTGCCTGGGTATGTCCCTGGTACATTTGCCACACGTGTATTTGTAGCAGTCAACACATATCTCAGTTGCACAATTGTTCGTGCATCGATGTTTGACCTGACACTTCACCCTTTTGCCAGGGCTGGGTGTGGAAGGAAGTTGCCAAAGGAGTTTCTCCTTGCGTGCCTTCTTTTCAGTCACATGACGGCCACCTAACTCTTTTGCAAGCTCAACCAGGAAGTCCACCCGTCTCTCCCGCACCCCAGTGCATGCCTGATAAAGAACATGAGCATTGAGTGCTGCCATGTCAATCATGTTGTAGAACACGGCGACTGGCCATCTCCGTGTTCCTGCACGCACGCTGAACTCCCGCACCATTTGGTCCATTACATCCACACCGCACTTTGTGTGGTTGTATTGTGTGACCGTGTTTGGCTTCCTTTTGTTGGTATCCTCAGTCTCAACCACGCTGTGCATGCTGCTGAGAATGTAGACGGCCTTCTTTCGTTTGGGTGCATACACTGTCAGTGTGGCACCAGTGGTTGAAAACACCTGAGTGGTGAATTCAGTGCGGTCCATCTGTCTAGCGGATTGAGGAATTTCCCGGCGACTCTTGTTTACTGTGCCAAGGATAGTGGTTTCCCGGCTAAGCAGTCGTTGTGCAAGTGACAATGATGTAAAGAAATTGTCCGTGGTTACAGTTCTGCCCTTGTCCATGAATGGTTCCATCAGTCTCATCACTACAGTTTCGGACAGTCTCTCCCCGCTGGGACGACTGGGGTCCTTGCCAAGATATGGGTGGACATTACAGATGTACTTTGATTTCAAGTCGCAAGCCACCCAAAACTTGATGCCAAACTTGTCTGGTTTTGTTGCAATGTATTGCAGAAAACAGCAGCGAGTCTTTGACGGGAAAAGCTGTTCATCAATAGTGATGTGTCGACCAGGGTTGTAGGATGCGATGCAGTTGGTGACAAACGATCTCCACACATCGGAGATTGCAGCAAACTTATCGGTCTCCACTCGCTCACTGCGCGTGAACATGTCATCAAAGCGTAGGTGTTGCATGATGTCTTGAAAGCGGTTTCGGGTCATAGTGGCAATGATCCTTGGGTTTCCCAGGTTTGCTGACCAGCTGTCACGTAGTGATGGAACCTTGGTCACCCCCCGCAAGATAATGACTGAAATAAATGCCATTAGTTCCGGGAGACCCATGAACCAATCCACCTGCTCCGTGTGATGTGCATGTTGAGTAGTCCATTCTTCAATGCTACGAAGCATGTCAAGACTGATAAAACAGAGGAAGCTCTGAAGGCGACTCTGGACACTTCGTCTAGCCTTAGCACTTGGCTCTCCATCTGTAGGGTACGGTTCTATTGGGGTCAAATGGAGATGTTTCCCCACTTGTACTTCATGCCACACTGTGCCATCTTTTGCGGTCTCTGTCGGCTCACTCGCCAACCGAGCTCTCTTTTTTGGTAGAGGTGGAGTCTCCTCATCTGCAAGATAAATAATTTCAAATAAGCATTTTGTTTTGGTTCAAAATAAAAAAGATAGTCAGGAAATAAAATAGGTAACACACTGCCTTTTTTGGCATCCTGTTCTGTCCGTTTTTGAAACAAGCAGAACAGGATCCCTTTTGGCCCACATGCACCGTGGGTGATGTCCGTGTGCTATCCGTGAATCCACAGATAGCGCTGTCTGCTGTCACCACATACTCACCTCCCTCTAGCGCCTCTTCTCCTCTCACTTCCGGTTCACTCTTGGGCTCAGTGAAGTGAATATTCATAAGCCTAATGAGCAGCACCGGAAGTGAGAGGAACTGTCAGCACTGGACTGAGGTGAATATGAAATTCTTTATTTTTAGGCTTTTCACTTTCCTCCGTGGTCCGTGCACACGGAAGTCACCGACCCTTATCTGCACCAACCCCTGCAAAACATAGGAGCCAAATGAACAGGCAAAAAAGGGAGTGTGAAGCCAGCCTAACCTGAAGACAGCTCAGAGTCCGAATCCGGTTGAAGGACTATGTCTTCTCCATCTGAGTCAGAAGGGTTTATGTTGCTCAGAATCAGTTCCAATGCCTCTTCAATGGTGTGCCTTCTCTCCATTTTCTTTCCTGTGAACAAAATAGGTTTCTCCCCCACAGCACATAAAGCTGCATGCAAATTTGCTAATGCAATGCAGCTGGGGGGGGCAGACACTCAGGAGAAGCTCACATTCTCACAAGCAACCCCCACACTCAGGAATAGCTTGCATTCTTCTGTTTACACACTCTTATCTTAGATTATCCCCCCTGCAGATTCCTCAGGCAAGAGCACATTTACAAACAAAAGGATGCTAATTAAGGTGTCAATATGGACTGAGGGTCATTTGACCCTCTCTCAGGACTTCAGGGGGGATCTTGAAATTCCCGGGACTTCTAGTGTTAAAGGCATGGCCCAATGACTATAATGCATTTTATAAACATATATCTCTATGTCCTAACCATTCTTTTAAGTTGCTTTATTGTAAAATGTCTTACCATTCTCCCTGTACAGCTATATATGCCATTTGTTTCTTTACTTCCTGTGACATTTCATTTGAGGGTCAGTCAGAAGCAGAACATCACAGGAGGATGGCCCTACAATCACTTCCTCACTGCTTCTTCAACACCACTGAAACCAGACATCATTTACTGTATACAGCTTTGCCACTGCCATCCCCTGATGATGTCCTGTTACAGGGAGTGATGGAGAGGTGACCACTGCTTTAATAGCTCTTGCCATACTTCAACTGTGCCCACCACTTGCAGTTTAAGTGGCCATCACAGTTCGGTCTTCTGACACCACTATCTCTTTCCCTGAAATAAGATGTCATCAGAGGGTGGTGATAGAAGCAGGGTAAGTGACACCAACACCACTCCACAGCTTTAGCAATGCCCCCAAATGAATATTCGTCAGCACACAGTCATAGAAACAGGGAGAGTGACACCAACACACCTTCTATCAATGCCCTCAAATATACTGTCATCAGGAGATGGTGATAGAAGTAGGATGAGTGACACCAGTGCTACCCACTGATGATTCATTTGTGGGCAGTGATAGAAGTTGTAAGGTGGTTCTGCTGTCACTCAATTTGCTTCTATCACTGCCCCATGACATCTCATTTCAGGGAAAGAGACATCAATGTGAGAAGCAAGGAATGTTGTAGTGGCCACTGGAGCTGCAGTCACTTCTCAATCACCCCCCACTAAAGGAGGACATCATCTATTGACAGCGGTGACAGAAGCTGTAATAAGTCATATTCTATTTCAGGTGGGAGCAATAAAAGCTGCAGATAATTGAATTTGGGGCCATCTATCTGTCATATACCATTTGAGACTCTTCTCAAATGAGACATCACAGTAATAATTAAAAAGAACAGATATAGGGAATAGCTGTATAGGGAGAATTGTAGGGATTTTCATAACACAGCAAACTATTAAAGTGGTTAAGACTTAAAAATAGAATATACTAAATCATCAAAGATCATTATAGGTATTGGACCACCCCTTTAAGGACCTGATGGGTTCCCTTTAATATACGCATGAATGCTCAATACCAGCAAACTGCCAAAACCTCTCCTTTGATAAAGATGGTCACACTTGATGATTAATCAAGGGCATTGATTAGGAGCTCCTGACTCCTATTTACGCTCTTAATTCCTATGTAAAAAGAAAGGGTATACCTAATTTTTCATGCACTCTTTCACATTTTAGCCTCGATTTTGTTAAATATTTTATGATATGGTAAAAACATGGTACAAAGATATATATCTTTACTTCATGATGTGGTGTAATTTTTCATGGGTTGTTGTTCACCTGAGGTTTTAAGACCTTCGGAGGACCAGTTTGGTTGTTTTATATTTTGTCCTGATACATAAAACCATAGAATTCGAAGAAGTTATACTTAGTTTTAATCAAGAATATAGTTGATGATATGGAAATTAAAAAACATATATATTATAAAAAAGATATAAAAAATATAAAAAAACCTTGTGAAGTAGACTTTTTAACAAAAAAAATACTGAATTTTAACTATTGATCATATTCTGTTGATACCTTTCCATTAAGCTCTTTATTACGACTCATTTTAACTGTAATATTTGAATGGCTATTGGATGACTGTGTGCTCGATTTGATGCACAAACTAGAATTCATCTTGGCTGTGTGCTGCTAACAATTCAATGTGCAGTATATTACATGCGTACCACATGAAATGAATACAGTGCTGACATCCCCTGACATCTCAAACCTCCAATCACTTACAATAACAGAGACGGAAATGAGACTCCCATAGGTAAATATCTGATTAGATAAAGGAGGTAAATGCAATAATGGGCAGTGTGTCAAACCTACAATTTTACATTTGTCAAAATGCATATTCCCATGATGGATTAGACTCAGCGCTCCCTGTGTGCTCAGCATCCCAGAAAGAAAAGCGTTTAATGGTCAATATAATATGCGCTCCCTGAAGAGCTGAATTCACAATCTTGAGAATTTTTCCTAGCAAATTGCTATCATGCCACTCATCTTAACTTCTTTTTTTTATACTAGTGTACAATATGTTTACTATTATATGTATTGTACAAATAAACTGAACTGACAGGCATATAATACATGGAAAAGTGCCCATTAATTTCACCATCTGTGAGCAAAAAATGTTATTCAATGGAAATTGTTACAGTTGTTATTTCAAGAATCCTAACAGGAGAGTAGAAATAGGTCTGCCGTGTCAATCAGCACTCAGAGACATCTATGCTATATCCTCAGTTAATATTTATTACTTATATTTATTTTATTGCCACTTTTGTGTTAATTTATATTATTTATATTTGGAATTTTCTTTTGGTGTAATTTTGGCACCACGTATCTCCACAGTGGAGTGGAGTAAAATAAATTGTTAAAAAAGTCATGCACTTTCCTACTTCTATGTGCATGAATATATGGTTTATAAGGCAAACATTGGTGTAAGGTCCTATTTAAAGCTGATCCCTAAGTAGGTTTAACAATGCTTACTACATACATTATTAAAGTGAATCCGTCAGCAGGTTTTTGCTACCTCATCTGAGAGCACCCTGCTATAGTCAAAAAGACTTTGATTCCAGCTATGAATCCCATATTTTATGACACAATCAGAGCTTATATATTTAACAAGAAGCAGAGCTCAGAAAGCTAACTCTGCCCACGCCAGTTTCCTTATGTAGATTGTCTATTGACAGTAAGCTGCTTATCACAGGATGGGACAAAATCAGAACACTGCTCATAAGGCCAGCTAGTCCTAGTGATAAAACCCTCATTGCAAGCAAACAACAGCACAGTGACACATCATTAAAATCTGTATTTAACCCAGCCCTCTTGCTTGTATTCAGATTAAATAGCAAACACTGCTGACAGATTCCCTTCACATATCTCTCAAAAAATATATCTCAAACTTGATGAGACTAGTGTACATACTGTGAGGGTCCTTTGTCAGAATGGCCATACAATCCTTTACAAAAGCTTAAACTCATTCTCCAGCAACCTACAATGATTGGCAACTTTTCAGTTTTCATCTTCCCTGCTGCTGCTGAAATCTAACACTGCTCAGTGGACAGAGATTGAACACATTTGAATTTACAAACGCTTTCGCACTTTAACTGAATAAACTGATAATTGTATTACTAGGATCAACCAGCCATTCTGACATGGATTTTCAAATGAAAAGCTAGCCTCATGGGGTCTAGGGGATCTCTATCATAATGTGCATAATTTGTATTGTAAAATCTGGTGAGAGATCAACGTAAATGTTACCTGTCCCAAGGGCGTCCCCATATAAGCTAAGTGCACCACCTTTATAATAACAGAAAAGTATGTTTTGGATATGCAAGTGAGTTGGGCACTTGGGAACAGATTGCTTGAGTGCTGCCCAAGACAACAAAAAGGCGGCTGATTTTATAAATATTGGTAACACCTGATGACAGGTTCCCTTTAAAAGGAATCTGTCAGTAGGCTTCCGCCTCCGTCTATATAGGCATACAGGTCATAGGAAGCTGGAACAAATGAAACCTTCATATATCCAATGAATGTTTTTTCTTAAAATGTAAATGAGTTGTTGAGATCTATGGGCCAGATGCTGCTCTGAATAACAGTTTGTCTCTAAAGCTTATTGTTAGAGAAAGGCAGTGTTATCAGTGTGAGGCATGTAATGACTGACAGTGTGCTCTCCTGATCACCCGGTTTCACACTGGTAACACCCCATTTCAGTAAAAAATAGCTCTGAAGTCAGATTCTCAGGGAGATCTGTGTTTGGCCCATAGATCTTAGTAGCTCATTTACATATCTAGGAAAACTTGGATTTCTCTGGAATAAGATATAAAATCACAGAAATCTACTTATTATTTTATTCATCTTCCTATGACCTACATACCCATTTAGAGAAAAAGGAGACCTAAGCACAATAGGGTCATATCCAGGGGAGGAATTAATCTGGGTGAGATTAAAGGAACTGCTCACCTTTCAATAAGGAAACAAGGTATACCAGCTGCTGCAGAACCCTCAGACTAGGAGTTCTCATCATGTTGGCCAATTGGTAGGAAGGATGAGAGGTATACTCTACGCTGTCGATGTTGGATGCAGGAAATCAAAGGTCAGTGGTGAATTGAACAAAGCGGTTTATTCTCTACATGTTTCGAATTTGGACCAACTCCTTCATCACGAGAAATACAGTGGTGTTATTACTGTTTTTCTCCTGATGTAATTGGACCATCTTTGAAACGCGTAGAGAATAAACGGCTTTGTTAATTTCACCAATAACCCTTCATTTCTTGCACCCATCATTGGCAGTGCAGACATTTACCTTTATCCTCCTACATACACATTTAGACAGCTAAGGAAGGTTATTCTACCCACATATTCCCTGTGCATTAACTGAGGTGTTAATGCACAACTTTCTGCATGAATAAATCTTGTTGTATCACGGCATTTTTGTCCAAATATTAATTACCATTGAACATAAAAAAGCTTTACTGTTGAATAAAGCTTGTGCAATTATATTTGCACACCATATTCCATCAGCCATCATTGTGGTCTAAGGAGGATGCATGGGAGAGGGATTGCTGCCTCTTACCTTCTGACTTCTGTAATTTTTATTTTCATTAGTTAGCCGTGCATGACAAAACATGCACATCAGGCTGCCGCGAAGATGCTGTGCCAAGCCGGCTAACCAAAGAAAAGCCGGAGGTAAGGCCTGGTCACACTAGCATAAAATACTAGAGAGCTATGCAAGAAAACACCGCATAGCACTCAGACCAGTGTTAGTTAATGGAGCAGATCATATCTGCGATTATTTTCTCATGCTGAATTGGCAACATGATGCGATTGGCACCGAGACTCGGCCAAGTCTCGGCTCACTCGCACCCATATAAGCCTATGTGTGTGAGTGACACAACGCACATCACTCAGATATCATCTGAGTACTGTGCGATATACACCGACGCCGGCAATGGAGAAGATGGAGAAATTACTTTCTCCGCCTCCTCTGCAGCTGTGCTCCAATTCTTCTTGTGCGAGTGGCTCGGAGTACAGTAGTATGACACTCGGCTCCTGCTCTGCTGCGAGCTGGAACAGAGTGTCATACCACTGTGCTCTCGCATACGCTAGTGTGACCCCGGCCTTAGAGGTGGCACTCCCTGTCCTGTGCAGGAGCCACATATCACTATTGTGTCGATAGACTGGGACATGGAAATTGATTTGTACCATCACTACTGTTAATATTTAAAGTCATTGGTTTGTTTCTGACCAGCATTACCTAATCTCAAAGCTGAGGTATATTTTGTAGTTACTCTGTGTCCTTCTCTTAACAGCAGTATCTACTGTATCTCCACAAATAAGAGATTTTAACTTTTTTGGGCGGGTGGGGGATAATTAATTGTAGGATAGAAAGATACCATAATATTGCCCTGCAGAGACTATGCTATGGCAGTGCAGAGAGGGTCTATGTCTCCGTAGTATGCAGCCGCATAGACGCAGCGTGCTTGTGTGCACCCTTCTGCACACGTCTCTGCTTTGTACAAAAGAAAGCTGTCCTGTTTTGTATTTTATTTGTGCTGTACACATGCTTTCCAAGCTTTGTTCTTACACTTTGCGCATTGCTTTATTATGCTCACTTCATAGTTGAAAAGACTTTACAAAATATTGTTGTAAAGTGTCTGACACATCCTCGTAATGCTTGAAAGATTCCAGTACAAATGAGAGTTTAGAGAGAAAGGCTGGTCAACAAGCAGCCTGTTTATGGGGAAAGTAAGCAGCGTTTGAGCAGGAAGGTTAGAAGTGCTCATTATAATACACAGCATGTGAATAAATCTTCATGTGATAAAAGTGATGCTTTTTGCAAACGAAAGAAAACTATTGTTTCATTTTAAAGCTACATGGATATGTCTACAATATTTTTAGCTCCACATATTTACATATCTATGTGAATTCTTCATTTATCTGCTTCCTTTGTGCGCTGTAAGGACTCATTGGGTTTCATTACTAAGGCAATAAATTTACAGTCAGTCCGATAGGAAACCATGGTAAAAGCACATGTTCAAGCTGCAAATTACAAAATCAGCTGTGCATCATCTGTGTGTGCTTTCTGTGAGATTTAAAGGATCTCACAATATAAGGCTAGGGGTTTATGACGACATGACATGTCACAATAAAACCGTGCCTTGACTTTAACCCCTTCATGACCAGAAGTATTTTCATTTTCGTGTTTTGCTCACCTCCTTCTCAGAGCCATACATTTTTATTGTTAGGTCAATAGTGGCCATGTGAGGGCTTGTTTTTTGTGTGACAATTTGTACTTTTGGATGACACTATTGGTTTTAACATATGGTGTATTGGAAAGCAGGAACAAATTCCAAGTGAGGTGAAATTGCAAAAATAGTGCAATCCGACAGTTGTTTTTTTTACCATGTTCACTAAATGCTAAAATTTACCTGCCATTAAGATTCTCTTGGTCATTACTAGTTCACAGACACCAAACAAGTCTAGGTTCTTTTTCGTTTAAGTGGTGAAAAAAATCCAAAGTTTGGTAAAAAAAAAATGGTGCAGTTTTCTGAGATCTGTAGCGTCTCCATTTTTCATGATCTGGGGCTGGGTGAGGGCTTATCTTTTGTGCACCGAGCTGACGTTTTTATTGATACCATTTTGGTGTAGATACAATCTTTTGATCTCCCATTATTGCAATCTAGCGGCGACCATAAAAGCGTAATTCAGGCGGTTTTAATTTTTTTCTCGTTATGCCGTTTAGCTATCAGGTTAATTATTTTTTATTTTGATAGATTGAGCGATTCTGAACGTGGCAATACCAAATATGTGTACATTTTCTTTTTATTATTGTTTTACTTTAAATGGAGCGAAACGGGGTGATTCGAACTTTTATATTTAAAAAAAAAATAATAATATTTTTTTAAACTTTTTTTACTTTTTGCATGCTTGAGTAGTGTCCATGGGAGACTTCCGGTAAGCACAAGTTAAATGCCACTGTCAGAGATTGACAGCAGCATTTCACATGATAACAGCCATGGATTGATCTCGATTCCACCCACGGATGTTAAAGGCACATGTCAACGTTGGAAAGGAGTTAATGTTTACCTATAGGGAAAACAAGCTTCATGACCTTGTGTCTTTCCGAAATTTTACTGCAGCTCATGGAAATTGGCCAAGGATAAATTCATGCCAACTGGATATTGAGCATCTTGGCTACCTTTGAGTCTTCTCAATGCAACAAAGTTTTAGAAAATTGTGCGGTTTTTCAAAGCATGTTCCATTGGCCAAAATCTGTGTTAGAAGCAAGGTTTCTAAGAACTGTCATTAAACTGCAGTAGTATTTATTTTTGCCTTACCACTTACATTGCTGAGTTTTCGTACAGATCACAATACACAGACCGACAGTGGGTAACATGCTTCAAACATAACAGTCTTATAGGCATACATGAGGCAAAGCAGTTTGGGTCGGGAAACCCTTGGCCAGTCTTAGCATAGTAATCTGTACTCAAACTGCAAAACACAGATGTGTAAATCCGGCTGAAGTTAAAATAAAGATTAAGTGGACACCACATTTAAAATACTAGAGGCACACAAAGGTCTCTACTGTTTACTTGAAAATTTTTGCTATGTAGGGCTATATGAATACAGTGTATTTTACATGCTAACGCACCAGGTGAGCTTTCCTAAGTAAAGCCACTTCAGAAAAATACCAACACTGTAAAAAAGTGGCTTTGCCAGTAGTATTGTTATTGTGCTTGCAGCTGCTCCACTTCCAGGGTTTTTTACTATTTACTTTCAAGATTAAAGAGTGAGGAGGAAAGCTTAAGGAACTCTGTTTGATGGATTGGTCAGTTACCACTTAAGTGTTTCAAAAACCGGAAATCGTTAAAAGTAAAGATGAACGGATCAGACATCTCAGATGGTTCTTTGAGAAGTTTTTATCCTCAAACTTCATGACCCTTATTATGCTCTGAGGTCTCTCCACACACTAGAGTATAATAAGCAGAAGATAAAAATAAAAAAACAAACACTTTTACTCACCTTCTGCTAACCTCTCTGGCCCCACTTCTACTGTTCCCTGGCTGCTGGACCTCCTTGCCTCTGTCTTGTCATGTCTCTGGCCCTGTGTTTACCATAGGCCATGGCTTCTGGCTGGGAGAAGGATTCGGAATGTATGCATTGAATTCCAGGGACTGTTTGCCTAGGATGAACACCAGGCTGGAAATGTAACATGATGGAGGCACAAAGGACCAGACAGTGGGAAGGGAGCAGTAGGAGATGCCAGAAAGCTAAACAGTGACCCGAGTATGTTTTATTTCCTTTTTCAACCTTCTACTGGATTTCTACCATTCATCAAGATGCTACAACTGAGCTTCATTTTGCTGAATTTGCGAGGAGTGAATAACAAAAAATTTGTATTCTCCAGAATGCCATTTTTTGTAAAATTTAAATAGAATTTAATTACATTTGGATAAATTTGCCCATTTCTAGTTAAAAGACACAACATAGAACTGAACATGTGCATAGCAAGTTTGTGATGACATTGCTGTTAATTATGTTAATTTTGTGAGGTGCTCCTGTGGTGCTTTTTGAAACAGATTGTGGGAGGAGATCTGCCTGAATAAAGATGCTGTACGAAAATAGCCTTATAGCTACGAATGAGCAGACCCCGTGGATGTTCGGGTTTGTCGAGTTGGACTGAACTTAGGACCAAAGTTCGTTTCGGGCACCAGAACTCTATCCCAAACTTTAATCCAAACTTAAATCCCATGGAAATCAATGGTGACTTGAGTTTTTGTAGCGCTGTAAAATGGTTGTGGTAAGGTTAGGCAGCTGCCATAGTCTCTGTCTCTTTCCAAACTAAAACAAACATCCAGGAGAAATCCATGTATGGAGTTCAGCACCTCCGGTACAAACCCCAAACTTTACAAGTCGGATTCACTCATCTCTACATATAGCTGTTACTTTTTGAGAATATACTAAACTTTTATAAGATCAGATTACATTCAATAGTAAAATAGATCCTTGAGAACCTCATCAACTTGCAATCCAGCCTTTCTAGATGTAAAATCCTTTTTTATTTTGAAAAGTATAAAATACACTCAAGGTTAGATGGACTACATTAGCAAGGCATGCATTTATTGTTCCTAATGATTATTCATTCCTTTTTTCTTGTGATCATTACTAGTATGACTTTTTAAACTTTTTCAAATAGAGCTGAGAATAAAAACTTTATTTGCACCATTTTGAAAACATTTTTTCTGACGACCTATATTATTGTAAAAATAATTCTTGAGTTTAAATTTCACACTTGTCAGATGTCACAGAACTTTCTTTATGTATCCAATTAAATTGGTTTCTGCCTTGTGATTGACAGAGTAAAACCTTTGTGCAATCATAAAGCACATTGCCACATATAACATTATATAAGGTAATTTAAAGAGCATCATTAATTCCCAAGTAGAGCACATCATTCACTGCTGTCAGTAATAGCAATGTGAGCGGTATTTGAAATCACACAAAAACATATTTACTGTACTCTAAAACCAAAGTCAGTGTTATTTTTATGCATAAGTAATGTGAAAGTAAAAGTGTGATACAACATTAGTACAAATGACAAGAAGAGTCAAGTTATGCAACAAATTCCCAAATTGTGTATAGAAGAGAAGGAGCTCCATAAAATGATCAAAATTTAGCCACTATCATCGCCTGTTGCTGGAAGGAGCAATCTGCTGCTACATTCACTTGTAGATGGAAGGATGGACATTTGGTATAGGTACTTTTCTGATTTTACTAGAAGAGTCAATTTATGGACCCATCGTATGCTTTTATGTTCACATTTGTCATCACAGGACTAGTGTTGAGCATTCCGATACTGCAAGTATCGGGTATCGGCCGATACTTGCTGTATCGGAATTTCCGATACCGAGATCCGATACTTTTGTGGTATCGGGTATCGGGTATCGCAACAACATTAATGTAATAATGTGTAAAAAAGAGAATTAAAATAAAAAATATCGCTATACTCACCTGTCCGACGCAGCCGGGACCTCAGCGAGGGAACCGGCAGCGTTGTTTGTTTAAATTTCGCGCTTTTACTTGGTTACGTGAAGTCCCGGCTTGTGATTGGTCAGGGCGGCCATGTTGCCGGGACGCGGACCAATCACAGCAAGCCGTGACGAAATTACGTCACGGCTTGCTGTGATTGGTCCGCGTCCCGGCAACATGGCCGCCATTAACCAATCACAAGCCGTGACGTCACGGGAGGCTGGACATGCGCGTATTTTGAAAAGCGCGCGTGTCCAGCCTCCAGTGACGTCCCGGCAACATGGCCGCCATTAACCAATCACAAGCCGTGACGTCACGGGAGGCTGGACATGCGCGTATTTTGAAAAGCGCGCGTGTCCAGCCTCCCGTGACGTCACGGCTTGTGATTGGTCAGGGCGGCCATGTTGCCGGGACGCGGACCAATCACATCAAGCCGTGACGTAATTTCGTCACGGCTTGCTGTGATTGGTCCGCGTCCCGGCAACATGGCCGCCCTGACCAATCACAAGCCGGGACCTCACGTAACCAAGTAAAAGCGCAAATTTTAAACAAACAACGCTGCCGGTTCCCTTGCTGAGGTCCCGGCTGCGTCGGACAGGTGAGTATAGCGATATTTTTTATTTTAATTCTTTCTTTTACACATTAATATGGTTCCCAGGGCCTGAAGGAGAGTTTCCTCTCCTTCAGACCCTGGGAACCATCAGGAATACCGTCCGATACCTGAGTCCCATTGACTTGTATTGGTATCGGGTATCGGTATCGGATTGGATCCGATACTTTGCCGGTATCGGCCGATACTTTCCGATACCGATACTTTCAAGTATCGGACGGTATCGCTCAACACTACACAGGACATGTACATTGTGATTTTCCAAAAACGGTTTTATTTTCACTCCATATATTACGAAATCCATGATAGTTTGATGGATATATTTTAAGACCTCATTCTGACATCCATTTTTCATGTAATGTTCTATCCACATTTTCACAAATAGAACACGTACAAATTATAATCTATGGGGATGTTCACAAGTCTGTGTTTTTTGTGACCTGAATGGTCTGCTAAATAATTAAAGATGGAGGCATATTTGTTTGATCCATGTTGCATATCAAAATTACACTTAAAATCTATTGGTCCATGAAAAGCTTGGGCACCAAAAGAATGGCACATGAGCACTGTCCGTGATTAACATTGTTATGTGGAAGAGAAGCATAACAATTTATGGATTTATTTATTTATTCAGAGAAAATCACTGATGAAACATGAATGATAAAAAAGTGAAACACTGACCGACCACTGATGAAAACCTGATTTGTTTGTTCAAGAGAAATCATTAACTTCTGAATGGGGCCTAGCAAGGTCCCAATGGTATCTAACTGACTTCATTGACTTATATTCAGGTTTTATCATTTTCCTTTGACGTTTCTCTTATTTGTGTGATAAGAATAGCAACATCATTATGCAGCGTGTATTGGCTACCCTGCACCAAACATGGAGCTGCCTTTGTGGGTTCCATGATGCTTACCTGTCAATTGGCCCGACATATCTTAGGCTAGGTTCACACTATCATTATTTGGTCAGTATTTTACCTCAGTATTTGTAAGGCAAAATCAGGAGTGAAATAATAACAAGAAAAGTATAATAGAAGCACGTCACCACTTCTGCATTTATCACCCACTCCTTGTTTTGGCTTACATATACTGAGGTAAAATACTGACCAAATACTCAGTGTGTGAAAATGGCCTAATGCAGTTTTATGTAATGCACTAACCATGTCACCTTGTATCATTCAGCAAAACAATATAGCAAAATAACACATCTAGAGGCTATGCCACACAGAGATGAGAGTAGGTACGCTAGGGTTTCATATATATATATATATATATATATATATATATATATATATATATGTATATTTAACGCCTTTCTGCCAGCTGACGGAATAGTACGTCAGCTGGCAGATCCCCTGCTTTGAGGTGGGCTCCGGTGGTGAGCCCACCTCAAAGCCGCGACATGTCAGCTGTTTTGTACAGCTGACATGCGCGCAATGAGCGCGAGCAGAATCGCGATCCACCCACGCCCATTAACTAGTTAAATGCCACCGTCAATCGCTGACAGCGGCATTTAACTAGCGCTCCCGGCCACGCGGCCAGAGGTGCTCGCACCTCTGACACCCGTCACATGATCGGGGGTCATTGGTGCATTAGCATAACAAACAGAGGTCTCCTTGAGACCTCTATGGTTGTTGATGGCCGATTGCTTTGAGCACCACCCTGTGGTCGGCGTTCAAAATACACCTGCATTTCTGCTACATAGAGGTGATCTGTACTTCACCTCTATGTAGCAGAGGCGATCGAGTTGTGCATCCTTCTAGCCTCCTATGGAGGCTATTGAAGCATGCCAACATTTAAAAAAAAAGTATTTAAAAATATAAAAAAAAAATATATATATAAAAGTTCAAATCACCCCCCTTTTGCCCCAATCAAAATAAAACAATAAAAAAATCAAACATACACATATTTGGTATTGCCGCGTTCAGAATCGCCCGATCTATCAATAAAAAGAAAGGATTTACCTGACCGCTAAATGGCGTAGCGAGAAAAAAAATCAAAATGCCAAAATTATGTTTTTTTGGTCGCCACAACATTGCATTAAAATGCAATAACGGGCGATCAAAAGAAAGAATCTACACCAAAATTGCATCATTAAAAATGCCAGCTTGGCACGCAAAAAATAAGCCCTCACCTGAACCCTAGATCACGAAAATTGGAGACGCTACGGGTATCGGAAAATAGCGCAAATTTTTTTTTTTTTTTAGCAAATTTTGGAATTTTTTTTCACCACTTAGATAAAAAATAACCTACACATGTTAGGTGTCTATGAACTCATAATGACCTGGAGAATCATAATGGCAGGTTAGTTTTAGCATTTGGTGAACCTAGCAAAAAAGCCAAACAAAAAACAAGTGTGAGATTGCACTTTTTTTGCAATTTCATCACACTTGGAATTTTTTTCCTGTTTTCTGTTACAAGGCATGGTAAAACCAATGCTGTCAGTCAAAAGTACATCTCGTCCTGCAAAAAATAAGCCCTCACATGGCCATATTGACTGAAAAATAAAAAAGTTATGGCTCTGGGAAAGAGGGGAGCAAAAAACAAAAACTAAAAAATGGAAAAAGCTCCGGGGGTGAAGGGGATATATATATATAGGGTACATTTATGCACAAAATGAAAGCTCCTTTAAAAACGACTTAAATTCTCGGAAATTGGACTTTAAAGTGTTAATAAGAACATACATCTCTTTTGACTTCTTACTAATGTAATGTGGAAATGCTCTTTTCCTTTAAATCCTGTGAGGATTATTTAATTTTAACGTTAACATTATTTGGTATTTTAGCTGTGAATGTTCCTGACACTGCTAACAAGCTCTTCCATGCTTTGACAAGCCTAATTTACCTCCTATTTTGTGCTATGAAATATCCCCAGTGTGCAGCACCCAGGATTGTCACAATATTTTGGAGGGATTAGCAATGCCTATAATTCCTTATAAAAATATTACAACCCTAGGGCAGAAAGAAAAAAAAAACATGTATGATGGGGAATGACAGAAGATTAAACTGAAATGTATTTATACATTTATTCTACATTTTATAAAGTTTTTCTTAAGTGATAACACTTAGCTTCTCCAAACTTTTGTCAATGATAAATTGTATATATGAAGCATTGGCAGTTTGTTTTCTATTTCTTATTACAAGACCCATAAAACAATGCACCTTAGAGGGAATGCTGCTTCTTTAAGAAGGCTAGGATTTTCGGATATACATCTTGCGGCTGAACCTCTACCTTGTTCCGTTGATTTGTGTACACAGTTTTTATATGACTGGTAAACTGCACACTGGCTTTCTCCATAATCCATGCCTGACATCCTGTATCACTTGTCTCTTCTTAATAAAATACACATTGTCTTCAGCAGAGCGAAATAAATCTCTGTGGCCTTGATGGAAAAGTCATGAAAGGAGTAAATAAACATAGGTAAGGAAACCGGGTGACTTTCTATCCATCTTCTCATCCATTTCAATATGTCAGTTTTGCTTCTTTAAGCCATTCTGCTAATATTAAAACTTTTATTAAATGTCAGACGGTTGTCAACGGCAGCATAAATCTAAGAGAACAAAGCAAATATATTTACATCGAAGGGTGACTTTCAAGAGGATACATTCTTGGTAATGTTGCTCATCGCAACACCAAGTAACGAGGCCTCGGTAAACTTGATGTAAAGTGCATTGCTCCATAATTGAGTGTTGACCTTTCCTCTCCTATGAAATGAATAGTGCTCAGGTTTACTATAAGTGCTAATTAACTAAGTATATATTAAACTGTTACTTAGGGGCTAGTTATGTTATGAAAATGATTTTTTTTCATATTAATAGCTCTTGGCTATACTAAGCATTGTAAATAAATGCATATAGTCTTTTCCTCTTTTCCCAGTAGATCTATACTATGTTTATGAAGGGGTGGAGTACAATGATCTTTCAATTGTGCTAGTTGAACTAAACAAACATGAAATCTCAGCTGAAGCATTAATTTTTATGGAGCTATGGGTACGGAGATCAGGATTACACATCTGGCGAAAGATGCTGATCTAGTCTATTTTTTGATATTCACATATAATTACAACATGAATGCACTAAGAAGATTCTCCTTGGGTGAACACAGAGACCTCTGCACTTCTATCTAGGTACGTCTGAAAAAATTACACTGGATGGCCAGTGCTGTTTATTCATCTGCAGTACATGCTGTGGACAGCTATTAGTTTTTAGGTTCTGAATTATTGGTAGGCTTTTTATTTCATTTTTGCTATACAGATTTTAATAATAGCTATGGATGCGCCAATAAATTTGACTGGAACTGAATTTTACTTGAATTTTTTTTTAAAATTCTCTAAAATTTACTAAAAATACAGATTTTAAGTAATTCACTTTCTGTGTGGATTCAGCAAAATGGCAGTCACGGGTCACCTTTTTACTAAACCATAAAAGGCCATCAAAAGTTTTTAAAGAATCCTTCCATTTACTGTACAATTCACCTCTCCAGCCCCTCTGCTCCTCAATGTCATTCTAAGCTGAGACTTCCAACTCCAACCAGTTCTGCACATTTGTGCAAATCTCTCATGGAGCCAGAAATCTCGACATACTATGTGAGGCCAGGGAATTTCAGTGCAAATGGAAGATGCGTTTAAGACCAGACTGGTGATGGTGAAAATCAGGAGGGCCAGAGAAATGTGCAGTGTGGTAAATATAAGATTTATTTTTTTTTACATATTACAAATATCATGCTCTGGGGAATTTAAGATCACAGATCATAATAAGGAACATTAAGTTTACAAAGAACTTCTCTACAAATTTCATCTTCCAGAAAAAAAAACACATGAACAGGTAAATTCAAATTTTGCTTAATCTGTTCATCTCTAGTATCAAGGCTAATTCCAATGAGCTTGTAACAGGAGGACGTTCTATGAAAAAGGGATTCTCTACCGTAGAGAACCACTGCCTTGCTCCTCTATACATTTCAACTAATCTAAAGAGTTTCATCTCCAAAGCAATCACTGATTAATTTTTGATAAATGGATCCTTCTGCAAAAAAGTACTGTCTACAAAGGATAACCACCACCCTGTTCCTCAATAGATTACAACTGATCCAGTAGCTTAGCATTCTCTCATCAATTTTAGGTCTAGGGACCTATCTATCAAGAAGTATTTCCTATATAAGACAACCATTTTAGGAGTAAAATAAAAGGAATAAAAGGCAGGTGTATTAAAATTGCCTTAAAGGATTATTTCCATCTCCCAGATTGTATCCCAATATGTAGTAGGTGTAATAACAATAATATTAGCAAATACCTTCAATTAGAAATGTAGTATAGTTATTCTGATGCGCTACGTCTCATGTGCAGGCATTGCAGGACTTTAGGTATGCATGGTTACGCCCACTGATATAGACATAGTTAGCAAGTTGGTAGTGATTGTAACCATGGATACCTAAGGTCCTGCAATCCCTGCACATGAGGGAAAAGACATAACGAATCAGAAAAAATATTACATTTCTAATTGGAGGAATTTGCTAATATTATTATTATATCTAATACATATTGGGATAGGAACTTGGAGATGGAAATACTCCTTTAAATAAATATAGCATAAACCTAAACCTAGACGAGAAGGAGAGAGATGAGTCTATCTAGCAGAATAGGCTTAACTTGGTACATGTTCAATTCTTCTCCTTCTTTATGACGCCTCTTGAGTGTTTTTTTGGACAAGTATTTTATGCCTTAAAAAATCACTCAAAATAATAAATCTGGCTATTTGTCTAACTTCCCATGACAATGCCATACTCTTAGTGTGTATCATAACATGGAGAATATCAATGTTTCTTTTAAAGCCAGCATATAATAAATGTAGAAAATATAAAATGAGACAAAAAGAAGGTGATAAAGGTCCTTCAATAGTGTTTAGCTACTTAGTGATCTACGACATATATTTCTCTGTTAGGTCACACAGGATGTAAACTTTTTCCAGAGCTGAACCTCCTTCATACATGGCAGATACATGGCAGATTATGGCTGTGTGACATAGCTAAATTAAATGGTAAAACTTGAGAGACAAAAAAGCTAAATATGGCCTTTATCTGATAATCAAGTTGCATAAAATATTATAGGCACTCTCGCCTGATAGGGTTGTGACAGTCACTCCAACAGAAGCAAGTAAAGGCTGCAGCAGGATTACTAATGAGATACAATGCAATAAATGAGATTGTGGTTTCGACCTGATGAAGAGGTTTGAAAATCTTGGAACATGTTGATATAAACCACGTTCATGCTTCACCTTTTGTGTGTGATTGTACCTTTAAACCTTGGGATTTGCAGACTGCGAACCACCATTTTCCTAATTTTTGTGTTAGATAGCTAGCATCTACCTGTAAATACAGCAACCAGAAATTGCTCTGATTGCTGTAGTTTAATCATTTAAATACCTTTGTAAGTCTGCAGATTTTTTAAAATGGTAAACAGGTGCCTGCTAGAGGTCCTGGTACCTGCCATCTTGGTTCTTAGGTGACACTCAGCCACAAGTTGAGCTTCAAAGGAAAACAACACATTTATACGACAATATTGTGGCATTGCAGTATATACTGTAGCAAAAGAGAATGAATGATCTCAGGTTAATGTCACCTGAAGTAGAAATTTTTTTTTAAAACATAATAAATATATAAAAAAGCGTTAGTCACTTCCTTTTTCATTTTAATTTTAAAAATAAATATGTTATATGCCAAAAATAAATTAAAAATCAAAACGCCAGATTTGTCATTTTTGTTTGCTGCAGTTACGAAAAAAATCAATCAAGACATCACATGTAACCAAACAAGGTTTCAATAAAAACCTCCAATCAGGTGCAAAAAACAGACCATCACTGAGCTCCAAGGACATACAATTTGTTACGGTCCTTTGAAAATTGTAAAAAACAATATTTTATTTTTTCATAAATTCCAGATTTTTTTTACAATGCAAAAATTAATAAAATAAAGAAAAAATTGAGATTGTTGTAATCATAGTGAAATTCAGAATCATGTTGTTAGCTCATTTTTGCCGAAGAATGAAAACCTTAAAAGTAAAAACAAAAAAAACAATGGTGCAGTTGCATTTATTTTAGTTCATCAAACTTACAGTTGTTTTCCAGTACGTTCTATGGTAAAGTGAATAGAGTATTTCAGAACTACAAGTCGACCCACAAAAAGTCTATGATGGCAGAAAAAAAAAGTTACAGCTCTTAGAACAAGCAGAGGAAAAAACAAAACAGCAATTTGAAAATTGAAAAATTACAAGGCCCTTAAGGGACAATGTGCCTCATTCTTTTTATATCTATGAAAAAATATTTTCTAAGAAAAAACAATTAAATTTTTCATTACATGTAGGTATTAGAAACATAATTGTACTCTAAATGCTTGCATACGCCGACCTCATAAATATCAGTAGAGTTGTATTTCATCCAATATGTCGGTACGTACGATGTAATGTGTTTGCGTGTTTCTGCATGTGTAAACATGTGCATGATTTCCTGCAGATGGCCATTACAATGTTAACAGACGGACAAACCAAGGGGTGGCATTTCAAGTAATAACTTACTAGTGAAAAGACCTGCACACTGAGAAACAGAGAGAAGGATTAAACTCCACAGCAGATGTTGCTTCAATCATACAAAACAGTATGATGAAGACCTGCCAGCTTTTTTTTTTTCTCCTGTCATTACAAAAGCTTATCTGCTACCATTCATCAAGAATAACCCAGTTCTGGAGAGAAACTGTCAAGCAAAGTTCAGTTAAAAATGATGTTAAATGTGAAAATAAGAGGCATGGGGAGGAAATTCAAGATTACAATTGATTACAATTAATATTTGGAAAGTAATAGCCAGGGGTTAATTACTCCTCATGACATCTTATATAAGTGTATTATATGCAAGTATGAAACAACAAGAAGTTATCTACACGGTTCCCTGCAGAACTACAGATGTTCCTGAAAAAAGCTATCTATTCAGCTTGTTACTTATTTCTAACTACGGCAATTTTATCAAAGTAGGTTATTGCTTTTTAGAGAGATTCTTTGTCATATTTTAGAATAAAATCTGTATATTTAGAGAAAAAAAATCACAATTTAATTGTTCCTTCTAAGTAAAATCTGATGAACAAATTAGGTAGTTCCTTTGGTTATCACTGTGGACATATCCTTAAATTGTTACATAGCTGTTGCAAATGTTATATTTGCCACTAGATGTCAGTGTAACAATTGCGTAGTCAGTGTTCAGTACATGACTCTTTCCTGCAGTGTTGTGAAGACAAATATCATCCACAGTCTAATCTGAATGACATAAGTAGAAGATTAGTCCAATTGCATGCAATAAGTGTTTATCTTTTCATTATTAAATAGGGTAGTTTACAGTTTTAATGAAATATGCCCACATTTTGCAGCAATAGTGTACTAATTATCCTGAGTGGATACTGCTCTGGCTATCTTCTCAATTTGATTCAGTCATTGATGCCTGTTCCAGTTATTTTTCCATGTAGTGTGTTGTGAACTCTGTTCTGGAACTCCCTCCTGTGGTCAGGAATGATATTTCTGTGAGTTCTGTCCGTGGGTTCCCTCTGGTGGCTGAAAGTGGAGCTGCTGGTCTGGAGGTGGCTTCCTCAGCTGCATCGTTTAAAGACTGGGCTGGTTCCTCTATTTAACTCTGCTCAGATCATTACCTGATGCCAGTTGTCAATGTATCTGTACTGGTTCAGATCTCACTTGGATCTCCTGATGACCTGTCTACTTCAGCAGAAGCTAAGTCCTTGTTAAGCTCATTTGTTGTTCATTTGTGTGCTGAATATATTTCTGAGTACCTGCTAAGTTTTGTCCAGCTGGCTATCATGATATTGTCTCGCTAGCTGGAAGCTCTGGGTTGCAGAGTGGCACCTACCGCGCCATGAGTCGGCGCGGGGGGTTTCTTGCTCACTCTGCGTGGCTTTTTGTAGTTTTTTGTGCTGACCGCAAAGATCCCTTTATCTATCTTCTGTCTATTTAGTAAGTCGGGCCTCCTTTGCTGAAACCTGTCTCATTCCTATGTTTGTGCCTTCCTCTTAACTCACAGTCAATATATGTGGGGGGCTGCTCTTTCCCTTTGGGGAATTTCTCTGAGGCAAGGTGAGGCTATATTTCTCTTTAGGGGAAGTTACCTCTCAGGCTGTGAAGAGTCGTCTAGGCAGAGTCAGGTACGATCCACGGCTAATTCTAGTGTGTGTGATAATAGATTAGGGCTGCGGTCAGCAGAGCTCCCACTTCCCAGAGCTCGCTCTATTTTGCAGTTTTGACTATCAGGTTATTCCCGGTGCTCCTAACCACCAGGTCCAGCCATAACAGTACAACTGGCCAGAAAGTGTTAATGCATCTCAATAGAGGGATAAGAGAAGTTCTGAGACCATTTTTTTTTTCTCTGCAGTGTGTTTATTCTTTTTTTCCTCTGGGTGGTTCAGGACTCAGGTGTAGATATGGACATTCAAGGTCTGTCCTCTTGTGTGGATAATCTCACTGCAAGGGTACAAGGCATTCAGGATTATATAGTTCAGAATCCTATGTTAGAGCCTAGAATCCCAATTCCTGATTTGTTTTCTGGGGATAGATCAAAGTTTCTGAATTTCAAGAATAATTGTAAACTGTTTCTTGCCCTGAAACCTCGCTCCTCTGGTGACCCTAGTCAGCAGGTAAAAATCATTATTTCCTTGTTGCGTGGTGACCCTCAAGACTGGGCATTCTCCCTTGCTCCAGGAGATCCTGCATTGCTTAATGTAGATGCGTTTTTTCTGGCGCTTGCATTGCTCTATGACGAACCAAATTCTGTGGATCAGGCCGAGAAAATCTTGCTGGCTCTATGTCAGGGTCAGGATGATGCTGAAATGTATTGTCAGAAGTTTAGAAAGTGGTCTGTGCTTACTCAATGGAATGAGTGTGCTCTGGCAGCGATTTTCAGAAAGGGTCTTTCTGAGGGCCTTAAGGATGTTATGGTGGGGTTCCCCACGCCTGCTGGTCTGAATGAATCAATGTCCTTGGCTATTCAGATCGATCGGCGTTTGCGGGAGTGGAAAGTTGTGCACCATATGGCGGTGTCCTCTGAGCAGAGGCCTGAGCCTATGCAATGTGATAGGACTTTGACCAGAACTGAACGGCAAGAGCACAGACGTCAGAATGGGCTGTGTTTTTACTGTGGTGACTCCACTCATGCTATCTCTGATTGTCCTAAGCGCACTAAGCGGTCCGCTAGGTCTGTCACCATTGGTACTATACAGCCTAAATTTCTTTTGTCCGTTACTTTGATTTGCTCTTTGTCATCCTACTCTGTTATGGCGTTTGTGGATTCAGGCGCAGCCCTGAATTTGATGGACTTAGAGTATGCCAGGCGCTGTGGTTTTTTCTTGGAGCCCTTGCAGCATCCTATTCCATTAAGGGGAATTGATGCTACGCCTTTGGCCAAGAATAAGCCTCAGTACTGGACCCAGTTGACCATGTGCATGGCTCCTGCACATCGGGAAGATATTCGCTTTTTAGTGTTGCATAATTTGCATGATGTGGTCGTGTTGGGTTTGCCATGGCTACAGGTCCATAATCCAGTATTGGACTGGAAATTTATCTCTGTGTCCAGTTGGGGTTGTCTAGGGGCCCATGGTGATGTTCCAGCATTGTCAATTTCTTCTTCCACTCCTTCTGAAGTACCTGAGTTTTTGTCGGATTACCGGGATGTATTTGATGAGCCCAAGCCCAGTGCCCTGCCTCCTCATAGGGATTGTGATTGTGCTATTAATTTGATTCCTGGTAGTAAGTTTCCTAAAGGCTGACTTTTCAATTTATCTGTGCCAGAACACGCCGCTATGCGGAGCTATATAAAGGAGTCCTTGGAGAAAGGGCATATTCGCCCGTCGTCGTCACCGTTGGGAGCAGGGTTCTTTTTTGTGGCCAAGAAGGATGGTTCTCTGAGACCTTGTATAGATTACCGCCTTCTTAATAAAATCACGGTCAAATTTCAGTACCCTCTGCATTTATTGTCTGATTTGTTTGCTCGGATTAAGGGGGCTAGTTGGTTTACCAAGATAGATCTTCGAGGAGCGTATAATCTTGTGCGTATTAAGCGGGGCGATGAATGGAAAACCGCATTTAATACGCCCGAGGGCCATTTTGAGTATCTGGTGATGCCATTCGGGCTTTCTAATGCGCCATCTGTATTCCAGTCCTTTATGCATGACATCTTCCGAAAGTATCTGGATAGATTCATGATAGTATATTTGGATGATATTTTGGTCTTTTCGGATGATTGGGAATCTCATGTGAAGCAGGTCAGAATGGTGTTCCAAGTCCTTCGTGCTAATTCCTTGTTAGTGAAGGGGTCTAAGTGTCTCTTCGGAGTTCAGAAGGTTTCCTTTTTGGGCTTCATTTTTTCCCCTTCTACTATCGAGATGGATCCAGTTAAAGTCCAGGCCATTTATGATTGGACTCAGCCTACATCTGTGAAGAGCCTTCAGAAATTCCTGGGCTTTGCGAATTTTTACCGTCGCTTTATCGCTAATTTTTCTAGTGTTGTCAAACCACTGACTGATTTGACCAAGAAAGGTGCGGATGTGGTGAATTGGTCCTCTGCGGCCGTTGAGGCGTTTCAGGAGCTGAAACGTCGTTTTTCTTCGGCTCCTGTGTTGTGTCAGCCAGATGTTTCGCTCCCTTTTCAGGTCGAGGTTGATGCTTCTGAGATTGGAGCAGGGGCTGTTTTGTCTCAGAGAGGTTCTGATGGCTCTGTGATGAAGCCATGTGCTTTCTTTTCTAGAAAGTTTTCGCCTGCTGAGCGTAATTATGATGTTGGCAATCGGGAGTTGTTGGCCATGAAGTGGGCATTCGAGGAGTGGCGACATTGGCTTGAGGGCGCCAAGCATCGCGTGGTGGTCTTGATGGATCACAAGAATTTGACTTATCTCGAGTCTGCCAAGCGGTTGAACCCTAGACAGGCTCGATGGTTACTGTTTTTCTCCCGTTTCGATTTCGTGGTTTCATACCTTCCGGGTTCTAAGAATGTGAAGGCTGATGCCCTTTCAAGGAGTTTTGTGCCGGATTCTCCGGGAGTTTCTGAGCTGGCTGGTATTCTCAAAGAAGGGGTGATTTTGTCTGCCATCTCCCCTGATTTGCGGCGGGTTCTGCAGGAGTTTCAGGCGGAGAGACCTGACCGCTGTCCTGCAGAGAGACTGTTTGTCCCTGATAGATGGACTAGTAGGGTTATCTCGGAGGTTCATTGTTCGGTGTTGGCTGGTCATCCTGGAATTTTTGGTACCAGAGATTTGGTGGCTAGGTCCTTTTGGTGGCCTTCCTTGTCCCGGGATGTGCGTGCTTTTGTGCAGTCCTGTGGGACTTGTGCTCGGGCGAAGCCCTGCTGTTCTCGTGCCAGTGGGTTACTTTTGCCCTTGCCGGTCCTGAGGAGGCCCTGGACGCATGTTTCCATGGATTTTATTTCAGATCTCCCTGTCTCTCAAAGGATGTCGGTCATCTGGGTGGTTTGTGATCGCTTCTCTAAGATGGTCCATTTGGTACCCTTGCCTAAGCTGCCTTCATCCTCTGATTTGTTTCCGTTGTTTTTCCAGCATGTGGTTCGTTTGCATGGCATTCCGGAGAACATTGTGTCGGACAGAGGTTCCCAGTTTGTTTCGAGGTTTTGGCGGTCCTTTTGTGCTAAGATGGGCATTGATTTGTCTTTTTCTTCTGCTTTCCATCCTCAGACAAATGGCCAAACTGAGCGAACCAATCAGACTTTGGAGACCTATCTGAGATGCTTTGTTTCTGCTGATCAGGATGATTGGGTGACCTTCTTGCCATTGGCTGAATTTGCCCTTAATAATCGGGCCAGTTCGGATACTTTGGTTTCACGTTTTTTTTGTAATTCTGGTTTTCATCCTCCTTTTTCTTCAGGGCAGGTTGAGCCTTTGGACTGTCCTGGTGTGGATTCTGTGGTGGACAGGTTGCAGCAGATTTGGACTCATGTAGTGGACAATTTGACATTGTCACAGGAGAAGGCTCAACGTTTCGCTAACCGCCGTCGCCGTGTTGGTTCTCGACTTCGTGTTGGGGATCTGGTTTGGCTGTCATCTCGTTATGTTCCTATGAAGGTTTCTTCTCCTAAGTTTAAGCCTCGTTTTATTGGGCCTTATAAGATTTCTGAAATGCTCAATCCTGTGTCATTTCGTTTGGACATTCCAGCTTCCTTTGCCATCCATAATGTGTTCCATAGGTCGTTGTTGCAGAGATATGTGGCGCCTATGGTTCCTTCCATTGACCCTCCTGCTCCGGTGTTGGTCGAGGGAGAATTGGAGTATGTGGTGGAGAAGATTTTAGATTCTCGTATCTCGAGACGGAAACTTCAGTATCTGGTCAAATGGAAGGGCTGTGGTCAGGAAGATAATTCCTGGGTTCTTGCCTCCGATGTCCATGCTGCCGATTTGGTTCGTGCCTTTCATTTGGCTCGTCCTAATCGGCCGGGGGGTTCTGGTGAGGGTTCGGTGACCCCTCCTCAAGGGGGGGGTTCTGTTGTGAACTCTGTTCTGGAACTCCCTCCTGTGGTCAGGAATGGTATTTCTGTGAGTTCTGTCCGTGGGTTCCCTCTGGTGTCTGAAAGTGGAGCTGCTGGTCTGGAGGTGGCTTCCTCAGCTGCATCGTTTAAAGACTGGGCTGGTTCCTCTATTTAACTCTCCTCAGATCATTACCTGATGCCAGTTGTCAATGTATCTGTACTGGTTCAGGTCTCACTTGGATCTCCTGATGACCTGTCTACTTCAGCAGAAGCTAAGTCCTTGTTAAGCTCATTTGTTGTTCATTTGTGTGCTGAATATATTTCTGAGTACCTGCTAAGTTTTGTCCAGCTGGCTATCATGATATTGTCTCGCTAGCTGGAAGCTCTGGGTTGCAGAGTGGCACCTACCGCGCCGTGAGTTGGCGGGGGGGTTTCTTGCTCACTCTGCGTGGCTTTTTGTAGTTTTTTGTGCTGACCGCAAATATCCCTTTATATATCTTCTGTCTATTTAGTAAGTCGGGCCTCCTTTGCTGAAACCTGTCTCATTCCTATGTTTGTGCCTTCCTCTTAACTCACAGTCAATATATGTGGGGGGCTGCTCTTTCCCTTTGGGGAATTTCTCTGAGGCAAGGTGAGGCTATATTTCTCTTTAGGGGAAGTTACCTCTCAGGCTGTGAAGAGTCGTCTAGGCAGAGTCAGGTACGATCCACGGCTAATTCTAGTGTGTGTGATAATAGATTAGGGCTGCGGTCAGCAGAGCTCCCACTTCCCAGAGCTTGCTCTATTTTGCAGTTTTGACTATCAGGTCATTCCCGGTGCTCCTAACCACCAGGTCCAGCCATAACAGTAGTGTTGGTTAAGATATATAAATAGGACCTGCCTGAGAAAGTGAAGAAAAATTACTTCAAAAATAAACTAATGAGGTCAACGAATCAAGAGGACTTACAAAGAAATTAACCCTATATCACTTAAAGATATGTCAGATAAAATTTTACTTTTAATGAATTACTCTAAATCAAAATAGATTCAACCATCAATCACAGTACAAGCAGCCGTGCTGGCTGTGTTCACCCTCCACCAATTTACCTGCATCCAAGGCCTACCTAACAGCAGAGGTTGGCACCCTAAGCAAATAAACGAGTGATTGTGCCCCCGCTCCTTGGCGGCTATCCCTTAATTTCCTTGTCAACCCTATGTTGGTGAATCTTGCAACCAACTTTTGTACATGCATTAGGAAAGGAGCAGACAGGGAATGCCGTATAAGGATTAGTAATGAAGGTAGATGGCAATAACCATTTTAGGATTTTACATCCTAGGAGGCCAAAGGAGAAGACTGTTGATCTCAGCAATAAATAGTACATGCAACATGCTCTGGGGAAACATCTGTTTCTTCTGTGACCAGCTCTAGAGTAGGGTAATGCCATGGATTCTTTCAGAGGAGGAGACTCAAGGGCTTCTGAAAGCTCTGGTTGTGGTAGTAGCCAGTTGTACGTGTCGCCATTTTGTATGGGAGTTCTTTTGCACTCTACAACCAGCAGACAATTCCTTTGTCTTCTGCACTCCCTGGACGACAAACGTGAAAGACTCAACTCTCATAGACTAGGAAATGCAGCTTTAAAATAGCACATAAAGTAAAATCACCTGCTCATTTGGGAAAAGCAAGCCATCTAGCAATCAGTGCAAGCCTCAAGTTGTCCTCCTACCCCTTCTCCTCAAACTCTTCTCTCTGTCAGCAGGCCACATCCCAAACCACTACTTGGTTAGTTGTCATGATTCCCAATGGCAGGGACTTAGGCAAAAAACGGACAAGCTCTAGGAAGGATGGTATCTTAGGTAACCGCGATACTGAACCTAACACGCAACTAAAAATAGCCAGGGGGTGTGCCTACGTTGTCTCTAGACACCTCGCGCCAGCCGGAGAACTAACTACCCCTAATAGAGGAATACACAGACCTGACTTGCCTCCAGGGAAACCCCAAAGGTTATAGTAGCCCCCCACATATAATAACGGTTAGGTAAGAGGAAAACACAAACGCAGTATGAATATAGATTCAGCAAAGCGAGGCCCTCTGACTAGATAGCGGAATATACAAAAGAGGACTTTGCGGTCACCTCAAAACCCTGAACAGCCATCCTGGAATTACCTTAACTCCGTTGTCAACTCATGACACCGGAGTAGCAATTCCAGATCACTAGAGCTTCCAGCCGCACGAGATATGAAAATGCATGCTGGACAAAACAAACACAAAAGCCAAAGATTCAACTTAGCTGACTTGCAGACTTGGAGCAGGAAGCAAGCAACAAGGTGCTCTGATAACATTGATTGCCGGCACTGCAATGACTGGGAAGCCAGACTAAATAGGAGACTCCCAATTTCCTAATGGAAACAGGTGCACTGGAAAAAACAAGACACCAGTCAACCAGTACCACCAGTAACCACCAGAGGGAGCCCAAAAACAGAATTCGCAACAGTCCCCCCCCCTTAAGGAGGGGGCACCGAACCCTCATGAGAACCACCAGGGCAATCTGGATGCGCCCTATGAAAGGTGCAAACCAAATCCGAAGCATGAACATCAGAGGCAGTCACCCAAGAATTATCCTCCTGACCGTATCCCTTCCATTTAACCAAATACTGAAGTCTCCATCTGGAAATGCGAGAGTCCAAAATCTTCTCCACAACATACTCCAATTCACCCTCCACCAGCACAGGAGCAGGAGGCTCAACAGAAGGAACAACCGGTACCTCGTACCTCCGCAACAACGACCGATGGAAGACATTATGAATGGTGAAAGATGCTGGTAGATCCAAACGAAAAGATACAGGATTAAGAATCTCCAAAATCTTATAAGGACCTATAAACCGAGGCTTAAACTTAGGAGAGGAGACCTTCATAGGGACAAAACGAGAAGACAACCACACCAAGTCCCCAACACGGAGATGATGACCCACACGACGATGACGATTAGCAAACTGCTGAGTCTTCTCCTGAGACAGCTTCAAATTGTCCACCACATGACTCCAAATCTGGTGCAGTCTATCCACCACAGTGTCCACTCCAGGACAATCCGAAGATTCCACCTGGCCAGATGAAAAACGAGGGTGAAACCCTGAATTGCAAAAGAAAGGAGAAACCAGAGTGGCAGAACTGGCCCGATTATTGAGGGCAAACTCTGCCAACGGCAAAAAGGCGACCCAATCATCCTGATCAGCAGACACAAAACACCTCAAATAAGTCTCCAAGGTCTGATTAGTTCGCTCCGTCTGGCCATTAGTCTGGGGATGGAACGCAGACGAAAAAGACAAATCAATGCCCATCCTGGCACAGAACGCTCGCCAGAACCTGGACACAAATTGAGATCCCCTGTCAGAAACGATGTTTTCCGGGATACCATGTAAACGAACCACATTCTGAAAAAATAAAGGAACCAACTCCGATGAAGAAGGCAATTTGGGCAAGGGTACCAAATGAACCATCTTAGAAAAACGGTCACACACCACCCAAATGATGGACATTTTCTGAGAAACCGGGAGGTCCGAGATAAAATCCATAGAGATGTGCGTCCACGGCCTCTTCGGAATAGGCAAGGACAACAACAATCCACTAGCCCGAGAACAGCAAGGCTTGGCCCGAGCACAAACATCACAAGACTGTACAAAGGTACGCACATCCCGAGACAGGGAAGGCCACCAGAAGGACCTGGCCACCAAATCTCTGGTACCAAAAATTCCAGGGTGACCTGCCAACACAGAAGAATGAACCTCTGAGATGACTCTACTGGTAAATTCATCTGGAACAAACAGTCTCCCAGGCGGACAACGATCAGGCCTATCAGTCTGAAACTCCTGCAAAGCACGCCGCAAGTCTGGGGAGACAGCAGACAAAATCACTCCATCCTTAAGGATACCCGTAGGCTCAGAATCACCAGAGGAGTCAGGCTCAAAACTCCTAGAAAGAGCATCTGCCTTAACATTTTTCGAGCCCGGCAAGTATGAAACCACAAAATTAAACCGGGAGAAAAACAAAGACCAGCGCGCCTGTCTAGGATTCAGACGCCTGGCAGACTCAAGGTAAATCAGATTCTTGTGATCAGTCAAGACCACCACCTGATGTCTAGCACCCTCAAGCCAATGACGCCACTCCTCAAATGCCCACTTCATAGCCAAGAGCTCCCGATTACCGACATCATAATTTCGCTCGGCGGGCGAAAATTTTCGAGAGAAGAATGCACATGGTCTCATCACTGAGCAATCGGGACCTTTCTGCGACAAAACCGCCCCTGCTCCAATCTCGGAAGCATCAACCTCAACCTGAAAAGGGAGCGAAACATCAGGCTGACGCAACACAGGGGCAGAAGAAAAGCGGCGCTTAAGCTCCCGAAAGGCCTCCACAGCCGCAGAGGACCAATTGGCAACATCAGCACCCTTCTTAGTCAAATCAGTCAGAGGTCTAACCACACTTGAAAACCCAGTTATAAATCGACGATAGAAATTAGCAAAGCCCAAGAACTTCTGAAGACTCTTCAGGGAAGTAGGCTGCGTCCAATCACAAATAGCCCGAACCTTGACAGGATCCATCTCAACAGAAGAAGGGGAAAAAATATACCCCAAAAAGGAGATCTTCTGAACCCCAAAAATGCACTTTGAACCCTTTACAAACAAAGAATTGGACCGCAAAACCTGAAAAACCTTCCTAACCTGTTGAACATGCGACTCCCAGTCATCCGAAAAAATCAAAATATCATCCAAATACACAATCATAAATTTATCCAGGTATTTACGGAAAATATCGTGCATAAAGGACTGAAAGACTGAAGGAGCATTAGAAAGACCAAAAGGCATTACCAAATACTCAAAATGGCCCTCGGGCGTATTAAATGCAGTTTTCCACTCATCTCCCTGCTTAATCCGCACCAAATTATACGCACCCCGAAGATCAACCTTAGAGAACCACTTTGCCCCTTTAATACGAGCAAATAAATCAGTCAATAGTGGCAAAGGATACTGATATTTGACTGTAATCTTATTCAACAAGCGATAATCAATACAGGGCCTCAGGGAGCCATCCTTCTTACCCACGAAAAAAAAACCTGCTCCTAAAGGGGATGAGGATGGACGGATATGTCCCTTTTCCAAGGACTCCTTAATATACTCTTGCATAGCAGCATGCTCAGGCACAGACAGATTGAACAAACGACCCTTGGGAAACTTGCTGCCAGGAATCAATTCTATAGCGCAATCACAATCCCGGTGAGGGGGAAGAGAACCAAGTTTAGGCTCCTCAAAAACATCACCATAATCAGACAAAAATGCCGGAATTTCAGAGGGAGTAGATGAAGCAATGGAAACCAAAGGTACTTCCCCATGAGCCCCCCAACATCCCCAGCTTAACACAGACATTGTTTTCCAGTCGAGGACTGGATTATGAGTTTGCAACCATGGCAATCCAAGCACTAAGACATCATGCAAGGTATGCAACACAAGGAAGCGAATCACCTCCCGATGGTCAGGAGTCATACACATAGTCACTTGTGTCCAGAATTGTGGTTTATTCCTAGCCAAAGGTGTGGAGTCGATACCCTTCAGAGGGATAGGAACTTCCAAAGGCTCTAGGCTAAACCCACAACGTCTGGCAAAGGACCAATCCATAAGACTCAAGGAAGCGCCAGAATCCACATAGGCATCCACAGTGATAGATGACAATGAACAAATCAAAGTTACAGACAAAATAAACTTAGATTGTAAGGTGCCAATTGAAAAAGACTTATCAACCTTTTTTGTTCATTTAGAGCATACTGATATAACATGAGCAGAATCACCACAGTAGAAGCACAACCCATTTTTGCGCCTATAATTCTGCGGTTCACCTCTGGACAGAATTCTATCACATTGCATAATCTCTGGTGCCTGCTCAGAAGACACCGCCAAATGGTGCACAGGTTTGTGCTCCCGTAAACGCCGATCAATCTGAATAGCCATAGTCATGGATTCATTCAGACCTGTGGGCGTAGGAAACCCCACCATGACATCTTTAACGGCGTCAGAGAGACCTTCTCTGAAATTCGCCGCCAGGGCGCACTCATTCCACTGAGTAAGCACAGACCATTTTCGAAATTTTTGACAATATATTTCAGCTTCATCGTGCCCTTGAGAGAGGGCTATTAAGGCCTTTTCAGCCTGAATCTCCAAATTAGGTTCCTCATAGAGCAACCCCAGTGCCAGAAAAAACGCATCCACACTGAGCAGCGCAGGATCCCCTGGTGCCAATGCAAATGCCCAATTCTGGGGGTCACCCCGCAACAAGGAAATAACAATTTTAACCTGCTGAGCGGAATCTCCAGCGGAGCGAGATCTCAGAGAAAGATACAATTTACAATTGTGCTTAAAATTCAAAAAACGAGATCTATCTCCAGAAAAGAACTCGGGTATAGGGATCTTGGGTTCAGACACAGGAGCATGCATAACATAGTCTTGGATATTTTCAACCTTAGAAGCGAGAGCATTCAGGTTTGAAGCCAAACTCTGGATATCCATTTTTCAACAGCAGAGATCTGAGCCATTCAGGGGTTAAGAGGAGAGAAAAAAAAACAAAAAAAAACAGCAGACTGCAATTATGGCTAGGAGAACTTCTGACCCCCAAAAAAAAAAAAAAAAGTGTCAGAAACTTCTTTTTACTCTCTTTCTTCAGCCAATACTCTTAATACATTAGGCCGGCAATACTGTCATGATTCCCAATGGCAGGGACTTAGGCAAAAAACGGACAAGCTCTAGGAAGGATGGTATCTTAGGTAACCACGATACTGAACCTAACACGCAACTAAAAATAGCCAGGGGGTGTGCCTACGTTGTCTCTAGACACCTCGCGCCAGCCGGAGAACTAACTACCCCTAATAGAGGAATACACAGACCTGACTTGCCTCCAGGGAAACCCCAAAGGTTATAGTAGCCCCCCACATATAATAACGGTTAGGTAAGAGGAAAACACAAACGCAGTATGAATATAGATTCAGCAAAGCGAGGCCCTCTGACTAGATAGCGGAATATACAAAAGAGGACTTCGCGGTCACCTCAAAACCCTGAACAGCCATCCTGGAATTACCTTAACTCCGTTGTCAACTCATGACACCGGAGTAGCAATTCCAGATCACTAGAGCTTCCAGCCGCACGAGATATGAAAATGCATGCTGGACAAAACAAACACAAAAGCCAAAGATTCAACTTAGCTGACTTGCAGACTTGGAGCAGGAAGCAAGCAACAAGGTGCTCTGATAACATTGATTGCCGGCACTGCAATGACTGGGAAGCCAGACTAAATAGGAGACTCCCAATTTCCTAATGGAAACAGGTGCACTGGAAAAAACAAGACACCAGTCAACCGGTACCACCAGTAACCACCAGAGGGAGCCCAAAAACAGAATTCACAACAGTTAGTGTCATCAGCAACATTGTTTTCATTCACCACAATTGCTTTTCATATTCCATGCACTGCTCCTCCTCATTCCCTGTTGCACCAGATAACCATCCCTGATTGTGTGTTAAGGAAACAGTTGTTCACTTCCAGTCATCTGCTTGTGTACCAACTAACCTGTCACCTGTTAATTTTGCTGATGGTGTAGGCACTGCCATGCCACCTAGTGGAGACAGCTAACTCTTGATAAACTATGGTCTGCACTCAGTCTCACTGGAACATACCCATCTTCCAATATTTATTGCAGAAAGAGGGGCCAAATTATTATTAATTGCATGCAGCAGCACAAGGGTCACTCTCTCAACTTGTTTTTGCTCTCCAAAATGCAGTGCGCCATTGAAACCTGGAGTAGCAATTCCAGGGACAATATATACGTTTTTTGGCCCACTAGGTGAATACTTTGATGCATTGCCTCAGCTATGACAGAAGATAGTTATTTGTCTCCTCCATCTCCTGCATATCCTACTCAATAGACCAGGCCCCATAAATGAAATCACTTCACGGTGGTGGATATCTGTCTCCTTCACCTCTTCGATATCCTACTCAACAAATCTGACCTCTTCCCTGCAAGCAATTCACCACTAAACAAATTTTGAGGAAAATGTTTCCACATCTAGTAAGCTCAAACTACAAAATATTGCATCACCCCCACAGTATATATATATATATATATCTATATATATATACAGTGGGGCAAAAAAGTATTTAGTCAGTCAGCAATAGTGCAAGTTCCACCACTTAAAAAGATGAGAGGCGTCTGTAATTTACATCATAGGTAGACCTCAACTATGGGAGACAAACTGAGAAAAAAAAATCCAGAAAATCACATTGTCTGTTTTTTTATCATTTTATTTGCATATTATGGTGGAAAATAAGTATTTGGTCAGAAACAAACAATCAAGATTTCTGGCTCTCACAGACCTGTAACTTCTTCTTTAAGAGTCTCCTCTTTCCTCCACTCATTACCTGTAGTAATGGCACCTGTTTAAACTTGTTATCAGTATAAAAAAGACACCTGTGCACGCCCTCAAACAGTCTGACTCCAAACTCCACTATGGTGAAGACCAAAGAGCTGTCAAAGGACACCAGAAACAAAATTGTAGCCCTGCACCAGGCTGGGAAGACTGAATCTGCAATAGCCAACCAGCTTGGAGTGAAGAAATCAACAGTGGGAGCAATAATTAGAAAATGGAAGACATTCAAGACCACTGATAATCTCCCTCGATCTGGGGCTCCACGCAAAATCCCACCCCGTGGGGTCAGAATGATCACAAGAACGGTGAGCAAAAATCCCAGAACCACGCGGGGGGACCTAGTGAATTAACTGCAGAGAGCTGGGACCAATGTAACAAGGCCTACCATAAGTAACACACTACGCCACCATGGACTCAGATCCTGCAGTGCCAGACGTGTCCCACTGCTTAAGCCAGTACATGTCCGGGCCCGTCTGAAGTTTGCTAGAGAGCATTTGGATGATCCAGAGGAGTTTTGGGAGAATGTCCTATGGTCTGATGAAACCAAACTGGAACTGTTTGGTAGAAACACAACTTGTCGTGTTTGGAGGAAAAAGAATACTGAGTTGCATCCATCAAACACCATACCTACTGTAAAGCATGGTGGTGGAAGCATCATGCTTTGGGGCTGTTTCTCTGCAAAGGGGCCAGGACGACTGATCCGGGTACATGAAAGAATGAATGGGGCCATGTATCGTGAGATTTTGAGTGCAAACCATCAGCAAGGGCATTGAAGATGAAACGTGGCTGGGTCTTTCAACATGACAATGATCCAAAGCACACCGCCAGGGCAACGAAGGAGTGGCTTCGTAAGAAGCATTTCAAGGTCCTGGAGTGGCCTAGCCAGTCTCCAGATCTCAACCCTATAGAAAACCTTGAGAGGGAGTTGAAAGTCTGTGTTGCCAAGCGAAAAGCCAAAAACATCACTGCTCTAGAGGAGATCTGCATGGAGGAATGGGCCAACATACCAACAACAGTGTGTGGCAACCTTGTGAAGACTTACAGAAAACGTTTGACCTCTGTCATTGCCAACAAAGGATATATTACAAAGTATTGAGATTAAATTTTGTTTCTGACCAAATACTTATTTTCCACCATAATATGCAAATAAAATGATAAAAAAACAGACAATGTGATTTTCTGGTTTTTTTTTTTCTCAGTTTGTCTCCCATAGTTGAGGTCTACCTATGATGTAAATTACACTCGCCTCTCATCTTTTTAAGTGGTGGAACTTGCACTATTGCTGACTGACTAAATACTTTTTTGCCCCACTGTATATATATATATATATATATATATATATATATATATATATACACTCACTGGCCACTTTATTAGGTACACCTGTCCAACTTCTTGTTAACACTTAATTTCTAATCAGCAAATCACATGGCGGCAACTCAGTGCATTTAGGCATGTAGACATGGTCAAGACAATCTCCTGCAGTTCAAACCGAGCATCAGTATGGGGAAGAAAGGTGATTTGAGTGCCTTTGAACGTGGCATGGTTGTTGGTGCCAGAAGGGCTGGTCTGAGTATTTCAGAAACTGCTGATCTACTGGGATTTTCACGCACAACCATCTCTAGGGTTTACAGAGAATGGTCCGAAAAAGAAAAAAAATCCAGTGAGCGGCAGTTCTGTGGGCGGAAATGCCTTGTTGATGCCAGAGGTCAGAGGAGAATGGGCAGACTGGTTCAGGCTGGTAGAAAGGCAACAGTGACTCAAATCGCCACCCGTTACAACCAAGGTAGGCCTAAGAGCATCTCTGAATGCACAGTGCGTCGAACTTTGAGGCAGATGGGCTACAGCAGCAGAAGACCACACCGGGTACCACTCCTTTCAGCTAAGAACAGGAAACTGAGGCTACAATTTGTACAAGCTCATCGAAATTGGACAGTAGAAGATTGGAAAAACGTTGCTTGGTCTGATGAGTCTCGATTTCTGCTGCGACATTCGGATGGTAGGGTCAGAATTTGGCGTAAACAACATGAAAGCATGGATCCATCCTGCCTTGTATGGAGCATCTTTGGGATGTGCAGCCGACAAATCTGCGGCAACTGTGTGATGCCATCATGTCGATATGGACCAAAATCTCTGAGGAATGCTTCCAGCACCTTGTTGAATCTATGCCACGAAGAATTGAGGCAGTTCTGAAGGCAAAAGGGGTCCAACCCGTTACTAGCATGGTGTACCTAATAAAGTGGCCGGTGAGTGTATATATATATATATATTTATATATATATACATATACCCACATTATATATGTATATGAATACAATCGTGGCTGAATATGTGGCACACTTGTAGTTGTTCCAAAAAATGAAGTATTTCTCTAAGAAAAATATTGCAGTTACACGTTTTGTAATTCACATGTTTATTTCCTTTGTGTGTATTGGTAGAACAAAAAAACTGAAAAAATTGGACGGACAAAATTTTTGGAACCTTTCCAAAATTGTAGGTAAACAACTTTATTTCAAGCATGTGATGTTTTCTGAAACTCACCTGAGGCAAGCAACAGGTGTGGGGAATATGAAAATCAGGTGTGGGGAATATGAAAATCACACCTGAAATCATATAGAATGTGGAAAAGTTAACTTAATCCTTGCATTGTGTGTTTGTTTGTGCCACTCTAAGCATGGAGAATGGAAAAAGGAAACCAAATTGATGAAAAATATCAACAAACTCAAGGTAACATGTCTAGCTCCAGAAATCTTGATGTTCCTTTGTCAACATAATCAAGAAGTTTACAACCCATGGTACTGTAGCTAATCTCCCTTTATGTAGAAGGCAGAGAAAATTGTTGAAACGTAAGCTGTCCCAATCAAGTTCAAAACTAATTTAAGCTATCCTGCAGGCTAGGGGGCATCAGTGTCAGCATGAACTATCCTTCGACATTTGAATTAAATGAAATGCTATTACAGGAAACCCAGGAGGACCCCACTGCTGATACAGAGGCATAAAAAACCTAGAGTAAGTTTGTGAATAAGCCAAAATCCTCCTGGGAAAGTGTCTTGAGGACAGATGAGACCAAGATAAAGCTTTTTGGTAAAGCACATCATTCTACTGAAAACTAAATTAGGCCAAAAAAAAACAAAAAACATTGCACCTAGAGTGAAATAGTGGATGATCAAGGATGCTTTGGGGTAATTTTGCTGCCTCTGGTCCTGGGTGCCTTGACTGCATGCAAGGAATCATGAAATGTGAAGATTACCAAAGAATTTTGAGTTGCAATGTAGTCCCAGTGTCAGAAAGCTGGGTTTGCGTTCTAGGTCAGGGGTCGTCTAGAAGAGCAATGACAGCAAATATACTTCAAGAAGCACACAGAAATGTATGGAAACAAAGCTATAAAGAGTTCTGAAGTGGCCAGAAATTAGTCTGCATCTAAATCCCATGGAAAGCTTGTGGAGAGATCTTAAAATTGCTGTTGTGAGAAGGAACCCTTTAAATATGAGCTAGTTGGATCAGTTTACAAGAAAAGAGTAGTCCCAAAATTCCAGTTGAGAGGTGTAAGAAGTTTGTTGATAGTTATAAGAAGCCCATTTTAGGAGGTTTCTGTGAAATTATGTCCAATATGCCTTTTTTCTCTGTTTTGTTTTGAGTTGTTCTAATACACACAAAGGAAATAAACGTGTACAACAAAACATGTGTAATTGCAATAATTTTATTGAAGAAATACTTCATTTTGTGGAACAATTTCAAGGGTGTCAACATTTTCTGTTTGTATGTGTATATATACACTCACTGGCCACTTTATTAGGTACACCTGTCCAACTTCTTGTTAACACTTAATTTCTAATCAGCCAATCACATGGCGGCAACTCAGTGCATTTAGGCATGTAGACATGGTCAAGACAATCTCCTGCAGTTCAAACCAAGCATCAGTATGGGGAAGAAAGGTGATTTGAGTGCCTTTGAACGTGGCATGGTTGTTGGTGCCAGAAGGGCTGGTCTGAGTATTTCAGAAACTGCTCATCTACTGGGATTTTCACGCACAACCATCTCTAGGGTTTACAGAGAATGGTCCGAAAAAGAAGAAAAATCCAGTGAGCGGCAGTTCTGTGGGCGGAAATGCCTTGTTGATGCCAGAGGTCAGAGGAGAATGGGCAGACTGGTTCGAGCTGATAGAAAGGCAACAGTGACTCAAATCGCCACCCGTTACAACCAAGGTAGGCCTAAGAGCATCTCTGAACGCACAGTGCGTCGAACTTTGAGGCAGATGGGCTACAACAGCAGAAGACCACACCGGGTACCACTCCTTTCAGCTAAGAACAGGAAACTGAGGCTACAATTTGTACAAGCTCATCAAAATTGGACAGTAGAAGATTGGAAAAACGTTGCTTGGTCTGATGAGTCTCGATTTCTGCTGCGACATTCGGATGGTAGGGTCAGAATTTGGCGTAAACAACATGAAAGCATGGATCCATCCTGCCTTGTATGGAGCATCTTTGGGATGTGCAGCCGACAAATCTGCGGCAACTGTGTGATGCCATCATGTCAATATGGACCAAAATCTCTGAGGAATGCTTCCAGCACCTTGTTGAATCTATGCCACGAAGAATTGAGGCAGTTCTGAAGGCAAAAGGGGGTCCAACCCGTTACTAGCATGGTGTACCTAATAAAGTGGCCGGTGAGTGTATATATATATATATATATATATATATATATATATATATATATATATATATATATATATACACTGCTCAAAAAATAAAAGGAACACTTAAAAAACAGAACATAACTCCAAGTAAATCAAACTTCTGTGAAATCAAACTGTCCACTTAGGAAGCAACACTGTTTGACAATCAATTTCACATGCTGTTGTGCAAATGGAATAGACAACAGATGGAAACTGTTGGCAATTATCAAGACACACTCAATAAAGGAGTGGTTCTGCAGGTGGGTACCACAGACCACGTTTCAGTACCAATGCTTGCTGGCTAATGTTTAAGTCACTTTTGAATGTTGGTTGTGCTTTCACACTTGTGGTAGCATGAGACAGACTCTACAACCCATACAAGTGGCTCAGGTAGTGCAGCTCATCCAGGATGGCACATCAATTCGAGCTGTGGCAAGAAGGTTTGCTGTGTCTGTCAGCGTAGTGTCCAGAGGCTGGAGGCGCTACCAGGAGACAGGCCAGTACACCAGGAGACGTGGAGGGGGTTGTAAGAGGGCAACAACCCAGCAGCAGGACCGCTACCTCAGAATTGTGCAAGGAGGAACATGAGGAGCACTGCCAGAGCCCTGTAAAATGACCTCCGGCAGGCCACAAATGTGCATGTGTCTGCACAAATGGTTACAAACCAACTCCATGAGGATGGTCCGAGTGCCCAACGTCCACAGATGGGATGTGCACACAGCCCAACACCGTGCAGCATGCTTGGCATTTGCCACAGAACACCAAGACGGGCAAATTCACCACTGGCACCCTGTGCTCTTCACAGATGAAATCAGGTTCACACTGAGCACATGTGACAGACATGACAGAGTCTGGAGATGCTGTTTAAAGTGATCTGCTGCCTGCAACATCCTTCAGCATGACCGATTTGGCAGTGGGTCAGTAATGGTGTGGGGTGGCATTTCTTTTTGAGGGCTGCAAAACTCTCCATGTGCTCACCAGAGGTAGAATGACTGCCATTAATTACCGAGATGAGATCCTCAGACCCCTTGTGAGACCATATTCTGGTGCGGTTGGCCCTGGGTTCCTCCTAATGCAGGACAATGCCAGACCTCTTGTGGCTGGACTGTGTCCGCAGTTCCTGCAAGATGAAGGCTTTGAAAATTTGGACAGGCCCGCCCATTCCCCAGACCTGAATCCGATTGATTGATCTGGGACATCATGTGTCGCACCATCCACCAACTTCATGATGCACCACAAACTGTCCAGGAGTTGGCGGATGGTTTAGTCCAGGTCTGGGAGGAGATCCCTCAGGAGACCATCCACTGCCTGATCAGGAGCATGCCCAGGCATTGTAGTGAGATCATACAGGCATGTGGAAGTCACACACACTACTGAGCATCATTTCCTGGTCTTGAGACATTTCCACTGAAGTTGAGTCAGCCTGTAACTTCATTTTCCACTTTGATTTTGAGCATCATTCCAACTCCAGACCTCCATGTGATTTTATTTGTGATTTACATTGATAAGTGTTGGGTTTTATTGTTCTCAACACACTCCACTATGTAATGAATAAAGATTTACAACTGGAATATTTAATTTAGTGATATCTATGATGTGTGATTTTGGTGTTCGCTTTATTTTTTTGAGCAGTATATATATATATATATATATATATACATATATATATATGTATATATATATATATATATATATATATATATATATATATATACATACTAGCTGAAGAGCCCGGCGTTGCCTGGGCATAGTAAATATCTGTGGTTAGTTATAGCACCTCACTTCTCTTATTTTCCCATCACGCCTCTCATTTTCCCCATCACATCTTTCATTTTCCCCCTCACATCTCTCATTTTCTCCCTCACACCTCTCATTTTCCCCCTCACTCCTCTTATTTTCCCCCTCACTCCTCTCATTCCCCCCTAACACTTGTCATTTCGACCTCACATCTGTCATTTTCCGATCACTCCACTATTTTCCCTCACTCCTCTCATTTTGCACTCACACCTTTTCATTTTCACCTCACACCTCTCATTTTCACCTCAGTATATACATGTTTGTCATCTCCCTTATATATAGTATACACCTGTATGTCATCTCCTGTATATAGTATATACCTGTATGTCATCTCCCCTGTATATAGTATATACCTGCTGTGTGTCATCTCCCCTGTATATAGTATATACCTGTATGTCATCTCCTCCTATATATAGTATATACCTGTATGTAATCTCCTCCTGTATATAGTATATACCTGTGTGTCATCTCACCTATATATAGTATATATCTGTGTGTCATCTCCTCCTGTATATAGTATATACCTGTATGTCATCTCCTCCTATACATAGCATATACCTGTATGTCATCTCCTCCTGTATATACTATATACCTGTAGGTAATCTGCTCCTGTATATAGTATATACCTGTGTGTCATCTCCTCCTGTATATAGTATATACCTGTATGTCATCTCCTCCTGTATGTAGTATGTACCTGTATGTCATCTCCTCCTCTATATAGTATATACCTGTGTGTCATCTCTCCTGTATATAGTATATATCTGTGTGTCATCTCCTCCTGTATATATTATATACCTGTGTGTCATCTCCCCTGTAAATAGTATATACCTGTGTGTCATCTCCTCCTGTATATAGTATATATCTGTATGTCATCTCCTCCTGTATTAGACCTCGTTCACATGTTATTTGGTCAGTATTTTTACCTCAGTATTTGTAAGCTAAATTGGCAGCCTGATAAATCCCCAGCCAACAGTAAGCCCACCCCCTGGCAGTATATATTAGCTCACACATACACATAATAGACTGGTCATGTGACTGACAGCTGCCGGATTCCTATATGGTACATTTGTTGCTCCTGTGTTATGACCCCAATGGCGAGGGTCTCAGAGGAACGTGGAAGTCTGCAGAATACAAAAATCCAGCTCATAGGGCAGTGGTAACTGGGTTGACCATATATCTACTCCTAACGCCAACACTAGAAGTAGCCGGGGATCATTCCTACGTTGATTCTAGATGACACGCGCCAGCCGGAGAATCTAGCTACCCCTAGTAGAGGAAAACAAAGACCTTTCTTGCCTCCAGAGAAGGGGACCCCAAAGCTGGATAGAAGCCCCCCACAAATAATGACGGTGAGGTAAGAGGAAATGACAAACACAGAAATGAACCAGGTTTAGCACAGAGAGGCCCGCTTACTGATAGCAGAATAAAGAAAGGTAACTTATATGGTCAACAAAAACCCTATCAAAATCCACACTGGAAATTCAAGAACCCCCGAACCGTCTAACGGTCCGGGGGGAGAACACCAGCCCCCTAGAGCTTCCAGCAAAGGTCAGGATATAGATTTGGAACAAGCTGGACAAAAATACAAAACCAAAACAAATAGCAAAAAGCAAAAGGCAGACTTAGCTGATATAACTGGAACCAGGATCAGTAGACAAGAGCACAGCAGACTTAGCTCTGATAACTACGTTGCCAGGCATTGAACTGAAGGTCCAGGGAGCTTATATAGCAACACCCCTAACTAACGACCCAGGTGCGGATAAAAGGAATGACAGAAAAACCAGAGTCAAAAAACTAGTAACCACTAGAGGGAGCAAAAAGCAAATTCACAACAGTACCCCCCCCTTAGTGAGGGGTCACCGAACCCTCACCACGACCACCAGGGCGATCAGGATGAGCGGCATGAAAGGCACGAACTAAATCGGCCGCATGAACATCAGAGGCGACCACCCAGGAATTATCCTCCTGACCATAGCCCTTCCACTTGACCAGGTACTGAAGCCTCCGCCTGGAGAGGCGAGAATCCAAGATCTTCTCCACCACGTACTCCAACTCGCCCTCAACCAACACCGGAGCAGGAGGCTCAGCAGAAGGAACTACAGGCACAATGTACCGCCGCAACAAGGACCTATGAAATACATTGTGAATAGCAAACGACACAGGAAGATCCAGACGAAAAGATACAGGATTAAGGATTTCCAATATCTTGTAAGGCCCAATAAAACGAGGTTTAAATTTGGGAGAGGAGACCTTCATAGGAACAAAGCGGGAAGAAAGCCACACCAAATCCCCAACGCGTAGTCGGGGACCCACACCGCGGCGGCGGTTGGCAAAGCGCTGAGCCTTCTCCTGTGACAACTTCAAGTTGTCCACCACATGATTCCAGATCTGCTGCAACCTATCCACCACAGAATCCACCCCAGGACAGTCAGAAGGCTCCACATGACCCGAAGAAAAGCGAGGATGGAAACCAGAGTTGCAGAAAAAAGGCGAAACCAAGGTGGCGGAACTAGCCCGATTATTAAGGGCAAACTCAGCCAACGGCAAGAATGTCACCCAATCGTCCTGATCAGCAGAGACAAAACACCTCAAATAAGCCTCCAAAGTCTGATTGGTTCGCTCCGTCTGTCCATTAGTCTGAGGATGGAAAGCAGACGAAAACGACAAATCAATGCCCATCCTACTACAAAAGGATCGCCAGAACCTGGAAACGAACTGGGATCCTCTGTCTGACACAATATTCTCAGGGATGCCGTGCAAACGAACCACGTTCTGGAAAAACACAGGAACCAGATCGGAAGAGGAAGGCAGCTTAGGCAAAGGAACCAAATGGACCATCTTGGAGAAGCGATCACATATCACCCAGATAACGGACATGCCCTGAGATAGCGGAAGATCAGAAATGAAATCCATGGAGATATGTGTCCAAGGTCTCTTCGGGACAGGCAAGGGCAAGAGCAAACCGCTGGCACGAGAACAGCAAGGCTTAGCTCGAGCACAAGTCCCACAGGACTGCACAAATGACCGCACATCCCTTGACAAGGAAGGCCACCAAAAGGACCTGGCCACCAGATCTCTGGTGCCAAAAATTCCCGGGTGACCTGCCAACACCGAGGAATGAACCTCGGAAATGACTCTGCTGGTCCACTTATCCGGGACAAACAGTCTGTCAGGTGGACAAGACTCAGGCCTATCAGCCTGAAATCTCTGCAACACACGTCGCAGATCCGGAGAAATAGCTGACAAGATAACTCCATCTTTAAGAATACCAACAGGATCAGCGACTCCAGGAGCATCAGGCACAAAGCTCCTAGAAAGAGCATCGGCCTTCACATTCTTTGAACCTGGTAAATACGAGACAACAAAATCAAAGCGGGAGAAAAACAATGACCAGCGGGCCTGTCTCGGATTAAGGCGTTTAGCAGACTCGAGATACATCAGATTTTTGTGATCAGTCAAGACCACCACACGATGCTTAGCACCCTCGAGCCAATGACGCCACTCCTCAAATGCCCATTTCATGGCCAACAACTCCCGATTGCCCACATCATAATTTCGCTCGGCAGGCGAAAATTTCCTAGAGAAAAAGGCACAAGGCTTCATAACAGAGCAACCAGGGCCTCTCTGCGACAAAACGGCCCCTGCCCCAATCTCCGAAGCATCCACCTCAACCTGAAAGGGAAGTGAGACGTCAGGCTGGCACAAAACAGGCGCCGAAGTAAACCGGCGTTTCAACTCCTGGAAAGCCTCCACGGCAGCAGGAGCCCAGTTAGCTACATCGGAGCCCTTCTTGGTCATATCCGTCAAAGGTTTCACAATGCTAGAAAAATTAGCGATAAAACGACGGTAGAAGTTAGCGAAGCCCAAGAACTTCTGAAGACTCTTAACTGACGAGGGCTGAGTCCAATCAAGAATAGCTCGGACCTTGACTGGGTCCATCTCCACAGCAGAAGGGGAAAAAATGAACCCCAAAAAGGGAACCTTCTGTACACCAAAGAGACACTTTGAGCCCTTGACAAACAAAGAATTTTCACGCAAAATTTTAAAGACCAACCTGACCTGCTCCACATGCGAATCCCAATTATCAGAAAAAAACAAAATATCATCCAGATAAACAATCAAAAATTTATCCAGATACTTCCGGAAAATGTCATGCATAAAGGACTGAAAAACTGAAGGCGCATTGGAGAGCCCAAAAGGCATCACCAAGTACTCAAAATGACCTTCGGGCGTATTGAATGCGGTTTTCCATTCATCACCTTGCTTAATGCGCACAAGGTTGTACGCACCACGAAGGTCTATCTTGGTGAACCACTTGGCACCCTTAATCCGGGCAAACAAGTCAGACAACAGCGGTAAAGGATACTGAAATTTGACAGTGATCTTATTTAAAAGCCGATAATCAATACAAGGTCTCAAAGATCCGTCCTTTTTTGCCATAAAAAAAGAATCCCGCACCAAGAGGGGAAGAAGACGGACGAATATGTCCTTTTTCCAGAGACTCCTTGATATATGAACGCATAGCGGTATGTTCAGGTACCGACAGATTAAACAGTCTTCCCTTAGGAAATTTACTGCCTGGGATCAAATCTATAGCACAGTCACAGTCCCTATGAGGAGGCAGTGCACTGGACTCAGACTCACTGAAGACATCCTGATAATCAGACAAATACTCCGGAACTTCCGAAGGCGTAGAAGAAGCAATAGACACAGGCAGGGAATCCTCATGAATACCACGACAGCCCCAACTTGAGACTGACATAGCCTTCCAGTCCAGGACTGGATTATGGGTCTGTAACCATGGCAGCCCTAAAACGACCAAATCATGCATTTTATGTAAAACCAGGAAACGTATCACCTCGCGGTGTTCAGGAGTCATGCACATGGTAACCTGAGTCCAATACTGCGGTTTATTTGCTGCCAATGGTGTAGCATCAATACCCCTAAGAGGAATAGGATTTTCTAATGGTTCAAGAGTAAATCCACAGCGCTTAGCAAATGAGAGATCCATGAGACTCAGGGCAGCACCTGAATCTACAAACGCCATGACAGGATAAGATGACAGTGAGCAAATCAAAGTTACAGACAGAATAAATTTAGGTTGCAAATTACCAACGGTGACAGGACTAACAACCTTAGCTATACGTTTAGAGCATGCTGAGATAACATGTGTAGAATCACCACAGTAGTAGCACAAGCCATTCCGGCGTCTATGAATTTTCCGCTCATTTCTAGTCAGGATTCTATCACATTGCATTAAATCAGGTGTCTGTTCAGACAACACCATGAGGGAATTTGCGGTTTTTCTATCACATTGCACCGAATTAGGTGTCTGTTCAGACAACACCATGAGGGAATTTGCGGTTTTGCGCTCCCGCAACCGCCGGTCAATTTGAATAGCCAGTGCCATAGTATCATTCAGACCTGTGGGAATGGGAAAACCCACCATAACATTCTTAATGGCTTCAGAAAGGCCATTTCTAAAATTAGCGGCCAGTGCACACTCGTTCCAATGTGTCAGCACGGACCATTTCCGAAATTTTTGGCAATACACTTCAGCCTCGTCCTGCCCCTGAGACATAGACAGCAAGGCCTTTTCTGCCTGAATCTCAAGATTGGGTTCCTCATAAAGTAAACCGAGCGCCAGAAAAAACGCATCAAGATCAGCCAATGCCGGATCTCCTGGCGCCAGCGAAAAAGCCCAATCCTGAGGGTCGCCCCGTAAGAACGAAATAACAATTTTTACTTGCTGAGCAGAATCTCCTGATGAACAGGGTCTCAGGGACAAAAACAATTTACAATTATTCACGAAATTCCTAAACTTAAACCTGTCTCCGGAAAACAGTTCAGGAATCGGTATTTTAGGTTCTGACCTAGGATTTCTGATAACATAGTCTTGTATGCCCTGCACACGAGTAGCCAGCTGGTCCACACTTGTAATCAAGGTCTGGACATTCATGTCTGCAGCAAGCATAGCCACTCTGAGGTAAAGGGGAAGGAGAAAAAAAAAACTCAGAATCTTCTTTCTTATAATCCCTCTTCTGCAATGCATTAAACATTTAATACTGGCCTGGCAAACTGTTATGACCCCAATGGCGAGGGTCTCAGAGGAACGTGGAAGTCTGCAGAATACAAAAATCCAGCTCATAGGGCAGTGGTAACTGGGTTGACCATATATCTACTCCTAACGCCAACACTAGAAGTAGCCGGGGATCATTCCTACGTTGATTCTAGATGACACGCGCCAGCCGGAGAATCTAGCTACCCCTAGTAGAGGAAAACAAAGACCTTTCTTGCCTCCAGAGAAGGGGACCCCAAAGCTGGATAGAAGCCCCCCACAAATAATGACGGTGAGGTAAGAGGAAATGACAAACACAGAAATGAACCAGGTTTAGCACAGAGAGGCCCGCTTACTGATAGCAGAATAAAGAAAGGTAACTTATATGGTCAACAAAAACCCTATCAAAATCCACACTGGAAATTCAAGAACCCCCGAACCGTCTAACGGTCCGGGGGGAGAACACCAGCCCCCTAGAGCTTCCAGCAAAGGTCAGGATATAGATTTGGAACAAGCTGGACAAAAATACAAAACCAAAACAAATAGCAAAAAGCAAAAGGCAGACTTAGCTGATATAACTGGAACCAGGATCAGTAGACAAGAGCACAGCAGACTTAGCTCTGATAACTACGTTGCCAGGCATTGAACTGAAGGTCCAGGGAGCTTATATAGCAACACCCCTAACTAACGACCCAGGTGCGGATAAAAGGAATGACAGAAAAACCAGAGTCAAAAAACTAGTAACCACTAGAGGGAGCAAAAAGCAAATTCACAACACTCCTGTAGTTTGTCTGCTTATTAATCAGATTTTTATTTTTGAAGGATAATACCAGACTTGTGTGTGTTTTAGGGCGAGTTTCGTGTGTCAAGTTGTGTGTGTTGAGTTGCGTGTGGCGACATGCATGTAGCGACTTTTGTGAGATGAGTTTTGTGTGGCGACATGCGTGTAGCAACTTTTTGTGTGTCGAGTTGCATGTGACAGGTTAGTGTAGCAAGTTGTGTGCAGCAAGTTTTGCGCATGGCGAGTTTTGCGCGTGGCGAGTTTTACGTGTGGTGCCTTTTGAGTATGTGCAAGTTTTGTGTGAGGCAACTTTTGCATCTGTTGCAACTTTTGTGCAAGTGACAATTTTTCCGCGTGTGCAAGTTTTGCGTGTGGCCAGTTTTCCATGAGGTGAGTTTTGCACGTGTGGCGAGTTTTGCATGTGGAGAGTTTTGCGCGTGGCGAGTTTTGAGCGGCGACTTTTGTGTTTCGACTTTTATGTGGCGAGGTTGGTGTGTGTGTGGTGAAATGTGCGCTGAGGGTGGTATATGTGTTCGAGCACGTGGTAGTGTGTGGCGCATTTTGTGTGTGTGTTCATATCCCCGTGGTGGTGTGGTGATTATCCCATGTCAGGGCCCCACCTTAGCAACTGTACAGTATATACTCTTTGGCGCCATCGCTCTCATTCTTTAAGTCCCCCTTGTTCACATCTGGCAGCTGTTAATTTGCCTCCAACACTTTTCCTTTCATTTTTTCCCCATTATGTAGATAGGGGCAAAATTGTTTGGTGAATTGGAAAGCGCGGGGTTAAAATTTCACCTCACAACGTAGCCTATGACGCTCCCGGGGTCCAGACGTGTGACTGTGCAAAATTTTGTGGCTGTAGCTGCGACGGTTCAGATGCCAATCCCGGACATACACACATACACACATACACACATTCAGCTTTATATATTAGATATATATACTGGAGGTGATAAAATCATTAGACCATTAGTAATTTGAACTCACCTTCTTTATAAATATTATACACCCACAGTGGGTTTATAAATCTGCCTCTATTTTGGTGAAGTACTTATTTATACAATAGAATACCTAGAATACTAAGGGCTCATAACAAAAAAAGTGTTCCTAGTAGCAAAGAAATGTTGCTGATACAATTTATAGCAAGAAATGTAATGTGTTTAGCACCATGATGAAATGCTTATCATCTTTTAGCATTGCCTGAAGTACTTGCAGATCTTAGGCTGCTCAGTTTCTACTGGTAATGAAATGAAATAGCATGGGCTCTCTGCCTACAAAATAAAAGTCATTTCGGCACACTTCAACGTTTTTATTTCTCCACTACTATGAAGATTAAGAGATCAAGTTAGTAAAAAAAAGTCTTCCCCTGATGCTGCAAATTGTAGAGATTTTGTCTTTGATTCAAATTGATATATTTTGTGCATTGACCAGATCCATTTCAAAGTATTACAGAATATTGTAACTGTCTTTAATGAGCATTGCAGTAAAATTATACAAATAAATATATGCAATAGAGGATCATAAATAAATCTTATAGTAACTACTGAAAGTACAGCACAAAGGTATTGTCCAGTTCAGATGTCTCACATCTTGTCTGCAGAATTATAAATTACTGAATACAGATGCAGAAACACACCGAACTCCATATTTTCCTGAGGATAAAGTCAGGGTTGCAGTGATGTTCATAAATATCAGAGATAAGATCAGAAACCACTGCAGGACAGGCTTCAAAGGTTTACACCGTATATTAATGTATCATCGCAAGGATAGGTAAAGCTTGCTTGCACAAGTGTCTGATTGTCGAGATGTCCAGTGATCTCAATGACAGGGCTCTGCATTAATTTGATATTAATGACCAATCCTATGGATAGATTTTCAATATGACAAAGCTGATCAAACCTTTTAAATATATTGTAGGATACATAGAATAATGGAAATGTAACATGAGACTTTTTAGCGTAACTTTTATTTACACATAGGCAACAAGCTTGAATGTTGCAGAGTCCCAGAAAAGGGACAACCAGAAAGCATCAGTGATATGGTCTTGATTTAAAGACATATTTTGTCCCAAATTGATACACAAGGTTAAGCCAAATATAGAGTATGTGGGACGAGCATGTCAAAAAGATTAATTCAGATAATATTGAGCCTAATGTGATCTGTGCAAGTGAATATGTAATGATATCTCACTGCGATATCTCCAACAGGCAGAATTTTATCAGTAAGGAATAGGTAAATCTCTACTTTGGGGTATTTTGGCATCCAGAAGCCGGCGCATCTGAAATTAAAAAGGACACATTTTGTAAATAGTCTTAAATTTGACAGTTTTGCATATGCAGCTCCTTTACTGACATATGTGCTCATGGTTACAGACTACAAACAAACCCTGCGTAGTCTAGTCCTGCCATCATGTGTTGGTTCATTGATTTTGTTTATGAACACACTTATCTTATAGTTATAAACATATATATGTGTCTTTGTATGTATATAAACATACAAAGACACAACCTACATAACTAAGAGCACAATGAACACAGGTTGTACTCTTCAATAGAGATGAGCGAACCTAAGCAGTAAAATTTGGGGTTCGTACTGAACATGGTGCTGAACTCCGAATATGGACTATTTTATCTGGAAGTCTTTTTTAGTGTTAGGAGAGAGGGATGGAGAGAGAGAGAAAGAGAGCACTGTGGGGGTACTTGGCTTGTTTTGGCAGCCCCCTAGCCCTTACTTTGACCATTTTACAGCCCATTTACAGCACCAAAGATTGGGTCCACATTAACTTCTATGGGGTTCAGGTTCAACTTCAGGTGTGATCTTACAAAAAGCAAACTTTGGACTTAGGCTCAGTCGAACTTGATAGACTTGAGCATCCAGAAGCCGGCTCATCCCTACTCTTCACATCTTTATAAAAACAAAATATTACAATTATACAAATTATCTGCAGTCATAAATGATGCAAATGTTGTACAACTTTATATTGCAATGTTATACATTGTTCAAGGTAAAGACAATAGGATTGATACTTGAGCCTCAGTGTTTGGGGGGAATATATGAATATACAGTGGGGAAAATAAGTATTTCATCTCTTGCTGATTTTGTAAGTTTGCCCGCTGACAAAGACATGAACAGTCTATAATTTAAAGGTAAATTAATTTTAACATTGAGAGATAGAATATCAAAAATAAAATCCAGAAAATCGCATTGTATAAATTATATAAATTTATTTGCATTTTGCAGTGAGAAATAAGTATTTGATCCCTCTGGCAAACAAGACTTAATACTTGGTGGCAAATCCCTTGTTGGCAAGAACAGCAGACATTTTTTGTAGTTGATGATGAGATTTGCGCACATGTCAGGAGGAATTTTGGTCCACTCCTCTTTGCAGATCATCTCTAAATCATTAAGATTTTAAGGCTTTCGCTTGGCAACTTGGAGCTTCAACTCACTCCATAAGTTTTCTATGGGATTAAGGTATGGAGACTGGCTAGGCCACTTCCTGACCTTAAAGTGATACTTTTTGTGCCACTCCTTTGTTGCCTTGGCTCTATGACTTGGATCATTGTCTTGCTAGAAGACCCAGCTATGACCCATTTTTAATGTCCTGGCGGAGGGAAGGAGGTTGTCACTCAGGATTTTATGATACATGGCTCCATCCATTCTCCCATTGATGCAGTAAAGTAGTCCTATGCCCTTAGCAGAGAAACACCCCCAAAATATAATATTTCCACCTCCATGCTTGACAGTGGGTATGATGCTTTTTGGGTCATAGCCAGCATTTATCTTCTTCCAAACACGGCGAGTTGAGTCAATGCAAAATACCTCAATTTTTGTCTCATCTGATCACCTACTCCCAATCACACACATCCTGGTGTTCATTGGCAAACTTCAGATGGTCCTGCACATGTGCCTTCTTGAGCAGGTTGACCTTGCAGGGACTGCAGGATTTTAAACCTTTACAGCTAATGTGCTACTAGTGGTTTTCTTGGTGACTTTGGTCCTAGCTGCCTTGAGATCATTAATATGTTTCCCCCTTGTAGTTTTTGGCTAATCCCTCACCTTCCTTGTGATTTTTAATGCTGTCTTTAATGCAGGTAACGAGTTTATTAGGCGTGTGTAACTGGTCTGTAGGAGCAAGAACTCTTAATGGTTGTAGGGTATAAAATTCTTTTTTCTCCCTGCAAAATGCAAATAAATTTATATAATTTCTAGAATGTGATTTTCTGGATTTAATTTTTGGTATTCTATCTCGCAATGTTAAAATTAACCTACCCTTAAAATTATAGACTGTTCATGTCTTTGTCAGTTGACAAACTTACAAAATCAACAAGTTATCAAATACTTATTTCTCCCTCTGCAAATGAAAAACGTAGAAAATTTTCATTATTTTTATTAGTTTAGAAATCACATTTAGGCAATTTTCGCCATTGCAAAAACGTCCCTCATTTCTTTTCTACAACGGTTTTTCACCACTTAAGCAATAGCATTCTCTTTTGGTAATTGTGTTTTTTACTGACTTTTCTAATGAGTTGAACCCTTAATTGATTCATTTTGCATCCAGATTTTAAACAATTTTATATGAATGTTTAGTGCAGAAACACTTGGATCCTGCACCTAAAAATGAAATTGCATTTTTACATGCATTTTTTCCGGCTTCTCATAGAAGTCTAAAAAGGCAAAAAAATGCACCAAAAATGCACAGTTAACCCTTGCTTTTAAAAGCACAGTATGAGTTTTCAGGGAATTCCATTCACTTTGTTTAAGCTGTTAAATGCAGCAAAGAAAGTGCACCATTTATGTGGAAACATAGGAACTAGTAATGAGTGAGGTCACAGCGGTTGTACCCTCCGCAATAATGCATTTATAACCATCCTATAAATAGGTAATAAATATTACTTATGAGATAACCCTTTTAAGCACTCTAAAGTTTATTAGTGAAAAAATATTCATAGTGTTAAGTGAGGGTAGAATCATAATTGCCATGTTAAAGTATAGCAGCTTTTGGTGTTAAACACCTTGTAAGTATAATTCACAAAGCAAATAAGAATATGGTAGAGTGCAAGTAATGTGCTGTGCAGGAACAGAATCACTAACTAAAGAATAATATCATGGGTCATCTACTAAAATGCTTTATTTGCATATTTTCTTGGATCCAGCAGTCATTAAAAAAGAATGAATCAGCATTACCCACTATCACATTTGGACCTATCCAGTAATTAATTTTCAATGTCCTTTTACTTTCTGTTGTTGTCAGTAATTGCTATTGTTTTATTGTAAGTATCATATTAATGAATTCTCTCATTTTACCAATATTTAATATGTATGAAAGACAGATAATTTGATGAAGTACAGTGGTAGAAATAAGTATTTGATCTCTTGCTGATTTTGTTAGTTTGCCCACTGACAAAGACAAGAACAGTCTATAATTTTAAGGGTAGGTTAGTGAGAGATGGAATATCAAAAATAAAATCCAGAAAATCACATTGTATAAATTATACAAATTTATTTGCATTTTACAGTGAGAAATAAGTATGTGATCCCCTATCAAACATTAAGTGTTCTGGTTCCTACAGACCAGTTAGATGCTGATAATCAACTCGTTTCCTGCATAAAAGATAGCTGTCTTACATAGTCACCTTTATAAAAGACTCCTGTCCACAGACTCAATTAATTAGTCAGACTCTAACCTCTACAACATGGCACAAAGCTGGAAAGGGCTACAAAACTATAAGTAAGACACTGGGTGAGGAGAAAACTGCTGGTGCAATAGTAAGAAAATGGAAGAAATACAAAATGACTGTCAATTGACATCGATCTGACGTACCATGCAAAATCTTACCTTGTGGGGTATCCTTAATCATGAGGAAAGTGAGAGATCAACTTAAAACTACAAGGGGAGAATGTTGTGAATTTGGATTCTGGGCTCCCCCGGTGGCCGCTTGTGGAATTGGACTTGTCATCCTCTTTCCTGTTTCACCTGATTCCATCAGTAGTGGGTGTCGCTATTTAAGCTCATTTCTCTGGTGGTTTCTTGCCGGTCAACAATGTTATCTGATGCCTCTCAGTGCTTGTTCCTGCTTCTAGACAACTACTGATAAGTTGGACTTTTGTCCATGTTTTGTTTTGCCTATTTGTTCCAGTTCGCAGCTGAAGTTTTGTTACTGTGTCTGGAAAGCTCTCGTCGATCAGGGATTGCTACTCTGGCGTTATGAGTTAATGCCAGAGTTTAAGGTAATCTCTGGATGGTGTTTTGTTAGTTTTTTTCTGCTGACCATGAAAGTATACTATCTGTCTTCTGCTATCTAGTAAGCGGACCTCAAATTTGCTAAGACTATTTTCCTGCTGCGTTTGTTGTTTCATCTGAACTCACCGTCATTATATGTGGGGGGCTACTGTCTTCTTTGGAATATTTCTCTAGAGGTGAGCCAGGTCTTATATTTCCCTCTGCTAGCTATTTAGGTCTTAGGCCAGAGCTGGGCATCTAGCGATAAATAGGAAATGCTACCTGGCTATTTCTAGTTGCGCGGCAGGCTTAGTTCATGGTCAGTATAGTTCCATCTTCCGAGAGCTTGTCCCTCTATAGGCTTGCTATGATCTCTGCTTGCAGAGATCATGACAGGAGAACTTGTCAATAATCTCAAAGCAGCTGGGACCACAGTCACGAAGAAACTATTGGTAACACATCATGCCATACAGGTTTAAAATCCTGCAGTGCCCGCAAGGCCCTCTTGCTCAAGAAGGCACATGTGCAGGCCTGTCTGAAGTTTTCCAATGAACACCTGAATGATTCTGTGAGTGATTGTGAGAAGGTGCTCTGGCCAGATAAGACAAAAATTGGGGGCTTTTGCATTAACTCAACTCGCCGTGTTTAGAGGAAAAGAAATGCTGCCTATGATCCATAGAACACTGTCCACTGTCAAGCATGGAGGTGCAAACATTATGTCTTGGAGGTGTGTCATTGCTAAGGGCACAGGACTGCTTCACCACATTTCAACCTACCCTTAAAATTATAGACTGTTCTTGTTTTTTTCGGTGGGCAAACTTACAAACTCAGCAAGGGATCAAATACTTATTTCCCTCACTATATATCTTTATTATTTTTTATGTATCTATCTACATCATTGTTTTTCAAACTCCATTCCATATGGTCCCCTAACAGGTCATGTTTTCAAGATTTTAGTAGTGTTGCACAGGTAAGAGAACCTGTGGCGAATTTCTGATGCCGTGATTCCATCACATGTGCAATATTAGGGAAATCCTGAACACATGAAGATGTTTAAGGCCATGAGGTCTGGAGTTTAGGAAACAATGATTTACATACTGATGCCAGCATAATGGTGGTGCAATAGCTCAGACAAAGTTATTTTCCCAAGTCTGTCTAGTCTTTTTGTTTTGCTGCTGCTAGGTCCTGGACTGTAAAGTGTTAATGAGTACAGTGTACACTGTGTGTGAGGATTTTCTAAGGGAATTTGAAGAAAAGAGAGACAAATTTGATAAGTGAATAGAATAGACCTGCCTAAAAAATAATGTTGAGTAGACAAAATTGATGTTGGGTATTCATCCTTGTCTGAGATAGTACACTCCAGACAGCTCTCTCAGGTTCAGACATGTCATGGAGATGGAAGTAGGATGTCGACACTATGGAGAATGCTAGTTCCAAATCACTGGCAAAATTCAGAGCATTAGTAGGGTAATAGATAGACATGAGTTGTAGGGAGGTGCAGCACTGTGGAGGACGTTGTAGGTGAGTTTCATAAGGTTTCATTCTATTCTATAGTGGAAGAGCAACCAGTGAAGCAATTAGAAAAGGGTGTAGGCATTCGTGTAGCAACTGGACAGAAATGTGAGCCTAGCTGCTGCCTTCAGAATTGATTGGAGGGAAAAGACTTCAGTAAAGGAAAACCAATTTCTAATGGGTTGCAATAGTCAATACAAGAGGGAGGAAGAGCAAAAAATATATATCTGTACATAGTGTTAGAGGCCGGGACTTCCCTGCCAGGTGAGATGTATCGCAGGCACTGTTTGTTGCTCTGGTCTCCCATTCAGGTCTGGATGCTGGGTCTGCTGCTTAGTGCAGACGTTGGTCCTAGCATCTTGCTCAGACTCCTGTTATACATGTAATTACTGTTGGCTCTCCAGCTAAAGTCTATGGTAACCAGTGGAATACAGAGGCAGCCCCACTGTGATTTGACGCCTTGTCATTGGTGCTCTGATGCTTTCTGCTCTGGTGATGTGGCAGCTTCGGATTGGCCCACGGGCGACACCCCATCCGTCTGGGCATGAGTGTTTTGGGTGGAGCCTGGCACATAAAGGGCTTTCAGCGAAGCATGCGGGCTTGCTAGTGTCACTTATGTTTGGTGTGTTTGTTAGTGGATTAGCTACTGCTCTGTTTCTGCGTTTTATGTGTTTTGCATCGTAACAGCTACCAGTGGGACATCAGTGATCTGTGTCAGCATATCTTCAGGGCTGGCCCTGTGCCATTAGAATTCTGGCACCTCCGGAGAGGAGATTGGCTGTGTGAGTTCAGGGCTGGCATCAAACCATTAGAATTCCGGCTCTTCCGGAGAGAAGGTTTTCTGCATGTTCTTGCTGACTGTAAGTTTTTGCTATCTGTTTCTGTCCCATGTGTATGTTATACTTCCCTGTGGGGTTAACACTGTGTTGCACCACAGAGCAAGTTCAACCCACGTGTTATTTTGCAGTGGATCTATCTGGGTATTGCACACTTCCTATTTTCCCTGTACCCCTCAGGGGTTAGCTGAGCTGGTACTTACCTTCCCTGTACCCCTCTGTGGTTAGCTGAGCAGGTACTTACCTTCCCTGTACCCCTCGGTGGTTAGCAGAGCTGGTATTTACCTTCCCTGTACCCCTCGGTGGTTAGCTGAGCTGTTACTTACTGTCCCTGTACCCCTTGGTGGTTAGCTGAGCTGGTACTGTTCCTGCATCTCTTGGTGGTTAGCTGAGTAGGTACTGCTCTCCTAGTGCACCTCTGAGTAGTATCTGGGTTTGATTTTCTGTGTTCCATTCACACTGCGTGGAGTTAACTCAGTGTGTTTAAGGAGGAACGTTCACTGGTTTTTTGTCCATCTTTGCTTATACTAGCAGCAGTTTACTGCACGGTGGACCCAGGTTTGCGATTGCACCTTATTTGTTATTTATTTTTAATTTGTGCAATCTGCCAACCCTAACACCTAGTTTGGAAAAGTCTTATTTTGTAAATGTTTTGAGGTGCAGATCCGTATTTTTCGGACTACAAGATGCACTTTTCCCCCCAAAAAAAGGGGAGAAAATGGGGGGTGCGTCTAAGAGTCGAAATGCAGGCTTACCCATGGCGGCAGAGGTGCGGTGGCAGAGGTGCGGTGGCAGAGGTGCGGCGGCAGAGGTGCGGCGGCAGAGGTGCGGCGGCAGACGTGCGGAGATGAGGAGGCGCAGTGAGCGGGGTCCCTTTCCCCGGTGAGGTGATGCAGCAGCCCGGTAAGCAGCAGAGCCGGGTGAATCCTGTTGTCATCGGTGGTGGCGGCCATCTTCCGGGGGCGCGCGTGCGCAGATGAAGCGCTCTGCTTCCCGGGGCTTCAGGAAAATGGCCGCGGGATGCCGCGCGTGCGCAGATGGGGATCGCGGCGGCCATTTTTCTGAAGTTCTTAGCTTCAGGAAAATGGCCGCCGCGATCTCCATCTGCGCACGCGCGGCCTCCCGCGGCCATTTTCCTGAAGCCTCGGGAAGCAGAGCGCTTCATCTGCGCACGCGCGGCCCCCGGAAGATGGCCGCCACCACCGATAACAACAGCATTCACCCGGCTCTGCTGTTTACCGGGCTGCTGCATCACCTCACCGGGGAAAGGGACCCTCTCACACCATACCTGTCACTGCGCCTCCTGATCCCAGCACCTCCTGATCCCAGCACCTCCTGATCCCAGCACCTCCTGATCCCAGCACCTCCTGATCCCTGCACCTCCTGATCGCAGCACCTCCTGATCGCAGCACCTCCTGATCGCATCACCTCCAGATCCCTGCACCTCCTGATCACAGCACCTCCTGATCGCAGCACCTCCTGATCGCAGCACCTCCTGATCCCAGCACCTCCTGATCGCAGCACCTCCTGATCCCTGCACCTCCTCATCCCAGCACCTCTGCCGGTAACCAGTGCTGCAACCCTCCCATGGACACCAGGCTGTGGCGTCGCCCACCTAAGCAGGAAGGGACCCTGCTCAGGTGCACGCCGTACCGCATCACCCCGCCTCTGCCGACACCATGCCTCCTGTGACCCTGCTCTGCCACCGCCAGCCTTCAGGTAAGATACTGTAAATTCGGACAATAAGACGGACCCCCATCTTATAAAAAATCTTTTTTTCTGCAATTTTCACCCCAAATTTGGGGTGCGCCTTATGGTCCGGTGCGTCTTATAGTCCGAAAAATACGGTACATCAAAATTCAAGTAACTTGGTATAGAAAGGTCAGAAAAGCCATGAGTCAAACAATACAAGACTGCAGTCATACTACTTCAAAGTTATTGATATATTATATACTTTAAGTCAGAAAATGGTGGAAACACAAAAGTTTTTTAAAAAAATGATGTTTTAGATTACCAGACGATATAATGTTGGAGAAAACAGACAATCACTAATGTATTATACTTGTGCAGAGATAATTTCAAAGGAACATTTAATTGCTTTTCATCAGCATAGATATAGTACCAAAAGCCAAAAATGATGATTTTTTTTTTAGTTCAGCATGGATATGTCAAGGGATTTAAGGAATGAAACTAGCAGTGATCTAAAAGCACCAGAAAAAAGAAAAAAGGAGCTTGTAGAGCTTGAAAATAAGACATGCAGTGAGCAATCAGAAAAGTAGTGGGTAAGCCAAGAGACAGCAGATAGTCAGATCTGGGAGTTTCTCTGTCATGAAACCAAAATGTCAATGTTTTGTTTAATGCCACTTAACTATCATGTTTGCTTTTTGACACGGTACTCCTTTATGCTGTGAAAATAATTATTTATCAACAAATTGCTACTGAATTGTTGGAAAAAGTTGCTCAATAAGGATATTTCAATACCATCTTTTATTCATGGCAGTGTTCTTCAGTAAAATTGTGAGTAAATCCATTCCATTAGAGAAAAGAGACCTAAACCCCTTTCTGACCTTGGAGGGGATAGTATGTCCGAGGTCACATCCCATGATGTGGGCTTCAGCGGTGAGCCCACATCAAAGCCGCAACATGTCAGCTATTTTGAACAGCTGACATGTGCGCGCAATAGCGGCAAGTGCAATCACGATCCACCCACCGCTATTAACTAGTTAAATGCCTCTGTCAAACGCTGACAGCAGCATTTAACTTCTGACCGCGCGGCCGGAAATGCGCTCATTGCTGACCCCCGTCACATGATCGGGGTCAGCGATGCATCAGGATAGTAACCATAGAGGTCCCTGACACCTCTATGGTTACTGTTGCAGGCTTGCTGTGAGCGCCACCCTGTGGGCGGCGCTCATAGCAAGCCTGTAATTAAGCTACATAGGAGCGATCTGCTATGTAGCAGTGCCGATCAGGCTATGCCAGCTTCTAGCCTCCCATGGAGGCTATTGAAGCATGGCAAAAGTAATACTTTTTAAAAAAAATATGAAATAAAAAAAAAAAAAAAGTTTAAATCACCCCCCTTTCGCCCCATTCAAAATAAAACAATAAAAATAAAATCAAATATATACATATTTGGTATCAGAATCACCTGATCTATCAATAAAAAAGGATTAACCTGATCACTAAACGGCGAAGCGAGAAAAAAATTTGAAACGCCAAAATTAAGTTTTTTTGGTTGCTGCGACATTGCATTACAATACAATAAAGAGCGATCAAAAGAACATATCTGCACCAAAATGGTGTCACTAAAAACGTCAGCTCGGCACGCAAAAAATAAGCCCTCACCCGACCCCAGATCATGAAAAATAGAGACGCTACGGGTATCAGAAAATGGCACAATTTTTTTTTTTTTTTAGCAAAGTTTGGAATTTTTTTCACCACTTAGATAAAAAGTAACCTAGACATGTTTGGTGTCTGTGAACTCAACTCGTAATGATCTGGACAATCATAATGGCAGGTCAGTTTTAGCATTTAGTGAAGCTAGCAAAAAAGCCAGACAAAAAACACGCATGAGATTGCACTTTTTTTGCAATTTCACCGCACTTGGAATTTTTTTCCCATTTTCTAGTACACGACATGGTAAAACCAATGATGTCCTTCAAAAGTACAACTTATCCTGCAAAAAATAAGCCCTCACATGGCTATATTGACGGAAAAATAAAAAAGTTATGGCTCTGGGAAGAGGGAAGCGAAAAACGAACACGGAAAAACGGAAAATACCAAGGTCATGAAGGGGTTAAACAAGAATGGTTTCAGGGGGGTTCACTGTTGGCATGACACAGGATTCAGAGTAGCGCTCACTTTTTTCTCCAGATAATAATTTTCTTCAGTTCTCAGCAGACTGAGAAATCTGGAAGAATGATTGTCTTGAGAGGAAAAGTTGAGTCCTTTGTCATGATAAGAGTAAAGCATTCTGAGAGGATTCACATGTGGGGTTGATTTGCATCCAAAACAATGGGCTCCCTCACAATTTTACCTTAAAACACTGTCATGAATAAAGAATGGTTTCTAAACATCCTCAAAGAGCAACTTCGCACAATTTTGCAGGAGCTATTTGGTGATGAACAATACTTTTTCCAGCATGGAGAAGCACCATGTAGCAAAGGAGAAGTGGGAGAAGTGATAACTGAGTGGCTCAGTGAATAAAGCATTAAAAATGTGGGTTGATGACCAGGAAACTACAAAAATCTCAATCCCATTGAGAACCTGTGGTGTTTCTCCAAAAATGGGTGAATTAACAAAAATTCAGAAATTGTGATAAACTCTGTACTGATTAGACAAGAATTGGTTGCCATCAGTCAGAATTTGGATCAGAAGCTGATATCCACCATGCAAGGGTGAATTGCATACATCTTCAAAAATAAGGGTCAACACTCATAAACTTGATGTGTTCACCAATAAAAATAAATAATTATGAAATAATTATTTTAATTCAGTAACCTTAGAAACATTTGACTAATACAACTAACAATAATAAAGAGGAAAACTTTGTGAAAGTCTCAAAACTTGCCACTTCTATAGTTCCCAAGGAGGTATTACTTGACCTCCTCTATATTACACATGTGTAGTGTTTAGGAAAAATGGGTTAAATTTAGAATTGAGCCATGACAGCTATGACATATCTATTTTTACTGAGAAATTGAACTGTAACAAAATCAACCATTTTGCATCAACAATCAAGAAAACTTTGATAAAAACTTTAAGAGAAAACAATAAAATCAGTTCAAATAGAATCACTAAAAACTTTATAAAGTAGTACAACTAATAGTCGTATATTTATAATATCTAGATGATATGCAATATAAATATATATTTTTTCTAGGCATGTTTTAATTAGAGCAAGGTTGGATCCTATCTCTTCCCCAGCTCATTTGAGACTTGGTTAGGCACATAAAAAGGTGAGTCACTAGAGTTTAAGGTACTTCCAATGTGGTCACTTTGTTGCTGGTGGATTACTTATACACATTGGTTTAACCCCTTCGTGCCATGCGCCGTACTAGTACGGCGCTGCCGGCACTGCATTAGTGCCAGCCGCAGTACTAGTACGGCGCCCCGATCACCGCGGTCTCACGCTGAGCGCCGCGGTGATCGGGTGCGGGTGTCAGCTGTATATGACAGCTGACACCCCGCAGCAATGCCCATGATCGGCGCTGTCGCCGATCGTGGGCATTTAACCCCTCTGATGCCGCTGTCAATAGTGACAGCGGCATAGAGGGGGATCGCGCAGGGACGGGGGCTCCCTGCGCTCTCCCACCGGAGCAGCGCGATGAGATCGCGCTGCTCCGGTGACCTGGAAGGAGTCCCCGGATCCAAGATGGCCGCGGGACTCCTTCCGGGTCATAAGATGACCCTGCTTGCCGGCGTCTGCTGAGAATTCCTCGTAGCAGGTGCCGGCAAGCCTCTGCAATGTGCCTGTCAGATCGGTGATCTGACAGAGTGCTGTGCACACTATCACATCACCGATCTGTAATGTCCCCCCCTGGGACAAAGTAAAAAAGTTAAAAAAAAAAATTTCCACATGTGTAAAAAAAAAAAAAAATTCCTAAATAAAGAAAAAATAAATAAATATATTCCCATAAATACATTTCTTTATCTAAATAAAAAAAACACCACACAATAAAAGTACACATATTTAGTATCACCGCGTCCGTAACGACCCCACCTATAAAACTATATCACTAGTTAACCCCTTCAGTGAACACCGTAAAAAAAAAAAAAAAAAAACGAGGCAAAAAACAACGCTTTATTCTAATACCGCCAAACATAAAGTGGAATAACACGCGACCAAAAAGACGGATATAAATAACCATGGTACCGCTGAAAATGTCATCTTGTCCCGCAAAAAAAAAGCCACCATACAGCATCATCAGCAGAAAAATAAAAAAGTTATAGCTCTCAGAATAAAGCGATGCAAAAACAATTATTTTTTTATATAAAAGTTTTTATTGTGTAAAAGCGCCAAAACATAAAAAAATTACATAAATGAGGTATCGCTGTAATCGTACTGACCCGAAGAATAAAACTGCTTTATCCTTTTTACCAAATGCGGAACGGTATAAACGCCCCCCCCTAAAAGAATTTCAGGAATTGCTGGTTTTTGTTCATTCTGCCTCCCAAAAATCGGAATAAAAAGCGATCAAAAAATGTCATGTACCCGAAAATGGTACCAGTAAAAACGTCAACTCGTCCTGCAAAAAACAAGATCTCACATGACTCTGTGGACCAAAATATGGAAAAATTATAGCTCTCAAAATGTGGTGATGCAAAAACTATTTTTTGCAATAAAAAGCGTCTTTTAGTGTGTGATGGCTGCCAACCATAAAAATCCGCCCAAAAAACGCTATATAAGTAAATCAAATTCCCCTTCATCACCCCCTTAGTTAGGAAAAATAATAAAATTTTAAAAAATATATTTATTTCCATTTTCCAGTTAGGCTACTTTCACACTAGCGTCGCTACGGGGCCGTCACGCTGCGTCGGCCCGACGTACCGACGCATGCTGTGCAAGCACCGCACAATGGGGGCAGCAGATGCTGTTTTTCCACGCATCCGCTGCCCCATTGTGAGGTGCGGGGAGGTGGGGGCGGAGTTCCAGCCACGCATGCGCGGTCGGAAATGGTGGACTGTCGGCACAAAAAAAGTTACATGTAACGTTTTTTGCTGCCGGCGGTCCGCCACAACACGACGCAACCGTCGCACGACGCTTGCGACGTGTGTCAATACGTCGCTAATGTTAGTCTATGGGGAAAAAACGCATCCTGCAGATGACTTTGCAGGATGCGTTTTTTCGCCAAAATGACGCATTGCGACGTATGCAAAAAAACGCTAGTGTGAAAGTAGCGCTAGGGTTAGGACTAGGGTTAGGGTTGGGGGTTAGGGTTTCAGTTAGAATTGGGGAGTTTTCACTGTTTAGGCACATCAGGGGCTCTCCAAACGCAACATGGCGTCCGATCTCAACGCGTTTGTTTGCGTTAAAAACGCATGCGTTTTTATAGAAAAAAACCAGAACACACACTGAAAAGTCACCCACCACCATCAAGGTGATAAAGGGATCCAAACCCTAACCCTAACCCTACCCCTAAACTCATCCCTAACCATTTAATGAACATTTTCTGACAGTCATAGTGCCACGTATTTCAGTGCCACGTATTTCAGTGCCACGATATTTCAGTGCCACGATATTTCAGTGCCACGATATTACAGTGCCACGATATTTCAGTGCCACGTATTTAAGTGCCACGATATTTCAGTGAAATACGTGGCACTGAAATATCATGGCATTTACGTGAAATACGTGGCACTTAAATACGTGGCACTTAAATACGTGGCACTTAAATACGTGGCACTTAAATACGTGGCACTTAAATATCGTGGCACTTAGATACGTGGCACTTATATACATGGCACTTATATACGTGGCCACTGAAATATCGTGGCACTTATATACGTATATACGTATATAAACGTATTTCAGTGCCACGTATTTCAGTGCCTCGTATTTCAGGTTAGGGTTAGGGGTAGGGTTTTTTTTGGTTTTTTCTTGTTTTCTTGTGTTTTTCTATAAAAACGCATGCGTCTTACCGCGTTTACATGCGTTTTTTCACATGCGTTTTTTAAAAAAACGCATGCAGCTAAAAACGCAAGTGTGAAACCAGCCTTACCCTTGGGAAAATAAAAACATGGGGGCTAAAATATAATTTTCGTGGAAAAAAATATATTTTTTATTTTTGCGGCTCTGCGTTATAAACTGTAGTGAAGCACTCGGGGGTTCAAAGTTCTCACAACACATCTAGATAAGTTCCGTGGGGGGTCTAGTTTCCAATATGGGGTCACTTGTGGGGGGTTTCTACTGTTTAGGTACATCAGGGGCTCTGCAAATGCAACATGACACCTGCAGACCAATCCATCTAAGTCTGCATTTCAAACGGTGCTCCTTCCCTTCCGAGCTCTGCCGTGCGCCCAAACAGTGGTTCCCCCCATATATGGGGTATCAGCGTACTCAGGACAAATTGGACAACAACTTTGTTGTCCAATTTCTCCTGTTACCCTTGGAAAAATAAAAAATGTGGGGCTAAAATATAATTTTCGTGGATAAAAAATATTTTTTATTTTCACGGCTCTGCGTGATAAACTGTAGTGAAACACTTGTTGGTTCAAAGTTCTCACAACACATCTAGATAAGTTCCGTGGGGGGTCTAGTTTCCAATATGGGGTCACTTGTGGGGGGTTTCTACTGTTTAGGTACATCAGAGGCTCTGCAAATGCAACATGACACCTGCAGACCAATCCATCTAAGTCTGCATTTCAAACGGCGCTCCTTCCCTTCCGAGCTCTGCCGTGCGCCCAAACAGTGGTTCCCCCCAATGTATGGGGTATCAGCGTACTCAGGACAAATTGGACAATAACTTTTGTGGTCCAATTTCTCCTGTTACCCTTGGGGGAAAATAATTGCGGGCTAAAACATCATTTTGTGGAAAGAAAAAATGATTTTTTAATTTTCACAGCGCTACATTCTAAACTTTAGTGAAACAACTGGGGGTTAAAAGTGCTCACCACACATCTAAATAAGTTCCTTAGGGGGTCTTCTTTCCAAAATGGTGTCACTTGTGGGGGTTTCCACTGTTTAGGCACGTCAGGGGCTCTCCAAACACGACATGGGTTCCGATCTCAATTCCAGCCAATTTTGCATTGAAAAGTCAAATGGCGCTCCTTCCCTTCCGAGCTCTGCCGTGCGCCCAAACAGTGGTTTATCCCCATATATAGGGTATCAGCATACTCAGGACAAATTGGACAACAACTTTTGTTGTCCAATTTCTCCTGTTACCCTTGGAAAAATAAAAATGTGGGGGCTAAAATATAATTTTCGTGGAAAAAAAAATATTTTTTATTTTCACGGCTCTGCGTGATAAACTGTAGTGAAACACTTGTTGGTTCAAAGTTCTCACAACACATCTAGATAAGTTCCGTGGGGGGTCTAGTTTCCAATATGGGGTCACTTGTGGGGGGTTTCTACTGTTTAGGTACATCAGGGGCTCTGCAAATGCAACATGACACCTGCAGACCAATCCATCTAAGTCTGCATTTCAAACGGCGCTCCTTCCCTTCCGAGCTCTGCCATGCGCTCAAACAGTGGTTCCCCCCAATGTATGGGGTATCAGCGTACTCAGGACAAATTGGACAATAACTTTTGTGGTCCAATTTCTCCTGTTACCCTTGGGGAAAAAAAATTGCGGGCTAAAACATCATTTTGTGGAAAGAAAAAATGATTTTTTAATTTTCACAGCGCTACATTCTAAACTTTAGTGAAACAACTGGGGGTTAAAAGTGCTCACCACACATCTAAATAAGTTCCTTAGGGGGTCTTCTTTCCAAAATGGTGTCACTTGTGGGGGTTTCCACTGTTTAGGCACGTCAGGGGCTCTCTAAACACGACATGGGTTCCGATCTCAATTCCAGCCAATTTTGCATTGAAAAGTCAAATGGCGCTCCTTCCCTTCCGAGCTCTGCCGTGCGCCCAAACAGTGGTTCCCCCCCATATATGGGGTATCAGCGTACTCAGGACAAATTGCACAACAACTTTTGTTGTCTAATTTCTCCTGTTACCCTTGGAAAAATAAAAATGTGGGGGCTAAAATATAATTTTTGTGGAAAAAAAAATATTTTTTATTTTCACGGCTCTGCGTGATAAACTGTAGTGAAACACTTGTTGGTTCAAAGTTCTCACAACACATCTATATAAGTTCCGTGGGGGGTCTAGTTTCCAATATGGGGTCACTTGTGGGGGGTTTCTACTGTTTATGTACATCAGGGGCTCTGCAAATGCAACATGACACCTGCAGACCAATCCATCTAAGTCTGCATTTCAAACGGCGCTCCTTCCCTTCCGAGCTCTGCCGTGCGCCCAAACAGTGGTTCCCCCCAATGTGTGGGGTATCAGCGTACTCAGGACAAATTGGACAATAACTTTTGTGGTCCAATTTCTCCTGTTACCCTTGGGGGAAAAAAAATTGCGGGCTAAAACATCATTTTGTGGAAAGAAAAAATGATTTTTTTATTTTCACAGCACTACATTCTAAACTTTAGTGAAACAACTGGGGGTTAAAAGTGCTCACCACACATCTAAATAAGTTCCTTAGGGGGTCTTCTTTCCAAAATGGTGTCACTTGTGGGGGTTTCCACTGTTTAGGCACGTCAGGGGCTCTCCAAACACGACATGGGTTCCGATCTCAATTCCAGCCAATTTTGCATTGAAAAGTCAAATGGCGCTCCTTCCCTTCCGAGCTCTGCCATGCGCCCAAACAGTGGTTTATCTCCATATATGAAGTATCAGCGTACTCAGGACAAATTGCACAACAACTTTTGGGGTCCAATTTATCCTGCTACCCTTGGGAAAATAAAAAATTTGGGGCAAAAATATCATTTTTTGTGAAAATTAATATTATTTTTTTTTATGGCTCTACATTATAAACTTCTGTGAAGCACTTGGAGGTTCAAAGTGCTCACCACACATCTAGATTAGTTCCTTAGAGGGTCTACTTTCCAAAATGGTGTCACTTGTGAGGGTTTCCACTGTTTAGGCACGTCAGGGGCTCTCCAAACACGACATGGGTTCCGATCTCAATTCCAGACAATTTTGCATTGAAAAGTCAAATGGCGCTCCTTCCCTTCCGAGCTCTGCCATGTGCCCAATCAATGGTTTACCCCAACATGTGGGGTATCGGCGTACTCAAGACAAATTGTACAACAACTTTTTTGGTCCAATTTCTCCTGTTACCCTTGGTAAAATAAAACAAATTGGATCTGAAGTAAAAATTTTGTGAAAAAAAAGTTAAATGTTCAATTTTTTTTAACCATTCCAAAAATTCCTGTGAAGCACCTGAAGGGTTAATAAACTTTTTGAATGTGGTTTAGAGTACCTTGAGGGGTGAAGTTTTTAGAATGGTGTCACTTTTGGACATTTTCTGTCATATAGACCCCTCAAAGTCACTTCAAGTGTGAGGTGGTCCGTAAAAAAAATGGTTTTGCAAATTTTGTTGCAAAAATGAGAAATCGCTGGTCAACTTTTAACCCTTATAACTCCCTAACAAAAAAAAATTATGTTTCCAAAATTGTGCTGATGTAAAGCAGACATGTGGGAAATGTTGTTTATTAACTATATTATGTGATATAACTCTCTAATTTAAGGGCATAAAAACGAAAAATTTGAAAATTGCTAAATTTTCATAATTTTCGACAAATTTCTGTTTTTTTCACAAATAAATGCAAGTCATATCGAAGAAGTTTTACCACTATCATAAAGTACAATATGTCACGAGAAAACAATGTCAGAATCACCAGGATCCGTTGAAGCGTTTCAGAGTTATGACCTCATAAAGTGACAGTGGTCAGAATTGTAAAAATTGGCCGTGTCACTTAGGTGAAAACAGGCTTTGGGGTGAAGGGGTTAAGCAAAAAGTTTACTAAGTACTCAATGAATTTTTATCTGTGAAGCAATAGTAAAATGTATGTATTTATTAATTGCAGAGTGCTGACACCTGATGTCGCCAGTTAATTCTTCTATTTTTCATTAGGTCTATGATATCACGTGAGTAAAACCTGACTAGCTGAATTCTTCTAATCTCTATGTAGAAACAGGAAGTCTATTTTCCCTGTACAAGTCATGAGACACTGCAAAAGTCCCTGGCAGGGGGGAGGAGCGAGCAGCTGAGTCAGGAGTATGAGAGGGGAATAATTAATGTAGGGAAAAGAGACATCCTATGTCTACAAAGAGCAGAAAAATACAGAATTATTCACTGGCAAATTGAGCAATTGTAAGTACACAGTGCTATATAATATGATGATTAAGAGGACAAAAATGTTGATGGGAATGTTTCTTTAAAAATCATGGAGACCATACTACATGTAGTAATTTTTCATATGGGATGTATTTATTTTTGCTTCAACTAATTTGAGAAAAGCTGAAGGTTATATTATTAACCATACCCCCATGCTATACGTTTAAAAAACCTTCTATGAAACTCAGTCCTGTTAAAATCTTAGATTTTTTTCTTCTATTCAGTGAGATATTGAAAAATTGATTAAATCTTACTTTTCAAAGGGGGTGTGCAGAGCACTTTACTGTATATGTATGTACATATATACATATATATAAATAAATGCAGCACATCTCGCATCTTCACAGCATAGACAATTGCCTTCAGATGACCCCAGCATCTGAAACAACTGATACTGGAAGCCTGTGCTAGCATTTCTTCTGCGGTGTTGCTATCAGAGTGGGAGAAGAGGGTTGCATTGACAATCCAACACAATTGGCAGCACTTTGAACACATTTTATAAGTGGTCATAAACTTGTAAATAACTCAAGACAGAATAAAGTTACTTTAAAACCAAGCACACCATTGTTTTTCTTGTAACATTCTCAATAAGTTTGATGTGTCACATGACCCTTTTCCCATTGGAAAAAGTAAAGTTGGATCTAACATTGCTGGCTTCAAAATGGCCGCCATGATCACCAGCCATCTTGAAAAGTTTTCCCCCTCCCATGTACTAATGTGCCACAGACAGGAAGTTGATATCACCAATCATTCCCATTCTATTTAGGTGCATCCATATAAATGGCCCACCCTGTATATATGGAAGGAACGACAGGAACATGAAGCGCCATGGCAAGACAAGCCGCTGCATGGGATGTAGCATCGACATATAATAGAGGTGGCTGTCATGGAGAAATCCTGCTAACGGCTGGAGAAGCCGGACTCTGAGACAGCACAGAGGCACTAATCATAGCAGTACAAGAGCAAGCACTAAGTACCAGATACATGGAAGCAGGAATCTACCACACAAGCCAAGAGCCAAGGTGCAGACTATGCAACGAAACCTCAGAAACCGTCCAACACTTAGTGGCAGGGTGCAAAATGCAATCAGGAACAGCGTATACCGAACACCACAACCAAGTAGCAGGAATTGTATACAGGATCATGTGCGCAGCATATGGGCTAAGTACCCCTAAGTCCAGGTGGGAGACCCCAGAAAAAGTGGTGGAGAATAAAAGTCTAAAATCCCATGGGATTTCTAGATCCAGACAGAAAAGCAGGTATTGGCTAACCAACCAGACATTGTGATAGTAGAGAAGGATCAGAAGACAGCAATGATAATAGATGTGGCAGTGCCAAGTGAGAGCAACATCAGAAATAAGGAATATGAGAAGCTGGAGAAATACCAGGGCCTCAAAGGAGAACTGGAGAAGACGTGGAAGATGAGGGAAACTGTGATTCTAGTGGTGATAGGAGTACTTGGAGCAGTGACCCCTAAGTTGGGAAAATGGTTACAACAGATCCCAGTAGCAACATCTGTACTCTGTCCAGAAAAGTGCAAAATGCTGGGAACAACTAAAATCCTGCGCAGAACCCTCAAACTCCCAGGCCTCTGGTAGAGGACCCGAGAATGAGGAAGGACAACAAAGACCACCTGCAGTGGGGGGTGAGAAGGAAGTTTTTTTTAAATTATTATTATTATTATTATTTATTTATTTAGTATTTATATATTATTTATTTATATATGTTGGTTGCCAGTGGGTTAAAAAAAAACAAAAAACAAATATAAATTTATATTTGTATTTTTGACCCAGTGACAACCAGTATTTTTCTACTGTAATTAAATATTATTTTTCCAAGTGCTTTCCTTCTTTTCACCAGCCATCTAGCATATATAAGGTAGTATGAACATACATTTATGTCTGCAGGTGTTTCAGTTCCTTTGCACGCAATCCTGCATTCCTATTTGGCTGTCATTTCCACAGGGAAAAAACACAGAATGGCCTCATTAGTGCAAAACAGGGATAAATGGGCATGCAGTCCTACATTGTGACAATTTGTCCTTACATGAATATGAAGAACTGGGAAATCAGAGGGGAGAAAGGAACATTCATCTTTGCTGAAACACATGCAGCAAGGTGCTGTAGAAATTAATTGTTTTACAGGACTAGGTGACTGACCTCATTAAAAACTCCAGTAGCAAACTACTTTGTTGGGTTTTACTGATCTGCGTCTGCTGCCCTGTGATAGCACATCCCTTGTTGGTAAATTTAACAGAGACCTTTTGAAATTGAAGCAATGCGATTTCACTTGTCATTTTTCAAGGCCCAGCAGGGATTCAATGTCATTAGTTTTAACATTTGGAATTAAAAGAACTATAAATTATTGCATACATGGTAAAGCTAGTGCTTTTATTTTTTAATTTGCAATCCCAGCATATCAATGTTAGTTCATACACTGGGCTGTGTAAACTCCTAGAATGGAACTCTGGGCATTTTACCAATAATGCAGAACAAGATTGGAATTATATGTAGAACAATAGGAAACCATCATCTGTGTTTCCAAGAATGAACAATACAGCAAGGACCTTACAGAGCAGCTATACAGAGGTGGCATTGCAGGTGTGCCTGGAATTTAAAAAGCAGTATATTATTATAGGGGCACAAAGGAAGTTAAATCCTCTCCAACTTTCTAAATGTTCTACTGCAGTGGACAAGGTAAATATTTTGAACCATAAAATTCCACCAGAAAATATCACTCTGTTCTAATAACTCATTTATCAACACTCTGTAACTGCACTTCGGCAACTTTGTTTCGTTTTATTCTTTTCTTCAACACAAACAATTTTGATACATTGGAACATGAGACTGACCCTTGGTGATGCAACTAGGCCCAATATATATATATATATATATATATATATATATATATATATATATATATATATATATGTATATATACACATATATATATATGTCATTTAGAAGTGACAGGTCTAACTGTTGTGAGTCAGGTTGGTAGGCGTTAAGTGAGCATGTAGGAGCTTAATTTGCTTTTTGTGATCGTTAGACACAAGCTACTGAAGAAGGAAGTGCTATGTAGTGTTATACTCTATTGTCTAGATTATAGACCACAAGTGAGAGTGTGTTCAGTGAAAAAAGTTCTAAGGATAGCAAGTTCCAGCATTCTACAGCTGCTGATTTCTTACACAGCTGTAGTCCAGAGATTGAAGGAGTATTAAGAAGGTTCCTTCACCATCAGTGAGTACCAGCCATAGCTTTTAGAGCTGAGGGAGGCAGCAAGAAGGAGTGGGCTACAGAAAGGCACCATATTAATCAGTTTTGGAGGTTTAGTGAATTTGTATTCCGACCAGGAGTGGACACAAGGTACCATTGCAAAGGAGAATAAAGAAGTGAAGACCAGAGCTAGGAAGCTTTAAAATTATTCTGTCACATACAAATAATACCATTAACCTCAAAATGTCCTGTTTGTTACTCATGAGAAGAGAGCCCTTGTATGATACAGAAGAAATGTACCAAAAGTATTGTGGCTGCTATCATTTGTTACAGTTTTACTTAAGGAATTCCAGGAAAGATGTTTTCATTTTTTTTATAGTGAATTCTGGTCTAACTGATTTTGTGCCTGATATAGAAGGGTTAATAAGCTGCCTTTAAGTGCCTCTTGCCTTTAATTGCTAGAATTACTAGAATCTGCTGACGCAGTAGTCTGATAGTCTCCTTTCAAGGAGACTATACTTCTTATCAATGTATGTTCTTAATAGTCAGCAACATGTTCTGGGTTATGGTAAATAAAGTATGACCCTGGGTGATAGTGGAGGCTACATGAGTTACATAGAAATGCATTTGTTGTAAATGGTATAAAACATTGCTTTGGCTTTTAATATATCAGATAAAAGTGACTTGCTCACAGGATATGTGTGAGGTGTCTTTTGTCTCCAAGCGCGCTTGTAAATTAAGGGCATAATTCCACAATTAGGCCTCACTGGTGATCTGACGTACTCGCTCTGGGTCAGAGCGAAAAACAGCTATGACAGTTTTGGCGCCCGAACGGGGGCCGTGTAACCAGCCTATTCGGAATCCGTATGTGGGAGCTTCCTGAGAGATTGGACATGCAAACACCAGCTGCAGCAAGGTGAGAAATGTTATTCTTACAATCTGTTTTGCACCTGCAATCTCTCTTCTGGATTTCTCCATACCTCTGGGTAAAAGGCTGCTAACATGGTTCAAAGAATCCACATCACCAGTGAGTTTTGTCTTTTGTCTGTTTATGTCCGTATGAGAGTTGAATAATAGAGTAATAAGATGATAATTGTGATAATTGTTATCTGTATTAGTTGTCAATATCCTAATGGGTTATGTGTTTGTTTAGTGTGTAATACAGAGCTGGGATAGGCTCTGTGCAGTGTTGTTATTTTGGTCATTTTGGATTGGCAGTACATTATATGAAGCTGTATTTTGTATAAGGCCGTGGTTTTTGTTGTTTGGCTTTAAAGTGCTTTCAGAGTGTCAGTGGACACTGCTGCAGTTTTATTTATATGGAGTTGTGTTAATTCCAAAGTGCAAAATAGGCAGGCTGTGTGAACCTTGTATGTATGTCTATGAGAACCTATGAATGAGATGAGAGGTGAGTAAATAAGTATAAGGGATAAATAAATAGATCCATCCCTGATTGATGAGGAGTTCCGTTAGGTGTGGTCCTCTGTATGTGACAGAAGACATTATTCAACTCAGTTTGAGCTGAATTAGGTGGAGTGATTGATATAAGGGATTTTCTTCTTGTAAAAATCAACTGAAAAGTGAAAGGAGAAAGAAAGAAAAAGCAATCTCTGAATGAGCATGTATGAATGAGTGATCACATAAGTATCATTACTTATCTAACTGTTGTTGAAGGTCCAGGATGAATGAGTTGTGGATATGTCTATATGTGGTTTGGCCGGACGTGGTCAGAATCAGCTTATTCAAGTTGTGCAGTGATTTGCCTGTATAGAGAAATTGTTTTTAATTCCGAGAGGATGAATGTTATGTAAACTGCTGCATTCTGTTTCTGTGTGTGTGAGGCACCAAGCTCTTATCTCAGTGCTGTGTACATGATGGGAGGGGTGAGTCGAGCCCCTGCGCTAATTGCTTGTAATTTCTCCCCTCTGTGCTGTGGGCCAGAGGAAGGGGGGTCACGTAGCTGCATTCTAAGTTTCTCTGTCCTTGGTATTGTACAGTGTAAGATTTGAGTTTAAAGGAATACTGTAAGTTGAAGTTGGACGTCAAAAAGTAAAGAAACTGCCTATTTTAGAGGAAACTTGTAAGTGATTGAAAGATTGGTATATGCAAATTGCCTCTGCTGAAAAAAAAAAAAGAAAAAAAGAGGACTTAACTCTATAGCGCCACCTATTGGAAGTAGCGATCCTACAAGTCACAATCAACCCTTTAACGAGTCGTGCAATATGACTCGTTATGATATGATAAGAAAGATTCGTAAAAAGATTCACCTGCTCCAAGTTGAGTGATTGATATAGCAAATTGAGGATCAACGGAGCAGGTAGCCAACTGCACTGCTGATGTAGTAGGTGAGAGGCCTAACACAACAGGGCCTTCCTTCTACAGTCAATTTACGGGTGAGAGGTGGCATAACCTTCCTGTCCATGGAACTGAGCTAGTGGGTCAGAGGCCTAACACATCTGGGCCTTCCTTTTCTAGCCAGCTGATCTAACGGGTGAGAGGCAGTTTTAGCCTTCCCGTTACATCCTTTAGGTTTACCGGGTGAGAGGTGGCATAACCTTCCCTCTAAATCTTGACACTCACACTGCAGGTGAGTTGTCTGAGCGGATAAGTTGAAGCCATGGGCAACTTATTCTGTGTGCAGTCAGGGCCCCCAATGGGATCCAAAAACCGCTGTATAGATTGGAAAAAGGAAGCAGTGAAAGATGTGAAACCAATATTGAAAAAAGGCAAAAATGCCAGTGAGTGGATGTTTGGATGTTCAAAAAGGCACAGACAAAGGATGAAAATAGCAAGTGAATAAATGGCGTCTGAGAGAGTGCAGCAGGACGAAAGTAAGGTGTATTATGAATGTTTTGAAGAAGTCCGACTATGACTGACACATTACTGCTACCGTTATACCTTTGTATAACCAGAGACCCAGACAAGACAAATGGACTTGTAAACACTGTGGTCAGACAAACCCAGACTGGAAAAATACTTGTATGATCTGTGCTGCAACCCGACCTAAGAGAATTGCACTGAATCCTGTCCAGACAAGATCACATGTAGTGACATAAGAAGCTGACACAGGATTGTGGTTGGTGGATAGTGGGGACATTAACTTTTGGGAGTAGGCTGACAGTAATCCTTTTGGGAAGGAGCTGTAGACCAGCATGTCATGTCACCCCCAACCGGTCATCTAGTCACCCCCACCACCAGAGAACCAACCACAACAGGTAGGGTAAAACAAATACAGGAGTATTATCCCTGGAGGCCCTCTGACTAGCTAGCTATGCTAAAACAATTGGCTGACCCTAAGAACCAACCTTTCCCATTTTTCAGATAAAGACAATATGATGGACGTATAAGTGCACCTGGGCAGGCCTAGGGAGTTAGTGAGTACAAAAGCAGGTGACGTACTAGGATGCAAATTAAGACTTTTACAGATGTGACAAAAGGAGAGAGTGTAGAGATGTACTTTGGACGGTTACAGCTGAAATGGGCAGACATGGGGTACAGTCCAGTAAACCCCCTTGATGTTAAAATATTGGTAAATACATTCATTGACGGTATGACCAAAGACTTACGAGACGCAGTACAGACAGCCAGACCTGAATGGAGAAATGTAGATCCAAAGACCTCCTGAAAGGTGCTAAAGGAGTTGAACAAACTAGGACAATAAGGCGACGTGTCATGTATGCTGGAGTACAAGGAAAACAGTAGAGACGTAGTGAGGGACCTAAGGACTTAGAAACAGTAAAGTGCTGGAATTGTGGAGAAAATGGACACTCAGACCAATTTACCACTTCCTTCACCTTTAGACTAGGAAACTGACAACCCAGTGACAAATGTGTGCCCTGTTCTTGTCCCCTCCGGACCTGGTCCTGCCTTGATGACCACCATACCAATGCCGGGAGGGAAAGAGACAGAATTCTTGATTGACACTGGGGCAGCCGGAACTGTGGTACACAAAGACTTGATAACGCCAGACATGATTACTGACGAGACTGTGGAATGCGTGAGTGTAGAAGGACAAGCGACTGAAGCCCCTATGACTAAACAAATAAGACTAGAATCATGAGACAGCCAAGAGGTGCTTACAAACTTATTGTTAGTGACAATACCCCTATGAATTTGCTGGGAGCAGAGTTGAGTGCTGGCTAGGTCACCATACAGTACTCTCCTGAGGGTATTACAATCACAAGTCCCCTTTCATATAAACACTTGGTGCAGAGGGACGCCAGGGTTATCCACATGCACATTATACCACAGGTAAATCATGCCCAATTATAGTTACACTTAATTCCATTCATTTGCCAGTTTAGTAGTTTTCTTGCACAAGATGGTATAGTTACTGTGTATTTCTAGGTTGTCTTCATATGATATATAGTTTTTAGCCATTCATTATATTGGCTCAAATCATAGTCACTGTTTATTTGTCTTTTCCACTTCCTATACCTTATTGCAAGCAATTGGTATTGATATTTGGTATTTTATTTTTCAAATCCCTTCTTTTGTATTTGGAACTGTTAGTTATGGATTTATATAGGGCTTCTACCTTCTTAAAATAAGCTTGTGCTTTGCTGTGGCCTACGGCATTGTGCTCCCCCATTTTATGACTCCGCACCTTTCATAAAAATATATTTTCATATATATATATAATTTACTTTTGGTAACATATTTTGTGAATCAAATTTAGTTCTTAAGAGGTACTCTACCCAATCAAATACGGGTATAAATAATATTTGGACCTTAATGGGTGATTTATATAAACACTTGTGTAATATTTCAGAAATGGTGTATATGGCAAGAGTAGTGAAAGTAACACCTGACACCAGAATGTCTGAGGACAGGGAAAAGAGTCAGGTACCAGACACCGTTTGAGTAAGGGGAAAATCTGATGTGGGTCAGCTGCCCATTCCCCTGTTATGATAAATTAAAAGAAGGAACCACTCCTCTTTGGTTAAAGCAATACCCCTTGAGTCTAATCAAATCAATGGCCCTGAGCAGGGATATTAAAGAGTACGTTAAGGCAGGGGTTCTGGTGCAAAGATCTTCCCCCTGCAACACCCCTTTGTATCCCATTAAGAAGAAAAAGGACCCAAGGGTTCCCCTGACACAGAATAGTTCATGACTGACAGGCTATTAATGATGTTGCAGTGAGTGTGATCTCAATTGTCCCTAATACACACCGTACGGTCACAAAATGTTTCACAGTCATTAATTTGGCAAGTGCATTCTTCTCTGTACCCCTGCACTCTGACTGTCAGTATCTTTTCTCTTTTACTCACAAAGGTAAACAATACTGTTGGGCGGTCCTCCCACAAGGGGGAAAGAACTCCCCAATAGTGTTGAGCATTCCGATACCGCAAGTATCGGGTATCAGCCGATACTTGCGGGTATCGGAATTCCGATACCGAGATCCGATACTTTTGTGATATCGGGAATCGGTATCGGGATTAATATCAATGTGTAAAAGAAAGAATTAAAATAAAAAATAGGGATATACTCACCTCTCCGACGCAGCCTGCACCTTACCGGGGGAACTGGCAGCCTTCTTTGCTTAAAATGCGCGCGTTTACTGCCTTCCGTGATGTCACGGCTTCTGATTGGTCGCGTGCCGCCCATGTGACCGCGACGCGACCAATCACAACAAGCCGTGACGTAATTTTCAGGTCCTGAATGCCAAATTCTAGGCATTCAGGACCTGAAAATTACGTCACGGCTTCTGATTGGTCGAGTGCCGCCCATGTGACCGTGACGCGACCAATCACAACAAGCCGTGATGTAATTTTCAGGTCCTGAATGCCTAATTCCATTCAGGACCTGAAAATTACGTCACGGCTTGTTGTGATTGGTCGCGTCGCGGTCACATGGGCGGCACGCGACCAATCAGAAGCCGTGACGTCACGGAAGGCAGTAAATGCGCGCATTTTAAGCAAAGAAGGCTGCCGGTTCCCTCGATAAGGTGCAGGCTGCGTCGGACAGGTGAGTATATCAATATTTTTTATTTTAATTCTTTATTTTACACATTAATATGGATCCCAGGGCCTGAAGGAGAGTTTCCTCTCCTTCAGACCCTGGGAACCATCAGGGATACCGTCCGATACTTGAGTCCCATTGACTTGTATTGGTATCGGGTATCGGTATCGGATTAGATCCGATACTTTGCCGGTATCGGCCGATACTTTCCGATACCGATACTTTCAAGTATCGGACGGTATCGCTCAACACTACTCCCCAACCATCTATTCAACAGCGATGGCAGGGATTCTTGAGCAGTGGCAACCACCTCATCCACAGACTGTACTATTGCAGTACGTGGATGACCTCTTGCTCTGCTGCCAAGACCAGACGTCCTGCAAGGAAGATACAGTTTCCTTGCTGTGTTTTTTTTTGGCAGAGAAGGGTTGCAAGGTCTCACGTGACAAATTACAGTATTGCAAACAAAAGGTGACATTTTTAGGACATTGTATTGCTGAAGGTACAAGACACCTGACTGAAGACAGAAAACAGGCAATACAAAATCTCCCTTTACCCAGGTCACACCAGCATCTACGCATTTTCCTAGGTTTGGTGACCTACTGTAGGCCTTGGATAAGGTCTGCTTCACAAATGATGCAACCACTCTATGACAGGTTGTCATCAGACCCCTACAATCCCACTCAAGAAGCAATTGAGGCATGTGAGCTCACACTGACTTTTTCTGTTTGACAATTTGTTCCCCATATGACATTAATGCCATATTCGTACAAGTTCAACCAAAACACCTGTCTATAGATAGACAGATCAGACTTGAATGTGCTCTAATACTAATTCCTGAATACGTCACCCTCAAAAGACATAATGTTCTGAATCCAGCCACTCATCTGCCTGTGGATTCAGAAAAGGGGGAATTGGTGACAGTGTTAAGAAAAAAAAAAAAATGACTGCATAGGAACTGATGAGTCAGGAGACAGTATGTTTTACATATGTTCATGAAAAACCTGTTCCTAATGCATATTCTGAGGTTTTTATTTTTGTAGATGGCTCCAGATACCACCAGGATGGGCGATTCTACACTGGACATGCAGTAGTATCCTCACATGAGGTAATCCGAGTTGAACCACTCCCTCCTCACATGTCGGTGCAGGAGGCAGAGTTGAAGGCACTCACTGAGGCGTGTAGAGCTGCTGCAGGTAAAGTCGCTAATATTGACACAGATTCGAATTATGCATGGGGAATATCCCATGATTATTGCCCTGTCTGGAGAAGCAGAACGTTTCTTACATCAGCTGGTAAGCCCATTAAAAATGCAGAGCTGGTGAAACAATTAGTGGAGGCTTTGACGTTACCAGTCCAGGTTGGCATCATCAAGGTAACAGCACACACGAACAGTGACTCTGTGGAGGTAGAGGGCAACAGAAGGGCGGACGAGGCTGCTAAAGTAGCAGCAAGGCGGCCTAGGGAGCAGTGGACGGTGGCGGAGAGTCAGCGTATTCCAGCCACACTGAGCCTAGATGTCCTGAAATCCCTCCAGCTGCCCAGAGAAGGAACACGGGGGAGAATGGGAGCTGAGCTGAACTCAAAAGGAGTTTCGGGAGAATAAGGATAAATTGTATATACCAAGGTCCCTGTTCCTAATTATGGCACAAGCAACACCTGGCCCCACTCACACCTCAAAATGTCACATGTGTCCATGGTAGATGCCTTCTGGATCGCTCCTGGTTTCAGTTACGCAGCAGCAAAGCTCGTACGGTCATGCCTCATCTGTGCACAGCACAACCCAGGTAAAACAGTAAAAATCCCTAAGAAAGCGACACCCAGGCCTCTCTACCCGTTTCAGAGACTGCAGACTGGCTACATACAGCTACCCAAGGTAGGAGTGTGTGAAAAATGTCCTAGTATGTGTAGATCTCTTCTCTGGTTGGCTGGAAGCCTATCTGGTAAAATGTGCAAATGCTAAAGCGACTGCAGACAAACTGATGAAAGAACTGATCTGCAGGTATGGTATCCAGAGACCATAGAGAGTGATAGGGGTACACACTCCACGGGAGGAATAATGAGGGAAGTCATGCAGGCCCTGGGAGTACAGCAAGCATATCATGCACCATACAGACAACAAAGTAGTGGGAAAGTGGAAAGACCAAATGGGACACTTAAACTGAAAATTCAAGGGCCATGGCAGACACAGGAAAGAGCGGGGTAGAGTGCTTGTCTCTTGCACTTTTGTCAGTCAGACACACTCCAAATAGAAAGACAGGCTTGTATCCTTTTGAAGTCCTGTTTAGTAGTTTGCCAGAGACTGGTCTGTACTTCCCACAGGTGCTACAAATGCAACACGGTGCTATGACAGCCCATGTCCAGGCCCTGCAGTAAAGACTTAATGTGGTGCATAAACATGTGTTTTCATCCATTCCAGATCCTAATGCCAGTGCAGATGTACATCAGCTGAATCCAGGTGATTGGGTGGTCATACACAGACACGTGAGAAGGAGCCTAGACCCACGGTTTGACGGCCCATTGTAAAGTCCAGCTGACCACATTCACTTGAGGGAAAGCCCACCTGGATCCATGCCAGTCACTGCAAAAAGATCTTTTCACCAGCAGAAAGACTGTTGTTCTAATCACCTTGCTGACAGTGGTAGGATGTTTGCACCCTACAGAGACACTGAATACACTTTTAAATGTCGACAAGGACAAAAACTGCTGGACTGTTGGATCTGTGCACACAGCCCAGTATCTGTAAAAAGATCTCTTCACCAGCAGAAAGACTGTTGTTCTAATCACCTTGCTGGCAGTGGTAGGATGTTTGCACCCTACAGAGACACTGAATACACTTTTAAATGTCGACAAGGACAAAAACTGCTGGACTGTTGGATCTGTACACACAGCCCAGTATCTGCAAGGACTATGCTGTACTTTGCCATACCCTAGGAGGCAAGGAGAGTATTAACACCACACTGCATACACAATGAGACTTGGACTCAGATTTTCTAGGTTCCTTAAGGTTCTTAATAAGACTAATACAATATAGAGACTCCTTTTTAAATCCAGCCGATTGGCTTAGCGGCCTAGAGGGAGGGATTATTTTTTACTTGACTTGACAGACTTGTATGCAAATTTTGTTGCTTTGCTTATTGTTTTATGTAGCCGTAAAAGCGCTAATATATGTATTACCTAAGGCTGAACCTTCTGTAGTGTATCATAAGCCCCATATGGCCACTGCTGATGGGGGAGGTGAGTGTCCACACTGAGGGTGGATGGGCAAAGCAGGTAGAAAGCCCCCTTGTGGGTACTAGACCCATGAGACAGTAGCTCCTTTGTGGACATCAGCTGACCCCGTAGCAAAGGTTATACCATTTACAAAAGGAGGAAATTGATATAGAAGGGTTAATAAGCTGCCTTTAAGTGCCTCTTGCCTTTAATTGCTAGAATTACTAGAATCTGTTGACGCAGTAGTCTGATAGTCTCCTTTCAAGGAGACTATACTTCTTATCAATGTATGTTCTTAATAGTCAGCAACATGTTCTGGGTTATGGTAAATAAAGTATGACCCTGGGTGATGGTGGGGGCTACATGAGTTACATAGAAATGCATTTGTTGTAAATGGTATAAAACATTGGTTTGGCTTTTAATATATCAGATAAAAGTGACTTGCTCACAGGATATGTGTGAGGTGTCTTTTGTCTCCAAGTGCGCTTGTAAATTAAGGACGTAATTCCACAATTAGGCCTCACTGGTGATCTGACGTACTCGCTCTGGGTCAGAGCGAAAAACAGCTACGACATGCCTATTTGCAAGATGCAGGTACCATCAAACTAATTGTGACCTAGAAAGGGGTAATTAGCAAAACCCCCAGATCGCACACACACTCAGGAGTATCGCAACAAGGTGTTTTGGGACCGCAAAACAAAAGTCACTGAGAGAGAGATTCCTTACAGGGGAGTAGAGGACAACAATGCTGATGACTTGTAACAATATTAACCAGCAGAATGTTGAGTCACCTCTAGATTATGATAAGAGCAAAGTTGGAGTAATAGGATTAACTCCAGATCTTCCTTGGAGAGACATGTTAAGCAGACAGAAAATAATACTATGTAACTGTTATAGTTTGTTTTATATGCATGTAGTTCTTCTAGACTGCATTGAATAACCTTGGATTTTTTGTTATTATTATAGCAAATAATGCCATTATTTATCACTCTCCTATTACTCCCTGTCCTGCAATATCCAAACAGTATTAACAGAGCTCTTCCCATGCAGAACTACTGTTTCTGATAATGGCCATCAACCAGCAGGGTTCTTGGATGAGGGGAATGAGTGCTGCTCACTGCATGAAGATCACAATCTCTGATAAAACATCCATCTGTCATCTTTGTTCCCTATGTGTGTGCTGTGATCTAAGAAGTGACCAGTACCTCCCCCATCCAGGAAGATTCTAGGATAAGGCATTACTCTGTTATCACAGATAGTGACCCCTTATTATTCCTCTTGTCAAAGTTTCTTCCCTACACCTTCTGTCTTTTCTATTGGCGCTATACTATGCTCCTGTGCATGAGCTGGAGTACATCTCTGTGCATGCTCATTGGACTTACTGCATTGGGAAGCCCCTAGAGATGATGCTATTGATGACTATCTGTTTTAGTGGAAGTTGGGGGAGGGAGCGTAGTTATAAATTTGCAAAGTTTGCCTCTAGAGGGGATGTTAGTGATGATAAATAGTTTGAAACTCCATATACATGCTAGGAATTTCAAACGAAACATCATTGGAATATTAAAGAAGGAAGAAACAAAAATGGCCACATTGACACAACTGTTTGGAACTTTTAATTACTATAAAACAAAAAAAAATACTTAGCTGTAAAGGATCAGCAACATGAACTATGAATTTGGGTCTCAAACAATTCCTTTAAAGGCTGTAGCAGTGGAGGAGGTGGGTCGAAAACCACTGTATTTACAAGCTGAACTGTTCAAATTTTGCTTGGCCTGCAGTTGTCATCTAATTTTCTCTTAGGGTACCGTCACACAGTGAAATTTCCATCGCTACGACGGTACGATTCGTGGCATTCTAGCGATATCGTTACGATATCGCAGTGTCTGACACGCAGCAGCGATCAGGGACCCTGCTGAGAATCGTACGTCGTAGCACATCGTTTGGAACTTTCTTTCGTCGCTTGATCACCCGCTGACATCGCTGGATCGTTGTGTGTGACACCGATCCAGCGATGTGTTCGCTTGTAACCAGGGTAAACATCGGGTAACTAAGCGCAGGGCCGCGCTTAGTAACCCGATGTTTACCCTGGTTACAAGCGTAAACGTAAAAAAAACAAACAGTACATACTTACATTCCGGTGTCAGTCCTCCGGCGTCTCAGCTTCTCTGCACTGTGTGAGCGCCTGCCGGCCGGAAAGCGAGCACAGCGGTGACGCGGTGACTTCACCGCTCTGCTTTCCGGCTATGGCGCTTACACAGTGGAGAGAAGCAGAACGCCGGGGACAGACACCGGAATGTGAGTATGTACTGTTTGTTTTTTTTACGTTAACGCTGGTAACCAGGGTAAACATCGGGTTACTAAGCGCGGCCCTGTGCTTAGTAACCCGATGTTTACCCTGGTTACCCGGGGACTTCGGCATCGCTCCAGCGCCGTGATTGCAAAGTGTGACCGCAGTCTACGACGCTGGAGCGATATTCATACGACGCTGCGACGTCACGAATCGTGCCGTCGCAGTGATGGAAATTTCACTGTGTGACGGTACCCTTAGCAAAACTGCTCAAGTTTACCCCTCTTATAAGTTTCAAGAGATAGGTAAAACATGAGACATACAGAAGCGACATTGAGCCTTCATTATCTTAATAGGCAGGGGTCTCAGAGATCAAACACTCAATGCTCAAATATTGAGGACTTATAATCAAATATTATGCAGATGCCTTAACATTTTAATTATCCTATTCTCATTTCATTAGTCAGTATTTATTGTTAGTAGTATTCCCTCTTTATGTTAACTAACAATACATTTCTATACTGGCTGGGAATGAATAGTGACGATGTAATTTGCTTAGCATCAGACAAGTGGTTACAGTAAATTATTAAGTGCTAAGGTATAAATACAATTCTAGCAATTTATATTAATAATTTGACAGACAAGAGGTCTAATTGCCCATGACACGATACAAAATGATTCAGTTCCCTAAACGATTTCCATAAAAATATGATTATAGAATAGAAAAATGTTTGTTAATCTACCGTTACTCTCTATATTTCAATATCGAAAGCTTTTATGCTTTTCTTAGATATGTAAGATAACTTGTGAAGAGGATTTTTCCACTCGGTAGGCAATCAACAGATGTTGAATATATGCAGAGAGGGCTAGTGAAGGACAGATGAGATAAATCGTTAACACGGAAGGGAGCATGGTGTGTACAGGGCATCTGCTGGAGGGAAGCTAAGGGTACTGTGAGAGCATAATAAATGCACTCTACAAGTGACTTGCTCAAGAATTTTGGCATTATATGAAAAAATATTTTATATAAATTGCAACTTTTAGTCTTATAATCTTAATTTTAATATGCTTGAAATTTCTGCGTAAAAAATTGAAATAATGTATATAGGTCATTTTATTCAAATCAATGTAGAATCCATGAGATTTGCTCTCGGGCTAGAGGTGAGGGATTTCTTCATTACTAATTAAAATCGTCCTCTATTTCATTAACTAAATTATTTCATTTTTATATTTCCCAGCAGAACTGTAATGTTAGGGGCCTTAGAGCACATAAGTCATAGGGCCCTGGATGTTATCTACCGGCAAAGCTTTGCATAATATTGAAGATCTGCTTTAGAGAGAGGAATGTATCAAATTTTTACATAATTTCAAGATATATTCTGGGTTCAGCAAATAAATATTATTTGTTGTGTAATGAAAAATTGCTACAACTTCCCAATACACCTTTTAATTGGTCACAGTTTTCAAGATCTCTGCATGAAAGTTATTTGAGAGGAACTTTCATTGCTTAGCAACTGTGGTCCATTAGAGAACAATTTTGTGTTTCTAGCACACTTTAGGGCAAAGGATTTTTTTTTTGACTGAGGAAGAAGAACTGTTGCTTAACCTCCTGTGTTGCATTAAAAAGAGAAACAAGTCCATTCTTCAGTAGGCTAGTGACATTTTTTACCTTTCACGTTTTAATAAGTATTGAATAACAGAAAATTTATTCTTGGGCTTTCAGTAAAATAATAAAGGGTCACTTTATGGATATTTGTCCACAATATCCGCAAAGTGTCTAAAGCTAAAACCTACACCAATTACTGAGACAAGGCATTTAGGCAACGCCATTACAAATTCTAACTACTGGAAATCTTCTATATCCGTAACGGAGTAATCTGACAAAAATAATATATGTTTTGTTATGTCCTCTGCTGAATTGACCCAAGACCAGGCTTCATTTTTTGTAAGAAATGTGACCTTTTGCTAACTCGACTAGACGGAATTGCTATAAAATTGGAACTAGATACGTTCATTATCTCATTGTTGATTTATCATGTGTCTTTAGATAAATTAATTAATGCCAAAGTAAACACAGCTCAATTTGAAATGTGTGAGTTCCTAATTCTTGTAGCTTGTGTAATATCTCGTGCTGCTAGATAAGGATATCAGTCTTGTCAAGTACAGTATTGTGATTGCTGTATAAACCTTTGAAAGTGTGGGGGCCCTGCCACCAACATGTTTGATAAAGTGAGCTGAAGAAAGAAAGTTCATCTACCAGGATGTATTGCCTTGTAAAACTGATATGTAGAGCCATTAACAGGTATAATGGCCCATATTAATACTGAAACAAGGGAAGACAATTAACAAAGAAAACAGGCCATTAATAAGGAGAGCCAGGAGAATTTAGAGATGTTTATCCATCCAAGTCTATAGAAAATACACTAAATCACAACTTAGGCCATAAGTAACTGCAAAATAAAAAAAATAAAAACAATGGGCAAATTTATTGATAAAGGGGAACCGTGTAGTGGGATTTGCCTACAAAAAAGTAATATTTATCTGTATTATTATAATTTTATTGTTATGATTCCTTATGTTAAAAAACAATCTGTTGCGTTAGTGACAGTATACCCCATATAAAATTCATAACATAACTTTCTAATTTAATTTAGAAGAAGCACATCATTACCTTCTTTATAGGTGTAGATTTGCCTCATTATTCATAATTTAAGTATAGAGGTTAAAACTATGAAAATCAATCCTAACAAAATAACAGAAACTGCTGATTTATAGCACATATACATTCCAAAAATGCAGAGCCATTTATTCAAATTTCCAAATTGCATTTTCAGACCTGCTACTGTAGATCTCATCAATGTAAAACATAGATGACATTGCACTATGGAGGAGTCAAACTAAAGAAATAATATAATCCAGCATGAAATCAACAAAAACAGCACAACCTCAGTGGGAACATTTTCCAATGTAAGTCAATAGAACCCAACGTGATTTGTGGGGGATCAGGCTGAAAACAGATTTGGAATAGGTTTTATACTTAGCGAGAAAAGATATCTATCCTATCCATATATTTTTTAATCATATTTTTTTGTTCAACACATGCTACTGTACAACATTTGCATTTTATTGCACTTTTTCTGTATTCTACCAAGAAGAGGTAATGCATCAATATTAGTGATACTATCCCAAACATATACTAAAAAAAACACATTTAGTAAAAAAACTGTTGACCAGTATATCTGTTTTGTACCATAAACCTTATAAATGTACTAATTATAGTGATTGTGTACCCTTCCTCTATAAGTAGACATATTGCACTTCCTATATAGTCATTACAGCTGTGTGTAATTTATGGCAGCTAAAATGAGTGAGAAATAATGGACAGAAAAATATTAGATTGCTGCAATGCCCAGTAAGTGATGTTATGCACTCCCTTCTTCCAGATACCAGATGCATATACAGCCTTATCTTTGTGCATTGTGTATAGTGTTACTGCGGCACCTTATCTAGGCTAGAATACATTCACCATTAATTTACCTACCATTAGTGATGGACAAACGTGCTCAGATATCATCTTATCTGAGCATGCAGTGTCATCCGAGGATCTTGGACGTGCTCGTATATTACGCTCGAGTCCGAACGGCTGCATGATTTGCGGTTTTTAGACAGCCTGAAGACATATGGAGGTTCCATTACATTCAGACAATCCCTGCATGTGTTCAGGCTGTCTAGCAGCCACAAATCATACAGCCGCAGGGACTTGAACATAATATACGAGCTCGCCTAAGATACTCAGTTGAAACCCGAGCGTGCTTGGAAAAGACATTATCGAGCATGTTCGCTCATCACCACCTAACATCTATTGCTAGGTTGAGTATTTTTATCATCCTATGCTTATAAATACTGACAAGTGAACTACTGTACAAAGAACAGGAAATGTAAGTGTTAGGCGACGGGATTCTTCCTCTGCACAGGATGGATCCCAAGCCTTGTCTTCTCCTGCGGTCCCCCATTCAGTCTCGACCGCATTGAATGCTGTTGAGCAAAGACGTCAGTCTCAGCATCTTGCTCAGATAAGGGCTGTAAGCTTGGTTACTGCTGCCTCTCCAGGATCAGCTATAGTAACTGGCAATACTCAGCAGTGAGCGGTCAATCCTGAAACTAAGTCCAGGTTTCGCTCTACTGAGCATGCTCATGGGTCGACTTCTCGTTGGTGGTCGCCCGTCACATGCTCAGATCCTGGTAGGGCCCCGGATTGGCCAGTGGGTAAGGTCCTGTCAGATTGACAGAAACTATAGAAGGAGCTTTGGCGCACCTGTTGGTGCACTAAGATCATTTATGTTCTGTGAGAGTGTGGAACCTAACAGTAGTGTGACTTAGTTGCATGTGCACAGGGCAGGCCTAGAGACTTTAGAATTCCGGCACCTCCAGAGAGGAGATTGTTTGTGTGGGTTCAGGGCTGGTATTTAGCCTCTAGAATTCTAGCTTCTCTGAAGAGGAGTTCCATTTGTGCACGCTGTGTGTCTTTGTCCACTACATGTTCCTTTTCCTCAATGAGAAAGCGACCACATGTGAAGTCAAGAGGGTTCGTGTTTATCTTTATTTCTCTTCTTTAGTTTTTTATATAGCGCTAACATATTCTGCAACGCTTTACAGTTTTGCACACATTATCATCGCTGTCCTCTATGGGGCTCACAATCTAAATTCCCTATCAGTATGTCTTTGGAATGTGGGAGGAAACCGGAGTACCCAGAGGAAACCCACACAAACACAGGGAAAATAGACAAACTCTTGATGGGATTTGAACCCAGGACTCCAGTGCTGCAAGGCTGCAGTGCTATCCACTGAGCCACCGTGCCCGTGCGATTGGCACAGCCACATGCTACTCCACCGAGTGAAGTTAACTCAGTGCGAGTCTGTTACGCTTGCTGCAAATCTCGCCATTGTCCTCTTAGCTGCAGTGTACCACCTCAGCACAGTGGACTCCAGGTGGCGAGTGAATTCCGCCCAACCTAACAGTAAGCTCAAGGCTTTAATTGTTGAGTGAAAACTGCAACATTTCATAATTTTTAAACAAATGTAATAATACTAGCTGAAGAGCCCGGCGTTGCCTGGGCATAGTAAATATCTGTGGTTAGTTATAGCACCTCACTTCTCTTATTTTCCCATCACGCCTCTCATTTTCCCCATCACATCTTTCATTTTCCCCCTCACATCTCTCATTTTCTCCCTCACACCTCTCATTTTCCCCCTCACTCCTCTTATTTTCCCCCTCACTCCTCTCATTCCCCCCTAACACTTGTCATTTCGACCTCACGTCTGTCATTTTCCGATCACTCCACTATTTTCCCTCACTCCTCTCATTTTGCACTCACACTTTTTCATTTTCACCTCACACCTCTCATTTTCACCTCAGTATATACATGTTTGTCATCTCCCTTATATATAGTATACCCCTGTATGTCATCTCCTGTATATAGTATATACCTGTATGTCATCTCCCCTGTATATAGTATATACCTGCTGTGTGTCATTTCTCCTGTATATAGTATATACCTGTATGTCATCTCCTCCTATATATATAGTATATACCTGTATGTAATCTCCTCCTGTATATAGTATATACCTGTGTGTCATCTCACCTATATATAGTATATATCTGTGTGTCATCTCCTCCTGTATATAGTATATACCTGTATGTCATCTCCTCCTATACATAGCATATACCTGTATGTCATCTCCTCCTGTATATACTATATACCTGTAGGTAATCTGCTCCTGTATATAGTATATACCTGTGTGTCATCTCCTCCTGTATATAGTATAAACCTGTATGTCATCTCCTCCTGTATGTAGTATGTACCTGTATGTCATCTCCTCCTCTATATAGTATATACCTGTGTGTCATCTCTCCTGTATATAGTATATATCTGTGTGTCATCTCCTCTTGTATATAGTATATACCTGTGTGTCATCTCCCCTGTAAATAGTATATACCTGTGTGTCATCTCCTCCTGTATATAGTATATATCTGTATGTCATCTCCTCCTGTATTAGACCTCGTTCACACGTTATTTGGTCAGTATTTTTACCTCAGTATTTGTAAGCTAAATTGGCAGCCTGATAAATCCCCAGCCAACAGTAAGCCCTCCCCCTGGCAGTATATATTAGCTCACACATACACATAATAGATTGGTCATGTGACTGACAGCTGCCGGATTCCTATATGGTACAGTTGTTGCTCTTGTAGTTTGTCTGCTTATTAATCAGATTTTTATTTTTGAAGGATAATACCAGACTTGTGTGTGTTTTAGGGCGAGTTTCCTGTGTCAAGTTGTGTGTGTTGAGTTGCGTGTGGCGAAATGCATGTAGCGACTTTTGTGAGATGAGTTTTGTGTGGCGACATGCATGTAGCAACTTTTCGTGTGTCGAGTTGCATGTGACAGGTTAGTGTAGCAAGTTGTGTGCAGCAAATTTGCGCATGGCGAGTTTTGCGCATGGCGAGTTTTATGTGTGGTGCCTTTTGAGTATGTGCAAGTTTTGTGTGAGGCAACTTTTGCATGTGTTGCAACTTTTGTGCATGTGGCAATTTTTCCGCGTGTGCAAGTTTTGCGTGTGGCGAGTTTTCCATGAGGTGAGTTTTGCACGTGTGGCGAGTTTTGCATGTGGAGAGTTTTGCGCGTGGCGAGTTTTGAGCGGCGACTTTTGTGTTTCGACTTTTATGTGGCGAGGTTGGTGTATGTGTGGTGAAATGTGCGCTGAGGGTGGTATATGTGTTCGAGCACGTGGTAGTGTGTGGCGCATTTTGTGTGTGTGTTCATATCCCCGTGGTGGTGTGGTGATTATCCCATGTCGGGGCCCCACCTTAGCAACTGTACAGTATATACTCTTTGGCGCCATTGCTCTCATTCTTTAAGTCCCCCTTGTTCACATCTGGCAGCTGTTAATTTGCCTCCAACACTTTTCCTTTCATTTTTTCCCCATTATGTAGATAGGGGCAAAATTGTTTGATGAATTGGAAAGCGCGGGGTTAAAATTTCACCTCACAACATAGTTTTGATGCTCTCGGGGTCCAGACGTGTGACTGTGCAAAATTTTGTGCCTGTAGCTGCGACGCCTCCAACACTTTTCTTTTCACTTTTTCCCCATTATGTAGATAGGGGCAAAATTGTTTGGTGAATTGGAAAGCGCGGGGTTAAAATTTCACCTCACAACATAGCTTTGACGCTCTCGGGGTCCAGACGTGTGACTGTGCAAAATTTTGTGCCTGTAGCTGCGACGCCTCCAACACTTTTCCTTTCACTTTTGCCCCATTATGTAGATAGGGGCAAAATTGTTTGGTGAATTGGAAAGCGCGTGGTTAAAATTTCACCTCACAACATAGCTTTGACGCTCTCGGGGTCCAGACGTGTGACTGTGCAAAATTTTGTGGCTGTAGCTGCGACGGTAGAGATGCCAATACCGGACATACACACATACACACATACACACATTCAGCTTTATATATTAAAATTAAAGTAAAATCACCAGCAACTATTATGAAAAACAAGGGTATAATACAAAACCATATATAAATATTATGCAGTTTTCTAATGGTTCATTCCCCTAAAACAATAGTACTACAGTTGTGGATATAACCCTGAGCTAGCTGATTCATAGGGGCTAATACATTTAAAGGGACGGAGATGCTAGATTGTAGGTATTAGATTATCTAGACACATGCAATATTCATAAAGAAAATGTATAGTTCTCTGTAGGGCAATATGAGTAATGTGCGTAAATAAACTAAAATGTCACTGCTAGAAGTCATTGCTAGTTTATCGACGAAGAGTCTATCAATCAGGTTGAAGCCGATAAGTGAATATGATAAAAGTTTAGAGCAGAGAGAATATAATTTCTGAATTAAAGTCTATTGAACAGTAAATATTTCATCCTGGTATTCTAAGGACAAGAATTCCTACATATTAAGTACTAACAATAAGATGTAAACAATGACACTAGTTTTATACTCTATAAACACATAAACTCAAGTTACTAGAATAAAAAGGACTTGGAACATTATAAAAATGAAATTATACATTGGATATGTAACTTCAGAACTGTCAATAGTTATTTACCCTTCATGTATGCTTTGCATTATGAAAACAAATAGTTGAACACAATTTGGGTAGCTGGCGCACCACAGTAATATGGTAAATCAAATGTGGGGGTGCAAAAATAGTGGCTAGAACATGAAGTCACAGAAAGCACAAGAAAAAGAGCCACCAAAGTATACGCACACCACCAAAATTATAATAGAAAACACATAAGCTTTATTGGTAACATATTTAAAAACAGTTAAAATTGTAAATAACTCCCTCTGTGAACATGCTCCTATGACCACCCTGTGCCGCAGGAAAACTCACATAAAATAATAGAGCATCCACAAAAATAGTAACAATAAGCCAATACTAAACATGTGATACTAGCGGTTAAACAACAGGTAGTTCGTAAAGTGCTCCGCAGGCCGTATTCAGAAATATAACAGCTTATATACACAAATAATTATAATGCGAACCCAATAATGTTAAAGGCCAAACCATGTCCTATAGCCTCCAAGGATATCACTCCAGCAAGGTATAGAGCATAGGGCCAGAAAATTGCCCCATTGCCAGAAAAAGTGTCTAAATCAAAGACTGATATAACCTGTGCTTCCCTGACGAAGCTGTCTTTGAACAGCGACACGCGTTGGGCTAACCCTCCGGTGTCCTTTGCTCCTCTTTTTTCGCTCAGCTTCATGTCCTCCTTCAGGATTATTGGAACCTGGATGCCTTGAGCAGTATTTCACTGCTTCAACACGGTCCCTCATTTCAACAGCACAGGTTATATCAGTCTTTGATTTAGACACTTTTACTGGCACTGGGGCAATTTTCTGGCCCTATGCTCTATACCTTGCTTGAGTGATTTTCTTGGAGGCCATAGGACATGGTTTGGCCTGTAACATCATTGGGTTCACATTATAATTATTTGTGTATATAAGCTGTTATATTTCTGAATACGGCCTGCGGAGCACTTTATGGACTACCTGTTGTTTAACCGCTAGTATCGCATGTTTAGTATTGGCTTATTGTTACTATTTTTGTGGATGCTCTATTATTTCATGTGAGTTTTCCTGCGGCACAGAGTGGTCATAGGAGCATGTTCATAGAGGGAGTTATTTACAATTTTAACTGTTTTTAAATATGTTACCAATAAAGCTTATGTGTTTTCTATTATAATTTTGGTGGTGTGCGGATACTTTGGTGGCTCTTTTTCTTGTGCTTTCTATGATAACAAATAGCTATCTAATTTACCGCATATACTTGAGTATAAGTCGACCCAAGTATAAGCCGAGGCACCTACTTTTGCCACAGAAAACTGGGTATGCTTATTGATTCAAGTATAAGCCGGGTATGCATTGTCCCCTCATCCATGTCCTGGTATGCATGGCTTCCCTGTCGTGGTATGTGGCTCCCCCTGTCCTGTCCTGGTATGCATGGCTCCCCCATCCTGTCTTGGTATATGTGGCTCCACTGTTGTATGCATGGCTACCCTGGTCCCATATGGCTTGCATCCCCCAGTCTGTATGGCTTGGATCCCCCTGTCCAATGGTTGCACGCATGGCTCACATTGTCCGTCCCACCCCCCTGTCCTACCCCCATCCTACTCACCCTCCTTGCACCTGCATCTCTGTTGTCCCGGCACCAGCAGCTCTCATCTCCTGTGCTGAGCGGTCACGTGGTACCACTCATTAAGGTAATGAATATGCACTTCATGCCTATGGGAGTGGAGACGCATACATATTCCCTACCTTAATGAGCGGTACCACGTGACCGCTCAGCACAGGAGAGGAGAGATGCCGACACCAGGACAATGGAGATGCAGGGACAGAGATGCAGCGATGGAGGGTGAATATGATGTCTTCTGTTAGCTGACAGCTGCAGCTGTCACTGTGTCACAGCCATCGGCTTCTGCCTCTGCTACGCCGCTCCCCCTCCCCCACCAGCATTCTGGACAATTGACTTGTGTATAAGCGAAGTGGGGCGTTTTCAGCACAAAAAAAGGGCTGAAAATTTTGGCTTATACACAAGTATATTCAGTAATACTAATTAAAGATAGAGACCAAATTAGCACAAAGGAGTTTATTATTCCCCTCCTTATTTGAAGTGTGTAAGGAATAGGAATAAAAATATTATTCATGTGCTATGTTTGCAGCATATCTCAGATCAAGCCATTCAGTCACTCTGAGTGACTATACAACTACAGTATTTCCCTGTACATCATTTGACTCTTTGGATTAGTATTTACAGTCTGAGACTACCACTCCGATTTTCAATGTGCTTGAGCTCTGAAGTAGTACAACACAATGAGATAGGTCTTTTTTATGTTTCTAGGTGGAATTTGCTGTATGCTCTGACCTCCTATTGCTACACTGTACAAGCAAAAAATGGTGCTTCTTGGCTGACCCCATCTTTTATACTGACTGTGATAGCTACCCTAAGAGGCCGAACTAACTATATAATGTGATAACTGCAAAGTGTTATGGGGAAGCAAATATGGCATTGTCATTTTTTTGCATGATGCAAGGGAATCGAATTGCAGTGTGTTAGAATTCGCAGGGACATGCACATTTTAAGAAATTTAACTCAAAGTCGATTCTCCACAGATGGATCTTCTGATCTCTAATTCTAATCTAAATGTGATTACTCATCCGTTCCAAGACAAGTAGAAAACAGTTATCCATTAAATCATTGAATTCTTTAGTTTATCACACCCATTAATAAAGGGCATATTAACCGTTTTTGACCAATCATTGATTTTCTCCTTCTTGTTTTAACTACACATATAATGATATCAGCTGCATGGTAACATATAGTAATTATGTATTAGTTTGTGTGTTCCACTTATAAAGTGGGTGTCTATAAAGTGGGTGCCAACTCCTAACTCCTATTTTTTTTATCCAAGAATGCTTTGGGAAAAAAAAAAATGAATACCGACTTGAGATGAGTGGATCAGTCCACAAAGGTTTGAATTTTAGCTGAGTTTTTAAACAAATTTGAACTATCTGTGATTTGTTTGACAAAAAAACTTGCTGGCACTAATTCCACACTGATGAAGCATCAGAGAGAAGGCTAATGTGATTTTCAGTGACTGAGTGGGCTTCTATGCAATGCCCAGCTGCTATGAGATCATATCCTACTTTATCAAGTGGATTATTATACATTGTACAATGTTGGAAAATACATTCCTGGTTTAATAAATATCAGTGGTTCCCAGTGGAGCACAGTCAGACAAAGGACTGGTAGTATGTGCGACAGAGCTGAATTCCACTTCTAGATTTGCAGGTGTGTGACAGAGAAATGTATGTTCTCTCCCTCATCCTCTCCTCCCCATTCCAGTACTGAGGTACATGCAAATTTATTCACTGTAAATTGAAGTTTTGGAAAAATTCAGCAAAGCCTGTGAGATCGAACTTCAAACAATCCACTCTTTTCTAATATTCACCTTAATGACGCACTACCTCCAGCATTGTCCAGGTTTACCATCTATCTATATGCTTCCTTATTTGTCATGTCAAGAACGGGATTAACTAATTTTGGCTCTGTCCATCCTTTTTTACAGTGGTGACTTACTGATCAGTCCTGGGCTCAGTGACTTTTTGGAACAGTCCCATACTTGGATAGAAGAGAAAATACAGAAACTGATAGGGGACCTCAGATGAGGTGAAAGAGGAGCAGTAAGGAAAAAAGCTGTCTTGAAAAAAAAAATATGTGGTGGACAACTTAATTAATCCTACACTTTGGATCCAATTCCCATTATGCAAAAGCTGAATTTTTGGGGAAAACATTTTCTTGATTACAAATATGAGAAATTACTACTGGACCAATGACCATCACTAGCAATCTTATATTTATAACCTACAGAATTTTAAGGCACCAATACACATTAGACTAACTTCAGCAAACCTGCTGATATTGACTTGTTCAGCCAGCAGTCTAAATTTTAGGGGCCTCCCGACTGTCTCCCAACGCATGACATTGAAAAAAAAAGATCAATTAAGTCCAAATAGTAACACTTTCTTATGTGTGAATACAGATTCCATATATTATATGCTCAGCAACCAAAAAGAGAAAACAAATTGCTAAATGATTATGCTATTAGTGGAGAGGAACATGATTGACAGTCATCTTGTGTTTCTTCCATTTTCTTATAGTTGTGCCAACAGTTGTTGCCTTCTCACCAAGCTGCTTTCCTATCATTCTGTAGCCCATCCCAGCCTTGTGCAGGTCTACAATTTTGGAGTGTGATTGAGTATGTGGACAAGTGTCTTTTATACAAGTAACAATTTCAAACAGGTACAATTAATACAGATAATGAGCACAGAGTAGAAGGACATCTTAGTGAACAACTAAAAAGTCTGTGAGAGACAGAATTCTTGCTGGTTGGTAGGTGATCTGTCATGATCCAATTTTGGATTTGTGGCAGATCTGGTTTCCCTCAGTTTAAGACTTTTTTTCCTTTCTGGTCATCGGGGGTTAATGCAGTTTCCCCCCAGTTGCTGCTGGTGTTATTGCATTGCATTGCTGCTGGGTCAGCTGATGTTGGTGGTGACCACTCCCCACCATCCTTTGAGAGGTCACCTGGTGCATCAGCTGACTGTCAGTGTTAGTTCATTCTGCAGCGACCAAGCTGGGAGAAGGAGCTTGCTGGGAACAGTTGTTCTTCTGCTGAGTCTGGTGAATCTGGTGTTTCTTCACGCTGTGCTTTGCATGTTAGAATCTGTTTTGTTTTGACCATCCGCCATCTTTTTGTGGTTTTCTGGCTGCTGGTCTTTTTCTCCTGGTACTGGGTTGTCTTGGTCAGGTGATTGTATCACCCTTTATTACCCAGCACCTGCCTCCCATTCCTTGCTGGACAACAGTGTTAATCCACTAGAGTTCTGGCTAGGTGCTTAGACAGCTTTCTGTGTTTAATATTGTGCAGTTCTGGGACCTCTGGTTCTGCTTTCTTTTGTTCCTGTTCTCAGTTCGTTTTTGCAGCCTTCTCTGTGTTTCCTATTAGGAGGTGACCTGTTTTTTGTACCCAGTCCTTAGATCTTTTAGGAACCTCCTTCCCCTTATCTATAGGTCTTCGCTAAGTTTAGACTAGGATCGTCTATTCGCAAGGAATGGGTCGCCCACTCCATCGTAGGGTTTCAGCCTAGTCTTAGTGCAGGGTCAGCTTTCCCCATCTCTCCTAGTTTTGTGCTCCCAGTTTCGTAATAAGCTAAGTGTTGTTTGCCTATACCTTGTCTGTCTTTCCTTACCCCTTGTTGTATTAGTGCAGCGGTGGGACCAGTGCTCTCTCCTGCCAGTTCCCTACGTAGGGATAGGTGCAGGGCAAGTGAGGGGCTAGGTATCCTGCTCGGTGATGGGGTGAAAGAACCCATATAGGGACGATAGCAAGACCAGGGCACATCTGCAGGCCAGTGCAGGAGGTGCCCATTCCCCCAGTCCCTACCGACAGGGCCCACCATTGTAATTGTGTCCCCGATGTTCCCTTGTTTGTTGCACTGTTTGTGACAGACCTATGGTTGGGTTGTTTCATACCATGTCAGTCACATCGTGACATGATCAAATACTGATTTCAAGCAATAAAATGATATTTAACTATTTAAAAATCATACAATGTTATTTCCTGGTCTTTATTTTTAGATTTTGTCTCTCACAGTTGAAGCATGCCTGCAATAAAAATTGCAGACCTCTCTATTCTTTGTAGGTGGGAAACCGTGCTAAATCACCAGTGTATCAAATACTTATTTTGCCCACTTGATATTGCTTTCTGTCAGTTCTTGGAGTTGGTGTTGACAGCAGGAAAATTGAAGAAGCATATGGATCTGATCCATTGTAATGGCTGTAATAATAAGTAAAGCATCTCTAAAACTATATGGTCTTGTGGGGTATTAATGCATCCTTAACCCCTTTCTGACCTCAGACGGGATAGTACGTCCGAGGTCAGAAGCCCCTCTTTGATGCGGGCTCCGGCGGTGAGCCCGCATCAAAGCCGGGACATGTCAGCTGTTTTGAACAGCTGACATGTGCCCACTGTCAAACGCAGACAGCGGCATTTAAGTACCGCATCCGGCCGGGCGGCCGGAAATGACGGCATCACCGACCCCCGTCACATGATCGGAGGTCGGCGATGCTTCTGAATGGTAACCATAGAGGTCCTTGAGACCTCTATGGTTACAGATCTCCAGCAGCTGTAAGTGCCACCCTGCCAAACTGAGTGGTCATAACCCATAGCAGAGCTCCTGTGTCACAATTTGTTGAAAAAGCAAATGTGTGTTAACAAAAGGTCTAGGAACGCAGAGCATAACAGTTTGTGATATTTGGGGCTGCATGATTGCAGATCAGTCAGACAGCTAGTACTTCCTATAGAATAAGATCAAGCAGGAATAGATAAAAGTGTCCTCGTTTGATGAGTCACATATATGATGAAGAACGGTCACCAGAATTCATTATTAGAGTAAGGCAGCGGAGTAAGCAGAGGATGCAGTGTGGTGCTGTATGAAATATTTTACCATTCAATCTCTTGACTTGGCCTCCAAATTCACGTATCTTAATTAGTGATGAGTGAATATACTCGTTACTCTAGATTTCTCCTGCACGCTCTGGTGTCCTCCGAGTATTTTTTAATGCTCGGAAATTCAGTTTTCATCGCGGCAGCTGAATGATTTACAGCTATTAGCCAGGCTAAGTACATGTGGGGGTTGCCTGGTTGCTAGGGAATCCCCACATGTAATTAAGCAGACTAGTAGCTGTAAATCATCCAGCTGCGGCGAAAAAAACTAAATCTCCGAGCACTAAAAAATACTCAGGGGAAATCTCGAGTAACTAGTATATTAGCTCATCACTAATCTTAATCCAAGATCTAATCTAGGGACTCCCCATCTCACAATTTACAGGAATTAAAGTATCTGCTGCAAAAATCTTGGTGCCTGATATTACAGGAAACCTTAAAAGTCTTGGGAAGTCCATTCCTAGATTGAGCACAGCTTTTTTAATGGCACAAGTGGGATCTACCGTATGTAATATCAGGCAGGTATATATAAAATCATTCCTAAATCCAATCAAATTGTGACAGAACATAACAAAAAATCCCTTTATTATTAATTAACTAATTCCAAATAAATGTGTCAAGAGCTATATCCCTTAAGGGAAAAAAAAAACATATTATTATTTCACTAACAGTCTTAGACCACCTGACAATAGAAGCTGCACGTACTGCATGACTGACGTGATCCCTTCATTACACCATCTGAACCTAAGTGAGCGAGGGACAAATGCTATATTTGCTTAATGTAAATGAGATGCCAGACAGCGAATACACTGCCCCAACACTCCATTGTACTCTTTAAATTATTAGGACTGCCACTGCAAATGATCTGAAACGTGACAAGGAGAAAATGAGCTTTAATAAGCAATGGAGGGAAGCCACTTAGGTTCAATATTGCATGTTGACATCTGATAGTGTGCTCTAACCCTTCACACATCTGTACATTTTCTACCCCTTCACAATGTGCAACTCCAATCAAACAATATTATAGGCCAGAAATTTCCGATAAATGATTTTTTTTCTCTGTCTGATCTTTCCTGAAGCCTGTCTCTGAAGTCATCACATCTTTTTAGCTATTTTTGAATAATTCATGACCACAGCACTCCGAAACTTGCTCACATGTGGGATTTCTTGGCATTCTTTCCCATTAACATCCACGGACATGCAGAAAATCTAGACAAAATCACGAACATTTGTACATTAAATCCATAAGCAAATCCCTTGTTCTGCATTAATCACCAACGCACACATCGCCAGTTGTCTAACTAAATTACTTGCTAGACGTGGAGATTCCTTTTCTCTGCTTGCCTCTGTCTTTTTTTCCAAGATTAATTCTGATTATGATCTTCAGCTCAGTGGTTTTAATGTTTTTTCTCTTTAACATTTTCTATACTTTAGATATGCAATAATATCTGAGGGTTTATGCTGTATATTTCAACCGGAGAGGTAAAGGCTGATACTCTTGCTGATAAGTTTGTTCATCTAGTGCAGAAGGTCTTTCTGAACAGCTAATTAATGAAAAGAAGGAGACAGCAAGGTATGGCACTGTCCGTTATATTTGCTGTTACCAATGACAATGTCAGCACTGACTGTCAAGCTGACATGTGCTTGTATAACAAAAGAAAGCCAATATTCCTTCGATGTTGAATAGTGTGAAGGAATTCAAACCTTCAATGTGTATTCCAAGGGATATTGATATATGCATTGCTGAGTCTAAAAGCAAATTACATGTACTCAAAGTAGCATAGTATCAATGGCAACCGAACATATAAAAATCAAATTAAGAAAAAACATGACCATGGAATTAATAAGTACAATATTGTAAAGAGGAAAACTCCAAAACCAAATATAAATCCTAAAAAAATGGCATCCTACATCCTTCAATTATAAAGTACAAATGTATTAAATTATTAAATATAAAAAATTACTCAGTATAAAGCACAATATAATAAAATCAAAAGTTAGAGGTGAAGACACAAATGTGAAAGAGGCCCAGCATTGACACATTATGTATGGAGGAGCGGCTTATCTGGAGGTAAATATACTGATGGCGACGGTGAATGATATACTGTACATACAGCGCACATTATATCCGCCACTAATACAGAAGTCAATAATAAACACACAATATTGTGAAATGTCAGGTAACAAAAAGAAAATGTGCTGAAAAACCAACTTACCCAGTATTAATACTCACTCAATATTCCCGTGCCAGGCAATTTATATTATATTTTTAAAGTAATGCGTTTTTTTTCAACAATATAATCTTTAAGCTCCAGACATTTATTACAGTAATCAAAAAAGTGATTCTAATCCTTTAGAAATAAAATTGTTATCCTGTTATGCAAATCACAACGAAACAGCAACAAATAAGATCTTGCTTGCTGTAAGAGAACCACACAGCAGGTGCAGTAATAGGGTCACATACGGCAGCGGCGGCTCAGTATTGGGATATCAGCAGGATGAGGAGGTTGTGCAGGTTGGGAATAAATGGTGATGGGGCTGGAATATGATAAGTGAAATATGTCTTTGTTGTATTATCTGCAGCTGAGTCCTGGCTAGAGAGGTTGTCATGTCGGTCTGGGCCAGATGGAAAAGACGGGGAAAATGAATGATTCCATCAGAAAGAACGTCAGCGGTAAGACATTATCTGTAACTATGGTGTGATCTCTTATATGGTCTGTAGGACTGGTATCTACCACTGACTATAGGGTGGTAATATCCATGTTGGTCTTTGCATAGAGATTATTTTCAGCAACAGCGCGGTCATCTGCTGGAAATCTCCTCCACGATTAGAGTGCCTCACCGAGTTGTAATCAAGGTTACCTGATTAGGGGCCCACCCAGAAGCTTGGCCCCCCTGAACCAAAGCCCTAGCTATGCATCTGGGCAGACTCTATAGCATAAGGCAGCCCCCATAGGCAGACTCTATAGCACTAGTCAGCCCCCATAGGCAGACTCTATAGCACAAGGCAGCACCCATAGGCTGACTCTGTACTATAAGGCAGCCCCCACTGGCAAACTCTGTAGTATAAGGCTGCTCCAAGAGCCCGCTCATCTCCCAACTGCGGGTGCAGGGTAGTGATGTCATAGCACCCACTGTCAGTGTCTGAGTCAGACGCTGACGGAGGATGATGGGAGAGGGAGCATAATGCTCCTTCTCTCATCAATGCGGTCAGCTGTATCGGCATCCAGCCGATACAACCGAACCTGCAATGATGGGCGGGGGGCCCACTGCTGGCATCAGGCCCACCATCTGCTCTGGAATCCCATAGCAGCAGGGTGGCAGAGCAGGGATACTGAATTCTCCCTGCTGTGCCACAAAATACAACTGTATCGGCGCGCTGTGCACGCCGATAGTTTACAGTAGCGTAGCTCCGGGAGGACCCCCTCAGAGCACGGGGCCCGGGACGATGGCCCCCTCTGCTCTCCGAAAGCTACGCTACTGGGGCCGAAGAATAATCTTGAAAAAACTAGACACCTTGGAAACTTTTTTTGCTGAAGTTTCAATCTTCATCCGACATTGTTAACTTTTCTTAATCAAAATTTCCAAATGACATAACCTTTTCTGATAAAACTTAGCATGTGCACTTGTCAAAGTAAGCACTTGTTTCCATAGAAACGGATTGTATTTTAGTCTGTTAGAAATATTTAAGGCCATGCATTTATCAATACCTGCTTGTACTGTCAGAATGATAAGTCCCTCACCTCCTCTAATTATTGCAAGTGTAAGCATAGAGAAGCAACTTTACATTTCCACATACGGTAGACTTCAGTAATTGAGTTGACTTTTTTTTTCTTTTAAAAAATGAAATGTGATTTTAGAAGAAAACAGATTCGGGGAAAATAGGACTCCTTTAGTCATAGTCCCATTCATTTCAATGATAGGTAATTACTGTCAGTTTTTCCACTAAAAGCTTCTCTTTTGAACCATATCAAAAAGAAGTAATAATTCTATCCGTACCGTTGATCGTCTATACATTATTTTTTCTTTTGATCAAAGCTCGGTTATCACCATTAGGAATTCAGTTGTGATTACTAGCAAATGTCTAGCATACACTCTAATAGAATTTTGAAGGTCAAACTGTTGCAGATGCTACAGGATGAGGTTTTAATGTGAAGAAATGGGGAAAATTACAGGACAAGTCGAGGAAACCAGAATATGACAACTGAATTGATGCTTAATGGGTCTTTTGGTCGGGAATTGTGAGATTAACTCTACCATTAACAACTAAAATGACAACTTTTATACAAATGCAGCAAGTGGAAAACAAATAGAGGCTTAGAGAAGCACTCAGAAAAGAACTATCCCACCATGAATTATTTAATTATCCCTCATATTGTCTCATATATCACCCTAGTCTAACTGGCTATTCTGCTTCAGTGCAAACCTTAGATGAGTACATTGTTGTTTTATTTAGCTCTATGTTTTTTGCTATTGTTTTATTCAACACATGTTAAAGAGCTCAAAGTAAGCTATTCTAAGGAAGAATTTTATTAAAAGTTATCCACACTAAGTGCTTATCTCACAGAAAATTGCTTAAAATATGAAGGGGTTTTCCAGTGGAGTTTAATTGCTGCCAAAGGGCTCAAGATAGTTTAAAAAAATATATAAAAGAAGCATTACTTATCCTGTGCCCAAGTAATGCTGTCTGAGTCATTCACCAGTCTCTATTTCCTGGTAAAGAAAGTGCTAGAAAAGAGAGACCAGTAGACTCCCAAAGAATAATAATAATAATAATAATAATAACAATAAAAATAATCTTTATTTTTATATAGCGCTAACATATTCCGCAGCGCTTTACAGTTTTGCACACATTATCATCGCTGTCCCTGATGGGGCTCATAATCTAAATTCCCTATCAGTATGTCTTTGGAATGTGGAAGGAAACCGGAGTACCTGGTGGACACCCACGCAAACACGGGGAGAACATACAAACTCCTTGCAGATGTTGTCCTTGGTGGTATTGGAACCCAGGACCCCAGCGCTGAAAAGAGTTTCACAAAACATAACTTTATTGTTGTTTTTTAAATACTCTTAATTATTACTTTTAATGCAAATGCCTAATGATCTCATAAGTACCATATCAATAAAGGCAATATCAACCTAAAATTATATAATGATAAAAATTCTATTTTTTTTGTGAATATTTCTTTTAATATTCTAGTTTTATAGGGAATCTATCAGCCCATATTGACAGCATAAACTAATAAGCATATAACACAAACCCATTCTGCTACACAGAGGGTGGGCAACACTCCACCAAATATATAAACATACTGATCAAATAGTCATTAAACTACATTAAATCAAGAAGTGTCCTTGTATTCTTTAAATAAAAAAATAACCTTCATTTAGACATATTAAAAATACACATACAAAATTTAAAATAGTGCCTCAAAACCAAAGCAACTAACCACAGGAGGTCAGCTGAAGCACATACATATAGATACCCAAGGAGAATCCGATGGGACTACAACTTCATCTCTGCTCCTAAAAAGATGTAAGGTACTGGCTATTAATCTTCAAAGTTATGTTTACATCATAGCCTCACCCATAACTTCAAAATCATACGGGAATGTCCCTTTTGGGTGAAGCAAACTCTTTTCTAAAGTGCAAATGCATCAAGGCTGCAATATCCAAATCACATTACAAATGGGTTAATTAATCAAGAAGAAATATCTAAAGTAACGGATGAAGCAGCATGTATCTAAAGTGCAAATGCATAAAAATTGTGACATCCATATCAATAGCAGCTGAACCGTGTGAGCCGCGCTTTCAGAGTCCTGAGAATCGCCGCATCGCCATCTACCATAACTGCAAAGATAAATTACAAAAGCAAAGAGTTACCGTCCCGTATCAATGCAAATTACCTGGGTCTATGTCCACTTCCCATGTACAGTGCCTAGTGGCACGCTGCCCCTCCAAAACCTCGACCCGCATTTCGCGAGTGCTTCTTCATGGGGACGTGATAGCATAAACTAAGCAGTTTTTTATTTCAATTTATTTAAACAAACTGATATGTAGTGGTTCGTTTACCAGACCATCACCTGGGGCAAGTGACATCTGTTTCTTTTCATCTCTGGATTTGAAACAGGGCTCTTACTGGTATTTGCACATACCTCCAAGGTAAGAGCACTACCGTATGCACTGTCTGTAAGCACTCATTATCGCCACTTTATGAAGGATTTTTGCTCTATGGAGTGCCTTGTTTTTTTATTCTCATCATATTATGTTCATTAAACTAATTACAAGGCATTGTAGGGAATATAACCCCAATAATATCACATTTTTTGCATTTTAATTGCTGCCTTAATTCTGCAGAACTGAAGTATAGTCGAAAATGCAAAGTGGGGGCTTGGTACACCCTTGGAGAGACCAAGGGTTTCAATGCGCCTTTGCCATTGCTAATCAGCTCTCTGCTCTTTTATAGCCTCTAGTTCAACATGCATCTCTCAATGGTGATTGACAATGCTGACTTGCTTAAGCTTTGTTTCTACACAGTGCTTGCTCGATCCAAGCCAGCAAGTCAATCAAGAGTAAGGGAGAAAGGTGCACTCTGTTGTATTTGAAACCCTTAATATGTCAGAAAAGCAATGCTATCCACAAAGAGAAGACTCTCTAAGCATCAATTACTTTTTTTGTGGGATGACTCATGTCATCACCTGTTGGCGACTGTTATAGTTTAAATGTCCATTTAACATGAACCAACCAGCAACACTAAATGACTGCTGACAGGTAAACATTAACTGATTTGTGGCTTTTTAATAGCCTATATTCACAGGCAGACTGAAGAAAATTGTGCACAGTGAACAATCTGTAGTACAATTCCCAGTAAGTACAGGCTGGCATGATTCTTGGCAGTGCAAATCCAGTTTGCATAGATTGATACACCACCACAGTATCATAGCGATTGGGGGGAAGAGGGTGCGGGCACCCCGAGCCTGGTGCTCTGAGGGGGCCCACCTGGAGCTACGCTACTGTAACTGTATCGGCGCATAAAGCGTGCTGATACAGTTACTTTCTGCATCAGTGCAGGGAGAATCAATCTCCCTGATCTGCTGCCAGCCGCTATGGGGCCCCTGAGCAGGCGGGGGGGCTAGTTCCAGCAGTGGGCCCCCACGTCATTGGAAGATTAGCTGTACCAGCATTTAGCCGATACAGCTGATCGCAATGATGGGAGAAGGAGCGCTGCGCTCTTTCTCCCATCATCCCCCTGTCAGTGTTGGCATCTGACGTCGCCGACGCTGGCAGCGGGCACGATGACATCACTGCTCAGCGCGATCACATCACTGTCAGGAGATCAGCGGGAGCAGCGCAGGAACCAGGAAGAAGAGATGTGAGTATTGTTTTTGTTTAAATGGGTGCTGCTGCCTTATTACAGGGTCTGCCTATGGGGGTCTTCCTTATTGCAGGGTCTGACTATGGGGGTGCTGCCTTATTGCAGGGTCTGCCTATAGGGGTGCTGCATTATTATAAGGGCTGCCTTATTACAGGGTCTGCCTATGGGGTGCAGCCTTATTACAGGGTCTGACTATGGGGGTTGCCTTATTATAGGGTCTGACTGGTGGCTGCCTTATTACAGAGTCTGACTATAGGGGTGCTGCCTTATTACAGGGTCTGCCTATAAGGGTGCTGCCTTATTACAGGGTCTGACTATACGGGTGCTGCCTCATTACAGGGTCTGACTATGGGGGTGCTGCCTTATTACAGGGTCTGCCTATGGGGGTGCTGCCATATTACAGGGTCTGACTATGGGGGGCTGCCTTATTACAGGGTCTGCCTATAGGGGTGCTGCCTTATTACAGGGTCTGACTATGGGGGTGCTGCCTTATTACGGGAGCTGCCTTTTTACAGAGTCTGACTAAGGGGGCGCTGCCTTATTACAGGGTCTAACTATGGGGGTGATGCCTTATTACAGGGTCTGACTATAGGGGTGCTGCCTTATTACAGGGTCTGCCTATAAGGGTGCTGCCTTACTACAGGGTCTGAATATGGGGGTGCTGCCTGATTACAGGGTCTGACTAAGGGGGATGCCTCATTACAGGGTCTGCCTATAGGGGTGCTGCCTTATTACAGGGTCTGATTATGGGGGCTGCTTTATTACAGAGTCTGACTATGGGGTGCTGTCTTATTACAGGGTCTGACTATGGGGGTGCTGCCTTATTACAGGGTCTGACTACAGGGGTGCTGCCTTGATACAGGGTCTGACTATGGGGGTGCTGCCTAATTACAGGGTCTGACTATGGGGGCTGCCTCGTTACAGGGTCTGACTATAGGGGTGCTGCCTCATTACAGGGTCTGACTATTGGGGCTGCCTTATTACAGAGTCTGACTATGGGGGTGCTGCCTTATTACAGGGTCTGCCTATATGGGGGTGCTTCCTTATTACAGTGTCTGCCTATGGGGGCTGCCGTATGCTATAGATTTTGCATGTGGGGAGTGCATTATACTATATTGTGGACTAATTGGTGCATTATGCTACTGTATATGGAGGCTATCTAGGAGGCCATCATACAGTATGGAGATTACAGTGTGGGGGTCATTATACATTGTTGGAGCCATCAAACAGTTTGGGGGCTACTAAGGAGTCAGTATACTGTGTGGGTGTGTTATACTGTGTATAAGAGAGCATCATGCTGTGTATAGGGGAGATGTACAGGGGGAGACTCGGGACATTATTAAATGTAAAGTGGGCAATAGGGTTGAGCGAAACGGGTTGGCTATTTTCAGAAGTCGCCGACTTTTGGCAAAGTCGGGTTTCATGAAACCCGACCCCTGTGTGGGGTTGGCCATGAGGTCAGCGATCTTCTGTATCTGGTATCGGAATTCCGATACCAAGTTCCGATATGTTTGCGATATTGGAAATCGGTATCGGAATCCACATTTAAGTGTAAAATAAAGAATTAAAATAAAAAATATTGATATACTCACCTCTCCGGAGGCCCCTGGACATCGCCGCTGGTAACCGGCAGCCTTCTTTGCTTAAAATGAGCGCGTTCAGGGCCTTCCATGACGTCACGGCTTCTGATTGGTCGCGGCTGCCCATGTGACCGCCACGTGACCAATCACAAGCCGTAACGTAATTCTCAGGTCCTAAATTCCTAATTCTAGGAATTTAGGACCTGAGAATTACGTCACAGCTTGTGATTGGTCGCGTGGCGGTCACATCGGCGGCCGCGACCAATCACAAGCCGTGACGTCATCTAAGGCCCTGAACGCGCTCATTCTTAAGAAGGAAGGCTGCCGGAAAGAAGCAGGGCGCGTCCGAGGGTGAGTATATACCTAATAGGAATATACTCACCCTCGGCTTCTTTCCGGCAGCCTTCCTTCCTAAGAATGAGCGCGTTCAGGGCCTTAGATGACGTCACGGCTTGTGATTGGTCGAGGCCGCCCATGTGACCGCTATGCGACCAATCACAAGCCGTGACGTAATTCTCAGGTCCTAAATTCCTAGAATTAGGAATTTAGGACCTGAGAATTACGTCACGGCTTGTGATTGGTCGCGTGGCGGTCACATGGGCGGCCGCGACCAATCAGAAGCCGTGACGTCATGGAAGGCCCTGAACGCGCTCATTTTAACCCCTTCACCCCCAAGGGTGGTTTGCACGTTAATGACCGGGCCAATTTTTACAATTCTGACCACTGTCCCTTTATGAGGTTATAACTCTGGAACGCTTCAACGGATCTTGGCGATTCTGACATTGTTTTCTCGTGACATATTGTCCTTCATGATAGTGTTAAAATTTCTTTGATATTACCTGCGTTTATTTGCAAAAAAAAATGGAAATTTGGCGAAAATTTTGAAAATTTTGCAATTTTCCAACTTTGAATTTTTATGCCCTTAAATCACAGAGATATGTCACACAAAATACTTAATAAGTAACATTTCCCACATGTCTACTTTACATCAGCACAATTTTGGAACCAAAATTTTTTTTTTGTTAGGGAGTTATAAGGGTTAAAAGTTGACCAGCAATTTCTCATTTTTACAACACCATTTTTTTTAGGGACCACATCTCATTTGAAGTCATTTTGAGGGGTCTATATGATAGAAAATACCCAAGTGTGACACCATTCTAAAAACTGCACCCCTCAAGGTGCTCAAAACCACATTCAAGAAGTTTATTAACCCTTCTGGTGCTTCACAGGAATTTTTGGAATGTTTAAATAAAAATGAACATTTAACTTTTTTTCACAAAAAATTTACTTCAGCTCCAATTTGTTTTATTTTACCAAGGGTAACAGGAGAAAATGGACCACAAAAGTTGTTGCACAATTTGTCCTGAGTACGCCGATACCCCATATGTGGGGGTAAACCACTGTTTGGGCGCATGACAGAGCTCGGAAGCGAACGAGCGCCATTTGACTTTTCAATGCAAAATTGACTGGAATTGAGATGGGATGCCATGTTGCGTTTGGGGAGCCCCTGATGTGCATAAACATTGAAACCCCCCACAAGTGACACCATTTTGGAAAGTAGACCCCCTAAGGAACTTATCTAGAGGTGTTGTGAGCACTTTGACCCACCAAGTGCTTCACAGAAGTTTATAATGCAGAACCGTAAAAATAAAAAATCATATTTTTTCACAAAAATTATTTTTCGCCCCCAATTTTTTATTTTTCCAAGGGTAAGAGAAGAAATTGGACCCCAAAAGTTGTTGTACAATTTGTCCTGAGTACGCTGATACCCCATATGTGGGGATAAACCACTGTTTGGGCGCATGGGAGACCTCGGAAGGGAAGGAGCGCCGTTTGACTTTTCAATGCAAAATTGACAGGAATTGAGATGGGACGTCATGTTGCGTTTGTAGAGCCCCTGATGTGCGTAAACATTGAAACCCCCCACAAGTGACACCATTTTGGAAAGTAGACCCCCTAAGGAACTTATCTAGAGGTGTGGTGAGCACTTTGACCCACCAAGTGCTTCACAGAAGTTTATAATGCAGAACCGTAAAAATAAAAAATCATATTTTTTCACAAAAATTATCTTTTCACCCCCAATTTTATATTTTCCCAAGGGTAAGAGAAGAAATTGGACCCCAATAGTTGTTGTACAATTTGTCCTGAGTACGCTGATACCCCATATGTGGGGGTAAACCACTGTTTGGGCGCATGGGAGAGCTCGGAAGGGAAGTAGCACCGTTTGACTTTTCAATGCAAAATTGACAGGAATTGAGATGGGACGCCATGTTGCGTTTGGAGAGCCACTGATGCGCCTAAACATTGAAACCCCCCACAAGTAACACCATTTTGGAAAGTAGACCCCCTAAGGAACTTATCTAGATGTGTTTTGAGCGCTTTGACCCACCAAGGGCTTCACAGAAGTTAATAATGCAGAGCCGTAAAAATAAAACAAAAATTTTTTCCCACAAAAATTATTTTTCAGCCCCCAGTTTTGTATTTTCCCGAGGGTAACAGGAGAAATTGGACCCCAAAATTTGTTGTCCAATTTGTCTTGAGTGCGCTGATACCCCATATGTGGGGGGAACCACCGTTTGTATGCATGGGAGGGCTCGGAAGTGAAGGAGCGCCATTTGGAATGCAGACTTAGATGGAATGGTCTGCAGGCGTCACATTGCGTTTGCAGAGCCCCTAATGTACCTAAACAGTAGAAACCCCCCACAAGTGACACCATGTTGGAAAGAAGACCCCATAAGGAACTTATCTAGATGTGTGGTGAGTGCTTTGACCCACCAAGGGCTTCACAGAAGTTTATAATGCAGAGCCGTAAAAATAAAACAAAACTTTTTTCCCACAAAAATTATTTTTCAACCCACAGTTTTGTATTTTCCCAGGGGTAACAGGAGAAATTGGACCCCAAAGGTTGTTGTCCTATTTGTCCTGAGTATGCTGATACCCCATATGTTGGGGTAAACCCCTGTTTGGGCACATGGGAGAGCTCGGAAGGGAAAGAGCACTGTTTTACTTTTTCAACGCAGAATTGGCTGGAATTGAGATCGGACGCCATGTCGCGTTTGGAGAGCCCCTGATGTGCCGAAACAGTGGAAACCCCCCAATTATAACTGAAACCCTAATCCAAGCACACCCCTAACCCTAATCCCAACAGTCACATCGCGTTGCTGCAGGGGGCTCAGGGAAGCCCGCAGGGAGCCCCCTCCCTGCGCGATGCTTCCCTGCACCGCCGGCACATCGCGATCATGTTTGATCGCGGTGTGCCGGGGGTTAATGTGCCGGGAGCGGTCCGTGACCACTCCTGGCACATAGTGCCGGAAGTCAGCTGCGATAGGCAGCTGACACCCGGCCGCGATCGGCCGCGCTCCCCCCGTGAGCGCCGCCGATCGCGCTGGACGTACTATCCCGTCGGCGGTCATACGGGCCCACCCCACCTCGACGGGATAGTACATCGGATGTCAGGAAGGGGTTAAGCAAAGAGAGTTTCCTCTCCTTCAGACCCTGGGAACCATAGTATCCCATTGCACTGCATTGGGTTTCGTGTTTCGGCCGACCCCAGCCCCAACTTTTTTATAGGATCGGCCGATTTCACTCGACCCGACTTTTGAGAAAGTCGGGTTTCGTGAAACCCGACCCGATCCTATAAAAATAAAAGTCACTCAACCCTAGTGGGCACTTATTGTTATAGGGGAACTCAGGTTACTGTGACTATCAGAGGGGCACACGGGGTATTATTACTTTCTAGGGGCAAAATATGGGCACTGTTTTCGAGGGCACTTGCACTATATTATAGATGGGTGCTTTAGAATTTAGAGGGCACAGAGAACCACACAGCAGGGGCAGTAATAGGGACACATACGGCAGCAGCAGCTCAGTATTGGGGTATCAGGTGCAGTAATAAGGACACATATGGCAGCAGCAGCTCAGCATTGGGGTATCAGGTGCAGTAATAGGGACACGTCCGGCAGCAGTGTCTCAGTATTGGAGTATCAGGTGCAGTAATAGGGACACATACAGCAGCAGCGGCTCAGTATTGGGGGTATCAGCAGGATGAGGAGTTTGTGCAGGTTGGGAATACATGGTGATGGGGCTGGAATGTGAGAAGTGAAATGTGTCTTTGTTGTATTCTCTACAGGTGAGTCGTTGCTGGAAGAAACTGTCATGTCGGTCTGGGCCAGATGGAAAAGACGGGAAAAATGAATGATTCCATCAGAAAGGATGTCAGCGGTAAGACATTATCTGTAACTGTGCAGTGATCTGTTATATGTTCTGTAGGGCTGGTGTCTACCACTGACCATATGGCGGTAATATCCATGTTGGTTGTTATTTATAGATTATCTTCAGTAACAGCGCGGTCATCTGCTGAGGTTCTCCTTCAGTATTAGGTGGTGTCACCGAGTTGTAATCAAGGTTACCTGGTTAGGGGCCCTCTCAGAAGCTTCACCTCCCTGGACCAAAACCCTAGCTACACCTTTGCACCACCAAGATGCAACACTGAGTGAATAAGCACTTTGCTTGTTCATCAAGTGGATGGCAGCCTGTTTTCCTCTGAAAGACCATCATAAAATGAGCAAACTTAAAGTAACTGTTATGACTGCCAAGCATATTCACATAGGTAATGTACAAGCCGGGAAGACAGATACCTGAACCTGACAGGTTCCTCTTTATACTAGGAAAAAACCATCTCTGACCTGGTCTGCTCCTGCCTGACCACGAAGGTTGGCACCCTAAGGTAACGTAATGGCACCCCCACTCGACAGCGGCTTTCTCTGATTGTCCTTAGCAGCTGCTAGGATTGCCAAAGTAGCAGTTCCCTAATGAGAACAGGAATCACACACAAAATTTCTGCAACCAACACAAGCTACAGAAAAGTGAATCAATCCAACAGTCTATCACCAGCAGGAAATACCAGTAGGGGAGATATTTAAACTGCACCCGAAAAGTGATAGGACAGTAAGCACACCTTCTTCCTAAACTGACAGAAACAAAGACAACAGAATTAAAATACCCAAGGAAATGGAGTATATGTTGTGGCCCAGAAGAAAGAAACGGCGACCACAGAACACCTCATACTCCTTGTTCTCTTCTAAGTCTACCACAGTACTGATCTGAGGACCGGGTGTCCTATCAAACTTTTTAAGAACCGAGACATGGAAGATATTGTTAATCCTCCATTTAATTGGTAGTTGGAGCTTAACCGTCACCAGATAAATGATCTCGATTATTTTATACAGTTAAGCAAATTTAGGAGCAAATTTTATGGATGGAAATTTAAGACTGAGATTTTTAGAGGATATCCAGACAATATCTAACACCTTAAAGAAAGGAGCCCTTCTATGTCTGCAGTTGGCATTTCTCTTGGTCCGATCACAGGTTATTAAAATACCTCTTTAATTATTTTTCCAAACCTTGACCAAATAAGAATATCTTCCCTTCTCTGGAACCTCAGACTGCAAACCCAAAATAATCTCCAAAAACCATATGGAAACACCACAACAAAAATAGACGAGGCACAAGTAGCAGTAAAGGTGCAGTTTCTGAGTGCAAACTCAGCCAGGGGAAGAAAATGCTCCCAATCCTCTTGATTTAGATGAAACAAAACATCTTAAATATTGTTCCAATTCCCAGTTCATTATCTTGGTCTAACCATTAGGGTACTGTCACACCGTGCAATTTTCGTCGCTACGACGGCACGATCCGTGACGTCGCAGCGTCGTATGAGTATCGCTCCAGCGTCGAAGACTGCGGTCACACTTTGCAATCACGGCGCTGGAGCGATGCCGAGGTTCGCTGGTAACCAGGGTAAACATCGGGTTACTAAGCGCAGGGCCACGCTTAGTAACCCGATGTTTACCCTGGTTACCAGCGAACGCATCGCTGGATCGCTGTCACACACAACGATCCAGCGATGACAGCGGGAGATCCAGCGACGAAAGAAAGTTTCAAACGATCTACTACGACGTACGATTCTCAGCAGGGTGTCTGATCGCTGCTGCGTGTCAGACACTGCGATATCATAACGATATCGTTAGAACGTCACGAATCGTACCGTCGTAGCGATGGAAATTTCACTGTGTGACGGTACCCTAAGTCTCAGGATGATAACCCAAGGAGAAAGAAAGCTTAATTCTTAACCTAGAGCAAAAGCTAAACCACAAACTGAACTTCTCTATTGGATTGAATGTTTTTTATGAACACCATGTAGCTAAATGATGTGAAAGAAAAGCAAAGTAGCTAAACCTTTAGCAGTAGGCAATTTTGGTTGAGAAACCATCTTGCTAAAACAGTCTACCTCCACCCACGCCACAATATTACCAGCAGAATTAGGTAAATCCATTGACAAGTGTGTACAAGGTCAAAACTTAATTTTCGTTAGGCAAAAGAAACCCTTCTGGGGCCTGACAATAGACTTTAGACATGGCACAAGATTTTCACTTATGGACATCCTCATCTACATCTTTTTGAGCACTTTTTGAGCAATAGTACAATTATATGACCTATGTGGGGGCATAACTTCATATTCAGTCTCAGAAAAAGCATCCTCAAAATCCAGAATATGGACTTATGTACATACTCATCTACATCTTTTTGAGCACTCTGCCACCAAAAGAACCTGGAGACAGCTCTCCAAGAAGCAGAGGAACCATTATATTCAGCAAACACCGAGTCATGTACCTCATTAAGAAGATCAGTGTGAAGCGAGGAAGGCACAAAAAACTTGCTGGGTGGCAAACCCTCTGATGCCCCATCCTGAGTCTCCATAATGCACTACCTGAGATTGATGCCCAAAGCAAACAGCACCACCCCTTCACTAAGAATTTTAATTGGATTTTTGTCCCTCAGTTCTGGAAAGAAATGGAGTGACAAAGCATCCACCTTAACATTCTTAGTACCAGGAAGATATGTAACAGAGAAATCAAACTGAGTGAGAAAGAGTGCCCACCTGACTTGTCTAATATTCAGGCACTTAGCAGCGTCAACATACAGTTAATTTTTGTGATCAGCAAAGACCATTACTGTATGCCTAGCACTCTACAATCAATGTCTCCATTCATTGCAAACTCTCTTACCTGTGAAAAGTTCCTGATCGTTTATATCATAGTTGGACTTCATCCTTGTAAAAAGCACAAGGATGAAAGTACTCATCATTCTTCTGTGAAAGAACAGCACTTAACTCTACAGAAGAGGTGTCTACCTCAACCACAAAAGGCAAATCAACTTTCGGTTGACTGAGGACCGAAGCTTTTGAAAAGACTAACTTGAGAGCAGCAAAAGCGTCAACAGCCTCAGAACACCAAAAGGTAAAGTCAGAAACTTTCTTAGTCATATCAGTAAGAGGTAAGACTATGACTGATAAGTTTTTAATGAACTTCTAATATATAATTGCCTAGAATACTACTTCCTGCAATTTGTGCCAACTTCCGTGGCTTTGTCCGGAGCTAATGTCCGGAGATAATGTCCGGAGCTAATGTCCGGAGCTAATGTCCGGAGATAAGTGACGTCACCAGTGTCCTACACCCAGGCAGAGCACAGGGGCCCCAGGCAGCATATGGGGCCCCAGGCAGAGCACAGTGGCCCCAGGCAGAGCACAGGGGCCCCAGGCAGCATATGGGGCCCCAGGCAGAGCACAGTGGCCCCAGGCAGAGCACAGGGGCCCCAGGCAGAACATGGGGCCCCAGGCAGAGCACAGGGGCCCAGGCAGAGCACAGGGGCCCCAGGCAGCATATGGGGCCCCAGGCAGAGCACAGGGGCCCCAGGCAGAGCACAGGGGCCCCAGGCAGCATATGGGGCCCCAGGCAGAGCACAGGGGCCCCAGGCAGAGCACAGTGGCCCCAGGCAGAGCACAGGGGCCCCAGGCAGAACATGGGGCCCCAGGCAGAGCACAGGGGCCCCAGGCAGAGCACGGGGCCCCAGGCAGCATATGGGGCCCCAGGCAGAGCACAGGGGCCCCAGGCAGCATATGGGGCCCCAGGCAGAGCACAGTGGCCACAGGCAGCATATGGGGCCCCAGGCAGAGCACAGTGGCCCCAGGCAGAGCACAGGGGCCCCAGGCAGCATATGGGGCCCCAGGCAGAGCACAGTGGTCCCAGGCAGAGCACAGGGCCCCAGGCAGCTTAAGGGGCCCCAGGCAGAGCACAGTGGCCCCAGGCAGAGCACAGTGGCCCCAGGCAGAGCACAGGGGCCCCAGGCAGAGCACAGGGGCCCCAGGCAGAGCACAGGGGCCCCAGGCAGCATATGGGGCCCCAGGCAGAGCACAGGGGCCCCAGGCAGCATATGGGGCCCCAGGCAGAGCACAGGGGCCCCAGGCAGCATATGGGGCCCCAGGCAGAGCACAGTGGCCACAGGCAGAGCACACACCAAATCGGAGGCCGAGGGGCCCCGCCAACCAAATCGGAGGCCGAGGGGCCCCGCCAACCAAAACGGAGGCCGAGGAGCCCCGCCCACCAAATCGAAGGCCGAGCGGCCCCGCCCACCAAAGCAGAGGCCGAGGGGCCCGGCCCCGCCCACCAAAGTGGAGGCCGAGGGGCCCCGACCACCACATCGGAGGCCGAGGGGCCTCGCCCACCAAAGCGGAGGCCGAGGGTCCCCGCACACCAAATCGGAGGCAGAGGGACCCCGCCCACCAAATCGGAGGCCGAGGGGCCCCGCCCACCAAAGCGGAGGCCGAGGGGCCCCGCCAACCAAATCGGAGGCCGAGGGGCCCCGCCAACCAAATCGGAGGCCGAGGGGCTCCGCCAACCAAATCGGAGGCCGAGGAGCCCCGCCCAACAAATCAAAGGCCGAGCGGCCCCGCCCACCAAAGCGGAGGCCGAGGGGCCCCGACCACCACATCGGAGGCCGAGGGTCCCCGCCCACCAAATCGGAGGCCGAGGGTCCCCGCCAACCAAATCGGAGGCCGAGGGTCCCCGTCCACCAAATCGGAGGCCGAGGGTCCCCGCCCACCAAATTGGAGGCCGAGGGGCCCCGCCCACCAAATCAGAGGCCGAGGGGCCCCGCCCACCAAATCGGAGGCCGAGGGTCCCTGCCCACCAAATCGGAGGCCGAGGGTCCCCGCCCACCAAATCGGAGGCCGAGGGTCCACACCAACCAAATCGGAGGCCGAGGGGCCCCGCCCACCAAATCGAAGGCCGAGGGGCCCCGCCCACCAAAGCAGAGGCCGAGGGTCCTCGCACACCAAATCGGAGGCAGAAGGACCCCGCCCACCAAATCGGAGGATGAGGGGCCCCGCCCACCAAAGCGGAGGCCGAGGGTCCCCGACCACCAAATCGGAGGCCGAGGGTCCCCGCCCACCAAATCGGAGGCCGAGGGTCCCCGCCCACCAAATCGGAGGCCGAGGGGCTCCGCCAACCAAATCGGAGGCCGAGGGGCCCCGCCCACCAAATCAGAGGCCGAGGGGCCCCGCCCACCAAATCAGAGGCCGAGCGTCCCCGCCCACCAAATCGGAGGATAAGGGGCCCCGCCTACCAAATCGGAGGCCGAGGGGCCCCACCAACCAAATCGGAGGCCGAGGAGCCCCGCCCACCAAATCGAAGGCCGAGCGGCCCCGCCCACCAAAGCGGAGGCAGAGGGACCCCGCCCACCAAATCGGAGGCCGTGGGGCCCCGCCAACCAAATTGGAGGCCGAGGGTCCCCGCCCACCAAATTATTCTTACATTTGAATAAATAAAGTATATATGGATTCTAGACTCCCGATTCTTTAGAATCGGGCTGCCATCTAGTATAATAATAATTAGCAAAACCTAAGAACCTCTGTAAAGATTTAAGATTAGCAGTTTGTACCCCAACTTAATGGTATCCATTTGAAAACCTTCAGCAGAAAGCAAGTGACCCAAAAACTGATTCTACTGCACCTCAAACTGACACTTGTTTAGTTTGCCAAACAAATTATTGTCACAAAGACCCTGAATCACCTGTTGAACATGCTCATGATGCTCCTCATGAAAAGCTGATTAGAAGAAAATATCATTCAAGTATATCACCACAAATCTACCCACAAAAGAAGAAAAATATAATTTATGAAGGTCTGTAATACAGCAAGAGCATTAGTCAAAATGAATGGCATCACCAAAAGCTCAAAGTGACCTTCAGAGCATTAACCCCTTCACCCCCAAGGGTGGTTTGCACGTTAATGACCGGGCCAATTTTTACAATTCTGACCACTGTCCCTTTATGAGGTTATAACTCTGGAACGCTTCAATGGATCCCAGTGATTCTGACACTGTTTTCTCGTGACATATTGTACTTCATGATAGTGGTAAAAATTCTGTGATAGTACCTGCGTTTATTTGTGAAAAAAATGGAAATTTGGCAAAAATTTTGAAAATTTCGCAATTTTCCAACTTTGAATTTTTATGCAATTAAATCACAGAGATATGTCACACAAAATACTTAATAAGTAACATTTCCCACATGTCTACTTTACATCAGCACAATTTTGGAACCAAAGTTTTTTTTTGTTATGGAGTTATAAGGGTTAAAAGTTGACCAGCAATTTCTCATTTTTACAACACCATTTTTTTTTAGGGACCACATCTCATTTGAAGTCATTTTGAGGGGTCTATATAATAGAAAATACCCAAGTGTGAAACCATTCTAAAAACTGCACCCCTCAAGGTGCTCAAAACCATATTCAAGAAGTTTATTAACCCTTCTGGTGCTTCACAGGAATTTTTGGAATGTTTAAATAAAAATGAACATTTAACTTTTTTTCACAAAAAATGTACTTCAGCTCCAATTTGTTTTATTTTACCAAGGGTAACAGGAGAAAATGGACCCCAAAAGTTGTTGTACAATTTGTCCTGAGTACGCCGATACCCCATATGTGGGGGTAAACCACTGTTTGGGCGCATGACAGAGCTCGGAAGCGAAGGAGCGCCATTTCACTTTTCAATGCAAAATTGACTGGAATTGAGATGGGACGCCATGTTGCGTTTGGGGAGCCCCTGATGTGCCTAAACATTGAAACCCCCCACAAGTGACAACATTTTGGAAAGTAGACCGCCTAAGGAACTTATCTAGAGGTGTGGTGAGCACTTTGACCCACCAAGTGCTTCACAGAAGTTTATAATGCAGAACCGTAAAAATAAAAAATCATATTTTTTCACAAAAATTATCTTTTCACCCCCCAATTTTTTATTTTCCCAAGGGTAAGAGAAGAAATTGGACCCCAAAAGTTGTTGTACAATTTGTCCTGAGTACGCTGATACCCCATATGTGGGGGTAAACCACTGTTTGGGCGCATGGGAGACCTCGGAAGGGAAGGAGCGCCGTTTGACTTTTCAATGCAAAATTGACAGGAATTGAGATGGGATGCCATGTTGCGTTTGGAGAGCCACTGATGTGCCTAAACATTGAAACCCCCCACAAGTGACACCATTTTGGAAAGTAGACCCCCTAAGGAACTGATCTAGATGTGTTTTGAGCGCTTTGACCCACCAAGGGCTTCACAGAAGTTTATAATGCAGAGCCGTAAAAATAAAACAAAAATTTTTTCCCACAAAAATTATTTTTTTAGCCCCCAGTTTTGTATTTTCCCGAGGGTAGCAGGAGAAATTGGACCCCAAAATTTGTTGTCCAAGTTGTCCTGAGTGCGATGATACACCATATGTGGGGAGAACCACTGTTTGGGCGCATGGGAGGGCTCGGAAAGGAAGGAGCGTCATTTGGAATGCAGACTTAGATGGAATGGTCTGCAGGTGTCACATTGCGTTTGCAGAGCCCCTAATGTACCTAAACAGTAGAAACCCCCCACAAGTGACACCATGTTGGAAAGAAGACCCCCTAAGGAACTTATCTAGATGTGTGGTGGGCGCTTTGACCCACCAAGGGCTTCACAGAAGTTTATAATGCAGAGCCGTAAAAATAAAACAAAAAATTTTTCCCACAAAAATTATTTTTTAGCCCCCAGTTTTGTATTTTCCCGAGGGTAGCAGGAGAAATTGGACCCCAAAAGTTGTTGTCCAATTTGTCCTGAGTGCGCTGATACCCCATATGTGGGGGGGAACCACCGTTTGGACGCATGGAAGGGCTCGGAAGGGAAGGAGCGCCATTTAGAATGCAGACTTAGATGGAATGGTCTTCAGGCGTCACATTGCGTTTGCAGAGCCCCTAATGTACCTAAACAGTAGAAGCCCCGCACAAGTGACCCCATTTTGGAAACTAGACCCCCCAAGGAACTTATCTAGATGTGTTGTAAGAACTTTGAACCCCCAAGTGTTTCACTACAGTTTATAACGCAGAGCCGTGAAAATAAAAAATCCTTTTTTTTCCCACAAAAATTATTTTTTAGCCCCCAGTTTTGTATTTTCCCAGGGGTAACAGGAGAAATTGGACCCCAAAGGTTGTTGTCCTATTTGTCCTGAGTACGCTGATACCCCATATGTTGGGGTAAACCCCTATTTGGGCACACGGGAGAGCTCGAAAGGGAAGGAGCACTGTTTTACTTTTTCAACGCAGAATTGGCTGGAATTGAGATCGGACGCCATGTCGCGTTTGGAGAGCCCCTGATGTGCCGAAACAGTGGAAAACCCCCAATTATAACTGAAACCCTAATCCAAACACACCCCTAAACCCTAATCCCAACAGTAACCCTAACCACACCTCTAACCCTGACACACCCCTAACCCTAATCCCAACCCTATTCCCAACCGTAAATGTAATCTAAACCCTAACCGTAAGTTTAGCCCCAACCCTAACCCTAACTTTAGCCCCAACCCTAACTGTAGCCTTAACCCTAGCCCCAACCCTAACCCTAACCCTAGCCCTAATGGGAAAATGGAAATAAATACTTTTTTTTTATTTTTCCCTATCTAAGGGGGTGATGAAGGGGGGTTTGATTTACTTTTATAGCGAGTTTTTTAGCGGATTTTTATGATTGGCAGCCGTCACACACTGAAAGACGCTTTTTATTGCAAAAAATATTTTTTGCGTTACCACATTTTGAGAGCTATAAATTTTCCATATTTTGGTCCACAGAGTCATGTGAGGTCTTGTTTTTTGCGGGACGAGTTGACGTTTTTATTGGTCACCTTATTGGGCACGTCACATTTTTTGATCGCTTTTTATTCCGATTTTTGTGAGGCAGAATGACCAAAAACCAGCTATTCATGAATTTCTTTTGGGGGAGGCGTTTATACCGTTCCACGTTTGGTAAAATTGATAAAGCAGTTTTATTCTTCGGGTCAGTATGATTACAGCGATACCTCATTTATATTATTTTTTTATGATTTGGCGCTTTTATACGATAAAAACTATTTTATGGAAAAAATAATTATTTTTGCATCGCTTTATTCTCAGGACTATAACTTTTTTATTTTTTTGCTGATCATGCTGTATGGCAGCTCGTTATTTGCGGGACAAGATGACGCTTTCAGCGGTACCATGGTTATTTATATCTGTCTTTTTGATCGCGTGTTATTCCACTTTTTGTTTGGCGGTATGATAATAAAGCGTTGTTTTTTGCCTCGTTTTTTTTTTTTTTCTTACGGTGTTTACTGAAGGGGTTAACTAGTGGGCCAGTTTTATAGGTTGGGTCGTTACGGACGCGGCGATACTAAATATGTGTACTTCTATTGTTTTTTTTTATTATTATTTAGATAAATAAATGTATTTATGGGAATAATATTTTTTTTTTTTTCATTATTTTGGAATATTTTTTTTTTTTTTTTTTTACACATTTGGAAAAAATTTTTTTTACTTTTTTACTTTGCCCCAGGGGGGACAATACAGATCGGTGATCTGCCAGTTTGCATAGCACTCTGACAGATCACCGATCTGAGAGAAGTGCAGGCTGCTTCACAGTGCCTGCTCTGAGCAGGCTTCTGTGAAGCCACCTCCCTCCCTGCAGGACCCGGATCCACGGCCATCTTGGATCCGGGTCTGGAGCAGGCAGGGAGGGAGGTAAGACCCTCGCAGCAACGCGATCACATCGCGTTGCTGCGGGGGGCTCAGGGAAGCCCGCAGGGAGCCCCCTCCCTGCGCGATGCTTCCCTGCACCGCCGGCACATCGCGATCATGTTTGATCGCGGTGTGCCGGGGGTTAATGTGCCGGGCTCCTGGCACATAGTGCTGGATGTCAGCTGCGATAGGCAGCTGACACCCGGCCGCGATCGGCCGCGCTCCCCCCGTGAGCGCGGCCGATCGTGCTGGACGTAATATTCCGTCCTTGGGAATTAGGGCCCACCCCACATGGACGGAATATTACGTCCAATGGCAGAAAGGGGTTAAAGGCAGTCATCCACTCATCACTGTGAAGAGTATGTAGAAGGTTATATGCCTTTTCAGATCCTGTTTACAAAATCACTTTGCCCCTGCTAGTTGATTAAACAGATCAGGTATAAAAGATAATGGGTGTGGGTTACATACAGTTATCTTATTAATCTAAAATCCAAACAAGGACACAAAGCTCCATCTTTTTTCTTGACAAAAAAAAAATCCCACAATGACTGGTGAGAAGGACGGTCTTACAGTATGTGAACCTTGGAGAGACTTTTTTGCAGGTACATTTTCAAAGCATCTCTTTCCAGAAGAGAGAGTATTAATAGATGGGATTTAGGCAATTTTGCCCTTGGGGTAAATTCGATAGCACAATCATATGACCTATGTGGGGGAATAACTTCATATTTAGTCTCAGAAAAAACATCCTCAAAATCCGGAATAAAATCTAGAACAAGAAATATCATGGAAGTCCAGGGATTCAGAGAAACAATTGGAAAAATAAAATTCCTCCAAGACTTAACCTTGCAGCTCTCCCTTATTATGTAATAATTTTGTTTTACCAACCATGCAAAACGAAAACAACTTTAGCTGGTAATGAAGGAAAGACTATGAAAGACAGATTCTGTCTGCAACACTCCCACTCTCATGCACACATTCTCATCCATGACTTTGGACTTTGTCTGAAACTCATCCTTTTAGAACAGATAACAACATACACATCCAATAGGTTCCAGAAACTAGTTAATGGGGAGTCATATTGAATATTTATACTATCCATCCTGTCACCTGAACGTCTCAATTAATGTATAGACAATACCATTCAGTGAGGATTTGCTTGGATACTATTACTGTAAACTGTACAAATTTTTTAATTTTTATACTCAAATTTTTCTAGTGACTAATATCTTACATTGTTTTCATTTGAAAATAATTTTTGAGTGTGTTTTGTGGTGAACCTAGGAATTTTAAATGTTATTAACAGTGTATGTAAATGTTTTACCCATGTGAATTAATGTGATTGGAGGCTAGCCAATCATTAAGATTGTGGTGTCTTTATGGATAGTATAAATAATGGCATGTATCACTCAGTTTGTACTAGTCTGATGAAAGAGCTGGACCTGCTCCGTAACACGTAGCTTAATAAATATAATTTTAATAAAAAAAGAAAACTCTCCCTAGATCCTTGGCAGCACTTTTGAAAGCCCATTTTTTACTCATCTTTATAAAGTGATTATTTCAATCTGGACCTTTTGAGGTACAGATGACACAGCTGCATCCATGAATGATTAATCATGTAAACATCAGGATTGTGCTTAGAGCTGAACAAGGAATCCAGGTGAGTAGTATTCACTCACCTTAACCTTATAGTATCTGCTGATTCAGTCAAGGAGGGCTTTCTATTTCTTTTCATATGACTTTTGATAACAGGAGAATTATCAATTGCTGATACTTGAATAGGATGACCAAGAGGTAATACTGTGTACCCACACTCGATTAAAAAATCACTGTCAGTGGGATCTAAGGCAGAACATCAAGTCAACAAATGCAGAGATACTTGAAATTCCAGATTTGGTAACCAACAATAGTAGTAGAAAATAACCAGTAGTATGAATGAGAGATAACTTGTTAGGATCAGTGTCCTTACATCTTAATATTTTTCTTCATATCCTCTTTACCTTTAATAAATTCATTGTTGAATTTGAAACCCTGTATCATAACATGGTCCATTCAACCGCAGTATACAAAGATACGAGCAGATGCTTCATGAATGACTCTCTGCAGTCCCCAATTTGCATGGGTTCACCTGCCTCAATAGGATGAGAGTGAGTAAACACAAAGACAGCCTCAAATGTGTCCTTATCTTTAATACATCAGTCCAGGTGCACCGCCAGAGACATGGTCTCATCCAGGAACAACAGAGCGGTACTAAAAGCCATTATATCATGTATTTTGCTGGAAGCCCTGGTAGGATTGACTATGGAAAGCTAGGTTATTCCAGAAGGTCTCCACTACATAGCATTTGGAGTGAGAGTAGTAGGCCTCCACTTTACGATGTCCCTGAACCAATCTACAGATCATTGATTCAGCAACCACAATTTTATCTGGGTCAACATAAGAGTCACAGAGCAGAGAAAAAAGCATCAACAGAGGAAAACACTGGAGAATCCTCTGCCAAAGATAATGCCTAAGCCTGATGATCTCCACGAAGCAGCTACAAAACATTACCCACACATTGACTCTCTCTGACCTGCATGAGGTAGGATGGAGACAAAAATTTAATTTACATATAGAAAAAAAATGGCAAACTTACTTTGGCCCCTCTCAAAACAGTCCATTAATCTTACCTTAGGTGCAGATAACTGATTAGGGGGGGAGTAGACCATGCGGAGTGGTGTTACATGCAAGCTGTTGTTGCTACTTGATGTTTGCCACTTCCAAAGTCAAAGTATGCAATTGCTCAGTCAGGGTGTCAATGATGACTTCTCATCACAGAAGAAATAGAGTAGGCTGGTGATAATGTTATGACTGCCAAAGAACATTATTATTATTATTATTATTATTATTATTATTATTTATTTATATAGCACCATTACTTCCATGGTGCTGTACATGAGAAGGGGTTACATCAAAATACAAATATCACTTACAGTAAATAAACTAACAATGACAGACTGGTACAGAGGGAAGAGGACCCTGCCCTTGCGGGCTTACATTCTACAGGTTTGTGAGGAAGGAGACAGTAGGTCGGGGGTTACAGTAGCTTCGATGGTGTTGAGGTGGCCATGTGGTCATTATAGGTTGTAAGCTTTCTTGAAGAGATAGGTTTTCAGGTTTCTTTTGAAGGATCCAAATGTGGTGGATAAGCGGATGTGTTGGGGCACAGAATTCCAGAGGATGGGGCATATTCGGGAGAAGTCTTTGAGGCGATTGGGTGAGGAACGAATAAAAGTGGAGGAGAGAAGGAGGTCTTGGGAGGACCGGAGATTGTGTAAGGGAAGATATTGAGAGATTAGTTTGGAAATATACGGAGGAGAAAGGTTATGGATGGCTTTGTAGGTCAGTGTTAGTAGTTTAAACTGGATACGCAGGGAAATTGGTAGCCAGTGAAGGGATTTGCAAAGAGGGGAAGCAGGAGTGTAGCGAGGAGAGAGATTTATTAGTCGGGCAGCAGAGTTATGGATAGACTGGAGAGGTGCGAGAGTGTTAGAAGGTAGGCCACAGAGGAGGATGCTGCAGTGGTCGAGGCGGGAGATGATTTGGGCATGCACATGCATTTTGGTAGAGTGAGGGTTGATGAAAGGACGAATTCTGGAAATATTTTTGAGCTGAAGGCGACAGGATGTGGCAGGAGCTTGGATGTGCAGTTTGAAGGACAGGGCATTCACAATGGAAGTGTACAAACCAAGAATACAAATGCCTAAACCTGACAGGTTCCTCTTCAGATTAGGAAAAAACCTTTTCTGACCCTGGTCTATCCATGCCCGACTTCTGAGATTGGCACCCTAAGATAATATAATCGCACCCCCACTCGACGGCGCTATACTCTGATTGTTGTATCGCTAGATCGCTAGAGAAGCAGTTCCCTAAATAGTAAAGGGATCCACACACAAAACTACTGGAACCATCACAACCTACAGCAAAGTGAATGAATCCAATAAAGTCTATCAACAGCAGAAACACTAGCAGGGAAGGTATTTAAAGCTGCATCTGAAAGGTGATAGGACAGACGTAAGTGAGTAAATGAAAAACACCTGTTAACCAAAACCAACAGAAAAAAAGATAACAGAACTTAAACACCCTATGAAAAGGTGCATCTGTTGTGGCTCAGTGTAAAGAGACACCGATCAAAGAACACAGAATCAAGGGTTTGAATGCAGAAGAATGACAGCAACCTGTCATATCAAGCAATGCTATTTTGCTGCAGATGTTCTGTCAATCTACAGGCTATGACCTGGCACTGCCTAACAGCCATCTCTGTAGTGCATCAGTGTATCTGGGCTTCCATGGGGTGGCCATATGGCTTTAGAATGCTATTAACCTCCAGAAAAACAGTTTATCTGCAGGTGAATAGCGTTTGGGGAAATGACTGTTTCCCTTTAAGAATGTTCTTTCATGATAATCAATCAGTGTAAATGTAGTTTAAGAAATTTTATTGTTAGTTGATTACCATACCTTTGGCATAAAGGACACACACAAAGCCTGTGTTAGGGTCTATGCAAACAATGCAGAATAAATAATTAAAAATTACAATTAAGTCTAAACATGCCAATTAAATACATGACATGTTCTCTTTAAGCCACCTATACTGAAGTTTCTCAATTGCAGTTCTGATTTCCAAAATTGTTAGAGTTGAGGTCTATATATTGCTAATTCTATTGGTCTAATTCAGTAGCAACCAAAAGTAATTGTCACTAAGCAAACATACATTGGAGATTAAAAGAACATCAATCTTTTGGTTGGAAGTAAATCTGTATTTACCCTGACATATAATCAAGTTTGAGTTTTGTTTCATGATTATCTTTTAATGTAAACAGGCTGCCGATCAGCAGAAAAATTTGAAAAACGCTTGTTCATCGGGTGAAATGGTCTTTTGCAGAGCGCAAAAAAAATCATAATTTTCAGTAGTGCATTATCCTGTGTAAACAAGGCTAGCACTTCTCAGAACCATGGCAGCCTGTACGCACTCAATGATCTATGGGATCGCTCAGTGTGCATCGCTTACTTAGGTCTGCTCGTGTAAATGGTCAATTAAACACCTGCAGACTAGTAAAGGTTTACCAATCGACAGTTGTTAAGCACCACCGGTCTGTCCATATAAACTGTCCCTAAGATCCTTCTTGCCAAGAACAATTAGAATTTTTGAGTTTTCTGGGAACACAGGTTTGCTTTGGATGAGTTATAAATGAATGTTCCAAGAATACACCCTTATTTTCTTTTTTTTTTTTTTAATAAAATCTCATTAGCAGGTTTCCTAAAGTCATACTGTATTATTATTCATCAGCTGCTTATTAATTAATTGTGCGCTCTTCCACAATTAGTATTGTAGTAGCAGTAGTGTAAGGACTGGCATGCTAGGGGCCAGAAACTACGTAACATTCTCATCTCTGTCACTTCTTAGAATAGTGTGACCAGCTGCAAAATCTCCAGGGAAAAATGACTCTGAGTCTACATTACAAATTATGAGGATTGTGAGATTTCTAAACAAACAGATATCAAATAAATTGTCCATATCATATTCTGGCCCCAAAACACTTTCAGAAGAATAACAAGATCAAACTAGTCTAAGGAGCTCCACAATGTATTCTCATTTAAAAAGGATAGGAAGTGGTAATGATTTCTAAATATAAAAAATGAGGTCACTGTCATCGTCTTAGAAGTAAGTTGACTATAAATTGAGGATATGAGTGTACTTAAATAGAAAATTATTCCAGTAATAGTAAAATTAATCTGAATTCTATGCAATCGTATAGCGTTAGGGAACAGAATTGTCACTATATAATGAGGATGATATAAAAGATAAAAGATAAATTATGCAATAGAGAAATTGAATGTACTAATGCAAGGAATACTTTGTCATATGAAGGACACAATATAGCACAGTGCTCAAGTATGGTACCACTTTTCCGGTAACTATTTTCTCTGCCATGTGGAGTTTTAGAAGTGACTAAAGCACTGAATTGTTAGATAGGAAATGAACAAAACTCTGTCTCCATTTTATTCAAGATCACAGTCCCTTTGATTACAATGATAGGACAAATGAAATAGTTTGAATCATAATAGGAAATATTGCATCCCTTTAATGTTTTGGAAAACAGATAAGCCATAGTGCTGACATTTGCTTTTTTTCTTTCCCCACTCTTCCTCTTACTTTTCTGTTTCTCCGAACCTTCCTGTAACACTAATGATTATGCGCTTGTAACTGGTGCGGTAAAAAATGGCAAAGGGATATTTTATAGCTGCAATGTCAAGAGGAAGAAATAAAAAAATGCTTATTAAGAAGAGCTAACAATTTCTTCTAAAGTAACCTGTTGTCAAAGTTTGTACAGTTACACACTAACACAAACGACAGTTGACTTTAGCATGCAGATTTGCTTCAGCATTTATTCTCCGCTTGTGCCGCCAGTTTCACAGATAAAGAGACTGAATGCATTTTCTTAAAACAAATAAACCAAAATCATGCTCGATGACAAGAAATGCTATTTTTTTAGGCAATCTCATATATTCAGATCTGTACAAGTCCAAGGAGAATCTTCAATTAAGTAGTTAACTTCAAACAAGTTGGCTAGCCAACGGACGTTTTCAAAAATATCTTAGGGGCTATGCACATGTCATGCTTTCTCAAGCAGATAAGCTCCGTAACCCACCTGAAAAAGTGCTGAATAAATGGTAAATCAAATGAATACATGCACTGAAAAATACAACCACTTGCTGTGCATATGTTCAATCTTGGCTTCTTCTAATTGCTTCAGGTTTCCAAAGGTACAAAGTGGTTAAAAAAAGTCTCCCAACCATTTTTCAAGTGGCATCTACTAGCATGTTGCTTACTAGTTTATTTTGCAATAGTTAAGAAAGAATCCTAAAAAGGGCACCGGCCAGTCCTGAATGGTTTTCCTTCAGAAAAACTCACCAATTTCACATGCATCTAAAATGCCATATGAACGTACCATAGGTATGCTTTAAATTGGGAGTGAGAAAGTGGGAGCAACCTGCGACCTGCTGTGCTTTTCTTGAGGCCCCAGCATTGTTTGGCACTCCAATATTTGGAATCTCTCTTAATTTATTTTCTATGGGATATTAAATGAGGAAGGGACTCCTATTCTCTGGATTACTAACAGGGTTTTATTAGCAATGTATAAAACTAAAGAAGCGATGTAACATACCGAATCCTGACTATGTACAATATACACACTGTTAGGGTACGTTCACACAGGACTTTTTTGCTGCGTATTTTTGCTGCGTTTTTTATGCTAATTTTCAGCTGCTTTTTACAGTACCAGCAAAGCCTATGAGATTTCAGAAATCTCATGCACACACATTGGGTTTTTGTTTGATCAGTATTTTCTGCTTTGCTGCGTTTTTTGGACATAAGGCATGTCACTTCTTTCAGCGTTTTTGCTGCGTTTTTGCAGCGTTTTTTCACCCATTGACTTGAATGGGTGATGGAAAAAACGCTGCAAAAACGAAGCAAAAACGCATGTAGCATTATTTGCTGCATTTTTTGTGCAGAAAAATCATGGCCAGCAGGAAGTGATCTCACAGCCAAGAGCTTAGGGGTGTGGTTAGTGAGGTGTGAAGAGCCATTGTGAGGTAGTTCCTGGTAGTGAGGTGTGAAGAGCCATTGTGAGCCATTGTGAGGTGTGAAGAGCCATTGTGGGGTGTTCTGATTGTGATCTATTGTGAGGGAGTTTCTGGTAGTGAGGTGTTAGCCATGTCTTGGTATAGGAGGATGAGCATTAATGTTTCCCAACTAATCATGGCGGTAATATTTTTTTTTAATTTGTGATATATCTATATCCGATTGTTTGAAATGGTACACTTTGCGATGCTCATGTGCTGTTATGTACATGTTCATGTGTTCTGCATGTGTATGTTTGTATCTTCCTTGTCATGAATGTTGGCTTCATTTCATCTTGCATTTGGTAATTACTTTTTCATTTATTTTTCCAAGGTGGAAGCAATGCCTGTAATTTGGGATGTAGCTTGCCCAAACTACAGTGATCGACAAAAAAAGGCCGATGCATGGCATGTAATTCGCCGTAAATTGTTCCCCCGCTGGGATGAAGGCGATGCTAAGCTCCACTGGGGTCACTCAACTTTATTATCTTGCACAAATAGACAAAAAAAACGCACCAAAACCGCACAAAAAACGCATCTATTATAAGCAGCTGAAAATTGGCATAAAAAACGCAGCAAAAATACGCAGCAAAAATACGCAGCAAAAAAGTCCTGTGTGAACTTACCCTTTAAAAAACGCACCAAGTACGCACCAAAAAACGCACCTAAATTAGCATAAAAAACACAGCAAAAATACGCAGCAAAAAAGTCCTGTGTGAACTTACCCTTAGGATTCTGCTGTTTCTTACTCATTGCAATTGCCATGTAACTGTAGAAATGCCAATTCAATATTTGCAATCACATTCCATCCCATGCATCTTCCTTTTTTCTCAATGACCTCAATTAAGAGAGGAGGCAGAGACAGGTTTCACCATGGTGTGCCCTTATAAGTATGCAGATTGCATGTTTGTAATTGTTAGGAAATGCAGCAAAAATGCAGCAAAAACACAGGTATCAGGTTTTGCTGCATCTTTAGTTAAAAAAGCAGTTACAGCAGTATGTGAAACCTATTTATTTATGGGATTATTTCCTAGTTTAAAGCCATAATGTCTTGGGGTTCTAGAACGGCAGTCAGGATTAGTACAGTTTACTTAAATTAGTGATGCCTGCAAAGTAAACATTGCTTGAGCAATTCAATAGCCCACTGACCAATGTGTAATGTAAACATTGGCTGACCAAGGTAGGAAATTGAATATCTGATCATCTCAGGGGCTGGCCAAAGTGTATAAATAAAAAATGTCCTAAAAACTCTATGCACTGACAATGTCTTAGGTAAACTACCAATTCACCTCCCCCCACTCTTACATTTGTAATTGTGTTATTTTTTCATGTACACAAATTTACTTTTTTGTTCAGAATAGTTAATATTTTTTCAGACGTAAAAATGTTTTTCCACTAAATAATTTGATCAAATTGCCCTTTTTTTTAAAAAAAAAAAAAAGATGGTTTCACATTTGTCTTGCTTTGTTGACCTGTGTTCATGCTTCTGTGGTGGATGCAAAGCTGACCTTTGACATCCTGAAAAATGCAGCAAAAGTGCAACAAAACCTGCTTTTTGTAAGTAGCTTTTTTACTGAGAAGAGAGCAGGTTTTGCCTGTAGAAAAAAATGCAGAAAAAATGCAACATGTGAACACAGTCTTAGTGTGGATATTGATTTGCAACAGTTGTATTTGCCATTCATAAACTGTAGCCATAGAATGAGCAAAGTATATTCTCAAACTGGGTCACTGTGAGCAATGGGGTACCGCAGGGTCAGTGTTGGGACCTATTCTCTTCAACATATTTATTAACAATCTAGTGGAAGGCTTGCACAGTAAAATATCAATATTTGCAGATGATACAAAACTATGTAAATCAGTCAATACAAGAGAAGATAGTATTCTGGTACAGATGTATCTGGATAAGTTGGAAATTTGGGCCGAGAGGGCAGATGTGGTTTAACAATGATAAATGCAAGGTTATACACATGGGAAGAAGGAATCAATATCACCATTACACACTGAATGGGAAACCACTGGGTAAATCTGACAATCTGAGCTAATGATAAACTTACCTGGAGTAGCCAGTGCCAGGCAGCAGCTGCCAAGGCCAACAGGATCATGGGGTGCATTAAAAGAGGTCTGGATACACATGAGAGCATTATACTGCCTCTGCACAAATCCCTGGTTAGACCGCACATGGAGAACTGTGTACAGTTTTAGGCACCGGTGCTAAGGAAGGATATAAGGGAACTAGAGCGAGTACAATGGAGGGCAGCAAAACTAGTAATGGGGATGGGGGAACTACAATACCCAGAGAGATTAGCAAAATTATGGTTATTTAGTCTAGAAAAAAGATGACTGAGGGGCAATCTAATAACCATGTATGTTGTGATTTTGCTTTTTGCTCCCTCTAGTGGTCATTAGTGATTTGACTCTGGAGCTTCTGTCTTTTCCTATATCCTCACCTGGGCCGTTAGTTCAGGGGCGTTGCTATATAAGCTCCCTGGACCTTCAGTTCAATGCCTGGCATTGTTGAAATCAGAGCTAATCTGTTGTGCTCTTGTCCTATGATCCTGGTTCCTGTATTTCTAGCTAAGTCTGCTTCCTTGCTTTTTGCTTTTGTTTTGTTTGGTATTTTTGTCCAGCTTGTTCCAATCTGTATCCTGACCTTTGCTGGAAGCTCTAGGGGGCTGGTGTTCTCCCCCCGGACCGTTAGACGGTTCGGGGGTTCTTGAATCTCCAGCGTGGATTTTTATAGGGTTTTTGTTGACCAGATAAGTTATCTTGCTATATTCTGCTATTAGTAAGCTGGCCTCTCTTTTCTGAACCTGGTTCATTTCTGTGTTTGTCATTTCCTCTTACCTCACCGTTATTATTTGTGGGGGGCTTGTATCTTGCTTTGGGGTCCCTTTCTCTGGAGGCAAGAGAGGTCTTTGTTTTCTTCTCCTAGGGGTAGTTAGATTCTCCGGCTGGCGCGAGTCATCTAGCGATCACCGTAGGCATGATCCCCGGCTACTTCTAGTGTTGGCGTTAGGAGTAGCTATTTGGTCAACCCAGTTACCACAGCCCTATGAGCTGGATTTTTGAATCTCGCAGACTTACACGTTCCTCTGAGACCCTGTCCACTGGGGTCATAACAGTATGCCAGGCCAGTATTAAATGTTTAATGCATTGCAGAAGTGGGATTATAAGAAAGAAAATTTTGAGTTTTTTTTTCCCTCTCTCATTTTTTTTTTTTTTCTTTTCCCCTTTACCTCAGAGTGGCTTAAGCTTGCTGCAGACATGAATGTCCAGACCTTGATTACAAGTGTGGACCAGCTTGCCGCTCGTGTGCAGGGTATACAAGAAATCCTAGGTCTGAACCCAAGATTCCGATTCCTGAACTGTTTTCAGGAGACCGATTTAAGTTTAGGAATTTCAGGAATAATTGTAAATTGTTTTTGTCCCTGAAACCTTGTTCGTCTGGAGACTCTGCTCAACAAGTAAAAATTGTTATTTCATTCTTACGGGGTGACCCTCAAGATTGGGCTTTTTCGTTGGCGCCCGGAGATCCGGCATTGGCTGATATTGATGCGTTTTTTCTGGCGCTCGGTTTACTTTATGAGGAACCCAATCTTGAGATTCAGGCAGAGAAAGCCTTGCTGGCTATGTCTCAGGGCCAGGACGAGGCTGAGGTGTATTGCCAAAAATTTCGGAAATGGTCCGTGCTGACACATTGGAACGAGTGTGCACTGGCCGCTAATTTTAGAAATGGCCTTTCTGAGGCCATTAAGAATGTTATGGTGGGTTTTCCCATTCCCACAGGTCTGAATGATACCATGTCCCTGGCTATTCAAATTGACCGGCGGTTGCGGGAGCGCAAAACCGCAAATTCCCTCATGTTGTTGTCTGAACAGACACCTGATGTGATGCAATGTGATAGAAAAACCGCAAATTCCCTCATGGTGTTGTCTGAACGGACACCTGATTTGATGCAATGTGATAGAATCTTGACTAGAAATGAGAGGAAAATTCATAGACGCCGGAATGGCTTGTGCTACTACTGTGGTGATTCTACACATGTTATCTCAGCATGCTCTAAACGTATATCTAAGGTTGTTAGTCCTGTCACCGTTGGTAATTTGCATCCTAAGATTATTCTGTCTGTAACTTTGATTTGCTCACTGTCATCTTATCCTGTCATGGCGTTTGTAGATTCAGGTGCTGCCTTGAGTCTTATGGATCTCTCATTTGCTAAGCGCTGTGGTTTTATTCTTGAACCATTAGAAAATCCTATCCCTTTTAGGGGTATTGATGCTACGTCATTAGCAGAAAATAAACCGCAGTATTGGACACAGGTTACCATGTGCATGACTCCTGAACACCGCGAGGTGATACGTTTTCTCGTTCTACATAAAATGCATGATTTGGTTGTTTTGGGGCTGCCATGGTTACAGACCCATAATCCAGTCCTTGACTGGAAGGCTATGTCAGTGTCTAGTTGGGGCTGTCGTGGTATTCATGAGGATTCCCTGCCTGTGTCTATTGCTTCTTCTACGCCTTCGGAAGTTCCGGAGTATTTGTCTGACTATCAGGATGTCTTTAGCGAGTCCAGGTCCAGTGCATTGCCTCCTCATAGGGAATGTGACTGTGCAATAGATTTGATTCCAGGCAGTAAATTTCCTAAGGGAAGACTTTTTAATCTGTCGATACCTGAACATACCGCTATGCGTTCATATATCAAGGAGTCTCTGGAGAAAGGACACATCCGTCCGTCTTCTTCCCCTCTTGGTGCGGGATTCTTTTTTGTGGCTAAAAAGGACGGATCTTTGAGGCCTTGTATTGACTATCGGCTTTTAAATAAGATCACTGTCAAATTTCAGTATCCTTTGCCGCTGTTGTCTGACTTGTTTGCCCGGATTAAAGGTGCCAAGTGGTTTACCAAGATAGACCTTCGTGGTGCGTACAACCTTGTGCGCATTAAGCAAGGGGATGAATGGAAAACCGCATTCAATACGCCCGAAGGTCATTTTGAGTACTTGGTGATGCCTTTTGGGCTCTCTAATGCCCCTTCAGTTTTTCAGTCCTTTATGCATGACATTTTCCGGAACTATCTGGATAAATTTTTGATCGTTTATCTGGATGATATTCTGGTTTTTTCTGATAATTGGGACTCGCATGTGGAGCAGGTCAGGATGGTCTTTAAAATTTTGCGTGAAAATTCTTTGTTTGTCAAGGGCTCAAAGTGTCTTTTTGGTGTACAGAAGGTTCCCTTTTTGGGGTTCATTTTTTCCCCTTCTGCTGTGGAGATGGACCCAGTCAAGGTCCGAGCTATTCTTGATTGGACTCAGCCCTCGTCAGTTAAGAGTCTTCAGAAGTTCTTGGGTTTCGCTAACTTCTACCGTCGTTTTATCGCTAACTTTTCTAGCATTGTGAAACCTTTGACGGATATGACCAAGAAGGGCTCCGATGTGGTTAATTGGGCTCCTGCTGCCGTGGAGGCTTTCCAGGAGTTGAAACATCGGTTTACTTTGGCGCCTGTTTTGTGCCAGCCTGATGTCTCGCTTCCCTTTCAGGTTGAGGTGGATGCTTCAGAGATTGGAGCAGGGGCCGTTTTGTCGCAGAGAGGCCCTGGTTGCTCTGTTATGAGACCTTGCGCCTTTTTCTCTAGGAAGTTTTCGCCTGCGGAGCGAAATTATGATGTGGGCAATCGGGAGTTGTTGGCCATGAAATGGGCATTTGAGGAGTGGCGTCATTGGCTCGAGGGTGCTAAGCATCGTGTGGTGGTCTTGACTGATCACAAAAATCTGATGTATCTCGAGTCTGCTAAACGCCTGAATCCTAGACAGGCCCGCTGGTCATTGTTTTTCTCCCGTTTTGACTTTGTTGTCTCGTATTTACCAGGTTCAAAAAATGTGAAGGCCGATGCTCTTTCCAGGAGCTTTGTGCCTGATGCTCCTGGAGTCGCTGAACCTGTTGGTATTCTTAAGGATGGTATTATCTTGTCAGCTATTTCTCCTGATCTGCGACGTGTGTTGCAGAGATTTCAGGCTGATAGGCCTGATTCTTGTCCACCTGACAGACTGTTTGTGCCTGATAAGTGGACCAGCAGAGTCATTTCCGAGGTTCATTCCTCGGTGTTGGCAGGTCACCCAGGAATTTTTGGCACCAGAGATCTGGTGGCCAGATCCTTTTGGTGGCCTTCCTTGTCTAGGGATGTGCGGTCATTTGTACAGTCCTGTGGGACTTGTGCTCGAGCTAAGCCTTGCTGTTCTCGTGCCAGCGGGTTGCTCTTGCCCTTGCCTGTCCCTAAGAGACCTTGGACACATATCTCCATGGATTTCATTTCTGATCTTCCGGTGTCTCAAGGCATGTCTGTTATCTGGGTGATATGTGATCGCTTCTCTAAGATGGTCCATTTGGTTCCTTTGCCTAAGCTGCCTTCCTCTTCCGATCTGGTTCCTGTGTTTTTCCAGAACGTGGTTCGTTTGCACGGCATCCCTGAGAATATTGTGTCAGACAGAGGATCCCAGTTCGTTTCCAGATTCTGGCGATCCTTTTGTAGTAGGATGGGCATTGACTTGTCGTTTTCGTCTGCTTTCCATCCTCAGACTAATGGACAGACGGAGCGAACTAATCAGACTTTGGAGGCTTATTTGAGGTGTTTTGTCTCTGCTGATCAGGACGATTGGGTGACCTTCTTGCCGTTGGCTGAGTTTGCCCTTAATAATCGGGCTAGTTCCGCCACCTTGGTTTCGCCATTTTTTGCAACTCTGGTTTCCACCCTCGTTTTTCTTCGGGTCATGTGGAACCTTCTGACTGCCCTGGGGTGGATTCTGTGGTGGATAGGTTGCAGCGGATCTGGAATCTTGTGGTGGACAACTTGAAGTTGTCACAGGAGAGGGCTCAGCGCTTTGCCAACCGCCGCCGCGGTGTGGGTCCCCGACTACGTGTTGGGGATTTGGTGTGGCTTTCTTCCCGCTTTGTTCCTATGAAGGTTTCCTCTCCCAAATTTAAACCTCGTTTAATTGGTCCTTACAAGATATTGGAAATCCTTAATCCTGTATCTTTTCGCCTGGATCTTCCTGTGTCGTTTGCTATCCACAACGTGTTTCATAGGTCCTTGTTGTGGCGGTACGTTGTGCCTGTGGTTCCTTCTGCTGAGCCTCCTGCTCCGGTGTTGGTTGAGGGCGAGTTGGAGTACGTGGTGGAGAAGATCTTGGATTCTCGTCTCTCCAGGCGGAGGCTTCAGTACCTGGTCAAGTGGAAGGGCTATGGTCAGGAAGATAATTCCTGGGTGGTCGCCTCTGATGTTCATGCGGCCGATTTAGTTCGTGCCTTTCACGCCGCTCGTCCTGATCACCCTGGTGGTCGTGGTGAGGGTTCGGTGACCCCTCACTAAGGGGGGGGTACTGTTGTGATTTTGCTTTTTGCTCCCTCTAGTGGTCATTAGTGATTTGACTCTGGAGCTTCTGTCTTTTCCTATATCCTCACCTGGGCCGTTAGTTCAGGGGCGTTGCTATATAAGCTCCCTGGACCTTCAGTTCAATGCCTGGCATCGTTGAAATCAGAGCTAATCTGTTGTGCTCTTGTCCTATGATCCTGGTTCCTGTATTTCTAGCTAAGTCTGCTTCCTTGCTTTTTGCTTTTGTTTTGTTTGGTATTTTTGTCCAGCTTGTTCCAATCTGTATCCTGACCTTTGCTGGAAGCTCTAGGGGGCTGGTGTTCTCCCCCCGGACCGTTAGACGGTTCGGGGGTTTTTGAATCTCCAGCGTGGATTTTTATAGGGTTTTTGTTGACCAGATAAGTTATCTTGCTATATTCTGCTATTAGTAAGCTGGCCTCTCTTGTTGTGAATTTGGATTCTGGGCTCCCCCGGTGGCCGCTTGTGGAATTGGACTTGTCATCCTCTTTCCTGTTTCACCTGGTTCCATCAGTAGTGGGTGTCGCTATTTAAGCTCATTTCTCTGGTGGTTTCTTGCCGGTCAACAATGTTATCTGATGCCTCTCAGTGCTTGTTCCTGCTTCTAGACTACTACTAGATAAGTTGGACTTTTGTCCATGTTTTGTTTTGCCTATTTGTTCCAGTTCACAGCTGAAGTTTTGTTACTGTGTCTGGAAAGCTCTCGTTGATCAGGGATTGCTACTCTGGCGTTATGAGTTAATGCCAGAGTTTAAGGTAATCTCTGGATGGTGTTTTGTTAGTGTTTTTCTGCTGACCATGAAAGTATACTATCTGTCTTCTGCTATCTAGTAAGCGGACCTCAAATTTGCTAAGACTATTTTCCTGCTGCGTTTGTTGTTTCATCTGAACTCACCGTCATTATATGTGGGGGGCTACTGTCTTCTTGGGAATATTTCTCTAGAGGTGAGCCAGGTCTTATATTTCCCTCTGCTAGCTATTTAGGTCTTAGGCCAGAGCTGGGCATCTAGCGATAAATAGGAAATGCTACCTGGCTATTTCTAGTTGCGCGGCAGGCTTAGTTCATGGTCAGTATAGTTCCATCTTCCGAGAGCTTGTCCCTCTATAGGCTTGCTATGATCTCTACCTGCAGAGATCATGACAGTTTGACCGGCCAATAAAGTGTTAAAGACCCAGGTTGAGAAAGGAGAGTTATAAGAAGTCTGCTGGAATTTTTTTTTTTTTTTTTTTTTTTTCCTCCAGTCTGCCTTGCTGCAGTCTTTTTTCTCTCTCTCCTCCTAATCTCTGTATGGCTCTGTGTGCACCTGACAATAATGGATCTCCAGAGTGTAACTGCGGGTTTGAATAATCTCATCACGAAAGTACAAAATTTACAAGATTTTGTGGTACATGCTCCGGTATCTGAGCCGAGAATTCCTTTGCCGGAGTTCTTCACAGGGAATAGAGCTAGCTTCCAGAATTTCCGAAATAATTGTAAGCTTTATTTGTCCCTGAAGTCTCGTTCAGCTGGAGACCCTGCTCAGCAGGTTAGGATTGTGATTTCCTTGCTCAGGGGTGACCCTCAAGATTGGGCCTTCTCATTGCCAGCAGGGGATCCTGCGTTACGCGATGTGGATGCGTTTTTTCTGGCCTTGGGCTTGCTTTATGAGGAACCTCATTTGGAACTTCAGGCAGAAAAAACTTTGATGGCACTATCTCAGGGGCAAGACGAAGCTGAAGTTTTCTGCCAAAAATTCCGTAAATGGTCTGTGCTTACTCAGTGGAATGAGTGCGCCTTGGCGGCAACTTTCAGAGAAGGTCTCTCTGATGCCGTTAAGGATGTTATGGTGGGGTTCCCTGTGCCTGCAGGTCTGAATGAGTCCATGACAATGGCTATTCAGATTGATAGGCGTCTGCGGGAGCGCAAACCGGTGCACCATCTGGCGGTGTCTATGGAAAAGACGCCAGAAAGTATGCAGTGTGATAGAATTCTGTCCAGGAGCGAGCGACAGAATTTTAGACGGAAGAATGGATTGTGTTTCTATTGTGGGGATTCTACTCATGTTATATCAGCATGCTCTAGGCGTACAAAGAAGCTTGATAAGTCTGTTTCCATTGGCACCATTCAGTCTAAGTTTATTTTGTCTGTAACCCTGATTTGCTCTTTGTCATCCATTGCCACGGACGCCTATGTTGACTCTGGCGCCGCTCTGAGTCTTATGGATTGGTCCTTTGCCAATCGTTGTGGTTTTGATTTAGAGCCTTTGGAGACTCTTATTCCTCTGAAGGGGATTGACTCCACCCCATTGGCTAATAATAAACCACAATACTGGACACAAGTAACCATGCGTATCAATCCGGATCACCAGGAGATTATTCGTTTCCTGGTGCTGTATAATTTACATGACGATTTGGTACTGGGATTGCCATGGTTGCAGTCTCACAACCCAGTCTTGGACTGGAGAGCAATGTCTGTGTTGAGCTGGGGATGTAAGGGTATTCATGGGGACTTACCTTTGGTTTCTATTTCGTCGTCCATTCCCTCTGAAGTCCCTGAGTTCCTCTCTGATTATCAAGATGTCTTTGACGAACCCAAGCTTGGGTCGTTACCTCCGCACCGTGAGTGCGATTGTGCCATAGATTTGATACCGGGTTGTAAATATCCCAAGGGTCGTTTGTTTAATCTGTCTGTGCCGGAACATGCTGCTATGCGGGAATATATAAAGGAGTCTTTGGAAAAGGGACATATTCGTCCATCTTCTTCTCCCTTGGGAGCTGGGTTTTTCTTTGTCTCAAAAAAAGACGGCTCTTTGAGACCATGTATTGATTATCGGCTTCTGAATAAGATCACTGTTAAGTATCAATACCCATTGCCATTGCTTACTGATTTGTTTGCTCGTATAGAGGGTGCTAAGTGGTTCTCTAAAATTGATCTTCGTGGGGCGTATAATTTGGTGCGGATCAGGCAGGGGGATGAGTGGAAGACCGCATTTAATACGCCCGAGGGCCACTTTGAGTATTTGGTCATGCCTTTCGGTCTTTCTAATGCCCCTTCAGTTTTCCAGTCTTTTATGCATGATATTTTCCGCGATTTTCTGGATAAATTTATGATAATATATCTGGATGATATTCTGATTTTTTCTGATGACTGGGACTCTCATGTCCAGCAGGTCAGGAGAGTTTTTCAGGTTCTGCGGTCTAATTCTTTATGTGTGAAGGGGTCTAAGTGCGTTTTTGGGGTCCAGAAAATTTCCTTTTTGGGGTATATTTTTTCTCCCTCTTCCATTGAGATGGATCCCGTCAAGGTGCAAGCTATTTGTGACTGGACTCAGCCCTCCTCTCTTAAGGGTCTTCAGAGATTTTTGGGCTTTGCCAACTTTTACCGCCGATTTATTGCTGGTTTTTCGGATGTCGTTAAACCACTGACTGATTTGACCAGACAAGGCGCTGATGTTGCTAATTGGTCCCCTCATGCTGTAGAGGCCTTTCAGGAGCTTAAGCGCCGTTTTGCCTCTGCCCCTGTGTTGCGTCAGCCTGATGTGAATCTGCCTTTTCAGGTTGAGGTTGACGCTTCGGAGATCGGAGCTGGGGCAGTGTTGTCGCAGAAAGGTTCCGACTGCTCCGTCATTAGGCCTTGTGCCTTCTTTTCTCGCAAATTTTCGCCCGCAGAGCGGAATTATGATGTTGGGAATCGGGAGCTTTTGGCCATGAAGTGGGCGTTTGAGGAGTGGCGCCATTGGCTCGAGGGGGCTAGGCATCAGGTGGTGGTATTGACTGACCACAAAAATTTGATTTATCTTGAGACTGCCAGACGCCTGAATCCTAGACAGGCGCGCTGGTCTTTATTTTTTTCTCGCTTTAATTTTGTGGTGTCATACCTACCGGGTTCTAAGAATGTTAAGGCAGATGCCCTTTCTAGGAGTTTTGACCCGGACTCTCCTGGTAATTCTGAACCCACAGGTATCCTTAGGGAGGGAGTAATTTTGTCGGCCGTTTCTCCTGATCTGCGGCGGTCCTTGCAAGAGTTTCAGGCGGATAGACCGGATCGTTGTCCGCCTGATAGACTGTTTGTTCCGGATGATTGGACCAGCAGAGTCATCTCTGAGGTACATTCTTCTGCATTGGCAGGTCATCCCGGAATTTTTGGTACCAGGGATTTGGTGGCAAGATCCTTCTGGTGGCCTTCCCTGTCACGAGATGTGCGAGTCTTTGTGCAGTCATGTGACGTTTGTGCTCGGGCCAAGTCTTGTAGTTCTCGGGCTAGCGGACTGCTGTTGCCCTTGCCTATTCCTAAGAGGCCTTGGACACACATCTCGATGGATTTTATTTCAGATCTGCCTGTTTCCCAGAAGATGTCTGTCATCTGGGTGGTCTGTGACCGTTTCTCTAAAATGGTCCATTTGGTTCCTCTGCCCAAGTTGCCTTCTTCTTCTGAGTTGGTTCCTCTGTTTTTTCAGAATGTTGTCCGATTGCACGGTATTCCTGAGAATATTGTTTCTGACAGAGGTACCCAATTTGTGTCTAGATTTTGGCGGGCATTCTGTGCTAGGATGGGCATAGATTTGTCTTTTTCATCTGCTTTTCACCCTCAGACTAATGGCCAGACCGAGCGGACTAATCAGACCCTGGAGACATATCTGAGGTGTTTTGTCTCTGCTGACCAGGATGATTGGGTTGCTTTTTTGCCATTGGCAGAGTTCGCCCTCAATAATCGGGCCAGCTCTTCCACCTTGGTGTCCCCGTTTTTCTGTAATTCGGGGTTTCACCCTCGATTTTCCTCCGGTCAGGTGGAATCCTCGGATTGTCCTGGAGTGGATGCGGTGGTGGAGAGATTGCATCACATCTGGGGGCAGGTTATGGACAATTTGAAGTTGTCCCAGGAGAAGACTCAGCGTTTTGCCAACCGTCATCGTCGTGTTGGTTCTCGGCTTTGTGTTGGAGATTTGGTGTGGTTGTCTTCTCGTTTTGTCCCTATGAGGGTCTCTTCTCCTAAGTTTAAACCTCGGTTCATCGGCCCTTATAGAATATTGGAGATTCTTAATCCTGTTTCTTTCCGTTTGGACCTCCCTGCGTCCTTTTCCATTCATAACGTTTTTCATCGGTCGTTATTGCGCAGGTATGAGTTACCTGTGGTACCTTCAGTTGAGCCTCCTGCTCCGGTGTTGGTTGAGGGTGAGTTGGAGTACGTTGTGGAGAAAATTTTGGACTCTCGTGTTTCCAGACGGAGACTCCAGTATCTGGTCAACTGGAAGGGTTACGGCCAGGAGGATAATTCTTGGGTCAATGCATCTGATGTTCATGCTTCTGATCTTGTTCGTGCCTTCCATAGGGCTCATCCTGGTCGCCCTGGTGGATCTGGTGAGGGTTCGGTGCCCCCTCCTTGAGGGGGGGGTACTGTTGTGAATTTGGATTCTGGGCTCCCCCGGTGGCCGCTTGTGGAATTGGACTTGTCATCCTCTTTCCTGTTTCACCTGGTTCCATCAGTAGTGGGTGTCGCTATTTAAGCTCATTTCTCTGGTGGTTTCTTGCCGGTCAACAATGTTATCTGATGCCTCTCAGTGCTTGTTCCTGCTTCTAGACTACTACTAGATAAGTTGGACTTTTGTCCATGTTTTGTTTTGCCTATTTGTTCCAGTTCACAGCTGAAGTTTTGTTACTGTGTCTGGAAAGCTCTCGTTGATCAGGGATTGCTACTCTGGCGTTATGAGTTAATGCCAGAGTTTAAGGTAATCTCTGGATGGTGTTTTGTTAGTGTTTTTCTGCTGACCATGAAAGTATACTATCTGTCTTCTGCTATCTAGTAAGCGGACCTCAAATTTGCTAAGACTATTTTCCTGCTGCGTTTGTTGTTTCATCTGAACTCACCGTCATTATATGTGGGGGGCTACTGTCTTCTTGGGAATATTTCTCTAGAGGTGAGCCAGGTCTTATATTTCCCTCTGCTAGCTATTTAGGTCTTAGGCCAGAGCTGGGCATCTAGCGATAAATAGGAAATGCTACCTGGCTATTTCTAGTTGCGCGGCAGGCTTAGTTCATGGTCAGTATAGTTCCATCTTCCGAGAGCTTGTCCCTCTATAGGCTTGCTATGATCTCTACCTGCAGAGATCATGACACTCTCTTTGCTGAACCTGGTTCATTTCTGTGTTTGTCATTTCCTCTTACCTCACCGTTATTATTTGTGGGGGGCTTGTATCTTGCTTTGGGGTCCCTTTCTCTGGAGGCAAGAGAGGTCTTTGTTTTCTTCTCCTAGGGGTAGTTAGATTCTCCGGCTGGCGCGAGTCATCTAGCGATCACCGTAGGCATGATCCCCGGCTACTTCTAGTGTTGGCGTTAGGAGTAGCTATTTGGTCAACCCAGTTACCACAGCCCTATGAGCTGGATTTTTGAATCTCGCAGACTTACACGTTCCTCTGAGACCCTGTCCACTGGGGTCATAACACATGTATAAGTATACAGTACAGACCAAAAGTTTGGACACACCTTGTCATTTAAAGATTTTTCTGTATTTTCACGACTATAAAAATTGTATACTCATACTGAAGGCATCAACACTATGAATTAAAACATGTGGAATTGTATACTTAACAAAAAAGTATCTCTGGGAACTCCTTCAAGATTGTTGGAAGACCATTCCCGGTGACTACCTCTTGAAGCTCATCAAGAGAATGCCAAAAGTGTGCAAAGCAGTCATCAAAGCAAAAGGTGGCTACTTTGAAGAACCTAGAAATATAAGACATATTTTGAGTTGTGTCACACTTTTTTGTTAAGTATATAATTCCACGTGGTGGTTCTATGTGTTAATTCATAGATTTGATGCCTTCAGTGTGAATGTACAATTTTCATAGTCATGAAAATACAGAAAAATCTTTAAATGAGAAGGTGTGTCCAAACTTTTGGTCTGTACTATATTAAGGGGACAATACAAATATCTCTCCGAGGATCTGTTTATGCCAAGGAAGGTGATGGTCCATTCTCTGCATCTGGAGGAGTGAAGGTTTTTCCACCAACATACAAGAGGATTTTTTACTGTTAGGGCAGTCAGAATCTGGAATTTCTTGCATGAGGAGGCGGTGAAGGCGACCTCAGTTGAAGGGTTCAAGAGTGGCCTGGATGTCTTCCTGGAGCGTAACAATATTGTATCTTACAGTTATTAGGTTCTTTAGAAGGTTGTAGATCTGGGGATTTATTTTGACAGAATATAGGCTGAACTGGATGGACAAATGTCTTTTTTCAGCCTTGCTAACTATGTAATACCGCAAAACTCATTGTCATTCTTTTGAACAAAAGATATAACATGATGCATATTTGCAAACAAGGCCTATAATAGTAACAATAAAATATTAGATAAAACAATAAAAAAATTCAAATATAGATTTAAATTTTATGTAACAATTATTTTTTTTTAACTTGTATGCATGGGGCTAAAAATATTTTTGCTTTTAGATTTCATTAATATTATTGCACTGTTTTCCTTTTACAGGCTTGTTAATTCCCAGTACATTCATTTTTTATATGATATGTAGTCATAAATCAGCTAAAAAAAGCTGTAAGAAAGGTAGACAAATGTAGATAAAAGAAAGTTATAAATTTCCCACCAGGCCAAAGCCAAAACAACCAATCAGAACAATCAGAGGAAAAGTATCATAGAAACACGTCACCACTTCTGTATTTATCACCCACTCCTGTTTTTTTCTCACAAATACTGATGTGAAATACTGACCAAAAACTGAATGTGTGAATGCTGCCTAAGGCCGGATTCACACATCCTGATATTTCTGGTCCCGGAAAAAATGGTACTGGAGATATCCGTGTCTGTGTGTCCATGTGTGTAATACTTCCCCGATGGATGGCTGCCGGGTAAGAAATGCTACATTAAGCGCTGTTCCCCAGCCGCAAGTGCTGATGATGGCTCTCATCATTCTTCCCTACTCTGCCAGTGAAAAATGGGTTGGACCACATGCCACTTTTTTAAATTCTTTATTTAAATAATTAAAAAAACAGCGTGGGGACTCCTCTATTCTTGATAACCAACCTTGCAGAAGCTGACAGCTAAGGGTTGCACCCCCCAGCTGTGAATTTTGTCTAGTTGGATCAAGAAAATAGGGGGAAACCCACGCCGGGTTTTTCATTCATTTATTTTTTTATATCGCAGGCAACTGCTAAGGAATACACTGATCATCCACTCCTGCTGTCACTGTTATTAGCGGCAGCAGGTGTCTGATGATGGAAGTAATAGTCTCAAAAGCCCCGACCTGCTGTCATTGTTCTGACTTTAAAGGGACTCTGTCAACTGAATTTGGCGGGCCCTCTGTCCGGTTCAATGGGCGGTGTTTTCTCAGCTTTTATTCACCCCTTCCTTTCCCGCTGGGCACAATATTTTCTGGAATTTTTGTCAGTTTCCTCCATAGTTCACGCAAGCGCAAACCAATCTTGCCTTGTGCACGCGCAGTATGCTTTGCCCAACTGCGGGCAAAGCCGAAAAGCATTAGTGCGCATGCGCCGGCGCACTATGTCCTGGAACACAGCTAAATACTTCTGGGACATAGTGCACCGGTGCATGCACACTAATGCTTTTCGGCTTTGCCCGCAGATGGGCAAAGCATACTGCGCGTGCGCAAGGCAAGATTGCTTTGCATTCACGTGAACTACAGAGGAAACCGATGGAAATTCCAGAAAATATTGCACCCAGCGGGAAAGGAAATGGTGAATAAAAGCTGAGAAAACACCACCCATCGGACCGGACAGAGGGCCCGCCAAATTCAGGTGACAGAGTCCCTTTAATATAACTTTCAACATTCTCCCCTGCTCGTAATGATCGCTAGCAGAGCAGGGGAGAATGATGAGAGCCGTCTTCAGCACCTGCCACCGGGGAACAGCGCTTACTGTAGCGCATCTTCCCTGGCGGCCGTCTGTGTGGTACTGATGTGGCACATGGGTGGCAAACATTTTTTCCAGGACCCGAAATATCAGGATGTGTGAAACCGGCCTAATACAGAGTCTATAGAAACATTTTCTTGAAAGACCATTGTTTTATATATGCTGGCAGGAAATTACGCATGAGCACATTTTTGTCTATGGGTCCATTCCATTTTAGGGTTAATTATTGCATTCATATGACATTAAGCCACTTGCATAAATGTAATAAAGTTGATCACAGTTTTCTACAGCCATTAAAATAAATTAAGAATATTGCTATCACATTTCATGAATGTTAGCAGGAACTTAATCACATTTAAGGAATTATTGATACAATCAAAATCTCTTTTATGAAGGAATGTGATAAGAAAGGAAGGTCTTACATCTCTGAGTTAAATATTATGCATAGCCTTAAAATTTATTTGCCCTCCAGATTCTCATATTTATGATATCTGCTAACTTCATGTAATGTGCATTTACAATTTATAACATAACCCGAGCTAGAAAAATACTCCCAAAAAACTTTAAATAAACTATAATGTTTATCTGACATTGGATTGTTTTTGTTCTACTAAATAATGCATATCAGAGGAAGTTATTTTTATAACTACATAATGTTAGTAATGGCTTTCTTGGATTCGTTTTTTTCTGGCTTTAGAGCTATGGGGGCTGAATCTGACAGCAAGGAGGTAGTAGAGGATAGCGGCGCTGTTACGTTTGAAAGAGGCGGACTGCAGCAGGTGGAACCCTATATCACTACTAGGGTATAAAAAACTAAAAAGGTAGAAATATGTACACACACAGTGTACACACACCCGTGCTACGTCCTACGTTGCATTTAAGTAATATCACTACACAGGGTCTTCTGGAGTCTTCAGCACGCGCTGTCCCGGCCGGTGACAGGTGTGCTGAAGACTCTGGAAGACCCCGTGCATACAGCCTCCGTAAAGGAAAAAAGCAGGAACCCGCCAGCTAAGTAGCTTTGCCTTGTACATTATCGTTTTGCTGACTGTCGTCTCAGCGCTGTCTGGGACTCCTGCATTCCACATCAACCTATGTGGCTGCAGCATATAGTTATCAAGCAGCGCATGATCTGAGGACTTTGTACCAGCTCATATTAGGAACAGGTATTCAGGAACCTTTTACTCTGTGATTGTGAGAGACTGTGACACAAATTAAGGAATATATATAGGGTTTTTTTTTTTCTTTCAGATCGATATCCTCAGTGCATTAGTCTACATTACAGACACCTTGAGTACGAGCGATCCAGCTCTTGAGTATAGAACAACGCCATCAATGTGTGTATATATTCATGCGCTCAGACAGACCATTTTTACATATAACTAACCAAATACCCTTACTTTTCTTTTATAGTAAACACATTTATACTATCTTTGATTTGACCTGTGCCACTATCAAAACCGCTCATCTCACTCTATCAAGCAGGTAAATTTCACATTAGTAGTGATATTACTTAAATGCAACATAGGACGTAGCGCGGGTGTGTGTACACTGTGTGTGTACATATTTCTACCTTTTGAATCTGACAGCAGGGGTCTTCTTGGTTGTTGGGTCTTTCCCCTAACAAGTTTGTTGGAGCAGCATTCTACTATGCATCTGTACTGACAAGTAGCTGATTTCACAGGGGGTTTTGCCTAGGGGATGCTGCAGGATGTACAGAGGAGGTAGACCAGCCAGAAGGTCAAGCTGAAGCCTCAAAGTGAAATGTGAGCGGGACCCGAGACCTGGCTGGGAGCACGGTGTCAGGAGAGATGATGGAGGTAGAAGAGGACTAAGGGCATCTTTGTTGCCCGAAACGCATCCAGGTGCTGGTTGCTCTCCGTCACCTTCATGCTGGTCATATTCTAGCTGTCTGTCGGAACAAATCCATGAAAACACCGTCCTTTTCCCTGGTGCCGGCCATAAAGATTTTCTTCGAGGTGGTCAAGCGGGATGTATTGGCGATGCCAACTCGGGTAAGTGGTCCTTCCAATTTAACATCAGAGGAGAGAAGAGCTCTAACTGCCCTTAAGAATAACAGTGGGTTTACCATCAAAGAGGCAGATAAAGGGGGTAACGTGGTGCTGTGGTCCACACAGTTGTATGAGAATGAAGCCAAAAGACAACTTAGCAATACCCAGTACTATCAAAAGCTTCCTTCCGACCCTACATCCGTATTCCTCTCTAAATATGACCGACTTCTCTGCTTGCCATTATCACCCCACAAGAGAAACAGTATTTGTGGGTGGCAAATCCAGTGACTGCAACTTTTTACATGTTGCCGAAGATCCACAAAAACAGTATAACACCTCCTGGTAGACCGATTGTCTCAAGTGTCGGCAGCATGTGTGAAAAGGCGGGTGAGTACCTGGATTTTTTCCTTCAACCTATTGCCTCTTCCCTACCTTCATATGTCCGGGACTCCTCACATTTTATTGAGCTTTGTGATCAGATTAAACTCCCAGAGGATTTCCTGCTAATAACATGTGATGTTGAGTCCCTATACTCCAATATTGGGCACACAGAGGGTATAGAGGCGGTGGCTTATTTCTTGGACAATAATAGTTCCACAAATAGGGGACATGATTCCTTTTTACTTGACCTTTTGACATTTGTCCTCCACCATAACTTCTTCCTTTTTGACAGGGTCTATTATCTACAGCGATCAGGCGTGGCGATGGGTGCGAAGTGTGCACCAGCCTATGCTAATACCTTTTTAGGCTGGTGGGAGGAGAAATTTGTCTATCCTTTACCCTCCTTCGCAGCCCAAGTACACGCCTGGTTTCACTTTATAGACGATGTCTTCATTCTTTGGAAAGGTACAGAGGGGGAATGTATAGAATTTTTTAAGGTTCTAAATTCTAACCCCTTTAATATTTTCCTTACCTATACTATCTCTGACAGAGAAATCACATTTTTGGATTTAAAAATCTTTCCTTACGAGAATGGCCTGGCGACAAATTTATTTCGCAAACCCACGGCGACTAATGCGCTTCTGGAATTCTCCAGTTTTCATCCTTGGCACACCAAGGTGGGTGTGCCTACTGGGCAGTTTTTGTGTGTAAGACGTAACTGTACCCGTGATTCTGATTTCTCAACTCAGGCTCGGGATTTGTCTTCCCGTTTTAGGGATAGGGGTTACCCCAGATGCATCATTTCCACAGCCTACCAAAGAGCGAGAAGACATGACCAAAAGTCCCTTTTATCATCTGGAAGACGAGGCCAGGAGACGCAGACCAGATTCATTACCGATTTCAACAACAGCTGGAAGCAGGTCAGTGATATTTTTTCAAAGCATTGGCCCATTCTGAGAGCAGACCACCAATCTATGGAAGTCACGAGTGAGAGACCGCTTATAACAGCCAGGTGGGCACCAAACTTGAGGGATATACTCACAAGGAGCCACTTTAAAAGGTCTACGGTGAGACTAAACAGAGGTATCATTTTGAGGGGCTCTTTTCCATGTGGGGGTTGCAATGTCTGCCCCCACATGGTTCCAACTCGTGACCTGTTCGTCCATCCTACATTGTCTAGTAGACATCCCTTAAAGGCATACATTAACTGTAGGTCCAGAGACGTAGTCTATGCCCTTATTTGCCCATGTAAAAGGGTGTACATGGGGCAAACCTCGTAGGAATTGCGAAAGCGGACTCAAAAGCACATTTCTACGATACATCTAGCTGCCGCAGACCTTAAGAAGGGTAGAACACTTACCCCAGTGGCCGAGCATTTCCTAAATCAACATCGGGGTGTTTCTGCTAATGTTAGGATGGTGGGCTTACAAAAATTTGCCCCCAATGAGAGAGGAGGAGACAGTCGTAAACTCCTTTTACAATTGGAGTCCAGATGGATTTTTGAGCTACAATTCGTGGCCCCCTCTGGCCTCAAGGAAGAACTCCTCTTCACGGGGTTTCTCGGCAATTGAATCCCTTATCTACATCTAGGGCCTCATTTATCTCGCACTAATGCTATTTGTTCTTGTTCTCTCCCTTTAGCCTCCTCTGACAGATACATCTGCCTATTTGGATCTGCATTTGGATACGTGTGGAGTCACATGCTCTCCTGTACATGACCTTCGGATATTATGGTTTTCCTTGATCGTCCCTAGCAACTTGGGGCTCAGCGTTTCTCGACATCTATGGGCCTATTACTTGCTAGTATGTGACTATGGGTTGTGTCCCTATTGATATTCATCTTCAAGCAGAACCTACGGAACCGAAAATGGACTTTTATTCAGTCTATGAAGAATGGATTTTTCTTTTGGATTTTGTTTCTTATGGACACCATCAGGCACAGTTCTTGGACATACAAGAAACGTACTAGATATGTACCACCACCAGTGGGCCGGGCACCTTGATGTGCTTTTTTTGCATACCTGGCATTTTGAATTTAACTATACATAAATATAAAGGGGTGAATGTATTGTTCATGTGGTTAGTCTTATAATATATACCAGGGGCCTTCTATATTGTTTCTCCTGTATACGTATTTGTATATTTTTATTATTCACATTTATATGACACATGTTTTGTATATTTATCTGTGCATGTTTGTGTTGTCGTATTAACCACACACCTTTTTTCCTGGGTCCTATAGGTTGTCCTACGTTCTTCGGCTCTCTTGGGAGTTCTTTCTGTTGTTTTTGCTTCTGCGGTAGCTGCATTGTGTGCCACTTCATATTTAGTTTCCCATCTCCTCCATCTAATTTGCTTCTCTTACCCAGCGCTTGCGCAACATGGCTCATTACCTGAGCCGTGTGTGCGCATGTGCAGCTTCTTCTCCATGGAGATCTCCTTCACTTCCGCCCAGCTCCCTCACATTTCCGGTCGGCGGTCGCATTGCGGTTCACGTGTTTCTGCTCCAACGTAACTCAGCAACAGGCAATTTAGGTAATTAGGTTTACATTATATAATGCTAGTAGTTCACCACACAAACCTACTTCCCCTGACGAAGCCGCTGCGGCGGCGATACGCGTGGGGCTGGTTTCTTACACCCCATTCTTATTCTCAGCTGACCATCCCTGGCATGTAGGATCTAGGTGACTTTCATAACCCTACTTCTCTGTAGCTTTAAGTTGCGTTCTACCTCAATGGACTAGATATGACATCATGCGGTCCTTTCTACATATCTAGCAGTATTACTCTGGCTACTTGCGGGTTCATTCACCTCTTGCCATAGAATAGTGGGATCCACTACATATTATTGTGGACTTTTTCCACTAATATTTTGCTTATTATATTGGGTCCTGACCCTGATATGGGGATTTATATGCTGGTCTAGCTGAGTTTATCAGTATATTGTTATTATACATACTGAGTTAAATTGGGGTGTTGTGTGCTTATACAGTATGTGCATTTTTAAATGTTTTTATATTGTTTGTTGTGGTGTTCAAATAAATGGTTTTCATATTTTTGCATACAATTAGGTTGTGCGAGCCTATTTTAGTCCAATCTTTCTTCTTTTTTGTCTTGGTCATGTTCTAGCAGCATTTTAAATGTTTAAATAAAATTTTGCATTTTTATCCTGGAGCTGGATCTACACCGTTTCTGTGTACATATTTCTACCTTTTGAATCTGACAGTAGGGGTCTTCTTGGTTGTTGGGTCTTTCCCCTAACAAGTTTGTTGGAGCAGCATTCTACTATGCATCTGTACTGACAAGTTGCTGATTTCACAGGGCTGAAGTCTCAAAGTGAAATGTGAGCGGGACCCGAGACCTGGCTGGGAGCGCGGTGTCAGGAGAGATGATGGAGGTAGAGCCAACAATCAACCAGGAGGGCAGTACAGAGAGGGAGAGAACAGAACGCTGTCTGAGATGAGCCAGAGGGTAAAACGCCAAACAGGAACATGAAATCCGGGGGACAAGACATGAGCATGGTCAGAGATGAGCCAGGGGTCAGAAGCCAGATGGGAGCATAGTCAGGGACGAGCCGAGGGGTCAGGAAACCAGAGAGGACTGAACAGTACCAAAATGGAAGACGGAAGCACAAGTTAGGGAACAAACCAGTCATACACAATAACGATCACACATACAGAGGAACAACGATTATAGCAGAGTAAACTGGGTCAGCTGCTCAAGCCTAGTGAACGGAAGTATCACCAACACCGAACCCAGGAAGTACCATCACTAAATAGCTACCCCTGAATCAGAAAGAGGCTAATTAAATTAACCCTAGACTGACCAGGATTGAAAAGGAACAACATCGTCCTGGATCATGACAACATTCCAATGCTCTACCCAGCATTAGAGTGGTTGTTCAGGGCTGTAATATTAATGGCCTATCTTTAAGATTGGTGGTCAAGATCAGATTACTAGGAGCCGGGCATCTGACACCTTAAAGATTAGCTATTTCCTGTTCCTGTATTGGCCTGAAAAAATTCAATATATGGAGCCAGATCACCACATGCACTGTTTATTGACCATTCTGGGATACTGCAGCTAAGCTGCAATTTGCTGAGCAAAAGTAACAGAGAAACCTGCTATACAATTTAGAAAGTTGTGGTGGGCTGGCTTTGCACATTTATTTCCAATCATCTACTAACAGTATACTGTTTGTGGTCCAGGAGTTGGACCCCCATCAATCTAATATTATCCTAAGGGCAATCCCTTTAAAACTATGTTACTAGTTTTCATGCACTGCATTCCCTCCTGGGATGCTTGTTAACTGCATTAATTCTAAGCCAATGCTTTGGTGCTACATTCTCCATAAACGGGTTTCCTGTGCACACATTAAATATACAGGAGCTAGGGAGCAGATAAAGTGCAATAGGATTTTAACCGTTTTTAAATTACATTTTTATAAAGGTTATGCTAACCTGATACGGTTGGGTTTACAGATAAGTTTCCAAGGCATATAAGATGCTCAAATCTACAAGTCACCCAACCAGAATTGAATTTCTGCCCTGCTGCTGAAATGCTGAATAGCGCTAGGATACACAAAACTGTGTTAATTGTGTTTTTATTTATTGATTTATAATCAAGTATCTTTAATGGAGTGGTTTTCAAATATTAGCTCCGAAGAAGCATATGATATTTCAAAGTTCACCTTTTACCGTTAAACTAAAAAATATTTTGTTTTGTAAAGAAACATAACATCTCACCAATATACAGAGGGATTTATATAGAACAGAGGCTATTTTGACTTGACATGTTTGAAGAACAAAAAATTATTAATACTGTTAAAAATAATTATTGAAATTTTCTTTAAAATTTCTTAAGTAAAAAATATATTTGTATTAATTGGATTTGAACTTTTGTTTTTTTAAGTTTTGATGTCAACAAGTGAAATTGTTGAGAGAGCAATGTGAAATGAATGTGACAAAAAAGTGATTATAAAGACAATGGTAAACTGATATTGCCTGTTGTAATTTTTCAGTTATTTAAAGAGGTGCTTTATTATATCCACTGATCATTGTTGATGTAGGCAACCAGACCTGTGATGATTACCTGATTATTAAGGAGGCTTCAATTTGAGACTGGATTGTCTAATGTGCAGCTAAATTGTCCTGTTTGCAAGGTCCAAATATGTGCTCGTATCAGCCTATGCTGAATCAATTAGACTATGTTTACACTAGGTTTTTTTAGTCAAGACATTTTTTTAGGGGAAACTTTCTGAATTCCTCCTCAAAACTGTTACAAAAATTCTTGGAAAACTCTTCTAATACATTTCTGTGCCAAATCCATTTTTGCTATTTATATGAGGAGTTGATTTAGCTTTTTTTCTGAAAATGTTTTTTGAAAAACTCCTGGGTGAAAAAAGAAAGTGCATGCAACTTCAAAGGCTATGAGCACAAGAAGCTTATTTGAGGAGTTTTGAAAGCAAAAACTGAGCAAAATTTGTAAGTTGCTGAGTTTTGAATTTTTAGGAGAATTTGGAGATGTTTCAGTAAGTTTTTACTAGAAAAAAAGCTGATTCTAAAGACAACATCTCCAAACTAGTCATTGTACAATCAGAAGGCTTCCAAGGACACATCGGTAAAAAAAAACCTTGAAAATTGATTTAAAACCGCTTCAGGAAACATTTCAGGAAAATAAAAACTAATTTCAAAACTCCCCAAAACAAGAGTTTCTGCATGAAAAGGCGTATGGTTTTTTGAACTTCTCAAAATACTTAGTGTAAACATTACTTTATGTGGCAGAGAAAGTTGCCATATTTTTACCACTAATCATTCTATGAAAACATCTTCTTATACACGGTTTAAATTAAATAGTATTTAATAGAGGTTTAGTAGAGATGGTATGTGCAAAAAGTTAAAACATCTCTGTAAGGCTAGGTTCACATTGCGTTAGGGCAATCCATTAAGCGCATAGCGCTAGCGAATTGCGCTAACGCAATGCTTCTCTAGGGTCCGCGTTCGGCGTCCCCGCTAGCACAGATCCCCGATCTGCACTAGCGAGGAACGGACCTCGGGCGCGCCGCGGACGCTGCAAGCAGCATCCGAGGTCCGTCACTCAAATGACGCGACATCGCTAGCGCCCGCCCAATGTGGGCGTGCGCTAGCGATGCGCTCACCATTACAGGCTATGGCGGCGTTAACGGACTACGTTAACACCGCGTTATGCCGCGGTGTAACGTAGTCCGTTAAACGCGGTCACATAACGCAATGTGACCCTAGCCTTAGCTCTAAAGTATGCTCAGAAGATTTTGTATTATCCTTCTGTTTTTGCAAGACCTCACTACAGAAGATTTAAGGCTTTGATACAAACTCATGTTTCAAAATAATTTATCAGTAAGAGGTGTCAATGTGAAGTCTAAGGGTATGTGCACATTTTCAGGCAGATTCTGGGTGGAAAAATCACAGCAACAGTGCCCCATAAAATGAACATAATACACAGTAATATCAAAATGACATTATTGTGCATATGTTCTGCCTTATATCACTTCTTTAAAGAGCAGTAGGGTTTGGAAACACTAAAGCAGAAAAAAGAAGTTATATTCTCATTCTTCAGGCAGCTTCCACTAGTAAGCTCACCGCTTTCTATACTTAGCAGCATAGAGTGAAAGCCTGCATGGAGGTGGCTCATGTGCAGATTGAGATCTTGTCTAGCTAATGAGCCGAGATCCAAATCATAGCATGCGCTGACAACAGCGACCATTTTCCTGAAGCTCAACTCCGCAAGACAATGTACGCTGCGGGGATTTCGCACCACTTACATTTTCCCGAAGCCCACTGCTGGGAAATCAATGTCTCCTGCTTCACACTGCAGGGTCACCACCCCCTTACAGCCAAGGGCCCGCAGCATCGCACTACTGCTTCCTGTGGCCCCGGTCTACTGCGTCCCCCACCTCAGTAAGCTACATTTTGACTATAGGATGCACCACATTTTCCTCTCAAAGAAAAAAGTACTTCTTAAAGTCAGAAAATATGGTACCTTCTTACATTAAAAAATAGGAAATAGAAATAAATACTTGCTTTACCCCAAACTCAATTAAATCCATCTTTTTGAAAAACAACAGATAAAGAAGTTAATTTTAAAATTAATTTTAGATGATACAAAACCCCAGATTCTTCACAAAATTTGTTAACTCCTACTTCTCTAGATAAGGAGCTGGAGATGTAATCAAGTCCTACACAACTCTTCACATATTTGGTTCCATTACCTAAAAATCAAACCATTCTGAAAAAAAATAAAGTAGGAGATAGAAAAGATCTTTAAAATTAAAATAGCTTTCACCCTAAGTATAATCTTACATAACCTACAAATACCAATTCATAAATAAACTACAAATAATCTCTCATGTTATCAATGCCACCAAAATCATTATTGTAAGACATTGTAAAGTTACAGATGACCTTTTTATATTAGAATGACCTAAAGAGCTGAATCTTATAAATACATTAGAAAAGATTTGATTGGCTCTCCTCTGCAAATCCCTCCACTAGCTCCCAATTCCCCAATGAATCGAGTTCAAACTGCTAACACTGTCCAACAAAGCCATCCACAACCTGTCGCCTTCCTATATCTCTGAACTAATCTCTCAATATCTTCCCTCACATAATCTTTAATCCTCCCAAGACCTCCTACTCTCCTCCACACTTATTCGTTCCTCATCCAACTGCCTCCAAGATTTCTCACGAATATCCCACATCCTCTGGAATTCCACACCTCTACACGTCCAATTATCCACCACCCTCGGATCCTTCAGATGGAACCTGAAAACCCATCTCTTCAGGAAAGCTTACAGCCACTGCCACTTCACCACCACCCGAGCTGCCGCCTCACCACCAACAGAGCTTCTGCACCCCGACCTTCGGTAAGTTCACAAGGACAGGGTCCTCTCCCTTCTGTACCAGTCTGTCATCATAAATTTGTTTACTGTAATCGATATCTATAACTTTGTATGTAACCCCTACTCATGTACAGCACTATGGAATTAATGGTGCTATATAAATAAATGATAATAATAAAAATTGGCTTGTGACAGAAATACCAAAGCCCCCGAACACTGGGGCAAGTTAAACATATTTAAAACTAATGTTCATTTGAATCAACATTATAACTCATCACTAGTGTTGAGCGATACCGTCCGATACTTGAAAGTATCGGTATCGGAAAGTATCGGCCGATACCGGCAAAGTATCGGATCCAATCCGATACCGATACCCGATACCAATACAAGTCAATGGGACTCAAGTATCGGACGGTATTCCTGATGGTTCCCAGGGTCTGAAGGAGAGGAAACTCTCCTTCAGGCCCTGGGAACCATATAAATGTGTAAAAGAAAGAATTAAAATAAAAAATATCGCTATACTTTACCTCTCCGACGCAGCCGGGACCTCAGCGCAGGAACCGGCAGCGTTGTTTGTTTAAAATTCCCGCTTTTACATGGTTACGCGAACTCCCGGCTTGTGATTGGTCAGGGCGCCCATGTTGCCGGGCCGCGGACCAATCACAGCAAGCCGTGACGAAAATACGTCACGGCTTGCTGTGATTGGTCCGCGTCCCGGCAACATGGCCGCCATTAACCAATCACAAGCCGTGACGTCACGGGAGGCTGGACTTGCGCGCTTTTGAAAAAGCGCGCGTGTCCAGCCTCCAGTGACGTCCCGGCTTATGATTGGTCACGGCGCCATGTTGCCGGGACGCGGACCAATCATAGCAAGCCGTGACGAAAATACGTCACGGCTTGCTGTGATTGGTCCGCGGCCCGGCAACATGGCCGCCATTAACCAATCACAAGCCGTGACGTCACGGGAGGCAGGACAAGCGCGCATTTTAAAATTGCGCGCGTGTCCAGCCTCCCGGCTTGTGATTGGTTGATCGCGGCGCAACCAATCATAAGCCGGGACGTCACTGGAGGCTGGACACGCGCGCTTTTTCAAAAGCGCGCAAGTCCAGCCTCCCGTGACGTCACGGCTTGTGATTGGTTAATGGCGGCCATGTTGCCGGGACGCGGACCAATCACAGCAAGCCGTGACGTATTTTCGTCACGGCTTGCTGTGATTGGTCCGCGGCCCGGCAACATGGGCGCCCTGACCAATCACAAGCCGGGAGTTCGCGTAACCATGTAAAAGCGGGAATTTTAAACAAACAACGCTGCCGGTTCCTGCGCTGAGGTCCCGGCTGCGTCGGACAGGTGAGTATAGCGATATTTTTTATTTTAATTCTCTCTTTTACACATTTTAACAATGTTAAAATGTGTAAAAGAGAGAATTAAAATAAAATGTTGTTCCGATACCCGATACCCGATACCACAAGAGTATCGGAATCCCGGTATCGGAATTCCGATACAGCAAGTATCGGCCGATACCCGATACTTGCAGCATCGGAATGCTCAACACTACTCATCACCCAAATTAACTGAACCTCAATTCTCATAAAACAAGGAAAATAATAAATAACATTCACACCTACATAAATCAATATGTATCTCTATTAAATAAACCCTCAAACTACAAATACCTCAACTTCTATAGCAGGACTTTTAACCTTCCTCCTCTGTAATCCCCATACAACCACTATCTACTCCCTGTCAATTAGAAAGCTAAAAAGATGACGAAGAAAAATGTTCATTTTTGTGTCCATTTTCTTAGCATTTTTGCATCAAAAATACAACCATTTTCTTCACTCCTTAATGGAGGGAAAAATTACACTATGAGGGGTGGGGTGAGGACACACAGAAAACTACAAAAAAGGTGGCAAAATTAACTTCAAGTTTAGAAATCTCCAGAGAAAGGAGTTTTCTAAGGCTAGTTCTGCTTGAAAATAAACACTTTTGACAGTCAAAAAAGACAGTGTGAACAAACACTTTCTTGTAATGTTCTAATTGTTAACTTTTTACAAGACTACAACCTGAATATTGTTGAATGTTATATTGACATTTATTACAGGTCAAAGAGGTCAAAGTTGTAGTAATGCAGACTGATGACCCTGCCACAATCTGATTTAATTTTCTGCAGAAAAATGTTCAGAATTTTTTTTTTGCTTAGCTAGGTGTTATTGTAGTATTTCAGAGTTAGACTGGGGTCCGACCTAGCGTATCAATATACAGTCCATTTTTTATGGCTGAAATATGCAGAAATGTTCCTGAACAGTGATCTGCATTCAATGCCAGGATCCAATTTTTTCTCCCAAAATTATCCGTGTGTCATCCGTATGGCATCCGTATGGAAAAATTTTCTCGCTGGCTTACAAAATGGACATAGAATGGAACCATGGGATCAAATCTTCGTGAAAACATATATGCAGTCTATATATATATACCGTATATACTCAAGTATAAGCCGAGATTTTCAGCACAAAAAAATGGGCTGAAAGTGCCCCTCTCGGCTTATAATCGAGTCATGGTCGGTGGGTGAGGGGGAGTGACGACTGTCAAATACTCACCTGCTCCTGGCACTCCTGACGTGGTCCCTGCATATCCCATGGTCTTCGGGTGCGGCAGCTTCTTCCCCTGTTTAGCGGTCACGTGGTACCGGTCATTAAAGTAATGAGTATGGACTCCACTCCCATAGGGGTGTAGCCACATATTCATTACGGTAATGAGCGGTACCATGTGACCGCTCACTACAGGAAGAAGCTGCCACGCCCGGAGACCGTGGGACATGCAGGGACTGCGTCAGGAGCGCCATGAGCAGGTGAGTATTTCATATTCACCTTCCCTCGTTCCACCGATGCTCCATCTTCCACGTCATCTGCATTGACTCTTCAGGTCAGAGGGCGCGATGAAGTATTAGTCATTTAATTTTTTTTAGTGCAGCAGCAGCATTACTTGTGGCACAATGTTACATAGAGCATCTATTGGGCCATAATGAACTGCATGGAGCATCATATGGGACATCTATAGGGCCATAAAGAAATGCATGGAGCATTATATGGGGCATCTATGGGTGTTGTGAACTCTGTTCTGGAACTCCCTCCTGTGGTCAGGAATGGTATTTCTGTGAGTTCTGTCTGTGGGTTCCCTCTGGTGGCTGAAAGTGGAGCTGCTGGTCTGGAGGTGGCTTCCTCAGCTGCATCGTTTAAGACTGGGCTTGTTCCTCTATTTAACTCTGCTCAGATCGTTACCTGATGCCAGTTGTCAATGTATCTGTACTGGTTCAGATCTCACTTGGATCTCCTGATGACCTGTCTACTTCAGCAGAAGCTAAGTCCCTGTTAAGCTCATTTGTTGTTCATTTGTGTGCTGAATATATTTCTGAGTACCTGCTAAGTTTTGTCCAGCTGGCTATCATGATATTGTCTCGCTAGCTGGAAGCTCTGGCTTGCAGAGTGGCACCTACCGCGCCGTGAGTCGGCGCGGGAGGTTTCTTGCTCACTCTGCGTGGCTTTTTGTAGTTTTTTGTGCTGACCGCAAAGATCCCTTTATCTATCTTCTGTCTATTTAGTAAGTCGGGCCTCCTTTGCTGAAACCTGTCTCATTCCTATGTTTGTGCCTTCCTCTTAACTCACAGTCAATATATGTGGGGGGCTGCTCTTTTCCTTTGGGGAATTTCTCTGAGGCAAGGTGAGGCTATATTTCTCTTTAGGGGAAGTTACCTCTCAGGCTGTGAAGAGTCGTCTAGGCAGAGTCAGGTACGATCCACGGCTAATTCTAGTGTGTGTGATAATAGATTAGGGCTGCGGTCAGCAGAGCTCCCACTTCCCAGAGCTCGCTCTATTTTGCAGTTTTGACTATCAGGTCATTCCCGGTGCTCCTAACCACCAGGTCCAGCCATAACAGTACAACTGGCCCCAAAGTGTTAATGCATCTCAATAGAGGGATAAGAGAAGTTCTGAGACCATTTTTTTTTCTCTGCAGTGTGTTTAGTCTTTTTTTCCCCTAAACCTCTGGGTGGTTCAGGACTCAGGTGTAGATATGGACATTCAAGGTCTGTCCTCTTGTGTGGATAATCACACTGCAAGGGTACAAGGCATTCAAGATTATATAGTTCGGAATCCTATGTTAGAGCCTAGAATCCCAATTCCTGATTTGTTTTCTGGGGATAGATCAAAGTTTCTGAATTTCAAGAATAATTGTAAACTGTTTCTTGCCCTGAAACCTCGCTCCTCTGGTGACCCTAGTCAGCAAGTAAAAATCATTATTTCTTTGTTGCGTGGTGACCCTCAAGACTGGGCATTCTCCCTTGCGCCAGGAGATCCTGCATTGCTTAATGTAGATGCGTTTTTTCTGGTGCTTGGATTGCTCTATGACGAACCAAATTCTGTGGATCAGGCAGAGAAAATCTTGCTGGCTCTATGTCAGGGTCAGTATGATGCTGAAATGTATTGTCAGAAGTTTAGAAAGTGGTCTGTGCTTACTCAATGGAATGAGTGTGCTCTGGCAGCGATTTTCAGAAAGGGTCTTTCTGAGGGCCTTAAGGATGTTATGGTGGGGTTCCCCACGCCTGCTGGTCTGAATGAATCAGTGTCCTTGGCTATTCAGATCAATCGGCCTTTGCGGGAGCGGAAAGTTGTGCACCATATGGCGGTGTCCTCTGAGCAGAGGCCTGAGCCTATGCAATGTGATAGGACTTTGACCAGAACTGAACGGCAAGAGCACAGACGTCAGAATGGGCTGTGTTTTTACTGTGGTGACTCCACTCATGCTATATCTGATTGTCCTAAGCGCACTAAGCGGTCCGCTAGGTCTGTCACCATTGGTACTATACAGCCTAAATTTCTTTTGTCCGTTACTTTGATTTGCTCTTTGTCATCCTACTCTGTTATGGCGTTTGTGGATTCAGGCGCAGCCCTGAATTTGATGGACTTAGAGTATGCCAGGCGCTGTGGTTTTTTCTTGGAGCCCTTGCAGCATCCTATTCCATTAAGGGGAATTGATGCTACGCCTTTGGCCAAGAATAAGCCTCAGTACTGGACCCAGTTGACCATGTGCATGGCTCCTGCACATCGGGAAGATATTCGCTTTTTGGTGTTGCATAATTTGCATGATGTGGTCGTGTTGGGTTTGCCATGGCTACAGGTCCATAATCCAGTATTGGACTGGAAATCTATGTCTGTGTCCAGTTGGGGTTGTCAAGGGGCCCATGGTGATGTTCCAGCGTTGTCAATTTCTTCTTCCACTCCTTCTGAAGTACCTGAGTTTTTGTCGGATTACCAGGATGTATTTGATGAGCCCAAGCCCAGTGCCCTGCCTCCTCATAGGGATTGTGATTGAGCTATTAATTTGATTCCTGGTAGTAAGTTTCCTAAAGGCCGACTTTTCAATTTATCTGTGCCAGAACACGCCGCTATGCGGAGCTATATAAAGGAGTCCTTGGAGAAAGGGCATATTCGCCCGTCGTCGTCACCGTTGGGAGCAGGGTTCTTTTTTGTGGCCAAGAAGGATGGTTCTCTGAGACCTTGTATAGATTACCGCCTTCTTAATAAAATCACGGTCAAATTTCAGTACCCTCTGCCTCTATTGTCTGATTTGTTTGCTCGGATTAAGGGGGCTAGTTGGTTTACCAAGATAGATCTTCGAGGAGCGTATAATCTTGTGCGTATTAAGCAGGGCGATGAATGGAAAACCGCATTTAATATGCCCGAGGGCCATTTTGAGTATCTGGTGATGCCATTAGGGCTTTCTAATGCGCCATCTGTATTCCAGTCCTTTATGCATGACATCTTCCGAAAGTATCTGGATAGATTCATGATTGTATATTTGGATGATGTTTTGGTCTTTTCAGATGATTGGGAGTCTCATGTGAAACAGGTCAGAATGGTATTCCAGGTCCTTCGTGCTAATTCCTTGTTTGTGAAGGGGTCTAAATGTCTCCTCGGAGTTCAGAAGGTTTCCTTTTTGGGCTCCATTTTTTCCCCTTCTGCTATTGAGATGGATCCAGTTAAAGTCCAGGCCATTTATGATTGGACTCAGCCTACATCTGTAAAGAGCCTTCAGAAATTTCTGGGCTTTGCGAATTTTTACCGTCGCTTTATCGCTAATTTTTCTAGTGTTGTCAAACCACTGACTGATTTGACCAAGAAAGGTGCGGATGTGGTGAATTGGTCCTCTGCGGCCATTGCGGCGTTTCAGGAGCTGAAACGTCGTTTTTCTTCGGCTCCTGTGTTGTGTCAGCCAGATGTTTCGCTCCCTTTTCAGGTCGAGGTTGATGCTTCTGAGATTGGAGCAGGGGCTGTTTTGTCTCAGAGAAGTTCTGATGGCTCTGTGATGAAGCCATGTGCTTTCTTTTCTAGAAAGTTTTTGCCTGCTGAGTGTAATTATGATGTTGGCAATCGGGAGTTGTTGGCCATGAAGTGGGCATTCGAGGAGTGGTGACATTGGCTTGAGGGCGCCAAGCATCGCGAGGTGGTCTTGACGGATCACAAGAATTTGACTTATCTCTTGTCTGCCAAGCGGTTGAACCCTAGACAGTCTCGATGGTCACTGTTTTTCTCCCGTTTAGATTTCGTGGTTTCATACCTTCCGGGTTCTAAGAATGTGAAGGCTGATGCCCTTTCAAGGAGTTTTGTGCCTGATTCTCCGGGAGTTTCTGAGCCGGCTGGTATTCTCAAAGAGGGGGTGATTTTGTCTGCCATCTCCCCTGATTTGCAGCGGGTTCTGCAGGAGTTTCAGGCAGATAGACCTGACCGCTGTCCTGGAGAGAGACTGTTTGTCCCTGATAGATGGACTAGTAGGGTTATCTCGGAGGTTCATTGTTCGGTGTTGGCTGGTCATCCTGGAATTTTTGGTACCAGAGATTTGGTGGCTAGGTCCTTTTGGTGGCCTTCCTTGTCCCGGGATGTGCGTGCTTTTGTGCAGTCCTGTGGGACTTGTGCTCGGGCGAAGCCCTGCTGTTCTTGTGCCAGTGGGTTACTTTTGCCCTTGCCGGTCCCGAAGAGGCCCTGGACGCATATTTCCATGGATTTTATGTCAGATCTCCCTGTCTCTCAAAGGATGTCGGTCATCTGGGTGGTTTGTGATTGCTTCTCTAAGATGGTCCATTTGGTACCCTTGCCTAAGTTGCCTTCATCCTCTGATTTGGTTCCGTTGTTTTTCCAGCATGTGGTTCGTTTGCATGGCATTCCGGAGAACATTGTGTCGGACAGAGGTTCCCAGTTTGTTTCGAAGTTTTGGCGGTCCTTTTGTGCTAAGATGGGCATTGATTTGTCTTTTTCTTCTGCTTTCCATCCTCAGACAAATGGCCAAACTGAGCGAACCAATCAGACTTTGGAGACCTATCTGAGATGCTTTGTTTCTGCTGATCAGGATGATTGGGTGACCTTCTTGCCATTGGCTGAGTTCGCCCTTAATAATCGGGCCAGTTCGGCTACTTTGGTTTCACCTTTTTATTGTAATTCTGGTTTTCATCCTCGTTTTTCTTCAGGGCAGGTTGAGCCTTCGGACTGTCCTGGTGTGGATTCTGTGGTGGACAGGTTGCAGCAAATTTGGACTCATGTAGTGGACAATTTGGCATTGTCACAGGAGAAGGCTCAACGTTTCGCTAACCGCCGTCGCCGTGTTGGTCCTCGACTTCGTGTTGGGGATCTGGTTTGGCTGTCATCTCGTTATGTTCCTATGAAGGTTTCTTCTCCTAAGTTTAAGCCTCGTTTTATTGGGCCTTATAAGATTTCTGAAATCCTCAATCCTGTGTCATTTCGTTTGGACCTTCCAGCTTCTTTTGCCATCCATAATGTGTTCCATAGGTCGTTGTTGCAGAGATATGTGGCGCCTATGGTTCCTTCCGTTTACCCTCCTGCTCCGGTGTTGGTCGAGGGAGAATTGGAGTATGTGGTGGAGAAGATTTTAGATTCTCGTATCTCGAGATGGAAACTTCAGTATCTGGTCAAATGGAAGGGCTATGGTCAGGAAGATAATTCCTGGGTTCTTGCCTCCGATGTCCATGCTGCCGATTTGGTTTGTGCCTTTCATTTGGCTCATCCTAATCGGCCGGGGGGGTTCTGGTGAGGGTTCGGTGACCCCTCCTCTAGGGGGGGGTACTGTTGTGAACTCTGTTTTGGAACTCCCTCCTGTGGTCAGGAATGGTATTTCTGTGAGTTCTGTCCGTGGGTTCCCTCTGGTGGCTGAAAGTGGAGCTGCTGGTCTGGAGGTGGCTTCCTCAGCTGCATCGTTTAAGACTGGGCTGGTTCCTCTATTTAACTCTGCTCAGATCGTTACCTGATGCCAGTTGTCAATGTATCTGTACTGGTTCAGATCTCACTTGGATCTCCTGATGACCTGTCTACTTCAGCAGAAGCTAAGTCCCTGTTAAGCTCATTTGTTGTTCATTTGTGTGCTGAATATATTTCTGAGTACCTGCTAAGTTTTGTCCAGCTGGCTATCATGATATTGTCTCGCTAGCTGGAAGCTCTGGCTTGCAGAGTGGCACCTACCGTGCCGTGAGTCGGCGCGGGAGGTTTCTTGCTCACTCTGCGTGGCTTTTTGTAGTTTTTTGTGCTGACCGCAAAGATCCCTTTATCTATCTTCTGTCTATTAAGTAAGTCGGGCCTCCTTTGCTGAAACCTGTCTCATTCCTATGTTTGTGCCTTCCTCTTAACTCACAGTCAATATATGTGGGGGGTTGCTCTTTTCCTTTGGGGAATTTCTCTGAGGCAAGGTGAGGCTATATTTCTCTTTAGGGGAAGTTACCTCTCAGGCTGTGAAGAGTCGTCTAGGCAGAGTCAGGTACGATCCACGGTTAATTCTAGTGTGTGTGATAATAGATTAGGGCTGCGGTCAGCAGAGCTCCCACTTCCCAGAGCTCGCTCTATTTTGCAGTTTTGACTATCAGGTCATTCCCGGTGCTCCTAACCACCAGGTCCAGCCATAACATATGGGGCCATAAAAAACTGCATGGAGTATTACATGGGGCATCTATGGGGCCATAATGAACTGCATGGAGTGTTATATGGGGCATCTATGGGGCCATAATGAACTGCATGGAGCATTACATGAGGCATCCATGGGGCCATAAAGAATTGCATGGAGCATTATATAGGGCATCTACATGGCTATAATGAACTGCAGGAAGCATTATATGGGGCATCTATGGGGCCATAAAAAATTGCATGGAGCATTATATGGGGCATATATGGGGCCATAATGAACTGCATGGAGCATTATATGGGGCATCTATGGGGCCATAAAAAATTGCATGGAGCATTATATAGGGCATCTATGGGGCTATAATGAACTGCATTGGGCATTATATGGGGCATCTACAGGGCCATAAAGAATTGCATGGAGCATTATATGGGGCATCTATGGGGCCATAATGAACTGCATGGAGCATTATATGGGGCATGTATGGGGCCATAATGAACTGCATGGAGCATTATATGGGGCATCTATGGGGCCATAAAGAACTGCATGGAGCATTATATGGGTCATCTATGGGGCCATAAAGAATTGCATGGAGCATTATATGGAGCATCTATGGGGCCATAATGAACTGCATGGAGCATTTTATAGAGCATCTATGGCGCCATAAAGAACTGCATGGAGCATTAAATGGGGCATCTATGGGGCCATAAAGAACTGCATGGAGCATTATATGGGGCATCTATGGGGCCATAATGAATTGCATGGAGCATTACATGCAGCATCTATGGTGCCATAAAGAATTGCATGGAGCATAATATGGGGCATCTATGGGGCCATAAAGAACTGCATGGAGCATTATATGGGGCAAGTATGGGGCCATAAAGAACTGCTTGGAGCAATATATGGGGCATCTATGGGGCCATAATGAACTGCATGGAGCATTATATGGGGCATCTATGGGGCCATAAAGAACTGCATGGAACATTATATGGGGCATCTATGGGGCCATAATGAACTGCATGGAGCATTATATTGGGCATCTATGGGGCCATAAAGAACTGCATGGAGCATTATGTGGAGCATCTATGGGGCCATAATGAACTGCATGGAGCATTTTATAGAGCATCTATGGCGCCATAAAGAACTGCATGGAGCATTAAATGGGGCATCTATGGGGCCATAAAGAACTGCATGGAGCATTATATGGGGCATCTATTGGGCCATAATGAATTGCATGGAGCATTATATGTAGCATCTATGGTGCCATAAAGAATTGCATGGAGCATAATATGGGGCATCAATGGGGCCATAAAGAACTGCATGGATCATTATATGGAGCATCTATGGGGCCATAAAGAACTGCATGGAGCATTATATGGGGCATATTTTAATATGGAGCATCTTATGGGGCCATAATGAACTGCATGGAGCATTATATGAGGCTCCTGATTCAATATGGATATTCAAAAACACTTAACCTACTGATGTCTCAATTTGATCTTTATTGGTATTGATGTTTATTATTGACATTAACCGGTAGCTGCTGCACTTTCCACCCTATGCTTATACTCAAGTCAATAAGTTTTCCCAGTTTTTTGTCGCAAAATTAGGGGGATCGGCTTATACTCGGGTCGGCTTATACTGGAGTATATATGGTATATACGTATATATATACATACACTACAGACCAAAAGTTTGGACACACCTTCTCATTTAAAGATTTTTCTATTTTTCTGCATTTTCATGACAATGAAAATTGTATTCACACTGAAGGCATCATAACTATGAATTAACACATGTGGAATTATATACTTAACAAAAAAGTGTGAAACAACTGAAATTATGTCTTATATTCTAGGTTCTTCAAAGGAGCCACCTTTTGCTTTGATGACTGCTTTGCACACTCTTGGCATTCTCTTGATGAGCTTCAAGAGATAGTCACCAGGAATGGTCTTCCAACAATCTTGAAGGAGTTCCCAGAGATGCTTAGCACTTGTTCGCCCTTTTGCCTTGACTCTGCGGTCCAGCTCTCCCCAAACCATCTCGATTGGGTTCAGGCCTGGTGACTGTGGTGGCCAGGTCATCTGGCATAGCACCCCATCACTCTCCTTCTTGGTCAAATAGCCCTTACACAGCCTGGAGGTGTGTTTGGGGTCATTGTCTTGTTGAAAAATAAATGATGAACCAACTAAACGCAAACCAATAGCATGCCGCTGCAAGATGCTGTTGTAGCCATGCTGGTTCAGTATGCCTTCAATTTTTAATAACTCCCCAACAGTGTCACCAGCAAAGCACCACCACACCATCACACCTCCTCCATGCTTCACACTGGGAACCAGGCATTTAGAGTCCATCCGTTCACCTTTTCTGCGTTGCACAAAGACACGGTGGTTGGAACCAAAGATCTCAAATATGGACTCATCAGACCAAAGCACAGATTTCCACTTGTCTAATATCCATTCTTTGTGTTCTTTAGCCCAAACAAGTCTCTTCTGCTTGTTGCCTGTCCTTAGCAGTGGTTTCCTAGCAGCTATTTTACCATGAAGGCCTACTGCACAAAGTCTCCTCTTAACAGTTGTTGTAGAGATGTGTCTGCTGCTAGAATTCTGTGTGGCATTGACCTGGTCTCTAATCTGAGCTGCTGTTAACCTGCGATTTCTGAGGCTGGTAACTCGGATAAACTTATCCTCAGAAGTACAGGTGACTCCTGGTCTTCCTTTCCTGGGGCGGTCCTCATGTGAGCCAGTTTCTTTGTAGCTCTTGATGGTTTTTTCAACTGCACTTGGGGACACTTTTAAAGTTTTCCCAATTTTTCGGACTGACTGACCTTCATTTCCTAAAGTAATAATGGCCACTCGTTTTTCTTTACTTAGCTGTTTTTTTCTTGCCATAATACAAATTCTAGCAGTCTATTCAGTAGGACTATCAGCTGTGTGTCCACCAGACTTCTGCACAACACGACTGATGGTCCCAACACCATTTATAAGGCAAGAAATCCCATTTATTAAACCTGACAGGGCACACCTGTGAAGTAAAAACAATTCCCGGTGACTACCTCTTGAAGCTCATCAAGAGAATGCCAAGAGTGTGCAAAGCAGTCATCAAAGCAAAAGGTGGCTACTTTGAAGAATCTAGAGTATGACATATTTTCAGTTGTTTCACACTTTTTATACGTATATAATTCCACATGTGTTAATTCAAAGTTTTGATGCCTTCAATGTGAATGTACAATTTTCATAGTCATGAAAATACAGAAAAATCTTTAAATGAGGTGTCCAAACTTTTGGTCTGCACTCTATGTCAGTGAGACACATATACATACTGTGTGTATATATATATATATATATATATATATATATATATATATATATATATATATATATTTCATACAGAGCTAGATAGCAGAAAAGCCGGTAGTTCAATTGCCAGCTTTTGCTACCTCCTTATCAAACCCGACAGGATATGAGACATGGTTTACATACAGTAAACCATTTCACATCCATTATATTTTTACATATTCCTCACTACTAATGTAAGAAGTGTCTGTGTGCAAAATTTGGGAGCTCTAGGTTTTAAAATAAAGGGCTGAATCACAGAAAAAACTGGCGTGGGCTCCAGCGCAATTTTCTCCACCAGAGTAGGAAAGCCAGTGACCGAGGGCAGATATTAATAGCCTAGAGAGGGACCATGGTTATTGGCCCCCTCTGGCTAAAAACATCTGCTCCCCAGCCACCCCAGGATAGGCACATCTGTAAGATGCGCCTATTCTGGCACTAAGCCTCTCTCTTCCCACTCCCGAGTAGGGGTGGGATATGGGGTAATAAGGGGTTAATGTCAACTAGCTAATGTAAGGTGACATTAAGCCAGGTTAATAATGGAGAGATGTCAATAAGACACCCATCCATTATTAATACAATAGTAATAAAGGGTTAAGAAAACACACATTATGAATAAAGTATTTTAATGAAATAAATACACATGGGTTTTAATATCGTTATTGCATACTCAATCCAACTGACGACTCTTGTCTTTTGAAAAAAAGGAAAATAAAAAAGCAACAATATTCCATACCTGTTTGCCGTACAGTCATGTCCCACGCTGTGAATCCTTCTGAAGGGGTTAAATACATTTACAACCAGGAACCTGCTAATGCAGCTGCCTCTAGCGAGAAAATATTCAGAAAAATTCCCATGCTAGAGTTCATATGAGTTTATGCCACCAGGGGGGCAGGGGGGGCAATAAACATGGTCCCTCTCTAGGCTATTAATATTTGCCCTCAGTTACTGGCTTTCCCACTCTGGCGGAGAAAATTGCCCATGCCAGTTTTTTCCATGATTTAAACCTTTATTTTAACACCTAGAGCTCCCAAATTTTGCACACACAAACTATTAACATTATTAATGAGGAATATGTAAAAAATATAATGGATATAAAATGGTTACTGTATGTAAACTATGTCTCATATCCTGTTGGGTTTGGTAAGGAGATAGCAAAAACCGACAATTAAATTACCGGCTTTTATGCTATCTAGCTCTGTATTAAATAAATATATATATATATATATATATATATATATATGTATGTGTCAATGACATATATATACAGTATATATACCTATTCTATGTGTAGACATTTATTTTACCAATTCTATTCTAACCTGTCAGTGTGATTTTACTGTACACCGCACTGAATAGTTATTGTACACACAGAAATACTTGCAATATTTGAAGGTTATTCTGCATCAATTTTCACATTGTGCTGTCTCGCCTGTGATTATGATTCTGGCTCCAAATAAAGTGAGAAACTATTTTCTTTAATTTAACAATGTCTTAATGCACTATAAAGTCAAAGAAAGCATTTGAAGGGCACAAGTAAATTAAGGATATGAGATCATTTTAATTAAGCTAATTGTGCCCTAAATGTAACAAGGGGAAATCTTTCAAGCTGTTTAAGTCAAACACTTTTTAGTCAATAACAGGAAGATGGTTATTTTGTAATAAATTAGCTAAAAGTAAGAAAAGTAAGAATTAGAGATGGGCAAATGTATTGAAGTCAACATAAATTCTTCTTGAATTTGTCAAACATCTGTATTCTCCAGAAAGCCGTTTTTTTTTATTATCTCCATGCAAATTCTGCAAAATGGCTGCCAGCCAGTCACCATTTTGCTGAACTACAGAGGCCTGAAAAGTGTTTAAAAGGAGAAAAAAAATAATACCTCACCTCTCACCCTTCCAGGGCATAGTAAGAGACATTCCGTTCACAGTGAATACATTATATACAAATAGAATTTCCAGGTAAAATTCATGCGATTTGGTGAACATGAATCTCGTCATCTAGCCATTTCTAGGAAGACTAATTGTTAGACTTCTTTTGACTTACTTATTTGCCTGTCACTTACTTGAGTATGTCAAACACATTCAGTTGATTTGTAAATGATAATGTTTATTTAATAATGATTTTTTTACGTACTATTATTTTTTTCTGTTTTCCCATTTTCTTGTAAATGCAGCGTAAGCTACATTGTTCAACAACAAAATTGCAAATTGAACAAAAGTAGCTAATTTGTATAGATTTGATGCTGCTAAAAATGGAAATGACAGATAAAATTGAGAATTATGAAATGCTTGAAGCAGAGATATTGCAGCACTAAATCTGTGGTTAAAGCGGCTATATTCAGCCTAATCAGTTTGTCAGCAAAACACCATCAACCTTCGGAGTAAAGGTGCATACCAAGAAAACAATTATGTTTGCACTGTTTATAAAGAGAAAAAAGGTTGTACTCACCCTCCAATTAACAGTGTCCTTGGAAAGTCATGGAAATGCGTGCATGATACCCGTTGAAGTGCAGGGTGCGAGAAAGGCCGTTGTTTCCTGAAGTCCCCCACTATCCTCTCACCGAGCCCACTGTTCCATAACTAAATAAAGGACACTTTTAATCGGAGGGTGAGTGCAACCTTTTTTTATTTATGGACACTGCAAAATTGAGAATTAGCTCTAGTTTTTATTTTCCAAGTGTAGATCATGGATAATTGTAATTCAGTAAATGTATGGAAGTGAATACATTTAGGCTATATTAGGTTGGCAATATCCAGCCTGGTACAAAAAATGTACAAAATTAACCATTGGTTCTTTCAAAGAAAAATTTTACTCCTTTCTTAACACATCAAACTAGGACTAATGAAAAACTTTGTAAAGAGCATGCAATAAGAAAGTGATGTTTTCAAGTATTTGACATCAAAATTTCCTTGATTAAATCATGCAAGTTGAAAGAGGGTTTCTTTGTTGGCCCACAGATTAGGGATCTTTACAAGACCATTCTGCTAGTTGATGTACTTCAGGCTGTCGAAAAGGTAGTGTGGAATAGTTTTAACTCCTTCACCACCTTCAGATTTTCCATTTTTGTTCTTTCGTTTTCTTCTCATTCTTTCCAGAGCCACAACTTTTTTTTTATCATTATAGCTGTATGAGGATTTGCTTTTTGTGCAATAAGCACTTTTGAACAACATAATTGATTTTACCATATAATGTACTGGAATATGGGTTAAAAAAAAGTGTGCAGAAAAAGCCAAAAAAGTGCAATTCTACAATTTTTTTTCTTTTTATTTACCATGTTCCTTAAATGCTATAACTAACCCGGCAATGTTTCCCTAGGTCAGTACAAGGACGCAGATACCAAACATGTATAAGTTCTTTTTGATTTAAGTCATAAAAAAAATCTGAAATTTGCAAGAAAAAAAAGTCATCTCGCTGGGTAATGGTTTGTTTTTGTGTTTTTTGCGACCTGAGCTGATATTTTTATTGATACCATTTTGGCGTAGATATAATGTATTGACCTCCTGTTATTGCATTTTAATGCAATGCTGCAGCTGCTAGAAAAGTAATTCTGGAGTCTTGTTTTCTTTTTCGTTATGCAGTTTATCGATCTGATTAATTTACTTTGTATTTTGATAGATCATGCATTTGTGAACCCAGCAATACCAAATATGTGTATTTTTTAAATTATTTTTAATTGTTTTATTTTCAAATGGGCGGTTATTTGAACTTTTGCATTTTTTTATTTTTTTATATTTTTAAAACTTTTTTTTTTTACTTTTTTCACTTCTGTGTGTAGCTTGAAACAAGATCTGTCATCTCAGCAATGGGAAAGTCTGTCTTCAACTAATGCAGATTTTACATCAGAATTAAGAATTTTGAGACTGACGGATCAATTCTGTCAGAGAAAGAAGCAGATTTCTCTGATAAGCTATAACAAAGTTGCTTATTTTTATGTGTACTATTGATTTATAGAATAAAAAGAAAATGACAGTTACGCTTTAAACAGCAGCACTCCTTATCCACGGGCAGCATGTATCAGGTGCTAGCTGTTTGACTTCAACTGTATATATTTAACACTGTAGAGTTTCACAGAAAAAGAGAGTATAATAGTTTAGAAAGGACTGAGCCGCAAATAAGACCAATTGGACAGTCGGGTCCTCAGTGGCTTTTCCCCATCCGCTGCCCTGGGGGTCAGTTTTCTCCATATGTGTGAATATAAGTAAAACCTATCACTCAAGGGGAGCAGCCAGACTGGAGTCACCGGTCACTCACCTGTCTGACATGTCTCCCAAGCTGCTCATTCCCCATCAGCGTTTCAATGTCTCCAAAGCACTGTAGCGATTCACAGTTAGAAATACTGTAAATGGCTTAAAAATCATGCAGCCAGCATTCGATACATGCTGCACGTAGATCAGGCAGCATGTATCAGCTGACAGGTTCTCTTTAATCCAGAATCTCTAGCTTCATAAAGAATTTCCCCAAACAATGGATGTTTGAACATAATGACAATACTTCTAGGGATCACTTCCTAGGGAGTTGTAAGATATGCACATTTTAAGCATAGAAAGTAGATATCCCATTCAAATACATTATGAATAGTGATGAGCGAGTGTACTCGTTGGTCGGGTTTTCCCAAGCACCCTCCGGTGGTCTCTGAGTATTTGTGACTGCTCGGAGATTTAGTTTTCATCCCGGCAGCTGCATGATTTACAGCTGCTAGCCAGCCTGAGTAGATATGGGGGTTGCTTGGTTGCTAGGGAACACACACATGTTATCAAGCTGTCTAGCAGCTGTAAATCATACAGCTGAGGCAACGTAAACTAAATCTCCGAGCACTAACAAATACTCGGAGATCACCCGAGCGTGCTCTGGAGACCCCGAGCAATGAGTATACTCGCTCATCACTAATTATGAAGAAAGACACAGATTTATTGAATTAAAAAAATATCTAAAAAATATATTTCTCAGATAGCATAAAATAAAATGTAGCAGCTGTTCCTTCAATTAGTCTTCTCAATTATTCTTATTATTATACCTCTCACTGCTCAGTTTTTTTTTCTAATACAGTATGAGCCTTAACAGTAACAGCAGATGACAGATTTGTTAATGAAAAAAATGCCTTACTGCCTACAGAGCAATCAACGTTTGACCAAGATGCTGCTCAAATAGATACAATTCTGTATCTAGGTTGTTTCCATAGTGCAAAATAATATCACATACAAAGTATCATTCATCCAGGTGTTAGGAGTATATGTTCAATTTATGAAAAGTGTTTCTTACTATTGCATTATATAGTATAATAACCCTCAGCATTTATCTTTGGAAACAGATCTTTAGATTTAGAAATCTTCATGAAACAATAACTGCTTTTAAGGATGGCATTTTCTCAGTCACATACATTAAATATCACGTCAGGTTCAGATAGTATATAATTCAGCAATCTTGTGTCACGAGATGTATAATTCATCTATAATTAGCATAGCTATCACATTCACAAGTTAGGTTCAATGTGTTTATTATTTTATTTCTCTAACATATTCAAAAGGGAAAGTTCTCATATGAAAAAAAAATGAATTTCAAATATACTTCCTCAGATCATCATCAACTAAATTAAAAGGTCACTTGTAGGATGAAGAGCATCTGCTACTCGTTGACTATATAGAAATAGCATATTAAGCAGATCTGCACACAGATGGTTTAGCATAAAGTACTAGTCAGAATCTTCATATTTCCTAGCTCAAACATACACAAATGTGTGTAGGGTTCAGTCAGACAGCCATATAACATGGACGGCGATCTCATCACAGTGCTTGGACTGCCCGGTGTCTCCCTTGACCTGAGCATGACAGCATGTATTTCTATGCAGCTGTGACACTCAGATAAGGATAGCCACCGGCCAGTCCATGCAATGCGATGCAATCATCGTCCGTGTTATACAGCTGTCGGACTGCACCATATACAGATACACACATACATACTTCTTCTGGATCAACATCACCTTATAGACTCACTTAGTCCATTTCTATCACCTATCATCTTGATCAAGCGCTGTCAATTTAGCTGTTGCCATGGTGAAGGTGTTACGCAGAGCATGCACAATTTGCTTGGTAGCTTAATCAGGATTACTTACAGTGCGTAAAATCACAGAATCTGGGTTATGGGCGAATATATAGAGCCCATTAGGAGACCAATCAGTGTTACCACCTCCATTTTGAACTTAGCCTTTTATCTCTGTGCCAGAAGTTGCATTCCTCCATCATCCTCCTCCTTCCTCCTTTGTTTTGTGTCCGGACTAAGCCATCTGCTCGAGGTATTGGGCGTCTGAATGTTGGATGCTCAGCATTTGTAGATTACTTTCTCTAATTGCTATTGGCTAATGGAGAAGACAGAAGTGTTTTTCACCATTCTCTCAGGTATGTTCTCATTGACAAAGTGCTTAATGAGTGCTGTTTATAAAACAAAAGCAGTTGTCTCACAGAGTCTAAGCACATGCCTAAACGCATGATCTCTATTGCAAAAACAGGAGACAGTTATTAAAGTTCATTTGCTACTATTTTTTAAATATATCTACAATATATTAGTCAGGCATGCAAATAAATAGAAAAAAATGAAAGTGATAAACCCAAAAGCTATAAAAATCAGGTTGATATGCCAATAAACATGGAGTTATAACTGATAAACGAGCACGTAATAAAGATGACTAAGTGGTGTATGGTCTTGTTGGCACATTTTATACAGGTGTTATTGATAGACTTGTACTGAGAACTCCAGTGCTGCAAGGCATTAGTCTTTGCCATTGATGCACCAGGCATACTGAACTAGGATAACAATATCATTATGTATATTCATGTACAACGTTGCATATATTTGCAATAATTGGAAATGTGTAATAGAGTAAAGGTACAGTATGTGTATGGAAGAAGTCAGCAGCTCAACCAAACTCTATGTAACATTTGATGAGAGAGATGTATTTCGATATTCATTTACTTGTTCAATGGCTAAATAATTTAATATGACAGTGAAAAGAGGACAAGAACGTTGTGCACCATTCACTACATGGGACTATATTACACCATAATATGCAACCACCCTATCAGTCATGTACTTGCCTGGCAATAAGTGTCCATCAATTCTAAGTTATATTGCTATACTGCCCCCAACACACTATGATGCTTTACAATGCACCCACAGTCATTATGTTTCTTCCACAAAGCATCTTGAGAATGCAAATACTGTTGAGCTAAGATGCTTGGGTGAGGGCAGTGTCACTTGGCATTGGGCCTCTACAGTGCTCATGTAGTTTGCCACTTGTTTGCCATTTGTCATAAAATTCAATAAGAAACATAAGCCATGCAAGAATAACTTTCTGTGGTGGTCTCAAAATACTTTAGTCCAATCCTGACCTTTGATGCTGATTAGGGCGATAGTTCATTAAGTCCTAGCTGTAGGAGGTAGCCAAATGCCTCTATAGCATATCACAATGCTGGTGAAAAATTAAGATTAGCTGGACATAGACAAAAAGGTATCTCATAAAGAAGAAGTCACATTAAGGGATGGCTGATGGGTGGATGGAAACAATCTGAGTAAGCAACCTGATATACTGTTAAAAGTAATAACAGTTAAAAAAATGAATATACAGCTCTGGCAAAAATTAAGAGACCACTGCAAAATGTACAGTTTGTCTATTTTTTTTCTCTTTATAGGTATATTTTTGAGTAAAATGTAAATTGTTATTTTAGTCTATAAACTTCTGACAACATGTCTCCGAATTTCCAAGCAATACATTTTTTATTTTTTTTCTAAAAAAGAGACATGGTCAAAATTAAAAAACAAACAGTGTTTTCAGACCTCAAATAATGCAAAGGAAACAAGTTCATAATCATTTAGAAACAACAATACTAATGTTTTAACTCAGAAAGAGTTCACAGCTTTAGTACTGACACAGGTTTAGTACTTTTCTTTGTTATCACTTTTATTTCATGTGATTCTATATATCTTATGTTTTTTTTCCATTTTGCATATTTTTTTTATAAACATTGCCTACCTTTTCTGATAATATACACAATTTACATTTCCGTTCCTCATCATAACAACATTCAGGTAACCAGGCTACATTAAGCTCATTAGACCATGCACAGAGCACGGTCTAAGGGATTTGTGTTAGTGCAGCACTGCTCCTGCATTGCAATGGTTTATAACAATGATCAGGCTGCTGAAAGTCAAAGTCCCATAGTGGAATAAGGTAAAAAAAAGTTAAAAGAGGAAAAAACAATTGAACAAATATTTAAGAAAAAAATCAGAAAATACAGTAATTATATGTACAGTATATACATGTGCTACTCACAAAAGTAAAATATAATTAAAAAGTTAAATTATTTCAGTTCTTCAATACAAAAAGTGAAACTCATATATAGAGCCATTACAAACAGAGTGATCTATTTCAAGTGTTTATTTCTGTAATGTTGATGATTATGGCTTTCAGCCAATGAAAACCCCAAAGTCATTATGTCAGTAAAATAAAATACTTAACAAAAAACACTTGCAAAGGCTTCCTAAGTATTTAAAGAGGTACCTTAGTCTGTTTCATTAGGCTCCACAATCATGGGGAAGACTGATGACTTGACAGATATCCAGAAGCCAGTCATTGACACACTCCACAAGGAGGGTAAGCCACAAAATGTAATTGCTAAAGAAATTGGCTGTTCACAGAGTGCTGTATCCAAGAATATTAATGTTAAGTTGAATGTAAGGAAAAAGTGTGGTAGAAAAAGGTGCACAAGCAATGGAGATAACCACAGCCTTGAAAGGATTGTTAAGAAAAGGTCATTCAAAAATTTGAGGGAGATTCACAAGGAGTGGACTGGTGCTGAAGTCATTGCTTCAAAAGCCACCACACACAGACATATCCAGGACATGGGCTACAAGTGTCGCATTCCTTGAGTCAAGCCACTCATAGCCAATAGACAACGCCAGAATCGATTTACCTGGGTAAGGGAAAAAAAGAACTGGACTGTTGCTCAGTGGTCCAAGGTGTTGTTATCAGATGAAAATAAATGTTGCATTTCATTTAGAAAGCAAGGTCCTAGAGTTTGGAGGAAGAGTGGGGAGGCACACAATCCAAGCTGCTTAAGGTCTAGTGTGAAGTTTCCACAATCAGTGATGGTTTGGGGAGTCATGTCTCCATGTCAACTGTTGGTGTAAGTCCACTGTGTTTTATCAAGACCAAAGACAGCACAGCCATCTACCAGGAAATTTTAGAGCACTTCATGCTTCTCTCTGCCGACAAGCTATTTGGAGATGGAAATTAATTTTACAGTAGGACCTGCCAACACTGCCAAAAGTACCAATGCCAGGTTTAAAAACAACAGTTTCAATGTGCTTGATTGGCCAGAAAACTCCCCTAACCTTAACCCCATAGAGAATCTATAGGGAGTTGTCAAGAGGAAGATGGGAGACAGTGGAATGCTGCTGGAGTCAATGCTTCAAATGCCACCACACACAGACGTATCTAGGACATGGGCTACAAGTGTCGCATTCCTTGAGTCAAGCCACTCATGACCAATAGACAATGCCAGAATCATTTTATCTGGGCAAAGGAAAAAAGAACTGGACTGTTGCTCAGTGGTCCAAGGTGTTGTTATCAGATGAAAATAAATGTTGCATTTTATTTGGAAAGCAAGGTCCCAGAGTTTGGAGGAAGAGTGGAGAGGCACACAATCCAAGCTGCTTAAGGTCTAGTGTGAAGTTTCCACAATCAGTGATGTTTGGGGAGTCATGTCATCATGTCATCTGCTGGTGTAAGTCCACTGTGTTTTATCAAGACCAAAGACAGCACAGCCATCTACCAGGAAATTTTAGAGCACTTCATGCTATCCTGTGCCGACAAGCTTTTTAGAGATGGAAAAACCCAACAATGCAGACGAGCTGAAGGCTGCTATCAAAGCAATATATATTGTATAGATACATTTCTATTTTCATGTAAAGAAAATAAATTTAAAAAGTACATGTTTGGTATCACTGCATCTGGGATGATCTGCTTCGTAAAATTGTCCCACTAGTTAACCCCTTCTGTGAACACCATAAAAAAACAAGGAAACAAAAAGGGGCAAAAAATGGTTTACCATCATATCACTGAATAAAAAATTGAATAAAACAAGATAAAAAAGACAAATGTAAATACAAAAGGTATCACTTAAAACAACATGTTGTCCTGCAAAAAACAATCCGCCATACAGCTCCATCAGTGAAAAAAAAGTTATCTCTCAGAATAAAGCAATGGAAAAATAATTATCTTTTCTTCAGAATATTTTTTATGGTGTGAAAGCCAAAACATAAAAAAGATAATGACCCAAACAATAAAGCTGCCTTATCAATTTTACCACATGAGGAATGGCATACAAAAGTTACTGAATTTATGGTTTTTGTTAATTCTGCATCACAAAAATCTGAGTAGAAAGCGATCAAAAATCATTATGTGACCTAAAATGTTACCAATAAAAACAACTTGACTCGCAGAAAACAAACCCTCCCCTGACTCTGTTGGACAAAATATGGAAAATTATAGCTCTCAAAATATGTCAATGCTTTTTGCAATAAAAAGCAATTTTAGTATGTGACAGCAGCAGAGCATAACAAAATCTATATAAGTCTGGTATCGCTGTAATCACAACAACATGAAGAATAAAGCAATCTAATAACTAGCACAACACGAGGAATGGTGTAAAAAATAAATAAAACCAATTCTTCACTTGCTAATGATTTTTTCATTTTGACTCCCAATGATCACAGTAAGGCTTGGACTCACATTTATCCTGTGCTCTGCACTGAGCATTTACACCGTAACTTACGAATCTCACTGTATGACTGATCAGTACTGTGCAGCCACATATAGAGTATTTCTACATTCAGCAGATATTGAGGGACAAATTTTGGTGCCATTTTTACCCATTTCTCCTTGTGAAAATGTAAAATCTGGGTCTAAAAAAATTTTCTGTAGTAATTTTTTTTCTTCTTTTGTATGATCACTGCACCTTTATATCGATTCATCAAAAAGGTATAGTCTGTAAAATGGGGTCACTTATGAGGAGTTCTGCTGTTCTGGCACCTCAGGGACTCTCCCAGTGGGTCAAGGAACCTGCAATCCATAACTGCAACTGAAAAGTATTTCCCATTTATATGTAGAGTTTACTCAGGAGAAATTATTACAACAAACTGAGGAGCATTATTTCCTATAAGGTCTTAGAAAAATTTAAAACTTGAGTTAAACCAGAATTTTAGAGGTAAAAAATGTAGCTAACACTGGTCTGCAAAAAAAAAATAAAAAATTCTGGCATGGACTTTAAGAACAGTTTTAGACTAATTTGAGGGTGCTGAATTCAAATCTCATCTTATAATTTCTCTGTCACATCACGTTTTTGCGCTATAGGTATATAGCCCATTTTCATGAATTCCATGATAAATATAAGTAGTGTATGAAAAGTGCCGGTTTATACGGTTCACTAAGGTAAATTTAGTTTTCATTTAGTCTCCCAATAAATGTGAGAATATCTTTGTTTTCTTTGAACATGCATCCATTTGTTATGATAAGAAAGTAAACAGTTTTCAACGTACACAACAGTCTTGTGCAGGTACTGTTTTATTTATTGAAATTTTCAATGAATTTTGATATTTATTGTTTTTATCCTGCTGTTTTTCTGTTTTTTGCTTGTGAATCAATACCTAAGGTGTGGGGGACAGAAATTCAATGAACAACTCAGGTAGCTAACAACTTTTATCTTGTATTTTTATGCAGGACGTTTTGCTGATCTAACAATGGCCTCTACATCTCGCAGAAGACAGAGCTCAAATGATCCAATTATTTTTTGTTACATCTGTGGAAACTTTACTGTGAAGACTCAGAGGCACAACATTACTGACTTTGTTAAGAGGGTGTATTTTGCATACTTCAAAGTAAAACTTGGAGACCAAGACAAGCATTGGGCTCCTCACAAAGTGTGCAAAACCTGTATTGGGAGCTTGAGATCATGGTCTCAAGGAAAGAATGCTAAACTTCAGTTTGGAGTTCCTATGGTTTGGAGAGAACCAAGCAATCATTTAGAAGACTGCTATTTCTGCCTTGTCGATGTAAAAGTTTTCAATAAGAAAAACAAGCAATATTTGCAATACCCGAGTATCCCTTCAGCTATTCGACCAGTTGCCCATAGTGAAGACATACCTGTTCCAAAATTTACTGCGCTTCCAGAAAATGTTGACACAGAACTCTTCTCACATTGTTATACTGATGAAGAAGACAGTCCAGATATTTTTCAGCCATGTGATGAAGATTGTGACAAACCAATTCTGTTTACTCAGTCTGCTTTGAGTGATCTGGTTAGAGATCATTATCTACCATACTATTGGCTTCAAGACTACAAGATAATTGAATGCTGAAACCAGGTACGAGTGTCTCTTTTTATGGTAACAGGGAAGCAGAACTGCATAAGTACTTCCATTCAGATGGCCAGCTTGTCTATTGTACTGATGTTGAAGGGCTACTTCTCTTTATGGGACTTCCAGCATGTGATTCAAGGGATTGGAGGCTTTTTATTGATAGATCCAAAAGAAGTTTAAAATGTGTTCTGCTACACAATGGAAATAAGTATGGCTCTGTACCAATAGGTCATTCTGTAAAACTTAAAGAAGTATATAAAAACATCAAGATTGTTCTAGAGAGGTTACAATATAATGTTCATGGGTGGTTAATTTGTGTTGATTTGAAATTGGTTAACTTTCTTTTGGGTCTGCAAGGAGGGTACACAAAACACCCTTGTTTTCTGTGCTACTGGGACAGTAGAGCTACAGCAGAGCATTGGGTGAAAACTGAATGGCCTCAGCGACAGAGTTTGGCATCTGGCAATAAGAATGTCATCCATGATCCTCTAGTGGATAGGAAGAACATTGTCTTTCCTCCCTTACACATAAAACTTGGATTGATGAAGCAGTTCGTCAAAGCTCTCAATCACAGTGGAGAATGCTTTAACTATATATGTTCAACTTTTCCTGGTCTTAGTGAAGAGAAGAAAAAGGCTGGAATATTTGATGGACCTCAAATAAGAACACTTATGAGAGACCCAAATTTTATCACATCAATGAACGAGACAGAAGAAAGAGCTTGGAATGCATTTTGTAATGTGGTGCAGAATTTTCTAGGGAATAAGAAAGCAGACAACTATAAAGAGATTGTGGAAGAGCTACTAATGAGTCTGTAAAATCTTGGATGTACAATGAGTATCAAGATTCACTATTTACACAGCCATTTGGACTTTTTTCCAGAGAACCTTGGGGATGTGAGTGAGGAACAAGGGGAGCGTTTTCATCAGGACATTTAAAACAATGGAAGAACGGTATCAAGGCTGATGGGACTCACATATGATGGCTGACTATTGCTGGAGCTTGATGAGAGACAACCCAGAAGCTGTACATCACAGATCAGCCAAGAAAAGAAAGTTAAAATAACTGCCATTTGCCATTCATCTATGTGCCATTTATATGTGTTTTTATATTTTGTAGTTTAATGCAGTAAGTATTTTTGATTTGCGTACAGCAAATTGACTTTGTAATCTTTGTTATTCCTTGATTAAAAATGTACAAAATATAGTACCGAAAATCATGTGTTTTTATCATAAAACATTAGATAAGTGTAATTTTCATCAAAAATTGAAGATATCTCAAAATCCTGATGTGATAGCCAAAAATTGAGTTCATATTCGTAATCAGCAGCCAAAATTGACTTAAATATGTTTTAAAACCTTTTGCCAAAAAAATTGCGTTGACCAGTGTAATCTTTCTTCATCGATAAATGAATTCATTGGGGAATGTAGTTTGTAAAATGAGGTCACATATGGGGGTTTCTGCTGTTCTGGCACCTAAGGGGCTCTGCCAGTGTGACATGGTACACTCAAAACATTCCAACATAATCTGAGTTATTCCCTTCTGAGCTTTGCACTGTGCCTCAAAAGTAGTTTTTGACCACATATGGGGTATTGTTGTACTCCGGAAAAACTGCACAACAAATTTTATGGTCCATTTTCTCCTGCTATCCCAGGAAAAATAAAACAGATTGATGCTAAAACAACTGTTTTGTGGGAAAAACACTTTTCTTTTTCACAAATCAATGTAAAATTTTGTAAAATCCTTAGAGGTTCAAGTTGCTCACCACATGTTTAGATACATTCCTTGAAGCGTCCAGTTTCCAAAATAGGGTAATTTGTGGAGGTTTTTTCACTGCTTAGGCACAGAAGGGGCTCTCTAAATATGACATGACAGCCACACACAATTCCATCAAAGTCTGCGTTGTCACTCCTTCCATTCTGAGACCTGCCCCCCAAACAGTAGTTGTTACTTATATATGGGGTATTGCCACAGTCAGGAGAAAATGAACAACAATTTGAATGGTGCAATTTCTTCTGTTACACTTGCAAAAAAAATGGGGCTAAAATAACATTTCATGGAAAACGTATATTTTTTTATTTTCACAGCTCAGCATTATAAACTTCTGTGAAGCACCTGAGGTTTCAAGGTGTTCACCACACATCTAGATAAGCTCCCTGCAGGGTCTAGTTTCCAAGGGTTCAAGGTGTTCACCACACATCTAGATAAGTTTCCTGCAGGGTCTAGTTTCCAAAATAGTTTCAATTGTGGGTGATTTCCATTGTTATGGCACATCAGGGGCTCTCCAAACACAACATGTCATCCTCTAATGAATCCAGGAAATTTTACATTCAAAAAGTCAAATGGCACGCTTTCCCTTACAAGCCCTGCCGTGTGCCTGCACAGTGGTTTTCCCCCACATATTGGGCATCAGCATGCTCAAAAGAAAGTGCTCAACAAATCTTGGGTCCATTTTTTCCTGCTACCCTTGCAAAAATAAAAAAAGTTTTTGTCTAAAGTAAAATGTTTGTGACAAAAAGTTAAATGTTCATTTTTTTCCTTCCACATTGCAAAAATTCCTGTGAAGCACCTGAAAGGTTAATAAACTTCTTGAATGTGTGGTGCAGTTTTTAGAATGTTGTCACTTTTCAGTATTTTCTGTCACAGTCACATAGGCCCCTCAAAGTCGCTTCAAATGTGTTGTCTTCCCTAAAATCTATGGTTTTGAAGATTTTGTTGAAAAATATTGTGCTGATGCAAAGTTGACACGTGGGAAATTTTATGTATTAACTATTTTGTGTGATATAACTCTCTGATTGAAGGGCATAAAAATAAAAAAATTAAAATTGCAACTTAACATTATAAACTTCTATGGTTTTTTTTCAGAGCTTAACATTATAAATGTCTGTGAAACATTTTGGTGTTCAAGGTGCTCACCACACATCTAGATAAGTTTCTTGAGGGGTTTAGTTTCCAAAATGAGGTCACGTGTGGGGGGTTTCTTCTGTTTAGGCACATCAGGGGTTCTCCATAAAGGACATTCGATTCAGGCCAATTTCACGTTCAAGAAGTCAAACGGCGCTCCTTTCCTACTTTGTGCTCAGAATAAATTGGACAACAAATTTTGGGATCTATTTCACCTATTTCCTTTGTGAAAATTTCATTTTTTCCTTCCACATTGCAAAAAATCCTGTGAAGCACCTACAGGTTTAATAAATTTCTTGAATTTGGTTTTAAGCACCTTGAGGGATGTAGTTTTTAGAATGGTGTCACTTCAAATGTGATGTGGTCCCTAAAAAATGGTTTTGTAAATATTGCTGGAAAAATGAGAGATCGCTGGTAAACTTTTAAACCTTCCAACTTCCTAATAATAGAAAATGAAAATTATGTTTCAAAAATGTTACTGATATAAAGTAGACATGTGGTAAATGTTATGAATTAATGATTTTGTGTGACTTAACTCTCTGACTTAACCCCTTCACCAACTTGGATTTTTCCATTCTTGAGTTTTTGTTTTTTGCTCCACTTCTTCCCAGAGCCATAACATTTTTTTAATTTTTCCATCAATATGGCCATGTGAGGGCTTGTTTTTTTGCAGAATGAGCTGTACTTTTGAAAGACTATTTGTTTCACCACATAGTGTACTAGAAAATGGGAAAAAAAATTCAAAGTGCAGAAAAATTGAAAAAAAAATGTAATAACATAATTGCGTTTTTTTTACCATGTTCACATGGTCTTTTGATCTCCCATTGTTGCATTTTAATGCAATGTTGTGGCAAATTAAAAAAATTAATTCTGGTGTTTTGATTTTTTTCTCATTATGTCGTTTACCGATCGGATTAATTCTTTTGATATATTGATAGATCGAGCATTTCTGAACTTGGTGATACCAAATATGTATATTTTTTATTTCATTTTAAATGTTAAAATTTTCACCAAATTTCCGATTTTTCACAAATAAACGCAAGTCGTATCGAAGAAATGTTACCACTATCACGAAGTATAAAAGTCACACAAAATAATCTCAAAATCAGTGGAATACTTTGAAACATTCCAGAGTTATTACCCCATAAAATGACGCTGGTCAGAATTGTAAAATTTTGCCTGGTCATGAAGGTGAAACAGGCTTGGGCATTGAAAGGGTTAATGTTAATATTGTTTTATTACTAATACATTTTGATCACATATTTTATTATGATTTAATGAGGTATAATGGACTATCACAAGTAAATCACATATATTGCGGAACATGATGACAAAGGTATAAAAGAGATTTTTATATGTTCCATTTTTCCACTTTCTTTTTAATCCTCTTTTTAGCAGCTTGATTTAAAGATATTGGTTCTGCTTGTAAAATGTAATGGTCTTTTAGAATAAAGAGCATTTCATTGTTATATTTTTTTAATTAAAGTCTGTTAAGGTTTGTTTTGAATTACAACTAGTCCAAGCTAAACTGTGATCGAATGTGTCATTTAGTTAAATGAGTGCTATAAATTAGTTTTATATATTCTGATATTCTGGTTTTGAAGAAACTATTTTTTGGTCTGAACTATGTGATCTATGACACACATCTTATCATAAAAGAGCCACAGAAATATGATAGATAGATAGATAGATAGATAGATAGATAGATAGATAGATAGATAGATGATAGATGAATAGATAGATAGATAGATAGATAGATAGATAGATAGATAGATAATAGTTGATCCACTGTAGATGTGGCACTTTATAGATCCAATGGAAAACTCCATCAGCTATGATTGCTGGTAAAAATACATTTTATTATAGTTTAATTAAAAAGATGATGTCCGCAGCAACCACCAAGTGTAGTATGTAAATTTCCAATGCGATTCAGATTGTAGACATTTTCCATGAATAAGAAATGAGTTACAATCTGACAATCATTGGAAATTTGTATACAGTGCTTGATTCTACCTGAGAATGTCATCTTTTAATCACATATGAACAATTTTTATTACATTACCTAGAATCATGGCTGGAGGAGCTTTTCTTTTGGATGGTCACAGCTCAAGTTCTCTCCATATAGCACAATAAGAAATGCACACTTCTATCAGAACTAAAAATGATTGTTTAGAAATCAATCAAGATCTTCCGACTATAGGTTCCAGTGAGGAAGATGTAAAGCATATCACTGAATGATGTTAAAAGCAGCTCAGCTGGATGGCCTCCCACATAGCCATATATTGATATAAGGAAAATAAAATAAAAGTCAGCATTCAGAAGATAAATACAGATTAGAAAAGATATGTATCATTATCTGATTTTGGTTAAAAATATATAATGACATTGACTCATTTCCTTTAATTTGTGGAAATCTGACTCTAGTCATACAAAAGCACACTAATGAAAGTCTGTGTTGGCATTACTTTCCATATTGTCAAATAATTCTTGCTTAGAAATCCTAAACCAGGAGCTAAGTGACAGACCTATGTTTCTTAGCCTGTGGTCAATATATTTTTTTATGCTGGTGCCAAGTCTTAGTAATGTTATTTTCACTGCCACTAATGTCGAACAATATTTTCAACATGTGGCTACTGAGCCTCTGGTTGGAAACAGCTTCCCCCAAGGCGGAGTTCACAAAGCTTTAATATTGCTCCATATACAACCTATGTATTTATTGCCAAGAGCATGATCAAATCCTGTCAAGACAACGCAAGGAAACCTTTTCAAAACAATACTTTCTGGAAAGGTTTCTCTGCATTGTCCTGACAGGATCTTAAATCATTCTTGGCACTAAATATTTAGCTCCTTCGTGGAGCCATATTAAAGCCATCTGAATGTAGCTTAACGGAGGGTTCAGGAAAATGAGATGTATGCTACTGTGTGCAGGGTGCCTATATTATGGATTGCTGTGTTGCTCTCTTTATAACTGATATTTATAAAAGTGAATTTTGGCTCTCGACAAACAATACTGTGGGATTTACCAAGATAAATCAGATAAAACTGTAACTCTGTATTCACCCAAAAACTGGGGTTTATTCCTTGCACTTCATTTCTTGTGTGTATTAGACACCTTCTTTGTATTATTAACCTTCAGTTACTTGAGCCAAAATACATACACTAGTAGTCAACATGTAGTTGACAATGCACTAAGATTTACGGGCGCTGGAGCTTGGAAGCTACCAAACTTGACGGTTACCTCATTTACATGCTTTCGTAAATATGATTAAAACAAACTCGCTTGGGGTCCAACATAACAAATTTAAAGGTAAACAAGAGTTTTCAATTAGAAAAAAAACAGGAGAAGGATTATTAAAAAATTGTCAAAATGTGCACCAAAATATTGATGCAAACTAATCCATACAAATATGCAGGTGGTGAAGAGTTATATAAAAATGTAAAAGTATAATACACCAACAATTGTAAAGCAATGTGTGCTATAGAGTAAAATGGGGTACCTTCTGTATAATATGAGATTTTCCTGTCTAAATATTATACAGGATTAGTAAATATGCCCCAATATCTGATGAGTAAAAAAAATGGACTGCAAAATCACCTCACAAACAGAGATGAGCAAACATCTCCCTCCTTAAGGTACTGTTACACTAAATGACTTACCAACGATCACGACCAGCGATACGACCAGGCCGTGATCATTGGTAAGTCGTTGTGTGGTCGCTGGGGAGCTGTCACACAGACAGCTCTCTCCAGCGACCAACGATCAGGGGAACGACTTCGGCATCGTTGAAACTGTCTTCAACGATGCCGAAGTCCCCCTGCAGCACCCGGGTAACCAGGGTAAACATTGGGTTACTAAGTGCAGGATATTTACCCTGGTTACAAGTGAACACATCGCTGGATAGACTTCATACACACCGATCCAGCGATGACAGCAGGTGATCAGCGACCAAAAAAAGGTCCTGATCATTCCCATCGACCAACGATCTCCCAGCAGGGGCCTGATCGTTGGTTGCTGTCACACATAACGAGATCGTTAGCGGGAACGTTGCTATGTCACCAAAAGTGTGACTTTGCAACAATGTCGTTAACGATATCGCTATGTGTGATTCAGCCTTTATTTGGCAAGCAATTACGCTTACCGAAGAAGCTGCATCGGGAACCCGGATACCTGGAGCGCTCCTGATAATCAGATGGTAAAGGGAGCAGAGGATGTTAGCTCATCTCTACTCACAAACTTAAAAAGTCTGCAAACAGCAAGGAAAAATAGAAATCACGGGACCGGTGAGTGCACATCATTTTTCTCTTCAACATTGGACTATGGTTTTGTTTATGGATGTAGAACCCGAGCTGGCCTGAATGTTTTTCTTAAAGGCATTGTTAATACAGCTGCATGGTGATATAAGATTTATGGGTTTATGAAAAGCAGCATTGCGGATTTTCTTTTCTTCTTTACCGAAAAATAGAAATCTAACTATTCCAAAAATGTCAACTCATTCATCCCACTTTTAATAGTAAAATTATTTAATCATATGTTTTTAGAAGTAGTAGTTATAGAACAATTAAATAAATCAAATATTATACCTTCATTGTCGAACATGGCTGAAGGAAAAAACTGAAGATAACAGATTATTAAAATGTGTTATTGTTTTTACCATTTGTTATTAGTACTACTATTATTTATATTTTTGTGCTTTATTATAGTGGTAGATCCAAAGCTGGAGCCTTCACACAGACTTTAATACTGTAACATCAATTACAATATTACGGCACTGCAGCTGATGTGCAGTCCACAGCTTAGAATATAGGTCTGGCAAATCCTGCAGGGCAAGCAACAAGAGAATTATAGGATTGCGAAGGAAAAATAAAGCAGAGCAGTGTGTTAATGCAATGTGCTGGCTGAAGGATTTAGCTGAAACAACAAAATCAAATCAGTTTCACCTTCTATAAAATTTTATCAGATGTTATGAGGAGATCCAACAGTGATTAATGACACAAGGTCATGAAACACTAAAGTCTTCACCACGTACCTGTCCTCAACTGGTAAAGTAATGAAACCATTATTATAAATAGATGGCTCCTTTGTCCCATGGGTAAAATATCATTCACATTGATCTGACACTGGATCAATAGGTGAAGAAATTTGACAGATTAGTGGCAAGAGCTGAATATTCATATTTAAAAGAGCAGGACTATAAATAGTATAGTATAGTATAGTCCTCTGATTAGTTGAGGTGTATTATTTCACATATGTCTCATTATTTAAGTATTTGAATTATTGTTTGCTATCTTGGAAAACCCATTCTGCTTACAGTATAGCAAGTAATTGGTTTTGTTATTTGCTGAAGTAAAAACATACTCTACAGTAACCCTGCAAACATGGAAAACTATTTAAAGTGGCTTGCAAAAGTATTCACCTGCTTTTAGGCTGTGTGCACATGTTGCGGATTGTATGAGTTTAAGCTGCATTTTTTCGCCACGAAAAAACGCGGCGAAAACGCATGCAAACACAGCCCATTGAATTTAATGGGATTCCGCAATGCTGTGCTAATGCTGCGCTAATGCTGCGTATTTTTCCACGGCGGAATCGCATAGCGGAAAAATACACAGCATGCTCATTCTTTGTGCGGAATCGCGGCGATTCTGCACATATAGGAATGCATTGATCCGCTCACTTTACGCATGTGGCTATGCCCACCATGTTTAAAGTGAGTGATAAATGTGCGGTGGTACCTGGGTTTGGAGGAGAGGAGGCTCTCCTCCAGGCCCTGGGATCCATATACCTGTTAAAAAATTTAAATAAAAAATATTGATATACTTACCTTCCGATGGCCCCCGGAGTCCTCCCACCTCTCAGAGGTACACATGGCTGCTTCCGTCACCAAAGATACATTGCGCGAAGGATGACATCGCGAACATGTGACTGTGACATCACAAAGGTTCTTTGCGCCATGCATCCCTGGGAACTGAAGCCGCCGGGAGTGCTGCTGAGGAGATCGGGGCTGTCGGAAGGTGAGAATAACCTTCTTTTTTTTAAAATTATTTCTAACATTCTAGATTTTACAATTGATGCTGCATAGGCACTTGACAAGTGTGACCAACCTGTCAATAAGTTTTCCAAGCAATGCTACAGATCACTTGGAAAATGCTAGCATTCAGCAAGCTAAAAAAGTTTGCAAAATGCTAGTGTTTAGCGGGAAAACATATGCCAATTCTGCATGCGTTATACTGCAGCAATTCTGCAATGTGTGCACATAACGACCCCCCGAGGAAGCCAACGCGAAACGCGCGTCGGGGCTGCCGGACAGACACTGGCACCGATTCTTTTTGGGTAAGACTGGCATAGCTTTACTCCTATTTTATCCGATTTAGGTCTGAAGAGTAGTTACTTTCATGGTTTCACTGGGTACATGCGTTATTGAATTGCACTATGCACTTTTATGATATTTTCTATATTGACTGTTAGTCTGACATGTCCCTAGTGTCCATAGGCTTTTGTCTTTTCTTTGCCCTGGGTGTTACTTTCAGTGGTTTTGTCCGCCGTACATGAGCTATACGTGTACCTTGTATGTTAAGTTTGTATTTATATGTATTTAATATCTATAATAAAAGTTGTTACCTTTTTTAGTGAATGATGCCTTTGGGTTTATGTGTACTCCCTGGTCTTTGTAGGATATAATCAGTAGTGGAGTTTTTGCCCTATAATATATGTCCATTATAAGGGTGTACCCTTGTGATAGGTCTTTATTGATATGCATCAGTGGTATTTGTATAATGTGTGCACATAGCCTTAATCTATTTTGCTACATTACAACCTGTATTTAAATATTTTTGTAATCCAATTTGCGTGTTATGTATCAGCACTAAATAGTCTAAGTTGATGAAGTGGAGTTTGAAATAAAGAGACATAAATTGAATTTATGGGATCAAATGACTAAACATAGGCATTTGCATATGTATTCACCCTTTTGCAATTGCCTTCATAAGTCACATGCTTAGTGAAAGATTTCCTACCTGTGTGCAATCTAAGTGTCAAATGGTCTGTCTGTATACACACGCCTTTTCTAAAAGGCCACAAAGGCTGCAACACCATTAACCCTATGTCAGGAGCAATAGGATATATGGACAGGCACAGCTCACACTTTTTTGCTTCCCCTTCTCTCCAAGGCAGCAGGGGAGCCCACCGTACCCAGGGGGTACTGGTGTCTTGACACCCCAGAGGTTCTGCCAATCTGACATGGCACCCAAAAACAATTTCCAGCAAATCTACAACCCAATATGGCACTCATTCCCTTAGCCTAACACTGTGCCTAAAATGTAGTTTTTGACCACATTTCTGGCTTTGCCGTTGTTAGGAGACATTGTGTGACACATTTTGTGTTCAATTTTCTCCTATTATCCCATCTGGAAATTAAAAACTTAGGGTAAAACAACATATTTTCCTTTTCACATCTCAATGTTATACAACTCTGTGAACTACCTCATTACATTCCTAGAATAATTCTTCTAGAGGAGTAGATTCCAAAATCTCATCATTTGTGGGGGTGCCTACTGTTCTGGTACCTTAGCGACTATTCAAATGTGACATGATATCCATAATCTATTCCAGACAAATTTGTGCTCTAAAAATCAAACAGCACTCCTCCCCTTTCAAGCTCTGCCGTTTGCCAAAACTTGAGTTTGTGAACACAATTGGGGTATCCCTGTGCTTTGCAAAACAAATTATCTGGTCCAATTTCTCCTGTTACCTTTGTGAAAATAAACAATTTGGTGCTAAAACAACATTTTTCAGGAAAAAACATAATTTTTCTTTTCCATTGTCCAAAATTTTTAAATCCTGTGCAGCACCTGTGGGTACAAGATACCAATCACACCTCTAGGAAAAATTTCTTGAGGGTTGTAGCTTTCAAAATGGTGTAAATTGTAGGGGGATTCCACTTCAGGGGCTTTTCACATGTGACATGGCGCTATCTTTTTCAGAACATATTGCACTTCAAAAGTTAAATGGTTCTCCCTCCCTTCCGAGCCAAGTCGTGCACCAAAATAGTAATTTTTACCACATATTTGGTATCAGTATACTAAGGTGGAATTACACAATAAATTGTATTGTCCATTTTCTACTGTTACCCTTGTGAAAATAAAAAATATGAGGTTAAAGCAACATTTTTATTGCAGAATATATTTTTCCATTTTCATGACTTAACGCTATAAAATTTTGTAAAAGCACCTGTGGGTAGAGATGGGTGAACCCGAACAACAAAGTTGTTCCAAATACTTAGTGTTCGTGCATGGATCCTGAACATGGACATCTCCAGGAAGTCAATGTTACTGTTTTGTTTTGGGTGTTTCCCATGCTGTCATCTGCATGACATCATGAGAAACACCGGCTGCTCTGATTCATGGTAAAAGCTGCAGTTCCCGCACTGTCATCTGACAGCATGAGCCAGCAGCTTTGACAAGCGGTAATAACACAGCTGAAATCAACCCCACAAATATTACCTCCACTTGTCACTGCACAAGATAGATGTGCCTTTTCTGGGGCAGCTGCTATTTTTTAGCCTGGGGGGCAATAGTCATGGTTTCTTACCAGTAAATATTGTATTTAAAAAAAGTGTGGGGCAGCTCTAATAATGATAACCTGCCATCATAAAGCTCACAGCTGTGGATTGTAGCCTGCAGCTGTCAGTTTTACCTGCGCTGGTTACCAAAAAATAGATGAGACACCACTTTATTGTTTTTATGTATTTATTTATAGCACAGGTACATGCTGATGAATCCTCCAATCAGTGGTGCCTGCTCTTGCTGTTATCAGCAACAGTATGTGTAGGCCGATGAGAGTAGTAGTCCCATAAGTCGATACCTGTGACCGCTGGTAACCTTTTTAATGTCAGTCATGGCTGCCGGTTCACACTGTCATCTAACAGCATGGGAACCACAGCTCTGTGACTGGAAACAATGATATAACCGCCAGTCACATCCCACATTTGTTGCACTGTCATGCAGTTGACAGTGTGGCAAACAGCAAATGTTCAGGCTCCCCATTCATCTGAATGGAATCTGGGTTTGGGTACCATTTTGGTATCCGAGCCAAACTTTGTTTTAGATATTCAGCCAAATCTGCTGCACCTGAACATCCATGGGTTCTCCCATCACTACTTATGGATTTAAGGTGGTCACCATACCTGCTTGAGTGGTGTAATTTCCAAAATGGGTCAATTTTGGGGGGATTGTTCTTTTTTGGCATATCAAGGGCTCTGTAAATGTGACATGGCATCCACTATCAATTACAGACAATTTTGTGATGAGCGAATATACTCAGTACTCAAGATTTCCCAAGCCCCCTAGTTTACAAAATGAATATTATATATATATATACAGTATATATATAATTTTCAGTATATAAAATAGGGGGCAGGTCACTGATGGATCAGTGACCTGTCAGAAGCCATGCTGATGAACATCTAATCATAGCACCACATGGAGACCCCCCACAGGCTGCCCCGAAACATAAGCATATCATTATCTCAAAACCACAAATAAAGATTAAACAACAACCACAAGACAGATTTAATCAACCAAGGTATCATTTTAATCAGTATAATGGCGCCAACCTGACACTGTTGGTTACTGTGCACAATCCTGATGACCAGTTTCCTATAACCCTTCTAACTTCCTAGACATATGAGAAGACCAAAATATAAAATTGGCATAAAAATTTAAAGTTTGAAAATTGCAAAATGTTTACTTCTTTTGTCAAATTTTTGATAATTTCATAGATAAACGCAAATCATGTGGACCTATATTTACCACTAACATGAAGGACAACATGTCAGGAAAAAAACATTCTCAGAATCACTGGGATATGCTGAAGTGTGTGAAAGTTAATACCTCATAAATTGACGCATGTCAGATTAAAAAAATGAGGCTCGATCATTAATGTACAAAGTGACTTGGTCATTAAGGGGATATGTTTTGACAGCTACAAAAGGTGGTGCTTCCTCCATACAGATGTATGTAGCTCCTTTTAAATTCCTATTTTAGAACTTAAGATGGTTGAATGTATCATAAATGGAAATAAAGTTTTTTGTTTCACACACAAATACACACTATCAACCTTCTATATGCACAGGTTCCATCAACATGACAATGATGCTTTTACACAGCAAATCACAATGATGCTTTTACACAGTAAAATGTTGTTAAATCCATGCCCATTCTAAACATAATACACAGAAGTAGCTATATACACATAGTGCGTTAGGTAATTTCAGAAAAGTATGCCTTTGCCTGCCAAAATGAACACATAATCCTGAGAAATGTTGCAGTACTTAGAGAGCATGACTGATATACCATGTCTCCAAGCTCTAAAGATGACTGTGATCAGCTGCGTTGAAGTTATTAAAGGGGTATTTCAACTTTAGATGTATAAAGGCTTCTGACACATATACTGAAAAACCTACAAATCTATGTTCTTTGTAAACTGATAATGCGTTATACTTTAATCCACAGTATTGTCTGCTTGAGCCTTTTGGTAGAACAATGTACAGATGCTGCAATTTAAATCGCCTCCCAACATCTGTTCACGGGCCACATGCTGAGCTCGCGTCGACAATAAAGCTGGAGTTGGGGACATGTGTTATATTACTTGCTGTGCTTGTCAACACGTGCAATAATATGTGTAAGTTTCTACTAAAGACAGATTGATGAAACAAGTAGTCGGATGTGCTAATAAGGTCAAAAATTGTGGAGATGGTATTTTGCAACACAGCAGACATAGAGATACTGGCAGAAAAGAAATGTCAATGGAAACTTAAAATGCATCCACATTGTTTTTTTGCTTTACAGTTTTTTATATAATTTTGTCTTTTTTACTGTAGGCCTGTTTAGTAAAGCAAAAGTGAGATTATGATGACGCTTTTTGTATTTATTTTTACCTACCGTAACCTACTGTAAGCACATTTCTATTACCAGATGTTCAAGCTGAATAACCATTGTAATCACTCTTATTCTTTAACTCTTAGGGCTCATTGACTATTCCTGTGCAATACTGTAGTTAAACAGTGTAAATTTAGACTAGACAGTCTTGAAATGTACCAAGTATAACACAATGGCTCATTCTATGATGCGGCACATTTTTTATACAGTCTAAGTTTATACCACTTATTAGTTGACTATATTTCACACAAATTTCTTCCCAAAAATATTGAGCACACCTTTACTAAATTTGCCATAATTTGTAAAAATACCTCCACACTCACTTTTCTAGACACTTTCTGAAAAGTGCCTAGTGAGGTGCAAAAGGTGTCAAGACGTCTTAATAAATGAGACACATGGCATGTGCCCCAATATACTGTCTCAACTTTATTCTATTAAATTTTGGCAGACTTTTGTTAATACATTTCCCCTTTAATGTCTGGAGTCAAAACGTAGAGCTAATGCCCAGTGCACAGTATATGCGTAGACTTATTCCTATATTAGATAATGGAACAAAGTTGTAATACCACAAGCATGACAGTGGTTCTGTTTCTTGGATAACAAAATTCATCTTTTTTTCTAAATCCTAAAATTGAGGGCTATTTGCATTTTTGTATATGTTATATCACAGACCAGATTTTTATTTTTAGTGGTGCAAAAATGTTGCTCACTAGAGCTATACAACCTTCTCCTCCCTCTCACTCCCACAGATGGGTGCTATTTTTCACCTTTCTTGGATACAACAACAAGGGTTAGTCACTTCCTTTCTTTACATGTGTAAATATTACACATAGTCACTTAGCAATGTAGTATGATGAGAAAATGGTAACCAAAGTCTTAAATTGCATATAGCCGCCCCATTGATTACTTCTATTTTTTCCCTTATCCCAACATAAAATAGCCATTTATAAAGTGTATTGTGACCGGATCTGTCCACCAGAAGCCTCTATTGAATAAGATGTGCTAATTTGCTTAGTAATGCACAGCATTATTGTAGTCTGCAGGACATGTCTATTTCCATGCTCCTTCAACAGTGGCTCTATTGGGACCCCCAATGAAATGCGTCAAACAGGGTAGGAAATCAGAGTAAACACAGGAGCAAAAATATGAGATATAACAAGCACCTAATCAAAAATAAAGTTACCAATCCTTTAAAAGCAAGTCTCCTATTTAGGGACAGAAATATGGATGAGGGTGTGAGTGACACTTAGATCTTGGTGCTGATGGATCCTAAAGGCTGTTCTGTTAAGTTTCTGCAACACTATACATTAAAAATAAAACAGATGTAAAAAACTTTCCATCCAGTTCTTGGAGCTTTTGCTTTACTTTTTACCTTTTAGGGACTATTAAATGCACTTAAACTCAAGGATCAAGAGCTGTTCCATAATGCAACTTATTGCTGTTTGAGTTCTTTAAAAACTGCATTATGTTCCCAGATCAGGATCTCAATTGCAATCATAAGAAAACTTTGGTTCTCGATGCTTTAATTACACAGGGATGCTGAATGCACACATATTTAAATGAAGGATTTGTGGCAAAGCTCTTTCATATAATCATGCTCTCCTTAATCACTACATACAATAAAGCATAGAACTTATTGCAAAAAAGTTAGTTTCTCCCTAGATGGAAGATTAAGGGAAAAAAATGATTTTGACATCTGTTACACACTTTATAACAGTAATTGCATTCTTAATCATGTTAGTTTGAATGTGTTCCAAACAAAGTTAACACCAGCCAAAGTTAATAGAGCATATGTCAGTGTCGAGTGAGAAAAATAAAAAGAGTTGATGTGCTTTTCCTTAGAATAAAGAGAGCATGATATGCATAAATTAGTCACACATTATTTTCTTTGTAATTATTTTTTGAATAGAATGCCAATTCAACCAAATATATTGCATTTTTTGCTACTGAGCTTCATAGATTGCATTTCTGTTTTTTTGTCAAATGATAAAGTGTCTTTTTCCAAAAGTTTGTTGTATATAGGGGTTGTATTAGTAAACAATTTGCAATCAATGTAGAACTGTAGGATCTGACCCCTAACAATCAAAGTGGCAGTGGCAAAAGGAATCTTTGTCTTTTCACTGCTCTTTTATATTATTTTAAGGGGGTACAGGGTTGGCTAAACTAGCCATTTACCAGTTAACAGCTTTTAGACTGGCCTAAGATGTTAAACATTGGGACGGTTTGTGTTCTACTATGCAGTGACTTTTTAAAGTGTCACTGAAGTGTAGAACAGGTTACCAGATATCAGACACAGCCGTATTCCCCATAGGGAAGGCAGATATGGTTTGTTAGTGTCTTTGCACTCCTTATACATGAAGCAGAGCAAGTGTTATGTTTACAGCATAGGAAGTGTTCGTGATGCTTCCTTCTTCAGGTTCAGCGGTTATGTGATGTTGTGATGTACTAGTATAGGGAAGAAGCAAGTGCTGTTTGGTCCTGGAAGAATTTCTACATTTCCTATGTAACTGGGGCTAATATACCAACTCCAGTTACAAGGAAAATCAGATTTAATAAGTCTTTAAGTGCAGTGGGTACAGAAAGTATTCAGACCCCTTTAAATTTTTCATTCTTTGCTTCATTACAGAAATTTGGTAAACTCAAGAAAGTTAATTTTTTCTCATTAATGTACACTCTGCACCCCGTCTTGACTGAAAAAAACTGAAATATCACATGGTCATAAGTTTTAAGACCCTTTGCTCAATATTGAGTAGAAGCACCCTTTTGATCTAGTACAGCCATGAGTCTTCTTGGGAATGATGCAACAAGTTTTTCACACCTGGATTTGCGGATCCTCTGCCATTCTTGGGGGTTGGATGGTGAACATTGGTGGAAAGCCATTTTCAGGTCTCTCCAGAGATGCTCAATTGGGTTTAGGTCAGGGCTCTAGCTGGGCAAGTCAAGAATGGTCACAGAGTTGTTCTGAAGCCATTCCTTTATTTTAGCTGTGTGCTTAGGGTCATTGTCTTGTTGGAAGGTGAACCTTTGGCCAAGTCTGAGGTCCAGAGCACTTTGGAAGAGGTTTTCATCCAGGATATCTCTGTACTTAGGCACATTCATGTTTACTTCAATAACAACCAGTCGTTCTGTCCCTGCAGCTGAAAAAAAAACCCATAGCATGTTGCAGCCACCACCATGTTTCACTGTTGGAATTGTATTGGCAGGTGATGAGCAGTGCCTTGTTTTCTCCACACATGCCACTTAGAATTATCCCCAAAAAGGTCTATCTTTGTCTGATCAGACCAGGGAATCTTATTTCTCATAGTCTAGTAGTCCTTCATGTGTTTTTTAGCAAACTCTATGCAGGCTTTCATATGTCTTGCACTGAGGAGAGGCTTCTGTGGTGCCACTCTGCCATAAAGGCCTGATTGGTGGAGAGCTGCCGTGATTGTTGACTTTGTGGAAGTTTCTGCCATGCCCCAACAGCATCTCTGGAGCTCAGCCACAGTGATTTTGGGGTTCTTCTTTACCTCTCTCACCATGCTCTTCTCCCATGATTGCTCAGTTTGGGAGGACGGCCACATCTAGGAAGACTTCTGGTGGTCCCAAACTTCTTCCATTTAAGGATTATAAATGCCCCCCCAAAAAATTCATGAATTGCTGGTTTTTGTTCATTCTGCCTAACAAAAATCAGAATAAAAAGCGATAAAAAAGTCATGTGCCTGAAAATGGTACCAATGAAAATGTCAACTTGTCCCGCAAAAAAGAAGACCTCACATGACTCTGTAGACCAAAATATGGAAAACTTATAGCTCTCAAAATGTGGTGACGCAAAAACTATTTTTTGCAATAAAAAGCGTCTTTCAGTGTGTGACAGCTGCCAAACAAAAAAAACAGCTATAAAAACCCACTATAAATAATAAATCAAATCCCCTTTATCTCTGCCTTAGTTAGGGAAAAATAATAATAATAAAAAAATTTATTTATTTCTATTTTACCATTAGGGTTAGGGTAAGGGTTGGGGCTAAAGCTAGGGTTAGGGTTAGGGCTGAAGTTAGGGTTAGGGTTGGGGCTAGAGTTGAGGTTAGGGTTTGGATTATGTTTACGGTTGGGTTAGTGCTGTGGTTAGGGTTAGGGTTCGGGTTGTGATTAGATTTATGGGTGTGTTGGGGTTAGGATTAGGGTTATAGGTGTGTGCGGGTTAGGTGTGCGGTTAGGGTTATGGTTAGGGTTGGGATTAGGGTTAAGGGTGTGTTGTGGTTAGGGGTGTGTTGGGGTTAGGGGTGTATTGGGGTTAGGGGTGTGGTTATGGTTGGGATTAGGAATAGGGATGTGTTGGGGTTAGGGTTGGAGTTAGAATTGGGGGGTTTCCACTGTTTAGACACATCAGGGGCTCTGCAAATGCAACATGATGCCCACAGACCATTTCATCAAAGTCTGCGTTCCAAAACGCCACTTCCTCCCTTCCGAGCCCCGATGTGCACCCAGACAGTGGTTTACCCTCACATATGGGGTATCAGTGTACTCAGGACAAATTGGACAACAACTTTTGTGGTCCAATTTCCCCTGTTACCCTTGGGAAAATAAAAATTTTGTCGATAAAAATAATTTTTGTGGGCAATTTTTTTAATTTTTTTTTTACGACTCTGTGTGTTAGGGTTGGTGGAACACACCGAATATATATATATATACATATGAGACAGTTGGTGCATTAGCAACCCGGGGTCCACCGTGCAGGAGAGAAACTTGCTGCTAGTAATAGGCAGTACTATATGGCAGTATTAGCGAACTCTGTTACTTCACAGATTCGCTACAATAACAAGATGCTGTGCCCTGTTAATCTCACAGAGGAATACAGCTACCAAACAGAGCAAAACTGTGGTCATGCAGTTAGAATAGCAGACAAACAACTCATCACCGGAGGTGCTGGTATTTTAGGGGTTTATTTCAGCCAAGGCCCTGAATCCAAACATACAAACTCCTCACCGGAGGTGCCGGTATTCTAGGGGCTTATTTCAGCCAAACCCTGACCACATACAAGCTTGACCACACTGGCGCTGAGCTTTTTAACATTGATTTGATACTACACATAGCCGTGCGGCTATGCGAACCTTTTATAGTTTTAGCACTCAAGGACCTTCCTAGTGGTCCAACAGGAACCGCTTCAGGTCCTGCGCATGTGACCCCCGACCTCCAATGGAAGGTCATCCCATGGGCATACCAAGTATGGGAAAAGCAGGACTTAGTCCCAGAAAGATCTGCTCGCTGCTGATCAGCGCTGGCTACAAAGGCAAAGCCTGGAAAAACAGTACTAACCAGTCGCCCAGTATCAGCTTGTCAGATGCTGGGACCAATGTCTCCGCTGAGCAGGCTCCACTGTGGCTGGAGAAGAATGGGAGACCACAGCGGAGATGGTTTGAGATTCCCCCTGTGCAGAGGCGGGAACTCAACACCTAACACTGTGTTATAAACTTTAATGAAACCCTTGGAGGTTCTAAGTTCTCACAACACATCTACATAAGTAAAAAAAAAGAAGTGGTATTCAACCGCTACCCCGCGTGCCCCGGCCAGATGCAGCGCTGAGGTAGCGGTCGGAGAGGGTGGGTGGAGCTACTGGTGACGTCACCATGCTACAGGGCTAACGAGGACAGGTGTGCTAGTATAGCTAGTCAGCCAATGGTCGCGTGGCTTCTGCCGCCACTCTCTCTTTAACCCACCGCTCTGCCATAGCAGTACACCTAGTCGTGGCTCAGACTTTCCGAAACCGCTTCCCTCCGCACTCAGCACCACAGTGAGTACAGCATATTTTATGTGCACATAGCAATTGTGGCATATTAGTGCTCCAACATACTAGGGGAGCATTTCTCCTCATCTCAACATATGGGCAATCAATTCTAATCAGAGTAATCCTTGTCAGCCAGCACCTGACGGTCATCTTAGTACCTTAACCTAATGGAATCCTGCACTACTCCCACCAGCAGAAAGGATCACGTCTCTTCATTGCACATTTCCATTTAATATCTGAGTGAGTATATATTATAAATCTATTTAGTCTCACTATATTCAGCAATACAAACATTTACCCTTTTTTTTTTCTCATTCCCCTAAGATTCTGGTAGTACTTTAAGGACCTATTACAACATCCACTGCATAACCAATGATTACTCATTAAGTAAGTGCTCTCTTATTCATTTATTCATCTATTTTTCATTTTATTGTTCGTTTTGTAGACAGCGCAGGTGAATACCACTTTTTTTTCATTTGATATACCTTACAGGTGTACACAGAACCTGTCACAATCACCAGCAGCACTCTACATTCAGCAACACAACATCACGCCCGCAGACCATTCTATCAAAGTCTGAATTCCAAAACTCCATTTCTTCCCTTCCGAGTCCCAACATATGGGGTATCAGCATACTCAGGACAAATTGGACAACAACTTTTGGGGTCCAATTTCTCTGGTTACCCTTGTGAAAATACAAAACTGGGGGCTAAAATCATTTTTGTGGAAAATAATATTTTTTATATCACAGCTCTGCATTATAAACTTTAGTGAAACACTTGGGGGTTCAAAGTTTTCACAACACATCTATATAAGTTCCTTTCTGGTCTCGTTTCCAATATGGGGTCACTTGTGGGGGGTTTCTACTGTTTAAGTACATCAGGGGCTCGGCAAACGCAACGTGACGCCTGCAGACCATTCCATCAAAGTCTGCATTCCAAAATGGTGCTCCTTCCCTTCCAAGCTCTGCCATGCACCCAAAACAGTGTTTCTCCCCAAATATGGGGTATCACCGTACTGAGGACACATTGCACAACAACTTTTGGGGTCCAATGTCTCCTGTTACCCTTGGGAAAATAAAAAATGGGGGTGAAAAGATCATTTTTGTGGAAAAAAATATGATTTTTTATCTTTATCTCTACATTATACACTTCTGTGAAGCACTTGGGTGTTTAAAGTGCTCACCACACATCTAGATAAGGAACTTAGGTGGTCTAGTTTCCAAAATTGGGTCACTTGTGGGGGGTTTCCACTATTTAGGCACATCAGGGGCTCTCCAAAAGCGACATGGCGTCTGATCTCAATTCCAGACAATTGTGCGTTGAAAAAGTAAAACAGTGCTCCTTCCCTTCCAAGCTTTGCCATTTGCCCAAACAATGATTTACCCCACATATAGGGTATCAGCGTACTCAGGACAAAATGCACAACTTTTTGGGTCCACTTTCTCCTGTTACTCTTGGGAAAATAAAAAATTGGGGGCGAAAAGATCATTTTTGTGAAAAAATATGATTTTTTATCTTTATGGCTCTACATTATAAACTTCTGTGAAGCACTTGGGGGTTCAAAGTGCTCACCACACATCTAGATAAGTTCCTTAGGGGTCTACTTTCCAAAATGGTGTCACTTGTGGGGAGTTTCCACTGTTTAGGCACATCAGGGACTATCCAGATGCGACTTGGCGTCCTATCTCAATTCCAGCCAATAATGCATTGAAAAGTCAAATGGTGCTGCTTCTCTTCAGAGCTCTGTCGTGTGCCCAAACAGTGGTTTACCCCCAAATATGGAGTATCGATGTACTTAGGACAAATTGTACAACAACCTTTGCGGTCCAATGTCTCCTGTTACTCTTGGGAAAATAAAATTTGGGGGCAAAAAATGATTTTTGTGAAAAAAAAATGATTTTTTATCTTTACGGCTCTACATTATAAACTTCTGTGAAGCACTTGGGGGTTTAAAGTGCTCACCACACATCTAGATAAGTTCCTTAGGGGTCTACTTTCCAAAATGGTGTCACTTGTGGGGAGTTTCCACTGTTTAGGCACATCAGGGGCTCTCCAAACATGACTTGAGGTCCTATCTCAATTCCAGCCAATATTGCATTGAAAAGTCAAATGGCGCTCCTTCCATTCAGAGCTCTGTCATGCACACAAACAGTAGTTTACCCCAAAATATGGGGTATCAGCGTACTCAGGACAAACTGTTCAACAACTTTTGAGGTCCATTGTCTCCTGTTACTTTTGGGAAAATAAAAAATTGGGGACAAAATATCATTTTTGTGAAAAAAATATGATTTTTTTATCTTTATGGCTCTACATTATAAACTTCTGTAAAGCAGTTGGGGGTTTAAAGTGCTCACCACACATCTAGATAAGTTCCTTAGGTGGTCTAGTTTCCAAAATTGGGTCACTTGTGGGGGTTTCCACTGTTTAGGCACATCAGGGGCTCTCCAAATGCGACATGGCATCCTATCTCAATTCCAGCCAATAATGCATTGAAAAGTCAAATGGCGCTCCTTCCCTTCAGAGCTCTGTCGTCTGCCCAAACAATGGTTTACCCCCACGTATGGGGTATCGGCATACTCAAGACAAATTGTACAACAACTTTTGGTGTCCAATTTCTTCTATTACCCTTGGTAAAATAAAATAAATTGGATCTGAAATTTTTTTTGTGAAAAAAAAGTTAAATGTTCATTTTTTCTAAACATTCTAAAAATTTCTATGAAGCACCTGAAGGGTTAATTAACTTCTTAAATGTGGTTTTGAGCACCTTGAGGGGTGCAGTTTTTAGAATGTTGTCACTTATTGGTATTTTCTATCATATATACTTCAAATGCGATGTGGCCCCTCAAAAATGATGTTGTAAAAATGGAAAATCTCTGGTCAACTTTTAACTCTTATAACTCCCTAGCAAAAAAAAAAAAATTGGTTCCAAAATTGTACTGATGAAAAGGAGACATGTGGTAAATTTTACTTATTAAGTATTTTGTGTAACATATATCTGTGGTTTAAGGGCATGAAAATTCAAATTTGGAAAATTGCGAAATTTTCAACATTTTTGTCAAATTTCCATTTTTTTCACAAATAAACGCAAGTAATGTCAAATAAATTTTACCACTATCATGAAGTACAATATGTCTCAAGAAAATATTGTCACCCAATCTGTTGAAACATTCCAGATTTATAACTTCATAAAGGGACAGTGGTCAAAATTGTAAAAATGTAAATGGGTCTGAATACTTTCCGTACCCATTGTATTTATATATTCCCCAAAGGCCTTTTATGACCTTATTTAGGAAATTATATATTAAATAAATTTAGACAAAACAATTTAACCCCTTAGTGACAGAGCCAATTTGGTACTTAATGACCGAGCCAATTTTTACAATTCTGGACACTGTCACTTTAAGAGGTTATAACTCTGGAACGCTTTATCGGATGCCGCTGATTCTGAGAATGTTTTTTCGTCACATATTGTATTTCAAGTTAGTGGTAACATTTCTTCGATATTACATGCGATTATTTATGAAAAAAATGGAAATATGGCAAAAAAATTTAAAATTTTGCAATTTTCAAACTTTGTATTTTTATGCCCTTAAATCAGAGAGATATGTCACAAAAAATAGTTAATAAATAACATTTTCCACATGTCTACTTTACATCAGCACAATTTTGGAAACAATTTTTTTTTTTGTTAGGGAGTTATAAGGGTTAAAAGTTGACCAGCAATTTCTCATTTTTACAACACCATGTTTTTTTTAGGGACCACATCACCTTTGAAGTCATTTTGAGGGGTCTATATGATAGAAAATAACCAAGTGTGACACCATTCTAAAAACTGCACCCCTCAAGCTGCTCAAAACCACATTCAAGAAGTTTATTAACCCTTTACGTACTTCACAGGAACTGAAACACTGTGGAAGAAAAAAATGAACATTTAACTTTTTTTTGCAAACATTTTACTTCAGAACCATTTTTTTAAATTTTCACAAGTGTAAAAACAGAAATTTAACCACAAGTTTTGTTGTGCAATTTTTCCTGAGTACGCCGATACCCCATATGTGGAGGTAAACCACTGTTTGGGCGCACCGCAGAGCTTGGAAGTGAAGGAGCACCATTTGACTTTTTCAATGCAGAATTGGCTGGAATTGAGATCGGATGCCATGTCGCGTTTGGAGAGCCCCTGATGTGCCTAAACAGTGGAAACCCCCCACAAGTGATACCATTTTGGAAACTAGACCCCTTAAGGAACTTATCTAGATGTGTGGTGAGCACTTTGAACCCCCAAGTGCTTCACAGAAGTTTATAACGTAGAGCCGTGAAAATAAAAAATCGCATTTTTTCTACAAAAATGATCTTTTTGCCCCCAAATTTTTATTTTCACAAGGGTAACAGGAGAAATTAAACCACAAAAGTTGTTGTGCAATTTCTCCTGAGTACGTCGATACCCAATATGTGGGGGTAAACCACTGTTTGGGCGCACCGCAGAGCTTGGAAGAGAAGGAGTGTCGTTTTACTTTTTCAATGTAGATTTGGCTGGAATTGAGATCGGACACCGTGTCACGTTTGGAGAGCCGCTGATGTGCCTAAACAGTGGAGAGAGACCCCCCACAAATGACACCATTTTGGAAACTAGACCCCTTAAGGAACTTATCTAGGTGTGTGGTGAGCACTTTAAACCCCCAGGTGCTTCACAGAAGTTTATAACGTAGAGCCGTGAAAATAAAAAAATCGCATTTTTTCTACAAAAATGATATTTTTGCCTCCAAATTTTTAATTTACCAAGGGTAACAGGAGAAAATGGACCCCAAAAGTTGTTGTACAATTTGTCTTGAGTACGCCGACACCCCATATGTGGGGGTAAACCACTGTTTGGGCGCATGGCTGAGCTCGGAAGCAAAGGAGCGCCATTTGACTTTTCAATGCAAAATTGACTGGAATTGAGATCGGATGCCATGTCGCGTTTGGAGAGCCCCTGATGTGCCTAAACAGTAGAAACCCCCCAAAAGTGACCCCATTTTGGAAACTAGACCCCCCATGGAACTTATCTATATGTGTAGTGAGAACGTTGAATGCCCAAGTGCATCAAAGAAGTTTATAATGCAGAGTCGTGAAAATAAAAAATATTTTTTTTTAACAATAAAGATTTTTTAGCCCCCAAGTTTTTATTTTCACAAGGGTAACAAGAGAAATTGGACCCCAAAAGTTGTTGTCCAATTTGTCCTGAGTATGCTGGTACCCCATATGTGGGGGTAAACCACTGTTTGGGTGCACGGCAGAGCTCTGAAGGGAAGGAGCGCCATTTTGGAATGCAGACTTTGATAGAATTGTCTGCGGGCGTTATGTTACGTTTGCAGACCCCTAATGTACCTAAACAGTAGAAACCCCCAACAAGTTACCCCATTTTGGAAAATCGACCCCCCAAGGAACTTATCTAGATATGTGGTGAGAACTTTGAATGCCCAAGTGCTTCATAGAAGTTTATAATGCAGAGTAGTGAATATAAAAAAAAAAAAAATTTCCCACAAAAAAGATTTTTTTAGCCCCCAAATTTTTATTTTCACAAGGGTAACAAGAGAAATTGGACCCCAAAAGTTGTTGTCCAATTTGTCCTGAGTATGCTGGTACCCAATATGTGGGGGTAAACCACTGTTTGGGCGCACGGCAGAGCTCGAAAGGGAAGGAGCGCCATTTTGAAATGCAGGCTTTGATAGAATGGTCTGCGGGCGTTATGTTGCGTTTGCAGAGCCACTGATGTACCTAAACAGTAGAAACCCCCCACAAGTGACCCCATTTTGAAAACTAGACCCCCCAAGGAACTTATCTAGATATGTGGTGAGAACTTTGAATGCCCAAGTGCTTCACAGAAGTTTATAATGCAGAGTAGTGAAAATAGAAAATATTTTTTTTCCCACAAAAAAGATTTTTTAGCCCCCAAGTTTTTATTTTCACAAGGGTAACAAGAGAAATTGGATGCCAATATTTGTTCTCCAATTTGTCCTGAGTATGTTGGTACCCCATATGTGGGGGTAAACCACTGTTTTGGCACACGGCAGAGCTCGGAAGAGAAGGAGCACCATTTTGGAATTCAGACTTTGATAGAATTGTCTGTGGGTGTTATGTTGCGTTTGCAGAGCCCCTGATGTACCTAAACAGTAGAAACCCCCCACAAGTGACCAAATTTTGGAAACTAGACCCCCTAAGGAACTTATCTAGATATGTGATGAGAACTTTGAATGCTCAAGCGCTTCACAGAAGTTTATAATGCAGAGTAGTGAAAATAAAAAAATATTTTTTTTCCACAAAAAAGATTTTTAGCCCCCAAGTTTTTATTTTCACAAGGGTAACAGGAGAAATTGGACCCCAAAAGTTGTTGTCCAATTTATCCCGAGTATGCTGATGCCCCATATGTGGGGGTAAACCACTGTTTGGGCGCACGGCAGAGCTCAGAAGGGAGGGAGCACCATTTGACTTTTTTAACGCAAAATTGGCTGTCGTGTTTGGAGACCCCCTGATGTACCTAAACAGTGGAAACCCCCAAATTATAACTCCAACCCTAACTCCAACACACCCCTAACCCTAATCTCAACCCGATCCATAATCCTAATCACAACCCTAACGATAATCACAACCCTAACCCCAAAACAGCCCTAATCTCAACCCTAACCATAACCCTAATCAAAACCCTAAATCCAACACACCCCTAACCCTAATCCCAAACGTAACCCTAATACCAACCCTAATCCCAACCCTACTCCAAACCCTAACCCTAATCCCAACCCTAACCCTAACTTTAGCCCCAACCCTAACCATAACTTTAGCCCCGTCGTCACAAAAAAAGTTCAATGTAACCTTTTTTTTGTACGTCGCGTCCGCCATTTCCGCGCATGCGTGGCCCTAACTCTGCCCCCTCCTCCCCAGGACATAGACTGGGCAGCGGATGCGTTGAAAAATGGCATCCGCTGCCCACGTTGTGCACAATTTTCACAACGTACGTCGGGCCGACGCATTGCGACCGCCTCGTACCGACGCAAGTGTGAAAGAAGCCTAAGGCTACTTTCACACTAGCGTCGTACTCGGCCCATCGCAGTGTGTCAGGCCGATGTACCGACGCTAGCGTTGTAAGCGCCGCACAATGGGTGCAGCGGATGCTGTTTTTTCAACGCATCCGCTGTCCCATTGTGAGGTGCGGGGAGGCGGGGGCGGAGTTCCGGCCGCGCATGCGCGGTCGGAAATGGCGGACACGTCGCACAAAAAAGTTACATCTAGCTTTTTTGTGCCGACGGTCTGCCAAAGCACGACGCATCCGTCGCATGACGGATGCGACGTGGGGCAATCCGTCGCAATGCGTCGCTAATGAAAGCCAATGGAGAAAAAACGCATCCTGCAAGCACTTTTGCAGGATGCGTTTTTTCTCCAACGACGCATTGCGGCGGAAGCCAAAAAACGCTAGTGTGAAAGTAGCCTAACCCTAACCCTAGCCCTAACCCTAACCCTAAATTTAGCCCCAACCCTAACCCTAACCCTAAATTTAGCCCCAACGCTAACCCTAACCCTAACCCTAAATTTAGCCCCAACCCTAACCCTAACCCTAAATTTAGCTCCAACCCTAACCCTAACCCTAAATTTAGCCCCAACCCTAACCCTAACCCTAACCCTAATTTTAGCCCCAACTCATCTCTCCTGTCGGCCGGCAGATGGCAGCAGATGGCGGGTGCACTGCGCATGCGCCCGCCATGATGAAAAAGCCGGCCGGCAGGAGAAGACAGAAGAGGACCCAGGGACACCGGGTGAGTATGTTAGGGTCCCCGAATCCCCCTATTTCTCTGTCCTCTGATGTGTGATCACATCAGAGGACAGAGAATTACAGATCGCTTTTTTTTTTTTTTGTGGTTGCCTGTAAACTGTTAATTACCGGCGATCGCAAAACAGGGGTCGGTGCAAACCAACCCCGATAATGTTCTTTGGGGTCTCGGCTACCCCCAGCAGCCAAGACCCCAAAGATCTTCCGGGTGCCGGGCGGCGGGCGTACTGCGTATGCGCCCACCATCTTTTCCCCGGAAAAAAGATGGCGGCGCCCATCGGGAGCCACGAGGAGCACCGGGGGAGGTAGGTGAATATTTGGGGGCTATCGGGGGCCATCGGGGACCCTATTTCTCTGTCTTCCGATGTGCGATCACATCGGAGGACAGAGAAATTAAATGGCAAATCGCGTTTTTTTTTTGTTGCGACCGCCGGTAAACGGTTAATTACCGGCGATCGCAACTCGGGGGTCGGTAAAAACCCCCCGAATCATGTTCTCTGGGGTCTCGGCTACCCTCGGCAACCGAGACTCCAGAGAAAATCCGACTCTGGGGGGCGCTATACACTTTCCACAGCGCCGTTAATTAACGGCGCTGTGGTTTAAGTACCTTTAGCGGCCGCCGTTAAAAGGCGTATCGGCGGTCGTTAAGGGGTTAAAGGATACCTGAAGAATTAGAAAGCAGCAAAAATATAAATAATAAAAAACATTGCAAATCCAAAATGATATTACTATCACCACCCCCACTGAAATAACAAACATGTCTAAAATATAAGTATAATTGTTATGGGAAGAGAAATCAATTTTAGAATTATGTGGTCATAAAAAAGATCCTTGATTTTCCTATCAATAGAGGTAAAAATAAAAAAAAGAGTATGAAAGTGACAAAAATTAGGTTCTGATTAAAAAAAGTGTGTATGATGGCTTAATCTTTTACTTGCTAAATAGATGCATGTGTTAACCATGTAGCCTCTGAAAAAGTCAAGATGAGTCTATAGGAGGTTAAAGCAAAAAAATTGATTTGGACAAAATAGGGCAGCTCACGTGCTCTAAAATGTTTTGTTTTTCTTTTATTTTAGAGGGAAAAGGTTATTTTTTATAAATAAATGTATTATCTGTAATTTTAAACAACATAAAATGGGATTTGCATTTAGTTTTCGTTTAACCGTAATACTAGAACAATGTTTATAGAAGAGATTTTCCTTCTGAAGCAGTCTATTCTCTTGACTCTTCATTCTGCTTGTTATTACCTGTTATTTAGTGTATAGTGGGTGATAGTAGCATAAATATGACACTAAGAATCAATAAAAAGTGCTGCTATGTGCTATGGATGTACTTAAATTGCTCAAACACCAATAAAAACCCTTTCGTTCTTGGCAGATGACTTTAATGAAGGTGGTAATAATAATAACCTATAGACTAAACATAGGTAGAATGGTAAAATAACCTAAAAATGTAATTTATATTAATGCATCCTATGTTAGATTCCACTCTAATTTTATATAATACATTATGTGAATAAAATGAAATTGGATAATTGAGATCCAAAAAGAATTATGGATATGCCATTTGTTCCTTAGGATAGATTTGTCTCTATGTCAAATATATGCCTATAAATTTTGCTATTTCCTCTTCTATTTTCACCATATTTATGATAGGTTGTAATTAAAGAGAACCTGTAAAACGATTCAAACTGCCCTACCATGGAAGCATGAATTAGAAACCAGGTCTCTCATTACAAGCTTGTATGACTTTCCCTGGAACACTGTTGTTTCAAAGAAAACAGAGTTATAAATGGGACATAGAAAGCGGTGACTAGCAGAGATGGGCAAATATTCAAGGTACTGTTAGGTTCAATTCGCCAAACGAATAAAAGTTTGCCAGCATTTAGAGCGAGGAATTAAAGTTTCAATTAAGACATGGTGTCTAAATAAGTGGTGTAAGCCTTCTTTGCTGGGAGCCCTGATACCTGATGCAACAGCTCCAATTTTTTTTTCACAGCCAGACTCAGGTGGCACAAATATTAGCTTGGTGGAACACTAATGTTAGAAAGATGTAAGGATAGTAACATTGGTAGTTGACTAAAAGTACTGTAAGTGCAGGCGTGCTGGTCTGGGAGCCATACGGCAACAGGCAGCACATATGAAGGAGACCCAACTTGGAGTACAAATATTTCCCAAAATTAGAGGCAGACAACAGGAAAATGTCATCAAATTTCCTTCAGTAGAAATTTGATGATGGCACAGCAGAAGTCAGTCATGTGCCATAAATAAGGTATCAGAGTATGGGTCAGAATATAGAGCATTGAACTGAAGTTTCAATTAAGACGTGGTAGCTAAGGGAGTGGTGTAAGCCTTCTCATCCGTGAACCCTCAGACCTCATGCAACACCTTTTTCTTTCAGCCAAACTCAAGTGGTACAAACAGCAGTTTCATACAGTATTATTGGTACAAAAATGTTAAGGAAAGTAACAAAGATAATTGCACGAAAGTGGGTGGAGGCCTGCCTGTCTAGGAGTCCTACTTACACAGGCAACCCACCAGATGGAGACCCAACTTGTTGTCTCCACATTTAAAAACAATTACTCTTCACTTCTGCACCATCCTCTACATTATTCACAATATATCAGACATGTAATCTGTTATGCTAGTGCACAGGCTGGTCTAAAATATGTATGAAATGACTCAAAGAATATGCTTATGCCACTAACACTGCTGCAAATGTTTTTGTAATGATGCCTTGATGGTCCCAGGGTTAGACGTTTAGTACTGGGGTGCACACTGTGTGCTTCGCTGCTGTCTTGGGGAAAACCATTCTTAATATTGTCTACAAGCATGGTTCAATACTCCAACATGCGTGCATTCCTTTCCAGCGGGGAAGAAATCTGGCTAAATTTACTCCTGTAAAGTGGATCCAGTCAGCACTGTTTCTAACTCTAAGAATACAGGCATCGTGTTGAAGATAGTGCAGCAAGAAGGCACTCATGTGTCAGGCATTTCCATGAGGTCCAAGTCCATGGTGTGCTGGTGGCGGGGTAACACTAAAGGTTGCTTCCTCTGTCCCCTCCTGCCAACCACAGGCAACAGCATGCGGATCACTATCATATTCATCTTCTGACTAATGGGAGTCCATCACCTTGTCCTCCTCCATTTGTTCCTCTGCTCTTGGATATTTACTAACCATTTCTCTGGTACCACAAGCCCCCCTTGATCAATGTAAGCTACCCTGCCATGGCACACAACTGTTCTATGAAAGTCCAGAAATTCAAGATATTGTTATTCCTTCCACATCCTCCTCTGCTTCCAACTTTTCCTCTGGGACCATCACCTCCATACGCAGACTATTCAAAGTGTGCTCCAGCATGTAGATACCGGAATAGTGATGCTGATGATGGCATGGTCAGCACTAACCATCTTATTAGCCATTCCAAACTTTGCAGCAAGGTGCAGAGGTCCTTCATCTGTGATCACTATGCAGGTGTGATGTGCACCACATCCAAACTGTGTTGGGCCAGGCTATGCAAAAGGAAATACTGCACTAGGGTTCTTCGCCACTGCAACATGTGCAGAGTGGAATTCCACCATGCCGGAATATTGCTAATCAAATGGTTGACCAGTAGGCCAAAAGACCTCTGTAGCGATGCAAGTCGATGACCTGCAGGGTGCAATTGCCAGAAGTGAGCAGACAGCGACTGTGCTTTCTACAGCACTACATCCAGGCTGGGATAGTGGTGAAGAAATTGCTGTACCACCATGTTGAGGATATGAGCCATGCAAGGCACGTGTGGGAGGTTGCCATGGCGTAGGGCCACCACAATGTTTGCACCGTTATCACACACGGCCTTCAATGGCACCAGGTTCAGTGGAGAAAGCCATTGCTCTATCTCAGCCTGGATAGCTTGAATCTTGAGCTGTGTGGCTGTGCTCTCCAAAAGTATATTAATTGAAACACTGCCGGATTGCGGTGGGCCATGTCTGCGCAGTATGGAGGTGAGGGAGATTCTATCTGCATTGTTGGAATACATGTTTGATTAAGGGAATGGCTGAGGGCACAGGTGGACACCCTAGAGAAGGTGGAGGAGGCAGTGGAGGAAATGTTAGTTACAGAGGTTTGTCCTGCAAGCCTTGGGGATTCAAAGACTTGCGGAGCAGCCCATTGACCGCCTGCCCCACAGCCACCAGAGACACCCAGTCCCCAGTCAGTGAGATGTAATGACCTTACCCATGTTTGCTCATCCAGGTGTCAGAGATGAATTGCACCTGGGCACACATACATTTTTTTCAGGGAACAGGTGATGTTGGCGACATTCTGGTGTTGCGCAGTGAAAGCATTCTTAGAGAAGTAATGGTTACTGGATAACTGATACTGGGGGACTGCGACAACCATCACATTTCTGAGACTGTCTGTATCCACCAGGTGGAAAGGCAGCATTTTCGTGGCCAACAGAATTGAGATGGAGACTTTCAAGCTCTTAGCTTTGCCATGTATTAGGCCGGCGTCACACTAGCGAGTTTTACGGACGTAAGAGCGCAGAAAATACGTCCGTAAAACTCGCCAAACAAACGGCACAATTATTCTCAATGGGTCTGGTCCTATCAGCCGTATATTACGGATCCGTATTATATGGCTTTCTACGGCCGTACAAAATCGCAGCATGCTGCGTTTGTCAGCGTATTGCGCAAATAATACGGCAATGAAAGTCTATGGGGGCGAGAAAAATACGGATTCCACACGGACCAGCAGTGTGACTTGCGAGAAATACGCAGCGGTGTTAGTGAAAAGCCGGTAATTCAATTGCCAGCTTTTCATTTCTCCTTCACAAACCCGACAGGATATGAGACATGGTTTACATGCAGTAAACCATCTCATATCCCCTTTTTTTTTGCATATTCCACACTACTAATGTTAGTAGTGTGTATGTGCAAAATTTGGGCGCTGTAGCTGCTAAAATAAAGGGTTAAATGGCGGAAAAAATTGGCGTGGGCTCCCGCGCAATTTTCTCCGCCAGAGTGGTAAAGCCAGTGACTGAGAGCAGATATTAATAGCCTAGAGAGGGTCCATGGTTATTGGCCCCTCCTGGCTACAAACATCTGCCCCCAGCCACCCCAGAAAAGGCACATCTGGAAGATGCACCTATTCTGGCACTTGGCCACTCTCTTCCCACTCCCGCGTAGCGGTGGGATAAGGGGTAATGAAGGGTTAATGCCACCTTGCTATTGTAAGGTGACATTAAGCCAGATTAATAATGGAGAGGCGTCAATTATGACACCTATCCATTATTAATCCAATTGTCTGAAAGGGTTAAAAAACACAAACACACGTTATTAAAAAGTATTTTAATGAAATAAACAAACAGGTTGTTTTAGTATTTTATTGCTCTCTCAATCCATCCGGAAGACCCTCGCTTGGCAAAATAATAAACCAACAATATACATACCTTCGGATGAACTGTCAGGTCCCACGAAGTAAATCCATCTGAAGGGGTTAAATCATTTTACAGCCAGGACCTGCGCTGAAGCACTCGCTCGTGGTTGTAAAAACCCCGGGTGCTGAAAGGAAAGCTGGGTGATCTGTACTTACATTGAGTTGCGGTTAGGCGCCCTCTGGTGGATGTTCTCATGAACTGCAGCCTTGGAAAAGTTCCCACGCTCGAGTTCATATGAGTTCATCCAGCAGAGGGCGCCTCACCGCGACTCAATGTAAGTACAGATCACCCAGCTTTCCTTTCAGCACCCGGGGTTTTTACAGCCACGAGCGAGTGCTTTAGAGCAGCTCCTGGCTGTAAAATGATTTAACCCCTTCAGATGGATTTACTTCGTGGGACCTGCAGTTCATCCGAAGGTATGTATATTGTTGTATTGTTGGTTTATTATTTTGCCAAGCGAGGGTCTTCTGTCCTGATTCTCAATGGCGAGAGAACATAGCCCAGCATATATGAGAACTAGCTCTTGGAAGATGGAAACTATACTGACCATGAACTAAACCTGCCGCACAACTAGAAGTGGCCGGGTAGCATGCCTACGTTTTTTTATCCCTAGATGCCCAGCGCCAGCCGGAGAACTACCTAATCCTAGCAGAGGAAAAGACAGTCCTGGCTCACCTCTAGAGAAATTTTCCCAAAAGGCAGACAGAGGCCCCCACATATATTGGCGGTGATTTAAGATGAAATGACAAACGTAGTATGAAAATAGGTTTAGCAAAATCGAGGTCCGCTTACTAGATAGCATGAAGACAGAAAGGGCACTTTCATGGTCAGCAGAAAACCCTATCAAAACACCATCCAGAAATTACTTTAAGACTCTAGCATTAACTCATAACACCAGAGTGGCAATTTCCGCTCACAAGAGCTTTCCAGACACAGTAACGAAACAGCAGCTGTGAACAGGAACAAAATGCAAAAACACACAAGGACAAAAGTCCAACTTAGCTGGGAGTTGTCTAGTAGCAGGAACATGCACAGAAAGGCTACTGATTACATTGTTGACCGGCATGAAACTGACAGAGGAGCAAGGTTATATAGCGACTCCCACATCCTGATAGGAGCAGGTGAACAGAGGGGATGATGCACACAAGTTAAATTCCACAAGTGGCCACCGGGGGAGCCCAGAATCCAATTTCACAACAGTACCCCCCCTCAAGGAGGGGGCACCGAACCCTCACCAGAACCACCAGGGCGATCAGGATGAGCCCTATGAAAGGCACGGACAAGATCGGAGGCATGAACATCAGAGGCAGTGACCCAAGAATTATCCTCCTGACCGTATCCCTTCCATTTGACCAGATACTGGAGTTTCCGTCTGGAAACACGAGAGTCCAAGATCTTTTCCACAACGTACTCCAACTCACCCTCAACCAACACCGGAGCAGGAGGCTCAACGGAAGGCACAGCTGGTACCTCATACCTGCGCAACAATGACCGATGAAAAACATTATGAATCGAAAAGGATGCAGGGAGGTCCAAACGGAAGGACACAGGGTTAAGAATCTCCAATATCTTGTACGGGCCGATGAACCGAGGCTTAAACTTAGGAGAAGAAACCCTCATAGGGACAAAACGAGAAGACAACCACACCAAGTCCCCAACACAAAGCCGAGGACCAACACGACGACGGCGGTTGGCAAAAAGCTGAGTCTTCTCCTGGGACAACTTCAAATTGTCCACCACCTGCCCCCAAATCTGATGCAACCTCTCCACCACAGCATCCACTCCAGGACAATCCGAAGATTCCACTTGACCGGAGGAAAATCGAGGATGAAACCCCGAATTACAGAAAAACGGGGACACCAAGGTGGCAGAGCTGGCCCGATTATTGAGGGCGAACTCCGCCAAAGGCAAAAAAGCAACCCAATCATCCTGATCCGCAGACACAAAACACCTCAAATATGTCTCCAAGGTCTGATTAGTCCGCTCGGTCTGGCCATTAGTCTGAGGATGGAAAGCAGACGAAAAAGACAAATCTATGCCCATCCTAGCACAGAATGCCCGCCAAAATCTAGACACGAATTGGGTCCCTCTGTCAGAAACGATATTCTCCGGAATACCATGCAAACGAACAACATTTTGAAAAAACAGAGGAACCAACTCGGAAGAAGAAGGCAACTTAGGCAAGGGAACCAGATGGACCATCTTAGAGAAACGGTCACACACCACCCAGATGACAGACATCTTCTGAGAAACAGGCAGATCCGAAATAAAATCCATCGAGATGTGCGTCCAAGGCCTCTTCGGGATAGGCAAGGGTAACAACAATCCACTAGCCCGAGAACAACAAGGCTTGGCCCGAGCACAAACGTCACAAGACTGCACAAAGCCTCGCACATCTCGTGACAGGGAAGGCCACCAGAAGGACCTTGCCACCAAATCCCTGGTACCAAAGATTCCAGGATGACCTGCCAATGCAGAAGAATGAACCTCAGAGATGACTCTACTGGTCCAATCATCAGGAACAAACAGTCTACCAGGTGGGCAACGATCAGGTCTATCCGCCTGAAACTCCTGCAAGGCCCGCCGCAGGTCTGGAGAAACGGCAGACAATATCACTCCATCTTTAAGGATACCTGTGGGCTCAGAATTACCAGGGGAGTCAGGCTCAAAACTCCTAGAAAGGGCATCCGCCTTAACATTCTTAGAACCCGGTAGGTAAGACACCACAAAATTAAACCGAGAGAAAAACAACGACCAGCGCGCTTGTCTAGGATTCAGGCACCTGGCAGACTCAAGGTAAATTAAATTTTTGTGGTCAGTCAATACCACCACCTGATGTCTGGCCCCCTCAAGCCAGTGACGCCACTCCTCAAAAGCCCACTTCATGGCCAAAAGCTCCCGATTCCCAATATCATAATTCCGCTCGGCGGGCGAAAATTTACGGGAAAAAAAAGCACAAGGTCTCATCACGGAGCAGTCGGAACTTCTCTGCGACAACACCGCCCCAGCTCCGATTTCAGAAGCGTCGACCTCAACCTGAAAAGGAAGAGCAACATCAGGCTGACGCAACACTGGGGCGGAAGAAAAGCGGCGCTTGAGCTCCCGAAAGGCCTCCACAGCATCAGGGGACCAATCAGCAACATCAGCACCCTTCTTAGTCAAATCAGTCAATGGTTTTACAACATCAGAAAAACCAGCAATAAATCGACGATAAAAGTTAGCAAAGCCCAAAAATCTCTGAAGACTCTTAAGAGAAGAGGGTTGCGTCCAATCACCAATAGCCTGAACCTTGACAGGATCCATCTCAATGGAAGAGGGGGAAAAAATGTATCCCAAGAAGGAAATCTTCTGAACCCCAAAAACACACTTAGAACCCTTCACACACAAGGAATTAGACCGCAAAACCTGAAAAACCCTCCTGACCTGCTGGACATGAGAGTCCCAGTCATCCGAAAAAATCAGAATATCATCCAGATACACAATCATAAATTTATCCAAATAATCGCGGAAAATGTCATGCATAAAGGACTGGAAGACTGAAGGGGCATTTGAAAGACCAAAAGGCATCACCAAATACTCAAAATGGCCCTCGGGCGTATTAAATGCGGTTTTCCACTCATCCCCCTGCTTGATTCGCACCAAATTATACGCCCCACGGAGATCAATCTTAGAGAACCACTTGGCCCCCTTTATACGAGCAAACAAATCAGTAAGCAGTGGTAATGGATATTGATATTTAACCGTGATTTTATTCAAAAGTCGATAATCAATACACGGCCTCAAAGAGCCGTCTTTCTTAGACACAAAGAAAAAACTGGCTCCTAAGGGAGATGACGAAGGACGAATATGTCCCTTTTCCAAGGACTCCTTGATATATTCTCGCATAGCAGTGTGTTCAGGCACAGACAGATTAAATAAACGACCCTTAGGGTATTTACTACCCGGGATCAAGTCTATGGCACAATCGCACTCCCGGTGCGGAGGTAGTGAACCAACCTTGGGTTCTTCAAAAACGTCACGAAAGTCAGACAAGAATTCAGGAATCTCAGAGGGAATAGATGATGAAATGGAAACCAAAGGTACGTCCCCATGAGTTCCTTTACATCCCCAGCTTAACACAGACATAGCTCTCCAGTCGAGGACTGGGTTATGAGATTGCAGCCATGGCAATCCCAGCACCAAAACATCATGTAGATTATACAGCACCAGAAAGCGAATAACCTCCTGGTGATCCGGATTAACACGCATAGTCACTTGTGTCCAGTATTGTGGTTTATTACTAGCCAATGGGGTGGAGTCAATCCCTTTCAGAGGTATCGGAGCTTCCAATGGCTCCAAATCATACCCACAGCGTTTGGCAAAGGACCAATCCATAAGACTCAAAGCAGCGCCAGAGTCGACATAGGCGTCCGCGGTAATAGATGACAAAGAACAAATCAGGGTCACAGATAGAATAAACTTAGACTGTAAAGTGCTAATTGAAACAGACTTGTCAGGCTTCTTAGTACGCTTAAAGCATGCTGATATAACATGAGTTGAATCACCACAATAGAAGCACAACCCATTTTTTCGTCTAAAATTCTGCCGCTCGCTTCTGGACAGAATTCTATCACATTGCATTTTTTCTGGCGTTTTCTCAGTAGACACCGCCAAATGGTGCACAGGTTTGCGCTCCCGCAGACGCCTATCGATCTGAATAGCCATCGTCATGGACTCATTCAGACTCGCAGGCACAGGGAACCCCACCATAACATCCTTAATGGCATCAGAGAGACCTTCTCTGAAAATCGCCGCCAGGGCGCACTCATTCCACTGAGTAAGCACAGACCATTTGCGGAATTTTTGGCAGTATATTTCAGCTTCATCTTGCCCCTGAGACAAGGACATCAAGGCCTTTTCCGCCTGAAGCTCTAAATGAGGTTCCTCATAAAGCAACCCCAAGGCCAGAAAAAACGCATCCACATTGAGCAACGCAGGATCCCCTGGTGCCAATGCAAAAGCCCAGTCTTGAGGGTCGCCCCGGAGCAAGGAAATTACAATCCTGACCTGCTGTGCAGGGTCTCCGGCAGAGCGAGACTTCAGGGACAAAAACAATTTGCAATTATTTTTAAAATTTTGAAAGTGAGATCTATTCCCCGAGAAGAATTCAGGCAAAGGAATTCTAGGCTCAGACATAGGTGCATGAACAACAAAATCTTGCAAATTTTGTACCTTTGTGGCGAGATTATTCAAACCTGTAGCTACACTCTGAAGATCCATTTGAAACAGGTGAACACAGAGCCATTCAAGGATTAGAAGGAGAGGAAGAGAGGAAGGCTGCAGTATAGGCAGACTAGCAAGTGATTCAATTAAGAGCACACTCAGAACTAGAGGGAAAAAAAAAAAAAAAAAATTGTAGCAGACTTCTTTTTTCTCTCCTTTCTCAGCCAGTAATTTAACCCTTTTTTGGGCCGGTCAAACTGTCCTGATTCTCAATGGCGAGAGAACATAGCCCAGCATATATGAGAACTAGCTCTTGGAAGATGGAAACTATACTGACCATGAACTAAACCTGCCGCACAACTAGAAGTGGCCGGGTAGCATGCCTACGTTTTTTTATCCCTAGATGCCCAGCGCCAGCCGGAGAACTACCTAATCCTAGCAGAGGAAAAGACAGTCCTGGCTCACCTCTAGAGAAATTTTCCCAAAAGGCAGACAGAGGCCCCCACATATATTGGCGGTGATTTAAGATGAAATGACAAACGTAGTATGAAAATAGGTTTAGCAAAATCGAGGTCCGCTTACTAGATAGCATGAAGACAGAAAGGGCACTTTCATGGTCAGCAGAAAACCCTATCAAAACACCATCCAGAAATTACTTTAAGACTCTAGCATTAACTCATAACACCAGAGTGGCAATTTCCGCTCACAAGAGCTTTCCAGACACAGTAACGAAACAGCAGCTGTGAACAGGAACAAAATGCAAAAACACACAAGGACAAAAGTCCAACTTAGCTGGGAGTTGTCTAGTAGCAGGAACATGCACAGAAAGGCTACTGATTACATTGTTGACCGGCATGAAACTGACAGAGGAGCAAGGTTATATAGCGACTCCCACATCCTGATAGGAGCAGGTGAACAGAGGGGATGATGCACACAAGTTAAATTCCACAAGTGGCCACCGGGGGAGCCCAGAATCCAATTTCACAACAGTCTTCCGGATGGATTGAGAGAGCAATAAAATACTAAAACAACCTGTTTGTTTATTTCATTAAAATACTTTTTAATAACGTGTGTGTGTGTTTTTAAACCCTTTCAGAAAACTGGATTAATAATGAATAGGTGTCATAATTGACACCTCTCCATTATTAATCTGGCTTAATGTCACCTTACAATAGCAAGGTGGCATTAACCCTTCATTATCCCATATCCCACCGCTACACGGGAGTGGGAAGAGAGTGGCCAAGTTCCAGAATAGGCGCATCTTCCAGATGTGCCTTTTCTGGGGTGGCTGGGGGCAGATGTTTGTAGCCAGGGGGGGCCAATAACCATGGACCCTCTCCTGGCTATTAATATCTGCCCTCAGTCACTGGCTTTACCACTCTGGCAGAGAAAATTGCGCGGGAGCCCACGCCAATTTTTTCCGCCATTTAACCCTTTATTTTAGCAGCTACAGCGCCCAAATTTTGCACATACACACTACTAACATTAGTAGTGTGGAATATGCAAAAAAAAGGGATATGAGATGGTTTACTGTATGTAAACCATGTCTCATATCATGTCGGGTTTAGGCAGGAGAAATGAAAAGCCGGCAATTGATTTACCGGCTTTTCACATATATCGCGCTGAATTAAATATAAATATATAATATATATATATATGTGTGTCTCAATGACATATATATATATATATATATATATATATATATATATATATATATACTGTATATATGTTTTATCGGACATTTGAGCACATAAATCCATTAGATGTCGGTTTTGCAAGCCTGCGAGAAAATATCGCAGTACGGATGCCATACGGATTACACACGGAGGATGCCATGCACAAAATACGCTGACACACCCTGCCTACGGAGGACATACGGATCACTATTTTGGGAACATTTCTCCGTATTACGGCCGTAAAAAACGGACCGTATTGTCTTACGTTGAGTGTGACGCTGGCCTTAGAGGAAGCATTATTTTACTTGACCACAACTGCGGGCTGGCTACTATGCTGAGAGAAGTTAGTAGGGTGAACAGGACAAACTGCTGGACAGTGAGTGAAGTATAGGCGGAGATGTTATGGTGGATTGAGAAAGATGTGCTGTGCTAGGTTACACAAAAGCAGCAGTCATGTATGCTGTAAAGGCTTCTGTAAATGCTGAATGGCTCTTACTCACCCCAACTGTAGGGGGTTAACAAGGGTAGTTTCTGCAGCCAGAGACCTGTTTGAGAAGACTTGGAATGGTGATGGAGGAGGAAGAAGCAGCAGATGGGGTTGATGGGATGGCCGGTAATTGACGAGGCCCACTAGTCCGCATTTTAGCACCGTGAGATTCCCACACTAAGGCATGTTCATTCATTTAGTTGTCAAATTATTGCAATTTTTGCCTCTACTGGATCATTTTTTGCAAAGCTGTCAGATAACATGAGTTAGGTCATTCTATTTGATCTCAAAAAATGTCCAGGCTAGGCAACCCTTGCCGACTCTGTGAACTGCAAACTCGGGAGAGATGCTGTCCACAGGCTGAGTTGGTGCTGAGGATGCAGTGCTTGTCATGGTTGCATCACTTTGAGACTGTGTGGGAAGTCAATATGTAACCTCCTCATCTTCCTTCTCCAACTATTCGGCTGCATACATCTGGGTTCACACCAAGTGTAATCTACAACCTCATCATCATCCTCTCTGTTCTCACACTCTTCACCCTGAGAGTACCCTCCTCCTCTTCCTGCCCTGACACCACAGTACAGTCCGCATGCACCTCTGGTATCTAAGTCTCATCAGGTTCACCTCCACCCTTGGTAGTTAACATCTGGTCATGAGGGTCTGGATTCTACTCGGACCCAACTTCGACCATCCCTGGAACCAACATGAAAACATTTTTGGCATCTGGATTCTGAGATTCTTCAGAGCAGACCTCTAAAGCCCATGGAACAGAATGTGTGACCAGCTGTGCAGAATGGCCCATCTAAGAATCTCCACAGTCAGTTGGGAGTTTGGAAATTTTTGACACGGGGAAACAAGGATGATTGGGGTGCCACCTCTGAGAACTGTACTGTGTATGATGTTAAGGTGGAAGAAGAGGAGGAGAGGCCACTTGATCCATCTATTTTTGCACATGCTCTTTATGAGCCTCATCTACAAGGCGCACTGCTGTGCAGCTGCCAAAGAAAGGGAGTCGAATAGCCTGACCAGTAACAGATGTTGTCAGTGGTCATTGGATAGGACAAAACTGTGTTTGTTCAGTTGAGCTTTAATTCACATTAACAACACCTAACCCAGGTACACTTCGAATACCAAGCCTATTCCCCCTTCCACCACAATCTCACTTTTTCTCACTTTTGTAACCTGCTTTTTCACAACCTTAGGCCCACAGCTTTTAGTCACCTGTCATTAAATCAACAATCATTATTTATTTTCTTAGATAGTGTGCCTGAACAGCACTGTTTTTCTTAATGATTTATATGCGGAAATTTGGCCCTCTGATTTGCCATTGAAATGCCGTTTTATCACAACCTATTTGGATTAGCTAATTGGCCCTCCAGGCTGCACCCCAAAATTAGGCCTAACGATTTTGAAGTGGAAATCTGAAATTATGATTGGTCTATGAAGCACAGTTTTATCACAAATGATTTGGAGTACTAATTGGGCCTCGCGGCTGCACCCCAATATTTGGCCTATCGATTTGTAATTATAAATCTGGCCTTCTGGTTTGTCCCTGAAACACATTTTTATCACAAACAATTTGGAGTAGCTAATTGGGCCACAATTTTTCTCAACAATTTTTATGTGGAAATCTGGCCTTTTGATTTGCCACTGAAACACAGGTTTTTTTTTTATCACAAATGATTTGGAGTAGCAAAAGGTGCTGCACAGTTTTTGCACAATCTACTTTGATGCTGGAAGATCAAGTTCTCACAGGACAGGATCCTATTTTACTGACAAGTTTACTTTCAGCTACAGCACTAGCACAGGAGCGATCTCTCTGCACTGTGACACTGAGACAATGGCTGCAGCAAAACAAGATATCTGCTTTTTATATGGCTTTTTTATGGCCAGGGACATGTGACTTCGCCAGCCAATTACAGAAGACCTTGTGTTATGACGTTGTGGATGTTTTATGCACCCTAATTGGCTGCCGGAATCAACACACATAAAGTTAAGGGAAAAAAAAGAGTGCATCTTTCCTCTAACCTCTCCACATGCTGGTCTAACCTCTCCACACCCCCTCTCCTAATCAAAAACATCCCCCCTTATTATACAGCACCACTATCCTCGCCAAAGTAATAACAAAAGCATTACTGGAAGCTGATTTTCCAAACTGTGACTGAATTTTGCCATCTTTGAGTAAAAATGTTTGAGAAAGCGAATACGAATCCGAATGTCCTATGTTCATGCTGAATTTGAAATTGGCTAGGTCCTCCCATTTCTCTCCTCTCTATGGATTTATAAGGTAAGACCTGTAATTCTTGTTGAGTGGGAGATGTCAGCTAAAGGTACAAACATATAAACCTGTGCAGCCTCACATGTGCCCCAATAAGTATGTGGGCCCATTTCCACCTCTAAAACAGCAAGCAGAGCCTGTTACAGTTTCAAAAGGAGTTGCATTATTGGACTGCAAAGAGCCCATATACTGTTCTTGCAGAGATGCCCTCTTCTATCTGTGTCCACCGCTGTTCGCTAGTTAGTTGCTAGACTAGGCTCACAGTTTGAAATTGATTCATCAGATGAATACACCTATGCCTTAACCCTCTCCCTACTTGCGCTGTACATGTACTGTTTTGTGAGAGCTGCACTGCTGCAAAGGGCAATACTTGTACAGCAGCACAATTGAGCAGCCTCACGCTGAACACAGTGGAGATCATGTGTGGGTGTCAGCTCTGTGTGCGGATGTCAGCTCTGTGTGAGAGCTGACACCCCACGGCATCGTCCACGATCGCTGCTAGCACCGATTGCGAGTATTTAACCCCACTGATGTCGCTGTCTGTAGTGACAACTGCATAGAGGAGCATCACACAGGGCATGTGTTATTTGTGCACTTCAATCAGGACAACGCTATGCGATTGCATTGTCCTGATGGTCTCCATGGAGACCCCCAGCCCCAAAATGGCCATGGGATCCATCCGGTTCCAGCAAGGAAGGTGGCTTCCCAGTGCCTGTAGAGAGCAGGACTTGAGGCATCTTCCCCACCTGTCTGTCGCTCAACCGATGTTCTACAATACAGATTTATTGTGGAACATCAGATTATTATTATTTTTATTATTTATTTATATAGCACCATTAATTCCATGGTGCTATACATTAGACAGGGTTACAAACAAATGCATACAAATATCACTTGCAGTAAACAAAATTAACAATGACAGACAGATGGACAGACTGAGGGAAGAGGACCCTGCCCTTGTGGGCTTACATTCTACAAGATTATGGGGAAGGAGACAGTAGGTTGGGTCAGGGGTTGCAGTAGCTCTGATGGTGTTGAGGTGGCCGTGTGGTCATTACAGGTTGTAAGCTTCTTTGAAGAGATGGGTTTTCAGGTTCTGCTTGAAGGATCCAAATGTGGTGGATAACTGGATGTGTTGTGGCATAGAATTCCGGATAATGGGCGATATTTGGGAAGAAGTCTTGGAGGCGATTGGGTGAGGAGCGAATAAGCATGGAGGAAAGAAGGAGGTCTTGGGAGGACCAGGGATTGCGCGAGCGAAGACATTGAGAGATTTGTTTGGAAATGTACAGAGGAGAAAGGTTATGGATTGCTTTGTAGGTCAGTTTTAGTAGTTTAAACTGGATACACAAAGGGAATAGGAGCCAGTGAAGAAATTTTCAAAGACAGTAAGCAGGAGTGTAGCCAGGAGAGAGATTAATTAGTCGGGCAGCAGAGTTAAGGATGGACTGGAGAGGTGTGAGACTGTTAGAAGGTAGGCCACAGAGGAGGATGTTGCAATAGTTGAGCAGGAAATGATTATTGCGTGCACAAGTATTTTGCTAGAGTGAGGGTTGAAGAAAGGATGGATTATGGAAATATTTTTGAGCTGGAGGCGACAGAAGGTGGTGAAAGCTTGGATGTGCGGTTTGAATGAAAGGGCAGAGTCAAGGGTTACTCTGAGGCAGCGGATTACCGGGACAGGGGAAAGTGTGAATTCAGTTATTGTGATACATACATAAGAAAGGGAGGGTATGCAAGATGGAGGAAAAATAACTAGTTCAGATTTGTCCACATTGAGTTTGAGGAAGCGAGAGGAGAAGAAATAGGATATGGCTGATAGACACTCTGGGATTCTGGAGAGCAAAGAGGTGACATCTGTGCCAGAGAGGTAGATCTGAGTGTCATCAGCATATAAATGGTACTGGAAGTCATAGGACTTTATGAGTTGTCCCAGGACAGAGCCTTGAGGGACACCAACAGAGAGGGGGCTAGGTGAAGAGGTAGTATGGGAGTAGGAAAAGCTAAATGTTCAGTTGGTAAGGTATGAGGACATCCAGGATAGAGCAAGGTCTTTGACACCAAAGGAAGAGAGGATCTGTAGTGGGAGGCAGTGGTCAACTGTGTCAAAGGCAGAGGACAGGTCTAGAAGGAGGAGTATAGAGAATTGTCTGTTAGCTTTGGCTGTAAGTAAGTCATTTGTAAGTTTGGTCAGGGCAGTCTCAGTGGAATGGTTGGGACGGAAGCCAGATTGTAGGTTGTCAAAGAGCGAGTTAGATGCAAGGTGAGAGGAAAGTTCAGCGTGGACATGCTGCTCAAGGAGTTTGGAAGTAAATGGGAGCAAAGATATGGGGCAATAGCTGGACATAGCACTTGGGTAAAGGGATGGTTTTTTGAGGATAGGTGTGATTGTGGCATGTTTGAAAGCAGAGGGGAAGTTACCAGAAGTTAGTGATAGATTGAAGAGATGGGTTAGGGATGGGATTAGTGTAGTGGTGAGGTTGGGGATGAGGTGGGATGGGATGGGGTCAAGTGCACAAGTGGTAAGTAGTGATTTGGAGAGAAGATGAGCAAGCTGTCCTTCAGTGATTTTGGACAGGGAAGTTATGGATTTAGGGTATTGGTCTGTTGTACAAATGGTTTGTGGTGGTCGAACAACAAAGACTTGCCTTGTTTGGTCGGGAAAATCCTCAGAAGAGATTAGGGAGGTTGGAGGCAAAAGTGGTGGGCAGAGGAGGGAGATAAAAATGTTGACCAACTTTTTGGGGTTGTGGGATAAGGAAGATACAAGGGATGTAAAGTAGGCCTGTTTAGCAGAAGTGAGAGCTGATTTGAATGCGAGTGTTGCTTGTTTGAGTGCAGTGAAATCATCTTGCAGATGCGTTTTCTTCCAACGCCGTTCGGCAATTCTAGATACTTGCCGAAGCTTTTTAGTGATTTTATTGTGCTTGGGTTGTCTATTGATTTGTCGCACTCTGCTATGCATGACAGGGGCGACTGAGTCCATGGCTGATGCAAGAGTGGCATTGTAGAAACTAATAGTGAACTATGGAGGACAGTGGTCAAATCGAGTAGGAGAGTGTGTGAGTGTCTAGATGTGCGAGGTTTCTGTGGGGGTGCGCATGTTGCTGGACATGGGTGATAGGTGTGGAGTACAGTGATGAGAAAGTGAGTAGATGGTCAGATAGAGGGAGAGGGGAGGTTGTGAAGTTAGAAAGGGAGCAGAAATGGGAGAAGACCAGGTATAGTGTGTGTTAGTCTGTGTGGGTGGCTGAGGAGGACCACTGAGTAAGTTCAAAAGATGAAGTAAGGGACAGGAGTTTGGAGGCTGCTGACTCGTGGGTATCAATGGGGATGTTGAAGTCACCCATGATGATGGTGGGAATGTCAGCAGAAAGTGATGAAGCCAGGTGGAGAATTGGTCAATAAAGGCAGTGGTCAGGCCCAGAGGTTGGTATGTGACGGCCATTTGGAGGTTAGAGGGAGAGTAGATGCGGACAGAGTGGACTTCAAAAGAGGGGAGGATAAGGGAGGGAAGAGGTGGGATTGGGTTAAAGGTGCAGTTAGAAGAAAAGAAAAGGCCCACTCCTCCACCATGTCTGTTGCCAGGGCGAGGAGTGTGGGTGAAGTGGAGGACGCCGTAATATGGTGCAGCAGGGGAGGCTGTGTCAGAGGGTGTCAGCCATGTTTTCATGAGGCCCAGGAAGGATAGATTACGAGAGGTAAAGAGGTCATGAATAACGTAGAGTTTATTGCAGATGGAGCGGGTGTTCAAGAGTGCTCCAGAGAGAGGGAGCAGGGTGGTCTGCATCAAGGGCACGGGTTTGAAGTGGGCAAGATTTTGGGTGCTTATATTGGGTTGAGAGCGATAGAAGGGGGTAATAATGGAAGGTATGAGATGTGGCGGTGCAGGATTGGAAGATATGTCGCCAGCGGTAAGGAGAAGCAGAGCGAGGCAGAGCAGGTGGGAGGAGAGTGGGCGGCTTGTTTTGTTTTTTTATAAGGAGAGATCTGAGGTTGAGGAGCAAGTCAGCGGAGGAGGTCAGGTGGGGAGGCAAGACGGAAGGCGAGATTATTACTTGGTTAGAGGGTGTTGGAGTTTGGGGATAGTGAAGGAGAGTGAGGAGTAATGGAGCCAAAACTGTTAGAGCGTGTGTCAGCATGATGAGAGTAAGTGTGGAGGAAAGAGAAAGGAATTTAGTATATTTAATAACTGTGATTAAGCGTACCTTCTGTTCACTTCTGGCTCATTTCCGGCATATTACTGCTGATGTAATGCAGTGATGTCCCAGGATTGGACAATGTAAAAAAGTTTAAAAAAAATATTAAAAATTGTTAAAATATTTTTTACAAAATCCCCTCAAAAAAGAATAAAATATGTTTCCAATAAATACATTTATTTAAATAAACTAAAAATAAACAATAAAAGTACACATATATGGTATCACCGCGTCCGTAACAACGTGCTCTATAAAACTGTCCCACTAGTTAACCCCTTCAGATAACACCGTAACAAAATACATAAATGAGGCAAACACCAATGCTTTATAATCATACCACCATACAAAAAGCGCAATAAAGCAAGATCAAAAAGATGAATGTAAATAAAAATTATATAAATTGGGTATCGCTGTAATCATACTGACCCGAAGAATAAAACTGCCTTATCAATTTTACCACAAGTGGAACGTTATAAAAAAAAACAAAAAGCAATTCCTGAATTGCTGGTATTTGTTCATTCTCTCTCCCAAAAATCGGAATAGAAAGCGATCAAAAAATGTCATGTGCCCAAAAATAGTACCAATAAAATCATCAGCTCGTCCCGCAAAAAAAGAAGCCATATCATGACTCTGTCGACCGAAGTATGGAAAAATTGTAGCTCTCAAAATGTGATGCAAATACTAGTTTTTGCAATAAAAAGTGTCTTTTAGTGTGTGACAGAAGCCAAACATAAAAACTTGATATAAATCTGGTATCGCTGTAATCACACTGGCCCAAAGAATGAAGTCACCTAATCACTTATACCACACTAGGAAACACTAGGAATGGCGTAAAAAAATAAAACCAATTCTTCACATGCTGTTGATTTTTTCATTCTGCCTATCAAATATCGCAGTAAGGCTCGGCGCACACTTATACCAGGTTTCTGTGTAAATCTCTGAAATACGTGATTCAGATGGAACCTCTGGCGGAAGTTTCCCTATGATAAGGCAGATGGAGGCACTGTAGACACCACTGTCTGTCACTGTCTGTCACGTCACTCGGAGATTTCTATGGAAACCCGGTAGTAAATGTTCAGCGTAGAGTGACAAATGTTATATAAAATGTTCCCAATAAAAGCTTCAACTCAATAAACAAAAAAGCAAGCCTCCACCAAGGTCTGTCATCTGTTATTGGAAATATAGAGACTTCCACACCACTGGTAACACAAAGGATCTGGAAAAGCTAAATGGCTTCTCCCCCCCAAAAGAAAATAAGCAAATTCGTAGCACTTATGTAGAGATGAGGGCCCTCCTAACTTACGGGTGCATGCCTCCAGAAGCATAACATACTGGTGATTGCAACGTACTGGTCACTACAATGGCAGTTTGCAATTTCCACTCAGCAACATCTACTGCTGTTTGTTTCTGGAAAACACTCATTGAGTCAAAATTGACTATACATTTACATAAATTCCCAAGGGGGTATAATTTCCAAAATGGGGTCACTTTAGGGGAATTGTGCTTTTCTAGCACTTAGGGGCTCTGTATATGGAGTCCACAAGCTATTCTAGGAAAATTTGCGCTCCAGGAGGCTAATAGTGCTTCCATCTCTCCCAAGAAAACCGCCTATAATATCTAATTGTTTCAATTTTGGGGCTCTAAGAGTAATCAGTGAGCTTCATAGGGCTGTATTAAAATACAATACATAAAATCACATGTAAAAAAATAAAAACTAAATAACCATAAGCGTAATAAGAAAAAAATACCCAAATGTCACAACTGCTGCCAAATAGCCTTGCCACAATTCTGTCTCTGAGCTGCTTGGCCAGTTCCTTTGACCTCATGATTCTCATTTGGTCTGACATGCACTGTGAGCTGTGAGGTCTTATATAGACAGGTGTGCGCCTTTCCAAATAAAGTCATATCAGTTTAATTAAACACAGCTGAACTCCAATGGAGTAGAACCATCTCAAGGAGGATTACAAGGAAATGGACAGCATGTGACTTAAATATGAGTGTCTGAGCAAAGGGTCTGAATACTTATGACCATGTGATATTTCAGTTTTTCATTTTTATTAAATTTGCAAAAATGTCTACATTTCTGTTTTTTTTCAGTCAAGATGGGGTGCAGAGTGTACATTAATGTAAAAAAATGAACTTTTTTGAATTTACGAAATGGCTGTAATGAAACAAAGAGTGAAATATTTAAAGGGGTCTGAATACTTTCCGTACACACTGTGCTTTGGATGTGCATTTCTGCAAAGGAAACAGGATAATGCACCGTATTGAAAGGAGGATGAATGGGGTATTATATCACAATATTTTGGCCAACGACCTCCTTCCCTCAGAATGAGCATTGAAGGTGGGTTGTGACTGGGCTTTCCAGCATGACGATGGCCCAAAACACACAGCCAGGGCAACTAAGAAGTGACTTTGTAAGAAGCACTTCAAGGTCCTGTAGTGGCCTAGCCAGTCTCCAGACCTGAACCCAATAGAAAATCTTTGTAGGGAGCTGAAACTCAAAGTTGCTCAGAGACCACCCCAAAATATGACAGATCTGGAGAAGATCTGTGTGGAGGAGTGGGGCCGAAATCCCTGCTGCATTGTGTGTAAACTTGATCAAGAGCTACAGGAAACATCTGACCTCTGTTATTGCAAACATATTTCTGTACCAAATATCAAATTCTGCTTTTAATTGTATCAAATACTTATTCCATGCCACATAATGCAAACTAATTATGTAAAAATCATACAAACTATTTTCCCAGATGGCTTAGGAAGGTTAATTCTATTAACAGGTTCCCTTTACTACATCCAGGTATTTCAATTCCTTTGTGCATGGAACACAGTAAGAAATGTTCATATTGCTATGTTCCATATTCACACAGAGCATATATTTAAACACATTTCAGAACAGGAGAGGATGAGCCATTTGTAAGTACAAGTGTAAGTGGACAAACAATGCATTAAATCAACAAACTTATTTACTGTATTGTTATGATTTTATTTGCTTTTTTTCAGCTTCAGAAACTGTTGGCTATAAAAAGTGACTATAGTCGGAACAGCACAGACCCATTCACTGTGAGAAAGCTGTTGACAAAAACTGCACTTCAACTCCTGGTCAATTGACTGAATAGTGAACAGAGCTATGCTTTACTGGCTCCATTCTCTGTTCTGGTCCTGCCAGAGTCTGCTGGGTGGTGGACCTTTAACAAACTGATATTGAAGACTATCAATAAGGACAGGTCATCAATATCCTATGGCCGGACGAACATTTTAATACAGATGTGGACAGATCCTGAAATAACAAATTATATAAATATTATTCTACATAGCTACTTTGTTCATTTACCACCAAATTATGCAATATAATTGTTTCCAGGAAACAAAATCATATGTTTATATGACATAATTTTGTTTTTTCACTTTTAGCATAAATATTTTCTGGTTGTCACTAAAAGGCTTAATATATTACTTAAGATTAATGGGCCTTTTTTATAATTAACCCTTCAATAATTACAGCTAAACTATCATTGAAAGTTAGAGATCACAGATACAAAAAATTGACCTTCTCAACATAAAACTTTCCTGTAAACATTTGATGAAAGAACATTCAAAGTATCTCAAAAAGCAATCAAAACACCAAACAAATTAGCCTCTTGCTTAACTACAATTTCCACTGAATTGCTTAATAATAAAATGCATTTTAATCTTCCACAAAAGAACACCCTAATGCTAAATACGAAATGGAATAATTGAACCGAATAATGCTAAAGTGATGTATTAAAAATATATTTCATTTGTTTTAAATTGCAATTTTCTCTCATAAATGATTTAATCATTATTTAAACAGTGTCTGGTGCTGGGAAAGCATTTGAAGCAGTATCTAAATACTAGCGCTTATTAATCAGAATTGTTCAGTCAGAAGGGGAAGATTACTTATCACCTTATTTGTATTCCTGAAAAAGCAATTGCCATTCTAACTATTTATGTTATCTGGATGGGAGCCTTTAACGGTTGGAAAAGTAAATCGTATGAAGAGTCCTTTATTAATCAGAGATGGTTTTTTTTCGTTTTATGAATGGTTTTATAGAAATTATAGAAATTACTGTACTGATGTAGCTAACACATGCTTAGTAAAACCATTCCCTTGCATTATTTTGTGAGAGCTTCACTAACATGTATGCCTGGTAAGGTAATACACTGTGTAATCACCTTTATGTCAGTTTTACATTAGCACATCCTGTTCTGACTGTGGGTTTAATGACCTGGACTAACAGAAATATAGAGATCTATCAGGGTAGTTTGGCTTGTTAGACCCTCCGGGAAAGGTGTATCCAATGCATGCTGGTTAGTGTCTTTAGAGACTCATGTTGCTCTGCTTCATGGGGCCACAGGTTCTCGCTGTTTTTTTGTATGATGTCTATGTATGTTACCTTTTTATAGAGATAATAGATGGTAGCCCGATTCTAACGCATCGGGTATTCTAGAATATGTATGTAGTTTATTTATGAAGGTTTTAGAATAATACATTGAATACACAGGATTTGGCCGGCTGCGACCAATTAGCGAAGCGTGGTTCAAATCCTGCAACAATTCGTGGGTGGACTGCGCCTGTCGCTGATTGTTCGCGGCCGGCCATGTAGTATATAGCACAGCCACGTAGTATATAACAGCCCACATAGTGTATAACACAGCCATGAAGTATATAGCACAGCCACGTAGTATATTGCACAGCCAGGTAGTGTATTGCACAGCCACGTAGTATATAGCACAGCCACGTAGTATATAGCACAGCCCATGGAGTATATAGCACAGCCACGTAGTATATTGCACAGCCACGTAGTATATAACACAACCCATGGAGTATATAGCACAACCACATAGCATATAGCACAGCTCACAGAGTGTATAACAGCCCACATAGCATATAACACAGCCATGTATTTTATAACAGCCCATGTAGCATATAACACAGCTCACGTAGTATATAACAGCCCACGCATGCAGTATATAACAGAGCCCACGTAGTTTATAACAGAGCCCACGTAGTGTATAACACAGCCCACGTAGTATATAGCACAGCCACATAGTATATTGCACAGCCCATGTAGTATATTGCACAGCCCACTTAGTATATTGCACAGCCCACATAGTATATTGCACAGCCCATGCAGTATATTGCACAGCCCATGTAGTATATAGCAATGTGGGCATCATATCCCTGTTAAAAAAAAAATTAAAATAAAAAATAGTTATATACACACCTTCCGTTGGCCCCCGGATCCAGACGAAGCGTTTACCGATGCTCCTCGCGCACTCCGGTCCCAAGAGTGCATTACGGTCTCGCGAGATGATGGCATAGCGGTCTCACAAGACCACAACGTCATCATCTCGCGAGACCGCAATGCATGGACCGGTCATCAGAGCGTTGCGAGTAGCAGGAAAGGCCTGGGTTGGATCCGGAAGGTGACTATATAATGATTTTTTAATTTTTTTATTATTTTTAACATTAGATCCCGCGCCAATGTCGCTGATTGGTCGCGCCGGCTGGGCGCAAGCGATCAGCGAAGCGGGATTTAAATCCCGCTCTAATGTCGCCCATCAGCGAAGCGTGATTTAAATCCCGTGCCAATGTCACTGATTAGTCACGCCAGCTGGGGGCAAGCAATCAGCGAAGCGGGATTTAAATCCCGTGGCAATGTCGCTGATTGGTCGCATCGGCTGGGCGCGACCAATCAGTGAAGCGGGATTTAAATCCCATGCCAATGTCACCCAATGTCACCCAAATCCCGCGCCGATGGCGAAGCGTTCTCGTGAGATGTTATTGTGCTGTCTCGCGAGACCGGTACGTCATCATCTCGTGAGACCGCAATGCATGGACTGGTCACCGGAGTGTCGCGAGGAGTGGGAAAGGCCTGGGCTGGATCCGGAAGATGAGTATATAATGATTTTTAATTTTTTTTAATTATTTTTAACATTAGATCTTTTTACTATTGCATAGGCAGCATCAATAGTAAAAAGTTGGTCACACAGGGTTACTAGCAGCGTTAACGGAGTGCGTTACACCGCGGCATAACGCGGTCCGCTAATGCTGCCATTAACCCTGTGTGAGCGCTGACTGGAGGGGAGTATGGAGCGGGCACTGACTGCGAGGAGTAAGGAGTGGCCATTTTGCCGCCGGACTGTGCCTGTCGCTGATTGGTCATGGTTGTTTTGCCACGACCAATCAGCAACTTGGGATTTCCGTGACAGACAGAAAGACAGACAGACAGAAGGACAGAAAGACGGAAGTGACCCTTAGACAATTATATAGTAGATTTTGTTAATTAGATGTGAAAAAGTCTATTTAAGTGGCATCGATTGAGCATGTCACTGTATTAATAATAATCTAATAATAATCTTTATTTTTATATAGCGCTAACATATTCCGCAGCGCTTTACAGTTTGCACACATTATCATCGCTGTCCGTGATGGGGCTCACAATCTAAATTCCCTATCAGTATGTCTTTGGAATGTGGGAGGAAACCGGAGTGCCTGGATGAAACCCACGCAAACACAGAGAGAACATACAAACTCTTTGCAGATGTTGCCCTTGGTGGGGTTTGAACCCAGGACTCCAGCGCTGCAAGGCTGCTGTGCTAACCACTGCGCCACCATGCTACCCCATAGCAGGGATATCCTGCCAATTTGAAGTGACAGAGTCCCTTTCACATATTGCAATCATCATATTGCATAAAACTGTGTAATTACAATTGCTTATTTTGCCTTTCTACCCATTTAATTCTTCTTTCTTCTGCGCCTATGTAGAAACAGAAATTCTCTTTTCCCTGCATGAGTCATCCCCCACTTCAACTCCTGACTCAGCTGCTCCACTCTAGCCCTGTCAAGGACTTTTGCAGTAAGTAGTTATGCAAAAGGAAAATAGATTTCATGTTTCTACATGAAGCTTAGAAAGATTCAGGTAGTCAGTTTTTAATCACATGATGTCATAGACTTAAAATAAAAGAGAAGAATTATCTGGGTAGAAATGCAAAATGAGCAATTGTAAGTAGACAGTGCGTTATAATATGATGACTGCAATATATTAAGAGGAGAAACATTTTGATGGAAGGAGTGTTTCTTTAAGGATAAACATTGAGGGAATGAGGAGCTTATTCTGGGATAAATCTCACGCTTAAAAGAGATTTACTGTGTATATTAAGAAATTTACCAAGAAACAGCGTTAAATTAGTAATTTCAGTAAAGAGCAATTAAAAGTAGTAAAATATGTATTATATAAAAGAAAACACAGCATAATTGTAAATTTAGACTTAAATTTTAAATAACCATCATTACTTGAATTGTTTAAACTCCACATTATAATTATGTTATTATTACATAATACAGAAATTGATAATCCATCGGAACAAATGTCCCAAGCAGTGTTTTCCCTATGTATGCCAATTGTTTTCACCGTGGGCTGCTGGCCCTGAAATTCAATATAGTCAATGGATTAAGGAACATGATCCATCATTACCTTGGCAGCTTACAGAATGAAAACCAGAGCTCAGAGACAAAATCCAGCCTTACATGTATAGCATTTTGCTATTATGAATAAAAATCCCTACTTTGAGAGTCATTTTGCAGATTATTGTCAGGTTGGTAGACATAAATAACCTTTATAAGTGAAAACACGCACCATCTTCTCATTACTTGTTGAACATATTCAAGTATAAGAATCTTAATATGTGCCACTCCTGTCTTGTGAAACTAATGTTCTATCTCAGTGGAGCATGCTAACATCTGACACGTTCGTATGCCTCCTGATTGTCATGCAAGCACTCGCCACTAACGTCCTCTGGGTGGGATGCAGGTGCATATTCCGTCTGGCAGCTGGAGAAGGTAGCGTCAAGCTGCTGAGTTGTGACACAGCGAGCCTAGATCCTGAAATCCTTTATGGAGATATTTACTTACTTGATTTGCTGTGCAGGAGAAATATTATTGGGTTTTTGGGATTTGCCTCACTCTGGGGGACAATAGACAACTGTTGCATTATTGTGGGATTGTAGAGAAGCTGGCAATTAGAGTAGCCCGAAGACATTTTTTGTGTTCCTCTGCAAGTGATAGCAAATCTAAAGAATCGCATATATCAATAGCATGGCTCCCGAGGGATTTACTTGGTAAGGTTCATCTTCCGATGATTGTCAGGTTCATGTAGTGCCTTAATTCCATCTGTGTTCTAGAGTTTTCATATAGGAGTAAAACATCAGAATAGAATAAATTGTTTTTTGATTTTCGGTTTACGGACTCAAATGAAATACAATTTCTATGTTTACAAAGCATTGGAGTGAGTCTGTAGGATTTAAGAAAAACTCGTTCTTTAAGGCTCTTTTCACCTCTTGGGTCAGGGCCAGCTGAATGAAAATCAAAGCTTTGGCTTCCTGGATGTTTAAAGATGTTGCCAAATACGAATTAACAAATGCATCTTGTAGAGGCCAGATGTTATTGTTCTGATGTTCACATTAAAAGCAGAAATGCGAGCACCTATTAATTATCTAGGATTTCTATGAATACTATAATCTAGTTCTCTTGTTCTATCATAGTTGTTTTTTTTGTACCCAGGATTCTTATTTGTTCTCTTCCTTTATTACTAGTGGGAAAGTATATATCACGATGTTTTGACCAATAGACCCATATTTCTATTCTTTATATAAGTTCTTTACATGAAAATCCCACACAGAAGGTTGAAGAAAAGTGTTCTGTAAAAGTTTTCTCACAACGTTTTTAAAGGAAATCTGTCACATAGCTGTTACTACCCTGTCTGAGAGGAGTATAATGTAGGGGCAGAGAATTGATTCCAGTAATGTGTCACTTATTTTACTGAGTACTACAATATTCATTAGGCACTGTTTTATCTGCTGAAGATCTAGCAGTTTTTTAAATACTGAGCTCTGTATAACCAAGCTTACACTACTGATTGACAGCTACATATGTGCACTCTGCATAGGCAGAAATATGCCAATCAGTAAATGGTAGGGATTAGCAGACCCATGGAAGTTTGGGTTCTGATCCAAGACCCAAACAGTATTCCAAAGTTCTGTTCGGGTTGAACCAGAACCAAAACCTCATTAAAAACAATGATGACCATAACTTTTGAGCTGCAAAATCCTCTCTCTCTCTGTTCAACAGACTTCCTCTTGAACTCCAAACATTGCAACTGACATCTGGAAGAAGTCCGTATTCAGCGCTTAGTACAGGACTCTTCCGAGTTTCTCACATGTGAGAATGAGCCCATAGACTTCTTGGTAGCAGGCAAAGTAATCATCTAGTGATACTCTCCAGTGATTTTATAAAAACTACACTAAGGTTCCCGGTACTTGACATTTTGTTGGAATCATAGTCTCTGCCCCTACATAATGTTGCTCTTATCAGGGGTAGCAAAAAACAGGTGACAGATTCCCTTTAAGTCAAATTTTCCATATATTTAAAATTAATTGTTTTATGTATAAAATGTATAAAAGTGCTGTAATGTATAAAATAGGCTCACAATCTAAACTCCCCATCAGTATGTCTTTGGAAGGTGGGAGGAAACCGGAGAACCCAGAGGAAACCCAGGCAAACACATGGAGAACACACAAACTCCTTGCAGATGTTGTCCTTGGTGGGATTTGAACCAAGACCCCAGCACTCTGAAGCAACAGTGCTAACCTCCAAGCAACTGAGGAGTTCTACCTCTATTTTGATTCCTTGAATTATGAATCACATAAAAGACATACAAAAAAAACCTGTACATATGTGTAATGTATTAAAGGGAACCTATAACCTCATTCATGCTGCTCAATCTATGGGCAGCATGAATCAGAAACTGGATCCATGATTGCAGGTAGGTATATTTTTGTCTGAAATGCACTGGTACTAGAAGGGAATTTAGGACCTGAGGGATGACGTCGCGGCTTGTGATTGGTCGCGTGGCGGTCACATGAGCGGCACGCGACCAATCGGAAGCCGTGACGTCATGGAAGGTGCTGAACGCGCTCATTTTAAACAAAGAAGGCTGCCGGTTACCAGCGGTGATGTCCAGGGGCCTCCGGACAGGTGAATATATCAATATTTTTTATTTTAATTCTTTATTTTACACATTCATATGGATCCCAGGGCCTGAAGGAGAGTTTCCTCTCCTTCAGACCCTGGGAACCATACACTGGAAGCTTCCGATTCCGATTCCCGATACCACAAAAGTATCGGATCTCGGTATCGGAATTCCGATACCGCAAGTATCGGCTGATACCCGATACTTGCGGTATCGGAATGCTCAACACTATCTATGATCGTACTTTGGATCTTTGGCAGCTCGGATTCTTAGCCACCACATTCCCCACCCAATACATTACTCTCAACTTTCATGAGGTCAGTCTACCGAGTCTATCGAGTGAGCAGAATAAATATTTATCAATTTTGTTTCAGATTTGTTGGGATTTTCCCCCACATTTTTTGCACGCTAAATGTAAAAGGGTGAAATCTACTGGGAATCAGCATGTAACACATGAAGACTTTGCTGTAGGATGGCATGCCTTCCTGCAAAAAGAAAAAATCCAGCACTTATAACATTAAAGAGTTATTTACAAGTGAAACTTAAGCACAATAAGAACGCTATACAACCCAATGTAAAAATATGTCCTGTTGATTTGAAAGATGAAATACATAACGCACTCACAGTGAGGAAGGACGTCTGTGATTCAGATAAAGAGCTGTAACCTTGTGAGTGTGACATATCAGGATTGGTATTTGTGTAGTGGGATTTGATTATATTTCTACAAGTGTTTGTACTTTACCATAGAGAGTATTGTAGATTTCTTCACAAATCCTATTTTTTTCTTAAAGAGAATAGAGCCCCATTATATGATCCTTTATGGATTTGTCTATTTTCCCTTTCCTGGTCTTTCCCGTTTGCTGCTACAGACCATTCAATTGGGAAACACAAAATATAATGAAACAACAAACAATTTGACACCCCAATTAATTAAGCTGTAGCACCAGGGCTGGACTTAATAAAGTTAATGAATTGTGCAGTACCTTCAACTCATGTCCCCTTTTTAGTGAACCTTATAATGTCTAAATAACACAGTCTTGCAGTATAGAAATAACATTGCCTTATCCACAATGAACAATGAAATGTAGCTGCTTCCTTGTGTCATCCTGGTTTTAAGTTATTACATTTGATGTGACTGGGGCAATCTCGCATGTTGCTAACACCTAAAGCCTAATTAGTGCTGTATTTAGTGAGTTATCAATCTCTGGGGGGTAATATTTGGACACAGTAAGTTGGTATGTCTATGTTTCTGTAGATATAGAATAAACAAGGGACATTTTGGGCCCACACCAGAACAACTCCTGCACCCACTATAGTCAGTTGCCTGATATCCAGATGCAAATTGGTATACTTATACTACACTGCTCAAAAAAATAAAGGGGACACTAAAATCCCACATCCTAGATATCACTGAATAAATTATTCCAGTTGTGAATCTTTATTCATTGCATAGTGAAATGTGTTGAGAACAATAAAACCTAAAAATGATCAACATAAATCACAACTAATATCCCACGGAGGTCTGGAGATGGAATGATGCTCAAAATCAGAGTGGAAAATGAAGATACAGGCTGGTCCAACTTCAGTGGAAATGCCTCAAGACAAGGAAATGATGCTCAGTAGTGTGTGTGGCTTCCACGAGCCTGTATGACCTCCTTACAACACCTGTGCATGCTCCTGATGAGGGAGTGGATGGTCTCCTGAGGGATCTCCTCCCAGACCTGGAGTAAAGCATTCGCCAACTCCTGGACAGCCTGTGGTGCAAAATGACATTGGTGGATGGTGTGAGACATGATGTCCCAGATGTGTTCAATTGGATTCATTTCTGGGGAACTGGTGAGACAATCCATAGCTTCAATGCCTTCATATTGCAGGAACTGCTGACACACTCCAGCCACATGAGGTCTGGCATTGTCATGCATTAGGAGGAACCACGGCCAACGGCACCAGCATATGGTCTCACAAGGTGTCTGAGGATCTGATCTCGGTACCTAATGGCATTCAGATTACCTCTGGCAAGCACATGGAGGGCTGTGCGGCCCTCCAAAGAAATGCCACCCCACACCATTACTGACCCACTGCCAAACTGGTCATGCTGAAGGATGTTGCAGGCAGCAGATCCCTCTCCACGGCATCTCCAGACTCTGTCATGTCTGTCAAATGTGCTCAGTGTGAACCTGCTTTCATCTGTGAAGAGCACAGGGTGCCAGTGGCAAATTTGACAATCCTGTTGCTCTGTGGCAAATGCCAAGCGTCGTGCACATGTTGGGCTATGAGCACAACCCACATCTGTGGACATCAGGCACTCAGACCATCCTCATGGAGTCAGTTTCTAACCGTTTGTGCAGACACATGCACATTTGTGGCCTGCTGGAGGTCATTTTGAGGCTCTGGCAGTGCTCCTCCTGTTCCTCCTTGCACAAAGGCTGAGGTAGTGGTCCTACTGCTGGGTTGCTGCCCTCCTACGGCCCCCTCCATGTCTCCTGGTGTACTGTCCTGTCTCCTGGTAGCGCCTCCAGCCTCTACACACTAAGCTGACAAACACAGCAAACCTTCTTGCCACAGCTCGCATTGATGTGCCATCCTAGATGAACTGCACTACCTGAGCCACTTGTGTGGGTGGTAGAGTCCGTTTCATGCTACCACGAGAGAAAGCACAACCAACATTCAAAAGTGAGCAAAACATCAGCCAGAAAGCTTTGGTACTGAGATGTGGTCTGTGGTCCCCACCTGCCAAACCACTCCTTTATTGAGTGTGTCTTGATAATTGCCCATAATTTCCATCTGTTTTCTATTCCATTTGCACAACAGCATGTGAAATTGATTGTCAAACAGTGTTGCTTCCGAAGTGGACAGTTTGATTTCACAGAAGTTTAATTTACTTGGAGTTATTTTCTGTTGCTTTCTGTTCACTTTATTGTTTTGAGCAGTGTATATTTAAATGTAGTAGATATAATTAAGGGAGTATTCGACAAAGTGAACATTTAAGGCCTTAAATCAGTATTTATTAAATTCCACTGAAAATACACCAAAACAACTTGTGCAGAAGGGTTAGGACAGTAAATCTGAATTACCAAAAACTGCTTGTGTGGATATAATCAGTGATGCAGCTTTGTTTAGGTGAAATGGATAAATCCAGTAGGCCAATATGAAACAATATATCTAGATGACATATCTCCACATCTTGTATGTGAGTCTAGCTAATGATGCAGATAGAAAGACAAACCTCACATATATTCATAGTATGGAAGATTAGATCAGGAAAACTAGATAAAAGAAATGTCCCAAGTCATACCTGAATAGACTTTTGAGCCCCTGGATAATCAACTAGGCTGGTCCTGCCTAGCAGAAGAGGTTGGCATCTGAGCTATACAATATATGGCTCTCTCGCGCAATATTGGCTCTCCCTTCCTCACGCTAGTTGATCCTTTTTAGACCCAACTGCTACATACAAATGCATTAACTATATGCAACATAGGGGCATCTGTGCAGGGGGAGCATGTCATTATGATTTCCCCCCAAAATTGATAACTTATTGTTGACTGTTAAGATGGTTGCCTCAAAGTGTTTCCCCATCTTATACATTCATCAGGAAGTTTGATGTCTGAACTGATGAGAGGTGATAATAGACCCTTTCTAGAATTATTATATGACCTCCTTCAAAAAGGCCCCACAAATCTGGACTGAAACTTTACACATATCGGTTATTCCTCTGGTTCTATATGGGTAAAACCAAGCACATTTTCTTGCTATTAAATATATGCTCCATTTACCAGAACAGAGGGATTTTTCATGTTATAGCTTACACATTGTCTAAGTTACAGCAGGAGACAAACATGTGCAGTGCTTACAAGCTCTTTCCATTAGAGCTTGTAAGTAATGCTCTGAAGCTGTGCAGTGCTTACAAGCTCTTTCCATTAGAGCTTGTAAGTAATGCTCTGAAGCTGTCTAGGATAACTGTAGCACACAGTAAGCTCCTACACTCAGCCGGCTTCTTGGCCCCTGGCCCCTATGATTCTGCTGGAGACAAGCTGCCTTATACAGCAGCATTGGAAATCAAATAATCAAATGATGCTGCCTGTCAAAACTGTCAATTAAAAAAGCTGCATATTCCCCCCAAGACCGGAGGTCTGAAAGTGCTTTGGTCAAAGATCATGGAAATCTACTTGTAAGAAGTTTTTGCATACTACAACTGTTCGGAATGTTGCTGTTGTCACAGTACATTTACTGTAGTTATAACCAGGAAAATGTAGCTTGTTTCTGCTTTCTGTTCATGTAGGAGAAGCACAATACAGTCTTACAAATTTCATGTAATCAAAAGTCAGCTTTTAGCAAACATAGCTTTTATGTGAGCGAGCCTCAGTAACTAAAATGGGGATAATTGCAAAAGTGTCAGCTTTTATTGTGTCACTATTTATCACATGGCTATAATCAATAACGAGCTATAAAAACCTTTTTTCTGTAGGGAAATATGTGAACAAAGTATTTTGCAACCACTTATTCATGAGGTGTAAGTCAGACACAAAATGGCCTCACCTTCCTCCTTTCATAATAATAATAATAATAATAATAATAATGTAAATTCATTTTTTAGTTCTTTCCATTCTCTATACTGCCACTAATGGGGTCAGAAGAGCACTTTGCACAGATAGAATTATAGTTATAGTCTTAGAACATAAAAAAGTACTATTTTCCAACCAATGAATGGATTAGTGAGAAAACAATTAATGAAAATTGCTAATTAATTAATATATTATGTAAATTGTATATTGTGAAAGTGTATAAAATATAGTAAAATCACTTATGGATCTTGAAAGAAGTCAGGAGATGATTGGGAAGATAAATGCGTTTTATGTGTTTTATAATTCCCATATTGGTATCTGTTTGTCATTTATTTTGCTGAATAAATTTTACACCAGTCCCCCACCTTGGCACCAAAAAGTGATTATATACGTCACCTTGAAAAAGTATTCAAACCCTGTGACCTTTTTTCCACATTTTTTCACGTCACACCCACAAACTTAAGTCTAATCTTTTGGGATTTTATGTGATAAACCAACACAAAGTAGCAAGTATTTGTGAAGGAAAGAAATGATACACGGTTTTCTAATTATTTTGAAACTATTAGTGTGCAAATTGTGTCTTGAATTTGCATTCAGCCCTCTGTAGTCTGATACCCCTAAATAAAATCGTGAGTGACCGATTGCCTCCAGAAGTCACATGATTAGTAAATTGAGTTCACCTGTATGTAATTTACTCTTAGTATACTGTAACTATAGCTGTTCTGTGAAGGCTTCAGAGGTTTTTTTGAGAAAATTGGGATAAAACAAAATAATGAAACCAAAGGAACACACCAGAAATCTATGAATAAAGTTGTGGAAATGTATACCACGGTCAGGTTATATAAAAATAGCCCAATACATGGCCATCCACCTAAGCTGACATTCCAAGAAATTAGAGCACTACATAGAGAAACAACCAAGAAAGCCATGGTCACTCTGGAGGAACTACAGAGATCCTCATTTCAGGTGGGAGAATCTGTCCACAAGACAACGATTAGTTGTTAATGATGAGCTAATACTTTCGGTACTATTCGCTACTTGCATGAATAGTACGCTATTGGGGATATTCGTTACTTGGCGCGGAATTTGGTATTTGTCTCGGTATATTCAAGTTAGAAAGATAAGCGTGTGCACAGCCGTATATAAGGTGCCAGAGTAGGTTCCAATACCATGAAGTGTAGCAAAAAACTTGGCACTCAAACTTAGCTTCGTAAGTGGTTTAATTGTATCCATGCTTGGTAGCAAAAAAACGTTTCGGTCCTATTAGCCGGAGTTTCATCAGTCACGTAGCAGGGACCGGTTGCATGCACTTGCGGTGGATGCCGCGTCCTTTTCAGACCGGACACGCAGGCTCTAGATCTTCCAAGTTTATCTGCTGGATTCAGCTACACTCCTGAGACACGGACTGCGTCCACCTTCTGCTACATGACTGATGAAGGTCCGGTATATTCAAGTGACCCGCCCAGCATGTTTGCCAGTTTCTTTGCAGCCAATGAGCATGCTGGGCTGGCTAACCAATCACAGTAAAGGTACCGTCACATTAAGCGACGCTGCAGCGATATAGACAACGATGCCGATCGCTGCAGCGTCGCTGTGTGGTCGCTGGAGAGCTGTCACACAGACAGCTCTCCAGTGACCAACGATGCCGAAGTCCCCGGGTAACCAGGGTAAACATCGGGTTACTAAGCGCAGGGCCGCGCTTAGTAACCCGATGTTTACCCTGGTTACCAGTGTAAATGTAAAAAAAAAAAACACTACATACTTACATTCCGGTGTCTGTCGGGTCCCCCGGCATTCTGCTTCCCTGCACTGTAAGTGCTGGCCCTAAAGCAGAGCAGTGACGTCACCGCTGTGCCCTGCTTTACGGCCAGCCGGCGCTGACACAGTGCAGGGAAGCAAATGCCGGGGGACGCGACAGACATCGGAATGTAAGTATGTAGTGTTTGTTTTTTTTTACATTTACAAAAAATGCGAAAAAAATGCTTACATATGCCTCCTATTATTTACAGTGTATTCCGCATTTTTTGTGCAAATGTAGCCTTTTTTTCCGTGAAAAAATCGCATTGTGGAAAACAAAGCAACATGTTCATTAAAATGCGGAATTGCGGGGATTCCGCACACCTAGGAGTGCATTGATCTGCTTACTTCCCGCACGGGGCTGTGCACACCATGCGGGAAGTAAGCAGATTATGTGCGGTTGGTACCCAGGGTGGAGGAGAGGAGACTCTCCTCCACGGACTGGGTACCATATAATTGGTAAAAAAAAGAATTAAAATAAAAAATAGTCCTATACCCACCCTCTGATGGCCCCCGAAGTGTTCCCGCCTCTCCGGTGCATGCTCTCTCTTCCGTTCCTATAGATGGTGTGGTTCAGGACCTGTGATGACGTCACTGTCTTGTGATTGGTCACGTGACCGCTCACACGACCAATCACAAGCCGCGACGTCATCGAAGGTCCTGAACCACACCGGCATCTATAGGAACGGATGCCGCTGAGGACATCGTCTGTCTGCAGGTGAGTATAACCATTTTTTTTATTTTTTTATTATTTTTAAACATTCTTTTTCTATAGATGCTGCATAGGCAGCATCTATAGTAAAAAGTTGGTCACACTTGTCAAACAATATGTTTGACAAGTGTGACCAACCTGTCAGTCAGTTTTCCAAGCGATGCTACAGATCGCTTGGAAAACTTTAGCATTCTGCAAGCTAATTACGCTTGCAGAATGCTAAAACGCAAAAAAACGGAAAAAAACGCAAAAAAAAGAATGCGGATTTCTTGCAGAAAATTTCCGGTTTTCTTTAGGAAATTTCTGCAAGAAATCTGGACATGTGCACATACCCTTAAGAAGAGGGAGAGTGAAAGGCAGGCTCCTGGGTGTTATCAGTTCACAACATCATTGCAAGTACATGCTGGAGACCTCTGTTATTTTGCATTGTGTGTTGTGTAGTTTAGGATTAGGAACAGACTGTGGGATTAGGGAGAGATAGGCACGCTTTTATCTACTACCATAATATATAAATCAGCTTTTTTTATAGGCAAATAATATTAGCTACTATCAGAATATACAAAACCAATTTTTTTGGAGCTACATAATATTCCTGCGTTGCAGCATATAATTATTTTTACAGCTAAATAATATTCCTCAGTACTAGCATTTAGTAACATCCTTTTTAAAAACTAATTGGTAAATAATATTCTTCTTCTATTGCTTAGCTAATATTTATCTAGCAGTTGTGTGACTGGCGCAAAACTTGCTGAGCTACAGAAACATCACTGTTTACCAGTAATTTTCCTGAATCTGCTGTTGGCATGTCTCATAAGGGTGATCTAAAAACCCCCCAAAATTTCTATTGGTTAAATAAATAGCATCATTTTTTCTAGCAGCTGTACGACTGGCACAAACCGTGCAAAGATACACAAACGTCACAATTTATCAGTGGCAACAATTTTCATTAGTCCACTGTTGCAGTGTGTCAGCAAGCGATGTAATAAAATACTAATTTTCTATTGGTTTAATAAATTAATAAATTGTATATATTTATCTAGAAGTTGTGCAACTGGTGCAATCTAGGCAGAGATAAGCAAATGTCACAATTTACCAGTGGCAATAATTTATTAGTCCGCTGTTGCCTTGTGTCAGCAAGGCGATTTAAAAAAAATACAAATTTTCTATTGGTTTAATAAATTGCATATCTTTATCAGTTGTGCAGCTGGCGCAATCCGTGCAGAGGTAAGCAAATGTCACAATTTACCAGTGGCAATAATTTTCATTAGTATGCTGTTGCAATATGTCAGCAAGGCAAAATAAAAATACTAATTTTCTATTAGTTTAATAAATAACATATCTTTATCTAGTAGTTGTGCGACTGGTGCAAAGCCTGCTGAGTTGAGCAAATGTGACTATTTACCTGTATTTTTTTGTGAATCTGCTGTTGCCGCATGTAATAAAGCTGATATGGACACATTTTTTTCAAAGAACACGTTTGTGATGGTACTTGTGAAAAATAAAGCTAGAAAATTTTTTTTTCATAAGCATAACTCATTCAAAATGAGAAAGGGTGACGTTAAGAGAAATGGATGTGAACCCAGACAATTGCCAGGATGTTGTGGGTTGGATGGCAGACAAAGGCTCCAGTGTGTTAACAAGCAGCACCACAAAGTCTTCCACATGGTCCAGTCTCAGTAGCCAAGAGGCCATTCCTCTGAATCCTCAATCTGGTCCTCCTTCATCCCACCATCAAGAGTCCCAGGAGACATATGACCACAATGCTGGCCACTCTGAGGAACTGTTTACATTCCCTTGTAATTTGTCAGGCCTCTCAATGTACACCTTTAAAGAAGGTCATGAGGAGGTGGAGTGCAGTGATACCCAAACATTTGAGCATCCATGGCCAGGAGAAAGCCACATTGGGGAAGGTCAATTCATGTCTCAAGAGGTGGAGGATAATCATGATGCATAATTGCCATCAGGTCATCCTAAAATTGCAACTCAGAAGAAGGAACAGATTGATGAATTGGAAGATGACGTGGTCGATGAAGAGGCCACTGATCCAACCTGGTACTTTGGTACACATAGCAAGCACAGCAATGCAGAGAGGTATGGATCCGTATCACGAAAACAGGCAACAAGAGGCATTGGTTTGACCAGAGGGAGAACTCGGTCAACTTTTCCACAGAGCCCCCCCACTGGGCTAGATTACAGGCTAAGGGTGTGTTGTTCCCCTGTATGGCAGTTTTTTCTGAAATTCCTTCAGACAAAACTACTGTAATTTGCTGAATCTGCCAAACCAAGCTAAGAATGGACAAGAAACTGCCAACCTAAGCACCACCAGCGTGAAAAAGCACATGGGAACCAAGCACCACAGTAGGTTGGGTTGAAACGCCTGGGTACAAAATCTGTGTCTGAGGGTGAAACCACTGCCCTTTCCCCTGTGTTATGGCCTTCACAATTTGCTGTCCATGAAGCAGGCACTGATGCCTCCTTCCCACAACCTGCAGATGAACAGACACAACAATCAGCAACCACGTCCAGTTCATTGTCCCAGCGCAGTGTTCATACTTATAACATAAAGCAGAAATATCCACACACCCCCAGGCCCAAATGCTAAACAACAACATTGCCAGATTGCTAGTCCTGGAAATGTTGCCATCTCAGCTTTTGGGAACTGAGTCTTTCCGCTACCTCTTGGCGGTGGCAGTCCCATGGTTCTCACTTCACAGTGGCCAATACTTTTCCCAGTGTGCCATCCCTGCATTACATAAGCACGTTTTACACAATATCAGGTATGCTCTGACCATCGCAGTCACAAGGAAGGACCACCTATCCACAGACACGTGGACAAGTTCTTGTGGACAAGGATGCTACATTTCCCTGACTGCACACTGGGTTAACCTAGTGGAACCTGGGACAGAGTCAGACCCTGTAACATCACACATCTTACCTACACCAAGAATTGAGGGCCCAACTTCCATCAGGCATTCAGTCTCCTTGTATTCCAGTTCCTGTCTCTCTTCCTCCTCATCCTTAGTGGAACAAGCCTCCCCATCACTCTCCAGCTGGGGAGTCTGCAGCACTGCCTTGGCGAAGTGGCAGCATGCTCTGTTGAAGCTCATTTGTTTAGGTGATAAAGCTCACAATGCAGTCTAGCTGTTGAAAGGGATAAAAAAACAGACCGATCAGTGGCTCTTCCCACTGAACCTCCAACCATGTCTGGTTGTGTGCAATAATGGGCGTAACTTAGTTGTGGCTTTAAAGCTCGGCAAGGTGGTACACACTTCATGCATGGCCCACGTGCTGAAGTTGATTGTACTGCGGTGTTTAAAAACATACCCTACTTGCCGAGGTACACCATCCCAGTGCACATTTCTGAAAGCTATCTCAGGCTTTCTCCAGTCTAGCTTTGTCACCAACTGATTTGTGACCTGCCCACACACTGGACTTCAATCTTTCATATGTTGGCAAGGCTTAGTGAGCAGCAGAGGGCAGTCTCTGAATTCCAGCTTCTCAATGAACATCATAGTAACACTCAGCCTCACACATAACAACTGTACGCTTGGGAATCCCCACATGTACTTATGCTGGCTAACAGATGTAAATCATTCAGCTGCGGCAATAAAAACTAAATTTCTGAGCACTAAAAAATACTCGGAGGACACAAGAGCGTGCTCGGGAAATCTCAAGTAACAAGTATATTCGCTCATCACTATTAATTTTTTTAAAAATGTGTGCATTGTGCAAAGGTGAAAATTGTACTGCATATCTCTACCCTTTATAATAAATGCAAAATGTACTTCAAGGTCCCCATCATGGCTTCTTTCATCTTGTATGATACAGACCCCTTGGGTAAGTTTTTGAAAACTTTGCACCTTGTGCAATGGTGAAAATTGTACTCCCTATCTCTAGCAATGATAATAATTGCAAACCAGATATATGATTCACCGCACACTCTTATGAATGTATAATGCAAATTAATATTTTTTCTAATTAACTATTATATAATCAGGGAGCATAACAGAATGATGCTGTATACAAGACGTTTCGGCTCCAGCCAGAGCCTTTTTCAAAATCGCTTAATCCAGCTGAAGGGAAGCGAGTGAAGAGAGGGAATGAAGATCCCTATGGTGTCATAGATAGATTAATGAAATCAGGGTATCCGTGTGCTGTTGCACTTTGCAGCCTGTTGAGGATCTGAAGATATCGCTATAGGTAGCGGCGCTCCCACGCCTTGCTAGATCGGCACACATCATTCTGTTATGCTCCCTGATTATATAATAGTTAATTAAAAAATATATTAATTTGCATGATACATTCATAAGAGTGTGCGGTGAATCATATAACTACTTGACTATTGGACCTTATGGTCCGTTACACCGGCACCTCGTCCTTATCCCAACTGAGTGCACGCTAAACTTATCTCTACAATAATTGCAAACCAGCATGGTCTCTTTGAGCATGTATCTGGTAGCCTGATGTTGATTTTTGGGTCTGCACTTGGACATTTTGGAGCATCAATACATTAATAAGCTCCACACACTTCTTAAGGTTTCAGCCTTACACAAAATAATAATGAGTAATGAAACATGCTCTACATATATGCTGCTAGTTTGAAAATCTTACCCACACATCCCTTTATAAAGGGAAATTCAGCATAAAACCTCTGTTAGCATATGCCATATACTGCTCATATACGCAGCATCCCATTAGGTGGGCGAAATGCCTTTGTATAAAATCTCTATCTAAGGGTGAAACCACTGGCCATTCTCCTGTGTTGCGTCCTTTCCAATCTGCTGTCCAGGAAACAAGTGCTGATGCCTCCTGCCTACAACCTGCAGTTGCACAAACACAACAGTCAGCATTGGGTATTGCCCAGTCTCTGTACATTTTAAACATGTCTAAGAGACTGGGTTAATATGCTCCACAGACCTATTCAGGCCGCAGCCTTACACATATTGGAACATGGTCATTGCCACGCTAAGGCCTTTACCTGAGCTCTGTAAGACTGCCTGTCACATGAGTAAAACACTCCACAGACTTCGTCACTCTCTGGGACATATCCTGTAATTACACCATTGCTGCTCAAAACCATGTAATAGATACATTCTGCCTAGTGGTGTAGTTTCCAAAAGAAGTGCGTAGGCTTGTGCAGATTTTCCAATGGCACTCCTGTCTTTTTCCTTTGAGGATGCCACCTCCAAGTAAAATGAGGCTTGTACATGTTCCTGACATGGGTTTCAGGCCTGACAAACTGACCACAGTACAGGCCCTCACTTGCATACACTGTATTCAGAATTTAATTCTAATGTTTTTGGTGTCTGCTAGAATCCAATTTGCTGACATTGAGCACGCAGCTACCCCAACTGCTGTATTATATTCACCTTACAGCGGCTTCACCCGCTATGACAGTGGCTCCATTGGGATCTGGTAGCCAAAATGAACTGTGGAACTCCTAAATCCCAGGCTTCACAGCACCCGCTGAACCTCTGAAAATGTGAACCGAGGGACGCAAAATGACATGGTGGTGGACTTGGTGGTGGTGGCGGGCAATGATCAAAGGTGAGAAATTCTACAAATGGGATAAAGAATTAAAATAAAAAAATGAAGAAGAAGCTGAAGTTAAGTTTGGGCAAGAGTGCTTTCAGATGTCATCAACAGGGCTCATTTTAACATCTGTATGATACTATGAGATCACGATATTCTACAGTTCAGCAGATGTACAGTAAGTCATGATCAGAGAAACATTGGGAGGTCCTGATATTGTGGTAACACATCTGTCCTTGTAATATGGTGGCATGAAAAGGGCCTCGTTATGGCTTGTTCTCTTAAGAAATGTTTGCATTTTCCACTAACTATTTAGCAGAATAATTATTTTTGTTTTCATGAAAAGGTTTACGTTTTAATCCACTAACCTGTATAATTGTCACAGCAAGAAATCTTTTTAATTTGCAAAAAAAATATATAGTAATTTGTTGTGTGTTGGCGTGTTGATCTGTTCTGTTTAATTAAACGCTGTGAAAGAAAATAACTAATGAAAATTAGTTGAGTACAGGTTAGTTCAAAAAAATATAGGCTTTACATCTGACATGTATTTTGTTTTAAAAAAAATAATCATAAGGTGGTTGGACTGTCAATTTCCTACTAGACTAATTTTCTTAAGAATTTAATTAAAAGCAAAAATGAAAATGGAACATTGATGATTGGGTTTACTATATAATAAATAATGATTAGTTCCATACATTGTATCTCATTTCAAATTTAGTATGAAGTTTTTCGCCTTAAGGACTCTTACTACTGCTTTATATAGTTTCATGAATTGATTGGAATATACCAAGTTAGCAAGTTATAACCCATTGATAGGAGAGGGGATTACCTATCAATCCAGCCTATGTAAAGAAGATGTCAATCATGCCAGCTATTTATTGATCTATTGCCTATGGGATATGTAGAGATACTGTGTACAAGTACAGCAGAAATTTTGGAGTGATTTTAGGACTGTGAGAAGACATCAAAGCTCACAGCTCAGCCATGGAGACAGTGAAAAAAAAAGCTTAAAACAATGGACAAATACTCCAGACACCGCAGTGCTGAAGAAGAAGAAGAAGAATCTATTAGTACTTGTCTATTAATAATACAGATATTTAAATGATAGAGGGAAAGATATAGGAGAGGTGCTAGCAGTGATTAATCATTGCTATAGTGTAGCTGGAATCTGTTCTACTGCATTTGAATTATCAGTACACATTTCTTGTTCTTTATCCTTAATGTACTAAAAAGCAGCAGCAAGTCAGCACAATCTTTTTATATAGAAAACCAAAGTCTGAAATCCATGATAGATGAAGTGCTTGCTTTTTACCAGTGACTGTACAAAATTTTGGGAAATTCCTTGTTTTTGTTTTTTTTAATACAAAAGATAGTTACCAAAATTCAGATATTTAACCATGACTGTCTACCTTGCAAGTTGTGCAATTTTTTTGCACATTTGTTTTACTAGTTAAAAATTTTAAATCTGAAACATGATACACCAGGATTTTGGGCCATGCATGTAAGTGTCGCACTGTTCAAAGTGTGCATAAAGTAGCATTAATCGCACATTAAATAGTTGCATCATATTATCATTATAGGGTATTTGGAAGGGTATTTCCTCACTTTCCACACTCTTACATGTACTTACCTAGAACAAAGAAAAGAAAGAGGGACGATAACATGGTTTAAGTAAAATGTGTCAATTTTATTTTATACCAGAATGGATGAAAATTATGTATAAATTGATACAGGAAAGGGGGAGTAGGCGCACAACAGGCAAATAACACACAAATGGGCACAGGGGGCAGTGGATTGATGGCGGTGGTCATGTTATGTGATAAAAAACAACATCTATCTTGAGAGAGAACACACTGCAAACATGACAGCCGTGTATTGCTAAATGACCTGACACCTAGACCATACGGTCAAATGTGTGAAGGTAAAACACAGACCCATATTGATAGTGCAACAAAAAGGATAGCAGAAATTACATAGTAATGGCAATATTTAGCCAGAGTTGCACATGATTAATAATCACACATAGCAAGATATATACCTTGAAGATGTACAGTGAGACACAGATCCACAGCACCCATGTGCCCACCCCTACACACGTTTTGGAAGCCTTCATCAGTGGTGTTTTATAATACCAAACCCGGATTTTATTTCAGCCGTGACCCAGAAGTGATGATTTTGTGATCTATTGTGCTGAAGTGGCGTCACATTGTCATCTGGCCCAAATGTATGTATGAAAAATAGGCAAATCGCCAATTTAAGAACAACACTCTTTATAAGAAAATGACATACAACCCCTTATGTGCTTTTTCTGCACCACTTAAAACTATCCTCAATAGAGTGGCCAGTTCTGGCACTATCACCAAGGAATTGTGTTAAGCATTGTCAGTGAATGAACCTACCATCCCTGCAATGTATTTACTCCCAAAAATTCATATATTCATACACCGCCTCGTCGCCCCATTATTTCTGGAGGGGGAATCACTTGAAGCATGAGAATAAGTGGACTGACTCTACATTACAACCATTGGTAGTCAATCTCCCTTCATACATCAAAGATAAGGGTGAACTTTTACGTAAGGTTTATGGTCTATTTCTTGATAAAGACGTTTTATTAGTGACCGCAGACGTGGAGTCCCTTTACACTAACATTCGCCATCATGATGGTCTTAGACCAACTAAGAATTTTTGAACATGTCTAACATGGCCCCAACTTGCTATGTGTGATTATTAATCATGTGCAACTCTGGCTAAATATTGCCATTACTATGTAATTTCTGCTATCCTTTCTGTTGCACTAACAATATGGGTCTGTGTTTTACCTTCACACATTTGACCATACTGTCTAGATGTCAGATCATTTAGTGATACATGGTTGTCACATTTGCAGTGTATTCTCTCTATAGATAGATGTTGTTTTTATCACATAACGTGACCACTGCGATCAATCCACTGCCCCTGTGCCCCTTTGTGCGTTATTTGCCTGTTGTGCACCTGCTCCCCCTTTCCTGTATCAATTTATACATAATATTCATCCATTCAATACAATTGACACATTTTACTTAACCCCTTCATGACCCAGCCTATTTTGACCTTAATGACCTGGCTGTTTTTTGCAATTCTGACCAGTGTCCCTTTATGAGGTAGTAACTCAGGAACGCTTCAACAGATCCTAGCGGTTCTGAGAGTGTTTTTTCATGATATATTGGGTTCATGTTAGTGGTAAATTTAGGTCGATAATTTTTGCATTTATTTGTGAAAAAAATGGAAATTTGGCAAAAAATTGAAAATTTCGCAATTTTCAAATTTTGAATTTTTATTCTGTTAAACGAGAGAGTTATGTGACACAAAATAGTTGATTAATAGCATTACCCACATGTCTACTTTACATCAGCACAATTTTGGAAACAAAATTTTTTTTGCTAGGAAGTTATAAGAGTTAAAATTTGACCAGCGATTTCTCATTTTTACAACGAAATTTACAAAACCATTTTGTTTTAGGGACCACCTCACATTTGAAGTTTGAAGGGTCTGTATTGCTGAAAATACCCAAAAGTGACATCATTCTAAAAACTGCACCCCTCAAGGTGCTCAAAACCACATTCAAAAAGTTTATTAACCCTTCAGGTGCTTCACAGCAGCAGAAGCAACATGGAAGGAAAAAATGAACATTTAACTTTTTAGTCACAAAAATGATCTTTTAGCAACAATTTTTTTTATTTTCCCAAGGGTAAAAAGAGAAACTGGAATCCAAAAGTTATTGTACAATATGTCCTGAGTACGCCGATACCTGATATGGAGGGGGAACCACTGTGGGTGCACGACAGGGCTCGGAAGGGAAGGAGCGCCATTTGACTTTTTCAATAAAAAATTGGCTCCAATCTTTAGTGGACACCATGTCGCGTTTGGAGAGCCCCTGTGTGCCTAAACATTGGAGCTCCTCCACAAGTGACCCCATTTTGGAAACTAGACCCCCCAAGGAGCTTATCTAGATGCTAGTGAGCTCTTTGAACCCCCAAGTGATTCACAAATTGATCCGTAAAAATGAAAAAGTACTTTTTTTTCATAAAAAATTTCTTTTAGCCTCAATTTTTTCATTTTTACATGGGCAGCAGGATAACATGGATCCTAAAATGTGTTGGGCAATTTCTCCTGAGTACACTGATACCTCATATGTGTCATATGTGGTCACAAACCACTGTTTGTGCACACGGCAAGGCTAGGAAGGGAAGGAGCGCCATTTGACTTTTGAATGAAAAATCAGCTCCAATCGTTAGCGGACACCATGTCGCGTTTGGAGAGCCCCTGTGTACCTAAAGATTGGAGATCCCCCACAAATGACCCCATTTTGGAAACAAGACCCCTCAAGGAACTTATCTAGATGCATAGTGAGCACTTTGAACCCCCAGGTGCTTCACAAATTGATTCGTAAAAATGAAAAAGTACTTTTTTTCACAAATTTTTTTTTAGCCTCAATGTGTTCATTTCCACATGGGCAACCTGATAAAATGGATCCTAACATTTATTGGGCAATTTATCCTGAGTACATTGATACCTCACATGTGAGTGTAAACCACTGTTTGGGCACACGGCAGGGCTTGGAAGGGAAGGCGCGCCATTTGACCTTTTGATTGAAAAATTAGCTCCAATCGTTAGCGGACACCATGATGCATTTGGAGAGCCCCTGTGTGCCTAAACATTGGAGCTCCCCCACATATGACCCCATTTTGGAAATTAGACCTTCCATGAAACTAATCTAGATGTGCGGTGACCACTTTAAACCCCCAAGTGCTTCACAGAAGTTTATAACGCAGAGCCGTGAAAATAAAAAAACATTTTTCTTTACTCAAAAATTATTTTTTAGCCCTCAATTTTTTATTTTCACAAGAGTAACAGGAGAAATTGGACCCCAAACTTTGTTGTCCAGTTTGTCCTGAGTACACGGATACCCCACATGTGGGGGTAAACCACTGTTTGGGCACACGTCGGGGCTCAGAAGGGAAGTAGTGACGTTTTGGAATGCAGACTTTGATGGAATGGTCTGCGGACATCATGTTACGTTTGCAGAGCCCCTAATGTGCCTAAACAGTAGCAGCCCCTCACAAGTGACCCCATTTTGGAAACTATCCCCCCTAAGGAACTTATCTAGACATGTGGTGAGTACTTTGAACCCCCAAGTGCTTCACAGAAGTTTACAATGCAGAGACGTGAAAATAAAAAATCTTTTTTCTTTCCTCAAAAATTAGGTTTTAGTAAGTATTTTTATTATTTTCACAAGGGTAACAGGAGAAGTGGACCCCAATATTTGTTGCACTTTTTGTTCTGAGCACACTGATACCCCATATGTGTGGGTAAACCACTGCTTTGGCACACGTCGGGGCTCGGAAGGGAAGTAGTGATGTTTAGAAATGCAGACTTTGATGGAATGGTCTGCGGGCATCACATTGCATTTGCAGAGCCCCTGATGTGCCTAAACAGTAGAAACCCCCCACAGTTGACCCCATTTTGGAAACTAGACTCCCCAAGGAACTTATCTAGACATAACCCCAACACACCCTTAACCCTAATCTCAACTCTAGCCATAACCCTAATCACAACCCTAACCCCAACACACCCCTAACCACAACCCTAACCCCGACACATCCCTAACCCTAATCCCAACCCTAATCCTAACCCTAATCCCAACGCTAACCCTAATCCCAACCCTAACTGTTATGACCTGGTGGTTAGGAGCACCTGAAGTGACCTGATGGTTAAACAGAAAACCTGGGACAAGCTCTGAGGTAGTGGTAACTCTACTGACCGCAATCCCTAATCCTATCACATACACTAGAAATAGCCGTGGAGCGTACCTAACTCTCCCTAGACGCCTCTTCACAGCCTAAGAGCTAACTACCCCTAAAGATAGAAATAGTAGCCTACCTTGCCTCAGAGAAATTCCCCAAAGTAAAGGTAGCCCCCACAAATATTAACTGTGAGTTAAGAGGGAAGTGACAAACACAGGAATGAAACAGATTTTAGCAAAGGAGGCCGAATCTTCTCTAGAAAGACAGAGGATAGGAAAGGGAACTATGCGGTCAGTATAAAAAACTACAAAAACCACGCAGAGTGTGCAAAAAGACCTCCACACCGACTCACGGTGTGGACGTGCAGCTCTTCACCCCCAGAGCTACCAGCTAGCAAGGAAATATCATAATAGCAGGCTGGACTGAAACATAGCATGTACTGAAAAATATATTCAAAACCAATGAACAGCAAATGACTAGCAAGGACTTAGCTTCTGCTGGAGTAGACAGGTCATCAGAGAAATCCAAGAGAGATCTGAACCAGTACTGAAACATTGACAGCTGGCATGGACTAACGACCTGGGCAGAGTTAAATAGGGAAGCAAGCAGAAGCAATAAACGAGGGCAGCTGAGAAAGCCAATCTCAAAGATCAGCAGTTCCACTCAAAGCCACCAGAGGGTGTCCAAGAACAGAACTCACCAAAGTACCATTCACGACCACAGGAGGGAGCCCGAGAACGGAATTCACAACACCTAACCACAACCCTAACCCCAACAAACTCCTAACCATAACCCTAACCACAAGCCTAATCTTAACCCTATTTCCAACACTAGCCCTAATTCCAACCCTAACTCTAATGCAACCCTAACCCTAAGGCTATGTGCCCACATTGCGGATTCGTGTGAGATAGCCCTTCCATTTAACCAGGTACTGAAGCTTCCGTCTCGAAATACGAGAATCCAAAATCTTCTCCACCACATACTCCAACTCCCCCTCAACCAACACCGGAGCAGGAGGATCAACGGAAGGAACCATAGGCGCCACACATCTCTGCAACAACGACCTATGGAACACATTATGGATGGCAAAAGAAGTTGGAAGGACCAAACGAAATGACACAGGATTGATAATTTCCAAAATCTTATAAGGACCAATGAAACGAGGCTTGAACTTAGGAGAAGAAACCTTCATAGGAACATAACAAGAAGACAACCAAACCAAATCTCCAACACGAAGTCGGGGACCAGCACAGCGATGGCGGTTAGCAAAACTTTGCGCCTTCTCCTGAGACAACGTCAAATTGTCCACCACGTGAGTCCAAATTTGTTGCAACCTGTCCACCACAGAATCCACACCAGGACAGTCAGAAGCTTCAACCTGCCCTGAAGAAAAATGAGGATGAAAACCAGAATTACAAAAAAAAGGCGAAACCAAAGTAGCAGAACTAGCCCGATTATTAAGGGCGAACTCGGCCAATGGCAAGAAGGTCACCCAATCATCCTGATCAGCAGAAACAAAGCATCTCAGATAGGTTTTCAAGGTCTGATTGGTTCGTTCGGTTTGGCCATTTGTCTGAGGATGGAACACTGAAGAAAAAGACAAATCAATGCCCATCTTAGCACAAAAGGACCGCCAAAACCTAGAAACAAATTGGGAACCTCTGTCCGACACAATGTTCTCCGGAATGCCATGCAAACGAACCACATGCTGAAAAAATAATGGAACCAAATCAGAGGAGGAAGGCAATTTAGGCAAGGGTACCAAATGGACCATCTTAGAAAACCGATCACAAACCACCCAGATGACAGACATCCTTTGAGAGACAGGAAGATCAGAAATAAGATCCATGGAAATATGCGTCCATGGCCTCTTCGGGACAGGCAAAGGCAAAAGCAACCCACTGGCACGAGAACAGCAAGGTTTGGCCCGAGCACAAGTCCCACAGGACTGCACAAAAGAACGCACATCCCGTGAAAAGGAAGGCCACCAAAAGGACCTGGCAACCAAATCTCTGGTACCAATAATCCCAGGATGACCAGCCAACACTGAACAATGAACCTCAGAAATAACTCTACTAGTCCATCTATCAGGGACAAACAGTTTCTCCACCGGGCAGCGGTCAGGTCTATCAGCCTGAAACTCCTGCAGCACCCGCCGCAAATCAGGGGAGATGGCAGACAGAATCACCCCCTCTTTAAGAATACCAGCCGGCTCAGGGACTCCCGGAGAATCAGGCAAAAAACTCCTAGAAAGGGCATCAGCCTTCACATTCTTAGATCCCGGAAGGTATGAGACCACAAAATCGAAACGGGAGAAAAACAGTTACCATCGAGCCTGTCTAGGGTTCAACCGCTTGGCGGACTCGAGGTAAGTCAGATTCTTGTGATCAGTCAGGACCACCACGCGATGTTTGGCTCCCTCAAGCCAATGTCGCCACTCCTCAAATGCCCACTTCATAGCCAACAACTCCCGATTGCCGACATCATAATTACACTCGGCAGGCGAAAACTTTCTAGAAAAGAAAGCACATGGCTTCATCAAGGAGCCATCAGAACTTCTCTGAGACAAAACAGCCCCTGCCCCAATCTCAGAAGCATCAACCTCAACCTGAAAAGGGAGCAAAACATCTGGCTGACGCAACACAGGGGCCGAAGTAAAGCGACGTTTAAGCTCCTGAAAGGCCTCAACGGCCGCAGGGGACCAGTTCACCACATCAGCGCCTTTCTTCGTCAAATCAGTCAAAGGCTTAACCACACAAGAAAAATTAGAGATGAAGCGACAGAAAAAATTAGCAAAGCCCAGGAACTTCTGAAGACTCTTCACAGATGTAGGTTGAGTCCAATCATAAATGGCCTGAACTTTATCAGGATCCATCTCGATAGTAGAAGGGCAAAAAATGTTATCTCGTAGGAGATAACCAGCATGTGCTCTATATATTTGCGATCCTCCCTTCAACGTTAAGGATTTGTTAGGATCGGGGATACGAATTTTAGTCCATACCCTGTACAAATGGTGGTTTGTTAGTTATTACAATCAACAACCATGGAGGGGTTAATAAGATTTTGTGTTTATCACGGCATCGGAATGCAGAGACAGATGCAGGGTGATTATAAGACTCCGAAAAGTGGCTTGCAACGTGAACGCCTGGACTTGAGGTTACGGTCGGGTGTCACGTTGTCATGACAGCTGGACAGGGCCAGGGCACCAATTGGTGATATACACGGCCCCATGGTTTGCTTTAGGGTACATATATAAAAAAACACGCTACCATAGCAACCTTACTTAACACACACCGCCGGAAATTATGCGAGCGGTAGGAGACATAATCTGAAGGGCTGCGATAGGAGTGGGTAGTCTGTCACCTTAGCAACCGGATATGCACGCGCCGCCAGAAGTGACGCGTGCGGTCCAGTATGTGCGCTCCAGAGGGGGCGCTTTGAATCTACGTCACGAAATGATAATATGCTACCATAGTACCCTGACGAGCACGCGCCGCCGGAAGTGACGCGGGCAGTTCAGCAATAGCGGTCCAGATGGGGCGCTTTTGAACCTATGTCAGGAGACCCAGCCCAGAGAATTCTGGGCGGGTTATTTAAACACGTGCAATACTGACTAACAGTGGATGCCGATATACCCCTATTTTACGGATACTCCACGGAACCAGTGGGGATCCTTCTGGAATTTTCCCCTGATGAGTTGATCATAACGAAACGCGTAGGGAAATATGCGGTGATTTATGGGGTCTTCATTACTCGCGCTAACAGTGTGGACGGGTTGATGTGTGGCCAGAATTATAGGCCCCCCCTCTGGATACTGCTACTACGGGAACTCTCACCCATATCACAGGAAATTCCGAGGTGAGATTGTTCCAATTATTTTGGCATTTGTTCGCGTCTTACTGACTTCTGGTGACAGGTGGGGACAGCTGAGATGCGATCGCTTATGGACATATAAACCTTGTGATTGACGGTTATGTTCAAATACTGCATCCCCATATGATATGTGGGGGCAGCGGACGACCATAACTTTGTGATATATGGTTATGCTCAAACACTCCGACATAGGAGCGCATATTGTACCCCGTATATTACTGATGCATTGATGTGTGTGTAGTAACTTCGAGGGTTGGATTCTGATACTACTCCCCTGAATTGGGGATTTTTTTTTTTTTTGTGTGTGGAGTCTTTTGTGTGTTTTTTATGTAGTTGGACACACCAACTTTTTAAGAGATATATTAAAAGTTATATTTTATACTATTAGTCACACCGTGCTTATAGACATTCCAACAGACTGGTGCATATCAATACCTTATCTATAATTTTTTCTTGGGGCATGGCTGGTTTCTTGGCGAGAGGAGTTGATACGGAGCTATGGGCAGTTGAGGCTAAGGAGGTTTTTTCGGAGCGTAATTTCATACAGCCTAAATATACACCAACATATAACAATGCTTTCAAGGAGTTGACCAAAATTTACAAAAATCAAATAAGTAGTTCGTGGGAGGTACAAAGCCTTGAGAGTTATATGAAGGCGGGCATAGTTCCCCGCCATTTGAGAATTACACTCCAACCTGGGTTCAGGTACAAAAATTCAGGTTTGAGTGAACAGTGGGAAAAAGAAGCTACCGCAAGTTCTCTGAGGTTTATGAAACTTCTCTTGGAGGAAGAGAAAAAAACTATAATAAATCTCAATGAGAGTCTCAGAGAACAAATTAATATTACTAAAAAATTCTCCACCGAACCAGACTTTTCCTCCAAAGAGACTGTTCTACAGAACTCGGTAGAAAGGTACCAGTTCCATTTAAAAGAGAGGAAACACCGGAACTTTGTAAGAGACCTGCAGGAGTTTAAGGAGAACAAGGCCTATTATCTTCCACCAAACAGACAAACCGGTAGGACACTTGACACTGATATATCCTCTACAGACACAGACCTGTCTGATTCAGACACACGTTCACGAAATACGAGAGGTAAACATAGAGGGAGAGGCAACCAAAGGGGACGGCCTAACGAGAGATCGGGAGGGGCACGTTTTTTAGACCGAGACTACTTCCTGAGGAACCGGCCCAATCCCAACGCCAATTTACTCAACCGTCAGCTCCACAAGTAATTAACCTCTCTACTAGGAATCTCAATGACTTGGAAATTGGGGTCCTGAATAAGGGGCTAAATTTCATACCCACTTCAAATTTCCAAACTTTTGAGTGTGTAAAGGATTTGCACCTCTTTACAAGAAAATTGAGGTGGAAAAAGTTTTTTATAAGAGAGGATAAGAGAACTTGTAGAGAGATGGACATTCCGGATACATTACTAGTGGACGTTAGATTTTTGTATAATTTGGCAGACTCCATTCCAGAAAACATAGGGAAGGGCCCATTTACCAATTTGAGGAGCAAAAGCAAAAAATTGCCCCCAATACAAGGTGATCGATCGGCAATAGATATCTTTGAGGAGCTGGTGACCAGAGACTTAGAAGATTTAGAGAAAGAATCAATCAAGGGGAAGTACAATCTATCCAAAATAGAGATGGAGACTTTAAAGGGTCTAGAGAAGGACCCCAAGATCGTAATTAAACCCTCAGATAAGGGGGGGAATACTGTAGTTATGAATCATGGGGAGTATGTAGACATGTGTGAAAAGATTCTTAATGATCCAGAAAACTATGAAAAGCTCTCCTCGAACCCTACTGTTATATACAAAAAACAACTTAAAATGATTCTAGATGGAGGTTTGAATAATGACTTAATTGACAAGAATGAATTCGAATTTTTACTCCCACAACATCCGGTGATGGCAACTTTCTATTGCCTCCCAAAGGTCCATAAGGGTCTGACCCCACTGAAGGGGAGACCCATAGTCTCAGGAATCAATAGCCTTAGCCATCATGTAGGAATCTATCTTGACGAGGTTCTTAAAACACACGTTACATCATTGAATTCATATACTAGAGACTCAATGGATCTATTGAGAAAATTAGAGGGGATGACCCTAGAACCAGGGGCCCTCCTCTGCAGTATTGATGTCGAGGCACTGTACTCGTCTATTAGACACAAGGATGGCTTAAGAGCAGTGGAATACTTTATTAGGAGTATGGGTCAACAGTTCCTGGGACGTAACAGATTTATTTTGGACCTATTGGAGTTTTGTCTAACCAAGAATTTTTTCCTGTTCAATGGCTCCACCTACCACCAGCTCAGGGGCACCGCGATGGGTAATTCCTGTGCGCCCGCCTACGCGAATTTGCTCCTGGGCTGGTGGGAAGAAACAGAGGTTTTTGGGGACCCCTTTGCTGAGGAACAGACTAATATAGCTTTTTGGTCCCGCTATATAGACGATGTCCTACTTATCTGGAACGGGGACATTGGCACCTTAACAAACTTTGTGGCAAAACTGAATAATAACAATTTAGGATTGTCCTTTACTTTTGAATACCACAGAGATGAATTACCCTTTCTAGATCTGTACATCCAAAAAAGACCAGACGGATACTTGGACACCAAGACATATAGAAAGCCTACCTCTACGAATGCCCTCCTCAGGTGGGACAGTCACCATCCGGGACCCCTGAAAAGAGGCATCCCAAAAGGCCAATATTTAAGAGCAAGACGTAACTGCTCCTCTGATGAGGAATATAAGAGACAGGCAGATGACCTACAAACACGGTTTTTGGCCAGGGGTTATCCCAATGGGATTCTCAAGAAGGCCTATAATGAGGTAAAGAAAGTGAATAGGGACAGTCTCTTGGTGCCAGCTCCGAGGAGAGAAGAATTGCCGATTTGCCGTTTTATCACCACTTACAACAACGGAGCCAAAACAATACGGACCATACTACAAAGACACTGGTCCGTTCTGAACATGGATGGGGACATAGGAGAGATGGTGGGGGATTTCCCACAGATCACTTTCAAAAAAGGTAGATCTGTGGGGGATAGACTTGTACACAGTCACTATTCCCCGCCGGTAAAGGATACGTGGCTCCCTAATCCACCCAAAGGTTGCCATAAATGTAGCGGGTGTATAGCCTGCCCAGTACTTACAATAGGATCAAGATTTCGGAGTGGAGTGACTGGGAAAGAATATGAAATCTACCATTTCATTAATTGCAGGTCCAAGGGAGTAATCTACAGAGCAGCGTGTATATGTGGCTTAGAATACGTTGGTAAGACCATACGTGAATTTAGGAGACGTATAGGGGAACATCTGAGGGATATCGCACTTAAGAGAGATACACCCCTGGCCAGGCACATCAATACTGTACACAATGGTGACAGCCGAGGAATTAGATTCATGGGGATTGACAGAATTGGTGCACCTAAGAGGGGGGGCAATTGGGACCAGATGTTATTACAATGTGAGACAAAATGGATCTTCCGCTTACGAACACAAACACCGGAGGGCCTAAACGAAATTCTCACATACACCTGCTTCCTGGAAAATTAGCCCAGATATACATGATAGGGATTCTTCCCTTCCTTCCTCCTTTGACTTACATTAGGGTCTCTGTAGGACCATTAATAGGGACAGCCGTCGTGGAATGGGGGCGCCAATCTTGCGTTCTTTCTATCCTAGGGTGCCAACCTCCATAAGCTAGGCAGGTACCGATAGGAGTGATTTAGGGACATGGGGGGGTGGACATAACTCTATCTTTCGATCTATTTTTTCTGGGGCACCTTCCATATATATTTTCCCCACCCCCGTCATCTCTCCTGGTCAACTACTCCATGTTCGATTCTCTTTTTGGACCTGTGTTTGGTTGTATTGCTCCTTCCATTATTCCCAACAGAGTTTTGGCTTATGCCCTCACTGACCATCAGCTGTGGTTTCTTCTCAGCTCGTAGGAGATAACCAGCATGTGCTCTATATATTTGCAATCCTCCCTTCAACGTTAAGGATTTGTTAGGATCGGGGATACGAATTTTAGTCCATACCCTGTACAAATGGGGGTTTGTTAGTTATTACAATCAACAACCATCGAGGGGTTAATAAGATTTTGTGTTTATCACGGCATCGGAACGCAGAGACAGATGCAGGGTGATTATAAGACTCCGAAAAGTGGCTTACAACGTGAACGCCTGGACTTGAGGTTACGGTCGGGTGCCACGTTGTCATGACAGCTGGACAGGGCCAGGGCACCAATTGGTGATATACACGGCCCCATGGTTTGCTTTAGGGTATATATATAAAAAAACACCATACAACCATAGCAACCTTACTTAACACACACCGCCGGAAATTATGCGAGCGGTAGGAGACATAATCTGAAGGGCTGCAATAGGAGTGGGTAGTCTGTCACCTTAGCAACCGGATAAGCACGTGCCGCCAGAAGTGACGCGTGCGGTTCAGTATGTGCGCTCCAGAGGTGGCGCTTTGAATCTACGTCACGAAATGATAATATGCTACCATAGTACCCTGACAAGCACGCGCCGCCGGAAGTGACGCGTGCAGTTCAGCAATAGCGGTCCAGATGGGGCGCTTTTGAACCTACGTCAGGAGACCTAGCCCAGAGAATTCTGGGTGGGTTATTTAAACACGTGCAATACTGACTAACAGTGGATGCCGATATACCCCTATTTTACGGATACTCCACGGAACCAGTGGGGATCCTTCTGGAATTTTCCCCTGATGAGTTGATCATAACGAAACGCGTAGGGAAATATGCGGTGATTTATGGGGTCTTCATTACTCGCGCTAACAGTGTGGACGGGTTGATGTGTGGCCAGAATTATAGGCCCCCCCCTCTGGATACTGCTACTACGGGAACTCTCACCCATATCACAGGAAATTCCGAGGTGAGATTGTTCCAATTATTTTGGCATTTGTTCGCGTCTTACTGACTTCTGGTGACAGGTGGGGACAGCTGAGATGCGATCGCTTATGGACATATAAACCTTGTGATTGACGGTTATGTTCAAATACTGCATCCCCATATGATATGTGGGGGCAGCGGACGACCATAACTTTGTGATATATGGTTATGCTCAAACACTCCGACATAGGAGCGCATATTGTACCCCGTATATTACTGATGCATTGATGTGTGTGTAGTAACTTCGAGGGTTGGATTCTGATACTACTCCCCTGAATTGGGGATTTTTTAATTTTTTTTTTGTGTGGAGTCTTTTGTGTGTTTTTTATGTAGTTGGACACACCAACTTTTTAAGAGATATATTAAAAGTTATATTTTATACTATTAGTCACACCGTGCTTATAGACATTCCAACAGACTGGTGCATATCAATACCTTATCTATAGGGAAAAAATGAAGCCCAAAAAGGAAACCTTCTGAACTCCAAAGAGACATTTAGAGCCCTTCACAAACAACGCATTAGCACGAAGGACCTGGAACACCATCCTGACCTGCCTTACATGAGACTCCCAATCATCCGAAAAGACCAAAATATCATCCAAATATACGATCATGAACCTATCTAGATACTTCCGGAAGATGTTGTGTATAAAGGACTGAAATACAGATGGAGCATTAGAAAGCCCGAATGGCATCACCAGGTACTCAAAATGGCCCTCGGGCGTATTAAATGCTGTTTTCCATTCATCGCCCTGTTTAATACGCACAAGATTATACGCCCCTCGAAGGTCAATCTTGGTAAACCAACTAGCCCCCTTAATCCGAGCAAACAAATCAGACAACAGAGGCAAAGGGTACTGAAATTTGACCGTGATTTTATTGAGAAGGTGGTAATCTATACAGGGTCTCAGAGAGCCATCCTTCTTGGCCACAAAAAAGAACCCTGCTCCCAACGGCGACGACGACGGGCGAATATGCCCTTTCTCCAAGGACTCCTTTACATAACTCCACATAGCGGCATGTTCTGGCACAGATAAATTGAACAGTCGGCCCTTAGGGAACTTACTACCAGGAATTAAATTAATAGCGCAATCACAGTCCCTATGAGGAGGTAGGGCACTGGACTTGGGCTCATCAAATACATCCTGGTAATCCGACAAAAACTCAGGGACTTCAGAAGGAGTGGAAGAAGAAATTGACATCAAAGGAACATCGCTATGTATTCCTTGACAACCCCAACTAGACACAGACATTGATTTCCAACCCAGTACTGGATTATGAACCTGTAACCATGGCAAACCCAACACGACAACATCATGCAAATTATGCAACACCAAAAAGCGAATATTTTCCTGATGTGCGGGAGCCATGTGCATGGTCAGCTGAGTCCAGTACTGAGGTTTATTCTTGGCCAATGGCGTAGCATCAATCCCCCTTAAGGGAATAGGATTCTGCAAAGGCTCCAAGAAAAAACCACAGCGCCTGGCAAACTCCAAGTCCATCAAGTTCAGGGCAGCGCCCGAATCCACAAATGCCATAACGGAGTAGGTCGACAGTGAGCAAATCAGAGTAACAGATAAGAGAAATTTAGGCTGCACAGTACTAATGGTGACAGACCTAGTGAACCTCTTAGTACGCTTAGGATAATCAGAGAAAGCATGAGAGGAGTCACCACAGTAAAAACACAGCCCATTCTGACGTCTGTGTTCTTGCCGTTCAGCTCTAGTCAAAGTCCTATCACAGTGCATAGGCTCAGGCCTCCACTGAGATGACACCGCCAAATGATGCACAACTTTGCGCAAGCGCCAACGCCGATCTATCTGAATGGCCAAAGACATTGATTCATTCAGACCAGCAGGTGTGGGGAACCCCACCATAACATCTTTAAGGGCTTCAGAAAGGCCCTTTCTGAAAATTGCTGCCAGGGCACACTCATTCCATTGTGTAAGCACAGACCACTTTCTAAACTTCTGGCAATATACTTCTGCTTTATCCTGACCCTGACATAGAGTCAGCAAGATCTTTTCTGCCTGATCCACAGAATTTGGTTCGTCATAAAGCAAACCAAGCACTAGAAAAAATGCATCTACATTAAGCAATGCAGGATTTCCTGGCTCCAGGGAGAATGCCCAGTCTTGCGGGTCGCCACACAACAAAGAAATAATAATTTTTACTTGCTGAATGGGGTCACCAGAGGAGCGGGGTTTCAGAGCAAGAAACAGTCTGCAATTATTTTTGAAATTCAAAAATTTAGATCTATCCCCAGAAAACAAATCAGTAATAGGAATTCTAGGCTCTAACATCGGATTCTGAACTACATAATCTTGAATCCTTTGTACGCTTGCAGTGAGTTGATCCACACAAGAGGACAAACCTTGAATATCCATATCTACACCTGAGTCCTGAACCACCCAGAGGTTAAGGGGAAAAGAAAGACAAAACAAGCAGCAAAAAAAAAAAAATTGACTCAGAACTTCTCTTTTCCCTCTTTTGAGATGCATTAACACTTTATGGGCCAGCTGTACTGTTATGACCTGGTGGTTAGGAGCACCTGAAGTGACCTGATGGTTAAACAGAAAACCTGGGACAAGCTCTGAGGTAGTGGTAACTCTACTGACCGCAATCCCTAATCCTATCACACACACTAGAAATAGCCGTGGAGCGTACCTAACTCTCCCTAGACGCCTCTTCACAGCCTAAGAGCTAACTACTCCTAAAGATAGAAATAGTAGCCTACCTTGCCTCAGAGAAATTCCCCAAAGTAAAGGTAGCCCACACAAATATTAACTGTGAGTTAAGAGGGAAGTGACAAACACAGGAATGAAACAGATTTTAGCAAAGGAGGCCAAATCTTCTCTAGAAAGACAGAGGATAGGAAAGGGAACTATGCGGTCAGTATAAAAAACTACAAAAACCACGCAGAGTGTGCAAAAAGACCTCCACACCGACTCACGGTGTGGAGGTGCAGCTCTGCACCCCCAGAGCTACCAGCTAGCAAGGAAATATCATAATAGCAGGCTGGACTGAAACATAGCATGTACTGAAAAATATATTCAAAACCAATGAACAGCAAATGACTAGCAAGGACTTAGCTTCTGCTGGAGTAGACAGGTCATCAGAGAAATCCAAGAGAGATCTGAACCAGTACTGAAACATTGACAGCTGGCATGGACTAACGACCTGGGCAGAGTTAAATAGGGAAGCGAGCAGAAGCAATAAACGAGGGCAGCTGAGAAAGCCAATCTCAAAGATCAGCAGTTCCACTCAAAGCCACCAGAGGGTGTCCAAGAACAGAACTCACCAAAGTACCATTCACGACCACAGGAGGGAGCCTGAGAATGGAATTCACAACACCTAACCACAACCCTAACCCCAACAAACTCCTAACCATAACCCTAACCACAAGCCTAATCTTAACCCTATTTCCAACCCTAGCCCTAATTCCAACCCTAACTCTAATTCCAACCCTAACCCTAAGACTATGTGCCCACATTGCGGATTCGTGTGAGATTTTTCTGCACCATTTTTGAAAAATCCGTGGATTTCCAGCATTTATTTTGTGCGGATTTCACCTGTGGATTCCTGTTGAGGAACAGGTGTAAAACGCTGCGGAATCCGCACAAAGAATTGACATGCTGCGGAAAATACAATGCAGCGTTTCCGCGTGGTATTTTCCGCACCATGGGCACAGCGGATTTGGTTTTCCATAGGTTTACATGGTACTGTAAACCTGTTGGAAAACTGCTACGAATCCGCAGCGGCCAATGCGCCGTGGATCCGCAGCCAAATCCGCACTGTGTGCACATAGCCTAATTCTAACCCTAACACTAATTCTAATTCTAACCCTAATTCTAACCCTAACCCTAGCCCTAGCCCTATCCCTAGCCCTAGCCCTAACCCTAGCCCTAACCCTAACCCTAATTCTAACCCTAACCCTAGTGATAAAATAAAAGTAAATTTATTTTCTTTATTTTTATTATTGTCCCTACCTATGGGGGTGATAAAGGGGGGGTTCATTTACTATTTTTTTATTTTGATCACTGTGATAGGTTTTATCACAGTGATCAAAATGTACCTAGAATGAATCTGCCAGCCGGCAGATTCGGCGGGCACACTGCGCATGCGCCCGCCATTTTGGAAGATGGCGGCACCCATGGAGCAGACGGACGGACATCGGGAGGCTCGGTAAGTAAGAGGGGGGGATCAGAGCACGGGGGGATCGGAGCACGGGGGGGTGGGATCGGAGCACGGGGTGGGATCGGAGGATGGGGGAGCGGACAGGAGGATGGGGGAGCAGACAGGTGGAAGGAGGGGAGCGGAGCACAGGATGGAGGACTGGGGAGGCGATTGGTGGCGGGGCAGATTAGGGTTTCCAGCCATTGCGGATGACATTGCAGCATCGGCCATGGCTGGATTGTAATATTTCACCACTTTCATAGGTGAAATACTACAAATCGCTCTGATGGCTGTTTCACTTTCAACAGCCAATCAGAGTGATCGTAGCCATGAGGGGGTGAAGCCACCACCCCCGGGCTGAAGTACCACTCCCCTTGTCCCTGAAGATCGGGTGAAATTGGAGTTAACCCTTTCACCCGATCTGCAGGGACGCGATCCCTCCATGACGCCACATAGGCGTCACAGGTCGGATTGGCACCGACTTTCATGACGCCTACGTGACGTCGCAGGTCGGGAAGGGGTTAAACCATGTTATCGTCCACCTTTCTTTTTTTCCTATTATACATGATGATTGGTCTCTAATGTGTCCATCACTTGGCAGAACTGATCAGGTTTTTAATTTAAGTTTACATTATTTTGTAAACTATGCCTATTGTTTCCATGAGCTGTTGCTATTAGTCCATGCACTTACCTAGCGTTTTTGTTACATTATATTTGAGAAAGTTAAGTTTTTTCTAAAAAGTAGAAACAAAGATAAAAAATGTAGATAATTAGTTTGCATGTCTGTTTTGCACACCTGTTATATTATTCGAACTTGAAAGCCATGCACTACACATATACTGTAGCCTGCTGCCACATATGTATATGTACCTTTCTAGCTTTTCTTAGTACGTCCTTTTCAGCGAGTGTTGAATCATTGGGTTTAAAATATTGTCAAAATCCAGGTGCTCCAGGTGCGCCGAACGTCTGTGGAGAAAATCTAATCTACCCGAAGATTTCATTCATTATAAGTTCATGCTAAAAACATACAACTCTGCCCTTCACCTCTCCAAACAAACCTATTTCAACACCCTCATCACCTCACTGTCCAATAACCCTAAACGTCTCTTTGACACTTTCCAGTCCCTACTCAGCCCAAGAGAGCAGGCCCCAACCACAGATCTCCGCGCTGATGATCTGGCCAATTACTTCAAAGAAAAAATTGACCACATTCGACAGGAAATCATCTCCCAATCTGTTCATACCAGGCACTGTCCTCCCTTCCCCACTGCATCTAGTTCACTCTCTGACTTTGAACCAGTTACAGAAGAAGAAGTAAGCAGGCTCCTTGCATCTTCTCGCCCGACCACTTGCACCAGTGACCCCATTCCGTCACATCTCCTACAGTCCCTTTCCCCGGCTGTCACCTCTCACATAACAAAAATATTCAACCTTTCCCTCACTTCCGGTATTTTTCCCTCCTCATTCAAGCATGCCATCATACATCCATTACTTAAAAAAACATCCCTCGACCAAAACTGTGCCGCTAATTATAGACCTGTCTCTAATCTTCCCTTCATCTCTAAACTCCTGGAACGCCTGGTCCACTCCCGTCTTACCCGCTATCTCTCAGATAACTCTCTTCTCGACCCTCTTCAATCTGGCTTCCGCTCTTTACACTCTACTGAAACTGCCCTCACTAAAGTCTCTAATGACCTACTAACAGCTAAATCTAATGGTCACTACTCCATGCTAATTCTCTTGGATCTTTCCGCAGCATTCAACACTGTGGATCATCAGCTCCTCCTCAATATGCTCAGCTCCATCGGCATCAAGGACACCGTTCTCTCTTGGTTCTCCTCCTATCTCTCTGACCGATCCTTCACTGTATGTTTTGCTGGTTCCTCCTCCTCTCCCCTTCCCCTTACTGTTGGGGTTCCTCAAGGATCAGTCCTAGGCCCCCTCCTCTTCTCTTTGTATACTGCCCCTATTGGACAAACAATCAGTAGATTTGGTTTCCAGTACCATCTCTATGGTGACGACACCCAATTATGCACCTCTTCTCCTGCTTTCACTCCGACCTTCTTAGAAAACACCAGTGATTGTCTTATCGCTGTCTCTAACATCATGTCCTCCCTCTATCTGAAACTGAACCTGTCAAAAACTGAACTCCTCGTGTTCTCTCCCTCTACTAACATACCTTTGCCTGACATTGCCATCTCCGTGTGCGGTTCCACCATTACTCCCAATCAACATGCCCGCTGCCTTGGGGTCATCCTTGATTCCGAGCTTTCATTCACCCACCACATCCGATCACTGGCTCGCTCTTCTTATCTGCATCTCAAAAACATTTCTAGAATTCGCCCTTTTCTTACTTTCGACTCTGCAAAAACTCTTACTGTCTCACTTATTCATTCTCGTCTGGACTATTGCAACTCTCTACTAATCGGCCTCCCTCTTACCAAACTCTCCCCGCTCCAATCTGTCCTGAATGCTGCTGCCAGGATCATATTCCTCACCAACCGTTACACCAATGCCTCTACCTTGTGCCAGTCATTACACTGGCTACCCATCCACTCCAGAATCCAGTACAAAACTACTACCCTCATCCACAAAGCACTCCATGGCTCAGCACCACCCTACATCTCCTCTCTGGTCTCAGTCTACCACCCTATCCGTGCCCTCCGCTCCGCTAATGACCTCAGGTTAGCATCCTCGATAATCAGAACCTCCCACTCCCGTCTCCAAGACTTTACACGTGCTGCGCCGATTCTTTGGAATGCACTACCTAGGTTAATACGATTAATCCCCAATCCCCACAGTTTTAAGCGTGCCCTAAAAACGCATTTGTTCAGACTGGCCTACCGCCTCAACGCATTAACCTAACTATCCCTGTGTGGCCTAATTAAAATAAAAAAAAACCCCAAAAAACCAATCAGGTTCCTCGCATCGTGTTCTCATACACTTTATGCAGTTAATAGCCTCTGTGTCTGTACTGCTACATACTTAGGCTGTTAACTGGTTCATGCAGCTTTACATGAACACCCGAGCCTTACACTATGGCTGGTCCAAATAATTAAAGCAATTGTTACCATCCACCTCTCGTGTCTCCCCTTTTCCTCATAGTTTGTAAGCTTGCGAGCAGGGCCCTCATTCCTCCTGGTATCTGTCTTGAACTGTGATTTATGTTATGCTGTAATGTCTATTGTCTGTACAAGTCCCCTCTATAACTTGTAAAGCGCTGCGGAATATGTTGGCGCTATATAAATAAAATTATTATTATTATTATCGTGTGTTAGGTGTCGAGATCCCGCCTCTACACAGGGGGAATCTCAAACCATTTCCGCTGCAGTCTCCCATTCTTCTCCAGCCGCAGTGGAGTCTGCTCAGTGGAGACGTCGGTCCCAGTGTCTAGCTCAGGCTGATACTGGACGACTGGTTACTGCTGCCTTTCCAGCTTCTGCCAGTGTAGCCAGTACTGGGCAGCGGTGAGCAGACGTGTTTGGGACTAATTCCTGCTCTTCCCTTTCTGAGCATGCCCAGGGCAAGATCTCTCATTGAAGATCAAGAGTCACATGCTTAGATACTGCAGCAAATCCCATTGGTTCTTTAGGAAGGTCCTGAAGGTGTTCTTCTTCTGTGGCTGACTCCGATTGGTCCTTCTGGGAAGGTCCTGTTCTTGCTGCATCTATGAAAGGTTTGCATGGCCGCACGGCCATGCACTAGTGTACATTTGGAATCATGTGTGTGTTGATGAGTGCAAGTCATTCTTTAAAATCCTGTCCTTTGTGTATGACTGTTCACAAAAGGTGGATGCTTGCTGTCTAGCGCCTGACTAAGCTGTCAACATAAAGACAAATGATACAGCGTCTATTGCTGTAACTGCCAGTGCGGCGCCGTGTGCTTATAGAGCGCTTTCCTATCCCAAGTCTGGGTGGTTAGTGGCGTCCGCCAAAGCAGCACAGCACGCGCTCTTGTGCTTTAAGTTATATTTTCTGTTACTTTGACACCCCAGTTGCGGTGTCTTGCGCAAGTGGTCTGAACGTACTCTAATCCTGTGTCTTGGGATAGAGTCCTGAGACTCCTTGCTTGCGCTCTTGGTGCAGTACTGCGGCCCTGTGACGCAACAGGGTTTGCTTCCTTCACACAGGGTGAAGTTAACTGTGTGTGTATCCACATTGTACTGCCATATAGTCCATCATTACTCAGCAGCAGGTTCCATGTCTGCACGGTATACCCCGGGCTGCGAATGCACCTTATACCATCTCTCTTATAATTTGGTGCGTTCCGCTAGCCCTAACATTGTGTTGTACTCTTTGGTGGGGAGGACTCAGGAGTTAAAATCTTTTTTAGTCAACACTACTCCCTAAAATAATGAAATAATGTTACTTGTTTTAAAATGAGTATCAATAGAACCGTCAGCTCATCAAACAACAAAAGCCTTTACATATATTTACATCAGAAAAATCAAAATATTAATGGTCTTTTTTTTTTTTTACAAACTTTAGATTTTTATTAGTTTAAAAAGAACAAATGGGTCCAATTTTGGTATAAATGTAATCATACTGACATGGAGAATCAGGTTTCTGGTCACTTATTCTACAGATTGAACGCCAGAAAATCTAAACCTAAAAATCCTTTTTAAAACAAATTCTAAGTGAGATGAAATGTTGACATAAAATGCAATTCTGATGGTTTCCAGTACATTATATGATAAAATGAATAGTGTAATTTAAAAATACTATTCATTTTACATAAAAAAAAGCCCTCATAAAGCTATGTAGGCTAAAAAAGAAAAGTTTTGGTTCTAGGAAAAAGTGAAGAGAAAAATGCAAATGTAAAAATGAAAATTGAATGTGGAGGCAAAGGGATCAATTCCAAAGATTGAAATCTATTTCTTCCTTAATTAGCTACTGAAGTATCATATCAATATTCTTTACAATTTCTGATCAAAGCATGCCTGGCTTCAAATATATTTAAAAGAAACCTCTGTCCCATCATTGTTACATAAAATTTTAGCTGATTTAATTGCCTGCAATCACAAGCAGCTCAATGTGCTATCTGATTAACCTATGCCACTATCACATTGCCTCTGCTAATAAATATTTGGCAGGGAAAATGCATGGCCAGGTATTCTTGGTTTGTCTAACATATGATGTTATTAGATCTCAGTCTGACAAAGTAACAAGATTGTTTTGTGTTTTTGTTTCTTCTCATATTCACAGATTAAGTGATTAATCTTTCTAGAAATCGAAAGATTTTTTTAGCGAAGTTTATATAAAAAAATATTGCCATCATTAAATGCAATTCTAGGTAATCCAATTAAGACTTGAACAACAGCACTCAGAACGAAAGTTACACAGCAGGTTCCTTTTAACTATGTTGTAATAGATGAGCTTAAATAGACCTGCAACGACTATGAATGCTTTAAGTATGCCAAGGGGGAAAAATGTAATGGTGAGGAGAAGGCTTGATACAAGAAAGGAACCAAAGGCTTGTTCATAGGAGATCCCATCAGTTGCTAAATTTAAAATACTAAAATCACTTGCATTCAATTACTGCCCACTCTTCAATCTTAAAAGATCTTTGCAGGATACAATTTCAAGACATTATTCAAATAGTAGAAGAAATGTAAAACCACTTTGAGATGAGATGATGACATATTTTAGCCATTCTTATATACATAGTGACCCAGTATATGTGTTACCTAGTTAAAAAGTATATTCACATGATATGAGTGCATAAACCGAAATACAATCTGCATCAAATGAACATTAGACGTGATAAGACACTCCAGGCTATTTGTGGATCAGTCTTTTATGATATTAGAACAGCACTTAATCCATTTCAGAACAGTAGATAATGAGTGGCTGGTTTTATGTAATAAAGGATAATATTTTGCAGGAAGTAATTTGTGATAATGATATGTGTGAATGTACTATGTGCATATGAAAATGACCCCTGACATTTCAAGAGTAGAGATGGGCGAACCTGAACAGTAAAGTTCAGCATCCGTACTGAACACCTACTGTTTGGGCACGGACACCGAACACCAAACACAGACTTCATGAGGAAGTCCTTGTTAATGTTCAGGTTAAGTTGCCCTAATACCGGGGGTTTGTCATGCTGTCATGTGCATGACAGAACGGCAAACACCGCTTCTGATCGGTGGTGAAATCATCCTCACTGGTCAGAAAGCCGCGGTTCCCATGCTGTCAAAGGACAGCATGTGCACTCAGCTGTGATATTAGGTATAAAGTTTACCTCCGAGCATTGGCGTCAGCTGATGGAACTACTGCTCCCATCATCCGAATCCTGCTGCCGATAATAACAGTGAGAGCAGGAGCGGCTGATGGGTGTATTCATTAGCTGGCTCCTGCGCTGTAAATAAATAATAAAAAAAACAGTAAGGCAAAACTCACATCTGGGGGCTGCAACCCTCAGCTGTCAGCATCAGCAAGGCTTGTTATCAAGAATAGAAGGGTCCCCAATCCATATTTTTTAATTATTTAAATAAATAATTTTAAAAAAATGGCATGGGGTTCCCCCCATTTTTGACAACCAGCCTTGCTAAAGCAGACAGCTGGGGTCTGGTATTTTCAGACTAGTGTGGGGCCATGTATATTGGCCCCCCAGCCTAAAAATAGCAGCCTGCAGAGGTTTTCTCACTGTGCTAGTGGGGATCTCAATGAGGTAACCGCAGTTCAGCCCAGCTGGGAACGTAGCCTCAGTGACCAGAGGTAACCTCGATTATGTCACTGCCAGTCACTGAGGCTACTCTCACAGCAGTTCAGTCACCAGTGGTTCTCAGCCTGGACGGTCACATCTTGACACCAACCAAGGTTAAAACTGTTTATCCCCAGACATGGATTACTGCGTGGGACAGAACATCGGACAGGTGAGGGATATTGTTGTTTTTTTATTTTTGTCTTATTAAAGAAGACGAGGGGCTTCGGTGGCATAGGCGTTAGTTGAATGTGACTGTGTTTGTTATTTTTAAACAAAAAAGTAAAAGTGTGTTTTGTTTTATTTCAAATGAAAGACTTTATTCTAGCTGTCTTTTTATTTACCATACAACTATAGGATTAGTAATGGATAGATGTCTTATAGATGCCTCTCCATTACTAAGCTGTAGGCTTGATGTCACCAGACAATACAAAAGGTGACATCAACCCCATAAATATTAACCCCACTTGTAACCACTACAGGGCAAGTGGGAAGAGCCAGGCAAAGTGCCAGAATTTGTGCAACTAATAGATGTACCCTTTCTGGGTGATTCAGACTGCTATTTTTAGGCTAGGGGGGCAATATCCATGGGCCCTTACCATCCTGAGAATACCAGCCCCCAGCTGTCTGCTTTAGCAAGGCTGGTTGTAAAAAATGGAGGGGACCCCATGTAATTTTTTTTTAATTCGCTGTTATTAGTGGCAGCAGGCGTCAGATAATCAAAGCAGTAGTATCATCAGCTGAGGTCAGTGATTGGAGGTAAACTTTAAATCTCCGATCACAGCTAAGCACGCACGCGGTCTTTTGACAGCATGGGAACTGCGGCTCTCTGACCGGCGGGGATGATTTCACCACCAATCAGAAGCGGTGTTTGCTGCTTCTGATCGGTGGTGGGAGGTCCCGATGGCTTCTACCTGCCTTGCTTCCCTTGAATAACTGGTCTGTTCCTATACACATGTAGGGAAGGACCAGTCACTCTTTGTGAGGGGGTAGGGAGAAGCCTCCAGGCACAGGTCTTTTAGGCTAGTTAACCAAGCTGCATGGTCAGCAATTGTCTTTTAAATTAATGTTTTCAGAGTAAAGCCTTCATACTACCTGTAGTTGAAGCTACATCGTTGAAGCTACATGAATGAACTGTCGTGTTACATTTAATGCACTACAGTTATGTAACTGTAAAGCAACTAGAAATGTTTTATCATTTGAGACAACATTGAAACCCATTTACAGTTTGGAATTTAGTTTTTCTAAAATCAGTTTTTTCAACTATGTCAAGGTGATCATTGCAGCCAATTACTGATAGCAAAGTTGTTGAGAATTGGGTTAACTCTCTTGACTATGGGATTTTCAATTAAAAATATAAATTTTTTGCATACTTTTTCCTGCACTGACCCATTTCTAAACACTGTCCTCTAGTGCCTGAAGAAAGTAAGACTCTAAATGTGACCAGAAAGTAGGCATGCCTTCTAGGGAAGCTCAAGTGGCCGCAGCAGTTTGAGCTTTCTGTAGGAATTTCTGTTCTCTTGTGGTCAGTACAACTTTGGTGTAGATAATGGAATTAAACATTTTTCTGCCTCTTTACTGGATTAATTCATACATAAATATGGGTGTCTCCTGTGACTAAAATCTATATGCAATGCTGTATGTATCTTGATTTTAGATTTTTTTTGCAAGAAACTGGTGAGAATGTGTCTTCTACATGCAGTGTAATTTTAGCACATTAACTGTCAGGATTCATGCTGTGATTGTCGATTCTGTCACTTTCAAGACCGGTACTGAATCTTGAAGCAGCAGTCTGGAGGGAACATAGGGAACCTTCTATCGACTTGCACAAAAGAAATTACTGTACTCTTACACAGCAGAACACTCTAGGAATATCATACTTTAAATACACTGTTTAAATACTCTGAAAGACATCTACAATAGAGTTTGTGCTGGCGCTCCTGTTAATTAGCACAAAAAAGACACACTTTTAAAAATATATAAACATATGTAAGATGCCTTTTACCCTTTTAGCTATGTTCACACATTGTACTTTTTCAGCATTTGTCTTTTCTTTTCTTTTGACAGTAACAGCAAAGCTATGGAATTTCAAAAATCCCATGCACACTATTGCATTATTTTCCTGAGTGAATTGGAAAACTGCAGTGTTCCCATGGTATATGAGTATAGTACTAAAATAGCAAAATTTTGTACTGAGTTTCTTTATATGTTGTACACATGTCCTGGCAGCACTCAACTATTTGACCCACCACAATTTGGGGAAGATGAAATGGTGTAAATATGACTCCTATATTTATGTGGTGAGGGGGGAATGCCTTTTGATGCTTCTATTAAGGAGTATATTTCTGATACAGGATACTTTTGTAAGTGCAAATATATGCTTCATAAACTGTTGTATTCAGAAATAATGAAAGTGTTTCATATGTTCTTCCCATTTTGCATGGGTTTCCTCCAAAAACTTTGTTTTTTACTCCATTTTTTATGTGTCAGCATGATGAAAAAGCTACATTTTTTTGCACTTTTTTATGGTATTCACACTCTGAGTTAATTTTGGGCCAGTTTTATATCCCGGATCATTTTGGACATGAAAATAGTAATTATGTGTATTTTTTTGTATATGAAAAAGCAAAAAGGGGGGGTCCCCAGATTAATTAATCATGTAAGAGAATACCATGAGGGTAACGTTCAAGTATTGAGATTCTCTGGATTAGAGAAAGTTTTCTTACCACAAGAGGGAGACGATTTGCACCGGCTTCTTTTGAGGAGAGAGGCGAGGTGGATATTACGCGCAGGCGCATTGGGACCTATCGGTCTCAATGAGAAGCTAGATATGTCAGTCTTTCTTTAAAAATTATATTGGTAATTTATGGTTCCTAAAGTATTGTTGTGCTTAATTGTAATGTTTTTAATTTGCATGTTTTATGTTTTTTCACTTATATTCTGATAAGCGGTCATGGATCCGCAATGACGTCTGTTTAAGTGGGAGGAGTCCGAAGCCCGCACAGGTAAAGAACCCTCCCTGCTTTCTCTGGACGTCAGGACCCGTTGAAGTGCTGTGTGCATGAAACGGCCGTCGTCCGTTTGTATCCACATCCCTCCCTGCTGTATCACTTCATGTCCGAATAAACATATGACACAATTCCGGTGAGTGCGCTCCATTTCTTTTTGCTTTTTCATATACTGTTTGGAATCTTTATATGGATGCAGCACCCGGATTGTCTTGGGGTTAATATCATTATGGCTGTAACAGCAGCGGGTTAGAGGCAATAGGGTCTAACTAATTACAGTGGTGCGGAGTTGTTCGGTTCTTTTAGTCCTAATGTGTATTTTTTTTGTTTACTATTGGTTTTCCATAAAAACAGCGTTTTTAGTTGCAAAATATTTTCTTGTAATTTTTTGCACATTATTTTGTATTTTTTTTACATTTTTACTAATTTTATTGAACTTTTTAACTTTTTTACTTGCTTCCAGTAAATAAATTAGACCTGTGTGTTTTACACTGGAAGGAGGCTTTACAGACCATATCTGGGTAGGGCATAGTAGGTCATTGCAGCTGGGTAACCTTGGGGCCATTGCTTGATTAGAGGTCATCCTGGCAACCATCAGGATCCCATGATCATGATCACAGAGTGCCCCATCCTCAAGTAACCATTGTTGCTATTAACATTGTCTAAGGGTTTAAACGACCACAATTGTAGCTATCGCCAATTGCAGCCATTGTAGCATGGTGCCATCTATAATATAGAGTTGACACTTGTTAAAGCTAGCTCTGCTTGTAAGCCGGCAGCATCATCGCACCATACATGTGTGACAGTTTGCATAGACACAATGTCTGCTGGACAATTCACCAATAGGGATTTTGTGAAAGGGTTAATGAAAGAAAAAGTCTATCTGTGTGTCTATCTTTATACAAAATACAAAGAACTATTTAGAACATACCTGTCACTAAAGGAATACAATGCAAGATTTCCTACAGCTCATATTGAAGCCATGAGCCAGTATAAACATGCACTCAGTTTTTTTCCTGCTAATAAAAGCCCTGCCCTACAGTCATATCAGATGGGTACTTCATCACTTTTTCTTTTGGCTTGGCTTATTACAAGATCACGAGTCGTAAAAAAAATAACTTAGCAATACTCTGTCACGAGATGTCTATGCTTGTTATGTCTTAATGTGGCCACCAGTTGTTAACGGCTTTGTGATATTGTAATGAACATACTTGAAATTGAAGTTCTAATAAATTTCAAAGAAAATTAATGGCGCATATATGTATTGAATATCTCTGTGCATAAATAAAAATGGTTTCAGAGCCACAGAATTAGAGTTGAAAACCCTATTGCAATATTGTGGAGAAAGTGTCTGTGCTAATTTAGAAATTAGGACAAAAAAAGGTGATAGTTTTACCTTAAGATTAGGTGCACAAAGCATTTGTGGCCTCTTTTGGGCACATACAAACAGTAGCTATGTGCTTGCAGTGGCCAGTGTATGGATGGATGATTAGGAACTCACTGCAAGAAGCATAGCACAAGGTATATGATATTCTGTGGTGATTTTCTGTAAAGGAATGCACAGTCTACTGCACTTCTTCAACAGTTATATAAATAGTATGTAGACAAATACTTGTCAGACAGAAGCCAAAAGTACACTTGGCCTCCATCTGGAAAATGTAGGCCTATGGGAATGATAGAGTGTATGCCGGGAGCTTTTCGGGGCGCATACCTTCAGCTAAGTGCACGAATGCAGTGTACATTTAACCTTAGATAAAATAATTGAGTAGATTTACCTGGATTCACATGGAACGCTAAAAACAATTCTTCTCTGGAACTACTATACACTCTTTCATTTTGTTCTACTACATTGACAAATCCAGCACAGCTATGACTGTAGGTGAAAAGACAGATGGAGATCTTTTTTTCAAGAAGACTTATATGACACAAATTACATTGATATTCTCTAAATGAGAGTGAAATGTCATCCGAGTGTCTCTCTAGGTATTCTTCTTCAGTAACAGTACACAGAAAAACTGTTTTCCATTACACAAATGACACAATTAGATGCAGCGTTAAGTGCCCATGCCCTTACATTGTGCTTATCCAACTCTAAAAGGTAAGAAATATCTCTCAGGAATTCAAGATACATGTTAACAAAGTCTTCTGAAATAAAACATCCTTTTATATAGAGCTTATACATGTAAGGAATGCATTATTAATAAGTGCAAAGAATGGGGGGATGACTTGCTGTTTCCACTTTTCTGTAGCTTTCTAGTGAAAGATGAAGAATATAAAGCATCTCATGTGTCAATCCCGTCTGATAAAAAAAAGTGCCATTATTACCCCCATCAACCAATCCAAACTTTTGTTTTATTTTTCATTATAGAGGAAAAAAAGTTGATTTTCAATTGGTTCATATATGTAACATGGCTACATTTTCCAGGAGACAGACCCAAAGTCTACTGTTACAATGGGTGGGCTAATCTGGGATGTTTCTAGCATGCTTATGCCATAACCGCCCAATATTGGTAGGCTCATCTTCTATATTGGAAACGGATGTCTCGTTTTCTCTAGAATTAAGAGGTAGTTGAGCCTCCATTAATTTCTAAAAGGTCAAACTCTGCACTTCTAATACTCAGAAAACATCTAAGCCCGCATCTGAGATGTCTACTGGAGCAAAATGAGAACTGAATTTTAGATTTATAATCCTAGCCTCAAGTATTTTAAGATGTTTCCAAAAACCAATGTCTAACATGCCAGGCTGCCTGATCGATATTCTCAGTCACGTGATTCATGAGGTCTATATTGTGGAACGTGGGTGGTGTATCTCTATATTACTTAGACCGCTTTAACAGTCTCACTTTTTATATCAGCAGCTAGAAGAAGATTGTTAAAAGTTAGACTTGTACACATTTACATTGACTAAAATGATGATTGCGTGTTCAGTCTTCAGCATGCTTTGTTTAATCTAACCATCGATATTTGACTTCAAGCATAGCTGCGGGTTGGCATTTCATTGTTTTACTAGCCTCATCAACTTGTCACAATCAAGGTGGTAAAACACAGAGAATTTATTCTCCTGCTAAGTACGAAAATAAATTATTGATTTTAGCATTTAATGATATTATTTGTGTCCATGAACTTTTATCCTGTCAAATTTTTTTTTCAACCCCTCTTTTCCAGTATATTATGTGAGTAGCAGATGCTGCTTTTATTTGGTGTCATGAAGGTGTAAAAACATGCCACAGCAGGATAGAAAATTCCTGTCTAATTTATTATCAAATTACAATTAATTTTCACAAATGCCAGCATACTTATTTTCTCAGCTTATTGCTTATGCATAGACATGATAGGACTTAAATTCAATGATTAATTACTATCAGCATTCATGCTAAATAAAATCATTTTTTGTGGATTAATGCTCCTTACTGACCCAAAGATTAGACTTATTGCCAAATGTTTTTACACAGTTTGAGGCATTTTTACTATAAATATTGCAGATTGACGAGAATTTTTTTCTAAAATGTAATTTTCAGGTTCTGGCTTGACAAAGCAGATTTATGAAGCACATATGATTTAAAGTAAAACTTCAGTGGGTTTCCTTTATTGCAGCGCTAGAGTGGTGCTACTAATCTAAGGTCCTCACCTCTAGAATTATATTTTCCAGCTCCCATCTTCTTCTCATATCAGTGCCGCTCTGGTCAATATTCTACAGTTTGTGACCTGTCCGATCACTCGAGTCTTTGCTTGCCAATCCAGAAGTCACAGCTCAATGTCATAAGGCCCTCATAGACTTGCACTGAGAGCTTGTGACTGTTACCTCTGACTTCGGGTCAGTCAGAAGTTGCAGTCACAAGATGGTGCCATGGGACCAAAGCAGCCCTATGTTGAGCTAAAGACAGCAGCTGGTGAGTATAAGACTATGGACAGAGAACTTAGATTAGTAGCAGCACTCTAGTGTTACGAAGATTCTTCCTATTTTTTGGAGACACAAATGATCTTCCACTAACACAAGCGCCACTCTCTTTTTCAAAACATCTCTGGTATTGTTCAGATCTCATGCACTTTAGGAGGGCAAAGCCCACAACATTCTGCTTTCCATACTGGACTTATACTCAGAAAAGTTCATTCTCAAAATCAACCCCAATAACAGGGTTGCCTCCTAAAACATTTTTCCAGACACCTGGACTCACATTCACAGATGGCCTAACATTTTTAGACATTTGCCACCCCCCTAAAGACCACACCCCAAAAAGATCAGTCTTGTCTGTGATCCATAGATAACCAATGTAGAAAGCAGATCAAATGTTTAAAATGCTATAAAAGAGTCAATAAAAATCAACATAAAGAACAATTATACAACACAAAGTACCAAAATATAACACAGTATAATATTGTAATACTGGAATATTGACCGAATATGATCAATGCAGATTTCTATATTCTATCTGGAGAGAGTGAACAGGAGGTGGATCTGGGACTGGGAATGGGATTGCCTGCAGACATTACACACGTAGCTGTGATTACATGTGAGTGAAGGCCTCTGCATATATGTACAGATCATTTACTGAGACTGTCAGTGCTCATGTACTATACAGAATGCAGCTGACATCTCTCAGATCGTTCTGCGAAGGATTAAGTTTAAGTCAAATTTCCTGAAACTTGTGGTTCTACATTTAAAGATTTTATTCACAGTTTGCTAAAGAAAAATTCCCTTGCACCATTTTCCACTTCCCACACTGTTGAAAAGAGCAGTAAAATGTTAGATTGCACTGCATAATTCCCCATAATGCCTTGCTCCTATGACGTCCTATGAATTCTCATACTTTGTACAGTGGTGGTCAGAACCTTGGCCATGAGAAATCAGCAGTTCCAGAGTCATTTTCCATCATTTTGGGTATCTTTCTTCTGTAGGGTGTTACATCTTATGGTCAGTGAGGTACTCTCTATCCTTTAAAGAGAAAGCTCTGATGATCAGTGGGGTCCACTTTCTCATATAGAGTGTACTTTCTTATTGTAAGCTGGGTCATCTATCTCTTGTAGCGTGTAAGCTCTTATGGCAAGGGAGGTCCTCTCTCTCTTATAGAGTGTAAGGTATTATGGTCAGGGAAGTTATCTCAATCTCCTCTGCCTCACATGTATTTTACGTGTAATTACAAACTTTCCAGCACTGAAATTCGAGTGAATTTATTTTTGGGAAAATTCAGCAAATTTAAAGTACAAAAGATTTGCTCATCTCTAGTCCTTATTCCTCAGCTCTGCCTTTTTATGCTGCTGAGAAATAAGATAACAGTACCTCTAGCGGGTGTTGACTGAGTGAGTGCCAGTTGTATACTGCATCTGGCAGCCTAATGCATTGGTCATGATAGTGTGTTAGCAATGGGCATGGTAATTTAAATCCATAAATGTGTGTGCCTAACTACATGCCAAACTAAGATCAACTTATCCAACAGAAAATGAGGCCCCACACAGCACTGTTCATTGAAAAAATATATATATTCAAAACTATAGTAAAGGAAAACCAAATTATGTTGAGAAAAAATGTGTGCAAAAGTAACAATACCCTATATAAATATGTTAGTACTGTAATTATACTGACAAACAAAATAAACTTGACTTTTACCACATAGCGATTAGCATCCAGGACTGAGCTCACTGAACATCATAAGTCTGTGTCAACATTTCCGCCTTTTAATATGCAGTTAGCCGGAAGTCCCGGTTAAATAGGCCAGAGACATAGCGCAGTCAGAGACAGAAAGAAGATGACAGGAAGGCAAACAACAGCATAGCTGGAGAGGAGAGTACTGGTTGGAAACAAAAACTAATACTTACCTCTCTGAGAGTCTCACTGCTCACTATCTGGTTCTCTTCTTACCACCATCACTTACTGCATCTCCAAGACTTCCATCTGCATCCTGGACATGGACAGAAGTCCTGCTCTATTGTGAAGAGCTTTGAGGTGCATCATGCAAAGAAGAGGATAAATTATTGGCAGGAAGCAGCAGTGAGGTGAGTAAATTTTTTCCAACTTAGATATATATTAAGGTTACGAACAGACCTACAAAATGCATCTAGTTCATAACCCAGGAACTGCCTGTAATGAGGTAGACTGAGTCACTTTAGTTTACACATGGTCTGTCTTCTATTTGCATACGTAAGTTTTTTTTAGGCATGTCCAAAAGTATGGAAGACCACAATTTCATGAGTGTCTAAAAAAGATAAAAAACTGTTGGAACAGAGAGCATACAGAGTCCAAAGTGATTCCATCGGCCTACTATGAAATTGTTGAAATGGCTATCCTATGTAAATCCTGTTTTCTGGTAGATTTAGATAGAAAACTCACATAAAAGATTATGGTAGAACACAAGGATACATTTAAACCAACCTTGCTTTAAAACCGATCAAAAAAATATTATTTAACCCAAATTGCTACAAATACAAGGTTCACCCAGTAATGTAAATTAAAAAAAGTATCTCATAAGCTCTGGAAAAATAAAATGTATCACAACAGATAAAAATACATAAAAATTGATACTTCCAAAGCTGTTTGAGTCTCACAGTGTGCAGTTAGTTACCACATATATTGCAGTAGAACGGCGGACCCACTTATCACTTTATGGAACATGTATCCAGAAGCACTGGCTGGATACAATGCATTGGGCAGTACATTGGTATATTTGGCATTTTCACTCTGCAACATCCACTATGTAATAATTTCTGGAAAACAGGTGAATTCAAAACAGTTACCACACAGGTAAATGAATTCCTTGAAAGGCGTAATTTGCTAATTAAGGTCACTTTTTGGGAATTTCTGTTGTTTATGAATCTCAAAGGCTCTGCAGTTGGCACAAGCAAACAATTTCAGGAAACTGCACTACAAAAGTCAAAGAATGCTCCATCCCTTTTGAGACCTGCCATGTTGCTCTGAATGCTCTGAAATAGACATGGTGTTCGCAATCTATTTCAGCCAAGTTTGTGTTCCAAAGATCAAATAGTGCTTCTTCCCTCCCAGTCCTGCAATGTGCCCAAACAGCAGTTTCCAAACACATATAGGGATATTGCTGCATTAAGGAAATTTGAGTAACAAATGATGGGTTCCCCAGACATAAAAACTTCTTATTTGAAAATTGTAACATTTCATTATCATGTCACAACATTTAAAATTTTGTGCAGGATAGTTTGTCTCCCTAATCTACTAACATTTGAAATTTGTGTGAAGCAAATGTGGGTCGAAAATCCTCACTATACCCCAGAAGAATTTCTTAAGGGGTGTAGTTTCTAAAATGAGTTGTTGTGGTTTTCTGCTGTTTTGGTATCTTATGGACTCTTTTACAAATTGTGTGGTACATTTCCTCCTATTATTTCTTGTGAAAATGAAAAACCTGGGGCTAAAGCAACATTTTACCTTAAAAAATGTATATTATCATGTCCTTCATTCTATTTTACATTAATTACATTAATTACCACAGGATGTCGGTCTTTTCAAGTACAAACAATATGAGTGTCGGGATCCTCCATCCGACCCCTCTCGTCCCCACTTATTTATTGGTAAGCATTGTATACTTTTATTGTCCATCACCGCACTTTAATGATGGATATGTTTGGAGCATATGTTAACTTCTATTTGCTTACCTAGATCTCTGCTATCCCCTCTTGTTTTATGGTCACTGGACCTTTATGGTATATGAGAGGCTGGCACATATTTTTTACGTGGGGACTAGTGAGGGTGGGGGGTTTAGCTGTCTGCATTGTGTTGGCCTGTTATGTATTGTTGTGATGTTTATATGTACACTTTTTCTACTATTTAATGAATTAATAAAACGGACGTATTGATTTTTTTCAGATGTCATCATTCTGCTCCTTTTTCTCCTATTGTCTCCCACCAAAATCTGCAATGGTACCTTCTAATTTAATGTATGAAACACCATATTTTCTAAGACCAACCCTGTGGCCAGTACTAAGGTGACAACAGCAGCCAATGTTAAGTGACACCAGCAAGAAAACATGCGACTAATAACATGGAGCAAATGTACAGTTTTTAAAAACCTTCCTAATGCACAGAAATCTAGAACTGTCATCACATTTAAATTTTTCTAGTTAGGATATAATATGCCCGCACCATACAGTAACTCTCCACGATACACTGAATAGGCCATTAGCCAATTCTACATTGAAAACAAGAACACTTTTGTTGAAAGGAAAATGTCAGTAATAGCCGATCCAAGAACATGTTTTATTTTCCTAGAACTGCACAATCCATATGCATGTCTGCAATTCAGTCATTAATGTAACTTAACAATTATGTTCTGTGGGAAGTGATTACTTGAAAACAAGAATATAAGCTGTACAGCACATTCATCAAATAATCTGCTAATGTTCTAACATGCCTGCTGTGAATCTAATTGCTTTGCCTGTACCTGTTAAAAAGTTTCATTTACTTAAAATTTACTGGATATGCATATTGGTGCATGTAAACTGCCATTGGAACTTACATTCTTCCCAATGATTAAGACTGAACCTCCGTTTTTATTGATTAATATATTCCGAGTACAAGAAATTATGACGACGGTAAATTCAAATGATGACATTCTTCTTTTTATTACTTCAGATTATCCGGTACTCTAATTATTTCATTTCCCATGCATTAACCCCTTTCTGACATGTGGCGCAATAGTATGCCCAATAGTATGCCCATGTCGGACTCCCCTTCTTTGGTGCTGCTCCGGCGCTGAGCCAGCACCTTTCCGGGCACATGACAGCTGATCTACACAACTGACGCAAATCAGCTGCTGAGTCAACTCTACACACCCATATTTGCTCCATGAAATATATATCAATCATGGAGTGTTAAAAAAATAAAATCTTCAATGTTAAAAGAGCAACAAGAATATTAAAGAGTTGTGTCATTGCGGAAAGTACAAAATCATTAGACTTGCCAATTATATGCAAATGATAAAAACAATTGAGACAAAATTTGAAAACATCTTATTTTGTTTAGTAGGACTGGTGGAATTTTCCTTGCAAGGATGCTTCATAGCGTTGCCCATGATGTCTCCAGACCAGCCTCTGACTCACTCTCTATTGCTGTGTACCATGATAGCATTTGAGAATAATGGCATGAGGTCAATGGAAAGCCTACAGCTGGATATCGGGAACATAGTACAATGTTGTATAGATGCCCAAGGATGGTTTAACACCTTAAGCTTGGTATGTGATGTTCAATTTCACTTGCAGTCCAGGATATATCACCATGCATGTGCCATGTGGCAATTTGTCTTATATAGATTAAATTCTGTGGACCTTTTGCTGGTATTCGAGTTTGTCATTATTCTCCCACCCACTTAGCCATGTAGTGTTAAACAGTGTTACCATTTTGGCCCACATGCTTAGCAATCTGGTGGAGAGATAAAGTAAGTTCTCTCATGTCAAAGATTGTGTCACTTTCAGTTTGCGATAAATGGTGAAATCTGGCACGTCAACGAATAGGAGACATCACGCAATCATCTCACATGATCCAATTTTTGGAGTTTCATATGACTTTAAAAAGGGGCTTTTAATCTGGATTTTTTGCCCCTCCCACATGTCACAGATTGGATTTAGTTGCCTGAAAATGTGATCATTTGCAGACTTTTCTGTGCCCAGGTGGGAAACATTCCTGAAGGGTGACCATAGCTAGAGGGACCTGTGAATCAAAACAGGTGAGGGGTGGAAAGAAGTGAGAAATTATTTTACTCTTTCGTATCTTTAAAAATTAATCCAACAAGATGAATCCAACCAGTATAAAAGAGTGTAATTGTCACTTTCTTAATGACCGACGCCATCTTGGTGCAGACAATTTTTTTTTCCTCTACCAAAATAGTGCCAGGGGCACCTGCGCAGTAGCATCTATCGGACCACCAATAGAAGCTACTGCGCAGTTGTGGCCGGTGCCATTTTGAGCATGAACTTTGCTTGATAACATTTAGGCCCTGATTCATCAAAGATTTATGCCAGAATTCAGGTGTAAAAAGTTTTGAAAAGTTTGAAAATATTTCTGCAATACTAATTTCTGAATGTCACTACTGTGGAGGAAGAGGATGCACTGGATTTGGCTCATAACAATCTCTCATAGTTGAATGTTTAAAAGTAAGAACGAATGTAGGCTGCTGTCATCTCTTGTTTCAGTTTAATTAGTAAAGAAAGCATTTAGTGAAAGTATAGAATAAACAGTAAATATATTGTTTCTTCTGACACCAACAAAATAAAGCAGAAATCTGAAGCATCTATTAGGAAGTCCTCTATTTTACTTTCCTCAAATGTAAATTATTACTTCTGCCAGGTCCATTAATGGGTCGCATTGAGGTCTTTCCGTCTACCAATTACTTGGTAACCTTGTATTTATACACCTCCTTTCACCTCAAGGTTAAAAGTATTTTACAGATACAATAACGAAATCAGTAATCCATTATTACATAATTATATTCAGTGTACAATAAAATTCTAAATGTCCAAGATAATAAAGCAGAGCACTGATCTTGTATATATAACAGTTGTTGAAGCTCCAGCCCCACTTAGCAAGCCATTTACTCAAAGAATTCCTTAGATATATATTACCAGTTACTTTTTTATATTTTTTTCTTTAGATGGAAAAAAATAACATTTAACAACCATTCAGCTGCTTGTTTTTGTTCTTGGTTACTAATGTAACACTATGTTATTTATATACTGTAAAGGACTGATTAGTGAGTGTAGGCAAAGGTCAGTAAAGGAATTATGTTACTATTGTAACTATTTGCTTGCACAAGTGCAATTATTAGTTGGTGTAAAGTATTCGTTGGCTAAGGATCCAAACAAGTAGCAGAATAAAGGGGTATCACTTTTGCCATTGATACATATCTATGGGATATACAATATATAATATATGTCTTCCAGATGTGAGTTCTGCATCAATTTACAGAACAAGGTCATCACAATCCTGACCTGCCTAATGGAGGTGGCCTGTGGCTCCATTTCTTTATTCTTTTTTTTCTACTGTAGACTTGTTACTTTATAACTAGTGTTGAGCATTCCGATACCGCAAGTATCGGGTATTGGCCGATATTTGCTGTATCAGAATTCCGATACCGAGTTCCGATATTTTTGTGATATCGGAAATCGGAATCGGAAGTTCCCAGTGTATGGTTCCCAGGGTCTGGAGGAGAGGAGACTCTCCTTCAGGCCCTGGGATCCATATTCATGTAAAAAATAAAGAATAAAAATAAAAAATATGGATATACTCACCCGTCCGGCGGCCCCTGGACGTTACCGATGTAACCGGCAGCCTCCGTTCTTAAGAATGCAGTGAGTTTAGGACCTGCGATGACGTCGCGGCTTGTGATTGGTCACGTGAGCGGTCACATGAGCGGTCATGTGACCAATCACAAGCCGCAACATCATTGAAGGTCCTTCACTGCTCATTCTTAGGAACGGAGGGTACCGGTTACATCAGTAAGGTCCAGGGGCCGCCTGGTCTATTATTTTAGTTAATGTCTTAACGGGAACCTCTCACCAGAGAAAATGCTATATATGAGGTTAATCTGCAGGTTAATAGTGTTACTATCCTGCCTGGCTCCTGAATGTAGCCAAAGGCTGCAGGGAGAAAATTAATTTTATTCTCCCCGGCAGCATTCAGTTTCAGTCACGGGGTGTGGCACCGGCACGGGTCCAGTCATTGCTATGAGAATACAGAGCAGCCACTGTAACCGCTCCCCTGGCCCTGGCTGACATCTGGTCCCAATATAGAGCAAATGTCAGTCAGGGCTGGGTGTGCGGTTACAGTGGCTGTTCAGTATTCTCAGAGCGATGACTGGACCAGCGCTAGTGCCACCTCATGGCTGAAACCCAAATGCTGCCAGAGAGAGTAAAGTTAATTTTGTCCCCATAGTGCTTGGCTATGTGCAGGCCCCCGGCAGCTTAGTATAGCTATTAATATGCAGATTATCCCCATATCTGCAAGTCACTAGCATTTTTTTCTGGTGATAGCATCCCAGTAGAATATATAAAACTTTATTTAATAGAAGTTCTCCTGGGCAGCACGGTGGCTCAGTGGTTAGCACTGGAGCTTTACAATGCTGCAGTCCTGGTTTTAAGTCCAATCAAGGACAACATTTTCAAGGAGCTTGTTTGTGCTCCCTATGCATGTGTGGGTTTCCTCCCACAACATAAACACAGACTGATAGGGAATTTATCTTATGAGCCCCAATGGAACCAGTGATAATGAAATCTGTACAGTGCTGCAGTACACAATGGTGCAATATAAGTGAATGCAATAAAACAAAAGATTTTAGACATGTATTTGGTATAGTCACATTCATAACAACCTGTGCCATAGTGCATACAGCATGCAGTAAAAACGTAATGAAATATAAAAATGACTACCAAAAAGTGGAGTTAAAGTAAAAAAAAAAAAAAGACATTTTTGATCCTAAAGGCAAAATTAGCCTGATCTCCAATGCGTTAAACTGAAATATGCTCTTATTGCTTGGAATATTTGCAAGGCACTTGTCAAACAAGGTTTTCTGGCGGAGTACCTCTGTTCAATAGGATCAATGGACACCTGCTCAGTATCAGGCATAGCTTCAATTTCTCTCCAGCAGTGCGACATCATGGGATCCACAATCTAAAAAGTCTTATAATGTGATGGCATGGTGAAATTGATAACGATGTCAAACATACAGCACCGCTGCGAAGGAAATTCCTCCTGCGTTTTGTAGTAGTTTTCCCCATTTGAAGAAAGGAAGATGCATTGTTTTCTGTCCCTACTAAAACATGATGGTTAATTAGTTATTCGATTATGATAATCAGATACACTAATCACAGTCGTCTTGATAAAAATTCAGAAATTATCCCCAGAGGGCTCCGGTCCAGTAAATGTGTTGACAGGCTATTTGTTATTATGATGGTGATGCATCACAATGCTTTACAAAGAAACAAAGACAGTCGGAGGAGTATGGAGCATGAGAATCAAGAACAAAACAAATGTAGCAAAATATAGATTAAAAACAAATCAGGATTATAGAAAAGGGCATGCTCCAGCCAATCACAGCTCACTCATATGTTTTCACTGCCCTCATTAAATATATTTGTGGGGAAGATTGCATGACCTTTGTTTTCTAATATCATACTTGCTAATCTTTATTAATTCATTGGGTAATTATTACTCTCCTATTTCAGTAGTAGTGATGTGATATTAATTAATGATATTTTATTATTTTACTATTAATCACGTTGTATTCACATCTCATATTTATATAATTTAATATGATCATGACAAATGTCTTAAAGATGAATTTCCATCTCATAGATTGATTGCTATTTTTTATTTTAAAACTCCATTAATTCCATGGTGCTGTACATGTGAAGGGGGTTACATACATATAAGATATATAAGATAGAGTAAATAAACTGACCAACAGGTACAGAGGGGGAGAGGACCCTGCTCTCATGGGCTTACAATCACATCTCTAGAAGAAGTCTTCACGATTGGTGATGGTCTACCAACCACTTAGATCATGAAAATGTTTTCCATCACACAGCAGCGTTCCTGGCCATGCAACTGTACAGGGTACTAGTGCCAGATCGACTTGAATAAAGATGCGCTACAGTTTCCCTGCAAAGCGTATAACCAAGGCACTGCTGTACAAGGAGAGTCATTGAAAGGGATGCAACTTTAAATTAGGGGTGCAGCCCCTTCATTCTCAGGATCTGTAGGCTCCCAGCGGTTGAACCAACCAATTAGTGTGATGACATATCTTAGTGACAAGCAATCACTTTATTAGATGGAAATACCCTTTTAACACAATCTTTTCTACATTTTTTAGATACATTTAAATTCACATTAAACTTTCAACAAAAGGAAAATCAGCCACTTTCAAACCAGGATGGGTATTTTTTCATACAAAGACAAGAAAAGCACTTCAGTGATTTTGTTTTTCCTTGCAGTGTAACATTTTACATTGGATTAGTTAGGAATTTGACTATGGTAGAAAAAGCAATCTAAAAAATATGATGAAATGGAGAGATTATTTTTTGCTTTGTCAGACTACATTCCTGGAAAAATTATTCAAAATTATTTTTATTGAAGGATTTTTATAATAAAGGGGAAAGAAACAGGGGAAAAAAGCAATACAATAATATCCATAACATTTGAATATTTAGACAAATAATTATGATAAAAGTAAAGATATAAATACAGAAAAAGAAAGAATTCAGAAGGAAGGATTGGGGAAATGGGGAGGGAGAATGAGGAAAAAGCGTCAGGAAAGAGAAAGTGGTTTTGATGGGGAGGAAGAAAAGGGAAGAAAAGATAAAAGTTTCTTTTGCTTCTCTTCCTGGTGTCTCTCGTATACCACGTCTACCCTATGCATACTTATAGGCATATGAAAAGCATCAATGATAGTGAATATTACTACTTACTTCTAACCGCTGAGCATACTAAATAGCACTGTGGGATTGTGTGCTCTGAAATTATACTTTGCAATAAATCTTCAGGAGCGTTATAGTAAGATATAGGAGTTACATGGTAAGTGGAGATGTCAGGGATTTAGACTCTTATGGAATTGCTAAGATATATGTTTATCTGCTGAAATTATCCCCAAATGGTTTATTTGATGACCTTGCAAGACAGCTTTACATACAGAAGCTTGTATTATAACACCTTACATAAAGCCATATGTAGGCTTTTATATGAGGGGTTGACTCATGTTTAGTGATGGTTGAACCCCTGGATGTTCGGGTCCGGCGGGTTTGGCCAAAAAGTTAAAAAATGTTTGGTTTGGGTACCAGAACAGTACCCAAACCCAAACCCCGACTCCATTCAGATGAATGGGGGGTCCTGAACATCTGTTGCTTGCCATGCTGTCATCTGCATGACAGTGCAGCAAACAATGCTTCTTATTGGCAGTAAAATAAGTCAGAGAGCTGCAGTTTCTATGCTGTCAGATGACTGCGTGAGCTGGTAGCTATGACCAGAGGTAAAAGTTTACCTCTGGTCACAGAGGATTCTGCTGATGACAGAGTACTAACCCCATCAGCCTACGCCTGCTGTCCCTAATAACAGCAAGAGCAGGTACAGTTAGTGGGAGTATTCATTAGCCAGTGCCTGCAGTATAAATACATAGTCATATTGTCAGTAAAGAACACCCAGAATAAAGTCCTTTATTTTAAATAAAAATACACACAGCTTTACAAATTTATTTAAAATATCAAGCACAGCTATTCTCACCTTATACCTATTCCATTGAAGCCCTGGTCCCCTGTAAAAACATAAATACTAAAAAATACTCACCTAACACCCACCCCATTTAACCCTGGTCTCCTGTAAAAGAAACAAAAATAAAAAACAACAATATACCTCACCTGTCCGAAACTCTGTCCATGCCGCAATCCATGTCTGTGATAATTGGTTTTCAACCTGTAAGGTGCCAAGATGCAATCATCCAGGCTGAATACCATAGGAAAATGAGGTGCTGCAAGTACAGCAACATTGACTAGCGGTGACGTCAATGAGATTTCTGCAGATCACTGAGGATGTCTTCCCTGTTCACTTCACTTCAGTGTGAGCCGGGTCGATGAACTTTGGTGTCCTCAGTGAACTGCAGTGACCAGCACTGAGCTCAGTGAAATCACTGCAGTTCACTGTGAGAAATTTCTTACGGTGAACTGCAGTGAAGCCACTGAGCTCAGCTCAGCACAGCACCATGAGACTTTTTCTCATTGTGCTAGTGGTGATCTCAATGAGGTCGTCACAGTTCATTGACCTGACTCACACTGAAATGAGCTGGGAACACAGTATCAGCTCTACCATGTTTAAAACCATTTATCGAAGTCATACATTACAGTGTGGGACAGTATGTCAGACAGGTGAGGGATATTGTTCTTTTTTATTTTTGTTTGTTTTTTTTTACAGGAGACCAGTCCTTCAATGGAATGGGCATTAGGTGAGTATTTCGGTTGTTTATTATTTTCAGGGGTTTTTTTACAGAGGACCAGGGCTTTAATGGAATGGGCATAAGGTGAGTATAACTGTGTTTATTTTTAAATAAATATGTAAAATGGTGTGTATTTTTATTTTTTAAAATACAAGACTTTATTCTTGCTGTGTGTTTCTTTACAATATGACTATGGGGTTAGTAATGGATAGGCGTCTTATAGATGCCCCTCCAATACCAACTGCTGGGCTTGATTTTACCTGAAAATACAAAGGTGAAATCAACTCCATAAATATGACCCCCCTTGTCACCAAACAGGGCAAGTGTGAATAGCTGGGAAAAGTGCCAGAATTGGCTCTTCAATAGATGCGCCTTTCCTGGTTCAGCTATGGGCTACTATTTTTAGGCTGGGGACCAATATCCATGGCCATTTACCATCCTCAGAATGCCAGTCCCAAGGTGTTTGCTTTAGCTTGGCTGATTGACAAAAATGGATGGGGTACCCCATGCCATTTTTTTAAATTATTTATTTAAATAATGATTTTAATAATTTAAAAAAACTGGCATGGTGACGCCTCTATTCTTGATAACCATACTAAAGCTGACAGCTGAGGGTTGCAGCCCACAGTAAAGATACTGGCCTCTCTGACTTTCACTTGAGCCCAAGTGTGAAAAAATACTGCATCCAGCACTTGTTGACCAACATAAGATTTTGTTACCACCATTGCATATCAAGTCGGGCCTAATGAAGAACTTTGGAAAAACTTTGGATAAAAATGCAAAACATTCAAGCATCTCATTGACATATTACCAAGGCTGAGTGAAGCAAAGATAAAGGAAGGAGTCTTTATTGGACCTCAAATTCGTAAGCTTCTTTAAGAAGAGGAGTTTTTCTGTGTTTTGCAGGGCAAGGAAATGGCTGCATGGGTAGCATTTGCATTAGTGAACTAATTTTTTGGGAAACTCAAAAGCAGATAACTCTGATGGGCTTGTGAAAAATCTCATCAAAACACATAGAGATCTTGCTTTGACATGTCCTTAAAAATTAATTTTTTACATTTGCATCTAAACTTCTTCCACCATCAAAATCAGGACTGAGGAGCAACGAGAATCCTACATGCTCTTCCCAGGTTTTTACAGATTGTGGTAAAAAGAAGAGAGGATGCTACCCAATGGTAGACATGACCAAACCACAACTTTTTTTGAGACACGTTGCTATGATCAATTTCCAAGATCTTTAGTTTTTCCAACATTTTTGGAGTTGTTTATTACTGTTAATAGGTTAATTTACACATCAAGCAATAACATGTGACTACTCTGCAAGTTGGGCTATACTTTGCATACTGTAAACAATGATAAACAACACTTTTTATGCGAGCAACCAAGTCAAAGTAATGACAAATTTAATCATGAACTAATGGCATGCCAGCAAGCAGTGTGACAGAATTTCCCCTCCATATATTGTGTACCATATTCATCAGCAGAACACAGTGCCATGTTTTGTTGGGAAAATGTGGGAGATCGGCATGGGTACAATATTCAATCTGCTCCAAAAACTTTCATCAAAAACTTGTCAATCATTTATAGATCATTGGAGCTGTCCATGTAAACTGCAAAACTACTGTCAGATATTTTCTCTCTACCAATAAATCGCCACCTATAAGTGAATGTCCAAAACAAGCGATTACATTGAATGGCACATTTTATTGAATCATCCTTGGTGAGTATACGGATTGGGGAGATCTTGGGATAAATGGAAGATGGACACCTCTACAAATGTAGTGAACAGAATGCAAATGCACAGGAAATATTCAAATCTACTGAAGCAATGGTCATTGTGCTACAAGTTGATGGATTTAGCAGTGGGAACATGTAAAATATCTAAAAAGCTTAGTAGCTAATTAGCTAAGTGTTACCTATTAAAAACATATTTTTTCAAAATATTTAAATCCAAGAATGTACTTGATTTTAATTTTCCAGATTTATATTTCTGAGATTATTTTGCTTTAGTTTTGACATGAAATGAGCTAAGTGTGGCACCAGCAACGCACATTTGCCTATATATGTGTAATTATACCTCCTTTAACAGCCCGTGAATAAAACATTATCCCCACGTTGAGGATAATCTTGGTCCATCTGCACGGTCATTGTGCATTATCATATGCACATCACCATCAAGCACCACCTGCTATCACATTTGGATTGTTCTCTCAATTCCATTATTTTCCTTGCCCTTGAATAATCATGATGAAGCTGACAGTATATTTCCACTTGTTGTGATTTTATATGGCCAGCAAACCTTTGGATTTTTCAAAAGGGAAACAAGACATCTGCCAAGGCAGGGCAAATTCCCTTAAAGAGTAACTGTCGTTTCAATTTTTATTTCATAAATCAATAGTATACAGGAAAATAACAAATGTGTAATATATCTCAGTAGAGAAATCTGCTGCTTCCTCTCTCAATATTGATATTTAATTATCAAAATTCTCAGTTTTTGGGTAAAATCTGTAGACTTTCCTATCACTAAGATAGGAGGTGGCAGTTCTTACTGATATGATTCTATGTAAATAGGAGGGGGAGGAGCTCTGTCTCTAGCTCCTCCTTTCCATCTACATAGAATCTCATTAGCAGCAGCTGCCTTCTCCTATCACAGTAATGGGGAATTTTGTCCTCACTGAATACAGATTTTACCTCAGAATTGAGAATTGTGATACTGACTGATCAATTCTGGCAGAGAAAGAAGCAGATTTTTCTGATCAGATATATTAAAAAGTTGATTATTTTCATGTGGACTATTGATTTATAAAATAGAAATTTTCTAATTATATGCTGTTTATTTTAATCAGTATTTTACTTTCTTCTCATTGTTATCATCATTATAATTGATTTTTATAATACAGTGCAATCCATTCGCAATGTCCATACCTTTTCCATAACTAATCGATGGCTAACAGTAGCATAGCATGAAGCATAATTAATGCCAGGAAAACAATCAAAAATCCCCTTATCCCTGCCTCTGTGGCACATCCTTCAAACCTCTCATCCCCATTTTTCATTTGTTTGATTCTTCCTCTTCTTCCCAATGGCGCAATCAGTTTATTTATCCCCTTACCTCTTTTTACGCCACATTGTATAGGTTCAATCTCTGCCTAACACATCTCCAATATTCTCTACTCTTTTTTCCTATTTTCACCTCATTTTTCTGCTGATGTTATTTGCTTTTTCCTATCGTCCTCTTCTCTTTTCCTTTTTTTCCTCATTATTTCTTTTTCTATCACTTTTGAAATCCTATCAGCCCACCTCTCCCTCCCATCCCCCTACTCCTCACTCTTTTTCACATTTTCTTGTGGGGATTTTCTTCAGTTTCAGTAACTCCTCCAGCCCTTTTAAACCCCCTGCCCTTGAAAACTTACCATTCAATTAGTTTTTTCTCTTGAAGCAGAGGCTAGCCCAGTGTTGAAATGCTTTGTGGAAATAAAAAAACATTTACCATATCTTGGTCCTAACAATTCTTCACCAGAGCAGCACAGCCTAATATCATTTTATCATCCAAATTGGTCAGTAAAATAATAGAATCAGACCCTTATAGGAGGAGAAGCCATTATAAGCCAGTAAGATAAAGATTTTTGAGATCTGTTTTAAAATGGATTCATTACGGTTATCTTGACTTCATTAAAAATAGAAACCTTGATACTGATGTGAACAGAGTTATAGACTATTATGCTGTTAGCTACATACTTCCAAAATTATGTAATCCGAAAAGATGGAAATAGAGAGAGAATTATAAAACCTTCAGAAATTAGCACTGACTTATGACAATGGCCTTGTATTATAAATAAGTCTGTTTTGTTTCTATACATATCATCAGTGAGTACTGTATTTTAATCAATGAGTACTGTATAAGAAGATGCACCCCAAATTTTGGGGAGGATTAAAGGAAAAAATGTTTTTTAACAATATGGTGGCTCGTCTTATAGTCCGATTTTATGTTTATTTCTGTTGGAAAGGCAGCTGCGGGTGAATAGGGTCACAGAAGGCAGAGTCACTGCTGCAGGAAGCTGGTGGTGGCAGCAGAAGTGGGATGATGCTGTGGGCCCCAGGCTGGGAGGAGAGGGTGTCACAGCACTGTGAGGCTGTGTCCTAGGCTGTTAGAAAATGCCAACATTGAGCTGAGTCCCCAAAATCTCCCAATGATTTCACTGTGGTCAGCTTTGGGAAAATGGCAAACTGAGGCAGCGCATGTGCACATTGAGATCTCAGCTCCCTTTTCTGACAGCCCAGGGCATGCAGCCTCGCAGCACTGGGAATCCCCTGCTGCAAGCCGAGGGCCCACACATCGCCCCACTCCTGCTGCTGCCAGCCTCCTGCAGCAATGAATCTGCCTCCTGTGATCCCGCTGCACCCCAGCAGCTCCCCCTCAGAAAGCTACATTCAGATTTTGAAACACACCCCATTTTCCTCCCAAATTCCCAAAGTGTGTCTTATAATCCGAAAAATATAGTAAGTTAATATTTTTGCTATTTAGAGTCCTTTTATAACATAAAGATAGACAGAAAGATAGATAGATAGATAGATAGATAGATAGATAGATAGATAGATAGATAGATAGATAGATAGATAGATAAATACATACATAGATAGTCCAACCACTGGAATGGATGTTGCCTATGCCAGTCACTGACCACAAAAATGTTTGTCTTCACCTTTTGTTGTGGTTAGGGTTATGGTTAGGGTTGGGATTAGGGTTAGGGGTGTGTAGGGGATAGGGTTGCAGTTAGGGTTAGGGTTGGAATTAGGGTTAGGGGTGTGTTGGGGTTAGGGTTGGAGTTAGAATTGGGTGTTTCCACTGTTTAGGTACATCAGGGGGTCTCCAAACATGACATGGCACCACCATTGATTCCAGCCAATTTTGCGTTCAAAAAGTCAAACGGTGCTCCCTCGCTTCCGAGCCCTGCAATGTGCCCTAACAGTGGCTTTCCTTTACATACGGAGTACTGGCGTACTCAGGAGAAATTGCACAACAAATTTTTTGGTCCATTTTTTGTGAAAAAAGTAAAATGTTCATTTTTTCCTTCCATATTGCTTTAGTTCTCGTGAAGCACCTAAAGAGTTAATAACCTTCTTGAATGTGGTTTTGCGCACCTTGAGGTGTTCAGTTTCTAGAATGGTGTCACTTTTGGGTATTTTCTGTTATATTGACTCTCAAACTCACTTCAAATAAGATGTAGTCCCTGAAAATTGGTTTTGTAAATTTTGCTGGAAAAATTAGAAATTGCTGGTGCCCTTACAACGTCCTAATAAAAAAAATATGATTCCAAAATTGTGCTGATGTAAAGTTGAAATGTGGGAAATGTTATTTATTAACTATTTTGTGTGATTTCAGGAAACAAAAATTAAAAATTTTAAAATTGCTAAATTTTCTAAATTTTTGCCAAATTTCAGTTTTTTTCATAGATAAAATCAATTTTTATCCAAGAAATTTTACCACTAACATGAAGTACACTATGTCACGAAAAAAGTAATCTCTGAATCAGTGGGATACGTTGAAGCATTCCAGAGCTATAACTTCATAAAGTGACAGTGGTCAGAATTGTCAAAAATTGGCCATTAATCCCTTACTGCCAGGTGACGGAATAGTACGTCAGCTGACAGTATCCCCCACTTTGATGTCGGCTCCAGCGGTGAGCCCACCTCAAAGCTGTGACATGTCAGCTATTTTCAACAGCTGACATGTGCCCGCAATGAGCACGAGTGGAATTGCGATCCGCCCGCGCCCATTAACTAGTTAAATGCTGCTGTCAAACTCTGACAGCGGCATTTAACAAGCACACCGCTGACCCCTGTCGCATGAGCGGGGTTTATTGGTGCGCTGCCATTGCGACCAGAGGTCTCCTGAAGACCTCTATTGTTGTTGATGATGGTTTGCTAAGAGAGCCACCCTGTGGTCGGCGCTCATAGCAATGCTATAATTTAGCTACATAGAGGTGATCAGTGCATCACCTCTATGCAGCAGAGGTGACTGAGTACTGGATGCTTCTAGCCTCCCATGGAGACTAATGAAGCATGCCAAAAAAAAATTAAAAAATGTGTTTAAAAATGTAAAAAAATAAAAAAATATATAAAAGTTCAAATCACCCCCTTTCGCCCCAATCGAAATAAAACAATAAAAAATCAAACCTACACATAATTGTTATCGCCACGTTCAGAATCGCTTGATCTATCAACAAGAAAAGGATTAACCTGATCGCTAATTGATGTAGAGAGAAAAAATCAAAACTCCAAAATTATGTTTTTTTGGTTGCTGCGACATTGCATTAAAATGCAAAAACAGGCGATCAAAAGAACGTATCCTCACAAAAATGGTATAATTTAAAACATCAGCTCAGAACGCAAAAAATAAGCCCTCACCCGACCCCAGATCATGAAAAATGGAGACGCTACCGGTATCGGAATGTTACACAATTTTTTTTTTAGCACATTTTGGATTTTTTTTAACACTTAGATAAAAGAGAACCCAGACATGTTTGGTGTCTATGAACTTGTAATGACCTGGAGAATCATAATGGCATAATGGTTTTAGTATTTAGTGAACCTAGCAAAAAATCCAAACAAAAAACAAGTGTGCAATTTCATCGCACATGGAATTTGTTTCCCATATTTTGTTACACAATATTGGAAAACCAATGGTATTGTTCAAAAGTACAACTCATCCCACAAAAGATAAGCCCTCATATGGCCATATGGATATAAAAAATAAAAAATTTATGGCTCTAGAAATAACGGTAGCGAAAAACTAAAATGAAAAAATGAAAAAGCTCCGGGGGTTAAGGGGTTAAGTACCAAATTGGTTCTGTCACTAAGGAGTTAATCTGCTTTAAGCACAAATAAATACAGATTGCAATAATGTGGTGAGTGCTGTTGTGTTTATTTTAACCCCATAACGACCAGGGGTATTTCAGTTTTTTAATTTATGTTTTTTGCTCCCCTACTTCCAAGGGCCATAACTTTTTTAGTTTTTGGTCAATATGGCCACCATGTGAGGGCTTGATTTTGAGTTCACAGACACCAAACATGCATAAGCTATGTTTGATTTAAGTGGTGACATTTTTTTTTTCAAATTTGTTTAAAAAAAAATGGTGCCATTTTCCGAGTCTTGTAACGTCTCCATTTTTCGTGATCTGGGGCTCTTATGGCTTATTTTTTGGGTGCTGAGCTGAAATTTTTATTGATATCATTTTGGTATTGATATGATCTTTTCATCGCCCGTTATTCAATTTTATCGCAATGTAGCGGTGACCAAAAAACGTAATTCTGGCGTTTTGAATTTTTTTCTCGTTACGTCGATTGAGTTAACCCTTTTTTTATATTGATGAATCAGGTGATTTTAAAAGTGGTGTTACCAAATATGTGCAGATTTGTTTTTTTAATTGTTTTATTTTGAATGGGGCGAATGGGGGGTGATTTGATCATTTTCATATTTTATATATATTTTTAAAATTTTTGCAAACTTTTTTTACTTTTGGCATGCTTCAATAGTCTCCATGGGAGACTAGAAGTTGCAGTACTTTGACTGCATCTGTTACACTCAGGCGATGATCAGATTGCCTGTGTATAGCTGAAATGCTCACTTCCTATGAGTACTCCAAAACTTCCTCTAATTTAGCTTCCCACTGCTGGGGACTAGTGATGAGTGAGTGTACTCGTTGCTCGGGTTTTCCCGAGCATGCTCGGGTTACCTCCGAGTGTCTATGACTGCTTGGAGATTTAGTTCTCATCGTGGCAGCTTAATGATTTACAGCTACTAGCCTGCTTGATTATATGTGGGGATTCCCTAGCAACAAGGCAACCCCCACATGTACTCAGCCTGGCTAGTAGCTGTAAATCATTCAGCTGCCGTGGTGAAAACTAATTCAAGCAGTCATAAATACTTGGCGGTCACCCGAGCATGCTCGGGAAGACCCGAGCAACGGGTATACTCGCTCATCACTACTGGGGACCAATTTATTCAGTTGGTAATAGAGGTTGAGAATTATGTTCCCTAAGGGATACATATCTCCCAGTATTCCTTGGTCAAGAAGTTGCCAGCCCCAGCTAATTTGGGGCATTGCTGTTTGGTGTGTGTCCACAGCCTAATCTATGGATATAAAAAGAATTATCCCAAAGTTCAAAATCTGTCTATTGTCTAACTAATGACAAAACTCTGTTAAGTTGCAGTCTTTAAATATATTAAACATTATAGTGGGAATGGAAAGTATTCAGAGCCCTTTAAATGTTTCACTCTTTGTTTCACTCTTTTGTTTTTTTTCACTCTGTGAGCCATTTGGTAAATTAAAAAAAGTTCATTTTTTTCTCATTAATGTACACTCTTCACCCCATCTTGACTGAAAAAAACAGAAATGTAGAATTTTTTGCAAATTAATTAAGAAAAACTGAAATATCACATGGTGATAAGTATTTAGACCCATTGCTCAGACTTAAGTCACATGCTGTCCATTTCCTTGTGATCCTTGAGATAGTTCTACTCCTTCATTGGAGTCCAGCTGTGTTAAATTAAACTGATAGGACTTGATTTGTAAAGACACACACCTGTCTATATAAGATCTCACAGCTCACAGTGCATGTCAGACCAAATGAGAATCATGAGGTCAAAGGAACTGGCCAAGGATCTCAGAGACAGAAATGTGGCAAAGCACAGATCTGATCAAGCTTGCAACAGTAGTACTGCAGTACTCAATTTGCTAAGAGTACAGTGGCCTCCATAATCCTTAAATGGAAGAAGTTTGGCACTGCCAGAAATTTTCCAAGACCTGGCTGTCCAGCCAAACTGCACAACTGTGGAAAAAGAGCCTTGGTGAGAGAGGTAAAGAACAACCCCAAGATCACTGTGGCTGAGCTCCAGAGATGCAGTAGGGAGATGGGAGAAAGTTCCACAAAGTCAACTATCTCTGGAACCCTCCACCAGTTGGGCCTTTATGCCATACTGGACTGACAGAAGCCTCTCCTCAGTGCAAGACATATGAAAGCCCGCATAGAGTTTGCTAAAAAAAACACATGAAGGACTCCCAGACTATGAGAAATAAGACTCTCTGGCCTGAGGAGACAAAGATAGAACTTTTTGGTGACAATTCTAAGCGGTATGTGTGGAGAAAAACAGGCACTGCTCATCGCCTGCCCAATACAATCCTAACATTGAAACATGGTGGTGGCAGCATCATGCTATGGGGGTGCTTTTCAGCTGCAGGGACAGGACGACTGGTTGCCATTGAAGGAAACATGAATGTGGCCAACTACAGAGATATCCTGGATGAAAACCTCTTCCACAGTGCTCTGGACCTCAGACTTGGCCAAAGGTTCACCTTCCAATAAGATAGTGACCCTAAGCACTCAGCTAAAATAACAAAGGAGTGGCTTCAGAACAACTCTGTGACCATTGTTGACTGGCCCAGCCAGAGCCCTGACTTAAACCAAATTGAGTGTCTCTGGAGAGACCTGAAAATGGCTGTCCACCATCGTTCCCAATCCAACCTTACGGAACTGGATAGGATCTGCAAGGAAGAATGGCAGAGGATCTCCAAATCCAGGTGTGAAAAACTTGTTTCATCATTCCCAAGAAGACTCATGGCTGTACTAGCTCAAAAGGGTGCTTCTATTAAATACTGGGCAAAGGGTCTGAATACTTATGACCAAGTGATATTTCAGTTTTTCTTTTTTAATAGATTTGCAAAAATTTCTACATTCCTGTTTTTTTCAGTTAAGATGGGGTGCAGAGTGTATTAATGAGAAAAAAATTGACCTTTTTTGAGTTTACCAAATGGCTGCAGTGAAACAAAGAGTGAACAATTTAAAGGGGTCTGAATACTTCCTGTACCCACTGTATGTTTGTTTTCCCTTCTATAAGATGGTGCTTGTGTGTCTTTATATTAATCTATGCACCGATGGACGCACATTGTGTGAGGTCGCTTTTGTGCGCTTTTTCCCTTTTCCAAGATGGTGATATGAAATTTAAAGTGTGACCGCGCAAGCAGGGGATGTCGCTTTTTTCTTCTTTTTTTCCTGAAGCGTGACTGCATATTTGCGGTATGACGCAATTCTTTTTTCCTCCTTGTGGACTTCTTTACTTCCTGACATGCAAAGTAATGAGAATAGGATGCCGATATTGGCGTGAAATATACAGTAAATGGGATGAGTCATGACTATTAATTCTCCACAGCTGTGTACAATTGATCAGTTAAAATATTAATTGAATTTCTGTCACTATAAGACTGCATGCACTATTTTAATGCACTTTATACTATTGTCACTGGTATGTACTTTTACTATATATATGCATATCATGTCTCTAATATTTGGAAGTGCTCATATCTTTGTAGTTGATGTTAAATACTGTTCATGAATAGTATGCTTTAAACACTCTGAATTTGGAGGATTGCTTGAAGAAGGCTCTCACACATGGCCAAAATGTCACCTCATGGACGATTAAATAGCATTTTTTTTATACGACAAGGACTGCTGCTTCCATTTTTTTTTAATATATATTATGGACTGGTGTATGCCTGGGAGGCTTTGCACCCACTTATTTTTCCTTTAGATGGATAGACAGATAGATAGAAAATAAGAGAGATAGATAGATAGATAGATAGATAGATCGATCTACTTGTCTACTTGTGGTGATATGTGTAGTCTGACTTTGCCAATAGTAAACACTGGTTTTACAGAAGTGCTTAAAATACTTTTTTAATACATTTCAGTCTTACTTGTCATCCTAAACATCAGTTAATGAATTTTAATTAAACTGAATTGGCCCTTTATCTGACTCCCACCACATTGACTATCACCCAGTTTTGAAATTAAATAGAAATTTAATTGAAATATAGCAGCAATAAGAGCATGCATGGAAATGGGTTACAGAGCTTTGGAGAATGAACTTTCCTTTAATCTCCCATATAATACTAATGCAGGAAGGCAAGAATGAAACTTAAAATGGACATTCTGACTGATCTAAAACTAGAAAATAATCTAATTTTACCGAGTTTGTTATCAGGTGACCTCGTGCCGAATATTAATTGGCAAAGTATTGAACATAATAACATACAGAGTGTAACAATTTCCTATACTCCACTCATATTAAATACAGTGTGTATTGACTTCTTCAATTAATATAACCTTTTTATGGAGTAAATTTTAGTTTAATTTAGATATTGTGAAGGTTTGGGTAATATGGAGAAGAGCAAAGTATCATTGATATTATATTTCAGATAAGAATAATTTCTTAGTTATATACTCACAGTAATAAATAGGAAGGCCCAGACCATCTAAGGCCTCATTTAGGTGTCTGCTTTTCAAGTACATGTTCTATCCATGATATTTGTGTATAAAATATATCCCTATTATATTCTATGGAGATATTCTCATCTTCTTGTTTCCTTACTGACTGTGCAACTGCAAAGATAATCATGGAGATGTCCATTTTTGATCAATGTCACAGAAGAAAACCACCTATACAAATCTAGAGCTGACAGTGCACATTATCATTTGGGTGCTGTCAGTTTTTAACCCCTTCACATCACATACAGTGCATTTTGTTAGCAAGTCTATGGAGTGGGCTCTCACAGCAAGCCTCCCCCATATAGGGCAGTTGATGCATTGATTACAGCCTGGAGCTGAGGCTAGAAATCGCAGGTTGAGCAGTGCTATGGCCATGATTGTTAATGTGTTAGTTAAATGCCACTGTCAATCTCTGACAGTGAAATTTAACATGCACCGATGTGCGCAAGCATCATATTTCCCAGCTCATCGGCGTGCTTGTGACGTGATCGAGGGTAGCCGATAGGTTGTCATGACAGCCAGGGGTGCCTGTCACTATGGAGCTCCTTTAAAACCCTGCCTTAGGCTTGGCATCACTGTATGTAGCTCAAGTGATCAGACAAACTGTTAGGACTTGTGAAACGCACCAAATAATAAATAGAGAGGATATTAGGTGCGTTCGCAGTCCGGGGTCCACCGTGCAGAAAAGACACCTCTGCTCGGTAATGACGGACTATATGATGGTATAATGTAGATACACACACGGGTTAGCTTCACCCATTATGAAGGAAGCGAACCCTGTTTCGTCACAGGGCCGCGGTACCGCACAAAAAGCGCAAGCAAAGAGTCACAGAATTCTGTCCCAAGACTCAGGGAAATAGTTCCTCTAGACCTCTTGCGCTCAACACCGCTACTGGAGTGTCAGAGATTAACCAGAACTAAGAATTTACTGCACAAGAGTGCGTGCAGCGCCGCTCTGGCGAACGCCACTAACCACCCAAACTTGGGCCAGGAAAGTGCACTATTAGTGCACAGTGGTGCACTGGCAGTCAGTGCTAACAGACACAGTATCGTGTGCTAGATGAGCAGGATAGCATTGTCAGGCGCTAGGTATCTTCCACCATTCACGAGCAGTCAACAACTCTAGGGATGGGAATGATTCGGAGCTTTCATCCATCGACAGGCATACATCCACACACACACGTTAGCAAGTTTACACATTAGTGCATGGCCGAGCGGCCATGCAAACCTTTTATAGTAGTAGCACTCAGGGATAGTGTTGAGCATTCCGATGCTGCAAGTATCGGGTATCGGCCGATACTTGCTGTATCGGAATTCCGATACCGGGATTCCGATACTCTTGTGGTATCGGGTATCGGGTATCGCAACAACATTAATGTTAAAATGTGTAAAAGAGAGAATTAAAATAAAAAATATCGCTATACTCACCTCTCCGACGCAGCCGGGACTTCAGCGAGGGAACCGGCAGCGTTGTTTGTTTAAAATTCGCGCTATTACTTGGTTACGTGAATTCCCGGCTTGTGATTGGTCAGGTCGGCCACGTTGCCGGGACGCGGACCAATCACAGCAAGCCGTGACGAAATTACGTCACGGCTTGCTGTGATTGGTCCGCGTCCCGGCAATATGGCCGCCCTGACCAATCACAAGCCGTGACGTCACGGGAGGCTGGACACGCGCCCATTTTAAAATGAGCGCGTCCAGCCTCCCGGCTTGTGATTGGTTGACCGCGGCGCAACCAATCACAAGCCGTGACGTCACGGGAGGCTGGACACGCGCCCATTTTAAAATGAGCGCGTCCAGCCTCCCGGCTTGTGATTGGTTGACCGCGGCGCAACCAATCACAAGCCGTGACGTCACGGGAGGCTGGACACGCGCCCATTTTAAAATGAGCGTGTCCAGCCTCCCGGCTTGTGATTGGTTGACCGCGGCGCAACCAATCACAAGCCGTGACGTCACGGGAGGCTGGACACGCGCCCATTTTAAAATGAGCGCGTGTCCAGCCTCCCGTGACGTCACGGCTTGTGATTGGTCAGGGCGGCCATATTGCCGGGACGCGGACCAATCACAGCAAGCCGTGACGTAATTTCGTCACGGCTTGCTGTGATTGGTCCACGTCCCGGCAACATGGCCGACCTGACCAATCACAAGCCGGGAATTCACGTAACCAAGTAATAGCGCGAATTTTAAACAAACAACGCTGCCGGTTCCCTCGCTGAGGTCCCGGCTGCGTCGGACAGGTGAGTATAGCGATATTTTTTATTTTAATTCTTTCTTTTACACATTTATATGGTTCCCAGGGCCTGAAGGAGAGTTTCCTCTCCTTCAGACCCTGGGAACCATCAGGAATACCGTCCGATACCTGAGTCCCATTGACTTGTATTGGTATCGGGTATCGGTATCGGATTGGATCCGATACTTTGCCGGTATCGGCCGATACTTTCCGATACCGATACTTTCAAGTATCGGACGGTATCGCTCAACACTACTCAGGGACCTTCCTGATGGTCCAATAGGAGCCGCAACAGGACCTGAGCATGTGACCCCTGACCTCCAATGGGAGGTCGTCCCATGGGCATGCTCAGTATGAGAAAAGAAGGACTTAGTCCCTGAAAGGCCTGCTCGCTGCTGATCAGTGCTGGCTACAGAGGCAGAGCCTGGAAAGGCAGCAGTAACCAAGCGCACAGTATCAGCTTGAGCCAGACACTGGGACCGACGTCTCTGCTGAGCAGGTTCCACTGTGACTGGAGAAGAATGGGAGACCGCTGTGGACATGGTTTGAGATTCTCCCTGTGCAGCGGTGGGAACTCGACACCTAACACAAACACATCTTTAAGTCCCCTAAGGTGGCTAAAAATAGCAGTACAATAAAATCAATTTTGAAAAAAAATCCTAAAGTTCAAATCACTCCCCCATTGAAAATAAAGATATTTAAAAAATACACGCGTGGTCATGGGCAGACATACCGCATGTGCAGCCTGTGCGGCTGCACCAGGGCCCAGAGGCTCCGGGGGGCCCCTGCAGGGTGGCTAATAATGAGGGCAATCTGGCCTGTTTATCCGGCTCTGGGGGCCCCTGGCCAGATTGCCCTCATGTGCGGCGGGCAGGGAAAAATCCCTGCAGCTCACCTGCCTACAGGAGAAAATAGCAGCGGAGCTGCAGGGATCTGTCCTGCTTCCAGCATGCGCTTCCTCTCACGCACACAACAGCGCTGCTGGATGACATAATCATTCAGCGGCCGGCTGTGCCAGAGAGGAAGCTGTCGACGATGATGCTTCAGCTGCAGGAAAGAGTACGGACAGGTGAGAGGTGCTGTGTGTGTGTTTTGTTGCATGTATGTGTTTGCATGCATGCGTTTTTAAGAGGGGGAATGTGCAGAGAGGAGAATTGTGCTGTGTAGGTGGAGCAGAGGGCAATGATGGGGATGAGGAAATGATGGAAGTGGTGGAATGGGCAAGGATGGTGATGGTGGGGGAGGAAGGAATGATGGACTTGGTGGAAAGGGCAATTATGGGGGTGGAGAGGGAGGAAATGATGGAGGTGGTTGAATGGGCAAGGATGGTGGTGGTGGAAAGGGCAATGATGGGGATGGTGGGGCAGGAGGTAATGATGGAGGTGGTGGAAAGGGCAATGATGGGAGTGGGGGAGAAGGCAAAGATGGTGGTAGTGGAAAAAACAATGATGGAAGTGGTGGAAAAGAAGGCAATGATGCTGGTGGTGGAAAGGGAAATAATGGGGGAGGAAGAAATGATGGAGGTGGTGGATTGGGCAATGATGGGGTGGAGGAGAGGACAATAATGGGATGCAGGTGGAGGAGGACAATAAATGGTGTGGGGCATTGGGATGGGAGGAAGGGGGACTTATAATGGACTTAGGAACAGGGGGAGGTGGACGAAGACATTATTATTGCTTATTATGTCTAACACAGTCCCTTAGTATATAATGTACGTGTTTATTATGTATAACATGGTTCCTTAGTATATAGTGTACTCACTAATTCTGTATAACACCATCCTTAGTTACATAGTTTCCTCTTGTATTCTTGTTAATTTTATTATTCACAATGCCCTCTTTTATTGCATAGTCTCCTCTCTTTTTAGATATAAAATGACTGCTGATAGAGGAGCCGGTGACCAGCGACCAGTCCATCAGCTCCTCCATTAGAAAAGACGCTTTCCCGTGCTCCATCAGCCATCATTGCATTACATCTACTGTAACAAGACAGGACGGTTTGTAATTAAAAAGACTATATAATCCAATATGTAAGGGATGGTACTGTACATAACAAGAGAGGGCACTGTATAATAAGGGATGGCAATATGCATAATATGTAATATATGTATGTAATATATATACATGTATGTGTGTGTGGAGATATATATATATATATATATATATATATATATATATATATATATATATATATATATATATATATATATATATATATTTAGCTTTGTCGCCATAAAAGGAGGGGGGCCCAGACACATTTCTTGCACAGGGGCCCCAAGCTGTCAGTGTCCGCCCCTGCGTGTGGTATCACCAAGTTCAGAAAAGTTCAATCTATCAAAATTTAAAAACAATTAACCCAGTAAACACAGTACACGTAAAATAATTCAAGAATGCCAAAATCTCCGCAATTCCATAAAAAAAGCTGTAACAAGTGATCAGAAAGACATATTTAACCCAAAATTGTACTAATAAAATGTAGTCTTGCACCTCAAAAAATTAGCCATTACACAGCTCCATTATGGGTCTTGTAAAATGGTGACACATCCCACAGAAATTTTTTTTTGCAAATTCTGAATATTTTCACCACTAAAATAATTTAAAAAAATGGACGTTTGGTATTGCCGTAAACATACTGATGAGGAGAATAATATCACATGCTCATTTTTACCACAAAATGTACACCTCTACATTATTCAAAAACCAATGCCAGAGTTACATGTTTTTCACAATTTCATTGCACTTGGAATTTTGTCCTGTTTTCAAGTACACTATATTATAAAATGAATGGTGTCATTCAAAAGTATAACTTGTCCCGCAGAAAAACAAGCTCTCATATGTCTATGTGGACACAGCCAAATCAGATCTCACACTTTGCACTGATGAGGGGCAGTACCCCAAAACACAGTGTCTGCAAACTGAGATTCTGGTTCAAGTCCTCTTCCTCTCTGAAGAGACAATTTGCATATTTCACAGATTAGCATTGCGGTTTTAAGTCTCCTCATCTTGGCATGCTTAACATAACACTCTCTGCAAGGAAAAGTGATACTTCTTGGATCCTGGTTAGACGCCTCTCACACAGCCAAATTAGATCTCACACTTTGCACTGATGAGGGGCAGTACCACGAAACACAGTATCTGCAAATTGAGGTTCTCGTTTGGCCTTTATCTTAAGTCATGTGACAAGGCTCGTTAAAGGATTGACATTAACTGTTAGGATTGCTTCTTCCAATAAGTGGCACTAGAGTTCTAGTTCTCTTCCTCTCTGAAGAGACTATTTGGACATAAAAATAAAACAGTTAAGGCACTAGGAAGACGCAGAGGAAATAGCAGAAACACATACATGAAATTGGCCCTGTTGTGATGGGGTTAACGTAATATATAGAATAAACTTTACTATTTATTCTTGCTTATGGCATATGAGAAAATTGCTAATGAAAAGGTGATGATAAAAACTGACAATGACCAAACACTGATGAAAATCTGATCCTGTACATTGATGAAAAGTATACTTTTTTCACATTTGAGAAAAAAATTGACATAAGAATGATGTCTTAAGCATTTTGAGACTTTGGAGACCTGATCATCAATACATTGAGCCATACAGAATATAAGACATAATGGCGCTCTAACATGATACTACCAGTGGTGTTAACTTGAAGCTCATGAGCACAAATTCAAAAGCCCTAAATGAGCCCTTAATTATTGCAAGTCTTTAATAGTACTGGTATTTTCATATAGCCCAAAGGGACAGTGTGGACCTTTATGGCTCCAGGGCACAAGTGTGATTGCAACCCCTGCACCTATTGTAGTTACATCCTTGGATAATAAACCCACCTCTTCAAGAAAGCTTACAACCTATAATGACCACATGGCCACCTCAACACCGTTGGAGCTACTGCAACCCCCGACCTACTGTCTTCTTCCACACCATCCTGTAGACTGTAAGCCCGCAAGGGCAGGGTCCTCTCCCTTTGTACCAGTCTGTCATTGTTAGTTTGTTTACTGTAAGTGATATTTGTATTTTGATGTCACCCATTCTTATGTACAGCACCATGGAATTAAAGGTGCTATATAAATAAATAATAATAAAAATGTTGTGGCTGCTTTGCATAAAATCTATGTACAAGAGTTGTATTCACAAATGAAAACCTGTATCTGTTAAAGGGGTTGTCAATTTTCAGAGATCATTTTCTGATATGTGCATTTCTCGGTTACAAAAAACAAATGCTGCTTTACTTACCCTTCCCAGGTCCAGCATGAAGTCTCTGTTGCTTGGCTGATGTTACATCGGCATAGTTGTAGACAATTACTAAACTCAACAGCTTTGAGTGGCTTGTGCTGTCTAGAGGTGGAGTGCTGCTGAGCTCAGTGATGTTCATGTTATATGACCTCTGCAGCCCAGTAATAGAGATTAAGATATCGGCTGAGACACTGCACTGCATTTACATAGTTTGTTATATTTTTTTACAACAAACTGTACATATCAGGAAAAGAAAGGGGACAATCTATTTAAATGACAATGACATTGATGGTGACATCCAGTGACACATTATGAAACATGAACATTATCTACCATCCATTTACAATACAGACCCAAAGTTTGGACACACCTCATTTAAAGATTTTTTTGTATTTTCATGACTATGAAAACTGTACATTCACACTGAAGGCATCAAAACTATGAATTAACACATGTGGAATTATATACTTAACAAAAAAGTGTGAAATAACTGAAATTATGTCTTATATTCTAGGTTCTTCAAAGTAGCCACCTTTTGCTTTGATGACTGCTTTGCACACTCTTGGCATTCTCTTGATGAGCTTCAAGAGGTAGTCACTGGGAATGGTTTTCACTTCACAGGTGTGCCCTGTCAGATTTAATAAGTGGGATTTCTTGCCTTATAAATGGGGTTGGGACAATCAGTTGTGTTGTGCAGAAGTCTGGTGGATACACAGCTGATAGTCCTACTGAATAGACTGTTAGAATTTGTATTATGGCAAGCAAAAAGCAGCTAAGTAAATAAAAACGTGTGGCCATCTGTTATGGACCTGGTGGTTAGGAGCACCCGGAATGACCTGATGGTTAAACTATCACACAAGACAAGCTCTGGGAAGTGGGAGCTCTGCTGACCGCAAGCCTAATCCTATCACACACATACTAGAAATAGCCGTGGAGCGTACCTAACTCTGCCTAGACGCCTCTTCACAGCCTAAGAGCTAACTACCCCTAAAGATAGGAAATAAAGCCTACCTTGCCTCAGAGAAATTTCCCCAAAGGAAAAGGCAGCCCTTCACAAATATTGACTGTGAGTTAAGATGAAAGTCACAAACATAAGAATGAAACAGGTTTCAGCAAAGGAGGCCAGACTTCACTAAACAGACTGAGGATAGAAAAGGTATCTTTGCGGTCAGCACAAAACACTACAAAAAGCCATGCAGAGTGTGCAAAAAGACCCCCGCACCGACTCACGGTGCGGAGGTGCCACTCTGCCTCCCAGAGCTTCCAGCTAGCAAGGCAATATCATGATAGCAAGCTGGACAAGAAAACAAAGATCAGCAAATAAACTAGCAGGGACTTAGCTTCTGCTGGAGTAGACAGGTCCTCAGAAAGATCCAAGAGAGATCTGAACCAGTACTAGAACATTGACAGCTGGCATCAAGTAACGATCTGAGTGGAGTTAAATAGAGCAGCCAGCCTAGGACCAAACGAGGTCAGCTGAGGAAGGAACCTCAGAACCAGCAGCTCCACTCACAGCCACCAGAGGGAGTCCATGGGCAGAACTCGCTGAAGTACCATTCATGACCACAGGAGGGAGTTCGAGAACAGAATTCACAACAGTACCCCCCCCTTGAGGAGGGGTCACTGAACCCTCACCAGAGCCCCCAGGCCGATCAGGACGAGCCAAATGAAAGGCACGAACTAGATCGGCAGCATGAACATCAGAGGCAACAACCCAGGAATTATCTTCCTGACCATAACCCTTCCACTTGACCAGGTACTGAAGTTTCCGTCTCGAAATACGAGAATCTAAAATCTTCTCCACCACATACTCCAACTCCCCCTCAACCAACACCGGGGCAGGAGGGTCAACGGAGGGAACCATAGGCGCCACATATCTCCGCAACAACGACCTATGGAACACATTATGGATGGCAAAAGAAGCTGGAAGGGCCAAACAAAATGACACAGGATTGAGAATTTCAGAAATCTTATAAGGACCAATGAAACGAGGCTTAAACTTAGGAGAAGAAACCTTCATAGGAACATAACGAGATGACAACCAAACCAAATCTCCAACACGAAGTCGGGGACCAACACAGCGACGGCGGTTAGCGAAACGTTGAGCCTTCTCCTGGGACAATGTCAAATTGTCCACTACGTGAGTCCAAATTTGCTGTAACCTGTCCACCACAGAATCTACACCAGGACAGTCCGAAGGCTCAACCTGCCCTGAAGAAAAACGAGGATGGAAACCAGAATTACAGAAAAAAGGCGAAACCAAAGTAGCCGAGCTGGCCCGATTATTAAGGGCGAACTCAGCCAAAGGCAAGAAGGACACCCAATCATCCTGATCAGCAGAAACAAAGCATCTCAGATATGTTTCCAAAGTCTGATTGGTTCATTCGGTTTGTCCATTTGTCTGAGGATGGAAAGCTGAAGAAAAAGACAAATCAATGCCCATCTTAGCACAAAGGGACCGCCAAAACCTTGAAACAAACTGGGAACCTCTGTCCGACACGATTTTCTCCGGAATGTCATGCAAACGAACCACATGCTGGAAAAATAATGGAACCAAATCAGAGGAGGAAGGCAATTTAGGCAAGGGTACCAAATGGACCATCTTAGAGAAGCGATCACAAACCACCCAGATGACCGACATCCTTTGAGAGACAGGGAGATCTGAAATAAAATCCATGGAAATATGCATCCAAGGCCTTTTCGGGACCGGCAAGGGCAAAAGCAACCCACTGGCACGAGAACAGCAGGGCTTAGCCCGAGCACAAGTCCCACAGGACTGCACAAAAGAATGCACATCCCGTGACAAGGAAGGCCACCAAAAGGATCTAGCCACCAAATCTCTGGTACCAAAGATTCCAGGATGACCAGCCAACACTGAACAATGAACCTCAGAGATAACTCTACTAGTCCATCTATCAGGGACAAACAGTTTCTCCGCTGGACAACGGTCAGGTCTATCAGCCTGAAACTCCTGCAGCACCCGCCGCAAATCAGGAGAGATGGCAGACAAAATTACCCCCTCTTTGAGAATACCAACCGGCTCAGGAACTCCCGGAGAATCAGGCACGAAACTCCTTGAAAAGGCATCAGCCTTCACATTCTTAGAACCCGGAAGGTATGAAACCACAAAATCGAAGCGGGAGAAAAACAGCGACCATTGAGCCTGTCTAGGATTCAACCGCTTGGCAGACTCGAGGTAAGTCAGATTCTTGTGATCCGTCAAGACCACCACGCGATGCTTGGCTCCTTCAAGCCAATGTCGCCACTCCTCAAATGCCCACTTCATAGCCAACAACTCTCGATTACCCACATCATAATTGCGCTCAGCAGGCGAAAACTTTCTAGAAAAGAAAGCACATGGTTTCATCACCGAGCCATCAGAACTTCTTTGAGATAAAACAGCCCCTGCTCCAATCTCAGAAGCATCAACCTCGACCGGAAACGGGAGCGAAACATCTGGCTGACACAACACAGGGGCAGAAGAAAAACGAGGCTTCAACTCCTGAAAAGCCTCAACGGCCGCAGAGGACCAATTGACCACATCAGCACCTTTCTTGGTCAAATCAGTCAATGGTTTAAAAACACTAGAAAAATTAGCGATGAAGCGACGGTAAAAATTAGCAAAGCCCAGGAATTTCTGAAGGCTCTTCACAGAAGTAGGCTGAGTCCAATCATAAATGGCCTGAACTTTAACAGGGTCCATCTCGATAGTAGAAGGGGAAAAAATGAAGCCCAAAAATGAAACCTTCTGAACTCCAAAGAGACATTTAGACCCCTTCACAAACAAGGAATTAGCACGAAGGACCTGGAACACCATTCTAACCTGCTTCACATGAGACTCCCAATCATCCGAAAAGACCAAAATATCATCCAAATATACAATCATGAATCTATCCAGGTACTTTCGGAAGATGTCATGCATAAAGGACTGAAACACAGATGGAGCATTAGAAAGCCCGAATGGCATCACCAGGTACTCAAAATGGCCCTCGGGCGTATTAAATGCTGTTTTCCATTCATCGCCCTGCTTAATACGCACAAGATTATACGCGCCTCGAAGATCTATCTTGGTGAACCAACTAGCCCCCTTAATCCGAGCAAACAAATCAGACAGTAGCAGCAAAGGGTACTGAAATTTGACCGTGATTTTATTAAGAAGGCGGTAATCTATACAAGGTCTCAGAGAACCATCCTTCTTGGCCACAAAAAAGAACCCTGCTCCCAACGGTGACGACAACGGGCGAATATGCCCTTTCTCCAAGGACTCCTTTATATAACTCCGCATAGCGGCATGCTCTGGCACAGACAAATTGAACAGTCAGCCTTTAGGAAACTTACTACCAGGAATCAAATTAATAGCACAATCACAATCCCTATGAGGAGGTAGGGCACTGGATTTGGGCTCATCAAATATATCCCGGTAATCCGACAAAAACTCAGGGACCTCAGAAGGAGTGGAAGACGAAATTGACAACAATGGAACATCTCCATGTACCCCTTGACAACCCCAACTGGACACAGACATTGATTTCCAATCCAATACTGGATAATGGACCTGTAGCCATGGCAAACCCAAAACGACCACATCATGCAGATTATGCAACACCAAAAAGCGAATATCCTCCTGATGTGCAGGAGTCATGCACATGGTCAATTGAGTCCAGTACTGAGGCTTATTCTTGGCCAAAGGCGTAGCATCAATTCCTCTCAATGGAATAGGATACTGCAAGGGCTCCAAGAAAAAACCACAGTGCCTGGCAAACTCCAAGTCCATCAAATTCAGAGCAGTGCCTGAATCCACAAATGCCATAACAGAATAGGATGACAAAGAGCAAATCAGAGTAACGGACAAAAGAAATTTAGGCTGTACCGTACCAATGGTGGCAGACCTAGCGAACCGCTTAGTGCGCTTAGGACAATCAGAGATAGCATGAGTGGAGTCACCACAGTAAAAACACAGCCCATTCTGACGTCTGTGTTCTTGCCGTTCAGCTCTGGTCAAAGTCCTATCACATTGCATAGGCTCAGACCTCTGCTCAGAAAATACCGCCAAATGGTGCACAGCTTTGCGCTCACGCAAGCGTCGATCGATCTGAATGGCCAAGGACATAGACTCATTCAGACCAGCAGGCATGGGAAATCCCACCATAACATCCTTAAGGGCTTCATAAAGACCCTTTCTGAAAATTGCCGCCAGGGCACATTCATTCCACTGAGTAAGCACAGACCACTTTCTAAACTTCTGACAATATACCTCCGCTTCATCCTGACCCTGACACAAAGCCAGCAAGATTTTCTCTGCCTGATTCACTGAATTCGGTTCATCATAAAGCAATCCAAGCGCCAGGAAAAACGCATCCACATTACGCAATGCAGATTCTCCTGGCGCAAGGGAAAATGCCCAGTCTTGAGGGTCGCCACGTAACAAAGAAATAATGATTTTTACTTGCTGAATGGGGTCACCAGAGGAGCGGGGTTTCAAAGCAAGAAACAGTCTACAATTATTTTTGAAATTCAGGAACTTAGATCTATCCCCAGAAAACAAATCAGGAATTGGAATTCTAGGCTCTAACATCGGATTCTGAACTACATAATCTTGAATGCTTTGTACCCTAGCAGTGAGTTGATCCATACAAGAGGACAGACCTTGAATGTCCATATCTACACCTGTGTCCTGAACCACCCAGAGATTAAGGGGAAAAGAAAGACAAAACACACTGCAGAAAAAAAAATGGTCTCAGAACTTCTCTTATCCCTCTATTGAGATGCATTAACACTTTATAGTCCAGCTGTACTGTTATGGACCTGGTGGTTAGGAGCACCCGGAATGACCTGATGGTTAAACTATCACACAAGACAAGTTCTGGGAAGTGGGAGCTCTGCTGACCGCAAGCCTAATCCTATCACACACACTAGAAATAGCCGTGGAGCGTACCTAACTCTGCCTAGTCGCCTCTTCACAGCCTAAGAGCTAACTACCCCTAAAGATAGGAAATAAAGCCTACCTTGCCTCAGAGAAATTTCCCCAAAGGAAAAGGCAGCCCCCACAAATATTGACTGTGAGTTAAGATGAAAGTCACAAACATAAGAATGAAACAGGTTTCAGCAAAGGAGGCCAGATTTCACTAAACAGACTGAGGATAGAAAAGGTATCTTTGCGGTCAGCACAAAACACTACAAAAAGCCATGCAGAGTGTGCAAAAAGACCCCCGCACCGACTCACGGTGCGGAGGTGCCACTCTGCCTCCCAGAGCTTCCAGCTAGCAAGGCAATATCATGATAGCAAGCTGGACAAGAAAACAAAGATCAGCAAATAAACTAGCAGGGACTTAGCTTCTGCTGGAGTAGACAGGTCCTCAGAAAGATCCAAGAGAGATCTGAACCAGTACTAGAACATTGACAGCTGGCATCAAGTAATGATCTGAGTGGAGTTAAATAGAGCAGCTAGCCTAGGACCAAACGAGGTCAGCTGAGGAAGGAACCTCAGAACCAGCAGCTCCACTCACAGCCACCAGAGGGAGTCCATGGGCAGAACTCGCTGAAGTACCATTCATGACCACAGGAGGGAGTTTGAGAACAGAATTCACAACAGCCATCATTACTTTAAGAAATGAAGGTCAGTCAGTCCGAAAAGTTGGGAAAACTTTGAAAGTGTCCCCAAGTGCAGTAGCAAAAACCATCAAGCGCTACAAAGAAACTGGCTCACATGAGGACCTCCCCAGGAAAGGAAGACCAAGAGTCACCTCTGCTTCTGAGGATAAGTTTATCTGAGTCACCAGCATCAGAAATCGCAGGTTAACAGCAGCTCAGATTAGAGACCAGGTTAATGCCACACAGAGTTCTAGCAGCAGACACATCTCTACAACAACTGTTAAGAGGAGACTTTGTGCAGCAGGCCTTCATGGTAAAATAGCTGCTAGGAAAGGAGGAAGGAACCTCAGAACCAGCAGCTCCACTCACAGCCACCAGAGGGAGTCCATGGGCAGAACTCGCCGAAGTACCATTCATGACCACAGGAGGGAGTTCGAGAACAGAATTCACAACAGTACCCCCCCCTTGAGGAGGGGTCACTGAACCCTCACCAGAGCCCCCAGGCCGATCAGGACGAGCCAAATGAAAGGCACGAACTAGATCGGCAGCATGAACATCAGAGGCAACAACCCAGGAATTATCTTCCTGACCATAACCCTTCCACTTGACCAGGTACTGAAGTTTCTGTCTCGAAATACGAGAATCTAAAATCTTCTCCACCACATACTCCAACTCCCCCTCAACCAACACCGGGGCAGGAGGGTCAACGGAGGGAACCATAGGCGCCACATATCTCCGCAACAACGACCTATGGAACACATTATGGATGGCAAAAGAAGCTGGAAGGGCCAAACAAAATGACACAGGATTGAGAATTTCAGAAATCTTATAAGGACCAATGAAACGAGGCTTAAACTTAGGAGAAGAAACCTTCATAGGAACATAACGAGATGACAACCAAACCAAATCTCCAACACGAAGTCGGGGACCAACACAGCGACGGCGGTTAGCGAAACGTTGAGCCTTCTCCTGGGACAATGTCAAATTGTCCACTACGTGAGTCCAAATTTGCTGTAACCTGTCCACCACAGAATCTACACCAGGACAGTCCGAAGGCTCAACCTGCCCTGAAGAAAAACGAGGATGGAAACCAGAATTACAGAAAAAAGGCGAAACCAAAGTAGCCGAGCTGGCCCGATTATTAAGGGCGAACTCAGCCAAAGGCAAGAAGGACACCCAATCATCCTGATCAGCAGAAATAAAGCATCTCAGATATGTTTCCAAAGTCTGATTGGTTCGTTCGGTTTGTCCATTTGTCTGAGGATGGAAAGCTGAAGAAAAAGACAAATCAATGCCCATCTTAGCACAAAAGGACCGCCAAACCTTGAAACAAACTGGGAACCTCTGTCCGACACGATTTTCTCCGGAATGTCATGCAAACGAACCACATGCTGGAAAAATAATGGAACCAAATCAGAGGAGGAAGGCAATTTAGGCAAGGGTACCAAATGGACCATCTTAGAGAAGCGATCACAAACCACCCAGATGACCGACATCCTTTGAGAGACAGGGAGATCTGAAATAAAATCCATGGAAATATGCATCCAAGGCCTTTTCGGGACAGGCAAGGGCAAAAGCAACCCACTGGCACGAGAACAGCAGGGCTTAGCCCGAGCACAAGTCTCACAGGACTGCACAAAAGAACGCACATCCCGTGACAAGGAAGGCCACCAAAAGGATCTAGCCACCAAATCTCTGGTACCAAAGATTCCAGGATGACCAGCCAACACCGAACAATGAACCTCAGAGATAACTCTACTAGTCCATCTATCAGGGACAAACAGTTTCTCCGCTGGACAACGGTCAGGTCTATCAGCCTGAAACTCCTGCAGCACCCGCCGCAAATCAGGAGAGATGGCAGACAAAATTACCCCCTCTTTGAGAATACCAACCGGCTCAGGAACTCCCGGAGAATCAGGCACGAAACTCCTTGAAAAGGCATCAGCCTTCACATTCTTAGAACCCGGAAGGTATGAAACCACAAAATCGAAGCGGGAGAAAAACAGCGACCATCGAGCCTGTCTAGGATTCAACCGCTTGGCAGACTCGAGGTAAGTCAGATTCTTGTGATCCGTCAAGACCACCACGCGATGCTTGGCTCCTTCAAGCCAATGTCGCCACTCCTCAAATGCTCACTTCATAGCCAACAACTCTCGATTACCCACATCATAATTGCGCTCAGCAGGCGAAAACTTTCTAGAAAAGAAAGCACATGGTTTCATCACCGAGCCATCAGAACTTCTTTGAGATAAAACAGCCCCTGCTCCAATCTCAGAAGCATCAACCTCGACCGGAAACGGGAGCGAAACATCTGGCTGACACAACACAGGGGCAGAAGAAAAACGAGGCTTCAACTCCTGAAAAGCCTCAACGGCCGCAGAGGACCAATTGACCACATCAGCACCTTTCTTGGTCAAATCAGTCAATGGTTTAAAAACACTAGAAAAATTAGCGATGAAGCGACGGTAAAAATTAGCAAAGCCCAGGAATTTCTGAAGGCTCTTCACAGAAGTAGGCTGAGTCCAATCATAAATGGCCTGAACTTTAACAGGGTCCATCTCGATAGTAGAAGGGGAAAAAATGAAGCCCAAAAATGAAACCTTCTGAACTCCAAAGAGACATTTAGACCCCTTCACAAACAAGGAATTAGCACGAAGGACCTGGAACACCATTCTAACCTGCTTCACATGAGACTCCCAATCATCCGAAAAGACCAAAATATCATCCAAATATACAATCATGAATCTATCCAGGTACTTTCGGAAGATGTCATGCATATAGGACTGAAACACAGATGGAGCATTAGAAAGCCCGAATGGCATCACCAGGTACTCAAAATGGCCCTCGGGCGTATTAAATGCTGTTTTCCATTCATCGCCCTGCTTAATACGCACAAGATTATACGGGCCTCGAAGATCTATCTTGGTGAACCAACTAGCCCCCTTAATCCGAGCAAACAAATCAGACAGTAGCGGCAAAGGGTACTGAAATTTGACCGTGATTTTATTAAGAAGGCGGTAATCTATACAAGGTCTCAGAGAACCATCCTTCTTGGCCACAAAAAAGAACCCTGCTCCCAACGGTGACGACAACGGGCGAATATGCCCTTTCTCCAAGGACTCCTTTATATAACTCCGCATAGCGGCATGCTCTGGCACAGACAAATTGAACAGTCGGCCTTTAGGAAACTTACTACCAGGAATCAAATTAATAGCACAATCACAATCCCTATGAGGAGGTAGGGCACTGGATTTGGGCTCATCAAATATATCCCGGTAATCCGACAAAAACTCAGGGACCTCAGAAGGAGTGGAAGACGAAATTGACAACAATGGAACATCTCCACGTACCCCTTGACAACCCCAACTGGACACAGACATTGATTTCCAATCCAATACTGGATTATGGACCTGTAGCCATGGCAAACCCAAAACGACCACATCATGCAGATTATGCAACACCAAAAAGCGAATATCCTCCTGATGTGCAGGAGCCATGCACATGGTCAATTGAGTCCAGTACTGAGGCTTATTCTTGGCCAAAGGCGTAGCATCAATTCCTCTCAATGGAATAGGATACTGCAAGGGCTCCAAGAAAAAACCACAGTGCCTGGCAAACTCCAAGTCCATCAAATTCAGGGCAGTGCCTGAATCCACAAATGCCATAACAGAATAGGATGACAAAGAGCAAATCAGAGTAACGGACAAAAGAAATTTAGGCTGTACCGTACCAATGGTGGCAGACCTAGCAAACCGCTTAGTGCGCTTAGGACAATCAGAGATAGCATGAGTGGAGTCACCACAGTAAAAACACAGCCCATTCTGATGTCTGTGTTCTTGCCGTTCAGCTCTGGTCAAAGTCCTATCACATTGCATAGGCTCAGACCTCTGCTCAGAAAATACCGCCAAATGGTGCACAGCTTTGCGCTCACGCAAGCGTCGATCGATCTGAATGGCCAAGGACATAGACTCATTCAGACCAGCAGGCATGGGAAATCCCACCATAACATCCTTAAGGGCTTCAGAAAGACCCTTTCTGAAAATTGCCGCCAGGGCACATTCATTCCACTGAGTAAGCACAGACCACTTTCTAAACTTCTGACAATATACCTCCGCTTCATCCTGACCCTGACACAAAGCCAGCAAGATTTTCTCTGCCTGATTCACTGAATTCGGTTCATCATAAAGCAATCCAAGCGCCAGGAAAAACGCATCCACATTACGCAATGCAGGATCTCCTGGCGCAAGGGAAAATGCCCAGTCTTGAGGGTCGCCACGTAACAAAGAAATAATGATTTTTACTTGCTGAATGGGGTCACCAGAGGAGCGGGGTTTCAAAGCAAGAAACAGTCTACAATTATTTTTGAAATTCAGGAACTTAGATCTATCCTCAGAAAACAAATCAGGAATTGGAATTCTAGGCTCTAACATCGGATTCTGAACTACATAATCTTGAATGCTTTGTACCCTAGCAGTGAGTTGATCCATACAAGAGGACAGACCTTAAATGTCCATATCTACACCTGTGTCCTGAACCACCCAGAGATTAAGGGGAAAAGAAAGACAAAACACACTGCAGAAAAAAAAAATGGTCTCAGAACTTCTCTTATCCCTCTATTGAGATGCATTAACACTTTATAGTCCAGCTGTACTGTTATGGACCTGGTGGTTAGGAGCACCCGGAATGACCTGATGGTTAAACTATCACACAAGACAAGCTCTGGGAAGTGGGAGCTCTGCTGACCGCAAGCCTAATCCTATCACACACACACTAGAAATAGCCGTGGAGCGTACCTAACTCTGCCTAGTCGCCTCTTCACAGCCTAAGAGCTAACTACCCCTAAAGATAGGAAATTAAGCCTACCTTGCCTCAGAGAAATTTCCCCAAAGGAAAAGGCAGCCCCCCACAAATATTGACTGTGAGTTAAGATGAAAGTCACAAACATAAGAATGAAACAGGTTTCAGCAAAGGAGGCCAGACTTCACTAAACAGGTATGTGGAGAAAACACCGTGTGCACTGCTATAATAGGTGCAGAGACTAGGTACCCAAATCCTTTTATAGATAGAAAGAAGAAGTCTCGCACTCAACTTAAGTATATTTGCAGATTTTATTTGGTGCTGATGTAGCACTGGGGAAACGTTTCAGCCTCAAATGGGCTTTTGTCAGTCACTACAACATTCAAAAAAAACAAAATATAATACAGTGTATAAACAGCCGGGTACATTTAAACAAAACAAGGTATATACAATTTATCCAAGGAGCCATTTTAGAAAAATAATGAAAAAATCTTATATCAGAGCATAACCATATACAATATTCCCGCTCAAAAATAACGATCAACGGTGGACGAGACATATTTTGGGAGAAACACATACCGTATTGTGTCTTTTTTTGCCGTATAGACACCTACAATTGTCTGTATACCGGTCATATGTGGTGCCTAAATAAGCGCAACAAGAGGAAGCAAAAGAGAGCAATAGTGCATAACTCAGTGGACCGAAGTGGTATGCAGGGTAGTATATTAGGTGGAGCAGTGATACTTACACTAAGTCATTTCCTGGTGAGAGCATATAGAGATAATCGGAAACAGAACTGCTGAAAAGATTATGTAGCTCTAATGGAGAAGAGAGGGAGGAGGGATGTAAATTTATGCCTGTAATTTGATATGTTATATATAATGTAAGCATGATGACCCTTACTGGTATCATACCTCTGATGGGCAGGCCCGAGTAGAGGGAGACATGTGCCGGAGGTGACCGGCTGGAGGATCCGTGGGCTGAGGAAAACACAAGTGGGACTGAGTACATATATGAATACAGGGTGTAGTGTCCCTGGAGCACGTGGTGTTCACATACCTGAGGAGATGCCGTTGTAGAGTGGACCTGATCCTAGCAGACGCGGTATCCACCGCTTGTCTGGGGATCATACTACAAGCGGCGCTATTTTTATCCCCAGTGTGCGTCTGACTGGAAGTGACGTTGTAAGATGGCGGCCGGACCGGAAATACATAGCCGTGTGTGTCAGATGGGTGCATGCGTTCCACGGTTGCCGTGGAGATGCGTACCAACATATCTAGCGGTGTTAACAATGAAAGAACCGCTTATGTTTTTCTGTATCATAAGTTATATCGCTTAGAGCCTACTTTTTGGGTGATTTACATATAATATTGATAATAGATAAGCTGTTCAGTAGTAGCGTAGCCAGGTGGGCGGATCTGCATATGAGAGCTATGGGTAACCCTAGGCTATAGGTGTAGGTGTTTTCCAATCGGCTGAGTTGGTGAGAAATGTAACTTAAAGGAAGGAAATAGAAGAGACGGTGGTGAAATGTCCTGTTATGAGCTCTTACAACTATTAAAGTGGGATACTACTGGTATAACAAGGTGGTATAGTAACCATACAAATGGTCATGCACTATATGTGGGTAAAAATCCCTAAATGTGAGTGACCTGCTCAGTGCCTTGTATGGACCATAGGTGATACATGTTAAACCAACAGGGTGCTATAAGTGGCACGTACATAAACCGGGGTGTCGATAGATAAGATGGATTTCGACGTGGACCTTGGTGAAAAGTGGCACAGTGAATAGTGCACGATCCAGTGAAGACATGTGCTGTGGCAGTCATCATCAATATAGTCGATTCTATAAAATGAGAAAAAAGTATATCAGTATATATCAAGACAGATCATATAGAATTAAAACAATACAGCAATCGTCCTGATCTATTGGATGATTCCCTTTAAATGAATGCCGATATCTCATAGTCCCTGTTGAGTCCTTTTGGGGATAATGTGTCCAAGGAGTGAATCCAGTAGGCCTCACGTTTTTTAAGCATAAGTACTCTGTTACCCCCCCTGCGCTGTATGGGAACATGTTCAAGAACCTGAAACTGTAACTGTGAAATATTGTGTCCTGATGTATGAAAGTGATGGGGTAATGGTAATAAGAGATTATTGCACCGTATGGTAGATTTGTGCTTAGATATGCGATCCCTGATGGGTTGCGTCGTTTCCCCTACGTATAGGAGCCCACAGGGGCATTTGATCACATACACTACGTAGGTTGAGCTGCATGTGAAGTATCCCCGGATTTTAAACTCCTTACCGGAGTATGGGTGTCTGACTACATTCCCTTTCAATACATTGTTACATTGAACGCAGTTTAAACACGGGAAGGTACCTTCCCTTGGAGTGCCAAAGAAACTCTGTCTCTTGGTGATTTTGGTACCAATGTCCGCTTTTACTAGAGTTTCTCTCAAACTGGGAGCCCTTTTGAAACATGGGAGAAATGGTTGTTGGAACTCTTTTACTTTGGGAAAGGCCTGGGAAAGTATAGACCAGTTACTGCGTATTGCTCTGTGGAGCTTTTTGTATATAAATCCGTACTAAGGAAACCATTCAAATCTTTAACTACCATAGTATCCAAAAACCATGAACAGTCACATGTGGGAGATGAACTTTTTGGATACTATGGTAGTTAAAGATTTGAATGGTTTCCTTAGTACGGATTTATATACAAAAAGCACAGATAGGAACAGTCTCCTACACTACCAAAGTCTCCATCCTCCATCCACTAAAAGATCCATACCAAAGGCACAATACCGAAGAGTAGAGCGCATAGTCTCCAATAGTAATATAAGAGAGCTACGCATACAGGAAATGACTGAGAAATTTAGGGCCAGGGGTTATCCCTCATCTCTTTTAGAGACTTCCAGAACTACGGCGAGCAGACCTAGGATGGACACATCCCTACGCATTCCCTTCGTACATTCATTTCATCCGTACATGTACAAACTCCACAGAGCAATACGCAGGCCTTTCCCAAAGTAAAAGAGTTCCAACAACCATTTCTCCCATGTTTCAAAAGGGCTCCCAGTTTGAGAGAAACTCTAGTAAAAGCGGACATTGGTACCAAAATCACCAAGAGACAGAGTTTCTTTGGCACTCCAAGGGAAGGTACCTTCCCGTGTTTAAACTGCGTTCAATGTAACAATGTATTGAAAGGGAATGTAGTCAGACACCCATACTCCGGTAAGGAGTTTAAAATCCGGGGATACTTCACATGCAGCTCAACCTACGTAGTGTATGTGATCAAATGCCCCTGTGGGCTCCTATACGTAGGGGAAACGACGCAACCCATCAGGGATCGCATATCTAAGCACAAATCTACCATACGGTGCAATAATCTCTTATTACCATTACCCCATCACTTTCATACATCAGGACACAATATTTCACAGTTACAGTTTCAGGTTCTTGAACATGTTCCCATACAGCGCAGGGGGGGTAACAGAGTACTTATGCTTAAAAAATGTGAGGCCTACTGGATTCACTCCTTGGACACATTATCCCCAAAAGGACTCAACAGGGACTATGAGATATCGGCATTCATTTAAAGGGAATCATCCAATAGATCAGGACGATTGCTGTATTGTTTTAATTCTATATGATCTGTCTTGATATATACTGATATACTTTTTTATCATTTTATAGAATCGACTATATTGATGATGACTGCCACAGCACATGTCTTCACTGGATCGTGCACTATTCACTGTGCCACTTTTCACCAAGGTCCACGTCGAAATCCATCTTATCTATCGACACCCCGGTTTATGTACGTGCCACTTATAGCACCCTGTTGGTTTAACATGTATCACCTATGGTCCATACAAGGCACTGAGCAGGTCACTCACATTTAGGGATTTTTACCCACATATAGTGCATGACCATTTGTATGGTTACTATACCACCTTGTTATACCAGTAGTATCCCACTTTAATAGTTGTAAGAGCTCATAACAGGACATTTCACCACCGTCTCTTCTATTTCCTTCCTTTAAGTTACATTTCTCACCAACTCAGCCGATTGGAAAACACCTACACCTATAGCCTAGGGTTACCCATAGCTCTCATATGCAGATCCGCCCACCTGGCTATGCTACTACTGAACAGCTTATCTATTATCAATATTATATGTAAATCACCCAAAAAGTAGGCTCTAAGCGATATAACTTATGATACAGACAAACATAAGCGGTTCTTTCATTGTTAACACCGCTAGATATGTTGGTACGCATCTCCACGGCAACCGTGGAACGCATGCACCCATCTGACACACACGGCTATGTATTTCCGGTCCGGCCGCCATCTTACAACGTCACTTCCGGTCAGACGCACACTGGGGATAAAAATAGCGCCGCTTGTAGTATGATCCCCAGACAAGCGGTGGATACCGCGTCTGCTAGGATCAGGTCCACTCTACAACGGCATCTCCTCAGGTATGTGAACACCACGTGCTCCAGGGACACTACACCCTGTATTCATATATGTACTCAGTCCCACTTGTGTTTTCCTCAGCCCACGGATCCTCCAGCCGGTCACCTCCGGCACATGTCTCCCTCTACTCGGGCCTGCCCATCAGAGGTATGATACCAGTAAGGGTCATCATGCTTACATTATATATAACATATCAAATTACAGGCATAAATTTACATCCCTCCTCCCTCTCTTCTCCATTAGAGCTACATAATCTTTTCAGCAGTTCTGTTTCCGATTATCTCTATATGCTCTCACCAGGCAATGACTTAGTGTAAGTATCACTGCTCCACCTAATATACTACCCTGCATACCACTTCGGTCCACTGAGTTATGCACTATTGCTCTCTTTTGCTTCCTCTTGTTGCGCTTATTTAGGCACCACATATGACCGGTATACAGACAATTGTAGGTGTCTATACGGCAAAAAAAGACACAATACGGTATGTGTTTCTCCCAAAATATGTCTCGTCCACCGTTGATCGTTATTTTTGAGCGGGAATATTGTATATGGTTATGCTCTGATATAAGATTTTTTCATTATTTTTCTAAAATGGCTCCTTGGATAAATTGTATATACCTTGTTTTGTTTAAATGTACCCGGCTGTTTATACACTGTATTATATTTTGGTTTTTTTGAATGTTGTAGTGACTGACGAAAGCCCACTTGAGGCTGAAACGTTTCCCCAGTGCTACATCAGCACCAAATAAAATCTGCAAATATACTTAAGTTGAGTGCGAGACTTCTTCTTTCTAGACTTCACTAAACAGACTGAGGATAGAAAAGGTATCTTTGCGGTCAGCACAAAACACTACAAAAAGCCATGCAGAGTGTGCAAAAAGACCCCCGCACCGACTCACGGTGCGGAGGTGCCACTCTGCCTCCCAGAGCTTCCAGCTAGCAAGGCAATATCATGATAGCAAGCTGGACAAGAAAACAAAGATCAGCAAATAAACTAGCAGGGACTTAGCTTCTGCTGGAGTAGACAGGTCCTCAGAAAGATCCAAGAGAGATCTGAACCAGTACTAGAACATTGACAGCTGGCATCAAGTAACGATCTGAGTGGAGTTAAATAGAGCAGCTAGCCTAGGACCAAACGAGGTCAGCTGAGGAAGGAACCTCAGAACCAGCAGCTCCACTCACAGCCACCAGAGGGAGTCCATGGGCAGAACTCGCTGAAGTACCATTCATGACCACAGGAGGGAGTTCGAGAACAGAATTCACAACAGCCATCATTACTTTAAGAAATGAAGGTCAGTCAGTCCGAAAAGTTGGGAAAACTTTGAAAGTGTCCCCAAGTGCAGTAGCAAAAACCATCAAGCGCTACAAAGAAACTGGCTCACATGAGGACCTCCCCAGGAAAGGAAGACCAAGAGTCACCTCTGCTTCTGAGGATAAGTTTATCTGAGTCACCAGCATCAGAAATCGCAGGTTAACAGCAGCTCAGATTAGAGACCAGGTTAATGCCACACAGAGTTCTAGCAGCAGACACATCTCTACAACAACTGTTAAGAGGAGACTTTGTGCAGCAGGCCTTCATGGTAAAATAGCTGCTAGGAAACCACTGCTAAGGACAGGCAACAAGTAGAAGAGACTTGTTTGGGCTAAAGAACACAAGAAATGGACATTAGACCAGTGGAAATCTGTGCTTTGGTCTGATGAGTCCAAATTTGAGATCTTTGGTTCCAACCACCGTGCGACGCAGAAAAGGTAAATGGATTGACTCTACATTCCTAGTTCCCACCGCTAAGCATGGAGGAGGAGGTGTGATGGTGTTCGGGTGCTTTACTGGTGACACTGTTGGGGATTTATTCAAAATTGGAGGCATACTGAACCAGCATGGCTACCACAGCATCTTGCAGCAGCATGCTATTCCATCCAGTTTGCGTTTAGTTGGACTATCATTTATTTTTCAACAGGACAATGATCCCAAACACACCTTTAGGCTGTGTAAGGGCTATTTGATCAAGAAAGAGAGTGATGGGGTGCTACGCCAATTGCTCTGGCCTCCACAGTAACCAGACCTGAACCCAATCGAGATGTTTGGGGTGAGCTGGACTGCAGAGTGAAGGCAAAAGGGCCAACAAGTGCTAAGCATCTCTGGGAACTCCTTCAAAATTGTTGGAAGACCATTCCCAGTGACTACCTCTTGAAGCTCATCAAGAGAATGCCAAAAGTGTGCAAAGCAGTCATCAAAGCAAAAGGTGGCTGCTTTGAAGAACCTAGAATATAAGACTTAATTTCAGTTGTTTCACACTTTTTTGTAAAGTATATAATTCTACATATGTTAATTCATAGTTTTGATGCCTTCAGTATGAATGTACAATTTTCATAGTCATGAAAATACAGAAAAATCTTTAAATGAGAAGGTGTTTCTAAACTTTTGGTCTGTACTGTACTTATTGGAGTGTGATAGGAAAAAAAGTCGTGGAACTCTACTTGTGCAGAGGAAAGATTCAATCAATCAGATGACATCTACAGACCTGCTTTAATTAGCCTATCTATCTATCTCCTATCTGTCTATTATCTATCTATCTAACTATCCATGTATTATCTATTATCCATCTATTTATTAGCTATCTATCTATTCTGTATGTTCTATCTGTCTAATCTATCTATCTCATATCTATCTATATATTATATATCTATTTATTAGCTATCTATCTGTTTATTATCTAAAAGTCTGTCTGTCTTTCAGTCTGTCTTTCTGTTTGTTTGTCTATCTGTCTATCTATCTATATCTATCTATATTTGCTGCTGCCATTTAACTATAACTCTTTTGTGTCACCTCTTTCACAGTTTTAGACAGTGCCATCAACAGCCTTGAAATAAAAAAGGGTGAAACAGCTGTCTCAGACAGAGACAGACTAAATGTGTTGATTTAGAAAGAAAATGTGTGAAAAGTGATTTGTGCATAATTAAACTTCTTTATCTAAAACCTGCATTTGGGATTTTACTACAAAAAAGTATAGTGATATATGGATATTTTCAGATTAGTTCGATGCAAATATAAATTCAGTAAGCTGAAAAAAATAAGGTAAATATGTAAACTATCTATCTACCATTCCATTTCTAACCACAATATGTGTCTATCTTTTTATAACAATATATATTGTATTTGTCTATCTTACGCCATCCATTGAGGCTGTACATTGAGGAGGAACTGTGAGCGAGACCCCTGTTCTAGTAACTGGGTCCCAACAGAAAAGCCACTAGAAATTAAACATTAATAATCTATTTTACAGATGCATAATAAATGTCAAATGTGGGAAAATCCTTTGAATATCTTGTAAATTCCTTTGTAGTCTGCTGCAGAACCACTTCTTGTCAACTAATGGCACAATTTTTCAAGTATCCTAGGTATGCCACCATATCCCTATTTATTTGAAGATTGGCTAGTTAGTCCTATTCTTATCTTCTAAAACTACCTTTCCTTGAAGGACTTTCTTCTCCTGAGTGCTACATACCCTTTTCACATATGCTTCCGACAACCCCACTTCTCCAATTTATGATCTAGCTAAACTATAATATGCCTTAGGCTCCTGTGCACTCTCTTCTCCTGTACAGTATACTGCTTGGCTGATTTTATCTTCTATAGAGTGCAAGGAGATAACCACCTCTAATGTTTGATATTTGTCCAGCATGCATGAAGCTCCGCTGCAGCAGCCAATTTTTTCATTAGAAAAAACCACACATGTGCTCAACATTCCCACAAAGTTTTCTTATTTATATACAGATACGTTTACTATTTTCAACTTCCCGTAAGGCCACAAAAATGTAAAACAAAAAAGTCAATGCTTTTCAAACTACAAAACTGTACTTAATCATTGAATATTTTATCTTCTGCCATGTACATCAGTATAGCTTCCTGTGTTATTTTACATCATTGGCTTTTTCTGTCAGAGCTCAAAAGTTCTGTCGTCTTTCACAATGATAGTGCAAAATTATGTTTGTTGTCTGCTGCTGACAGATTAGTTTTGTGAAACTGAAAGTTACACTATATTGATGCATATAATAGAAGATAATCCTTTGTTATATGCATCAATAGAGCAACATTTCCAGTTTCACATCACTAATCTCTTAGCACGCTGCAGAAAATACAGCTCAACTGATTTTTCAACCTCTTCATACAGAGCTCCATCTGCAGTAAATCACTTCACTCTGCCATACTATAAGCAGCCTATGCTGCAGTAGACTGCTACTCCTACCTTCTAGCACATTCGCACGCATAGCACAGCTTCCTGGTATGAGCTCTGCACTATAATGAAGGAGGCTTCATCCCTTTCTGGGACATTATACCTCACAGTAGAAGGTACATTCTAGACACATCCTAGTGCAGAGCTATGATGACAGGATGCCAGGTGAAAGGTACTGCACTGCACATAATCGACAAGTGACAGTTGAAAAATTATAGGACAGTTTCAATGACAATGGGAAGGTAAATAGAAGGCTATTAGAACATTTCACCCTATGCATGTCTGTTCCTGGGGCTGTGGGTGAGAAAAATCTTTCTTACCAATTCCACCATCCTGGCTTCTAGGATTGTGTTATGGACGATTTCCTCATTATATGGAAGAACACTGAAAAATATCTTCTCAGCTACATTAAAGGGAACCTATCACCCCGTTTTTTAAAGATTAGATAAAAATAGTGTGAAATAGGGGCAGAGCTGGGCTTTACATTACTGCCTTTTTGGTGCCTTTACACCCCCGTTAGGCTGCCGAAATACCTTTGTGAAGTGGCCGTTTTGTCCTGTCACTCAAGTTGGTCAGGTCGGATGGGCGTGGTCACAGCGCTGTTTCTCCACCAGATCAGGCTCATCATTACGTTGGTGGCGTAGTGGTGTGCGCATGTCCAAGGTCCCGAATCCTGCACAGGGGTGTGAAAATAGCAGCGATGTCCGTTATTTCATTGGTGGTCGGTGGGCGCGGCCATCTTGCTTTGGCCGCGCGTGCGCAGAAGCGGCGCTCTGCTGGCTGCGGCTTCAGGAAAATGGCCGCGGGCATCCGCGCGTGCGCAGATGGCTATCGCGGCGGCCATTTTCGTGAAGCCGAGATGCGAACTCTGCTTCACGAAAATGGCCGCCGCGATAGCCATCTGCGCACGCGCGGATGCCCGCGGCCATTTTCCTGAAGCCGCGGCCAACAGAGCGCCGCTTCTGCGCACGCGCGGCCAAAGCAAGATGGCCGCGCCCACGGACCACCAATGAAATAACGGACATCGCTGCTATTTTCACACCCCTGTGCAGGATTCGGGACCTTGGACATGCGCACACCACTACGCCACCAACGTAATGATGAGCCTGATCTGGGGGAGAAACAGCGCTGTGACCACGCCCATCCGACCTGACCAACTTGAGTGACAGGACAAAACGGCCACTTCACAAAGGTATTTTGGCAGCCTAACGGGGGTGTAAAGGCACCAAAAAGGCAGTAATATAAAGCCCAGCTCTGCCCCTATTTCACACTATTTTTATCTAATCTTTAAAAAACGGGGTGATAGGTTCCCTTTAAACAACTCAACACTATTGAAAATAACATCAATCTAATCTATCATTATAGACAATCGAGTGTGGTGTTTTTGGATACATGGATCCATATAGGGGATGATGGTATTCTACACAGTGATGTCCACAGGAAGAAAACATCGATGAATCACTTGCTTCATGCCTCTTCTGCCCACCTAAGACATTTAAAGGATAACATTCCCTGTGGCTAATTTCTATGGATAAAAGGCATTTGTTCAGATGATTCGGCATATCACAAATGGGCAAATTATCTTTACCATCGTTTTGAAGAAAGTGGCTATTCTAGGGGAACAATTGGAAACTGTTGGAGAAGAGCTTTTCGTTTAAAGAGGGAGGACCTATTAAAGGTTAAGAAAAGATCACCTTAAAACCAACAGGTGAGGTTCATCTCCATTTTAACACCAATTCTCTAGCTGTTAGGAACGCTTTGGAAAAATATTGGCCCAGGATCCGGTCATGTCTGAATGTACCACAGTAGCGCCATCTATAATGTACATGAGGGGAAAAATATTAAGGATCTTTTGGTTCACAGCTATCATAAAGACCCCAGAACTGAATGAGCATTTGGGTCAAAAGGTCTTAAATGGGTCTTTTTCCCATGTAAGATCTGTGCGGCTTGTGATAACTTAAAACAAGGTTTTTCTTTTCTCTCTAGCGATGTTTCAAAGAATTTAAAATGACTCAACATATAACTTGCAGCACAGAGAGGTTAATTTATAATGTCACCTGCCCCTGTGGTTTAATTTATGTTGGCTTGACTTCTTGACAACTTCACATGGTTGCAACAGCACACCAACAGCAATCTCCTTCAGGTATGTGGCATTAACTGTATCCTTATGGACAAATGAGGGGGTGACTTGAAGAAGAAACTAGCCCAACTAGAGGCAGAATGGATTATGAGGATTGACTGAATACGTCCAAAAGGACTCAAAGAGGTCTTGAGTTTTGTCCTCTTTCTGTAATATGTTTTATGTGTCTTTGGTAGTGTTGAGCGATACCTTCCGATATTCAAAGGTATCGGTATCGGATGGTATCTGCCGATATCCGAAAAATATCAGATATCGCCGATACCAATACCCGATACCAATGCAAGTCAATGGGACACAAGTATCGGAAGGTATCCTGGATGGTTCCCAGGGTCTGAAGGAGAGGAAACTCTCCTTCAGGCCCTGGGATCCATATTCATGTGTAAAATAAAGAATAAAAATAAAAAATAGGGATATACTCACCCTCTGACGCGCCCTGGTAGTAACAGCTGCAACTGGCAGCCTCCTTTCCTAAGAATGAGCGAGTGAAGGACCTGCGATGACGTCGCGGCTTGTGATTGGTCACGTGACCGCTCATGTGACCGCTCATGCGACCAATCACAAGCCGCGACATCATCGCAGGTCATAAACTCACTGTATTCTTAGGAACGGAGGCTGCCGGTTACATCAGTAAGGTCCAGGGGCCGCCGGAGGGGTGAGTATATCCATATTTTTTATTTTAATTCTTTAATTTTTACATGAATATGGATCCCAGGGCCTGAGGGAGAGTCTCCTCTCCTCCAGACCCTGGGAACCATACACTGGGAACTTCCGATTCTGATTTCCAATATCACAAAAATATCGGAACTCGGTATCGGAATTCCGATACAGCAAATATCGGCCGATATCCGATACTTGCGGTATCGGAATGCTCAACACTAGTCTTTGGTTTTTATCTTTGTATGTTATTCCTGTTTTTAATTCTCCCTATTTATGATTTATGCAGGTCGTTGCGTCTGTGTCTAACCCTATTCATATACAGTATCTCTTCAGACTCTATGGATGAATCAAGTGGAAGTGTCTTACTCCTTGTTCTTTATTTATAATTGCTGTTTGTCTCTTGCATATTTTCTGTGGCTGGCCATATATTTTCTTTTCTTGGCACCTTACATTTACTGTATATACTCAATTAATAGTGTTGAGCATTCCGATACTGCAAGTATCGGGTATCGGCCGATATTTGCTGTATCGGAATTCCGATACCGAGTTCCGATATGTTTGTGATATCGGAAATTGGAATTGGAAGTTCCCAGTGTATGGTTCCCAGGGTCTGGAGGAGAGGAGACTCTCCTTCAGGCCCTGGGATCCATATTTATGTAAAAAATAAAGAATTAAAATAAAAAATATGGATATACTCACCCCTCCGGCGGCCCCTGGACCTTACCGATGTAACTGGCAGCCTCCGTTCCTAAGAATGCAGTGAGTTTAGGACCTGCGATGATGTCGCGGCTTGTGATTGGTCGCGTGAGCGGTAACATGAGCGGTCACGCGACCAATCACAAGCCGCGATGTCATCGCAGGTCCTTCACTCGCTCATTCTTAGGAACGGAGGCTGCCGGCTGCAGCGGTTACTACCAGGGCGCGTCCGAGGGTGAGTATATCTCTATTTTTTATTTTTATTCTTTATTTTACACATGAATATGGATCCCAGGGCCTGAAGGAGAGTTTCCTCTCCTTCAGACCCTGGGAACCATCCAGGATACCTTCCGATACTTGTGTCCCATTGACTTGCATTGGTATCGGGTATCGGTATCGGCGATATCCGATATTTTTCGGATATCGGCCGATACCATCCGATACCGATACCTTTGAGTATCGGAAGGTATCGCTCAACACTATCAATTAACCAATCTCTATTAATTGCACAATCACTTTATATTGCCCCACTGATTCTATGAATGTTTTTATGTACCCTTATGTTTTGAACATCTCTCTTTGACAGCTTCTCTCTGTATGATATAAACTCCTCTTTGCTCTCCCTGTTTTTTCATATAGTTATTTATTTATATACTTTCCGTATCCCATACAATGTGGCTCCGCTTAGACGTGGCACTATGGTGTCGCTGCCCTTTTGTCTATTGGTCTTTTACTTCCATTTAAAATCTCTTTGTTTTATGAAGTTACAATAATAGAATGATTTGCTATTTCTTAATACGCTCTTATGTTCATTTCCTTTTTTTTAGTTGTTCTTTCAATATAAATGCAGCTTTATACTTTAGAATCCTTAAATAAATTGTCCAACATCCTGTGGATAGGTTATAATTTATTGATGGGTAACGGTCTAAGGGCTTGAACCAAACAGCAGAATGTGGCACCTTTATCCCCATTAGAATGAAGCAATTGTGTACATGCTCATGTGCATTTCCAGTTATTCCCTATTGGGTTGCCGAATGTTGCACTCGGCTTTCTCTAGCAACCCTATAGAGAATGCATAGAGCATCAATCTGGTATCTGACCTGACACTCCATTTTTAGAGGGCATAAAAATTATTTTTTGAAGATAAAATGTATCTTTTTTGCCAATTCATGTGTAGCAGTAAGTTATCACATTACAAGCCCTTTAAATCCTTTTCGACATTGCCAAAATTCATTTTTTCATTTTCATTTTTTTCTCACATTTTTCCAAGAGCCATAACTTTTTGATCTTTTTGTGCACATAGACGGAGAAAATATGTAGAGTAAATTGACCTGTGCTGCAAATTTGAAATATGCAGCATGTTACATCATATCACTATGAATTTTACCTTATGCAATGATGTGCAATAACAAATTATATTGTGGTACCATGTTAGCCAGAAATATCGATGTGAATACTTTTCTGCCCAATGACGACAAAAGTATTCTGGGAGTGATATCATTATTGGCTAACCAGAAAATAATATGTTTGCAAGCTTTCAGAGCACAGTGGCTCCTTCTGCAAGCTAGATTACTCTGTTTGAGTAATCTATTTGTAATCTTGCCTGAAGGAGGAGCCACTGTGCTCTGAAAGCTTGCAGACATATTATTTTCTGGTTAGCCAATAAAGGTATCACTCCCAGAATACTTTTGTCATCATTGGGCAGAAAAGTATTCACATCAACCTTATGCAATGCAAACGGTGACTGATAACTAAAGCCCTGTGAATCTTCCCTGTGTATTGTGCTGTAGATTTTCTAATGCTAGAGTTGTACAGCGAAAAATTCCCAGTGGAATATACTGTTAGGTGTATTCATATTGCAAATTTTTCAACCACTTTGTGCGCAAGTCTGCCTGAAAAAGCATTCAGAAAATGTTTGAAAGACCCTTTCTAGTCCCTTCCTATTCATTAGTTTTGAAAATCAACATTGCTTTTCCCATGTTCAGTATTTGGATTTTTTCTTTTAACCACTGAAAATTTCAAAAAATCACAGCCGATTAGGTGAAGTGAATTGGCCATTCTTCTGGTGTTTGCAGCTAAATTTACCACAGGAGCCAATGTAAGGGCTGAAATAGGGTTCAGAAGAAGCCTGGGAGTCTTTTTGATCATTTTGTAAGTGTTTTCATTAATACAAGCTAGTGTTTTATTAATTGCTTAACACATCTTTTTTTAAATTTGTGAAAATCAGCCAAAAATGAATATAAAAAATACTTCAAATGTTAACAGAGAATACCCAAGAACACATTAACAAAATATTTTAGAAAATTGTTAACAAACAATGAACAGAATGGATCACAAATTCTTTTTCAAGCCGGCAAATCTGTCAAGTGTTTTAAGTGGAAGACACTTTAGGAGACTCTGACATTTTTTTTCCAAAATCTTCTTTAATAGCACTTTTTATTTGTTTCTTGAGTGTTAGATTTTTTTTTACTATTTTTTACTCCATATATTTATTCATATTTTTCTTGCACTTGTGGTTAAATACTGCCATCTTTTGCTAGACATTGAAGTTTCCGGGTTTACAGATGTTCAGGTGTTTTCCCATTCTACCCTTTTGTGTTCTTGTGATCTTGCGTTGTCTATATAGTAATATGGCCTTTGTATTTTATTTTAGATATATTAATAAAGGTGTGGTTTTATCTCAGATATTTGCCTTGCTTGTCTCTCTTCTTATAAGTACTGTATTACAAAAACATGCCATGGAAAGAAATTGCAGCAGAAATTAAACTGCAGATCAGACTCCTTTTCTTTTTTTTTTTTTTACACAAAATCCACAAATTAAATGTATGAAATGTAATTAGATTTCAAAACACATTTCATTCAATCTACTGTATGTGAAAAGTAACTGATATAGAAAATTTGTTTGAAAAGGATAGTAATAAAATGCAAATCCTAGGAAATCTGATGACAAGTCATACTCTAAAATATTTATGTTGTTTTTAAGCATCTAAACAACATTTTCCCTACTGCCAAATTTATGACAAATCAAGATCTTGGTCCAGTAAGCAGAGAAAATGAGTAATGACATAAATCTCCTAATTGGTCATTTTTTTTTTTACTAAGCCAGAAAAAAGCCAGTGGGCACATTTAAGCAGATTCAGATATGAATTATGTGTTTGTACATATTATGTAGATACTGTACTGGTTCAATATGGTTTATGATTACATGATATTTGCTTGCAATGCATTAGAATACAGTAAGAACTTATTATATATAGTAGGTACTTACTAATATGCATTATGCCAGTTTGTCATACCAAACACACAAGAATGAAAATAAGGCTCAATTAACATTATACATTAGATATACATTGAAAGGAGGATGTGTACTTTTGTTGCATACCTCCATTGTATGTCATTATATGCAGTGGAATAATTTAGCCTTGACCAACAGGATAAAGAAAACATATACGGTATCATATAGTATATTTGTTTCTTTATTCATCAGCCCGCTGTACAGGAGAGTCTGAGTGGAACACTCTTTAGGCCTCCACTGAGTATATTGGAGTCTAGAGCTATATCTTCTGTCTTCCATAACTACTACAATACACTTTTTTTTTTTTACCAAAAATACATTAATACCATGGTAAAGAAGTACTTAAATATTGAAATAAAAATTAAGACTGTATGTAAATGTGCCCTGATAGATTAGTCTGAAGCTGCCTATTTTAAACCTAGGAGGCCTCCCAAAGAAGCAGAGCAAAACGCGCGCCGGGGCAGAGGAACGCCCAAGTATCCATGGGTATACCACTTACAGGTACAATATGCACCAGCAGTATTGCGCTAACTATGCAGTCAGCATACACAAAGCTCATTGGTTAGTTCTGGTGGCCTTTTCACTGATTAATTTAGCATATTCAGCATCCATTATAATCATATGTTTATCCACCTTGCGCTTTTCTGGATATTTTTATATCCTACTTCTTCCTGCTTACTATGATTGTATTCATGCTTTTTAACATAGGTTTAAAATAGGCAGCTTCAGATTAATCTATCAGGGCATGTTTACATACAGCCTTATAGCACCTTGGGGATATTTAGCCCTGCCATTTTTCCTTTGATACTCTATGTGTCAAGTAATGATTGGTATAGCATAAAACTATATCTATTTTTTATCATGTGGTATACTATGGAATAAGGTCTCTCTTTAACATATCTAGCATCTTTCTTTGTAATATACCTTTTAATCATTTTTTATATGAGTATCAATAAAATATTACTTTTTATTTGAATATTTAAGTACTTCTTCTTTATCTTGGTATTAATTTATTTTTGGTAAAAATGTTGTGTAAGTTACGGCATTCATTGAAGTACAAAACCCAACTTCCTTGTATGAGTAACTTTAATAAGGACAAAAAACGTGTGATAATCTTCTGTATTCCACAAGCTTTTCCAGGCCATGTGCCAAAATTCTTCATATAGCTAGATGTAAGCAATCTAAGCTGTACAAGTTTCTCTGAGACCACCCAAAATTAGGACTAATATATTTATATTTTACGTGTAAATATCAACAAATATGAGATAATAAACTAATCAGCTTAGAGTTGATGAGAAATTGGCATAAAATGCTTTGAAAAGTCACAACATTTTTACTAGTTATATGAGCGAATACATTGAGCACTATTCATTACTCGCACGAATAGTACAGTGTTTGGGCTATTTGCTACTTGGCAAGTAATTTGGCAATCGCCTCGGTGTATTCGAGCATGTTTGGCACTTTATTTGCTTGCCAATCACAGTAATTCCGGTACCATCTTTAGTGTGGCATTACTATGATTAGATGGGTGTTTCTTGCGCTGTCATGTGCATGACAGCAAGGCAAACACCGCTTCAGATTCGAGGTGAATTCATCCCTGCCGGTCAAAGAGACACGATCTCCACGCTGTCAAAAGACAGCATGAGTGCTCAGCTGTGATCGAAGGTAAAAAGTTCACCTCCAGTCACTGGGGTCAGCTCCCATCAGCCAACGCATGCTGCCGCTAATAACAGTGAGAGCAGGAGCGGCTGATGGGTGCATTCATCAGCTGGCTCCTGCGCTGTAAATAAATAATTAAAGAAAAAAACGGCATGGGTTCCTTTTTAACCAGTCAGACAAAACTGAATGCCAAGGGCTGCAAGTCTCAGCTGTCAGCTTCAGCAAGGCTGTTCATCAAGAAAAGAGGGGTCCCCTTACCATATTTTTTAATTTAAATAAATAACTTTAAAAACATGGTGTGGGATCCCCCCATTTTTGACAAACAGCCTAAAAATAGCAGCTACCCAGAAAAGGTACATCTATTAGATGTGCCAATTCTGGTGCTTTACCCAGCTCTTACCACTTGCCCTGTAGTGGTGGCAAGTGGGGTTCATATTTGTGGGGTTGATGTCCCCTTTGTATTGTCAGGTGACATCAAGCCCATGGCTTAGTAATGGAGAGGTGTCTATGTACATGTATTTAAAAATAACAAATACAGTTATACTCACCTAATACCTAATTCCACTTAATCCCTTGTCTCCTGTATGAAAACAAAACAAAAAAAACAACAATATCCCTCACCTATCTATTATTCTGTCGCATGCTGTAATCCATATCTGTTTTCAACCTGGACTGTGTCAAGATGCGACTGTCCAGGCTGAGAACCACTGGTAAATGAACTGCTGCGAGTGCAGCCTCAGTGACTATCAGTGACATTGTCGAGGTTACCTCTGGTCACTGAGACTGCATTCTTAGCTAGGCTGAACTGCGGTGACCTCAGCACCATGGGAAAAATTCAGTGATAAGGTCACCACAGTTCCAGCTCAGTGACTTCACAGCACATCACCATAAGAATTCTGGCACTTAGCCTCACTCTTCCCATTTGCCCTGTAGCAGTGGCAAGTGGGGTGTTAGTTGGGGGGTTGATGTCACCTTTGTATTGTCTTGTGACAACAAGTCCAGAGGTTAGTAATGGAGAGGAATCAATAAGACACCCCCATTACTAACCCCATAGTCATATTGTACTTTTTGGGGTGGCTGAGAGCTGATGTTTTTAGCCTAGGGGGAAAGTATCCATGGTCCCTTCCTAGGCTATTAATTTCAGCCCACAGCTGCCTGCATAGCCTTTGCTGGTTATTAACTATAGAAGGACCCTACATCAATTTTTAATAGCCAGTAAAGGCAATGTCTACAGCTGTGAGCTGATATTAAAAGCCTGGGAATTTCCATGGGTATTACCCCTTTCCCAGGCTTTAAACATCTGCCCCCAGCCATCGTCTTTCCCTCCACTGGTCAAGAAAATTACAAGGGAGCCCATGCCATTTTTCTCTGAAAAAAAATCTTTCAATAATAAAATATATAAATAGTAAGCTGCTTACGCATTGTACTAATTGTATGTGTCACTGACATCTGAATATCTATGTATCTATGTGTATATGCTGTGTTTAATCAATCTATTATATTCTATTGGCTCCTGCTGTGATTTTACAGAAAGTGGCTGCTGAATTGCCGGATTTTCTTAGATAGATAGATAGATAGATGTAATATACATACATATATACAGTACAGACCAAAAGTTTGGACACACCTCATTTAAAGATTTTTCTGTATTTTCATGACTATGAAAATTATACATTCACAGTGAAGACATCAGAACTATGAATTAAGACATGTGGAATTATATACTTGTCAAAAAAGTGTGAAACAACTGAAATTAAGTCTTATATTCTAGGTTCTTCAAAGTAGCCACCTTTTGCTTTGATGACTGCTTTTCACACTCTTGGCATTCTCTTGATGAGCTTCAAGAGGTAGTCACCTCTAGTTTTCACTTCACAGGTGTGCCCTGCCAGGCTTAATAAGTGGGATTTCTTCCCTTATAAATGGGGTTGGGACCATCAGTTGTGTTGTGCAGAAGTCTGGTGGATACACAGCAGATAGTCCTACTGAATAGACTGTTAGAATTTTTATTATGGCAAGAAAAAAGCATTCTGAGGATAAGTTTATCTGAGTCACCAGCCTCAGAAATTGCAGGTTAACAGCAGCTCAGATTAGAGCCCAGGTCAATGCCACACAGAGTTCTAGCAGCAGACAGATCTCTACAACAACTGCTAAGAGGAGACTTTGTGCAGCAGGCCTTCATGGTAAAATAGCTGCTAGGAAACCACTGCTAAGGACAGGCAACAAGCAGAAGAGACTTGTTTGGGCTAAAGAACACAAGGGATGGACATTAGACTAGTGCAAATCTGTGCTTTGGTCTGATGAGACCAAATTTGAGATCTTTGGTTCCAAGCACCGTGTCTTTATGTGACGCAGAAAAGGTGAACGGATGGACTCTACATGCCTGGTTCCCACCGTGAAGCATGGATGAGGAAGTGTGATGGTGTGGGGTGCTTTGCTGGTGACACTGTTGGGGATTTATTCAAAATTGAAGGCATACTGAACCAGCATGGCTACCACAGCATCTTGCAGCGGCATGCTTATCCATCCAATTTGCGTTTAGTTGGACCATCAGTTATTTTTCAACAGGACAATGACCCCAAACACACCTCCAGGCTGTGTAAGGGCTATTTGACCAAGAAGGAGAGTGATGGGGTGCTACGCCAGATGACCTGGCCTCCACAGTCACCAGACCTGAACCCAATCGAGATGGTTTGGGGTAAGCTGGACCGCAGAGTGAAGGCAAAAGGGCCAACAAGTGCCAAGCATCTCTGGTAACTCCTTCAAGATTGTTGGAAGACCATTCCCTGTGACTACCTCTTGAAGCTCACCAAGAGAATGCCAAGTGTTGTGAATTCTGTTTGTGGGCTCCCCCGGTGGTGTTTTATGGTAGTGCCACTTATTTGCCTTCTTCTATCCTTGATCACCTGTTGACACCCATTAGGGGAGTTTCCTATTTAAGGCTGCTTGGCTGCTGGTCCGATGCCGGCCAACAATGTATCAGTAGCATTCTGTTGCTTTCTCCTGCCTCAAGATCCTGTTCAGCTAAGTTGAATTTTGTTTCTAGTTAATGCTATTTTTGTCCAGCTATTTGCAATGTGACTCTCTGTAGCTGGAAGCTCTCGTGGACTGAAATTGCCACTCCAGTGGCATGAGTTGTCACTGGAGTTTTAAAGTAATTTCAGGATGGTGTTTTTGAGTAGTGTTTTGAAGTTGACCGTGAAGTGACTCTTTCCTGTACTTCTGCTATCTAGTAAGCGGACCTCACTGTGCTAAATCTGCTGTTCATCCTACGTATGTCTTTTCCTCTTGACTCACCGTCAATATTTGTGGGGGGCTGCTATCTCCTTTTGGGGTTCATCTCTGGAGGTAAGGCAGGCCTGTATATTCCTCTGATAGGGGTAGTTAGATCTCCGGCTGGCGCGTGGTGTCTAGGGCATCGTAGGAAACACTCCCCGGCTACTTCCAGTGTCGTGTCAGGTTCAGGTCACGGTCACTTTAGTTCCCATCACCGAGAGCTAGTCCGTTGTTATTTTGATTTCCCTGCCATTGGGAAAATCATAACAGTTTGGCCGGCCCCAACATGTGTTAAAACTATGCACTAAAGCAGGAAAGGATATGAAAAGGTTTTTTTTTTCCTTCTGTGTTTGGAAAGTGCACCTTAGTGCTCATTTGTACTCCTTGCTTAAACTGCAGTCTTCAGCCTTTTTTTTTTCCTCTCCTCTTAATCTCTGAATGGCTTTGGTTACATCTGTTTGAATCATGGATCCACAGAGTTTGGTTGCAGGTCTGAATAACCTGGCTACAAAGGTCCAGAACTTACAAGATTTTGTTATACGTGCTCCAATGTCTGAACCTAAGATCCCTATGCCTGAATTTTTTACCGGAGACAGATCCTGTTTTTTGAATTTCAGAGAGAATTGTAAATTGTTTTTGTCTCTGAAATCTCACTCTGCTGGTGATCCTGCGCAACAGGTTAAAATTGTTATTTCTCTATTGCGGGGTGACCCACAAAGTTGGGCATTTGCATTGTCGCCAGGGGATCCTGCGTTATTAAATGTAGATGCGTTTTTTCTGGCTTTGGGGTTGCTTTATGAAGAACCTAATTTAGAGATTTTGGCTGAGAAAGCCTTGATACCTCTTTCCCAAGGGCAAGATGAAGCTGAGATATACTGCCAGAAATTTCGTAAATGGTCGGTGCTTACTAAATGGAATGAGTGCGCTCTAGCAGCTAATTTCAGAGAAGGTCTCTCTGATGCCGTGAAGGATGTCATGGTGGGGTTCCCTGTGCCTACAGGTCTGAATGATGCCATGAAATTGGCTATCCAGATTGATCGGCGTTTACGGGAGCGCAAATCTGTGCACCATATGGCGGTATCTTCTGAGCAAAAACCTGTGCACCATATGGCGGTATCTTCTGAGCAAAAACCTGTGCATCATTTGGCGGTGACCTCTGAAAAGGAACCAGAGCATATGCAATGCGATAGTGTATTGTCTAGAGGCGAACGACAGAATTACAGGCGCAAAAATGGGTTGTGCTTCTATTGTGGAGATCCAGCTCATGTTATATCAGCATGCTCTAAACGCATAAAGAAGGTTGATAAAAAGGTTGATAAATCTTTTTCTATGGGTACCTTGCAGTCTAAATTTCTTTTGTCCGTGACATTGATTTGTACTTTATCATCTGTTACTGTGGATGCTTATGTGGATTCTGGCGCCGCTCTGAGTCTCATGGATTGGTCCTTTGCCAAGCGTTGTGGGTTTGATTTAGAGCCTCTGGAGGTTTCTATTCCCTTAAAGGGTATTGATTCTACACCTTTGGCTAGCAATAAACCACAATATTGGACACAAGTGACTATGCATCTTTCCCCAGACCATCAGGAGATTATTTGTTTCCTTGTGTTATATAATCTACATGACGTATTAGTACTTGGATTACCATGGTTACAAATTCATAATCCAGTCTTGGACTGGAGATCAATGTCTGTGCTGAGCTGGGGATGTCGGGGGATTCATGGGGATGCACCTTTGGTTCCCATTTCTTCATCTACTCCCTCTGAGATCCCAGCATTTCTGTCAGATTTTTATGATGTCTTTCAGGAGCCTAAGACTGATTCTCTCCCCCCTCACAGAGAGTGTGACTGCGCTATTGAGTTGATTCCCGGTAGTAAATTTCCTAAGGGTCGCTTGTTTAATTTGTCTGTACCTGAACATACTGCTATGCGGGAGTATATCAGAGAATCTTTGGAAAAGGGTCATATTCGCCCCTCTTTGTCTCCATTGGGGGCAGGGTTTTTCTTTGTGGGTAAAAAGGATGGTTCATTGAGACCTTGTATCGACTATCGACTTCTGAATAAGATTACAGTTAAATATCAGTACCCGTTACCTTTACTGACTGATCTTTTTGCTCGCATAAAGGGGGCGAAGTGGTTTACTAAGATCGATCTACGTGGTGCGTATAATTTGGTGCGGATTAAGCAGGGGGATGAGTGGAAGACCGCATTTAATACGCCTGAAGGCCATTTTGAGTATTTGGTAATGCCTTTCGGTCTCGCGAATGCCCCTTCCGTTTTTCAGTCCTTTATGCACGATATTTTCCGTGAATATCTGGATAAATTTATGATTGTGTATTTGGATGATATTTTGATTTTTTCGGAGGACTGGGAATCTCATGTTCAACAGGTCAGGAGAGTTTTTCAGGTTTTACGAGCTAATTCTCTATTTGTGAAGGGCTCAAAGTGTATTTTTGGGGTTCAGAGAATTTCCTTTCTGGGATATATTTTTTCCCCTTCATCTATGGAGATGGACCCTGTTAAGGTTCAGGCTATTTGTGATTGGATACAACCTACTTCTCTAAAGAGTCTTCAGAAATTCTTGGGATTTGCTAATTTCTATCGCCGATTCATAGCGGGTTTTTCTGCCATTGCTAAACCTTTGACTGATTTGACCAAGAAGGGTGCTGATGTTGCTAATTGGTCCTCTGCGGCTGTGGAGGCCTTTCGGGAGCTTAAGCGCCGCTTTTCTTCTGCTCCTGTGTTGCGCCAGCCTGATGTTTCGCTCCCGTTCCAGGTTGAAGTAGATGCTTCCGAGATCGGAGCAGGTGCAGTTTTGTCGCAGAAAGGTCCTGACTGCTCAGTGATGAGACCATGTGCGTTTTTCTCTCGAAAGTTTTCGCCCGCTGAGCGAAATTATGATGTTGGAAATCGGGAGCTTTTGGCCATGAAGTGGGCATTTGAGGAGTGGCGTCATTGGCTTGAGGGTGCTAGACACCAGGTGGTGGTCTTGACTGACCACAAAAATCTAATTTATCTTGAGTCAGCCAGGCGTCTGAATCCTAGACAGGCGCGCTGGTCGTTGTTTTTCTCTCGATTTAACTTTGTGGTCTCATATCTGCCTGGGTCTAAGAATGTGAGGGCGGATGCCCTCTCTAGGAGTTTTGAGCCTGACTCGCCTGGTGATTCCGAACCTACTGGCATCCTGAAGGATGGGGTGATATTGTCAGCTGTCTCCCCAGACCTGCGGCGCTCTTTGCAGGAGTTTCAGGTGGATAGGCCTGATCGCTGTCCGCCTGGTAGACTGTTTGTCCCTGATGACTGGACCAGTAGAGTTATTTCGGAGGTTCACTCTTCCGCGTTGGCAGGTCATCCTGGAATTTTTGGCACCAGGGATCTGGTGTCTAGGTCCTTCTGGTGGCCTTCCTTGTCTCGGGATGTACGTATTTTTGTGCAGTCTTGTGATGTTTGTGCTCGGGCTAAGCCCTGCTGTTCCCGGGCCAGCGGGTTGTTGTTGCCCTTGCCTATTCCTAAGAGGCCTTGGACGCACATCTCTATGGACTTTATTTCTGACCTTCCTGTTTCTCGTAGGATGTCCGTCATCTGGGTGGTGTGTGACCGTTTTTCCAAGATGGTTCACTTGGTACCTTTGCCCAAATTGCCCTCCTCCTCTGAGCTGGTCCCTCTATTTTTTCAGAATGTTGTGCGTTTGCATGGTATTCCTGAGAATATAGTGTCTGACAGGGGTACTCAGTTTGTGTCTAGATTTTGGCGGGCGTTCTGTGCCAGGATGGGCATCGACTTGTCTTTTTCGTCTGCATTCCATCCTCAGACTAATGGCCAGACTGAGCGTACTAATCAGACCTTGGAGACTTACTTGAGGTGTTTTGTGTCCGCTGATCAGGACGATTGGCTTGATTTTTTGCCATTGGCAGAGTTTGCCCTTAACAATCGGGCCAGTTCTGCCTCTTTGGTTTCTCCATTTTTTTGTAATTCAGGGTTTCACCCTCGCTTTTCGTCCGGTCAATTGGAGTCTTCAGATTGTCCTGGAGTAGATGCTGTGGTTGATAGAATGCATCAGATTTGGGGACAGGTTGTGGACAATCTGAAGTTGTCCCAGGAGAAGACTCAACAGTTCACTAATCGTCATCGGCGTGTCGGTCCTCGTCTTTGTGTTGGGGACCTGGTTTGGTTGTCTTCTCGATTTGTTCCTATGAAGGTCTCGTCTCCTAAGTTTAAGCCTCGGTTTATCGGCCCTTATAGGATTCTGGAGGTTCTCAATCCTGTGTCCTTTCGTTTGGACCTCCCAGCATCTTTTACTATTCATAATGTTTTTCATCGGTCATTATTGCGGAGGTATGAGGTGCCAGTTGTTCCGTCTGCTGATCCTCCTGCTCCTGTGCTGGTTGAGGGTGAGTTGGAGTATGTGGTGGAAAAGATCTTGGACTCCCGTGTTTCCAGACGGAAACTTCAGTATCTGGTTAAGTGGAAAGGCTATGGTCAGGAGGATAATTCTTGGGTGACAGCATCTGATGTTCATGCTCCTGATTTGGTTCGTGCATTCCATAGTGCTCATCCAGATCGCCCTGGTGGTTCTGGTGAGGGTTCGGTGCCCCCTCCTTAAGGGGGGGGGTACTGTTGTGAATTCTGTTTGTGGGCTCCCCCGGTGGTGTTTTATGGTAGTGCCACTTATTTGCCTTCTTCTATCCTTGATCACCTGTTGACACCCATTAGGGGAGTTTCCTATTTAAGGCTGCTTGGCTGCTGGTCCGATGCCGGCCGACAATGTATCAGTAGCATTCTGTTGCTTTCTCCTGCCTCAAGATCCTGTTCAGCTAAGTTGAATTTTGTTTCTAGTTAATGCTATTTTTGTCCAGCTATTTGCAATGTGACTCTCTGTAGCTGGAAGCTCTCGTGGACTGAAATTGCCACTCCAGTGGCATGAGTTGTCACTGGAGTTTTAAAGTAATTTCAGGATGGTGTTTTTGAGTAGTGTTTTGAAGTTGACCGTGAAGTGACTCTTTCCTGTACTTCTGCTATCTAGTAAGCGGACCTCACTGTGCTAAATCTGCTGTTCATCCTACGTATGTCTTTTCCTCTTGACTCACCGTCAATATTTGTGGGGGGCTGCTATCTCCTTTTGGGGTTCATCTCTGGAGGTAAGGCAGGCCTGTATATTCCTCTGATAGGGGTAGTTAGATCTCCGGCTGGCGCGTGGTGTCTAGGGCATCGTAGGAAACACTCCCCGGCTACTTCCAGTGTCGTGTCAGGTTCAGGTCACTTTAGTTCCCATCACCGAGAGCTAGTCCGTTGTTATTTTGATTTCCCTGCCATTGGGAAAATCATAACAGCCAAGATTGTGCAAAGCAGTCATCAAAGCAAAAGGTAGCTACTTTGAAGAACCTAGAATATAAGACATAATTTCAGTTGTTTCACACTTTTTTGTTAAGTATATAATTCCACATGTGTTAATTCATAGTTTTGATGCCTTCAGTGTGAATGTACAATTTTCATAGTCATGAAAATACAGAAAAATCCTTAAATGAGAAGTTGTGTCCAAACTTTTGGTCTGTACTGTATAAATATATATATATATATATATATATATATATATATATATATATATATATATATCACTAACATCTAAATATCTATCTATTCTATGTGTATATATCTATTCTATCTAGTCTATTCTAACCTGTAACGCTGTTGTCCCGCCGTTCTGTCTGTATCTGGTTTTCAGCATGACAATGCATGTATTTGCTTTAACTCTTTGCTCCTTTCCCCCTAATTGAGCTGGGATACTGTTGGATGTTACCTGTATGGAGCCTTCTCAGTTCCCTGCTTTGCTGCGTAGCCGTACATGGGTGGTTAGGTCTTTGTCTTCTGCATGACCATCCGCGCGTGCGGTCCCTGGTTGCCGCTGTGGAAGCTGTCCGTGGGTTGCAAGGTCATTTGCAGCTGGTGCATGACTTTTCACGTGTGTCAGTGCGTGCAGTCACAGCCAGGTGCCCTGAGCCTCAGTTCCTGCACTGATTGCGCTGTAATGGTTTCTGTGCTTAGGGCGTGCACTGCCACACCTCCCCTGCTTTTATCAGGGTTAGTGTGTGTACTTGAAATGCTGTCCCCAGCCAATTGCTGAGGGGCAACTCCTTTATAAAGTTCCCCTGTCCTATGGTGGGGCCTGAGCTACTCACAAAGCTCCTGAACTTTGCTATGTGTTTTTGTGTTTCTGCACCTCTCCTGTCTATGTTTTGGTACCAAAGTCCTTGCCTTGATTCCTGTATTGTCCTGTTCTGGTGCCTGTCCTGGAGGCGGTATATCCAGGCCCAAATCTTTGATCCTGTACCTGTCCTGTACCTGAACCTGTCAGAACTGTGTCTGCTGTGATTATGTTCCTGGAATCCCTCTGCTTCTGGAGCCTCACACCAGTGACTTTGAGTCTCTTGTAACCGGTGTTTCTGCTGAGCATCTACTATTCTGTGCTCTGACTACCATGTGGTGTTAACCCTGTCTTGCCCATGTCCAGTATGGCGGTGCTTGAACCATCACGCTTGAGTTCCTTCCTAGGTCTGATGCCCGGAGCCTGACGACCGCAGTCTGGAACCTGATGACCGCTGCCTGGAGCTTGGAGCCTGATGACTGATTGTGCCTGTAGGTCGTGTCGGATGTCCAGAACTGAACGACTCCTGGCTGATGTCTGCCGGTGACCATGGGTCCAGATGTCCTTATATCCTGTCTGTACCCTGATGTCCTGCCTGCGTCCTGATGACCTTGTGTACCCTGATGTCCTGCCTGCATCCTGATGACCTTGTGTACCCTGATGTCCTGTGTCCAATGCCCTGATGTAACTGATGACCTGGGCTGCCACGCTAGTGTCCCAGCTGATGACCTGGGCTGCCACGCCAGTGTCCCAGATGTCTATCCGTAATTCCTGATGTCCTGCCTGTACCCTAATGTCCTGCCTGCATCCTGATGACCTCATCTACCCTGATGTCCTGCCTGTGTCTTGATGTCCTGCCTATGTGTGCCTCGGTGATCCGTTGGTGCTATGGAGTCCACTGGGTGGTACCCTTCTGAGAGGTGTGGAATCAGGAGCCTGACATCATTATGTTTTGTTTATGTACTGTGTGGCTTTACTTTAGTAAACTTTACTTTTTCTATACCTGAAGTTGTGCAGTGTAATCAAGTCCTACATGTCTCTTTCATTGTCCACATGCTCAGCTGCCACAGAACCCTGGTCTCTGCCCTCCCCTAGTTTGGGTAGGCCTGGGTCCCCCTCTGCAGTATAAAGGGTCCATATTGCGTCCCCAGGGGACACGAGCCCCGCACCTTCTGAGGTTGGTCGGCTTGGGGGCATCTATGGGCTGGGCCGCATCAGCGGCTGAAGCTGACCATGACAGCTGTGATTTTACTGTACGTGGCAGATGAATTGCCGGCTTTTCATCTATATCTGTCTATCCCATCCATTTCAGCTTTTTCCCTATGCCCCCAGACCTGTTTGTTGGGTCCAGCAGAAAAATATTCGGCTTTCCCATTGACTAGCTTTAGATCCGTTATTCGGTACAATACACAGATATTAGAAATTATTTGTGCCAATTTTCCTGAATTCGAATATTTCACTATTCGCTCATCACTAATTTTTACGTAATGCAGATTTGGCAAAAAATGCTGCAAGTTTTTGCAGTTTCATCCTAGCTTGAAGCAGCTTTGCTAAAATGGGTGGAACTGGTCTGGTGAGGGGCTGAGTGAGGAGTGGCTACATCTGTAAATTTCTGCAAAAGTGGTGTTATTTGTTGTGCCAGAAATGTTACTCTAGTTGCGTTTTTGATTAGGTGCAATTGAGACTCACGCCACTGAGAAGAAACATAAAACTCATTTACTTGCATGTGCCTCCTGATTAATTTGGTATATTGTGCTCCAGCAAGCCTTTGAAATGCCAGTCTTAATGAATTGGCTCTATATACTTAAATAGTTACCGTCATTTTAATTTTTATTTTATAAAACAGACTTTCCTATTACTGAGATAGGAGATTCCAGCTGCTGCGGATACAATTCTATGTAGATGAGAAGTGGGAGGAGCTAGAGACAGAGCTCCTCCCCTCCTATATACAAAGAATCTTATCAGTAGTAACTGCCATCTCCTACCAAATTTGAGAATTTTGGCAATGACTGATCAACTTTAGCAGAGAAAGAATGACATTTTTTCAGAAAAGATATATTACAAAATGACTTATTTTCACATGTACTATTGATTTATGAAATAAAAATAAAAATGATGGTCACGCTTTAAAACAATTATTTTCAACATATCGAGCACAAAAATGTATCCTTTTAATACACTTTTTTAGCTTTCCGACATTATTTTAAAATCATAATCAATATTTCAAAAAATATTTATGGTAAGTAATTTGTTTCCTTTACAGCGGAAAATAAATGGCTCAATAAATCCAACTGGATAAAATACAACTGAAAATATGCTTTTCCATAACAGAAAATATCAAACATACACCCTGTATGTGAAGTGAATCCAGCCTAGATTCCATTCCAACAGAAATGAAAGGTAATAAAGGCTTAGTTGTCGCAATCACCATGGACTTTACTAGTCTTCTGTATACATGGCTTCCGCTGTCTGTCTACAGAGTAAAAATGAGCGTATAAAATATTCAAAATGTTGCTCTGTCTTTGGAAACTAGAATTGGGTGGAAACAAGATTATCTGGGCATGCTTTAAGCTGGCATAAGGCGACACAAATCAATATAAAAGATAATAACACAAGAGACTAGCAGGCTCAGTGTAAATCTGAGTATACACGTATATCTGGTTTCTAAATATTTTTGCTCCAACCACAATATTTTGATGTTGTGAGCAAACAGGGGGTTAACAATAACCCTTGAAAATAATTATCTCTGACAATAAAACTATCCAAAACATTTTTATTTAATAATCCAAAAGATACCCAGAGCGGAGATATAACAATTCAGATGTCTTCACGCCTTACACATTTGACTACTCGTATTTTCCAAGAGTATGTTTCCCTGATAAACAAGTAGAGCAATTGCCTTATGCATGAAAAGTTTTCAATGTAATTGTCTGTCAATGATATGATGATTTATAATGCAATCTGTTACTTCTGCGGCTACAGATAATTCTAATTTGCCACAATTGTTTTAGATCTGATGAACTTGACAATCACTCTCAATTTTCTATTTTGGCTTTTTCTCAGGTATTCTAAATCAGCCAATCAGAGTTTGTTCGCTGCTTTTATTAAATAGAGATTGTAAATACTTTAGAAGCCATCAAGCATTCATAGAAGATGTACACAAATTCTCATGTGACAGATCCATTACAGCTTATAGGAAGCAAAACAACAGAAGGGTAAGAATGCTTTATTTTACCATGAATATACAGGAGGAGATGTGGAAGGAGAATGTGCCAAGCACTAAAAGAGCCTTTACCTTCAGGGCATGTTCACATGGAGCAAAAACGTTACGATTTTGCTCAGCTTATTGCTTTCTTGTTGAATTTTTTCATTTGCTTTTGATGTGGATTTGGGGAAATATTTTTTTTCATGCATCTTTAGTGCAGAAATGTTATGATTCCGCACTTAAAAATGCAATTGTGAATATGTGTATTTCTCCAAGCTCTCCATGGAAGACTATAGAAAAAAAATGCATCAAAAAAGCAAAGTTCCTCAGCTTGTTTTTGTAGGCATAAGAATTCATGAACTCATATATACCTTGCTTGCACTGTTAAAACACAAAAAAATGCAAAAGAAAAGGAAACATGCAGAGTCTACGATAACTGGACAACTGGCCTAAATGTAATGCTTGTTTTTGTTTGTTTAGGGTTTTTCCCAAAATTGCAACTTCTTACCTATCCGTTGTAAAAATACAACTTGTTGCTCTCTCGTGGTCCCACTGCTGGAACCCCAGAAATCCAGAGAACAATATTCTGGAACACCAAGATCATAGCTCTTAAAGGCCCATCTCAAATGTAGTAAAGGTGCACATGCTCAGATCCTCTCCATTCATTGTCAATGGGACTGTTTGAGTGCTGCACTTGGCTTTTTTTACCAGTTTTATAGACAATTAATTCAGTCTAGGTTGAGCATGTGCACCTAAAGTTCTATTCAAGACAATTACTTGCAGAGCCCCATTTTTAAGATAGATAATAACTTATGATTTGGGAAAAATAAAAAAAGAAGTATACAGAAAAATGGGAAGTCTGCAGTGATACCTAATACTCCATTTCAAAGCCACTTCTGGCTATGAGTAAAAGAAAATCTTATGTAAAATCACTTAATGGACCATCAAACATCACTCTTGAAATCTATACCCACACTTGATATTAATACTGTACAACAAAACCCAGACTAGATAGTGCGCCAAAAGTGACGCAATTGATTACATATTACTCCAAGAACATCGTATCACAAAAAGGCGGACAGATGGAGTTTTTTAAAAAAATATATGTACAAAAATCTTTATTGACACAACTATGAACATACAAAAAGACAGATAAAACCATGTGCTGTCAAGGACACCACAAAAAGTGGTGGCGTTTAGTACAAAGCTCTATTCACAGGTACAAACCTAGTAATGGTAAAATGAGGACTTGCTGGTTGAGCTCAGAGAGTCACATTACAATGCCCCTTGCTGTAAGCAAAAAGTGTGATCAGTCATTATACTATTCCTATGTCTATACTAGTGCCCAGGGTGGCATGGTTTGTGGTCAAGAGCCCAAGGTCCAAACCAATCTGACATTACAATCATCAAAGGTTCCCCAAATTCATTTTTATGATGCACAGTCAGAAAATCATCTTACCGGTACTAAAACGCCAGCACCCAAACCCCGATGCGCGTTTCGCTGTCTGCTCACTCTGCTTCCTCAAATACTTGTTGCATGTGAGTTGTTCAGGAACAGAAGCTTTTTCATGCAGGGGCAGAGCTCTCCTGTTTCCTAAGCAGCATACTTGTGAGAAGTGTATTAAACAACTAGTGGGGGTTAAAGAACCTAGACCACCCCCCCCTTCCTGATCTGCAAGACATTTTATGCCCTGTCAAATATTAGGAATAAAGAAGAACTGATAAAGAGATATTGATATGCAAATGAAGATCTGAAGCCTCTGTCACTCCAGCTCTTTTCCTGACCCATAGCAGCCTTCTCCTGCTTGACAGCTTGTTCCTTTGTCTGAAGTGAAACAGCACAGATCATATACAGGATGCAGGAGGAGGTAGCACTCGGTAGGGCTTGAATGACATAGGTTCAGATCCATAGCCTCCCTTGCATTTTAATTAATGATTTTTCAGTAACAGAGGAACAGACTGGCCATCTAAAGATAGATATTATTGGACATTACTGGACTTGTCTTTGAGAAAGCTAAATGTACATATAAATAATTTAGGAGGTAAAATCCTTTTGACAAATTCCCTTTAAACTTTAAAATTTTTGAGAACTGACTTTTCTTATATTTATTTAGTAAGTAAAATATAAAATACATATAGTCTATTCTATCTTATTTATGATGATATCACTGTTGACATTGAGAATCCATTGCTATCCTATTAATTACAGTGCTTCAAAGGAAACTTGTCCACTTCTACCTGGCAACAGAGGAATAATCTATAGGTAGATTGTGTATGACTCATACCTGGATGCCTTACTGGAGTAGCAGCTATAGGGAGAAAGGGAAGTTATATTCCCCCTGCAGCCGCCCCTTTCCACTTATCATAGTGGGGCAAGGAGCTGGGACCAACACTGCTTACTACAAAGTGAGCACACCTGTAACCACTTCCCAGGACTTTGATTGACTGCCTGATTGTATACTGGAAAGCTGGCTGTCAACCCATGTTCACAGAGTGATTACAGCATGCTCACTGTGTAATGAATGGTGGTAGTAACAGATCCCTGCTCTGCCCCAATGACTGGAAGCAAGCGGCTGCAGGGAGAACATAATTTAATTTCATACCTATAGGTGCAATTCCAGTAATACAGCTAGGCATGATTTACATGTTCACCTTCAGATTATCCCTTTATCTGCAAGACAATAGCATTTGTGGAGGAGACAGGTTCTCATCAATGGGTTGTCACTCATGATGGGCGTATACAGTACATTACCAGCCTTCTGTATATCTACTATCAATCTAGTGTGAGCCCTTTACATGAGTCTCTATTGAGTCTATAATGACTGTCACTTACCAATTCACCATCTTTTAAGCTAAAACATAAAATACCTCAAGGATTTATGGCTCTATTATTATTTTTAGTATTGTTGTTATTATTATTATTATTATTATTATTATTATTATTAATAATAATAATAATAATAATAACAATAATGTTTTTATTTTAATATTATACTATTAATGCTTTGCTCTTTAGGTGATTAAATCTTCAAAAGATTTTCAAAGATGACAGATTTCCTAGGGTAGGAAAAGAAAACAATAGATGATGGAAGGGGAGGTTTTCTTTTAGTATTCTAGGATTCAGTGATGACAAGGAAGATTAATGTAAAATATACTGTGGTGTAGTACAAAGTCATGTCACACTACTATGTAACATATACTGTAAATGCTATGAGCAACTTCACTTAAATAAAGTAGCGCAACCAACAAATTCACACCTGGTACCACATCTCTGATTCACAAAAAAAAGTTCCCAGAAGTGATGACGTCCTGAGGTAACATTATCATATCACAACATACTGACAAATGGGATAGGATGCAGCATAAACATACTATTCTGGGCACAGCACACAGGCTTGCAGGTATGGACAGCAGCACTGGATAATCAGGATAAAGAACATTATGAACATACCTGAAAAAGAGAGAAAGAAGCAGACAATTAGCAGATGGCATTGATGTTTTCATGGCATAATAATAGCAGCTCTTAGTCTTTAACCATTGTGTATAGTTAGTATATGCAGATGGAGCACATTAGATATACTGTAGACAAGTGATGATATTAAGAACTCCTGAATTGCAGGAGGTGTGCTTAATTGTGCTAAACTAACCTGGACCAGTCAGCGAATGCTACATAATGCTGCATGGACGACGACAATGCCAAATCATGACGTACACTAGCTACATTATAGATGGAGATAGAAGGGTTCTGCTCAATCTGTGAATTAGTCACTGTGGTACCAGAAGATTGCAAATCAAGTCACATTACTTTTCTCTAATGTTCACAGAAGGAAACATTTTGGGTATTTTATGTCTACTGCTATGCATTTACCTTCTCACTTCTGATGCCTCTATCTCTCAACCTATGAAAGAGATTGTCAACTTTATCTTTAGTTTAACCCCTTTCTGACATCTGATGTAATAATTTGTCCATGTGCCATGGGTCTATTTGACCAGGGACGGATTATTACTAGGGTTGAGCGAAACGGATCGTTCATTTTCAAAAGTCGCCGACTTTTGGCAAAGTCGGGTTTCGTGAAACCCGACCCGACTCCAGCGTGGGATTGGCCACGTGGTCGGCGATTTTGGTGCAAAAGTCGCGTTTTGTATGACGCCTTCCCCGCCATTTTTTCAGCCAATTAAGGAGTGTGGGCAGCGTGATGACATAGGTTCCGGCCTGGTTTCTGTGGCGTCATAGAGCCATATTACCGTTTGGGCTGCAGTGATTTCCGGAGTCAAACACAACATATGCTTTGCACGGAGGGGAGAGAGAGAGAGAGAGAGAGAGAGATATTAAGTAAATGTAAAAAATAATCCACATTGACTTGCATTGGGTTTCGTGTTCCGGTCCGGAACCCGACTTTACAGTAGAATCGGCCGATTTCATGCGATCCGACTTTCGAGAAGGTCGGGTTTCACAAAACCCAACTCGATCCTAAAAAAGCAAAAGTCGCTCAACCCTAATTATTACATCATCCTGATTGCCAGTTCACCTAAGTGGTACGAGGGCGTGGCAGCTGACACCCGCACTAAGTGCCAGGAGAGGTCACACACCGCTCCCAGCACTTCAACCTCTTAAATAATGCAATCAATGCAGCATTCTAGGATGTGACAGAGGGATTACAGCCCCTCTGTCTTTGGACAGGAGACCCCAAAGCAGGGCGCTGGGTCACCAGAGCTAGGAAATTTGCTTGATCATGCACAGTGCATTATCAGAAACTTTCTTTGTCAGTGCAGAGCAGACAGTTTGCATAGTATGGGGATGCTGCAGCATCCCCACACTATACAAGCGATTAGCCTGCAAAAAATTTTAGTCTTATAGTATAAAGTTAAAAAAAAGAGAAACACATTTTTTAAATAATTGTTAAATATTTTTAAGAAATCAGAAATAATAATAAATAAATCAAAAGATATTGTTTCTATTAATAAATATTTGTATGAAAAAATCATATATAAAAAAATAAAAGCACATATATTTGATAAGGCCGCGTCCGGAACAACCTAACGTATAAAACCATCCCACTAGTTAACCGCTTTAGTGAACAACAGAAAAAAAATAAATTAAAAAAAATGCAAAAAACAGAGCTTTATCATCATACCACTGAACAAAAAGTGGAATAAAACTAAATAAAAAAACAGATATAAATAAACATGGTACTTTTGAAAACATCATCTTGTCCTGCTAAAAAACATTCTGCTATCCAGCTCCATCAGCAGGAAAATAAAAAAGTTATAGCTGTCAGAACAATCAATTAAATAATAATAATTTTTTTCTATAAAATAGTTTTTATTGTGTAAAAAATATAAATGAGGTTTCATTGTAATCGCACTGACCCGAAGAATAAAACTGCCTTCTCAATTTTAAAACACATGGAAAGGCAAACCCCCACTCCCCCCAAAAAAAATAAATCCTGAATTGCTGGGGTTTTTTCATTCTACCTCACAAAAATTAGAATAGAAATCGATGAAAAAATGTCATGTGCCCGAAAATGGTACAAATAAAAACATCAACTCGTCCCACAAAAAAATAAGACCTCACATGACTCGGTGGGCCAAAATATGGAAAAATTATAGCTATCAATGTTTGGTGAGGTAAAAACTATTTTTTTGCAATAAAAAGAATATTTTACTGTGTGACAGCAGCCAAACATAAAAACCCGATTTAAATCTGGTATCGCTGTAATCACACAGACCCGAAAAATGAAGCCTCCTAATTACTTATACTGCTTAAGGAACGACACAAAAAATAAATAAAACCAATTTACATGCTGCTGATTTTTTCATTCTGCCTACCAAAGATCGCAGTAACGCTCGGCGCACATTTATCCTGCGCTCTGCGCTGAGCGCTTACACCGGAGTTTCTGTGTAAATCTCTGAAACATGTTGTTCAGATGGAACCTCTAGCAGAAGATTCCCTATAATGAGGAAGATGGAGGTATTGTGGATGCCGTCTGACCTGTGAACCGACGGTGTCTGTCTCTTTAGGATTGCATAAAAGTGCCTTTGGCCACAGTTTTGTGCACTACTGAAAAAAGAGAAACCACTGAACAAAGGCCAGACGGAGTCCAAAGTAACTCTGATGCCTCAATATAGTAAATTAATCCCTCAGGGGTTTCATCTGAATCACGTCTCTCAGAGATTAAGATGGAAACCCCGATGTAAGTGCTCAGCGTTGAGCGCCGGATAAATGTAATCCCTAACGCTATGGAAAATGTTCCCATTAAAAGCTTCAACTCAATCCACAAAAAAGCAAGCCCTCACTCAAGTCTGTCATCTGTTAATGGAAATATAGGGGGCTTCCATGTTACTGGTAATACAAAGGCTCTGGAAAAGCAAAAAGACTCCATAACCCTCCAAAAAAGAAATTCAGCAAATTCTGCACTCCAAAATACAAATGCCACCTCCCTATTGATCCCCACAGTGTATCTAAACCACATAAAGCATCCATGTGTTTTGCATTTCTGAAGCGAAGAGAGCCCACCTAACTTATGGGTGCATGTCTCCAGAAGCAAGGGCTGGACATAACATACTGGTGACTGATGACTGCAATGCACTGGTCACTACAGCGTACTGGTCACTACAACAGCAGTTTGCAATTTTCCCTTGGCAACATTCATTGCTGCTTGTTTCTGGAAAATGCCCATTGAGTCAAAATTGACACTACTCATGTAGATACATTTCCAAAGGGGTATAATTTCCAAAATGGGGTCATTCTGCTCTTCAAGCAATTAGGTGCTCTGTATATGGAGCCCTCAAACTGTTCTAGGCAAATTTGTGCTAAAGGAGACAAAAAGCGCTCCTTCCCTCCAGAGTCTCCCTGTATGGCTAAGTAGTACTGTACAGCCACATATGGGGCATTGCTACATTCAGTGGAAATTTTGCGAATTTTGCCATTTTTACCCACTTCTTGTCTGAAAATGTAAAATCTGGGACTAAAACAAATTTTGGTAGTAAAAATGTAACTTATTCTTTCTTTAGCTCTCAATGCATTAAAATTCATGTAGAGTCAATATGATCAATCCACCCCTCCTGTTACCCTTAAGAAAATTCAAATTTGGGGCTAAACTAACATTTTTCTGGGGAAAATGTGATTTTATTATTTTCACAGCTCAACATGATAAACTTCTGTGAAGCACTTTGGGTCCAAGGTGCTCACCATGCATCTAAATACATCGTTTGAGGGGTCTAGTTTCCAAAATGGAGTAACTTGTGTGGGGTTTCCACTGTTTAGGCACATTTGGGACTTGTCATCTGCTAATGATTCCAGGAAATTTTACATTCAAAAAGTCAAACAAAGCTCCTTCCCTTCAGAGCCCAAACATGGTTTTCTCAATTAAAAATGGGGTATTGGCATGCGCAGGAGAAAATAAATCAACAAATTTTGGGGTCCATTTTTTCCAGTTACCCTTGTGAAAATAAAAAAAAAATAGTTTACTTATTTTTGTATAACATATCTCTGTGATTTAAGTGCATGAAAATTCAAAGAGGGAAAATTGCAAAATTTTCCAAATTTTTGCCAAATTTCCATTATTTTTCATAAGTAAACGCAAGTCGTACTGAAGAAATTTTACCACTATCATGATGTACAATATGTCATGTCTTAGAATCACTGGGATCCATTGAAGCGTTCCAGAGTTATTACCTCATAAAGTGACAGTAGTCAGAATTGTAAAAATTGGACTGGTCATTACCGTGCAAACCACCTTTGGAGTTAAAAGGCATTAACATATGTTTTGGAGACATGATATCATGGCACCTATTAATCCTAAAGTATTGTGGGTATAAAGTACAGAGCTCTTGACCTAAAACCTGAAAATGGCTGCTGATAAAGGTGTAACTAGGCTTATCCATAGACCTGCCCCAATTAAAAAAAGGTCATAGCAAGTGCAGAATTTTTTAATTGGAGGATGTTGATGAAGAGATTAGGTCGTATGCACCTCTCTGAGGCCATTTTAAGAAAGGATTGCTGCATTCAAAAGTTTCCAATGCTTGAGAAAGAAGATGGAGAACCATTAATACTTATATTTTAGGAAGTGCTTTAAAATAATGTTTCTAACACCACAGATAAAATAAGCATATGGACAAACCTTTAAAAAAGTCATAATAGTTGCCAAACTGCATAATATATTACAAACCCAGCTGGAAATTTCTGAAGGCTCTTGCCCAGATGCTTTGAGCTGTTGTTATCTTCACAATATATACACTACAGAGTGTTGTTTTTCTGTTCACTTTATAGATCTTTTTGCTGTTTGTACTTATATTGCACCATTTAGTTCTCAAAGCTTGGCAAGTTTTTTCTTAGATTGATGCCAAATTATCAGGTCATATAGAAGGTCACATGCCCTTTATTATGCAGTAGTCAGCCATAACTGGTGGCTATATCGGTTGAGTTGTTATAAGTTGTAATTAATATCAAAGCTTTAATAAAGTTGTGCTCCCCATTTGGCCATAAAAATATGCTTCTGTGTAGCTTAAAATTAAAAACCTCTCCATTCTTGAGATTTATTATAAGATTTATTATTTATAATAAATATACTGAAATCTTGCTCATTCTTACCAGCACTTTACTGTGTTATGTATTTATGAAGCTGACACCAAACTTTTGAGGGTGTTCTGGTCTGTAAAAGAAAGTTATCACCTATTCAAAAGATAAATGATGACTTGCTCATCATTGGGGTCCCACCACTAGGAAACTATTGATTTATTTAAATTTAATTCTCTAAAGACCTTTTTTAAGATCAGAAATGGTCTCAGAAATGAGACTATGAGACCCATCAATCTGCAAGTTATCACCTATCATATGGAATAGCATTAGCCCACTTATATGGTCCAATTTCCTAAGCAAAAGAAATAACAGGTGTTTATTTTATTGATCTCTCCTTTTTGGCTCTTCCTCACTAATCCCTTATATCCTTGTTGAAAATATGTGCTCCTTATTTCCAACAACCCCATTGTCTCCGCACATGTGCAGCTCTCAATGTGCAAACAGATGGCTACACTGCCATAAATCTGTCGTAAAGTGTACCGGATCCTGATGCTCCTCTCCTAGCTCTTTATGTTCCTCCTCACATAGATTTTATAGTTTAAAAAATACATTTTTATCTAAGACTCATGAATAAGCCATTTTCTCTACAGGAAAATTCTACGTGATAGCTACTACTCCATCATGGCACAAGTGATATAACTGAGATTGACTGCAGCATTTAAATAGTTAACAGCTGGGGCCAAAAGCTGGCAGAAGACTGATGCTGGCTATGTATATATATATGTATATGTAAGTATATAACGAGCAGCAGCTGTGTGTGTGGAGGGAGTACAGCTCCTGAGCACCCCACAGATATGTGGGCCCTTTCCCAGGGCATTCATTCACAGCCTAAGGTAGGAAGGGGTTCAAAAGCTGCTGAATACAATTTGATACGAGTTGTTTTCTTTCGGATTGAGATGCAATATATCCCAACATGCTGCTCAGAGCATTCATACGCTTGTACACAGCTCCGTTCTAGAGTACTGATCCATGGTGAGAAGGATCATAGCTATCATCCTATAGATGTGAGCCATCTCACCTTGGATCAGGACTCTAGAACGGAGCTGTGCACTTGCATATATATGTTTGATAGCCTTTCATTGGTACTTAGCGCATACCTTGGGGACATAAATAGCCATAAAGCTATAAAGTTAATTGAAAGTTTGCATACAGTATGTTAACGGGAACCTGACAGGTGTTACATGCTGCCCAAACTGTGGTCAGCATGTATCAGTCACTGGCTGTACGATCACAGACAGGTATGCTTCACTCTGAACCGCTGCGATGTTTCAGAGAAACCAGGGACCGCACCATGCTGTTCACAGTCATACAGGCAGGCCCACAGCAGTTTCTCCTTATTTACTGGCAGTAACTGGTAAGCCTCTACCCATACGCATCAGTGGCTGATACATGCAGGCCATAGAGTGGCAGCATGTATCACCTGTCAGGTTCCCTTTAAGGGGTGTTATGTTGTGCCTTTAATTACCTCATCATCTGCACTGAGATGCAGTAGATGGGATGATTACCCATCTGATGCCCAGAAGGTATCCTGCTTGTGTCCTTTTTACTACATGATTCTCGCTGTCTGGCCCCGTGTGCAGCAGCATTGCAGCCAATGTGGAAATCAGAGTCGCTGTACAAATCCTTCTCTACAATTTGTATTGGCAATGTTCTACTGTTGTTAATATTTGTCTTGTTGTGAAATAAGACATTTCACCACGTCATGGCTAAGTAGATTTTCTGTTACTGGCCCTAAGAAAGCAGTGTTATTAGGCCAGCCCATATAATGACTGGGCCAGTCACTTCTGCAGACTGTAGACACAAATAGCCCTGTGTGCAGCTCCATGCTCACCTCCACATTGCAGATGGACACATGAGCTGTGCCTTTACTTGCACTTTCTTACAAGTTGAAAGGCTAGAGTAATGCATGCTTAGATTTGTTTTCCACATGGACATCTCATGTCCACTAACATATAGGCTGCCAGTCAGGCTTGGACTGGCCCACAGGAGAACAGGAGAATCCCCCGGTGGGCCCCACTCCCCCTATATAACAAATAGTTGGCACATTACACTTGCTTCACATTGTGCAGACTAGGGCATATTCTCATTTATTTAACAAACTAACCCATTTATTATTATATAGAAACATAGGTAAACTCATGAAGGAGGGTAATGTGATATTTGCATGTAGCTGAGCAGTGGGTCCACCATAGTCAGTGTTACTGGTAGGCGTAGGCCCTTGGCACTCCAGTTGGGAACTGCTGCCAGTAGTTTATGCGCTATGTGTATTTTTTTATAGAATTTTGTTCAACATGGAAAATTATGAAATGTTGAAACGTACTTTACTAGATGGTTTGTTTTTATTCTTTTACAAACAATGCATGTAAGTGGTTTCCGAACTCCTGCTTTTCCCAGTCTATTTGCCTTTTATCTGCTTTTATATCTGAACATGCTCATGTAGAGTACGATGATGGCAGTGAAAGGGTGTGCCCAGCGCCTCTTTCTCACTAACGCTGGGGATACAGCTGCTGCAGGAGACTATTCTGATCAGCACAACACTCAGAGAAGCGCTGATCCTTTCACTGCCATCATCCGTACTCCAAATGAGCATGTTCTAATATAAATCCAGCTGAAGGCAGAAAAACAGATCAAGTATAAGAGGGGTTTGAAAAAAAATGTAAATGCATTTTTTTACAGGAATGAAAACAAATTCCCTAATAATGGATTTTGCAACATTTCATAACTTTCCATGCTGAGAAAAAAACTACAAAAAATGAATGTTTTTTTGCTCTTTAATTGTAGGTGGAAGTTAATTGTTTAGAACTAAGTTCTCTCTGAGTTTTCCTTCCCGTGTAGAGATAAAATCACTGAAAAATGTATTTAGGTTACTTAATGTATTTAGGTTACTTTAACACTTGATGTATTTTTGCGTTGCACATGCTATAGTTTGTTATAAAAAGACTGTCGCTTAAATGTCTTTACCTGATTAAAAAACTCTCAGTTCTCACACTTTTCATACAATAAAACACACATCATAGAGGAAACGAAAACCTTTTCTAAACAGAAAAGTAAATTAAACTTCATAAAAGCAAAACTTCAGCAGGGAAAGCAAATCTGACATTCCCAACTGTTTGTGTTCTTTATGGCCAATATGCTTTTATAATCCAAACAGAGCAGCAGAGTTTGGCTCTCTCACTATAAGATGTTTTGAAGATTTAATACTGCACAGGCTAAAAAAAATTGATTTATTGGTCTCAACCCTCTAATAGGGTGTCAACGTTCCCCGGAGGCCAGCGAAATATTAGTTATTAGCTTAGCAGCGAGTAACCCAAGAGATTGCATGTTTGAGGGGGATAGATATTTATTTATTTTTTACTTATTCTTGTGACTGGAATGAAACGTTCACACAATTTATAGTTTTACTGAGAAGAAAAATGTTTTATGCTGCATAAAGGGAAAGCCACGCAGAATATATTCACTATATAGAAAAAGTATTGGGACACTTACACATTACTCCTACAGGAGTTTTATGACATTCAATTCTGCATCCATAGGTGTTAATGGGGAGTTCGTTCCCCATTTGTCGCTAAAATTACTTCCACTCTTTTGAGAAGGTTTTCTATAATATTTTTGTATGATATTTCAGAGGGTGTCTGGGGGATTGTTTCGACCATTCGTGCAGAAACTGATGTTGGACAAGAGAGCCTGGCTCGCTATTTACATTCTAGCTCATCCTAATTAGAGATGAGTGAACCTGTTTATATCGGACACCTAGCATCTGGTGCCGAACTCCAAACATGGACTTCTATGGAAGTCCGTTGTACAATTTGGGACTTCAAGTAGAACAGAGAGAGAAATATTTTCCCCCTCCAAAATTCGGCTTCCAATTGATTTCTATGGGGTTCAGGTTCAAGTTCGGGTACATTTCTGGCACCCAAACTGAACTTTGTACTAAAGTTCCATCGAACCAGATAAACAGCTCAGCGCCATCCATCCAACCGCCAGACTGAGAAGCATGATACATCATTCTATGCAGGAAAGAAATATATCTTGGTACCGTGTTAGCCAGTAGATAGAAAAATATTTAGAATTGAGAGTCCTCAGTTGTTGATACCAGATGGTAACAAATTGCAAGCTTTGGCACACATTGGCACACATTCTCATTACCACTTAAATGGCGGTATGCTTTACACCAGTTCATGAGATAGTTGGCATTGTGCTTGTTGATGTAAGGTTGGCCTGCAGTTGTTCATCCATGAAATCTCATGCAATGAAGCACTCGGAGCACAGATTTGTGATGATGGTAATGCCAGAGAAGGTTAGGAAGTCTGCAGCTATTGAGTCAGCAGGTCATTGGTGAGTATCATGCACTATGGGGCTGATTCATTAAGACTTGTGTTGCGCATGCCTGTATAATGAAGGGGCTTTCTGGAGTACAAAGCACTGGATTCATTGAGAGGCATATGCCACAAAGTGGTGTAACTTACTATGAACTTGTAAGGCAGGCATAGCCACATCTCATACCACCCATATTATGTCCATAATGGTGTAGCTGGCCAGGACTGGGACGCAAAAGCCAGATGTTGCAATATTTTAGCACAACTTTTGAGTTGGACAAAAATTATGAAACTTATTAAAGGTGTTTTATGCCAGAATTCTGCTGCAAACACCTTAATGAATCACCTCTTATGGAACTTTTAGAGGTCTACCACTTTGTTATTGAGTTGCTTTGGTTTCTAAATGCTTCCATTTTTCAATAATATCACTCACAGGTGATGGTGGAATATTTGGGAGGGAAAAAATGTAAGATCTGACTTTTCACAACAGTGAATTCCTATTAAAATGACATGATTGAATATGGCGAGCTTTTCAGAATAAGCCAATCTTTCTTAAGCAGTTGTAAAGGCAGACTGGATTGTACAGTATATACCTTTAACAATGAGAGTTAATGAAAACTCTGAATTCAATGATTAAGACATGTGTCCCGTATGGTGTATTAATTGTTTTATTATTATTATAATCATTATTATTATATTAAATTATAGCACTAATATATTCATCGGCAAAGTACAGTCGATCAAACGCCTCAGCTAATATCCCTGGTAAGGTTCACAATTAATCTTGCTATGACGAGCGCACACACAGAGGTCAATTACACAGGAAGACAATTAACCAGTACGAATATAGAAGAGATGGGGACAATCCAAAAGAAACCAAAGCAAACACGTGTTTCTTGCTAATTTAGTTTGCGCTAATTAGAACTCGTAGGTACATATTTTCATAGTTGCAGTAAATTACTGCAGTAGCCAGATGTGCACGGAAGTAAAAGTGATTTTTTTAATATCATTCACCTTTGGCATTGAGATTTGGTTTGAATATTTTTTATGATGTTCTGATTTACAATATATATCCAGGACTCTGGTATGGGTACCGTATCTTTAGCTCATCAATTTTAGATTAATGAGGGTCCAACATCAACCACCCTTACCAATCAGCTGATACCTGGCATCATGGCCAACTGAACCTTACTGTAAACGGAGGCAGAACAGCATGGTTCTGTGTATAGGGTAGTGTCCATTCTCCTATTCTGGTTAATGCTTATGATCTGGGTCCAATATCGATATTTAAATTGATTTGATATGGATGATCTATATTAAAGGGAACCTGTCACCTCAAAATTTGAGCATGAGCTGCGGCCACCGGCATTAGGGGCTTATCTACAGCATTCTGTAATGCTGTAGATAAGCCCCCAAAGTATCCTGAAAGATAAGAAAAAAGAGTTAGATTATACTCACCCAGGGGCGGTCCCGGTTCTGTTCAGGTCCGATGGGTGTTGTGGTATGGGTCTGGCGCCTCCCATCTTCATGCGATGACTTCCTCTTCTTTCTTTCTGCTGTGGCTCCTGCGCAGGCATACTTTGTCTGCCCTGCTGAGGGCAGAGCAAAGTACTGCAGTGCGCAGGTGCCGGGAAAGGTCAGAGAAGACCCGGACCACGACGTTCATCGGACCCGAACCGAACCGGGACCGCCCCTGGGTGAGTATAATCTAACTCTTTTTTTCTTATCTTTCTGGGTACATCGGGGGCTTATCTACAGCATTACAGAATGCTGTAGATAAGCCCCTAATGCCGGTGGCCGCATCTCATACTCGAATTTTGGGGTGACAGGTTCCCTTTAAGGCTATCGCTATCCCAAACAATCCCTTTAAACCTGACCAATTGGTTGATTGACTATGGTGATAGTAACATTTACCATACTGGTATTTCATAAGCTTATCATGGAATTGCAGTAATAGTAAACTGTTCATATGTGTTTGCTCTGCTTGCTTTGTCTATTATTATGTTACATTTGTGGATTAAAATCCGCCACAGCGCATACAACTGTAGTCTGCAGTTATGCATCGTTACATCATAAATCTGAATAATATCCTGTTTGCAAAATACTTGACAAGCTTGAAAAAAAGTGTCTGTTATTCTTATTCTTCACTTGTAATTGTCAATGTCATTTATTTAGACACAATTATCAGTGATATAGTCATTAAGCCATAATTATTATTAACAGATATTCATTAAAGGATAATGACTTTAAAATTAGATGTAAATGAATAAAATTTATTGTGCTTAATTTGACAACCATTTAAAAAATAAAAAACATCAGTACACATTTTATAAATATTTCATATTTTCTGGAAATTGAAAGATAAGATGTTGCATATTTCATAATTTTTTTTAATTATTACTAGCATACTGGGTAATAAATATTGCTTTAATGGTAGTTGACAACATTTAATTTTATGTGAAATCTACACACAAAAAAAATCAGGTTCAATGAAAAATCTGATTATAATTAATACTTGGGGAAGGAAGATGGGTGCTAATAACCCGCTAGGTGATACAGACGTGCAAGAGGAGAAGTGAGCTTCAAAACTGCATAAACAGGTCTTGGGTCATAATCAGTAACGTCTTGTTTGTGTTCTACTATCTTGTACTAACAAAGGAGCAAATAATACACTTGAAATATTTTTCTTTGTCTTAGATTAATGATAATTTCCTTATCTGGTACTTTCAGACCACTTAATCTCATTTGAAAGATTATGTGATAAGTAGGCAATCTTCAAATTACTTTATTAAAAAATAATGTTGAAAAATCACTCCAAAGTGCCAATCATTGGGTGCTTCCCTGCTGTCAACTTGTTGTCCACTGTCTTATCAAGTGTAAACTGCCTCTACAAAAAATTCTCAGATAAATTACCGGAAGCGAGAGTTTGGTATTTTTCTCTACTCCTATTCTCCTGCCTTTCAAACTGCATAATGGCATATCTGAGTGGTGGGCTTTACCTTCAGGAAGGCATTCAATTGGGCAATTGCAAGAAGAATGCATGTCGTAAGGCAGTAATAATAAGGAAAATAGTTTTAGCACATATAGTGCTGGCAGAATGTTAATAAAGAGAAACTGCCCTTTGAAAACAGAGACTAGCATGATACACAGCAGTGAATCAGATTAGACTACCTACTTAGTGACATTAAAATCAATTTTAATTTTTGCATGGGGTGAGGGCAGCAAGATTATGCTTTTCTACAGGGTTAAGGGTGAAGTTAGGTACAATAGTTAATATATGCTTCATTACCAGGAGCATAAAGGAATGTGCAATGCAATGAGTAAAGAAAATCCACCTTTGAGTACCATTTCTACCATGTCTAAAATGTTGTGCGTATTAATGCCATTTATTTCATTTTATATTATTTTTAAACAATATTCCACAATTCCACAAAAAATATAATAAAATATTGCTAAATATAAGGCAATGGGGAATTACACCCTTGAGAGCCCCATTAAGAGGTTCTTAGCCCCACATTCTGGAGCTGCTTGGAGGTGGCAGTGATCATGTATGTCCCAATGTCTATGGGACTAATAAAGTAGTCAACCTCTGTCTATGCATAAGGAGATTAAGGACCTGTCACAAGGACAAACGTGGCCAGATTTTGCCCTTATTTTATTCTTGCTGCTCCCTTGAGTTTTTTTTGTTTGTAAATCCACCATATGGTTCCTGAGAGATCGGCCCTACTATTTAGCGCTAACATTTCTGTTCTTTCCTAAGGGGGTGTGGCTCACGGGATTATCTGGGGCGTGACTTTAGGCCGCTCTGCATTAATACCCTGTGTGCTCCGCCCCCTTGGGAAAGACAATAACAATGAACACTTAATAAAAAGCCCTATATCTCCGTAAGGGTATGTGCACACTCTGCGGATTTTGCTGCGGATCTGCAGAGGATTGGCCGCTGCAGATTCGCAGTAGTTTTCCATGCATTTACAGTACCATGTAAACCTATGAAAACAAAATCCACAGTTCACATGCTGCGGAAAAAAATGCGCTGAAACGTAGCGTTGTTTATTCCACAGCTTGTCAATTCTTTGTGCGGATTCCGCAGCGGTTTACACCTGGTCCATAATTGGAATCCGCAGGTGAAATCCACACAAAAACAGCAAAAAAAAACTGGAGTAAATCCACGGTAATTCCGCAGGAAATCCGCAGTGCGAATTTACCAAAATCAGTCCGGAAAAATCTGTAGAGTAATCCGCAGCGTGTGCACATAGCCTAACCATGTGACCGATTTAAAAAAAAACATAAAACAATAAAGTTAGTACTTGGGAAAAAATTAAATCAGATCAAAAACTGTCCCTTTTGACCCTTTAAAAGGTTCTCTTTCAGGCCCTATTCAAAGAATTCATTTCCAATACATTTTTTGCTATAATTTTCTTAAACCAGTTCAAAATTACTGTGTTTCTATTGTATTTCCAAAAAAATACAGCCAACAAAAATGCATTGTGTGAACACAGCGAAGTAGAAAGCAGACGCTAAGCTGGTCTACAAATAAATTAGGAAATCACAACAAATACATTGTATGGAAGAATATTGCATAATCCATACACTGTTTTTTTCTTGTCCTTATCACATTCACCTTTTGTATTGTCTGGTTTCTGGAAGTATAACATATTTTGAGTAAATTGTTTTCACATAATCTCCTGCAATTTTGTAGCTATTTTTTTCCCTGTTATATCATATGGATTATTGTTAGGAGCTATTTGGGTGATTTTTGGATTAAGTTTCTTCTAAATCTGATCAACTAGACACCAGTGCCCCTGGAAAGTCTTGCTTTCGGGCCATTTACGGATTAGTAAATTTCACTTTTATTCTGCAGTTAACAAGCCCTAAAGCACAACATCAAGGTGCAACTTTATGGGAAAGCTAATTCAATGCAACTACAGTATAAATCTACCTCAGCACCATCAGCTCTCAGCATGATCATACTCATTAGTGATTTTATTGCCCATTATATTTTACAGCAGTGTATAAGGCAAAACTTCCAAGATATTTATTGAGAAAGTCTGAAAGGCTTGGAATTGAAGCATAGTAGTGTTCACACACTGGAGTGAGTCATTTCCAGAACACAACATTCTAGAAAGAACGGAATTTACATTCACACATTAGTCATTACCTTACATGTCAATATATGTGTGATTACACATAAAAGAATGAGTTGTTCCAGCCTGACAAAGTACTATTGTCTAGAAAAAAAATATACAACCCTTTTTGGCTTTTTGGTGTTTTCATTTATGGAAACATTAGATGTCATTAGCGTTTTCAGTCCTGAACAACAGTAAAACTCTCTAATGGCAAATGTGTTCTGCATGTATAACAATTAAAAGACACCAATGCGGAAACATGAAGTCCAGGGCACATTGTACGAACGAGAGCCAGGTCTGACTTCTTTGCTTCTTAAAGAAGCACTCTCAGAAAAAAATATCCTATCCATTATTAGTAATATACATTATATAAGTAGTATTAGATTCAGTTTTCCTACCAATTGCTTAATAAAGGAAGAACCCACTAAATCCACCCCTATTGTCCCACAAGATCCTCCAGTGTCTTTAGTGTAGTCTATGAGAATCACATCTACGTTCTCATGGGAATAAACAGAGGACCTGACTTCTGGGCCACACAAAGGAGACTGTGATTCTGAGTTTGGATCTCATAGGATAACGGAAGGACTGCCATTTATAAAGTCATTCGTAAAGAAATTAGTTACACTCCTGTTTATATAATGGCTCCTTATGGTTAAACTGATCGTTAAAGTTAAGATACCACCAAAAAATGACTTATTATCACAGTATTAAAAAATAAAAACAATTTTTAAATCTTCTGCTTTTCCTAGACACTTTTGGTTCTATATAGATCTCATTCTCATACTCATACTATATAGATCAGTCCTCTCATTATTCATGATAAACCATAATCACAATGTTGTAAACAAGTGAACAAGTGATGGGCTCAGCTGACACATCCCATACTATACAGTAACCTCTGCATAAGCCACAGAACATGTTCCCTTATAGAAGTCAATGAGTTGAAGGCTTTTTATTGCCATCTATGGTAAATGTTTTAGCGGTACATTCCCATTTAGTGCACCCCAGCTGCTGGATACCAGGGGTGGAAACAGGTCCAGAAATATTTGTGTGTATTGCTTTTTTACTTTTTGGGTGTGCAAAATGTTGTTTGTGATCAATGACCCGCATTGTGGAAATAAATTGAAGAACGGTGTCCCATAGCAAATGTTGATTTTCAAAGGAAACTAAAGGTATCTGAAGATATATTTTTCAAAAGTTTTATGGATTATGAGATGAAAGCAACTCAATGGACTAGATTGATGGGCCCTTGGCTAGATCAGTAATGTGTAGAGATCTTCAATCCGACTCAGAAGCAAGCAAGGTGGGGGTAATTTACTGCTATGTTATGCTATTATTAACCCCTTTCTGGCCTTGGACAGGATAGTATGTCCGAGGTCAGATCCCCCGCTTTGATGCAGGGCTCCGGCGGTGAGCCCGCATCAAAGCCGTGACATGTCAGCTGTTTTGAACAGCTGACATGTGCCGACAATAGCGGCGGGTGAAATCGCGATTCACCCAATGCTATTAACTAGTTAAATACCGCTGTCAAACGCTGACAGCGGCATTTAACTGGCGCTTCCGGTCATCCGGCCGGAAATGAGCACATCGCTGACCCCCATCACATGATCGGGGGTCAGCGATGCATCCAAATGGTAACCATAGAGGTCCTTGAGACCTCTATGGTTTCTGATCCCAGCTAGCTGTGAGTGCCACCCTGTGGTCGGCGCTCATAACAAGCCTGTTATTAAGCTACATAGCAGCGATCTGATGATCGCTGCTATGTAGCAGAGCCGATTAGGCTATGCCAGCTTCTAGCCTCCCATGGAGGCTATTGAAGCATGGCAAAAGTAAAAAAAGCAAAAAAAGTGAAAAAAATAAAAAAATATAAAAGTTTAAATCACCCCCCTTTCGCCCCATTCAAAATAAATCAATAAAAAAATCAAACCTACACATATTTGGTATCGCCGCGTTCAGAATCGCCCGATTTATCAATAAAAAGAAAGGATTAACCTGATCACTAAATGGCGTAGCGAGAAAAAAATTTGAAATGCCAGAATTACGTTTTTTTTGGTCGCCAGACATTGCATTAAAATGCAATAACGGGCGATCAAAATAACATATCTGCACCAAAATGGTATCACTAAAAACGCCAGCTTGGCACACAAAAAATAAGCCCTCAACCGACCCCAGATCATGAAAAATGGAGACGCTACGGGTATCAGAAAATGGGGCAATTTTTTTTTTTTTGCAGAGTTTGGAATTTGTTTTCACCACTTAGATAAAAGAGAACCTAGACATGTTTGGTGTCTATGAACTCACTCATAATGACCTGGAGAAACATAATAGTGGTCAGTTTTAGCATTTAGTGATCTTAGCACAAAAGCCAATCAAAAAACAAGTGTGGGATTGCACTTTTTTTGCAATTTCACCGCACTTGGAATTTTTTTCCCGTTTTCTATTACATGACATGCTAATACCAATGATGTTGTTCAAAAGTAAAACTTGTTTCACAAAAAATAAGCCCTCACATGGCCATATTGATGGAAAAATAAAAAAAAGTTATAACTCTGGGAAGAAGGGGAGCGAAAAAAGAACCCGGAAAAGCGGAAAATCCCAAGGTCATGAAGGGGTTAAAGATGAGATGGTAGACAGTTTCAGGTTGAAGATGGACTCAAAATTAACTCCCAATACTATGGTCAGTTTTTAGAAGATACTTTCTTCAAGCAGTCAACAATGCCCCATCGCATGCATCAAAGTACTTCACTGTTTACCAATAAGAGCCTTAATAAGCAATGATATGCCTCACTTCCTCACCTGAACTAACCCATATTGAGAACTATTGAACTCTTCTTACATCTGAGATTTACAGTGTAGGAAAACAGTACACCTCTCTTAACCGTGTCTGGTTGGCTGTGGTTTGTGCTGCCCAAAAAGTCAACAAAATTAAGAAACTGATAGACACCTTGGATGGAAGGCTTATGACTGTTACTGAAATGTAGGGTGTCACTTGAAGCAGAGAAGAGTTCACCACGCCTGCTGATCATGTGGATGACCAGTGGGTGCTAAATCCAGCAGGTACAGCACCTCGACAATTGGGAAAGGAGGGGGAAAACAGCAAATTTATCTGGTAAAAGTAAAAACACTTTTATTCCAATTACATTAAAAATGAGCAAAATCCATGGAAGGCATTATAAAATGGACACATTTGTTGCAAAAACGGCCTTAGACTCCAAAGGGTGTCCATATTGGTCACTGATATATAATTTTTGGAATGTCAGAAATGTTTGCTTGTACATTTTGAGTTATTTGATTTTTGTTATCACTTAAACAGATGAGAATAAACAAATGAGATGAGAAAATGTTGTTTTTTCTTTCAGCTGCAGCATACTTCTGCACCACTAATAGTTGATCAATAATTCTGCAACACATACAGCTCTGGCAAAAATTAAGAGATCACTGCAAAATGTTCAGTTTGTCTGATTTTTCTCTTTATAGGTATATTTTTCAGTAAAATGTAAATTGTTCTTTTATTCCATAAACTACTGACAACATGTCTCCGAAATTCCAAGCCACAAATTTAGCATTTTTTTTTCTGACAAAGAAAAATGGTCAAAATTTTTAAAAAACCCAGTGTTTTCAGATCTCAAATAATGTAAAGAAAACAAGTTCATAATCATTTAGAAACAATACTAATGTTTTAATGCAGGAAGAGTTCAGAAATCAATATTTTGTGGAATAACCATGATTGTTAATCACAGCTTTCATGCGTCTTCGCATGCTTTCCACCAGTCTTTCACACTGCTTCTGGCGCTAAAATGTAAGCAATTTTTCTTTGTTTGATGGCTTGTGATGATCCATAATCCTCTTGATTACATTCCAGAGGTTTTCAATGGGGTGCAGGTCTGGAGATTGGGCTGCCCATGGCAGGGTTTTGATGTGGTGGTCTCTTAATTTTGGCCAGAGTTGTATATACAGTATTCTAATGTGAAAGATAAAACCTCACTTTTACTTTCCTAAATATTCATATTTCAGGTTTATTAACCGTTTGTAAGACCACAGCACTGTACCTGTTTAATAATAAAATTAATTATCAAAAATGCAGATTTCCTTATAATTGTGTGTATAATTTGCGGTAAATATTGCATTGATTTTACAGCTTTAAATTCATACAAAATGTGACAGGCTTTGTTGTTCTCCTTTTATAGAGAAGTCCTTATCCTGAGGTATGATGCCATGTCATTAAACTTTCCATCTGGTGATATACTTGAATATTGTTTATGGAAATGTTACCAGAATCCTGCTGTGCACGGTCTATTTTAATCATTACTACATATACTGTTAACAGCGCTTAGCAACATCCTATGACACTGAGAGCACATGTATTGTACCAAATTATATTTCTCGAAAAATATAGTCAGGGAAAGATAAATAGTCTAGGAAATGGATTCACTTGAGAATAACTGCTATCTGTTTAGTGTATCTGCCTTTGCATAGATAAGCATTTGTATATCATATTATGAAAGCCACTAAAATGCACTTTCTCTCACTGATAAGCGAGCCACCATTCTCCTCACTGCCACCATATAAATGACTTTATCCCTCTATCAGTTTCCAGCTGTTCGGCTTGACACTGACAGCTGCAATACCCCTGTTACCGTGATGGACATATGATTGGCAGCTCAGCTTGGGATGCTTTTTTATTATAAGTTGGATATAGGAGAGGAACTCTTGGAAATAAAAAGAGCTCAAAGACATTAAACTAACCAAACTCTTAGAATGTGAACAATTCTTTTTATGCTCTCATTCTATCAGACATTCTGTATCATACTTGCCTTGCTAAAATGTCATCCTCTCTATATTACACAGATTTCAAGTAATCAGACACTAGAATATATTTCTGTTCATTGGACTCTCCCAAATAGAAGAGAAATCACACTCCCATGCAATCTCTATTATATTATTACAACTCCAAGAGGTGGAAACAGAATTTCCAGCCTAGATTAACCTTAGCTAGGAGAAATTATATGCAGTGGCAGATTAGCCTCCATTTACTTATTACACCCTCCAAGAACTCTTCCTTATCCTCCAATAAACCATGTGTTAGGCTTGGCGGATTGCACAAAATAAAATATAAATTAAAGTGCAATCGCAACCCGGGGTCCACTGTGCAGAGATGTAAACGTGCTGCTAGTGTGCACAAAGGCGGAACCAAGCAGTGAGCGTTATATAAGACACACTGAGTAAGCACCACAAAGTGTGTTAGGAACACTGAGTACTAAGCTCAGTTACTTCACCGAGAGGTACAACATAGAACACTAAGTGCTCTACCCTGTTCATGACACAGGGACGTAAGCACATGGATTGGACTTGCTCTGCAACTAAACTGTGTCAATCGCACACATGAATGAAGCAGATGCTAAGCCAATGGATAGAACTCATGGGATGCAAGATACACGACCCTGTCACTTTCCCAGAGTATTATAGCCTAAGAATTGGACTTGCTCTGTAACTCAACTGTGCTAACTGCACACATGAAGGAGACAGATACTAAGCCAAGGGTAGTTACCCAGTATGAACCCTATCTGCCTGTGTAAGTACTCTCAGGGACTAGGGCGACACACTCAAACGTGCAGACAAAGTGATAAAGTATCCACTTGCATAAACCACTCCTAACTGATACTAATGCACCTGTGTGCGCTGCTGGGAGTCTTTTATACACTAGGCTCCACCCTAAATACTCACACCCAGTCACGCCCACGGACCAATCCAAAGCTGCTACTTCACCAGAGCAGCAAACGTCCGACCATCAATGAACAGATGCCATATAAAGGACATGCTCAGTTGGATGATCTCTGGACTTAGACTCCCAAGTGTCAGGCTGCAATTGCATTTTGCTGCTTGCCATAGACTTGGCTTGAGAGCCAGCAGTAGCCAAACGAATACCACGAGCTTGAGCAAGATGCTGGTACTGACTTCTGTGCTGAGCAGCACTCACAGCGGCGGAACCAGAATGGGAGACCACAGCACCAGGCAATGCTTGGGATCTATCCCATGCAGTGGGAGAACACTGACTCTGAACACCATGAGAGTGGAGTGGAAAAATACTCTCTGAAAAATTAGCTCCCAGACTACTAAAGAGTAGGGTTGAGCGACTTTTATTTTTATAGGATTGGGTCGGGTTTCACGAAACCCGACTTTCTCAAAAGTCGGGTCGAGTGAAATCGGCCGATCCTATAAAAAAGTCGGGGTCGGCCGAAACACGAAACCCAATGCAGTGCAATGGGATACTATGGTTCCCAGGGTCTGAAGGAGAGGAAACTCTCCTTCAGGCCCTGGGATCCATATTAATGTGTAAAATAAAGAATTAAAATAAAAAATATTGATATACTCATCTCTCCAGAGGCCCCTGGACATCACCGCTGGTAACCGGCAGCCTTCTTTGCTTAAAATGAGCGCGTTCAGGGCCTTCCATGATGTCACGGCTTCTGATTGGTCGCGTGCCGCTCATGTGACCGCCACGCGACCAATCACAAGCCGTGACGTAATTCTCAGGTCCTAAATTCCTAATTCTAGGAATTTAGGACCTGAGAATTACGTCACGGCTTGTGATTGGTCGCGTGGGAGTCACATGGGCGGCCGCGACCAATCACAAGCCATGACGTCATCTAAGGCCCTGAACACGCTCATTCTTAGGAAGGAAGGCTGCCGGAAAGAAGCCGAGGGTGAGTATATTCCTATTAGGTATATACTCACCCTCGGACGCGCCCTGCTTCTTTCCGGCAGCCTTCCTTCTTAAGAATGAGCGCGTGAAGGGCCTTAGATGACATCACGGCTTGTGATTGGTCGCGGCAGCCCATGTGACCACTCACGCGACCAATCACAAGCCGTGACGTAATTCTCAGGTCCTAAATTCCTAGAATGAGGAATTTAGGACCTGAGAATTACGTCACGGCTTGTGATTGGTCGCGTGGCGGTCACATGAGCGGCACGCGACCAATCAGTAGCCATGACGTCATGGAAGGCCGTAAACACGCTCATTTTAAGCAAAGAAGGCTGCCGGTTACCAGCGGCGATGTCCAGGGGCCTCCGGAGAGGTGAGTATATCAATATTTTTTATTTTAATTCTTTATTTTACACTTAAATGTGGATTCTGATACCGATTTCTGATATCGCAAACATATCGGAACTCGGTATCGGAATTCCGATACCAGATTCAGAAGATCGCCGACCTCATGGCCGACCCCACATAGGGGTCGGGTCGGGTTTCATGAAACCTGACTTTGCCAAAAGTCGGCGACTTCTGAAAATGGCCGACCCGTTTCGCTCAACCCTACTAAAGAGAACATGCCACATCAGTTAAAGGGAATCTGTCACCTACTTTTTTGTATATAAGCTTTAGCCAATACCATCAGGGCAGGGGCGGACACAGACTGCAGAGGGCCCCTGTGCAAGAAATTTTCCTGGGCCCCCCCCCCATACTGCAACAAAGTTATGTAAACATATAGGTTGTAATATTTATTATCTGTTTAGAACACAACTATCAAATCTAAATAATAAATTCACGTTCAATATTACACAACTGAATATAACACAAAGCAGTCATGCAATTGACGTCATATCTGGCAAATCTGGATGTGCTTATTGTGGCCTATGACTTATCAAGCAGCACAGACTGTTATTACTTTATAAACTGGAGGAAATAATACTGTAGTTTGGAGGATTTGATTTTTTTCAAAACGTAAATGGGTTGTCCAGGACTGTTTTATTATTTAACTATGAACCTATGAACTGATAGGCAGGTAGTTGCTAATTACCCACCTGTTCTGTGCTGGCCTAGAGTGGTCAAGGACTGCTCCTGCCACAAATCCTGCTGCTTCATGTCAATAGAGCAGCTTTTCATGTTCTAAGCTGCTCTGTTTATGGGGCATGACTGGCGACCTCATGCTGTTCAATAACCGACTCCCTGTAGTTATGCAATGGGGAGATGGCTGTCAATCAGCATAACGCTGGCAGTCACAGCCCTTCAACAGACTAGAAGAGAAGCTGCTGTTCTGTTGATGTGATGTCAGAGGAAGTAGCAGTAGTGGTCTGTGACTACCCTGAGCTAGCACAGGTCTGCACTGGGCAGGACAGGCAGTTAGTTAGTAACTACCTGCCTGTTAGGGCTCATTTCCACATGCGAGTCACACGTCCGTATCTCGCATGTGGAAACCAAGCTGTGGAGCCGGCACTGAGGAGCGGAGCGTGCGGCCGCATAGGAACACATGGAGCTGCACAGCTCCGCTCCTGAGTGCCGGCACCAGGGCTTGGTTTCCACATGCGAGATACGGACGTGTGCCTCGCATGTGGAAATGAGCCCTTAGAGCTTAGGCCTATAGTAAAAAAATGTAATGGTTTTAGACAATCCATTTAATAATAATTAGTAAACAACTGTACCCTTTATTGCTAAATAAAAAACCATTTTACTAAATTTACTAAATCAAATCAAGGTAACTGGGCTTTAGTCAGCCATTCAAATGTTTGAATTTAGAAATGTTCACTGAAAAATGTTTTTAAAACAGTAAAACTGTGTGGAGGTGTGAACAATTTACGTAAAACTCATTCTCCTGGCCTTCTTTTCAGCAAATTCATCAATAATTGTATTTAAGTTAATCTTTCTAGCACGGTCATTTTCAATTGACAGCATAGCTAGTCCACTTAGCCTTTCTTGTCCCATTGTACACCTCAGGTAGTTTTTTATTAGCTTTAGTTTTGAGAAGGAGCGTTCAGCGCTAGCCACTGTTACTGGCAAGGATAAGAACAAAATATATGCTGTACACACTTCTGGAAAACTTGGAACTAGCACACTGTTGTCAACAATCAATAGCTTGGCAATTTCTTCCACAGTGGTCATGTGTGCAATTTGTGATTTGAAGCAAGCTCTGAATGAAATGAGCTGTGTAGGAAGAGTTGGTGAAAAGTCTTTTTTGAAATGGTTCACAAGGTTCTCTCCATCCTTATGAAGTTCTTCATCAGACGCAGATTGCAGTGAGCTGGGAAGGATTGCTTTAAATTTATTCACAGTTGAATGAAGACTGTGAAATCTTTGCTTTAATTGCATGATAATTGTGTCCAAGCAGGAGTTAAAGATGTTGACCTGGAAGTACTTCTCAGCATCGCAGAGCCGTTCATCTTCGCACAATTCATCATTCTGTCTTTTTACACGTTTATTTCTTTTTCTTTGAAATGCAACGTCTATTCCCCACTTCTCTGACAATTGTATGGCACTGTTTTTTGCTCCCTGGTAGTTTTTTCTGAACTCTTGAAGAAATTCAACAGCATTTTTAAGTAAGAGTGTTGCTTTTTCAAGATTTGCATCTTTAGCTTGCAGACACTTTGAAACTGGTCCAACAACATCTAGAATCGTAGCCTGCATGACGACTGTGATCACAAATTCAAAGGTGCTGATGTTTTTCTTTAAGCTAGCGGCATCATTGCTGTCACTGGAATTTTTGTCAGACTTCAGGATAATTTTTGTCAGTGCCTTCAGGATATCAGTGTAGCAATACCTCAGTGCCCTGATTGAATCATTCCTGGAAGACCATCTAGTTGGACACAATCTCTTCAGAGTAATCTTATCAGTTTTAGACTCTGATGATATCTCTGATAATAAAGCCCATCGTTTGATGCTGTTGGCAAAAAACTGGTACAATTTTTCAATGATATCATAAAATTTTCCTAGTTCCGGGATGAATCTTACGGAATCATTTACAGCAAGGTTTAAGTTGTGAGCTGCACAATGTATATACTGTGCACTAGGTTCCCTTTTTGAAATTCTTGCTTGAACCCCAGTATATATGCCACTCATGTTTGCTGCCCCATCATACCCTTGTCCACGACATCTACTTATGTCAAGACCCTTATCTTCAATACTTTGAACAATTTCTTTCTCAAGGTTTGCAGCGGTTTGATCTGTTATGGCATGAAATCCCAGGAAAACTTCTTTTACCTTTACTTCACTAACAGTATTCTGTTCATTAGTTTCAATAGTTACATAACGAAAAATCTGACTAAGTTGGTCAGTTTTAGAGATGTCTTGTGTTGTGTCTATGATCACTGAAAAAAATGTAGCGTTCTTGATCTCATTAACAATTTCTTGCTCTATCTTCTTTGACAATAAAGAAATGATTTCATCCTGTATTCTGTGGCTCAGATAACGGACAGAACCCCTTGGCATTTCCATTAATTGCTGCAGAGTAGAGTCATACTTTGCTAGCAACTGAATCATGGACAAAAAAACTCCACTGTTTGCTTGGTCTATTACTTCTGTGTGACCTCTAAAAGGAAGATTACACATTGCCAGTGTTAAGGTGACATTAATCACTCTGTCAAGAACTTGCCTCCAGAAGTTTTTTTGTTTTCTAATTTCCCTCTCATTTTCTTCGTCTACAGTACTATGACTGCGCCAATGCTGCATCAACATGCACGCATTAATGTGCTGGATGGAGGTTTCATGATAATGCACTGCCTGTGATAGGTGAGACCAATTTCTCACACCATTCACCCATGCTGAATTGTAAGCACCATAGCTTCGATCAGCAAAAAGCCAGCAGGGTTCACAGTAGGCACAGTCTAGGATTGGCGAATAACACAACCATGAACGTGGGATCAATACTCCAGCTTGTGTTTTCTTGGTGTAAAATACCTGCGAAAAACAACGTCCTCCCTGTTTTTCATCTCGTGGAAATGTTATAAATGGCCTACAAGACCCCTGAGAAATTATGAATCTCTTTGTTTGACTGTCCTTAATATCTGGTGGGAAGTTAGCACGGTCTGTTGGAAATGTATTTGCATCTGTAGCAAGGCCTTCATCATCTGCAATTATCTCATCCAGATATTCACTGGAATGTTCTTCGCTCTGTATAGTAACTGATGCACAGGATTCTTTATTTACACTTGACTGTGTGCTCTCTGGACTCTTTGAAGGAATGTGAGACGTGTCCGCATATGTAACTTCAGCATTTACACTTGCCAAGTTTTCAGTCTCCTCACTATGGGCACTGGCCCGGGCAGTAATCTGGCCACTGTCACCTGAAGTACTACTGCTACAGGGGATTGTTATCTCACCATGTTCTTTCTCAGATTGTTTAAAAAATGAAATAATTTTGGGTAATTTAGCTGTCTGTGCTAACTCTTCTTTTCTTAGTCTGCGCTTTTGAGCTCCGCTTTTAGGTTTTTGGCCAGATGCCATTCTAAAAAAAAAAGGAACATAAATGTATGTTCGGTTGTTCACTATGTGTTCAGTTAAAGGGAACCTATCACCCCGTTTTTTAAAGATTAGATACAAATAGTGTGAAATAGGGGCAGAGCTGGGCTTTACATTAGTGCCTTTTTGGTGCCTTTACACCCCCGTTAGGCTGCCGAAATACCTTAGTGAAGTGGCCGTTTTCTGCTGTCACTCAAGTTGGTCAGGTCGGATGGGCGAGGTCACAGCGCTGTTTGTCCCCCAGGATCCTGCTCATCATTACGTTGGTGGCATAGTGGTGTGTGCATGTTCAGCAGGCGAATCCACTGCCCAGGAGATTCAAAACAGCGCGGTCTTCGCTATTCAGCCGTTTACCGGTGGGCGCGGCCATCTTTCCTGTGGCCGCGCCTGCGCAGATGGAGCGCTCTGCTGCCCGGGGCTTCAGGAAAATGGCCGCCGCGATGGAGATGGAGATCGCGGCGGCCATTTTCCTGAAGCCCCGTGCAGCAGAGCGCTCCATCTGCGCAGGCGCGGCCACAGGAAAGATGGCCGCGCCCACCGGTAAACGGCTGAATAGCGAAGACCGCGCCGTTATTCATCTCCTGGGCAGTGGATTCGCCTGCTGAACATGCGCACACCACTACGCCACCAACGTAATGATGAGCAGGATCCTGGGGGACAAACAGCGCTGTGACCACGCCCATCCGACCTGACCAACTTGAGTGACAGCAGAAAACGGCCACTTCACTAAGGTATTTCGGCAGCCTAACGGGGGTGTAAAGGCACCAAAAAGGCACTAATGTAAAGCCCAGCTCTGCCCCTATTTCACACTATTTGTATCTAATCTTTAAAAAATGGGGTGATAGGTTCCCTTTAACATTACAGACTAATTAACAGATATATATTATTGTATTATAAACAATAAAAAAGGGGCATAAACAACACATCAACAGCTATAAAGCTGTGCCACCACATATAATGCTCCATAGTCCATACAATTCATTATGGCCCAGATGCTCCATATAATGCTGTGCCGCCACATATAATGCTCCATAGTCCATACAATTCATTATGGCCCCATAGATGCTCCATATAATGCTGTGCCTGTGCCGCCACATATAATGCTCCATACAATTCATTATGGCCCCATAGATGCTCCATATAACGCTGTGCCTGTGCCGCCACATATAATGCTCCATACAATTCATTATGGCCCCATAGATGCTCCATATAACGCTGTGCCGCCACATATAATGCTCCATAGTCCATACAATTCATTATGGCCCAGATGCTCCATATAACGCTGTGCCGCCACATATAATGCTCCATAGTCCATACAATTCATTATGGCCCAGATGCTCCATATAATGCTGTGCCGCCACATATAATGCTCCATAGTCCATACAATTCATTATGGCCCCATAGATGCTCCATATAACGCTGTGCCTGTGCCGCCACATATAATGCTCCATGCAATTCATTATGGCCCCATAGATGCTCCATATGACGCTGTGCCTGTGCCGCCAAATATAATGCTCCATACAATTCATTATGGCCCCATAGATGCTCCATATAACGCTGTGCCGCCACATATAATGCTCCATAGTCCATACAATTCATTATGGCCCAGATGCTCCATATAACGCTGTGCCGCCACATATAATGCTCCATAGTCCATACAATTCATTATGGCCCAGATGCTCCATATAACGCTGTGCCGCCACATATAATGCTCCATAGTCCATACAATTCATTATGGCCCAGATGCTCCATATAACGCTGTGCCGCCACATATAATGCTCCATAGTCCATACAATTCATTATGGCCCAGATGCTCCATATAATGCTGTGCCGCCACATATAATGCTCCATAGTCCATACAATTCATTATGGCCCCATAGATGCTCCATATAACGCTGTGCCTGTGGCGCCACATATAATGCTCCATAGTCCATACAATTCATTATGGCCCAGCCCAGATGCTCCATATAATGCTGTGCCGCCACATATAATGCTCCATACAATTCATTATTACCTCATAGATGCTCCATCCATAATATGGAGCATCTATGGGGCCATAATGAGTAATGGAGCATTATATGTGGCGGCACAGCTTTATATGGACTCCCTCCCTATAAAGCTGTGCCGCCAGATATAATAAATGCTCCAATTCATTATGGCCACCATAGATAGATGCTGAGTGATGCTCCGTCCATATATAACGCCTGTGCCGCTCCAATTCATTATGGCCCCGGGCCCGGCCCCCAGGGCCCCATAGATAGATGCTGAGTCAGTGATGCTCCGTCCATATATAACGCCTGTGCCGCTCCAATTCATTATGGCCCCGGGCCCGGCCCCCAGGGCCCCATAGATAGATGCTGAGTCAGTGATGCTCCGTCCATATATAACGCCTGTGCCGCTCCAATTCATTATGGCCCCGGGCCCGGCCCCCAGGGCCCCATAGATAGATGCTGAGTCAGTGATGCTCCGTCCATATATAACGCCTGTGCCGCTCCAATTCATTATGGCCCCGGGCCCGGCCCCCAGGGCCCCATAGATAGATGCTGAGTGATGCTGCTCCGTCCATATATAACGCCTGTGCCACCACATATAAATGCATACTCACCTCGGCTCGACTCTCGTCTCTGCCCGCCCGCTGCTCCTCACCGTCCCGTCTCTCCGCACTGACTGATCAGGCAGAGGGCGGCGCGCACACTATACGTCATCCGCGTGCCCTCTGACCTGAAGTTCCTGAACAGTCAGAGCGCGGAGACGGGACGGGAAGATGGAGCGACTCGTGGATCGTGGACAGGTAAATATTACTCACCTCCTGCTCCTGGCTCCTTCTCCCAGACCCGGACTGTGGACAGAATGGTCTCCGCCGCTCTCCGCAGACTCCGGGCAGTGGCGGGCGCCGGGCACGGCAGCTTCTGAGGCTGCTCCAGCGGTCATGTCACTCGCTTGGTACCGTGGCGCCGGCCCGGCGCTCATTACAGCAGGAAATTCAGGAACAGGAATGATGATCCATTCTACGCGTCGCAGCGGCAGGCAGGCTGCAGTGCAGCTGCAGCAGCAGCACAGTCACGACTCACGGTCACGAGTCACAACAATTGTCCGTTATTGTCGATTGCCGACGTGCCGTGCATGTCCGTCGGGTCGGGCCCCCTCCCCGCTCTGGGCCCCGGTGCGGCTGCACCGGTTGAACTGGCGGTATGTCCGCCCCTGCATCAGGGGCTTATGTAAAGCATTATGTAATGCTGTAGATAAGCCCCCAATTTAACCTGAAAGATAAAAAAAGCAAGTTATATTATACTCACCTGGGGGGGTGGTCCGGTCCGATGGGAGTCACAGTCCGGGTGCGGCACCTCCCATCTTTACGCGATGATGTCCTCTTCCTTGCTTCTGTCACAGTCCTGAGCAGGCATACTTTATCTGCCCTGTTGAGGGGGAACAAAGTGCTGCAGTGCGCAGGCGCTGGGCTTCTTGGAACTTTCCCGGCACCTGCGCACTGCAGTACTTTGCTCTGCCCTCAACAGGGCAGATAAAGTACGCCTGCTCAGGAGCCGTGACAGAAGCAAGGAAGAGGACGTCATCGCATGAAGATGGGAGGCGCTAGACCCGGACTGTGATGCCCATCGGACCCAGACCGCCTTGGACCTTCCTCCCAGGTGAGTATAATATAACCTGTTTTTCTTATTTTTCATGTTACATCGAGGGCTTATCTACAGCATGAGGGTATGTGCACACGCCCGGATTTCTTGCAGAAATTTCCTGAAGAAAACCGGAAATTTTCTGCATGAAATCCGCATTTTTTTTGCATTTTTTTTCCATTTTTTTCGCGTTTTTTTAGCATTCTGCAAGCGTAATTAGCTTGCAGAATGCTAAAGTTTTCCAAGCGATCTGTAGCATCGCTTGGAAAACTGACTGACAGGTTGGTCACACTCGTCAAACATAGTGTTTGACAAGTGTGACCATCTTTTTACTATAGATGCTGCCTATGCAGCATCTATAGTAAAAGATAGAATGTTTAAAAATAATTTTAAAAAAATTAAAAAAAGGTTATACTCACCTGCAGGCGTCCGTTCCTATAGATGCCGGTGTGGTTCAGGACCTTCCATGATGTCGCGGTCACGTGAGCGGTCACATGACCGGTCTCGACCAATCACAAGACCGTGACGTCATCGCAGGTCCTTCACCGCACACCAGCTATAGAAACCGAAGCGGCAGCATGCAGCGGAGAGGCGGGAAGACGTCGAAGGTGAGTATAGGACTATTTTTTATTTTAATTCTTTTTTTTTGACCAATTATATGGTTCCCAGTCCGTGGAGGAGAGTCTCCTCTCCTCCACCCTGGGTACCAACCACACATAATCTGCTTACTTCCCGCATGGTGTGCACAGCCCCGTGCAGGAAGTAAGCAGATCAATGCACTCCTAGGTGTGCGGAATCCCCGCAATTCCGCATTTTTAATGAACATGTTGCTTTTTTTTCCGCGATGCGATTTTTTCGCGGAAAAAAAGGCTACATTTGCACAAAAAATGCGGAATACACTGAAAATAATGGGAGGCATATGTTAGTGTTTTTTTCGCGTTTTTATCACGTTTTTATAGCGAAAAAATGTGAAAAAAACGCGAAAAATACTGAACGTGTGCACATGGCCTTACAGAATGCTGTAGATAAGCCCCTGATGGTGGTGGCAGAAGCTTATATACAAAAAAGTAGGTGACAGATTCCCTTTAATTATCTTGCAGATAACGAATTACACTACAGGTAAATACCATTAGAAAGATGCCTAGTCTTTGTACTGAAAGTGCAGCTCTCGGGAGAAAAAAAGAGCTTTATTCACCAGGGTTCACCAGCTTTCAGTTATACAGGCATGCTGGCGCAGCTACATTCAGTGCTCAGAGTATGGACTTACAGCTGGCTCTCCACTGATGCACTTCCGCTTTCACTACGACAGCCAAAAACCTTTATAACGCTATTAATCTGGAGATTAACCCTATGTTGGCAGACAATAGCATCATCTTACATGACTGATTTCCTTTAAGGACTAATGGCATAACTTTAGATTAAACAGTGACCGTTATCAGAGGAAAAACACAGTATTTGCCCATATGTTCTTTCTGCTGCTATATTTTAAGTTGACATATGGTTCCAGAGATATACAATGCCTATTTGGAAAAGATTTTAAAAATCATAATATTGGGAGCATGAAACCTACTCTTCAGCATTGGCCATTTTTTCAAAGTATCCCATGAGCCATTTTTTCAAAAGGACAATGTAGGCAGCATATTGCTCATTGTACTTTGAGCAGCATGTACGTACTAAATATGTTTCCATAACCTTCAGAGTCTCCAGATTTATCCCCCATTGAGCACCTCTGGGACATCATTGGTTAGCAATCATAAAAAGAGCTGTCAGCAGCGGATCTTGATGATTTTAATGCACAAGGACATTCGGAATGTCCCAGCATTCTGCCATTGATAACATAATTTATATCACACCACAGTGTATAAGTATATATATTTTTGCATGTAGTGCTCACACTCGATACTGAATGAGTCAAGATGTGTAGAAAATTCTGATCTCTTTTTTTCCTCATTTATACAGTATATCATTAACATTTCAACTAATTCAAAACTACATGACTTTTTCTTCCTGGTGTTTCAGTTTCAATGTTAAGGAATGCAAAGAAGCACAAATCTCTGTAATGGAATGACTAATTTAAAAAAAAAAAAAAAACAAACAACCTCCGCATACTCAGAAAAAAAGTGGGAATAAATTATGATCAAAATATGGCCAATTTTGACCTTATGACATGTCCTCTTTAAATTTACCTCTGCTATCTATGATTTATCTGTATACTATATAGTGTTACTTTAAGGATATTATAAATATTATTTACAGGGATGAGAATGAAAACCTAGATTAAGAGGGAAAACTGCCAAACTCATTGCCAAAGGCCCAATTTTAATTGCAAAGGCAGCACTGATCTTAACTAACTGAAGATTATCTCAGACTTTCTTATTACGTAATTTCATGTAGAGCAAAAACTTAATTTATCACCAAACTATTTACAGAGCAAAATGTTGTCATTATAATTTATCACTAGGCTGAAGCTGATTAGGAAACTTCAGGTGTAAACTGCCATAGTGACAGCATACATGGCTGCAGAGTCAATAGGTATTTGATTTCCTTTTCTTCTCTTCTCTTCTACTGCATTTTTTAGAAATAGCAGGATTTTTTTTCTTGGGCATATTTAGTGCTTCCTTTATGAACAACTTCATAACACACAAACATTCACCTTTGGCTGATGTCAGATGAACCTATAAGTTAAAGATAATGTCCCGATTCATAAAGGCTGGTGTTTTTCGCTCTGGTGTTTATGAGGAGATGAGTCGGACTGCGAGGTACCTGATTTATTAAGAGGCACATGCCTCGAAATAAATAAATCAAGGTGCAAATTGGCATACATCTACATCTCTGCCTCAGCACAAATTTTACTCTAATCAAGGACTGGAGTAAGATTTGTGATGTAAGGAACACTACAGCTCATCATGAATTTTATGAGCAGGGGTTGCCATGTCTTGTCATGCCCCAGCTTCACCCAGTTTTCTGAAAAAAGGGGAAAAAGTTGTGAAAATACCTAAAGTCACAAAATATTTGAGCAGTTTTCGTAGTGCAAAAATTGTTGACTTTTCAAAACTTTTTTCTCCAGTTTTCTTGCCTAAAAGCTTTCACGAATAAGGGCCAATGTCTCAGAGGCTTTTGGAAAAAGAGAAGATCTACCAGTCTCTTCAAAGAGGTAGTAACGTGTACGTGGTGATAGGATACTGATCCAGACTCAGACCCTGTTTCCAGATCCACAAATATAGTGTAACCGCATCAGACGGCATCCTTTCCATATATTGTTTTATTTGCTGCAGATGTTGTGTCTATTTTTAAGATGTTGTCCAATATAACTTTGTCATATGATATATCCCTGTATAGCAGCATTTGCCTGTAAGGAGCAAACAAAATAACTGCTAAGATTCCAGCATACTGTGTATAACTATGCCTGCTTCTTCTCAATTGTCTTTGTACCACAACCCCATTCTTTAGTTCTTTGTTTTTCTGGTTTTAATAAATAAAGAAAAAAATCTGGTTGATACCTTCCATTTCTTGAAGATTTAGGTGATAATTGACTCGAAACATAACAATTGTCTGGATTTCTTAACACAGATCTCATGGACTTCCTAGTATACTGGCTATTAAAAGTATCGGATTGAATTGTCTTATAAGGATATGAGCACATGGCATCATATAGATGCATAGCCATTGAAGTAGAGGACACTTCAGGAAAACACCATCAGTGTTTCACTTTGACAGATACCTGAAGGCAGCTGGGGGTCATAGAGTTAAACGTGGAGAAACAGGGCTTGTTCAGGAGAAAAGTTTTTTATTTTATTTAGGCAATTAATAAGTCATTGCCTAATAGTATGTCATGGTGCAGTAGTAAGTGTACATGAATACACAAACCAGATTAACAAGGGAAGACATGCAGGGATAAATGAAAACATCAATCATACAAATATGCAGTCAAGCAACAGAGTGGAACACTGGGATGTAAAGGGAGGAAAAATCAATTAGGAGAGTATTAGGGTATGCACACAGACAAATCACCATGCAACAGTCTCCTAAAAAACACTCCAAAATGCCTCCACAAATAACCAATACCTCCAGCTCTAACGAGGCAGTATAGAATTAACTATGGTAATACCTGCTTGCCAGAGGTGAGTATATATAGCAGAGGGGAGAGACGCACACTGAACAGCCGAGAAAATGAAAGCAGAAAAGCCTCCAGGAGTTCTCAGCAGAACAGATTAACCCCTGCACTGCAAGCAGCAACCTGCAGTGTTTAATATGAAGGATAAGTACTTATAATCAGTGCAGTAGTACGAGAAATCAGACAGCAGGGTCTTCTGGCTCCCCTCTGTCACGGTAAACCCATGACATAGTGGAATTGAAGCAATTGTTTTTTATGTTCACTGCATGCATTGATAAAAGTATATCCATTATTCCAGATTTGTTTGTGCTGTTGCTTCTTATAGGAGCTGTAGGGAACCAAAGTAGAGAGACAGAAGACTATATCTAAGCGAAGTCTATTCAGTGGATACAAAGGAAGCTTTCACATTGAAATCTTCACAGTAAGCACTACCAGATGCATATATATTTAAGCTTTTAACTAAAAGCCTGGAATAAAAAATAATAATAACTTGCACTTCAAATCTAAATTTAGATAGCAGACTCATTTTGTTTTTCTTATAAATGTGTACAGCGATGCAGAGAAGCTATGACAAGGGAAAGCTTATCATTAATTGTGGGCTTTGTGCCAACTAACTCTCACAATACAATGGATCTTGAGAAAATGAAATATGTAAAGCAGGAAACTGGTGCATGTAAAAACCTGAAAAATTTTCAAGCAAACATTTAAATGAGTGGCAAATCAATCTTTTGAAGAAGAAATGCTACACTGTACGAGGACAAGAAATTAATTAATTGAAGAGTAAGGGATGCATTTACATAGGATTGAAGAGAACAGATATGTTTCTCACTCTTTCAGTTTCTTACCCTTGGTCAAGTTTTGTAATTTTGTTTTATACGTTTTTGTTTTTGAAAATTAATACCATCACGCCTAATTAGAAATCAGTTTGGAGATATACAGCTATTTAGGCTAGAAAACGCCACAGTAGGTTGTCTGCTTAGCATAGCAAATTGCTCTGTCTGTGCTACCTAATCTGATCCATTAGATGTTAAATCGCCATTAGAAAGGAGAAACTGATCTTTTTAATTTCAGCTCTTTTTATATGTCATCGGAATGTCTAAGAAATATGCGAGCAATAATTTTGTTTGCAATTACAGTATGTGCCAGTTCTTTTCATTTTTATTACGTACTCGGAAGGTTAAACTTATCAATTTAAAACTTATTTTACACCCTGCACGCTGCATATACCCACTGACAAATGACCTGTATAAAGGATGTCCTCAATGCTTTTGAACCTCTCCTTAAAAAGAGCATCTCAAGCAATCTGTAAATTGCTTTTTTGACATAATTTAGGACAAGTCTATTTTGAAGATGGCCATGTTAGCTGACCCATTGGTTTCTTGCTAAGGTTTTTATTTCAAGGAAATGTGGAGATGGAGATTTAATAACTGTAACAAAACTTTCTGACTTTAGTCATTTAAACATTTATTGAACAGTCCTTCAGATGAAATTATATTAAAATGGTTATGACTTTATTGCTTTATTATTTGGATTATTTTTATATACTTTCTCTTCACTCTTGTATGCCCATTTTTCTGTGTTATTATAGTGATTCAAATAAGAAATTATTCTAATAGTCCTCCATAACATGAATGAATCACGTTATATGTAATTTTGTCAGGTTGATCCATTCTAATGTTTCCATAATGTATTGATTGCCTTTAAAATATAACTTTATATAATGGATGGATGAATGGATTGCAGTTTAGCAGACCCTTTTTCTATAGAAACCTGAGGAAACAAAATGGGGGAATCTTCACCAAATAAATGGAAATACACATATGGGTACTAATTATCAGGGAAAATTTGTATTTGCACTTTGTTTCTTACTTTAAAAAGTCCCAGATTAAACAAACTATTGCCTATCTACTGAAATGGTGACAATTAGAGATGAGAAGAACTGACAAAATTTAAATTCACCTTTTTGCGCCAATTTTATCAGGAAATTTGATTCACAGAGAAGTTATTCTCTGCAAACTTATTGTCATTTCTTATGCTCTGGGATTTAGCAGGACCGCAAAGCACTGGCCGCTCCCCATTACTCACTGCATGCTGTCCAGTCCTCCATGCCTCTGTTGCAATTCCAGCCTGGTGTTCACTCTAGGTCAGGGTTATCAGCCACAAGCAATCCCCAGGGGTTAACTACACATATGCAATGACCTCCAGGGCCTGTGGACAGAAGTCACTGGTTGGGACTGGTCTGGTTTTAAATCTACGTTGGGAGTTCCTGCCGAGAGTAGGTGTTGGAGGATGTGCATTGTACTTTGGGGACTGCCCCAGCCTAGAGTGAACACTGAGTCAGAGATAGGATGCAATGAAGTTGCAGAGATCAAAACATCAGACAGCGAGCAATAGGGGCAACAAGACAGTTAAGAGGCAAGCAAAAAGTAAAAAAAACCTCATACCTCACTTTTAAAGGTCTCCTCTATTTAGGGTACTACTCTCTCATCAGATGCCTTATTGATGATCAGCTCTGTCTGTGACACACTGAATTGGGTCTAGCAGGTTCCCAGCATCAGCAGTTATTGTTGTTGCACTTGGATTATGTCACCATTCTCTGTGCTTTAATTGGTTAACCCCTTTACCCCCAAGGGTGGTTTGCACGTTAATGACCGGGCCAATTTTTACAATTCTGACCACTGTCCATTTATGAGGTTATAACTCTGGAACGCTTCAACATATCCTGGTGATTCTGATATTATTTTCTTGTGACATATTGTACTTTATGTCAGTGGTAAAATTTCTTTGATATTACCTGCATTTATTTGTGAAAAAAAATGGAAATTTGGCTAAAATTTTGAAAATTTCACAATTTTCCAACTTCGAATTTTTATGCAATTAAATCACAGAGATATGTCACACAAAATACTTAATAAGTAACATTTCCCACATGTCTACTTTACATCAGCACAATTTTGGAAACAACATTTTTTTTGTTAGGGAGTTAGAAGGGTTAAAAGTTGACCAGCAATTTCTCATTTTTACAACACAATTTTTTCTTAGGGACCACATCTCATTTGAAGTCATTTTTAGGGGTCTATATGATAGAAAATAACCAAGTGTGACACCATTCTAAAAAATGCACCCCTCAAGGTGCTCAAAATCACATTCAAGAAGTTTATTAACCCTTCAGGTGTTTCACAGGAATTTTTGAAATGTTTAAATAAAAATGAACATTTAACTTTTTTTCACAAAAAATTTATTCTGCTCCAATTTGTTTTATTTTACCTAGGGTATCAGGAGAAAATGGACCCAAAAAGTTGTTTTACAGTTTGTCCTGAGTACGCTGATACCCCATATGTGGGGGTAAACCACTGTTTGGGCGCAAGGGAGAGTATGGAAGGGAAGGAGCGCTGTTTTACTTTTCAATGCAAAATTAACTGGAATTAAGATGGGACGCCATGTTGCGTTTGGAGAGCCACTGATATGCCTAAACATTGAAACCCCCCACAAGTGACACCATTTTGGAAAGTAGACCCCCTAAGGAACTCATCTAGATGTGTTGTGAGAGCTTTGAACCCCCAAGTGTTTCACTACAGTTTATAATGCAGAGCCGTGAAAATAAAAAAAAAAATCCCCACAAAAATTATTTGTTAGCCCCCAGTTTTGCATTTTCCCAAGGGTAACAGGAGAAATTGGACCCCAAAAGTTGTTGTCCAATTTGTCCTGAGTATGCTGATACCCCATATGTAAGGGGAACCACCATTTGGGCGCATGGGAGAGCTCGAAAGGGAAAGAGCGCCATTTGGAATGCAGACTTAGATGGAATGGTCTGCAGGCGTCACATTGCGTTTGCAGAGCCCCTAATGTACCTAAACAGTAGAAACCCCCCACAAGTGACCCCATATTGGAAACTAGACCCCCCCCAAGGAACTTATTTAGATGTGTTGTGAGAACTTTGAACCCCCAAGTGTTTCACTACAGTTTATAACGCAGAGCCATGAAAATAAAAAGTCTTTTTTTTCCACAAAAATTATTTTTTAGCCCCCAGTTTTGTATTTTTCCAAGGGTAACAGGAGAAATTGGACCCCAAAAGTTGTTGTCCAATATGTCCTGAGTACGCTAATACCCCATATGTTGGGGTAAACCCCTGTTTGGGCGCACGGGAGAGCTCAGAAGGGAAGGAGCACTGTTTTACTTTCTCAATGCAGAATTGGCTGGAATTGAGATCGAATGCCATGTCGAGTTTGGAGAGTCCCTGATGTGCCTAAACAGTGGAAACCCCCAATTATAACTGAAACCCTAATCCAAACACACCCCTAACCCTAATCTCAATGGTAACCCTAACCACACCCCTAACCCTGATACACCCCTAACCCTAATCCCAACCCTATTCCCAACCGTAAATGTAATCCAAACCCTAACCCTAACTTTAGCCCCAACCCTAACCCTAACTTTAGCCCCAACCCTAACTGTAGCCCTAACCCTAGCCCCAACCCTAACCATAGCCCTAACCCTAACCCTAGCCCTAACCATAGCCTTAACCCTAGCCCTAACCTTAACCCTAACCCTAGCCCTAACCCTAACCCTAACCCTAGCCCTAACCCTAACCCTAGCCCTAACTCTAACCCTAACCTTAATGGGAAAATGGAAATAAATTCCTTTTTTACATTTTTTTAATTTTTCCCTAACTAAGGGGGTGATGAAGGGGGGTTTGATTTACTATTTATAGCACTTTTTTATCTGATTTTATTGACCGTCAGCCGTCACACACTAAAAGACGCTTTTAATTGCAAAAAATATTTTTTGCGTTACTACATTTTGAGAGCTATAATTTTACCATATTTTGGTCCACAGAGTCATGTGAGATCTTGTTTTTTGTGGGACGAGTTGACGTTTTTATTGGTAACATTTTCGGGCACGTGACTTTTTTTATCGCTTTTTATTCCGATTTTTGTGAGGCAGAATGACCAAAAACCAGCTATTCATCAATTTCTTTTGGGGGGGGGTGTTTATACCATTCCGCGTTTGGTAAAATGGATAAAGCAGTTTTATTCTTCGGGTCAGTACAATTACAGTGATACCTCATTTATATTTTTTTATGTTTTGGCGCTTTTATACGATAAAAACTATTTTATAGAAAAAATAATTCTTTTTGCATCGCTTTTTTTCTGAGGACTATAACATTTTTATTTTTTCGCTGATGATGCTGTATGGCAGCTCGTTTTTTGCGGGACAAGATGACTTTTTTAACGGTACCATGGTTATTTATATCCGTCTTTTTGATTGCGTGTTATTCCACTTTTTGTTCGGCGGTATGATAATAAAGCGTTGTTTTTTGCATTGTTTTTTCTTTATGGTGTTCACTGAAGGGGTTAACTAGTGAGACAGTTTTATAGGACAGGTCGTTACGGATGTGGCGATACTAAATATGTGTACTTTTACAGTTTTTTTTTTTTATTTAGATAAAGGAATGTATTTATTGGAACAATATATATTTTTTTTATTATTTATTTAGGTTTTTTTTCACACATGTAAAAAAAATTTTTTCACTTTTTTACTTCCCCCCAGGGGGGGGCATCACATTTTATTGACAGATCGCTGATCTGACACTTTATTGTGCACTGTGTCAGATCAGCGATCACACAGGCACAGCAGGGACGCTTACCAGCGCTTCCTCTGAGCAGGCGCTGGTAAGCCATCTCCCTGCAGGACCCGGATGCAGCCCCGCGGCCATTTTGGATCCGGGCCTGCAGGGAGGAGGAGGTAAGAGACCCTCGCAGCAACGCGATCACATCGCATTGCTCCGAAGGTCTCAGGAAAGCACGCAGGGAGCCCCCTCCCTGCGCGATGCTTCCCTATACTGCTGGAACACTGCGATCATGTTTGATCGCAGTGTGCCTGGGGCAGTCCGTGACTGCCCCTGGCACATAGTGCCGGATGTCAGCTGCGATAGTCAGCTGACACCCGGCTGCGATCGGCCGCGCTCCACACGTGAGCGCGGCTGATCGCGCTGGACGTACTATTCCATCCTTGGGAAGTAAGGCCCACCCCACATGGACAGAATAGTACGTCCAATGACAGAAAGGGGTTAATACTGTATATGCCCATTGCTATACATTGCTATTGTTTTGTCTCTTCAATTATCATATTGACAACTGGCTCTTAATAGGTAGTCTTTTCTCTTGTTTTTCGGTTTCTTGCTTATTTTTACAACCTATGTGGCTCCTCCTTTGCATACTCACCTGATTATTTATTTACTATTTGTAGTGCACTCTTGCTGTATATGTACTCAATAGCACAGCTATCAAATAGATTTTTGTAAAATGCAGAAATCAAATGTTAACAGCTGAAATTTTAGTATGGTAACTTCTATGTAAAACTTATATGTATATACACTATGTTCCAAATTATTATGCAAATTACATTTTTATCAGACTTTCCTAAATGGTCGGTGCAAATGACAGTCAGTCTAATAAAAGTCATCACCCGTTAGATTATACATCAAATTTTATTGAAGAAACATCCCAATGATAACAGTATAATCTCCAAAATGAATAAAAACTCAAAATGCACTGTTCCAAATTATTATGCACAGTAGAATTTCTAAACATTTGATATGTTTTAAAGAACTGAAAATGCTCATTTGTGGAATTTGCAGCATTAGGAGGTCACATTCACCGAATAAAAAAGCTATTTAACGCCAAAACATCCCAACAGGCCAAGTTACATGTTAACATAGGACCCTTCTTTTTTGTCACCTTCACAATTCTTGCATCCATTGAACTTGTGAGTTTTTGGAGAATTTCTGCTTGTATTTCTTTGCATGAAGTTGGAATAGCCTCCCAGAGCTGCTGTTTGGATGTGAACTGCCTCCCACCCTCATAGATCTTTTGCTTGATGATCCTCTAAAGGTTCTCTATAGGGTTGAGGTCAGGGTAAGATGGTGGCCACACCATGAGTTTATCTCCTTTTATGCCCATAGCAGCCAATGACTCAGAGGTATTCTTTGCAGCATAAGATGGGGCATTGTCAGCATGAAGATGATTTTGCTCCTGAAGGCACGTTTCTGCTTTTTAGACCATAGAAGAAAGTTGTCAGTCAGAAACTCTATATACTTTGCAGAGGTCATTTTCACACCTTCAGGAACCTAAAAGGGCCTTACCAGCTGTTTCCCATGATTCCGGCCCAAAACATGACTCCTCCACCTCCTCGCTGACGTTGCAGCCTTGTTGGGACATGGTGGCCATCCAACAACCATCCACTACTCCATCCATCTGGACCATCCAGGGTTGCTCAACACTTATCAGTAAACAAGACTGTTTGGAAATTAGTCTTCATGTATGTGTGGGCCCAATACAACCATTTATGTTTGTGAATAGTGTTGAGCGATACCGTCCGATACTTGAAAGTATTGGTATTGGAAAGTATCGGCCGATACCGGCAAAGTATCGGATCTAATCCGATACCGATACCTGATACCAATACAAGTCAATGGGACTCAAGTATCGGACGGTATTCCTGATGGTTCCCAGGGTTTGAAGGAAAGGAAACTCTCCTTCAGGCCCTGGAATCCATATTAATGTGTAAAATAAAGAATTAAAATAAAAAATATTGCGATACTCACCTCTCCGACGCTGCCTGGACCTCACCGAGGGAACCGGCAGCGTTGTTTGCTTAAAATGCGCGCGTTTCCTACCTCCCGCGACGTCACGGCTTCTGATTGGTCGCGTGCCGCCCATGTGGCCGCGACGCGACCAATCACAGCAAGCCGTGATGTAATTTTGAGGTCCTGGAAGCCTAATTCTAGGCATTCAGGATTTTAAAATTACGTTCCGGCTTGTGATTGGTCGCGTCGCGGTCACATGGGCGACGCGACCAATCACAAGCCGTGACGTCACGGGAGGCAGGACACGCGCGCATTTTAAAAATACGTCACGGCTTGTGATTGGTTGCGTGCCGCCCATGTGGCCGCGACGCGACCAATCACAGCAAGCCGTGACGTAATTTCAGGTCCTGTATGCAGAAATAGGCATTCAGGACCTGAAATTACGTCACGGCTTGCTGTGATTGGTCGCGTCGCGGCCACATGGGCGGCACGCAACCAATCACAAGCCGTGACGTATTTTTAAAATGCGCGCGTGTCCTGCCTCCCGTGACGTCACGGATTGTGATTGGTCGCGTCGCCCATGTGACCGCGACGTGACCAATCACAAGCCGGAACGTAATTTTAAATTCCTGAATGCCTAGAATTAAGCTTCCAGGACCTCAAAATTACGTCACGGCTTGCTGTGATTGGTCGCGTCGCGGCCACATGGACGGCACGTGACCAATCAGAAGCCGTGACGTCGCGGGAGGCAGGAAACGCGCGCATTTCAAGCAAACAACGCTGCCGGTTCCCTCAGTGAGGTCCAGGCTGCCTCGGAGAGGTGAGTATAGCAATATTTTTTATTTTAATTCTTTATTTTACACATTAATGTTGTATTTTACACATTAATGTTGTTTCGATACCGATACCCGATACCACAAAAGTATCGGATCTCGGTATCGGAATTCCGATACCCGCAAGTATCGGCCGATACCCGATACTTGCGGTATCGGAATGCTCAACACTATTTGTGAACACTGTTTAAGGGTGGCTGAATAGTAGGTTTATGCACCACAGCAAGCCTTTGAAGGAGCCTACACCTTGAGGTTCGAGGGACTCCAGAGGCACCAGCAGCTTCAAATATCTGTTTGCTGCTTTGTAATGGATTTTTAGCAGCCTGACAGAAATCTTCCTCATTATGCCTTTATCAGCAAAAACACATTTGTGATCAGATACAGCCACAAATCTATTAAGAGTACGATGATCACGCTTATGTTTTTGGAAAATGTCTAATGTTTTCATCCCTTCACCAAGGTATTGCACTATTTGATGCTTTTCAGCAGCAGAGAGATCCTTTTTCTTTCCCCTGTTACTTGAAAACTGTGACCTGCTTAATAATGTGGAACATCATTTTTAAGTAGTTTTCCTTTTATTAGAATCACCTGGAATACCAATTATCACATGTGTTTAACCCCTTCACCCCAAAGCCTGTTTTCACCTAAGTGACAGGGCCAATTTTTACAATTCTGACCACTGTCACTTTATGAGGTCATAACTCTGAAACGCTTCAACGGATCCTGGTGATTCTGACATATTGTACTTTATGATAGTGGTAAAACTTCTTCGATATGACTTGCATTTATTTGTGAAAAAACAGAAATTTGTTGAAAATTATGAAAATTTAGCAATTTTCAAATTTTTCGTTTTTATGCCCTTAAATTAGAGAGATATATCACATAATATAGTTAATAAACAACATTTCCCACATGTCTGCTTTACATCAGCACAATTTTGGAAACACAATTTTTTTTTGTTAGGGAGTTATAAGGGTTAAAAGTTGACCAGCGATTTCTCATTTTTGCAACAAAATTTGCAAAACCATTTTTTTTACAGACCACCTCACACTTGAAGTGACTTTGAGGGGTCTATATGACAGAAAATACCCAAAAGCAACACCATTCTAAAAACTGCACCCCTCAAGGTACTCAAAACCACATTCAAAAATTTTATTAACCCTTCAGGTGCTTCACAGGAATTTTTGGAATGTTTAAAAAAAATTGAACAGTTAACTTTTTTTTCACAAAATGTTTACTTCAGATCCAATTTTTTTTATCTTACCAATAGTAACAGGAGAAATTGGACCACAAAAGTTGTTGTACAATTTGTCCTGAGTATGCTGATACCCCACATGTTGGGGTAAACCAATGTTTGGGCACATGGCAGAGCTCGGAAGGGAAGGAGCCATTTGACTTTTCAATGCAAGATTTGCTGGAATTGAGATCGGAACCCATGTCACGATTGGAGAGCCCCTGACGTGCCTAAACAGTGGAAACCCCCACAAGTGACACCATTTTGGAAAGTAGACCCCCTAAGGAACTTATGTAGATGTGTGGGAAGCACTTTGAACCTCCAAGTGCTTCACAGAAGTTTATAATGTAGAGCCGTAAAAAAAATTCATATTAATTTTCACAAAAAATGATCTTTTTGCCCCATATTTTTTATTTTCCCAAGGGTAACAGGATAAATTGGACCTCACATTTGTTGTGCAGTTTGTCCTGAGTATGCTGATACTTCATATATGGGGATAAACCACTGTTTGAGTGCATGGCAAAGCTCGGAAGGGAAGGAGCGCCGTTTGACTTTTCAATGCAAAATTGGCTGGAATTGAGATCGGAACCCATGTCGCGTTTGGAGAGCCCCTGACGTGCCTAAACAGTAGAAACCCCCCACAAGTGACCCCATTTTGGAAAGAAGACCCCTAAGGAACTTATCTAGATGTGTGGTGAGCACTTTTAACCCCCAATTGTTTCACTAAAGTTTAGAATGTAGCGCCGTGAAAATGAAAAAATAATTTTTTCTTTCCACAAAATGATGTTTTAGCCCGCAATTTTTGGTTCCCAAGGGTAACAGGAGAAATTGGACCACAAATGTTATTGTCCAATTTGTCCTGAGTACGCTGATACCCCATACATGGGGGGAAACCACTGTTTGGGCACACGGCAGAGCTCGGAAGGGAAGGAGCGCCGTTTGAAATGCAGACTTAGATGGATTGGTCTGCAGGCGTCATGTTGCATTTGCAGAGTCCCTGGTGTACCTAAACAGTAGAAACCCCCCACAAGTGACCCCATATTGGAAACTAGACCCCTCAAGTAACTTATCTAGATGTGTTGTGAGAACTTTGAACCAACAACTGTTTCACTACAGTTTATAACGCAGAGCCGTGAAAGTAAAAAATATTTTTTTTCCACAAAAATTATATTTTAGCCCCCACATTTTTTTCCCCAAGGGTAACAGGAGAAATTGGACCACAAAAGTTGTTGTCCAATTTGTGTTGAGTATGCAGATACTCCATATATGGGGGAACCACTGTTTGGGCGCATGGCAGAACTTGGAAGGGAAGGAGCGCCGTTTGAAATGCAGACTTAGATGGATTGGTCTGCAGGCGTCATGTTGCATTTGCAGAGTCCCTGATGTACCTAAACAGTAGAAACCCCCCCACAAGTGACCCCATATTGGAAACTAGACCCCCCAAGGAACTTATCTAGATGTGTTGTGAGAACTTTGAACCAACAAGTGTTTCACTACAGTTTATAATGCAGAGCCGTGAAAATAAAATAAAAATTTTTCCACGAAAATGATATTTTAGCCCCCACATTTTTATTTTCCCAAGAGTAACAGGAGAAATTGGACCACAAAAGTTGTCCAATTTGTGCTGAGTACGCTGATACCCCGTATTTGGGGGGGAACCACTGTTTGGGCGCACGGCAGAGCTCGGAAGGGAAGGAGCACTGTTTTACTTGTTCAAAGCAGAATTGGCTGGAATTGAGATCGGACACCATGTTGCGTTTGGAGAGCCCCTGATGTGCCTAAACAGTGGAAACCCCCCAATTCTAACTGAAACCCTAACCCCAACCCTAACCCCAGCCCTAACCCTAGCCCTAACCCCAACCCTAACTCTAGCCCTAACCCCAATCCTAACCCTAGCCCTAACCCTAACCCTAACACTAACCCTAATGGGAAAATGGAAATAAATACATTTTTTTAAATTTTATTATTTTTCCCTAACTAAGGGGGTGATGAAGGGGGGTTTGATTTACTTTTATAGCGTTTTTTTGGCGGATTTTTATGATTGACACTAAAAGATGCTTTTTATTGGAAAAAATAGTTTTTGCATCACCACATTTTGAAAGCTATAATTTATCCATATTTTTGCCCACAGAGTCATGTGAGATCTTGTTTTTTGCGAGACGAGTTGACGTTTTTATTGGTACCATTTTCGGGCACATGACATTTTTTGATCACTTTTTATTCCGATTTTTGGGAGGCGGAATGAACAAAAACCATCAATTCCTGAAATTCTTTTAGGGGGTGCGTTTACAGCGTTCCACGTGTGGTAAAATTGATAAAGCAGCTTTATTCTTCAGGTCAGTACGATTACAGCGATACCTCATTTATATAATGTTTTGATGTTTTGGCGCTTTTACACAATAAAAACTATTTTATAGAATAAATAATTATTTTGTCATCGCTTTATTCAGAGAGCTATAACCTTTTTATTTTTCTGCTGATGATGCTGTATGGCAGCTTTTTTTTGCGGGACAAGATGACTTTTCAGCGGTACCATGGTTATTTATATCCGTCTTTTTGATCGCGTGTTATTCCACTTTTTGTTCGCCTGTATGATAATAAAGCGTTGTTTTTTGCCTTGTTATTTTGTTTTTTTTTTGCTGTGTTCACTGAAGGGGTTAACTAGTGGGATAGTTTTATAGAGCAGGTCGTTACGGATGTGGTGATACCAAATATGTGTACTTTTATTGTTTTTTTTATTTACATAAATAAATGGATTTACTGTGAAATGTGTTTTTTTTCCTTTATTTGGGGATTTTTTTTTTTTTTTATACATTCTATTTTTTTTTTTTTTACTTTCTACTATTGTCCCAGGGTGGGACATCACTGTATTAGATCAGATCGTTGATCTAACAGTGTGCATATCACTCTGTCAGATCAACGATCTGACAGGGACGTTCAGGAGGCTTTCCGGCGCCTGCTCTCAGCAACTCTCAGCAGTCGCCGGCTAGCCAGGTCATTTCATGACCCGGAAGGAGTCCCACAGCCATCTTGGATCCGGGGACTCCTTCTGGATCACCGGAGCAACGCGATCTCATCGCGTTGCTCTGGTGGGAGAGCGCAGGGAGCCCCCGTCCCTGCGCGATCCCCCTCTATGCCGCTGTCACTACTGACAGCGGCATCAGAGGGGTTAAATGCCCGCGATCGGCGCTAGCTGTCATATACAGCTGACACCCGCACCCGATCACCGCGGCGCTCAGCGTGAGACCGCGGTGATCGGTGCACCGTACTAGTACTGCTGCTGGCACAAATGCAGTGCCGGCAGCGCAGTACTAGTACGACGCATGTCGCGAAGGGGTTAAGATTGATTTCAGTGATCCATTGAGCCCCGAGACACAATACCATCCACGAGTTTATTTGAAAAACAAAACAATTAAATCTTTATGACACTTAAATCCAATTTGTATAATAATTTGGAACACAGTGTATATATATAGGTATATATATATATATATATATATATATTCAGATATAGAAGGCAAAAATGTTCTAAATGACAGATTTAGAGGAAGACATGTAGAGTGCACGCATGAATAAAGTTAAATATATTTGCTGTGCCATTTTCCCCATGTTTGATACTCCTAAACTTCCCAAAACCTAGAGTTGAGCAAGTCTTTAAACCCTCTACCCTCCGCTGATTCTTGCATGGATTTATTCTGCTATCTGAAGTTCTAAACACGAACATGTGTTTACCCGATCTCATGATTTATATGAAGCTTCTGTTTTCCAACTGATCTGATGATGTGCTCATCACGTATTTACTTACAGGAATTCAATCCAATATTCTGCTTGCAATTCTTTGAGAAGAAATAGCTTCTTTGCACATTTGTTTACCACGGTTATAAAATTGGAAGAGGTTTTACAGTCACAGAATGCATTTAAAGTGATTTATTTGGGTTTTATGGCACTGTAGAATTGGTACAAACCTAGTGGTAACCCATTAGAAATAATTAACTCACACATATGTTCTTTGGAAAAGCGCATATATTTTATGGGAAAGGAAAGGCATTACAAGCACTTAAGGCTATGGTCCATTTCCTAATTATCTATAACTTAACATGTATAAATCGGTTTGTAGATTCATCAGATAGAAGGCAGATTTCAATTTTATGTATTACAAGAAGTTAATGTTTTGGCCAAGTAATTTTTTTTGTAATTAGGGACTTTTTAGCTTTGTGTATTAAACTGTAGTAGACAATTATATGTAAAGTATTATTCAGAAATCCAAGAACATGCCATATGTTTACAATCAGCATTTAAGTAAAATATCAGTGGCATATTATTGCTTCTTCTAGTCAAAGTTTCCTTCAGTGTACAAACCCATGGAGCTTATTCATTAGGGTGTCTGAAGAAATCACTAATCAATAATTCCAGTTGGAATTTATCTAGAAGATTTTGTGATCATCAGTAAAAAATAAATCTTTAAATTGTGCCATAGCTATGGAGCGCCATATATCTTTCATGTCTCCATATGGCTAAATATTAAATTTATAGCTAACTACAGATGTTACCCATGGAGACTTAGAAATTGACTTATGTTAACCAAAACAGGTTTTATTATGCAGTTTAATAGCAGCTGTATATGACTAAATTCAGTGAGCTCCTCCTAGTGGTGGCTGCAAAATGACAAAATTATGGCATTTCACTATATAGTTTTGTTCAAGAAAGCAGGGGGCTGAGTTATGACCACTATAAAGATGTAATATGAAATTGAAATATTCAGATATGATGCTAAATAAAAAAAAAAAAAAAGATGAAAGGGAATAGAGACACTACACAATGGAGAAATAAAGAGAAGAAAATGGAATACAGAGAATCCAAAATGTTTCCAATGAAACTAACAACTGAGTCTAATTTCTCAGATGTGCAATGTCCGATTGTGGCATTGGTTGAAATTAAGAGATTGCTGGACACCAATGTACCAGTGGCTGGAATGAAAGTAATTCACACACTTCTGAACCACATGCTTCTGCTTCTATTATATGGATTGGATGGAAATTATTTAACATATTAAAATATAGGAAAGCGTGCAGAATAGAAAGCATTTACATTGATTTCATTTTTTAGCTACCTTTCCACTACTTCCATCATTGATATGTGTCAACTATTTTCTTTTTCCTCAGTTCGAAAAGTGGTGAAGATTATATAAAAAATGTCCCCTGGACGCTTTATGATGAAGCAAAATGAATCTATACCAGATCATACAGAATAAATGGAGTTACCTTTTTATTTGAACATAAAGACGTTAAAATAAAAATTACACTCTGAAACCGTTCTTACTGGCAAAATTCTCATAGTTTTATAGACCATCTGTAATTCTTGCATAAAAAAACAAACCAAATAACTGAACTGCCTTAAGCAGAAAACATAAGAACTGGGGTACAGAAGAATTGCAATAGGTGTTCTGGACTATAGAGTTAACATGTGAAATAATTAGCTGTCTTAGAAGGCAACATTTTCACTGAAGGTCTGGAGAGCAGTACAATATGGCATGTCTTCAGTCAACAGTGAAGCATGGTGGAAGTTCCTTGCAAGACTTGGGCTGCAATTCAGCCAATTATGTTGGTGATTTGGTCACTATTAATTATGCTTTCAATGCTAAGAAATACAGACACATACTTATCTATCTGTCAAGTATTACAATCAGATGTATCTGATAAGCTCCATGTTATTCTATAGCAGGATTATAAACTTAAACATACGGTCAATATCATGAATGACTAATAAAGAATTAAAGTCTTGTTAGTAATAGAATGTCTCCCACAAAGTCCTAACCTCAGCATAAAGGAGTGTGTCTGAGATAGATTACAAGAAGAGGTAGACAGATTTGTGAAAGCCTACATTCACATATGATCTGTGGGATGTTTGGAACAAACTCTGTTGCGGAATTCCTTTAAAAACTGAGTGTGAGTGTACCAGGAAGAATTGATGCTGCTTTTTTTATTTAATTATAAAAAGATAAACTACGTAGGTCTGCTGTACACCAGGTTATCAGGTGCCCGAGAAAATCTCATTTTAGTCAGCAAATGAGACTATAGAAAATAGCACTAAGCCATTTTTGTTTTCTCCCTGAGGGTCCCCCGTTGTGTTTGATAGCCTGAGACCAAACCTGTTCCTGCTAGATCACATGACCTTTAACGCTGTACCTTAAATGTGCAATAAGTTTAAAGCCTGTTTATGGTGTTGGCTGTTATTAGATTAAAAAAACTGATTTCAAACAAATAACAATTTTCCCTGAGATAAGCCATTGACCAATATGTTAGTTGATGGCTTTCTCAAAGCCAAAGAACAAAGGAGCAGCCGAATGGGTGAGCGCTCCTTTGTGTGGGAGTTTTGAATAAGATGGCTGTCGGCCTAAGGATCAGTGGACGCATTGGTCAGTGACAGCCACCTAATGTGTTTGGCCAGTTTTATAAGTTATGGCAATTGCTGGAATTTATGGGTGACAGCAATCTGATTGCCTGGGCCCCAATTATCATAACATTGAAGGGCTACAGGGCTAAACTGGGCATTACAGTGATATTCTCTGCATAGGGGTGCTTGCAAATGGTATGGAGCAGAGGGCTTGGTGCACCACTGTGCAAGTAAAAAGTGAAAACGACTTTTGTCTCTACAGTCTTGGGACTGGCTGCTGTCCCTGAGGTTGCACAGTTTTATTCTACTTACAATGTTTTGTATTTTGTTGGCTATTTTCAGACAATATTTGAGCTCTTCATTTCAGATATTTGAGCTCTACATCCTGACAATGTTGACATCCCTATAAAGCTCTATGGCTCATAGACAAGGGTCAATAAGTTTATGTTAATATATCTTTTTCCAATTATCATAGTAGCCATTAGTCTGCTTTGTTCTTAAATACAACCAGAGGCCATGAAAAATATACCAGACAGAACTAGATTTTACTTCAATGAAAGTCAACATCAATCTGCTGTATGCAGCGGACAACCCCTCTAATAGGAAATAGCAAAGCCACAAATAGTAACAAGTATAGAGCAAGACCTTAAAACAATGTTTTGTTTCATATAAAATCCTAAACATGTAGTATGCAAAGACAATAACAGGACTGTAATGACATTTTTACATATAACTTTCATTTTTTTTCATATTTTCTGCATGAAATCAGCAAACTACAACATTACATAGCGGTCGGTGTATGTTTTCACAGACTACTATCCAGTTTGTAGAAAAATTATGCCTGCTGTCTGCCAGTAAATGTTGCCAGATTCCATGAATACCACCTCTCCTGGAGGAGATATGTATCCAGCAAGGCACTGTGGCAAACTGATAGCTCTGATTTTCTGGCAATAGAACTGTATAATCAGGTTGGAATAATGTGCTACAAGAATTTCCCTAGTGTGCACATGCTGTACTTTCACACTTTGTATATATAGTGTTTCCTGTTTTTTTTATAGACATGTTAATTATGGGCATATTTTATTCATAAAGTATTTCGGAAAAAGATCTGTACTATTGCGGACATATGAATATGCAGCATTTTTAGTTCAGAAAAAAATATCTTGTGCTGATAGTTTAGTTTTCATAAATGTCCTTTATTTAGGATAATTCAACAAATTGAACTTTTGTCTGGATATTTGGAGCAGCAGATGCGTATCTCTTGGATCTTCGAATCAATAATACCTGGGTGGCCTCCGTCAATAGTTCCAAAACGAAAAATGGAATTTCATCTTCATGTAGCCTTTTTAGTTAGTCATTGAGCCTATTGAGGGAACACTTTTTAATATTTGAGTCCCTAAAAAGTATTAGGGTGTGTACACATGCTGCGGAGTGGTGTGCGGATTTTTCCATACTGATTTTGGTAAATCTGCAGGTAAACAGCACTGCGGATTTACTGCGGAATTACCGCGGATTTACCGTTGTTTGTCCGCAATTTTTGAGCGGATTCCACCTGTGGTTTTACACCTGCGGATTCCTATTTAGGCGCAGGTGTAAACCGCTGCGGAATCCGCACAAAGAATTGACCTGCTGCAGAATATAAACCGCTGCGCTTCCCAGCGGTATTTTCTGCAGCATGTGCACTGCGGATTTTGTTTTCCTTAGGTTTACATGGTACTGTAAACTCATGGAAAACTGCAGCAGATCTGAAGCGTGTGCACATAGCCTTAGGGAATTGCATGAAAGTATTATTTTTGCAAAAGTGTAAAATTGATTTACATTTTATGTTGCATTAAACAGAAACTGCCTGAACTGCCTGAATAGTTAAATTATTCATTTTTTAATATTTGCATTGGCAGCTTATTATCAACGAGAACAAAATAATCCAGCATTGAAGTTCACCATGTCCAATTCTTCTCTGTTCTGACATCATCTGCAGGGGACGAGTAATGAAGAGGATCCATCACACAGTACATGGCGGACCAGTCCTTGAAGATTGGCAGGTTCATCTGTCGTTCTCTAAGGCCAGTTTCACACATCAGTGGCTCCAGTATGTGAGGTGTTTCCTCACGTACCGGAGCCACTGACACACGTAGACACATTGAAATCAATGCATCTGTGCAGATGTCATTGATTTTTTGCGGACCGTGTCTCCGTGTGCCAAACACGGAGACATGTCAGTGTTCGTGGGAGCACAAGGATTACACGGACCCATTAAAGTCAATGGGTCCGTGTAAAACACGTACCGCACATGGACATTGTCCGTGTGCAGTCCGTGTGCCGTGCAGGAGACAGCACTACAGTAAGCGCTGTCCCCCCCACATGGTGCTGAAGCCGCCATTCATATCTTCTCTGCAGCAGTGTTTGCTGTAGAGAAGATATGAATAATCTTTTTTTTGTGTTTCTCGTGTTTAACATAAAAGACCCATGTCCCCACCCCCTCCCACCCCCTGTGCGCCCGCCCGCTGTTATTAAAATACTCACCCGCCTCCCTCGCAGTGTCCTGTCCTGGCCGCAGCTTCTACTTTATGCGGTCACGTGGGGCCGCCTATTACAGAAATGAATATGCGGCTCCACCCCTATGGGAGGTGGAGCCGCATATTCATCAACTGTAATGGGCGGCACCACGTGACCGCTCATACAGGAGAAGCTGTGTGGGCGGAAAGCAAGCGTCAAGGGAGGCGGGTGAGTGTTTTAATGCCGGCGGCCAGGCGCACAGGGGGAGGGAAGGGGGAGGATGCCCTAAAGTTTATTTTAAACACAAAAAAACAAATAAAAAAAAGATTTTTCATCCCTTCTCCCCAGCGAGTGCTGGAGAGAACGGATGAATGGCGGCTTCAGCACCATGCTGGGGGGACAGCGCTTACTGTAGCGCTGTCTCTCCTGCACAGCTCACGGACACACGGACACGGATAACTCCGGTACCGATTTTTTCCGGTACCGGAATTATCTGGACGTGTGGGACAGGCCTAATGTGTGTGCACTGGGTTGGAGGTGCCTTAAGAAATAGACTGAACAAAAATCGCAATCATGGAAGAGTAAGAGAACTCTGAGGCACCCATAGAAATATGCCGTGGCAATACTATGAAAGCACAAGGAGTTTACTACTCTCCCTATTTTTTTTAACTAATTGAGATGATTATTTTGGAATCCCTCTCTTTACTGCACCCCTGGGGCATAACTATCATCACATTCACACCCAAACCCTTTCTGAGGAAGAACTGCTGAAACGTGAGCCCCTTCACCCCGGAGCTTTTTCCGTTTTTTTGTTTTCGGTTTTTGCTCCCCTCCTTCCCAGAGCCATAACTTTTTTATTTTTCCGTCAACATGGCCATGTGAGGGCTTATTTTTTGCGGGACGAGATGTACTTTTGAACGATACAATTGGTTTTACCATGCCTTGTAACAGAAAACGGGAAAAAAATTCCAAGTGTGATGAAATTGCAAAAAAAGTGCAATCTCACACTTGTTTTTTGTTTGGCTTTTTTGCTAAGTTCACCAAATGCTAAACTGACCTGCCATTATGATTCTCCAGGTCATTACGAGTTCATAGACACCTAACATGTCTAGGTTATTTTTTATCTAAGTGGTGAAAAAAAATTCCAAACTTTGCTAAAAAGAAAAAAAAATTGAGCGATTTTCCGATACCCGTAGCGTCTCCAATTTTAGTGATCTGGGGTCGGGTGAGGGCTTATTTTTTGCATGCCGAGCTGGCGTTTTTATTGATACCATTTTGGTTCAGATACGTTTTTTTGATCGCCCGTTATTACATTTTAATGCAATGCCGCGGCAACCAAAAAACCGTAATTTTGGCGTTTTGATTTTTTTTCTCGCTACGCCATTTAGCGATCAGGTTAATCCATTGTTTTTATTGATAGATCTGGTGATTCTAAACGCGGCAATACCAAATATGTGTAGGTTTGATTTTTTTTATTGTTTTATTTTGATTGGGGCGAAAGGGGGATGATTTGAACTTTTATATTTTTTTATTTTTTTATATTTTTAAACACTTTTTTTTAATTTTGGTATGCTTCAATAGCCTCCATAGGAGGCTAGAAGCATGCACTACACGATCACCTCTGCTACATAGAGGTGAAGCACAGATCACCTCTATGTAGCAGAAATGCAGGGTTGCTTTGAACGCCGACCACAGGGTGGCGCTCAAAGCAATCAGCCATCAACAACCGTAGAGGTCTCAAGGAGACCTCTGGTTGTTATGGCGATGCACTGCTGACCCCCGATCATGTGACGGGGTCAGCAGTGCGAGCACTTCCGGCTGCGCGGCTGGGAGCGCTAGTTAAATGCCGCTGTCAGCGCTTGACGACGGCATTTAACTAGTTAATGGGCACGGGTGGATCGCGATTCTGCTCGCGCTCATTGCGCGCACATGTCAGCTGTACAAAACACCTGACATGTCGCAGCTTTTAGGTGGGTTCACCGCCGGAGCCCACCTCAAAGCGGGGGATCTGCCAGCTGATGTACTATTCCGTCAGTTGGCAGAAAGAGGTTAAGGGTTCCACTGTAGCAGGTTGGAGCTCTGGTACGTATGCCTGCCTGTGTGCCTATATAATGAGTGTTGTTTAGGTATCTGCTTCGTAAACCAGATGGTCCCTTTAGCCCATATTAAAATACCGATACTTTTATAGTCTTAGTACAGTTTGGAGCCTTGTTGGAAATTTTGTATTGGGGCCCACGTTCTTCAAATTACGCCACTGCCTGTACCTGGTCACATCTATCTGGGTATACCTATTGATGCACCTAATTATTTGCTTAATATGTCTATACTGGTTAATTTTTCGTAGTGCTTTTCAGGGGTGGGATTCAAATTTTTAACAACAGGTCCTCTAAGTCGCGGCGGCCGGAATTTTGGCCACGCCCATTTTCAATAACCCCGCCCATACTAATAAGCCACGCCCAGTGGCACGATTCATATTTTTGGAAGCAGTTTGTCTCCCTTAATGACAAGAATACGTTGTGACATACGGTATTAAAGTCATGGACCATACTGTATAACGGCCACACGATGCTCCATACTGTATAATGGCCACACATGATGCTCCATACTGTATAACGGCCACACATGATGCTCAATACTGTATAACGGCCACACATGATGCTCAATACTGTATAATGACCACACATGATGCTCCATACTGTATAATGGCCACACATGATGCTCCATACTGTATAACGGCCACACGATGCTCCATACTGTATAACGGCCACACGATGCTCCATACTGTATAATGGCCACACATGATGCTCCATACTGTATAACGGCCACACATGATGCTCAATACTGTATAATGGCCACACATGATGCTCCATACTGTATAATGGCCACACATGATGCTCCATACTGTATAATGGCCACACACAGTTCTCCATACTGTATAATGACCCCCCCCTATATGCATGGCTCATACTCCCCCCCCGTATGCATGGCTCATACTCCCCCCCGTATGCATGGCTCATATTCACTCCCCCTGTATGCATGGCTCATATTCCACCTCCCCCCTGTATGCATGGCTCATCTCTCCACCCCCCCACCCCCCGTATGCATGGCTCATCTCTCCACCCCCCCTGTATGCATGGCTCATAATTCCCCCCCCCCGTATGTATGGCTGATGGCTCATATTCCCGTATGCATGGCTCATAATTCCCCCCCCCTGTATGCATGGCTAATGGCTCATAATTCCCCCCCCCTGTATGCATGGCTGATGGCTCATAATTCCCCCCCCTGTATGCATGGCTGATGGCTCATATTCCCCCCCCCATATGCATGGCTGATGGCTCATACTCCCCGGTATGCATGGCTCATCTCTCCACCCCCTCCCCCGCTCCTTCTCCCATCTTGCATGGCTCGGGCGGCTTACCTTCCTCCTTCATCCCTCCGCCCCCCATACTCACCTGTCAGCTGTCCCACACACCGCGCGGCTGCGCCGACATCCTCCCTCTGGCTCTGTCCCGCCGCAGCGCCTTCTTCCTGAGTGAGCGGTCATGTGGTACGGCTGATTAAGGTCATGAATATGCGCATATTCATGACCTTTAATGAGCGGTACCACGTGACCGCTCACTCTGGACGCGATACAGACGCTGAGACCAGGCATCGCTGGAGCAGGGTGAGTATCGTCTTCAAGGAGGGAGGGTGGGACTCGGAGGCGGGCGGGGGCGGTCGGTCGCGTTTGTGACCCGGGACTAAAAAAAACCAAAAAACCTTGCTCAGGTGCCGCCCCCCCCCGCAATGTCGCCGCCCTAGGCACGTGCCCTCGCCTAGTGGCAAATACGGCCCTGTGTGTGATCCCGGCCTTAAGGGCACAAAAATTGAGTTTGAAAATTGCTAAAATTGACAAAACCTTGTAAGTTATGCAGTGTCCAGTTGTAGAACTACAACTCCAAGCATGCCCTGGCAGATTCATGCTGGGGACTATAACGTCCGGAGAGTTATGTTTGGGTAATTACTGCACCAGTCCTTCACATAATTCATAGGAAATATTGCAAATCCCTAAAGGTACCGTCACACTGGGCGAGGTTGCAGCGATATCGCCAGCGATCCGTGACGTTGCAGCGTCCTGCATAGCGATATCGCTATGTTTGGCATGCAGCAGCGATCTGGATCCTGCTGGGATATCGCTGGTTGCAGGGAGAGTGGACGAACTTTCTTTCGTCGCAACTCTCCCGCTGACATCGCTGGATCGCCGTGTGTGACGCCGATCCAGCGACGTCTTCACTGGTATCCATGGTAAACATTGGGTTACTAAGTGCAGGGCCGCGCTTAGTAACCCGATATTTACCATGGTAAAAGTAAAATAAAAACACTATATACTCACCGTCTGTTGTCCGTCACGTCCCCTGGAGCTTGCCGTACTGACTGTCTCAGCGCCGGCCGGCTGTAAAGCAGAGCCCAGCGGTGAACCTGCAGTAACAGCGGTTCACCGCTGGGCACCGCTGTTACGGCCGGCCGGCGCTGAGACAGTCAGTACGGCAAGCGCCGAGGGACATGAAGGACGACAGAAGGTGCGTATGTAGTGTTTTTTTTTTTTTACATGGGGACTTCGGCATCGCTGAAGACAGTTTCAGCGATGCCGAAGTCGCTTGGTCGCTGGAGAGAGCTGTCTGTGTGACAGCTCCCCAGCGACCACACAGCAACTTACCAGCGATCACGTCGCTGGTCGCGATCGCTGGTAAGTTGCTCAGTGTAACGGCACCTTAAGTGACAAGTACACAGCGGCGCACTCACCCTTAAATCCAGCCTTATTCCTGGCAGCCTGAAATACAGAAGTCAGCAGTGAATCCCAGGCGCCGGTCACATGACCCTGGAGGACCCCAGATGATGGGCTCACTCACCATAGCGCAGCGCCGGGCCGCCTCATACACGGCTCCTGCTGGGAGTGGGACTCATAACAAAGCCGCGCTCAGGCCGGAACCGCAGCTGCTGCACAGCACGGGGCGTCTCACTGTTACCATGGCAGCCGATAGCTCCCAGTCTCCTCCCACCATGCCACTGCGTTTACTAGTTATCTCGGCCACTCACATTAACCGCCACTCTACCCGTGCCCTGCAGTAGAGGCGCTTCCGGTGTGAGCGAACTGCATTATGGAGATTGTAGTTTACACCCTCCCGGGGTGAACAATCCCCACCAGCAGCACAGCAACCCGTCCGGGGGCGGTCCGGAGGCGGTCCGGGGGCGTGGTAACCATTTTTAATTACCGGAACGCTGGCAGATAGAAATTTTAGTAAACGGCTGCCCCGTACCGGGTCGTACCGGCTGAATCCCACCACTGGTGCTTTTGATTATAACCATTTCTTTGTCATTTTCTATTACATTTTTTCTACTTTAAAAATGGTTATAAGAGCTACCTCACACTGGCGTGTATCTCAGACAAGTGCTATCCATTGTTTAATCGGATGGCACTCAGCTTAGTTATACTATGGGGCCGTACAGATCAGCAAGTTCTTTTCTGATGAAGAATTCAATGAGAAATTAATTGCAGCATGCTAAGAATGCCTCTGATAATCAGATCATGCTCACCCATACAAGTATATGGGTGTGTGAGAGACAGCTGACTGCAATCAGATGTCATCCGAGCGCAGTCTAATTACTGTGGGCACAGACAATGGAGAAGATGGAGAAATTACGTTTTCCATCTTCTCTGCACTTATGCTGCCATTCTCACATGCGAGAGAATCGGATCGCACCCAGAAGACACTCAGTAGACAGAGTTTGAGTTGAGTGTCATTAGCATAATCAGCCCAATTCTCTCGCATGAGATAATATACTGCAGTGTGGGTGTATGTCAAAAAGCTAATTAAATGTTTACATAAGAAACTAACGTAGCATCCAAGGTGTTTGTCGTATAGCGTCTAGCTAAATACATACTTCTATGCTCATATCTGACCTGTAACATCTTTCAAATGTTCTTTTTTAGGAGTCATTTTTGTTTTTCTTCCACTTCTTGGTAATTGGCTTAGGCACATGCTGATATAGAAGGTAGCTTAATGTCATTCCTTTTATGGATTTTAAACATCTGCTATATTTGTGCTGAAATTCCACCAACAGTCCTGGCACATATTAATTGCATCATTTAATCACACTGTAAGGTTCCAGAAACACTCAGTAGCTTTTAAAGTACCTTAGTTGCTCTTTTACAAATGCCACTTGGCTTTCCAAGTAGCAGCATGGGCATCAGAAGGGCTCCAAATTACAGTAGGACTCGGTGAAATGCATTCATGTTGAAGACGACCGAACTGATTTATCTTTTAAATGTAATGCAAAAATGAGAAAATACCCATCTTAATGTAACTTAGTGTAAAAACCACAACAGTGCAGAAGGATTTTAAGAGTCTGAAAAGTCTCATGATTGCTAATCTCCTTGCAGCAATCTGTTCTTTGTAAAGTAACTAAATCATAATGACAGAGCAATGAACTGCATCACATTAAATTCACAGATGATCCAACATCACTTCATCGGCTTGGATGGAACCAAAACTTGTGCAAATACATCCCTTGGTTATGAAATGAAACCAAGCAGATAAGTGTTTAACTGCTCTTCCATCTGCTTACACAGAAGTGAAAACTATAGCATAATGCTTGTATTCTGCCTTGAATAGCCTGTTTTCTTTAGACAGTACTTTTTTGGCTTCTTTTGACCCCGTAATTTTTTTTTATATATACACATATAGCTGTACACATATAAATTTAAAGATATGGGGTCTACAGTCTCAATTCAATTAAAGGGTTATTCTCAAAGCCTTTAGTTATAAGTAAAATTCCAAAGCAAGCAAGTCTGCAATCAACTTATGGTTAAAAATCTGCTCCATTCTAAAAAAGGTTCGGGATTTTTCATTTACAGTTTTCTGCTCATTGCCTAGGTTAGTGACCACTGCTGCAGTCTGTTAGGCAAAGAGTGCAGTGCTTACAATTTCTCTGTTATTGCGCTGGCAAGCGCTGCTCGGAATCTGGCTAGATGTCTACATCCAGACCCATTTAGTGCACCTGCCCTCGTCGGATGCTGCAGAGTTCAGATGAGTGGATATTTCCACAAAGAAATGAAATTGAGTCAAATTTCCAGAGTTTCGCAGATCATCAAGAATTTTAAAACTTTGAATTTCAACTTGTGATTAGAGATGAGTGAACCCAAACAGTGAAGTTCACTAGTGCTGAACTCCGAACATGGACCTCTTCTGGACATTTTTTACAGTTTGGGAGTTCAGGAAAGAGAAAGAGGGAGAGATTTTTTTCCAAATCCAAAGATCTGGTCACCACTGATTTCAATGGGGTTCAGGTTCAAGTTTGAACTGAACTTTGGACTAAAGTTCGGTCAGGTACCAGAATCCGAACTTCCACCGGTCCGCTCATCCCTAATTGCGAGGCTCTAAAAAAGAAACTTCTCCAGCATCAGTTTCCACAGTATTGTAGTATTAGTAAACAGGATAATGTTGTTTTGTGCAGCCAGGTGGGCTTCCCCATAATGTCCGGCAGTTATGACATCACAACGTCTATCTTAGCTTGCCAAGACGAGTATCATACCTTGTATGGCTTGGGACAATAATTGTTTTATTCCCTTTTCTAAGAACTGTGTTCTACCACATTTTCCTCTACAACCCAACTTTCCAATACTGCTTTTTCTGCCACTTTTGTGGGAAAATTCAGCAAAGTTGTCAAATTTGAATCTGAAATGATCTACTTTTCTTTACTCCACAGGAAAAGGTTCCACTGCTTGTATTATTAAAAATCACAGAGTTCTGGCCAGTGACATGAAGATGCCACTCTTCTCAACTTTCAATCATTCAAGAATGATTGCCACATAGACAAACTGCATGCCAATAGACAACCCCTTTAATTTCCATGTTAGCAAAAAATTTAGTACATAATTGGTTTAAAAGTGTATTTTTATATTGCAGAACACAGTATTAACACTTTTTACAACCATAAAAATGTAAAAAAAAATAAGACTTGAACTTTAAAGGGGTTGTCTGATAAAAAATAGTAATTTGCACCTTAAATCCCTATTTATTGTATGCTATAATTGAAAATATTTTCTAACATACTTGAATTCCCTAGCCTTCAATAATTACATAATCTAACTGCTTCTCTATTTTTTTTTCAGCCTCTGTCTCCTTCCTGGAACAAAGTCTCATCAATGACATTCATTTCAAGTGCTGGGCTAGTCCCTACTCTGTTACTGTGTGATGTGCACAACAGCAGCACACTCTTTATTGACTGTCTCATATCAGCAGTAACAAGCCAGCAGCAGAGTGCACTTTTAGCATGTGTTGTAAGACTACATGGCTTCCAGAGACCAGTGACTCTTTTGCAAGGGACATCACTTGTGGGGGCTTACTAAACTCTGGACGCCGGGTATTCTGGCAGCCCTCTGTTGCCAGCTTGTTACTGCTGATCTGAGCCTTCAACAGAGAACATGCTGTCATTGTGCACATCATGCCGGACTAGCCCAGCCCATCACTGATGACACTTGATCTCAGCCTCTGCCCCCTGATGACACTATCTCAGCATGCACTGGGTTTCTCAAACAAATGTCATGAAAAAGGAATTAGAAAAAAAAAAGAAAACCATGTAGTTGTAGTGAAGAAAGGACAGAGAATTTTTAATTCTAGTATATTAGAAAATTGTTTAGAGTATGGAATTAAACATATAGAGACTTACGAGGAAAATTAATTTGGATTTCAGACCACCCCTATAATGGTCTTACATTAGACCTCATTCTAAATACATGATTCTATCTAATTAAATTGCAAAATCAACAATTAAAGAGATGTAGATCTTTTGGGGCATGGTTTAGGACCCAAGTTGCCCTGGAGGACTCACTCTAGAGTTATAAATCCTTAAAGGGGTTGCTCCAAAAACACATTTTAATTAATACATTTTGGAACAAAAATAATGTTACTGTGTTGAGATAATGTTAGAAATGTGTGGGTTTCCTCCGGGATCTCCGTTTCCTCCCAAATTCCAAAGACATACTGATAGGGAATTTGGATTGTGAGTCCCATCTGGGGACAGTGATGGTAATGTGTGCAAAACTGTAAAGCGCTGCAGAATATGTTGGCTCTATATAAATAAATAATTATTAATATTAGAAATGTGCCTCCTTCATGTACTGTGTAATGGCTGTGTATGACCATGCAGGAACATTGTCTGAATATACTACAGCCCCTGTATAGTGAGGACGCAAAAGAGTATATACAGACATTGCTGTTTTCTGTGAGGTAAAACATTTTACTCCCTGTTTTAAAACATGTTTTACCTCACATAAAGAATCAGCTGTGATCCTGTGCTGTCCTGTCTGTAAACTCTTTTGCTTCCTCCCCTGCCCAGGAGCTGTGGTATGATCAGGCCATGTCCCGGGAAATTCAGACACAGCCAGTGCACAGTACACAGCAGGTGCACATTAACAAGATTATCTCAGCACAGGAACATTGTATTTCAGCCCATCAATTTATGACACTTATTTTTACTCCCAGATCTATTAATTAAAATGTACCGTATATACTCGAGTATAAGCTGACCCAAATATAAGCCGACCCCCCTAATTTTGCCACAAAAAACTGGGAAAACGTAATGACTCGAGTATAAGCCTAGGGTGCAAAATGCAGCAGCTACCGGTAAATGTCAAAAGTAAAAATAAATACCAATAAAAGTAAAATTAATTGAGGTTTAGTGTTTTAGAATATCCATATTGAATCAGGAGCCCCATATAATGCTTCATAAAGTTTATGATAGCCCCATAAGATGCTCCATATTAAAATATGCCCCATATAATCCTGCATAAAGGTTAATAATGGCCCCATAAGATGCTCCATAGACACATTTGCCCAATATAATGCTGCACAAATGTTAATTATGGCCCCATAAGATGCTCCATAAAGATATTTGCCCCATATAGTGCTGCACAAACCTTGATTATGGCCCCATAAGATGCTCTATAAAGATATTTGCCCCATATAGTGCTGCACAAATGTCATGGCCCCATAAGATACTCCATACAGACATTTGCCCCATGCAATGCTGCACAAATGTTAATTATGGCCCCATAAGATGCTCCATAAAGATATTTGCCCCATACAGTGCTGCAAAAACAACGATTATGGCCCCATAAGATGCTCCATACAGACTTGCCCCATATAGTGCTGCACAAACGTTGATTATGGCCCCATACAGACACTTGCCCCATATAGTGCTGCACAAACCTTATGGCCCTATAAGATGCTCCATACAGACACTTGCCCCATTTGATGTTGCTGCGATAAAAAAAAAAATCACATACTCACCTCTCCGTCGCTCAGGCCCCCGGCACTTTCAATATTCACCTGACTTTGTTCCAGCACTGCTCCATCTTCAGCGTCTTCTGCACTGACGATCAGGCAGAGGGCACGCACTAACCACGTCACTGCACCCTCTGACCTGATCGTCACTGCAGAAGACTCTGAAGACGGAGTGGCGCCGGAACGGGGAGCAGGTGAATATCGTGCAGCGGTCCCCTCCCCATTATAGTCACCTGCTCCTGGTGCGGTGCAGTTCCTGATTCCCACTTCCCCAGTGCCGGCAGCTTCCTCCTGTACTGAGCGGTCACCGTTAAAGCTCATTACAGTAATGAATATGTGGATCCACCTCTATGGGAGGTGGAGCAGCATATTCACTACTGTAATGAGCGGTACCATGTGACCGCTGAGTACAGGAAGAAGCTGGGGTGTCGGGGAGCCAGGGACCTACAGGGACGGTGCCAGGAGTAGGTGAGTATAATTAGACAGCCCCCGCTCCCCCTCCCCTGCCGGCCCCTGGGTATGACTCGAGTCCGAGAGGGGGACTTTCAGCCTAAGAAAAAGGGCTGAAAATCTCGGCTTATACTCGAGTATATACGGTATTTTGTTTTTGAGACAACTGCTTTAACTACTTGAGAAATTTATAGTTGCCTTTTTATTATAATTCTGATTTGCTCTGGATTAATACATTATTTAGGAAAATCACTCATTTATAATAAGTAAATGATTAGTATTTTGCTTTGTCAGCATGCACCTGGTTTATGGCAATAGTAGGTGCAGTTTATTTACTGCAATATGTGGCTGAAAATACAAAAATCACAAATCCTTAGCTTTACTAAGAATACAATAGGCTGATAATTTCTATTTGCTATAGTTTGTACAGTACAAAAGGGGTTTTAATGGAATTCACATATTTTGTATTGATTAAGATTTTTAACTAGATTAATGCAGTGTTTTTCCGTTCTACATTTACAACTCTTGATAAATGACTCTCAAAGTTATAGCTACAGATCATATCTGAGAGCAGTTAGGAGAATTATGTATTATCAAGGGACGGCCTTTAATATTCCTAAACTTGATAAACTGTCTGCAGGGTCATTATTTAAAAAATGCATGCTTTTTCAATCAAGATTTTGGAGGAATGCAGGTGGAATAGTAAATTTTCAATGCGGTCATTAACGTTGATAATTTTGAACAAATTGGACTGCATATCTTATGTTGTAATTTTGCAGGCAATAAAATATGTCTAGCTCCAATACATAACACTGTAGATAATACAGAAGAGGGTTTACTTATACTTCAAAGTCAAAGAAAAAACAGGATACCAAAGTAGGGATTCCATCAAGATGTAAATAATATTTGTGTAGCGGAAAAATGATCCTTAAGCATTCTTACAATAGCATAACATACAGTATAACTTACTTATATACTCTAATTAACAAAGCTACCTCATTGACGAGATGGCAGCCAGTCCCAGGTCTCAGCAGCTCCATTTCTAGTTTGAGTTTGCTATTGAACACATGATTGCAGTTTGTTAAATGGACTGGCTGACTGGCACATTACAATGACTAAGCCAGCTCCTCTAAAAAATAGCTGACATACCTATTAAAATGAATCCATTATCCAACAAATTCATACACAGTTCTTATGAAGTAACAACACAGGAAACACTATCCTAAGTGTAAAATAGAAAGCTATGAAACTTTTCAGATAACTTTAGTAGGGAAGAGGTCCCCATCCATGTAAAAAAAATTGCTTGTACGTGGCTTCCAAGCCCCTCCAGCTCTATTCCCTGCCCAGTACTGCCTTCTCTTGCTTGAAGTTGAAATGGAATCACCAACTGTACAAATTTGACTTTACAACTTGACATCAATAAAATCCAAAGATTATCGTCAGTATATCAAATTTTTCACAAAATGCAAGGTAGAAGTATACAGATAAACCCCACAGATCCAACCAACACACTTCAGACTATGAGTCCCCAATCAGGATTAACTGGATTCGACAACATACGCCATATATATTCTCCTCCTCTTTATCATCAAAGCGCTACATGGTAATCAATGAGGATCAAGGATGTTAGGGGTCGAGATCCTGCCTCTGCACAAGGGGAATCTCGAGCCATCTTCGCTGCGGTCTCCCATCCTTCTCCAGCCGCAGTGGAGCCTGCTCAGCGAAGATGTTGGTCCCAGCGTCTTGCTCAGTTTGACTCTGTCCAAAGGGTTACTGCTGCTTTTCCAGCTTCTGCCATTAAAGCCAGTACTGGGCAGCGGCGTGCAGACGCTTCTGGGACTAAGTCCTGCTTTTCTCATTCTGAGCATGCCCAGAGTAAGATCTCTTAGTGGAGATCGAGGGTCACATGTTCAGATACTGCAGCTAAATCCATTGGTCCTCCAGGAAGGTCCTGAAGGTGCTCAGGCTTTGTAGCAGCCTCTCATTGGTCCTTCTAGGAAGGTCCTGTTCTTGCTGCAGCTATTTAAGGTTCTCATGACCGCACGGTCATGCGCTAGTATTGAATCAGTTTTGTGCATGCGCCAGTGTGGTCACATTTATGTGTGTGTTCAGGGTCTCGGCTGAAATAAGCCCCTAGAATGCCGGCACCTCCGGCGAGGAGATTGTGTGCGTTGATTTACGGCCCCGGCTGAAATAAGCCCCTAGAATACCGGCTTCTCCGGTGAGAATATTGTATGTGTGTGTGACCACAGACTGCCTTCAGCTTGGCAGTTAGCTGTGAACTCCTGTGGGGTTAACAGGGCACAGCATCTTGTTTCCATGCGACTCTGTGAAGTAACAGAGGTCGCTTAAACCGCCATATAGTGCTGTCATTTGCTAGCAGCAGGTTCCTCCTGCACGGTGGACCCCGGGCTGCGAACGCACCAATAATAACATCTATATTTACTTGGTGCATTCCGCTAGCCCCAACAAATGACTCATAGTCTGAAACGCGTTGGTTGGATTTGTGAGGTTTAACTATATCCTTGTACCTCATGAAAATTTCAATGTACTGACAATAAACTTTGGGTTTTATTTATCTCCAGCTGTGAAGTAGAAGCTGTGCAAGTGGTGTCCAGTACAGTGTGACAATTGAAAAGATGGACTTTTTAATTCATCCATTGCCTGGTCAATTTGCTGGTCAGAAGCTGGGCTAACAATACAAGATTGCCAACTACTTTATTGTGGGTCAGTGTATGGGTGTATAAGTATACTCAGAAAACTTGAATAAATTATCTACTGTACTTTTGGGCCACCCTGTACTATGATTGATACATGTTAAAAAAAAAGATTTGGAAGCACAGAACAATAAATTAGTTAACTTACAGACCTTGATTTTTTATATTGTCATTGGCATGAAAGAGTTAAGTATAACAAAGTGTAGTTATAATCTGTGTAACCTTTATCTTACCCTTTATAATATGCTTCTGAGCATGGGTTGCACTTCCATATTAGTATGCAAAGTGTAAGCTTTTTTTTATGCTAAAACTGTAAAACGAAAGTTGCAGGGAGCATCTCATTTATTACCCTGTCTATAATTAATATTAGAATTAGTTAAGCATAACTTTTAATTATCAGAAGACACTTATTTCTCTTAACATCGAAATAACATTTTCTGAATGGTGTGACATTCAAGTGGAACATCTGATGAACCTAAAACGTGTACTTGCTCATTAGGAAAAAAAAATAAAAATACTCTTTAAATTGGTTTCTAGGGTTTGTATCTAAGGATACCTATGCAGAAGTTAAGCATTATTTGAACTATAAATTACTCTGTAGGTTGCTCCCCTCCTTGACATACCTTTTCAGTTTTTGAGCAATTATCAAGAATCATCCATTTTGCCCTTTTCATTAATGGAAAGGAAATGAGAATTTTTCTTGGAAGGCAGTAGAGTGATGTGTGTTTGCCAACTGTGCACCACGGCTCACTCATCCCTCCTCCTTCCTCTCACACGCCAACCTTTGTGATGTCTCGCTCCTCTCTTTACTACAGTACTTCAGTAGTCTGAATTGATTCCAAACACCTATGTTGACCCACTGTTTTAATGTTTAAAGATTCAAACCCAAATCACTGCTGCAGCCTTTGTTTGTCGTAGATAGAAAATGTCAGCACACTCTAGGCCTTAAATTGCTTTTGAATTTGAACAGAAAAGCACATAGAAAATATCTTCTTTTTCCATTTCCAAGGAAGAAAATCTGTTCTTTACAGCGTGACAAAACAACGGTGCAGTGGCATAACATGAACCTACATGAATCGACAAGCCTCTCTGCCTGCTAGAAAACAAACGAATTGCATAGGCTTTAGTCCGCTTTCTTTATGTGCTGTAGAGAATATTATTAGCCAGCTAATTATATCATAGATTTTGAAGAGTCCATGTAATCAGACGCACGCTAACAATGACTGTTTTCTTTTATCTGCTACTTAGAGCCATTGTTCAGGTTCAAGTGGTAACCTTGGCAGTTACTATGTGTGTTCAGAATGTTACTGACTGTTATGTAGTAACTTTTGGTTGTAGCTTTTATTTTTCTTTTGTTTCCATACTTAAACCCATTAATAATCAGGCCTTTCCTATTTTTCACTGATTTACTCCTCTCCATACTTCAGCAGCCATAATTATTTTTCCTTCTTTTATTCACAATCATGGATATATGAAAGGACTTTTATATTAGAAAAACTAATTTATGTGCATATATTTTTTTCTCACAAAAAAACTCAATAAATTGATTACTCAGGTTAATATGAAGATATTACTTAACCCCTTAACCCATTACTTGCCAAATTAAAATTTTTACAAGTACGGATTTTTCAGAAAAGGGCCTTCCAATATTCAATTCAAAATGACAATGACATGATTTCCTATTTTGAAAACATTCATTTTACAAACACAACACAAAAAATTGGACCTAATTATAAAAATTATAAAATCTTAGTTGCTAGAAGCTAAAGATTAGGCGTACCAAAAAAAGGACATTGGTAGATAATGGGTTAATGACCACCAATATGTCTTTTAACTGGCCTGAGATATAACATATTAGCATCCCTATACAGGAGACAATCCAGCAGCTGTCGACTGTACACAATAGCTGACAACTTGCTGCATCAGCCACGATCAGTGTTTGCACCATCCAAATCTGTTTAACCCCTTAGATGCTGCAGTCAATAGTGACTACATCATATAAATGGTTAACAGCATGTGGGGGCTTCCTCTTTATCCCAATTGGTGCCCTCAGATCATGATTTTGTGGTCCTGATGTTTGCCATGGCAATTCACAGTTTACAAAAGAAAAACCCCCCGTAAAATTAGATACTTTATTAGATAACAAGAATACCCAAAAAAGAAAAAAAAAAAACACCCTATCTAATGAGTCAGCTCTAAAATGGGGAGTACAATAATCCCCTATAATGGTTATTGGTTGATGCTAGTTCAAGGCGGCACATATAATATTTTAGATATCAAACAATAAAGGTGATTAACACGTGTGATATCTAGTATTTGCTATAAGGGTGTATGGATATACGTGAAATATCCCTCCAAGCTGCAAAAAGTACCCTAGAGATAAACCTACCTAGATGCGGAGGTTGGCACCCTAGGAGAAATAACGAGAATGGCGCCCCCGCTCGTGCGATGGCTATCCCTAATCTCCTACCTCCTCCCTATAAGAAATAGGGTGAGAAACAGAAGGCCAGATGGCTGGTAATAACGTGTGACAATATGTGATACAATCAACATAGAATCTCAGGCCCTCCCCTCCAATGTACCAAATACCAAAGGATAGAGGTCATATTCCTAATACCACTAAATATAGCAAGGAAATAATTATGATAGGGTAAAACTGCAGGACACTAAGTACCAATGTGCAACCAATACTATTCTTAGCTGACTGATAATCTAATATAAGGATACATTTACCATATATATAACAAAACGCCACCACATACACCTGGATATCTGGTTATAAACAACTACTAGAAACAGCAGGGTAGACAATGCAATTAGTACATATACCAAATCAAGATAGTAGTATACTCATCTGCTGCATTCATGGTCCACAGATGATTGCTAGTCCAGATATCGTGGCTCAAAGGATGACCTCAAGGCGAAAAAAACCTCTAAAAACCTCTCGACGCGTTTCCCCCACATTACTGGGTTCATCAGGAGAGACAGGATAAAGACATGGCAGCATGGAGTTATCCAAAAGATAGGGCTGCCTTTTGGACAACTCCAACATCAGGTGTATGTGGTGGCGTTTTGTTATATATATATATATATATATATATATATGGTAAATGTATCCTTATATTAGATTATCAGTCAGCTAAGAATAGTATTGGTTGCACATTGGTACTTAGTGTCCTGCAGTTTTACCCTATCATAATTATTTCCTTGCTATATTTAGTGGTATTAGGAATATGACCTCTATCCTTTGGTCTTACATCACATTGGAGGGGAGGGCCTGAGATTCTATGTTGATTGTATCACATATTGTCACACGTTATTACCAGCCATCTGGCCTTCTGTTTCTCACCCTATTTCTTATAGGGAGGAGGTAGGAGATTAGGGATAGCCATCGCACGAGCGGGGGCACCATTCTCGTTATTTCTCCTAGGGTGCCAACCTCCGCATCTAGGTAGGTTTATCTCTAGGGTACTTTTTGCAGCTTGGAGGGATATTTCACGTATATCCATACACCCTTATAGCAAATACTAGATATCACACGTGTTAATCACCTTTATTGTTTGATATCTAAAATATTATATGTGCCGCCTTGAACTAGCATCAATCAATAACCATTATAGGGGATTATTGTACTCCCCATTTTAGAGCTGACTCATTAGATATGGTTTTTTGATATTTTTTCTTTTTTGGGTATTCTTGTTATCTAATAAAGTATCTAATTTTACGGGGGTTTTTTCTTTTGTAAACTGGTCTTTCTCCCTTGGCTGATATAGTTGAGCAGTGAGCCGGCCATGGCAATTCACAACCAAATAGCGGCCTTAGAGTCTGACAGCTGTAGTAATTTGTTTAGAAGTTAGCTGCATTTAGGTGGTAAAATACACATTTTCATTTCTGTCATGCCACTTTGCATTAATTCCTGAAAATCAACTGAAGGGTTAATAAACTACCTGACTGCAGTTTTCAATATGTCATGGGATGCTGTTTTTAAAATGGTATCACTTTTGGGGGTTTCCCAATATGTGGGACCCCTAAAGTCACTTCAAACATGGATAGGTCCCTAAAAAAATACATTTTGTAAATTTCCTTGAAAAAATGAAAAATTACTGTTACAATTTTAAACCTCATAAAATACAAACAAAATAAAAGAACATTTTATAAATGGTGCTGATGCAAAGCAGACATGTGGTAAATGTTATTCATTAATGTTTTGTTGCGGTATGACTATCTGGATTAAAGGGATAATCATTCAAAGTTTGAAAATTAATAATTTTTAACATTTTTTTTCACATTTCTGATATTTTTTATAAATAAACACATAACATATCGACCTAAATTAACCATTATCATAAAGTATAATGTGTCACAAAAAACAATCTCAAAATCACTGGAATTTGTTAAAGCGTTCAAGAGTTATTACCACATAAAGTGACACTGGTCAGATTTCAAAAATTTGGCTCCATCACTAAGGAGTTATAGGAAACCTGTCAGACGGTTTTCGCTACCTCATCTGTGAACAGCATAGTGTAGGAAAAGAGACCCTGATTTCAATGATCGCCTAGCTTACTCGGTGCAAGAGTGAGGACACAGAGTTCTTACATGTAGAATATAGGAGAACTCAAAAAGCTAACCCCGCTCACACCAAAGCTTTCTATTGACAGGGAGCAGCCTATGACAGCATGAGGCGTGGTCCGACAACTGCTCACGAGAGCATTAGTAGTGGCAGTGATAAGGTTCTGGGGATAAAACTTTCATTTTTTTAGAAACAACACAAAACAGCCTAATTAATGACACATCGCTGAACTCTCTGTTTCAACTGATACATCATACTGCCTTAGATTGTATAACAAAAAGCTGCTGACAGATTCCCTTTAATATTTGTTGTTTGTGTTATGTTTTGCAAACTTTTTTGGAAGGGGAAGAATTTTATTACATTTTCAATGTACTTGTATTATAAATTAATTTATTACATATTATGCCTCTCAGAGTTCAAAAATTATTCTTAGGGATATACAGTATATATATTTACAAACGACATGTCGGAATGTGTTGGCACTTTTGAAATTGTTCCAGAATATGAAGTATTTCTCCAAGAAATGTATTGCAATGACATGTTTTGTTATACACATATTTATTTCCTTTGTGTGTATTGGGACAACACAAACAGGGAAAAAGGGAAAAAAAATAATATTATTAAACACAAAACCCAAAATGTGAGCCTGACAAAAAATGTTGGCACCCTCACGTTAACATTTGGTTGCATGCCCTTTGGAATAAATAACTACAATCAACCGCTTTCTATAACCATCAGCAAGCTTCTTACACCCCTCAAATGGAATTTTGGACCACTCTTCTTTTGCAAACTGCTCCAGGTCTCTCATATTTGAAGGCTGGAATTTCCCAGCAGCAATTTTAAGATCTCTCCACAGGTGTTCAATGGGATTTGGATCAGAAATCATTGCAGGCCATTTCAGAATTCTCAGCACTTTGCTTCTTTCCATTTTTGGGTGCTTCTTGAGGTATGTTTGGGATCAGTGCCTTGCTGGAAGATCCATGACCTAGGGTGCAAACCTAGCTTTTTGACACTGGCCACTACATTGTGACCTAAAACCCTTTGGTAATCTTCAGATTTCATGATGCCTTGCACACAGTCAAGGCATCCAGTGCAAGAGGCAGCAAAACAACCCCAAAACATCTTTGAACCTCCACCATATTTGACTATAGGTACTGTATTCTATTCTTTCTAATCCTCATTCTGTTTTCAGTAAACAGTAGAATGATGTGCTTTAAAAAAAAAAGATGTATCTTGGTCTTATCTGTCCACAAGACTCTTTCCCAGAAGGATTTCTGCTAATTCACGTAGATTTTAGCAAACTGTGGTCTAGCTTTTTAAAATCTCTCCATCAGCAGTGGGATCCTCCTGGGTCTCCTGCCATAGCATTTCATTGCATTCAAATGTTGGATAATTTGCAATAACACAACAGTTACACCCTGACCTGAAAGACAGCTTGAATTTCTTTGAAACTTGATTGGGTCTGTTCTTTGCTGCCTACAAACAGGGAGATAAGCTACAGTAACACACCCATGGAAGTAGCGTAAGTGAAAAGTTGTAGAGGTTGGGGATGTGCGGCTGTCCACTTGGCTGCTTCATGGTCCATCGATATTAACCATTTGAGGTGATGTACCCACCCACAGATTATCTTTATTATTGATATACTAGTATCTACTAGGTCTTTTCTCCTCTTTCTGTTCTCAATGCTTAATGTGACACACACAAACACAAGACAAAGATTGATTCAACTTCTCTGATTTTCACATTGCCCACACCTGTTAACAAGCACCACATGGTTGAAACAAAGCTGTTTGCCCACTTTTTTTGAACAATGCCAACAATTTTGGGCTGTTGTGTGAAATTATGTCAAATTTTCCTTTTTTTCCTTTTTTTTTTTAAACATGCGTATAACAAAACATGTAATTGCAATAACTTTATGGGAGAAATACCTCATTTTCTGGAACAATTTCAAGGGTGCCACACTTTCTGCCATGATTGTGTATATATATATATATATATATATATATATATATATATATATATATATATATATAATTAAAATGAGTAGGGCTCCAATCTCCTTGTTTCTAAATGTCATAATTATGGATTAGGTATATGAATCTATACTGATGTACTCCATGTGTACAGATGAAACAGTAGGATACAAGTCTTCTTCGACGGAGGTAGCCATGTTTATGATTTTAAAAATATTTTTATAACGCTATAGAGGCCATTAGATAGAATGTTTCTAAAATGTTAAATTCATATTTATTTAAGCTAAATAATAGCGTTCTTTCTATGTTGGGGTAAGTTAGCTACAATCGTTATAGCAAGTCTATGAAGTGAAGAGTTCTTTGCTGTAAGACAGTCAAATCCAAATGGATTAAATCAGAGTGAGAGAGTTGGATGATAGTGATCAGGAGCTAATAAAAGACAGAACACACTGAAGTTTATGGGAAAGGCTTACGATGAATCTTACAGGAATTAACCTTAAGTTTAGTATAGATTATTGAGCTATCCGGCAGTAAATATTGACTAGAAATGTAAAAAACTAAATCTGCTGTACCAATCAGAAAGTGGATGAACTGGACTTAAATCTCTGTCCCATGTAATAATCCAAATGGTGAATTTATTTAGAAGTGTTTCATCTTTTTCATCTTTTTTAAAAGTGTTATAAATGTGAATCTTTAGTTACCTCACTATTACTCTTCTATGCAACGCATTTCCATATTCAGCTCTGGCAAAAATTAAGAGACCACAACATCAAAACCCTGTCATGGGCAGCCCAATCTTCAGACCTGAACCCCATTGAATACCGCTGGAATGTAATCAAGAGGCTGATGGATTGTCACAAGCCATCAAACAAAGAAGAACTGCTTACATTTTTGTGCCAGGAGCAGTATGAAAGACTGGTGGAAAGCATGCCAAGACACATTAAAGCTGTGATTAAAAATCATGGTTATTCCCCAAAATATTGATTTCTGAACTCTTCCTGAGTTAAAACATTAGTATTGTTGTTTCTAAATGATTATGAACTTGTTTTCTTTGAGGTCTGAAAGCACTGTTTTTTTTTCTATTTTGATCATTTCTCCTTTTCAGAAAAAAAAATAAAAAAATGTATTGCTTGGAAATTGGAGACATGTTGTCAGAAGTTTAAAGAATAAATGAACAATTTACATTTTACTCAAAAATATACCTTTAAAGTGAAAAATCTGACAAACTGAACATTTTGCAGTGGACTCTTAATTTTTGCCAGAGCTGTATATATATATATATATATATATATATATATATATATATATATATATATACATTCATATGTATTTTATAAGGTTATCTAAGGGTATGCTTTCACACAGTAGAATATTGCTACTGAGGCGGCCTTAAACCTGCATGATGCAAATCTGCAGGATCTTGTTAAATCCTCAGAAATTGTTTCTGCTTTGTTCAAATGGGGTTTTGTAAATTTTGTAAAACACTATCCCTCTACACTAGTGGATACAACCCAATATTTTTACTGAAGCTTTTAAGTGCAAAATCTGCAATTAGTCATTTGTACTACAAAGTGAACACTGTAAAAACACATTAAAAGAGCAGGATTATTTTTTATCTACTATTTCTTCAAAAAAACATTTACCTATACAGTTACATACATTGAAAAAAGCACAGGTACATCAAGTTCATAATTTCTTGAAAAACATACACTTTTTATAACTAGATTATTTCCAATTAGATAAACATTATTTTAAAAGCTGACTTTTGTTATGGACCTGGTGGCTAGGTGCACCTGGAATGACCTGATGGTTAAACTAGAAGACAGGACAAGCTCTGGGAAGTGGGAACTCTGCTGACCGCAAATCCTAATCCTATAACACACACACTAGAAATAGCTGTGGAGCATACCTAACTCTCCCTAGACGCCTCTTCACAGCCTAAGAGCTAACTACCTCTAAAGATAGGAAAATAAGCCTTACCTTGCCTCAGAGAAATTTCCCCAAAGGTAAAGGCAGCCCCCCACATATATTAACTGTGAGTTAAGAGGAAAGTCACAAACACAGGGATGAAACAGGTTTCAGCAAAGGAGGCCAGACTTACTAGATAGACTGAGGTTAGGAAAGGGATCTATGCGGTCAGCACAAAAAAACTACAAAAAGCCACGCAGTGTGCAAAAAGACCCCCGCACCGACTCACGGTGCGGAGGTGCCACTCTGCAACCCAGAGCTTCCAGCTAGCAAGGCAATATCATGTTAGCAAGCTGGACTAGAACTTAGCAAGTACTAAGAAATATATTCAGTACACAATGAACAACAAATGAACTAGCAGGGACTTAGCATCTGCTGGAGTAGACAGGTCATCAGAAAGATCCGAGTGAGATCTGAACCAGTACTGATACATTGACAGCTGGCATGGAGTAACGATCTGAGTGGAGTTAAATAGAGAAGCCAGCCCAGCCGCAAACGAGGGCAGCTGAGGAAGCAACCTCAGAACAGCAGTTCCACTCACAGCCACCAGAGGAAGTCCACGGACAGAACTCGCCGAAGTATCATTCATGACCACAGGAGGGAGTTCAAGAACGGAATTCACAACAGTACCCCCCCTTGAGGAGGGGTCACCGAACCCTCACCAGAGCCCCCAGGCCGATCAGGACAAGCCAAATGAAAGGCACGAACCAACTCGGCCGCATGGACATCGGAGGCAAAAACCCAGGAATTATCCTCCTGACCATAGCCCTTCCATTTGACCAGGTACTGAAGTTTCCATCTCGAAATACGAGAATCTAAAATCTTCTCCACCACATACTCCAACTCCCCCTCGACCAACACCGGAGCAGGAGGGTCAATGGAGGGAACCATAGGCGCCACATATCTCCACAACAACGACCTATGGAACACATTATGGATGGCAAAAGAAGCTGGAAGGGCCAAACGAAACGACACAGGATTGAGAATTTCAGAAATCTTATACGGACCAATGAAACGAGGCTTAAACTTAGGAGAAGAAACCTTCATAGGGACATGACGAGACGACAACCAAACCAAATCCCCAACACGAAGTTGGGGACCAACACAGCGACGGCGGTTGGCGAAACGTTGAGCCTTCTCCTGGGACAATGTCAAATTGTCCACTACATGAGTCCAAATTTGCTGCAACCTGTCCACCACAGAATCCACACCAGGACAGTCTGAAGGCTCAACCTGCCCTGTAGAAAAACGAGGATGAAAACCAGAATTACAAAAAAAAGGCGAAACCAAAGTAGCCGAACTGCCCCGATTATTAAGGGCGAACTCAGCCAATGGCAAGAAGGTCACCCAATCATCCTGATCAGCAGAAACAAAGCATCTCAGATAGGTCTCCAAAGTCGGATTAGTTCGTTCGGTTTGGCCATTTGTCTGAGGATGGAAAGCCGAAGAGAAAGACAAATCAATGCCCATCTTAGCACAAAAGGACCGCCAAAACCTTGAAACAAACTGGGAACCTCTGTCCGACACGATGTTCTCCGGAATGCCATGCAAACGAACCACATGCTGGAAAAATAGTGGAACCAAATCAGAGGAGGAAGGTAATTTAGGCAAGGGTACCAAATGGACCATCTTAGAGAAGCGATCACAAACCACCCAGATGACCGACATCCTTTGAGAGACAGGGAGATCTGAAATAAAATCCATGGAAACATGCGTCCAAGGCCTTTTCGGGACTGGCAAGGGCAAAAGTAACCCACTGGCACGAGAACAGCAGGGCTTGGCCCGAGCACAAGTCCCACAAGACTGCACAAAAGAACGCACATCCCGTGACAAGGAAGGCCACCAAAAGGACCTAGCCACCAAATCTCTGGTACCAAAAATCCCAGGATGACCAGCCAACACCGAACAATGATCCTCAGAGATAACTCTACTTGTCCATCTATCAGGGACAAACAGTTTTTCTGCTGGACAACGGTCAGGTCTATCAGCCTAAAACTCCTGCAGCGCCCTCCGCAAATCAGGTGAGATGGCAGACAGAATCACCCCCTCTTTGAGAATACCAGCCGGCTCAGGGACTCCCGGGGAATCAGGCACAAAACTCCTTGAAAAGGCATCGGCCTTCACATTCTTAGAACCCGGAAGGTATGAAACCACAAAATTGAAACGGGAGAAAAACAGCGACCATCGAGCCTGTCTAGGATTCAACCGCTTAGCAGACTCGAGATAAGTCAGATTTTTGTGATCCGTCAAGACCACTACGCGATGCTTGGCTCCCTCAAGCCAATGTCGCCACTCCTCGAACGCCCACTTCATAGCTAACAACTCCCGATTACCAACATCATAATTACGCTCAGCAGGCGAAAACTTTCTAGAAAAGAAAGCACATGGCTTCATCACAGAGCCATCAGAAGATCTTTGAGACAAAAAAGCCCCTGCTCCAATCTCAGAAGAATCAACCTCGATCTGAAAAGGGAGCGAAACATCTGGCTGACACAACACAGGGGCCGAAGAGAAACGACGTTTCAACTCCCGAAAAGCTTCAACGGCCGCAGAGGACCAATTCACCACATCAGCACCTTTCTTGGTCAAATCAGTCAACGGTTTAACAACACTAGAAAAATTAGCGATGAAGCGACGGTAAAAATTAGCAAAGCCCAAGAATTTCTGAAGGCTCTTCACAGATGTAGGCTGAGTCCAATCATAAATGGCCTGAACTTTAACAGGATCCATCTCGATAGTAGAAGGGGGAAAAAATGAAACCCAAAAAGGAAACCTTCTGAACTCCGAAGAGACATTTAGACCCCTTCACAAACAAAGAATTAGCACGAAGAACCTGGAACACCATTCTGACCTGCTTCACATGAGACTCCCAATCATCCGAAAAGACCATCATAAATATCATCCAAATATACAATAATGAATCTATCCAAATACTTTCGAAAGATGTCATGCATAAAGGACTGAAACACAGATGGAGCATTAGAAAGCCCGAATGGCATCACCAGGTACTCAAAATGGCCCTCGGGCGTATTGGCCAGCTGTACTGTTATGGACCTGGTGGTTAGGTGCACCTGGAATGACCTGATGGTTAAACTAGAAGACAGGACAAGCTCTGGGAAGTGGGAACTCTGCTGACCGCAAATCCTAATCCTATAACACACACACTAGAAATAGCTGTGGAGCGTACCTAACTCTCCCTTGATGCCTCTTCACAGCCTAAGAGCTAACTACCCCTAAAGATAGGAAAATAAGCCTTACCTTGCCTCAGAGAAATTTCCCCAAAGGTAAAGGCAGCCCCCCACATATATTAACTGTGAGTTAAGAGGAAAGTCACAAACACAGGGATGAAACAGGTTTCAGCAAAGGAGGCCAGACTTACTAGATAGACTGAGGATAGGAAAGGGATCTATGCGGTCAGCACAAAAAACTACAAAAAGCCACGCAGAGTGTGCAAAAAGACCCCCGCACCGACTCACGGTGCGGAGGTGCCACTCTGCAACCCAGAGCTTCCAGCTAGCAAGGCAATATCATAGATAATAAAGAGAATCAGAGTTTTTTGCGTATAAAAAAGTGTATATTTTTATTATTACATATAGTATTGATAATTAATCATTATAATAAGTACAAAAGACAATCTGTCAATATGGAAGAAAAGATGATCCAACTTGGTGATACTGCAGTGAAAACGCTACAACACAGGACTGACAATAAGTTGCGATTCCTAAATGATTACCAACTGCCCTATAGGCATATGTAAGGTAATTCCAAGTAAATCCTGTTTAAATGAGAGCGATAACACCTGGTGTATATCAATGATAATCACGTTATTAAAGTAACTGCAATGGTTCAATGATCTATAGGTGTCGCATCATATTAAACAGGAAACCGCACATAAGCATGTAACAAAATATAAAGGTTAATTACCCATATCAAAGTATCAGACCTGGGAGCGTTCACTGTTGTGAGTGAACGCTCCCAGGTCTGACACTTTGATATGGGTAATTAACCTTTATATTAATTAATTAATTAATTGTTTTCTTGTTTCTACAAGACTGGGGAGGCCTCCACCCCTCTTTTTTTGAGCTGTGCGCACAGGAGCCGTTCTGTCCAACGTGTCCACATGGACATTCCTTTTCTGAATCCTGCTCATACAGGTATTGTACATATGACCAGGTTTTAAATACATCAGATAGGGATTACATTCATTAGTTAGGACTGCTGTGATATGGGTATACCTTGGCGATTGGTACAGCGGCTTAATATAAATTTTTTGCAAAAAACGTATCAACCAAATACCCTGTTTTTTCCATCTTTTTACTAGCACTTGCTGTCCACTGTGATTTTTTTGCAACAGAGTGGTTTTGGTTTTACTGTGCTTTTTTGTGTTTTCAAGTCTCTTGGTGGTGTGAACATGTCTTTACTGGCTTGTTCACTGTGCGCGCAGCTCATGTGTTCTGGTTCTACATAATTGTTTTCTTGTTTCTACAAGACTGGGGAGGCCTCCACCCCTCTTTTTTTGAGCTGTGCGCACAGGAGCCGTTCTGTCCAACGTGTCCACATGGACATTCCTTTTCTGAATCCTGCTCATACAGGTATTGTACATATGACCAGGTTTTAAATACATCAGATAGGGATTGCATTCATTAGTTAGGACTGCTGTGATATGGGTATACCTTGGCGATTGGTACAGCGGCTTAATATAAATTTTTTGCAAAAAACGTATCAACCAAATACCCTGTTTTTTCCATCTTTTTACTAGCACTTGCTGTCCACTGTGATTTTTTTGCAACAGAGTGGTTTTGGTTTTACTGTGCTTTTTTGTGTTTTCAAGTCTCTTGGTGGTGTGAACATGTCTTTACTGGCTTGTTCACTGTGCGCGCAGCTCATGTGTTCTGGTTCTACATAATTGTTTTCTTGTTTCTACAAGACTGGGGAGGCCTCCACCCCTCTTTTTTTGAGCTGTGCGCACAGGAGCCGTTCTGTCCAACGTGTCCACATGGACATTCCTTTTCTGAATCCTGCTCATACAGGTATTGTACATATGACCAGGTTTTAAATACATCAGATAGGGATTACATTCATTAGTTAGGACTGCTGTGATATGGGTATACCTTGGCGATTGGTACAGCGGCTTAATATAAATTTTTTGCAAAAAACGTATCAACCAAATACCCTGTTTTTTCCATCTTTTTACTAGCACTTGCTGTCCACTGTGATTTTTTTGCAACAGAGTGGTTTTGGTTTTACTGTGCTTTTTTGTGTTTTCAAGTCTCTTGGTGGTGTGAACATGTCTTTACTGGCTTGTTCACTGTGCGCGCAGCTCATGTGTTCTGGTTCTACATAATTGTTTTCTTGTTTCTACAAGACTGGGGAGGCCTCCACCCCTCTTTTTTTGAGCTGTGCGCACAGGAGCCGTTCTGTCCAACGTGTCCACATGGACATTCCTTTTCTGAATCCTGCTCATACAGGTATTGTACATATGACCAGGTTTTAAATACATCAGATAAGGATTACATTCATTAGTTAGGACTGCTGTGATATGGGTATACCTTGGCGATTGGTACAGCGGCTTAATATAAATTTTTTGCAAAAAACGTATCAACCAAATACCCTGTTTTTTCCATCTTTTTACTAGCACTTGCTGTCCACTGTGATTTTTTTGCAACAGAGTGGTTTTGGTTTTACTGTGCTTTTTTGTGTTTTCAAGTCTCTTGGTGGTGTGAACATGTCTTTACTGGCTTGTTCACTGTGCGCGCAGCTCATGTGTTCTGGTTCTACATAATTGTTTTCTTGTTTCTACAAGACTGGGGAGGCCTCCACCCCTCTTTTTTTGAGCTGTGCGCACAGGAGCTGTTCTGTCCAACGTGTCCACATGGACATTCCTTTTCTGAATCCTGCTCATACAGGTATTGTACATATGACCAGGTTTTAAATACATCAGATAGGGATTACATTCATTAGTTAGGACTGCTGTGATATGGGTATACCTTGGCGATTGGTACAGCGGCTTAATATAAATTTTTTGCAAAAAACGTATCAACCAAATACCCTGTTTTTTCCATCTTTTTACTAGCACTTGCTGTCCACTGTGATTTTTTTGCAACAGAGTGGTTTTGGTTTTACTGTGCTTTTTTGTGTTTTCAAGTCTCTTGGTGGTGTGAACATGTCTTTACTGGCTTGTTCACTGTGCGCGCAGCTCATGTGTTCTGGTTCTACAAAATTGTTTTCTTGTTTCTACAAGACTGGGGAGGCCTCCACCCCTCTTTTTTTGAGCTGTGCGCACAGGAGCCGTTCTGTCCAACGTGTCCACATGGACATTCCTTTTCTGAATCCTGCTCATACAGGTATTGTACATATGACCAGGTTTTAAATACATCAGATAGGGATTACATTCATTAGTTAGGACTGCTGTGATATGGGTATACCTTGGCGATTGGTACAGCGGCTTAATATAAATTTTTTGCAAAAAACGTATCAACCAAATACCCTGTTTTTTCCATCTTTTTACTAGCACTTGCTGTCCACTGTGATTTTTTTGCAACAGAGTGGTTTTGGTTTTACTGTGCTTTTTTGTGTTTTCAAGTCTCTTGGTGGTGTGAACATGTCTTTACTGGCTTGTTCACTGTGCGCGCAGCTCATGTGTTCTGGTTCTACATGCTTATGTGCGGTTTCCTGTTTAATATGATGCGACACCTATAGATCATTGAACCATTGCAGTTACTTTAATAACGTGATTATCATTGATATACACCAGGTGTTATCGCTCTCATTTAAACAGGATTTACTTGGAATTACCTTACATATGCCTATAGGGCAGTTGGTAATCATTTAGGAATCGCAACTTATTGTCAGTCCTGTGTTGTAGCGTTTTCACTGCAGTATCACCAAGTTGGATCATCTTCTCTTCCATATTGACAGATTGTCTTTTGTACTTATTATAATGATTAATTATCAATACTATATGTAATAATAAAAATATACACTTTTTTATACGCAAAAAACTCTGATTCTCTTTATTATCTATGATTAGTTTGAGTTTAGTATACGTACCTATAGGTATATTGCTGGTTTCTTTATATGTCCAAGGCAATATCATGTTAGCAAGCTGGACTAGAACTTAGCAAGTACTAAGAAATATATTCAGTACACAATGAACAACAAATGAACTAGCAGGGACTTAGCTTCTGCTGGTGTAGACAGGTCATCAGAAAGATCCGAGAGAGATCTGAACCAGTACTGATACATTGACAGCTGGCATGGAGTAACGATCTGAGTGGAGTTAAATAGAGAAGTCAGCCCAGCCGCAAACGAGGGCAGCTGAGGAAGCAACCTCAGAACCAGCAGTTCCACTCACAGCCACCAGAGGGAGTCCACGGACAGAACTCGCCGAAGTATCATTCATGACCACAGGAGGGAGTTCAAGAACGGAATTCACAACAGACTTTGTTTCAGACATTACTACCCCTTGTTTTGGTCTGACTGCTCTAAATGTAAAGAATCCTTTCCTTTATTGATTTATAGATGTCTAGATTGCCTAACCTGGACATGAAATGAGCTTAACCTGGTTTATTTTGTGAGGTCCTTATTAGATATCAATAATTTTCTATTTCTTTGTTATGGCCATGCGTATATGTAGGAATGAGGTCGCCTTTCAGGTGCCATTTCGCTAACATGAGCAGGCCTAATTTTTCCATCCTGTCATCACAAGAAATATGTCACTTCTTTTAATAACCTAGTAGTTATTATTGTACCTTTTTTAGTTTATTGAGCTCATTTTGGTAAAAGTGACATTAGGAAGTATAAACTATTGGTTGACTTAGTGTTCCTTTTAATTTAATTCTCAGAAATGGACAAATAACAGTTATTTTAAGTGCTAGTTTAAGTGGCATTTTTAAGGATTTTGTATTAAGTAAAATCACTGTGAAAGTCATGATGTTGTTTTACAAGTGATAGAGAACACTGACAAAAGGTTGTGTGAAGGAGGCCTAACATTAATTTGCAAAAGAGTAGTCTCCTTGCTCTCACATTAACAATGTCATAATTTTCCAAAATACATGATATGCCCTTCCTTTCTTATCTGCCATTTCTAATCTATTCATATCTGTAATTTGTAGTCTATTAATGATGTACAATTATATGGACAGAAAAATAATGAACATTCAAAGGAATAGAGCTGAAATTCACAGGCCAAGACTGGTACACAATGTCTCTTATGTAACATGGGGCACTAAAAAGGCAGCTGGTGTTCTAAGGTTCATATCACTTCTAACCTAACAATCGGTTTGCTGTAGATAACGTTTGCCTTGTCTTCTCTTCTGAGATGCTAAATTAACAAAGCGATCCAAAATCAAACAGCAATGAATTTGCTCATTTGCTCTACACGTTTTTCATTTTGTAATCGTATTGAAGCAGAGCTGTCAGTATGTCTCTCACATGATAAGAACGAAGCCTAATTTTATGTACAGCGTTACTTGCAAACAAATCATGCTAATTCCAAGCAATTAGTGTGCTTTTTCTATGATGCAAAATAAGTGGATTTTGTATGGATACCGTTTTTCTAAAGCCCATATACTCGCAGGTGTCTAGGGTACTTCATAACTGTGGAAATATAGTGTTGACATTCCTCATTAAGGGTTCCAGCTGGTAAAGCATTTAGTTCCTTCTGGAATAGCTGAGATCCTGGATCTAACAGTATAAATATAATAAAGTATTACTTGTCAGAAGCAAAGGATGTTTAAGTGACTTTGTCTTATGAGAGACATTGGTTGTGTTCAGATAGGAGAGGAAAGTAAAAAATGCTGCAGAATGTAATACATTTGCAATTTATAAACTCCAGCGCTTGTATAAAAATCTACATATACTGCTGACATTTATAATATATGCACCTTCCATTTGTCTTTGAAAGTACTTTAGACAAACTCCCTTCTCAGCATTTCACAGAATTGAAGTTAATCATAAGGATGTGCAACTGACAAAATCAAAACATTATTGACTACCTGCCTGACTTTTTGACTAAGGCAAAATTAGGGGTTTTGTCATGTTGACATTCAGAGGTAGTCTAAGACTGTAAAGAGTTGTTGCTCTTTATTTTCTATGAGATAGAAGACTAGTAAAACCATCGTATTGGATTCCAACCAGTTTTCACCATAAACAATGATAACCAAATAGCCCTGGCATGCACCACTTGGCATAAACCACAGTATATAACTGCAGCTGGAAATTTCAGTGGTCACTCACTGTATGTTTTATACACCATGCCACTTGGGTCACACTAGTACTGATCTATAGTCAAATTGTCACGGCCAGGTAGAGCTTGAGATGCATCCTATTAGACGTCGAGGAAAACTCGCTAAGGTAAGGTAGAGCACCATGCCACTAATTGAAAGCTGAATTTTCTGTTTTCGCCAGCAGAGTCATTTCACATTGTGTTTTGCAGTTTTTATTGGAAGTCTACTTTGCGAGGATTTCCTGATCTATACATTCAGTATATACCTCTGATGGATGACAATGTTTAGGAAGAAAGTTGCATCCATTGCCTGGTAGCTTCCATTGTCAACAATGTATACTGTGTCATATATCATTTTACTGGATGCTTTATGCATAACAGCACACTTTTTCCCTGGGCTAAGATGATTGCTGGTCTCCAAGTAGACTACCATGTGAGCTTATTTTTTGAAAAAACCCTCAAATAAAAAAGCGACTTTTTATTTATTCATTTTACTAGCTTATATGGCATCATTATATTTTACAGCCAATATCATGACTGTCCCCTTTGGAGACATTACAAATTCCCTGTTGGTAAGTCTTTGGAATGTAGAAGGAAACCGGAGTATACAGAAAAAGCCCACATAAAAACTGGAAGAACATACAGACTCCTTGCAGATGGTGACCTTGGATTTGAAGCCAGGACCACAGCACTGTAAAGTAACAGTGCTACCCACTGAGCCACTGAGCCACTTTGATGTCCAACTTTTGAAACAAGAACATCTCTCATACTACAATATTGTATTGAATGTAGGTTATAAATTAGCTGACACTTAAAAAGGTTATCCCATGATTTGTTTTTTCATACTAAAGAGGCTGATCAACTATTAAAAAGCTATTTTATGGCAATTTATCATGATCTGGCAAACAAATACCCTTTTCATCACTTTTTGCTTTCGTGTCCCCCTTGTTACTGTTGTTAATTAGTGCTTGTGGGGATAGGCCTTGGACATAATCAATTTATTTCCCACTCTGGTAACTGAGAAGTGAGTCCCTTCTTTACTTCTGCCAGAAGAGCCTACTCAAGAACACCGCCATGCTCCTTTCCTGACAAGCTGGGCAGAAAGCTATGTCTACTCGTTGCTCCAAAGTACATAGAACATCTCTTTACAAAGAGTAGGCTGTGAGAAGAATGAGAGAGCATGCGTGTCAACCAACAATCAACTCAGTAGATAGATATACACATTGCCTTATAGTTTGAACACCAGGTACAGCTATACTATGCAAGTAACAGCAAGTAAATTAAACACAAAATTTTCAGGATCCCTACAGCAAATATGATATTTAATAGAGAAATCACTCCTAATAGTCTGTAAAATGATAATCACATACAAAAATTGTAGGGCAAAAAAATCTGTTGCGGACTTTGGAGCAAATTTTCAGGTTCATTTCATAGCATATAATTACACTGCATGGGAATGCCCAAAAAGTCAACATAATGAAGTATTTGGGAAAGTATTGTAAAGGCAGCTACAATGTGAGTTTCATTGCTGATGGTTTTAAAAAGGCAATATAAATTTAAAATTGATCCAAAGCCATTTTATTTTTTCAAGAAATGGTATCCAGTTAACACCAATTTCACAAGAATTGATTGAACCAGGAACTCACTCAAGCAATCATGGCTGCAGTTTGGTGTTAAGGTTTTACTGAAAGATGTTATTATTTCATTTTATAAGCTAAAATAATTTTTAGCAGAAAAAGAGTTTTAGTTCTTTTTCAAATCTGATACTTTTTCTATAGCTTTATGTAAGGAAACCATTATTTTTCGTAATTACCAATGTTTCTATAGTATTTTTTTCTTCATGTTAGGCTACAATGAATCTTAATACTAATCCAATAGAATTTCAAGCCATCGAGATAAAAAACATTTGTTAAATGTAAAGTTATTTAAATAGTTACGTTATGTTGTCAAAAGAAATATGGTTCATTGTCCACTTATGAGTCACTCCCGTCCCATTCCTCATTAAACTCATAAAAAAAGATCAAAACTATCTTTGTTAAAGCAAAATAGATTGTCAGCTTACTAAAGAATCATGTTACTTTAAAACCTATGGAGAGTTGAGGAACATATGGTGGGAGAAGAAGAGAAAAGCACTGACACAGAGAAATAAAGCTCCATACTGCAGCTTCAAGCAAGAAATCTATAAAACCCCAGAGTTGCATTCACAGCTACACTGCTCAGTTCTGCTGTATTGTTAAATTACAAATCCCAGCCCTTTTCCGTCCTAAAGCACAGGCCCTTAGCTGTTGTCTGGGTACAGTTACTGACCTTTTTGTGTCCGGCATCTTTGATACTTCCTGCACTGATTGGGCCAAGACATGATTATGCTGTCTAACACACAACAGGATATTATGGCCTAGTCAGTGCAGGAGCCGGTAGAGTAACCAGGCATTACCTTATAGATTGTAAGCAAGCTTGTTATTATTCCTTTATCTGTTTAACTATGTTTTACTTTGTATTGTATTTATTGTCTATACATGTTCCTGCTTAATTGTACAGTGCTATGGAATATGTTTGCGCTATATAATTAAAATATTACTTATTATTTATTACCATCACAAAATGCTAAAGATGCACCAGTGAAGATAGCAAAAATGACTAGACCAAAGAGGATAGATGAATTTTTAACCCCTTTCTGATCCCTTTTGAAGATCTCCAATGTATAGGAAATGGCTGCTGGCCAAATGGACATGCATCTTTCAGTCCACAGCCATCTAATTTGCATAGCCTTAACCCCTGAGTTTTCTGCAGGATTTCTAGAAAACTGTTTCTGGGACATGCAAACATTTCTGCAGATTGACAATGAGGGTACGATTGTCTGATCTTTACATTCAGCACTTATTTCCAAGCTTACTGTTCCTTTGACACAAAAAAATTTATTTTTATTTTTAATTGGCTTCTAATAGAAGTCTTAATGGAAACGTGCATAAAACTCTAGAAGTTACTACTTTTTGCTATCACATAACAGGATTTTATTTCCCAATGTTGATTTCACAGTTCTACTGCAAAAACCTGTTTGAGTATTATTTCTACACTTGAGCAGTAACATAGCAGCTGATGAAATTTATCAGGCAGTGGCATAATGTTCAGGTGGGCTTAAAACAGATTGATTTATCACAGGTCCTTCAGGGAGAAGGGGTAAGGCATGCTTTCATCAATATATATGTCGCCTGAAAAACCTACAGGGCTCTTACTTCATTCAAAGTCTAGCCTTAGCAGTGTGAATTTATGCTGGCAGTAACTCCAAGATTGGGTGACAATGAGGTTTATTTTTTAAATAGATTTAAAGATGGGAATTGAGTCCTGCCTATGTCTATGCAAACGGTAATATCATGAATTCTTCAATATTTGACTACTTTGTAACTGCATTTTTTAGGTTATAGGAATATGGCAAATTCATTTCTGACCAATTAAAAATAATACATTCCTTTTTTGCATTTCAAATTAATTTCAAAAGGTGCCACTAATATTATATATCTATTACTCAGTTTGTGGATTTCTTATTTTAAAATGATACAGTATTAACTCCTTCTAGAATAGTGAATTTCCATTTCTGTGGTTTAGTTTTTTCCTCCCCTTAGTCCAAGAGACATAACTCTTATTTGTTTCATCGACATAGGCTTGGGAGGGTTTGAATTTTACGTAACGAGTTGTACTTTTGAATTGCACTATCCATTATATCATGTGTTGTACTAAAAAGCAGAAAAAAATTCCAAGTGCAAAAACGTGCAATTCTAAATTTTTGAAAAAAAAAATCCTTATGTTGCCATTTTCCTTTTCCGAGAGCAGCAACGTTTTCAACTTTCGGGATATGGACCTGTGCGAGAGCTTCTTTTTTGCTCCCCAAGTTGACATTTTCATTGACATCACTTTGCAGTAGAAATTATGTTTTGATTACCTGCTGTCTTATTACTTTCTGTTATTCTGGCAGCCGAAAAACTACAATTCTTGAGTTTTGATTTTTTTCACATTATGCTGTTTACATTAATGGATACATTTATTTTACATTTTGATAGATCAGACTTTTATGAATGCAGCGAAATTAAATGTGTGATTTTTTTCTCTAATTTTTACTGGAAGGAAAGGGGAGGGATTTAAACTTTTATACATATTTCATTTTTTTAAATAATGTTTTTCTCTTTTCACTCTACTTGTTAGCCCCTTTAGGGGACTTTAACTTGTGACTATTGATTGCTTGTGCTTTATACAGCAATGCCACAGCATTCCTCAATACAGCAAAAATCACAATCTCCTATTAATGCTAGCAACAGGCTGACTTTCCCAGGAGTACTATCATGACAGGCACAGCGGTCTACAGCAAACCCCTGCCTCTTATGGCAACCCATCGGTGCCTCACGATCATATCACGGACGAGATGAGGGGCACGAGGAATGATGCATTCCCTTGGCAGACCATGTCAAAGATTGCAATGTGATTGCGTTGTGCTGATGGTCTCCATGTTGACCCAAGGCCACAAGATTGTTGTGGGGTCCTTCAGGGAAGGTGGTCTGTGAGCGCCAGGTTAGATCAGGAGCTGACTCGCCTCCTCCCTGCCTGTCAGATGCAGCTCTGATACCCTGCAGTGTAGAAGAATTACAGAGTATCAGACCAGTGTAAAGATGATTTCCCATAGTGGGAGAATGTAAAATTGTAAAAAAAAAGTTATTAAAATTGTAAAAATATAAAAAAACAAATAACCAAAAAATTGAAAAAATGTTATTCCAATAAATACATTTATTTAGGTTAAAAAAAGAAACAAAAAAGTACACATATTTGTTATTGCTGTGTGTGGAACAGCCCCACCTATAAAACTGTTCTGCTAGTTAACCCCTTCAGTGAACACCGTAAAAAAAGGTAAAAAACTGTGCTATATAGTCATACCACCGAACTAAAAGTGCAATAAAAAGCTGATCAAAAAGACAGATGTAAATAAAAATGTACCGCTGAAAACGTCATCCTGTCATTCAAATAACAAGCTGCCTTGCAGCTCCACCAGCAGAAAAATAAAAAATGTATAGCTCTCAGAATAAAGCAATGCAAAAATAATTATTTCTTCTATAAAATAGTTTTTATTGGGAAAAAGCGACAAAACTTTAATAATTATATAAATGGGGAATCATTGTAATCATACTGAACCAAAAAAGGAAGCTGGGTTATCAATTTTACCATACATGGAATGGCATTAAACCCCCCAAAAAAAACAATTCCTGAATTGCTGTTTTATGTTTATTATGCCTCCCAAAAATCAGAATAGAAGCGATAAAAAAGTAATGTGCCCAAAAATGGTACCAATACAAACATCAACTTGTCCAAGAAAATAAGAAGCTGTCACATGACTTTGTTGGACGAAATATGGAAAAATTATAGCTGTGTAAATATGGCGATGTAAAAACTAGTTTTTGCAATAAAAAGAGTCTGTGTGTGATGGCTGACAAATATAAAAAAAACAATATAAATCTGGCATCACTGTAATCTCACATAAAGAATAAAGCTATCTTATCAATTTCCTATTAACTGCATTAGGAATGGCATAAAAAATAAATAAAAACAGTTCACCTGCAGTTGATTTGTTCACTCTGCCACCCAAAGATCGCAGTAAGGCTCAGCTTACATTTATCCTGCGCTCTGTGCTAAGCACTTACACCAAGTTTTCCATGTAAATATGCGATTCAGACGGAACCCCCAGGCAGAAGATCCCCTAAATGAGGCAGATGGTGGTGCTGTGGATGCCGTATGACCTGTGATCCTTGGGTGTCTGTCTTTTTAGGCATGCATAAAAGTGCAGTCGACCACAGTTTTGTGCACTTCTGAAAAGAAAGACACCACTGAACAGAGGTCCAGAGTAACTCTCCTGCCTCATTATATTGAATCGATCCATCAAGAGATTCAGCTGTCATGTCATTCAGAGATTTAGATGGAAGCCCACACAGTAAGTGCTTAATGTAGAGTGCCGGATAAACGTGTTAGGTGTCGAGTTCCCGCCGCTGCACAGGGGGAATCTTGAACCATGTCCTCTGCGGTCTCCCATTCTTCCTCAGCCACAGTGGTGTCTGCTCAGCAGAGACGTTGGTCCCAGCATCTGGCTCAAGCTGATACTGTGCATCTGGTTACAGCTGCTGCCCCAGGTTCAGCCTTTGTAACCAGCATTGATCAGCAAAGAGGAGACTTTCCAGGGTCTAAGTCCTGCTTTTGATCTGTTGAGCATGCCCGTGGGACAACCTCTCATTGGAGGTCGGAGGTCACATGCTCAGGTCCTGTAGTGGCTCCGATTGGACCATTAGGAAGGTCCTGGAAGGCTACATCTATAAAAGGCTTTCATGGCTGCTCGGCCATGCTCTTGTATAAAAACTGAATTTGTGTGTGCGTGTATGTGTGATTGTTCTGGTGAAAGCTCCTAATCATTCCCCTCCCTAGCATTGTTGCATGTACTTGGGTGATTGAGCTAACTAGCACCAGACTGTGCCATCCAGCACTAGGCATGTGTATACTGCGTCATATCAAGCACTGACCGTCACTGCGGTGCTGTGCACAATTAGTGCACTTTCCAGACCCTGGTTAGTGGCATTCGCCAGTGCGGCGCTGTGAGCACATAGTGCTCTAAATCTTTAGCATAGTCTTTCCCTGGCACTTGTGGGTCTAGAGGGATACTAACCCTGTGTTCTTGGGGTAGAGTTCTGTGACTATACACTAGCGCTCACTTTGCTTAGCTCTGTGAGCTTTAACAGGCTACGGCATTTATATTCCAGAGTGGTGCGGTTCTGTGAAGCAACAGAGTCCACTTCTGTTCACACCAGGTGATGTTAACCAGCATGTGTTCATCTATTATACCACCACATAGCGTCCGCCATTACCGGGCAGTAGGTAACATCACTGCACGGTGGACCCCGGGCTGCAAACACACCTTATTACTACCTTTCTATTATTTGGTGCGTTCCATCAGTCCTAACAAAATGTGATCCTAAATGTTATATAAAATGTTACCAAAAAAAGCTTCAACTAATTCCATAAAAAAGCAAGTCCCCACTCAGGTCTGTCATCTGTGTAACGGAAATATAGAGGGCTTGCACTTTATCGGTAGTACAAAGGCTCTGGAAAAGCAAAATGGCTCCTTCTCCCCCCCAAAAAATTCAGCAAATTCTGCGCTACCAAATTCAAATGTCTTCCTCCCTTCTGAGCCCCAATGTGTCTAAGTACATTTAGCATCCACATTTTTGCTATTTCTGTAGCGATGAGACACTGCCTAATTTACAGACGCGTGTCTCCAAAAGCATGAGCTGGGCATAACGTACTGGTAACTGCAACTTCCTGGTCACTATAGTGTACAGGGCACTATAATGTACTGGGCACTGCAGCTTACTGGTCACTGCAATGGAAGTTTGCAATTTTTTCTTAGCAAAATCCACTACTGCTTGTTTCTGGAAAACACACATGGAGTCAAAATCATCAATGCACCTGTAGATAAATTTCCAAAGGTTACATTTCTGAAATGGGGTCACTTGAGGGGGATTCTGCTTTTCTAGCATTTAGGGGCTATGTATATGAAATTCACAAACCATGTATATTGTAGGAAAATATGAAATCAGTGCTGCAGGGCAAATAGCACTATGTCCCTCCCTAGTCTCACCATGTGGCTAAGCAGTACTGTACAGCAACATATGGGTATTTCTACATTCAGCAGAAATTATGGGACAAGTTTTGGTGCCATTTGAAAATGTCAAATCTGGGGCTAACACAAAATCTTGATGGTGAAAATGTAATTATTTTTTCTTCACTGCTCAATGGTATAAAATTCTGTGACACACCAGTGGTGTCAATATGATCACTGCACCCCTAGATTAATTCATTGAGAAGTGCACTGTAGTTTGCAAAATGTGGTCACTTATGAAGGGATCTGCTTGTCTGGCACCTCAGGGGCTATATCAATATGACATGGAACTCTCAAACCAGTTCAGCTAAATCTGAACTTCAATATTGCGCTGCTTCTCTTCTGAACTTTGCACTATGCCACAAAAGTAATTTTTTACCATATATGTGATATCAATGTACTCATTAGAAGTTTCACAAAAAATTGTATGGTTCAAGTTCTCATGTTACCGTTATGAAAATGCAAAATGTGGGGCTAAAACATTTTTGTGGAAAAAATGTGATTTTCTTATAATCACGGCTCAACATTATAAACTTCTGTGAAGCACCCTTGGGTTGAAAATGTGCTCACCACACAACTAGATAAGTTCGCTGAGGGGTCTAGTTTCCAAAATAGTATAAAATATAGGGGATTTCCACTGTTTAGGCCCATCAGTGGCACTTCAAACGTGACATGGTGTCCGCTATAATTATTCCAGGAAATTTTGCATTCAAAAAGTCAAATGGCGCCGATTCCCTTCTGAGCCTTGTCATAAACCCAAACAGTGGTTTTCTCCAACATATGGGGAATTGGCATGCTCAGAGAAATTGTACAACAGGTTTGGGGTCCATTTTCTCCTGCTACCCTTGCGAAAGTAAATAAAATCGGATCTGAAGAAAAAATTTTGTGAAAAAAGTTAAATGTTAATTTTTGTTCCACATTCCATTAATTCCTATGAAGCTTCTTGAATGTGGTTTTGAGCACCTTGAGGAGTGCAGTTTTTAGAATGGTGTCATTTTTGGGAATTTTCTGTCATATAGGCCCTTCAAAGTCACTTCAAATGTGATATGTGATATGGTCACTAAAAAAAAGTTTTGGAAATGTTGTTGTAAAAATTATAAATCACTGGTCAACTTTTAAACCTTAACTTTCTAGCAAAAAAATATGTTTTTAAAATTGTGCTGATGTAAAGTTGACATGTGGGAAATGTTATTTATTAACTATATTGTGTTATATGACTCTCTGATTTAAGGGCATAAAAAATAAAAGTTTGAAAATTGCTAAATTTTCAAAATGATCACCAAAATTCCAATTTTTTTTTTACAAATAAATGTAAGTCATAGCAAATAAATTTTACCACTATCTGAAACACAATATGTCATGAGAAACCAGTCTCAGAATCAGTGGGATCCATTGAAGCGCTCCAGAGTTATTACCTTATAAAATGACAGTGGTCAGAATTGAAAATATCGGCCTTGTCAGAAAAGTGAAAATAGACTTTGGGGTGAAAGGGTTAAACATCCATGAGTGTTCCACCTATGGCTGCTACAAGCAGATGATGACTGAATGACACAGTTATCATCTGCCAGGAAAGATGCGGGCTCTCCACAGGGAGCTGGCCAATGGCATACTAGTACATGGACATGTCAGTAGCTTAGACTATTATGAGTACATGTTCTATACATTAACATTGGGCTTTTGAATGATGTCTTACACTGCACTGACACTAGCTGCACTTATACTCATTGTCTTTACATTTTGAACACACTTGTAAACAAATATGGGTTTTTGTCAATTAAAAAAAACTCAAAACTCAATTAGCTCAGATCAGCTGTATAATAAAATCAGAAATAAAGAAAGAAAATAACCCATTGAAATATTATTGTGAACGCACATTCCAAGCTCAAATAAGCAGTCTCAGTAGTCTGGCTTGTATTTTGCTCACTATATCTAGTCTTGATAATCAAGAGTTAAAAATGGTAGGTTTAGTTTAACATTACCTGACTACATATTAAAGAAGTTTACACATAAAGACAAACCAATTAAGAAAACTGCATATCATAGTAAGGATTTCCTCACTTGGAGGAAGCCCCAATGAGTGAGCCAGAATGGAGACTTGCTCTATGTAAGCATCTCACATTCTGGCAGACTACGACTATCTCAGTGCTACAAGATTGCACATTCGCCTAATTGGCTACTAAGTAATATTATGTTGCATTTATATGTGCAGCATAATAAATGTGTGGCAGGCTGTGCCTTTCCCAGCAAAATAATCGTTTTATCAGGGGTGCCACTAGGGACTCATAGAGCAATTAGCTGAATGCCCCAGTGGACTAATCTTGAGAGTGTCTCTAATCGGTCAATTCTACAATGCTGCTTTCATGTGGACAAAATAAGAACACACTTCAAAAAAATGATCCAAACTTTCACATTTCCTTATAATTTTGTTTTGCATGTTGGAAATAGCCAAAATAGAACAGTTGTTTATGTCTAAGGGCAGAAGAGAACAAATGTGTAACATATGTGTACAACAAGCTGCTGGATCTTTAGAGTTCCGTCTTATTTTTCTTTATTATTTGCAAAAAGCTTTCCTCAGTTTCCTGCTAATGGAACAACAATTGACAAGATAATTTGTAGAACCTGAGACCCAAAACTGATCACATTTATTATTATGTAAGAAATGTGTCAGTCTAAATGAGTTTTTCTAAGGCTATAGTCAATCAGGGATTTCCAGGACACTTCTATTATTAATGTTTTACATGCTCATCTGGTTGTTCACAAAGTGTACATGTTTCCAGCTATACATAATTACAGCATTTTTAATACTTCTGAACGATAGACGCGTCGTCCCAAAGTGTAGAGTTTAGCATTTATCCTGTCATCACCAGAGGCTTGGGTCATGGGCTCTCGGTGTCACACCACTATCTGCTACTGCAATTACACTGAACCAAGCGGGACAGATGCAAATATCCATCATGACTAGGATTAAGATCAATGGCATGGCCTCCTAACTCAGAAGTAATAATTAAGAAAAATGTTTAAAACATAAAATGTAAAATAGACTCTCAGAATAAGAGCTAAAACCTAAAATTGATAGTTAAATAAAAACCAAACATGCAAAATATTGAAAACATTCCTCAGGAACAACAAGCATATTTTAATAACTATATTGATGACTTATCTTCAGGCCTCATTCACATGTCAGTGATTTTCTCATACAAGAAAAACGGAGCAAGTTTAATCAGTGATTGTCAGGACTCTGAACATTTTTTACCTTTTGTGCATTACTGCCCTTTTCCAAGATGGTGTCTTTGGTCTCATGTGCACTGTGTCTTCCTGCTATAAAACTCCACCTCAGCCTTCAGTCTGTGCTAGAGTATTCTGCCTTGCATCCAGCTCCTGACCTCTGATTACTCCCTGGCTATATACCTGCTCCTGTGAACCTGTGTGGTGATCCTGCTACTCTGCTCTGAGTTCCTGCTGCATACACAAGTTTCCAGTAATCCGCCTTCATCTGCTGTTCGTGTTTACTTCCATCTGCATTTGCTGGACATGTAAGCTGTTTCTGCTTTGCAATAACCTAAGACTATTAACCAGGCCTCACTGGTTGAGCTAAAATATGATTTGAACTTCCTAATAAGCATATCTATCTGTGCCTGGACTAAGACAAGGATTTATTCGTGACAAGTATCCTCAAGAATAACTGTGCTTCATAGACTTTCTGCTTGATTGCATTTTCCTCTGAAGTTTCCTATAGACTGCTAAGCTGCGTTTATTATTTGCACCAAGTGTTGTGGACTTGAGTTTCTCTCTGCACCTGTTTGAATCACCATGTGATAATATAGACTTTACCACTTATAAAACTGTGTCCTGCAGTTGTCTTGTTCCACGCAAACAGTCTCCTGAGTTATCCCCTATAATTATTACAGTGATTTTCATCAATGTAATTTTCATTAGAGTCTGATCATAAGTTTTTTTCCACTTATGTAAAAAAAGAAGTGTCTCCACCTTTTCCTATCTATCAGTTAGTGGAAACCAGACAGCACGCGGATGGCATCCAAGTGCAGTCTGATTTTTTCCTAGACTCATAGACTTTCATTGCCGAATTTGATCTGACATTAGCAACAATATCAGACATGTCTCAACAATTTTCACAAAACACTTGCTCAGCAAAAAAAAAGTCACAGAAATGTGAATAGTCCCATAGGTTGTTATAGGTACAAGTGCTATCTATAATAGAAAAATGGATAGCACTTGTATGTGAAGAACCGATATGTGTAATATGCAATATGTGATTCAAACGTTTGAGATCTCCACCAAATGGAGAATAAAGCCACAATAGAATTCCAGAAACTGACACAACCCTGTCTAATGGGTCAATGTGTATGCAGCTAAGCTTGGTATATTGTCTTTATAAAGGTTATGTTGGTGGACTGCCAATGATGTTAGTGGGGATGCAGTAATTCAAATAAGTACCTTTTATTTAGGATCAAAATCACAAAGCGGCTTCCATATCTGGGGCGGTGTCTTCATTAGGTAGTGTCAACACATCACATCACTTGATGAAGGATCTGACTCAGAGTCATAAACCGGCTTGTGATTTTGATCCTAAGTAAAAGGTACATATTTGAATTACTGCATTCTCACTAATGTCATTGGCAGTGGACCAACATAATCTTTATATATTTATTATTTCGCAGCTCCCATTTTTGTGCCACAAATACTGTCTGGTAGCCTAAGCAGGTCCTATAAGTCAATGGGAGTAGGATTATATCATAAAGCCAAAAAAGAAATACTCGCATAAAAAGATGATAATGAGGTAAGTATATTTAAAATAAGAGATTTTTCTTGAACATATATGTAAATAATAAACAAGACATACAAACAGAATAAAAAAGGGATCTACTGCAAAAATACTGTCTGGTGCTGTGCCTCACTGCCTGCACTCCAATTTTGTACTACACTTCATCACTGGAAATAATAAGCCATTTTAGCGCCACTATCCCCACCTAATCTTTTGATATATTGTCTTGACTCAAATGATGGGATTGGGTGTGAACATGGCAAGGTTCTATATTCTGTTTGAAATAGGAACAACTTTTCTTAAAAAGTAGAAAAAAATGTAGATTCAGTGTAGAACTTAAAAAGTTGTCAATAATTTGGGGGACGTGCCTGGTTATGGGCAGCCATTACAACTGTTGCTGCCCATGGATTGTGTTTGAGTGAGTAAAGTTGAGCTGAAAAGACAGAAACAACTAAACTCATAGAACTAGGCATCAGCATTGTAGAGTGTGTATGAAGAAAGAGAGAGTGATAAAGAGAGAGAGAGTGATAAAGAGTGCAAAAGAGAGAATGAGAGAGGAAGCGAGAGACATAAAGAGAAAAAAAGAGAGAATGAGACAGGAAAAGAGTGAGAGACATAAAGAGAGAAAAAGAGAGAGAATGAGAGAGGAAAAGAGAGACATAAAGAGAGAAAAAGAGAGAGAGAATGAGAGAGGAAAAGAGTGAGAGACAATGAGAGAAACAGAGAGAATGAGAGAGGGAAAGAGAGACATAAAGAGAGAAAAAGAGAGAATGAGAGAGGAAAGTGAGAGAGACATAAAGAGAGAAAAGAGAGGGAGGGAGAGAGAATGAGAGCTAAGAGAGACAGGGAAAGCAAGAGAAAAGAGACAGAGGAGAGAGAGGAGATAGAGACTATGAATTTTGGAAAATAGCTGGTAATATCCAACCCCCCACCATGGGTGGGCTTTGCTCATAAATTATTTGCTTTGCTACTTATTATAGTATTTCTTACATCTGTGCTATATTGTGTTATTTATTATGTTACCATGTGCATTATCTAAGTATCCTATCTGCTACTAAAAGAGAGTCTGTCTCCTGATAGTCTACCATAATCACACGGTGGGACATGATAAGCACTAGCTGTTCTGCAGGTGCTTACTACATCATTGCTTTGTGTAGTGCCATTTCTTAATTCTGAAATAGCAACGTGTAACGAAACCATTTCTCTGGAGTAACACTTCATTTAGAGTGATTTTGGGATTGTGATAATCCAAAGAGAAGAAAACTCTCCTGAAAAGCTAAACACAGCACAGAGAAAAAGGCAATTTTTACAGCACAACATTGTAACCCATGGTGGAACATCAACATTCTTATAAACACGTTTTATCCATTTTATGCTATTGTGATCTTTTTCCCAGTTCTCCTGTCTGTTAGTCAACAGGGATTTCAGTAATAGTAATACATTATATATTATTTTGAATTGGTGAAACATTGAATAAAAGAACAAAAGATAACAAGCACTTTGTGAATGCCGGAGACCATAAATCAGACCTATGAAGAGACAAAAAGGCAAGGAAAAAAATAAAAAAAGGGAAAATAATAAGCAACAGTCGGGCTTTTTTAGCCTTGTCTCTTGTTCTATAATTTTATAAGATTGCTTATTTTAATAATGAGAAAGAATAATGTTGGACACTTTTTCTGTGATATGTGATATGGTCTCAGCAGGATATAATGTGTCTACCTTGAAATGTTTCAAGGGCTGTGCCAGTTGGATACAACGAATATTAAAATTATTTCCCTTAAGGTTTTATTCTGTGAAAGTTTTTTTTTTTTGAACACTCATCATATTTCCTGTTTAAATGTATTACACAGTCTGCGATTGTAATATATTTATTTTCATGTAAATATATTCAAAAAAGGGACTGCAATCAAAATCAATGAATACTTAGAGTCAGCTGTAATGAATACAGGAGTGTATAGAGGATCAAAGCAAATTTACGAGCCTTCTGTGACACACGGCATTCCTGTTTCTCTTCAACACAAATATTTATCCCTGGTAGTGATATTTGGGAGGGGACATCATGCGATTGCTTCCCTTGGATCTCTGACGGTTAACGTTTATTTTTTTGTGAAAAGCAAGACATCTACAGGAAAATATGCAACAGATTGAATCTATAAATGGGAACGAAACTGCACCCATGTGCAAAATAAAACAATACACCCTAAAGAGCTCGTGGCAGCCAATGTCATGCCATCTGCTCTATAACTTACACCTAAGCCTAAAATAAAATTGGTGAGAAATACCTAAGAAGGTGCTGCTAAATATGCAGAGTGAGAGCTCCAGGGCACCATAACTGCAAGACCTTTTCATGAGATATAAGGCTAGCGTCTGACAATGTATTATGAATCATATTTTATGTTTGTGCTGTTGTTTAGGACATTGAAGAGTCAGCAGGCCTTTTACTGGCTGGTCGCCATGTTGTTTAATAAATCATGGCATTTCACAGCATCAAGCTCTGCTCTACTTTAGAATAGAAACATTTGGAAATGGATCAAAGAAGAAACTCTGTGTAGTAACACCTTCTAAGATGCTGGGGTTGTCAGACATGAGAAAATGCTGCTCCTGGGAGAAGATGTTTCTGTGGTGGAAAAATATTTGTTGTTATGGGAAATCTTAGACTTTTTCATACATTTTACTTCTGGTTTGCTTTGTAGTATTACGTTACACAGAATGCGCAACAAATCTAAAAAGAAATAATAAATATTTAGTGAACTTTAAAGTAACGCGTGTAGAGGAGGCAGATAAGAATTAAAGTCGAGTCAAAGAACAATTCATTTTCATGAATAAGTAAAAGTTCAAATGGGATCTCGCATTAAAGAAAAGTGTGCTGTTGTATTAATGTGATTGGCCTGAAAATTCAATCTCCAGAATGAAGTACAGTGACGGCCAGACTGAACCCTGTGACAATTTGTTCCTCTGCTATCTAAGAAATATCACTTTTTATGTGATATACACATAAAGGCACAGGAACACATCAAGGAAGCAAATCAATCCACTTGTACTACATACTTTAGTTATAAGGAAGCAGTGTAGAAGGTGGAGGAGTTTATCAGTATGTCCCATGCATATTCAAAACTATAGCATGGTCATATTTACTTGTAACGCAAAAATGAGACCACATATTGGATCTGTGACCATCATATAACATAACTCCTAGAAGATTATGTCAATAATAACACTATCACAGTTAGAAGGCGGGTGAACGTCAAACTCCACTTTAGTGACCAGTGCCAGGCAGCAGCTGCCAAGGCATATCAAATAGTGGGATGCCTTAAAAGAGGCATAGATTCTCATGGCAAGAACATAGTCACTAGTCTGGCCACATGTAGAATACTGCACAAAATGTTGGTCTCCAGTGTATAACAAGCACATAGCTGAACTAGAGTGGGTGAAAAGAGGAGCAACCAAGAACATAAAAGAAATGGGTGATCGGCAATACCAAGATAGGTTATTAAACATGGGGTTATTCAGTTTGCAAAAACAAAGGCTTAAGGGCGATTTAATTGTAATGTACAAATATGTGAGGAGACAGTACAGAGACCTTTCTGATGATCTTTTTACACCTCGGCCTGCAGTGGTGACAAGGGGGCATCCTTCACGTCTAGAGGAAAGGAGGATAATCAAAATCACAGTCAGTGATTCTTTACTGTAAGAGCAGTGAGACAATGGAACACTCTGCCACATGATGTGTAACCGATAAGTCCCAACAAAAGTACAAGTAGGGCATGGAGGCCTTACTTGAAACATATAATATTACAGGTTATGGGCACTAGATTCTGCGATAGGGCATTGATCCAGGGAACTAGTCTGATTGCCATATGTGGAGTCGGGAAGGAACTTTTCCCATGATATGGGGCAATTAGCATCTGCCTCATAAAATTTCTACTTTTGTCTGGAGCAACATGTTGGGATATAGGTTGAACTATATGGACCTAAGTCTACCTTCAACTTTAAAAACTATGAAGTTATCAAACCATACCCAACATGCAAATAATGCAAAACCGGTGTCAGACATGAGGTTAATATCATGTATAATTGGAATACAATCAGCATAAATTTTTTTTATTGAAATATAAAAAAACACAAAAGAAATACAATACGAATTTAAATTCCTTGTAAAATCCGACAGATACGGTGAATTCAGTTTGTCTCTGATTCTCTCATCTCTACTAGTCGATCGTCTGACAATATTAATTTAATCATCAGATAAAGACTGTAACACTATAAGTACTGCTCAATATCTACCCATTTCTACATTTTGTATACAATAATGTAATAAGGACATATGGCAAGCAGATTTTTTTCATATGTACAAAGGCTCAATTAAAGTGTAACCTTTCAACTTCATCAGGAAAAAAACTAAAAAAGGATATTTAACTTTTTTCTTTACTTAAATTGTCCAATATAGTATACCATAACATGATAAAACTATGATAATGGTGCAAAACTTATAAACTGAAGAATTCAGCAACATTAATAATCAACAGAGTCCGGAGAAAAAAGCAACGTAAGTTTAGATATGAAAAAAAAACCTCCATATCAGGATACAGAACTTATACAGCTCAATTACTATGTGAGTTGCCATTTTTTATCTATTTATGAATCGACAAGGAATACAGTGGGTACAGAAAGTCACTTGTGGGCGTAACCTATTATTTACTCACTTATCCCTGCTATCATTGTTGCTACAACTTATAGTCGCTGACCTGTGTATATGAATGCAGAGGTTAATGTCTATATGCTAAATTCTCTCAATATTGGCATGTTAGGGTAAGTATGTTTATGCACTAGGATTAATAATGGATCATTACAGAATAGGGTTTTTAAATAAAACTGTTGTAAAGTATGAAGTAAAATCCATATGTATCTAATGAACTATGAACCATGGCAACACATTCAGGATCATGGTCATTACTAAGAATATTTCATATACATTTCTAACATTGTAATAGTTCATTTCCCAAGCACTTAGAATTGTTTTGCTATTTTCTATGTTACAGTGTTGGCCATTCTACCTTTCCCCTGACAAACTGAGCTAATTTAAACTCTGAGAAATGCTGAAAATAACTTGACACTGCTGGAGAGTTTATCATGACCACTATGTACCAATTCTGCTTGTTAACCTGGAAAGTGCAAATTGCATCCCAGCTATGCCTACTTTACATTTAACATATGAGGTATGGAGGCAAATGCATCCTATTTAGTTTTATAGGACAAATATAATGTTCATCTTATTTACAGTATTTAACTACGTGCAGAACTTCTTATAATAGTACACTAAGCTCTTTGCTCTTACAAGTTACAACAATGTCTAATTAAAACGAAAATATTTTTTTAAATATCCATTAAAAATCATATTACAGTCTGCAAAAGAGTGTTCACTACATTTTCCCATATAATTGCACCAAATAATCAAAGATATTAATGCAGCAATGCATAGAACGGTTTTTTAATTGGTTTTATTTTATTTGGAAAACTGCACATAATATTTTTGTTCAGTGGTTTTAGTGAATTTTCAGTATAATAAAAGTTACAAATCAAATCAGTATAAGTAAACAAACACGATTTTCAGCAAAAACTAAAAATCACAGTCATCAGTATAGTAATCCCAGCTGCAATTCACCAAGATAGGAGAGTATATGAGAAACCTTCACAAAGCACATGAATCAGTCCAGAGCCTCTCACCTAGCCAAATCAGTTCTCATGCTTCGCACTGACGAGGGCCAACAGTCCGAAACACCGTGTCTGCGAATTGAGATACTGATTTGGCTTTTATCCTAAGTCATATTGCACGACTCGTTAGAGGGTTGATTGTGACTTGCAGGATTGCTACTTCCAACAGGTGGCGCTAAAGAGTTAAGTCCTCTTTTTCTCAGAAGAGGCAATTTGCATATTTAATTTCCCAGAGGAGCATTGTACGGCAAATAAGCCTCCTTACCTTGACAAGCCAGAGATGTTATGTCACTCTTCATAAGGAGAAACGATACCCCTTAGACCCCAGTCCAGAGCCTCTCACCTAGCCAAATCAGTTCTCATGCTTCGCACTGACGAGGGCCAACAGCCCGAAACACCATGTCTACGAATTGAGATACTGATTTGGCTTTTATCCTAAGTCATATTGCACGACTCGTTAGAGGGTTGATTGTGACTTGTAGGATCGCTACTTCCAACAGGTGGCGCTATAGAGTTAAGTCCTCTTTTTCTCAGAAGAGGCAATTTGCATATTTAATTTCCCAGAGGAGCATTGTACGGCAAATAAGCCTCCTTACCTTGACAAGCCAGAGATGGTATGTCACTCTCCATAAGGAGAAACGATACCCCTTAGACCCCAGTCCAGAGCCTCTCACCTAGCCAAGTCAGTTCTCATGCTTCGCACTGACGAGGGCCAACAGCCCGAAACACCGTGTCTGAGAATTGAGATACTGATTTGGCTTTTATCCTAAGTCATATTGCACGACTCGTTAGAGGGTTGATTGTGACTTGTAGGATCGCTACTTCCTACAGGTGGCGCTATAGAGTTAAGTCCTCTTTTTCTCAGAAGAGGCAATTTGCATATGAATCAGGTTGTAACTTTTAAATGAGGGATAAGCAGAAAAAATAGTTAGGAGGAGGCATACATCATTATTTTGGAATGTAAAAATTAGCTAAATATGTCAACAAGAGCATGTAATCTTGAGGTATGCTATCAAAGGTTATTGTTTGTGGAAAATGATCTCTTTAGGGGCCGAAATTGTTCTAAAACTTTCCTGTTTATCCTAGATGAACCCTAAAAGGCAAAATAGGTTGATTCCTATGCTGTCCCATTAGAGAGTCTGAGATGGATGGAGCCAGAAACTCGATAGGATGAGGTCGAGGTTACAAAACTTCTTCTTCAAGACAAGCCACTTTTTGTTTGTCCTTCAGAAGAAGTTTAGCAAGTTCAAAACACGTTGACAAATACCTTGCATTCTCATCCTATCGAGTTCCTGGCTCCATCCGTGTATGATTATCCAATTGGGAAGCTGAGGAATCAGCCCATTTTTCTTTTCAGTGTTCACCTTCCATCTATGTGGGTCTGCAGCAGCCTTTACATGCGATATATGTGGTAGTGGTGGCACAACTAAAACCAAGTGAGCAATTTTCTCATCCACCCAACATCATTTTTACACTGGTAAGACTGTATGGCGCTTTTGTCTTTCCAGTTTTTTATGCAGTTTATCCTAGATAGCAGAGATTTTTTCATTATCCATATACTGTGAAGATGGTGTTTGAGAAGATGTTTAACAATGTCTTAATCAAAGCAGCTGCTCTAATTTGCTTGGTGGCCAGAAAGTCAAAAGAGGTAAGAAGTTTAATGGTTTTGGGAATCATGGTGATGTGTCAGTATAATAAGATTCTCTGGTTGCTGTCTACATTAGTATATTACCCCAGATCCCCAATAGGTCACAATTTCACAGCTAACTGCATGACAGTATGTACTTTTGATTATTGAAGGGGCCTTGTTGTTCCCAAAGGGCCTTTTTATGGGTCTGCCAAGGCTGCCAGATGAGAGAAAGGACCAGGATTAAGGTAGGTTTCTGCCTGCTGGCTATCGCTTTAGATCTATAGTAGGCTGACTTTTTGGCTTGTAGTTTTTGAAGCAAATTGGACCTTAAAAGGAACCTGTCAAACCCCCCTCATGTTTCTACTATAGCAGTTTATAGGCATATCCCTTTATTTTGAAAATGTGATGTATCTTAATGATGCAATCTTTCAAGAATGAACTAATATCATGCAACGTTTCATATGCTAATGAGTCAGGTCCAGCCCATCAAGACTTCTCTTCCAATGGACTAGTCTTGCCTTGGATTTTCTAACTCTTCGGGTATGAGTGATAGCTTGCATAATGCTCCTATCATGCCCGTGATTATATGCAGCCTATCACGCCCAAGAAGGTGTGACTACAGGATCTGAGGTTGGACTAATCGATGCCTTGACTGACTAGTCCAATCTTATTAGGATATGCTTGTTTATTTTTTGAGTAATGCAACAAAATACTTTTTGGGACCAAGGTCAACAATGCTAATTGATGTTGAACATACAAACATAAAAAATCCTAAAAAGACATAAAAACAACAAAAATAGTACAATTATTTCTTACATGTGGTTTAGAAATATGATTGCAAGTGGTCAACAATATTTCCATCTACTAAGCATTTATATTATTTGGTTTCCACTAATAATAATAATAATAATAATAGCAATAATCGTGATATATATCCTGATATATATGTAGAATATAGGAAAATGTTATATTATTCGTGTCTACTGAAAGAGATGAAAGAGTAAATCTTAGGCAAGAATGCCCCATTCCTCTCTCTAACTGAATATATCTTTCTTGTAACTATAAATAAGCCTGTCATTCAGTTTTCATACTGTGAATAATTATTAACAATAATTACCCATCAAAGTAATATGAAAGTGCATGTTAGAGCAAAGAGCCTTTTATAATAAGTTTGTCAATTCACCCATACTTTGACTAATGGTCAATAACTGCTTTCTCTATGACCACTGCTTGATAATTCACTGACAAGGCCACATGTGTATGGATTATCTATTATTCACAGAAACGCTACTGCAGCCCACACACTGCCAAGAATGACAGTGCAATATACATTGGTTTATTCAGTACAACCCTAACATCAATTGGCCAAAAATAAAGAGGATAAAACGTGAGAGTGAAAATAGCTTTTTTTTAAATTAATAATTCAGCTTTATTGATTACATAGCTTTTTAGTATTTTAAATGCATCGCAATGAAGAGCAGAATAATGTCTGATATGACCTTATAATGTCAGTATATGAATCCAGTATTGCAAAACATATCAATTAAGGTACCTCAATTGGATTTTTATTTTTATTGGCCTTTCTGCTGCATCTATCTATCTATCTATCTATCTATCTATCTATCTATCTATCTATCTATCTATCTATCCATCCATCCATCCATCTATCTATCTAAGTATCTATCTCTCTCAAATGTATCTTCTATCTATCTATCAATCTATTTTTCTATATATTATCTATCTATCAATCTATTTATTTATCTTTCTAATATCTATCATCTATCTATCTAGATAGAAAAAAATGGAGCAGCACATACAATTAAATGGGTGCACAGTAGGGTTGAGCGACTTTTATTTTTATAGGATCGGGTCGGGTTTCACGAAACCCGACTTTCTCAAAAGTCGGGTCGAGCGAAATCGACCGATCCTATAAAAAAGTCGGGGTCGAGGTCGGCCGAAACACGAAACCCAATGCAGTGCAATGGGATACTATTGTTCCCAGGGTCTGAAGGAGAGGAAACTCTCCTTCAGGCCCTGGGATCCATATTAATGTGTAAAATAAAGAATTAAAATAAAAAATATTGATATACTCACCCGTCCGGAGGCCCCTGGACATCACCGCTGGTAACCGGCAGCCTTCTTTGCTTAAAATGAGCGCGTTCAGGGCCTTCCATGACGTCACGGCTTCTGATTGGTCGCGTGCCGCTCATGTGACCGCCACGCGACCAATCACAAGCCGTAACGTAATTCTCAGGTCCTAAATTCCTAATTCTAGGAATTTAGGACCTGAGAATTACGTCACGGCTTGTGATTGGTCGCGTGGCGGTCACATGGGCGGCCGCGACCAATCACAAGTTGTGACGTCATCTAAGGCCCTGAACGCGCTCATTCTTAGGAAGGAAGGCTGCCGGAAAGAAGCCGAGGGTGAGTATATTCCTATTAGGTATATACTCACCCTCGGACGCACCCTGCTTCTTTCCGGCAGCCTTCCTTCTTAAGAATGAGCGTGTGAAGGGCCTTAGATGACGTCACGGCTTGTGATTGGTCACGGCCGCCCATGTGACCGCTCACGCGACCAATCACAAGCCGTGACGTAATTCTCAGGTCCTAAATTCCTAGAATGAGGAATTTAGGACCTGAGAATTACGTCACGGCTTGTGATTGGTCGCGTGGCGGTCACATGAGCGGCACGCGATCAATCAGAAGCCGTGACATCATGGAAGGCCGTAAACGCGCTCATTTTAAGCAAAGAAGGCTGCCGGTTACCAGCGGCGATGTCCAGGGGCCTCCGGAGAGGTGAGTATATCAATATTTTTTATTTTAATTCTTTATTTTACACTTAAATGTGGATTCCGATACCGATTTCTGATATCGCAAACATATCGGAACTCGGTATCGGAATTCCGATACCAGATTCAGAAGATCACCGACCTCATGGCCGACCCCACACAGGGGTCGGGTCGGGTTTCATGAAACCCGACTTTGCCAAAAGTCGGCGACTTCTGAAAATGGCCGACCCGTTTCGCTCAACCCTAGTGCACAGGCCTCCTAGCAACTAATCCATACTAATCCAACTAATCCATATTTCTGCTTGAGAAAGGCTTTTGGAAGCCAAAATGTTGCACCATGCCATGTGGGCCCAATAAAGTCCACTTTTTTTTTGCTAAAACCTGGAGTGCTGCCTTACATTTTTTTGGTATCTACCTGTCTGTCTATCTATCTATCTATCTATCTATCTATCTATCTATCTGTCTATCTATCTAGTTACACTCAATATGTTTAAACACTTTTTACAACAGAAACACCATTGTTTGCTGATATTGGAATATGATGGCATTGAACATCTCATTCAAGGAATAAGACACTTAAACATTTGAATATACTTCTTTTTATTTTATTTTTTCTAAAATGGCTACTAATCCAAAAATTGCCTTTGAGTTAGGTTTCCCACTTAGAAAACAATATCTTTCAATACAACGTCTAGTGTAGACATATTTCAGTTTTGCAGATCAGTGCGTTGGTTTCAATAATCCCGTCCACTATTGGTATATTTATGTAAATAAGGGAAGTATCTACTTTCTTCTGTCAACTATTGTTCCACCGTCAGAATAATAGAGTTATGAAGTATGAGGAGATAAACAATAGGAGTTCAATATATAAATGTCAGGTGTGTTTTTTCTACATCTCACAGTTGTCAAGTAGTCTGTCACATTTCAGACTAGAGAGGGCCATTTTGTCAAGCAGCAATAATGACAATATCAAAAGGCAGATATAAATAGCAGCAACGAATAGAAAATAGAAAAAGATGATATTTCCCTCAAATCTCTAACGTAGGCAACTCAAGATTACAGAATAGGAAATTGATGGAAGAAATATGCCATGCCACATATGCCATATTTTCACCCCATCTGTTTATTTGGCATTGTGTTAAGAAGAGTTGAAAATTGGAGATATTTCCACGTACAGATCAGCATCATTATCTTCATCTTCGGCATTTTACTTGAATTCAAAGTAGTAATCATTATTTGATCCTGAAAAGCAGAGATATTTTATCTATTTGATGGCCTATTAAAGAGTAATTGTTTTATTATTAGAGTAAAGTGAAACTCTTGAAATTCGATTTGTCAGATTCATTCAAATTCAAAGATGGCATAATATTCACATTGACTAAATTCAGTGTGAATCCACTCTGCTTGGAATGAGATAAAAAATAAATATATTCTTAATTTCACCTTTTTTTCAATCCTCTCAATATCTGTCCTATTACCAATCCTCGTCTTTTTCCAATCTGCTCCTTTTCTTTCTTCTTCCCAGTCTTCTGGAGGGTGCTGCAACTTATTAGGCCGCAGAAATTCGATTATTGACATGCATTGTTCACTATGTAGCCAATGGCGTTGCAGAGGGGGTCCTGAGTTAGATTCCCACATAGGACAACATCCACAAGAGTTTGTATGTAGTCCCCGTACTTGCGTGGGTTTCCTCTGGGTACTCTGGTTTCCTCCCACACTCCAAAAACATACAGAGGGGAAAGTTAGATTGTGAGACCCAAAGAGGACAGTAATAATGTCTGTATAATGCTCTGGGAATTAAGAGCGCTATGGAAGTAAGTAAAATATATTTAAAAAGGGTTTTCAGAATATAGTGAAATGGTAACTTCCCAGCAACAATTTTGCTGGATTTGTGCAAATCAAATCCTAAAAAAATTGGATTCTTTATATTTTGAAGTTTTGCAGTAATTCATAGCAAATTTGATACATTTAGAGCTAAGGTTAGGGTTTGGGCTAGGGTTATCTTTGGTGCTAGGGTTAGGGTTGGGGTTAGAGCTAGGATTAGGGTTGGGTTAGGGTTGGGGCTAGGGTTATAGCTAGGGTTAGGGTTGGACTAGGATTAGGGTAGGGGTTAGGGTTAGGGTTGGGCCAAAGATAGGGTTGGGGCTAGTGTTAGAGCTAGGGTTAGGGTATGGCTAGGGTTGGACTAGGGATGGAGCTAGGGTTAGAGTTGGGGCTAGGTTTGGGGTTGTGTTGGAGTTAGAATTGTGTTGAGATTAGGGTTGTGGTGTTGGGGTTATGATGGTGTTAGGGTTGTGGTTAGGGTTATGGTTGGGGTTGGGATTAGGGTTAGGGGTGTGTTGGGGTTAGGGTTGGGGTTAGGGTTTCCACTGTTTAGATATATCAGGGAGTCTCCAAACGTGACATGGCGCCCACCATTGATCCCAGCTAATTTTGTGTTCAAAATATCAAATGGTGCTCCCTCCTTTCTGAGCCCTGCCATGCACCCAAACAGTGGCTTTCCCTCACATGTATCAGTGTACGCAGGTGAAATTGCACAAAAAATGTTTTGGTCCATTTTTTCCTGCTACCCTTGTGAAAATAAAAAAGTTTGGATCTAAAGTATTTTTTTGTGTAAAAAGTAAAATGTTCATTTTTTCCTTCCACATTGCTTTAGTTCTCGTGAAGCACCTGAAAGGTTAATAAACTTCTTGAATGTGGTTTTGCGCACCTTGACGTTTTCAGTTTTTAGAATCTTGTCACTTTTGGGTATTTTCTGTCATATAGGCTCCCCAAACTCACTTCAAATGCGAGGTGGTCCCTAGAAAAATGGTTTTGTAATTTTTGTTGGAAAAATGAGAAATCGCTGGTCAAATTTTAACCCTTATAACATCCTAACAGAAAAAAAAAATTGTTTCCAAAATTATGCTGATGTAAAGTAGACATGTGGGAAATGTTATTTATGTACTAGTTTGTGCGAAATGACTCTTTGATTTAAGGGCACAAAAATAAAAAGTTTGAAAATTGCAAAGTTTTTGCCAAATTTCCATTTTTTTTCATAAATAAACGCAAGTCATATCAAATAAATTTTACCACTACCATGAAGTGCAACATGTCATGAAAAAATAATCTCAGAATTAGTGGGAACCCCTGAAGTGTTCCAGAGCTATAACATCATAAAGTGACAGTTGTCAGAATTGTAAAAATTGGATTGGTCAATAAGTACAAAATTGGCTCTATCACTAAGGGGTTAAAGACTCTTGATAGATCACCAGCAAAATCTGTATTCAGTGAAAACAATTTTTTAACTCCCTGAGGAATGAGATGACAATCACTGCTTATTCACGTCTTTGGAAAGGGGAGATGAGAAGGGGAAGAAAAAAGTAGAGCCAATATGGACTTTCTCCAGCACATTTACCTGAAAAACAAGTTCCACTTCAAATAAATCCCTAACAGTGACTTCATAGCTGATCACTGTTGTTGCCTGGTATATATGTGGCATTACATGGAATTTTAGTAAAATTGCTTTTATTTGCAGCAGTCCTCACCAACAAGAGCTGCTGTTTATATTGGTTCTCTATTGGCTGCAAGGTAAGTGGCAGCCCTAAGTAACATGTCTATGCCCTAGTATAGGAAAATGCTAAAGATGTCTCGTGAAAGGTTAAATGCAGTCAGACAGCCTTCTTGCCCCAGCCTTCTATTATATAGTCACCACATTATGAACATGGGTGACATGATAGTATATTTTTTCTATTGGTGTTTCTGCAGAAAAAAAGCAGGTTTGGAGTAAGAGATTATTGAATCTTTTCAAATTCGCATTCACCAACTTTGGTATTTTTTTTTAAATCTTAAATCAGGTACTATAGTTGGTCTGAATAGACATGGATAACACTCTGAGGTCTTCTTGGACTGCATCCATGTTCTTTAACCCCTTTCTGACCTCAGACAGGATAGTACGTCCGAGGTCAGATCCCCTGTTTTTATGCGGACTCCGGCAGTGAGCCCGCATCAAAGTCGGGACATGTCAGCTGTTTTGCACAGCTGGCATGTGCCCGCAATAGCGGCGGGTGGAATCGCGATCCACCCACCACTATTAACTAGTTAAATTCTGCTGTCAAATACTGACAGCGGCATTTAACTAGCGCTTCCAGCCATCAGGCCAGAAATGCGCGCCTCACTGACCCCGTCAGCGATGCATCAGCATGACAACCAGAGGTCTATTGAAGACCTCTATCATTGTTGATGCCAGATTGCTGTGAGGTCCAGCCTGTGGTCGGCGCTCGTAGCAATGCAGTAATTCAGCTACATACAGTAATGCTCCCCATTTGTCTGCTTTAGCCATTGTATTATACTGCCTATTGCTGGCTGTAGAATGAATTAACGGGGTTCGCTATATTATAAATATTATCTTTACTTCATCAGATATTTTGGGGACTTTGTGGCACTTACTATTATATGACCAGTTCGAGACACAAAAGAACTCCTTTCCGGATCATGTACAATACGTATATCCAACTATATATAAACAGTATCGCAAACAAAAAACCTCTAGGTGTAAAGGAGACCCAATCCAGAGTATCTTATGGAAAATAGTAATCGTATTAAACAGATTAGAATAAAATTATCAATAATCAGAGTATAGCTAACCAAGCAGGATAGGAGAGGTACATATTCACCACGTGAGTCACAGTTATTTATGCACACTATCAGATATTTCTGTGTAGTAACAATCCAGTAGTTAAAATATAGGCTCACTGATAAAAGCCTTATCAAAGGTGCTACAACAATTCAACAATTAGTAAATCTATAGATAGTCTAGAATATATTAAGGCTTATTGCATAGTTTGACCCAATAAGTATATAAAGTGCATCTGCATAGAGGTATTATACACTACAGCTATTGCAACCATCAGTTATCTTAATATAGCCGCTACAATAGACAATTACTGCATAGGATATCCTCAAAGTTGAATGCAAAGTGCACTGAAAACCAAATGCAGGGCAAAGGAAAGTCAAGGGTGCAGAGCTGCATCGTGTGGCTAAAGTGCATATGTAATGCAGAACTACATGATCAAAATAAGGTGCATGTATAAGTATATGCCTTATATGTGGTGAGAGACCTGGACCCCAGCCTGCCGCCTCAACGCGCGTTTCACTGATCTTCGTCAGGATGCTCCTTATTTGACTATGTAGCTCTGCATTACATATGCACTTTTGCCACACGATGCAGCTCTGCACCCTTCACTTTCCTTTGCCCTGCATTTGGTTTTCAATGCACTTTGCATTCAACTTTGAGGATATCCTTTGCAGTAATTGTCTATTGTAGCGGCTATACTAAGATAACTGATGGTTGTAATAGCTGTGGTGTATAATACCTCTATGCAGATGCACTTTATATACTTATTGGGTCAAACTATGCAATAAGCCTTAATATATTCTAGACTATCTATAGATTTACTAATTGTTGAATTGTTGTAGCACCTTTGATAAGGTTTTTATCAGCGAGCCTATATTATTAACTACTGGATTATTACTACACAGAAATATCTGATAGTGTGCATAAATAACTTTGACTCACGTGGTGAATATGTACCTCTCCTATCCTGCTTGGTTAGCTATACTCTGATTATTGATAATTATATTCTAATCTGTTTAATAAAATTACTATTTTCCATAAGATACTCTGGATTGGGTCTCCTTTACACCTAGAAGTTTTTTCTTTGTGATACTATATGACCAGTTCGCCTGTTCTTATTTGTGTAGCTTTCCTCACAGACTGACTGCTCTCCAGTCCATAAAATGGCTGCTGGTGGATGAGCATGTGACCAGACCAGTCCATCACCCTCCTCCAATAGAAAAGCAGTTTTATCATGTGATGTTTTCAATTGGACAAGGCTGATAAACAGGTTTGGTCACATGTTCCTCCACCAGAAGCCATTTTATGGACAGGAGAGCTGTGCAGCCTGTGAGGAAAGCTGTACTAAAAAGGGCAGGAGGAGAATCCTTCACATCAATATAATAGCAAGTGCCACAGAATCATGCTCCCAACACATCTGGTAAAGTAAGTATATTATAGGCTGCTCTAGCAACTCATTCTTCTATCAGCAATAGACAGTGCAATATAGAGGCTATAGGAAGAAAATGGTGCAACATTTTTAATGAAACCTAATTATAAAAAGGATTTTTAGTCTCAATTGCATGTATATAGCTAGGAAAAAAATATCCACAAAGATGGACAAGATCTTGTAAGAAATTCCTAATATTTACCATTGGAAACTGAACTTCTTTTTAGCAGAAGAAAGTAGGTAGCCACCCTTAGGACCAGAGCAATGTTGGACTGCTGCTTCTTTGCTGATAATGTGATACTGGAATTTTCCCTATAAGTTCCTATGGTTTCAGTCATAGATTTAAACTCAGATTGTGATCGTATATTATGTCCCTAGGTCTCACAATTTGCTATGCATATTGATTTATATTTTGGTATATAGCGCTGAAGTCCTCTTGATCTGTTACTCCCAAGTGTCCAAGATAGCGAAGAGCTCATGTTTACGAAGTTAGGCATGACGGAGATCAAAAAGAAGCAAAATATCTACAAAAACAATAAAGTTTACTGCCTAAAGGAACAATATTTTTTTACTTTTGTACTTATTAAAAAAACAGAGGTTCAGTAGGTCAGGACCGTACGTGATTTATTGAGCAGCCGCAGTAATCTACAATTCTCTTTCATACCGTGGATACATTCAGCCGGACTCGTTTATGGAAGCGTCGAATGGTATGGAAAGCGTATGCTTGGTATATCAGTCTAGAAGATCACGTTCACTTGCACTATTCTCAGATCACTTATGGACATGAAATTATTTTCCTTTAATCTATTATATTATAATGTAAAAGTTTATATTCCACTTTTAACTTCCATTACACTATCTGGTGATTTTTCTAAAATAAATTTTTATTTCACTGTAGTAATAGGTGATTATTCTCCGATTTTGCTACAAAACAATCCTCTGAAAGCTCTAAATCGTTTAATGGATAATCAGCTATTCTTTCCAGATACTCTTATGTACCAATAATGTATGTGGTATTTTAAAGATTACGGTATTTAATGACTTTATCTGTGCAATGTTCCATTTTATGAATTTATTTTACCTAACACTAATCCAAGTGTCTGCCTTGAGCCCCACTGTTCATAAATAATAAACTAGTCACTGAATGCATTGTTTGAGAAAGCTTTAGATAGCTAAATTATTGTGGGAGCCAGGCTCATTATTCCATCTCTATAGTTTTGTATATGCCATTACTAACCACCACAAGCTTTTCACTCTCTTTCCGCTACCAATACATTCAAGGCCATAGCTTTCTGTGGCAGAAAGGTGCATAGAAAAGCTGTCTTAAATTGAAAAAAGAAAAAAAAGAAATCTTATTGCATGTGATATAAATTGACCCTAGGTCAGAAACAGCATTTATATGGCCATACAGATAGAGTTCAGTTTATGATGGTGGCATAGATAGACGTTTCTATAGTTGGCTTGTGAATAAATCATAAGTTTTTGTAGAAGGTTTTCCAGTAAGTGTCTTACTTTTTTCTTCAAGTAAACTATTTCCATTGAAAGTGCCCATCCAGTTTGTTGCAGTGCGTCATTGTGTTAGATTGCATTTTTTTGTAGTACTCTAATATACACTCCAGTATTACTCACATTTTAATATACAGTTTCTAATAGTAATATAACATACAATCTAATGCACAACATCGTTTAGAAAAAAATTTTAATTCTAAAGAGAATCCATCAGCTCAGAAAGTCTATAATGAGCATACTTGATGCAAGTCCTTCTGCAAGGTACAAGGGCGCTCACTCTCTCAACCCTGTAACAGATCTGGCCTTTGCTGATGGCCAGAGCAACAAGTTTAGAAAAGTGGGTTCAGCTGCTTGGGTTAGTAATAGATTTCAAAAGAGTTGGATAATGCGTTAAAGCACCACTCCAGAATTTATTTAATTTCAGTACTGAAATGAGGCTTCAGCTCTTCCTGGAGCAACTGTGGTCCCGCACCACCATTTTGTGACCACAACTTCTGACACACTGGAAGTCAGAGGTAACAATTAGGAATGAGCTTTGGATAACTGGATAGCTTTGGATAACTGGATAGCTTTGGATAACTCCTTATCTGAATAGCTGTAGTGCTTCCCGAATAGATGCATCTGGAACCTAGATACCTGGAGCGCTCCCGATAATCAGCTGTTCGGCGCCGCTGCTACATGTGTCGCGGCTGTGTGACAGTCACAAAACTTGCATGAAGAGCCCAACAAACAGGCTACCCATGCATGTGTTGAGACTGTCACACAGACGTGACACATGCAGCTGCAGCGCTGAACAGCTGATTATCGGGAGCGTTCCAGGTATCCGGGTTCCCGATGCAGCTTTTCGGAAAGCACTAAAGATATTAGGATGAGTTATCCAAAGCTATTAGCTCATCCCTAGTAACAATCACAAGCTATCAATGTAAGTCTATGAGAGCCTTGTTCTGGCCTTGTTCTTATAGACTTACATTGACTTATGAGTATGACTTCTGGATCGCTTCAGCAAACACTGGAGCAATCCAGCAGGGCACAAACTGCAGGAGACCGACCAAAATGGCACCAATTTAAAATGAAGATGGCAGCTGATAAGTATGAGATAAGCATGAGACTAGGGACAGGGAACTTAGATTAGTGGCACCACTCCAGTGCTGTATTAAAAAAATCCCTGGAGTGATGTTTTAAATCGGGTACCATGTTCCTTGCTTGACTACAGAGCCTGCCCAGTCATTTGTCCATTGACTAATAAAGTCATGGTTGTTGGGACAGGTAGATGGTTCACTACAAATTCTAAACTACAGAAAGTTATTCTATTGATAAGTAATTGAATGTCAGCAACTGATGGTACTTATTTATGGAGGTCTATTGTATGTTCGATCAATGAGAAAGTGTACGTGCTGTAGTTAATAGGCTGCAAGAAAGGGAAGAATCAGAGATTTTGACTTCCCTGCATTAAAACATATAATTCATTACCATATACATCTATATGACATGTGAATTGTTTACCTGAGTGATAAAGACTTGTGACCAATGTTTCTCAACCAGTCACTGTGAGGGTATCATATCCCATATTCAAATAGCACATAGAATAAATCCAAAGCATCCAGAAGAATGTGAAAGGTTTTGAGTGGCCGAATGGCCTTTGAACAGGAGTTTGCTGTGTATGTTATATACACTTACTATTGGTTGCATTTTAGTTCTGAACTGGAAATGTCACTCCTCAAGTGCTCAGCAAAGTTCAAACAATGATTTATTTGAAAATCCAAGACACGCATTAACATATCAGAGCAATAGTTCAGTGCTCCTCAGGCACCATCCAAAGACTAGGATAATTACTTAGACCCAGACCACGCTCATATTCTCGGTTATATGCCAGCGATGCACAGTATATTGCTTTCATTTAATCATCTCCTTCTTCTATAACAATATGAAGTGTATTATTCAACGGACCAAGTTGCATTCTGCTTTATGTATTGCACATAATTAACATCTCGATTGGGTACACTAGTCTGAACTGAACTCCACTAATCCTTCTCACTTTTCCCAAAGTGAAACACAACAATATTTTTAGATAACAAATAATTTGCATAACATAAAGAGCAACAATATATTCATTAAAATGAGTCTGCTCATCCCCCGGTCCAGAGCAGACCTTTCCTACAGGCACAGCCACAATTCTTTTTCGGCTGCTGAAGGCCATTTTTATAAACTATCACTATGAATATGTGTATTAATGCCACATCTTGGTTTTCCTATTCTAGGTGGATTTTGTGAAAGTTCATTTGTCATACCTAAGTAAGTGAAACTTAAATACAATGAAATCTCTCTGCAGACAACCATCCAAAACTGCATTGTATATTTATGCATTCACTTTTCATATTATACTATTATCTTTTCAAATTACAATTATTTACCTTTCCAATTACTAGAAGCTCAATGAGTATGAGGCATTTATCAGGCAGCGAAGAGATTTATATCTCTCTAAGAGTGTACTAATGGCTTTTTCAATAAATTGTTCCAACCAGTCTCTATTTCTTACAGAACATAAAGGTACTGTATTTCCTATAAAATAGATGGAATTTAGGGGACAGGTTCCTTTACAGTAGGCCATCAATACAATACCATAATATTTCTCAACTATTGGATGGGCGCAATATCCCACTCTTTGGGTATATTTGCACCTAACAACACAATTTTGAGAGAAATCACCTTTCAGAGCATTAGACACATACCGTACATGGTCTAAATCTGTTACAATTAAAACATATTAATTAAAGAAAATATATACAGTATATATAGATTTCTTAATGGCCTCTGGTTTGATATGACAACCCGATGTAGGAACGATCTGTAAGAAGATCGATCTTATGCAATTCTAGATAGGTTCATTAGGGTCTTCTCTACTATTATCTTGATAGTATGAAGCCATCGGATTCCTGGTCTTTCTCTTTGCCTTCTATTTTTCAGTCCATGATGTCCTCGTCCAGTGATTGTGCAGCGCCCCAGAGTCCTGGTTGTTGCAGTAATGACGCTCCGCCGCTAAGGGGAGTGATGGTACGTCTGATGGCACTTAAGGAGTTCACCTGACCAGGTATCACAGTCACACTTTACACTTCACATTCTGGCCACCAGGGGGAGCAAAGGGTTCTATGCATTAGGCCACTCCTCACAATCTGGTAAAACTGGGGGCTGGATAGGAAGTTAGTCAGAAGCTGACTGGGTTGGAACCAGGCAACATCCTGTGGCAGAGGGTGTTGCGGGGGAAGATTCAGGGGGGTCTCTGTCAGGGGTGGGATCCTGACAGTGGCCTAGCGAACAGAACAGAACGTTATGGAGCCGCGCCTGCACTAGAATGCGGTGGCATCCTAAGAAAGGAAAAGAAGCGAGGTTTACCGTGGAGAAGTGAGAAATGAGATCGCAGCAAAAAGGAGATTATGCCAGTAGGAGTTGTGCCGTATGATCGAGGCAACATCCTACTGAGGCGCGTAGCCGGTGGCCGGAACGTCGAGGAAGTATTAGGCTCCAAGCAATACTTCAAACAGCGGCAGAACAGGTAATTTTAGGTTGGCTGTCTCACCTAAATCACCTAAGCAGACATAGGGGGCAATTGTGGGAGAGGGGCGACGCTAGGGTCCCGGAAGAACTCCAGGCCTACCAGTCATATGGGTGCGTCCTATCCATATCATCTGGGGGACGGAGAAGAACATCAGAATAGATACGAGTTGTGAGAAAGAAGAACATCAGAAACAGACACAACAGTTGTGAGGACTATCCCGTGGTGCTCAGCAGGGAGGTACTACAACACACAGGCACTAGACGGTAGGCACTGATTTCCACCTGCAAAGGAAACTCTGGATGTGCCTTCGGACCGGCCGGTCTCAGCCAGCCCTGTTAGCAGTACTCTGGATTGAGGATTCTGAAGCCTTCAGTAAAGAGGTAAAGAGACTGCAACCCTGTGTCCTCGTTATTCATCGCGACTTGCACCACGCACCATCATCCTATCTTTCATTGGACGCCCCTTAGCAGGGTCACGGACCGGGTCTAGCCACCGTGACAACCCCAGAACTGAGACAGAGAGGCCCGGTACTGAGTACCCCGCGGCCCTGCATCTGGAGGCGCTCCAATTGCTCTCATCATATGATGTGACCAAGTAGTCAAGTCGTAGCTTGGTGATACTTGCTTCGATTGACATGTCTGGCTTGATTTGTACCAAAATTGATTTGTTTGTTCTTCTTGCTTCCCATCTTATTGATAGCATCCTTCTCCATCTCCATATTTCCAAGGCGTTGATTCTTATTCTGTCTTCTTTCATTATTGTCCAAGTTTTGCATCCTTATGTTACCACAGAAAAGACCAAATTATGCATGAACCATGTGTTAGTCACCAGTGATATGTTCCTAGATTTGAAGACCTTGTTCAATGACTTCATTGTTAATTTGCCCATAGCTATTCTCCTTTTGACTTCCGGTGTCATCACTGCATCTTGGGTGATCATCGATCCGAGTTGGTTAAAGTCTTTTGCAACTTCCAGTTATCCGCCGTCCATCTCACATATGTCCCGGTCATATCTGACATCTTTGTCTTCTTTGTATTGAGTAGCAGTCCCATGTTTGAGATTTTCACATTGATATTCGATAATAAGTCCTTCATTGCATCTACAATTGTTGCTATCAATGTTGTATCGTCTGCGTATTTAAGATTGGTAATGATAAAATAATCTACATATAGAAAATGGCTCTTTTTTAATTGAAGGATGCTTCCGGTTATGGCATAATAATACAAAGCAGAAATACATATTTGCAAAATGGAAGTAAGTAACTTGCCCCTTCTCTTGCCCCAGAGACATAACTTAAAGGGGACCTGACAGGTGGTACATGCTACCCAAACTGTTGGCAGCATGTAACAACCACCGGCTGAACCATAACATGTATTACCTGTCAAGTTCCCTTTACAGAGAATCTGCCACCATAGTTTTGCTATGTAATCTGGAAGTACCGTAATTTAGGAGCTGTGAGCCTGATTACAGCAATGTGTTACTTATTAGGATGTGTTTGCTGTTTCAATACAATCAATGTTAAATCAGCAGGAGATTATCACTCCCGGACAAGCTGCTTCATACATCCTTGTCCAAACACAACCCCAGCACTGATTAACAGCTTTCTGTGTGCAATGTTTAGTGACAGAGAGCTACTAATCAGAAGTGTAGGTGGGAAAAGCTGTGGTTCTACCATAACTGCTGCATCAAGTAAACTAAGTAACACATCGCTGGAATAAGGGTCCTTGCCTGTACGTCATGCTACTGTCATATAACACAGTAAAACCTGCTGACAGGTCCCTATTACAGTGCCAGGGCTTGACGCAAAATTTTATTCTTCCTCCCCACCATCATATTCTAGTATATTGTTCATATGATTGCTCTTTTGGGCCTCCTTAGACTAAACCATCTGGTATACCTGCATTGCCTAGAGTACAATGTCTTTAGTTATTCACTGCATTTGTCCTAGCCTAATTAACGGGCTTGCTCACACCAGCATGTACATTGGGAGAGCGCTATCCAATCACCCATTCATGTCTATGGGTGGGTGGAAAACATCTCTGGAATCACCAAATGGAGAAGATGGAGAAATCTTGTTCTCCATCTTCTCTTCACAGTGTACTTTGATTTTCTCATCCGAGAGATGTGGATCATACTTTGCTGATCCTCGGATCAAACTGTGATCAGCCTTTGATCCAAGTGATTGACCTGATTCTTTCAGGTGAGACAATCTACGGCCGTCTGACTGTAGCCAATAAGTTATTATTTAACCCAAAGCTACATTAATTGTATGCTGAAATTAATCCCAAATTTCAGCCAAATTTGCTAATTTTTAAATCAATTCAATATTAATCTTTTATTATTTTGAGGATTATAAAATAAAAGATAAAAGAGACCCCTGTAACCTCTGAAATTCATTAGGGAACCTTGGAATTTTCCAACATCTGATGCTGTAAAACCGTAAAATGCAGAGCATCGGATCTGCTCACAGCACTTTCATATGACAGACAATGGTAATGTAATATTTATAAATACTATTATTTAGTCTTTGTTCTTTACTAACAACATAAAAATAAAACATCCGCTCTCTTCTGCCTGATAAAAAGGCATCAAAGACAAAAGAACAAAATGTACTGCATGTCAAGTAAATCAGCGCATTGTCAGTGCTACAATGCAAACGTCTTCAGACAGATGTTAGGTGTATATGTTTAATGCATAGCAGCAGAATTAAACCCCTGCGAATAACTGCCTCCAGATTAAAATAACCTACTTCATTTTATTCTGTACATTTTATAGAGATAAATTATTTTCTTGTCATAAGTTTAAAAATCAACCAAACAAAAGACGGGCGAGATCCTGTATAAAAACACAATATAGCTGCAAAAACTCAAACCATTTCTTAGAATAAAATGAGCATGTATATAAGAGGACTACTTGTGGATACATGACCCATGAAGGATGACGCAGTTACTCCAGTACAGGTGTTTACTTAATTTTCCCCGAGAAAGTGACATTAAAGCAGTGAAACACATCCGATTCTTCCTGCCAATCCTGGGTATTTGGCCCTTTCCATTTTGCTATTAATATCATTTACAACCAGTGTTCCCATTGTTATACTAGGAATATATTGCACTTTATTGCTGGCTTACTTCTACTTTGTACACATATTTATTAACACTTGCACTTAGGATTGTTTGTATATTCAGTATCTGGTCATTATTCCCACAATGCGACTTCATAGTTGTGTTTGATCACAATTTTTATGTATCGCATCATTACTGTTTAATCTCATAGTTTGCCGGACTCTGCATAATGATATTCTTTGACCTTTACCCTTTATCTTTGAGAATTATCGATACAAAACACCATTAAATATTTGCATTGATGGGTTTGCATATCGGTTTTTAAGTGTTTTCAATATTTGTATTTGCATTTTTGTTAAAGGGAAAAAAGTTTTTTGCTACCCCATCTGAGAGCAGCATGATGTACTCTAAGGACAAAGACCCTGATTTCAGCAATGTATTGCTTAGTTTACCGAGTGCTTCTTTATGAAAAAAAAATCCCTGTTTTTTCTGATCTAGCAGTGCTCTGAATGCTGAGCCCTATGTAACCCCACCCACACTACTGATTGGCAGCTTTCTGTGTACTCTCTATATTGACAAAAAGCTGTTAATCAGTGATGGAGGCAGGGTTACACAGAGAAGGATGACTAGATAACACAAAACAGTTAATCCCCTAATGATAATCTCCTGCTGATAAAACACTGATCATATTGAAATAACACAGCCCAATAAGTGCTACTCTCAGGTTATGTAGCAAAAATCCTCCTGACAGATTCAATTTAAATAAAGCTAATGTATTTAAGTGTGAGCATAGCTGTTTGTTGCGGTGTCTCCTCAGTTTTGGGGATCATTTATGCTTTGCTGCATCTTTACTGCATACCTATTAGATGCTAGTGAGTGTTGCCTCTTCACACTTCTCTAATATCCTTTTTTAATATCCTGAATGAAAAACAGAGTAACTTAAAAAATCTAACCTTTTCTTAAACTGCAATGAGTATAAATGTAAGAAGATGACTTTTAGATGTGAACCCCATCGGTCCGATTGCAGTACACGTTCTCCCTTGTTTCCCTGCCGTTGACTCTTATGTCACAATAAAGGATTGAAAAATTTTATGGATGGTGAGTGCTCTTAACTTTCTTCGTTACCTTAGTCTAAATCATATGGCATGGCTCACAATGTAACTCATCTGGAATCATCTACTGTGATAGTCATCACCGGTGGACACAGGGCTTTGCACACTGGCACAGTCAGTCTCACATATCACTTTTTTTTACCAAAATATAGAAACATCCTCAGGCCAATTAAAGTTTAACCTTCATGTAGGTATACTACGACAAAGTGACTTACCGATGATTTTCCACAGCTAATTCTGTATTGGAGAAACTTTGCTAAGGTTATTTGTGTGGGCAAGTCTGTTGTGTGCCTGCAACGTGACTCCTCGGGCACATACCCACCTGCTCATGGTGATAACCTTGACAAAGTCCTGGATCACAGTAGCTGTGAAAAAAGATGCTTTATATTAATGCAAAAAAGTTTTAAAGCTTACCTACTTGTGGGATGAACTTAACCTGGGCTGAGTTTTTCTGTATTATGTCTTAGGTTGCTGCTCTTGCCACAAGCTACCAACCTTGGACAGTAGTGTAAACTTAGCAGTATAATACTATTTTTATCACAACGTTTCACCTGTCCAGAATACAAGATTTAGCTTGCAAGTGCTGAAACTTCATTTACAATTTCCATGGTTATGCCTACTCACAATCTACTCACTTAAACAGGCCCAATGAGTATTCCACAACATAATATGGTACAGTTGTAATGGTATGACATGGGCGGGCTGCTTATTACTTCATTGATAGTCTTCAGTATTTTATATGTAAAACACATCTTATTCTGTTACTTTAGCTGTTTTATGCTATCTTTCATTGTGTACAACTGGTTTCTGTGGAGCTCGGCCACTAGTGCCTGCCCAGACCCTAGCTGAGTGTGTGCAGTAGTTACATTACAGGACAGGAGTTAACTGCTAACATACTAGCCACGTTTCTCCAGCTCATTGAGTTCTATACAACAATTAGCTGCTCACCACCCTCCCCCTTCCTCTGGGCTCCTGACTGAGAAGGTCCTATCCTGTACAATCACAATCCAGCCCGTTATCCCCTATAACACCCAGCATTAGGATCTCACTGTCCTGAGACTTGTGTTTGTTCAAGAGTACTGTGATCTCTATGTGTAGGAACAGTGATAACAATGTATTCTCAGATCCAACTGCTAATGGCTGAATAGCAGAACTTGTCCTGTGCTTTATAGTATTTCTACTAATGCTACAGTTCTGCTACGCCCCAGAATTATCACTCTCTTATCACTTCAAACCGCACATCCAAGCTCTCGCCACCTCCTGTCGCCTCCAGCTCAAAAATATTTCCAAAATCCATCCTTTCCTCAACCCACACTCTACCAAAATGCTCGTGCATGACCTAATCATCTCCCGCCTCGACTACTGCAACATACTCCTCTGTGTCCTACCTTCTAACACTCTCGCACCTCTCCAGTCCATCCTTAACTCTGCTGCCCGACTAATTAATCTCTCTCTTCACTACACTTCTGCTTCACCTCTTTGCAAATCCCTTCACTGGCTCACAATTTCAAAGTGTATCCAGTTTAAACTACTAACACTGACCTACAAAGCCATCCATAACCTTTCTCCTCCGTATATTTCCACACTAATCTCTCAATATCTTCCCTCACATAATCTCCGGTCCTCCCAAGACCTCCTTCTCTCCTCCACGCTTATTGGCTCCTCACTCAATCGCTCCAAGACTTCTCCCGAATATCCCCCATCATCTGGAATTCTGTGCCTCAACACATCCGGTTATCCACTACTTTTGGATCCTTCAAAAGAAACCTGAAAACCCATCTCTTCAAAGAAGCTTACAACCTGTAATGACCACACGGACACCTCAACACCATTGGAGCTACTGCAACCCTCGACCTACTGTCTCCTTCCCCATAATCCTGTAGAATGTAAGCCTGCAAGGGCAGGGTCCTCTTCCCTCTGTACCAGTCTGTCATTGTTAGTTTTGTTTACTGTAAGTAATATTTGTATTTTGATGTAACCCCTTCTCATGTACAGCATCATGGAATTAATGGTGCTATATAAATAAATAATAATAATCACTCAAGTATGAGTGCCTGCCCTGCCAGAAACCAAGAAACCAAGAAGTAAGGAAACTGTCAGCTGCTCAAGAGATAACTTGAGTACAACCCTTTTAATAAAAGTCAGTAAAATCATTTTCATTATATTATGCCACCAGAATTATAATACCTGCAAATTAGAGCATACTGTTTGAAGACATTTCACTGGTATTATCATTTCTACATATGAATAATGCCACAGACTCCCTTGTTTCAGTGGTCTAGCAATACGTTAGGGGACTGGTCTTCAACATTTAGAGACCCACTATGTTCCTTGACTCGAAAGTAGCAATGACATTGAATAGTGCTGGCACCATGGCATATAATTAGATAATGACGCTTTATAAGGCTTTCTCCCTTTACAACGTGCACTTTTTTCAGTAGAATCTGCTGTATTTTCTGCATCATTGATACAAGCACCCTGGGTATATGACAGGTCCTTCAGGAGAACTCTAGTTTCCTGTCTTCATGGCTTTTATGAAGTGCAGCATGAACCTAATCTTTTTGGTATTTTGATATTCTATATAGCAAGGATCTTCAACTTAAGGCTTTTTGGCTCTTTTGAAATCACATCTCCTTCATGAGAATAATTGAACTATCGGAGATCTGCAGGTAGGAGGCCAATACTATATTTCACGATCTCTTCCATCAGGCACAGCACCACATAAAGCACTTGTAGGATACTGATGCCATTTTTGCAGCATACTACTAGAATGTTTATTCTTCCTCACAATGTATGTGGTAGTGATAACATGTGAAAAACCCTCTAAATGAATACTTTATCTCTAGCACAAAGAGTGACCGAGCTGTAAAGTACACAGATTTTGGCAAAATGCAATATTTAATTGATACATTTCTGCGTTTCCTAGTTATTCACGGCCTGGGCTTGTCAAGTGCTTTACAGCCATTGATTCCAAATGCTGATCACCTCAGTTGCTGAGAAGCAGCCATTATTGTCCCTAATGCCCCCATATGGGACATCTGTGAGTGTGAAGGAACCATTTCACACGAGTTCCCACACAGCTAGATATCACTTCTGCTTCTCACACTCTGTTAACTAAGAAACCAAGATTCATCTCCTCTAAAGAGAGAGCTAATAGGACATTTATATGGTTTTAGATACTGATGTTGACAAAGTGTCCATCATAAACTAATGTATGGTTATAATTAGAATTACAATAACATTGATGTGTTTCACAACAAATTTACAAGTAATTAGTAAAATTAGTCCACAGTCAAAGAGGTTGCTCCATAAAAAAAATATCAAAGTACGCTGTGTGAATGACCCCTGAGGACAGCGCATTCATCTCAGGTCTCTTTACTGATCTTTCCTGTGCCAACTTATCCTTTTAAGCAGATGCGACACTTATGCTTGTAGCGGTCATTTTAATTTTTACTTTATAAATCAGTAGTAAATATGAAAATAAGAACTTTTGTGATATATCTTTTCAGAGAAATCTGCTTCTTTCTACTCACAGATTGATTTTTCACTCAAATCATGGGTAAAATCTGTATTCAATAAAGAGTACCGTTGGTGGGAGAGTACAGTTGATGCTTTTAAAATTCAATAAAGAGGGGGAGAGGAGTTTTGGGCAGACAGATATTCTGCTGCAAGTTCTCCTGGAATGACACTAAGAGTTCTCAATAGAACTTCATGAGCACCAACTGTCTTCTCCTATTTCAGTAATGGGAAAACCTTAATTCACTGAAGACAGATTTTATCTGTGAATTGATAATTTTGAAAATGAATAATCAGTACAAGAAGAGAAGTTGATTTATTTAATAAGTTATCTGCCAAGTTTTTTTATTTTGATGAGTACCATTAATTTATAAAAAATAAAAAAATTTTTTTGCAAAACGCGCGTCGGGGTGGGGAGACGCCATTCCTATTTGCATGAGGTAACCACTTGGGCTTGTTTGTCTTTGCTACATGTGTTTTGGTCTGTAATCTCTCCTCACAGTGGGGTAATAGCCTATGAGCAATGGAGTTATAGTGACATGTATGTATGCACTAGCTGATTTTTGGGCAAGGACATTTTGGACTATTGCTATCTGCTAGTTACTGCTCCATTTTGAACAGAGGTATAACTTTATGCATCTCTTACTATCTAATTATTAACTGGTATTATACAATGCACTTCTAGTCCATGTCTTCATACCTGCCTATATACCTAAATACCTCTCTATATATTATCATTTAGGAGTTTATCTCTTTTATATATATATATATATATGTATATATATATATATATATATATATATATATATATATTATTGGGAATTTATGGCGTTCTCCTTATGAGGCACTCTGATCTTTTACCTTTTGTTGTTACATTTATGGTTTCAAATGAAATGAATAGATAATATATATTCTATTTTAATGGATTTCTTCTTATCTCTGAAATAACCATACTCCAGTTTATTTTGAATCATAGGTGCCCTTTAAAGTAAACTAACAATCATCAGTGTCACGTATGTAACTACAGGACTAACTCCACAATAATAACAATAGTAGCTATTGCGTACTTGATGTAAATATTCGGCCTCTGTAGGTGTCTTTTATCTGCTCTTCAAACTAGTTTTTAGATGATTGTGCTAAGAATAGAATCTTTACTTTGTGTAAATTGATTTTATGCTGTCTACATACTCGTAGACCTTCCCTGGGATGCCATCTGCAATACATTATTGATTCAGAACGCATTCTCTATGCAGTTCACATCTGGAGATTACAGATTCAAATTGATATGACACAGGGACCCTGTAAGATTTATTAAATAAGAAAAAATAACGGATGCACATCAGTGAGATTTTAATGTAACACCTTAAGAAATGCTAATTAGATCCAGACAATTGCATATTCCCCTAATTACTGCAGCTGCAATATACTGCACATTACTTCTGGATATTAATACCGGGGTTGTGGAACCTTTAACTTGACTCAAATGTTGCAATACTGTAGCAGAGCAAGCCAGCAATGAAAAATTAATTATTAAACAACTGCCTTGAGAAGACATCAGTGGCCTTGTCACTAAAGCGCAAGATTGATGACACATTATGTTTCACAAAAAAATGGGACCCCATAGCTCTTGAATTGAAACCCTGGAAGGGCAATACCAAAGCTAGTCACAGCATAAGTCAATTTTTAATTTAATTTTGTATTAAATGTAAGATAGGATAAATTTATCCAGGCCTCACAGACTCTATCTTAATAAAAGAGTTGGCACTCTTTCAAACATAAAGAATGGTCAGAGCTTCTCAAGGACATTGCGAAGCCCGAAGCATAGATGCCAGTAAATAGTAAAGGTAGAACAAGTAGAAAGAGATATATTCGCACAGGAGCTTCACAATGGTAATGTTTAGCATGCACAGACACTAACAAAACAACTACCGCGAACGGCAAGAGCGGTTAAGCAGCTGGATACGGCATCTCTGCATAAGTTAAAACTGTCAAACAGTGCAGAGGAAAAGAAAAGTGTAGCCGGAGAGAGACGGGCTGTTCTAAAATATATTCACTATTTGCATTAATTACTTGATATTGATGTACAATGTGATATAGAGGTTGAATTGTTATTGAACCAGATTTGGAAATGGCTTTGTGTGCATGGATTTTATTGTGAAATACATGAATATTGCTTATTTCAGTCTACAGGGAAAGCGGCCAAGAAAGGAGGGTGTACAAACTACTGTACATGTCACATGGAGAATAAGTAGTGTATGGGGAACAATACAATAACACAATACAATGCGGTAAATCTGGTAGGAGTAACAATGGAGTTTTTGATCAAGTGAAAGAGGCAAGAAGTTGTAGTGGAGAAACGGGAATTATAGCTATGTTCATTTACGTGGAACAACGGAAGGAAAATGATATCACTGCGAAGCTCGCGGCAAATAAATCCCATTCATCATGACCCAAGTTATACGTATCTACAATCACAACTGACTACAGAGAAATCCTGATGTTGTAATCATTGTGGCCACTGTCTCAGCATTTTACTAAGCAACATGGCGACATGAGGAATGTGGAAGCTGAAAAAATAATGAGAATGGTCTGTGAGTATTTTTCATTACAGAGAGCTGCAAATTTGAATGAAACGTTGCAATCTTTAAAGCATGATCAAACTTCTTTCCCAAATCTAGTCTTGGACTCAGTACACATCACCGTGCTTCCTACCAATTACAGTAGTGATATTTTTCTATAAAAGGAACCAGGTTTTCCCCATTTAAAGTACATCCAGCTCCTTTAACCCCTCGTTTATAGCATTGTAGCAATCTCCTATGCAAGGCACAAAAAAGTCCTTTTATTACTCTCACAGATGGTGAGGTCTGGTCTGATTGGCGTATCTGGTTTTGATTCGGAGCCTCCTCTCTTCGTCTGATCAGTATCCTCCTTCAATGCTTCATGTGGATGACATGTCCTACATCATTCACACAGTGTCCTCCATTGAGCATCTGCACAGTTGCACTTCTCTCTGCCCTGCGGAGTGTAGAGCATAGTACAGTAGTGTGCATGCGCCTCTTTTACCTATGAGTCATCGGCGCTCTTTGGGCTTTGCCACACATGCACATTACAGTGCTCTGTTCAGCTTTCGGCAGGGCAGAGAAAAGTGCGCCTGCACAGAGGAGTGATGGAGGACACATCATCCACACGAAGCAAGAAAGAGGGCGGCAATCGTAAGACGAGAGGACCAGATTCCGGCCTGTGATTATTATAAAAGCTTTTTTGTCTTATGTGGAGCACATTGGGGACATATATTCAACCTTCTAGAATGCTGTAACAGATGGCCTACAAGTGCTGACCATACTCTATATGAGGAAAACATGGTGACAGGTTCGATTTAATAAAAATCCTAGGTTTTTTGTTTCTAGCATAGACTAAAATAGAGAGATCCAAGCATATATGCAAGCCTAACATTTAACTAAAACTCAACTGATAATAAACAGCAGCTTCCCTGGCAAAATGGGCACAAGATGTCCAAATCTCATAACAAATGGGGGTCCCACAGGTAGGCCTCTGCTTATCATATACATTTTAAAGGTTCTATTAATCCCCCAATATAAGTATTGTTGTACTTTATTGTGCCCACTTTAAATCATGACATGAAAAGTGAACAAATGATATGTCTTATTAGCTAGAGCAAGTAAAGTCTTAAATTGACTGTGTGGGAACTTGTAAGGCTCTTACCGAACCCCACGCCTAGATTTCAACCCAAATGACTTTCAAGCAAGACTACATGATATTTAAAAAAAAACACTAAAAGTAAAAAAAATCCCTTTAAGAAGGCAAAAGAATATAGGAGATTCCAACCGTAGCAAAAATGTCAGCATTTAGGGAATTCATCATGTAATGGCTTCCAGTATGGCCAAACTGGGAACCTGTAGGATTTGAATAATATTAAACTAAGTGAACTGAATTTATTAAAGGTAGATGGATCCCAATGAGATTTAACCTCATGAATTTTAAAACCCTGTTAAAAGACAAACAAATAAATGCATAAATAATCCTTTACCGTGTCTGTCATAGTAGCCATGGGAAATACACAAGAAAATAATACTAAAGCCACCGGGAAATTTAGATTCTGATGGAAAAGACCAGTAATGTCAGCAAGTTTACAGATTTCCAGCCATTTATCCACTAATGTATATGTTAAGTAACTTTTTATTCATTAGGATAAGCATAACACTATAGACCAAGTTCCCTTGTGAAAGTAAAAATGATTTACAAGGAAGTGGTGAAGCAGCATAGTAAACATCTCGCTAAACTGTTCAATTAAATGGAGGAAATGCATTTACTACACTGTCTAGAGCCAATTATAGCCAGGTTGCTATAGCTGTTACTCAAAAAAGTTGGTAAAAATGCCAATAATGTACACACTAAGTGCTAGATTCTTCCATTTGTTTTCAATACAATATTTTAAAGCCATGTAATGAAATGTCAGTGAGTATCATGTCTGCCCTTACCTGGTCTATGCTAGACGTATGATATTGGAAAATCCTTATTGATTGACTGCAGTGCAGGGTTTTAGCTGCTTTCCTCTGGATCAAATTGCATACATGACAGTTCAACGGCAGAAAACGTGATCGAAAATTATAAAAAGACCAAGACTTTTAAATTAGGCTTTGCCAATCAACTCACTAATGAAACGTCAATTAAAAAACACATACATGTAAATTGGAAATGTATATATTTTAGGTAGGGAATTATCTCTAAAAAAATTTTCAGCTTTAAAATGTTTTGAAATATCCCTACACATCTCACTGGTAACCATTACACATCACACTAGTAACCATTACACATAACACTGGTAACCATTACACATTACACTAGTAAACATTTCACATCACACTGGTAACCATTACACATCACACTGGTACTATTACACATTACACTGGTAACCATTATACATTACACTAGTAACCACTACACATCACACTGGTAACCATTACACATCACACTGGTAACCATTACACATCACACTGGTAACCATTACACATCACACTGGTAACCATTATACATTACACTAGTAACCACTACACATCACACTGGTAACCATTACACATCACAATGGTAACCATTACACATCACACTGGTAACCATTATACATTACACTAGTAACCACTACACATCACACTGGTAACCATTACACATCACACTGGTAACCATTACACATCACACTGGTACTATTACACATTACACTGGTAACCATTATACATTACACTAGTAACCACTACACATCACACTGGTAACCATTACACATCACACTGGTACTATTACACATTACACTGGTAACCATTATACATTACACTAGTAACCACTACACATCACACTGGTAACCATTACACATCACACTGGTAACCATTACACATCACACTGGTAACCATTACACATCACACTGGTAACCATTATACATTACACTAGTAACCACTACACATCACACTGGTAACCATTACACATCACACTGGTAACCATTACACATCACACTGGTAACCATTATACATTACACTAGTAACCACTACACATCACACTGGTAACCATTACACATCACACTGGTAACCATTATACATCACACTGGTAACCATTACACATAACACTGGTAACCATTATACATTACACTAGTAACCACTACACATCAAACTGGTAACCATTACACATCACACTGGTAACCATTACACATCACACTGGTAATCATTAGACATCACACCCGTGACCATTACACATCACAATGGTAACCATGACACATCACACTGGTAACCATTACACATAACACTGGTAACCATTACACATCACACTGGTAACCATTAGACATCACACTGGTAATCATTACACATCACACCCGTGAACATTACACATCACAATGGTAACCATGACACATCACACTTGTAACCATTATACATCACACTGGTAACCATGACACATCACACTGGTAATCATTACACATCACACCCGTAACCATTACACATTACACTGGTAACCATTACACATTACACTGGTAACCATTACACATTTCACTGGTAACCATTACACATCACACTGGTGGTAACTATTAAACATCACACTGGTAACTATTACACATCTCACTGGTAACCATTACACATCTCACTGGTAACCATTACACATCACACTGGTAACTATTAAACATCACACTGGTATCTATTACACATCTCACTGGTAACCATTACACATCACACTGGTAACCATTACACATCACACTGGTATCCATTACACATCTTACTGGTTACCATTACCCATCACACTAGTAACTATTATACATCACACTGGTAACCATTACACATCACACTGGTAACAATTATACATCACACTGGTAACCATTACACATCTCACTGGTAACCATTACACATCTCACTGGTAACCATTACACATCACACTGGTATCCATAACACATCTCACTGGTAACAATTACGCATCACACTGGTAACCATTACACATCACACTGGTAACCATTACACATCTCACTAGTAACCATTACCCATCACACTGGTATCCATAACACATCTCACTGGTTACCATAACACATCTCACTGGTAACCATTATATATCACACTGGTAACCATTACACAACACACTGGTATCCATAACACATCTCACTGGTTACCATAACACATCTCACTGGTAACCATTATACATCACACTGGTAACCATTACACAACACACTGGTAACCATTGCACATCACACTGGTATCCATTACACATAACACTGGTAACCATTACACATCACACTGGTAACCATTACACATCACACTGGTAACCATTACACATCACACTGGTAACCATTACACCTCCCATTGGTAACCATTATACAGCACACTGGTAACCATTACACATAACAGTGGTAACCATTACACAGCACACTGGTAACCATTACACAGCACACTGGTAACCATTGCACATCACACTGGTATCCATTACACATAACACTGGTAACCATTACACATCACACTGGTAACCATTACACATCACACTGGTAACCATTACACATCACACTGGTAACCATTACACATCACACTGGTAACCATTACACCTCCCATTGGTAACCATTATACAGCACACTGGTAACCATTACACATAACACTGGTAACCATTACACATCACACTGGTAACCATTACACATCACACTGGTAACCATTACACATCACACTGGTAACCATTACACCTCCCATTGGTAACCATTATACAGCACACTGGCAACCATTGCACATCTCACTGGTAACCATTACACATCACACTGGTAACCATTGCACATCTCACTGGTAACCATTACACATCACACTGGTAACCATTACACATCACACTGGTGACCATTACACATCACACTGGTAACCATTACACATCACACTGGTAACCATTACACAGCACACTGGTAACCATTACACAGCACACTGGTAACCATTAGACATCACACTGGTAACCATTACACATCACACTCGTAACCATTACACCTCCCATTGGTAACCATTATACAGCACACTGGCAACCATTACACATCACACTGGTAACCATTACACATCACACTGGTAACCATTACACAGCACACTGGTAACCATTACACTTCACACTAGTAACCATTACACATCTCACTGGTAACCATTACACATCCATCTCACTAGTCACCATAACACATCTCACTTATAACCAGTACACATCACACTGGCAACCATTACACATCACACTGGTAACACTGGTAACCATTACACATCACACTGGTAACACTGGTAACCATTACACATCACACTGGTAACACTGGTAACCATTACACAGCACACTGGTAACCATTACACATCACACTGGTAACCATTACACATCACACTGGTAACACTGGTAACCATTACACATCACACTGGAAACCATTACACAGCACACTGGTAACCATTACACATAACACTGGTAACCATTACTCATAACACTGGTAACCATTACACATCACACTGGTAACCATTACACATCACACTGGAAACCATTACACAGCACACTGGTAACCATTACACATAACACTGGTAACCATTACACATAACAGTGGTAACCATTACACAGACTACTGGTAACCATTACACAGCACACTGGTAACCATTACACAGCACACTGGTAACCATTACACATCACACTGGTAACCATTACACATCACACTGGTAACCATTACACCTCCCATTGGTAACCATTATACAGCACACTGGCAACCATTGCACATCTCACTGGTAACCATTACACATCACACTGGTAACCATTGCACATCTCACTGGTAACCATTACACATCACACTGGTAACCATTACACATCACACTGGTGACCATTACACATCACACTGGTAACCATTACACATCACACTGGTAACCATTACACAGCACACTGGTAACCATTACACAGCACACTGGTAACCATTAGACATCACACTGGTAACCATTACACATCACACTGGTAACCATTACACCTCCCATTGGTAACCATTATACAGCACACTGGCAACCATTACACATCACACTGGTAACCATTACACATCACACTGGTAACCATTACACAGCACACTGGTAACCATTACACTTCACACTAGTAACCATTACACATCTCACTGGTAACCATTACACATCCATCTCACTAGTCACCATAACACATCTCACTTATAACCAGTACACATCACACTGGCAACCATTACACATCACACTGGTAACACTGGTAACCATTACACATCACACTGGTAACACTGGTAACCATTACACAGCACACTGGTAACCATTACACATCACACTGGTAACCATTACACATCACACTGGTAACACTGGTAACCATTACACATCACACTGGAAACCATTACACAGCACACTGGTAACCATTACACATAACACTGGTAACCATTACTCATAACACTGGTAACCATTACACATCACACTGGTAACCATTGCACATCACACTGGTAACACTGGTAACCATTACACATCACACTGGAAACCATTACACAGCACACTGGTAACCATTACACATAACACTGGTAACCATTACTCATAACACTGGTAACCATTACACATCACACTGGTAACCATTACACATAACACTGGTAACCATTACACCTCCCATTGGCAACCATTACACATCACACTGGTAACCATTACACATCTCACTGGTAACCATTACACATCACACTGGTAACCATTACACATCACACTGGTAACCATTACACATCATACTGGTAACCATTACACATCACACTGGTAACCATTACACATCACACTGGTAATCATTATACATCACACTGGTAACCATTATACATTACACTGGTAACCATTACACAACACAACACACTGGTAACCATTATACATTACACTGGTAACCATTACACATATATTACATATAGATAATACTAAGATAAGATTTGTAATAAAAGGCCATTGGTGTTTTAACATCAAGATGTTGACTGAACATTACCCAACAAATATTTCCATCTGAGAGATGGTTAGAATTTCATAGCCACCTTTTTTCTTTTTAGTACTTCATTTTGTATGTCTGAAAAATTGGTATTTCTAAAATAGTAACTGGATGACTTTTAACCCCTTTCTGACCTCGGACGGGATAGTACATCCGAGGTCAGATCCTCCTCTTTGATGCAGGGCTCCGGCGGTGAGCCCGCATCAAAGCCGGGAAAAGTCAGCTTTTTTGAACAGCTGACATGTGCCCGCAATAGCGGCGGGTGAAATCACGATTCACCCGCCACTATTAACTAGTTAAATGCCGCTGTCAAACGCATTTAACCGGCGCTTCCTGCCGGGCGGCCGGAAATGAGCGCATCGCCGACCCCCGTCACATGATCGGGGGTCAGCAATGCTTCTGCAGAGTAACCATAGAGGTCCTTGAGACCTCTATGGTTACTGATCGCCGGTAGCTGTGAGCGCCACCCTGTGGTCGGCGCTCACAGCACACCTGCATTTCTACTGCATAGCAGCGATCTGATGATTGCTGCTATGTAGCAGAGCCGATCGCATTGTGCCAGCTTCTAGCCTCCTATGGAGGCTATTGAAGCATGACAAAAGTAAAAAAAAGTAAAAAAAAATGTGAAAAAAATAAAAAAAATATAAACGTTTAAATCACCCCCCTTTCGCCCCATTCATAATAAATCAATAAAAAAAATCAAGCCTACACATATTTGGTATCGCCGCATTCAGAATCCCCCGATCTATCCAAAAAAACAAAGGATTAACCTGATTGCTAAACGGCACAGCGAGAAAAAAATTCGAAATGCCAGAATTACGTTTTTTTTGGTCGCCGCGACATTGCATTAAAATGCAATAACGGGCGTTCAAAAGAACGTATCTGCACCAAAATGATATCATTAAAAACGCCAGCTTGGCACGCAAAAAATAAGCGCTCACCTGACCCCAGATCATGAAAAATGGAGACGCTAGGGGTATCGGAAAATGGTGCAATTTTTTTTTTTTAAGCAAAGTTTGGAATTTTTTTTCACCACTTAGATAAAAAATAACCTAGACATGTTTGGTGTCTATGAACTCGTACTGACCTGGAGAATCATAATGACAGGTCAGTTTTAGCATTTACTGAACCTAGCAAAAAAGCCAAGCAAAAACCAAGTGGGGGATTGGACTTTTTTTTGCAATTTCACCACACTTGGAATTTTTTCCCCGATTTCTAATACACGACATGGTAAAACCAATGATGTCGTTCAAAAGTACAACTCGTCCCACAAAAAATAAGCCCTCACATGGCCATATTAACGGAAAATAAAAAAGTTATGGCTCTGGGAAGGAGGGGAGCAAAAAACGAACACAGAAAAATGGAAAATCCCAAGGTCATGAAGGGGTTAAAGGCTTCAGTTCTATACACCCTCTGACTTGCTTTAGATGCTACTGATAGCATTTTGGAACGATCCCCTTAAACAGGATCTTATTTCTTTATTACTTCCTCTCGAAATGTATGGCTAAATAAACAAGTGGGAAATCTCTTGGGAACTCTTGTGAATGGAGCCTGACCCTTTATAATCCATAACGGTCCAATAGGGGCATACTCTGTTTCTAAGGGAAGAGTAATGCCCACTTGTCAATTTATTCATACATTGACAGGAGGAATACCAGAGAAACAGCACAATGCAGGGTTGTTATTTTATGGGGGAATACATGTATTTACTAAAATAGACACGTCTGGCAATCTAATAGGAGATATGCTATGTGTATGTTTTTAGGTCTTCTGAATATAAATGCTGATCCTAAGTGGCTCCCTCTTGACTCTGGTTCCAAATAATAAGCTACAGTGAGCAGCTTTTTACTTGAACTTGTGACACCAGAGTCATAGAAATGTTGCAGATTAGAACTATTAAAACCAGAGCTCTTCCTGCTTCCATTTTAATACTGTAGAGTGCTAAATTGTAAATGAGAAATTCCATATTCCATGGCCTCCTGTCCTTAAATCAGATAAATGCTCCAAATCAAATTCTACCAGACTCATGCATATAACACCCCTCTACCAATTATGCGTTTTAACTGTCATATAAACCAATATATTTCCACCTAATGACTTCACCACTAGAGAACAAGTATATTGCAAAACATAGTAGTTTATTTTCCTGACAGAGAAGGACACACAATAAAACCTCCTACTGATTAAATCCTGACATTGGTATCTATCAAGCTACTTCATATTGAAGGACGTTAGTCTTTACATCCTCATGCTGGAAGGGATATGCAGGGAACAGGGAATAAAGATGTGTTTTGTACCGTACATTAGAAATTCCATCAAGTTCTTTTTAATCTAGGGCTTATTAATATAATGACTTATTTATCCGTTGATATCGCAGCTTTTCTGCACACAACATGGGTATTGTAACATTGCATGGGTTAATTCTCATACATTATCTATATAACCAATTCAGTACTACATGCAATTATTTATCAGAGGTCATTAGCATACCTCTGCAGTTTTTATTTCCCCTTAATAGTGAGAATACTGTCATACTTTATATATAAAAGGTATTTCAGCCATAAATATTTATCACCAATCCGCAGGACAGTTGACCAGTGGGATTCCTAGAAGACCCCTACTAATATATCATTTATCACTTATTCTTTCTTAAGAAGCTGTAGGGATTTGAATAGTTCTAGTAAATGTGGAACTTTGATGACTTAATTTTTTCAACAAAACACGTTACATAATGTTTGATCATGATTAAGAGTGTTTTTACTCAAAATGTGTAGAACAGATGTCTAGACGCCTCTTGCCATGCTTTTAATTTTTCCCAATTTTTAATGTTTATCTTAATAAATGTAAAGTTTTAGATTTTTTTTGTTCTAATATAGCTGCTGCTGGATAAACACCCTTTTCTCTGTCATAGTTTATGCCAAACAAAATCCATGTTGGTTTTACAGTAAGGGTTAAACAGTAACCGTCATTTTAATTTTTATTTCATAAATCAAAACTTTGTAATATAACTTATGAGAGCAATTTTCTCCTCCTGGATTGATCTTTCAGCCTCTATTCATGGGGTAAAATCTGGAAAATCTGTATTCGGTGAAGACAAATGTTCCCAGTACTGAGAAAGAAGATGATGGTTGGTGCCTTTAAAATACTAACTATTGAGAGGGGAGAAGGGAGGAGCACGAGGCAGACACAGACTTTCTGCTGCAAGTTAAAGGCAGGAGGGAGGAGCAAGAGGCAGACACAGACATTCTGCTGCAAGATCAAGGCAGGATGGAGGAGCAAGAGGCAGACACAGACATTCTGCTGCAAGTTCGAGGCAGGAGGGAGGAGAAGGAGGCAGTCACAGACATTCTGCAGCAAGTTGGAGGCAGGAAAGAGGAGCAGGAGGCACACAGAGATATTCTGCCCAAGTTCAAGGCAGGAGTGAAAAGCAGTAGGCAGACACAGACATTCTGCTGCAAGTTCAAGGCAGGAAGGAGGAGCAGGAGGTAGACACAGACATTCTGCAACAAGTTCAAGGCAGGAGGGAGGAGCAGGAGGCAGACACAGACATTCTGATGCATGTTCAAAGCAGGAAGGAGGAGCAGGAGGCAGACACATTCTGCCACAAGTTCACAGCAGGAAGGAGGAGCGGGAGGCAGACACAGACATTCTGCCACAAGTTCAAGGCAGGAGGGAGGATCAGGAGGCAGACACAGACATTCACCGCAAGTTCAAGGCAGGAAGGAGGAGCAGGAGGTAGACACAGACATTCTGCCACAAGTTCAAGGCAGGAGGAAGGAGCAGGAGGCAGACACAGACATTCTGCCACATGTTCAAGGCATGAAGGAGGAGCAGAAGGTAGACACAGACATTCTGCCACAAGTTCAAGGCAGGAGGGAGAAGCAGGAGGCAGACACAGACATTCTGACACAAGTTCAAGGCATAAAGGAGGAGCAGAAGGTAGACACAGACGTTCTGCCACAAGTTCAAGGCATGAAGGAGGAGCAGAAGGTAGACACAGACATTCTGACACAAGTTCAAGGCATGAAGGAGGAGCAGAAGGTAGACACAGACGTTCTGCCACAAGTTCAAGGCATGAAGGAGGAGCAGAAGGTAGACACAGACATTCTGCCACAAGTTCAAGGCAGGAGGGAGAAGCAGTAGGCAGACACAGACATTCTACCACAAGTTCAAGGCAGGAAGGAGGAGCAGGAGGCAGACACAGACATTCTACCACAAGTTCAAGGCATAAAGGAGGAGCAGAAGGTAGACACAGACGTTCTGCCACAAGTTCAAGGCATGAAGGAGGAGCAGAAGGTAGACACAGACATTCTGACACAAGTTCAAGGCATGAAGGAGGAGCAGAAGGTAGACACAGACGTTCTGCCACAAGTTCAAGGCATGAAGGAGGAGCAGAAGGTAGACACAGACATTCTGCCACAAGTTCAAGGCAGGAGGGAGAAGCAGTAGGCAGACACAGACATTCTACCACAAGTTCAAGGCAGGAAGGAGGAGCAGGAGGCAGACACAGACATTCTACCACAAGTTCAAGGCAGGAAAGAGGAGCAGGAGGTAGACACAGACATTCTGCCACAAGTTCAAGGCAGGAGGGAGAAGCAGGAGGCAGACACAGACATTCTGCCACAAGTTCAAGGCAGGAAGGAGGAGCAGGAGGTAGACACAGACATTCTGCCACAAGTTCAAGGCAGGAGGAGAAGCAGGAGGCAGACACAGACATTCTGCCACAAGTTCAAGGCAGGAGGGAGGAGCAGGAGGCAGACATAGACCGTCTGCTGCAAGTTCAAGACAGGAGGGACGAGCAGAAGCCAGACACATTCTGCTGCAAGTTCACCTTAAACAACAGGTGCAATTCTCCATAGATCTTTTTATGCACCAACTGCCATTTCCTATCTTCCATTTCCTATGGGAAAATCTGTGTTCACTTAAGACAGATTTTATCTGTGAATTGACAATTTTGAAAATGAAAGCTCAGTCCAGGAGGAAAAAGAAGTAGATTTATCTAGTTAGATAGGCTGCAAGGTTTATTATTTTCATGAGTACTACTGATTTATGAAAAAATAAATAATTTTTTCAGTTGTTGATCAAATTTATATCTGTTTATATGAGAAATTTTTTTGTGTGCTATTTCCATTACTGGGCAGAAAGATAAAGAATAATCATGGGATAGAGGCAAACTTCCTGATTTATTAAGGATCCAACTGCAGGAACACCTACCGATACTGGAAACAAGAACTCTGAAAAGCCCTGCGTGAATGGGACAGTGGTCAATTATGCACACTGCCACACCATTCACTCGTAATGAGGCTGCCAGAGATAGCAGAGCTCAGCACTTGGCTGGTCTTCAGTACTTCCCTAAAAATGAATGAGAGTGGGACCGTTACTGTATTCGCAAATGACTATTTGGAGCCCTGGTTCTAGGGATCAGTGGATGTCCTGTATGTTGGACTTCAGTGGTTGGAAAGTTATTCCCTATTCATTGAATAGAGGATAGCAGCACACCTTTAAACTTGAGAATACCCAATTAAATGATATAAGTTTGCATGCACTAAACTCTTTCGCTTCCCCTAGTGGTCAATAAAGGCAGCCAGAATTTTATCCATTAGTTAAAGAAAACTCTTGCGTCAAAATCTTCTATCTAAGTAAAGGTAGGACAGTCTAGGGCCCGTAATTACCTTAGTAACAGTAACCTTTGAAACAATGTTGGTGTCATGGTTTGCAGGCAGTGGTAAAAGCATGAAATAAGTTTTTAATGACACGTGTCCTTTCTCAACTGTGCTAGATAAAAGTACTACATTTCAATACCTGCTGCATTTTAGTCACTACGGCGGGGTGCAGTCCTGAACAGTCATGATTGTAGTACCAATAATACCCAGTATTAACTTTACTGGCATCTGCCTCTGCACATTCACAGGTTGAGAAGGACATGAATCAAGTTTATAACTGCCCAGTGCTGCACCTCGCCCTAATGAGTGGTACAAAATAGCGAACAGTGGAATTCTAATATTTTCTGCTTTCATTGATGCCTGCTAACAATAATACTGATATATTTTCAATGATAATTACAAGTCCTAATCTGTTCTGCCTTCACACAGATAGGGAATGCTGACGTAGCCCATATACTGTATATTGACCAGTAAAAGAAAAAGTAGATGAATAACTTTGAATGAAAGACAGAAAATAATATTGTTGCAAACCAACAGTAGCTCTAAGCTGGCACATCTATCTCATTTTCTAAACTTCAGTCTCAAATGCACATTATTTTGTAAAAGGTGATGCAAATCACTCCAAGACTTGGACTAGAGAATTTTATAGAAAGTCAGTTGTAGAAAATATGAGCCGTGTGTGTGTACAGGATGTCAGGAGACGTCGAAACAGTAGCAGATCGCTAATAGACGAAGCAGCTGAAGACTCCCATGAGTCTGGGGGACCCAATGCCAGCACCGGCCCCAGGCACCCTCCCCCAACATTCAGATATATTCACATCCTGGATTTGGATACAGTTGAAAGTAATGATGAAACAGCGAGCCGTCAGTTCCCTCCTCCATCATTCTCCCTGTGCATTTGATGTCTCAGCACAGTGACGGCGATGATGTCATTATATCACGACCACTGTGCCGAGAGGTACAGACAACACGCTGTGGAGAACAGAGCAACATGGGAACAGGAAGAGGGGGGCATTATAATAATTGGAGGGATATTTGGGGGCATCATATTATTTGAAAGGCTGTGTGGGGACCATAACACTACATGGAGTGCTATTTGGGGCTAATGATACTATTTGGAGGGCTATGTCGGGACAATCATACTATTTAGTGAGTTATGTGGGGGAATCACACTATCTGGAGGGCTAAGTGGGGGCCATCATATTATCTGGAGGATTATCTTTAGGCCCATCTGTTATGACCCCAATGGCAGGGGGTCTCAAAGACAAATAGCGAAGTCTGCAAACATAAAACCCAGCTCATAGGGCAGTGGTAACTGGGCTGACCATATACCTGAACCTAGCACACAAATAACAGCAGCTGGGGAACGTACCTACGTTGATTCTAGACATCTCGCGCCAGCCGGAGAACTAACTAACCCTAGCAGGGAAAAGAAAGACCTTTCTTGCCTCCAGAGGAAATACCCCAAAAAGTTGGATACAAGCCCCCAACAAATAATAACGGTGAGGTAAGAAGAAAAGACAAACGCAAGAAATGAACTAGGTTTTTAGCAAAGAGAGGCCCACTAACTAATAGCAGAATATAGGAAGATGACTTATATGGTCAGCAAAAACCCTCACAAAAACTCCATGCGGAATATTCAAGAACCCCCGAACCGTCTAACGGCACGGGGGAAGAACATCCGCCCCCTAGAGCTTCCAGCAGTATCAGGAATCACATTTAGTACAAGCTGGACAAAAATAAGAGCACAATAAATAACCAAAGAGACACTTAGAGCCCTTAATAAACAAAGCATTCTCACGCAAAACCTGAAACACCATCCTGACCTGCCTTACATGGGAGTCCCAATCATCAGAAAAAAACAGAATATCATCCAGATAAACAATCATAAATTTATCCAGATACTTCCGGAAGATGTCATGCATAAAGGACTGAAACACTGAAGGAGCATTAGAGAGCCCAAAAGGCATCACCAAGTACTCAAAATGACCTTCGGGCATATTAAATGCAGTTTTCCATTCATCTCCCTGCTTAATGCGCACAAGGTTGTACGCACCACGAAGGTCTATCTTGGTGAACCACTTGGCACCCTTAATCCGGGCAAACAAGTCCGACAACAGAGGCAAAGGATACTGAAATTTAACAGTGATTTTATTCAGAAGTCGATAGTCTATACAAGGTCTCAAAGATCCGTCCTTCTTGGCCACAAAGAAAAATCCCGCACCAAGAGGGGAAGAGGATGGATGAATATGTCCCTTCTCCACAGACTCCTTAATATACCAACGCATTGCGGTATGCTCAGGTACAGACAGATTAAATAATCTTCCCTTAGGAAACTTACTACCTGGAATCAAATCTATAGCGCAGTCACAGTCCCTATGAGGAGGAAGAGCACCGGACCTGGACTCGCTGAATACATCCTGATAATCAGACAAATACTCAGGAACATCCGAAGGAGTAGAGGAAGCAATAGACACAGGCGGGGAATCGCAATGAATTCCCTGACAGCCCCAACTTGACACAGACATAGCCTTCCAATCCAAAACTGGATTGTGAGTTTGTAACCATGGCAGACCCAAAACGACCAAATCATGCATTTTATGCAAAACAAGAAAACGAATCACCTCTCGATGTTCAGGAGACATGCACATGGTTACCTGTGTCCAAAACTGCGGCTTATTTTCCGCCAATGGCGTAGCATCAATACCTCTCAGAGGAATAGGATTAATCAAAGGCTCCAGAACAAAACCACAGCGCTTGGCAAACGACAGATCCATAAGACTCAGGGCAGCACCTGAATCCACAAACGCCATAACAGGATAGGAAGACAATGAGCAAATTAAAGTCACAGACAAAATAAATTTAGGTTGCAAATTACCAATGGCGACCGGACTAACCACCTTTGTTAAGCGTTTAGAGCATGCTGATATAACATGTGTAGAATCACCACAGTAGAAACACAACCCATTCTGACGTCTATGATTTTTCCGTTCAATTCTAGTCTGAACTCTATCACATTGCATTAACTCAGGTGTCTGTTCAGACAACACCACCAGAGGATTAGCGACTTTGCGCTCCCATAAACGCCAGTCAATTTGAATAGCCAACGCCATGGAATCATTCAGACTTGTAGGAACGGAGAAACCCACCATCACATTCTTAATGGCTTCAGAAAGGCCATTTCTGAAATTTGCGGCCAAAGCACACTCATTCCACTGAGTAAGCACGGACCATTTCCGAAATTTTTGGCAATAAACTTCAGCTTCATCCTGGCCCTGAGAGATAGCCAGCAAGGCCTTTACTGCCTGAATTTCAAGATTGGGCTCCTCGTATAGCAACCCAAGCGCCAGAAAAAACGCATCAACATCTGCCGAAGCTGGATCGCCTGACGCTAACGAGAAGGCCCAATCCTGAGGGTCGCCCCGTAAGAAAGAGATAACAATTTTTACTTGCTGAGCTGAGTCTCCAGACGAACGGGGTCTCAGAGATAGAAACAATTTACAATTATTCCTGAAATTTCTAAATTTAAATCGGTCTCCAGAGAACAATTCCGGAATAGGTATTTTAGGTTCTGACATAAGACTGCTAGTAACAAAATCTTGAATACTCTGCACACGAGCAGCAAGCTGATCCACACTAGTAATCAAGGTCTGGACATTCATGTCTGCAGTAAGGCTCTAGCCACTCTGAGATAAAGGGGAGGAAAGAAAGAAAAAAAAAAAAAAAACCTCAGAATTTCCTTTCTTATAATCCCACTTCTGCAATGCATTAAATATTCACTTAAGGCCTGGCATACTGTTATGACCCCAATGGCTGGGGGTCTCAAAGACAAATAGCGAAGTCTGCAAACATAAAACCCAGCTCATAGGGCAGTGGTAACTGGGCTGACCATATACCTGAACCTAGCACACAAATAACAGCAGCCGGGGAACGTACCTACGTTGATTCTAGACGTCTCGCGCCAGCCGGAGAACTAACTAACCCTAGCAGGGAAAAGAAAGACCTTTCTTGCCTCCAGAGGAAATACCCCAAAAAGTTGGATACAAGCCCCCAACAAATAATAACGGTGAGGTAAGAAGAAAAGACAAACGCAAGAAATGAACTAGGTTTTTAGCAAAGAGAGGCCCACTAACTAATAGCAGAATATAGGAAGATGACTTATATGGTCAGCAAAAACCCTCACAAAAACTCCATGCGGAATATTCAAGAACCCCCGAACCGTCTAACGGCACGGGGGAAGAACATCCGCCCCCTAGAGCTTCCAGCAGTATCAGGAATCACATTTAGTACAAGCTGGACAAAAATAAGAGCACAGTAAATAACCAAAAACAAGAAAGCAGGACTTAGCTTAATTTTGCAAAGAACCAGGACCAGCAGAAAGGAGCAAACAGAAGGATCTGATTACAACGATGCCAGGCACCAGACTGAAAATCCAAGAATTTCAAATAGCGACACCCCTGGACTAACGAGGCCAGGTGGGTACCAAGCAAGGGAAGGAATATCAAAGTGTCATATCACTAGTGACCACAAGAGGGAGCCAAAAAGTCTAATTCACAACAGTACCCCCCCTTAAGGAGGGGTCACCGAACCCTCACCAAGACCACCAGGGCGATCAGGATGAGCAGCGTGAAAGGCACGAACCAAATCGGCCGCATGCACATCAGAGGCGACCACCCAGGAATTATCCTCCTGACCATAGCCCTTCCACTTGACCAGATACTGAAGCCTCCGCCTGGAGAGACGAGAATCCAAGATCTTTTCCACCACGTACTCCAACTCGCCCCCAACCAACACCGGAGCAGGAGGCTCAACAGAAGGAACCACAGGCACAATGTACCGCCGCAACAAAGACCTATGGAACACGTTGTGAATGGCAAACGACACAGGAAGTTCCAAGCGAAAGGACACTGGATTAAGAATTTCCAAAATCTTATAAGGACCGATGAAGCGAGGCTTAAATTTAGGAGAGGAGACCTTCATAGGAACAAACCGAGAAGACAGCCACACCAAATCCCCAACACGAAGTCGGGGACCCACACCGCGGCGGCGGTTGGCAAAACGCTGAGCCTTCTCCTGTGACAACTTCAAGTTGTCCACCACATGATCCCAAATCCGCTGCAACCTATCCACCACAGAATCCACCCCAGGACAGTCAGACGGCTCCACATGTCCCGAGGAAAAACGAGGATGGAAACCCGAGTTGCAGAAAAATGGCGAAACCAAGGTAGCGGAACTAGCCCGATTATTAAGGGCAAACTCAGCCAACGGCAAGAAGGTCACCCAATCATCCTGATCTGCAGAAACAAAACATCTCAAATAAGCCTCTAGAGTCTGATTTGTTCGCTCAGTTTGGCCATTAGTCTGAGGATGAAAGGCAGATGAAAACGACAAATCAATGCCCATCTTAGCACAAAAGGATCGCCAGAACCTGGAAACAAACTGGGATCCTCTGTCAGACACGATATTCTCAGGAATGCCATGCAAACGAACCACATTCTGAAAGAATAACGGAACCAGATCAGAAGAGGAAGGCAGCTTAGGCAAGGGCACCAAATGGACCATCTTGGAAAAGCGATCACATACCACCCAGATGACAGACATGCCCCGAGACACTGGAAGATCCGAAATGAAATCCATGGAAATGTGTGTCCAAGGCCTCTTCGGGACAGGCAAGGGCAAAAGCAACCCGCTGGCACGAGAACAGCAAGGCTTAGCCCGAGCACAAGTCCCACAGGACTGCACAAATGACCGCACATCCCGTGACAAGGAAGGCCACCAAAAGGACCTAGCCACCAAATCTCTGGTGCCAAAAATTCCCGGATGCCCTGACAACACCGAGGAGTGAACCTCGGAAATGACTCTACTGGTCCATTTATCAGGAACAAACAGTCTGTCAGGTGGACAAGAGTCAGGTCTACCAGCCTGAAATCTCTGCAACACACGTCGCAAATCCGGAGAAATGGCCGACAAGATTACTCCCTCTTTAAGAATACCAACTGGCTCTGAGGCTCCAGGAGAGTCAGGCACAAAGCTCCTAGAAAGAGCATCAGCCTTAACATTCTTTGAACCAGGCAGGTACGAGACCACAAAGTCAAAACGGGAGAAAAACAATGACCAACGGGCCTGTCTAGGATTCAGGCATTTAGCAGACTCGAGATACATCAGATTTTTGTGATCAGTCAAAACCACCACACGATGCTTAGCACCCTCGAGCCAATGACGCCACTCCTCAAATGCCCACTTCATGGCCAACAACTCCCGATTGCCAACATCATAATTCCGCTCAGCAGGTGAAAATTTCCTAGAAAAAAAGCACATGGTCTCATTACTGAGCAACCAGGGCTTCTCTGCGACAAAACGGCCCCTGCACCGATCTCAGAAGCATCCACTTCAACCTGAAAGGGAAGCGAGACATCAGGCTGACACAAAACAGGCGCCGAAGTAAACCGGCGCTTCAGCTCCTGAAAAGCCTCCACGGCTGCAGGAGCCCAGTTAGCAACATCAGAACCTTTCTTGGTCATATCCGTCAAAGGTTTAACAACGCTAGAAAAATTAGCGATAAAACGACGGTAGAAGTTAGCAAAACCCAAGAACTTCTGAAGACTCTTAACCAACGTGGGCTGAGTCCAATCATGAATAGCTTGGACCTTGACTGGGTCCATCTCCACAGCAGAAGGGGAGAAGATAAAACCCAAAAAGGGAACCTTCTGCACACCAAAGAGACACTTAGAGCCTTTAATAAACAAAGCATTCTCACGCAAAACCTGAAACACCATCCTGACCTGCCTTACATGGGAGTCCCAATCATCAGAAAAAAACAGAATATCATCCAGATAAACAATCATAAATTTATCCAGATACTTCCGGAAGATGTCATGCATAAAGGACTGAAACACTGAAGGAGCATTAGAGAGCCCAAAAGGCATCACCAAGTACTCAAAATGACCTTCGGGCGTATTGAATGCAGTTTTCCATTCATCTCCCTGCTTAATGCGCACAAGGTTGTACGCACCACGAAGGTCTATCTTGGTGAACCACTTGGCACCCTTAATCCGGGCAAACAAGTCCGACAACAGAGGCAAAGGATACTGAAATTTAACAGTGATTTTATTCAGAAGTCGATAGTCTATACAAGGTCTCAAAGATCCGTCCTTCTTGGCCACAAAGAAAAATCCCGCACCAAGAGGGGAAGAGGATGGATGAATATGTCCCTTCTCCACAGACTCCTTAATATACGAACGCATTGCGGTATGCTCAGGTACAGACAGATTAAATAATCTTCCCTTAGGAAACTTACTACCTGGAATCAATTCTATAGCGCAGTCACAGTCCCTATGAGGAGGAAGAGCACTGGACCTGGACTCGCTGAATACATCCTGATAATCAGACAAATACTCAGGAACATCCGAAGGAGTAGAGGAAGCAATAGACACCGGCGGGGAATCGCAATGAATTCCCTGACAGCCCCAACTTGACACAGACATAGCCTTCCAATCCAAAACTGGATTGTGAGTTTGTAACCATGGCAGACCCAAAACGACCAAATCATGCATTTTATGCAAAACAAGAAAACGAATCACCTCTCGATGTTCAGGAGACATGCACATGGTCACCTGTGTCCAAAACTGCGGCTTATTTTCCGCCAATGGCATAGCATCAATACCTCTCAGAGGAATAGGATTAACCAAAGGCTCCAGAACAAAACCACAGCGCTTGGCAAACGACAGATCCATAAGACTCAGGGCAGCACCTGAATCCACAAACGCCATAACAGGATAGGAAGACAATGAGCAAATTAAAGTCACAGACAAAATAAATTTAGGTTGCAAATTACCAATGGCGACCGGACTAACCACCTTTGTTAAGCGTTTAGAGCATGCTGATATAACATGTGTAGAATCACCACAGTAGAAACACAACCCATTCTGACGTCTATGATTTTTCCGTTCAATTCTAGTCTGAACTCTATCACATTGCATTAACTCAGGTGTCTGTTCAGACAACACCACCAGAGGATTAGCGACTTTGCGCTCACGTAAACGCTGGTCAATTTGAATAGCCAAAGCCATGGAATCATTCAGACTTGTAGGAACGGAGAAACCCACCATCACATTCTTAATGGCTTCAGAAAGGCCATTTCTGAAATTTGCGGCCAGAGCACACTCATTCCACTGAGTAAGCACGGACCATTTCCAAAATTTTTGGCAATAAACTTCAGCTTCATCCTGGCCCTGAGAGATAGCCAGCAAGGCCTTTTCTGCCTGAATTTCAAGATTGGGCTCCTCGTATAGCAACCCAAGCGCCAGAAAAAACGCATCAACATCTGCCAAAGCCGGATCGCCTGACGCTAACGAGAAGGCCCAATCCTGAGGGTCGCCCCGTAAGAAAGAGATAACAATTTTTACTTGCTGAGCTGAGTCTCCAGACGAATGGGGTCTCAGAGATAGAAACAATTTACAATTATTCCTGAAATTTCTAAATTTAAATCGGTCTCCAGAGAACAATTCCGGAATAGGTATTTTAGGTTCTGACATAAGACTGCTTGTAACAAAATCTTGAATACTCTGCACACGAGCAGCAAGCTGATCCACACTAGTAATCAAGGTCTGGACATTCATGTCTGCAGCAAGGCTCCAGCCACTCTGAGATAAAGGGGAGGAAAGAAAGAAAAAAAAAAAAACTCAGAATTTCCTTTCTTATAATCCCACTTCTGCAATGCATTAAATATTCACTTAAGGCCTGGCATACTGTTATGACCCCAATGGCAGGGGGTCTCAAAGACAAATAGCAAAGTCTGCAAACATAAAACCCAGCTCATAGGGCAGTGGTAACTGGGCTGACCATATACCTGAACCTAGCACACAAATAACAGCAGCCGGGGAACGTACCTACGTTGATTCTAGACGTCTCGTGCCAGCCGGAGAACTAACTAACCCTAGCAGGGAAAAGAAAGACCTTTCTTGCCTCCAGAGGAAATACCCCAAAAAGTTGGATACAAGCCCCCAACAAATAATAACGGTGAGGTAAGAAGAAAAGACAAACGCAAGAAATTAACTAGGTTTTTAGCAAAGAGAGGCCCACTAACTAATAGCAGAATATAGGAAGATGACTTATATGGTCAGCAAAAACCCTCACAAAAACTCCATGCGGAATATTCAAGAACCCCCGAACCGTCTAACGGCATGGGGGAAGAACATCCGCCCCCTAGAGCTTCCAGCAGTATCAGGAATCACATTTAGTACAAGCTGGACAAAAATAAGAGCACAGTAAATAACCAAAAACAAGAAAGCAGGACTTAGCTTAATTTTGCAAAGAACCAGGACCAGCAGAAAGGAGCAAACAGAAGGATCTGATTACAACGATGCCAGGCACCAGACTGAAAATCCAAGAAGTTCAAATAGCGACACCTCTGGACTAACGAGGCCAGGTGGGTACCAAGCAAGGGAAGGAATATCAAAGTGTCATATCACTAGTGACCACAAGAGGGAGCCAAAAAGTCTAATTCACAACACCCATCATACTATCTGAAGGGCCATCATAATATTTCTATTTAGAGGGCTATTCGTGGAGCTTTAACACTATTTGGGGGTACTCTAGGGTCACCATACTCTGCGTGTGGAGGAATTCACAGTGGGGGTTTATTACTGTGTTTTCGGGGGGCACATTTGTTGACATCTTACTTTATATAGGCCACAAAAAGGGTATATCACTGTGTAAGAACCCTAAGGGGCTTCAAAAGAGGCAAAATTACTTTTAAAGGGCTGCAAAGTTAGGATATGCTGTTCTGTGACCCCGCTAAATATTATTATTTGTTTGTTTTTTTGAGGGGGGGAAAGAATTAGGACTTCTGCTTCAGAACCCCATGATTTTTATGTACATCCCTGCTTTGGAGCTCTATAACAGTAAAATAAACTGCCCAGTTACTGTGCATAGCGAGATATAGCAGAAAACTTAATTAGAAGAAACAGATGAAACAAAGCCCTTTATGGCTCTATTAATGATAATAAAAGGTGTTATAAAACTAGTTCTTTCAAAACATGTAATACTAATGAAAGAAAACAAGCTTCATGTTCATAATAAATGATAACTGAGAGTAAAACTGTGGTAAAATATAATTTAGGTAATTAAAATTGTGGTCACTACCATTTCCTGATTAATCATGACAGCCAAATGGGAATGTTTCCAGGGCAGGTTCTAATTCAAGCTAATATAAGGCAAATCCGAATACACGTTAGGTATGATTCTCACACATTATATGGCACCGAAAATCAATGATAATTAGTAGCGCTCTGATGATTCTCAGCGCACGTATATTTAGGTACACATCAGAAGCTGCCCTAATTGCTTTTCTTCTACTTTATTTCCCTTGACTAAAAATTATTCAGTGTTATAACAGTTGATGGATCACATGCTGTTTACTATGAAAGAATATTATTTTTCTATCCATCTATCTAATAAATCTTAAACTATATCCTCCTCCTTCTGTAAACTTTTCGTATACAATATTTTGGAGCTCCAATTTTTGTGTTACTCTTTTGTAAATTGTAAATCTTGTCAATAAGAAAAAAAGACATATGGCACTAATGAATGAAACGCTACTACTAAACGGGATCAAGTGCTTTTCCTTGGAAAACCAACTGACGGCTAATAGATGCATCCTCTGATTTCATGGCATGAGACTATTTAGGCCATACCATTTCCATTTTATATGTGCCATTCTGACTTAAACTGGTTGTCTAGTGAGTTATCAGCTCTCTGTGGGATAGGCAATAACAGCAATAGGAGGAAAAGGGCACATTTATCCTGGTAAGAATGGAGCAAAAGTACACCTTCGTTCCAATAATCCTCTATGGGGGCTGCTGGGAAAAAGCCAAGCGGAGTGCTTGGTAGTTCCATAGGGAATGGATGGAGTGATCCCTTTAATATGATACTGCAGTTGAGTTCAGTACAGGAGGCCTGCAGATGGTCCCGACATTGTGGTCCATCCTCCGTCTGGTTGTAGTTGGACTGAAGGCATCTAATTATTGTCTTTGGGGGATTTAGGCACACTCATTGGAAACTGGAGCATAAAATCCAACACATGCATTGGCATCTCCCGCTATAGGTTTGATACCAGTGCAAAAGATGTGAAACCATGAATTGGGCTTCTATGTTTGAGCTGCTGCAAGCAAACCAAGGGTGTCCATTCTGAATGTCATTTGTCTACTTGAGTGGTGGAACTTCGGTGATAGGTAATGCTAATGCTGCAGAATACAAAGACCTTATGGACCATTATATGCTTCCATCTTTGTTGTAACAGTTTGGTGAGCACTGTTCTTGCTCCAGTGGACAAGGCAAGGTCTAAATAGTCATGGTTTGTTGGCTTTTGCGTGATAAAGTTGAGTCCATAGTTTTGGAATGGAATACCCCAGCTCCTATTGGTGTGACCGGCAGTACGAAGGTAGACACACCTGTCTCTCACATAGCAGGCATGTCTAGAGCCATGTGTCAGACAAATAGGGTTTCGCTCATTTTCACATCTCTCACTTCATCAGTATAAATACCATACAATGATTGCACTGTATGAGTCAATGTTGCTAAGAAAGTGATACAAGAAACCATTTATAGGCTCTTACACAGCAGTTAGCCAAACAATAACGCCGTATATCAAAATACATGTCCTTTGTGATAGTGCATCGATTTATGATAGTTTTTCAGACACACAGTATAACCCTGCCATTCTGGACTATTATCATGTTTGTGATCATTCCGTAATACCAACACGACAACGTTTTATTGCCATTTTTTTCTGATATGTATTGAAATATCCTTGTTTGTATTTCATTCTGGTTTTCAAGGTTTCTTTTGCTCTGCATTATCATGAGTTATAGCACTATCAGTGTCTCTGCTCAGTTATAAGCTGTCTGTTTATGCTAATATGCATTTAAACATTGAAACAACCTTCATCTTAGTTCACCCAAGTTAGTCTCGAATTGTAAAATGTGGAGATATAACTTGAGCGTTCCTTTGGATTTACTCATGGTGCAGAATACAAAAACTGCAGGCTCATGCTGTGGAGGGACTATCTTTAGCAGACAGAAAATGGCGCTGTGTTCTATCACCTTCCTGTTTTGTTTTATTTGTTCTCCCTGTTACACTCTATGTTCTGATGGCAAATACAATGATTGAAGAATGTCACAATTAAATAGCTCATTTTCCCACAATGTCTGACTACTTAAATGGATTGTCCACTAATATTATTGTTATTACAATTAATATTATTAATAATTTTATTTCGCAAACTGAGACTAAGAACACTTGTGTGTTCAAAACGCGTACGGTTTAGACAGGCACTGTCCTTCCGGTATAACCCGGTTTTGTATGTCTTTTAGCCTATTTTTATTTTAAATGAATACTATTAACGTTAAGTGATTTTATCTCTTGGAGCTGGATTCCCTTTTTTCCACATGTGCATCTCTTGGGGTCTGGCAGAGACGTGAATCCGTGCTCAAGATTTCCTGGACTCATAAGGAAATTCATATAAAGGGTGAGCTGAATTTATCTTTCTTTCTGCATTCTCACCTTCCGCAGAGGAGTCATTCCAGCGATGATGTGACATTCTTGTGTCACCTAACCACTGCAGCCAATCATCGCCCGCTGACCGGCTGCAGCACTTGTTGTTTATGAGCTGTGGAAGGTGATTATGCGTTGATTTGGTTTTATTTTGCATGGGGCTCTACATTGATTAAGAAGAGTTGTGTCAGTACTCCACAATACCATTGATGATTTTTGCTGAATCCAGAAATCTGCAACAATTTACACATCGGTGTTGTTCCTCAGTTTTTTCCTCACTGATAGCACATTGACACATTGAGTCTCAGTTTACCAAAACTGTCCATCGGAAGGACTGATGGGGAAAAATGAAAGCTGCATTGTGATTGGTTAGTGTTGGTAACAGAAATAGATTTACTGGTAGAAAGTTCTGATAAATGAGTTCCATTAAATTCTATGTGGATAGTCACTATTGGTTTGCGGATAAAAAACACTAGTCTGTTTTACTGAATAAAATGTACCTTATCAAATGAAAAAAAAACTAATGGGTAGTTTGTTTTTACTGATTATTTGCCATCAGTTTTTTTTTTTTTTCTTATGTGTGTTAAAAAAAAGGATGAAACTCAGATAGTAAAGATGGACACATAGTCCAAAAAAATGTGATGAAAAATTGTCGGTTTATTTTGGACTTGAAAAGTAAGCAATTTTGCATTTTTATTCTTTCCTCTTCTTCTTCCAAGAGACACAACATTTTATTTTTCCATCCACACACAAATAAGGGTTTGATTTTTGCAGCACAAGATGTAGTTTTGAAGGATGCCATACATTTTAAGATTCAATGCTAAAATAAATAAAAATGAAAAAAAAATCCAAGAGCGGTAAAATTGCGTAAATCTTCATTTTTTTTTTTTTTTTTACTGTGTTTGTTGTGTGGTGCAAAGGACAATTCTCTTGGACACTATGATTACTGTGGCACCAAACGTATAATTTTTTTGTTAGTTAAGTAGCAAGAAAAAAAATTGGAAGTTCGGAAAAATAAAGAAACATTTAGCTTATTATGTTTTAAGACTTCTAATATTTTCATTCTTTGGTTGAAGGAGCTTGTTTTTTGTGTCCTGAGCTGGCATTTTTATTGATACCATTTTGGAGTAGAGCCAATGTTTTGATTGTTCCTTATTTTATTTTTTGTAATGTTGTGGCAACCGAAACCCACAACACTGACATTTTATTTTTTTCTTTCTATGCCGTTTACTGATCAGGTTATTTCCTTTTATGTTTTCATAGTTCAGACTGGGACATTATTTTTGTATATCTTTTTTTTCTTTATTTCTAATAGTGGAAACAAAATTTATACATTTGTTTTATTTTTTTTCTGTATTTTGCAATACACTTAGGGATTTGATACAACAGTATTGTGATATACATGATCTCCCATGAACACCAACCACAGGCTTGTTTTCATAGGAGCACTGTTATGACAGACTCATGGTTTTCAGCAGACTCCTGGTTATCACCACAATTCACCAGTGCCCAGGAGAGGGACCAATAGGTGCTTAGAGCGGCTCTGCAACTGTCGCTGTCACAGATTGACTGGTATTTAACAGATGATGTCTAAATAAATGTACGCCATGTGATGGAAAGGGGGTCATCTGTAGAGGGACTTTCCACCTAGCATGTGTGATCTATGATATAGGTGGCTTATTATGTGGCCCTCAAGGGCACAATGACCTTAATGCAACTGCAACTTTTGTTTGCCTGGGTAAATATTTGTTTCATTATTTTGACCATGTTAATTGTAAGATATGATTATTTCTTTTCATATCAACAATGCTAAAAATATTTGTCAAAAAAATTCTAAAATATTGAAACAACACAGGCATAGCTTTCAACCAGTTGATGTATAGTTACCAATCAAACTTCCATTCACTTTTTTGTTTCCAGTAAGTTCAAATTCTGAGCTTCCAGACTTGTAATATGATGACTATGTACTGAAGTAATGGTGTGATAATAAATTACCATGCATGTTATGATTGTTTGTAACATGATCAGATGGCTTCATTTGCGCACTGTGCAGAAGTCCATTATCCATTGATCGGCTGCGCACATTTAGAGATGAATATTACAGAATCTATAAAGATTATTTTACTGTAACTGACAGAGAATGCCAAAATCATATCTCCTATCTATCTATCTATCTATCTACCTATCTATCTATCTATCTATCTATCTATCTATCTATCTATCTAATATCTATCTATCTATCTAATATCTATCTATCTATCTATCTATCTATCTATCTATCTAATATCTATCTTCTATCTATCAAATATCTATCTATCTATCTATCTATCTATCTATCTATCTAATATCTATCTATCTATCTATCTATCTATCTATCTATCTATCTATCTATCTATCTAACTATCTCATATCTATGTCCGACCTATCCAATATCCATCTATCTATCTATCTATCTATCTATCTATCTATCTATCTATCTATCTATCTATCTATCTAATATCTATCTATCTATCTATCTATCTATCTATCTATCTATCTATATCTATCTATCTATCTATCTATCTATCTCATATCTATGTCCGACCTATCCAATATCCATCTATCTATCTATCTATCTATCTATCTATCTATCTATCTATCTATCTATCTATCTATTATCTATCTATCTAATATATATCTCCTATCTTTCCAATATCTATCTATCTATCTATCTATCTATCTATCTATCTATCTATCTCATATCTATCTATCTATCTATCTATCTATCTATCTATCTATCTAATATCTATCTATCTATCTATTTATCTCTCTAATATCTATCTATCTATCTATCTATCTATCTATCTATCTATCTATCCCATATCTATCTCCTATCTATCTATCAATATATCTATCTATCTATCTATCTATCTATCTATCTATCTATCTATCTATCATTAAAATAAGATCACCCCTTAGTCTTCGTTTTTCCAAACTAAATAGCCCCAAGTGTAATAACCTATCTTGGTATTGCAGACCCCCCAGTCCTCTAATAACCTTGGTCGCTCTTCTCTGCACCCGCTCTAGTTCAGCTATGTCTTTCTTATACACCGGAGACCAGAACTGTGCACAGTATTCTAAGTTTGGTCGCACTAGTGACTTGTATATAGGTAAAATTATGTTCTCCTCATGAGCATCTATGCCTCTTTTAATACATCCCATTATTTTATTTGCCTTTGTAGCAGCTGCCTGACACTGGCCACTGAATATGAGTTTGTCATCCACCCATACACCCAGATCTTTTTCATTGACGGTTTTGCCCAGAGTTTTAGAATTAAGCACATAGTTATACATCTTATTACTTCTACCCAAGTGCATGACCTTACATTTATTCGCCCAATACTGACCCCTGTGGTACCCCACTACTAACCGTGACGCAGTCCGAGTGTGCTCCGTTAATAACCACCCTTTGTTTCCTATCCCTGAGCCAGCTGTCAACCCACTTACACATATTTTCCCCTATCCCTATTATTCTCATTTTATGTAACAACCTTTTGTGTGGCACCGTATCAAACGCTTTTGAAAAGTCCATATACACTATGTCCACTGGGTTCCCTTGGTCCAGTCTGGAACTTACCTCTTCATAGAAGCTGATCAGATTAGTCTGACATGAAAGGTCCCTAGTAAACCCGTGCTGATACTGGGTCATGAGGTTATTCCTCTTCAGATACTCCAGTATAGCATCCCTTAGAATGCCCTCCAGGATTTTACCCACAGTAGAGGTTAAGCTTACTGGCCTATAATTTCCGAGTTCAGTTTTTGACCCCTTTTTGAATATTGGCACCACATTTGCTATACGCCAGTCCTGTGGTACAGACCCTGTTATTATGGACTCTTTAAAGATTAAAAATAATGGTCTATCATTGACTGTACTTAATTCCTGCAGTACTCGGGGGAGTACCCCATCCGGGCCCGGAGATTTGTCAATTTTAGTGATTTTTAGACGCCGCCGTAATTCCTGCTGGGTTAAGCAGGTGACATTTAATGGGGAATTTTTGTTATCCCTGATCAGATTGTCTGCCATGGAATTTTCTTGTGTAAATACTGATGAAAAAAAAGTAATTTAGCATATTGGCTTTTTCCTCATCCACCATTTCACCCAGACTATTTTTAAGGGGGCCAACACTATCATTTTTTAGTTTCTTACTATTTACGTAGTTAACCCCTTTCTGACATCGGACGTACTATCCCGTCGAGGTGGGGTGGGCCCATATGACCACCGACGGGATAGTACGTCCAGCGCGATCGGCCGCGTTTACAGGGGGAGCGCGGCCGATCGCGGACGGGTGTCAGCTGACTATCGCAGCTGACATCCAGCACTATGTGCCAGGAGCGGTCACGGACCACCCCCGGCACATTAACCCCCGGCACACTGCGATCAAACATGATCGCAGTGTTCCGGCGGTATAGGGAAGCATTGTGCAGGGAGGGGGCTCCCTGCGGGCTTCCCTGAGGCCCCCAGAGCAACGCGATTTAATCGCGTTGCTCCGAGGGTCTCTTACCTCTTCCTCCCTGCAGCAGGCCCGGATCCAAGATGGCCACGGCATCTGGGTCCTGCAGGGAGGTGGCTTCACTGCACCTGCTCAGAGTAGGCGCCGAGAAGCCTCCAGGAGCTGTGCACGTCAGATCGCCGATCTGACACAGTGCACAGCAAAGTGTCAGATTGGCGATCTTACACTATAACATCATGCGCCCCCTGGGGCAATGTTATAGTGTAAAAAAAAAATTCACATGTGTAAAAAAAAAATTCCCCCCAAAAAAATGCAAAAAAAAAAAATATATTGTTCCTATAAATACATTTCATTATCTAAATTAAAAAAAAACAATAAAAGTACACATATTTAGTATCGCCGCATCTGTAGCAACCCGTCCTATAAAACTGTCCCACTAGTTAACCCCTTCAGTGAACACCGTAAAAAAAAAAACGGGGCAAAAAACAACGCTTTATTATCATACCGCCAAATAAAAAGTGGAATAACACGCGATCAAAAAGACAGATATAAATAACCATGGTTCCACTAAAAACGTCATCTTGTCCCGCAAGAAACGAGCCGCTATACAGCATCATCAAAGAAAAAATAAAAAAGTTATAGTCCTCAGAATAAAGCAATGCAAAAATAATTATTTTTTCTATAAAATAGTTTTTATATTATAGAAGCACCAAAACATAAAAAAAATAATTAAAATGAGGTATCGCTGTAATCGTACTGACCCAAAGAATAAAACTGCTTTATCCATTTTACCAAACACGGAACGGTATAAACGCCTCCCCAAAAAGAAATTCATGAATACCTGGTTTTTGGTCATTCTGCCTCACAAAAATCAGAATAAAAAGCGATCAAAAAATGTCACATGCCCGAAAATGTTACAAATAAAAACGTAAACTCGTCCTGCAAAAAACAAGACCTGACATGACTCTGTAGACCAAAATATGGAAAAATTAAAGCTCTCAAAATGTGGTAACGCAAAAAATATTTTTTGCAATAAAAAGCGTCTTTCAGTGTGTGACGGCTGCCAATGATAAAAGTCCGCTAAAAACCCCACTATAAAAGTAAATCAAACCCCCTTCATCACCCCCTTAGTTAGCGAAATATTAAAAAATTAAAAAAATGTATTTATTTCCATTTTCCCATTAGGGTTAGGGTTAGGGCTAGGGTTAGGGTAAGGGCTAGGGTTAGGGCTAGGGTTAGGGTTAGGGATAGGGTTAGGGTTAGGGCTAGGGTTAGGGCTAGGGTTAGGGTTAGGGCTAGGGTTAGGGTTAGGGCTAGGGTTAGGGCTAGGGTTAGGGTTAGGGCTAGGGTTAGGGCTATGGTTAAGGCTACAGTTAGGGTTGGGGCTAAAGTTAGGGTTAGGGTTTGGATTACATTTACTGTTGGGAATAGGGTTGGGATTAGGGTTAGGGGTGTGTCAGGGTTAGGGGTGTGGTTAGGGTTACCGTTGAGATTAGGGATAGGGGTGTGTTTGGATTAGGGTTTCAGTTATAATTGGGGGGTTTTCACTGTTTAGGCACATCAGGGGCTCTCCAAATGCGACATGGCGTCCGATCTCAATTCCAGCCAATTCTGCATTGAGAAACAGTGCTCCTTCCCTTCCGAGCTCTCCCGTGCGCCCAAAGAGGGGTTTACCCCAACATATGGGGTATCAGCGTACTCAGAACACATTGGACAACAACTTTTCGGGTCCAATTTCTCCTGTTACCCTTGGGAAAATACAAAACTGGGGGCTAAAAATAATTTTTGTGAAAAAAAAGGATTTTTTATTTTCACGGCTCTGCGTTATAAACTGTAGTGAAACACTTTGTGGTTCAAAGTTCTCACAACACATCTAGATAAGTTCCTTGGGGGGTCTAGTTTCCAATATGGGGTCACTTGTGGGGGGTTTCTACTGTTTAGGTACATTAGGGGCCCTGCAAACGCAATGTGATGCCTGCAGACCAATCCATCTAAGTCTGCATTCCAAATGATGCTCCTTACCTTCTGAGCTCTGCCATGCGCTTAAACGGTGGTTCCCCCCATATATGGGGTATCAGCGTACTCAGGACAAATTGGACAGCAACTTTTGGGGTCTAATTTCCACTGTTACCCTTGGAAAAATACAAAACTGGGGGCTAAAAAATTTTGTGGAAAAAAAGGATTTTTTATTTTCACGGCTCTGCGTTATAAACTGTAGTGAAATACTTGGGGGTTCAAAGTTCTCACAACACATCTAGATGAGTTCCTTAGGGGGTCTAGTTTCCAATATGGGGTCACTTGTGGGGGGTTTCTACTGTTTAGGTACATTAGGGGCTCTGCAAACGCAATGTGATGCCTGCAGACCAATCCATCTAAGTCTGCATTCCAAATGATGCTCATTCCCTTCCGAGCTCTGCCATGCACTCAAACGGTGGTTTCCCCCACATATGGGTATCAGCATACTCAGGACAAACTGGACAACAACTTTTGGCATCTAATTTCAACTGTTACCCTTGGAAAAATACAAAACTGGGGGCTAAAAAATAATTTTTGGTGGAAAAAAAAATAATTTTTATTTTCACGGCTCTGCGTTATGAACTGTAGTGAAACACTTGGGGGTTCAAAGCTCTCACAACACATCTAGATGAGTTCCTTAGGGGGTCTACTTTCCAAAATGGTGTCACTGTGGGGGGTTCAATGTTTAGGCACATCAGTGGCTCTCCAAACCTAACATGGGGTCCCATCTCAATTCCTGTCAATTTTGCATTGAAACGTCAAACGGCGCTCCTTCCCTTCCGAGCTCTCCCATGCACCCAAACAGTGGTCTACCCCCGCATATGGGGTATCAGCATACTCAGGATAAATTGTATAACAACTTTTGGGGTCCAATTTCTGCTCTTACCCTTGGGAAAATAAAAAATTGGGGGCGAAAAGATCATTTTTGTGAAAAAATATGATTTTTATTTTTATGGCTCTGCATTATAAACTTCTGTGAATCATTTATTGCATCAAAGTGCTCACCACACATCTAGATAAGTTACTTAGGGGGTCTACTTTCCAAAATGGTGTCACTTGTGGGGGGTTTCAATGTTTAGGCACATCGGGGGCTCTCCAAACGCAACATGGCGTCCCATCTCAATTCCAGTCAATCGTGCATTGAAAAGTAAAATGGCGCTCCTTCGCTTCCGAGCTCTACCATGCGCCCAAACAGTGGTTTACTCCCACATTTGGGGTATCGGCGTACTCAGGACAAATTGTACAACAACTTTTTGTGTCCATTTTCTCCTGTTACCCTTGGTAAAATAAAAAAATTGGAGCTGAAGTAAATTTTTTATGAAAAAAAGTTAAATGTTCATTTTTATTTAAACATTCCAAAAATTCCTGTGAAACACCTGAAGGGTTAATAAACTTCCTGAATGTGGTTTTGAGCACCTTGAGGGGTGCAGTTTTTAGAATGGTGTCACACTTGGTTATTTTCTATCATATAGACCCCTCAAAATGACTTCAAATGAGATGCGGTCCCTAAAAAAAATGGTGGTGTAAAAATGAGAGATTGCTGGTCAAATTTTAACCCTTATAACTCCCTAACAAAAAAAAAATTGGTTCCAAAATTGTGCTGATGTAAAGTAAACATGAGGGAAATGTTACTTATTAAGTATTTTGTGTGACATATCTCTGTGATTTTATTGCATAAAAATTCAAAGTTGGAAAATTGTGAAATTTTCAAAATTTTTGCCAAATTTCCATTTTTTTCACAATTAAACGCAGGTAATATCAAAGAAATGTTATCACTATCATGAAGTACAATATGTCTTGAGAAAAAAATGTCAGAATCACCGGGATCAGTTGAAGCGTTCCAGAGTTATAACCTCATAAAGGGACAGTGGTCAGAATTGTAAAAATTGGCCCGGTCATTAACGTGCAAACCACCCTTGGGGGTACAGGGGTTAAAGAATATTTTGGGATTATTTTTACTCTCTCTGGCAATGAGTCTCTCTGTCTCAATTTTTGCTCCCTTGATTTGCTTTTTACAGAATTTATTTAATTTTCTGTATTTATTTAATGCCTCATCACTACCTACTACCTAAATGCTTTCTTTTTGTCACTTATTGTGCCCCTTACAGCTCTATTTAGCCATATTGGTTTCCTCCTATTTCTAGTATGTTTATTCCCATACGATATATATTGTGCACAGGTCCTATCCAGGATGCTAATAAACGTCTCCCATTTTCTTTGTGTATTTTTGTGTCTCAGGATATCATCCCATTTAATTGCACCAAGATCATCTCTCATCCGTTGGAAATTTGCTCTCCTGAAGTTTAGTGTCCGTGTAACCCCTCTACTACACAACTTATTATTTTGTGATCACTGTTCCCCCAGTGACCCCCAAACCTAATATTTGCTATGCGGTCTGGCCTGTGGGTTAATATTAGGTCTAGCAGTGCCATCCATTTTTGTTGGGTCCTGAACCCTATTTCAGGGTGGTTGAAGTCCCCCATAATAATGACTTCTCCTTGAAGCAGCTTCATCTATTTGCTTTATGAGGATATACTCCGTTGCTTCCATTTTTTTGGAGACTCATAACAAACCCCTATCAGTAATTTATTATTTTTCTCCCTCCCCTTATCTCCATCTATCTCCTATCTGTCTATCTATCTATCTATCTATCTATCTATCTATCTATCTATCTCCTATCTATCTATCTATTGCACTAGCTCAGATCACTTTGGATTTATATAATTTTCAGCAGGCACAATATATTTTAGTATTTATTTCAGGGGCACTATATTTTAGTATCAAAGGGGTTTCCTTGTTTGGTTAAAAAACTGACAGCTGCAAGCCTTGGGCAGAAACCAAGATATACTCACTTTAGTCCCATCACAGCTATTCCAATGCTGTCTGCTGGACAGGAAGTGAGAATATTCAAACTATCACTCTTCTGATGCTGCAGCCAATCAGTAACATCAGCTATAACCAGAGTGACATGGTCTCCACCTCATTGCAAGTGGTCTGGCAAACACCATTGGGATGTCAGCACTACAAAAGTGAGACTAAATCTGTGGGGAGTTTGTCTTCTTTTTTATCCATTCTGACCACTGTCCATTTTGAAAACAAGGTGAAAACTCATTTACAGGGGACATTATAATTTAGTATACAGCAGGGGCAACACGTATTGAGCACAGTAGATATGTTTCTAAAGGTGTTATTGAATTGAAAGTCTCACCTGATGTCAGTAAGAACCATCCAATCCCCACAGGCAAAGAAATGGACTGTAAGCACACACATCACACAAGACTCCATTGCTGAACATCAAGCATGCTCAAGTTGGTTAAAAGTTTGTTCAGCAATATTGTATTACTTATTTCAGGGGGCACGATATATATTGTATTATTTATTTTGGTGGCACAGTATGATGTATTGTTTATTTTGGGTCAAGTGCATATTTTGTTACATATTTCAGTAGCATATTATTTTGCACGTTTTTTTCCAAGTGCATGATATTTTACCATTTATTTCATGGCACACTATGCACAGTAAATATGTATTTAATGGGTTAAAGAATATTCTATTATTTATTATAGGGGACCCTGTATAATTTATTACTTATTTCAGGGAACACGAAATGTAAGAATTTATTCCAGGAGGCATCATACATTGTATTCATATCATTGGGCACTGGGTAGTATTTCTTTCTGGGACACAGAGCAGTATTATCCATTTCATGGAGTATCGTGTTTGTCAGTATTACATTCAGGGTAGGACACTGGCAGTTTTCCTTTCAGGGGGCACACTGTGTGGCGGTATTACACTCAGGACTATTAGGACTTGGTTTCCATATACTGTGTAAGCGTGTGCTGCACATGTGAGGAGCCAAAGACAACTGAGACATTTGGAGAAAGTCATCGTGACTTTGTAAATCCCATAGAAAAGGAGAAGGCAAGCAAAATCTGTGTTGTGAGATGTCGCCTGTGATGCTGAACAAGCTGCTACATTGCATTGGCAGAAATGTATAGTACTACTACTATTATACTAATAATAATTTCTTAAGCTGTAAGTAAGCAGACAACCACAGAAGATCTTCTGTTTTTTTAATGTTATTTTTTTTGTAATTAAATGGTTTAAACTATTATATTAGAAATCATATTAGTTACAGTACTAACTGGGGCGACTTCACGTTTCATTTCATCTCGTACTTTACCTTCTTATTAATTGTCACCTTGTGACCACAGTAACTTTAATGACATCTCAGGCTTGTGTACTAAAGATTGGCATCTGTTGCCATGGTAATTTGCTTCTTACAAAGAATGTGTCTGAACAACCTCAGCATCATAGGCTTGTCTGTTGTAATAACCATGAAAGCTTTTCTCTAATTTACCGTACAGTTTTTTAAAAAAATATTTAATCGTTATGTTTGCTTGGCTCTTTTTTTTACCCCGTATATACACAAGTCTTAAGTTTGGAATTAAAAACAAACATTACCTTATTATGAAAACAGAACAAAAAATAAAAGAAAATTCTGCATACATTAACAATTGGAGGGCTCTAGCACAATGCATGGTAAGATGCACACAATAGCATGTTTCATCAGTAAAGCAAGTAAAACCCCTGGGGCCCAGTGCAATATGGGTAACAAGGCATCCCTCCAAACTACCATGTCCATGGTCACAGAAATAACTTGAATCTGACAAAAGTAATAATAACTAAAAAATCTATAATAATGAACAAATGAAAGTCAGACATTGCTCTTCAACCATGCTTCCACAGAATAAAAAAAAATAAAACTCATGAAATAGGCCTGGACAGAAACGATGGTACCTCTGAAAATAATGGGACAAAAGGGACATGTTAAATCAAGGTGCGTCCACTAACTAGAATCATAGGTGTCTACAATCTTGGAATCAGTGAATGTATATAGGGCTACAGATACTCACTGTGCTGTTTGATGACATGGTGTGCATCACACTCAACATGGACCAGAGGAAGCAAAGGGAAGAGTTGTCTCAGGAGATTAGAAAGAAAATTATAGACAAACATGTTAAAGGTAAAAGTTATAAGACCATCTCCAAACAGCTTGATGTTCCTGTGACTACATTTGTACATATTATTCAGAAATTTAAGATCCATGGGACTGTAGCCAACCTCCCTGGACGTGGCCACAGGAGGAAAATTGATGACAAATCAAAGAGACAGATAATACTAATGGTAAAAAAGAGCCCAAAGAAACAGATTAAAGGTGAACTTCAAGCTCAAGGAACATCAGTGTCAGATCGCACCATCCACCATTGTATGAGCTAAAGTGGACTTCATGGGAGCCCACCAAGGAGGACATCATTGTTGAAAAAAAATCATAAAAAAGCCAGACTGGAATTTGCCAAACTATATGTTGACAAGCCGCAAAGCTTCTGGGAGAATGTCCTATGACAGTGTTCCCCAACTCCAGTCCACAAGAGCCACCAACAGGTCATGTTTTTGGGATTTCCTTACTATGGCTGAGGTGATAATTGCATCACATGGACAGGCAAGAATTCCATCACCTGTGCAATACTAAGAAAATCCTGAAAACATAGCTTGTTGGTGGCTTCTGAGGATCAGAGTTGAGGAACACTGCCCTATGGACAGATGAGACAAAAATGGAATATTTTGGCACATCAGCTCTATGTTCACAGATGGAAAAATGAAGCATATCAAGAAAAGAACACTGTCCCTACTGTGAAACATGGAAGAGGCTCTGTTATGTTCTGGGGCTGCTTTGTTGCATCTGGCACAGGGTGTCTAGAATCTGTGCAGGGTACAATGAAATCTCAAGACTATCAAGGAATTCTAGAGAGAAATGTGCTGCCCACTGTCAGAAAGCTTGGTCTCAGTCCCAGGTCATGCGTCTTGCAACAGGTTAATTTTACAAAACACACAGCTAATAACACCCAAGAATGGCTAAGAGGAAAACATTGGACTATTCTGAAGTGGCCTTCTATAAGATCTGACCTAAATTCTATTGAGCATCTTTGGAAAGAGCTGAAACATGCTGTCTGTAAAAGGCAACCTTCAAACATGAGACAACTGGAGCAGTTTGCTCTTGAGGAGTGGGTCAAAATACCTGTCAAGAGGTGCTGAAGTCTCATTGACAGTTACAGGAATTGTTTGATTGCAGTGATTGCCTCAAAAGGTTGTGCACCAAAATATTAAGTTAAGGGTATCATATTTCTGTCCAGGCCTATTTCATGATTTTTATTTATTTTTTATTTTGTGGAAGCATGGTTGACAAGCAATGTCTGACTTTCATTTGTTCATTATCATAGATTTTTTAGTTATTATTACTTTCTTACTTACTGTCAGATTCAAGTTATTTCTGTGACCATTGTGGGTTTTTCTGTCATTAAACGAGAGGGTACCAACAATTTTGATCATGTGTGTAATATATTGAGCTGGTCTACTTATCTAGAGCACTGAGAGATTTTGGTCCTTCTCAGACTTCAGGGCCATGGTTCAACTTTTAAGAGTTGTCCAGCAAAGATAAGGTATCATCTATCCATAAGATATGTAATAACTTATAGATTGTTGAGAATTTGACTGCGACCAACACAGATCGTCAAATTGGGAAACTTTTATCCCCTTACAATGGGGGTGGCAATGCACATGCCTCATTGTCGCACCATTCTCTGTGGGGCTGCCAGAAAAGTTTAGCACAGCCTCATATGGAATGCATGGAGCAGAGATCGAGCATGTGCACTGCTGCTCCATTCCAATCGGAAAACAGCTGCTCCTTCGGGGATAACAGTGCCCCAATATGCAGATGCAGTTACCAGCAGTCGGACCCCACCAATCTATTAGTTGTCATCTACCCTTTGGATAGGTGATAACTTAAGGTGCCTTTACACTGTAAACTTATTGTGAATAAGCTTTCCAAGGAATGTTAATTTCACAATAATTGTGCAGTCTAAATAGCTAGCTGATCACTCAACTAATGAGCAAAATGCTCATTTATCCGGTGAAATGATCTTTCAGAATATCATACTCCGGTGAACATCATCCTGTGAAAACAGGACCTGCGCTGCTGACATGAATGGCAGTCTATTGGATCTCATCGATCTATTACAAATCATTTAGGGTGGAACTAAATTGTGACCAGCCTGAATAAACTGCCAATTAATCAACCGTTGACCGGAAAATGCCATAATTGACAATTATATTCCTATGATGAATATTTGGTTTATTTTTGATGCTGCAGATTTTCTTCAGTATTTCTGAACCTATTAGCTAAATTAGGTTACTTGCGTGTTTTATTCAATACCCTTTCTTAGGCCTCTTTCACACGTCAGTGTCTCCGGTACGTGTAGTGACAGTTTTCTCACGTACCGGAGACACTGACACATGTAGACCCATTCAAATGAATGGGTCTATGCACATGTCTCTGTGTTTTCAAGGACCGTGTGTCCGTGTGCAAAACACGGAGACATGTCCGTGTTTCTCCGGCAGCACATACAGCAATACATCCTGCACACGTGCACACGGAGAACAGTGTGCACTCTCCTCCGTGTGCACGTACCGCCCGCAGGAGAGACAGCACTACAGTAAGCGCTGTCCCCCCTGTGTGGTGCTGAAGGCGGCATTCATCTGTTCTCCCCACAGGAGAGAAGAGATGAAAGATCAAGTTTTTTTTTCTTTTTTGTTAAAAATAAAGTTGCTGGGACCTCCCGCCTCCCAACCCCAGTGCGCCGCCCGGCCCCTTGCAGAAGAAATACTCACCCAGCTCCCGCGATGTCTCCACTCTCCTCTCAGCGCAGGCAGCCTGTCCTGTGTGAGCGGTCATGTGGGACCGCTCATTACAGTGAGGAATATGCACATATTCCTCACTGTAATGAGCGGTCCCACGTGACCGCTCACACAGGACAAGGGGCCAGCGCTGAGAGGAGAGAGGAGACATCGCGGGAGCTGGGTGACTTTATTTTTAACAAAAAAGAAAAAAAAACTTGATCTTTCATCTCTTCTCTCCTGCGGGGAGAAGAGATGAATGCCGCCTTCAGCACCACAGTGGGGGGGACAGCGCTTACTGTAGCGCTGTCTCTCCTGCACGGTCCGTGTGGTCCTCAGGAGGCACACGGATGCCGCACGTGTGCCACACTGATGTGCCACGTGAGCACACGGACACACAGACATGGATAACTCCGGTACCGATTTCTCCGGTACCGGAATTATCTGGACGTGTGAAAGAGGTCTAAGTGATATTTTTTATATGCATTTACATTTTACCGTCTTTTTCACACTGCAGATTTTGTCTGTTTAGAATATTATTTATAAGTATAGCTGCTTTGTTCTTGATACTTTCTGGTATGTTGCTTTAACAAAACTTTTTTGATTCAGTCATGTGTCATTTATATATGGTTTTAGTGTGGTTCCACAGTGAAAACACAGAAAAAAATGCATATGTATTTCTTACCTGCGGTCTCCGCAGCTGATCAGAGGCGGTCTCCGCAGCTGATCAGAGGCGGTCTCCGGAGCTGATCAGAGGCGGTCTCCGCAGCTGATCAGTTGCAGTCTTCGCAGCTGATCAGAGGTGGTCTCTGCAGCAGAATACCCTGTGAATAATTTACTGCCAGGAGTTGATTGTAATAAAAATTAGGTAGTACAAAATAGCCAAGTTTCATTGCTTCTCTATGTGTCAAGAAACCTCTTCCAAAAATAGCCACATCTTTCCATAGGTTGTGGCTAGTTTTGAAATAAGTCCATTAAAGTGAATATTTCAAGGTTATTTCAAGTCTTTGTGCTGAAAATGGCTGCTTTTAATCATTTTAAGTGACCATCAAAGTTTATATAATATCTTAACATGTCCATCACAGAGTAGTCAATGGAATACTACTTGAATAAACTAAAGCAATAAAAGGAAGACAGATGCACAGGCAATTTGAAAAAGGAGGTGCACACCACTATGCAATTGATCCAATAGCCACCAATAGTCTAAAAATATGGAGCTTGAGGCAGCACATCCAATAAAGTAAACCTTTTATACATCCATGCAACATTTCAGCTTCGATGAGCTTTTCTCATTAAATTCTACAAATTAGAGAGTGTGCATCATGTCCGTTGGTGCTGCGCTACTTGGTGAAATGCATACTTCACCTTATTTATTGATTAGATGTTTGGGCATTTTCTGCTTTCCAAAGTGGATCACATGTGTCATCTCTGGGGTAAGAGGACGCTGGTTGCTCCATAATGGGACACATAACATCTTTACGATATCAAAGTATTCGACAGGTAGGACGTTATAATTGTGTTAGTTGCGTATTAAATTCTTAATCATATGAACTCTGCGTTCCAACACGCTAAACTCCCTCTGATGTTGTAGCCATAGTGAAAGTAATACACCATTGGCCATATCAGGTGTCAATTTTAAATTAATTAAGTCTGTATTGTTATTGGTTACCTTGGTTAAAAATATTAGCCATAGCCACATAATCTTCACTACTTGAGAAACAAAAGGCATAATGAATCGGTTAAGGGTTCTCCATCTATCAGTAGATTAACAGGTGGCTCTACCAAAACTTAGATTATGTATTAATTTAACCACTTTATATTAAGGCATATTGAGCTGAGATTATTTATGCCTAATTAGGGATATGTTGAATTGGATTTATTTCCTATTCTTTACTCATTTACTGTGTTCTGCACAATTGTCTCCTTTATAACCGGATTTGTAAAATGTAGGGGTGGTTATTGAGATAGCAAACAGCAAAATGAACCTATGCACATGCCCACACAGAGTTGTGCGTACTCTATATCTGATTTATTTTATGGGCTGATTCTTGTCGCACCCCACTCTTTTTATATGTGTTTTTTAATTAAATGTATGATTAGATACACGTACTTTGGTTTGTTAAAATTTGTGAGTTTTTATTCTTCAGTGTAGGTTGTATAATAAACCAAAGAAGTCTGGGAATTTCTCTTTAGATTTTGGTTGTATGAATACAATGTAGCATAGCTTATTATTTATCTGTATTTATATTCAATTGTTAATATTAATTATTAAAAATAACTCCCTCTTTCATGTAGTTTATATTTATATTATTAATTCAGCATATTTTCAGAAATGTTTCACGTTTTCACCTGTTGATATGTGAATAGACTTGGCAGTGCAACTAGGCACATTTTGGAGGCACTTTATAAGAATGTGGCTCTTTATAGCGAATAATGGTGGGTGGATCAGAAAAAGCTATAAAAAAAAAAACCTTTAGAACTCACAATATCTGTCATAGTTCTTGATATGCTGTTAATCTCTTGGGATGGCAGATGGATGAATGCTATTCCCAAGTGTAAAAAGATCTGAGAGACCTGACTGCGACACTCTGATAAATCTTCCCCGTGTTCACATTAGGTTTGATGAAGGTTTTTCAAGAAATGAAGAAGAAATGTTTCTGGAAAAAAAAGTCAAATCACATCCCATATCTGTACAGTTCTATGAAAACATTCATTTCATGAAAAAAAAGCTTAAATCCTTTTAGTTTTTACTTTTATCTCATGCATGCTTTTGGACTCCAGGGTATTTATAGTGAAAATATGTTTGTTTCCATCTTCTCTGCTTTATGAGTGACAGCCATACAAAAATACTCCAAAATCCAGAAATATAATCTTTTTTCTGCCATTGGAATGAATCGGCTTTGAGTGAAAATGCAAACAAAAACCTCTAAACTGTTTTGTCTAAACAAATATAGCATTTTTGTACCTATTATTATGAAGCATCACATTCCCTGCCTAGCAGCTGCAAATATGTATTAGATATAGGTGAGCCATAAATATTGGTTCCAGTATGCATATTTTAGGATTTTTCTAAAGGCCCTATTCATATTAGCTAACCCTGCTGATAATTGCTGGCACGGCCGACAGTCTAAGGGCTCATACTCGTCTGCGAGGAAACCAAACGTGTGCGATCCGATAAAAAATCGGATTGCACTCTAACCAATGTTACTGCCTTAATCAAGTTGGGTTTTTCCATTCTTGCATTTTTGTTTTTTTGCTTCCCTTCTTCTCAGAGCCATAACTTTTTTATTTGTCTGTTACTATGGCCAGGTGAGGGATTGTTTTTTGCGGGATGAGTTGTACTTTTGAATAACATCATTGGTTTTACCATATAGTGTACTGAAAAATAGGAAGAAAATTCAAAGTGCAGTGAAAATGCAAGAAAAGTACAATTTCACAATAGCTGATTGACAGTGGCATTTAACATATTAACAGCCGCGGGGGGATCGTGATTCCACCAGTGGCTGTTAGGGGCAAATGATTTTCCAGACAGAACTGTGGGTGTCCATAACTTTCCGTCCAAAGCTCTGACTACGATGGATTCTGCTGGATTTTATCTGTGCAGGGAGACCAAATATGCCTACCTTATGTAAATCCTGGTAGCTATGCTTTATAACTTAACGCATTCTACAAGTGGCTGCTTGGGATGGGCTTTTGGGGAAAGGGATGCACATTCCGATTATGTTCTCGGCTAGGCTCAAAGGTATTGCATTCTGTTATTATAGGTAATTTTTCAGATCCAATATCTCAGAGCCTTGTGCTGGTCTGGGATCTGTAGTGCCATGAGGCCTGAGTCAATCAAAGGAGCCAGTTGGCTCGTAGCTGCACAAGAGTTCACATCCCCATGATAATTGCTGGGGACACAGGGTCCATGGTTTTTTGCCCCCCCGTAGAGAGCTTCAAAGGCCTATTTGCTTGGGCTAGTTAAAGAAAACCATTGATCTTGAGGAATCCCAAGGGTGGGGGCTGAGTTTTGGAGCAAGTATTTTGGGCCAAAATGTATCTGACAGTGAATTCTATCAGACATCAAAATTATATCATTTTCCCATATCTCACACCTCCCCCTTTAGAGAGCGCTAGGGGGTATCACATTACTGTGTACCCTTGAGTGCACTCTCCTTGCTGGGTAGCCTGTCAGCATTGCTATGGGCAACTTTTGTAGCAAATTGAGAAGTGATACTGTTGGAGCACTAGGCTCCAATGCAGCAACCTCCCATTCATCCCAGAGACTGTGTGTAACCAGCTGAGGGGGTTGTGGTCCATCTCCACGATGAAGGGATACCCATACAAGTATGGCTGCAGATGCTGCAGGGCCCACACAATTGCCAGGCACTCCTTTTTCATTGCGGAGTAGGCCACATCTCTTGGCTAGCTTCAGTCACTTGCATCGGTCAGTACTACAAACGGCCATGCAAAGTCAGCAGCTTGTAGTACTGGGGAGATGGAGAGAGCAGTCTTGAGTATCTGAAAAGCAGTCTCACAGGCAACTGACCAGTCTACTGCAAGAGGCAGCTTTTTCTTGGTGAGGTCCATCAGGGGCTTGGCCAGGGTACTATAGTGTGGAACAAACCTCCTATAGTACTCACCAGTCCCCAGGAAGGACATCACATGTTTCATGGTCCTGGGGTGGGCCAGGATGCGATGGCATCCACTTTCCCAGGTTCTGGCTTCAGAACCCCTTCACCTACCCGGTGACCCAGGTAGAGGACCTCGCTCATGCCTAGCTGGCACTTTTCCTGCTTGATGGTAAACCTGCCCAGTGGAACCGTCTAAGCACCTGCATCAGAAGCTCTAGGTGATCCTCCCATGTGGGACTGAAGATGGCAATATCATACAGGTACACAGCCACGTACCCGTCAAGGACCTGATAGATTGCAGGAGCAGGAAAATTAACCATTTAAATTTACAATGTTGTAGGGTTACAGCCCATGAAAATCCATAGTGGCCATTAGCAGGTAAAAGGTGGACTATTTTAAACATGTATCATGTATGCTTAGGATAGATGATTTATTTTTAAATCTGTGAAATTTTTTGCCATTCTTTATCCAGCAGTTGACCACTGATATGCTCTACTTTTATTGCTGTCATTTACAGTGCCCTATTAACAGAGCTAGACCAAGCTGATCACTAAATTATCAAAATAGAAACGTGTAAATAAATTATATTCTGGGCCTGCAGCATGATCCTCATATTCAATTTCTATCACATGAATATTTTATTTCTCATTAAACTTTTTTTGTAATGAAAATGAACAGGAAAATAGAGAAAGTTACACTGCTTACATGGATTGATATATAAAAATAAATCAATGCCTGAGTATTTCATTTTTTAAGAAGCAACACAGTTTGAACTCTCTTGGCTGAACTTTTAAAAGTGCTGCAATCATCCATATATCATGACCTATTTCAACTTATGAAGTATTCTTCCATATGATCAATTCATGGCATGTCTGCTCTGTATATTACACAGTTGTATCCAATTGTATCCATAATGCTCATTTAACAAATATTTACTGTTGCCATTTTGGAAGAAAATAATTGTAGTTCTTTTTTTAATACCCTTTCACTGTGGTGAACAAGAGGTACAGTACTTAAAAAGGGATATTATATTCAACACCTAGATATCAGATGGTTTACATGATCTTGTGAGAGTGGTAATCATTTCTTGGGTCTGAATTGTTACTTAATGTCTGATTTTGCCTACACTTGTATAGATGTATAGTTCTTTTGTTAGGGCTAGCGGAACGCACCGAGTAAATATAGAGGTTTTATTATAATTGATGCATTCGCAGCCCAGGGTCCACTGTGCAGAAGAACCTGCTGCTAGCAAACGGCTGAACTATATGGCGGTATGAGCTAACCCTGTTACTTCACACAGTAGCCGAAACTCAAAGCTCTGTGCCCTGTTAGACTCTCACAGAGGCACAGGCTCACTACTCAACTGAGAGCAGTCAGTGGTCACGCATGCACACAAACTCCTCGCCGGAGGTGCCAGCATTCTAGGGGCTTATTTCAGCCAGGTCCCTGAATACACACAAACACAATCTCCTCGCCGGAGATGCCAGCATTCTAGGGGCTTATTTCAGCTGGGTCCCTGAACACAAACTCACATGACCACACTGGCGCAAAGCACATAACATAGAATAATACTAGCGCATGGCCGTGTGGCCATGCGAGCCTTTAATAGTTGCAGCACGTACAGGACCTTCCTAGAAGGACAAATGAGAGGCTGCCACAGAGCGTGAGCACCTACAGGACCTTCCTGAAGGACCAATGGCCTTAGCTGCAGTATCTGATCATGTGACCCTCGATCTCCACTGAGAGATCTTACTCTGGGCCTGCTCAGAACGAGAAAAGCAGGACTTAGTCCCAGAAGCGTCTGCTCGCCGCTGTCCAGCACTGACTTCCATGGCAGAAGCAGGAAAAGCAGCAGTAACTCTTTGTACAAAGTCAGACTGAGCGAGACGCTGGGACCGACGTCTCTGCTGAGCAGGCTCCACTGCGGCAGAAGAAGAATGGGAGACAGCAGCGGGGATGGCCCGAGATTCCCCCTGTGCAGAGGTGGGAACTCGACCCCTAACATTTTTAACCTTAATACACAGTAACTGCACCAAAAGGAAGAGAAATATTTGGATGCAGGAAACTGTAACTTTAAAAGTAACACGACACATGTCATTGAAAGTGTCAAGTTGAAAACCATTGACGATTGAAATGAGTATTATTAATTATCTTGTAATAATGGCACCTGTCAAGAGGTGGGATATATATGACAGTGGATGAACAATCAGCTCTTGTAGATGATGTATTGGAAAAAGGAAAAATGGAAAAAAGAAAAGACTTAAGCTATTTTGTTATAGGCTTCCCAGGAACCAATAGTTAGTTCTTACCAAATGTAGTTCAAGGAAGAGCAACTGGTCAAGTAGCAAGAAGGTCTGGTACTATCTGACAAAATAGTTACCGAACTTACTGGCTATGGTAGAAAGGTATCAGAATATTGCAGATTATGCTGTCTGTATGCTCGCCAGACTAGTTAAAGTGCCCATTTAGACACCTGTCCATCACTGAAAGGACTTGCTATGAGTACGGTGAAGCAGGGTGCAGTGAAAGTGAATGACTACATGCATATGCATTGTTAGCCTGGGGAAAAGTTGGCAGGATGTTTCATTAAGGAAAGAAGGTGCGCTGACAGAAGTATTGTATTACTCATGGCTACACCAATGAACTGCTGGGAAACTTTTTAGTCCTAGTATTCATGTAGAAGTTACATTAGCACATACCACATACCAAAATTACTTAGCAGAAAGAGGAAATCTTTTGATGACAGCAGTATTCCCTAATAGCAATGGCATCTTTTTTGGAGGATACTGTGCCCAGCAAAAGTTGTACAGGAAGGTTTAAGAACATAACAAACAGTCCACATGTGGATTGGGTCTCTAAATTTCCCTTTTCAATTTGATCAATATTTTGTTAGTTAGGGAAACTACACCGCTCAAGGATTTTAACCAGGGGTATCGTGAACATTTTGAACCAACAGGTACTACGCAGAATTTTTTCACTAAAATGTTGTTTTCGTCCCAAATTTGTAATTTTGACAATGTATTATAGGAGAAAATGGACACCATAATTTATTGGGGTTAATGGATAAAATTAGACCCCAGAATTTATTGTGCAATTTTTCCTCAATGTGGTGTTGCCATGCATGTCTTGAGAAATGACTGGCATGCCACAAGTCAGAGCTGAGAAGGAAGGAGTGCCATTTGGCTTTTGGAGCTAGAATAGTTGGTAGGCAACATTTGCAGAGCCCCAAAGATGCCAGAACAGTAGGAAAACCTCAAAAGTGACTCCACTGTAGATACTGCACCTTTCAATGAATTTGTCTATGGTTGCAGGCTTTTTTCCTGGAGAATTGCAAATCTGCCAGTCTAGTGCCCATATATTGTGTCCCCTATACAGTGTAGAGCCCCTATAAATTGTAGCACCACCATACATTGTGCCCAGCTTGTGCTACTGGCGATATGCACCTGTAAATTAAGTGCCCGCTCACTGTGGTTTATGCACAAGTGGGACTCAGAAGGAGGCGGGCATTTGAATTTGGGAGCACAGATTTTACTGGATTTTATTTGGGGGGGAGTCATCACTTTTCAAGAGTCGTAGTTCTACCAGAAATGTGGGAACCCTGCATAGTTCCGGTGACAGGTGACGGACCTGAGTGGGGTCTGGTTTTGTGCAGGATAAATTAGGGGTTTTATTGGTAACATTTTGGGGTACATAACATTTTTTGATTACTTCCAGTATTAGGCTGGGATCACATTCTTATGTTCTATGCTGAGCACTTACAGCTTTCATGTAAATCCCACAAAAATGCAATTCAGACAAAACCCCCAACAAAACCTCCCATTATGAGGCAGGTAGAGTCACCTATGAGTCCATTTGGTGTCTGCTCCGGTGGTATCCATATTTTTAGACATTTACAGATCAGTGGTCACCCACTCTTGTTGGCTAAAAATAAGTCTAAAATGATGGGACACCGCAGGAACACAGACCAGTCCAAAGAGATGCCATCTGCCTTATAAGTGAGTGGTTCTGTCAGGGGTTTGTCTGAATCGCAGTTTGGGGGAATTTGGGAATTTACACAGGAATCCCGACGTAAGCGCTCAGCAGAGTGAGCAGGATAAATGTGAGCAGAGCCTTATTCCGATTTTTCGGAGGTAGAATAAACAAATAGACAGCAGTACAAGAGTAGTTCTTATTTTTATTTTTGCACGGTTCACTATGCAGTATAAGTGATAAAGTGGATTTATTTTTCAGGACGGTACAATTACAGCGATACCAAATTTATATACCATAGCTTTTTTTATGTTTCGCTGCTATCACACAGTAAAAACGCTTTCTTATAAAAAGTAGTTTTTTCTGTCGGCATATTCTGAGAGCTGAAACTTTTTTATTGTTTGGCAAACAAAACTGTATAAGGGCTTATTTTTTGTGGGACGAGTTGTTTGGTATCATTTTGGGGTACCTAACATTTTTTGATCACTTTTTATTCAGATTTTTCAGACACAGAATGAACAAAACCCAGCAATTCAGTTATTATTTTTAATTTATTTTTTGCTCCGTTCACCATGCGGTAAAAGTGATAAGACTGATTTGTTTTTCCGGTTTTTACGATTTCAGCAATAGCACATTTATTATTGTTTTTTATGCTTTGCTCTTTTTGCAAACTAAAAAATTTTTTTTACAAACTAAAAACAGTATTTTACAAAAATTAATTAGTTTTTACATTGCCAGATTCTGAGAGCTTTAACTTTTTATTTTTTTGCTGAATGAGCCATATTAGGGCTTGATTTTTTGCCGGAATAGTTTGGTGTTTTCATTTATACCAGTTGTTTTACTTTTTTTTTACTTTTTGATCGCTGTTTAATCACATTTTTGTAAGTCAGTGTGATGAAAAAGTGAAATTTTTCGCGTTTTTTTTAATGGAGTTCTCCAAACGGAATAAATAATGTGCTAGTTTTATAGAGCGGGTGATGCCAATTATGTGTACTTTTTTATATCACAAACGCGGCATTTTGACTTGCGAAACGATTGACAGTGGTATTTAAAGGGTTATTCGGTCCTGATCGAAGGCAGAAATGTCTGGGACCAATACAGCAGGATATCAGCTTTCATGTACAGCAGACAGTCGCGGGAATCGCTCGGCGGCACTATTCCCTTATTTCCAATCGATGTTTTAAAATGGTGAAGAGGGAATAAGCACTCTTAATGATGTCCATTTTAATGCTTATCAGTGGTCATTGAGGGGTTATAGGGACTTTGTCAACATAGAATTACTGTTCAAATCATGCGCAGGCACTCTGTGCATCATGGCATGGCTAAACATTTACAGTATATGCACCTTCCCACCTGCTTATTTTCTATTAATCTGCACCCACACCTCTTCTTTGATTGAAAGCTCTGGTTTTACCGAGCCAGAGAAGGGCAGAGATAGATGGAAAATAAGCAGGTCGGAAGGTGTACTAAACTGTTTGGCCACAACAAGATGCATCAATCGTCTGGTTTTAATAGTCTTTCTGTGCACATGGACTCCTTTAAATTTTATATTTTAATAATGGAAGAGCAAAAATAGAATATACATATATATGGATAAATGTGATTTATGTCATGTATTGATATTTTTTGTAAATATGAAATATCTGTTTCCATTTATTACTATTATTCTAGTAGCTGACATTTATTGAAAAGACACTTGACAAGTAACTATACCATATTGTGGAGCACAGATGCTTCAACATTTGGTAACAAAAACGTTAAAAGCAAAAGATTGTTCCAAATGTAACATCTACAGAGACTTGTAAACTTACTGCAGACTTTTCCAGCTGAATACATATAGGGATATAATTTCCTTTTAGTATTGTATCTCACACCCACACACCCATCACTTTTTACCTACCAAGGCTGTAATAACTATAGTGTGGCCCTGACTAATACATAAAGACCTTGATACACTGAAATCTCAAATTAAATTGGTAAACATAACGTTTGGAATATTTTTTAATTGACCATTTTATTGGACTTGAGCTTGTCAAATTGTAGACTGTCCTAATGTGAGCAGAGCCTTATCCTGTTTTCTTAGATACTGTCTAGCAAGTCAGCTGGTTACTGCATAACACTAAGGGTTGATAGTTGCTTTCCAAAGTGATCATTTTAATATCCTATTTTTATGATAGACAATTAATATGTAATCATTCTAGGTCCAATTATTTGCCCCTGAACAGCTGTCTGAATGGATTGCAATGCCCAGGTGAGTTTTGTGGCCTCTTTATATCAATGTCTGTCCACCTAACATTTCATACCACATGTACAGAATGTTGAAGTTTTGTCCCGTTGTACCAAAATATATAATTTGCTGGAATGTAGAGTAAAATAAACAAATGAAAAGACCACACTATTTGCCCAAATGGCCAAGACCCATTCAAGTAACCAATTGATTTATGCCTCTAGTGCATCAATAAAAAGGAGAATACAGTGAACATATCAATTAACCCTACATTTTGAAGAAAAACATGCTATACTGTTCCTGTAACTTACTTCGATGAGAGTTACAAGAATGGTGCAGAACAGCCCAATCACCTCTGGCTACCACTTCTGGGCAATTATTCCAATGGGAATTCCATTTTAACTTTAGGGCACTTGGGGAAATACATAAAATTGAAACATTACATTACAAATTATTCCAGATATCAGAATCATAAAAATATATGATATCATAGGGCTCTGAAAACTAAAAAAGTATGAAAAACATAAAAAAAAATAATTTTGTGTTCCTTACTGAATGTACTCATAACATAAGCATAAAATACAAATTCTTTAATGTTTCCCATCTACTTTTTTCTATTCTTAATCTGCAGTCTTGTTAAAGTATTATATGTTCTGTTTCCCATGTCCTTGCACCACTAAGTGGCTTGATAAGTCAATGTGCGCTGCAATGACATCTCTTCATAATGATCAATGATCTCAATGTGAGCATCCTTCCTTTCTCTGTTTGCTTGTCAAAAATAGAACAGAACAGCCTCAAAGATGATTGTAGATGATTCCTGCTCATCTGAAAATATATCTGATAGGTGTCTACAGTCAAAAGGACATTGGATGTGAATGCACCAAGCCCACTTCGGAAAATAAAGTAATACTGAGTCAAATAAGCAGCAGGTCTGTCAAGACCGTATTTTTTTGTATCCAAAGGATTTTTATATTGAGTATTCCCAAGCATATAGTATCATAAAGGACTGCAACATAAGCTACTGTAAAGGCATACAGTTGGGTATATCATTGTATGTTTACTGCATATCTTTGTATAGTAAAAAGTAAGCCTATGTACAGTAATCATGCTTTAGAGCAAATCCAGATGTAATTTGTTGCCAAAAAAGTTGTGCAGGCACAACTTTTTGGTTCATTTTTAAAAACTGATTTCTGCTGGATCCGTTTTTTCTAACATTGAATTCTATGGAAAATGGATCTGTTAAATAGCCATACGATTTTGTTGTTCCATTTGAAACAGATCCAGTAGGCAAAAAATGTATCGTTTCCAAATGAAAGAAAAATTGATGGCTTATAAATAGATTCATTTTTTATAGACTTTAATGTTAAAAAAACGGATCCAGCTGAAATCAGTTTTTTAAAAAATGCTGTTGCATTCATTCTAATGGATGACTACTGGACATGGGAACATAGCCTTAATGACAACAGTCAAAAGGACCCTCTTTTTGAGTACATGGGGACACATAAATATGTTTGGGATGTGCACCTGGAAGATTTCTGTGCATACAGTCATGAACGAAAGTGTTGGCACCCTTGAAATTATTCCAGAAAATGCAGTGATGCTCACATGAAAAAAGCAACAATTTCAAGGCTACAGGTCCATCTCCTGAGATCTTGATCTTCCTTTGTCGTTTGGTAGGGAAAAATTGATGATATGTTGCAACGCAGGATAATCCGGATGGTGGATAAGTAGACCCAATCTAGTTCCAAAGAAATTTAAGCTGTCCTGCAGGCTCAGGGTGCATCTGTGTCACCGAGAACTATCCGGCAACATTTGAATGAAATGAAACGCTAAGACAGGAGACCCAGCAGCACCCCACTGCTGACACAAACATACAAAATCTAGATTGCAGTATGCCAAAATCCTTCTGGCAAAGTGTATTGTGGACAGATGATACATCATTCACACATCATTCTACTGTCTACCAAAAATAAAATGAGGCCTACATACACTCAAATATGAAGGAGGTTCAAAGATGTTTGGGGGCTGTTTTGCTGCCTCTGGCACTGGGTTCCATGACTGTGTGTAAGGAATCATGAAATCTGAAGATTACCAAATGATTTTGAGTTGCAATGTAGAGTCCAGTGTCAAAAAGTTGGGTTTGCATCAGATGAGCTATGAGTCTTCCAGCAGGACAATGACCCCCTAACATACTTCGAGAAGCACCCAGACATGGAAGCAAATAAAGCGCCAGAGAATTCTGAAGTAGCCAGTAGTGTTGAGCGATACCTTCCGATATTCAAAAGTATTGGTATCGGATTGGATCGGCCGATATCCAAAAAATATCGGGTATCGCCGATACCGATACCCGATACCAATACAAGTCAATGGGACACAAATATTGGAAGCGATCCTGGATGGTTCCCAGGGTCTGAAGGAGAGGAAACTCTCCTGCTGGCCCTGGTATCAATATTGATGTAAAAAATAAAGAGTAACAAAAAAAAATGGATATACTCACCCCTCCGAAGGACCCTGGAACTCAGCGGTGCAAGCATCTGCCTCCGTTCCTAAGAATGCAGTGAGTGAAGGACCTGCGATGACGTCGCGGTCACGCGACCAGTCACAAGACCGCAACGTCATCATAGGTCCTACACTCACTGCATTCTAAGGAACAGAGGCTGCCGATTGCACCACTGAGAGCCAGGGGCCGTCTGAGGGTGAGTATATCCATATTTTTTATTTTTATTCTTTATTTTTTACATGAATATGGATCCCAGGGCCTGAAGGAGAGTCTCCTCTCCTCCAGACCCTGGGAACCATACGCACCGCACACGCCGAAGATGACTGGGAACTTATATGAACTTCCGATTTCCGATATCACAAAAATATCGGAACTCGGTATCGGAATTCCGATACAGCGAATATCGGCCGATACCCGATATTTGCAGTATCGGAATTCTCAACACTAGTGGCCAGCAATGAGTCCAGATCTAAATCCCACTGAACACTTGTGGAGAAATCATAAAATTGCGGTTGGCAAAAGGTGCCTTCAAATAGGAGAGACCTGGGATATTTTCCAATAGAAGTGTGATCCAAAATTCCGGTTGAGATGTATAATCAACTGGCTGATGGTTATGGGATTTGCCTTTTTCCTCTGCTTCTTTTGTGTTGTTCTAGTACATACAAAGGAAATAAACATAAGTATAACAAAACATGCATAATTGAAATAATTTTCTGGGAGAAATACTTCATTTTCTGGAACAATTTCAAGGGAGCCAACACTTTTGGCCATGATTTCATGTCAAATGCAAAAGAAAGTGAGGTATTAATAGAATTTCTAAGAAATGGGATGGTTTTCTGCATTCTGAAAGTAAGCAGAAGCAAATGTTATATTTATTGTTTCAGACTTGTTCCTAAGTACAGTTGAAAGAAGGATAATATATCCATCTTGAGCGGTATCTTTTCTAGAAGCTCTGAAATTGTTCGAACATGATGACAATCTCAAAACATATGCACACTTTGGAGAGGAAGAAATTAGGTACTTGTGCAAAGCAATAATGTTATAAAATGTTCACCTGAAAACCTCTTCTCCTTTCTGCTCAGAGCACAAAAGAATGAATATTGAGCATTTTATTCAATTCCAGATTGAAAATGGAAGCCTGCTGCTAAAACGATTCTGGTGATATATTATATAAAACTAAACAAATTCACATATGAAGTTTCTGTATTGAGTCATAGGGGGACTAAATAAAGCTTCAGTTCAGCACCTAATTTATACATCAACAAAAATGTGAAATCTGAAATAATAATGTTATTATTGTGTTTTCTTAATATATGCATAAAAAGTTTTGAAACATGGAAAAATCATAATTACTCTACTTAAACATGTTTAAAAGATATAAAGGTATTATATGTGCCAGATTTTAAAGGGAAAATCCAAGCCTCATTCATCTTATCCAGTATGTAGGAGCGGATGCGACCACTAGAACTCAAACATTTCACCAGACCAGGTGATAGCGTTGAGCGAATGCTTCATTCAAACTTTTTGAGCAACAGTCGTATATCTGGAAGGGACGGGGAGCTAAGGAACCCTATTGTGGTGATTGGTGGCATGCCCACTAGTAACATTGCCACCAATCTAGTATTGCTTCATGCTTAAGGCTTAGGTATATTACATTTTATCAAGCATATACAAATTATATCTAAATTCATAGTAATAATACATCAATGGTAAAAAAAATTGGTGTAGGTATAGCTTGAAGTTCTCAGACTCCAATGTTAAATTTGTAACTGCCGCCTCCCTCAGGATCCAGGTCTCTTTTTTGACTGCTACCACCGCATACCCTTATACCTACAAATCTTATAAAGTAAGCACTATAAGTTTTCATCCGCAACATATTGCTGATTTATGTTTTTATTTAGAGAACATGTACATAACGTAGACTTTGGAAGATAATATGAGTTACAAATCACTTGATTAAAGTTTTTTCTTAAAGAAAAGAAACTGTGGTTTTAACCTTTGTGATAGAAAAGGTGTTAGGAAAAATGTAAATTTACAGAAAGCTGAAAAACATTGCATAATTAGAGCCCTAACTGCAAACTCAGTGGCCTTTTGTTTGTGAGAATAATGTACATTTATAGCATTACAAAGTCAACCACAACAATTTTTCACAACTGAAAGCTAAGAAAAATTAAATTATTGCTGTATCTAAATGAGTCATTTCTGCATTTACACATATTTATATATATGGGTCTACTTAAGTTACTAAAGCATCATTACAAGACAGAAGCGAAATCTATAAGTAGGTGTTTCCATCTTACAAGATGATGGCATATCACTAGGATTTCCCACAACTTTATGATTGCAATTTGACGTATGGGACCTTCTTTAAGGCTAAAGTCACATATCTGTGTGAGTGCTCCAATTCAAGAGTTGCGTTTTTTTTCTCAATTGCTTTTTTTTCACTTATGCAGGTAGACTGCATGAACATGTGTTTATCATTTACTATTAACAATGTACCACTTAACAAGGGTTAAAAAGGTACTCTGGAGAGATACACATTTTTTGTACTGTTCCTGACTAAACTATGAAGATGAGATGCCCAGTACACTTTAATTATCTTTAGAATACTTCTAATTTCATGTGACAGGATCTGCTCCTCACTGCTCACCCCTCCCGTCTGGGAGTCTGGGACAATATATCACTTCTCAGTGTGTAGCTCTCGCCTTTGAGTGACAGCCAGTCTGAGACTAGGGGGCATAGTCACATACCCTGTTCTCTGCAGAGAAACAGCTATAATCAGGAGACTGGCTGATAGAAACAGAATTGCAGCTGCACATAGCTGTAATGTCCCAAGTGGACAAGTGAGCAGTGAGGAGCAACTGCTGTCACACCACTGATAATGTCTCCCTGTCTGCAGTTCGATGTGAGGGGCATGATGGGGATGTAACCTTCTCCTGGCTTCTAGTAGCAGCAGTCAACCCCTTGATAATGTCTCCTTGGCTGCAGGGCTAGTAGTAAGTAGCAGGCTACACCCTGGCTATGTCCCTTCACCTTGGTCTGCAGACAAGGAGACTTTATCAAGAGGCTGGTGTTTCAGAACCTTCTTTTCACTGCACTGCTCATGCCTCCATCTGAGATGTTACAGCAGATGTTACTCCTGCTGTTACTATCAACTAGTCTCCTGATAATTTATTTATCTCTGTAGAGAACAGGTGGTGTGGGCATGGCCCCTCCTCTCGGGCTTGGTGTTACGTTGGTGATGCAAATTTTCCAGCTTTATAAAAGCCCAGTCTCCTCTAACCTTTTTTATGGGAGAGAAATGTTGAGATGAGTTCTTTGTTCGACCAAGTAGAAAACAGCAAGTGACATATCTAAAGGTGTCCATAAATTTTGGAAAATATCTTTACGAGACTCCTTGCTGTCTATTGTCTATGGGTAGGGTAAATTATGGTAGGTACATTTACACATCTCAAATATTGTGTATTTAGTGTATCCTCATCCTATGAGACTCATGTGGCTTTTAATCCATTGATGATGGGTTCCCAGTTTAGTCATTTTTTTAAATCTGATCGTATCTGTTGATACCTTATTTTTATACTATTGTAAAGGCATTTTGAGGACAAGCCAATTAATTCTAATCACTAATTAGTATTGTATTTATGGTTAAATGTCACACATTCATTGCTGCATAATGTAAGGTTAAAGAAGCAATCATAAATATTTTGTAAAAGTCATTTTAGAAGATAAAACTTCATGATTATACATTTAACAAGTGTCAGATTTAGCAGCCCTGTCCTGTTTCTAAAATATCCTGTGAAATAACTGACTAAATAATAGACAAGATAATTACTAACACAGGTCATAAGAAAATTGTGCCATATGGTAAAATACAAGTTGTTCTTGCAACTTATCATTAAAGTGACCTAAATGAACTGAAATACTCATCCTTATTAAACAAATTTCATATTAATTAGGTTAGTACCAGGTCCAATGAGAATTATTTATAACTTTGCATCCCCAAACTAATTTTCATATCATATGGAAGGCCTAATTCTTTACAAATGTGTGATTATACGTGGGTTCTCCCTTGTTACAATACTAATTCCCATTTTGTTTGCAGGAAAATTTGCCTCCTATAATTATTTCTCATTCTCATGACGTCCCAGGGTATAATAACCATTGTGTCTTTGTGAGTTGACATGCAGACTGGGATTTAAAGCAAAGTACATGAGCTGAAAACTATCAGGGCAAACTTGGTTTTGATGGAAAACACAAGTCTTTAGTTTGGATCAGGATACAGGGTCTATACTGGAGAGAAGTGAATCTGTTAAGGGGAATTGAATTTGCCCCAAATAAAAAAAAAAATAAAACAGAATCTCCTGAATCCAAACTTCTTTGAAATTTGCTTAGTGCAAATTTGGCAAAATTATGGCTTCCAGCACAAAGTGGCTTTTAGACATATGTGTGACATTTAAAGCCTGCTTGCTACTGGAAGTCTCGGCACTAAGTGAGATGATGGAAAAGCCAGATGCACAAAGGATCGAAAGGAGGTGATGCAGCAGGTCAGGTCAGTGGCAAGGTGGGTATTTTTTTAACCTCGTGTTCAGTATGCTCATGGTTCTCTAAAGACCACAGAGTATAATAAGAATTTGCATTAAATAACTTTAATGAGAACTGAAATTTAAGGTCAAATGAACTAACAAAATAGACATTTGGCAGCTTCGTCATCACTACTATAAACTGTTTATGGCAGATTCACTCATCATTAATTTATACTGTTTACTGTCAGGCACCGGTCCTCCTTGACCCTGTCAATTTTAAGGCTTACTAGACACAGAGGGAGAGTGACTAGTGTTCGGGACCATCCTGATTTGGTACATCGGGTGATTGCTTTCACACTTTTTTTACATTGAAAAGATTGCTAACTTTTTATATGTGTGGCTATTTATTTAGTTACCGCAGTGTACCTACACATTATGTTTTTACTTTAGGTTATTGTAGGTTATATTACTGATTACGGCACATTCCTTCATCACTCGCACGTACTGTTTATGGCGGAGCAGTAACTCCATATTCCCGGTGTGGAGGGTAAATGTGTTATTTCTATATAGACAGGGAAGCATTGTAATATCATGTACAGTTCTGACAACGTTCATCCTAACTTCTTCACCCTTATCATACATCATAATGAGTTTCCAGTTTCATCATATCGCAGTATGTCAATAAGCGCACCATGGGGCTGCATGACAATTTATTTCATTCAATGTGTTACAATGAGATCTCGTATCAGATGGAGCTGCAAACACAACATTGTGGCGTTATGGAATACAACATGCATATGACATTTCACATTGGATCTACTTGGATAAAAGAATGGAAACTTATTTAAAAAAAAATCAAAGTTGGCATAGTGCTGTCGCATAACATGCAAATGCATTCTATCTCAAGTGATTGTTGTAGGATTCCAGCATGCCTCATGAAGATCCCCTTGGAAATTCTCCTCCAAACTCATACTACAGCCCTATCTATTTCCATGTTTTGTAGTCAGTCCCTTTAACTAGGTGATACTATTTTGCATTTACTTCTTACATTTTTGTAGAATATATTTATGATATTGTCATTTTGTATATGTATTTACGTGTTATTATTAATAAAATTGTACTTTAGATCATATTGTTCCTTCATTTTTCTCTATTGGCTTATCGTACTACCAGCTGTCTGCTAATTAGGATTTCACCAAAAATATCCTCAGGATAGTTATAGGCCCCAAAGGTCACACCGCTACTTATCAAAATATTATACTGTATTCTATTGAGATGTCAGGACAGAAAAATCTACAAATGGTTTCAAAATATCTCCCATATAGAAGGGTGGTGATCGCCAAGATAGTAATAAGATATCTGCACATTATTGTGCTCTGCTAGTGGAGAATCCCTAGTAAAATACCCTTTTAAAGGGAACCTGAGAGGTGATTCATGCTGTCCAAACCAAGGGCAGCATGAATCAGAGCTTGGTGGCAGCATTCCAGAAAAATTAGGTTGAAAATCTGGTCAGGGACCTTAAACAAAGTTCACACTAGTCCGGTGTCGACATTTGCCCTTACCTTTGCAGATGATTGACAGGTCTCTATGTGTTTAATTACCAGAAAATCTGTCAGTCACCTGGAGCAACACTGGAAAAAGAGCGATGGATATTTAGGCTACATTTTTTAAAAAATGCCACAGTTTTTCAGAGGCAAAAAGACAGCAATCACACACGCAGACCCTAATTCATGCTGCCATTGGTTTGGGCAGCATGAATCAACTGACATGTTCCCTTTAAGGCTACATTCCCAAGATGAGCTTTTGGTGAGTTTCTGATGCTGCAGACGCTGCAGCTATTTTTTAAATAAGGCTACTTGGGTTTTAGTTTGCATTTTTGAATATGCGTTGTTATTGCGTTTTTGACACCATATTTTATGTCTCTCATTGGAGTGTCATGCTTTATATAAAGCGCCTTTGTCTATGTCAATTCATGGTTTTTGACTTTGCCAAAACTTTATAGATTTACTTACCTGCATTTCAGATGTGTTTCCCCCTCAGTAACACACTAAAAACACATGTGCTTTTATTACCTGCCGATCAGTTTACGTTGACTAAGATGAAAGCACAGTGAGCAGGAGACTTCTATAAATCCCATCCACATTGCTGGAACTGTAAGACACTGAGTTTTCAGCGCAGCAAAAATACGCAGGATCAAAAACGCACCAAAAGCATCATAATAATTATGCCTTATGCCTCTTATTAAACTTTTGTGTCAGTCCTGTTTTTTTAACAATGTAAACAACTGACCCACAATAAATTATTGCCATAAAACTACTGGTTATTTCTCCTGGCAACTGCCGGTGTATTCTGTTAGACAAGAGTCCTGACACCAGTCTCCATAAAGAAACATTGCTCTGACTACGGGGACTGCCGCAGAAAAGTGCTGCCCACATGCGGTACATGCATGGGAAAGGTACAATTTATCACAACTTCTACTCAATGCCAGCTCTTTGTTATTGGCGCAGGCCACTAGTGTAATATTAAGTCAAGTGATGCATGCTGTTTTTATGGGGAAAATCTCCCAACTGGCTGCAAGCTCATTTTGTATGTGATTTTCACTCAATTTAAACTCTGGTCTCCAGATGTAAAAGTCTAGAAGGTAAATCACTATATCACACTGTCTCTCAGTTTGTATTCTTGTTGGATAAAATGTATGATTCTGCTCTGCCGCTTCTATCCTGACAGATTGAAAAACAAACCTCACAGCTGTTCTTCATTAGGTGAAACATCCCTCCATGTTAACATCTTCCTCTTTCCTAACACTTTCTAGCATCTTCCTGTCTGGAATATCTATTAGTCTATATATAATGCCTCTCTCTGCCAAATATTAGCTTTTTTTCCCCCTTAATTGAACTAAAATTAGACACATACGTGCGAAAGAGCCGGCTTCTTTCCTTAGTCACAGTATGGCGGTGCAACATTTTATATAATGACAAATCTGTTGTGAGTTAATGACTTTAGATAATTTACATTTAATAGCCCCCCCCACATCCGGTACTACGGTACGACCCATGGGACCCCAATCTGGTTTATTTACTGAGGTGGGGTTATTGTTCCCAGGAATGTCACCTCCTAACTGTAGGTGGGGCAGGTTCCTAATCCACAGCATTGCTGCACAAAGGACAGACAGCTGGACACCATGAAGGGAAGATAGACATGGGTTATAACGGCTTCTGTCTTCTCAGATTCAGTCTATACAATACTTAATAAGCGAGGTGTAGGGAATTGGCAATGGCTATGCTTCTATTGGTAGAGGCCATCACAATCTTAGCAAATCCCGATAAGCTTTGTCAGTGATGCCATAGTTGTGGTACAAACTTGCACAATGAAAAAATGTCCCAAAAGGTGATTTATTTCAAAACATGAAAAACACAAAAAAAACATAAAAGAGGCAGAAAAAAAACATCTAATCATTAAAGCCCTTTTGGTTAGCAATGTGTGATATCACTTTTTTTATTACTAGCTTTGCACTGAACTGCAGGTAAACTTGCTCAGTTGTATTAACACATTGCTGTATTACAGTAGGCAACACATCCCTGCTACATTGCTGTTCTTATTATTAGCCTTGTTTGTACCACAGTGTCATATTCCACAGTCTGTACGTAGATTGTATTCAGCCATATAAGTTCATGTCCCCATGTCATTTGGACATTAGGGTCATTATTACCTAGCATTAAGTTTTAGTAAATCCTTCCAAATATATAGAACATATCTATCTATCTATCTATCTATCTATCTATCTATCTATCTATCTATCTATCTCCTATCTATCTATCTATCTATCTATCTATCTATCTATCTATCTATCTCTCTCCTATCTATCTATCTATCTGTCTGTCTATCTATCTCCTATCTAGCTATCTCCTATCTATCTATCTATCTATCTATCTCCTATCTATCTATCTATCTATCTATCTATCTATCTATCTATCCATCTATCTGTCTGTCTATCTATCTCTTCTATTCTATCTAGCAGCTACATATTCTGCAGCACTTCACAATTCGCAGAGTACATGTGCAAACTACAACAGCCATTACATAGGAACAAAGAAACACATAAGGTAAGGTGTTTTGCACTCCGGCCTTGATGAAGATGCTTTCCGGAGTATGATGCACCTAGGTCATTATGAAGTGACCACTGCCTAATGAATTAGGGGCATCTGTTATCTCACATGCACTGTTGCCAGAACTGTACTTTAGACTGGGAGAAGGATTAGATTTCTGGAGTGAGATATGCCCCTAAGGTGGGGTAGCTTTTCATGAATTTGATGGCTGGGCATAGTCACACCTTTTCCACCCATGTCCCACTTATGGTAAGGTCATATTGGTTTAGCTACCCGAGAATGTCATGTAAACGTCATATGTCTGAATATTTATGCACAACCTCTGAATTTGCACAAAAATATTGAAACTTTTTAAGGATTATTATGCCAAAATTCTGGTGTTTGCACCTTAACGAATCTGTGCCCTAGTTCTAAGGAAAGGAATGAGCTTCCTGCTCACAACAGCTTCCAACCTGGCAGCTGTCTGTCCTGCAGCAGTCCTGTACCTTTTCTGTATTGACTAAATATTCATTTTGCTGGGCTGTAATGAGGGCAAAAATATAGAAAAATACATTTTTCATAAACCCCTGCCATTATCGGGGAATAACCAGTCTCCTCACCTTCACGGCAGCCTCATCACTGTGTTTATCACTGAGTAACTAATGTGTTAAATCTGTTTTATGGGTCAGTTTGGTTATAGGGATACCATTTTTTTCTCACTATTTTGGCACAATAAAAACACTAACAGAAAAATACATATATATTTTGTTGCCAGATTCTAAGAGCCATAACATTTGTATTTCTCTTTCAACTGAGCTGTCTCATTTTCTGGGGAACATCCAATTTTTGAAGCACATACAACGTGTTGATAACTTTGTAATCTATTTGTGGCAGCTTCCTGCCTTGTCTAATAGTCTTCTGTCTTTCTCCCCATCTAGCGACACTGCTATTTCGGGTTAGGGATCGAACTATTGGTAACTTTATAATATATTGTGGTCTTTACTCATTACTTAGGTGTTATATATCCTTAGGTGGTTTATCTAATAGATGTTACATGGACTGGAGATGTTATGGGATTGAGGATCATGATGTTTTGTTTATTATTTATTTGGACTTTCTTCTTATCATATCTTACAGAGGGGTCCTTTAAGTTTGTATGTGGAAGAAGTGAAGGGTGTCTCTTATGTTACCATCTTGTTTAATATAATTTCCATATATTAGGATGTCTTTAAATTGTGCTTTGTACATTTTTTGTGTTACACACACTTAGTATTTGTGGTTTTACTATATTTTGTATAACAAAAATGAGCAATCCCGATATTGTTTTTATGTATCTTTTTCCAGTGTTTTGTTTTTCAAAAATTGATGTTTAAAATACTTTTTGGTATTTTATAGGATTTGACATCGTAATTGCTTCAGCAAATGAACTGCTGTACTGTACTACAGTTTGCTATGCCTGTCAGCGAAAACCTGATGCTGGGCCTAATAACAGTCTTAGGGAATTTTGCTGGACCCCCTGTTTCTATAGATCTTATTGTCACCCTACAATAATCTTGTGGGGGGCACAAAAGTCTTATTAGAGTTAATACTCTCCCTCTATCTTCTTTCTAACTGTTTAAATGCATTAATTGGCTATTGACTATAGCATGTAAGGAGTTAAATGGCCAAGATCTAAATTAGCTCTGATCCTGGTAGTTTCAACAAGGTGTTAGCTGAGACCGTGAACAACATTGAAATCCAGTTAGATTAGCAAACCTAACTTCCACCTAAGGAGTATCCCCAGCTACAAGATGGTAAAGCCGACTATAACTGCTGTCCGACACAAAACCACAAATAGCGTAAAACATCACAGTTTAATAAAAAGCAAACTCAGCTTTGTTGCACGAAGATATTATAAGGAAATGTCCCACTAAGAAAAGTACCAGAGTATATTTTATGTTGTCATCTCATGCCTGTCCAGAATATTTTCCATGGAAATGTAGAACACAAGCCATGCTAATTAGATTTATTTGTTTAATTGCCTTGCCTGTGACATTTTACTATTAAATTTGGTTTCCATTCAAGATAATGTTAATGATATTATAGTCCTTCACCTCGCCATCTGTTATTATGTATATGGCAGAACCACAGGCCACAGATGAGAAAAATACTAAAGTAACTCTATAAAAAAGACAAGCTTGCTTCTCATAGTAAAGATGGTAAACATCTGCCATAATATAACCTGAAAATCACCGGAGTTTAATATTTTTCCATTGAATATTATATGTATGTAACTGTATTATATGAAGTCATAATATGCAGGTATAGGTATAAATAATACCCTCCTACACTCTACAGTATAAAGTATAAATTATCTGAAAGTGGAAGACAGAAAATGCCACTGAACCCATGCTAGGCATCCACAATGGTGCCACAATATCTTTATACGAGATACTTAAATAATGCCAAATCTGTAAGTAGGTCAGAATGTGAGAATCTCTACAAACAGCTTCTACTGGAGCCTGATTCTATCTGAGTCTGTTACCTTTGTGAAGGAAAAGTGTTTCACTGTTAATGTAGACTAGACGGCTCCCAGATGCATGATCCATAGTCAATGTTTGATTGACTATGATTGATTGATTGATTGTTTGATTGACCATTGTGTAAAGTGGTAATAAGAGTCAGTTTAGGTTCCTCAAACCCTAATTACATGCACCATACAACACATTCCTGTGAAATTTTCTACATGTGCACATGATTCCATTTACTAGATTAGTATTTATCATTTCTGTAGAAGCCTACTTGGTCATGGTGGTTGTTAACATTTGTAAAACCTCAACCATTGAGCTTTCTATAAGTTTACTCACAATGCGATATTCTAAATTCTTATTCACTTTTATCCTTCCAATAAAATAGAAAAAATACAGAGTGCACATCTATGAGAAGGTTCTAAGTACCTATAATCACCTGACTACTATACTGGGGTAGACATGGGGTCGATGTCTTTTCATTAGTGAACGCTCTACAGTGATTGAAACTTCTCCTGTAGAAGTAATAGCAGAATCTAGAGACACAGACACATCATGAAATATAACCTGCCTGATTGTTCCAGGATAAATACCAACACTTTGCACAAGGATATAAGATAAGAACTATGTTAGCATCAAACTGAAGCATGATGAATAAAGCCACCTGAATGATAAATTGGATTACTTGACTAGTTTTGTAGCGATTATTTTGGATAATTTAATTAACGTTTCAGAAAATATAAAAAATATAATAGTTTTTGTTAACCCACATTTTTGATATGTCAGCATCACCATCTTTACTATTGACTGTAATAGACACAGGTTAACAACAGAAAAGATTGGAAAAGCAATTTTGGTACTTACAGATTCTTTTGGAGATACTTGTAATCATTTTTCTTATATAACTACATAAACATATTTAGCAAAACTAGGTAGGGAATTATTAAAGACACATGCTAGAGATGTGTAAGGATGCCATAGAGGGCCATTCTATACTTGAGATTTCTCTTCTTGAACAAGAAGCTAGGGCTGCTAAATAAAATCAGTTGACTCTTTGGTAGAGTTGGCCATTCCTCCGTGTGAAATAAAAATAACAGATACTATCCTCCCGCACAAGAACATGGGGGCTGGGTATCTCAAGACTTGCCAGACATTGTTATCCAACATCAGCACTGCAGCTAGAGATGGGATAATTGATTTGCAGGACTCAAGTCTATCGGCCAGGTCAGTAATCCATGGCCACTGAAAGTAGACCTGGGAATCTCTTTACCTCCCATCAATCCGGCCTCTTCTTTTGATTAGCCAAGCTGGCAGGATGTTGTGTGTGTGTTATATCACACCACAATGATAATATCACAACAGCCTTGAAAGATGGACCAAGAATGCCAGGAGGTACAGAAATTCGAAGACCTCTTGTCACTGCGCCCAATCAGTGGTTTCTGATGAACTGCTTCGCTCACACTCCTTTAAGATGAACTTCAGAAATCTGAAGGAAGTGTGAGAATTGCAGCACATTATTGGCTGATTAGCTGAAGTGCTCGCATTGCATAAAAATATCAAGCGAGCCCTCGGAGACCTGGTGCCGGCATTACTGGAAGCGTGCTCAAGCGAGAGGTGAGTATCTGCTTGTTTTATTTTTACACTTGGGAATACATTATTTAAGGAGGGAGTTGTCAAAGCAGTGAACAACCCCTTTATTTTGGAAGACTGGCATGTAATAAAACATGTAATAAAACATTTGTTAAATGTAATAAAACATTTAACAATTGACAACATGATCTGAAATGTGTGGCTCTTTACAAGTGTTATAAAATGTGCACAAAATGCACTTCAGGTCATAACTTATATTGAACAGAAAATAATACAGATCACCAGGATTGTTAATTGTATTTTCTACTGCTACAAATGACTTTTGAGACTGGATATAAAAGAACTGACAAATTATAAAAAAAAATTATATCTACTTTTGTTAATGCTTTTGAAGAGCTATTTGTAAGAAATTGTATCCTGTGAGTAGATGATTGTCTGCTGACTTAAAATACATTCATTTTTGGTAAATGCTCTCATTAGGAAACATATCATGCCATAGATGTGTATCAAAAATAGCATTAACAGCTTCAGTGTTTTATACTCATGGAAATGTTTCTAATACATAATACAAGCACTGACGCAACCACAAATGTTATTAATTAGGCATAATGTATTTGCATATGTTACTATAAGCTCTGATATTATAATTTTATAGCAGGTACCACTGTTGTTTCCATGCCTTCAGTCTCAATGAATATCAGCAGGAGATATTCAGCGTTACTTTACGGAACGTTCTGTCCTAGTACTGTACATAGGCTTGCATCCTTGTCTTTTCTCCAAGCACTAGAAAACAATAAAAGCTCCATGTCACATTGTGTGAACTTACCGGCTGCTGACAGTAAACTGTTTATTACTAAACATCTCCCTTCACTACACTCATTAGACAACTCGCTGATATAAAGACTGACGAATGGATGGTTTTAAAATTCTCAGCTTGTCTATTACAGCAAATGCAACTTCAAAGCGTAAATGCACCATATGTAGGAGGAATCCTTCACTTCAATGAGTCTTTCTAATAAAATTAAGGAAAATTCCACTTTGTCATTGATATGGAAAGGGAAACTATACATTTATAAGTTTCAGACTTAATTTTGCTCTTTTTTAATGATCTTTGTGAATGACCAAATCTATAACTGATGTTCAACATTCTGTCCGTTTTTAAAAGAAAATATTATTTTACACCATTTTAAGATTAGCAATAAAATGGGAAAGTTATGCATATTTTTGAAATACGTAATACGATGAACTGTATTCATCTTTTTTTACATCACCCATTATTTTTGTTCACATAAGCCCTTTTAGTGGTCATACAACCCTAAATGAGAAGTTATACTCTCATTTACACATATGCCAGCTTTTAGACATATATATATATATATATATATATATATATATATATATATATATATGTATATTGGCCTTGATTCATCAAGATCGGCGATTTTCTTACGAGTCTTGATGAAACAGGATTGTCTAACCATTGACATGCGCCTCCATGCACCAAACCAGAAGTCTTGCTCACCACGGCTCATCATAATTTATATGGCCTGTGGTGTCATGCCTCCACCGTACCCGAATCCCACTACTGCTCCACCAAACGAGGTCTAGCTTGGATAAAATGGCGTGAAAATGCCAAAAAATCATGAAAAGTTTTGCACAATTCCGAATTCAGGAGACATTGCTTTGATGAGATAATAAAGCACTTTTCTAGAAATAACTGGATATAAGTGTTTTTCTATTAAATGGATTAAATGCAGGTTTTCTTAACCATTGATTGATTAAATGGTTTAATTTTGTTACTAATTGCTTTGAAGTTTCAGTTCACCCAGACATGATATACAGTAGTTTCATTCCTGGACAGGCACCGCTACTCTGGACTTAGTACAGTGCCGAGTCTCCTGACAATAACATCAGGCTGGTGTCGTAAAGTGACCGCTGCTTCCAATCAGTGGTCTCTGTTCAGCTGCAGCCTTCACCTTTACAATTCCTCTGAAAAGGATGGAGGCATCACTCTACATTCAGCATGTATTTTTTGTATATGTACAATATATCCTTTTTCTTCTTTTCAAGAAGAAAAATATCCTTAGTACTGAGTGCAATTTTGTTTAAATAATGACGGCTTTTAAAGTGACACATTTGTATGAATCTCTGCAGTGATTAGTATTCAAGCTTTCAGGTCTAGTTCTTTCTGAATAGCGGTGTGTAAATTTGCACAACATTTGTGCTGGAGCAGTCACATGAACAGAGTGCTAATGCCTCTGTCCTTGTATAACTCAGGCTATGATAATAGGTTTTCTGCTTTTCCCAGAAGCCCATTTCTAGCCGCCTGCTAAACTGCAAGTGAACTAAAGAGATACCAGTCAGTCTGCCAATACATTACGATTTTAATTTGATTTTGGCAGAATGTATAAAAAACACTGGGAAATATTTCCTAAAATTGTTATCGTTGTAGGCTGCATTGCATAAGCAATCAATTAGATTGAATGTTCTTAATTTAATATTGGTCATCGGCTTGGTGTGCTCATTCAGAAAACCTCTTATGCAAGGAAGCTGCATTTACTGTATAATAAGCTTAAAAAAAATACAGGTGACTTGAATGGACCGTGTCATTTGTTTGCTTTTGTCATTTTAAAGGCTAATTAGATCCAGAATGTGAAATAAATCTAGCACATTAAGCAGGACATTACAGTGTAATGAAGATACAGTAAAATACCATATGTGGTAATATATGTGTATATACACTGAACAAAAATATAAACATAACGCTTTTGTTTTTGCTCCCATTTTTCAAGAGCTGAACTCAAAGATCTAAGACTTTTTCTATGTAGACACAAGGCCTTTCTCTCTAGAATATTGTTCATAAATTTGCTTTGTTCAGTATATACAGTATATACACATGCATACAGTCATGGCCGAAAGTGTCTGCATCCTTGAAGTTGTTCCGAGAAATTAAGTATTTCTCTCAGAGAATTATTACAATTACACATGTTTTGTTATGCACATTTCTTTCCTTTGTGAATAATGGAACAACGCAAAAAAAGAGGAAAAAAAAGGCCAAACTGTTGGAATCCCCAACTTAATATTTGGCTGCACACCCTTTGGAATAAATTGCTGCAATCAATCGCTTCCTATAACCATGAAAAAACGCCTATCACTTTTCAACTGGAATGGTGCTCCAGGTCGCTCATATTTGAAGGGTGTCGTCTCCCAACAGCAATTTTCAGATCTCTCCACTGGTGATCAATGGGATTTTGATCCAAACTCATTGCTTACCTCAAACAGCTTGGATTCTCTGTCACTCCACTCTTCGTCCAGACTCTGAGACCTTGACTTCCAAGGTCTAGTGTGAAGTATCCACAATCAATGATGGTTTGGGGAGCCATGTCATGTGCTGGTGTAGGTCCACTTTGTTTTATCAAGACCAAAGTCAGCGTAGCCATCTACCAGGAAATTTTAGAGCACTTCATGATTCCCTCTGCCAATAAGTTTTTTTGAGATTAAAATGTTATTCTCCAGAAAGACTTGCCACCTGTCCACACTGCCAAAAGTACCAATACCTGGTTTAAAAACAACAGTATCACTGTGCTTGATTGACCAGCAAACTCGTCTGACCTTAAGTCCATAATCTATGGGGTATTGTTAAGTGGAAGATGAAAGATGCCAGACCCAACAATGTAGATGTGCTGAAGGCTGCTATCAACGCAACCTGGGCTTCCATAACATCTCAGCAGTGGCACAGGCTGATCGCATTCATGCCACACCACATTGATGCAGTAAGTGATGCAAAAGGAGCCCCGACCAAGTATTTAGTGCATTTACTGAACATACATTTCAGTAGGCGAACATTTTGGATGTTAAAATATTTTTTTCAAGCTGGTTTTATAAAGTATTCTAATTTACTGAGATAATGACTATTTTATTTATTGGTGGTGAATGAGATTAAAGTGAAGTAAAGGCCATAAAATGATGAAGGAAACCCATAGCATCCTATGCCAATCTAGCTCCTCCACTCCAATGACCCCTTTCAGCAGGGTGTTTTGCATTTGAGCCATGGGAATGGCTGCAGTGGTCGCATTTGCAGTCTAGATTCTGCATATGTGTGGATGTGACATCATTGCAGATGCACAATGACCTGAGACTTGTCAGTTGCATTAAAGTTATGGCCATGAAGCGGAATGGGATTCTCCATGTAGGTAATGCTTTTAATTTGCTTTTTAATAATTATTTTATGCCATATACAACCATAGTATTATTTATTGATAACAGACAGACCATGACAAAAGGATAATTATCAAATTAATTGATCAATTTAAGTAAAAACAATACCAAGGCCCAACTCTGCTACCAAATTTAGCTTTTTCTCTGGCTCCATGGCCTAGGTGCATCTACACTCTTGTTGCTATGTTATTTAATTTAGGCCATTGAACAAGACAATACATAAAAATCAATAGATATGATGAAATATACAGTAGGTGAGGAGCTAGACTTATTTTAAACCTGAAAGATCATAAAATGGATCATTGTAAGTAATCACATAGCTCATGAAGTGGAGAAGTCATTGTACGTAGCTTGATAGCTCTTGAAATAAATGTTTCTAATTGGTAACCATAGAGTGCATAAGTGGAACAATCAGACTAGCTCATGAAGGATATCAGTGTGAGGATGGAGTATAACTTGTATTATTAACACGTATCATAGAGTACTATATTACAAGTAATAAGGTGAACTATTAACTGCTGAGGGGTAAGTAGAATGGTAGATTGTGGGGTGCTTTGGGGTAAATTAAGTGTTGTAACTAATGGAATAGTTCACTTTATGCATTAATTGGACACATCCGTTAACGGAGTAGATAATATTCTATCAAAAATTGCAAATTTATAGCCTTATACTGGTTTTACATATTAGATAGCTGTGGGCTAAATGGTTGAACAATGTCTGAGCGTTCCTGAGCTCTGTCTGAGAGAGCCATTATCAGACACCTCACAACAGCTTATCTCATTGGCGAATAAATTGGCCAATAACCTTTATCTCTCCTGACATCATCTGTCAGAGAGAAACAGAAGGTCTCCATACACAAAATATTATTGGTCAATCCCACTGAAATCGGCAGAATCAGCTGACTTTTATCTAATTTATATGGGGGGCGTTTAACCCTTGAATAAAGAGTGTGCTCGCCAACCTAGATTTTGCCAAATTGTGCATCCAGACATTCTTGGCAAGACTTAGGAGTACTAAATATTTTTAGCATTTTAACGGGATGCATTGATAGGCATCAGAGATATGTGATCAAGGTTGCATAGCAGATGCTGTGTCTCATAACGAATGCTTGATTTGAAACCAAATGAAAGCAATTTTCTATACAGTCAATAGTAATTTTCTAGATGTTTGACAATAGAGAGTTTCAGCGTCATTGCATTGGAAAATTGGAAAGCGCTTATTTTCATATTGATTAAGTGCAGGCCGTTGTAATACATAATTTTATGTTATACCATTTTCTAGAATGGGCTCAGCTTGACACTGAGACAACACTTTCAAAATACCTAGGCTAAGGGTATCCTGCTGTGTACAGCATAAAAAAGCACACAAGACTGTACATTCCCATACATAGGGCCATCACAAAATAATGTTTCATAGAAACCTCATTCTTGTAATCCAGGGCATAGCCAGACATTAGGAAAATGTTCTACAGCCTCTCCGGGTATAAGCTCTACATAAGTCCCACTTATCTTACACATAGGTAGAATTGATACATAATATAGAGTACGTAAGACAATTAGCACAGATCATTTTAAAATAAATACATTTACGCTGTAGTTTCAGAGATAGGATAATTTATTACTCATGGTATTACTCATCTGGGCTCAATAATAGAGATATCCAAGGCAGCAAAAGAAAAAATGGAACGCACTCACCAGTCTGATAATTCTGATCCTTTATTTGAACATGGACAAACTTAGCAGGGAGGGGTGTGGAGGATGACGGACGATGGCCGTTTCACGCACACAGGCGCTTCTACGGGTTAGGACCGTTGCGCAATTTGTCCTGAGTATGCTTATATTCAATATGTGGGGTAAACACTGTTTGAGTGCATGGCAGAGCTCGGAAGGGAAGGAGTGCCATTTGACTTTTCAATGCAAAATTGACTTGAATTGAGATCGGACGCCATGTCATGTTTGGAGAGCCCCTAATGTGCCTAAACAGTGGAAACCCCCCAATTCTAACTCCAACCCTAATCTGAAAACACCCCTAACCCTAATCACAACCCTAACCATAACCCTAACCACACCCCTAACCCGAACACACCCCTAACCCCAGTCCCATCCCTAACTATAGCCCTAACCACACCCCTAACCTGAACATGCCCCTAACCCCAGTCCCAAACCTAACTATAACCCTAACCACACCCCTAACCCTGACACACCCCTAACCCTAATGCCAACCTTAATCCCAACCATAAATATAATCCAAGCCCTAACCCCATCTCTAGCCCCAACCCTAACCCTAACTTTAGCCCTAACCCTAACTTTAGCCACAACCCTAACTTTAGCCCCAACCTTAATCCTAACTTTTGCCTCACCCTTAACTTTAGCACTAACCCTAACCCTAACCCTAATGGGAAAATAGAAATAAACACTTTTTTTATTTTATTATTTTTCCCTAACTAAGGGGGTGATGAGGGGGGGGTTGATGTACTATTTATAGTGGGTTTTTATAGCGGGTTTTCGTTTGGCAGCTTTCACATTCTAAAATACATTTAGAATACATTCTAAAATACACTTTTTACTGCAAAAAAATAGTTTTTGCATCACCACATTTTGAGAGCTATAATTTTTCCATATTTTGGCCCAAAGAGTTTTTTGATCACTTTTTATTATGATTTTTAGGAGGCAGAATGAACAAAATCCAGCAATTCATGAATTTCTTTTGGGTGGGGCGTTTATACCGTTTATACTGTTCCGCGTATGGTAAAATTGATAAATCAGTTTTATTCTTCTGGTTAGTATGATTACAGCGATGCCTTAATGATATCATTTTTTATGTTTTGGCGCTTTTATACAATAAACTATTTTACATAAAAAATAACTATTTTTGCATTGCCTTATTCTGAGGGCTATAAATTTTTTATTTTTTTTGCTGATGATGCTGTTTGGCAGCTCCTTTTTGCGAGACAAGATGAAGTTTTCAGCGGTGCCATGTTTACTTATATCGTCTTTTTGATCACGTGTTATTCCACTATTTGTTCGACGGTATGATGGTAAAGCATGTTTCTTTGCCTCGTTTTTTATTTATTTTTTTACGGTGTTCACTGAAGGGGTTAACTAGTGGGACAGTTTTATAGGTCAAGGCGTTACAGATGCGGTGATACTGAACATGTGTACTTTTATTTTTTTTATTTACATAAAGAAATGGTTTTTTTTGGAAAAATATTTATTCTCTTTTTTTCTTTATTTAGGAATTTTTTTTAAATATTTTTACACATGTTATTTTTATTTTTTTTACTATTTTACATTGTCCCAGGGTGGGATGTCACTGAATAAAGTCAGATCGCTGATCTGACACTTTGCAGAACACTGTGTCAAGCACTGTGTCAGATCAGTGATCTGACAGGCAGTGTAGTAAGCTCTTAGCAGGCCACCTCCCTGTAGGGCCTGGACCCCGTGGCCATCTTGGATCTGGCGGCCTGCAGGGAGGAGGGCCTCGGAACAACGCAATGTCATCGCATTGTTATGGGGGTCTCAGGGAAGTATGCAGGGAGCCCCTTCCCTGCGCGATGCTTCCCCATGTCACCGGAACGCTGCAATCTTGTTTGTTTGCAGTGTTCCGGGGTTAAAGTGTTGGGAGCAGTCTGTGACCGCTCCTGACACATAGTGACGGGTGTCAGCTGTGATAATCAGCCGACACCTGGCTGCGATCGGCTGTGCTTCCCCCCTGAGCACGGCTGATCATGTATAACATACTATCCCGTCCATGGGAATAAAGTCCCAGGTCACAAGGACGGGATAGTGCGTCTGATGGCAGAAAGGGGTTAATCACAATGTGATCCGATTTTCTCGGATGTGGAGACAATGGAAAAATATTTCTCTACCTTCTTCATTTTGGCAGTCTGTGAGTCAGTGAGTTTTCAGCGGACTTATTAACTTGCATGGCCGAGTGAAATCTGAATATCAGATGCAAATTATACATACCGTGATTAGACGTGTGCACAATCCCATAGAATAATATTGATCTGAGTGCGATCAAATGTTTTGTCGGATCGCACCCGGACAGAAAATATGGCCGTTGGCATGAGCCCCTAATAGGGTTGGGTGTATTGTTTACATTTTAATTCACTGCTTCACTGAATTTTGCCCAGCAATTTTATTTTAGGTAAATAAAGTTGCAGTAAACAGGAATGTTGAAAAGCCTCTAATTGCCTTAATCACCCAAAATGGTGTGGCTTAGCTAGCCCCCATCTTTTACATCCCCTGGGAGAGTCCTCCTGATTAGTGGCGTTATACCATGTGATGTGAAATCTGCAGAAACCCACTTGACTGTACCTATGTGAGATGGCACTGGGCATTTTTTTTCTTTTTGCTGACCCTTGCTGATTGACTATGCACATTTCATGAAATAGGCCTCCAAGCCGATCCACCGATGATGTTATCAGCAATAACATATTTATAATGATCTTTCTTTCTTTCTTTCTTTCTTTCTTTCTTTCTTTCTTTCTTTCTTTCTTTCTTTCTTTCTTTCTTTCTTTCTTTCTTTCTCTCTCAGTATTAATCTATATTCTGCTCACAGAGATCTGTCACACTGAAGCTGTTTATGTGATTCTACTACACATATAAAAATGCACAAAAAAGCAGCAAAAGTAGCTATTCTATAGGAATATAAATGATTACATGTACCCGTCCGCCACCACCAGGGATCTCAGCTGCTGTCAGAGACTGGCCTTTTTCTAAGCAAGCAAATGAAAGAGAGGATGGAAAGTTACCAATGATAAAAGCAGACTGCTGGCTTAGAGATGAGCCACAGCTCAATAGAGGAACAGAAATCAGCACTGGAGTGGAAATAAAATGTGCAGTAACATACAGAGGAGCCACGGAATTAGGGAATCAACTGGAAGAATGTAGCAACAGAAAATGACCCAGCAGGGTAAAATAAACACGCAGCTCAGAGCAAGGCAACATTAGCTATAGAGTCCGGGCCTGTGCAGTGACTAAGCAGCACAGGAGCATCAGTCACTCCTGACCAGTGTCACAGCCAGTTAAAACACCATTCAGAAAAGAAAAAAAACAAAACAAATCACAGATATGTTTACACAGTATCTATAAAAAGTCTACACGTCCCTGTTTGACATGTTAAAACATTATACCTTGAAGAACAATAATAATAATAATTTTATTTCTATAGCACCAACATATTCCGCAGCAAATTTTAGAGGGGACTTTTACAGACAATAAAAGACATTACAGCATAAGAATAAACACATAAATCCACGGATACCACAATTTCAGAACCTTTTCCACCTGTGTTGTTGCTCACAATCTGTACAATTAAATAAAAAAAAGCTAAAAATCGTTTTGAGGGTACAAATAATTAAAAAGTAAATCAAATAATGCAATGTAAAGTGTGAACACGCTTTTATAAGTTGAGATCTGGTTGTGTTCAGAATGATCCAATCACATTTAGTCTCATGTTAAATCTTAGTCAACTCACAGCTGCCATCATTTATAGTGAACCTGTCTGCAGGTTATTGCTATGCATTCTGAGAACAGCAGGATGTAGGGTCAGAAACCTTGATTCCAACGATGTGTCATTTACAAGGGAGATTGTTACAATTTCAATAAATCAGCAAGAAATTATCACTAGAGGATACGTTCTGTACCCATGTAAAGAAATGCAAGAGCACAATCGGGTCTTATCCAACATAAATGACAAGTAAAGAAGTAACAGAACTGCTCCCCTAATAGGGTTGTGTGTGACAAAACACCTAAAAAGCTCGGAATCAAGATGTTGCTGCTTCCTGTGGATGTGTCAGAATTAGATGCTGGAAATGGAAGTTATTCTGTGCTCTCTGGAGTCACGACGTAGTAGAGTAAAAATGTAGGCTTATTGCCTACGCGGTTCAGAGTCAGACTCCTTCCTCAGGATGCCCATACATATCACCTACTCTACTACTGGTTTGTTGTGACTCCAGAGAGCGCAGAACAACTTCCATTCAAGGCATCTACTCCTGACGTTCTGTACACAGGAAGTTCCCAATCAGTGGTCTGTTTGTGTGTGTGGTTGGGAGGTAGAGGTGAGGGGTATAGAGAGCTTAAGGGGGTTCACCAAAGATTAGAGAAAATGGAGTCCCTGATATAATGTAAGCTGCAGCCCGTCCCAGTCACATATGACACTATGCTCCCAGCCATCAACTGAGGCAGGTGTGCTACTACTCTTGTCAGTTGAGACACAGGTCTCGGGAACTGTATGTGTTCAGTCTGCAGCCCATCCTGACATGTGAATTATATTATATTATCATTCATCTCATTCTAAGAAAAAAACTTTAACATTCAGAATTAAGTGCTAAGTATGCAGCAATAAAAACAGCAGTTTTATCACAATTACAGCATACAGACCAGTAAGTGACACGTCACTGGAATCAGGGTCTCTGTCTGTACATCATGCTGCTCTCAGATTTAATATAAAAAACCTGGTAACAGATTACCTTAAGGCTGTGTGCCTACATTGTGTTTTTTATGCTTTTCTACCGCATTTTTTGCCACAGCAGAACCGCTTAAAAACGCTTAAAAACGCTTAAAAAACGCATTCCCTTGCAATCTTATGGGATTCCACAGTTGCTGTGCCCATGCTGCAGATTTTCCCGCTGCGGAATCCCATAGTGGTATAATCCGCAGCATGTTCATTATTTCTGCAGAATCGCGGCCATAGGATTGCATTGAAACGCTCAGTTTATGCATGTGGCTATGCCCACCATTTGTAAAGTGAGTGCTTCATGTGTGGATGGTACCCGGGTCTGGGGTAGAGGAGACTCTCCTCCAGGCCCTGGGTACAATATTCATGTAAAAAAAAGAATTAAAATAAAAAATAGGGATATACTTACCTTCCCATGGCCTCCGGAGTCCTCCCGCCTCTCAGCGGTGCACGCGGCGGCCTCCATTCCCAGGGGTATTTTGCTTGCAAAACACTTGTGTTTAGTGGGAAAACGCATGCAAATTCTGCATGCATTTTACCCGCGGCAGTGAGTTGCGGAAATGCTGTGGACATATCCACAGCATTTCTGCAACATGGGAACACAGCCTTAGAGTATGTGCACACGCTGCGGATTATGCTGCGGATCCGCAGCGGATTGGCCGCTGCAGATTCACAGCAGTTTTCCATTCATTGTACAGCACAATGTAAACCTATGGAAAACAAAATCCGCAGTGCACATGCAGCGGAAAAAAAGTTGTTTATTCTGCAGCATGTCAATTCTTTGTGTGGATTCCACAGCATTTTACACCTGCTCCTCACAAGGAATCCGCAGTTGTAAAACCGCAGGTGGAATCCGCACAAAAAACGCACAAAAACCATGGTAAATCCGTGGTAATTCTGCAGTAAATCCGCAGTGCAGATTTCCTGCAGATTTGCCAAAATCAGTGCGGAAAAATCCCCAAACCTTTCCATAGCGTGTGCACATAGCCTTAAAGTCATTCCAATTAACTTCATATGAAGTTTAGCTGTTCTAGTAAGATTTTTCTGACATTTTGTTATTTGCATTTTAGTGTAAAAGTCATGGTCGTTAGACAGCTTACAACACAGCAAAGGGATCTTATTGATGAAAGTTATCAATCAGGAGAAGATAAAATTTGTACAAATCATTGGATATGCCATGTAATATTACGAAGATTGCCATCAGCAGGTGGCTTGAATTTGGGACAAAAATGACATTACCTGTGTTATGGCGATTATCTGAGTTAATCAGAATCTCTTTAAATGATGGCAGTTCTGTACTGATTAGTATTTACCATGAGTTTAAATGTGATTAGAAAAAAACAAGGGCAGAAACATAATGATTAAATACCCTGCAGTAGATAAATAAATAGAATAGTGCATGAAAATAATATATGGTATTTTGTTAACATATTTATTGAGCAAAAAAATGGGAATGAAATGGGAATGCCATCCCACCTCTTCACAGTGATCGTAATTGGGACAGTCCTAACTCTAATATTAAAAACCTTACCATTTGTCAAGTGACATGCATGTGGATAAAGGCTGAGAGGGACTGAGCCCAAAAAAACAGAGTTAGGACTGTCCAAAATTCAGGTCCCCAATATATTCCCAATTTAAGGCCATGTACAGACATTGAGTATTTAGTGTTTTTTACATAAGTATCTATAAAGCCAAAACCAGGAGTGGGTGATAAATACAGAAGTGGTGACGTGTTTCTATTATACTTTTCCTCTGAATGTTCCACTCACCAAATAATCAAAATGTGCACGTGGCCCAGGAGGATATTCAGACTTGCAATGCAAAGATATTTCATTTTGTTATTTTTATTTTTTCCTGATTTCAGTATATGAGTACATTAGTTCAGTTCTCAATGGATTTGTATAGGTTATGGGCAACATTAAAGTTGCAAAAAGTTCTGAAATGATTCTTCTTGGTATGATTTTTTTACATGTTAAAAACTTTTATATCCACTGTACGTACATTGTTTGCCAGTAGATATTGAGAATGTTGTACAACTCTTAAGTAGCTGCAGGGAAGAGTGGGGAACTTTCACACTAAGGCCGGGGTCACACTGGCGTTTTAAACGGCCGAGTGCAATGCGATAAAAAATCGCATTGCACTCGGACCAATGTTAACATATGGGGCAGCTCCCAGCAGCCGACTTTTTGTCGGCTGTTTTCCTCGGTCCGAGACAATCGCAGCATGCTGCGATTGTCTCGGACCAAGGAAAACTCTGGGCTCACTCGCACCCATATAAGCCTATGGGTGCGAGTGAGACAGCGCACACCACTTGGATATCATCCGAGTGACGTGCGTTATAAGCGGACCCCAGCAATGGAGGAGATGGAGAAATTCATTTCTCCGCCTCCTCCACTGCTGTGCTCCGATCCTCCCTGTGCGAGAGAATCGGAGCACAGACGCATGACACTCGGCTCCTGCTCTGCTGCGACCAGGAGCCGAGTGTCATTAGCATATCGCATCCGATGCGCTTGCATCGGATGCAATATGCCAGTGTGACCCCGGCCTTATTTTGACAACTAGTAAATGACAAGATGTGACATAGAAAGCTAAAGGTGGGTAACTACTTCACTATGTGTAGTGACCCAGTCCAGAGTGTGTCTGTCCCTTTAAGTAACCCTGGACCGTTAGTAGCTTCTGTACACTGCAACTCACTCCTAAGTTATCCTCTTACTGTTATATGGTTTAAAAGAATCAAAAACTCACTAATCTCATATATTTCTCAGGTATGTGTTTCAGAGTTCAATTAAGTGCACTTTTCATTTGTTGTGTAGCTTTATATATTAATCTCACAATGTGAAGTCTGACATAAGAATTAAGAGTTATCCTATTGGTCAGTGACCCTGTCTACTACAGCCAAGATGGCTAAAGGCCTTTTAACCCTTTTAACTCTGGATCCCCGCTGTAAGGTTTAAGGTGTGTTTGTCCAGAATTAGGTTGCACTAAATGAGTACAGAAGAACCTATTGCTCTGCGTGTTGAGGAAATCGAGGGTCCCCCGCATCACCGCTAATAATTCATTATTTACTTCAAGTATACAGTACCTTGCGAAAGTATTCGGGCCCCTTGAACTTTTCAACCTTTTCGCACATATCATGCTTCAAACATAAAGATACCAAATGTAAATTTTTGGGGAAGAATCAACAACAAGCGGAACACAATTGTGAAGTTGAACAATATTTATTGGTTATTTTAAGTTTTTGTGGAAATTCAAAAACTGAAAAGTGGGGCGTGCAATATTATTCGGCCCCTTTACTTTCAGTGCAGCAAACCCACTCCAGAAGTTCATTGTGGATCTCTGAATGATCCAATGTTGTCCTAAATGCCTAATAATTATAAATATAATCCACCTGTGTGTAATCAAGTCTCCGTATAAATGCACCTGCTCAGTGATAGTCTCAGGGTTCTGTTTGAAGCACAGAGAGCATCATGAAGACCAAGGAACACAACAGGCAGGTCCGTGATACTGTTGTGGAGAAGTTTAAAACCGGATTTGGATACAAAATGATTTCCAAAACTTTAACCCCTTAGTGACGGAGCCAAATTTTTGAAATCTGACCAGTGTCACTTTATGTGGTAATAACTCTGCAACGCTTCAACAAATACCAGTGATTTTGAGATTGTTTTTTCGTGACACATTATACTTTATGATAATGGTAAATTTAGGTCAATATGTTTTGTGTTTATTTATAAAAAATATAAAAAATTTGAGAAAAATGTTAAAAAATTAGCGATTTTCAAAATTTGAATGATTATCCCTTTAATCCAGATGGCCATACCACAGCAAACCATTAATAATTAACATTTCCCACATGTTGGCTTTACATCACCACCATTTGTAAAATGTTCTTTTATTTTGATAGCACTTTAGGAGGATTAATAATGTAGCAGCAATTTTTCATTTTTTCAAGGAAATTTACAAAATTTATTTTTTAGAGACTTATCCATGTTTGAAGTGACTTTAGGGATCTCATATATTGGGAAACCCCCAAACGTGATACCATTTTAAAAACAGCACCCCCTGACATATTGAAAACTGCAGTCAGGTAGTTTATTAACCCTTCAGGTGCTTTACAGGAATGAATGCAAAGTGGCATGTCAGAAATGAAAATGTGTATTTTTATCACCTAAATGTCTCTAACTTCTGAAAAGATTACTACAGCCGCCAGATTCTTAGGCCACTATTTGGTCGTGAATTGACATGGCAAACATCAGGACCACAAAATCATGATCTGAGGGCAGCAATTGGGATAAAGAGGAAGCCCTCACACTCTGTTAACCATTAATAATGATGTAGTCACTATTAACAGCAGCATCTAAGGGGTTAAACAGATATGGACGGTGCAAACACTGATTGTGGCTGATGCAGCAAGTTGTCAGCTATAGTGTCCAGTCAACAGCTGCTGGATTGTCACCTGTATGGAGAGGCTATTCTCTTATATCTCAGGTCAGTTAAAAGACGTATTGGCTGTCATTAAGGGGTTAAACATCCCAAGGAGCACTGTGCAAGCGATCATATTGAAATGGAAGGAGTATCATACCACTGCAAATCTACCAAGACCCGGCTGTCCCTCTAAAGGAGAAGACTGATCAGAGATGCAGCCAGGAGGCCCATGATCACTCTGGATGAACTGCAGAGATCTACAGCTGAGGTAGGACAGTCCGCCCATAGGACAACAATCAGTCGTACACTGCACAAATCTGGCCTTTATGGAAGAGTGGCAAGAAGAAAGCCATTTCTCAAAGATATCCACAAAAAGTGTTGTTTAAAGATTGCAACAAGCCACCTGGAAGACACACCAAACGTGGAAGAAGGTGCTCTGGTGAGATGAAACCAAAATCGAACATTTTGGCAACAATGCCAAATGATATGTTTGGTGTAAAGGCAGCACAGCCTATCACCTTGAACACAACACTCCCACTGTCAAACTTGGTGGTGGCATCATCATGGTTTAGGCCTGCTTTTCCTCAGCAGGGACAGGGAAGATAGTTAAAATTGATGGGAAGATGGATGGAGCCAAATACAGGACCATTCTTAAAGAAAACCTGTTGGAGTCTGCAAAAGAGACTGGGACGGAGATTTGTCTTCCAACAAGACAATGATCCCAAACAAAAAGCAAAATCTACAATGGAATGGTTCACAAATAAACGTATCCAGGTGTTAGAATGGCCAAGTCAAAATCCAGACCTCAATCCAATCGAGAATCTGTGGAAAGAGCTGAAAACTGCTGTTCATAAACAATCTCCATCAAACCTCACTGAGCTCAAACTGTTTGCCAAGGAAGAATGGGCAAGAATTTCAGTCTCTTGATGTACAAAACTGATAGAGACATACCCCAAGCATCTTGCAGCTGTAATTGCAGCAAAAGGTGGCGCAACAAAGTGTTAAGTTAAAGGGGCCAAATAATATTGCAAGTCCCACTTTTCAGTTTTTGAATTTCCACAAAAATTTTAAATAACCAATAAATTTCGTTCAAGTTCACAATTGTGTTCCACTTGTTGTTGATTCTTCAGCAAAAATTTACATTTGGTATCTTTATGTTTGAAGCTTGATATGTGGGAGAAGGTTGAAAAGTTCAAGGGGGCTGAATACTTTCGCAAGGCACAGTATTTCTGCACGTACCGTGACCAGCTGAGAAAATGAATATGGGATTTCAGGTCTGTACAAATTTCAATATATTCCCTCTTCTGCCTTTATGCTACCAAGAGACTTTGAACTCTCTTATAATTACCTGCAAGTACTACTTCTAACTAAAACAGGTTCTTAAAGCTCCAGAACCTCAATTCTGTGTTAGAATCCAATCCTGAACTGTATTGGCTGTGGATTCCCCACATGAACTGTAAACTACTATTTCCATGTTATATCTCCCCGTTCTGCTGAAGTAAAGCAGCTGTTATCCCCGAGACCTGTTGTCTGTGGTTATTCAATCGGCTGTGGACACTGCATGGGGGTGGATAACAGTGAACGGAATAGCCCCATACCAGGGCTGTTGCATATGTACTTAATTAATGTAAATAATTGCAGTAATAAAGCTGATCAGTCTTCCATCTATTATGACACAGAGACACAGAGACAGCTGAAAGGATAGGTAGGGCATAGAGTGTACACAATGGAAGGATATAAGATTAATCATTCTCTATAAGGCAGCCATAAGATTCAGAGCAACGGGTATTTGCTCACATGTTTGATATTCAAGATCTGAGCACAAACAGTCATCTTGGACCATCCATGGGTCTCTGGACCCAAACTCCACAGCCATTCAAGTACACAGGTGTCACGGTTTCAACATTGACTGTGGCTAAGGAATGCTGTGTGTGACAGCTCAGCTGCCCTATGAGAATTGAAATATGCTGAACTGTCAGTTTTATGAGTGGCAGTTCAGTCATCCCATCTGATCCTGGGGCGTGCTGGGTTGTCAACATTTTGATTGACAGCCCTACTGTTCAATTTGGCCTAGTCTGCGGGCATTTCACAAGGTGCCTCCCATCCTTAATCATTTACAAGGTATTTAGTTGGCTGTTAGTATTCAGTGTCTGTTGCTTTGCTTAAGTTTGGTGTGTTTGCTTAGCCCTGTGTCTCTTTCCTCTGACCTTGTTGCTGGACCTAGGATCTATTGTGACTATTTTTGTGGATTGTCCCTCCTTCTCTTGACGCTCTCTGATTTCAGCTACCTGACCCCGGACTTTGCTTCTGACTATTCTTTGTTTTACTACCTTGTCTTGATGTAACGTTATGACTTTTGACCCCGGACTGTTACCTGACCATGCCTTTGTCTTACTCCTCTGTAACACAAGCCCTCCTGGTATGTGACCTTGGACCTCCTTACTACCCTGTCTCATGATTTGTCCATAAGTCACAATTAATGTCACAATATGGATGTTGAATATGGGTCAGCATACCCGTGTGCATTTTAGATATCACTTTCTGTGCCCGGACTATGATTGTTGAACATATTAAACAGCCCCAACACAACGAGTTCTTTATCTAACAGACTTTTATTAGCACACTAGAAACAGATGTGCAGCAGCAAAGCTGAAAATCTGGGATAATTAAGTCAGAGGGGTCAGATGCAAAGGAGACAGAGCAACACAGGAACAACACAGATCTCAATTGAATTAAAACAGCAAGACTGATTTCATCATGCATACCTGGAGCTGACTTAATTATTCCAATAGGATAAAATGATATCCTGACAACATGAAGGGAGGACACTGGAAGCATGGCAACGTGTAAATGCCATGAGGCAGGAGGATGGAGCTGGAAAGGGAAGTAGTGAGTAACAACATTAACAGTGCTCTATGTGTCAGTAATTGCTCCCATTGCAGTCCCTATGACCTGTCCCTTACCACAGCTCCTCGTATGCACCTCCTGCATATGTTAGCAATACCAATATAAAATATGTAAAATACTTTTCTAATCTTGTATACATCCTATAATAAGTTGCATCCTGCTGTCCAAGTATCTCAATAAACCATGCCTAGATTGATGATTTATGATGTCACATGTTAGTATTTAATATGTGTTTCCACTAACTACTATGTTTTAACATTACACACTAGATTTTATGACTTTGTATTTCAATGAGTAGAAATTGTAAAACTAAGGATTAATGTATTCCATGATGAGTGGCCTAGTAATAATACATTACTTGTAAGTCAGATAAAATATGAGCAGACCTGCATAATCTGAATATTTAATGAAAATGAATAAAACTGATGCAGTTTCCAATTTTTTTAAAACTGTTTACTGTGAAAATAACAGGCAACGGTTTCTGTGATTGTCACAATTAAAATATGCAAAATATGGAAAAATAGTTTTAGGAAGCAGTTATTCCTTTGACAGCTACGTTCATCGGGCTTGCCTGCAGCAAAAGTGCCAGTGGCAAAAACGTGAAAAAAATGAACCTGTGTGAAGCCTAAGGTGCCATTCTAAATATGCATAGCACTGTGGTTATTGATTGTTTGGGGATTTATCATTGCATCGTCTAACAGAAGTAGAAAAATTCACAAAAAAAAGCAGCATGGCTTTGAGGAAGCACTGATCCTGCGACAAAATGGAAACATTGTTTAAAACTTTTCGACAGCGTCACATGGAGCTTAATCAAGGAGAAGTCATGCATAGGCATGTGAATATTTTACGGATTTGTGCAATATTTCCATTCTGCAATTTTTACTGAGAACTCCAATTACTCCTGATGCAAGCTCAATACTGTATTGTGACAAGCGAGTAAATCCCTAGACCGATAGTGGGCCACGTCACATCCACTGGGTAGCCACACATAGACACAGACCCCGATTCATCACTTGCTATATTTTTACGTCTCTTTACTTTTTGCGGCAGTGGTTGCCATTCTTGGTGGCAAATTCTTCAAAATAGCACATGCAATTTTAGCATTTATCTTAAATAGTGATAAGCCAACGTGCTCGGATAAGGTGTTACCCGAGCATGTTCGTGTGCTTACCGAGCATCTTTGACGTGCTTGAAAAATATGTTCAAGTCTTCGCGGCTGCATGTTTCACAGCTGTTCAAGAGCCACAACACATGCAGAGGTTGCCTGCCATGTATACCCACTATCTACTGTATATAATCCCCATCAAGTTACCGTTCAGCAAAAAGTTTAATTTTGGCTGGTGGTCTCCCTTATTGAAGTGTTCAACATCTGGTCCTGGCCATCCCAAAACATTGGTAACATGCGGCCTGCAAGGTTTTAGCAATCACATAGCACAAGTTCACACTCTCAGCCAGGGCACCCACTTTCATGGAACATGATGAGGCACAAGAAATGAATACCTGTCCCATAGCTACTGTCCCGCGCCACATTGCTATGTCTCTCCTTATTTGTTGTTATTATTATTGGGATTATTATGTTTTTAGACCAAAAGTATGTAGGAAAGGAAGAGAATTGTATGTCAAAGAACTCGGGGAGCAGAGAAGCAGGCTGGGGACTAGGTGTCTGACATGACAAGTCTAAAGCAAGTCCCTGTTAGTTTCTCATCACCTCCCTCCCTATGACTGACTGATCTCCTCCTATATTTGCATATAAAGAGACATCTGCCTATCATGGAGAGTGGGGCAGGAAAAAGCCACAACTGACATACCTCGGGCTAGTTATCTGGAACGCATTATTGATGTGATTGTTATAAACATTTTTTTTTACTCTTCTTTACTTCTTCAGACCAGAAGTTTGCAGATTCCAAGGAATAAGGTGTGGGCAGAGGCTGGCAGGGGACTACTTGTCAGGGAGACGACTTGCACGGGACTAGTTATCTGAGACGCATACTTCTCCGTGGGTTTTTCAAAGTATGTTTTCTCTAAAACACCAATGCATTCAGACTAAAACAAACCTGCTTGCACTAAGGCAGCTAGTGTCCGATTCATGCTGCCTGGGCTTCAAACAGCATGAATTAACTAATAGGTTCCCTTTAAGTAAATTATTTTTCTAAGTACTGTTGTTATTATTATTATTATTGCTGTTATTAGAATTATTGTTATTTTTTATTTTTACTATAGTTTACTTTTTCAGAAAAGAAGTATATAGTTCCCACATAGGTAGGGACCTACCATTTAAAGGGATTAGGGCAGCAAAAGGCCAGGAAGAAGCCACGGGGGACATGTCTCGGATTTGTTATCTGAGATGTATTCTTCCTGGAGGACTTTTCAATGTGTGTTTTCTCTGAAACACCATAGAAGTTTAGAGTGCAACATGCATAGCTGCAATAGCACAGCGTCTGATTCATGCTGCCTGTGGTCTGAACAGCATTAATTAACTAGGTTCCCTTTATGTAAATAATAGTATTAGTACTGCTGTTGCTGTTACTGTTGTTGTATTTTTTTCTAACTAGTATTTCCCAGTCCTTGGATAACGTCATTAGCACAGTAGCGTGATTGTGTCTGGTTGGGGGGTCGGGACTGTACATTTCACACCTTTTTGTTGTGTATTTTGCAAGTAGTGGAAATTAATGCTGTCCCCTGTGAAGATTACAGAGAAATACATATTGAAGGTAACAAAAGACTAGCTATATTAGAGTTGGCAGAGTAAAGGTTACCCAGAGTGACGGGCTCAGCAGGTGTGCACGGCTTTGCCCATTGATTCAAATTGAAACTGAAAATAGCACTTTATCCAGCAAATCAAACCCAATCACTACTGAACAGTCTTCAGCTCTTATTTCCAAGCCCACTACTCTTTATTACTTCCCTTTTCTGGGAGAGAAAGAAAAGACTAAGGTGCTAAACATCCTCCTTCCATTTACCAGCTCCCGTCAATTGCTTTTCCCTTTTTCAGATGAGGCAATCATCTTAGCATGCTCCTTCATGCAATTCACTTTTTCAGAAAAACTCTCTTATTTTGTCAGAGAAATTTGCTACTATTCTGGAAATTAATCTTTCCTGTAATGTTTAATATTTCTTCCGAAACAATTACAATTTAATAAAGCATTGTGGCAAATGCTTCTATTTTCCGAATGCTTGAATATTGGGAGACATTAGAGCCGTGCCTGGCAGCGGCAAAGCCTGGATCTGCGAGCATGAAGAATTAATGTAGGTTGACTAATAGGAAAGCACTTTGGGAAGTGGCTCATGTTTTGTTAGAAAAGGTGCCGTCCGATTGGATCCCATAAATAAAGAGAATTAGAACAGGCTACAGTGCGCAGAGTTTATATATGAGTTTCAATGAGACGATCATTTAGGCTTTCCGGGCTCATTGAGAACCTGTTGCCATGGTAACCAGAGAGAAACTTAGCCTCTAAATAACAGATCAGGATGCACAATTCATAATGTTCACTGGAACAATTTATCTTATTTCTGATTCCTCTGTGTTTTCTCTTAAGTACAACATGAAGAGCCTGAACTGCAAATATTAAGTATTTATCTACATTCAGCAGCTAATATGAAACACACACAGGCGGGGAATAAATGTTTGCTCAGGATCCTTGACATTAACATTTCAATATGGATTCTGAATGCAGTAGAAGCCCAAAAATGCTAACTTTACGAAAAAACATAGAATTTAACTACTGATTATACGAGTATGACATAAATGAATATGTGACGTACAAAAATTGCACAAATTTAGAAAACTCGAGAACCCAATATTATGCTCAAGTTTCATTCCTTAAGGAATTATTAGGAACTGAGATCTGTCCAATTCTAAAGTTACGGCAATAGTTAGTCATAGCAATAGCAAAGAATGGATTAAAAGTTCCAGCACCAGGCGTCTCTTCATTAAAATCTCCAATATTTTATTTTCATGTCAAGAATAAAAAATCATGTGGGGACGCAGCCCCTAAATGCCTAATGTTCTTAATCATAGGCATACAGAATGCTAGTAGCATCCACGTGCTGTCCAATTTTCACAGACTATTTTCTAAGAGAAGCTTAAAGGGGTGGTCTGAAACTAACATCGTTTTGATTCCCTATAATTTCCTCTCAACGGTACTTAACTGATTTACTTATTTTTCTTAACAACTTCCTGTTTGATGACATTTGATTTAAGAATCCTTAGTACATGCTGGGATACTCAAACAAGACACCGCATTAGGGGGCAGATGCTGCGGTCAATGAGGCAGCACCTGTCCCTAAACTGAAATGAAGCATCATTAATGATATCTCTATCCAGGGCTTGGCTAGTCCCAGCTCTACTGAGCATGCATAGGTTGTTGATTCTGATGTATGCTTACTAGGATTTTATCACTGTGAAAAATTATTTTTAATGCACAGTGACAGTGCACTCCCTTGCTAATTCTAAAGAGAAGTGATGAACCAGCAAGAGAGCGCACTGTCATTGCATATTGCTAGGAGATAACCCAGAGAGCAGAGGGCAGTCCTGCTGCTGACACTAACATCACATCCCCTGATGACTTCTTGTGTGAATATCCTAGTATGCACTGGGGATTTTTAAACAGACGGTCTTCACACAGGAAGTTTATAAAAAAAAAGAAAATAAAGCAGTTAGATATACAAGAGAGGGGATTTCTAATTAAAGTATATTAGAAAAGCAATTTGATTGTTGCATTCATTAGATAGACATTTAGGATGAAATCAGTGTTAGTTTTGGAGCACCCTGTTAAGAAATCTCTGACAGTCTTTGTTTCTGCATATGAAAAAAACAGATGAAACACTGATGGTAAAAGCAGATGCACTGATGAAACACTGATGAAAATCAGATCCAAAACACTGATGAAGTTCAGTGTGGTTTTTTTCTTAAGTAAAAGAAAAAATTGACATTTCAATGAGACTTTAATATTGATTTATTTTTAATTCATGCACATTATCAAATACATGTGTGCTATGATAAATAGATATACGAATGATAGATCGACAGATAGATAGATAGATAGATAGATAGATAGATAGATAGATAGATAGATAGATAGGAGAGAGATAGATAGATATGAGATAGGAGATAGATAGATATGAGATAGATAGATAGATAGATAGATAGATAGATAGATAGATAGATAGATAGATAGATAGATAGATAGAAAGATAGATAGGATATAATTAGCAAATAATGTTATAGATGGAAAAATATATATGGATGTAGACATTCTTACATAATAGACAACTACTCTATTACAGTAGAGCACTACAGCGCACTGCAAAATTGCTGTAGTGCGGTATTACAATACACTTAGCACTATACTATTGCTCTAACAAAGTGAGTTGCAGTGCGCTAATAGATCACTGCACTAACTGCTATATCTGTTTAGGTAACAAAAAATAGAAAGAAAAAAGACAGAAACAGATAAAAGAGATAGATACAAAAATAGATAGATAGTAATAGATAGATATATAAATACATAGATAGATAGGAGATAGATAGATAGATAGATAGATAGATAGATAGATAGATAGATAGATAGATAGATGATAGATAGATAGATAGATAGATAGATAGATAGGAGATAGATAGTAATAGATAGATAGGAGATAGATAAATAGATAGATATGGGATAAATAGATAGATAGATAGAGATGGTAATAGATAGATAGATAGATAGATAGATAGATAGATAGATGATAGATCGATAGATAGATAGATAGATAGATAGATAGATAGATAGGAGATACATAGATAGATAGATAGTAATAGATAGATAGATAGATAGATAGATAGATAGATAGATAGATAGATAGATAGATAGGAGATACATAGATAGATAGATAGATAGATAGATAGATAGTAATAGATAGATAGATAGATAGATAGATAGATAGATAGATAGATAGATAGATAGATAGATAGAAACTCCATATTTGGAAAGCTAGATATACAGATCTAGCAGTTCTGTTATACAGGCACGTTAGGCATTCTACTACACGCTAAATTAAGAACATAGTTGGCTTTGGTACACTTTACAGATAGAATACTGCACAGTGTGTAATGTTCAAGGGAGTTGTCTGGGCTTGTAATACTGAGAGCTTATCCTATGTCAATATTAGATTGATTGTCCGACATCCGGTATCTCCGTCGATCAGTTGTTATAAGCCTCGTAAGCGGCCGGATGTAACCATTGAATGGAGCAGAAAAGCACAGCTCTGTTGATTGTGCAGCTGCTGTACATCAGCTCCTCTTCTCTTATATTGGATTGCTACAGCTGTACAGATAACTCATAGTTAACTGACAGAAAGAAAGCTAGATATCACATATAAAGATATAGTGAATAAATAAAAAACAGAAATATGCAGGTATATTACTATTTACTATTCACTATGCTGAATATACGCGCTATAAGAATAAGGCGTGCATATTGCACAGCAGATCTGTAATGGCAGACGTCACGGACTGAGCGCTTCCTCCGCATCTACCTTCAGTGTATTGAATAATGCACATAATACCAAACAGTGTGAAATGAATTTGAAAATGCTTGTATGTGTTTATTATATTTAAGGTAATATATTGGTGACTTTAGGGCATTTCTTTCCCATAACAGATGGAACCAGAGGCAGGAAGTATTATACCTAATGCACATCTGCCTCATACAAATGTAAATCCCTGATTTAAACAGTATAAACATCTAGAAAACAATGTTTGTATGGTCCTTGAAGAGCATATCTGCTGGAGGGTCAAGGTAATAAATAGGGAGTCATGCGGACTTTCAGCCTTGAAGTGTGAGAAGAAATTCTTTCAATGTTCATCACTGACACTCGGTAAGGAGATGCTTCTACACCTCCAAACACAGTAGTAATGTCGCTGCATATGCTTGTCTCAGACAGTGTATTTGCATTTGTCAATGACTGTGTAGCTGTTATGATTTTTTCATGACAGACTAGACATATCTCAGGGGACAGGTTGCCAATGCACCTGAAAAACTTCTGCTGGAATCTCCCACCTGGGAGCCTTTTCTATTGACGTCAATGGATCCACATCCTAATTAGCTCCTCCTGAGGGGTATGAGTTATCGTTCCTCTAATTCATGAAGCAGGTGAAATGAGACCTTTATCACTTATACAAATTAATAACATTTGCTTTGTTTTATGCTTAAAGAATTGTCTGGAGAAAACTCTGGTATTGACTATGTGATTATCATGGAGGTAAACACTTTTTTTATGAAAAAAAGCAAAAGTATTAAATGCGTTATGGCTCTAACTGCTAACTAGAGGAATAAGCTTTTGGAGCAAAGAGTTCCCTTCATCAGGCAAGTCTACAAATGAATGATGGAAAGAATAGCACGTTTCTCCATCAGTACCCAAAGACATTGTAAGGCTGGGTTCACACTGCATCTGTGGGGTCCGTTAGACTGACTACGTTACATCGCAGCATAACGCGGTGCAATGTAGTCCGTTAACGCCGCCATTAAGTCCTATGAAGGACGCATCGCTAGCGCACGCCCACAATGGGCACGCGCTAGCGATGTGCCATCATTGAGTGACGGACCCTGGGACGCGGGCTGCAGCGTTTCCGAGTCCGTCACTGCTAGCGCAGATAGAGCATCTGCTAGCTCTATCTGCGTTAGCATGATGGAATGTCGGCACTTGCGTTAACAGCAGCCCATTAACGCATGTGTTGAACAGACTGCTGTTAACGCGATGTGAACCTAGCCTAAGCGAGGTGATAGAGGCGATGACTTGGAGTTTAGAGCCACTTTGTTGGGAATTCACAACTATCACTACTATAAGGGTATGTGCACACGTTGCGGATTTGCTCTTGTAAAAATCTGCGCTGATTCTTCCTCTCTTGGCAGAAAATACAGTCGAAAATCCATGCGCTTTTTATGCATTTTTGATGCGGATTTTCATGCGGATTTCTATGTGGATTTGCAAGCTAAATAAACATATATTATTTAACAAAACAACCCCAACCCCTTCTTTCACATTCTCCATTGAAGACCATAATATCATTAAATATATTGTATATATAGCCAGATGTTACAGCATAGTGGATGGGATTTGAAGAAATCTCATGCCCACTATGCGTGCACCGGCACCTGCAGCTTCCCTCCAGAGACATACATGCGGTTTGTCTTTCCAGACTGCAGCATATCAATTTCCCTTGCATAGACGCTCAGTCTACACAAGATAAATGTCTCTGTACAATGTATTGAGCGCAGTGGTTCCGCATGGTTCAATGAACACGTGCGGAATCACCTGCGTTCAAAAGCCGGCAGTGCTTTGGACAAGACAGATATGTGCTACGTCCAAAGCGCTGCCAGCTCATGACTGTGGGAACATAACCTAAAAAAAATTGCGTGGGCTCCTGTGTAATTTTTTTAACCAGCAGAGGGAAAGTCGACGACTGAGGGCTGATATTAATATTCTGGGAAGGAGCCAATAGCCATAAAGGTACCCAGGCTATTACTATCAGCTCACAGATGATTGCTTAGCCTTTACTGGCTATTTTACAGGGGAACCACAGAAAAAAATTGACATGGGGTCGCCATATAAAATCAAACCAGCAAAGGCTAGGCAGACAGCTCTGGGTTGATATTAATAGCCTGGAAAGGGGCCATGGATATTGGCACCCCCCAGGCTATAAACATCAGCTTTCAGCCACCCCAGAAATAGTGCATCTTACAGATGCACCAATTCTGGCACTTAACCTAGCTCTTCCCGCTTGCCTTGTTTGTGGGGTTGATGTCACCTATGTATTGTCAGGTGACATCAAGCCCATGGATTAGTAATGGAGAAGCGTCTATAAGACACCTATCCATTACTAATCCTATAGTTGTATGGTAAATAAAGACACGGCCAGTATAAAATCCTTTATAAATCTTAATTAACCATACTTACTGCATCGCTTAATCCCTAACTCTCTTGATCTCCTGCAACAAAAATAAAATAATAAACCAACACAAATACCTGCCATAGTCCATTTAATAACGAGTGTCCCACGACAATATCCCATATAGAATAGTAACATCGGGAGAATTTTCTCACGCAGCTGTGCCGCAAGTGAGAGCACAAACTCAGGTGCATCACCTGAGGCCGGGTAGAGTGGTCACATGTCCCGATGTGACTGATGTACACATGGGATTGCTGTGGGACAGTCAGTATTAAATAGACTACAGCGGGAAGGTAAGCATATGGTGGTTTATTATTTTATTTTTATTGCAGGAGATCGAGGGCATCGGGGAATTAGATGTTTGGTGAGTATAAATGTATTTTTAATTGAGCACAGTCATCGGATGATGGAACTACTACTGTCTCATCATCGGCTCATGTTGTCACTGTTATATGTGACACCAGACATAGCAGGAAGGGAGTAGTAGTCCCATCAGACAATGCCTGGCTACACACACCCACAGACACCCGCACACCCACAGGCACCCGCACACACACAGACACACACAGGTACCCGCAGACACACACAGACACCCGCAGACAGACCCGCATATATTCTCCGCTCACACATAGTCTCCGCCCACACACATATTATTCGCCCACACACTCTTCCTCCTTCTTTTCTGCAGTGGTTTTGCCACGCAATCCGCAGTTAATCTGCAGACATTTTTACAACTGCGGTCTAGCTGCGGATTTGACTGACTCAATGGAAGTCAATGGGTGCAGAAACGCTGCAGATCCACAAAAAGAATTGATATGCTGTGGAAAACAAAATGCTGTGAATCAGTGCGTAATTTTCCTCAGCATGTGCACACCAATTCTGGATTGATTAACATTGCCTGAGCACTCTTTGCGGATTTGGTGCAAATCTGCATGGAAAAAACGCTGCGGATCCGCAACAAAATCTGCAATGTGTGCACATAGCCTAATACTATTTTTTACTAACATATATAACATATTTAGTATTTTTGTGGGTAGCAGTATAAAAAATATTTTGCTCTTCAAGGTGACAATATAATTATTTAAATGCATTTGTCTATTCATGTGCACTTGTGTATGTCGTGCACTATCAAATTTAGAATATTTCAAGGGAAACGATGAAGGTGGATTATCATATTTCCAAAAGGAGCTTACCAACTTGTAAGACCACTTGTAATGATCTGCCTTAGAGAGAAGTCTTTGTGTATATTGCCAAGAACTACCAACTAGAGATGGTGTGGACCGATCTGCGGGGCCCCGTCCAACAGCAATGTCAATAATCTGTGGCTATTGGACTAGAGCCCTGTAAACTGCCTTCCAGCTGCCATCAGCTCTGTATTTTTTGATTAATTGGCTTGGTGTGATGACACATGTGCATTAAGCCGTGTTGATGACATCATGCAAATCAAAGGAGGAGTCAGCATTCCCATTCAGCAGATAACTGATGTGGATGCTGGATCTAGTTCTGCAAATCAATTTGCATCATCTCTTCTACCAAGCAAAGTCACTGCAACTACAATGTAGAAATATAATACAAATCATTGATGAAGACATAGTTAATTAAGTCTGGCAATAATTAGGCTCTATTTATGAGAAACGCTGTCTTACGTGACTTGTGCCCTATTTGTTATGTGCATTAGATATATTGTGCTCCAAATCCGATAAGAGTTGTGGCATCACTGAAATGGGTATGTCTTCATGAAAAGGTGAGCGTAACATATTAAGGCTACTTTCACACTAGCGTCGTATGGCGCACGACGAATTGCGTCATTGCGACGTACCGACGCAAGCAGTGAAAGCGCCGCACAACGGGGGCAGCGGATGCTGTTTTTCAATGCATCCGCTGCCCCATTGTGATGTGCGGGGAGGCGGGGGTGGAGTTCCGGCTGCGCATGCATGATCGGAAAAGACGGTATCGACGCACCAAAAAACGTTGCATGCAACGTTTTTTGGTGGCGACGGACCGACGCAACACGACGCAACCGTTGCATGACGGTTGCGACGTGTGGCAATGCATCGCACTGCGTCGCTAATGCAAGTCTATGGAGAAAAAACGCATCCTGCAAGCACTTTTGCAGGATGCGTTTTTTCTACAAAACGACGCATAGCGACGTGCAGTGCACGACGCTAGTGTGAAAGTAGCCTAAGAGACACTGTACATTGAAAAGTGGCCTAAAATCTTAGTACAAATTTCAGGCACAAAGTAAGCCAACTAACAGGTGGCTCAAACATATGCCAGACTGTATCCACATGTAACAGATTTATCATCAGCATGAACCATTGTGAAACATTTTTTTGCAGTATAAGACAGTCTAGTCCCTGATTACACTAGGAAATAGTCAGCATTGATAAGTATGCCCCATCGCTTTCTGTGGTCATCAGCCACCAATCACAAAGGCTACTCGGAGAAGCTACAGTCACCTCTCAATACATAGTGTATGCCGGCTATAACCACGCCCAAGCACATTAACAGACAACTCGCCCTGAAACACCTCTATGCAGAGTGAGGTGTCAATGTGCCAGGGCATGCTTACACCCGCCACATGCACTATGTATTGAGAGGTGACTGTAGCGGCTCCGGCCACGTCTGTGTGACTGAAAGTCGGCAACTATTTGAAGGGATAAAGTACATTTTCTCCCTGTAGCTGCGCTTTTCAGTAAACCGGGCGGACTGCTTTGTCACACTATTCACATGCAGATTAACCCCATATTTGCACATTAATAGCATTTTGGAGCATGACAGATTCCATATAACTGTGACAGAATTTCTATGAAAGCATCCCAGTACTGCTTGTAGCTGAATAAATGAGCTGATTAACATATTGAATACTAGGATAAAGATGTAGTTTATCAACAGTCGTTTACAATAGTTTACACACCTCTAACTTGAAAAAAACATCAAATCCCTCTGAGCAATGCCAAATGTGTGTTTCAGTAAACTGATCTGTTTGTGTATTTTATAAAGGCAAGTAAAACTGCCACATATCTGCTCTATCACTTCAATTGTGTGACATAACTCAAATCTTCACAGGGCTTTGGCAGAAAAAGAGCAAACGACAAATCAATCCCTCCAGCATGTAAAAATACATGTCACTGGTAAACCATAACCAAGATTTACTTGTGTTTTTAAATCCAAGCACAACACTCTTCCCGCAAACACCACTTTAATACAAAACACAAGGGGGTGATGTAGTAAAGCCCATTAATTGTGCCAGCCTGCTGTGTCAAGAAGCAACAATAGAGCAAAATGTATTATTTTTACTGTATAGACAACTTTGCATTGCTAAAAAATGTTTACAACATTAAAACGATATTGACTGGTTTTAGATTGATTCTGCAAGTCAGAAAAAAAAATGTCCTGATTACCCATTCATTGAAATGATGTATTCCAGCTTTGATTGCTTTGTTCCAAAGTTGTGTATGGTGTAAAAATGTAGTAAGATAAATCAAGGAGAAAATATTATGCAAGGAGGTAAACATAAATACCATTAACGATATAGCATATTTTATTACCAGATAATGAACTGCAGTAATGTAGGAATAAATGTTATTAATGTATGAGTAAGGCTGGAACAAGGCAAAATGCAACCTGGGCTCAAGAACAAGAGAGGAATGCCGCCATTAAAACAGTCCAACACTAGGAACTCAAGTACAGCCATCACATCAAAGCTGAAACTTGCTATTAGATTGTACATAGGTGTAGCACCAGCATCCTTGCATGTTTTTCTCCTCCCCTGGCAGGGACGCTGGTTAATTCACTGCCGTGGCCCCCATTCCGCACATCCTCCTTCTCTGGCTGCTGCTCGGGGTATGCTCTTGATCGGTGTTCCCCAACTCCAGTACTCAAGAGCCACCAACAGGTCATGTTTTCAGGATTTCCTTAGTATTGCACAAGTGATGCAATTATCACCTGTGCAATACTAAGGAAATCCTGAAAACATGACCTGTTGGTGGCTCTTGAGGACCGGAGTTGGGGAATACTGCTCTTGATGCACAGATCCCCAGGCAATGTGCTTAGGGCTCACTCTCTCCCTCCTTCTTAAAGGGGTCGTGTGCCATCCCAAAGTGTAGCCAGCCAATGGCTATGAGACACTATTTATTTAAGGCACCTCCACCTGAATGGAGGTGCTTGAGCAATGTGTGTAGTTAGTTACCTGCCTGCTTGCGGGTCTCTAGTACCCACCAGTCAGTCTACCTAAATGCACTAAATGCTAAAACTGACCTGTCATTATGATTCACCAGGTTATTATGAGTTTGCAGATACCAAACATGTAGAGATTCTTTTTTATTTAAGTGGTGAAAAAAAATCTAAAATTTGGATTGAAAAAAAATGGTGCAATTTTCTGAGACCCATAGCTTCTCCATTTTTTGGAATCTGGGGCTGGGTTATGTTTTGCGTTTTTAGATTTTTTCTCAGCTTTTTTACCATTTACTGATCAGATTAAATTTATATTTTGATAGATTACGGGCAGACTCACTTTTGCCATGCCAACTCATCGGAACCCTGCAATCATGTGACAGGGGTGCCAATGGGTGGTGTTTGTGTCTTGCTTCCAATGCAGTCATGTTAAATGCCAATGTCAAAGATAGAAAGCCGCATTTAACATGTTAATAGCAGCCAGTGTATCGCTATTCCACCTACAGCTGATTAAATCAACTGTCATGTGCTGGAAAAGATGTGAGCACAGCACCAGGGCCTGCATCAAATGCAGACTCATGATCTATGATTTATCAATACGTTATAGCTCATGAAGGGGTTACAGGGAATCTGTCAGTAGGATCAGCTCTCGAAAACCATCTATATGGGCATGTAAGTCATAGGAAGCTGAATAAAATTATACCTTGATAATTACAATCAATATCTTGTTCCTGAGAAATCCACATTTTTCTTATATATAAATGAACTGTTATGATCCCCCTGAGATTCTGCCTCCAGAGCTTATTTTACACGAAGGAGGAGTTACCAGTCTGATACATGTAATGGCAGCTCTCTGCTGTCCTGATCTTACATATCAATATCACATACCATGAGTATTGGAAGAAAGGCAACAGTGGACACAGAGATGGTGAGTAGAGTGCATCGTTTGTTTTTTATAACAAACTACACCTGAGACATATTGAATCAGGAGCCCCATATAATGCTCCATAAAGTTTATGATGGGCCCTGTTGTGAAATTGGATTTTGGGCTCCCCCGGTGGCCACTGGTGGAATTGAACTGGTGTGCATCATCCTCTCTGTTCACCTGTTTCCATCAGGATGTGGGAGTCGCTATTTAGCCTTGCTCCTCTGTCACTTCCATGCCGGTCAACATTGTAATCAGAAGCCTTTCTGTGCATGTTCCTGCTGCTAGACAACTCCCAGCTAAGTTGGACTTAGTCCTTGTTTGTTTTTGCATTTTGTTCCAGTTCACAGCTGTAGTTTCGTTTCTGTGTCTGGAAAGCTCTTGTGATCTGAAATTGCCACTCTGATGTTATGAGTTAATACTAGAGTCTTAAAGTAATTTCAGGATGGTATTTTGATAGGGTTTTCAGCTGACCATGAAAGTGCCCTTTCTGTCTTCCTGCTATCTAGTAAGCGGACCTCAATTTTGCTAAACCTATTTTCATACTACGTTTGTCATTTCATCTAAAATCACCGCCAATATTTGTGGGGGCCTCTGTCTGCCTTTCGGGGAAATTTCTCTAGAGGTGAGCCAGGACTATATTTTCCTCTGCCAGGATTAGTTAGTCCTCCGGCCGGCGCTGGGCGTCTAGGGATAAAACGCAGGCTACGCTACCCGGCTACTGTTAGTTGTGCGGCAGGTTTAGTTCATGGTCAGTTTAGTTTCCATCCTTCCAAGAGCTAGTTCTTATGTTTGCTGGGCTATGTTCTCTTGCCATTGAGAACCATAACAGTTTGACCGGACTCAAAAGGGTTAAATTAATTGACAGAGAAAGGAGAGAAAAGAGAAGTCTGCTGAAGATTTTATTTATTTTTTTTTTTTTTTTCCTTTTCCTCAGTTCTGAGTGTGCTTGTAATTGAATCTCTTGCAAGTCTGCCTATATTGCAGCCTTTCTCTCTCTCTCTCCTTCTAATCCTGGAATGGCTCTGTGTTCACCTGTTTAAAATGGATATTCAGAGTTTAGCTGCAGGTTTGAATAATCTCACCACGAAAGTTCAAAACTTACAAGATTTTGTTGTTCATGTTCCTATATCTGAACCTAGAATTCCTTTGCCTGAATTTTTCTCGGGGAATAGATCTTGCTTTCAAAATTTCAAAAATAATTGCAAGTTGTTTTTGTCCCTGAAATCTCGCTCTGCTGGAGATCCTGCTCAGCAGGTCAGGATTGTGATTTCTTTGCTCCGGGGCGACCCTCAGGATTGGGCTTTTGCATTGGCTCCAGGGGATCCTGCGTTGCTCAATGTGGATGCGTTTTTTCTGGCCTTGGGGTTGCTTTATGAGGAACCTCAGTTAGAACTTCAGGCGGAAAAGGCCTTGATGTCCCTATCTCAGGGGCAAGACGAAGCTGAAATATACTGCCAGAAATTCCGTAAATGGGCTGTGCTTACTCAGTGGAATGAGTGCGCCCTGGCGGCGAATTTCAGAGAGGGTCTCTCTGATGCCATTAAGGATGTTATGGTGGGGTTCCCTGTGCCTGCGGGTCTGAATGAGTCCATGACAATGGCTATCCAGATCGATAGGCGTCTGCGGGAGCGCAAACCTGTGCACCATTTGGCGGTGTCTACTGAGAAGACGCCAGAGAATATGCAATGTGATAGAATTCTGTCCAGAAGTGAACGGCAGAATTTTAGACGAAAAAATGGGTTGTGCTTCTATTGCGGTGATTCAACTCATGTTATATCAGCATGCTCTAAGCGTACTAAGAAGCTTGATAAGTCTGTTTCAATTGGCACTTTACAGTCTAAGTTTATTCTATCTGTGACCCTGATTTGTTCTTTATCATCTATTACCGCGGATGCCTATGTCGACTCTGGCGCCGCTTTGAGTCTTATGGATTGGTCCTTTGCCAAACGCTGTGGGTATGATTTGGAGCCTCTTGAAACTCCTATACCCCTGAAGGGGATTGACTCCACCCCATTGGCTAGCAATAAACCACAATACTGGACACAAGTAACTATGCGGATTAATCCGGATCACCAGGAGATTATTCGCTTTCTTGTGCTGTATAACCTACATGATGTGTTGGTGCTTGGATTGCCATGGCTGCAATCTCATAACCCAGTCCTTGACTGGAAAGCTATGTCTGTGTTAAGCTGGGGATGTAAGGGGACGCATGGGGATGTACCTGTGGTTTCCATTTCATCATCTATTTCCTCTGAGATTCCTGAATTCTTGACTGAATATCGTGACGTTTTTGAAGAACCTAAGCTTGGTTCATTACCTCCGCACCGGGAGTGCGATTGTGCCATAGATTTGATTCCGGGTAGTAAATACCCTAAGGGTTGTTTATTTAATCTGTCTGTGCCTGAACATGCTGCTATGCGAGAATATATAAAGGAGTCCTTGGAAAAGGGACATATTCGTCCTTCGTCATCTCCCTTAGGAGCCGGTTTTTTCTTTGTGGCTAAGAAAGATGGCTCTTTGAGGCCGTGCATTGATTATCGGCTTTTGAATAAAATCACGGTTAAATATCAATATCCGTTGCTAGGGTTGAGCGAAACGGGTCGATCATTTTCAAAAGTCGCCGACTTTTGGCTAAGTCGGCGTCTCATGAAACCCGATCCGACCCCTGTGCTTGTCGGCCATGCGGTACGCGACTTTCGCGCCAAAGTCGCGTTTCAATGACGCGAAAAGCGCCATTTCTCAGCCAATGAAGGTGAACGCAGAGTGTGGGCAGCGTGATGACATAGATCCTGGTCCCCACCATCTTAGAGAAGGGCATTGCAGTGATTGGCTTGCTGTCTGCGGCGTCACAGGGGCTATAAAGGGGCGTTCCCGCCGACCGCCATCTTACTGCTGCTGATCTGAGCTTAGGGACAGGTTGCTGCCGCTTCATCAGAAGCAGGGAGAGCGTTAGGCAGGGTCCACTAACCACCAAACCGCTTGTGCTGCAGCGATTTCCACTGTCCAACACCACCTTCGGTGTGCAGGGACTGTGGAAGCTATTTTTTTTTTTTTTCCCCTCAGCGCTGTAGCTCATTGGGCTGCCCTAGAAGGCTCCGTGATAGCTGTATTGCTGTGTGTACGCCACTGTGGAAACCAACTGCTTTTTTCAAAGCACATATCCTCTTGTTCCTTCCTTTCTGCACAGCTATCTTTTCTGTTTTTCCACACTTTTTATTTAATTTGTGCATCAGTCCACTCCTATTGCTGCCTGCCATACCTGGCTTACATTACTGCAGGGAGATAGTAATTGTAGGACAGTTTTTTTTTTTTTTTTGTTTTTTTTTTTTGTGGGAGATTAAGATTGGCATTTCTGCTACAGTGCCATCCCTGTGTGTGCCATCTCTCACTGAGTGGGCCATAGAAAGCCTATTTATTTTTTCCGTGATTTGTGTTCTAAAATCTACCTCAACACAAAAACAGTACATCAATCAGTGGGAGAAAAATATTGGCCTCAGTCAGGGCTTGTGTGCCACTGCTGTGTGTGCTATCTCTCATTCAGTGGGCTATAGCAAGCCTATTTTTTTTTTTTTTTTTTAATATTATTTGGTTTCTAATTCTCCCTGAAAAAAAAAAAAAAAACCTAAAAAAACAGTGGGAGAATAATATTGCCCTTTCAGCTTGTGTGCCAGTCTTGACTCCTGGGTGTGCCACCTCTCTCCCTCTCATTCAGTGGGCCATAGAAAGCCTATTTATTTTTTTTTTTAAATATTATTGGGTTTCTAAAGTCTCCCTGAAAAAACAAAAAATACATAAAAAAACAGTGGGAGAGTAATATTGCCCTTTCAGCTTGTGTGCCAGTCTTGACTCCTGGGTGTGCCACCTCTCTCCCTTTCATTCAGTGGGCCATAGAAAGCCTATTTATTTTTTCCGTGATTTGTGTTCTAAAATCTACCTCAACACAAAAACACTACATCAATCAGTGGGAGAAAAATATTGGCCTCAGTCAGGGCTTGTGTGCCACTGCTGTGTGTGCTATCTCTCATTCAGTGGGCTATAGCAAGCCTATTTTTTTTTTTTTTTTTTTTTTTAATATTATTTGGTTTCTAAAGTCTCCCTGAAAAAAAAAAAAAAACATAAAAAAACAGTGGGAGAGTAATATTGCCCTTTCAGCTTGTGTGCCAGTCTTGACTCCTGGGTGTGCCACCTCTCTCCCTTTCATTCAGTGGGCCATAGAAAGCCTATTTATTTTTTGGTTTTTTTAATATTATTTGGTTTCTAAAGTCTCCCTGAAAATAAAAAAAAAAAATACATAAAAAAACAGTGGGAGAGTAATATTGCCATTTCAGCTTGTGTGCCAGTCTTGACTCCTGGGTGTGCCACCTCTCTCCCTCTCATTCAGTGGGCCATAGAAAGCCTTGTTTTTTTGTTTTTTTTTTAATATTATTTGGTTTCTAAAGTCTCCCTGAAAATAAAAAAAAAAAACATAAAAAAACAGTGGGAGAGTAATATTGCCATTTCAGCTTGTGTGCCAGTCTTGACTCCTGGGTGTGCCACCTCTCTCTCTAATTGTGGGCCATAGAAAGCCTATTTATTTTTTGGTTTTTTTAATATTATTTGGTTTCTAAAGTCTCCCTGAAAATAAAAAAAAAAAATACATAAAAAAACAGTGGGAGAGTAATATTGCCCTTTCAGCTTGTGTGCCAGTCTTGACTCCTGGGTGTGCCACCTCTCTCCCTTTCATTCAGTGGGCCATAGAAAGCCTATTTATTTTTTGGTTTTTTTAATATTATTTGGTTTCTAAAGTCTCCCTGAAAATAAAAAAAAAAAATACATAAAAAAACAGTGGGAGAGTAATATTGCCATTTCAGCTTGTGTGCCAGTCTTGACTCCTGGGTGTGCCACCTCTCTCCCTCTCATTCAGTGGGCCATAGAAAGCCTTGTTTTTTTTTTTTTTTTTAATATTATTTGGTTTCTAAAGTCTCCCTGAAAATAAAAAAAAAAAACATAAAAAAACAGTGGGAGAGTAATATTGCCATTTCAGCTTGTGTGCCAGTCTTGACTCCTGGGTGTGCCACCTCTCTCTCTAATTGTGGGCCATAGAAAGCCTATTTATTTTTTGGTTTTTTTAATATTATTTGGTTTCTAAAGTCTCCCTGAAAATAAAAAAAAAAATACATAAAAAAACAGTGGGAGAGTAATATTGCCCTTTCAGCTTGTGTGCCAGTCTTGACTCCTGGGTGTGCCACCTCTCTCCCTTTCATTCAGTGGGCCATAGAAAGCCTATTTATTTTTTGGTTTTTTTAATATTATTTGGTTTCTAAAGTCTCCCTGAAAATAAAAAAAAAAATACATAAAAAAACAGTGGGAGAGTAATATTGCCATTTCAGCTTGTGTGCCAGTCTTGACTCCTGGGTGTGCCACCTCTGTCCCTCTCATTCAGTGGGCCATAGAAAGCCTTGTTTTTTTTTTTTTTTTTAAATATTATTTGGTTTCTAAAGTCTCCCTGAAAATAAAAAAAAAATACATAAAAAAACAGTGGGAGAGTAATATTGCCATTTCAGCTTGTGTGCCAGTCTTGACTCCTGGGTGTGCCACCTCTCTCTCTAATTGTGGGCCATAGAAAGCCTTTTTATTTTTTTCCTTCATTTGTGTTTTAAAATCAACCTCAACACAAAAACACTACATCAATCAGTGGGAGAAAAATATTGGCCTCAGTCAGGGCTTGTGTGCCACTCCTGTGCGTGCCATCTCTCATTCAGTGGGCCATAGAAAGCCTTGTTTTTTTGTTTTTTTTTTAAATATTATTTGGTTTCTAAAGTCTCACAGAGAAAAAAAAATAAATAAATTAGGTGGGAGATTAATATTGACATTAGTGCTTGAGTGACAGTCCTGCGTGTGTGTCATCTCTGTGATTTGGTGTCACAGAAAACAGAGTGTGTAACATTGTGCCTGATTTTCCTTGTGGTCTCACCAACCTGTTAAGGGATATTGAAATCATACTGAAGTTATAGCTCACCGTGTAAGTTGTTTGACAGCAACAAATAAAGTTAGTTTGGTTACGATTTTTAAACAATGAGGAAGTCTGGTGCAAGAGGTCGTCGTGGGCGTTCATTGTCAGCTGGTAATGATGGTAGTGGTAGTGGAGCATCAGGTGGTCGTGGGGATAAAAATATTCCACCTAAGTCTGGAGCTGTGGAGCCAGTTTCGTCGTCAGGCTACACAAGGCCTCGAACGCTCTCTTTTCTGGGAGTAGGAAAACCGCTTTTAAAGGCTGAGCAGCAACAGCAAGTTTTGGCTTACATTGCAGACTCAGCCTCTAGCTCTTTTGCCTCCTCTTCCGAAACTGGTAAATGTAAAAGCAGCGCGTCGCTTGTGGATGTTCACGGTCAGGGACAAGTCGCTTCCTTGTCCTCCTCAGCAAAAACTACAACAAGAGAGAAGGATGCAGCAGGCGACACAACGGGTCACTCCATGGAGCTCTTTACACATACCGTCCCTGGCTTAGAAAGTGAAACATTTAACAGGCCATGCCCATTACAAGTAGATTCTGACATGGAGTGCACTGATGCACAGCCACAGCCAGAGTACTATGCTGCTCCTTTGACTCAGACCACCACATTGCCCTCTCAGGGTACAGATCCACAATCAGACCCTGATGAGACTATGTTGCCCCGCCACGAACGCTATACCACCGACCGACACAGTGACACAGACGAAGTTGCACACGAGCTCGAAGAGGAGGTAATAGATGACCCAGTTATTGACCCCGATTGGCAGCCATTGGGGGAACAGGGTGCAGGCGGCAGTAGTTCAGAAGCGGAGGTGGAGGAGGGGCCGCAGCAGGCATCAACATCGCAACAGGTTCCATCTGCCGGGCCCGTATCTGGCCCAAAACGCGTGTCAAAGCCAAAACCTGTTGGAGGACAGCGTGGCCATCCGGTTAAAGCTCAGTCTGCAATCCCTGAAAAGGGATCCGAGTCTAGGAAGAGTGCAGTCTGGCATTTTTTTAAACAACATCCAACTGATCAGCGCAAAGTCATCTGTCAAAAATGTTCAACTAGCTTAAGCAGAGGTCAGAATCTGAAAAGTCTAAATACTAGTTGCATGCATAGACACTTAACCACCATGCATTTTCAAGCCTGGACTAACTACCAAACGTCCCTTAAGGTTGTAGCACCCTCGGCCAATGAAGCTAGTCAGCAACGCAACATCCCTTCCGTCACTGTAAGGCCACCATTTTCCGCACCACCGGCAGTATCTGTGCAGGTTTCTTTGCCAGCCAAAAGCAGTCAGGGTCAGGGAATCACCAGTTTAGTAGGAGGAAATATTGCATCTAGGGCACCGGCGGAAACAATACCGTCTCCAACCGTCTCTCAGTCTGCCATGTACACCGGCACACCCGAAAGTTCCACGATCTCCTGCTCTCCAGTCCAGCTCACCCTACATGAGACTCTGGTTAGAAAAAGGAAGTACTTATCCTCGCATCCGCGTACACAGGGTTTTAACGCCCACATAGCTAGACTAATCTCGTTAGAGATGATGCCCTACCGTTTAGTTGAAAGCGAAGCTTTTAAAGCCCTGATGGAGTACGCTGAACCACGATACGAGCTACCTAGTCGACACTTTTTTTCCAGAAAAGCCATCCCAGCCCTGCACCAGCATGTTAAACAGCGCATCGTCCATGCACTTAGGCAATCTGTGAGTACAAAGGTGCACCTGACTACAGATGCATGGACCAGTAGGCATGGCCAGGGACGTTATGTGTCCATCACGGCACACTGGGTGAATGTGGTGGATGCAGGGTCCACAGGCGACATCAATTTAGGGACAGTTGTGCCTAGCCCACGGTCTAGGAAACAGTTGGCTGTAGGCGTTCGCACCCCCTCCTCCTCCTCCTCGTCCTCCTGCAGAAGCTACAGCTCTTCCACAGAACGCAGTCGGCCAACCACTCCATCGGCAGATGACACTGTTGCACACCAGTTGTCCCATTATGGGCCAGCTACTGCCAAGCGTCAGCAGGCTGTATTGGCTATGAAGTGTTTGGGCGACAACAGACACACCGCGGAAGTTCTGTCCGAGTTCTTGCAACAAGAAACGCAGTCGTGGCTGGGCACAGTAGATCTTGAGGCAGGCAAGGTAGTGAGTGATAACGGAAGGAATTTCATGGCTGCCATCTCCCTTTCCCAACTGAAACACATTCCTTGCCTGGCTCACACCTTAAACCTGGTGGTGCAGTGCTTATTGAAAACTTATCCTGGGTTCTCCGACCTGCTCCTCAAAGTGCGTGCACTTTGCTCACATATCCGACGTTCGCCTGTACACGCCAGCCGTATGCAGACCTATCAGCGGTCTTTGAACCTTCCCCAGCATCGCCTAATCATAGACGTTGCAACAAGGTGGAACTCAACACTGCACATGCTTCAGAGACTGTGCGAACAGAGGCGTGCTGTTATTTATTTGTGGGAGGATACACGGGCAGGCAGTAGGATGGCAGACATGGAGTTGTCAGGTGTGCAGTGGTCGAAGATACAAGACATGTGTCAAGTCCTTCAGTGTTTTGAGGAATGCACACGGCTGGTTAGTGCAGACAACGCCGTAATAAGCATGAGCATCCCCCTAATGCGTCTGCTGATGCAAAGTTTGACGCACATAAAGGAGCAGGCGTCTGCACCAGAGGAAGAGGGAAGCCTTGATGACAGTCAGCCATTGTCTGGTCAGGGCAGTGTACAGGACGAGGTAGCGGGCGAAGAGGAGGTGGAGGACGAGGAGGATGATGGGGATGAGTATATTTTTAATGCGGAAACTTTCACGGGGGCACAGGAAATTGGTTGCGTGTCACGGCCGGGTTCTGGTTTTTTGAGGGACACAAGTGACGTAGATTTGCCTGCAACTGCCCCTCAACCAATCACAACCGGAGATTTGACAACTGGAACTTTGGCCCACATGGCGGATTATGCCTTACGTATCCTAAAAAGGGACACACGCATTACGAAAATGATGAACGATGACGATTACTGGTTGGCCTGCCTCCTTGATCCACGCTATAAAGGCAAATTGCAAAATATTATGCCACATGAGAACTTGGAACTAATATTAGCAACCAAACAATCAACTCTTGTTGACCGTTTGCTTCAGGCATTCCCAGCACACAGCGCACGTGATCGTTCTCACACAAGCTCCAGGGGGCAGCAGACTAGGAGTGTTAGGGGTGCACACATCAGAAGTGGCGTTGGACAGAGGGGTTTTCTGACCAGGTTGTGGAGTGATTTTGCTATGACCGCAGACAGGACAGGTACTGCTGCATCAATTGAAAGTGACAGGAGACAACATTTGTCCAGTATGGTTACTAACTATTTTTCATCCCTTATCGATGTTCTCCCTCAACCGTCATTCCCATTTGATTACTGGGCCTCCAAATTAGACACCTGGCCAGAATTGGCAGAATATGCATTGCAGGAGCTTGCTTGCCCGGCAGCAAGTGTCCTATCAGAAAGAGTATTCAGTGCTGCAGGTTCAATATTAACCGAAAAAAGGACTCGTCTGGCTACCCAAAATGTTGACGATCTAACATTCATTAAAATGAACCACAACTGGATTTCGAAATCTTTTGCCCCACCTTGCCCGGCCGACACCTAGCTTTCCTATGAAAAGCTCTTGCCTGTGAATTACTTTTCTAATGTCTAATTTGCTGCAGCTGATTGTACAGCATACGACATGTTTACACCTCCCTAAATGGCAAAACTCCCCACACGGGGCCGTGGTATCGCGACTTGGCGCAAGCACCCGTGAGACTGCTGTTTGTCTGAAGAGGTGGGTGTGCTCGCTTTTGGTTGACGGCATTGCTACTGGGTCCCTCATAGTACAATGTAGTGTCTCTGGCGGTGGTGGTGCGCACCCAACGTCAGACACACCGTTGTAACATGAGGGGCCCTGGGGCGGTCCCGCCGGCCTCAAGAGAGTTCCCCCCTACCCCAGCTCAAAATGTGCTCTACCACGTGCAAAATTATGTCGCACAGCTCCACCAATCTTTAGTCTATTCGCTGACATCATTCAATGTCTGGCACTGACAATACAAATTTGTAGACATCTATGATGCAACTTAAAGTAGTCTGTGTCTGTGTCCTATATTGGCACCATTAAATAGTTACTGCCAAATTACAATGTCAGAAACTCAGTAGATGAGCCCACCCCTGTACCTAAGTATGCCACCTTTTTTTTTTGTTTTGGTTGTTTTGCGAGACATTAACATCTATTTATATTTTGGGAGTACTGGGACAGACACTCCTTGCACTACTCCTCCACTCACCACCAAGCTGCCTGTGTATCCATGTAACCGCTGTAAAACTGCCATGAGCCTATTGTTTGTTATTTTAGGCCTTTGATAGCCTGTCTGCGGTCCCTACTTTAAATACTCCTCCACTGACCACCAAGCTGCCTGCCCGTGTATCCATGTAACCGCTGTGAAACTGCCATGAGCCTATTGTTTGTTATGTTAGGCCTTTGATAGCCTGTCTGCGGTCCCTACTTTAAATACTCCTCCACTGACCAGACCACTGCTGCCCGTGTACCCCTGGAACCAATTATAAAGTGCCTACAGCCAGCCCATTTTCTTATGTTAGGCCTTTGAAGCCTGTCTGCGGTCCCTACTTTAAATACTCCTCCACTGACCAGACCACTGCTGCCCGTGTACCCCTGGAACCAATTATAAAGTGCCTACAGCCAGCCCATTTTCTTATGTTAGGCCTTTGAAGCCTTTCTGCGGTCCCTACTTTAAATACTCCTCCACTCACCACCACCAAGCTGCCTGCCCGTGTATCCATGTAACCGCTGTGAAACTGCCATGAGCCTATTGTTTGTTATTTTAGGCCTTTGATAGCCTGTCTGCGGTCCCTACTTTAAATACTCCTCCACTCACCACCAAGCTGCCTGTGTATCCATGTAACCGCTGTAAAACTGCCATGAGCCTATTGTTTGTTATTTTAGGCCTTTGATAGCCTGTCTGCGGTCCCTACTTTAAATACTCCTCCACTGACCAGACCACTGCTGCCCGTGTACCCCTGGAACCAATTATAAAGTGCCTACAGCCAGCCCATTTTCTTATGTTAGGCCTTTGAAGCCTGTCTGCGGTCCCTACTTTAAATACTCCTCCACTCACCACCACCAAGCTGCCTGCCCGTGTATCCATGTAACCGCTGTGAAACTGCCATGAGCCTATTGTTTGTTATTTTAGGCCTTTGATAGCCTGTCTGCGGTCCCTACTTTAAATACTCCTCCACTCACCACCAAGCTGCCTGCCCGTGTATCCATGTAACCGCTGTGAAACTGCCATCATGAGCCTATTGTTTGTTATGTTAGGCCTTTGATAGCCTGTCTGCGGTCCCTACTTTAAATACTCCTCCACTGACCAGACCACTGCTGCCCGTGTACCCCTGGAACCAATTATAAAGTGCCTACAGCCAGCCCATTTTCTTATGTTAGGCCTTTGAAGCCTGTCTGCGGTCCCTACTTTAAATACTCCTCCACTCACCACCACCAAGCTGCCTGCCCGTGTATCCATGTAACCGCTGTGAAACTGCCATGAGCCTATTGTTTGTTATTTTAGGCCTTTGATAGCCTGTGTGCGGTCCCTACTTTAAATACTCCTCCACTCACCACCAAGCTGCCTGCCCGTGTATCCATGTAACCGCTGTGAAACTGCCATGAGCCTATTGTTTGTTATTTTAGGCCTTTGATAGCCTGTGTGCGGTCCCTACTTTAAATACTCCTCCACTCACCACCAAGCTGCCTGCCCGTGTATCCATGTAACCGCTGTGAAACTGCCATGAGCCTATTGTTTGTTATGTTAGGCCTTTGATAGCCTGTCTGCGGTCCCTACTTTAAATACTCCTCCACTGACCAGACCACTGCTGCCCGTGTACCCCTGGAACCAATTATAAAGTGCCTACAGCCAGCCCATTTTCTTATGTTAGGCCTTTGAAGCCTGTCTGCGGTCCCTACTTTAAATACTCCTCCACTGACCAGACCACTGCTGCCCGTGTACCCCTGGAACCAATTATAAAGTGCCTACAGCCAGCCCATTTTCTTATGTTAGGCCTTTGAAGCCTGTCTGCGGTCCCTACTTTAAATACTCCTCCACTGACCAGACCACTGCTGCCCGTGTACCCCTGGAACCAATTATAAAGTGCCTACAGCCAGCCCATTTTCTTATGTTAGGCCTTTGAAGCCTGTCTGCGGTCCCTACTTTAAATACTCCTCCACTCACCACCACCAAGCTGCCTGCCCGTGTATCCATGTAACCGCTGTGAAACTGCCATGAGCCTATTGTTTGTTATTTTAGGCCTTTGATAGCCTGTCTGCGGTCCCTACTTTAAATACTCCTCCACTCACCACCAAGCTGCCTGCCCGTGTATCCATGTAACCGCTGTGAAACTGCCATCATGAGCCTATTGTTTGTTATTTTAGGCCTTTGATAGCCTGTCTGCGGTCCCTACTTTAAATACTCCTCCACTGACCAGACCACTGCTGCCCGTGTACCCCTGGAACCAATTATAAAGTGCCTACAGCCAGCCCATTTTCTTATGTTAGGCCTTTGAAGCCTGTCTGCGGTCCCTACTTTAAATACTCCTCCACTGACCAGACCACTGCTGCCCGTGTACCCCTGGAACCAATTATAAAGTGCCTACAGCCAGCCCATTTTCTTATGTTAGGCCTTTGAAGCCTGTCTGCGGTCCCTACTTTAAATACTCCTCCACTCACCACCACCAAGCTGCCTGCCCGTCTATCCATGTAACCGCTGTAAAACTGCAATGAGCCTATTGTTTGTTATTTTAGGCCTTTGATAGCCTGTCTGCGGCCCCTACTTGCAATACTCCTCCACTGACCACAATGCTGCCTGGAGTGCCTGCCTGTGTATCCATGTAACCGATGTAAAACTGCCATGACTGCCTACTGTTTGTTATTTTAGGCCTTTGATAGCCTGTCTGCAGCCCCTACTTGCAATACTCCTCCACTGACCACACCAATGCTGCCCGTGTACCCCTGGAACCTATTTAAAAGTTCATAGAGCCTAGTTATATATTTTATTTACTATTAATAAGGCCATGATGGACTACGCTGTACCACGCTACAAGCTAACCAGTCGACACTTCTTTTGCGAGAAAAGCCATCCCAACCCTCCACCAGCATGTAGAAGACCGCATTGTCCATGCACTCTGGCAATCTGTGAGTACAAAGGTGCACCTGACAACAGACGCATGGACCTGTAGGCATGGCCACGGAAGATTACGTGTCCATTACGGCGCAATGGGTTAATGTGGTGGATGCATGGTCCACAGGGGACAGCCTACTAAGTCTGTCTGCAGTCCCTAATTCAAATTGTGCTCCACTGTCTAAATCGGAACTTCCACCTTCTGGCTTTCGGCCTATAGTATCAGAAATTAAACTGCATTTGGCCTTCAACTTTGGTTAGGGCCTACTAACGGCTTCTGCCCCTCCCTGGTGTTGCCCTCAACTAAATAAAGCTGAGCTTCAACCTTCCGGCTCTCATTATGTGGTTTTAAAAAAAAAAAAGGTGGTTAGGGCCTACTAACGGCTTCTGCCCCTCCCTGGTGTTGTCCTCAACTAAATAAAGCTGAGCTTCAACCTTCCGGCTCTCATTATGTGGTTTTAAAAAAAAAAAAGGTGGTTAGGGCCTACTAACGGCTTCTGCCCCTCCCTGGTGTTGTCCTCAACTAAATAAAGCTGAGCTTCAACCTTCCGGCTCTCATTATGTGGTTTTAAAAAAAAAAAAGGTGGTTAGGGCCTACTAACGGCTTCTGCCCCTCCCTGGTGTTGTCCTCAACTAAATAAAGCTGAGCTTCAACCTTCCGGCTCTCATTATGTGGTTTTAAAAAAAAAAAAGGTGGTTAGGGCCTACTAACGGCTTCTGCCCCTCCCTGGTGTTGTCCTCAACTAAATAAAGCTGAGCTTCAACCTTCCGGCTCTCATTATGTGGTTTTAAAAAAAAAAAAGGTGGTTAGGGCCTACTAACGGCTTCTGCCCCTCCCTGGTGTTGTCCTCAACTAAATAAAGCTGAGCTTCAACCTTCCGGCTCTCATTATGTGGTTTTAAAAAAAAAAAAGGTGGTTAGGGCCTACTAACGGCTTCTGCCCCTCCCTGGTGTTGTCCTCAACTAAATAAAGCTGAGCTTCAACCTTCCGGCTCTCATTATGTGGTTTTAAAAAAAAAAAAGGTGGTTAGGGCCTACTAACGGCTTCTGCCCCTCCCTGGTGTTGTCCTCAACTAAATAAAGCTGAGCTTCAACCTTCCGGCTCTCATTATGTGGTTTTAAAAAAAAAAATGGTGGTTAGGGCCTACTAACGGCTTCTGCCCCTCCCTGGTGTTGTCCTCAACTAAATAAAGCTGAGCTTCAACCTTCCGGCTCTCATTATGTGGTTTTAAAAAAAAAAAAGGTGGTTAGGGCCTACTAACGGCTTCTGCCCCTCCCTGGTGTTGTCCTCAACTAAATAAAGCTGAGCTTCAACCTTCCGGCTCTCATTATGTGGTTTTAAAAAAAAAAATGGTGGTTAGGGCCTACTAACGGCTTCTGCCCCTCCCTGGTGTTGTCCTCAACTAAATAAAGCTGAGCTTCAACCTTCCGGCTCTCATTATGTGGTTTTAAAAAAAAAAATGGTGGTTAGGGCCTACTAACGGCTTCTGCCGCTCCCTGGTGTTGTCCTCAACTAAATAAAGCTGAGCTTCAACCTTCCGGCTCTCATTATGTGGTTTTAAAAAAAAAAAAGGTGGTTAGGGCCTACTAACGGCTTCTGCCCCTCCCTGGTGTTGTCCTCAACTAAATAAAGCTGAGCTTCAACCTTCCGGCTCTCATTATGTGGTTTTAAAAAAAAAAAAGGTGGTTAGGGCCTACTAACGGCTTCTGCCCCTCCCTGGTGTTGTCCTCAACTAAATAAAGCTGAGCTTCAACCTTCCGGCTCTCATTATGTGGTTTTAAAAAAAAAAATGGTGGTTAGGGCCTACTAACGGCTTCTGCCCCTCCCTGGTGTTGTCCTCAACTAAATAAAGCTGAGCTTCAACCTTCCGGCTCTCATTATGTGGTTTTAAAAAAAAAAAAGGTGGTTAGGGCCTACTAACGGCTTCTGCCCCTCCCTGGTGTTGTCCTCAACTAAATAAAGCTGAGCTTCAACCTTCCGGCTCTCATTATGTGGTTTTAAAAAAAAAAAGGTGGTTAGGGCCTACTAACGGCTTCTGCCCCTCCCTGGTGTTGTCCTCAACTAAATAAAGCTGAGCTTCAACCTTCCGGCTCTCATTATGTGGTTTTAAAAAAAAAAAATGGTGGTTAGGGCCTACTAACGGCTTCTGCCCCTCCCTGGTGTTGTCCTCAACTAAATAAAGCTGAGCTTCAACCTTCCGGCTCTCATTAAGTGGTTTTAAAAAAAAAATGGTGGTTAGGGCCTACTAACGGCTTCTGCCCCTCCCTGGTGTTGCCCTCAACTAAATAAAGCTGAGCTTCAACCTTCTGCTCCAAATTACCATTTTAAAAAATGCAATAGGCTTTTCCGGCCTACTAAAGGTGTCTGCCCCTCCCTGGTGTTGTCCTCAACTGAACAAAGCTGAGCTTCCACATTCTGGCTTTCGCCCTATACTATCAGATATTAAACTGCATTTGGCCTACTAGTGTGGTTAGGCCCTTGAAACAGTGTCTGCTGCTCTTGGGTTTGCTACTCCACTGAACAAAGCAATGCCGCCTGTTTAGTCCTGTTACCAATTTTGAACTGCATGTAGCCTACTTTATTCTTTGGCCCTATATCTGTTTCCTCCTCATCCTGCCCATTGCCCAGCCACTGCTAAATGAGTCTGCTGGTACATTGACCGAGACCACTACATTCCCCTTGTACTCTACACAGCCAGAATCTGTCCCTGCTGAAAGTAAGGTTCCCCTTCCCGCATGTTATACCACCTTACACAGGGACAAAGAGGAAGGTGCAGATGAAAGTGCAGGTTCCTTCATCAGGTGGGGGGGCATACTCGTTGGCGACGTCACTGGCACAGGGCCCCTCAGAGTACGCAAAAGTGTCGCTGCTGGTGGGAGGCGCCCCCGCCATGCAAACACACCGCCGTACTTTGAGGGGCCCTGTGCCAGTGGCAATGCGAACGAGTGGGCCCCCCCCCTGCTTGCTCAGGATCACAGCACTTGCAACTTTTAAATAATTACCTTTCCCTGCAACACCGCCGTGACGTAGTCCGCATTTCCTGGGCCCACGAAAAACTTGAGCCGGCCCTACTCCCCCCACAACTTTTGCCAAATGACCCCCAATTCCCTATGCCCAACTATTATTATAAAGTTAATTAAGATTGACAAGCTTCAGAAACAAGAATGGATGTTTTTGGCATTAAAATGGGCACTGTAGGTGTTTTCCTGGCCTCCACTCACTGCCGACTATGCTTCCCCATTGACTTGCATTGGGTTTCGTGTTTCGGTCGATCCCCGACTTTTAGCGATAATCGGCCGACTGCACTCGACTCGACTCTGGACAAAATCGGGTTTCCCAAAACCCTACTCGATCTTAAAAAAATGAAAGTCGCTCAACCCTATCCGTTGCCACTGCTGACTGATTTGTTTGCTCGCATAAAGGGGGCCAAGTGGTTCTCTAAGATAGATCTTCGTGGGGCGTATAATCTGGTGCGAATTAAGCAGGGGGATGAGTGGAAAACCGCATTTAATACGCCCGAGGGCCACTTTGAGTATTTGGTGATGCCTTTTGGTCTTTCAAATGCCCCTTCAGTCTTTCAGTCCTTTATGCATGACATTTTCCGTGATTATTTGGATAAATTTATGATTGTGTATCTGGATGATATTTTGATTTTTTCGGATGACTGGGACTCTCATGTCCAGCAGGTCAGGAGGGTTTTTCAGGTTTTGCGGTCTAATTCCTTGTGTGTGAAGGGTTCTAAGTGCGTTTTTGGGGTTCAAAAGATTTCCTTTTTGGGATATATTTTTTCCCCCTCTTCCATCGAGATGGATCCTGTCAAGGTTCAGGCTATTTGTGATTGGACGCAACCCTCTTCTCTTAAGAGTCTTCAGAAATTTTTGGGCTTTGCTAACTTTTATCGTCAATTTATTGCTGGTTTTTCTGATGTTGTTAAACCATTGACTGATTTGACTAAGAAGGGTGCTGATGTTGCTGATTGGTCCCCTGCTGCTGTGGAGGCCTTTCGGGAGCTTAAGCGCCGCTTTTCTTCCGCCCCTGTGTTGCGTCAGCCTGATGTTGCTCTTCCTTTTCAGGTTGAGGTCGACGCTTCTGAAATCGGAGCTGGGGCGGTTTTGTCGCAGAGAAGTTCCGATTGCTCCGTGATGAGACCTTGTGCTTTTTTCTCGCGTAAATTTTTGCCCGCCGAGCGGAATTATGATGTTGGGAATCGGGAGCTTTTGGCCATGAAGTGGGCTTTTGAGGAGTGGCGTCATTGGCTTGAGGGGGCTAGACATCAGGTGGTGGTATTGACTGACCACAAAAATCTAATTTATCTTGAGTCCGCCAGACGCCTGAATCCTAGACAGGCGCGCTGGTCGTTGTTTTTCTCTCGGTTTAATTTTGTGGTGTCCTACCTGCCGGGTTCTAAGAATGTTAAGGCGGATGCCCTTTCTAGGAGTTTTGAGCCTGACTCCCCTGGTAATTCTGAACCTACAGGTATCCTTAAGGATGGAGTGATATTGTCTGCCGTTTCTCCAGACCTGCGGCGGGCCTTGCAGGAGTTTCAGGCGGATAGACCTGATCGTTGCCCACCTGGTAGACTGTTTGTTCCTGATGATTGGACCAGTAAAGTCATTTCTGAGGTTCATTCTTCTGCGTTGGCAGGTCATCCTGGAATCTTTGGTACCAGGGATTTGGTGGCAAGGTCCTTCTGGTGGCCTTCCCTGTCTCGAGATGTGCGAGGCTTCGTGCAGTCTTGTGACGTTTGTGCTCGGGCCAAGCCTTGTTGTTCTCGGGCTAGTGGATTGTTGTTGCCCTTGCCTATCCCGAAGAGGCCCTGGACGCACATCTCGATGGATTTTATTTCGGATCTTCCTGTTTCTCAGAAGATGTCTGTCATCTGGGTGGTGTGTGATCGTTTCTCTAAGATGGTCCATTTGGTTCCCCTGCCTAAGTTGCCTTCTTCTTCCGAGTTGGTTCCTCTGTTTTTTCAAAATGTGGTCCGTTTGCATGGTATTCCGGAGAATATCGTTTCTGACAGAGGTATCCAATTCGTGTCTAGATTTTGGCGAGCATTCTGTGCTAGGATGGGCATAGATTTGTCTTTCTCGTCTGCTTTCCATCCTCAGACTAATGGCCAGACTGAGCGGACGAATCAGACCTTGGAGACATATTTGAGGTGTTTTGTGTCTGCAGATCAGGATGATTGGGTTGCTTTTTTGCCTTTAGCGGAGTTTGCCCTCAATAATCGGGCCAGTTCTGCCACCTTGGTGTCTCCCTTTTTCTGTAATTCGGGGTTTCATCCTCGATTTTCTTCTGGTCAGGTGGAATCTTCGGATTGTCCTGGAGTGGATGCTGTGGTGGAGAGGTTGCATCAGATTTGGGGGCAGGTAGTGGACAATTTGAAGTTGTCCCAGGAGAAGACTCAGCTTTTTGCCAACCGCCGGCGTCGGGTTGGTCCTCGGCTTTGTGTTGGGGACTTGGTGTGGTTGTCTTCTCGTTTTGTCCCTATGAGGGTTTCTTCTCCCAAGTTTAAGCCTCGGTTCATCGGCCCGTACAAGATATTGGAGATTCTTAACCCTGTGTCCTTCCGTATGGACCTCCCTGCATCTTTTTCTATTCATAATGTTTTTCATCGGTCATTATTGCGCAGGTATGAGGTACCGGCTGTGCCTTCCGTTGAGCCTCCTGCTCCGGTGTTGGTTGAGGGCGAGTTGGAGTACGTTGTGGAAAAAATCTTGGACTCCCATGTTTCCAGACGGAAACTCCAGTATCTGGTCAAATGGAAGGGATACGGTCAGGAGGATAATTCTTGGGTGACTGCCTCTGATGTTCATGCCTCCGATTTGGTCCGTGCCTTTCATAGGGCTCATCCTGATCGCCCTGGTGGTTCTGGTGAGGGTTCGGTGCCCCCTCCTTGAGGGGGGGTACTGTTGTGAAATTGGATTTTGGGCTCCCCCGGTGGCCACTGGTGGAATTGAACTGGTGTGCATCATCCTCTCTGTTCACCTGTTTCCATCAGGATGTGGGAGTCGCTATTTAGCCTTGCTCCTCTGTCACTTCCATGCCGGTCAACATTGTAATCAGAAGCCTTTCTGTGCATGTTCCTGCTGCTAGACAACTCCCAGCTAAGTTGGACTTAGTCCTTGTTTGTTTTTGCATTTTGTTCCAGTTCACAGCTGTAGTTTCGTTTCTGTGTCTGGAAAGCTCTTGTGATCTGAAATTGCCACTCTGATGTTATGAGTTAATACTAGAGTCTTAAAGTAATTTCAGGATGGTATTTTGATAGGGTTTTCAGCTGACCATGAAAGTGCCCTTTCTGTCTTCCTGCTATCTAGTAAGCGGACCTCAATTTTGCTAAACCTATTTTCATACTACGTTTGTCATTTCATCTAAAATCACCGCCAATATTTGTGGGGGCCTCTGTCTGCCTTTCGGGGAAATTTCTCTAGAGGTGAGCCAGGACTATATTTTCCTCTGCCAGGATTAGTTAGTCCTCCGGCCGGCGCTGGGCGTCTAGGGATAAAACGCAGGCTACGCTACCCGGCTTGTTGTGAAATTGGATTCTGGGCTCCCCCGGTGGCCACTTGTGGAATTGTACTTGTGTGCATCATCCCCTCTGTTCACCTGCTCCTATCAGGATGTGGGAGTCGCTATATAACCTTGCTCCTCTGTCAGTTTCATGCCGGTCAACAATGTAATCAGAAGCCTTCTGTGCATGTTCCTGCTACTAGACAACTCCTAGCTAAGTTGGACTTTTGTCCTTGTGTGTTTTTGCATTTTGTTCCTGTTCACAGCTGCTGTTTCGTTACTGTGTCTGGAAAGCTCTTGTGAGCGGAAATTGCCACTCTGGTGTTATGAGTTAATGCTAGAGTCTTAAAGTAATTTCTGGATGGTGTTTTGATAGGGTTTTCTGCTGACCATGAAAGTGCCCTTTCTGTCTTCATGCTATCTAGTAAGCGGACCTCGATTTTGCTAAACCTATTTTCATACTACGTTTGTCATTTCATCTAAAATCACCGCCAATATATGTGGGGGCCTCTGTCTGCCTTTTGGGAAAATTTCTCTAGAGGTGAGCCAGGACTGTCTTTTCCTCTGCTAGGATTAGGTAGTTCTCCGGCTGGCGCTGGGCATCTAGGGATAAAAAACGTAGGCATGCTACCCGGCCACTTCTAGTTGTGCGGCAGGTTTAGTTCATGGTCAGTATAGTTTCCATCTTCCAAGAGCTAGTTCTCATATATGCTGGGCTATGTTCTCTCGCCATTGAGAATCATGACAGTTTGACCGGCCCAAAAAAGGGTTAAATTACTGGCTGAGAAAGGAGAGAAAAAAGAAGTCTGCTACAATTTTTTTTTTTTTTTCCTCTAGTTCTGAGTGTGCTCTTAATTGAATCACTTGCTAGTTTGCCTATGCTGCAGCCTTCCTCTCTTTCTCTCCTTCTAATCCTTGAATGGCTCTGTGTTCACCTGTTTCAAATGGATCTTCAGAGTGTAGCTACAGGTTTGAATAATCTCGCCACAAAGGTACAAAATTTGCAAGATTTTGTTGTTCATGCACCTATGTCTGAGCTTAGAGTTCCTTTGCCTGAATTCTTCTCGGGGAATAGATCTCACTTTCAAAATTTTAAAAATAATTGCAAATTGTTTTTGTCCCTAAAGTCTCGCTCTGCCGGAGACCCTGCACAGCAGGTCAGGATTGTAATTTCCTTGCTCCGGGGCGACCCTCAGGACTGGGCTTTTGCATTGGCACCAGGGGATCCTGCGTTGCTCAATGTGGATGCGTTTTTTCTGGCCTTGGGGTTGCTTTATGAGGAACCTCATTTAGAGCTTCAGGCGGAAAAGGCCTTGATGTCCTTGTCTCAGGGGCAAGATGAAGCTGAAATATACTGCCAAAGATTCCGCAAATGGTCTGTGCTTACTCAGTGGAATGAGTGCGCCCTGGCGGCGATTTTCAGAGAAGGTCTCTCTGATGCCATTAAGGATGTTATGGTGGGGTTCCCTGTGCCTGCGAGTCTGAATGAGTCCATGACGATGGCTATTCAGATCGATAGGCGTCTGCGGGAGCGCAAACCTGTGCACCATTTGGCGGTGTCTACTGAGAAAACGCCAGAAAATATGCAATGTGATAGAATTCTGTCCAGAAGCGAGCGGCAGAATTTTAGACGAAAAAATGGGTTGTGCTTCTATTGTGGTGATTCAACTCATGTTATATCAGCATGCTTTAAGCGTACTAAGAAGCCTGACAAGTCTGTTTCAATTAGCACTTTACAGTCTAAGTTTATTCTATCTGTGACCCTGATTTGTTCTTTGTCATCTATTACCGCGGACGCCTATGTCGACTCTGGCGCTGCTTTGAGTCTTATGGATTGGTCCTTTGCCAAACGCTGTGGGTATGATTTGGAGCCATTGGAGGCTCCGATACCTCTGAAAGGGATTGACTCCACCCCATTGGCTAGTAATAAACCACAATACTGGACACAAGTGACTATGCATGTTAATCCGGATCACCAGGAGGTTATTCGCTTTCTGGTGCTGTATAATCTACATGATGTTTTGGTGCTGGGATTGCCATGGCTGCAATCTCATAACCCAGTCCTCGACTGGAGAGCTATGTCTGTGTTAAGCTGGGGATGTAAAGGAACTCATGGGGACGTACCTTTGGTTTCCATTTCATCATCTATTCCCTCTGAGATTCCTGAATTCTTGTCTGACTTTCGTGACGTTTTTGAAGAACCCAAGGTTGGTTCACTACCTCCGCACCGGGAGTGCGATTGTGCCATAGACTTGATCCCGGGTAGTAAATACCCTAAGGGTCGTTTATTTAATCTGTCTGTGCCTGAACACGCGGCTATGCGAGAATATATAAAGGAGTCCTTGGAAAAGGGACATATTCGTCCTTCGTCATCTCCCTTAGGAGCCGGTTTTTTCTTTGTGTCTAAGAAAGACGGCTCTTTGAGGCCGTGTATTGATTATCGACTTTTGAATAAAATCACGGTTAAATATCAATATCCGTTACCACTGCTTACTGATTTGTTTGCTCGTATAAAGGGGGCCAAGTGGTTCTCTAAGATTGATCTCCGTGGGGCGTATAATTTGGTGCGAATCAAGCAGGGGGATGAGTGGAAAACCGCATTTAATACGCCCGAGGGCCATTTTGAGTATTTGGTGATGCCTTTTGCTCTTTCAAATGCCCCTTCAGTCTTCCAGTCCTTTATGCATGACATTTTCCGTGATTATTTGGATAAATTTATGATTGTGTATCTGGATGATATTCTGATTTTTTCGGATGACTGGGACTCTCATGTCCAGCAGGTCAGGAGGGTTTTTCAGGTTTTGCGGTCTAATTCCTTGTGTGTGAAGGGTTCTAAGTGTGTTTTTGGGGTTCAAAAGATTTCCTTCTTGGGATACATTTTTTCCCCCTCTTCCATCGAGATGGATCCTGTCAAGGTTCAGGCTATTGGTGATTGGACGCAACCCTCTTCTCTTAAGAGTCTTCAGAAATTTTTGAGCTTTGCTAACTTTTATCGTCGATTTATTGCTGGTTTTTCTGATGTTGTAAAACCATTGACTGATTTGACTAAGAAGGGTGCTGATGTTGCTGATTGGTCCCCTGATGCTGTGGAGGCCTTTCGGGAGCTCAAGCGCCGCTTTTCTTCCGCCCCAGTGTTGCGTCAGCCTGATGTTGCTCTTCCTTTTCAGGTTGAGGTCGACGCTTCTGAAATCGGAGCTGGGGCGGTGTTGTCGCAGAGAAGTTCCGACTGCTCCGTGATGAGAACTTGTGCCTTTTTTTCCCGTAAATTTTCGCCCGCCGAGCGGAATTATGATATTGGGAATCGGGAGCTTTTGGCCATGAAGTGGGCTTTTGAGGAGTGGCGTCACTGGCTTGAGGGGGCCAGACATCAGGTGGTGGTATTGACTGACCACAAAAATTTAATTTACCTTGAGTCTGCCAGGCGCCTGAATCCTAGACAGGCGCGCTGGTCGTTGTTTTTCTCTCGGTTTAATTTTGTGGTGTCTTACCTACCGGGTTCTAAGAATGTTAAGGCGGATGCCCTTTCTAGGAGTTTTGAGCCTGACTCCCCTGGTAATTCTGAGCCCACAGGTATCCTTAAAGATGGAGTGATATTGTCTGCCTTTTCTCCAGACCTGCGGCGGGCCTTGCAGGAGTTTCAGGCGGATAGACCTGATCGTTGCCCACCTGGTAGACTGTTTGTTCCTGATGATTGGACCAGTAGAGTCATCTCTGAGGTTCATTCTTCTGCGTTGGCAGGTCATCCTGGAATCTTTGGTACCAGGGATTTGGTGGCAAGGTCCTTCTGGTGGCCTTCCCTGTCACGAGATGTGCGAGGCTTTGTGCAGTCTTGTGACGTTTGTGCTCGGGCCAAGCCTTGTTGTTCTCGGGCTAGTGGATTGTTGTTACCCTTGCCTATTCCGAAGAGGCCTTGGACGCACATCTCGATGGATTTTATTTCGGATCTGCCTGTTTCTCAGAAGATGTCTGTCATCTGGGTGGTGTGTGACCGTTTCTCTAAGATGGTCCATTTGGTTCCCTTGCCTAAGTTGCCTTCTTCTTCCGAGTTGGTTCCTCTGTTTTTTCAAAATGTTGTTCGTTTGCATGGTATTCCGGAGAATATCGTTTCTGACAGAGGGACCCAATTCGTGTCTAGATTTTGGCGGGCATTCTGTGCTAGGTGTTGTGAATTTGGATTCTGGGCTCCCCCGGTGGCTACTGGTGGAATTGAACTGGTGTCTTCATCTTCTCTGTTCACCTGTTCCCATCAAGATGTGGGAGTCGCTATATAACCTTGCTGCTCTGTTAGTTGCTTGCCGGTCAACAATGTTATCGGAAGCCTCTCTGTGCTTGTTCCTGCTCCTAGACAACTACTAGATAAGTTGGACTCTTGTCCATGTTTGTTTTTGCATTTTTGTTCCAGTTCACAGCTGTAGTTTCGTTACTGTGTCTGGAAAGCTCTTGTGAACAGGAATTGCCACTCTGGTGTTATGAGTTAATGCCAGAGTTTTAAAGTAATTTCTGGATGGTGTTTTTGATAGGGTTTTCAGCTGACCATGAAAGTGTCCTTTCTGTCTTCTGCTATGTAGTAAGTGGACCTCAAATTTGCTAAACCTATTTTCATACTACGTTTGTTATTTCATCTCAACTCACCGCCAATACATGTGGGGGGCCTCTGTCTCCTTTCGGGGTATTTCTCTAGAGGTGAGCTAGGACTAATATTTTCCTCTGCTAGTTTTATTTAGTCCTCCGGCTGGTGCTGGGCATCTAGAATCAACGTAGGCATGCTACCCGGCCACTGCTAGTTGTGCGTTAGGTTTAGTTCATGGTCAGCTCAGTTCCCATCTTCCAAGAGCTAGTTCCTATATATGCTTATGCTATGTTCTCTTGCCATTGAGATCATGATAGTTTGACCGGCCAGCAAAGTGTTAATTGTTTGGGCTGAAGCAGGAGAAAAAGAAGTGTTGAAGGGAAATTTTTTTTTTTTTTTCCCCTCAGAGTTTTGCTGCCTAGCCCTTAATTGCTGTCTAGCTGCTTCTTACCTCCTCTTAACCCTTGAATGGCTCTGTGTCCACCTGTTTGTAATGGATCTTCAGAGTGTAACTGCAGGTTTGAATAATCTCGCCACGAAGGTACAAAATTTGCAGGATTTTGTTTGTCATGCACCTGTATCTGAGCCGAGAATTCCTTTGCCGGAATTTTTCTCGGGGAATAGATCCGGGTTTCAGAATTTTCGAAATAATTGCAAATTATTTTTGTCCCTGAAATCTCGCTCTGCCGGAGACCCTGCACAGCAGGTCAGGATTGTGATTTCCTTGCTCCGGGGCGACCCTCAAGACTGGGCTTTTTCATTGACACCAGGGGATCCTGCGTTGCTCAATGTGGATGCGTTTTTTCTGGCCTTGGGGTTGCTTTATGACGAACCTCATTTGGAGCTTCAGGCAGAAAAAACTTTGATGTCCCTATCTCAGGGGCAAGATGAAGCGGAAATTTACTGCCAAAGATTCCGTAAATGGTCTGTGCTTACTCAGTGGAATGAGTGCGCCCTGGCGGCGACTTTCAGAGAGGGTCTCTCTGATGCCATTAAGGATGTTATGGTGGGGTTCCCTGTGCCTGCAGGTCTGAATGAGTCCATGACAATGGCTATTCAGATCGATAGGCGTTTGCGGGAGCGCAAACCAGTGCACCATCTGGCGGTGTCCACTGAGAAGTCGCCAGAGAGTATGCAGTGTGATAGAATTCTGTCCCGAAGCGAGCGGCAGAATTTTAGACGGAAAAATGGGTTGTGTTTCTATTGTGGTGATTCTACTCATGTTATATCAGCATGCTCTAAGCGCACTAAAAAGCTTGGTAAATCTGTTTCCATTTGCACCTTACCGTCTAAATTTATTCTATCTGTGACCCTGATTTGCTCTTTGTCATCTATTACCACGGACGCCTATGTCGACTCTGGCGCCGCTTTGAGTCTTATGGATTGGTCCTTTGCCAAACGCTGTGGGTATGATTTAGAGCCTTTGGAGACTCCTATTCCTCTGAAGGGGATTGACTCCACCCCATTGGCTAATAATAAACCACAATACTGGACACAAGTAACTATGCGTATTAATCCGGATCACCAGGAGATTATTCGCTTTCTGGTGCTGTATAATCTACATGATGATTTGGTGCTAGGATTGCCTTGGCTGCAATCTCACAACCCAGTCCTCGACTGGAGAGCTATGTCTGTGTTGAGCTGGGGATGTAAGGGGGCTCATGGGGATGTACCTGTGGTTTCCATTTCATCATCCATTCCCTCTGAAATTCCTGAGTTCCTGTCTGACTATCGTGACGTCTTTGAAGAATCCAAGCTTGGTTCGTTACCTCCGCACCGAGAGTGCGATTGTGCCATAGATTTAATCCCGGGTAGTAAATACCCAAAGGGTCGTTTATTTAATCTGTCTGTGCCTGAACATGCTGCTATGCGAGAATATATAAAGGAGTCCTTGGAAAAGGGACATATTCGTCCATCGTCATCTCCCTTAGGAGCCGGTTTTTTCTTTGTGTCAAAAAAAGACGGCTCTTTGAGACCATGTATTGATTATCGGCTTTTGAATAAAATCACTGTTAAATATCAATACCCATTGCCGTTGCTGACTGATTTGTTTGCTCGCATAAAGGGGGCCAAGTGGTTCTCTAAGATTGACCTTCGTGGGGCGTATAATTTGGTGCGAATCAGGCAGGGGGATGAGTGGAAAACCGCATTTAATACGCCCGAGGGCCACTTTGAGTATTTGGTGATGCCTTTTGGTCTTTCTAATGCTCCGTCAGTTTTCCAGTCCTTTATGCATGATATTTTTCGCGATTATTTGGATAAATTTATGATTGTGTATCTGGATGATATTCTGATTTTTTCGGATGACTGGGACTCTCATGTCCAGCAAGTCAGGAGGGTTTTTCAGGTTTTGCGGTCTAATTCTTTGTGTGTGAAGGGTTCTAAGTGTGTTTTTGGGGTACAGAGGATTTCCTTTTTGGGATATATTTTTTCCCCCTCTTCCATTGAAATGGATCCTGTCAAGGTTCAAGCTATTTGTGATTGGACGCAGCCCTCTTCTCTTAAGAGTCTTCAGAAATTTTTGGGCTTTGCTAACTTTTATCGTCGATTTATTGCTGGTTTTTCGGATATTGCTAAACCATTGACCGATTTGACTAAGAAGGGTGCTGATGTTGCTGATTGGTCCCCTGATGCTGTGGAGGCCTTTCGGGAGCTTAAGCGCCGTTTTTCCTCTGCCCCTGTGTTGCGTCAGCCTGATGTTGCTCTACCTTTTCAGGTTGAGGTCGACGCTTCTGAGATCGGAGCTGGGGCAGTGTTGTCGCAGAAAAGTTCTGACTGCTCCGTGATGAGGCCTTGTGCCTTCTTTTCCCGTAAATTTTCGCCCGCTGAGCGGAATTATGATGTTGGGAATCGGGAGCTTTTGGCCATGAAGTGGGCTTTTGAGGAGTGGCGCCATTGGCTTGAGGGGGCCAGACATCAGGTGGTGGTATTGACTGACCACAAAAATTTGATTTATCTTGAGACCGCCAGGCGCCTGAATCCTAGACAGGCGCGCTGGTCATTATTTTTCTCTCGGTTTAATTTTGTGGTGTCATACCTACCGGGTTCTAAGAATGTTAAGGCGGATGCCCTTTCTAGGAGTTTTGAGCCTGACTCGCCTGGTAACTCTGAGCCCACAGGTATCCTTAAGGATGGAGTGGTATTGTCAGCCGTTTCTCCAGACCTGCGGCGGGCCTTGCAGGAGTTTCAGGCGGATAGACCTGATCGTTGCCCACCTGATAAACTGTTTGTTCCTGATGATTGGACCAGTAGAGTCATCTCTGAGGTTCATTCTTCTGCGTTGGCAGGTCATCCTGGCATTTTTGGTACCAGGGATTTGGTGGCAAGGTCCTTCTGGTGGCCTTCCCTGTCACGAGATGTGCGAGGCTTTGTGCAGTCTTGTGACGTTTGTGCTCGGGCTAAGCCTTGTTGTTCTCGGGCTAGTGGATTATTGTTGCCCTTGCCTATTCCTAAGAGGCCTTGGACGCACATCTCGATGGATTTTATTTCAGATCTGCCTGTTTCTCAGAAGATGTCTGTCATCTGGGTGGTGTGTGACCGTTTTTCTAAGATGGTCCATTTGGTTCCTCTGCCCAAGTTACCTTCTTCTTCCGAGTTGGTTCCTCTGTTTTTTCAAAATGTTGTTCGTTTGCATGGTATTCCTGAGAATATCGTTTCTGACAGAGGGACCCAATTCGTGTCTAGATTTTGGCGGGCATTCTGTGCTAGGATGGACATAGATTTATCTTTTTCGTCCGCTTTCCATCCTCAGACGAATGGCCAGACCGAGCGGATTAATCAGACCCTGGAGACATATCTGAGGTGTTTTGTGTCTGCTGACCAGGATGATTGGGTTGCTTTTTTGCCATTGGCGGAGTTTGCTCTCAATAATCGGGCCAGCTCTGCCACTTTGGTGTCCCCGTTTTTCTGTAATTCGGGGTTTCATCCTCGATTTTCCTCTGGTCAGGTGGAATCTTCGGATTGTCCTGGAGTGGATGCTGTGGTGGAGAGATTGCATCAGATCTGGGGGCAGGTGGTGGACAATTTGAGGTTGTCCCAGGAGAAGACTCAGCTTTTTGCCAACCGCCACCGTCGTGTTGGTCCTCGGCTTTCTGTTGGGGATTTGGTGTGGTTGTCTTCTCGTTTTGTCCCTATGAGGGTCTCTTCTCCTAAGTTTAAGCCTCGGTTTATCGGCCCGTATAAGATATTGGAGATTCTTAACCCTGTTTCCTTCCGTTTGGACCTCCCTGCATCCTTTTCTATTCATAACGTTTTTCATCGGTCATTATTGCGCAGGTATGAGGTACCGGTTGTGCCTTCCGTTGAGCCTCCTGCTCCGGTGTTGGTTGAGGGTGAGTTGGAGTACGTTGTGGAGAAAATCTTAGACTCTCGTGTTTCCAGACGGAGACTCCAGTATCTGGTCAAGTGGAAGGGATACGGCCAGGAGGATAATTCTTGGGTGAATGCATCTGATGTTCATGCCTCCGATCTGGTTCGTGCCTTTCATAGGGCCCATCCTGATCGCCCTGGTGGTTCTGGTGAGGGTTCGGTGCCCCCTCCTTGAGGGGGGGGTACTGTTGTGAATTTGGATTCTGGGCTCCCCCGGTGGCTACTGGTGGAATTGAACTGGTGTCTTCATCTTCTCTGTTCACCTGTTCCCATCAAGATGTGGGAGTCGCTATATAACCTTGCTGCTCTGTTAGTTGCTTGCCGGTCAACAATGTTATCGGAAGCCTCTCTGTGCTTGTTCCTGCTCCTAGACAACTACTAGATAAGTTGGACTCTTGTCCATGTTTGTTTTTGCATTTTTGTTCCAGTTCACAGCTGTAGTTTCGTTACTGTGTCTGGAAAGCTCTTGTGAACAGGAATTGCCACTCTGGTGTTATGAGTTAATGCCAGAGTTTTAAAGTAATTTCTGGATGGTGTTTTTGATAGGGTTTTCAGCTGACCATGAAAGTGTCCTTTCTGTCTTCTGCTATGTAGTAAGTGGACCTCAAATTTGCTAAACCTATTTTCATACTACGTTTGTTATTTCATCTCAACTCACCGCCAATACATGTGGGGGGCCTCTGTCTCCTTTCGGGGTATTTCTCTAGAGGTGAGCTAGGACTAATATTTTCCTCTGCTAGTTTTATTTAGTCCTCCGGCTGGTGCTGGGCATCTAGAATCAACGTAGGCATGCTACCCGGCCACTGCTAGTTGTGCGTTAGGTTTAGTTCATGGTCAGCTCAGTTCCCATCTTCCAAGAGCTAGTTCCTATATATGCTTATGCTATGTTCTCTTGCCATTGAGATCATGACAGCTAGGATGGGCATAGATTTGTCTTTTTCGTCTGCTTTCCATCCTCAGACTAATGGCCAGACCGAGCGGACTAATCAGACCTTGGAGACATATTTGAGGTGTTTTGTGTCTGCGGATCAGGATGATTGGGTTGCTTTTTTGCCTTTGGCGGAGTTCGCCCTCAATAATCGGGCCAGCTCTGCCACCTTGGTGTCCCCGTTTTTCTGTAATTCGGGGTTTCATCCTCGATTTTCCTCCGGTCAAGTGGAATCTTCGGATTGTCCTGGAGTGGATGCTGTGGTGGAGAGGTTGCATCAGATTTGGGGGCAGGTGGTGGACAATTTGAAGTTGTCCCAGGAGAAGACTCAGCTTTTTGCCAACCGCCGTCGTCGTGTTGGTCCTCGGCTTTGTGTTGGGGACTTGGTGTGGTTGTCTTCTCGTTTTGTCCCTATGAGGGTTTCTTCTCCTAAGTTTAAGCCTCGGTTCATCGGCCCGTACAAGATATTGGAGATTCTTAACCCTGTGTCCTTCCGTTTGGACCTCCCTGCATCCTTTTCGATTCATAATGTTTTTCATCGGTCATTGTTGCGCAGGTATGAGGTACCGGCTGTGCCTTCCGTTGAGCCTCCTGCTCCAGTGTTGGTTGAGGGTGAGTTGGAGTACGTTGTGGAAAAGATCTTAGACTCTCGTGTTTCCAGACGGAAACTCCAGTATCTGGTCAAATGGAAGGGATACGGTCAGGAGGATAATTCTTGGGTCACTGCCTCTGATGTTCATGCCTCCGATCTTGTCCGTGCCTTTCATAGGGCTCATCCTGATCGCCCTGGTGGTTCTGGTGAGGGTTCGGTGCCCCCTCCTTGAGGGGGGGGTACTGTTGTGAAATTGGATTCTGGGCTCCCCCGGTGGCCACTTGTGGAATTGTACTTGTGTGCATCATCCCCTCTGTTCACCTGCTCCTATCAGGATGTGGGAGTCGCTATATAACCTTGCTCCTCTGTCAGTTTCATGCCAGTCAACAATGTAATCAGAAGCCTTCTGTGCATGTTCCTGCTACTAGACAACTCCTAGCTAAGTTGGACTTTTGTCCTTGTGTGTTTTTGCATTTTGTTCCTGTTCACAGCTGCTGTTTCGTTACTGTGTCTGGAAAGCTCTTGTGAGCGGAAATTGCCACTCTGGTGTTATGAGTTAATGCTAGAGTCTTAAAGTAATTTCTGGATGGTGTTTTGATAGGGTTTTCTGCTGACCATGAAAGTGCCCTTTCTGTCTTCATGCTATCTAGTAAGCGGACCTCGATTTTGCTAAACCTATTTTCATACTACGTTTGTCATTTCATCTAAAATCACCGCCAATATATGTGGGGGCCTCTGTCTGCCTTTTGGGAAAATTTCTCTAGAGGTGAGCCAGGACTGTCTTTTCCTCTGCTAGGATTAGGTAGTTCTCCGGCTGGCGCTGGGCATCTAGGGATAAAAAACGTAGGCATGCTACCCGGCCACTTCTAGTTGTGCGGCAGGTTTAGTTCATGGTCAGTATAGTTTCCATCTTCCAAGAGCTAGTTCTCATATATGCTGGGCTATGTTCTCTCGCCATTGAGAATCATGACACCGGCTACTGTTAGTTGTGCGGCAGGTTTAGTTCATGGTCAGTTTAGTTTCCATCCTTCCAAGAGCTAGTTCTTATGTTTGCTGGGCTATGTTCTCTTGCCATTGAGAACCATAACAGGGCCCCATAAGATGCTCCATATTAAAATATGCCTCATATAATCCTGCATGAAAGGTTAATAATGGCCCCATAAGATGCTCCATAGACACATTTGCCCAATATAGTGCTGCACAAACCTTGATTATGGCCCCATAAGATGCTCCATACAGACACTTGCCCCATATAGTGCTCCACAAACGTTAATTATGGTCCCATAAGATACTCCATACAGACATTTGCCCCATACAATGCTGCACAAACGTTAATTATGGCCCCATAAGATGCTCAATAAAGATATTTGCTCCATATAGTGCTGCACAAACGTTGATTATGGCCCCATACAGACACTTGCCCCATATAGTGCTGCACAAATGTTGATTATGGCCCCATACAGACACTTGCCCCATACATACACTTGCCCCATATAATGCTCCACAAACGTTAATTATGGCCCCATAAGATGCTCCATACAGACACTTGCCCCATATAGTGCTGCACAAACGTTATGGCCCCATAAGATGCTCCATAGAGACACTTGCCCCATTTGCTGTTGCTGCGATAAAAAAAATCACATACTCACCTCTCCGTCGCTCAGGCCCCCGGCACTTTCAATATTCACCTAACTTCATTCCGGCGCCGCTCACCGTTACCACTCATTACAGTAATGAATATGCGGCTCCACCCCTATGGGAGGTGGAGCTGCATATTCATTACTCTAATGAGCGGTACCATGTGACTGCTCAGTACAGGAAGAAGCTGAGGCACCGGGAAGCCAGGGACCTGCAGGGACCGCGCCAGGAGCAGGTAAGTATAATTAGACAGCCCCCGCTCCCCCTCCCCTGCCGACCGCTGGGTATGACTCGAGTATAAGCCGAGAGGGGGACTTTCAGCCCCAAAAAAATGGCTGAAAATCTCAGCTTATACTCGAGTATATACGGTAGTCATAAAATGGCCACAGACACAGAGCAATATCTTCCAGAAAGCCTTCCCATAAGAGTGCAATGAAAGATGTGTTGGCTGCAAAATGGGAAGGGAAACTTCATATTAATGCCTGCGGATTCAGAATTAGATTTCATAAAAGCCATTGTGGATGTAAAGTTAAGGTGCTCCAATACTGTTGTCCACGTAGTGTTTTTGGAATTGCAAAATGTACAAGAAATATCCAGGCATTCAGCCTACCCTTGAATATAGATCAATGTTTTAAAGCTATTTATTTAGTTATGGCTATAACTGACATATACTGTATTATATGATTACTATCAATGAGTGACACATGTTTTGCTTTTCATGTAAGTTAATGACATTTGTTATGTATAACATGCTTTTCCGTAATGACAGATATTTCAATTCCTATGGTACCTGACATCTTTCTGAATGTATACCTATTTAGATAAATCCAGAAAAAGCAAGTTAAAAACTAGATAAATGATAGAAAGATTACATAAGATAGATGCTAGTATTGTAAGGCATATTGAAGTCCAAGCCCCACTCCCCCTATTATAGTAAAAACATTTTTAGATAGAATATAGATAGATAATTGGGTAGCTAGCTAGCTAGATAGATAGATAGATAGATAGATAGATAGATAGATAGATAGATAGATAATAGATAGACAGATAGATAGATATAATAATAATTTTATTTATATAGCGCCAACATATTCCGCAGCGCTTTACAACTTATAGAGGGGACTTGTACAGACAATAGACATTACAGCATAACAGAAATCACAGTTCAAAACAGATACCAGGAGGAATGAGGGCCCTGCTCGCAAGCTTACAAACTATGAGGAAAAGGGGAGACACGAGAGGTGGATGGTAACAATTGCTTTAGTTATTTGGACCAGCCATAGTGTAAGGCTCGGGTGTTCATGTAAAGCTGCATGAACCAGTTAACAGCCTAAGTATGTAGCAGTACAGACACAAAGGCTATTGACTGCATAAAGTGTATGAGAACATGATGCGAGGAACCTGTTTTGTTTTGTTTTTGTTTTGTTTTTTTTTTATTAGGCCACACAGGGATAGTTAGGTTAATGCGTTGAGGCGGTAGGCCAGTCTGAACAAATGCGTTTTTAGGGCACGCTTAAAACTGTGGGGATTGGGGATTAATCGTATTAACCTGGGTAGTGCATTCCAAAGAATCGGCGCAGCACGTGTAAAGTCTTGGAGACGGGAATGGGAGGTTCTGATTATTGAGGATGCTAACCTGAGGTCATTAGCGGAGCGGAGGGCATGGGTAGGGTGGTAGACTGAGACCAGAGAGATGTAGGGTGGTGCTGAGCCATGGAGTGCTTTGTGGATGAGGGTAGTAGTTTTGTACTGGATTCTGGAGTGGATGGGTAGCCAGTGTAATGACTGGCACAAGGTAGAGGCATCGGTGTAACGGTTGGTGAGGAATATGATCCTGGCTGCAGCATTCAGGACAGATTGGAGCGGGGAGAGTTTGGTGAGAGGGAGGCCGATTAGTAGAGAGTTATAATAGTCCAGACGAGAATGAATAAGTGAGACAGTAAGAGTTTTTGCAGAGTCGAAAGTAAGAAACGGGCGAATTCTAGAAATATTTTTGAGATGCAGATAAGAAGAGCAAGCCAGTGATCGGATGTGGGGGGGTGAATGAAAGCTCGGATATATAGATAGATAGATAATTAGACAGATAGAATATAGATAGATAATTGGACAGATAGATAGATAGATAATTAGATAGATAGATATGAGATAGATAGATATGAGATAGATAGCTAAATGAATAGATAGATGATAGATGGATAGATAGATGATAGATGGATAGAGATGAGATAGATATGAGATAAATAGATATGAGATAGATATGAGATAAATATATAGATAGATATGAGATAGATAAATAGATATGAGACAGATATGAGATAAATAGATAGACAGATACCAGATAGATAGATAGATAGATAGATAGATAGATAGATAACTTGGATAAATAGATATGAGATAGATAGAAGGATAGATAGATAGATAGATAGATAGATAGATAGATAGATAGATAGATAGATAGATAGATTAAAGAAATAAAAATAAATAAATAATTAAATAATAAATATGACTTTTTTATTAGCATTGTCAAAAAGACTTTTTTTTCACTTCATTTTCCTCTCACTACAGGAAAACATGGCAAAATACAGGAAATATAAAGTGCCATGGTCATATGTCTTGCCATTATTTTTTACTGGGACAATTTATAACAGTGACAGCTGACTATCAGAGTTACATGGTTCAGCTAATAGGTGCAACACAAGGTTTGTCAATGAGCGGCTGTGGCATGAGATGTCACAAAAACTGATGAGCATTTTTGGTATTTTGTAGAACTCCATCCATTCACTGATACACAGCCTTCATTAACACCGTCTACTGTGCATGTATCCATGGTAATCATAGCGCTCATAATACCAGACATATGCATTCATTAGGAGAGGATAGATAAGGTTACTGGGTCAATTGTTAAGGAGTAGCAAAAACACCAGCGTGAGACCAATAAAAAAAACTTCAAATAAAGGAAGAATGACAGTTTCCTATCTTATTTTTACTTTTAGAGGGAAACCCCATAGAGACAAATGTTAAAATGAATAATTGGAAAGTCTATTTGCTAAGCAACTGGTCAAGTATGCTAGCAATGCTAACCTCCCTCTGTGCCGCTGCGACACATCCTAATAACAATGCTGGAATTGGGCTGGTAAAGCTCCCGAGTGGGCAAAATAAAGGATCACAAAAAATGTAATACTGTTCATTTTGGCATTTGGAAGTGATGACGACAATGCATGGGACGGAACTTTAATGGGCCTATATAAAAAGGATAAAACAGAGAAAGCAGTTGATTAACCCCTTCACTATGTATGAGGGCTTGTTTTTATAGGCTGAGTTGTACTTTTGAATGTCCTTGAGTGTCCTGGAAAACGGGGAAAAAATTCCAGGTGGGGAGAAATAGTGAAAACAATGCAATTTTGATATTGTTGCTTTGGGAACTGTTTTTACAGTGTAAATTGTGGGATGAAATGGTCTCACAATATGATTCTCTGCTTTACGGTGCATACCCATATGCGAGAAAAAAACGGTTCTATTTCCGGACTGGAAAAACCAACGAGTGCCATGCGAGTGTCATGTGAGTACAATGCGATTTTCACACCTAGCATCCGATTTATATCCCAGAAATGGCATTGCGATTGCTTTCCGATTGCAATGCGATTTTAACATGAGCTTTTACATACAGCAGTTCTCTATGTCATTTACACATCGTTTTCAAAGGAAATATTCATCAAAACACACACACATATACACTACCATTCAAAAGTAGGTCACTTAGAAATTTCCTTATTTTTGAAAGAAAAGCACAGCTTTTTCCAATGAAGCTAACATTAAATGATTCAGAAATACACTCAAGACATTGTTAATGTGGTAAATGACTATTCTAGCTGCAAACGTCTGGTTTGTAATGCAATATCTTCATAGGTGTATAGAGGCCCATTTCCAACAACCATCACTCCAGTGTTCTTATGGTACTTTGTGTTTGCTAACTGTGTAAGAAGGCTAATGTATGGTTAGAATACCCTTGAAAACCCTTGTGCAAGTATGTTAGCACAGCTGAAAACAGTTTGGCTTATTAGATAACCTATAAACCTGACTTTCCTTTGAGCTAATTAAGAATCTGGAGCATTACATTTGTTTGTTCCATTAAACTCTCAAAATGGCCAGAAAAAAAGAATATTCATGTGAAACTCGACAGTCTATTCTTGTTCTTAGAAATGAAGGCTACTCCATGCGAGAAATTACCAAGAAACTGAATATTTCCTACAACGGTGTGCACTATTCTCTTCAGAGGAGAACACAAACAGGCTCTAACAAGAGTAGAAAGAGAAGTGGGAGGCCCCACTGCACAACTGAGCATCAAGACAAGTACATTAGAGTCTGTAGTTTGAGAAATCGATGCCTCACAGGTCCTCAACTGGCAGCCTCATTAAATAGTACGCGCAAAACACCAGTGTCAACATCTACAGTGAAGAGGCAACTCTGGGATGCTTGCCTTCAGGGCAGAGTGGCAAAGAAAAAGCCATATCTGAGAATGGCTAATAAAAGAAAGAGATTAATATGGGCAAAAGAACACAGACATTGGACAGAGGAAGATTGGAAAAAGTGTTATGGACAGACAAATCCAAGTTTGAGGTGTTTGGATCACACAGAAGAACCTTTGTGAGACGCAGAACAACTGAAAAGATGCTGGAAGAGTGTCTGACACCATCTGTCAAGCATCGTGGAGGTAATGTGATGGTCTGGAGTTGCTTTGGTGCTGGTAAAGTGGGAGATTTGTACAAGGTAAAAGGGATTTTGAATAAGGAAGGCTATCACTCCATTTTGCAATGCCATGCCATACCCTGTGGACAGAGCTTGATTGGAGCCAATTTCATCCAACAACAGGACAATGACCCAAAGAACACTTCCAAATTATGGAAGAACTATTTAGAGAAGAAGCAAGAGGCTGGATTTCTATCTGTAATGGAGTGGTCAGCGCAGTCACCAGATCTCAACCCCATTGAGCTGTTGTGGGAGCAGCTTGACAAAATAGTACGCAAAAAGTGCCCATCAAGCCAAACCAACTTGTGGGAGGAGCTTCTGGAAGCATGGGGTGAAATTTCTCCAGATTGCCTCAGCAAATTACCTGCTAGAATGCCAAAGGTCTGCAATGCTGTAACTGCTGCAAAGGGAGCATTCTTTGACAAAAAAACTAAGTTTGAAGGAGGAAATTATTACTTCAAGTAAAAGTCTTTTTTTCCAACCTTGTCAATGTCTGGACTAGATTTTCAATTAATTTGACAACTCATTTGATTAATAAAAGTAAGAGCTTTCATGGAAATGGAAAACACAAAATTGTCCGGGTGACCCAAAACTTTTGAATGGTAGTGTATATATATATATATATATATATATATATATATATATATATATATATATATATATATATATTAGATAGACAGATAGATAGATAGATAGATAGATAGATAGATAGATAGATAGATAGAAAAGCCGGCAATTCTTGTGCACGTACAGTAAAATACAGTAAAATCACACTAGCAGGTTACAATAGAATAGATATATACACATAGAACACATACAGTACAGATCAAAATTTGGGACTATTAGTTGTGTATCCACCAGACTTCTGCACAACACAACTGATGGTCCCAACCCCATTTATAAGGCAAGAAATCCTACTTATTAAACCTGACAGGACACACCTGTGAAATGAAAACAATTCCCGGAGACTACTTCTTGAAGCTCATCAAGAGAATGCCAAGAGTGTGCAAAGCAGTCATTAAAGAAAAAGGTGGCTACTTTGAAGAACCTAGAATATAAGACATATTTTCAGTTGTTTCACACTTTTTTGGTAATTTTATAATTCCACATGTGTTAATTCATAGTTTTCAGCGTGAATGTCCAATTTTCATAGTCATGAAAATACAGAAATATCTTTAAATGAGAAGGTGTGTCCAAACTTTTGCTCTGTACTGTCTATTTATATATATATATATATATATATATATATATATATATATATGAAGCAAATAGAAAACAAAAAGTAGAGCAGCACAGCCTTAATGACCACACACGTCTGACATGTACTCTGAGAATCCGATGGTTGTACGGAGGTGCTCACATGATATACAGAGTAAACTCATGTGAACCAATAGAACAAATGCGGCAGCACTCACCAATCCTGGAGTCATAGTATCCTTTATTGAAACATGTAGGAAAACATCTTCACGGCTCGGGGAAGTGCAGCGATGAAAGGAGTGTGCAGGATGAGATGACGGCCGTTTCGCGCTACAAACAGCGCTTCCACGGCTCAATGTCGGAAGGAAGTGACGACAGGAGAAATAGGTGAGTAACCACGAACTCCTCCCACGCCAACGCCAATCCGACATCAAAAAAATGTGCAAGGTGCATGTTAAAAGCAATAAAACCACATATAAAAACGAATACTGACAAAATGGACAAACTGAACGTGAAAAACATGCCCTATTCTTACAACTACAGTCTTAAACTCCTTTTGCTAATAAATCACAAGTTAACATAACATGTGCAATATAAATGATAACCGCATGTCAAAAGGCCGCATTTATCATAAAGTGCGATATGAAGACATCCCTCAGCACCAAAAAGGGGAGGAATAGAAATAGAAAAAGAAAACAGGCAATTTGGAGAAAATATAAAGAACCTCAGAGCAGAGCACTTAAACCAAAACGGAAGGATCTAATAAATCTTCAACTTACATAGATCACAAGAAGACAGACATATCTATTCTATCATTCATGCCTGCCGGGCCCGTTGCCCGTGTCCGTATAATCTATCTGGCCTCCTGTTGTAATAGCATTTTATGCAAATCGCCTCCCTGTGCCGGTAATGTCACCTTCTCAATTCCTGCAAATGTAAGGACGCTAGGGTCTCCTCCATGGGTTTCTCTAATATGATTAATCAATCTGGGAACCCCTTTCCCAGAGAGAACCAACCTGAAATGCTCTCTAAACCTCATATACAGCTTACGTATAGTTTTACCGATGTAAAACTTTTTGCAGGGACAAAAGACCACATAGACCACATATTCCGTTTTACAAGAAATAAACTGTCTTACATTATGTGTTATAGAGCCTACCCTTAATACCTGACCAGGGATATGAAACTGACAATACTGGCAATGTCCGCACCAATAATTACCTTTAAGAGCTGCTTGCTCTAACCAGGTAGTTTTTTCTTTCAATGTGCGATTGTGGACCAAGACATCTCTCAAACGCGTACCTCGTCTGTTAGAGATCAATGGTCCTTCAGCAGTTCTCCCTGCCAGATCTTTGTCTCTCTCTAAAACATGCCAATGTTTCCTAATAGTGGATCTTATCTCCCTGTCCATTGGACCATATTGGAAACAGAAGGTGAACCGCTGCCCTGACACATTATGTGACTTCTGACTGTCTGTGGAGGTCTTGGTTTCATTTTAACACACAATGCCTTCACATTCCTTGATATTTGGTACAGACAGACCACTGGGACTGCCATGCGGACCCCGGCTGCATGTACATTTGCTAATTTAGTTATGGCCGTGTTTGAAGAGGATTACGTGCATTCAGCTAGTAATAACTTTCTGAAGCACATTAAGCTCTATTTAAGATACATGGATGACGTCTTTGTGGTGTGGGATGCCACCGAAGATGATTTTATATCATTTGTGGGTTATTTGAATAACAGCAATACCATGGGGATGTCCTTTACTCACAAATTTGAGGTTGCGAGTCTTGAATTCTTGGATATATTAGTGGATATCCAGGATGACAAAGTTTGTACTTCTGTTTTTCGCAAACTTTCTGCGGTCAATTCGATACTGCATTTTAATAGCTTCCATCCTAACCACACCAAGAGAGCATTGCCTTATAGCCAACTTTTAAGGACACGGAGGGCCAACAGTACGCAGAGAGGTTTAGAGCAGCAATCAAAAGAGCTTTGCCGGAGACTCCATGACAGGGGGTAACCTGGTGATCTGCTACAAACCTCTATGGATCGAGTGAATAATCAATTTCAGAATCCTAGAGAGAAGTCACATAATGTGTCAGGGCAGCGTTTCACCTTCTGTTTCCAATATGGTCCAATGGACAGGGAGATAAGATCCACTATTGTCTTGGTCCACAATCGCACAATGAAAGAAAAAACTACCTGGTTAGAGCAAGCAGCTCTTAAAGGTAATTATCGGTGCAGACATTGCCAGTATTGTCAGTTTCATATCCCTGATCAGGTATTGAGGGTAGGCTCTATAACACATAATGTAAGACAGTTTATTTCTTGTAAAACGGAATATGTGGTCTATGTGGTCTTTTGTCCCTGCAAAAAGTTTTACATCGGTAAAACTATAAGTAAGCTGTATATGAGGTTTAGAGAGCATTTCAGGTTGGTTCTCTCCAGGAAAGGGGTTCCCAGATTGATTAATCATATTAGAGAAACCCATGGAGGAGACCCTAGCGTCCTTACATTTGCAGGAATTGAGAAGGTGACATTATCGGCACAGGGAGGCGATTTGCATAAAATGCTATTACAACAGGAGGCCAGATGGATTATACGGACACGGGCAACGGGCCCGGCAGGCATGAATGATAGAATAGATATGTCTGTATTCTTGTGATCTATGTAAGTTGAAAATTCATTAGATCCTTCCATTTTGGTTTAAGTGCTCTGCTCTGAGTTTCTTTATATTTTCTCCATATTGCCTGTTTTCTTTTTCTTTTTCTGTTTCTATTCCTCCCCTTTTTTGTGCTGAGGGATGTCTTCATATCACACTTTATGATAAATGCGGCCTTTTGACATGCGGTTATCGTTTATATTGCACATGTTATGTTAACTTGTGATGTATTAGCAAAAGGAGTTTAAGACTGTAGTTGTAAGAATAGGGCATGTTTTAAACGTTCAGTTTGTCCATTTTGTCAGTATTCGTGTTTATATGTGGTTTTATTGTTTTTAACATGCACCTTGCACATTTTTTTGATGTCGGATTGGCGTTGGCGTGGGAGGAGTTCGTGGATACTCACCTATTTCTCCTGTCATCACTTCCTTCCGACATTGACCCGTGGAAGCGCTGTTTGTAGCGCGAAACGGCCGTCATCTCATCCTGCACACTCCTTTCATCGCTGCACTTCCCCAAGCCGTGAAGATGTTTTTCTGCATGTTTCAATAAAGGATACTATGACTCCAGGATCGGTGAGTGCTGCCGCATTTGTTCTATTGGTTCACACACATATATATATATATATATATATATATATATATATGTATATATATATATATATATATATATATATATATATATATATACATGTCAGTAACACACACATATATATATATACTGTATATATATATGTATTTATATTGAATTGAAAGACAGAATAAAAGCCAGTAAGTCATCTTCATCCGGCTTCTGTAAAATCGCTGCAGGAGCCGATAAGATAGAAGAGATGGATTACATACAGTAAATATAATAATGTGGTGCAATGACCCATGTTACAACCAGGGGGCGCTGTATGTGCTCCTCAGGATACGCATGGAGACCTATCTGTAATGGTGATAGTGAAACTGTGTCCGGCATGATGCTAAATGGCCGGTATGTGTCGCAGAGGGAGTTTGCGCTGTAAGCCTGAAGTAATGTTGTTGTTCTGGGACCTGTAGTCCCACAAGTATTTGTATAGTTGTAAAGGGAGGCTTGCAGGGTTGGTTGGAGAGCTGGGCAGGTCTGGCCAACCACACACCTCCCATCCAGGGGAGGGGTTACAGGTACATAATGTGACCATGGTGTGGTCACATGGGTCAGAGTGTTTAGACCTGAATGGTCTGTGTTGTAGGCCCTGAAAGAGGTCACGTCTGTGTTGGAAGTTCTGGTGAGTGGAGGCTTCCTGAAAAACACGTGGAGAGACCGTGGACCTAAATGGTCTGTGTTGGAAGCTCCTGTGAGTGGAGACTTCCTGAATAGCACCTGGTGAGACCATGTACCTACAGAGCCTGGGACGGCATCTGTGTTGGCGAAGCCAGGACTGACAAAGAGCAGCATGAGGAGCGGAGCTCCTGGAAGGTAACCCGGGACAAGGGGTTTGTAATACATGGCAGAGAAGTTAATCTGCTATATGAACAGACTGGTGGTCATGATATGTTCGTGGATGTAATAAAATGAACTTCACGTTATGTGGTTTATGATAGTTAATAAACCAAATAGACTGATTTATGTGAGGAAACCACTCCTGTGTGCTTTAATCTTGTGCCAAGCGAGTGTCCCCCAACCCACTCAGATAGCGCTATCTCACAATAGATCTATAGATGTCAGTGACAAATACAATTAGTACAATGTGTGCAAATTACTGGACATGTATTTAATTAATAAACAATAATTTATTGGAAAAAAATGGGCTCCTGTGCAATTTTCAAAACCAGCAGAGTGAAAGCCATCGACTGGGAGCAGATGTTTATAGCCTGGAAGGGTGTAATACCCATGGAGCTTCCCAGACTATTAATATCAGCTCACAGCTGTATACTTAGCCTTTACTGGCTATTAAAATGGGAGACTCCCCAAAAAATGACGTGGGGTTCCCAAATAATTATTAACCAGCAAAGGCTATGCAGACAGCTGCAGGCTGATATTAATAGCCTAGGAAGGGTCCATGGATATTGGCCCCCTGGTTAAAAACATCAACACTCAGCCGCTTAAGAAAAGGCGCATCTCTAAGATGCACCTATTCCGGCACTTAGCCTCGCTCTTCCCACTTGCCCTGTAGCGGTGGCAAATGGGGTAATAGTTGTGGGCTTGATGTCACCTTTGTATTGAAAGGTGACATCAAGCCTGGCTTAGTAATGGAGAAGTGTCAATAAGACAACTATCCATTACTAATCCTATAGTTGGTACATGTTAAATAAAGACACAGCCAGAATAAAGTATTTTAATTAAATAAATCACAACACAGTTTAACCATTTTATTGTTACCCCTAATCCATGCAACGCCCTCGAACTCCTGCAGTAAAAATAAAATAATAAACCAACAATATACCCACACCTGTTATGACCCCAATGGCGAGGGTCTCAGAGGAACGTGGAAGTCTGCAGAATACAAAAATCCAGCTCATAGGGCAGTGGTAACTGGGTTGACCATATATCTACTCCTAACGCCAACACTAGAAGTAGCCGGGGATCATTCCTACGTTGATTCTAGATGACACGCGCCAGCCGGAGAATCTAGCTACCCCTAGTAGAGGAAAACAAAGACCTTTCTTGCCTCCAGAGAAGGGGACCCCAAAGCTGGATAGAAGCCCCCCACAAATAATGACGGTGAGGTAAGAGGAAATGACAAACACAGAAATGAACCAGGTTTAGCACAGAGAGGCCCGCTTACTGATAGCAGAATAAAGAAAGGTAACTTATATGGCCAACAAAAACCCTATCAAAATCCACACTGGAAATTCAAGAACCCCCGAACCGTCTAACGGTCCGGGGGGAGAACACCAGCCCCCTAGAGCTTCCAGCAAAGGTCAGGATATAGATTTGGAACAAGCTGGACAAAAATACAAAACCAAAACAAATAGCAAAAAGCAAAAGGCAGACTTAGCTGATATAACTGGAACCAGGATCAGTAGACAAGAGCACAGCAGACTAGCTCTGATAACTACGTTGCCAGGCATTGAACTGAAGGTCCAGGGAGCTTATATAGCAACACCCCTAACTAACGACCCAGGTGCGGATAAAAGGAATGACAGAAAAACCAGAGTCAAAAAACTAGTAACCACTAGAGGGAGCAAAAAGCAAATTCACAACAGTACCCCCCCCTTAGTGAGGGGTCACCGAACCCTCACCACGACCACCAGGGCGATCAGGATGAGCGGCATGAAAGGCACGAACTAAATCGGCCGCATGAACATCAGAGGCGACCACCCAGGAATTATCCTCCTGACCATAGCCCTTCCACTTGACCAGGTACTGAAGCCTCCGCCTGGAGAGGCGAGAATCCAAGATCTTCTCCACCACGTACTCCAACTCGCCCTCAACCAACACCGGAGCAGGAGGCTCAGCAGAAGGAACTACAGGCACAATGTACCGCCGCAACAAGGACCTATGAAATACATTGTGAATAGCAAACGACACAGGAAGATCCAGACGAAAAGATACAGGATTAAGGATTTCCAATATCTTGTAAGGCCCAATAAAACGAGGTTTAAATTTGGGAGAGGAGACCTTCATAGGAACAAAGCGGGAAGAAAGCCATACCAAATCCCCAACGCGTAGTCGGGGACCCACACCGCGGCGGCGGTTGGCAAAGCGCTGAGCCTTCTCCTGTGACAACTTCAAGTTGTCCACCACATGATTCCAGATCTGCTGCAACCTATCCACCACAGAATCCACCCCAGGACAGTCAGAAGGCTCCACATGACCCGAAGAAAAGCGAGGATGGAAACCAGAGTTGCAGAAAAAAGGCGAAACCAAGGTGGCGGAACTAGCCCGATTATTAAGGGCAAACTCAGCCAAGAATGTCACCCAATCGTCCTGATCAGCAGAGACAAAACACCTCAAATAAGCCTCCAAAGTCTGATTGGTTCGCTCCGTCTGTCCATTAGTCTGAGGATGGAAAGCAGACGAAAACGACAAATCAATGCCCATCCTACTACAAAAGGATCGCCAGAACCTGGAAACGAACTGGGATCCTCTGTCTGACACAATATTCTCAGGGATGCCGTGCAAACGAACCACGTTCTGGAAAAACACAGGAACCAGATCGGAAGAGGAAGGCAGCTTAGGCAAAGGAACCAAATGGACCATCTTGGAGAAGCGATCACATATCACCCAGATAACGGACATGCCCTGAGATAGCGGAAGATCAGAAATGAAATCCATGGAGATATGTGTCCAAGGTCTCTTCGGGACAGGCAAGGGCAAGAGCAAACCGCTGGCACGAGAACAGCAAGGCTTAGCTCGAGCACAAGTCCCACAGGACTGCACAAATGACCGCACATCCCTTGACAAGGAAGGCCACCAAAAGGACCTGGCCACCAGATCTCTGGTGCCAAAAATTCCCGGGTGACCTGCCAACACCGAGGAATGAACCTCGGAAATGACTCTGCTGGTCCACTTATCCGGGACAAACAGTCTGTCAGGTGGACAAGACTCAGGCCTATCAGCCTGAAATCTCTGCAACACACGTCGCAGATCCGGAGAAATAGCTGACAAGATAACTCCATCTTTAAGAATACCAACAGGATCAGCGACACCAGGAGCATCAGGCACAAAGCTCCTAGAAAGAGCATCGGCCTTCACATTCTTTGAACCTGGTAAATACGAGACAACAAAATCAAAGCGGGAGAAAAACAATGACCAGCGGGCCTGTCTCGGATTAAGGCGTTTAGCAGACTCGAGATACATCAGATTTTTGTGATCAGTCAAGACCACCACACGATGCTTAGCACCCTCGAGCCAATGACGCCACTCCTCAAATGCCCATTTCATGGCCAACAACTCCCGATTGCCCACATCATAATTTTGCTCGGCAGGCAAAAACTTCCTAGAGAAAAAGGCACAAGGTTTCATAACAGAGCAACCAGGGCCTCTCTGCGACAAAACGGCCCCTGCCCCAATCTCCGAAGCATCCACCTCAACCTGAAAGGGAAGTGAGACGTCAGGCTGGCACAAAACAGGCGCCGAAGTAAACCGGCGTTTCAACTCCTGGAAAGCCTCCACGGCAGCAGGAGCCCAGTTAGCTACATCGGAGCCCTTCTTGGTCATATCCGTCAAAGGTTTCACAATGCTAGAAAAATTAGCGATAAAACGACGGTAGAAGTTAGCGAAGCCCAAGAACTTCTGAAGACTCTTAACTGACGAGGGCTGAGTCCAATCAAGAATAGCTCGGACCTTGACTGGGTCCATCTCCACAGCAGAAGGGGAAAAAATGAACCCCAAAAAGGGAACCTTCTGTACACCAAAGAGACACTTTGAGCCCTTGACAAACAAAGAATTTTCACGCAAAATTTTAAAGACCAACCTGACCTGCTCCACATGCGAATCCCAATTATCAGAAAAAACCAAAATATCATCCAGATAAACAATCAAAAATTTATCCAGATACTTCCGGAAAATGTCATGCATAAAGGACTGAAAAACTGAAGGCGCATTGGAGAGCCCAAAAGGCATCACCAAGTACTCAAAATGACCTTCGGGCGTATTGAATGCGGTTTTCCATTCATCACCTTGCTTAATGCGCACAAGGTTGTACGCACCACGAAGGTCTATCTTGGTGAACCACTTGGCACCCTTAATCCGGGCAAACAAGTCAGACAACAGCGGTAAAGGATACTGAAATTTGACAGTGATCTTATTTAAAAGCCGATAATCAATACAAGGTCTCAAAGATCCGTCCTTTTTTGCCACAAAAAAGAATCCCGCACCAAGAGGGGAAGAAGACGGACGAATATGTCCTTTCTCCAGAGACTCCTTGATATATGAACGCATAGCGGTATGTTCAGGTACCGACAGATTAAACAGTCTTCCCTTAGGAAATTTACTGCCTGGGATCAAATCTATAGCACAGTCACAGTCCCTATGAGGAGGCAGTGCACTGGACTCAGACTCACTGAAGACATCCTGATAATCAGACAAATACTCCGGAACTTCCGAAGGCGTAGAAGAAGCAATAGAGACAGGCAGGGAATCCCCATGAATACCACGACAGCCCCAACTTGAGACTGACATAGCCTTCCAGTCCAGGACTGGATTATGGGTCTGTAACCATGGCAGCCCTAAAACAACCAAATCATGCATTTTATGTAAAACCAGGAAACGTATCACCTCGCGGTGTTCAGGAGTCATGCACATGGTAACCTGTGTCCAATACTGCGGTTTATTTGCTGCCAATGGTGTAGCATCAATACCCCTAAGAGGAATAGGATTTTCTAATGGTTCAAGAGTAAAATCACAGCGCTTAGCAAATGAGAGATCCATGAGACTCAGGGCAGCACCTGAATCTACAAACGCCATGACAGGATAAGATGACAGTGAGCAAATCAAAGTTACAGACAGAATAAATTTAGGTTGCAAATTACCAACGGTGACAGGACTAACAACCTTAGCTATACGTTTAGAGCATGCTGAGATAACATGTGTAGAATCACCACAGTAGTAGCACAAGCCATTCCGGCGTCTATGAATTTTCCGCTCATTTCTAGTCAGGATTCTATCACATTGCATTAAATCAGGTGTCTGTTCAGACAACACCATGAGGGAATTTGCGGTTTTGCGCTCCCGCAACCGCCGGTCAATTTGAATAGCCAGTGCCATAGTATCATTCAGACCTGTGGGAATGGGAAAAGCCACCATAACATTTTTAATGGCTTCAGAAAGGCCATTTCTAAAATTAGCGGCCAGTGCACACTCGTTCCAATGTGTCAGCACGGACCATTTCCGAAATTTTTGGCAATACACTTCAGCCTCGTCCTGCCCCTGAGACATAGCCAGCAAGGCCTTTTCTGCCTGAATCTCAAGATTGGGTTCCTCATAAAGTAAACCGAGCGCCAGAAAAAACGCATCAAGATCAGCTAATGCCGGATCTCCTGGCGCCAGCGAAAAAGCCCAATCCTGAGGGTCGCCCCGTAAGAACGAAATAACAATTTTTACTTGCTGAGCAGAATCTCCAGATGAACAGGGTCTCAGGGACAAAAACAATTTACAATTATTCACGAAATTCCTAAACTTAAACCTGTCTCCGGAAAACAGTTCAGGAATCGGTATTTTAGGTTCTGACCTAGGATTTCTGATAACATAGTCTTGTATGCCCTGCACACGAGTAGCCAGCTGGTCCACACTTGTAATCAAGGTCTGGACATTCATGTCTGCAGCAAGCATAGCCACTCTGAGGTAAAGGGGAAGAAGAAAAAAAAAAAAACAAAAAAAAAAACCTCAGAATCTTCTTTCTTATAATCCCTCTTCTGCAATGCATTAAACATTTAATACTGGCCTGGCAAACTGTTATGACCCCAATGGCGAGGGTCTCAGAGGAACGTGGAAGTCTGCAGAATACAAAAATCCAGCTCATAGGGCAGTGGTAACTGGGTTGACCATATATCTACTCCTAACGCCAACACTAGAAGTAGCCGGGGATCATTCCTACGTTGATTCTAGATGACACGCGCCAGCCGGAGAATCTAGCTACCCCTAGTAGAGGAAAACAAAGACCTTTCTTGCCTCCAGAGAAGGGGACCCCAAAGCTGGATAGAAGCCCCCCACAAATAATGACGGTGAGGTAAGAGGAAATGACAAACACAGAAATGAACCAGGTTTAGCACAGAGAGGCCCGCTTACTGATAGCAGAATAAAGAAAGGTAACTTATATGGCCAACAAAAACCCTATCAAAATCCACACTAGAAATTCAAGAACCCCCGAACCGTCTAACGGTCCGGGGGGAGAACACCAGCCCCCTAGAGCTTCCAGCAAAGGTCAGGATATAGATTTGGAACAAGCTGGACAAAAATACAAAACCAAAACAAATAGCAAAAAGCAAAAGGCAGACTTAGCTGATATAACTGGAACCAGGATCAGTAGACAAGAGCACAGCAGACTAGCTCTGATAACTACGTTGCCAGGCATTGAACTGAAGGTCCAGGGAGCTTATATAGCAACACCCCTAACTAACGACCCAGGTGCGGATAAAAGGAATGACAGAAAAACCAGAGTCAAAAAACTAGTAACCACTAGAGGGAGCAAAAAGCAAATTCACAACACACACCTGTCCGTCGTTTTGTCCCACAACGTAATCCATATCTGGGGTATATACAGTTTTCAACCAGGATGGTGCTAAGATGCGACCACCCCGGATGCAGACTACTGGTGAATGAGGAAATGCTGGGAGTGGATCTTCAGTGACTAGCGGTGCCATCACTGAAGTTGTGCTTCCTCACAGCCTGAACTGCGCTGAACTCTGGAGCTGAACTCTTGAGTGTGGGAAAATGCCAGTTCATTTTCCCACGCTCCAGAGGTCATCACAGTTCAGCACGGCTACGAGCGGCAGCTTTAGTGATTAGCACTGGCGTCACTGATACTGCGCTGCCTCACAGTCTGAACTGGGATTACCTCTGGAGTGCAGATGAGATGTCAACCATTGAATAACATTGGTCCGAGTGCAATCCGATTTTTTATCGGATTGTACTCGTTCGTATTTCTTGCAAATGGGTATGAGCCCTTAGTACCAAACATATCCAGTTTTTTTATTACTTCAGTGGTGAAAAAAATCAGAAATCAAAAAATAAAATTGTGGGGTTGTGTTGCCATTTTCTGAGACCTTTAACATTTAAAATTTTTCAATTGATGGAGTTCCATGATTTATTATTTTTTGTTGAGCAATACAATGTTTTTATTGATTCCTTTTTGGGATAGATTAGGCATTTTGATCTCTTTTTACAGCATTTTTTGCAGTATTGCAGCGACAAAAAAACCCGTAATTTTCCTGTTGTTGAATTTGTTTTGTTTATGTGTTTACTGTTTACAATCAGATTAATTATGTTTATATTTTGATAGATCAGACCTTTATGAATGCGACAATACCACATATGTGTATTTCTTTATTTTTTAATTTTTATTTTTAATGGAGGGAAAGGCCGGCTATTTGAACTTACATATTTGTTTCTTTTTTTTTCAGATTTTTTTAAAACATTTTTTTTACTTTTCACTGTTCACCTTAGTCTCCTTAGAGGACTTGAAACTAAGATGTTTGATCACTTGTGCTATTTACAGCAATTCCACAGCATTCCTGCATATAGTAAAAATCATGGTCTCTTTTGAAGCCCGGTCACAGGCTGGGTGTCAATGGTGCCTTCATGGTGATAAGCACGGAAGTCTTCAACATACCCCTTGCTGTCATAGTAATCATTAGAATGATGCACTCCCTCAGGGCTTGACAGCAGCATTTCACAGGGTAACAATAACAGGTAGCCATTGCCTACCTAGCAAAAAGAGGGGCTTACCCTGTAAACCCGCTCCACACACTCCCGCTTCCAACTTGCACCCTTTATGTTTGATGGATGTCGTGAAAGGGGTTAATACTAATATTATAATTATGATGGCAAGCAAGGGAAAGTCTTAGGTAAATTAATCTGTAAGAAATAGAAGAGTTCTGTAACCTTTTTTTTACATAGTTTACATTAGATGTGCTCACTGGATCACAATTTTTATTGCTTTTAAAAAATGTAATAATTCTTAAAAGATCCTTATAAGCATCATACTCCTAGCTAGAGATGTTCAAATTGATTCACGCTGCCTTGGTCCAGCATCTCGTTTGATCATCCATGGCAACTGATCTTCACACCTATACCTGGGATCCTCAGTACAGGATCCTAGGCGCCTCTTGCACTTACTAGGGCTCACAGCATCATAATGTGTGATGTCTCAGGGTCTAGTAAGTGACAGAGGCACCCAGCTTGCTGCGATGTAGCTTTGAAGAACGTCTGCTACAGAGGAAGGGACACTAAACCAGGGCAGCGTGAAACAAATTGCTCATTCCTATTTCTAACAGCTGAAGATTTGTTCAAAAATATCTATCCAAGCATTCCTGTCCTAAAAGCAAATGAAGCTCACATTTTTTTCTGTCCTCAAAATAGAAAAAATACCATACATTTAAAAATCACAGAAACACTGCCTTTAAAGCGCCACTCCGGCCTCATTTTTGTTTTTGTTTTGCAGAGCTGTAATGGTGCTAATTAGGGATGAGCGAGTGTACTCATTGCTCGGGTTTTCCCAAGCACGCTCGGGTGGTCTCTGAGTATTTGTGACTGCTTGGAGATTTAGTTTTTGTTGACACAGCTGTATGATTTACAGCTACTAGCTAGTCTGAGTACATGTGGGGTTTGCCTGGTTGCTAGGGAATCCCCACATGTAATCAAGCTGTTGAGTAGCCGCAAATCATGCAGTTGCAGCAAGGAAAACAAAATCTTTGAGCAGTCACAAATACTCGGAGACCACCCGAGCATGCTCTGGAAAACCCGAGCAACGAGTATACTCGCTCATCACTAGTGATAATGTCAGTTCCTTGCCCCTACTGTCATTCTTACATGCCACCATCTTCATCTTTTCTCTGCGCCACTCCAGTCAGTCTCTGTCAGTCTCTCTCTGCGCAGCTCAGTCACTTTTCAAAGCAAGTAGTGAGAGCTTTGTTCTGGCTCTCATAGATTTGCATACAGAGCTTTTAACTGTTACTTGTGACCTCCTGTTAGTCAGAAATTGCGGTTACAAAATGGTGCTGTGGGACTGGAGTGGAGCCGGAAAGAGCAGATGGTGAGTATAGTATTAAGAAAAGGGATCTCTTAGTAGCACCACTCCAGTGCTGAAGTAAAGAAAATGCTGTAGTGGTGCTTTAACTGTTTCCTTACTTTTGACTCTGTTTTGTATAGTATAGCACAAAAAAATAGAATGAAAAAAAAAAGCCTAACCTCACAGAGCTGTTAAAGAAATGGTTGTAGCATAGCATGCAGTTTGGTAAACCTACCCGTTGGATAAGATCCTCCAGCCAAAACTGGACCTGATCAGTAAAAGATTAACACTTGATTTGTACGCAACCCCTGTAGTTTAGCAGTTTGGAGAATTTTATTTTTATTTTACTCTTATTATTCATAGTACACTGATACAACGTAACAAACTACAGCTATTTCTGCTCAACAAATTACAGGTTTTCAGCTTCCGCAATACAACAAAACACGTTTTCATTTACGGTCAAGTGGAGATGATAATAACAGTGTTGGATGGGAAGAGAAACTAACTTAGAAAGTAGTGTAACTTTTCATGATGTATTGATTAGGCTTTATTCACATATGACTGGACATCCTCTATAGCATAGTAGCTTAGTAACGTTGTAAAAGACACAAGTCAATCTAGCTCAACCTAATTATCTATAGTATTGATCCAGTAGAAGGAATAATAACCGAATAATCCCTCATGAGTTGGCTTCAATTTAAGAGAACAACATCCTATAACAATAAATTCTTGGATCATTTCACAATCTCAGCCAATCGAATATTAATATTTAGAGCGTTATTATCCCCAAATTTTAGCACATTTTAACATATGGAAATCGTAATTTAGCTGCACGGGTGCTTGTCCCAATAGAACAGACCATTTTTTCAGAGATTCAATATGCAAAGCAAGCTGTAAGTGCAATGGGGGCATGCCAATGGACATGGACTACTTCTTTAAGGTGCATTGACTTGGTCTAACAGTGTAGCGTGCCAATGTATTTATTTAAAAACTGCTACATTTGTATGGGAGGACCTTGGTATACTCTAAAAATTGGAATAGCCACATTTCACTACTACCAAAACCAAACTCAAGAATATCAAATTGAATAAGAAATTGAGAAAATAGTATTGCAAAATTCCTTACAATATATTGCCGTATTTACAGGCTACAGGTTAAAATTTGTACATTAGTGACCAATCAGTCCACAATCTATAGTCAGCTCTGAGAACAAATCCATTTACTGTACAAAGGTTGCTACAAGAGGAGATAGGATCAGGAGAAAACCTATTTATGTACTAAAAACTGCGTTCCCCTCAGTAAATGCATGAGGATGACACAAGAACAAGAAAAAGTGGGCAGGCCGAGAATGTCGTGATATTATCAGTCGCTGTAAGCAGATATTGTGCCGCAGGTATGGAAAGGATTATGTTATTTTGTCTCGCCATTTGCAAGGCAAAAATGTCAATGACTGGTTTTAATGAACTGAAAAAACTGCCTGGATCCCCTACCTTGTTCCTTGAGTCCACTTTAGAAAATAATTCAGAGACTAACCTTCCAGCTATACAGAATACATGCATTTCCACGCTTATAGAAAACTAGATGCAGGCCCGATGCTATCGCATCGGGAGGGTGGTGACGTCCTGATGGGGCAGGCTTTGCAGCGATGGGGAGGGGTCCTTGTGGTGTGGGGTTCTTGTGGCAGGGGAGTCCCAGCAGCGTGGGGTCCGGCGATGACCCGCTGGTGGTACTGTGTAAGGGCCTGGTACCACCAGCATGTGCCATATTGGAATACACATCACTTGGGTATTCCAATATGGCAGTCGGAGTACTTCCTGTGCGGCGCGGTGGATTGTGGGATTCAAGGACGTCCAGACGGAAGTGGATGACAGATAATTTAAGGTAATTATATAAATAGTTAATATTATAGTCAATGTCTAATTAATTGCTTTTTGGATCTACCCATGAGAAGAAACCTTAGTGGCAAATGATTAATGATTTATAATTTAATCTGGGCCTACTGGTGGATCTTATGGTTCTCTCTTAGGCCAGTCCAACTTTGTGTATTATTTTTCGTGGAATATATCAGATGTTTTTATAAAATATAGATATACAAAGTATGTAGTAAGTAGGGATGAGAGGACCTGTGGAAGTTCGGGTTCTGTGGGTTCGTCCAAGGTTCGGTTCGGGGACCAGAATTTGACCCAAACTTGACCCTGTACCCGAAACTCATATAAGTCAATGGGGAGCCAAACTTTGGTGCTGTAAAATGGCAGTAAAATGGTTGTAGTTTGGGCTAGTGTACTGCAAAAGGAAGAAAAATGAGGGTAAGAGCAGTGCAATTGCCCTGCAAAAATTGTGGATAAAGAAATAAAGAATAAAAAAAATATATAAATAATAATCTTGAATTAGGAGTCAGAGGTCCAAGTGGAGGAGTGGAGCAGTGCCTTGCGTGTGTAGTTTATTGTACTTGTTAGTAAAGAAATAAATAAAAAATGGATGTGGTGTCCCTTCTATTGTTAATGACCAGTCAAGGGAATGCAGACAGCTATGAGATGGTCTTAATATGCTGGAAAAGGGCCAGTATCCATGGACCTTCCCAGCCTAATAATATCAACACTCTGCTGCCTGCTTTGCCTTTGCTGGTTATTAGAAATGAGATTATCCCCCAAAAAATAATGTCAGATCCCCCTATTTTTAATAACCAGTTAAGGCAAAGCAGACAGCTGAGGGCTGATATTAATAATTGAAAGAGGAGATAATCCAGATATTTGTTCCTTTGTTGTTAAAATCCATCATTTATTGAAGCCATACTTAAAAATCCAGCATCATATCATGCAGCGTAAGTGTCACCAGCTACCCCAGGGATCCATAAGCAGACGCGTTTCAAGCTTACTGGCTCTTATTCATTGCAATGAATAAGAGCCATTAAGCTCGAAACACCTCTCCTCTTTCAATTACTAATCCTACTGCACCACAGACTCTCCGTGTTCTGGTTCCTGGACATCTAAGTGGTGAGCTGACATTTTTTTTCTTTTATTTCTTTATGCTGATATTAATAGGTTGGGAAGGTTCATGGATATTGGCCCCTTCCCAGCCTAATAAGACCATCAAACAGCTGTGGGTTAGTAATGAAGAAGCGCCTATCAGACAACCTCATTAATAACCCACTAAAAAGTTAAAAGAAAATACACAGGGAAAAAAAGTTTATTTGAGTAAAGACTCCCTTACACATTCCCTGGTTTACCCTTTTATTATTAAAAAAATATTCCTAGCAGTTCCTGGATAATCCATTGTGTGTTCTCACGACGCCAAACAATTCCATGAGGCAACCTATGGCGAGTGATTTGCAGTACTTGTGGTCGTGTATCCCGAGCGTTGACATCAGTAATATCATTGCCCTTGAAACATGGCTGTGAGTGACTTATGCAGCCTCATTCTCAGAATGAGGTTGGTAATGGGGGTGCCTGATACTTCTCCATTACTAAGCCATGTGCTTGATGCCAGCTAACAGTACAAAGCTGAAATCAACCCCATAAACCATTACTCTGATAACCGTCACACCAAGGCAATCAGGAAGATCTAAAGCATGTACCGTTTGTGGGGTGGCTCAAGGCTGGTCTTTTTAGGCTGATAAGGGGCAAATATCCATGGACCTTCCCAGCCTATAAATATCTGCCACCAGCTGTCTGCTTTGCCTTAGCTGGTTATTAAAAATAGGGGGCACTCCATGTAATTTTTTTGGAATCCTCCATTTTTTTAGGACTCCCCTAGGCAAAACTGACAGCTGGGGGCTGATACTAATAGGCAGGGCATGTACATGGATATTGGCCCTTTCCCAACATAATAAGACCAGCTCACAGCTTTTTACTTTCCCCCTGACTGGTTATTAAAAATATGGGGTGACCCCATTTAATTATTTATTTTTTTTACACTGTCTCTCATTTGCGTGGTCCCTATCCTATTAAGAGCACAATGGCAGTGTTAACCTATGATCCGGCGGTTATACAAGCCAGATCACGGGTGGCACTGGCCAAGCACAGCTATGCCAATAATTGGCATGGCTGAAATGGCTGCAAAAGTGCCCACAGCCTAAAAAGTTTTTATTAAGCATCTGAACTCTGGGAGAAGTAAGTTTGTGTTCGGGGTTCAGCACCAGATAATAGGCGTCTGGTACGAACCTCGAACTATAAAGTTCGGGCTTGCTCATCTCTAGTAGTAAGTAAATAGATTCAGTGTAGTAGCACAAAAAACTGTGTAGGTAAAGTTCTCAGCCCAGTATACAGATGCAGGCCCAGCTTTTAACTACAGCTAGTAGTTAGCATCACAAATAGAGGTCTCCTTTTATTAATCCATCCTTACCCAAAAGAGTATAAGAATGTTTAACGAATGCAGTCCCTTTACAACATTGACAAGAGCAGGCTACAATATAATTCTTCAAGATTTCTATAAAATTCTTGTTTGTTATATCTATATTGATTAGATTGTTGAAATAAATACTTTGGTATTATGCCACATGAATCAACTTATTTATAATGTAAGTTTTGATTGATGCTTCTTTAATGCAAATATCAACACCTATAAGTATACAGACAATCACAACTCTCTTTGAATGCTAATCAGACGATGTGCGTAGTCTGTAAATTACAAAATATTAGACGTCACAAAGGAATTATATAACCACATAAAAGCATGAAGTCAAAAGTCACATTGTTGACAACGGGCTTGTTTTTTTGTGGGACAATAGACAACATCAGAAGCGTCTTACCTGGTCCAAGGAGAAATAGAATTGGACTGTTGTCATGCTGTAATTTTGTAGCAGGACTTGGCAACTGTCCACACTGCCAAAAGTACCAATACCTTGATTAAAAACAACAGTATTACTGTGCTTGATTGGCCAGAAAACTTGCCTGACCTTAGGGTACCGTCACACAGTACCATTTTGATCGCTACGACGGTACGATTCGTGACGTTCTAGCGATATCGTTACGATATCGCAGTGTCTGACACGCAGCAGCGATCAGGGATCCTGCTGAGAATCGTACGTCGTAGCAGATCGTTTGGAACTTTCTTTCGTCGCTTGATCACCCGCTGACATCGCTGGATCGTTGTGTGTGACAGCGATCCAGCGATGTGTTCGCTTGTAACCAGGGTAAACATCGGGTAACTAAGCGCAGGGCCGTGCTTAGTAACCTGATGTTTACCGTGGTTACCAGCGTAAACGTAAAAAAAACAAACAGTACATACTTACATTCCGGTGTCTGTCCTCCGGCGTCTCAGCTTCTCTGCACTGTGAGCGCCGGCCAGCCGGAAAGCGAGCACAGCGGTGACGTCTGACGTCACCGCTCTGCTTTCCGGCTATGGTGCTTACACTGTGCAGAGAAGCAGAACGCCGGGGGACAGACACCGGAATGTAAGTATGTACTGTTTGTTTTTTTTACGTATACGCTGGTAACCAGGGTAAACATCGGGTTACTAAGCGCGGCCCTGCGCTTAGTAACCCGATGTTTACCCTGGTTACCCGGGGACTTCGGCATCGCTCCAGCGCCGTGATTGCACCGTGTGACCGCAGTCTACGATGCTGGAGCGATAATCATACGATCGCTGCGACGTCACGGATCGTGCCGTCGTAGCGATTAAAATGGTACTGTGTGACGGTACCCTTAACCCCATAGAGAATCTATGGGGTATTATCAAGAGGAAGATGGGAGATAACAGACGCAACAATGCAGATGAGCTGGAGACTGCTATCAAAGCAACCTGGCTTCCAAAACACCTCATCCATACCACAGGTTGATCACCTCACTGATGCAGTAATTGATGCAAAACGAGCCCCAACCAAGTATTGAGTACATTTACTGAAAATACATTTCAGTAAGCCAACATTTCAGATTTTAAAATCATTTTTCAAGCTGGTGTTCTAAAGTATTCTATTTTTAGTGAGATAATGACTTTTGGGTTTTAATTGGCTGTAAGCCATAATCATCAATATTAACAGAAATAAACACTTGAAATATGTAGATCACTCTGTGTGTAATGACTCTGTATAAATATAGGATTTTCACATTTTGTATTGAAGAACTGAAATAAATTAACTTTTTGATGATATTCTAATTTTGTGAGATGCACCTGTATATATATATATATTCATTGGTCAAGAAACGCAACCTATAGAGTTCACTTCAAATATGTTTTTAATCAACATATACTAAATTATACTAATCTGTTTAAGGGGTTTATCAGTTTTGGAAATCAAATTTCAAATACTATCAGGACCCCCAAATATATTACTTGACTGTTGGCCGAACCATAAGGCCATGTGCACATGTTAAGTATTTATCGCGTTTTTTTCGCGTTTTTTCGCTATAAAAACGTGATAAAAATGCGAAAAAAACGCTTACATATGCCTCCTATTATTTTAAGTGTATTCCGCATTTTTTGTGCAAATGTAGCCTTTTTTTTCGCGAAAAAATCGCATCGCGGAAAAAAAAGCAACATGTTCATTAAAATGCGTAATTGCAGGGGATTCCGCACACCTAGGGGTCCATTGATCTGCTTACTTCCCACACGGGGCTGTGCCCACGATGCGGGAAGTAAGCAGATTATGTGCGGTTGGTACCCAGGGTGGAGGAGAGGAGACTCTCCTCCACGCACTGGGCACCATATAAGTGGTCAAAAATAAGAATTAAAATAAAAAACAGTCCTATACTCACCCTCGATGTCTTCCCGCCTCCACTGCACGCTGTCGCTTCGGTTCCTGTAGCTGATGTGCGGTGAAGGACCCTGCCGATGACGTCACTGTCCCGTGATTGGTCGTGAGCGGTCATGTGACCGCTCACGTGACCGTGACGTCACGGAAGGTCCTGTGCGCACAGACCAGCTATAGGAAGAGGAACGGACGCCGCTGAGGAGATGTCTGGGTGAGTATAAGCATTTTTTTATTTTTTTAATTATTTTTAAACATTCTATCTTTTACTATAGATGCTGCATAAGCTGCATCTATAGTAAAAAGTTGGTCACACTTGTCAAACGCTATGTTTGACAAGTGTGACCAACCTGTCAGTCAGTTTTCCAAGCGATGCTACAGATCGCTTGGAAAACTTTAGCATTCTGCAAGCTAATTACGCTTGCAGAATGCTAAAAAAACGCAAAAAAACGGAAAAAAAACGCAAAAAAAAAAATGCGGATTTCTTGCAGAAAATTTCCGGTTTTCTTCAGGAAATTTCTGCAAGAAATCCGCAACGTGTGCACATACCCTAACTCTTGACAATCAGTTGGCCAGAGACCTCATAAACGTTAGAGTATAGAACAAACCCATTGATCTCAGTGGGTACGGCCAACATTAGCTTAATGTGTTTGAGAACGGCTTTGGAGAATCTGAGTTTCGGTTATTCAGAGTTCTTTGTTCCGGATCCTCATATTCTAGTCATAGTAGAGAACAATTATAAAGAATATGTTCAAAGGGGTAATGTTCATTTTAACTTTTAGCTTTTATCTTAAGTCATGTGTCAAGGCTCGTTAAAGGATCCATATTGACTTTTATGATTAGCTGGCACTGTATTTCTAGTTCTCTTAGTCTCTGAAGGGACAATTTCTCAGTGCCCTTCCTCCCGAGTGGCTCCTGGAATTATAGGAATAGATTTACCAACATGTGTTTCTATTTCCCTAATTAGTAAGATGTAATTCGACTCAATTTGCCAGTGCCACTGCTATCAGTGACAGGACAGTGTCAGGCTATGTGGGTGCTCACTCCCAAAAAAAACTGTAAAGAATACATGTAACACAATTGCAATTGGAACCAGAGCTCAAGTTTATATACCAGATATTTCAACCGGGGAGAGCCTTTCACTGAGTGACAAATGAAAACAGGGTCATGTCAAAAATGAAAATGTTCCTGTTTTTAAGCAGTGTGGCTTATAAAAAAGGTTGCAGCCAACATCTGGGCAGCAGGAGAAGGAATTATTGAAAAAAGAAAAGTTAAAAATATAGCTACAGTATGTGTCCCCGAGTTGACATCATGGTTAAGGACAAAGGGAACCATGATGGTGATTGGATGAGGGACTCTAAAAAAATCAGTGATTCCCAGCCACAGACTATCCCAGGAGCGTCTTCCAACACCTCTTACATAGACTTCTGCAATCAGGAGAAAGCTTAGGTCAACCAAGGAACACTTTTTATTGACCGACACCTTTCCATTTTGCATGGTATTTCACCAAATGGCAGCATGGTGTATGGGTATATATAAGTATATATATATATTTTTTTTCCGTACATTTTTGTATTAGACGAATGTCACATAAATAAATGCGTGCTTGCTTTCTCCTAGATTTGCTCTTTCTTTATACATTTCCTATTTCTATCCAGGAAATAACATTAAAATTTGCAAGCTTTTTTAAATAATGCATCAAAACGTAAAACTGTCCTATGCTATAACAATACCAATCCATACTGCATTTTTACTTTTTAATTTGCCCGTCATGAGTAGATTTAAATTTAATGTGTCCTCCAGCTAACTTCTAGTACGTGACACAAAGGTGACAACTGTGTGTATTGGTGCCAAGCCATGAAGCCATTCTTTCTTCCTCCTGTCACTAGAGCTCCAATTTAAAATAAGAGAATTGCTAGCTCAGCAGTGACATATGTGCGCGCCTCGTTGTCATTACCAATACAAATCACGGCACTTTGAAATGTATTATTGATGTTCAGAGCCCTGCGTACTTGCTATGTATCCTTTTCACAATTAAGAGCCAACTTAGCGTTCGTCTATAGAGTGATAATGACATGAATAAATTAGCAAACAACTTAGTAAAAAAAAATCATGAAACTCATAACAAGATGGAGGCACCAAAACAATGAAGAACCCTTGTCACATTTAGACAATGGACATGATACAACCTGATTCATTTTTCCTGCTTCAATTTTGAGAAGGTGAAGGGGTCGAGGAGTTATGCGGGCCGTGTCATAAAATGTAATCCTAAAAATGAAAGCTGCATCCTTTGGCTGGGGATGAGTTAAACCCCACTTTAATTTACAGTCTGTAATATAGTTTTGTTGGCAGGGTTTCATAAATCTGTTTCATCAGTACGACTCCTGAATCATAATGGTGCTTTCTCTGAAGCTGAGTCTATCTTCTGCAAGCTTGCCTCTCAGGCCATGGAGGATTCAGCTGTAGGGATATCACTCGGTGCCAGTCTTCACAGAATCGTAAGCATTATTGAAAATGTGCTGGTGCCTCACATTATTATGCAGGTCCAGGGTCATTAAAATTTTATCATATAAACCCTGCCGTCTGCACAGAAGAGGAATTGAGATCCTTGGCAGAGGATGATCACATATTTTATCAGTTTTCTGAAAGGGAAACCAGCAGGTTCAGAGTAGGAGAGAAACAGAATAATATTCCCTTTAATATAAACATAATATTATGTCAAAACCCTCTGAAATTGACATTTATCTACCATGGTTAATATTAACTTTTCCTCCAGACTAGCTGAATGTCTCAAGGCTGCGTGACAATTCATACTAGTCACACTTGATATCATTTCTCCATGTTTTACTTTCAGACGGGTTTAGTTAAGGAGCACAGAGATCAACACACAGTGTCTGCCACTAGCATGCACACGCACACTCACTAGCTCTAGGAAGAACACAATGTCTCAGAAACCGGCTCAGCTGGGAGTCATACATTGCCGAGCAAGATGGAGGATAATCCTAAGAAAAAGTTATATTGTACCTGAGTAGGTTATAATATCATCATGTGGCACCTGCACCTCCACAGATGACTTCCCTACTTATCCAGAGCAATTAACCATACAAAACAACATAAATGACCATGCTGTATCAATTCTGCAAAAATGACTGTAAGAACAGGGATGTTTTTCAATACAGTAAGGTCATTGGATAAAAATCAGTAGGAAAAGTAAAGTATTGAGCATCCAATTCCCCAATCCTCTAACTAAGGTATGTTGTTAAAAATAGGATTAAAAGTGAGTGCACGCCTTGGTTTAGGGGCAGAGCTAGAAATCACCATTAGTAATTAGAATATCTGCTTAAATTCAATCTTCTCACTATTGATCTGCTCAAATTTGGGCCGTAAATCAGGTTCTCATCGAATTTATTGACTGTGAATCAAATGTGCCTTATTATGTGCTGAGCTCTCTCCAGACCCCAAAGCATAGAAAATGTAGATGTAAAAATAATAAAAATTATATTCACCTCTTTCCTCACCACTGTCCAGCCACATAGTCTTTGTTCTGCTCTAGTCTTCAAGCATGTTCTCCTCACTGTCCTGGTATCTTTGGCCCCTTCGTGCTGACTAGACCTTAAACAAATGAAGCATATCCAAATGGAGGGAAGCATGGTGGCTCAGTGGTTAGCACTGTTGCTTTTCAGCGCTGGGGTCCTGGGCTCAAATCCCACCAAGATCAAGAGTTTGTATGCTCTCCCCATGTTTGCTTGGGTTTTGGTGGTTTCCTAACACCCTCCAAAGACTGATAGGAATTTTAGATTCTGAGCCCCAATGGGGACAGTGATGATAATGTATGTAAAGCGCTGTGGAATTAATGGCGCCATATAAGTGAGTAAAATACATAAATGAGTTTTGTAGAGCGATTCATGACTTTTTGAGATCTAGTTAGTGTGGCATTGCCAAAGATGCTGGGTTGTGTTGCATGAGAGCTGGGGTAAATATTATTAAAAAAAATGTAACTCCTTTCCATCCCTGTAGAATCCAGCAAAATAGTAGCCAGTAAGCAGCAATTCTCATGAAGTAAATTACCCATGATTTGGATTTGACTGGATTCACACATTTTGGAAAATTCTAAATAAATTTGATTTTTTTTTTAGAATTATTTTGCTCATCTTTACAAAATGTGTCCCACGTGCATGGTGACATTGCACTGCAGAGGTGGCTGGTAAGTTGGGCAACAAGCACTAAACTATAGAATTAAAATCCAACCATTTTTGCAAACTGAGAGCTTTAAATTAGTGTTAAATTGCAAAGCTCCTTGTTTTTACAAATGACCTGGCAATATGATTCCTCAAGTCAGTATGATTACGATGATACCATACTTACAGTTTTTAATTATTATTTTAGTGGTCTTAAAAAACTCTGAACACTATTAAAAGACATAGTTTGTGTCACAATTTTCTGCCATAGTTTTTTATTATTTTTTTTATTGATGAAGCAGTATGAAGACTTGTTATTTAGGGAGCTATAGCTTTTCTTAGTACCACATTGGGGTACAAGTTTTGCTTTTTATTGCATTTCTTTGACAGGTGAAGTGGCTGAAAAAACGCAACCTAATATGGCAGTTTATGGTGAAATTATCAATTTTCTATGAAGTGCGGTTACAGGCTGGTCTTTATACAAGCTCGATGGTGGCATCCTTAGGAGGGCAGCACCCTTCAGTTATTCAAGCACCTTAAAAGAACCACCTTAAACCATTTCACATCTGGTTCCATCACAACATAAATGCCAGCTCAGCCACTATTTGGTTATGGTGGCATTTTCCCACAGTGCCTCCACAGGGGAAATATAAAATAGCTGTTTTTGCTATAATTAATAGATTTATGGCGTAATGAATGCTGCAAATGAGCAAAGAGTTTTTCATTACCCCAGAGTGAGAAGTGTTCTTTGTGGACGTTTAAGCTTTTATTTTAAAATGTCTAAAAAAAATGAATATCCATGTAAAAGGAAATTATAAAAGTGGTCAAATAAAGTCATATTGAAAGAACACAATCTAAGGAAAATAAAAACAATCTTAGATACCTGAAAAAATAACATCGATTTGAGACTTGTCTGTGAAAATGTCACGTTGTAAAAGTAGTAAGCAGCAAATCTAATTTTAGTAATTATGTGGTAAGTAACATCTACAGATGAGTTCCCAAGACAGTGCTGAGGTTTCTGAGCTTAACAACTTGTTCCAAATGTCAAAGTAATACATTTTAATAAAAATAATAGAGGGAAAGAGAATTGGTAGATAACCCTTACATGGAAAGTGAGACATTTTCGAGGCCCCATTTTTCAGAGAAATTACAGCCTAGCTCATGTGTCCACCACTAACCAAATTAACACTTCATTACTTTTCCACATAATGTTTGGGAAACCACTCTCAACACTTGGATCCCCATCAGTTTGGAGAAAGAGGCTAGGTTGTGCTCCACTATTAAGGAAAAGAAAAAGAACTTGTCTATATAAATGCGTGAAGCACAGTACAGCATTCGATCAACTCTGGCAGTCGCATAGACAATAAACAGACTAGCTCATGCTCCACCATTGCTCCTTACAAATGGGCATAAAGAACTCTGTTCATGAGGCCGGTGGGGTCACAGTAGAAGAGTATGTACTGATATACAAGTTATGACTTATCTTGTGGTTGGGTTAAAACTTGCTACCTTGGTACAGCACTCAGCAGTCCCACGAAGATGAATGGAATGTTTGACAATTGGTTCATTCATCGGGAGACTTCAGAGCGCAATTCTTGAGGTCAGTGGAGCCCAGTAGAAGGACTCCTGGCAATAAACAGGTGTCATTTATCTTGTTTGATAACTCGCTAACATGGTACTCCACCTACCATTGACCATCAAAACACTCACATAGACAACAAATGGAGCAATGGTGCACATCCTCAGCCGTTGACTGTGAAAACAGTCCGATAGGCAATTAATGAAGAATTTATGCTCTTGTTTGTCACTTGCTCAAACTTGGGACAACTGATAATTTGTTAACTTGATACAAACTTTATAGTGTATATATATAAATAGACACATACATAGATTACATTTATATAAAGAGAATCTGTCACAAGGTTTTTGCTACTTCACCTGAGAGCAGCAAAATAAAGGAAAATAAACCCCGATTCCAGCAATTTATCACTTAGTTTACTGTGTGCATAAGCTGTGATACAACCATAGCTCTTAGATGTATATGTAGCAGAGCTCAGAGATCTAACCGTGACCACACCACTGCTCTATAAGTACTCTGTATATTGATAGTGAGCTGCTCATCAAAGGGGGTGGGGCATGGTTGTACCAAGGCTCTTGTGCACTGTGGTCCGAGAAGTAATAATCTCCTGGTAATAAAACCTTCATTGAATGGAAACAACAGAACACAACTTAATAAGTGACACATCCCTGAAATCTGTGTCTCATCTGCTACATGATGCTGCAATCAGATTACATAGCAAAACGTAAGTACTTACATAAGCTACCGATGTGAGGGGAAAGTTATAATGTGCAGACCTTTATGTTCTTTTAGTAAAAGCTGAACATTACCCCTCATTACATTTTAATCAGATAGCTTTATTTATAGACTAGAGGAAGATTACTTAAACTTTAAACCAATGTATTTAGGAACCCATTACTTGGTTCCTTGAGTCATATCATAGAGTCTCTACTGAGTAAGTAGATCATTCTGATTGGGTTGCATTAGTCAAGGCCATGGGATTTAATGTCTCATCAATCAAGCGATGTTAAATATTGTATCTGCTTTTAAATTATGCTTTATAACTAAACATATCCCCATTAATGCATAGTGTTTGAATGAATGAAGTTCAGGGGTGATGGAAATAGTAATGGAAATGATCATGTTCTTTCCTTCTGAACTAATTAGATAGCCTCTGACTTGCTCTTGTGCATGTTCATAATATCATTTTATATTAATCAATTATTTTGATGAACATCAAGTTATCGCACCCACCGACATAGAGCATGATACAACAAAACATTGTCTCCTAATTATGGATACATTGAATTATTATGCTAAATACTCTTATGTGCAAAAAATAATCATTGACTTGTTTTTATTTTTTTAGATGTGTCATATTTAAGAAAAAGTTTTCTTCCTTCAAAAACAAAACCATTCTGTAAGCATTTACCTAAGCAATATTTCATGGATGGCTTTGCAGCCACTTGTACATTTTAATGTTACAAACTCAAGTTCTCATATTTTCCCGACACTTGAGTCTTGTTTTCTGGTACTTATGAATTTCAACTGAATGCACTGGAATAGCAAACACAGATCCGTTAATCTCCAGCTTCAGAAATTGTGCAAATGTCTGAATGAGCTGCAATGCTTACTGATATTTGATATGTTAACTTAATTTGGAATACATTCTTACATTCAGGCTGCTTCTCCGATCCAACTGAGTTCGGGCCAGACAACCAATCAAAAAGCTCTAATTAAAAATAAAGCTCTTTCAGCTACTTATGTTCATTGAATATTGTTTACAAGAACAATTGCCTTGATTTCCAAGATCATCTTATCTACAGATCGTAGTGGTTCAAGTACAGTGTGTGTTTCTATTTCATGCTGAATGGGAAATATTGGATTACTGTTTTAAAGAAGTACATGCCAAATACTTTGAAGGATGCATGTGGAAAAGTTACTTCAAAATGATAAAAATTTCCTCTAAATTTAATTTAGACCAATTCCACCCAATTTATAAGCACTATAACTTTGCAATATGCACCTGCTGCCGATACTGCGGTTTTACTTCAATGTTCAAGATTGGTTTGGCTTTTATCCTAAGTCATGTGACAAGGCTCGTTAAAGGGTTGACATTGACTGTTAGGATTGCTACTTCCAATAGGTGGCACTAGAGTTCTAGTCCTCTTCCTCTCTGAAGAGACAATTTGCAAGAAAACTTAAAATATTTGAAATTTCCATTACTTCCATTTTACACTCTTGAGAAGGGTCTTTATTTGTCTTGTCCAGCATAGACGTAAAAGATGGCCTAGGTCATTGTCTCAGAAGCCACATATAGCTCCTAGGCCTTCCATAGGGGGCACTCCAGTTGTTAGTTGCTGCAAATACTATTCTATGCTAGTGGCCCTGTGAATGCGATGCCAACAATAAATGATTCCAGCAAGAGATAGGTGAAATGAATAATTTTCTAATTTTTATCGTGACCATGAATTGAGAAATAGTCTATGTTCAGGATGCCAACCGGGCTCAGACTGACCCACAGCTGAACAGGTAAATCTGCCCTGCAGGAGGTCTCTCATACCTCTATATGAGCAGCAGATGGCACAATACACATGATTCACTGCGTATATTCGAAGGCAGCATCTCAACACAAATTGTCCAGTTTATTATTCTACAGAACCGTAGGCAAATTTGGGACTAAGGAGAATGTAATATTTGCATAAGACTGAACATTGGGCCCCCAGAGTTAATGTTAGTGGTGAATCCTTGGCCGCCCAGTTCGACACTGTAGACAAACGACATAATAGGTAATGTTGCATCCATTTTCAACTGCTATCAGCAAATCTTGATGGATCACAATTACTTTTGATTATGGCACTGACAAAAACAGCAAAACACTGTCTTGACTGCAAAATTTGCTGTTCCATTTTTTCAGTCAGAAGAAAATTGTCTCCTAAGGCTTCCAAGCTACCACACTGCCCTAACAAAAACAATATCAAGATACCTAAAATGTAGACAAATTTGGAAGTTAAAATTTAAATCAGATTTGATTCAAAATGTGATTCAGAATGGCTTCATAATCATGTTATTATGGTGTAATAATAGAACAACATGGCACTGGAGTAGGTGCTCAAGTAGGGTATCCAGCCCAACAAATCCAAATCCGAAAAAACTTGGCACTCTAGATGAATAATTATCATATGCAAAAGGTTTATTGATGTGCATCCATAAAGGCAAGTCGAACGTTTTCGGTCCACATCCAGACCTTCATCAGAACAAATATAAGAGATATGGTGCAGGGAGAAACGTTAATCCTGTCTCTATAAATTCCAATATTGGTAGGGTAGCCTGGATGCAGCAAGAAGTCCTGTCCATGTAGGCGCACGTGTGATGCGACCGGAGTCACTGGGTAAATGGCGCTGTTTTCATGTTATTATGGTGAACATTTTTTGAGCCCAGGCATAAAATGGAATCACTTATGAGTAAAGATTAGCAAATTTTTATAAATTCAAATTTGCAGCGTTCACCGAATTTTCCCCAAAATTTTGATTTGCGGCTAATATATTAGTGCAAATCTTAATAAAGGAAAGCTTGTAATTGTTCAGAAAAAAGCATGGGGGGTTAGAAAACCCAGCTGACCATAAGAGGTTTCAATTTCCAGGACAGAGAGAAGACCCAACTGACCATTAGAAATTACAATCTAGAGAAGAAAGAGAGAAAGAGGACCCTGCTGACCATAAGAGCTTACACTCTATTGGAGAGAGAGAACCCTGTGGATCATAAGAGCTTACACTCTACAGTGGAGAAAGAGAGGACCCAGCTGACCATATAAGAGCTTACACTCTACAAGAGAGAGAGAGAGAGCGGATCCACCAGACCATAAGAGCTTACTCTCTACAGGAGAGAGACACTTCCCCAGTGACTCTGAGACTGGGAAATGACTCAATCATGCCGTACAAACTGTGCTTCACTGGGAACTGCTGATTTCTGATTTCCCAGGTTGATAATCCATAAGATATAGCATAATGTTATAGATTCAGGGCATTATGGAATGCTCTCGTTGCAAAGCAAAATGATGTTAGCCTGCTTCTAGATGCTTCATCAATGTGGGAATTGTGGAAATTGGTGACAGGGAAGGTTTCTTTTTTGCGAACTGTGAATCGAATCTCAAACTGTTCAAATTCGTGTGAAACAGTCTCTGATCACCTAGACTAACTGATAGCTACAGCTTGTACTGAGCAATGTGAGATCTCAGTAGCAGGAGAGACATAAGGAGCTGTCAATCAGAGTAGGTGGGTGGAGATTGAGTTAAACTTTCTAAAGGATAATTCAGCCATTCTAGCATGGATTTCAAGAGTCTTTATATCACCTGTATCAGGCCAAAGTCATCTTTTTAGTAAGGTATACAGTTTGACTTATAAACTCTTGTGCCAGATAAGCTTTAAAACCTGAATTAACAGTAAATTCCACACCTCACTCATTCAGCATACTCCTGGCCACTTTATGTGGATGAAATTTGAAGTCTCCCATCTGTTTTCTTTCTATAGCAATCTGTTCTAGATACGTTCAGCACCGCAAAGTGTTTTAACGTTTGTGTTTTCTGAGGCCCTTTGATATATTGGAACAAAAGAGAAATATATTATATGTGCATCTATCTATTTATGTGCTCGTTTGTGCATTTATTATATTACTCTAAACATATTACTTTCAGCACCCTAGATGTATCTAACATCATTAATTATTGCAAAATTGTTCAGATCACTAATAATAATACTTTCCTGTAGGGCCAGCTGTATCAAATAGGTCTGAACTGAGCAATAAAACATTAACTAGGGATTATTTATGATACAGAACAAAGTTACATTGTGCTTTCCTAAGGCTTTTCTTTTAATTTATATTAGGTACGCATCTATTTCTATTTTTCTAAATATTGGTGTATATTGTCACATATTTGTGTTTACCTGTAGTTATAAGAGTAACTAATAATCAAAATGTTTTTATAAATATGATTTATTTTGACCTTTTTCTCATGTAATAATAGCTGACTGATATTGGGAATATTGACAAAAACAGAAGTATACCATTAAACAGTAGATCTGTGGTTAGTAGATTCCAGTATACTATTAAGCACAGTGGGACTGTTTTCAAGGGTGGTAGAGGCACGAATGTATTTCTATATTCCTTTCACGGCTTCCTTGTCTGTTTAGTTCTCATCTCTCTCTGTCTCTCCCTCTACATATATATATATATATATATATATATATATATATATATATATAATGTATATATAAATATATTTATACAAGTTATAAATGTAATATTATATATATATATATATATATATATATATATATACATATATATATATATATATATAAAACTTTGAACCATGCTGTTTAGTTATACATAAGACTGTCTCACGTTAAGAATGGTCTCTTGCTTTCAGTAGTGTAAGAAATGGTATTATTTCTTTTAGTGTAATTTGGTTGACCCTTGTGGAATCTGGATTTCTTCCTCCTCATTTCCAATTGCCTTTTCATGCTCTTCACAATTTTTTCCATTCTAATCCTGCTCTTTCCTACCTATGATTTCAACCCCCAGTTTCACTATTCGACCCATTTGACATTTTCTTTCCAGACTTATCTTAATACTTAATGGTGGCCCAATTCTAACGCATCGGGTATTCTAGAATATGTATGTACTAGCTGTTTCCAGCCAGCTAACGCTCGGCATACTCATTGCTATATAATTAATGCTGCTAGCGATTAAACTAAAGTAAATAATGACAACATTCAATAGCGCTTATGCAGGTGGTAAATTAACTTAAAATGAAGGTAATAACAATAATAATAATTAAAAATCAGAATAATACTAATACATTTTATTCACAGTGTAAAATCAAAAGCAAACTGGATTTGTGTGGTAATGTGTAGGGGCAGAGCCTCGTGTGGTAATGTGTGGGGACGGAGCCTCATGTGGTAATGTGTGAGGATGGAGTCTCATGTGGTAATGTGTGAGGATGGAGTCTCATGTGGTAATGTGTGAGGACGGAGTCTCATGTGGTAATGTGTGAGGACGGAGTCTCATGTGGTAATGTGTGAGGATGGAGCCTTGTGTGGTAATGTGTGGGGATGGAGCCTCATGTGGTAATGTGGGGGGACGGAGCCTTGTGTGGTAATGTGTGGGGACGGAGCCTCGTGTGGTAATGTGGGGGGGCGGGATTTATGTGGTAATATGGTGGGGGGGATTATGCGTGGTAATGTGGTGGGGGGGCGGGATTGTATGTGGTAATGTGGTGGGGGCGGGATTATGTGTGGCAATGTAATGGGGGGGCAGGATTATGTGTGGTAATGTGGTTGGGGGCGGGATTATGTGTGGTAATGTGGTGGGGGGCGGGATTATGTGTGGTAATGTGGTGGGGGCGGGATTGTGTGTGGTAATGTGGTGGGGGGCGGGATAATGTGTGGTGATGTGGTGGGGGCAGTATTGTGTGTGGTAATGTGGGGGGCGGGATTGTGTGTGGTAATGTGGTGGGGGGCGGGATAATGTGTGGTGATGTGTGGGGGAAGAGCTACTGTGCAGGGGGTGGGATTAGCGAGTAATCACGATGCCTCTTATATATATAGATGTACAGTATGTACATCACGCTGTGAGTGGGGGTTAAATTCTGCACCAATATCGCTGATTGGTCGCACCCGGCTGGCCCATCAGCGAAGCGTGGTTCAAATCTGGCACCAATTCACAGCCGAACTGTGTCTGTCGCTGATTGGTCATGATTGGTCACGATTGGACTGTGCCTGTCGCTGATTGTGAGCTACCAATCACTGAAGCGGTGTTTAAATCCCGCGCCAATATCGCTGAAAGTCGGGGGTTCAGGGTGCAGGATATAGTACAGCCACATAGTATATAACACAGCCACGTAGTATATAGCACAGCCACGTAGTATGTAGTATATAGCACAGCCACGTAGTATATAGCACAGCCATGTAGCATGTAGTATATAGCACAGCCACGTAGTGTATAGCACAGCCACGTAGTATATAGCACAGTCCATAGTATATAGCACAGCCACGTAGTATATAGCACAGTCCATAGTATATAGAACAGCCACGTAGTATATATCACAGCCACGTAGTATGTAGTATATAGCACAGCCACGTAGTGTATAGCACAGCCACGTAGTATATAGCACAGTCCGTAGTATATAGCACAGCCACGTAGTATATAGCACAGCCACATAGTATAAAGCACAGCCACGTAGTATATAGCAGCCACGTAGTATATAGCACTGCCCACATAGTATATAGCACAGCCACGTAGTATATAACACAGCCATGTACTATATAACACAGACAGCCATGTAGTATATAGCAGAGCTACGTAGTATATAGCACAGCCACGTAGTATATAGCACAGCCACGTAGTATATAGCAGCCATGTAGTATATAGCAGCCACAAAGTATATAGCAGCCACATACTATATAACACAGCCCACACAGTAAATAACACAGCCCACGCAGTATATAACACTGCCCACGTAGTATATATCAGCCACGCAGTATATAACACAGCCCACGTAGTATACAGCAGTGTGGGCACCATATCTCTCTTAAAAAAAGAATTAAAATAAAAAATAGTTATATACTCACCCTCTGGCATCCACCAAAATTGTCCTGATGCGTGCAAGGCTGCCACCAGCTTCCGTTCCCAGTGATGCGAGACCGCTAAGTCATCTGGGTAATTTTGCAATGCCTCTCTGGGAACGGAAGCTGGCGGCAGCCTCGCTGCTCGCGCGCATCGGTGGACGGCGGAAGGTGAGAATAGCACCATTTTTTATTTTTTTTTAATTATTTTTAACATTATATCTTTTTACTATTGATGCTGCATAGGCATAGTAAAAAGTTTGTCACACAGTGTTAATAGCAGCATTAACAGACTGCGTTACACCGCGTTTTGCTGCGAAGTAACGCAGTCGGTTTAACGGACTGCTAAAATGCTATGTGGGTGGCGGGGGCTGACTGCGGGGAGTATGGAGGGGGCACTGACTGCAAGGGAGTAGGGAGCGGCCATTTCGCGGCTGGGATTTCCGTGACAGACAGACAAACAGACAGACAGACAAACAGACGGAAGTGCCCCTTAGATGATTATATATATATAGAAGCTTAACCCTTTCATGACTTGTGACATATAGGTACGTCATGGTTGTGTCCCTCCCTTTGGTGTCGGGTCTAGTACTGAGCACGCATTTTTCCCAGCACATGACAGCTGATCTGATCTGCTGTCATGTGCCCTTAACAGCCAGGGTTGGAATCAAGATCCACCTATCGCTGTTAACATGTTATATGCCACTATCAATAACTGACAGTGTGATTTAATACGAGCGCTCCAGAATGAGTAAGAAACCCCGACAATGTTTGTCTCAACTTTGTATTAGTCATAAGTCAGCATGGAGGACAGATTGGGAAACGTAAAGGATACAAACTCTGCCACTAGAATAAGCTTAGTGAGTAGTTCACAGTACTGTGATAAAAAAAAACTGAAGAAGATAAACATTCAGAATGTTTAATGAAGCCCAAATACAAGATATATTTTTAGCCAAAACCAAGTATTTATCGTCAAAAAATAAGTCACAAAACTGTCCAAAAACTGTCCTTGTCTTTTATAGTATATGTTTTTCTTACTTATAAATAGTACAGAATAATGACTTAATATATCATTTTTGGGGCAGTATGGTTGCAGCCATGTATATTTTTACCAGAATATATTGTTGAAGGTTTGGCCAGGGACCTTAGTCAAAAACAAGACTAGTCCAGCAGGCTTCTCGAAGCATTGATGATTGACAGGTCTCTTTCTAAATACACACATTGAAGAAAAAAGTCCGGCACCTTTGAGAAAAGCTGGCGGTGCCGGACTAGTCTCATCTCTTCTTATAGTCCTGGGTAGGATCTCCTAACTATATTTTCTCTGAAACATAATTGGCCCTAAAAGTGCAGCCAGGCTCTGATTCATACCGCCTGTCATGTGGGAAGCATGAATCAGCTGGCAGGTTCCCTGTTACTCAACCATATTTTTTATGAAAAAGAAAGAGCACAATAAAGGAAGCATATATGGTCTAATATACTTATAGGAGGTGTACCGAGATTGGACATCAAACCTTTTCTAGAAGATAGGGAATAACTTATCGAGTGCTTCAAATTCAACCCTGAGACCTACAGCTATCCTAAGAATGGAGCGGAGGCCGAAAACACGCAATATTAACGTGAGTGTTGGAGACCAAAAGAGCAAAGTGCCCATCTATCCCCAGCTATTGAAAATGAAGGGAGCAGAGGTGTGCATGATTGACCTCTGCTCTATTCACATGGGACCCCTCTGTAAATCACTGTACAGAATGCTCAAAGGCAGCTGCAACATTTAATAACAATACTGCTTATTTGCATTTTAAAATTAAATAATAATATAAATTCTCTCTGTAGCAGCCACTAATAGGAGATTACTTTAGCTGGATTTACAGTAGCTCCCCCTACTGCCTGCTCTTCTAGAATGTAATAATAACCCTATCGAGAATTATCTACTGTTTGTCTGGTTGTTAAAGGTAATTTGTCACTAGGTTTTTGCTATGTAATCTGAGGATGGCACGATGTAAAGGTTAAAGCACAGTTTCAGCCATGTGTCATTTAACAGGCCATGTGCTGTTCTTTACTTACAATGAAGGTTTTATCACTGGGACATCATCACTGATGTGCCTACCTGGCTTGCGAGCATTGGTCCGACCACACTCCTTCTGTAATAAGCAGCTCACTGTCAATAGACAATGTACATACAGAGCCGGGTGTGAGCAGGGTGAGTTTTATCATCTCTTCTACATGCAAAGTCTAAGAATTCTAATTGTATCACAACAGATACACCCAGAAATCTAAGTGATACATTGTTGGAATTGGGGTCTTTTTCCTATATCATGCTGCTCTCAGAACAAAAACTGGGTGACAGATTCCCTTTAATATAACTAATATTTGTCCTAAATTGAGAAATAATTGCAAAGATTTAATAAATATGAAGAAAATGGATACTAAAATGAATACCCATAATATCTTCAATGTAGTATAATCGAATAGAGCAAAATTCCTGTTGCCTAATACTGTATGTCCTACACTTGGCTGTGGGTAGTTCAGAACACTAGTGTAGAAGCTGGCCACGTTTTGCTGTGCATTGTCTGTTTGCATTCCTTCAAGAATATTGAAAGTCAGCCTGACCCAGAATGGAGGATCATACTAGAATTACATCTCCACATTATATTCAAATATTTGCAATACGTTCAGATATTAATATTTGAAATGCCTTTATTATTCTTACAGGATGTGTCACATTTAATCTGACTCCTTCTGCAGTTTAAACAATAGTCTGCAGAGAATTACTGAGCATCTTGATAACGACAGTCTGACAAAGGCAAATTAACATTTTATGATCTAACCCAAAATATATTTTACGTGGTGGAAACGCTTGAATTATCATATGCATAGCTATACCTGTCAGAACAGTTTTCCAAAATTTGCAGAAAACCCTGTGAACCATGATTTGTATGGAATGGTAAAAATGTACCCAAGGGACATTTCCGACCAAAGATGTAGCTCAGATCAACAAGGAGCTCAATACTCATAGAGCAGGAACATCCAACAGATTGTCTTTTCTGAGCCAAACGCTGTCTTCAGCTTAATATGGGAAAGACATTACCTAAAAAAAAAACATTAAAAGCAGCTATTTTTTCTACCCTGTGTCACTATATATGTGTATATTAATCAGTTCAGGCACATAAGTGACAGTTATACTGATGATTCTTAAATAATTAATATGCCACAAATACAATTGTACATCAAGGCCTAGAGGATACACACCATTACATCTGTGCTAATCCTTATCCTAAAGGTGAATTTTTGTTCCATGTTTTAACCGATTTATGTAATAACTAAGTTAATAAGCATTAAATCCAGGTGGATTTTCCATCATAATAAGGTTAGACTTAGAAGCTTAAACAGAAATTGCACTGGATTGAATGAATACATGCATCCTTTAAAATGATAGCTGTAACCTGGAAGCGTAGATGCTCTTCATGAAAGCCTAATATTGATTGCTTTACATTGTGAAGACACACCAAGATATATTGAGGTACTGTAGCCTTCATGTAATTACTAATAAAATTCATGTGGGTTATAATGATAGAAAACGACTTTGTATAATAATGGCTTATAATAGCAAAAAATGGTATTAATATAGGATTTCTACAATATTATTAGTCCTTATATCACATATCTGCATACCTCAACCATGATTAATGATCTAAATGCTTCATATGCAGCGCACACTACTTCTGTTCTGACCACAGTAGAATGTGGCCTCATATTTCATGATCACCACAGTAATTGCCCTCTGGCATGTGGATTCTCAATTGTTGGCGCCTCCATATACTAATGTGCTCTACTGGGTCAAGGGAGGTCATAGCAGGGAATAGAACCGTGTTCTCGGGACAAAATGATAGTGAGTGAGTGAACAGATAGGAGACAAATGGAATTTACCTTGAATTTTTCTTCATTAAAGATATATATCTTTGTACCGTGTTTGCCAGTAGATTGAAAAATATGAAGATTTGAGAGTCCTCAGTGGCTGATACCTTTTAATGGCTATCAACCACTGAGGACTCTCAAATCTTCATATTTTTCTTGAAGTTTTCAAAAAATTTCAGAATTCAATTTGCACAAATCCAGCAAAATGGCAGAAAGCTGGATTATTTTAAGGGTTCAGAGCTAGGCCCTTACCTGAAACTTTATGCCGACTTTGCCACCACCTTAGGTCCCTGGATCTTTGAGCAGATCTTTGATTTTCCAGGTGCTGAGACCTATGCAGTCATAATAGTAATTACATGCATTACACCCTATGACCCTATGTGATCGCGGCCTCAAACTGAAAGGCCAAAAACCTACCATGCCGGGGTGCTGAGATAGAATAGGGAGTAAGGTGAGTGCCTAGGAAAGGTGATGATAAGGTTTGTTTGTTTGATTGTTTGTTTTAATTCATTCTCCACCCTCCATTTGTTATACTTCGGGGTCTAGAGAGATCTCACAGCAGAACATAACTCTTTTAATGGGATTCAAGGCACTGAATAAAATCTGGCTTGAAATTCCAGCAATTCTACCCAAAATAAATTTCAGAGGATTTACTCATCTCTAATCCTTCATAGACTTTTTTCCTTCATTCTTCAGTTCTACATGAGCTTGTGTCTGTCCTATTGTATGAACCATTATAGGCAAATCAATGGGACACCAGAACTTGAGAAAGCACATATGATAGTATATATCATTGAAGCTATGGTTTACCCTTTTCTCCACAAACAGTTTACAACCGTGTTAGTTCTGGCTCTCAATGGTCGGATCAAATTTGAAGTAAAAAAAGCCACATTTAGAAAAATGTCACAATTCTGGCTTACTTCACTTCCCAACATTGGCCTTATGTCAAATTTATTATGTGTTTTAGATACTGTTTGTAATTATGCAAGAGTTGTAGCCTAACGTAAAGGGGCTTGGATTGGCAGGTAAGGTAACCTAAAAGTGTCACCATGCACAAAAATTGGGAAAAATTGCTGCTGCAAATTAAGCCAAATAATAAGTGGTGTAGACATTAACTAGAAAGTCTAAAGAGACACCAAGTGTAGACTGATTTTAAAAATCTGCACAAAAATGACCAAATTTATTCAGATGTTATTGACAGAATGCAGTATTTAATTCAACATATATAATTAACAATAAATTATTATTATTATTTATAAAGGTATGATAAACATGCATTCTCTGCTCTTCTGCACCAGAGTTCAGTCCCTACCAGAGTTACTATTGCATTATATCTTACATTTCTCAATTATGAAATTTCTGAACAGCATGCTCAGTGCCATAAATTAAGAGCAGCTATCGCAATAATTCATCTCCATGCCAGAGTGATGATATATATGTGAAAATGAGAGCTCGGCTGGCATAAGTATTTATGTGCTGCGGTATGATTTTTACTCAGACCCCAATTTTCGGCCGTGTCTCAGATGACTAGGATTTGATTAGCATGCTGAACATAGGAAGCTGACATGCATCACAATGTACTGTGCTGGCCAATGAGCATACAACTTGGTTTTTATATGCCATTTTTACATGCCATTCATCTGTCAGCAACCAATGAAATAATAAAACTCTTCTAAGGAATATATGGCTGGATAAGCAACATCCGAGATCTGTCTGCATCATGTGCAATGTGGATCCCTGTGGTTGCCTTATTTGAGTTATGCCCATTAAAATGTGGATATGGCAGCAGTTATCCCAGCAAGTGTCCAGTAACAGCAAATATACAGTGCCTCTCCAGCTGGAACTGAAAGGATTAAAGGGAACAGCAAATCTTATAAATGCAGGAGGAAATGTTGGGAAACAAGAAACATTATTGATAAAATTACAGCATTTCATCACTTTCATTCTGATGAAAAAAATAAATGCTTTTGTTTTGATGAAGGAATCATTGCAGTATTTATATGGATGATATAGTCAGATATTAAAGATTAGTTCTACTCTAAGTGCTGAATATTGGGAGCAACACGTGAATACAAATTCTGCCAGAATCCATAATAAGGAACTAGAAAAAAGATACCTTATATTTAGCACTTCAATAAAATATTGAAAAAGGATCAAACTTATTAAAGGGGTTATCCATTCTTTGGGTTAAAGTCTGCAGTCAATGTATATGACTGCAGATTTGTGAATCCTCACAGTGCATACACTGCATGCTGTCAAGGTTCTACAGTGCCGACTCTGGGAGCAGGTGGTCATATGAATGCAAGTAAGTAATTTGCATATATGCAGTCACATAACGACTAGACGTGTGTAGCCTCATGCAACACAAGTGAATTGTGGAAGACTGGACACATCTAGTCGGAATGTGGCTTGAAGTTTTCAGATCATATACTTGTAGTCACATGACTGCCAATCCTTGGCACTGCCAGTGGAGAATCCTGACAGTTTGCACTATGTGCACTGTGAGTATTCACAACTCTGTAGCCATATAGAATGACTGCAATGTTACATCGTAAGACTAGACAACGCATTATGTACCAGAATCTGTCTTGTATGTCTAACCAGTACTTACTGCATTTGAACTTAGCTTAGATGAGATGTACTTTTGAATGATACCATTGGTTTTACCATGTCGTGTAACAGAAAACAAGAAAAAAATTCCAAGCGCAATGAAATTGCAAAAAAAGTGCAATCCCACGCTTATTTTTTGTTTGGCTTTTTTGCCAGGTTTACTAAATGCTAAACTGACCTGCCATTATGATTCTCCAGGTCATTACAAGTTCATATCTATGTGGTAAAAAAAAAATTGCAAAGTTTGCTATAAAAAAAAATTGTGCAATTTTCCGATACCGGTAACGTCACTTTTGTGCAAATACGGTCTTTTGATCATCCGTTATTGCATTTTAGTGCAATGTCGCGGCAACTAAAAAAAACGTAATTTTGGCATTTTTATTTTTTCATCACTACGCCGTTTAGCGATCAGGTTAACACTTTGTTTATTGATAGATCGGGCGATTCTGAAAGCGGCAAAACCAAATATGTGTAGGTTTGATTTTTTTATATTGTTTTATATTGATTGTGGCAAAAGGGGGATGATTTGAACTTTTATATTTTTTTATTTTATTTATATTTTTAAACACATTTTTTTAATTTTAGCATGCCTCAATAGCCTCCATGGGAGGCTAGAACCATCCACTACTCGATCGCCTCAGCTGCATAGATGCGCAGATCACCTCTATGCAGCAGAATTACAGGCTTGCTATGAGTGCCAGCCACTGGGTGGCGCTCATAGCAATCGGCCATCAACAACCATAGAGGTCTCGAGGAGACCTCTGGTTGTGATGGCAACTCACCAATGATCCCTGATCACATGACGGGGGTCAGCGGTCCGAGTACTTCCAGCCGCACGACCGTCAGCGATTGCTTAATCCCGCTGTCAGAGTTTGACAGCAGCATTTAACTAGTTAATGGGCGTGGGCGGATCACGATTCCACTCGCACCCATTGCGGGCACATGTCAGCTGTTGAAAACAGCTGACATGTTGTGGCTTTGAGGTGGGCTCACCGCCAGAGCCCACCTCAAACCGGGGATACTGCCAGCTGACGTACTATTCCGTCAGCTGGCAGAAAGGGGTTAATAAAGAAGCACTCTCATTAAGTTTTTTTCCCACTAAACATTTATAAATGTGCATGTAGTACATGTGAGTTATACTCTCCTACTTCTGCCTTTTCCCATGTCCAGCACCATTCTACTCCCCTTCTGAATGACGTCACCGCTCTGCAAACTCTCTAGGTCAAACTGCAATCTGCGTGATACAGAAGTACAATGTAAGTGTATGTAGCATCAGAGCAGAGCTCCATAGGATTACTTTGTAAGAGACTTGCAGCTCAAACTTAGAGTTAAGTCACAGAAGTGGTAAAGTCACTCAGAAGAGAAGCGGATCAGCACTGGATTTAGGGGAAGATGGAAGTAGGTAAGTATAGTAACACCCTGATACTACACTAAATGCACACATACACATGTTCAGTGAAAAAAGTTTCATGAGAGTGCTTCTTTAACCCTTTCAAGGCATCAACCGTACATAAATGGCGTGGCAGGGAGGTACGTTCAAGCAATCCGCCATTCATGTATGGGGTGAAAATCGCATGGTTCACTCCTAGCGCCGATGCAATGAAAAGTGGGTAAATGAGACCTGACACCCTGCAACAACCCCTTTGATCAGTGCTAAATCCTTTTGCATGTTAAAATGCGGTAGCTCGTGAGAGTTTCTGCTGTTTTTGCCTGTCTGGGGCACTTTAAATGTGACATGGCATCTGCAATCTAGTCCATCCAAATTTGTGGCGCTGTTGTTATATGAACTCCTTCCTACTGTAGTGCTATGGAGTCTGCAGCTCCTATTGGACATATGCAAGACTGCACCATCACTAGAGGTGAGGAAGACAGCTTGTCAATCCAGCTAGGTGGGAGGAGATGGAAAATACCGCAGAAATGCAGTAGCCTCACAAAATCTTGCAATACATAGCTAGAAGTATAGCATTCTCATCAAGGCTTCGTGATCTATTTAATGATGTATACTAGAGATCATTTATTGAGTCTTGAAATTCAGATTCACTAGCTTTAAGTAATTTTTCGAATACATTTTATTCACAGCAAGTCACAACTCTGAGTTCTCATCGGACTGTACTCTACTCCTCTCTTTAATAAATAAACAGCCTTAGAAATGTCTAAGTGACCTAGCTACACTTAGAATTTATAGGGAGTACTTATCCAAAGTTTTGGGAGTTTGATATGATGTCATAATGGTAAGGCATTATAGGAAAGTACCGCGGTCACGTCTCAAATCTTGTGAAACTCATGTGGCTTTTGAAATCTTCTGCCATGTGTAAGACGGTGGCAAGTAATTTTTGGGGGGATTCATGTGAATCAAATTTTCTGAGACCTGAGAATTTTTAAAAATTTGACACAAGTTCGATTCACATTGAATCGATTCAGTCATCTCTATTGTACACAGATTACACTGTTAGATATATTGAGAGTTCCAAGACAATAAATAAACATACCATCAAATACATTCCAACTGAAAACTAAACTTTGGCAATGTGCACCAGTAGAATACCATAGATGGTAATATTGAACCGCTGTAAACTTGCCAAAAATAAGTGACAGGTCCAAGCATGCTGTTTGTTTCCTCCTGCAACAATATAGAATTAATTTTAAGCTCACACAGGAGTGCAATTAAAAAACATTTTAATAAAGATTTTTTTTTACAAATATATTAACTTCCAGGAAGGCTTTATGTTGTATCTTAGAGAATGCAATTAATCTCCTAATCCACAAAATAGCTGTATATTTTTTTAAATGTACAGTAACAATAGAGAATTGTGACATTTATTTCATTAATACTGAAGAGTTATTGTACTTGAGCATAAATCACGAGTGGTCACTCTGCAGTTTTTGACATTTACATTACTAGTTCATTTATTCACTTTATTAATTGGGTTTTGGAATAGTGTTAGCTTAAAGTCACAATGGTCAACATCATTAAATGAATGTTTTCTTTCTGAATGCTTTTTAATACTTATCTGACTTCATGTCAAGACATTAAATAAGGAAAAGGAAGCCATAATTTACACATGACCCAAAGGAAATATAAAGTCTTCATCCATTTTTTATTTTTATATAGCTCTACAGGGATAAATGCTAATTGTGCTATTTCTATTATTAATGACAAGAGTACATATGCTAAAAGTACAAAGACACCCATCAGTCATAACTTTCAAACCATCTGCCTAATATTGCACAGGTCCCTGTTGTGCCTCTAGGACAGCTCTGATGCATCAAGACATGAACTTCTGAAGACCTCTGAAGTGGTCCTTACACTTCTGGGACTAAGATGTTAGCAGCAATGTAAAATCCCAAAATTCTAAGGCACCATAAAAATCACATAGTGACAAAACATAGCTTTTATTCCATCCTTAAAAACACAAGGCTAAATTTTTATTACCTAGATTTTTGGCTTGAAAAGGCCTATTATGGCCAAAACGTTGTATCATCTACTTCCTTTTTGCACCTTTAACATGTATTTTAAAGGATGTAATAAAAGCTACGTTTTATCCCTATGTGATTTCTTGGTGTCTCAGAGTTTTTGGAATTTATATTACTTTGGACCTTGTGGGGGGTCATGCCGAGTCATCACAAAGTAACTTTTGGTGCATGAGAATTGCTCATTGGATTTAGTAATATGTTATCAGCAGATCATTTAGGCACTAAATCCGGCCATACACATTGGATGTCTGTGGCTTTACAGTGCTTTGGTGGATCGTTAAACCAACAACCATGTTTCTGCCTCTCGCATCCAGAGGAACGCTTCACTCAGTCAAGCTCTCGTATGGTTTTTATGAGAAAACTGCCAAAATATATCTCTGCTAGTGGCTCTCTGGGAGAACAAAGTGATTGGTAGTCCAAAATCAGACATGTGACCGACATCTCGCCTGATGATTAGGTGACCACAACCCCATAAAGATTAGCATGTTGGCGGAACACCTGGATATCAGCGGTTTCTGCTGACATTAGTCTAATGTATATGGGGCTTAATAGGTTTGGACTTGATTTTTCTAGAAGAACCCACAGATGCCTGAAAAGATTTGGGCCTGAGGAATTTGGAAACCAAGTCAACACCTGAAAATTAATGTCAAGTTCGTCAAACCATTACTGAGCATTTGTGCAGTGTGGTACGGCAAATTTCCTCTTTCCTACATGGTTCAGGTCAAATGCTAATGTGCCATTGCAATTTTTTATATTAGTGAACATGGGTCAGTATGTGAGTTCTGTCTGGGTCAACCCTTACATAGCAAGCTGCCAAGTGCTGCAAATCTATGATATAAAGAATAGCTTTTAATGAGTCCCGGTAAAGCTGGACTTATAAACCACTAATTTTAACATGAGCCAGAAAAATGTAAAAAAAATACAGCAATTATGACATGAATTTTCAAAGTTAGAACACCAGGTTTGACAGGAATAATGTATTTAATAATGCATAGAGTTTGCATTGTGAAATCTGATGACAGATCCTCTTTAAAAAGATGAAATACTGTATTTCCATTTTTTGTTTTGAGACTATTTTTTTCTTAGCCACAATTTAAATTTTAGAATCTAATTCTCTTTACTGTGAAAAATTGCTGCCACAGAGAACAATAATGTCTTATTTATCTGGACACCAGAAATAGACACTGGGACATGAGCATTCTGCACATCCCTGACTAAATAAGTGAATTTAAGAATGGCTAACATTTCCTAGCACCATTTGATCCTTATTATAAGTCTAGTCCAGCTAGAGAGTCTCATTATGCTTCTGGCAAGCCTGAGGAAATTAAGCCCTTTGCAGGGAAAAAGAAAATACAAATCCGGTTAAAAGTTATCAAAAGCTTACAAGCTTGTAAGCAGAAGGCAGCTACTTATTGCAATCTTGAAACACGTCTAGTTGATGCTGACATTTGCTTCAAATTTAATGAAAGCTTAGGATGGGGAGTTCTAATGATTTGAACAGACTGAATAAATCTTTCAAAGCCAACAATAAAATGGACCAAGGAGTTATAGGCTCCTCTTACTGGAACACTTCTCTCCTAAAATTCAATTTAGTTGAAAGGTCTTTACATACCCCAGGAATCATTCTTCCCACTTTTCCTGTGCTTCTCCTCGGCTTTGTTTCTGCTTACAATTTGTATCTCTCTAATTAAACCTTCCTGACATTAGTTGCAAGTGTGGCTCAAATAATGTCAGTGCTAATTTTATCCTCCATGATCAATGCTGTATCTGGCAGCTACAGAAATAAAAGCTGTGCAGGGAAAGCATCATTTCAGGTGAGACATGTCAAAGTAAAGTAGCCTGTGCTTCAATTCATGTCAACTGTTGTTCTTGCTGCTAAGCTACCGCTATATATATATATATATATATATATATATATATATATACACACTGCTCAAAAAAATAAAGGGAACACTTAAACAACAGAATATAACTGCAAGTAAATCAAACTTCTGTGAAATCAAACTGTCCACTTAGGAAGCAACACTGTTTGACAATCAATTTCACATGCTGTTGTGCAAATGAAGTAGACAACAGATGGAAATCATTGGCAATTATCAAGACACACTCAATAAAGGAGTGGTTCTGCAGGTGGGGACCACAGACCACATCTCAGTGCCAATGCTTTCTGGCTGATGTTTTGGTCACTTTTGAATGTTGGTTGTGCTTTCACACTCGAGGTAGCATGAGCCGGACTCTACAACCCATGCAAGTGGCTCACGTAGTGCAGCTCATTCAGGATGGCACATCAATGCGAGCTGTGGCAAAAAGGTTTACTGTGTCTGTTAGCGTAGTGTCCAGAGGCTGGAGGTGCTACCAAGAGACAGAACAGTACACCAGGAGATGTGGAGGGGGCCGTAGGAGGGCAACAACCCAGCAGCAAGACCACTACCACAGCCTTTGTGCAAGGATGAACAGGAAGAGCACTGCCGGAGCTCTGCAAAATGACCTACAGCAGGCCACAAATGTGCATGTGTCTGCACAAATGGTTAGAAACTGACTCCATGAGGATGGTCTGAGTGCCTGACATCCACAGATGAGGTTGTGCTTACAGCCCAACACCGTGCATCTGGGACATCATGTCTCACACCATCCACCAACGTCATGTTGCCCCACAGTCTGTCCAGGAGTTGGCGGATGCTTTAGTACAGGTCTGGGAGGAGATCCCTCAGGAGACCATCCACCGCCTCATCAGGAGCATGTCCAAGCATTGTAGGGAGGTCATACAGGCACGTGGAGGCCATACCTACTACTGAGCATCATTTCCTTGTCTTGAGGCACTTCCAATGAAGTTGGATGAGCCTGAAACTTCATTTTCCACTTTGATTTTGAGCATCATTCCAACTCCAGACCTCTGTTTGATATTAGTTGTGATTTACGTTGATCATTTTTAGGTTTCAGTGTTCTCAACACATTCCACTATGTAATGAATAACGATTTACAACTGGAATTTTTCAATCAGTGATATCTAGGATGTGAGATGTTAGTGTTCCCTTTATTTTTTTGAGCAGTGTATATATATATATATATATATATATATATATATATATATATATATATATATATACAGGTCCTTCTCAAAAAATTAGCATATAGTGTTAAATTTCATTATTTACCATAATGTAATGATTACAATTAAACTTTCATATATTATAGATTCATTATCCACCAACTGAAATTTGTCAGGTCTTTTATTGTTTTAATACTGATGATTTTGGCCTACAACTCCTGATAACCCAAAAAACCTGTCTCAATAAATTAGCATATTTCAACCGTCCAATCAAATAAAAGTGTTTTTTAATAACAAACAAAAAAAACATCAAATAATAATGTTCAGTTATGCACTCAATACTTGGTCGGGAATCCTTTGGCAGAAATGACTGCTTCAATGCGGCGTGGCATGGAGGCAATCAGCCTGTGACACTGCTGAGATGTTATGGAGGCCCAGGATGCTTCAATAGCGGCCTTAAGCTCATCCAGAGTGTTGGGTCTTGCGTCTCTCAACTTTCTCTTCACAATATCCCACAGATTCTCTATGGGGTTCAGGTCAGGAGAGTTGGCAGGCCAATTGAGCACAGTAATACCATGGTCAGTAAACCATTTACCAGTGGTTTTGGCACTGTGAGCAGGTGCCAGGAAGCATGAAGTGCTCCAAAATCTCCTGATAGCTAGCTGCATTGACCCTGCCCTTGATGAAACACAGTGGACCAACACCAGCAGCTGACATGGCACCCCACACCATCACTGACTGGGTACTTGACACTGGACTTCAGGCATTTTGGCATTTCCTTCTCCCCAGTCTTCCTCCAGACTCTGGCACCTTGATTTCCGAATGACATGCAAAATTTGCTTTCATCAGAAAAAAGTACTTGGGACCACTTAGCAACAGTCCAGTGCTGCTTCTCTGTAGCCCAGGTCAGGCGCTTCTGCCGCTGTTTATGGTTCAAAAGTGGCTTTACCTGGGGAATGCGGCACCTGTAGCCCATTTCCTGCACACGCCTGTGCACGGTGGCTCTGGATGTTTCCACACCAGACTCAGTCCACTGCTTCCTCAGGTTCCCCAAGGTCTGGAATCGGTCCTTCTCCACAATCTTCCTCAGGGTCCGGTCACCTCTTCTCGTTGTACAGCGTTTTCTGCCACATTGTTTCCTTCCAACAGACTTACCATTGAGGTGCCTTGATACAGCACTCTGGGAACAGCCTATTTGTTGAGAAATTTCTTTCTGGGTCTTACCCTCTTGCTTGAGGGTGTCAATGATGGCCTTCTTGACATCTGTCAGGTCGCTAGTCTTACCCATGATGGGGGTTTTGAGTAATGAACCAGGCAGGGAGTTTTTAAAAGCCTCAGGTATCTTTTGCATGTGTTTAGAGTTAATTAGTTGATTCAGAAGATTAGGGTAATAGGTCGTTTAGAGAACCTTTTCTTGATATGCTAATTTATTGAGACAGGTTTTTTGGGTTATCAGGAGTTGTAGGCCAAAATCATCAGTATTAAAACAATAAAAGACCTGACAAATTTCAGTTGGTGGATAATGAATCTATAATATATGAAAGTTTAATTGTAATCATTACATTATGGTAAATAATGAAATTTAACACTATATGCTAATTTTTTGAGAAGGACCTGTATATAGTGTGGCAGTGACCCCTGTTGCAGCTAGGGGTCGAAGTATGTTCTCCTCAGAATACACACGGAGGCTATTGAGGCCATGGGAGTGCATAGCACTCGTTTGAGTAATGGTGATAGTGAGACAGTGACCGGCATCATTGTGAATGGCCGGTATGTGTCGCGGAGGAGACCCTCTGCACTGTAAGCCAGTAATGTTGCTCTGGGACCTGTAGTCCCACAAGTGTTTGTTTACTTAAAGGGAGGCTTACAAGGTTAGTCAGAGAGCTGGGCAGGTCTGACTAACCACACATATAGCGCCCACCTATCGGGGTCGTTACAGCTACATAATGTGACCATGGTTTGGGGCACATGAGTAGAGAGTGTGTAAGGTCCTGGAAGATCTATGTGTTGGAAGGTCCCAGGTGGGGATAGACTACCTGAAGAGCACAGGGTGAGGCCTTGAACCTGGAGGCCTGTGTGTTGGACGGTCCCAAGGGGGGACGGATGTCCTGAATAGCGCATGGAGAGACCATGTCTGCAGAGTCTGTGACGGCACTGCATTGGGGAGCTACTGTCCGTGTGAGGATTTGGAACTGTCAGGTGGCCAGGTGAGCAAGGCATTGTCCGGGATGGTGATTCCAGTTCAGCAGCTTCCCTGGGAGGGAGAGTACTGACAGGAGTCAGCATGTGGAGCAGGAACTCCAGGAAGGTAACCCAGAGTTGGGGGACTGTGTGCACTGACGAGGGTCAGTTAATAAACTGTGCGGTCACCCATGGTAACTGGATGGAGTAAGGTCCAGCATGTTTAGAGACCGCAACTTAATTTCATCTGTTGGTGCTTATTGTGTTCCATGGACATTCATCAACTGTTCAGTGTGCAGTCACCCACGGTAACTGGACAAAGAGGTCTGGTGTGCTTAGTGACTGCAAGTTAAAACCTTATACTATGAAGTGCTGTGGAGTATGTGTTAAGCCTATGATATATAATATGGCCTACAGTGCGGTTTATGATGTTTAAATAAACCAAATAGACTGTTTTGTGGGAAAAACGTTCCCATGTGCCTTAATCCCGTTGCTAAGTGAGTGTCCCCAACACATGCAGTAAGCGCTATCTTACTATATATATATATATATATATATATATATATATATATATATATATATATTCTAAAATATTTACAAGTTATTTAATTGGCACACAATACCTGAGCTTGTGCAGTGCCAGGACAAGATTTTTTGTGATCTAGACAGACAAAGCCATTAACCCCTCCCTCCCTATGATGATCCCTCTCCCACCAAATAAAGTAATGGCTCAGAGACTAAGGTATCAGATCCCCTAACGCCTCCCCTCCTGCCCTCCTCTCCTTTTGATGGGTCAAGTAACAAGCTCTGATGACATGAATGCATTTAAGAGTGGGGAAGGCAATGACGACCTAGAATAAGGCAGAGAGAGGAGTGAGTGGTGTCATTGACTGACACCGCTCACTTCTGTGTCTGTAACTCGGCCGACAGTGTGCTAAATGCCTGCGGCAGGAGCTAAGTGCGGGGTAGCCGCAGACATTCAGTAATGTCAGTTTTTTTTTTACAAAGTGTCCCCCACTCGGGGAGGCAGGAGATAGTCCTCTAAGTGGGTGCCCACTGTGCCTATCTATTGTCCTGACCCTGAGCTTATGTCCTCAAAAGATTATGCGTATGAGAATGCTGCATGTATAGACTCTGTACTGTCAAGCATATATTGCTGAAGTGGACACCGACAGAAGAGGGCCCCTGTGCAAGAACAGTATATGGGCCCTTTGCAGTCCAATAATTCATTATAATGTAATAATGTACCCTTTTGTGTGCATGTCACAGAAGCTACTTACAGCTTTGGAGGTGATAGTGGCCCCTTACCTTTTGGGCCCCTGTGCATCTGAACAGGTTGCACCAATGATATGTGTTTCACCTGATATACTGCACAATGGAGTTTTATGTGGACCTCTACCTACTTCATATTTGTAAGTGTTAGGAGTTGAGTTCCTGCCGCTGCACAGGGGGAAACTCGAACCATGTCCGCTGAGGTCTCCCATTCTCCTCCAGCCACAGTGGAGCCTGCTCAGCCAAGACGTCGGTCCCAGCGTCTAGCTCAAGCTGACACTGTGCGCTTAGTTACTGCTGCCTTTCCAGGCTCTGCCTTTGTAGCCAGTACTGATCAGCAGCAAACAGGCATTTCAGGGACTAAGTCCTGCTTTTCCCATACTGAGCATGCCTACAGGACGACCTCCCATTGGAGGTCGGGGGTCACATGCTCAGGTCGTGTAGCAGCTCCTATTGGATCACTAGGAAGGTCCTTGAGTGCTACAGCTATAAAAGGTTCGCATGGCCGCACAGCAATTTGCTAGTATCTACTTGAAAACATGTGTGTGTAGATGTGTGACTGTCGCTCTTTAATCATCCCCCTTCTTAGTGTTGTTGACTGCTCGCGAATGGTGGATGCTTGCTATCAAGCGCCCGACAGTGCTGCCTGCACACCTAGCACACGATGCAGTGTCTTATTGCAGTGACTGCCAGTGCGGTTCCGTGCGCTAATAGAGCGCTTTCCTGACCCAAGTCTGGGTGGTTAGTTGCGTCTGCCAGAGCGGCACTACACGCACTCTTGTGCATTAAACTATTATTTCTGTTTAACTCTGACACCCCAGTAGCGGAGGTCTAGAGGAACTCTTCCCCTGACTCTTGGGATAGAGTTCTGAGACTCCTTGCTTGCGCTCTTGGTGCGGTGCCGCGGCCCTGTGACGCAACAGGGTTCGCTTCCTTCATACCGTGTGAAGCTAACCCGTGTGTGTATCCACTTTATACTGCCATATAGTCTGTCATTACTCAGCAGCAGGTTCCATCTTTGCACGGTGGACCCCGGGCTGTGAACGCACCTTATACCATCTTCCTAATTATTTGGTGCATTCCGCTAGCCCTAACAGTAAGTGTGGTCCTCAGTGAGCAATGCTCCTAAAGAAGGATACCTACATAATAATGCATGTGTAAAACTGGAGGTATACAGAGATTAGTAAGACTCCTATTGATGTCATATTTTGGATATGGCTGATGCTACAGGGCTACATTTCTATTCCTCAACATCAACTCTTTTACATCTAGTTTTTTTAATCAAGGGTCAAGTTAGGCTCCAGTGACATCATATTGTGTTTATATTGTATAACATTAGAGAGACATACAGCAAACATATTGCAATAAAAAAGATTGTAATCCAATTTAAAAAAGAAGAAAAAAGTCTTCAGATCTGTCAACTGTGTGCAACTGTATTGTAAAACCATTTTTACTATTATTATTATTATTATTATGATTTCATTTGACAGAGCTAGTAAAAATGTATGTTGCATCGATATTATCAGGATAAATTCAGTATAAATCCGATTTACTATTTTTTTCAAGAGGGATAAACAGAAACATATATACTAAGGAAAAACCTGCAGGGAGACAGGACATCTTCATGCTAACCCTCCCCTAATCACCACCCAGTTTAAAAAAAAAATCCTGAAAAATATTGTAAAAAAAAATATTCATATAAAGATTTAGCTCCATTTAAATATGTATTTAGTCATTTTCTTGTCATTCATAAATCTTTACTTACGCATCCTCAAAGCTATTGTTTCAGAAACAGGGAAAAATGCACTTAACGACCCCAAAATTTGAAAAAAATCAGATTTTGTGTTTCCCTGATTTTATTCATTGCCAATCACACTATTACAAAGAAAAATAAGATGTAAAGTATAAAATAACGGGTTATTGGGAATTATTTCTGCTCAAATAATTTTCATCTGATTTTGTATGGATCAACCAGTCGCAATGCTTTTCTTCAAAGTGATTCATATTTCCTGAAGATGTATATGGTTGCCACAAGATTGACTGAGTGTTGCTCTTATGTTTTATGTAGCTGCTTAAATACATAATTGTTTATCAAAATGCAAATGAACACGATGTTTGGCTTTTATTTGGGTTAAACAAAATTTGATTACACCTCAAAGTTATTTAATGATGAACATGTATGGAGAAGACAGCTGTTGAAATGCCCTCAGATATGTGTCTGATTTTCATGTAGTTAAATATTTACTAAAAAAATATCTCTAGATACCTCAATGTTTTAGAAATGCAATTTTATTTCTTATATTGTTTTACACGGTTGAATTTGCTTTTCAATATTTTGCTGTTATTGCCAAATCTAACTTTTCTTCACACGACATCTAAGAGGCTTAAGTTTGGTACTGAGGTTTAGTGGGCTCTAAAGACAAAAAAGCGAATGTGATTACATATAAATATACTCTTTACTAGAGTTGAGCAAATTTGTTTGGATTCGGTTCTGAATACAATCAGCAGCTAATATTGTGTTTGCAATATTCGTCAAACACAGCCGAACATCATTAGAGTCAATGGGAGTAGAAATTACCGAATATGTTTGGAACTGATCATCAAACATACATTCGGCACGAATAGGGTACCAATATGACACGAATATGGCAAAATCAGATTCAGAGACCGAATCCGAACAAATTCGCTCAAATCTACTCTTTACTAGCCAACTATTGATAGGCGCTTTGTGCAGTCTCCTCAGTGATACATGCATTGGATTAGTCTTTTCATTCTTGTTATTCTGGTAATGGAGATGCCAAAATTAATACATGGTAGCAAACCATCAGGAGAGCAGGTCCAAGTGTCATCTTATTTTTTAGTTCATGAAGAATTAAAAAAAAAATGTCTTCACCTTCTCCATTCTGAAAGTCAGCAAAAATCAAACATCTGGGTGCAGGCTGATTTTTTCATGGACTTATTGACTTGCATTGCCGATTTTGAGCTGAATCTGGGATCAAAATTGGATACTTGACCAATATTTTCCGACCACTGATTGACTGGAGGAAAAAGTCAGACATGTTATCAGCCCAATAGTCTTTCATAGGTATGTGTTAGTGCTAGCAGAACGCACCAAATAATTAGAGAAAAGGAATAAGGTGCGTTCGCAGCCCGGGGTCCACCGTGCAGAGATGGAACCTGCTGCTAAGCAATGACGGACTATATGGTGGTACAAAGAGGATACACACACGGGTTAGCTTCACTCTGTGTGAAAGAAGTGAACCCTGTTGCATCACAGGGCCGCAGTACCACACGTAACAGAAATTATAATACAGTAGCACGAGAATGCATGCGGTGCCGCTTTGGCGGACGCCACTAACCACCCAGACTTGGGTTTGGAAAGTGCTGTGATAGCGTATGGCGCCGCACTGGCGGTCACAGCAATAGACGCTGTTTGTGTACTTGTGTTGGTAACAAGTCGGGCGCTAGATTACAATCATCCTCCTTACGCGAGCATTCAAACACAAGGGAGGGGATGATTAAATAGCAACTTTCACTCACAACACACAGACATAAAAAAGTGTATACTAGCGCATGGCCGTGCGGCCATGCAAACCTTTTATAGCTGCAGCAAGTTCAGGACCTTTCTAGAGGATCAATGAGAACTGCTACAGTAACTGAGCAACTTCTAGGACCTTCCTGGAGGACCAATAGGAGCTGCTGCAGTACCTAAGCATGTGACCCCAGATCTCCACTGATAGGTCTTCCTTTAGGCATGCTCAGAAGGGGAAAAGCAGGACTTAGTCCCAGAGACATCTGCTCGCCGCTGATCAGTACAGGCTATAATGGCAGAGCTTGGAAAGGCAGCAGTAACCCTTTGCACAGAAACAGACTCAGAGAGACGCTGGGACCGACATCTCCGCTGAGCAGGCTCCACTGTGGCTGATGCAGAATGAGAGACCGCAGCAGACATGGTTCGAGATTCCCCCTGTGCAGCGGCGGGAACTCGACCCCTAACAGTATGAGTGCTGTCCATGAAAAACATGGATAGCACTCATATTATAAAATCGGACTTGAGAATGGGCGTTAAGTCATGTTTACATAAATTGAGGTTGAAGGTCTATTTGCATAGATTTTTATTGACAAATTCAATTAGCAAAGAATATATTCTCCCCAAATTGAATGTCTCTTATTACGCTCTGTGGTATTGAAAGTAAACAGGGTAATAAATGTAAGATGTAAAAAATAAATAAAATACTCATACGGAGCCTGACCGCTCACTTCTATGGCCCCGTCACTCCTCAATTTCACCTCTCCTGTCTTTAGCGCATCAACCTATCACTGCTGCCAAGCTCTGAATACCAAAGGCCTCTTCACACTAGGGTGGGACTTCTGTCTATACTGAGGCTTTGGTAATTTCTGCATAATTGCATGTAAGGTCATAAAGTAAGGACATCACGAAGTTCACCATGACCTTGCACACACATGAGTGGAAATGTCCCTGGCCTCATCAGAGCCAGAATTCCTGGCCTAGCATGAAAAGGGCTGAGGATTCAACACTCCACGGCAATGATAAGAAGATGCACCACGAACTGGATAGGTGATGATAAGAAGCAAATGGGCTGGAGAGACGAATTGACAGACAAGTTTAAGGGCTTTTTGTATTATAACCTTTTGTTTTTAATAATCCACAAATGTGGATTTTTGTAGTATTTGATTAGAATTCAGTTTCACTCAAATATAATTGCTTATCTCTTCTGAACACCTCATCAAAAATAGCTGATTTCACTTTAATGAGAATGTTGATAAACTTTTGACAATAATACTAGGTATTGATGAATGATATGCATTTAGTTTTTTTCTATAAGACAAAAAGAAGCAATATTTTTGTGCTGCTGCTTATTGTTTGATTGTGGATTATGGCTTACAGGGGGATGATTAGTGATATTTTATTACATACTTATATTTTGTAACATAGTTTTAGCAAGGGTCATTAATACTAAATATTAAAAAGTACCTTAAGAACAACAAAGTGAAGGTAATGGAAGGACAATCACAAAGCCCTGACCTCAGATTCAATTTAAAAAAAGTACAGAAAAACCTTGCACGTGCAAGGAGGTTTAGAAGTCTACCTCCATTATTCCAGTTCAGTCAGAAGGATTGGGCTAAAATTCCAGCAAGAACCTTAAAGAAGGCTACCTGAATTTTTGCACAAGTTAGAAAATGTAAAGCATTGCTACCAAATTTTAGCCACATGTATGTAAACTTCTGAGCCATTGAGAATATGCTAAAAAATTAAAGATTACATAAATCATTGTCTCTAGTATTAAAGGGAACCTGTCACCTCATTTTTGAGCTATGAGCTGCTGCCACTGCCTTTTGGGGCTTATCTACAGCATTCTGTAATGCTGTAGATAAGCCCCCGATCTAACCTGAAAAATAAGAAAAACAAGTTATATTATACTCACCCGAGGGGCGGTCTGGTCCTATGGATGTTGCAGGTCCAGGTCCGGCGCCTCCCATCTTCATGCGATGTCGTCATCTTCCTTGCATCTTGTCTTGGCTCCTGCACAGGCATACTGATCTGTCATGTTGAGGGCAGAGCACAGTACTGCAGTGCACAGGCACAAGGAAAGTTCAGAGACGCCCTGCGCCTGTACAATGCAGTGCTTGGCTCTTCCCTTAACAGGGCAGATCAGTACGCCTGCACAGGAGCCACGACAACATACAAGGAAGATGACAACATCGCATGAAGACGGGAGGTGCCGGACCCATACCTGCGTCGCCCATCGGACCAGAGCACCCCCCGGGTGAGTATAATATAACTTGTTTTTCTTATCCTTCAGGTTAGATCGGGGGCTTATCAACAGCATTCTAGAATGCTGCAGATAAGCCCCGAAAGGCAGTGGCTTCAGCTCATAGCTCAAAAATGAGGTGACAGATTCCCTTTAATCAGACATTTCACATTCATGAAATATATATACATAAAAAAATTAATTGTCATGCATTTTAAAAAACAGAGCTTTTATTCGAGGTGGCTAAGGTGTAAGTAAATTTATGAATACAACTCTATCATGCAGCAAACCCTCAGCTGTTGGATGTATTCCATTTGTACAGCCATACGTACAGTAAACATTCATCCTTTGTTGTGCAGAACTAAAGGATGCAAGGTTATCTCTGTAGTAACATTAACCATAAAAAACCTTTGTTTTGAGATTTCTGTTAACACTGAAAACAAAATTCCTACTACAAACAAGCCTACTATACCTTTTATGTGTCCATTGCCTAGAAATACAATACTACTACCTGGCTTTATGGTTTCTGTATATTTATGTTTATGTTCGGGTCTGTGAGTAGCACTAAGGTTTGAAAGAAACTACACTGCTCAAAAAAATAAAGGGAACAACAGAATATAACTCCAAGTAAATCAAACTTCTGTGAAATCAAACTGTGCACTTAGGAAGCAACACTGTTTGACAATCATTTTCACATGCTGTTGTGCAAATGGAATAGATAACAGATGGAAATACTTGGCAATTATCAAGACACACTCAATAAAGGAGTGGTTCTGCAGGTGGGGACCACAGACCACATCTCAGTACCAATGTTTTCTGGCTGATGTTTTGGTCACTATTGAATATTGGTTGTGCTTTCACACTCGTGGTAGTATGAGACGGACTCTACAACCCACACAAGTGGCTCAGGTAGTGCAGCTCATGCAGGATGACACATCAATACGAGCTGTGGCAAGAAGGTTTGCTGTGTCTGTCAGTGTAGTGTTCAGAGGCTGGAGGCGCTAAGAGGAGACAGGCCAGCACACCAGGAGATGTGGAGGGGGCCGTAGGAGGGCAACAACCCAGCAGTAGGACCGCTACCTCAGCCTTTGTGCAAGGAGGAACAGGAGGAGCACTGCCAGAGCCCTGCAAAATGACCTCCAGCAGGCCACAAATGTGCATGTGTCTGCACAAACAGTTAGAAACTGACTCCATGAGGATGGTCTGAGTGCCCGATCTCCACAGATGGGGGTTGTGCTCACAGCCCAACACCGCGCAGGACGATTGGAATTTGCCACAGAACACCAGGATTGGCAAATTTGCCACTGGCGTCCTGTGCTCTTCACAGATGAAAGCAGATTCACACTGAGCACATATGACAGACTTGACAGAGTCTCGAGACGCTGTGGAGAGTGATCTGCTGCCTGCAACATCCTTCAGCATGACCGGTTTGGCAGTGGGTCAGTAATGGTGTGGGGTGGCATTTCTTTGGAGGGATGCACAGCCTTCCATGTGCTCGCCAAAGGTAGCCTGACTGCCACTAGGGACCAAGATGAGATCCTCAGACCCCTTGCGAGACCATATGGTGGTGCAGTTGGCCCTGGGTTCCTCCTAATGCAGGACAATGCCAGACCTCATGTGGCTGGAGTGTGTCAGCAGTTCTTGCAAGATGAAAGCAATGAAGCTATGGATTGGCCCGCCCATTCCACAGACCTGAATCCGATTGAACACATCTGGGACATCATGTCTCGCACCATCCATCAAAGTCACATTGCACCACAGACTGTCCAGGAGTTGACAGATGCTTTAGTCCAGTTCTGGGAGGAGATCCCTCAGAAGACCTTCCGCTGCCTCATCAGGAGCATGCCCAGGCATTGTAGGGGAGTCATAAAGGCACATGGACGCAACACACACACAACTGAACATCATTTCCTTGTCTTGAGGCATTTCCACTGCAGTTGGATCAGCCTGTAATTTGATTTTCCACTGTGATTTTGAGCATCATTCCAAATCCAGACCTCCATGGGATATTCATTTTGATTTATATTGATCATTTTTATGTTTTATTGTTCTCAACACATTGCGCTATGCAATGAATCAAGATTTTCAACTAAAATATTTCATTCAGTGATATCTAGAATGTGATTTTTTAGTGTTCCTTTTATTTTTTTGAGCAGTGTAAAATACTTTCATTTTAAGCTAAAATCCATATAAATTAAGGCAACGTACAATCATTAAAGGGCTATGTGCCAGCACCAGACAAACCTAGGCAGATTTGGGGTGCAGGGATTCAACTGTGATTTACTCACTCAAGATAAAGCCAGGGTTTTGATCTCATTATATCACAAAGGGCAGTGGCTGGTGGGTAAAAATAAAAATACTTAAAAAATATGTATAACATTAAAAAAATATATGTGTGAGTCCACTAGTAAAATACTATTAGAGATGAGCGAAATGATTTGTAGCAAATCAAAGTTATTACAATTTTTTACACTTGGATTTACACAAATTCCATTTGACCACCATTTTGCTTCGCTCTGAGGGCTGTCAAGGAATTAAAAAAGTTAAATCTTATACTTTCCTTAGTTATTCCACTATTGCCAGACTTCTTATTGGCTTTTATCTTGTTCTTTTCTGTTGTCTATCTTTTTCTCATTCAGGGAATCTGTCACCAAGTTCACACCAACTTATCTGAGAGCAGCATGATGTAGAGACAGAAACCTTAATTCCAGCGATGTGTCACTTACTGGGCTGCTTGCTGTAGTTTTGATAAAATCATCATTATATCAGCAGGAGATTATCATTAGAGTAAACCTGGTGTCACGTAGTCAAGTATATACAAGAACCCTCTAAAGCCCTGCCCCATCACTGATTAGCAGCTTTCAGTAAACAGTGTACATGAGTAAAAAGCTGCCAATCAGTGGTGTGGGCTGATAGATGCAGCACCCAGCCTTCAGAGAACTGGTAGATCTACAGCAGAGAACACAGTTTTTAATAAAAAAAAATGCAGATCCAGTAAAGTAAGTGACTCATCACTGAAATCAGGGTTTCTGCCTTTACATCATGCTGCTCTCAGATGGGATAGCAAAAACCTGGTGACAGATTCTCTATAAACCACTATGCGCTTGACCCAATATGATAATGTGGAGTGTGACACACATTAGTGACATGTCACCATTAATGTAGTCTACCAATGTTGCGACCACGTTTGGCTTCATGAAAAATAGAAGCCCTGGAGCCCTAGAAAAAAGGTAGAATACAAAAGACTGAGGAATAAACGGAGGACAGGAGAGGTAGAAGAAGAGCCGAGAATGACTACCATAGGTTTTTTTATTTTATCCTTTCCAGGCTGATTCGAGTGTCACCAAATTAATTTGATATAAAATGAATTTTCTGTCTACATTGGAGCGAATCTGCCTAATTCCAATTTCACCAGATTCGCTCATCTCCATATGCTAACAAATAAATTGTTAACCATAATAGTATGTATGGTTGATGAAATGTTATTCTTTTTTGCTGCTGGGCCTAGTAGCCTATCTCCTACATTTAGAACTTAGGGCGCTCTGCCTCCGTTGCTGCCCTTGTCATCTTTGTCAGAACTAATTGCTTCACTACATGTTTAAATGGCCAAAGCTCATTTTACTTATTACATTTTACTTAATAATTTTTTAATTAGTCTTGCAGACCATTGCAGTCTTATGGCAATATATTTAACCCTATATTTCCTATATATACCCCTTCACTTTTCATAACATCTTAGATCAGACATCAGTGCCCTCTTCTGGTGAGATCTTCCTTGTGGGCTGCGGGCTAGCTTGAAAGGGAATACATTTCAAGGTGTAATTAGTATGTGCTGCTTAGCTCCTGCGCCATCTGTCACCCTCCTGTGTGAGCTAACTTGTGTTTTTCTTTAATATTTTTTATCCACTATTTTACAAATTAATTTATCACAAATGTATATATCTTGTAAAAAAACTAAGTCGATTGATTGACTGAAACAAAAACAAATCTACTCTTCTACATTGTTTCTTGAGACCTTTATAATTGGTTATGAGTACATTGCAAGCTTAACTACTAAGAAAGCTAATTTCATTTATAACTTTGTAATGTAACCCTGCCATGTATTGACACAGGCGCATGCCATATTGCTAGGAGTAATATTAATCTTTTAGGTTTTTACTATGATGCAAAAACTTAATTTCATGGCTCTTAAAACCAATTCAGAACCTGACAATCACCCAGTTAATGTTCCAGGTCATTGAATGAGCCGCGGTGAGAGAGTTACGTTCGTACTCCCTGCTCTGAAGCCCAGCTGACCTCGCATGAAGAAGAAATATATTTTATATTTATTTATTTTTTTTGGTTCCTTTGAAGCAGTTTGTTCGCAGGTACTGAACACGGAACAAAGCCCCCATTGAACACCTGTTCATGTAATTTATATTTACATCTGAAGAAACGACATCTGCAGGCTTAAAAGATTATGCACTACATTACCTTATGAGAATGACACTGCATGTTGATCCATGAAAGAATATCAAAGCCAATGAAGCAACTTTTATTGCTAGAAAAGAAAACTGATGATAAAAAGTATTGGCAAAGCAAATACTAAAAAGAGGTGTATGAGATTAACAGGAACAGCAAATCGCACACTTAGAACAGCAAAAAGAAGTTTGTATGGCATCAAATGAATATAAAGATGGTATAAAAAAAATGGAGCAATTATCAAAATAAAAATATTGTCTGGAACAGAGTGATCGGCGGCAAGAACTGGAAGAACTGGAATTTGCCATAAAGCTAATGCACGCACTTCCGTAAATGTAATGACTGCACCAAATATGGGATCAAACAAGAATAAAGCAGTTCTGAGATTTTTTCTCAGAAGGAAAGTCAGGTCATTCATGAAATCAGATTGACATTTACAGTCTAAGGAATGGTTTTTTTATTGCTCTTGTGGCATGTCTGCAAATAAATTGCTTTGTGGCTTCAACATACAAATAAGGGAACCACTGGAGAACTTGCATTTGGTCACTGGTTTTCCATTTTCTCTCTATTACATGACTGGCCTTACATGCCCTCTGCAGTAACTTCATATCCCCCCAACATATGGTGTTCAGGTACACAATGGATAAGAAATAAGTCCAGACATTATATGTCTATTTATACAGCTTGGTACCGGAATATCGACAATGAGGATGAGTGGATGAAGCAAGTAATGTAGAATTTACAAGGAAATTCGATTTGCCGCAAAGTTACTTGATGCAAATTGAATGTTCCTGATGCTTATGCATTATTCTTAAAAATTGATACTCACCTCTGAACTGTCCCAGCAGCAAGCCATCCAGTATTCATCAGTTTTTCATTTTCCCTTCCTCCTTTGCCTGCATTCTCTTCGGCTGCTTCACTCAAGGCCATTGCTTAAAGAGAACCTATCACCGCCTTTTTTTCAAAAAATAAATTACTGGTTAAAAAAAATTCTAAATATGTCAATAAAAAATCAGTGAGGAAAGGGTTTTTATTATTATGGCAATAACATGCACATTTCAGGCTACTCTGACTATCAGTAAACAGTTGCCGCCATTTCTTGACATACCTAGCGGCACTATGGTGCTCCACATCATGGACCTACCTGCCCTAAGCAGTGTGGTCTCGCTGCTCAGAGCAGATGCCATGTTCAGTGTTCTGCAGTGAGTGCTCGCTGCTCCTGGGGGCATACTGATTTTTCATTAGAAGACTTTTCCCTCCTTGTCTGCAGCTTCACTATCTACCACGGTCACGCTGGTCTGTGCTCTAGTCTAGTCGTTCCGATCTGAGCAAAGACCAGTGTGATAACGATAGAAAAGCTGATGACAGGCACGGAAAAGTGTAATAATATACTCATAGCTGATGGCGCGGACAGTGGTGTTTGAAAAAAAATAAAACTTAAGTTTTAATCTATAAGTATAAAATCACGTAGGGGTAGTGTTGAACGAAAACATCTTCGTTACACATAGGTAATATAAATTATTAGACAGTCACAGTGGTGGACAAGTCACTAAAAAGGGATACACATCATTGTTTCACATAGGTATTGTATAGTGGATAGCCACAGTGCTGGATAAGTCATTAATAGAGAGATAGACCTGTGCATTGAATCTCTATGCTGCCTGTCCAGCTTAGAGAAAGTTGTGGATTGCCCTTGTAAAGGCGGGGGCTAGGGGGCTTCTAAGGATATTGTATTGACCCACAGGGCCTAACATGGTCCATGTTCCTGTTTTTACCTATTTGCAGATGAGATAAGGATGGTGTCTTTGGATATACTGCATGAGATATCTTCTGCATCACCCTAGGGATGACACATACTGGGTGGGAGATCTCCTTTTTTCCATTTGACACTGTGTTATAATGATATTTCTCTCCATATACTGAATGCTCTGTTTGTGACCACTGTCATTCTGAGACACAGTAGCAGAGTTTCCATCCACAGGTCTATCTTCTCCATCTTCTACTTTTCTAACTTCACTAGTATATTCTAGAACATGGGGGTTTTGGGAATTGGGCATTGATCAGGGCTGCTGGCCCTTTGTTTAGCGAGGATAGACCAGGATGTGTTCTCATACACGCGGCTCCCGGGGACATTGCTGCACTGTCTGAAAAGACCGATGACTGCTGCTCCTCCAGAGATGAGTATACTGTCACACTTGTCCCTACCTGTCAGCAGCTTCATTATGTATCACTATCATGCTGGATTTGCTAGATCACAGCATTCTCAAGCTGATCAGAGCACAGACCAGTGAGACAATGGTTGATAGTGAAGTTAGATAGTTAGATAATAAATTAGTAATATGGACCTGAAAGCAGCATGATTCCGGTCTCTCTGCCTGCGCATGCACATTGGAAGCATGCGCAGGCGCATAGGGTTCAGTGAAATGCCATGCCATCCACAAGAGGGCAGCATGCTTTGATTGAAAAATAGGCACAAAAAGACAAAGACTTTTAGGTAGGTATTGACTTTTAAAGAATACAGTATCTTTGTAAAATGAATAAACACAAATAACCATATTTTTTAATTTTTTTTATAAAAATAGATTAATAGGTTCTCCTTAAGTTATATCTAGTCATTTTGACCCCATGATGTGCACCATGATAGAACAGTACCTATGGACTTCAGTTGTCTAGTCATGCTGGAAGTGAAGGAACAGAAGAGAAGGGGAAGGGGAAAAGAAAATATGAAATATAGGAAGCTGAGGGGCAGAGGGACGTAAGTAGTTAGGTTTTCTTACTTTTCTTTAATCATTTACCTGAACCTCTATGGTTGAGAAAAATCGCAACCACAGTTGGCCTCCAATTTATTAAACTCATACAGAGGGAATTATGAAAAATCCATAATCTACATGGGAAAATTGTTTGTAAAATATGAGAAGACATTAATTCCCCTCACATGCATTTTCTCGAAAAAATACAATATATTATTCAAATAACACCTCTAAAAAGCTTATTAGTGATGTCATGTAAGGCAACCAGAACTGTACGATGCAAAAATAATAGAGAATATAAACTTGCAGCAATAAAAAATATTATCTTGACTTCACTTGAGGCCTCGTCAGCATCACATGGACTGAAGAGTGACAAAGACTGAAGATGAAAGAGAGAGTGTAGCGAGCCACCTGCGGACTGGGCCGAGAAGATGCAGCACAAGGACATGTTAATGGAAGAGGAGTATAATGTTTTTTATGTTTAAACATGTCTAGAGATATGTCAAGTTTAGAAAAATTGTAAGGAAGGATGAATTTGTACTTAATTTATCAGTATGTTAATAAATGTGGGAAGAAACCTCATATAGTTACTAGGCAACTAAAAAGTATCTGCAGATGTGCTGGTCAGATGTTGGCATAACCTCTTTATCGCCATGTTCCTGATAACAATGGTGTGAGAGACATATTCAGAAAAAAATGAATACTGTACATAATGCAGAAATTACAGCATACAGAAAATGACATATATTCAGCGGCTTTAAAGGTGAATATGAGATAGTTTGATTTTAGAACATTCCACCAATGCTATTACTGAGCTGTAAGTTTATCAAAATGCTGGCAAAACACATTTTCACAGATTTGCTCATCTCCATTGTTTGCACTTCTTAAAAGGCTTTTTTATTTCATTTCTCCACATGGACCCCAGACATTTCACAGACCTGATGTATTGTTTTCTCAACTGTAACAAATGGCCTACACAATCCTCTTTGCTGTTACTCACAGGTACATTTTGCAGAACAGGAGGCCTCACTGCATTTAAATGTTATTCTAAGCTTATAAACAGTAGCTTTTAGGTAAGAGAGAAAATGCTGAAAAAGTAACCAAAAAGATTTATTTGTATGACATAAAATAGTCTTTGGTGCTCTACAATGACAAGTGCATGCAAGTACTGTATACGCATAGCTAAATTGACTTTTTATAAAATTGTCCTTAATATGTATATAACGCTATGAGATAGGGAAATTAGATTGTGCAACTCACCGGACAGTTCCCAACATTGTCTCGTAGCACTTTTTACTGGCCTTGAAATTAGCCAAGGAAACATCTATATGGAGATATGTGAAAATTTACAAAAGTTGAAGAGTAACTGTAAGGGCTCGCTCACACTATCTAGAGTCTCTCATCTGAGACAATTGGGTCGATTATGCTAATGATACTCCGAAAAACTCTGATCCGAGCTTGAAGCTTGATCTGAGTATCAGCTTAGTGTGGTCTGATTCTTTCGGATGAGCGGATTGAAGAACACACTGTGTGGAGAAGATGGACAACAACATTTCGCCATTTTTCCATTGGGCCAGTGCACAGAAATCAGACTGAACTCAGATGTCATCGGAATGCAGTCCAAGGTTTTCTATGCACCATAGACTTGTATAGGTGAGTGGCATCTGATTTCAAAGTCTAATTGCAGAGTGCTTAGGTTTTTTCACTGACAGATTATGTCAGTGAAAAAAATTGGGCATCAGCAACTGCCCCATTGAATAGCATTGGTCCGAAAAATCAGACAGCACTCGTCCAATGTATACGCTTGTGTTAAGCCACTTTCACACTAGCGTCATTTGACACACGTCGCAATGCGTCGTTTTGGAGAAAAAAAAATGCATCCTGCAAAGTTGCTCACAGGATGCGATTTTTCTCCACAGACTTTTATTAGTGACGCATTGCGACGGATTGCCACACATCGTATCCGTCGTGTGACGGGTGCGTCATGCTTTGGCGGACCGTCGGCACAAAAAAAGTTCCATGCAACTTTTTTTGTGCGTCGTGTCTGCCATTTCCAACCGCGCATGCGCGGCCGGAACTCCGCCCCCTCCTCCCTGGACTGCAGAGTGGGCAGCGGATGCATTGTAAAACTGCATCCGCTGCCCACGTCTTGCAGAAATTTCACAGCATGAGTCGGTATGTCGGCCCGACGCACTGCGACGGGCCCGTACCGATGCTAGTGTGAAAGTAGCCTTAGCGAACCATATCTCTAAGTCTCTAAAACTTTTAACATAGCTGAAGTTTTGATTTTGTGATTGGGGTTCTGAAACCCTCATCAATTAGTGAAATGACGGGCCAGTGGCAATTAGGTGAGTGCTGCTTTTCTCAGAGACTAAAATTGGAGTGAAGGCTCATTCAGCATTGAGCATATTTTATGTATATGCGCTGTCTTTTTACATATTTTATGTATATGCGCTGTCTTTTTACATAGGATATTTTATGTATATGTGCTGTCTTTTTACATATTTTATGTATATGCGCTGTCTTTTTACATACGGTATTTTATTTATATGCGCTGTCTTTTTACGTATTTTATGTATATGCACTGTCTTTTTACATAGGATATTTTATGTATATACGCTGTCTTTTTACGTATTTTATGTATATGTGCTGTCTTTTTACATATTTTATGTATATGCGCTGTCTTTTTACGTATTTTATGTATATGTGCTGACTTTTTAAAGTAAGACAACACCCTTAAAGTTGACTGAGCAATGCTATAGAATAGGGCTGTTCAGATGGCAGTTTTTTTACATCGACTCACTGTCCATGTGAAAAATTGCAGCATACACTTATGTATTCCATATTTTGGATGAGCCTTGCCTATCCAAGTCTAAGAGTACAAACAAAAAATTGGATCACATACAGACTATATATGTTCCATCCAATTATCATGGATATATTGCAATTTTTAACGTTGGAACTGTATTTGATCATGTAAATTTTGGATAAATATAGATATGTATGTCAGACGGATGTAAAAAATGGACACACAGATGATGCTCAGATGAAAATCGCATGTTTAATTGTCTGAATTTGGCCTAAGAGAAAGTCTATGAGCCAATCTTCTGCTAACCCTATTTATTCAAGGAGTGCAGCGCTTAGTTGACCACTTCAGTATTAGTAGGGTCTCAGTACTTGTAACAACAATTATTATTTTTTTAAATAACGTAATTTTTAAGTCTAAACAAAACTTTTTACTTCTATAGCAAAAACATATTTCACTGTTAAATCAACAAATATATCAGTCTTTAGAAAATTGCACGAAGTAGCTTTATGAACAACAATTTCACCAATTTCATATGAAATGGCCCAAAAGATCACTGCAATTTCACCATATGTAACCTTAGCGAGCCACATACATTTATTGGCATAAATTGGTAAAAAAATAAATAAAAAGGGCTGGAAAGTTCCAATTTATAAAGATTATGAATGTAACGTGTTGTGTTGTTTACTCAGCTCTAATCAAAGCAGTTTTATGACTGCAAAATTGCTTCATAAAATCAACCAGTTGTGGTTCGGGATCCATTCTGTAACCAGGATTAACGTTTAATGAATTCTGAGGCTTAATGCTTTATTTGCCAAATGAGTTTTACTTCAAAAGAATATGTAAAGATATGCTACATATAGCCATCTTATTATTTAGTCAACAACTAAAGCTATTCTGCGTTTTCTCTTAGGGATAGGAAACGTAATTTGGATCACTGGGAACAGCTGGCGTTTCACATACCATTTAGAGCACTGGTATTACAGGAAACTTTTCAAAAGCAAAAACAAGTTACAGAGGGAAGCATCAAAGGTCTATGGGGACGTATCAAATAAAATGAAATCAGACTCGAAAGAAAATTTTAGTTAAATGTCTTAAGTACGAACAATCAAAACAAGGACTTATGTAATGCAATAATATGTTTGATGTAATAATATGCTTGATTTCTTACTAGCTGCGTGGTTCTCCTCATTTTGTTTTTATTTGATCTCTTTTAGATTAAAAGAAGAAAAAAATCCCACTTCCAGACAGTTTTAGGATGAAATCATGCTATATTTTGCATTGGTTTTTTTTTTTGTGGTATTTTTGTTGGTGTTTAACTAATTTCATTTGGTGTAAACCTTTTTTTTAAGCCTAAAGTTAAATACTGGAAAGTCTACAAATAAACTGTACGTTTCATGTCTCCAAAATAAATCATGGTTTTAACACAGGCTTTTCAGGCATTTTTCCTTTATTGTTCTCTATAGCATCGTAGAAAAATGATGCATGTCTGAAATGTAAGAAAATGGCATGAAAAATAATAGAAGAAGTCACAACAAAGTATGGCATTGATTGCGAAGAGTTTGGGAATGCTGAAAATATTGATTATGGTAAAGAGCATTTTGGAGATACGGAAAGCTTTGGGGGATTTGTTTTATTCTTAATTGCATGTATTTGAGGTAAAATCATTTTTACTCTTGGGTTTCATTAGAAATGTAACCATTTAGTGTCTACAGCTTCTATGTACAGCCTCTTTGTACACAGCTGCTGCGGAATACGTTTTCTGAGCATCTGCCAGTAAGACTTTTCTAAAGGTAACCACTGTAACTCTTAAATCATTTGCCTTTTATAGTCCCTGTATTGCTCTGTCTAGTGCTGGATACAGAATGAGGTAAATGAGAATCTGCAAGTAAGATCGCTATGATGGGGAAATATTTAACTCTTATCTTCCTTCTTCTGAGTATCTCTTAGTTAATTTACAGCCGCTTGAAAATTGCAATGCACTTTGCGGTCAATAATCTGCTGAGTGGGGGTCAGAGGAAGAAAGATAGAACTCTCCTGTTAGAGCAATCTCACTGGTGGATTCCTAAGTATCCATATCCTTTAAGTTTCACAACTAGGTGCAATAAAAAAGGTGATCTGCAGCTAAAACTAGATAGATAGATAGATAGATAGATAGATAGATAGATAGATAGATAGATAGATAGATAGATAGATATGAGATAAATAGATAGATAGATAGATAGATAGATATGAGATAGATAGATAGATAATAGATAGATAGATAGATAGATAGATAGATAGATATGAGATAGATAGATAGATAGATAAATAAATAGATAGCTATGAGATAGATATGAGAGATAGATGATAGATAGATAGAAAGATAGATAGATAGATAGATAGATAGAAGAGGGGGGATAGAGTTTGTCCCTTAAAACAGAAATAACTGGAGTGGATTTCTAGATTAAATACACTTAAACCAGCGGGTCTAAATGTTGAATTTAAAATAAATCCCATATTGTGAGATTGGAAGAGGTTGCATTGTCCCTTGGTTTCTCCCCATTCAGCTTATTCGGTCTTCGGTGGGGTAGTGGGGACCTTATGGTGCCCAAGGATATTAGCTACATTTAGTATCAATTTATGTATTTGTATTTTTATTATTGTTTCTATATCTATTGAAATAATTTTAAAAGATTTTTTACTGTGTTTTGTCTTCACAGATATAATGCTAGTATATGAATAACACTACTGAAGAAATCTACTCATCCGGGCAACTGCATTGCTATATCACCCTTGATAAAACAATTTTTTTCTTTTGTTAATATATTTAAAAAAAATTCGCTTTTTTTTCATTTGTAAAATAGTTATGTCACTTTAACTTGCTGGCAAATAAAGATTGTCTTAAATTTGATTGGCTGTAAACAAATACTGAGGACTAGATAGGGGTAGAGAGTGGTTTTATACACCGTGTATTGCCCATATGGCCCCTGTAGTGGGAGCGAGGATACCCGAGGTGTGTCTTTCCCCCCCATTGGGACCATTGGTCTTCGGAATTAACTCCTGATAGGGGTCTGTCCGTGGTACCAATGTAATGGTGTTTTTTTCCTACTACCCCATAATCGTAATACTCAGTTATAATGAACTAAAGTAATAATATGGCACTAATATTTGATATAAAGAGAATTTTGTTTAAGTTAATACTGTTTTTTTTGTGCCATTATAGTATTAACTAGAGTTGAGCGAAACGGGTCGGCCATTTTCAGAAGTCGCCGACTTTTGGCAAAGTCGGGTTTCATGAAACCCGACCCGACCCCTGTGTGGGGTCGGCCATTAGGTCGTTGATCTTCTGAATCTGGTATCGGAATTCCGATACCGAGTTCCGATATGTTTGCGATATCGGAAATCAGTATCAGAATCCACATTTAAGTGTAAAATAAAGAATTAAAATAAAAAATATTGATATACTCACCTCTCCGGAGGCCCCTGGACATCGCCGCTGGTAACCGGCAGCCTTCTTTGCTTAAAATTAGCGCGTTTACGGCCTTCCATGACGTCACGGCTTCTGATTGGTCGCGTGCCGCTCATGTGACCGCCACGCGACCAATCACAAGCCGTGACGTAATTCTCAGGTCCTAAATTCCTAATTCTAGGAATTTAGGACCTGAGAATTACGTCACGGCTTGTGATTGGTCGCGTGAACGGTCACATGGGCGGCCGCGACCAATCAGAAGCCGTGACGTCATCTAAGGCCCTGAACGTGCTCATTCTTAAGAAGGAAGGCTGCCGGAAAGAAGCAGGGCGCGTCCGAGGGTGAGTATATACCTAATAGGAATATACTCACCCTCGGCTTCTTTCCGGCAGCCTTCCTTCCTAAGAATGAGCACGTTCAGGGCCTTAGATGACGTCATGGCTTGTGATTGGTCGCGGCCGCCCATGTGACCGCCACGCGACCAATCACAAGCCGTGACGTAATTCTCAGGTCCTAAATTCCTAGAATTAGGAATTTAGGACCTGAGAATTACGTCACGGCTTGTGAATGGTCGCGTGGCGGTCACATGAGCGGCACGCGACCAATCAGAAGCCGTGACGTCATGGAAGGCCCTGAACACGCTCATTTTAAGCAAAGAAGGCCGCCGGTTACCAGCGGTAAGGTCCAGGCTGCGTCGGAGAGGTGAGTATATCAATATTTTTTATTTTAATTCTTTATTTTACACATTAATATGGATCCCAGGGCCTGAATGAGAGTTTCCTCTCCTTCAGACCCTGGGAACCATAGTATCCCATTGCACTGCATTGGGTTTCGTGTTTCGGCTGACCCCGACCCCAACTTTTTTATAGGATCGGCCGATTTCACTCAACCCGACTTTTGAGAAAGTCGGGTTTCATGAAACCCGACCCGATCCTATAAAAATAAAAGTCGCTCAACCCTAGTATTAACAGATGTTATTGTAACGGAGTTTCAGTCGTATATAGTGCGGCCATTGGGAGCTGTGCATGTGCAGAATTGCTAATGAGATATGCCACACTAAACATGGTGCTGACAAGCGTCCGATTCTTTGTTGTGTGCATGCACAGGAGATATCCTGCACAATTGACTTTCTGATTGGCTGTGCAGCTAGTGACAGGGGAATGACGCACATTGTGTACACGGTAACACCCCCAACACGCTGACTATGGCATGTATGCTAAATACAATAGCGATTATAGCAATGCACACCGGGGAGAATACATTCATGTGATGCACATGATACCACTTGAGTTATAATAAGCTGCATATGCCTTCTTACTGTATGTCTAATTGTCGCTGAGCACTTGAAAGCTAATGCACTATTTTTAAATGAAAAGGATTTCTTATGTATACAAAGATATTGTTTGGCTAAAATGTTAATTGCACATTATTGATATGTACCTCTATATATATGCTTGTATGCACTTGTAGTCCACTGCTTAAGAAAGGCTTTTGGAAGCCGAAATGTTGCACCACGCCATGTGAGCCCAATAAAGTCCACTTATATTTTTTTCTAAAACCTGGAGTGCTATTCTCCATTTTTTTGGTCCCTAGATAGATAGATAGATAGACAGATAGATAGATAGATACATATTTTGAATTGGAAAAATCAAAACAATAAATTATAAAGTTACATTCTTTGGTTTTATGGAAAACATCATTTCATATTTTTAATGATGGATTTTGATTTCCTTTTACAATTTTGTTAATTCTTTAGTATTGAGCATAAAGAAAAGATACAAGGCATGTAAACTAATCCGTATAAATGTTTTGCAATGGTCATTGTATACCAAGAGAAAACTACAGAGGACCGATTCAAAGACTTAAAAATACTATAGGTATATTACCATGGTCACATACAGACGTGTATTCTGCTATTGTCTCTGTAGCATTGCTCTGCAATGAGTCAGGGCTGAGGCACTTAGCAATCATTGCAGGAATATGTGGACTCACAATGCCTTCTTATGTCTCAGTTGTCATTGATCCTGGAGAGTGTAATTTGTTACAATAATAAGTGCCACATAGTATTTTTTATGGGAAGCGGAGTGGCTCAGTTTTTAGTACTATTTCCTATAAGCACAATGGTTCTAACCCGACTAGCCCCCTACACATCAGTTTGAGTGCTCTCCCTGCGTTTGCATGGGTCTCCTCCAGTTGGTTTCCTCCCATACCGGTTAATCTGCTATAAAATGTACATTGTTATGTTAAATTAGATTGTAACCGCCTTAGGGGAAATAATTCATGTGAATTGTGCCAATCACTTTAGAGCACTATGAATTATGTTGGTGGTACCTAAATAGCAAGAAATGTATGGGCAATCCGTTGGCTCACTGGTTAGCACTGCAGCCTTGCAGCTCTGGGGTCCTGGGTTTAAGTCCCACCAAGGAGTTTGTATGTTCTCCCCGTGTTTGTGTGGGTTTCCTCCGGGTTCTCTGGTTTCTTCCCACACTCCAAAGACATACTGATAGGGAACGTAGATTGTGAGCCCCAATGGGGACAGTGATGATACTGTCTGCAAAGTGCTGCAGAATATATGTTATACTATAGCACTATATTAGCAAAGCATAATTATACTAATAATAAAAATGGAAAATAACACAAAATGTAGGAAGATTGGTAACATTACCTGAGACATACCTTGTAATTTTTATTATGATCCAAGAGCCACTCGTGTTTCCTTTCTGCTAGAGGCGCTGACAGAACAACCTGAATGGTGCAATCACTGTCTTGTCATTGAGATGGACAGTTTAACCCCTTCACGACATGCTCTGTAATAGTATGGCGCATGTCGTATCTCCCCCTTTTATGTGGGCTTCGGCAGTGAGCCCACATCTTTCCCAACACATGTAAGCTGTTTTGAGCAGCTGACATGTTCACGCAACAGCTGCAGGTGAAATCGCGATACACCCGCAGCTCTTAACCCGTTAAATGTCGCTGTCAAACTCTGACAGCAGCATTTAACACATGTTTTGAGCCATCGGGCCGGAAATCCACTGATCTGTGACCCCTGTCACGTGATTGCGGGTCACCGGAGGGTTGGCATGACAAGCAGAAGTCTCTTACAGACCTCTATGGTTGTCATTGCCAGCTTGCTATGAGGGCCACCCATGGTTGGCGCTTCTAGCAAGTCAGCTATTCTTCTACATACAGGTGATCTGATCATCACCTGCATGTAGCAGAGCCAATCGGGTTATGTCAGCTTCTAGTCTCCCATGGAGACTATTGAAGCATGATAAAAGTTAAAAAAATGTTTTCAAAAGTACTAAAATAATTAAAAAATATAAAAGTTCAAATCACCCCCCTTTTGCCCCATTTAAAATAAAGCAATAAAAAAACTCAAACATACACATATTTGTCATAACCGCATTCAGAATTGCCTAATATTATCAGTATAAAAAAAATGAACCCTATAGCTAAACGGCATAACGAGAAATAAAGTCAAAAGGCCAGAATTACATTTTTTGGTCTCCACAACATTGCATTAAAATGCAATAACGGGCCATCAAAAGATCGTAACTGCAGCAAAATTGTATCAATAAAAATGGTAGCTCTGCATGCAAAAAATAAGCCCTCACCTAACCCGAGATCATGAAAAATGGAGACACTACGGGTTTCGGAAAATGACTACATTTTTTTTTTTACACACTTTGGATTTTTTTTCACCACTTAAGTAAATAAGAACCTAGATGTGTGTGATGTCTAAGACATTGTAATGACCATAATGGCAGATTTAGCATTTGGTGAACATGGTAAAAACAAATAATAAAAAAAAAACATTGTGGAATTGCACTTTTTTTGCAATTCCACCGCATTTGGAATTTTTTCCCACTTTTGAGTAAAAGGTATGGTAAAACCATTGGTGTCATTCAAAAGTACAACTTGTTCCACAAAAAACAAGCTCTCACCTGGCCATATTGATGGAAAAATAAAAAAGTTATGGCTCAGGGAAGAAGGGGAGCGAAAAACAGAAATGCAAAAACCAAAAAGGGCTGCGGCGTGAAGGGGTTAAAAGGTCATTAAGTTGGTCTAGTTGACTGGACAATCAGAGGAGCTAGTCAATGGACCACTCAAAGGACATGTATGGACAATAGACTCTCCCAGTGCTATATTTTAATCCCATGTGTTCAGTCAAATGTGCCAGATACTCTTTAATTTTTAGGCAATACCATGATGCACTTTTTGGATTGCTATTCTATGTTCAGATTTCACTGCGATCCTCATCAGTCTACTCATAAACCCTTGGAGGTTCCCACTTGGATGTTCCCTTGGATTGCCTGACTCCTTTCTGTCTTTTGATGTTGCTTCACCTCATAACGTCTGACACAACTTTCAATGGTTGTGTATTGGGATCAGATTTTGTTCTTGTCCCAACTCTTTAATTTCCACCAGACTTATTCTCTTAGCACACTCGTTCACTCAGCAACTTCTCTGCGTAGCTAACCCAATGGCCCCAACAGTGAAGTCCAGGTCTCTAAATAGGGGTTAGAAGATGAAAAATCCTGATAACAAGAATGGCTAGCAGCAAGTTTGTTGATGGAACCCGCTAATAGATAGATTTTTTGCAGAAGGAATATGTATTGTGTAGGTCGAAACATAAGCAAAAATAAAGCATAATACCGGTTCATATTATATGGGGTTTACTAAACAGTTCATGTTGTCTGTAGATGTGATTTTTCCGATGCTGAAACCTGTTTAATTTTAGTCTTATATAGCTGAACACAGCATGTATAAATATATATAACAATGTATTAGGTGTCTAATGTTGAGATGTCCTCTTAGTTTGCATTTCTAGCGGGCAGTCATGCAGATCATTGAAATGCTTCAAAAGTATAAAGCGTCTTCAGTACAGAATATATTTATGTGTGTTTATAAAGGTCACTGAATAAGAGTCAAAACTGAAAATAGCATTTCCTCCAAATCAGAGCAAAACATGGGTCTTCTGACTCATCTCTAATTGCCAAGAAGAATGAAAATACAACGAAATACACGTCGATAGTGTTATTACAGCGACATGGCATTGTGTTTTCTTCTTGCATTGTGCCACTATAAATTAGATGATGATTTACATAGTGATGATGTGCATATTACCACCAATCATGAGGGCACATATATGGATAGGTGCACACACGATGTTTGTGGAAACGACACTATGTATACCGATTCATGCACATTGTGATATAAGCTGCAAACTAGTAAATACACATGGTCAATCTGGCAAACATGTTTCCAGGTAAAATAAGGAGCACACATGCATTATACTGTGACACGTGTCACATATCAGCAATTCTGCTGTCATGCTCTCGCAAATGAACATGTTTAGAAAAGAAGCTAAAACAGATCAAAATGGTTCACAAATGATTGTAAATGTGATATATACCATATAAGCAGCGTGTAGCCTAGCAACAATGACAGTTTTCAAGAACAAACTTTTATTCTATGACCCCATGGTGTCCTTGACTGAAGAAACATAGCAAACAGCAAAAATATTAAAATGGGAAATTCTTAAGAAAAAAAACCATCTTGGATTCTGAAGTTTACAGTTTGAATTGAATATCTACATAAAGTATATAGTGACACTCTGATTATTGCCATGTCTATGGGTTTAAGGGGAACCTGTCAGTAGGTTTGTAGACCCTAAATTAACGTCATTTATTTAACCACTTCATGACCTTGGGATTTTCCGTGTTCGTTTTTCGCTCCCCTCCTTCCCAGAGCCGTAAGTTTTTTATTATTCCATCAATTTGGCCATGTGAGGGCTTATTTTTTGCGGGACGAGTTGTACTTTTGAAAGACATTATTGGTTTTACCATGTCGTGTAGTAGAAAACAAGAAAGAAATTCCAAGTGCGGTGAAATTGCAAAAAAAGTGCAAATCCACACTTGTTTTTTGCTTGGCTTTTTTGCTAGGTTCACTAAATGCTAAAACTGACCAGCCATTATGATTCTTCAGGTCAGTACGAGTTCATAGACACCTAACATGACTAGGTTATTTTTTATCTAAGTGGTGAAAAAAAATTCCAAACTGTGCTAAAAAAAAAAAAATGGCGCCATTTTCCGATACTCGTAGCGTCTCCAATTTTCATGATCTGGGGTTGGTTGAGGGCTTATTTTTTGCGTGCCGAGCTGGCATTTTTAATGATAGCATTTTGGTGCAGATACATTCTTTTGATCGCCCGTTATTGCATTTTACTGCAATGTCGCGGCGACCAAAAAAACATCATTCTGGCCTTTTGAATTTTTTTCTCGCTGCGCCGTTTTGCAATCAGGTTAATGATTTTTTTTATTGACAGATCGGGCGATACCAAATATGTGTAAGTTTGATTTTTTTTTATTGATTTATTTTGATTGGGACGAAAGGGGGTGATTTAAACTTTTATATTTTTTTTATTTTTTTTCACTTTTTTTAAAAAAAATTTTTACTTTTGCCATGCTTCAATAGCCTCCATAGGAGGCTAGAAGCAGGCACCACTCGATCGGCTCTGCTACATAGCAGCAATCTGATGTTCGCTGCTATGTAGCAGAAATGCAGGTGTGCTGTGAGCGCCGACCACAGGGTGGCGCTCACAGCTGCCAGGGATCAGTAACCATAGAGGTCTTAAGGACCTCTATGCTTACTATTCTGAAGCATCGCCGACCTCCGATCATGTGACGGGGGTCGGCGATGCGATCATATCCGGCTGCCCGGCCGGAAGCGGTAGTTAAATGCCGCTGTCTGTTTGACAGCGGCATTTAACTAGTTAATAGGCGCGGGCAGATCGCGATTCTGCCCGCGCCTATTACGGGCACATGCCAGCTGTTCAAAATAGCTGACATGTCCCGGCTTTGATGCAGGCTCACCGCCGGAGCCCGCATCAAAGCGGGGCTTCTGACCTCGGACGTACTATCCCATCCGAGGTCAGAAAGGGGTTAAAGCATCTGATATGCTGATGACCATACCTTTGTTTGATAAGTCTAAAGCTCATTATCTTTTACATATCCATCAGCAAATGTTTATTTATTATTTATTTCTTATGCATTTGCTATATAGCGCCATCATACACTGTGTTCCAAATTATTATGCACAAAGAGTTTAGGAGTGATAAGGTTAGAATTTTTTGTTTGTCATTTAAACTCATTGATGGTGATGTGTGTCAGGGCTCTTTATATCACTGAAAGCAATTGCAGATACCTGTGCAAATTAGTTTGGCAGGTGTGTCCAAATAAAGGCAAGACTAATTAAGAAGGCTGTTCCACATTATTAAGCAGCCTACATTTTTTACCAAAATGGGAATGAAAAAGGATGTGTCAGCTGCTGAGAAGCAGCAAATTGTGGAATATTTAGGTCAAGGCATGACTACAATCAACATTGCCAAGATACTTCATCGTGATCATCGCACAATCAAGAAGTATGTAGCTGATTCCCAGTGCAAGGAAAAATTGAGGACTCTTTCCAACATGCAATTGCATAAGGTTAAAAGAGCAGTGGCAAAAATGCCTTGTCATAGCAGCAGACAAGTTTTTGAAGCTGCTGGTGCCTCCAACATCCCCAGAACAACAAGATGCAGGGTCCTTCAGAGGTTTGCAGCTGTGCGTAAGCCATCCTGTCGACCACCTCTATCCACTGCACACAAGCAGAAACGGCTCCAGTGGGCCAAACGATACATGAAGACTGACTTCCAAACTGTTTTGTTCACCGATGAGTGCCGTGCAATGCTCGATGGTCCAGATGGATGGAGTGGAGGATTGCTGGTTAATGGACACCCCATGAAAACACGGCTAAGGCGCCAACAAGGAGGAGGTGGAGTAATGTTTTGGGCTGGAATCATGGGGAGAGAGATTGTCGGCCCCTTTATGATCCCTGAAGGGGTAAAGATGAACTCCATAATCTATGTGGAGTTTCTAAAACAACACTTCCTGCCATGGTTCAAGAGGAAGAACCGTGCTTTCCGCAGCAAGATCATTTTCATGCATGATAATGCACCGTCTCATGCTGCAAAAACACATCTGCATCTCTGGCTGCTATGGGCATAAAAGAGGACAAACTTATGGTGTGGCCACCATCTTCCCCTGACCTCAACCCCATTGAGAACCTCTGAAGCATCATGAAAAGGAGTGTCTATGATGGCGGGAGGCAGTTCACATCTAAGCAACAGCTCTGGGAGGGTATTCTGTCCACATGCAAAACAATTGAAGCAGAAACCATCCAAAAACTGACAAATTCAATGGACGAGAGAGTTCAGAAGCTTCTTTCCAACAAGGGGTCCTATGTGCAAATGTAACATCACCTAGAATAAAGTTTTCACTTGAAAACTGTTTGATTTCATTTTATAATAAGCTGATAATGCTTAGAACTTCACAATTGACCATTTTTTTGTTCAAAATAAAAAAAAAAAGGTTGTAAACTCTGCTGTGCATAATAATTTGGAACATGCATTTTGAGTGTTTATTTTTTTTTTTTAAAGATACTGTTTTCATAGGCAGTTTGTTCCAAAACATTGCAATTATACTAGAATAGTAGATGACTGGAAAATAACAATGACTGGAATTCAGATAGGTAATTTAGAGAAAATATGAGGAAATATTATTTGCATAATAATTTAGAACACAGTGTATTCTGAAGCGTTTTACAGGCATATTCATCGCTGTCGACATTGAGGCTTAGGCCGGGGTGAGACTAGAGTATGGCATTGGATGTGATATGCTAATGTCCCTTGGGTCCTGCTCTGCTGTCAGCAGGAGCCGAGTGTCATGCGTCTGTGCTCCGATTCTCTCGCACAGAGCGGATCAGAGCACAGCTGTGGAGAAGGCGGAGAAATGAATTTCTCCATCTCCTCCATTGCCGATGTCAGCATATATCGCACAGCACTCAGATGATATCCGAGTGATGTGTGCAGTGTAACTCGCACCCATATACTTATTTGGGTGCAAGTGAGCCGAGACTCGGCTGAGTGTCGGTGACAATTGCAGCATGCTACGATTTCACTCGCACATGGCAAATGACTGAGAAAAAAAACGCTGAGGTAAGCTGCCCCATAGACGAATACTGATCCAAGTGCTATGCAATGTTTTATCTCATAGAATTCATCCATATTCATCGCTAATGTGACCCCGGCCCTATAATCTAAATTCCCTATCAGTATGTATTTGGAGTGTGGGCGGAAAGTCAGAGGAAACCCACGCAAACACGGAGTGAACACACAAACTCCTTGCAAATGTTGTCCTTGGTGAGATTTGAACTGAGGAACCCAGTGCTGCAAAGCTGCAGTGCTAACCACTGAGCCACCATGCTGACATCTTTATGCAAATGAGTTTGCAAGGTCAGGAGTATGGCCTGTGCTTACAGCGCTCTGGCCTCTCCTCCTCTTTTTCCTCCCTCTCTCTTTCTTCTCTGTGCCCTGCTCACTATCCGAGATATTGCGCAGGGACAGTTATACCCGGGGGCTGCGCTTGAGCAGATCAATACTCTGGCTCTCTTAGAGCGATCAGGATCTTATGTGCATGCACTGCCCATAGGAGCGATGGCACCTGCTTGAGATCTCGGGCGGAGAACAGGTCAAAGCTAAGAATTTGGAAATTTTTGTTCCATATTTGAAAAATAAAGACATATTCCCCCTTCATATAATCTATCCTGCTTGTATGTAACTGCTGAAGTAACAGTCTTGACAACAGGCAGTGGACAGCAAATTACCCAGAAAGATTACATTTGGTGGTCACAACGTTATAGCAATTTTTCATTTAAAAAAGTTCATTTTTTTAAATAAATAAATATTACTTTTGATAGTGACTACATTGGCACTGTAATAAAAATAAGTTTGCTGAAACAACGGTGACTATTTAATTCTATTTGTAGATTATTACTCTACAGGATGAGGTTTTAATTTAAAAACACAATAAGCTGCTTTGTTGTGGGTTAATTAATGGAAAGGCCTTAGACAGCGAGCCATATTTCACCTTCTATCTCGAGAGATGAATATCCGGTCTCCTATATTAAAAATAAATGTAATGATTGATTATACTTTGTACACTTAACCCGTAAAAGAAATGAACAAAATAGTACTTGAGAATCCACATGGACACTTGAGATTGTGATATTTTATAATGTGTCCAATCAACATATTTCTTTTTATTGAGCTCTTAGTATTTTCAATGATTGGTTTTAATGGCCCTGATATTGTGGTTCCTAATCTCAATGTGGAGCTGCAATGACTTTGAGAAATCACCACGACACCCACTTGTAATGAACCTGTAGTTCAGGAGCAACCACCTGTGCAGTATTCAAATTATCTTCTGGCTTTATCAGCTCACTGAGAAATCACAGTGGGTAGGAATTAATGAAACATTTTTCTTTATTTGCAATCCATTAAAATGCATAAGGACACATTGGTCCAGAGGGACCAGAGCTTGAATTCACAAATGCTGAGGCCAGATATGTATTGTGCCGAACATGGACTTCATTGCAGTTTTTGTAACACAAAGAGAAGACTTTAGACTCTTGTATATGTAAAATAAGCAAATGTACTGGGCATAGAAAAAAGCCCAAATGCTGTGTATTGAAATTATACATGTTCCAAATCACACATCTCATAGGGGCTTGTTCAGACAAGTCTATTTTTGGTCTGTATGTTGTCTATGTGCAAAATTTAAATCATATCGACCGATACATGTGAACAGACTAATTAAGCTGAGCACTTTTTTACATGGATTGAGTGTTCTTGTAAAAAAAACAAGCCAGCGCTAGTCACTTCTGTGTGGATGAGACTTGCCCATATATGTTAATGGATGTGAAAAAAAAACACTAGAGTTGGGCAGATCGATTTGTGAACCTCAGGCAAGTTGGACAAAACAGTTGTCTCTGGCTATGTAAATCTCTTACCTTCCGGGCTTGGCTTTGGGTTAGCCAGGCTGGCGTAAAGTAAAATCATGTCAACATGATGCATAGGTAATATTATACCGGCCATACTAATCATAAGCCGCATCAGTGAAAAAGTATGATATTTGCAGCTCATGTCCAGTGGCCGATGGACCAAAGTCCTGCAAATTGATCTGCCCAATTCTAACAGTAACTATACCCATATGGTATCCATTTATAATTGATCCATTGCTAGGCTTTCATAGAAAAGTTAATTATGGATAAAATATTGTCCATTTTTCAAAACAAAAAAATAAAACATTTTCAAATACTCTTCTGAAATCAGTTTCCATATTTTTATGCATTCATACTTGACATTTTGCTTGAGGATAAAGTACTGTATATACTTCAGTTCCATTTATCTGAATAGTCACTTCTGTAAGCCATAGAAGGATAAAGGGGACAGACAACAAATCAGCAGCAAGTAAAATAGATATGCCATCAGCCATTTTCTATGTATGAAGTATGTAGCAACAAATAGTATGATGCTTCAGAAAATAGTGTTCAACATGAATTTAACTAAATAAAAGGGAACCTTTTACTTCTACAGCTGGGGCCTTCCTGACCTGACAAGTTTTTGGAGACCAGTGGAAGCTCTATATACAATGGTACATGAAAATGAATACATTAAGTAGCTTAAAATGAATACAAACCCAAAAAAAACCCTGTGTCTGTGTGAAGTCGGACTATGAAATTCAATGCCTGTGGCACTTCGCACAGACACATTGTGGGTTTGACATGCTTTGGGGAACCTTAGCGCTGAAACTGCTCTACCATGAAGAATAAAAGGTGCATATCTTGCTTGGTCTCAGACTCTCAGCTTGAAAATATTACTGAGTAGGCTACAAGAATGTATTGAATTCTTTAGCATATAATTAGGCCATTCATACTGCTTGGGTTTAAAAGTGACCCTTTGGCTGCAGTCTCAATTTCGTCTTAGAGAAACAACTTTGCAGTGACAAACAGAGTAATTATGCATATATATATATAGATAAAGTAAGGAGAATATATATATATATATATATATATATATATATATATATATATGTTCTTATTTATACATACAGTACAGACCAAAAGTTTGGACACACCTTATCATTTAAGGATTTTTCTGTATTTTCGTGACTATGAAAATTGTAAATTCACACTGAAGGCATCAAAACTATGAATTAACATATGTGGAATTGTATACTCAACAAAAAAGTGTGAAACAACTGAAAATATGTCTTATATTCTAGGTTCTTCAAAGTAGCCACCTTTTTCTTTGATGACTGCTTTGCACACTCTTGGCTTTCTCTTGATGAGCTTCAAGAGGTAGTCCCCGGAAATGGTTTTCACTTCACAGGTGTACCCTGTCAGGTTTAATAAGTGGGATTTCTTGCCTTATAAATGGGGTTGGGACCATCAGTTGTGTTGTGCAGAAGTCTGGTGGATACATAGCTGATAGTCCTACTGAATAGACTGTTAGAATTTGTATTATGGCAAGAAAAAAGCAGCTAAGTAAAGAAAAACAAGTGGCCATCATTACTTTAAGAAATGAAGGTCAGTCAGTCTGAAAAATTGGGAAAACTTTGAAAGTGTCCCCAAGTGCAGTTGCAAAAACCATCAAGCGCTACAAAGAAACTGGCTCACATGAGGACCGACCCAGGAAAGGAAAACCAAGAGTCACCTCTGCTTCTGAGGATAAGTTTATCCAAGTCACCAGCCTCAGAAATTGCAGGTTAACAGCAGCTCAGATTAGAGACCAGGTCAATGCCACACAGAGTTCTAGCAGCAGATACATCTCTACAACAACTGTTAAGAAGAGACTTTGTGCAGCAGGCCTTCATGGTAAAATAGCTGCTAGGAAACCACTGCTAAGGACAGGCAACAAGCAGAAGAGACTTGCTTGGGCTAAAGAACACAAGGAATGGACATTAGACCAGTGGAAGTCTGTGCTTTGGTCTATGCTGTGAAGATACAAGATGTGCAGCATCTGAAACAACATACTGCAAGCTTGTGCTAGCATTTCTTCGGCAGTGTTGCTATCAGTGTGTCAGGAGTGGGAGAAGAGGGTTGCATTGACAATCCAACACAATGGGCAGCACTTTGAACACGTTTTATAAGTGTTCATAAACTTGAAAATAACTCATGGAAGAATAAAGTTATGCTAACACCAAGCACACCATTGTTTCTCAATAAGTTTGATGTGTAACATGACCCTCTTCCCATTGAAAAAAATAAAGTTGGATCCAAAATGGCCACCATGGTCACCACCCATCTTGAAATGTTTCCCCCCATATACTAATGTGCCACAAACAGGAAGATGATATCACCAACCATTCCCATTTTATTTAGGTGTATCCATATAAATGACCTACCCTGAATACAGTGTATATATATATATATATATATATATATATATATATATATATATATATATACATATATGTGTGTATATATCGGTGTGTCTTTGTAATGATGGAAATGAAATGGTTTCCATAAATGTTTCTTTACCGATGTATTATTATTGATAGTAGTAGTGTATAGACTCTCTCTTGAGGGAAGCCAGATGAGACTAGTTGGCAATGCGACTCAAGTGTGCGAATCACATATATGAGGTTACATGACTTTCCAATCTCATGGGTACAAATACTGGCTGGTGACTAACTCATGCAGCCTTTATCCATCATTCCTTCAAGATGGCTGGGCCATCATTGGAAATAAGCACCCGTATTTTGTGTGTTCCCCACCTCATTGTAGATTGTAAGCTCTGAGGAGCAGGATTGTCATTATTTTGCTTTAATTGTATTATTTTTAACTATTTTACTTATGACAGTTGTATATGGACTGTTGACTTGTAAAGCGCTGAGGAATATGTTTGTGCTATATAACTAAAGATTATTATTAGTATTATTATGTGCTGAGCTCATTGCTATGAATCTGAAGTCTGCAATCACATAAGTCTTTTTACACTAGAAAACCCCTTTAAGCAAATCGTACTATCTGTCCTATCTACACAAGATTCCATAGATGATTCCTTACTATTTGGAAATGTTTACACACAGCATTTTTTTCAACCAGAAATGAGGCAATTGCCAGAAAAAATGCAATGGTGATTCCATATTAAAATGTGCATTTTTTTATGCATTTTTGTTCGCTTTTTGATGCCTTCTTAGCTGATCTGTCTTGGTGATATACATAGCTAAAATAAATGCACAACAGGTCAGAACATGCAAAAAAAAAATAAAGCAACATTTAAATGAGGTTTTAAAAATGCTGCAATTGTTTAATGCAGCGTTTTTCCATCTTAAAGATTAACTGAAAAAAAAAAACAGAGCAAAAATATTGTGTGAACAAACCCCATTCCTATTATTATTATTCTTGTTATTACACAATATCCATTGATAACATTTGACTTCTTAAGGCCCCGTCTCACTTAGCGACGCTAAAGCGATCCTGACAACGATACGACCTGTCAGGGATCGTTGCTGCGTCGCTATGTGGTCGCTGGTGAGATGTCAAACAGTGAGATCTTCCCAACGATCGCTGCTGCGATCTCACTGTTTGACATCTCACCAGCGACCTGTAGCGACCTGTACAACGATGTCACATGGGAGCTATTATGACGATTCAGTGTCTGAGTCGTCAACGAGGTCGTTGGTAAGGTGTCAAACACAGCGATGTGTGCTACCCAGCGGGACCTCAATGATCAAAAAAAGGTCCAGGCCATTCCGACACGACCAGCGATCTCACAGCAGGGGCATGATCGCTGCTACGTGTCACACATAGCGAGATCGCTACTGAGGTCGCTGTTGCGTCACAAAACTAGTGACTCAGCAGCGATCTCACTAGCGATCTCGCTTAGTGAGATGGGGGCTTTAGCACTAGAGTGATAGTATCTGATATTGCTGATCACCACTTACACCTTTTCTACAGTTTATTCTATTTTATCTGGGATAATCCTGTCCCTAGTGTAAGCTTTAGAAGTCACCTTGGATATCTTTGACCTGTGGTCTTGTGCATTTATATGGTAAGTAGAAAACAGCAGAAGAAAATGAGTCAGAAAAGGAGAAGTAGAGGGGTGGGGTAGATGTGCGAAGAGAGGGAGATGCACTCATCTACTTAATAAGAAATATATTTGCTTTGCACGGCGTCTCATGCTCGCTACTCTGATCTAGGAGAGCTGATGACATGGAGCGTTCATTTTATATGGATGCAAGCAGCAATCTTCACACTCTGAGTAAATGCAGTGATGCAGACTTGGCAATTCTAAAGCAGAAGGACTACAGAGAATAAAAGGGAGAGAACTTTCCATGTGCCTGGAAGCTGTAATAATGTGATAGAGGATGTTAGTGGTGAAGGGGTTAATGACCCATGCAAATGATATAATTTGTCTTGCACATGGTTGAAATAATTTCATACAGATTGTCAAAATCACTGAAAGGAAGACAAGTGAAGCAATAGCTCTGTTTTTATTTTAGTGCTAGTAATACAATTAACAGATCTCACAGAAAAGCTTACTACTAAGAATTGCGAGGCAATGGTGCAGAAAATACAGAGTCCTGGCTTAGGTTTTGGAAGTATATTGTCCTGTTTTCTATACTACATCATTTCTTTAAAAAATAAACAAGGCTGAGATGTTGTTCACATGTGTGCCAATACTCACATTGTAGGAACAGAAATATTACAGAATGGCTGTGCCGTCCCCTTATAGTTGCCGGACTCTACTGGCAACCAACAAAGACCATTACCTATAATTGGGCAGAATTTACCGGCACAAGTAACACTGGTGGCAACTAAAACTCATAATGGGCACTCCAAACCAGAAGTGATGGAGTGATGATGATGGTGATGATGATGTCCGTAAAGCACTGTGAAAATTACTGGCCCTAAATAAGTGAGTTAAATTAAAAAAAAAAAGCCTAAGCTGTTGATATAGTAATATTTTAAGCTAAATTTAACAGAATTCTTCCACCATTTTGGCCAAAAAACTGTCCTCTATTATTTGCATTATATTTGCTTTGTGTTTTAGAGACATTCTTGCAATGTCAAGAGAATATGACTTCCCAGAAAAGGGCTTTTCATCGAAAAATACATAAAACTTTAAAAACATAAGAAAGACAGCCAGGCAACAATACCAGTGCATTACAGGATGCATCAGACCCCAGGATAAAGGCGAAGGCAGCACAGGTACAAAGTACTGAAGATACAGCCAATCATATGGCTACAATTCATAGAAGGGCCTAGTATTGTAAATGCACATGTTGGTATAAAGCACCAGTCACACAGATAAGTGTAGTACACACTGTTTGGCTTACAGACTATTAGTGAAACCCACATTATTAGATCTGGCGGGCTGCCCAGCAATATAAATTTCCACCCCACTAGGACAGACACTCACATTTACCCAGCCAAAACTAAAGGGCTTGGCTGCATGTTGCAGAAAAATGTGTAATAATAAGATGAAAAACAAATATAAAATACAAGAGGTATAGGCCAATATTTTGGCCAAAATACACAATCTCACAATCCTTATTGTCATGCGAGTTCCTACTCTAAAATCAAAAGCAATTTGCCAAAAAGGATATTGGCTGAGTAAATTTGGGTGTCTGTCCTAATTGGGTGCACTTATATAATTCTGGACCGCCCCCTATCTAAACGTATGGATGTCACTAATAAGCTGTAAGACGGACACTGTGTGCTACAATTATCTATTTGAATAAGGCCACATCAGTCTTTTGCTATCAGTCTCACAATCCGTCAAATTAAAAAAAAAACGAATCTGGAGACTGATGCCGCCGGATCCGCTTTTTTTCTCATAGACTTGCATTAGCGATGGATCGCGACAGATGGATGGCCTCACACTTCATCCGTCGTTCACCGGATCTATCTAAAATTGTTTGTCTGGTGGCTAGAGACGTTGGGCAAAGTAATGTTTTTTGTGCACGTCGAAAAATTGGACAGCGACAGATCTGTCGTTTGCTCGATTGGAAGCCTATGAGCACCGGATCCATCAAATGACGGAATCCAGTGATGGATTCTGTTTTTTTTAACTGAACATGCTCCGATTTATTTAGGATCCAATTAGCATTGAAAAAACGAATCCGTCGCATCAGTTTTTCACAATCTGTGAAGGATCTGTCGATCCATCAAGCCAACGGATTATGACTGACGGGGAAAAACTGATGTGTGAAAAGGGCCTTATGCTATATGCAAGCCTTATCAGTGTGCCTTTATAATAGTGAGCAATCACCCCCTCCATGAATGGTAGGTGTGTGAGTGGTTGTTTTATCAGTCATTTGTACCTGTGTTGTCTTCACCTGTGCTGCCTTTTCTCTGTGATTTTTTTTCCATGTTATGTCTTTTTCAGTGAATTGCTTTCTTTGTATTTTTGTACCATTTATAGTACTCCATAATCACACCATAGTCATACAACATACACTACTGAGAAATTCCACTATTTCTTGGCGCATCTCAAAACTTTCATTCCAGTAGACAAATTAATGAGTATACTTTATTTGATTCTAGATGTGAGTAGATGAAGAAAAATGTATTTCATGGGAATCTCATAATACAATAGTAGTAACAGAACTGATTCTAGAGCTATGAGATGGGGTCTGGATAGAACAAAGAGGAAAGCGGTCTATGGATTGACATTCATTGAAAGTCAGTAGACTATTAGCGGTAAACATTTTTTAAAAATTGTGGTAACATTTGTAAATCATGTTAAAAGAAATATCCCTGTAGTGAAAAGTTCCTACATAATATAAAAGCAAAATTCTAACAGCAGAGACACCCATAACCGTCACATCTACAGGATACTCATTTCAATGATAACCATCAGATAACAAAACAGGGCACTATACCTGGATAATGGAAAGCTGAGCAAGCGTAGTCAGTGCATGAAAAGAGTAGTCAGTGCAGTTGCGCCGCTGTAATACCCCCTGGTATTGCCCCCCAGATGTCCGAGTTGGCTGAAAATGAGGACAAAATAGACTAATAGTAGAAAAATTCACTAATTCGCAGTTTGCCCACAGAGCCGTCAGCACTGGGGTCTTCTCCATGGCAGCCGTTAGACATGTAACTATTTTGGCCCCTCCTTCTCTGCTGTGAGCCGGTTGTTGTCGTTGGCTGTGTCTCTGGCTGCATTACCGCCCAGCCACACTTGCAGCATTCTTTTCTTTATAGTCGTGATTGGTGCACACATCCATACTGGCTTGCTTTCATGTGCCCCTTTGCTGATATAGCCTACACACCTCTTATTCCCTCATTTTTCCTAGTGATATATGGTTCATCTCAGTCACAGGATTTTATTTATACAGTAATTAGTTCACATGTTTGGGGTTTGATTTGCGGTGTGATAATTTTGGGGACGCCCATTGGTTATCGGTATCTGTGGTGCTATAATTGTACAAGTTATAAGTGCTCAGCCTTAATATATTTATATTATTGTATTTATATTCATCCATGCATTCACGCATAGGATTGTAGTAGTATTTTTTCGTCATCTTAGGCTATGGCTCTCTTGTCATACATTTAGTGGAATGGTGTGTTCGTTGTTTGATCCTTATGGGATATGTTTTTAATGTTTTTATATTTTGTACATTTTTTGTCTTACAATAAAGCTGTGATTTATTTGATACATAGGTGTGCACACATTTATGCAGTGTCTCTCCTTTTCTTGTCCACTAATTCGCAGTTATGTCATTTATTTTTCCATCCATGCCAACTACTGCCTTCATTAGTAGTTAATAGCTTGCTGACATATTTATCAGAGAGAACATAGTTAGGTGAATATCCGCCTGCTGTCCGATTGTATGTTTAGAATGTTCGCTATCAATCTGAAGGATTCATTATGCAATATATTATGTATTTTGTGCAAATATTATTAAAAATAATTACTTTCACAAGCTGTAATATATTGTAACACATAGGCTGAAACCGATGTCAAACCTGCAGATAACGTTACATTTAATATGGTTGTGTTAACATTTACTAAAACATTGAGTGATTCCGAGAACTTTGGAATTGATAAGTGCTCTTATCAAAACATATTGGAAACCAGTAGAGTGTAAAATTACACAAGATTGGTTTCCAGAGAACTCTGCTTAGATCTGCTGGTCAGCATTGTTGATGTACAGTGGGTTCTTCCAGTGTTAAGAATGTAACAAATCCTATTAAACGCCATAATTTATATTAGCATATTGGGAAGTTTTTTCTAACCTATTAATTTAGCCCTGCTTAACGCTAAAAAATTACCATTATATAAAGAACAAATATTATGAGTAAATTAAATTATTGTAGCCATAATGAAATAACAAGGAATTACGGAAAAAAAATATAATCGGAAACTGCTTTTATCACATCAAATGCATTAAACTTCTCTGAACCAATGTCCTTTTTATCCTAATGTACTAAATTAAATATCTGCTCCTTGTAGAATTTGATTCATCTAAACTAGATTAAAATCAAATCATGTACAAAATCAATTTCACTTAAAGTACAATAATCTTGGCCCACTGAGGCCCCCTTCTAGTAATCACTATAAATGCTGTATATTTCCCTTTATTTCCTTCCCGTCTAATACAATGTGTGCATACTTTTCAGAGGAGATTTAAATATGACCTCAGATTTCCTTTTCTGCTCCACACAGATTTAAATATCATACCACAAGACTTACTTTCCAGAAGAAGATACAGTTGTTTTGTAATAAGATCAAATGGATGAATATAAAATCATGTAACAAGATATGAAAGTAAGTCTCAATAAGCATAGACAGAAAAGAGTAGTAGGCCTCAAACACATCTCATTTTAGGAAAACTGCAATTTAAAAGAAAAACTAAGCATCCCTATGTTAGGTGTCGAGTCGCTGCACAGGGGGAATCTCGAACCACCTGCGCTGTGGTCTCCCATTCTCCTCCAGCCGCAATGGAGCCTGCTCAGCAGAGACATCAGTCCCAGTGCCTGGCTCAGGCAGAAGGCAGATACTGTGCGTTTGGTTACTGCTGCCCTTCCAGGCTCAGTCATTGTAACCAGCACTGATCAGCAGCGAGCAGGTGCTCCTGGGACTAAGTCCTGCTTTTCTTCTTCTGAGCATGCCCAAGGGATGACCTCTCATTGGAGGTCGGGGGTCACATGTTCAGGTCCTGTGACAGCTCCTATTGGACCACTAGGAAGGTCCAGGAGAGCTTCAGCTATATAAGGTTCACATGGCCGCTCTGCTATGCGCTAGTATAAATCTGTTATCGTGTGTGTGTGGATGTATGCCAGTTCTGGTGATTGCTCCTTAATCATTCCCATTCCTAGTGTTGTTAAATGCTCACGAATGTTGGAGCTACCTAGCGCTTGACAGTGCTATCCTAAACACAAGAGCACAATCCTTACTGCGTGAAACTATCAGCAACCGCCAGTGTGGTGCCATGCCCAATTAATGCGCTTTCCTAGCCCTAGTCAGGGTGGTTAGTGGCATCCGCCAGAGCGGCGCTGAACGCACTCTGTGCGATAATCTTTAATTAGTCCTGACAACCAATCAGTGTAGGGTGGGAACTCCCGCTTGATTTCAGCATCTGACTCTGGGCGTCCTCAGGTGCGGGCTCAAAAGCCCCCGAGGGTCAGAGCGAGATCAATCACCAGCATAGTGGGGGTGAATATCAGGGATCCCACTAGCGCCCATCTGCTGCACCCTGTGACTGCTAACAGGGCACAGCATTTCCATTGTTTCCCTGCGACCTGTAAAGCAACAGAGTTTGCATCAGTTCATAACAGGTGACAGAACCCGAGTTTATTTTGGCGTAGAACCGCCATATAGTGCCGCCATTACCTAGCAGCATGTTCCATCTCTGCACGGTGGACCCTGGGCTGTGAACGCACCTTATTACTATCTTTATATTTATTCGATGCGTTCCGCCAGCCCTAACACCCTATCTGTTCACCTGAAAGGGAGTGGATCTGTAGTACGCCACTGTAACCGCTATATAGTTTACAGAGCTGTGCTGTTTCGCTACTAATCACACCATTCTGCTGCTGGCACCGAGAGCCACTGATTATTGAGAGGTACTCTGTATCACACCCACACAATATGGTATCGATTACTTATGTGCTTAATTTCACATTTAGTGCTGCTTAACGTGAGACTCGCATAATTCTATAGACAATCATCTTGGCCTTCTCATAAATAAATTTAACTTGCAACTATTTAACATATGATTAGTTATGTAGATTCTTGTCAGGTCACTGCATTGTTTCTGTTTTGCTTTCTGTTGTGGAAAAATCTTTTCTTCCTTTCTACTATAAAATGTAACCTGCTCTCACATTCCCTACTAGCTCAGTGTGTTATTAGGTTAATTTCCAAGCAAAAAGACACTGGTTCAAAGAAGATTTCCCATGAAAAGAGAAACAGCATCATCCAGCTCATGAGTAGCAGTCTCTCGGCCAAGAAAATTGCAAAATTGCATCATGCGAGTGTCATGATAGTTAAAAGAAAACAAAAATTAAGTTTATCCATCTATTCAGAAGCCAAGAGGTGGACATTCAGGCAAATTATCAGAGTCAACAAGTCAGCTCATCACAATGTCTGTCAGTTATGGAGTGACAAATATGGCAGTGGAGGTGGTTCATAGGCTTCATGATAGTAAGATCACAGATGTTCATGCAAACACCGTGCAACACACATTACACTAGTATGGAATGGTGGGTCGAAAAAAGGTGAAGAAGCCTTGACTTCAATACCCTTATAAGAAACATCAGCTAGAGTTTGCTAAAAAAGTATGAAAAGTGGAAAGTAGAAGATTGTAATGTATGATTTGGAGCGATGAAACAAAAGTCAATAGACTAGGCTCTGAGAGCAAATGGGTCTGGAATAAATAAGGGAAGATCGAGAAATTGGTGAAAGAAACGAACCGAATGCAGCAAGGTTGATCAGACGGTGCTTCACAATACAGGTGGACAAAAACCAAAAGCACACTGCGAAATCATCTCAGGAGTTTTATAAGGCAAAAAAGTGTAATATTCAGCAATGGTCTAGTAAATCACCCAAACTCAACCCCATTGAGCATGCATTTAATATGCTTAAGACACAACTTAAGGCAGAAAGACTCACAAACAATAAAAACTAAAGTCATCTGTGGTAAAGCCATGGCAAAGCATTACAAAAGAGGAAACCTAGCGTTTTGTGATGTCCAAGCCGTACAGACTTCAGGCAATCATTGCCTGCAAAGAATTCTCTACAAAGTATTTGAAAGAACATTTTGTTTATGGTTAAGTTAATTTGTCCAATTACTTTTGAGCCCCTGAAGTGGGGAGGCTTAGAAGAAAAACGGCTGCAATTCCTAAACGTTTCACAGGATATTTTTTGATAAACTCCTTTCATTAAACCTGAAAGCCTACACGTCAATTGCATCTCAGTTGTTTCACTTTCAATAAAAAATATGTGCATGCAGAGCCAAAATCACAAAAATTATGTCTCTGTTGAAATATTACTGGACCTAACAATATTTATATGTATGCAACAGACTATCTTAATAACATTCAGAAGATTATACTCATGCCGTATGAAAAGGATAAGAGCTGTATGTGAAACTGAAATCTGTGTTACCATGTACTGTAGATAGATTGAGCAAGGCTTAATAGGAATATTTAATCAGTGATCATTACCATAGCATTCAAATTGTATATATTTCCAGGCTAAGCTGCCATACATTGTCACTATGTAGGTTACATGCAGCAACAGTTACTCAGTAAGAAAGTAAGCTGAGATGTATCCATCATTGACATGAAGAGCCTAAATCTCATGATTGAGACCTGCCACATTACACTGACTAATGTGTTGGCAAATGAAGGTGTTCTGGGATCACCCCTCTAATCAGTGATGTTACATGCACAGATTAATACATAACTGAAAATTAAGTCTCATGATTAAGGCCGTAAGACAGCTCTCTGTCATACCTAGACATTGAGATTATCATATAAAATCTATCTGATTTTATAGAATAAGTTGTGACATGCTCCTTGGCCTACTGGGATTTCTTGAGATGTTTCTGGGGAACAATGTCCTAGTTGGATAACAGCACAACCCATCTGGATATGTCCTAAATATCTACAATGAGAATGCCACTTTAATTCATAAGTTATCCTAAAAATGGTAAGTTTAGATTTTATAATTCTGACATATTTAAGGGTCATCATGGTTTCACCAGAGTTAGGCTACTTTCACACTAGTGTCGTGCACTGCACGTCGCAATGCATAGTTGTGGAGAAGAAACGCATCCTGCAAAGTTGCCCGCAGGATATGTTTTTTTTCCATAGACTTTTATTAGCGACGCATTGTGACGCGGTGCCACACGTTGCAACCGTCGTGCGACGTTGCATCGTGTTTTGGCGCACCGCCGGCACAAAAAAAGTTACATGTAACATTTTTTTGCGTGTTTCATCCGCCATTTTCGACTGCGCATGCGCGACCGAAACTCCGCCCCCCTCCTCCCCGGAACTTGCGTCTTAAGACTGCTTCCGCTGCCCACGTAGGGCATTTTCTTCACAGTTTGCGTCGGTAGGTCGGGCCGACGCAGTGCGACGGCCCCGTACCTACGCTAGTGTGAAAGCAGCCTTACTTTACCAATCCTTCAGCTACAGAAAAGTTACCATAATTCTCCATTTTGATAATTGTATAAATTACATTATTTTTAGCCCAGAGCTAAGGAAACAGAAGCTTCAATTTTATGATTTGCATCACCAGGTGATCTGTGAGCTTGCATGTTGTGTAAAATGAAATAAACTGATTTCAGTAGTACAATATGCATAGCATACCAATTCAGAATTCCTGGCGTTACATAATAAAACTTAATTGCCAACATATTAAATTATATTCAGGGATACTTTGCTGCTGAGCTGGTGTATCTAAGCTTATTGTATAAGAAGCTACACACATCAATACATTTTTATTAAGAAATGATTGTTAAATTTAATTATAGATACATCTTTTGTTTTTTTTAAATGTTCTCTTTTAAAAATATTAATTAACTTGAATTAACAATTGAATCATAATTTTTTAATAAAATCGACTTATAAGTGTAAAGTAGATTTATAAGCTGCAAGGGGTGTACATAGTGCATGTAGAGATGATTAGATCTGCCAAAATTGAATTTTCCATATTGTGCAGTATTTTATTCCCAGAGAATTTATTTTCCGTGAATTGAATTTAATATTTATCCAGGTCGAAGATCATAATAAACAAAAGGCATAATTATCTCTCCAGGCTCAAGTGCTAGCTCCGCTGCTTGCTGTTCCCTTTTCTTCCCTCAGTACCTCTTCTTACTGTCACCAAGAACTGAAACCCCAGACCCCTTCATGCTAGATTTCCGACACAGGTCATACACAATGTAAGATTGAGGCACACGTCATTATTTCATGTCATTGGAAGCATATAAAGAGCATGCACAGAGATTTCCCAGGCCTAGCTGAAACTGAACCAAATAAGAAAATCCTCCAGCCATGGAAACTACATTAAAATAAAAACTTTATTGAAGAATTTAAAAAAATGACATGTTTTAGTGCACCCAAAGTAGAATTTGATGAATTTCTTATGCATTCTGGACTGAAAAATTTACATTTTTATATTAATATACTTTTTAAATCTAGTGGTTGTATACACTTAGGTGTTTCAGCATAAGACATTCTACAGAGTACATAGCACCATTTTGTAGGAAACATGTTTCAGGCCTATATGAATGTTCCAACATAAAAGTGCTTCTCACTAAATTAGAATATCATAAAAAAGTTAATTTATGTCAGTTCTTCAATACAAAACGTGAAACTAATATATTATATAGAGTCATTACAAACAGAGTGATCTCTTTCAAGTGTTTATTTCGTTATCACTGTGTTTATAGTCATTATCTCAGTAAATTAGAATAATTATAACAAAAAAACACCTGCAAATGGCTTCCTAAGCATTTATAAAGGTCCCTTATCTGTTTCAGTAGGCTCCACAATCATGGGGAAGGCTGCTGACTTGACAGATGTCCAGAAGGCAGTCATTGACACACTACACTTAGTGGGTAAGCCGCAAAAGGTCATTGCTAAAGAAGCTGGCTGTTCATACAGTTCTGTATCCAAGCATGTTAATTCAAAGTTGAGTGGAAGGAAAAAGTGTGGTAGAAAAAGGTGAGTAAGGAACTGGGATAACAGCAGCCTTGAAAGGATTGTTAAGAAAAGGCCATTTCAAATTTTGGGGACAAGTCACAAGGAGTGGACTGCTAGTGGAGTCGTGGCTTCAAGAGCCACCACACACAGACATATCCAGGACATGGGTTACAAGTGTCGCATTCCTTGTGTCAATCCACTCATGACCAAAAGACAATGCCAGAAGCATCTTAACGGGGCCAAGGAGAAAAAGAACTGGACTGTTGCTCAGTGGTTCAAGGTGTTGTTCTCAGATGAAAGTAAATTTTGCATTTCATTTGGAAATCAAGGTCCCAGAGTCTGGAGGAAGAGTGGAGAGGCACACAATCTAAGCTGCTTGAGGTCTAGTGTGAAGTTTCCACAATCAGTGATGGTTTGGGGAATCATGTCATCTGCTTGTATAGGTCCACTGTGTTTTATCAGGACCAAAATCAGCGCATTCTTTGAGCAGGAAATTTTAGAGCACTTCATGCTTCCCTCTGCTGACAAGCTATTTGGAGATGGAAATTTAATTCTCCAACAGGACTTGACACCTGTCCACACTGCCAAAAGTACCAATACCTGGTTTAAAAACAACATTATCCCTGTGATTGATTGGCCAGCAAACTCGCCTGACCTTAACCTCATAGAGAATCTTTGGGGTATTGTCAAGAGGAAGATGATACACCAGACCCAACAATGCAGATGAGCTGAAGGCTGCTATCAAAGCAACCTGGGCTTCCATAACAACTCAGCAGTGGCAGAGGCTGATCATCTCCTTGCCTTAATGCAGTAACTGATGCAAAAGGAGCAAAGTATTGAGTGCATTTACTGAACATAAATTTCAGTAGGCCAACATTTCTGATTTTAAAATCAATTTTCAAGCTGCTGCTGCCATGATCATCAACATTAACAGAAATAAACACTTGAATTAGATCACTCTGTTTGTAATGACTCTATATAATATATGAGAACATGAAATATATGAGAACTGAAATAAATGAACTTTCTGATGATATTCTAATTTAGTGAGAAGCACTTGTATGTTGGTAATTTAACTAAGTAAAAACCACACCTTCAAAATGGTAGCTGTATTCTGTATTTAAACAGAGACATTTTTTAATTTGATTTACCCATGAATAAATGAGTTCCTGTCGGATACAGGAAGCAAATGCATCAAATTATACATTGGATACACTAAAGGTTGTCATCTTTTTAATTCTGCTGGAATAAAGATTTTTTTTTAAACTGTTATCCATGGCTGGAGTATTTTCTTATTTGGATATATCTGTTATCATATGGGCGAGAGTGGACTCCTCCATGTTGGGAAAGGCAGCAATCTTGGGTAAGCAGATTTTCATTTCTATGTTGCTAATGTGGAAAATCCTAGGGCTGAAGCGCACGGCAACAGTAAAAATAGGTGCTGAGGACCATTTGGGGAAAAGCAAAAAGCACAGATTGCCGGAAAGGTGAGTGGTGAAATGAATATTTTTTTTTTGTTTTCTATCCTCTTGCCTGCCCTGTGCATTTCAGCAAAATTGTGGCCATCCAGCATACTATTTTGCTGAATTTGTTCTGAGAGGATAACAAAAAATACATTCAAGAGAATATGGATTTTTATAACATTTCAGTAGAATTGAATGCCACTCTAATACATTATTTCTGCTGCTTACATATAGTTGTCCATCTGCATTCGGAAATGTTCTATTACTGAAATCCTGATTATTACAGGGCACACACTAAAAGATATCCACAAAGACTTTAATGATGCTCCTGATCAACAACATGCATTTACATTGCTAAAATGTATTCCCCTCCACAGTAACTAAATAAATACCATTAAATTAATAATGTTTCTCTTTTTTCCTTTAAATTCCCAATTTTCAACAATCTGAGCAACAAATTTTCTTTAGACAGCTGATTGAACAGCATACATTTGAAGGGGTTTATCAGCCAATAAAAAGTAATCCATGTGATCTTTAAACAGTAAGTTAGATAATTTAGTAATAAATTCCTAGTAGCCCAGAAGTCCTGACCTTCTTGTTACCTTGCTGGTCCTGAGACTCTGCCACTCCACTTTCAGTGCTCTGCACAACATAGGACAGCATTTTTTTGCTTCAGCACATGACAAGACCTAATGACTGTTACCAAGTTCAATATGAATTTAAAATTAAGTTATGTCATTTGCTATTTAAGATCGATTAGCTTTATACTTTATTGGCTGAACCCCATTTAAAGATAATGGTTACTACTGTACAGTCTTTTCTGGTCATATCAATAGCATAAATTAGTGTGACTTAAGGTACTGTCACATTTAGCGACGCTGCCGCGATCTAGACAACGATGCCGATCGCTGCAGCGTCGCTGTTTCGTCATTGTGTGGTCGCTGGAGAGCTGTCACACAGACAGCTCTCCAGCGACCAACGATGCCAAAGTCCCCGGGTAACCAGGGTAAACATCGGGTTACTAAGCGCAGGGCCGCGCTTAGTAACCTGATGTTTACCCTGGTTACCAGTGTAAATGTAAAAAAAACCAAACAGTACATACTTACATTTTGGTGCCTGTCGCGTCCCCCGGTGTCCGCTTCCCTGCACTGTGTAAGCGCCGGCCCTAAAGCACAGCGGTGACGTCACCACTGTGCTCTGCTTTACGGCCGGCACTGACACATTCAGTGAAGGAAGCTCTGAGCAGCAGCGCGGACGCCGGGGGACGTGACAGACATCAGAGGGTGAGTATGTAGTGTTTTTTTTTTTTACTTTTACAATGGTAACCAGGGTAAATATCAGGTTACTAAGCGCGGCCCTGCGCTTAGTAACCCGATATTTACCCTGGTTACCATTGTAAAACATTGCTGGCATCGTTGCTTTTGCTGTCAAACACGACGATACACGCCGATCTGATGACCAAATAAAGTTCTGGACTTCTAGCTCCGACCAACGATATCACAGCGGGATCCAGATCGCTGCTGCGTGTCAAACACAACGATATCGCTATCCAGGATGCTGTAACGTCACGGATAGCTATCGTTATCGTTGGAAAGTTGGTCAGTGTGAAGGTACCTTTAGATTAGGGTTTGTCTTTAAGAGAATTTAGTTGAAGCTCTATTTTTACCATTCTTTTCTTAATCCCCTGTAAATCTACAGAGATAAATGAATCAAGAATCAAGTATGATGAGCATATTGTAATTTGGACAAAGGCAGCTGCTACCAGTCCAATGGGTATTTATTTATTCATTCTGACCCTATGTATTTTAATTAGGGTTAAAATACCTAGCAATTCTATAGAATGGCTTGTAATTATTTGCAAACTGTCTAATGATTGGCAAAAATGGAATACTTTATGACTTAACTGAAACCTATGAAACCTAATCTAATTGGAGAATAGTCAACAAAGGCGAAAACATTTTGTTACACTGTCATCTGAAAATTAGTATTGCATCATTTCAGTTTGTTACTTATTAGTGTTAAGAAATGTGCAGATTATAATAGATGGATAACATAATATACAAATATATATATTTGCTGCCACTGTTATTGCTTAGACTTTTGATATAAAATAGCAACCGGGACTTGGTTAGCAAGAAGCAAGACACTCTCGGAAGAGTCAAGCTGCTCCACTCCAGGCCACATGTCATTTTCCATAGATCTCCCCGTTTTCTTCTCTGTATACAGTAAGTAATAGGTACGAGATCATGCTGTGTAGCAATGCAGCAAGATCACATCAAAAGAACACTTCACACGTAACCCTTACATCCTCAAGCTTTAATAGCCACAGTCATGAAATTCTATAATTTCTATCTGATTCTATGGAGGAGAGTCTGCAAGTAAAAATCTGTTGAAAGAGCAAAAGAGTACTCAAGTATATATTTTGTATATTTGTACATTAAGAGTATGATCAGTTTAATATAACCAATATAGATAAAGTAAGAAATATAAGAGAAAACTTGAAAATCAACAAAACTATTTTTCTTTGTGGATAATGTACAACCATCTTTAATGAGCATTGTATTACCATATACTAAATTTACTGTGTAAGCAAATGGTGGAAAAGGTAGAATAACATGCAGAAAACTCAATAATTTTGTAATAAAGTAAATAGAAGCAAGTGATATTTGTCCCTGGGAGAATGCTATTTTTGTATAGCAGCAATATACAGAAGATACATTTCCAGCTTAACGGAGGATACTTGATTAAGGTCCATTTACTTAAGTGAAAGTGAACCTTTCGTGAATCCTTGTTTGTCTTTTAGCAAATGTCAATTCCATAATTTAGTTATATTACCCAAACTTCTCAAGTAGGAGTAATTTTTATAGTACAAAGGACCATATTCCCTACAGCAGCATCTCCAGCACAATAACATAGCAGAAGTGTCATTTACATAGGACAGAGAGGACTCAGCTAAAGGAAGATTATTAGGGAAGGGCTGTTTATGTCCTTCCATAATATAAATTAGGAGTGAAGGTTAGGGTCAAGAACAATCATCACTAAAGCAGTTGCTAAGGCGGCAGAACTTCTAGTTAACGCTTTCTTTCATTTACTGCCTTTCCTGTTCTGAGATTTCCAGCTCAGCCATAATAGCTTAATCCAATAACATGATGTCATTTGGCATACTGTCTTCATTGTCTAATAAGACATTTTCTATTTACGGGCCATGACTAGTGTTGAGCATTCCGATGCTGCAAGTATCGGGTATCGGCCGATACTTGCTGTATCGGAATTCCGATACCGGGATTCCGATACTCTTGTGGTATCGGGTATCGGGTATCGGAACAACATTAATGTTAAAATGTGTAAAATAGAGAATTAAAATAAAAAATATCGCTATACTCACCTGTCCGACGCAGCCGGGACCTCAGCGCAGGAACCGGCAGCGTTGTTTGTTTAAAATTCCCGCTTTTACATGGTTACGCGAAGTCCCGGCTTGTGATTGGTCAGGGCGGCCATGTTGCCGGGCCGCGGACCAATCACAGCAAGCCGTGACGAAAATACGTCACGGCTTGCTGTGATTGGTCCGCGTCCCGGCAACATGGCCGCCATTAACCAATCACAAGCCGTGACGTCACGGGAGGCTGGAAACGCGCTCATTTTAAAAAGGGCGCGTGTCCAGCCTCCCGTGACGTCACGGCTTGTGATTGGTTGCGTCGCGGTCAACCAATCACAAGCCGGGAGGCTGGACACGCGCCCATTTCAAAATGAGCGCGTCCAGCCTCCCGGCTTGTGATTGGTTGATCGCGGCGCAACCAATCACAAGCCGTGACGTCACGGGAGGCTGGACACGCGCCCATTTCAAAATGAGCGCGTCCAGCCTCCCGGCTTGTGATTGGTTGATCGCGGCGCAACCAATCACAAGCCGTGACGTCACGGGAGGCTGGACACGCGCCCATTTTAAAATGAGCGCGTGTCCAGCCTCCCGTGACGTCACGGCTTGTGATTGGTCAGGGCGGCCATATTGCCGGGACGCGGACCAATCACAGCAAGCCGTGACGTAATTTCGTCACGGCTTGCTGTGATTGGTCCGCGTCCCGGCAACATGGCCGACCTGACCAATCACAAGCCGGGAATTCACGTAACCAAGTAATAGCGCGAATTTTAAACAAACAACGCTGCCGGTTCCCTCGCTGAAGTCCCGGCTGCGTCGGACAGGTGAGTATAGCGATATTTTTTATTTTAATTCTTTCTTTTACACATTTATATGGTTCCCAGGGCCTGAAGGAGAGTTTCCTCTCCTTCAGACCCTGGGAACCATCAGGAATACCGTCCGATACTTGAGTCCCATTGACTTGTATTGGTATCGGGTATCGGTATCGGATTGGATTCCGATACTGTGACGGTATCGGCCGATACTTTCCGATACCGATACTTTCCGATATCGGAAAGTATCGCTCAACACTAGCCATGACTTCACACACTTGGACCAGTTACATAATTAACTCTACTCTACTATTAATTCTTCTTCTATGTGTTAATATGAATATTTTCCCATGTTCTCTGAAATGTCTCAATAGACAGCAGGGGTCACAATCTTTGCTGTGTGTAGTTGGGTTTATGACCTAACTGTACAGAAATGCTTTTCGAAAAACTCTTTCTTGTACCTTACAGCCTTCTCTCACTCTGTTCATCATGGTTAAGGTTATAAGAAAGCAAATCTTGAATTATTTTAGGATCGTCAGCCATATTTATCTCCATTGGCCAGAAAGGCAATTTGAAGTGTATATTTTAAACCCAAAATTCCAATTTGTTCAGAATATTTGTAAACACACATAAAGGCAAGAATAATTTAATAAGATACATATATAAGGTTAGACAGCTCCAAGCAACTAAATTTCTTCCTTTTTTCTAACCAACCAATGCTTACTTAAACTGTTAGCATTTACATTCTGTTTACTTAAGGAGCACTCCCATTAACTTTTGTAGTATCAGTGTGTTATTATACTCATCAATCGCAGTCTTCTCCAGTATCCAGTGCCATTACACCCATCTTCTGGGTCATGTGATGGTCAGTATCCAGTGCCATTACACCCATCTTCTGGGTCATGTGATGGTCAGTATCCAGTGCCATTACACCCATCTTCTGGGTCATGTGATGGTCAGTATCCAGTGCCATTACACCCATCTTCTGGGTCATGTGATGGTCAGTATCCAGTGCCATTACACCCATCTTCTGGGTCATGTGATGGTCAGTATCCAGTGCCGTTACACCCATCTTCTGGGTCATGTGATGGTCAGTATCCAGTACCATTACACCCATCTTCTGGGTCTTGTGATGGTCAGTATCCAGTGCCATTACACCCATCTTCTGGGTCATGTGATGGTCAGTATCCAGTGCCATTACACCCATCTTCTGGGTCATGTGATGGTCAGTATCCAGTGCCATTACACCAATCTTCTGGGTCATGTGATGGTCAGTATCCAGTGCCATTACACCCATCTTCTGGGTCATGTGATGGTCAGTATCCAGTGCCATTACACCCATCTTCTGGATCATGTGATGGTGAATCAGACTCTTCGTATGTGTGAGCTGCAAGCTTCTTTTACAATGTACATCTATACGGTTCTGTTCTGATGCTCATAAACTTACCTTGCAAAAGCTCTTTCTAGGTTATACAGAGTGCAATGAGATCTAGAGAGTCTGAATTACGACACATGACTCAGAAAAGGAGCATAACGGCACTGGATACTAGAAAGCATGAATAGATAAATATATTAACACACTAATGCTATACTACACTAACATCTACACAGGTTTAGGGAAAAACAAGAAGTGTATCTTTAATCGGTGTGGACACCTTTCCATTAAACAGCTTGTAGGTAGCACAGGGCTGAAGGGCTGTTTGAACTCTATATCATTTCTCTTTACTTTCATAGACTTTTCTTTCTTTGACTATGAAACTTTATAAAAACTTATATTATTCTGGTTTGGGTTGTTCCTTATTATATAGCTTGACGTCTAGAAATAAATACAGTACGCTATCAGTGTACAATGCTGTGAGATTCCGTTTTGTGGGGGGTGTTCACCTTTAATATTATCCAAATTAACTGTTGATCCATCACTAATGAAAGTTTCCAATCTTAAAGCTCTTTGTGCAAAATAAATCATGAACAGCCAGACTTTCAGGGACTACTGACACAGCAGGTTTCTACATCAACAGGCAGCGGAAGATGCATATTAATTAGAGACTTATTGTAATTAGAGTCTTATTGTAATTATTTTGCCTCTGATCTTGTAAAGAAAACTGGAGCTGAAAAACACCATGAATATGGAGGACAGATTGCTTATAATAATCAGAATATCTTCAATATTTCACCTACTACTTGACAAGCTTAGATCTATAAAGAGGCCACTTCAAACAGTCACAAAAAGTTTTCTTCAAAGACCAAATCATTTTGACTATACCTACTAAATATATCATTACCTGCAAGAATAAAAATCTTTATAAACACAAAAGGTGTCTTGGACCAAATTTCTTATACTGTATGTATAAGACACCTTTTGTGCCTTAGCTGAAAATGGATTTGGCTTCTCACAAAAGGAGGCATGGTGTAATACCACACACTAAATAATTTTGTCAAAATCGCAAAAGGTACAAAATACATAACAATACCCATCTAATAGATTATTATTATTGTTATTATTATTATTTATTTATATAGCACCGTTAAGTCCATGGTGTTGTACATGAGAAAGGGGTTATGTACAGAGTTATAGATATCATTTACAGTGAACAAATTTTCAATGACAGACCAGTACAGAGGAGAGAGTACCCTGTCCTTGCAGACTTACATTCTATGGGATAGAATTGTGCAACAATGTCTAAAGATGTTTCAGATTTATGAAACATCATTAGCAAGCCAGAAGCCATAAAAAAATGTATATATGTATATATATATATATATATATATATATATATATATATATATATATATATATATATATATATATATACAGTGGGGCAAAACAGTATTTAGTCAGTCAGCAATAGTGCAAGTTCCACCACTTAAAAAGATGAGAGGCGTCTGTAATTTACATCATAGGTAGACCTCAACTATAGGAGACAAACTGAGAAAAAAAAATCCAGAAAATCACATTGTCTGTTTTTTTTATCATTTTATTTGCATATTATGGTGGAAAATAAGTATTTGGTCAGAAACAAACAATCAAGATTTCTGGCTCTCACAGACCTGTAACTTCTTCTTTAAGAGTCTCCTCTTTCCTCCACTCATTACCTGTAGTAATGGCACCTGTTTAAACTTATATAAAAAGACACCTGTGCACACCCTCAAACAGTCTGACTCCAAACTCCACTATGGTGAAGACCAAAGAGCTGTCAAAGGACACCAGAAACAAAACTGTAGCCCTGCACCAGGCTGGGAAGACTGAATCTGCAATAGCCAACCAGCTTGGAGTGAAGAAATCAACAGTGGGAGCAATAATTAGAAAATGGAAGACATTCAAGACCACTGATAATCTCCCTCGATCTGGGGCTCCACGCAAAGTCCCACCCCGTGGGGTCAGAATGATCACAAGAACGGTGAGCAACAATCCCAGAACCACGCGGGGGGACCTAGTGAATGAACTGCAGAGAGCTGGGACCAATGTAACAAGGCCTACCATAAGTAACACACTACGCCACCATGGACTCAGATCCTGCAGTGCCAGACGTGTCCCACTGCTTAAGCCAGTACATGTCCGGGCCCATCTGAAGTTTGCTAGAGAGCATTTAGATGATCCAGAGGAGTTTTGGGAGAATGTCCTATGGTCTGATGAAACCAAACTGGAACTGTTTGGTAGAAACACAACTTGTCGTGTTTGGAGGAAAAAGAATACTGAGTTGCATCCATCAAACACCATACCTACTGTAAAGCATGGTGGTGGAAACATCATGCTTTGGGGCTGTTTCTCTGCAAAGGGGCCAGGACGACTGATCCGGGTACATGAAAGAATGAATGGGTCCATGTATCGTGAGATTTTGAGTGCAAACCTCCTTCCATCAGCAAGGGCATTGAAGATGAAACGTGGCTGGGTCTTTCAACATGACAATGATCCAAAGCACACCGCCAGGGCAATGAAGGAGTGGCTTCGTAAGAAGCATTTCAAGGTCCTGGAGTGGCCTAGCCAGTCTCCAGATCTCAACCCTATAGAAAACCTTTGGAGGGAGTTGAAAGTCCGTGTTGCCAAGCGAAAAGCCAAAAACATCACTGCTCTAGAGGAGATCTGCATGGAGGAATGGGCCAACATACCAACAACAGTGTGTGGCAACCTTGTGAAGACTTACAGAAAACGTTTGACCTATGTCATTGCCAACAAAGGATATATTACAAAGTATTGAGATGAAATTTTGTTTCTGACCAAATACTTATTTTCCACCATAATATGCAAATAAAATGATAAAAAAAACAGACAATGTGATTTTCTGGATTTTTTTTTCTCAGTTTGTCTCCCATAGTTGAGGTCTACCTATGATGTAAATTACAGACGCCTCTCATCTTTTTAAGTGGTGGAACTTGCACTATTGCTGACTGACTAAATACTTTTTTGCCCCACTGTATATACTGTATATGTACAGCTCTGGCAAAAATTAAGAGACCAATGCAAAATGTTCAGTTTGTCTGATTTTTCTCTTTATAGGTATATTTTTGAGTAAAATGTAAATTGTTCTTTTAGTCTATAAACTTCTGACATGTCTTCGAATTTCGAAGCAATACATTTTGCATTTTTTTTCTGAAAAGGAGGAATGGTAAAAAAACAAACAAAAAAAACCAGTGCTTTCCGACCTCAAATAATGCAAAGAAAACAAGTTCATAATCATTTAGAAACAACAATACTAATGTTTTAACTCAGGAAGAGTTCAGAAATCAATATTTTGTAGAATAACCATGATTTTTATTCACAGGTTTAATGCTTCTTGGCATGCTTTCCACCAGCCTTTCACAGTGCTCCTGGTGCAAAAATTTAAGCAGTTCATCTTTGTTTGATGGCTTGTGACTATCCATCATCCTCTTGATTACATTCCAGAGGTTTTCTATGGGGTTCTATGGGGTTCAGGTCTGGAGATTGGGCTGCCCATGACAGGGTTTTGATGTGGTGGTCTCTTAATTTTTGCTAGAGCTGTAGGTATACTATTTATATATATATATATATGCTAGCTGTACTACCCGGCTTCGCCCGGGATAATACCTGCTGTAAGCAAAATGTAATGTGCTAACAAAAATTTATTCTGCACACAAAAACCACAAAGCAAATAGATAGAAATGTAATTATTAAAAGTAAAAAACTAAGCTAATAGAAGCATTTCACAACATATATTTCAACACCAGAGATATTCCACACAGATTTAACTACATTGGCCAAGTAATGTGAAGTAATCTTCTACTACTTATTCGAGAGCCTTTTGGTAAACGACATTCTTAGTTTTCCATGAGGTGAGTTTTGCATGTGGCGAGTTTTGCATGTGGCGAGTTTTGCTCGTGGCGAATTTTGAGTGGCGGCTTTTGTGTTTCGACTTTTATGTGGCGAGGTTGATGTATGTGTGGTGAAATGTGTGTTGAGGGTGGTATATGTGTTCAAGCACGTGGTAGTGTGTGGCGCATTTTGTGTGTGTGCTCATATCCCCATGTGTGGTGAGTATCCCATGTCGGGGCCCCACCTTAGCAACTGTACGGTATATACTCTTTGGTGCCATTGCTATCATTCTTTAAGTCCCCCTTGTTCAAATCTGGCAGCTTTCAATTTGCCTCCAACACTTTTCCTTTCACTTTTTCCCCATTATGTAGATAAGGGAAAAAGTGTTTTGTGAATTGGAACGCGCGGGGTTAAAACTTCGCCTCACAACATAGCCTATGACGCTCTCGGGGTCCAGACATGTGACCGTGCAAAATTTTGTGGCTGTAGCTGCGACGGTGCAAATGCTAATTCTGGACGTACACACATACATACATACATACATACACACACACACACTCAGCTTTATATATTAGATATATACACTATGTTCCAAATTATTATGCAAATGACATTTTTCTCGGATTTTCCTAAATGGTCAGTGCAAATGACAGTCAGTCTAATAAAAGTCATCACCCGTTAGAGTATACATCGAATTTTATTGAAGAAACCTCCCAATGATAACAGTATAATCTCCAAAATGAATAAAAACTCAAAATGCACTGTTCCAAATTATTAGGCACAGTAGTATTTCTAAACATTTGATATGTTTTAAAGAAGTGAAAATGCTCATTTGTGGAATTTGCAGCATTAGGAGGTCACATTCACTGAACAAAAAAGCTATTTAACTCCAAAACCTCCTAACAGGCCAAGTTACATGTTAACATAGGAGCCCTTCATTGATATCACCTTCACAATTCTTGCATCCATTGAACTTGTGAGTTTATGGAAAGTTTCTGCTTGTATTTCTTTGCATGAAGTCAGAATAGCCTCCCAGAGCTGCTGTTTTGATGTGAACTGCCTCCCACCCTCATAGATCTTTTGTTTGATGATACTCCAAAGGTTCTCTATAAAGTTGAGGTCAGGGGAAGATGGTGGCCACACCATGAGTTTATCTCCTTTTATGCCCATAGCAGCAAATTACTCAGAGGTATTCATTATCATGCATGAAGATGGTTTTGTTCCTGAAGGCACGTTTTTGCTTTTTAGACCATGGAAGAAAGTTGTCAGTCAGAAACTCTATTTACTTTGCTGAGGTCATTTTCACACCTTCAGGAACCTTAAAGGGCCCTACCAGCTGGTTTCCCGTGATTCCAGCCCAAAACATGATTCCTCCACCTCCTTGCTGACGTCGCAGCCTTGTTGGGACATGGTGGCCATCCACCAACCATCCACTACTCCATCCATCTGGACCGTCCAGAGTTGCTCGACACTCATCAGTAAACAAGACTGTTTGAAAATTAGTCTTCATGTATGTCTGGGCCTACTGCAACCGTTTCTGCTTGTGAACACTGTTTAGGAGTGGCCAAATAGTAGGTTTATGCATCACAGCAAGCCTTTGAAGGATCCTACACCTTGAGGTTCGAGGGACTCCAGACGCACCAGCAGCTTCAAATAACTGTTTGCTGCTTTGTAATGGTATTTTGGCAGCTGCTCTCTTAATCCAATGAATTTGTCTGCCAGAAAACTTCCTCATTATGCCTTTATTTGCATGAACTCTGTCTGTGCTCTGTTTCAGTCACAAATCTCATCAGAGTATGATGATCACTCTTAAGTTTTCGTGAAATATCTAATTTTTTCATACCTTGTCCAGGGCATTGCACTATTTAACGCTTTTCAGCAGCAGAGAGATCCTTTTTATTTCCCATATTGCTTGAAACCTGTGACCTGCATAATAATGTGGAACATCATTTTTAAGTAGTTTTCCTTTAATTAGAATCACCTGGAAAACTAATTATCACATGTGTTTAAGATTGATTTCAGTGATTCATTGAGCCCTGAGACACAATACCATCCACGAGTTTATTTGAAAAACAAAACAATTAAATCTTTAAGAGATTTAAAATAATAATTTGGAACACAGTGTATATATATATGTACAGTTATGACTGAGAGTGTTGGCACCCTTGAGATTCTTCCAGGAAATAAAGTATTTCTCCCAGAAAGTTACTGCAACTCCCCAAATGAGCCAGATTAAATATATGGCACCTTTCCAAAATTGTGGATTAACAACTTTGTTTCAAGCATGTGATGCTCATCCAAACTCAATTATGGCAAGTAATAGGTAAATAGGTATGGTCAATATGAAAATCACACTCAATCTTTGCATTGATAAATTTTACAGGTAGCTGTAGCCATGCCCTGTCCAACCCTACCTCCCCAGTTCTGCCCATTTTCAGTTGCTTGAAACTTATGCCAAAAACACAACACATTTTTGCACAACTAAGGCTACTTTCACACTAGCATCGGGCACTGCACGTCACAATGCGTCGTTGTGGAGAAAAAACGCATCCTGCAAAGTTGCCCGCAGGATGCGTTTTTTTCCATAGACTTTTATTAGCGACGCATTGCGACGCAGTGCCACACGTCGCAACGGTCGTGCGACGGTTGCATCGTGTTTTGGCGGACCGCCACCACAAAAAAAGTTACAAGTAACTTTTTTTGTGCGTCGAGACCGCCATTTTCGACCGCGCATGCACAGCCGAAACTCCGCCCCCTCCTCCCCGGACCTTGCAATGGGGCAGCGGAAGCGTCGTAAGACTGCTCCCGCCGGCCACATCGGGCATTTTTTGCACAGTATGCGTCGGTACATCGGGCCGTCGCAGCGCGACGGCCCCGTACCGACGCTAGTGTGAAAGCAGCCTAAGTGTTTTATGCCAGGTTTCTGGTGTAAACTCTGATGAATAGTTGTCAAAAGTTTTTGATTATATTTCTGTATATATAATATTTTATATGCTTTTGACTCACTTATATAACACCATTAATTTCCACAGTACTTTTAAAACATCATCATCATTATCCCCATTGGGGCTTCCGAAGTCAGAATCCCCATGTTTTTGGAGCATGAGAGAAAAATAAAGCACCGGGAACAAAAAAGGTGAAAACATGCAAACTCTTTGCAGATGTTACACTTGGTGGGATTTGAACTCAAGACACCAACACTGAAAGGCTACAGCCAACCACTGAATATGTAATAGAATCTATAATAGTGGACAATTTCTCACCAAAGATCATAATTTACCCAAAAGTCTAATCTCAGCCTCATTGATAATTAAGAGTGAGCTACAATATCACACGCATAAATAAGGGATAAAGGTGAGCTGAGTATCACATACAACTTACAATCATGTTTTTCTCATTCTGGAGAAATCCTTTAAACTATAATAGCATAATTTCAAGATCCCTAGAAAATAAGTATATAACAGCATCTAATCTCTTTTTGTTAGGAGTCAGTGTAAAGGGAAAGATTTCAAGGTTGTTTCCATTTCCCTCCTCTCCCCCTAGTAAAAACCTGTGACAGCTATAATATTGTTGGTATGGAAATATAAAATGCACACAATGTGCCACTGTCACAATCCAGCATGCAGATCCAGGACCTCTGAATTATGTACACTGTTTTTTAGCCTCTGTGCTCTTCAGGCTGCTCTTGTGGTTCATTGCTTTCTTAGCTAAATCCTTTCTGCTACCTGTGATGTGTTCGTGGCAGTTAACAAGCCTAGGTGCAGTGTATTCCCCTGTTCCTTCCTGCAGATTTCAGTATTGTTTAAAGTAACCACAAAGACATTTGTGATGCTGGTTCTCGTAGAGTTGCCATTGCTTCAGGTTTCCAGGTGCTATGTGGTTTTTCTTTTCTATATGATGTTGCATTCACCTTTTGAATTGAGAACTCTTGTACATTTTTTTACTTTTCTTTTTAAAAATAATTTCTCTCCTTTTTTTGTTTTCGCTCACTTTATACTTAGATTATTTTTCAGCACTAGTATGACACCATATATTCCATTGTGCTGTTCTCACTCTCTACTACTTATACACACTCAAATGAATTTCTCTGGAATCCAATTAATTTATCAATATGTGTTGAACGTTTGTGAGGAACTGGAGTACTGAGGAAACACTGAGAACATACAAAGCTGTCGGCCATGGATCGAGTTGACACTAGGACCACCAAGCTGAAAGCGTGGCTACTAGAAGGAAATTAACTCTATTCCTCCCATGAGCCCCTGGCTTTCAGTGACAGAATCGTACATGAATTGACAGCAATAATGGGCTGCAAAGTGAGCTGTCAATCAATGTGTCTGGGAGTGCTTACATCTGCCATTGTTTGCAGTAACTATAGGCGCTCTGAGTACGACTCTGTGACTGAAAGCTGGAAGCTTCCGGGAGGAATAAAATGTATTGTCTTCCTGTAGCTAAGCCTTCAGTAATATGGCTTTGGAACCCATTCAATCTGCAGATTACCCCTATAACTGAAAGGTAATAGAGTTTGTGGACAGGATAGGTTATTTTTATTGTCTCATGTTCTAAAATATTATGTTTTGCTAGAGGTTTTAGTTTTTGATCTCCATTTCTATAAAGGCACACCAGCATTTTGTGGAATGAATATATTCTGTCATATAATTATTGTAAATAATGTATTGTTAGACATAATGAACACATCTCACCTCTTCCTCCTTCCAACACATGGACCTCTGCACAGGACAAAAAACAAGCACATTCTGCTCGTGACTGCTGTGAAACACATCTCTGAAACAGTGCAGCAGCTCAGACAAGATGACTTCTCCCATAATCTTCTACAGAAAATAATATTAAAATGAAAAACAGATTGGACATTTTTCTTAAGTATTTGTTTTTAGATAGTACCAAAAATATTAATTTTCTTTAAAATTCCACTATAATAGCAGTCCAAATCAGGTACAGGAGCATCATGTGCGAATTGGGTCATTTCCACATCTGTGTTAATACTGCATTTATTAAGACAAATTAATGGTTCTTGAACCACTGGGGTCAAGACAAATATATATTCCAACAGAATTTATTCTCCTTGAAGGGAAATTGTCACTACAGTTTACTTCTGTAAACCAGGGATATGCATACTAATATAGTCCTGAAAATGACCTTGTTTAAATTATCAGATTTACTGTCCCGAAGGAAAAATGAAAAAAAATCTGTGCCTATGCACGTGATGCTGCACCAGATGGGATGTCAAGAGAGCCAGAGCAGTCATGCTAACAATGAGGAGACTGACTAGTTCCCACTGCAAAACTGCCCAAAGAGCTGTGGTCAATGACTACTGCTCAGAATGGTCTCTAGGTATAAGTAGTGCATCAATAGGTTCGGCACCTAGTATGCTCCTATTCAACTTATTTATTAATGATATGAAAGGCAAGATTAATAGTGTTGTTTCTATTTTGGTGGGAACAGCAAGCAATCCAGTATATTGCAGTTTATGGAACATGTTCATAAGTTACAGGCTGACTTAAACAAACTGGGTGCTTGAACATCCATGTGGCAGATGATGTTCAAAATTGATAAATGTAAAGTTATAAACCTGGGCACTAAATAATATGCAGCCACCATATGTTTTAGGACTCCTTCACACATACGTGAAAAACTGGTGCTGGTGTCAGTGTTTTCCATCAGTGTCATAATTGTTTTTCAGATATGAATATAGAAAGATAGAAATCACAAGCTTCTCCTATAACAGAACACGGAAGGCATGTGTTTTCATGGACCCATAGACTTGCATTGGCCTTTGTCATCTGTTCTACCAAAAGAAAACTAACCTAACTCCTTATGTATTGCACGGATGCACAGTTCGTGTAAAAATATGGACATTGCATAGCAACATAGGTTATAATAGGTACATGTGATATCTGTGAAAAAGATGGATACAACATGAACTGAAAATAAGGATGTGTGAATGAAGCCTTAGATAGAATAAAAACTAGGAGAGTCACATCTATGAAAGGGACTGCGTTTACTTGTAGATCACAGAATAAATAACAGCATGAAATGTTAGTTTTTCTCATGTTGTCATGTGGCATATAGTCATATATTCAATCATGGGACAATGACATCATACTACAACTTTTCAAAGCATTGGTGCAACCCCATTTAGAATATGCAGTTGAGTTCTGGGCACTAGTTCATAGGAAGGATGCTTACAGTTACAAAAAAAAGGTGCAAATAAAAGTAAAAAAAAAGTATTAGGTGATTGCCTGCACGTCACTTTAATGATGTAGCCATCTTGGTAGTGGCATTACTGTGATTGGCTGGCCGTGTGACATCATCAGCGCTTACAAAAGGACAGACTCCACTACGCTCGGCACACTGAAGCCATTGCAGAGCTATGTGAGTGTTGTTATTGCATGGAGAGCGTGCTTGTCCAGGGCTTTACACAGTTTAACGAATCTGCAGTGTTGATGCTGGTGTTGAAGCTTAACCATTATACTAACAGTCTTCGTAAGGGCTAATTTTGTGCTTTGATGTTTCTTTCAGATACAAATTGCCTTTAACCTAAGGGAGAGAGAGTTGCAGGAGCAGGAAAATGGCTAAATACAGGCTCTAGGTAGGGTTAAGAGGTTTGCAATTTATTACTAAATATATAGCTGAGGCAGTTGACCATATTTTTATTTTTTGAGTGAAAAAATGTACTATATTGTCATCTATAGAGTACTAGGTGCCTTGTGATACATTTCTGTTATAGAACATTCCAAAAAAGAGTTGAAACATTTTCCTTTATTCAATCACTCATCCATATACTATTACGTGGTCTGTGGTACATTTTGATATTATGTAACAGTCCAAAACAGCATTAAAACATTTTTCTGAATTCAAATACTCATCCATATGCTATTACTTGGTCTGTGGTACATTAATGTGATATCTAACAGTCCAAAAAAGCATTGTAATTTTTTTATGTATTCAATTACTCATCCATAAACAATTACATGGTCTGCAGTACATTTCGGTCTTATATACCAGTCCTCAAAAGCATTTAAACATTTTTCTGTATTCAGTTACTCATCCATATACAATTATGAGGTCTGCAGTACATTTTGGTCTTATAATACTCTCCCTAAAAACATTGAAACATTTTTCTTTATTCAATTACTCATCTGGAATTCGCTGTAATTTAACAGTATCTGAGCATTTTAGTGCTGGCTCGTCTCTATATTCCATGTAAAACTCCCTCAATAGAAAAGAGGCTGATCTCTCTGGGGAAACAAAAGATACAGTCTCCAGAGGAGACAAGCCTTCTTTACCATAAGACCATAAGAACTACTAATCTGTCGAACAGCCTATCTCAGGAATTGGTCATAGCAAGAACTGTTGGTGGTTTCAAGAAATTAATACATTTGTTAAATGTTTATATAACTATGTAAAATTCTTGACCTAGTCAATGGACACTCAGAGTCAGGGGAAAAATGTGCTCTTTTAGGAAAAATGTGTTAATGGATTATGTTTGTACCTAAACACTTTGCCTTTATTATATTCCATCCCTTGGTTGAACTTGATATGTATTTTTTTTTCAACCATACTATGTAATTATGATAAATGGCAGCTTTAGAAGCACTTTTCCCCAACATCGTAAACCTTATATTTAACCCCTTCGTGCTATGCCGGCACTGCATTAGTGCCAGCCGCAGTACTAGTACGGCGCCCCGATCACCGCGGTCTCGCGCTGAGCGCCGCGGTGATCGGGTGCGGGTGTCAGCTGTATATGACAGCTGACACCCCGCAGCAATGCCCACGATCGGCGCTGTCGCCGATCGCGGGCATTTAACCCCTCTGATGCCGCTGTCAATAGTGACAGCGGCATAGAGGGGGATCGCGCAGGGACGGGGGCTCCCTGCGCTCTCCCACCGGAGCAACGCGATGAGATCGCGCTGCTCCGGTGACCTGGAAGGAGTCCCCGGATCCAAGATGGCCGCGGGACTCCTTCCGGGTCATGAGATGACCCTGCTTGCCGGCGTCTGCTGAGAATTCCTCATAGCAGGCGCCGGCAAGCCTCTGCAATGTGCCTGTCACATCGGTGATCTGACAGAGTGCTGTGCACACTGTCAGATCACCGATCTGTGATGTCCCCCCCTGGGACAAAGTAAAAAAGTAAAAAAAAAAATTTTCCACATGTGTAAAAAAAAAAAAAAAAAAAATCCTAAATAAAGAAAAAAAAAATATTCCCATAAATACATTTCTTTATCTAAATAAAAAAAAAATCACACAATAAAAGTACACATATTTAGTATCGCCGTGTCCGTAACAACCCCACCTATAAAACTATATCACTAGTTAACCCCTTCAGTGAACACCGTAAAAAAAAAAAAAAAAACGAGGCAAAAAACAACGCTTTATTCTCATACCGCCAAACAAAAAGTGGAATAACACGCGATCAAAAAGACGGATATAAATAACCATGGTACCGCTGAAAACGTCATCTTGTCCCGCAAAAAAAAGCCGCCATACAGCATCATCAGCAGAAAAATAAAAAAGTTATAGTCCTCAGAATAAAGCGATGCAAAAACAATTATTTTTTTATATAAAATAGTTTTTATTGTGTAAAAGCGCCAAAACATAAAAAAATTACATAAATGAGGTATCGCTGTAATCGTACTGACCCGAAGAATAAAACTGCTTTATCCTTTTTACCAAACGCGGAACAGTATAAACGCCCCCCTTAAAAGAATTTCAGGAATTGCTGGTTTTTGTTCCTTCCGCCTCCCAAAAATCGGAATAAAAAGCGATCAAAAAATGTCATGTGCCCGAAAATGGTACCAATAACAACTCGTCCTGCAAAAAACAAGATCTCACATGACTCTGTGGACCAAAATATGGAAAAATTATAGCTCTCAAAATGTGGTGATGCAAAAACTATTTTTTGCAATAAAAAGCGTCTTTTAGTGTGTGATGGCTGCCAACCATAAAAATCCGCCCAAAAAACGCTATAAAAGTAAATCAAATCCCCCTTCATCACCCCCTTAGTTAGGAAAAATAATAAAATTTAAAAACATATATTTATTTCCATTTTCCCGTTGGGCTACTTTCACACTAGCGTCGGTACGGGGCCGTCGCGCTGCGTCGGCCCGACATACCGACGCATACTGTGCAAGCGCCGCACAACGGGGGCAGCGGATGCTGTTTTTCCACGCATCCGCTGCCCCATTGTGAGGTGCGGGGAGGTCGGGGCGGAGTTCCAGCCGCGCATGCGCGGTCGGAAATGGTGGACCGTCGGCACAAAAAAAGTTACATGTAACGTTTTTTGCTGCCGGCGGTCCGCCACAACACGACGCAACCGTCGCACGACGCTTGCGACGTGTGTCAATACGTCGCTAATGTTAGTCTATGGGGAAAAAACGCATCCTGCAGATGACTTTGCAGGATGCGTTTTTTCGCCAAAACGACGCATTGCGACGTATGCAAAAAAACGCTAGTGTGAAAGTAGCGCTAGGGTTAGGACTAGGGTTAGGGCTAGGGTTAGGGTTGGGGTTAGGGCTAGGGTTAGGGCTGGGGTTAGGGTTGGGGTTAGGGTTTCAGTTAGAATTGGGGAGTTTTCACTGTTTAGGCACATCAGGGGCTCTCCAAACGCGACATGGCGTCCGATCTCAACGCGTTTGCGTTAAAAACTCATGCGTTTTTATAGAAAAAAAACAGAACACACACTGAAAAGTCACCCACCACCATCAAGGTGATAACGGGATCCAAACCCTAACCCTAACCCTACCCCTAAACTCACCCCTAACCGTTTAATGAACATTTTCTGACAGTCATAGTGCCACGTATTTCAGTGCCACGTATTTCAGTGCCACGTATTTCAGTGCCACAATATTTCAGTGCCACGTATTTCAGTGCCACATCTTTCAGTGCCACGATATTTCAGTGCCACGTATTTCAGTGCCACGTCTTTCAGTGCCACGATATTTCAGTGCCACGTATTTCAGTGCCATGATATTTCAGTGCCACGTATTTCAGTGCCACATCTTTCAGTGCCACGATATTTCAGTGCCACGTATTTCAGTGCCACGTATTTAAGTGCCACGATATTTCAGTGAAATATGTGGCACTGAAATATCGTGGCATTTACGTGAAATACGTGGCACTTAAATACGTGGCACTTATATACGTGGCACTTATATACGTGGCATATATATACATGGCACTTATATACGTGGCACTTAAATATGTGGCCACTGAAATATCGTGGCATTTACGTGAAATACGTGGCACTTATATATGTGGCACTTATATACGTGTCACTTATATACGTGTCACTTATATACGTGTCACTTATATACGTGGCACTTATATACGTGGCACTTATATACGTGGCCACTGAAATATCGTGGCACTTATATACGTATATACGTATATACGTATATAAACGTATTTCAGTGCCACGTATTTCAGTGCCACATATTTCAGTGCCACGTATTTCAGGTTAGGGTTAGGGGTAGGGTTAGGGGTAGGGGTAGGGTTAGGGTTTTTTGGTTTTTTTCTTGTTTTCTTGTGTTTTTCTATAAAAACGCATGCGTCTAAAAAACGCATGCGTTTTACCGCGTTTACATGCGTTTTTTCACACATGCGTTTTTTTTAAAAACGCATGCAGATAAAAACACAAGTGTGAAACCAGCCTTACCCTTGGTAAAATAAAAACATGGGGGCTAAAATATAATTTTCGTGGAAAAAAATATATTTTTTATTTTCGCGGCTCTGCGTTATAAACTGTAGTGAAGCACTTGGGGGTTCAAAGTTCTCACAATACATCTAGATAAGTTCCGTGGGGGGTCTAGTTTCCAATATGGGGTCACTTGTGGGGGGTTTCTACTGTTTAGGTACATCAGGGGCTCTGCAAATGCAACATGACACCTGCAGACCAATCCATCTAAGTCTGCATTTCAAACGGCGCTCCTTCCCTTCCGAGCTCTGCCGTGCGCACAAACAGTGGTTCCCCCCATATATGGGGTATCTGCGTACTCAGGACAAATTGGACAACAACTTTTGTTGTCCAATTTCTCCTGTTACCCTTGGGAAAATAAAAACGCGGGGGCTAAAATATAATTTTCGTGGGAAAAAAAATATTTTTTATTTTCACGGCTCTGCGTGATAAACTGTAGTGAAACACTTGTTGGTTCAAAGTTCTCACAACACATCTAGATAAGTTCCGTGGGGGGTCTAGTTTCCAATATGCGGTCACTTGTGGGGGGTTTCTACTGTTTAGGTACATCACGGGCTCTGCAAATGCAACATGACACCTGCAGACCAATCCATCTAAGTCTGCATTTCAAACGGCGCTCCTTCCCTTCCGAGCTCTGCCGTGTGCCCAAACAGTGGTTCCCCCCAATGTATGGGGTATCAGCGTACTCAGGACAAATTGACAATAACTTTTGTGGTCCAATTTCTCCTGTTACCCTTGGGGAAAAAATTGCGGGCTAAAACATCATTTTGTGGAAAGAAAAAATTATTTTTTAATTTTCACAGCGCTACATTCTAAACTTTAGTGAAACAACTGGGGGTTAAAAGTGCTCACCACACAGGTGTACAGCGTACTCAGGACAAATTGCACAACAACTTTTGGGGTCCAATTTATCCTGCTACCCTTGGGAAAATAAAAAATTTGGGGCAAATAGATCATTTTTTGTGAAAATTAATATAAATTTTTTTTTACGGCTCTACATTATAAACTTCTGTGAAGCACTTGGAGGTTCAAAGTGCTCACCACACATCATCTAGATTAGTTCCTTAGAGGGTCTACTTTCCAAAATGGTGTCACTTGTGGGGGTTTCCACTGTTTAGGCACGTCAGGGGCTCTCCAAACACTACATGGGTTCCGATCTCAATTCCAGCCAATTTTGCATTGAAAAGTCAAATGGCGCTCCTTCCCTTCCGAGCTCTGCCATGTGCCAAATCAATGGTTTACCCCAACATGTGGGGTATAGGCATACTCAGGCCAAATTGTACAACAACTTTGTTGGTCCAATTTCTCCTGTTACCCTTGGTAAAATAAAACAAATTGGATCTGAAGTAAAAATTTTGTGAAAAAAAAGTAAATTGTTCAATTTTTTTTAAACATTCCAAAAATTCCTGTGAAGCACCTGAAGGGTTAATAAACTTTTTGAATGTGGTTTTGAGTACCTTGAGGGGTGCAGTTTTTAGAATGGTGTCACTTTTGGGCATTTTCTGTCATATAGACCCCTTAAAGTTACTTCAAGTGTGAGGTGGTCCGTAAAAAAAATGGTTTTGAAAATTTTGTTGCAAAAATGAGAAATCGCTGGTCATCTTTTAACCCTTATAACTCCCTAACAAAAAAAAATTATGTTTCCAAAATTGTGCTGATGTAAAGCAGACATGTGGGAAATGTTGTTTATTAACTATATTATGTGATATAACTCTCTAATTTAAGGGCATAAAAACGAAAAATTTGAAAATTGCTAAATTTTCATAATTTTCGACAAATTTCTGTTTTTTTCACAAATAAATGCAAGTCATATCGAAGAAGTTTTACCACTATCATAAAGTACAATATGTCACGAGAAAACAATCTCAGAATCACCAGGATCAGTTGAAGCGTTTCAGAGTTATGACCTCATAAAATGACAGTGGTCAGAATTGTAAAAATTGGCCATGTCACTTAGGTGAAAACAGGCTTTGGGGTGAAGGGGTTAAAAAAGTTTGTCCTAAAGTGTGTTAACAAGCAGTATAATACCATGCACCTGGTTTACTCACCTGTAATGACAGGTTCATCCTAAGGAGAATTAATGCTACCTGAATATTTCATTTATTTACTAATGCATTTATAAACTTATTTGTTTATTAATTTGTTGAGCAACTTTTTTTTTCTTTTATCTCAACATTTGTATGTAATCTACTTAACTTTTATTATTGCTATGTTTCTGATAGATTTTTCTCACTTCATAATTTTATAGAGCAATCATTCACATAGTTTGCTGTACAAAATTTCAGATAAGTTATTGAACAACAGTCCAGATTTATCAAAGTAAGATAAATGTTTAATGTGCATTTTGATCAAAAATGTGTTTTATCTTATCCTGCCATGAGACATACTGTCTAAGAGGTGTGTTTGAAAATATGCTTCAGGCTGTTTAGGCTTTGTGGTATCTGTTTAAAAAATAAAGCTTTACTCATCTCCCTGTTTATCTCATTTCTGTATTATTTGAAAGTTTCTTAAGTTTTTATTCTGAGGTTTTAAAGCTCCCAAATGTATAGATAATACACAGATATATTTTTTCTGGGGGCATCCCTTTTATAGAAAATTCTGCCTATAGCCTGAATGCATCTGTAGAAAGAAATACATTACACATTGTATATCTCGCAACACGTAGTAATTTACAGGAATGTTAGTTTTATGCAAATAAAGGCACTTGCCTATTTCACAGCAATGTAAAACATCTAAGTTGTACAAAGACCAGGATGAACTCAAATGTTTATCAAGAGGTCACCTACTGGACCAAAAATATGTATGTGTGGGGTGTCTGACAATAGTGTACAGTGAAAAATCACTTCTACTTTTTTGACCAAAAAAAATAAGTACAATATCCAAAATGCATATGTTAATGTAAACTAGAAATAAATGTTATATATACAGTGGTTCCTTATACATTTTAAACTTGTGTGTCTCTTATTCCCAGGCTAAAGCTTAGGCAAGGTTTGCACATAATAAAAAATACCTTCTCACATACATAACTAAAGATGAGTGAATACATTTGACTAAAATGGAATTCTACAAAAATCTGCATTTGCCAAAATATGAATCTTTAGTAACTCAACTGCTGGCCGCCATTTTTCTGAACCATAAAGTGTCCCTGCACTCTTCACTGTCATCCTTTACTTATTGACTTTCCCTGGGGATCAGATGTGATATTGTGACAAGTGACGCCTGAGCACAATCGGTGTTGCCGTCACTGTCTCTCCCTTCGAACAAACTAAACATGAAGAAGCCAGAGATCAGCTCTTCCCAGACTTCCTCTTCATGCTCAGTTTGTCTGAAGTCTGGGAAAGTGATGCCAGAGAAAATTTAGTGACGGGTATCACGTGTCATTCAGACCACATCAAAGCCTCAGAACCGCAAGTGCCGACACCGCTGAAACGAAGTCGGCATGAAAATGAGTATAGACTTTATTATTTTATCAGGGCTGAACATTTAGTTTAAGAAGGAGTTGTCCTAGTTGTGGACAACCCCTTTAATATTGCGGTCTTCCATGTATTTATTTTTTAATATTATTTATTTATTTATATTATATATTTAGATTGTGAGCCTTCGCGGGCAGGGTCCTCTCTCCTCCTGTACCAGTTATGACTTGTATTGTTGATTATTGTACTTGTTTTATTATGTATACCCCTCCTCACATGTAAAGCGCCATGGAATAAATGGCGCTATAACAATAAATAATAATAATAATATTATTTCAATTTTTTTCATTGCTGACAGTGGGACAGATTTATTGATATCATCTAATATCCAATATCACCTGCACGTTTACTATATAGTCTGAAATTTTTCCAGTGTTATCATTCTAATTCATGGCATTTGATAAATCTGCTGTAGTTTTGGACTGTCTAGTATAAGTTTACAACACTTTTTTGTTGGCTGACTTCATGTCAGAAATATCCACTATAATTTTAGCACATTTTGTTTTTAGTACACTGCATCACCCATTTGAACACCATCATGTCAACTGTATAATAAGCCACAACCCTTTTAATTTAGACTGTGCCCCATAATCAGCCAAGCCACAGAAAGTATGTCAAACTCACAATGCAAGACATAAAGGATAGTACAAGACAAAATTCTGGCACATTTTTCTTGATGAATCTCTTCCTGTGTCTACAGGGTCAAAGAGCATGGAAAAAAAAGACAAATAAAGATGAATGCTTATAGACAGATGAAACTCTGTTTCCAGCATTTAATAATGCAACAGTCTTAGATTGTTGTGTAATTGTTTTTCCATCTTATTGGATGGATATGCGAATATAGTTTGTCTTGTAAACATTCCATAGTTTGCATCAATTATGCATCTTTTATATATAACCTTCAAGTTCACCAGAGAATCAGAGAACATAGACTCATAAATATTAGTAAGGTCTAGCCACAGAAATCCCTGCAAGATTCATGAGAGAACACCACACTTGCCCATCATGGGCTTCTGGGGTGTATCATTTTTAGGTTACTTCAGTTCTACCTTATATGTATTTTAATTGACTGGTTAGCTATAAGCTGAGTAATCATTAATCTCTATTCAGCTTTATAATAAACCTATATGAAGACCTTTGTCCTGTGGACAATAACTGTGCCTGCAATAAGGTCTCTTAGACCTGAACATCGCAGAAGATGTCTTTTTCCTATTTGTCAAAGGGTAGAGAACAGGGGTGTGACTATAATTGTGTAGGGGCTGCAATCGCACTGGGGCCCTAGAGTCTATGGGATCAAAAAAGGTTCCTTTGGCCCAAATGAAAAGACAATTACTATTAAAGACCATTAAGAGTTGGGGGCCATGTGTTAGGTGTCAAATTCCCACCTCTGCACAGGGGGAATCTCAAACCATCTCCACTGCGGTCTCCCATTCCTCTCCAGCCGCAGTGGAGCCTGCTCAGTGGAGACATCAGTCCCAGTGTCTAACTCAGGCTGATACTGGGTGACTGGTTACTACTGTTCTACCAGGCTCTGCCTTTGTAGCCAGCGCTGATCAGCAGCAAGCAGTTCTTTCTGGGACTAAGTCCTGCTTCCTGCTTTTCCCATACTGGGCATGCACAGGGGATGACCTCCCATTGGAGGTCGGAGCTCACATGCGCAGGTCCTGAAGCGGTTCCTGTTGGACCACTAGGAAGGTCCTTGAGTGCTAAAACTATAATAGGTTCGTATGGCCGCACGGCCATGCGCTAGTATCAAACCTATGTTATGGGCTCAGCGCCAGTGTGGTCATGGTTGTATGTAGTCAGGGTTTTGCTGAAATAAGACATTAGAATACCGGCACCTCTGGTGAGGAGTTTTTGTGTATGTGGATTCAGGGCTGGCGTATAGCCATTAGAATTCCGTCCCCACCGGAGATGAGTTGCTTGTGTGCTTTTCTGACTGCATGACCACTGTTGGCTCTTTTAGGTAGCTGTGATCTCCTGTGAGGTTAACAGGGCATGGCATTCTCTTTTTGTAGTAAATCTGTGAAGCAACAGAGTTCTCTTATACCGCCATATAGTACCGCCTGTTACTAGCAGCAGGTTTCTCTCTTGCACGGTGGATCCCGGGTTGCGACCGCATCTACTGTCTCATATATGTATATATATTCGGTGCGTTCCACCAACCCTAACACCATGTTGGACAATTTGTGTTGGGGCCGTGAGCTTTAAGCTTTGTCTCTGGTAGAGACCTAAAGTAGTATACTTACATGAGGGAATGGAGGAGTCATCAGCTTAATGTGAGATCAGATCAGAACTTATAGTAAAAATGATGAAAACAGCATTACATTTAGGTTTTGTCTCCATTGGTTCTAAGGCAGGAGATGGATCTGCACATTACATGAAACGTTGTGATCCAGCCACTGGAGCGGCATCTGCATCTGCTCCGTGCAATAATTGATGTGCTGGAGAGGTGATAATGATCCTATCAGATGCAATGGTGGTAGTTCCTTCATCAGTTTCCATCGAGTGTTTCAGTTACATGATCATTACAAACAATAATGCGTACCAAGTCTGAATCCAAAGCTAGAGCAATGAGAAGTTTCTTCTTTTTTTGTTTTGTTCTGTTTTTGTTCTGGAGATATACATTTTTCCTTACAATATATCAAGTTACTTGTTTTTAGTTATGAACTGTTAAAAATATTCATACATCCTATGAAAGCAGCATTTTGTTAACCTTCAAAATATAAAATAAAATATAAAGATATTTTTGGATTTAGCTGCATTGATTAACACGTTACAATATTGCTTGTATTTTCAATTATTTGTAAAAGGTTTGCTGTTCACAACAGAAAAGTAATCAATCACGCAATTAAGAAAGGTAGGACTTTTATTAAAACCTTAGATGTCCTTTCTGTGAAAAAAAAGTAGCATTTTCTGATGCATCAAGATTCTGTTCTGGTGGAATCAGCAAGTTTAGGAGTATTGAAAGCAATATACAACCTCAGTGTCCTTTGAAAGTAATGCACACAATGTTGTTTCAGTAACTTAAAAGGCATTGTTCAGTTTTCCTCTAGACATCCCTCAAGGAGCTGCTGTCTGGATGTTTCCTGCTTCTCCAGTCTACTTACTGAACATTGTATATTAACTTGGCACCAAAACTACCCCTTCCAGCCATTTTGTTTTCCTTTACAGATATTGATTCATAATAGGGAAACTTGCAGTTAATGTGCCTTTTACGCTTTCTCTAAAAGTTACTTAAATGTTTGCTTAAAGACAGCTTTTATAAGAGATGTGCTCTGTGTTTTTATTTTTATTTCCCATTATTAATATAAAGCACTAACATTTTCCACAATACTGTACAGGAAATTTTCCTTGGTTCATTTTTTTTAATTCAATGGTTCAGTGAAGCTTACAATCTAATCGTACAATCTATTGTAGACCTCTAGAGGCAACTTTACAGAAACCTAACATGCATATTAGTCTGTTATTGGTGAACTCCAGGAAAATGTAGCATGGAATCATGGATAAACTCTAAGATAAGTGTTTTCCTTGTTTGATTTACACTCAGGACACCATTACATGAAGACAGCAGTGCTAATCACAAAGAATTGACACTACATTTGTAAAGGTTTATTTACCTGATCAAAGATTTCTTAAAGAAGCATTTAACATATATTTTTTTCAGAAGGCAAGGTAAGAAGCTATAGTGCCTTGGAGGCATTGCAAGTAAGATAAGAAAGAATGTCTACAACTTAAGGTACCGTCACATTAAGCGACGCTGCAGCGATAGCGACAGCGATGCCGATCGCTGCAGCGTCGCTGTTTGGTCGCTGGAGAGCTGTCACACAGACCGCTCTCCAGCGACCAACGATGCCGAGGTCCCCGGGTAACCAGGGTAAACATCGGGTTGCTAAGCGCAGGGCCGCGCTTAGTAACCCGATGTTTACCCTGGTTACCAGCGTAAAAGTTAAAAAAACAAACAGCACATACTCACCAGCGCGTCCCCCAGCCTCTGCTTCCTGACACTGACTGAGCTCCGGCCCTAACAGCACAGCGGTGACGTCACCGCTGTGCTTTCACTTTCAGTTTAGGGCCGGCGCTCAGTCAGTGTCAGGAAGCAGAGGCTGGGGGACGCGCAGGTGAGCATGTACTGTTTGTTTTTTTAACTTTTACGCTGGTAACCAGGGTAAACATCGGGTTACTAAGCGCGGCCCTGCGCTTAGTAACCCGATGTTTACCCTGGTTACCAGTGTAAAATATCGCTGGTATCCTTGCTTTTGCTGTCAAACACGGCGATACACGGCGACCTAGCGACCAAATAAAGTGCAGACCTTCTAGCAGCGACCAGCAATTTCACAGCGGGATCCAGATCGCTGCTGCATGTCAAATACAGCGATATCGCTATCCAGGTCGCTGCAACGTCACGGATCGCTGGCGATATCGCCTAGTGTGACGGTACCTTTACAGCGCCCAACAGAACATGGCTTGGGGGCTCACAGAGTCCAGCAAAGCTGTATATATTACTTTTCGTACAATAACATTTTTATTTTTTGGCCACATTTGAACATCCAGAATTACTCATATACACCCGTAAGCACTACTGAGCCAATGGCATAGGACAATGGATGAACTCAGTTAATCATTGAAAAGCAATAATTAGAATTGAGCAAGATTCGGAGGACCCAGGTCTATCAGCATAGCTGGCAGTCTGTGATTGTAGTAACAGAGGCCTGTAAACCTCATCCTAACTGTTGACATCCTTGGTGTCTTCTGATTTATAGGCATCTCTAATGATGGTGAGGTACCAGGCCTGGTAATTAGAAGACACACTATGTATGATAGCAGGTACAAAGCTTAGAGGGCTATGCTCTGTGGGCCACACATTGCCTACATGGCCGATGGAACAAAGTCCTGCAAATCTTTTTGCCTACATTTTCATTAATTCATTTGTTTGCTCCCAAGAATTATATTTATATTACATTAGCATTATATTAACTCTTGCAGCTTCAAATCTCCTACTAGGACAAGAAAAAATCCATAAAAAGTTAATCCCACCCCCCAAAAAAATATTAATAGCCAATCAGTATATTAACTGTACCTCTCAAAAAAACTGATCCCACATAAAACTTATTTGGCTACACCAACAGAAAAAGAAAAAAAAAAAGGACTTTGAAAGGGGCAACACAATTTATTTCCACAAAGCATTTTTTTTATTGTACAAAAATGCTAACACATAAAACAAATCTATACATTTCCCTATTTGCACTGCCACTGACCATATGATATATTAAGCATTATATTTATTCTAAATAGTGTGCAGCATAGAAAAATGGATAACATACAGTGGTGGAGTACTGTTTTATTTCTAATTCCCCAGCAGCAATTTTGCTATGTGAAGATCTACCTAAATGGTTTGCGCACATTTTTTTTTCAGATGGGTCTGCTTTATAACCTGCCTGGAAATGGCCTCAGAAACTGCTCCAAAGTATGATCATGCTCATTGCTATGTAAAAACAACTTACTTTTCAGTCTTTTGAGGTTTTTTTTAGCTGTTTCATGTTTCCACATATGCAAAAAAGTTAAAAGTGGCAAAAAAGCATTCTTCAGACATTTTCTGCTCAAAAAAAGCATTCTTCAGACATTTTATGCTCAAAAAAACTCTATACTTTATAAAACAATGGGAAGGCTAAAAAGATGCCTAGAAGGCATCTGGGTGTCTTTCTGAGCAATGAGTTGGAAATGGAGTTAAAATGTGTCCAGAAAACGCATGTTAAAAAGATGCCACAAAAACATTGGAAAATCACTCTAAAGCAATATCAGTGGCCAAAAACCTTGAAAAAGAGTTCAAGAAATGAACAAAAAACACACCCAAAAAGATGTTTTCGAAGTTGTCTTTCTCTTAACTTAACTGGTTTTCCAAGATGGAAACGACACTGTGCACATACTCTAACACTACTACACATACTGTAATTGTGTCCATGTTTTTGCTCTAAGTTTCCCGAAGAGGTAAAAAAAATCTTAATTGTCTATAAATAAAATATAGATTTTTCTATGAAATTATTTAAAAAAGATGAACAAGTAGCAATTTTTTCAGATAAATGTCAAGAGCTTTCTTGGGTTTACTTAATTTTTCTTCATAAAAAGACAGTTGACAATATAATTTTCTGTATAACAAAAATGATGTCACATCTACTGATACCTTCACTCATACAGTATGTTCACTGAGCAGAACATATCAGTAGACTCCATGTCACCTGCCTCTCTCACGACACAAAGGAGAGGTAAGCAGAAGGGTGGTACATATCAGTAGACTCTATGTCACCTGCTCCTCTCACCTCCTAAAGGAGAGGTAAGCGGAAGGGTGGTACATATCAGTAGACTCTATGTCACCTGCTCCTCTCACCTCCAAAAGGAGAGGTAAGTGGAGGGGTGGTACATATCAGTAAACTCCATGTCACCTGCCTCTCTCACGTCACAAAGGAGAGGTAAGCAGAAGGGTGGTACATATCAGTAGACTCTATGTCACCTGCTCCTCTCACCTCCAAAAGGAGAGGTAAGTGGAGGGGTGGTACATATCAGTAGACTCCATGTCACCTGCCTCTCTCACGTCACAAAGGAGAGGTAAGCAGAAGGGTGGTACATATCAGTAGACTCCATGTCACCTGCTCCTCTCACCTCCTAAAAGAGAGGTAAGCTGAAGGGTGGTACATATCAGTAGACTCTATGTCACCTGCTCCTCTCACCTCCAAAAGGAGAGGTAAGCGGAGGGGTGGTACATATCAGTAGACTCCATGTCACTTGCTCCTCTAACCTCCTAAAGGAGAAGTAAGCAGAGCAGGACTAGCCCAATCCCAGCAGGGAACTCAGACTTCTTATATGCTGATTACTTATTATACATTGCAAAGCAAACCACTGTCATTTAGCTTATTAGACCCTCCATCTAGCCGGATCTAATAGGAGACCTAAGATGAAAGACATTGCGGCCTTCCTTAGGCCTCTCGCTGTCATTAGAACACAACAGTCCACAATCACATAATTGGGGAACAGTATGACACATGTCACCATTACGGAACATTAAGTAACACTCCTTGAAGGGGTTAAATGATAAAAGACAATATGCTGGTGTACGATGTCATGGATATCATGAAGCTCTAAGGGTGCCGCAGTTTAATATAATCTTCTGGTCTGATCGTAGGCTAGCACATTAATGGCTAAATATGAAAATATCTCCTGTACCACCTTTCAATATTTAATACATAATTTCACGAAAATAATGTTCTGATGACTTTGAAATGATAATGACAGACTTTTAACTGCAAATATTTAGAACGTTCGGAAACTGATGGTGCAACTCTTTCAGAAAGCCAAAATGAGATTGAGGAGTTACACTGGCAGAATACCAGAGTTCATCTAAAAAACACGCCAAAATGCCTGACATTTTTATTCCCACTAACCGGAAAACATGCTGTTCCCTATAATTATAGACTATATTAGAATTATGATTTGTGGATGTGTTGTATAATGTATTCCATCTGCTGAACATAAAAACGTAACATTATATCAAGAAATATTTTGCTCTCTTAAGATAAAAAGTACACTTAATAAAAAAAAAGAAACAAGTTCATCTTTGTGAAATTACGAAGATATCATGCTATAAAATGTGCATTCAGGCAAGGTTGCTACATAACTTTGCAATAAACTGCAGAGAATTTCCAGTGATATATTTATTTTATGCATATTTGGAAGGGGGAGAGGTGTTTTCGGCAAATTCATGTTGGAAACGGTTAATGTATGCAGAAGTGTGAAAGCCACTTTATATTCTAAATTTAAAATACATAGAATATTGTTAAAGTAAGTCAGCTATGACTGTTTCACTATGAAAGTACCAAATAAAAGAAGAAGAGAAGATGGAATCAAATGCAGGTGTCTCTAGAAAGGAAATCTTTTTTTCTCTTCTATATCTCACAATATTTTTTTGTTTTGACTTGAAATGATAACCTAACAATATTTTAAAGGGACAGAAGATTGCAGATGTTTTTAGCAAATTTGGGCATTTTAGAGAATTTGCCACAAAGGTACAAACCATAATCATGTAGCTTGTGCCTCCATGAATTTACATTTTTGTGACAGGCAAATGATAAAAAGGTGCTATTGTTTTGCCACTATTTACCAAATGATGTTGAAATATTTTCCCGAGATTCATAGTTCTAGTATGTGAATGAGATGGTGGTCAATCCTGCACACTGCCATTCCATTTATTCATAATGGGACCACCAGAAATAGCCAAGCTTTGTGCTCAGCTGGTTCTCGGCACTCCCGAGGGAATAAATGGAATGGCAGTGGAAATTAACCACAGGTCCTTTTATAGAGGGCTCTTCAGAGTGGTTGGACCCACAGAGATTGGGAAGTTTTCCCTTATACTATGAATAGAGAATAATTTCCAAAGATGAGAATAACCTTTCAATGCTTACAAAGGGAATATCCAAATTATTTGAAGTAGAGAGTAATGGAAGTAATGCTCAAAATGTTAGGTTTGTTTGGAACGTTCCTACTTTCCGACTTCCAATGGACCCATTACTCTAGATGCTGGCAGATTTTCATTATAATGTGGCACCAAGTCTAGTTGCTCTGCAGTTTGATTTAAAAATGTCCAATACATTGCTCACCATCAGTTGGAACTGATGATTTTGGCCGGACTGGATATCCGTTGAGTAAGCTTTGTATTATTCCAGCTCTCCCATGTTGGCAGACATTGGGTGAAAAAGCACTGGGCAGGTTGTATTTAATATGCTTGATCTTTTGTTCTTATAAGAAACTATTGCTTGTAGTGTACAGAAGTGGCCTATTTCCCACTTTATATTGAGAACAAAAATGCCTTATGCTAAATGGGTCTATTATACCTGTAAGTCAAATGAACATTTGGTCATCAGTGCTATAGGGTGATGGCCACATATTCTGCACACTATACTATAGAAGTGTATATGGGCAGTTTATACAGTCATGGCCGAAAGTGTTGGCACTCTTGAAATTGTCCCAGAAAATTAACTATTTCTCCCAAAAAATTATTGCAATTACACATGATTTATTATACACATATTTATTTCCTTTGTGTGTATTGGAACCACATAAAAAACAAAAAAATGGACAATTGGAGATAATTTCACTCAATTTGAAGACTGCCAACACTTTCAGCCATGACTGTATACAGGTGGTATCATCATGGCACTTCATGGGTTATCTAAATGAAAACTTACTATAAAAATGATGCATAGCATATGTTTGCAACAATAGCATAAGATCCGTCTGGGTGAGACATCTAACCTGAGTTTATATTTCACTGGCACCATTCATTGTATCGTGGGCAGTCATTATAGCTCCCACTGTAGCCCCCACTGTAATGAAGTAAGTTGATACTTTACTAGAAGAGAAAGTTGGCCAAATAGTAAACAATGCATTTTACCTTCCAAGTTCATATCTAGTACATAAAATTTCAATCTTAGGGTTTAGTGGTCCATGAAGTTTGTTATGTGTGAAAGTGTGTTTGAAAGATAGACAGGATTAACGCTCACGGTCTAGCCGACTGTTGCAATTCATTTGAATGTAAATAAAGTGCAAATTCATCTTAAAGTTGTGATGATCTGTGCGCTTTGTTGTTTTATATCAAAACTGCAAGTTCGTTTTTTTTAATGGAAGGAAAACTAGGAACATTTAAATCTGGAAAAAGGTGTAAAAATGCATCTCTATGCTGAGACTGGATTTACAAGTCTAGCTTACAAATGAAAGGTTAATAAATGCTTTCTCTCATCAAAAAGGATCTCATTATGAAAGTGGCATATAACTAAAAAATTGGGCTATTCACTGACATCTGTCTGTCACTTCACCGATTACCTGTTCAGTACAGTATATCCCACAAACTTTCCACCTCCCCTGGCTGCATCTTCTGACATTTCTTCTATTATCCCTATGTACCTAACTACTTGTGCCCTTTGATTTTCTGATGATTTAACCTTATCTACTTCCTTCATCACAACTTCCCAATCTGTCTACAAGACTTCTCTCATGTTATACCAAAACTCTGCAATGCACTACCTCATTTAATTTAACAATCTACCTCCATTTTTACGCTGGCTTTAGAGATTGGGCTTATAAAATATGTTAGGCTGGATTCACACACAGCGTTTTGCATAATTTTTCAAAAGTTCAGAATATTTGTCTTACTTTTTTTTGTGACATTTTTTTACCTTTGTGGCATTGTTTTTCCTAACACAGAATGCTCTGTGTATGTACCTTTTCTGGTATTTTTTTTACAAAGTCTTTTTAAAAAAGCACCAAAAAAATGCATGTCAATCACCAAAATGCTTGTTAAAATAATACTATAGAAACTCAAGGGACATTTTTTCACAACAACTGATGTTATATTTCTTAAGTGAAGTAGAAAGAGAAAACTATACAATACATTTATTCCTACCCTAAGTGTGTAGTCATGAGCTTATATTCTTAGACTCATCTGTCTCTCGGAGAATTCAAATTACCTTTATTATTTAAAATGTTGTGGTCTGAGTTACAAATATATTTTGCCACAAGTTGATCAGTTTTTTTTTATTGTGTGATAGTTACTGAAGTGCCCAGGGGGAACTACATACAGCCTCTTAGTGTGTGTGTGCGCAGTTTCAAGGATGAATGCGGACAAGGGTATTAACGTAATCAAAAGGGAGTCTTTACTGTATTCACCTCAAAATACATGGTCCATAGCAAGCTTGGAAACATACAAGCTTGGAATTTTAGGTAGCAAGAGAGATGCTCACCATCCCATTTAAGATGCAAGCTTCCCAGTTAATGGCTTAAATAAAGTGATCGGCTGAATGCCAGTTATATACCGGGTTACTATCTTAGTTCACACAGTCCTTCAGTTATATTACTACCAAGGATGGGCCCACACAGTTTGGTGCACTGTGGAAATAGTGTTCACTGCTTACTCACGATTAAGTCCTGATATGGTTCCCTGCTGGGCTTACAGTAGAAGATGCAGTAGAACATGAGGCACTCACACTGGCAGAAACATTAAAGACATGGAGTGTAGCAGAAGAACCCTTGCACAGATCTATCTCTGCTGTCTCTTTGAAGATAGAAAGTTTAGCTGCCATCCTTGCATAGGCTGTGGCAGTTTCTTGGCTGATTGAAAATTATGGAAAGCGGTACCTAGGCCAAAGGCAGAGCAGCCTGGGAAGTAGACCTCTCCTCACATCGCTCAGGCTGGTTTTTTTCCTTCGCTCTTCACAGGGAGGAGATGGACTCCTCCCTGACTTCTCCCTCAGCATCTTCTGGAGGCTTCCACAGGAAACCAGGCTGATAAAGTGTCATGTGACCAAACTCTTGTACTTTTACACTTTGGACAGTAGATGGCAGTATAGGGCAATTTATAGAATAAACCACATAACAGCACATAGGTTTTTGGTAACCACCCAACAACTATATTTTGCAACATATAGGAGGAGGTACTGGGACACTACATAACCATTCATTCTTATTCTAAAATTCAGTCAAGTTTAATTTTCATAGACATTTCCAATAGAACATTTGGTTCATACAATGGAAAGGATTGTCAGGTCAAGTAAAACTGTCAGAACACTACTTGAATCTTACAAAAATCTACATTCACCAATATTTGGATTTTTTTTTTGAAATTTGAATCTGTGTGGATTCAGGACAATGGTGGCCTTATGGATTTATTGTAATTCCATTTCATGTGAAGTCAGCAAATAGTCACTGGATGGGCCAACAAAAGGGTAAAGAAAAAACTTCACCTCTCTGGCCCCTTCACTCTGCACTGTCCTCATCCAATCCTGAGCATGACTTCTTCTCACCGCCACCGAGCACTAAATCTCTTGGGCTCTTCACACTAGGCTGAGATTTTTAGCTCTGATGAGGCATATGCTCTTCTGTGCATGCACATACCAGGTTACAACAAATGTCGTGATGCCATGATGTTGTGATCTTCATGTGAAGATACAGGAATTTACCAGGCCTTTTTAGAGCTGGAAGTCTCTGCATAGCATGAAGTGATGTGAGGATTTAGTACTTGAAGACAGTGATAAAAAGATACGCTATGGACTGTAAAGGAAGACAAAGAAGAGGCAAGGCGCTGGAGAGGGAAGCTGTAAGGTGAGCATAAATATGTTGTTTTTTTATTCTATACAACCTGCATTTACTATGTTTTGGGGTTTGGAGACACACCATAGCATAATAAGAGACATTCAATTTGCAGAGAATAACATAGCAGTAAATTGAATTTCTTGGGAAAATCAGCACTATTTGGTAAATTACACTTTTATTAGATATGCTTTTCTCTAGTCAGAATTCATTAAAATAATAAGTAATATTCAGCATACTTGATTTAATATGCTGTGTCTGTTCCCCGATGAATTCAGTACCAGTGAAGCATGTGAGTACTTCAACCAATCACTGGCCGCAGCAATGACCAACTCATCATCATTGCAGCTATTAATTGGATGCAGCATCCCCTATGTCTCTCCAAACTGAGCAAGAAATACAGAACTGTTCTCCACTTCCTGAACTGTTTCAGCTGACATAGTTGAGCTTCGATGTCATAAATCAGCTTAGGAAATGTTCAGGAGAGGATAAATAAGGGTTACAGACATGGATAGGAAGAGGCCGTAGTATCTTATACATCCACCGAATAAAATTAAACTTTTTTATTGGAACATTTTTAAAACAAGTGGCTGCATCCAAAAAACATTTTTTTTAAAACGTATGTGTTTCTGGCATGATAATTGCCCTTAATCATAGTATTATATGTAGCAAAATAACTCAATTTTAAAATAAAATCATATTACAAAAAAAGCCAATTAGCCCAAATTATTATGCATTTAAGTAATAATAAAATCATCAAAGTGTCCATGTTCTTTAAGTGGCTTAACAATTTGTTACCTCTAACTTTTTAAAAACAATTATCCTAACTGAAAACTATTAAAGTGACCTCCTTCTTGGTCAATTTGAATACTATATCTGTATTTAGACATATGTTCTGATATTGATATGTTTGTGTATTTTTTTCTCATGTTTGCAAAATTACCTGCTTGCTTATCTTTACAGATTTAATAGTGTTCTCAAATCTACATCATTTTGATTAAACTCAGTAATAAGATTGACACTTTCATACACTGACATTGGATATGGGATCAATGGAAAAACAAATACACATACTGCCACTCAGGGTCTATTGTGTCTTTTAATATATTGCCACTGCTTTAAAAAGAATTGATTTTAAGACATAGATAGTTTAATAACAAACTGACTACTTCATTTTATCCATTTGTGGGGAAAGCCAAGCCACTTTAATTTTACATTAGGGCTTTACAACACAGCTACTCTAACATTGCCCAAAGGCACACTAACCTTAGGTACTAGTGAAGAATATAAAACGCCTTGAATAGTTTCAGAGCATTAACTTTGAAACAAGTCAGTCCTGTAGTATGTGCAGAAAACATAGCACTACATGCATTTTATTGTGAGATGAGGTGTATCATAATTTTGTTTTTTCAATAATTGAGTGAGCTAAAGAAGAAATGGAAGATAGAGCAATGAAATATGCCATTCATTTTACCATGAAACACATTCACAACTCATGCCTGGGGCAGTGCGAAAGAGAAACATGGCAATTGTAAGCCTTCTCTTGGATATATTGCTATTCCATCCCTTACTATTTTATTTCATCACTAAAAGAGCCTTTAAAAAGTTTTGAGCAGTTTCTGGATGACAAAGACAAATAAAAATAGAGAAAATAAAAGCAAGGGAGCCAAGTTTATGGTGTCACATGATGAACACAGAGAGGACAAAACAACCCTCATATATTGAGAAGCACCAGTCCTTGTGTAAATGCAATGTAGCATTGTACAATTTTCAGTATGAGAAAAACACAATTTAACCTTTGCTTACTGTGAAATACTGTAACTTTCTATTTATTATAGATAATAATTTCATTATTAGAGATGAGTAAATCACTTCAAGGCAAATTGAATTTCACAAATAAAAAAAAGTAAGATGAAGATACTCGATTAACCCTCATCTCTTATCTTCCATACAGTCACTTGTGTGGTCTTTACTGAGCCACCTTCGGAATCTTCCATCATAAAATATTTTAGACAAGACAGCAACAGCATGATGGCATGTGACATTATGACGTGGATTGTACAACATCATCAAGTAATGGCCTAGTTAGCACACGAGGCACCAAAGATGTTGAGAACCAGAAGAAGTCAAAGATGCTGGGCACCAGACAACGGTGAAGATGGGCAATGAAAACCGCACCAGTGACTGGACCGCAGAAGTGACTGGTGCTGCATGGAGGCACGAGTGAGGCTTTGGTGACTATATTTTTTTTACAAATTTTTTGTTATCCTCTTAGATTAACATCAGAGCATAATAATGATAATAATGTACATATAAATTGCAGTGAACACATTTGACACAAATCAAATTTGTGTTTTAAATTTAAACTATTCAATTAAAATATCAGCAAATTCACTCATCACTAATTACTGATCTTACACCCTTTGTGTACCTTGATGTAACAGAGCTGAGCACACCTAATTCCAGGTAAATGCCAGTTGTGCTACACAGTATCTGCCTGTAACAGCAGATACCAGAATTAATTCCGATTACTGCAGCTTAATTATTTAGATGATGCTGTTGATCACAGCATTTAAAGAGATTCTGTGACCTTTAAAAACACAATTTTCTTGCAGATATAGTTGTAATTTGAGGGTAAATACCATTCAAATCATGGCTGGCTACCTTACTGGAGCAGTGGGTACAGGGGGAAGATTAGTTTTTATTCTCCCTGCAGCTGCTTGCTTCCAGTCATTGTGGCAGTTCTAGGGAGCCATTGCAGTCACCGCTCATTATACAGTGATCGCAGCTGTTACCACTCTGCGATATTAATTGATAGACTGCTCTATGTAGACACACTGAACAAATATGGTGCAGAGCTATCTGTTAACCAATAAAATATTGAGTTTATAAAATATAACAGTTTACAGCTCTCTCTTCCCACTCCAAAATAAATAATTTTAAAAAAATAAACATATTTGGTTTGATGTTTCAGTAAAAGTCAAATCTATCAAAATATAAAATTACTTAAAATAATTAAAACATTAAATCCAAACACCAGAATAGATATTTTTCAATTGCCAATACAACTTTTCACTCCACAAAATACAGTAGAAATCAATAAAAACATACAATTACATACAATTTACCAAAAACTGGTATAAATAACAAGTTAGGTCACAGTTAGTGTTGAGCGATACCGTCCAATACTTGAAAGTATCGGTATCGGAAAGTATCGGCCGATACCGGCAAATTATCGGATCTAATCCGATACCGATACCTGATACCAATACAAGTCAATGAAACTCAAGTATCGGATGGTATCCCTGATGGTTCCCATGGTCTGAAGGAGAGGAAACTCTCCTTCAGGCCCTGGGATCCATATTAATGTGTAAAATAAAGAATTAAAATAAAAAATATTGCTATACTCACCTCTCCGATGCAGCCTGGACCTTACCGAGGGAACCGGCAGCGTTCTTTGCTTAAAATGCGCGCGTTTACTGCCTTCCGTGACGTCACGGCTTGTGATTGGTCGCGTGCCGCCCATGTGGCCGCGACGCGACCAATCACAGCAAGCCGTGACATAATTTTCAGGTCCTGAATGCCTAATTCTAGGCATTCAGGATTTGAAAATTACGTTACAGCTTGTGATTGGTCGCGTCGCGGTCACATGGGCGACGCGACCAATCACAAGCCGTGACGTCACGGGAGGCAGGAAACGCGCGCATTTTAAAATTACGTCACGGCTTGTGATTGGTTGCGTGCCGCCCATGTGAACGCGACGCGACCAATCACAGCAAGCCGTGACGTAATTTCAGGTCCTGAATGCCTAATTCTGCATTCAGGACCTGAAAATTACGTCACGGCTTGCTGTGATTGGTCGCGTCGCGGTCACATGGGTGGCACGCAACCACTCTGCGATATTAATTGATAGACTGCTCTATGTAGACACACTGAACAAATATGGTGCAGAGCTATCTGTTAACCAATAAAATATTGAGTTTATAAAATATAACAGTTTACAGCTCTCTCTTCCCACTCCAAAATAAATAATTAAAAAAAAAATAAACATATTTGGCTTGATGTTTCAGTAAAAGTCAAATCAAATGTCCGTGACCGCTCCTGGCACATAGTGCCAGATGTCAGCTGCGATAGTCAGCTGACACCCGGCCGCGATCGTCCCCCCGTGAGTGCGGCTGATCGCGCTGGACGTACTATTCCGTCCTTGGGAAGTAGGGCCCACCCCACATGGACGGAATAGTACGTCCAATGACAGAAAGGGGTTAATAGTACTAACCGAAACTCATCTCAGAAAAATGTTTTTATTTAGCTTTTTTACCTTAAGCTTTATTGAAAAAAAAAGTAACTAACCTAAATAAAAATAAGTATGTGCTAATAGTCCTAGCATGCGTACTCTTACATACTTTGTATCTGCATCCCCTAATATTTATATATAATTGCACAATTTTGGAAGTTGTGCAAAACTTTTGTGAAATTTGGCATTTTTACACCAGAACCAGCAAGCTTCGTCAAAATGGGTGATGCATGAATGAGATGGGGTGAGACTAAGCCTATCTATTTAATAGATTAATTGAGTTTACACCACACTACTCAACTGGAATACATATCTGGTGGAGATGTTGCTAATTAATAGATACGCCTAAGTCGTTAGATAGTGTACGCCTGATAATGAATTAGGCACATCATACTCTAGATAACCCATTCAATAAGACTGGTGTTTTAAGGAATCAGGCCCTAAAAACTATTCCTTGTAGCCAAATCTCACAATTTACAAATGCCTTATAAATTCCTATGGATATATTTTTGAGTTACAACAATCAAATATGGCTGATACTACTGTAATATATCTAGCAACCAGTGCAGAACTGAAGTTAGTGTTACATTGTTGTATTCTGATACTTTGGAGAATGGAGAATGTCAATGCTGGCTTGTTATGTGACAGATATCTAAAACTCTAATCATGATGACATTTGGCATTGTAAAATACAGATAGAATATGCATGGCACTTCACTATGAGAGAATTCAGTCTGTGGTTTTGCTAAATCCAAAAATGAAAATAAAGCAAGAAATAAATGGAGCACTTGGACAATCACCCACTGAAATAGAATCCAATATTTTTTCTCTTAAAATAGCTCTGTTGCTGGATCTGATTTAAAGGACTATATACTGTAAGTTCCAAGATCACAAACATTAAGATGCTTACACTGTTAATATATTAGCTATAATAATAATCTTTATATGGCACTAACATATTCCACAGCACCTTACAGTTTGCACACTTTATCATCGCTGTCCCCAATGGGGCTCATGATCTAAATTCCCTATCAGTATGCCTTTGGAATGTGGGAGAAAACCAGAGAACCCGGAGAAAACCCACGCAAACACGGATTGCAGATGTTGTCCAGGGTGGGGCTTGAACCAGGACTCCAGCGCTGCAAGGCTGCAGTGCTATCCACTGAGCCACAATGCTGCCCCATATGTGCACTAACACTTTCCATAGGACTGAACAGATATGTGTCAAGAGTTCCAGGAACTGGAGGGTAGTCTGACACTGCTCTAGACCACAAATGTTATTAATAGAGATAAGCAGATCTCACAAGATTCGACTTCTACAAACGTATGGCTTTTCTTGGGAAAATCAATTTGCAGCTAATTTATTCTCCACAAATTGAACATCCCTTATCTTGCCATGGGTATAGAGAAAATGCAGAGCATAAAAAGCATAAGATCTAGGGGAAAAAATTCCTACTGCTCACTGCTTCCAGTATGGTACTTGGCCCATCATCTTACTGTAATCACTGCCAGAAGTCCTGGCATAGAGTGTGCATCGTTAGGTCACTGCGCACATTGTGATATCATGAAATCATGACCATTGGAAATGCATGTGCAGAGAAAGTCCGAGCCTGGTCAGAACCAGCAGTCTTGGCATAGCATGAAGAGGCCCGAGGTTTTATCAAACGATAGTGATAAAAAGAGGTTCTAGAGGATTGTATGGGTGAGAGCCAGCAGCAGAGGTATCTGGAGAGGTGAGCAAAGAAGTATTTTTTTTTTGTCAACCCTGTATGGATGAGCAAAATAGAGGCCATGCAACTCATGCAAAACGAATAAACATATCATCATTCTGGAGAATAAGGATTTCTGTAAAATTCAAGTAAAATTCAATTCCACATGAGTAAATTTAACAAAATTTATTTATTAACATTAACTCATTCATCCTCATATACCACCAGAGATAGCATATTTTAATTTCCAAACCAATCTAAATGACAAAGGTTAACCCCTTTACCCCCAAGGGTGGTTTGCACGTCAATGACCGGGCCAATTTTTACAATTCTGACCACTGTCCCTTTATGAGGTTATAACTCTGGAACACTTGAACAGATCCCGGTGATTCTGACATTGTTTTCTCGAGACATATTGTACTTCATGATAGTGGTAAAAATTATTTGATAATACCTGAGTTTATTTGTGAAAAAAACGGAAATTTGGCGAAAATTTTGAAAATTTCACAATTTTCCAAATTTGAATTTTTATACAATTAAATCACAGATATATGTCACACAAAATACTTAATAAGAAACATTTCCCACATGTCTACTTTACATCAGCACAATTTAGGAACCAATTTTTTTTTTTTGTTAGGGAGTTATAAGGGTTAAAAGTTGACCAGCAATTTCTCATTTTTACAATACCATTTTTTTTAAGGGACCACATCTCAGTTGAAGTTATTTTGAGGGGTCTATATGATGGAAAATACCCAAGTGTGACGCCATTCTAAAACCTGCACCCCTCAAGGTGCTCAAAACCACATTCAAGAAGTTTATTAACCCTTCAGGTGTTTCACAGGAATTTTTGTAATGTTTAAATAAAAATGAACATTTAACTTTTTTTCACAAAAAATTTACTTCAGCTCCAATTTTTTTATTTTACCAAGGGTAACATGAGAAAATGGACCACAAAAGTTGTTGTACAATTTGTCCTGAGTACGCTGATACCCCATATTTTGGGGTAAACCACTGTTTGGGCGCATGGCAGAGCTCGGAAGCGAAGGAGCGCCATTTGACTTTTCAATGCAAAATTGACTGGAATTCAGATGGGACGCCATGTTGCGTTTTGAGAGCCCCTGATGTGCCTAAACATTGAAACCCCCCACGAGTGACACCATTTTGGAAAGTAGACCCCCTAAGGAACTTATCTAGATGTGTGGTGAGCACTTTGACCTATTAAGTGATTCACAGAAGTTTATAATGCAGAGCCATAAAAATAAAAAAATATATGTTTTCACAAAAATGATATTTTTGCCCCAATTTTTTTTATTTTCCCAAGTGTAAGAGAAGAAATTGGACCACAAAAGTTGTTGTCCAATTTGTCCTGAGTATGATGATATCTCATATGTGGGGGTAAACCACTGTTTGGGCGCATGACAGATCTTGGAAGTGAAGGAGTGCCATTTGACTTTTCAATGCAAAATTGACTGGAATTGAGATGGGACGCCATGTTGCGTTTGGAGAGCCCCTGATGTGCCTAAACATTGAAACTCCCCACAAGTGACACCATTTTGGAAAGTAGATCCCCTAAGGAACTCATCTAGATGTGTTGTGAGAGCTTTGAACCCCCAAGTCTTTCACTACAGTTTATAACGCAGAGCCGTGAAAATAAAAATTCTTTTTTTCCCCACAAAAATTATATTTTAGCCCCCAGTTTTGTATTTTCCAAGGGTGACAGGAGAAATTAGACCCCAAAAGTTGTTTTCCAATTTGTCCTGAGTACGCTGATACCCCATATGTGGGGGGAACCACCGTTTGGGCGCATGGGAGAGCTCGAAAGGGAAGGAGTGCCATTTGGAATGCAGACTTAGATGAAATGATCTGCAGGCGTCATGTTGCATTTGCAGAGCCCCTAATGTACCTAAACCATAGAAAACCCCCACAAGTGACCCCATATTAGAAACTAGACCCCCCCAAGGAACTTATCTAGATGTGTTGTGAGAACTTTGAACCCCCAAGTGTTTCACTACAGTTTATAACGCAGAGCCGTGAAAATAAAAAATCCTTTTTTTCCACAAAAATTATTTTTTAGCTCCCAGTTTTGTATTTTCCCAAGGGTAACAGGAGAAATTGGACCCCAAAAGTTGTTGTCCAATGTGTTCTGGGTACGCTGATACCCTATATGTTGGGGTAAACCCCTGTTTGTGAGCACGGGAGAGCTCGGAAGGGAAGGAGCACTGTTTTACTTTTTCAACGCAGAATTGGCTGGAATTGAGATCGGACGCAATGTCGCATTTGGAGAGCCCCTGATGTGCCTAAACAGTGGAAAGCCCCCAATTATAACTGAAACCCTAATCCAGACACACCTCTATCCCTAATCTCAACAGAACCCTAGCCACACCCCTAACCCTGACACACCCCTAACCCTAATCCCAACCCTATTCCCAACCGTAAATGTAATCCAAACCCTAACCCTAACTTTAGCCCCAACCCTAACTTTAGCCCCAACCCTAACCCTAACTGTAGCCCTAACCCTAGCCCCAACCCTAACCTCAGCCCTAACCCTAGCCCTAACCCTAACCCTAGCCCTAACCCTAGCCCTAACCCTAACCCTAACCCTAGCCCTAACCATAGCCCTAACCCTAGCCCTAACCCTAGCCCTAACCCTAACCCTAATGGGAAAAGGGAAATAAATAAATTTTTTTAATTTTTCGTAACTAAGGGGTTTTTATTTACTATTTATAGCGCATTTTCTAGCGGATTTTTGATTGGCAGCCGTCACACACTAAAAGACGCTTTTTATTGCAAAAAATGTTTTTTTGCGTTACCACATTTTGAGTGCTATAATTTTTCCATATTTTGGTCTACAGAGTCATGTGAGGTCTTGTTTTTTGCAGGACGAGTTGACGCTTTTATTGCTAACACTTTCGGGCATGTGACATTTTTTGATCGCTTTTTATTCCGATTTTTGTGAGGCAGAATGACCAAAAAACAGCTATTCATGAATTTCTTTTTTGGGGCGGCGTTTATACCGTTCCGCATTTGGTAAAATGGATAAAGCAGTTTTATTTTTCGGGTCAGTACGATTACATCGATACCTCATTTATATCATTTTTTATGTTTTGGCGCTTTTAAACAATAAAAACTATTTTATAGAAAAAATAATTATTTTTGCATTGCTTTATTCGGAGAACTATAACTTTTTTATTTTTTTCCTGATGATGCTGTATGGCAGCTCGTTTTTTGTGGGACAAGATGACGTTTTCAGCGGTACCATGGTTAATTATTTCTGTCTGTTTGATCGCGTGTTATTCCACTTTGTGATCGGCGGTATGATAATAAAGCCTTGTTTTTTGCCTCGTTTTTTTTTTTACGGTGTTCACTGAAGGGGTTAACTAGTGGGAAAGTTTTATAGGTCGGGTCGTTATGGATGCGGCAATACTAAATATGTGTACTTTTATTGTTTTTTTTTTTTATTTAGCTAAAGGAAAATATTTATTGGAACAATATATTTTTTTTACTATTATTTATTTAGGAAATTTTTTTTTTTTTTTTTACACATGTAATTTTTTTTTTAACATTTTTACTTTGCCCCAGGGGGGGGGGGGGGGCATCTCAGTAAAGTGACAGATCGCCGATCTGACACTTTGCTGTGCACTGTGTCAGATCGGCGATCTGACTTGCACAGAAGGGAGGCTTCCCGTGCCTGCTCTGAGCAGGCGCAGTGAAGCCACCTCCCTGCAGGACCCAGATGCAGCCCCACGGCCATTTTGGATCCGGTGATTGCAGGGAGGAGACACTCGGTACAAGGTGAGCACATCACCTTGTACCGATTGTCTCAGGGAAGCACACAGGGAACCCCCTCCCTGCGCGATGCTTCCCTGTACCGCCAGAACACTGCGATCATGTTTGATCGCAGTGTGCCGGGGGTTAATGTGCCGGGGGCGGTCCGTGACCGCTCCTGGCACATAGTGCCAGATGTCAGCTGCGATAGTCAGCTGACACCCGGCCGCGTTCGTCCCCCCGTGAGTGCGGCTGATCGCGCTGGACGTACTATTCCGTCCTTGGGAAGTAGGGCCCACCCCACATGGACGGAATAGTACGTCCAATGACAGAAAGGGGTTAATAGTACTAACCGAAACTCATCTCAGAAAAATGTTTTTATTTAGCTTTTTTACCTTAAGCTTTATTGAAAAAAAAAGTAACTAACCTAAATAAAAATAAGTATGTGCTAATAGTCCTAGCATGCGTACTCTTACATACTTTGTATCTGCATCCCCTAATATTTATTTAGTTTATTTTACTCCCTTATATAGCGCCATTAATACCAGAGTGATTTACAGACAATATCATCACTTTCCCCATTTTACTCCTTTAGTGCTATTAATCCCTCAGCACTTTACAGACAACACCATCAAACAAGCCTACCACATCAACTACTCAGTAAACTAACTTTGCCCTGTTCCCTCCTTCCAAATATTATTCTGAATCTGCACCCTACTATTCATCTGTCTCCACGCCCTCCATGCACACGATAACTGCACTTGATACTTGACTATTGCACTTAAACACATGGGCTGATGACCGGATCATGCAGCTTTATATGAAAATCCCTATTTATTATAATTGCCAGACCTGAAATAACAAGCACTTTTCACCTACTGTGTCCCCCCCATTTCCTTGTATATTGTAAGCTTGCGAGCAGGGACCTCACTCCTAATGTCACTGTTTAAATTGTCTTATCTTGTATTGAATTTGTCTGTACATGTCCCCGCTTAAGTATAAAGTGCTGCGGAAGATGTTGGCGCTATATAAATAAAAATTATTATTATTATTATTATTATTATTTTTATTATCATCACTGTCCCTATTTGAGCTCATAATCAAAATTCTTGAACAGTATGTCTTTAGACTGTTGGAGAGAACCCACACAAACATGAGGACGCTATAAACACCCCTTGCTGATGTATATTTGAACCCACAACCCCAGTGCTGGAAGACAACAGTGCTAACCACTGATTCACCATGCTAATAACTAGATTTCAAGGGTTGTCATGTCATAAAATATAGTTGATCTGTCCTCAGAATAGGTCGTCAATAAAAGTTTGAGGGAGTCCAGAAACCGGCACCCCCACCGATCTGCTCTTTTCAACTCCAGTACAGGTCAGCAATGTGCAGCTCATTCAATGTGTAGAGTTCAATACCAGGTACTTAAGATCAGTACTCAGAAGAAGCAGCTATACTGTACATTGAATGGAGCTAGGAACTCTATATTCACTTAATGTGTTTACATACAGCCACTGACAGAGGGCATAGAAGAAAAAACAATGAGGGTGCCTAGTGTCAGACCCCTTCCTATCTGATAGTGATGATCTATGCTAAGTATAGTGACAATATTTAGTGAAAGGACATTCCTTTTAAATACTGGACTATAAGCATGAAACTCTTGATTGCAGAAGATTTTGTCTTCTAAAAGGGACCATAGATACTTTGGCCAGACCTGCAACGCATTTTAATTATTTTAAATTCCCTATTTTGCTCTTTGCAAGTGTATCAGTAATCTATAGACAGACAGTAACCATTTGTAAATTATATTATGGCATGAAAATTAGCTTATAGCTTGTTCATAGGAGACCAGGCTAACTATGGGAAAAAAGAAACTCTCTATAAAGTGGTTATTCAAAGGAGGAAATCTATTAAAATATGTTTAGGAATTGTGGTTTGCATGATTCCCAAATATTTTAGAATTATCTTAGAACTCAAAATCGTAAAAATTCATATTTTTCATTTTTTTCTCGTATACATGCTGCTATACTCAATGAACTTAGAATTAAATAAATTTGCTCTAGAATTATATGCATCCAAATATAGCTTTAACTCAGCTATCTCAGTGGTATCCAACTTGTCCAGCAGGGTAATACACGCATTAGAATTGCTTTTCTCAGATCAATAGACCCAGACCATTATAGGCTGTAAGTGCAAAATTTGCTCCAGGCCAAGCTCTCTGTTGAGCTGTTGTTCACGATGTTGTTTAGTTGTTCTGTGTGCTCATTAAGGGGTTAATTGTCAAACCACTGCAAAATGTTCCAGGAACATAAAACCTATATAGCTCAAAGTGACCTCCAAGAGAAAAAAAAGTTTGTCCCCTGAGTTAAGTGCATGTGAAGAGGAAAATAACATGCTAGTAAGTTTCGAGAACACGAGGCAGTCATTTGCATCTCGTTCATGACAAGTACACAGATTAATAACTAATGTATTATTAATGTGCATTTATTTCCTTGGCTGTATCCAATTTTATTGAAAGATGCATAATTAATGGGATATGTTAATCATGTTACAATAACAAAAGTCTTAGAAAGCAATGTGCAATTGTGTTAGGTGTAGTCAAGGATGTCTACAGGGAAACATTTTCATGTCACCTATAAATAAATAATTAGAAAGACAAATACAGTTGTATGTCACTGGCCTTATTAAAGTAAAATGATTCTGCTATTGCACTAAATATCAACAAGAGACAAAATAGGCTTCATTTTTTATGTAATGTGCATGAGAAAGCATTAAGCAGATAGATATGTCCTAAGAGGCTACTCATTGCAAACTCCCTTTTAATGTGGCTCACTGGCTTATTTTTTAAAAAGCTGTTCATCCAGGGAAGAGAAAAGGCCAACTGACAGAGCAGCAAAAAGGACTGGAGCACTCATGCTTTTACATGGAAGATACACATCTGTATGTTTCAATAGAATGCATGGTCTGATGAACAAGAGAAAGCACTATAGTATAATGGTAGGCACAAGAGCCCACTTTTACGAGCTTCAACGTCTGCTTTCCTGTATGGCAAATTGTGCTTTTCTTGGCTTTTGTGGTCAAATGTTGGACATAAAAGCTAGAACAGGATGTAACTATTCAATAAATCATAAAGTTATTCTCCTGATGAATTAAATCTATCACCACAAATGAAGAAGTACGAACATGAGCTTTGTTCTACAAGCCTTCAAAAAAAGTACTTCTATGTTAACAAAAGGCAAGAACAAAACAACTATCACTTGACTGGAGAAGATTACAAATATGTGAAGATGATATATATTGCATGAATCTTTAGTATCATTGGCATTTGTATTTCAAATTGAGGCTATGGCTGCTATAGTGCTGTGCCTCTAAGAAGGTGCTACCACAAGCTATGAAAGTTTCTGTGTTTGGATGCAAAGATATTCCTATCCTGCTCCACTGTGAGGCCACGTGCATATGTTCAGTATTTGGTCAGGATTTTACCTCAGTATTTGTAAGTCAAAACCAGGAGTGAAACAATTAGAGGAAAAGTATAATAGAAACACGTCACCACTTCTGCATTTTTCACCAACTACTGATTTTGGCTTACAAATACTGAGGTAAAATACTGACCGAATACTGAATGTGTCCTAAGGACTTTGTTGCTTACTTAATATTATTATTATTTATTTATATAGCACCATTAATTCCATGGTGCTGTACATGTGAAAAGGGGTTACATACAGGGTTATAGATATCATTTTCAGTACACAAATTTACGATGACAGACTGGTACAGAGGGGAGAGGACCTTGTCCTTGAGGACTTACATTCTAGGGACCTAATAGTAGGCCCTACATAAATCAGAGAAGCATAAAGTGACAAGGGGGCTTTAACTTCCCGATCAAACTGTGTATAAAGAACATCACATTAATTTTTTAAAAATATTTTACTTAGCAGCATAAGACTGACTTATGTTCTTCTTAATGTTTTTTGTTAGTTTAGTTACTGACTATTAAATAAATTTATTTTTGTGCAGCTGCAAATTGATCACTAATATTCCACCTCAAATATACTCAAGGCGTCTTCATCGATGTGCAGCTAACGTCTAAAGCAGTTGCTAGAGGAGATACAATGTTACAAATAGCTAGATAAAAAATAAGCTGTAAACCTACCCTTTTCCATAAGCAAAATGATTAAAGGGTGGGGATACCCTCAGTCTCTTCCTTTGTATACCTCGATAGATCATGCTTCACTTATACCTCAGCCATCATTGCAAAGCTGTCTCCTCGCTCATGATTGTATAGACAGACTGGAAGTGCTCGCATAGTCAGCATGATGACCATGTGGGATGATTTACTGAATCCTGCATTGAGCAGCGGGTTTGACCAGACGACCTAGGAGGGTCTCTCACCCGAGAGAAATTATGCAAATCACCCTCTGATCTAGCAATGATCAGAGTTTAATCAGAGTGTCATTTTAGTTTGAGCCGATTTTCTCAGATGAGGAATCAGAGCATACTGTGAGAAGAAGATGGAGAACAAAATTTCTCCATTTTCTTCATTCTGTGAGTCTTAGGAAATCGGACTGTACTCAGGTGTCATCCAATTGCAGTCTGATGATTTCCCCGGACTCATGGACTTGCATAGGCCATCCAAATATTGGATCAAAATCAGGCATACTGCAATTTTTTTCCTTGGACTGGTTTTATGTGAGAAAAAAATCAGACATAGAATAGCATTGGTCTGAGTGTGATCCAGTTTTGCCAGATCGCTCGCAGACCAAAAATATAATTGTCAGCACGAGCACTTACTATACTTTATCACCAGCTTATACTATTTTCATTGGCTGAAAAATTTCTCCTGCTGCTTTGATAAATCCTAGAATAACTGTACTTCTTCTAGAAGTCTTGTAGTTACTTGTCCAGATGGTGCAGCTAAAAGAAACACTTAGTATAGTCAGCCATTGTAATTGTGCGGTAAAAGTCATTTGAATGCAAGTCTTGTTTTTCTATCAGTCTCTCTCAGACATTTTATGATCTTTGTAAGCCATTTGTCTTTGTGGTGTCCATATGACCCATTAACTCTTTTCTATTAAACTGGTAAAGCAAAGCTATTTTGTACAAGAATATGTGAAAAGTGAACTGAGCGACTCTGGGAATCATTCAATAATAGCAGTATTAAGAATAAACAAGAAATACGTTACAAGACTATTATATGAAGCTGATGTAATTACCAAGACTTTGTACTGTAGTTTGCTAATGACATGCTCCTGCTTTGAGGTGCTAATCTGTGACAAAATTGGGCTAAGTATAATTATTGAACATTGCCGAACAGTCAGGGCAGAATGTGCTAAGGGTAATTTGCCAAAGCCAAAAGGGCAACAATCCTTTTCTTGTTCCAATAAATTCTTTTTCTCTGTGTTCCTTTTAATTAGGAAGCATGCCATTTAGTAAGGAGTGATCTTCTATTACCATTAGCACAAATGCAACAGTATACATCTCCAAGATATGCATCTCCAAAATAGTAAGTCAACTTCTATCTCTTTCCATATGGTGAGGGATACCTTACTGATCACTGGAGGTCCATTCATTGTGACCTTCATTTCTCAAATTGATAAACTAGATATGGCATAGCTCCCATCTGGAATAGCGTGGGGGCACCCATACTCAATCTTCACTTAATTTAATGTCTATGGGACTGCTGTAGAAAGAGGAGCAATTTTTTTAATATAGTGAATGCTTACTTTTTTGATGCAGTATTCTGTAGCATTATAAAAGTATTACTAAAAATATTAAAAGTGTTACAAAGTATTAAAAATGTCTCTTCTCTTTGGCTTTTGCCCAAGACTCTCTTATTTGTTGTTGACATTATGATCTTTATGAAAGGTGTGCCCTTTTTGAAACTTGTAAAAAAGCATGGTATGCTGCAATTTTCCAAAATTTTCCATAAAAAAATTAATGTTTCATAGAAATGGTAGCAGAACTGTCATGAATCCCAATGGCTAGGGATAGCACAGGACAAGCAAAGTACAAATATATTACGGACGAGCTCTAGGGTGATGGAACCTGGGCTGACCGCTGCCCTACGCCTGACAAACGCAACTAGAGATAGCCAGGGAGCGTGCCTACATTGGTTCTAGACGCCACGCACCAGCCTAAGAGCTAACTAGCACTGCAGAGAAAATAAAGACCTCACTTGCCTCCAGCGGAATGAACCCCAAAAGATATAGTTGCCCCCCACATGTATTGACGGTGAAATGAGAGGAAGGCACACACATAGGGATGATATATATAGTTTTAGCAAATTGAGGCCCGCTGTAAACTAGAAAGCAGAACGATACAAAAGGGGACTGAGCGGTCAGCAAAAAACCCTAATCAAAAAAACCATCCTGAGATTACAAGAACCCATGTGCCAACTCATGGCACATGGGGAGAACCTCAGTCCACTAGAGCTACCAGCTAGCATAGAGACATAATAAGCAAGCTGGACAAAAAAAACCCAAACAACTGAAAATCAGCACTTAGCTTATCCTGAAAGATCTGGGAGCAGGTAGGCAGGAACCAAACAGAGCACATCTGAATACATTGATAGCCGGCAAGGGAAATGACAGAAAGGCCAGGTAAAATAGGAAACACCCAGCCACTGATGGACAGGTGGAAACCAAAGGCTGCAACCCACCAAAGTCACCCAGTACCAACAGTAACCACCAGAGGGAGCCCACAAACAGAATCCACAACACAGAACTACAAATGACAATTAGGATGCTGAGTTGTGAAGTCATTTATTTATGCTGCAATTTTTCTCCAAGACCGGATAAATCCTTTATTAATGGTAAAGGAACTTTATTTGACATTATCTTGCTTTTTTGGTGATGTGATAACCATAATTTGGTCAGCATAATTATAAAACATAAATTAAACAAATAAGCAGAAGGGTCATAGCTTAGGGTGGTCACATTACGCTTTCTGAGTGAACAGGTCTTATCCAGACAGTGCAACATGAGAATCCAAGAAAAGATGAACTATTCAAGAGTTTTGTAAGAAAGAGAAGAACTAACACCAAATAAGAGGTCTTTTTTTTAATAAAATCTAAGGCAGATTCCAAATATTCAGCCAAAGGAAACTACTGTAAGTCTCTTTACTATACTTCTAAGTGACAATACAATGCATGACATTATTATTATAGTAGCAATGTAAGCGTGAAACGATCGTCGTCTGCATTTGCTCCACTGTTTTATCTGCCTGCTGTTGGTATGATGATGCCACAATAAAGGATTTTGTTGCACGGGACAGTATGTGCCAATTCGCTTTCTTTTCTATGTTCCAAAAGTTGGTGAATCCAATGTAGAGATCAGATAAACTGGAGATGCGAATATACTGCGTTGCTGGTAATTATATCAATGCAAATTCAGAATGACACACTAGGAAGCCGAATGAAAAGAACCAAAATGTAAGCTAAAAATAATTAGTTTTTATTACATTTATTAATTATTGTTATAAACTTAGACAGAATAAATATGATAGTGTAACAAAAACAGAGCACTCAAAGAAGGGGGGACCCTGTGCTGTTGTAATGAAAATCACATGTGGAAAAAAACGTGCACCAAAATAATAGGATAAATCAAATATCATGGTCAGTGACCTCCTAGAAAGATAGTGTACGCTATTTTAAGCCTACTCTACAAAACAACGGCTAGAATGGTATAAATCATGTAAGTAAAACGTATTACCAGAGTAGTAAGATGGAGCACAGCACTGGGAAGACCTCAGTGTCCCTCCTCATCCCGACATGCGTTTCGCATCTAGCTACTTTCGGAGGCGTGGTGGTAATTTATCAGCGAGTCAATGTATTGTAGCAGAAGTCCGGTTTAATCTCAACGTATTTCAAAGTACATATGACTTCAACATCAGGAGAAACACAGAAAGGCCACTTTCTGTGGTTCTCCTGATGAAAAAGTCAGATATACTTTGAAATGTATTCAGAATAAACCGCACTTCTGCTACATTATTCTGGACTCTCTGATATATGAATGTCATTTTACCTGAACATACAGGTTCTGGCATTTATGTATAAAAAGGCCTTTATAGTCAAGGTTTTTTGGCTAGTAACTATTGTGTATTCATAGAATTGAATTTTTTTATTAGATTTCTTTTTAGTATTCTGTTGGAACAATTCCTGCTACCTTCTATATCAAGTTGAAAAGCAGATTGAAATTGTGGTTAAAGCAAAAACAGTTTTAGAATAATTAAAGGGGTGTTTGTTAGGAGTTGAGTTCCCACCGCTGCACAGGGGGAATCTCGAACCATGTCTGCTGCGGTCTCCCATTCTGCATCAGCCGCAGTGGAGCCTCCTCAGCGGAGATGTCAGTCCCAGTGTCTAACTGAATCTGATACTGTGCAAAGGGTTACTGCTGCCTCTCCAGGCTCTGCTATTGTACCCTGCACTGGTCTGCTGCAAGCAGGCTTTTCTGGGACTGTCCTGCTTTGCACACACTGAGCATGCCCAGGGTAAGATCTCTCAATGGAGATCAAGGGTCACATGCTCAGGTACTGCAGCAACTTCCATTGGTCCTCCAGGAAGGTCCTGTACCTGATCAAGTTCTGTGGCAGTCTTTCATTGGTCCTTCTGGGAAGGTCCTGAAGTTGCTGCAGCTATAAAAAGTTCTCATGACCGCATGGCCTTGTGCTAGTATCAATTTATGTATGAGCTCAGTGCCAGTGTGGTCGTGTTTGTATGCAGTCAGGGACCCGGCTGAAATAAGCCCCTAGAATGCTGGCACCTCCGGTGAGGAGTTTCTTGTGTGTGTATTCAGGGACCCGGCTGAAATAAGCCAGGGATAGGCACTATGAATATCTGGTGATGCCCTTCGGGCTCTGTAATGCCCCAGCTGTTTTCCAAGACTTTGTGAACGACATCTTCCGGGTTATGCTCACCACCTCGGTCTTAGTCTATCTGGATCATATTCTCATCTACTCTCCAGATATTGACTCCCATCGGAGAGATGTTCGCAAAGTCTTCGACCTCTTATGGGCAAACTCCCTCTAAGCCAAGTTGGAGAACTGTGTGTTTGAGCAGGAGTCCTTGCCTCTCCTTGGTTATATCATCTCTGCCCAGGGTTTGGCTATGGATCCTGCCAAGCTACAGGCTGTGATGGACTAACAGGAACCCCGTTTACTTAAAGCGGTGCAGCGCTTTATGGGGTTCATTAATTACTATCGCCAGTTCATTCCACACTTCTCAACTTTGGTAGCTCCCTTGGTTGCCCTCACGAAGAAGGGAGCAAATCCCAAGTTGTGGTCGGAGGATGTCTCCAAGGCCTTTCTCGCGAGTAAGTCATACTTCGCTAGCACTCCCATTCTACATCGCCCCGATGTAGATAAGCCATTTATCATGGAGGTGGATGCCTCATCTGTTGGTGCTGGAGCAGTCCTTTTCCAAAAGGATGCTCAAGGTCGGAAGCATCCTAGCTTCTTCTTCTCCATGACCTTCACACCGGCAGAGAGGAATTATTCCATCAGGGACAGGGAGTTGCTAGCCATGAAGTTAGCTTTCTCAGAGTGGAGACACCTCTTGGAGGGAGCTCGCTTTCCCTTCCAGGTATTCACTGACCACAAGAACTTGTTATATCTACAGATGGCCCAGCAGCTGAATTCTCGCCAGGCTAGATGGTCCCTGTTCTTCTCCTGGTTTCATTTTACTCTCCATTTTCTCTCTGGGGAGAAGAACATTCATGCCGACGCTCTCTCCCACTCCGTAGTGTCATCTGAGGATGAGGAGGAGGAGCCTCGGCTTATTGTCCCTTCTGAGAGCTTGAGAAAAGTGGCTCCAGTTTCGCTAGAGTCCGTGCCCCCGGGCAAGACTTTCATGCCAGCGAATTTGCGACTGGAGGTTCTCTCTTAAGCTCATTAGTCCAGAGTGGGTGGGCATTTTGGGACCAAAAGGACATCTGAGCTTTTGGCGGGGACTATATTCAGGCGTGCGTTTCCTGTGCCCAGAATCGGGCTCCTCGGCAATGGCCTGCTGGGTTGCTTTACCCCCTGCCGGTGGCAGACAGGCCCTGGGAGATGGTTGGGATGGACTTCGTGGTGGGCTTACCCAAGTCTCGTAGCTGCACCGTTATCTAGGTTGTCACCGATCATTTCTCAAAGATGGTGCACTTGGTGCCGCTTCCACAGTTACCTTCTGCACGGTCCTTGGCGGCGTTATTCATAAAGCATATTTTCCATTTACATGGAATGCCTGATTAATTGTCAGCGACCGGGGTCCCCAGTTTGCATTTCGGTTTTGGAGAGAGCTCTGCCGTTTACTCAGCATAGAGTTGAATCTCTCCTCTGCATATCATCCCGAGACGAATGGGTTGGTAGAGAGGACCAACCAGACTCTGGTGACATACTTGAAACATTTTGTCTCTGCTAGGCAGGATGACTGGGCATCTTTGCTACCTTGGGTGGAATTTGCCTTGAACAATGCCATAACCGATTCCACTGGGCAGACTCCTTTTCTCCTTAACTACGGCCAGCATCCGTGTGTCCCTGTGCCCATGCCCGTGTCATCCACCGATTCTAGGGTGGCAGACTGGGCAGTGGAGGCACGTGACATTTGGGACCACACACAGGATGCCATCCGGGCCTGCAAGGAGAGAAAGAGGGTCTCTGCTGATACACACTGGCGCCCCGCTCTGACCTTTGCTCCTGGCGACTTAGTGTGGCTCTCCGCCCATCACATCAGGCTGCGAGTTGAGTCCACTAAGTTTGCACCTCGCTACATTGGCCCGTTCAAGGTTCTGGAACAGGTCAACCCTGTGGTCTACCGTTTGGCCATTCCTTCGCGTCTTGATATCACCGACACTTTCCACATCTCTCTCTTAAAGCCTGTCCTTTTGTCCCGGTTTTTCGAATCATCTGCCGGGACAACGGGTTCATCCACGGATGAGTTTGAGGTGAATGCTATCGTGGGGTGCAAGGTGGTACGTGGCAAGAAATTTTGTCTGGTGGACTGGAAGGGTCACGGCCCAGAGGACAGAACCTGGGAACCTGTGCAGCACAGTCAGGCTCCGCTGCTCATTGCAGCTTTGGAGCATAGCAAGGCTCAAGAAGGAGAGGCCCTAGGAGGGGGGTAATGTTAGGAGTCGAGTTCCCGCCGCTGCACAGGGGGAATCTCGAACCATGTCTGCTGCGGTCTCCCATTCTGCATCAGCTACAGTGGAGCCTCCTCAGCGGAGACGTCAGTCCCAGTGTCTCACTGAATCTGATACTGTGCAAAGGGTTACTGCTGCCTCTCCAGGCTCTGCTATTGTATCCTGCACTGGTCTGCGGTGAGCAGGCTTTTCTGGGACTAAGTCCTGCTTTGCACACACTGAGTATGCCCAGGGTATGATCTCTCAATGGAGATCAAGGGTCACATGCTCAGGTACTGCAGCAACTTCCATTGGTCCTCCAGGAAGGTCCAGTACCTGATCAAGTTTTGTGGCAGTCTTCCATTGGTCCTTCTGGGAAGGTCCTGAAGTTGCTGCAGCTATAAAAAGTTCTCATGACTGCACAGCCATGCGCTAGTATCAATTTATGCATGAGCTCATCGCCATTGTGGTCGTGTTTGTATGCAGTCAGGGACCCGGCTGAAATAAGCCCCTAGAATGCTGGCACCTCCAGCAAGGAGTTTCGTGTGTGTGTATTCAGGGACCCGGCTGAAATAAGCCCCTAGAATGCTGGCATCTCCAGCGAGGAGTTTCATGTGAGTGGATTCAGGGCTGGCGTATAGTCATAGAATTCCGGCTCCACCGGAGAGGAGCTGCGTGTTTGCATTTGACTGCATGACCACTACCTGCTCTACTAAGTAGCTGTGTTCCTCTGTGAGCTAAACAGGGCACAGCGTTCTCTTTGCTAACAGACTCTGTGAAGTAGCAGAGTTTGTTTATACTACTATTTTGTACCACCATATCTAGCAGCAGGTTCTTTCCTGCACATTGGATCCCGGGTTGCGAACGCACCTATTTCTAATAAATATATATTTTGTGCGTTCTGCCAACCCTAACAGTGTTCTATGCTTAAAATAAATACCTGAAGTAACTCTATGTCACTGGAGATTGCTGAATCGCTAGAGTGTGTGCAATATGCACACTCTGAATTCCCACCCTTTTCGAACACAAGTAGTTAGCCACGTAACCACAAGTTTGTAATTTACATATTTGTTTTCACATGTCTACTAGATTTTCATTTGCTTCTCACAATGGAATATTGCAAACTAGCAGTCACATGTCAAGTTAATTCTCAGTTGCATTTCTCAATTGAACATTAGTAGAGCAGATGAGACACATACTTGCATGGTCCATGAATACCCACTCGCGCTGGAAAAAGAGAGAAACCCTGACAATGTGCACATTGCACACTGTCATAATCTGGCTATCTGCAGTCACATATAGTGACTGTAAAAATGTCACTTTAGCCTTGAAAACCCATTTATCCAAACAATGTGAAATACTTGACTCAGGAATTTATGATGATAAAAATAGAACTTTAAAACAAATTAACTGCAATCAGCAAACTAATTAAAATCAGGTTGAAGTTCTGGACAATGAAGACAATCCATCATATTGACAATGGTTGAAGATAAACGTGGTCATATTCAAGAGCATATGAAAGATTCACACTATCGACTGTTGACTTGAAACAAATTCCTTTACGAAAATGCAATTTATAGTAAAATGTATTATTTCTCAGGATCTTGTCTGCATTTTTCCTTAATTGTTTCAAAGCTTGTCAATGATTTTACCACTGAAATATGATTTCTCATATCTAATAAAGAAGCAATTGTCTTTCCAGGATTCAGAACGTAATTATTGTTGATATATACACATTTTTAACACTACTAAATATGTGTGAAGACACCCCAAGAGTCTCCTTTTAGTTTTTATTACAAACATTACTGTAGATTTAAAAAGATTTAAGACTTGTCAAACAGTAAAGATAGAAATAAGAAACAGTGCTTCTCAGCGTACAACACCTACATACAGTATGGGTATGGGTATGGGTGTACAACCTTGGTGGAAAAGAATGTCCATCAGATTCTACTGCTAGAAGAAACCAGATTCTCATAAAAATGAAAGGCCTATTCAAACAATCGCATTATTTTTAATGAAACACAGTAAATGCATACAAATTGTTATTATACAGACAATGCCCAACATAAAGTTTCTTTCTGGGTCTGGGTATTAAAACTGCAATAATGTTTTAAAATGCAACTGAGTGCAGAAGTTCTGTCTTATCATGTGTACAAACCAGTTTATGGGCTCAATAGAAAGTGTATGAGCCCCTATTCTGTGCACAGGATCGTAAACTTTATATTGCGATTGCCCACCACCTGGGGTGTGTGCACATGCAGAAAGTCAACTCTTTTGGTTGCTGAGTAACTTTTTGAGCAATCTGTGGGTGTTTTAGGAGCTGGACTTTCACCGATCTGCTACACGTTAGGTTTTACCTATCATTGCAAAAATGTAAATGATAAATAACCTTTTAAATATACCATAATTCATTATTCAAATGTTGTTGTCCTAGGGACTAGCAGTAGCCAGTAGAATGGCAGTGATGAAGCAGTGGTGATTGAGGGTGTGGTATTTACTGGGTGCACAATAGTTATTTCTTTTTTATTTAACTATGTAAATATTTGTAAAGTCCCCAAAAACACCTCTCATCTTTATTTTGTATTGAAGCCTATTGAATCATCAGTTGTGAAATTAATTAAATGTTTTTGTGTCTAAACAGACGTGACTATACAAATGCACAGAGCATGGGAAACAATTGAAGCTGCTAAGACAAGAAGAGAGATATGATGTTATAGGTATTACTGACACTTGGTGGCATAATACGCATGATTGGAATACAAACCTTTAAGGCTACAACTTATTTATGAGAAACAGGCTTAGCAAGAGGGGAGGAGATGTTGCATTGTATCTTAGGAAAGCGTATATCTCCATAGGGATCCAAGCTTCAGAGAATGGTACCTCTATATAAACTGTTTGTGTAAGAATACAAAGAGAAAAGATCAGAAAGGACACTATGGTAGGTGTTTTTTATAGTCCACCTGGACAGACTGAAGATATGGATGAACTTTTTTTTACATCAGATGTGTTTGCTCTTAAAAAAAGTACAACATAGTATTCATGGGAGATTTTAACTATCTTGATATTTGTTGGGAATCTCTCTCAGGCAAAAGTAATTCATCCAGCAAATTCATATCTTCTCTCGATGACAACTCAATCTTTCAAAAGGTAGAAGAGAGAACAAAAAGATCTGCCATTTTGGATCTAATTCTTGCCAATGTGAGGAAACTATTGAGAATTAAAGGTGGCTGGGAATTTAGGAGGCAGCAATCATGCTATCCTCAGATTTTGGATTATAAAAGGAGGAAAACATGCAAGGACTCAGACTTTAAGGATGGACTTCAGAAAGGCAGATTTTAATGGATTCATAAAGAAGGTAGGAAAGGTCCAATGGCTGGATATTCTAAAAGACAGAAATGTCTAAGAAAGATGAGAGATTTAACTAAATGAAATTTTCCCTGCACAATCAGTAATAATCTTGAAAATAAGGAAGAATTGGAAGCAGTTAAAGAGACCACGATGGAACATAGAACTGAAACACTTGCTAAGAGAGAAAAAAGAAATGTAGAAATGTACACTGCTCAAAAAAATAAAGTGAACACTAAAATACCACATCCTACATATCACTGAATGAAATATTTCAGTTGCAAATCTTTATTCATTACATAGTGGAATGTGTTGAGAACAATAAAACATAAAAATGATCAATAAATATCAAAATGAATATCCCAGGGAGGTCTGGATTTGGAAAGATACTCAAAATCAAAGTGTAAAATCAAATTACAGGCTAATCCAACTTCAGTGGAAATGCCTCAAGACAAGGAAATGATGTTCAGTTGTGTGTGTGTTGCCTCAATGTGCCTGTATGACCTCCCTACAATGCCTGGGCATGCTCCTGATGAGGCAGTGGATGGTCTCCTGAGGGATCTCTTCCCAGACCTGGACTTAAGCATCCGCCAGCTCTTGGACAGTCCGTGGTGCAACATGACATTGGTGGATGGTGCGAGACATGATTTCCCAGATGTGTTCAATCAGATTCAGGTCTGGGGAATGGACGGGACAGTCCTTGGCTTCAATACCTTCATCTTGCAGGAACTGCTGACACACTCCAGCCACATGAGGTCTGGCATTGTCCTGTGTTAGGAGAAACCCAGGGCCAACCACACAAGCATATGGTCTCACAAGGGGTTTGAGTATCTCATCTCGGTACCTTATGTCAGTCAGGCTACCTCTGGCGAGCACATGGAGGGCTGTGCAGCCCTCCAAAGAAATGCCACCCCACACCATTACTGACCCACTGCCAAATCGGTCATGCTGAAGGATGTTGCAGGCAGAAGATCATTCTCCACGGCATCTCCAGACTCTGTCACTTCTGTCACATGTGCTCAGTGTGACCCTGCTTTCATCTGTGAAGAGCACAGGGTGCCAGTGGTGAATTTGCCAATGTTCTGTGGCAAATGCCAAGCATCCTGCACGGTGTTGGGCTGTGAGCACAACCCCCATCTGTGGACGTCGGGCTCTCAGACCATCCTCATGGTCTCGGTTTCTAACCGTTTGTGCAGACACATGCACATTTGTGGCCTACTGGAGATCATTTTGCAGGGCTCTGGCAGTGCTCCTCCTGTTCCTCCTTGCACAAAGGCTGAGGTAGAGGTACTTATGCTGGGTTGGGTTGTTGCCCTCCTATGGCCCCCTCCACATCTCCTGGTGTACTGGCCTGTCTCCTGGTAGCGCCTCCAGCTTCTGGACACTATGCTGACAGACACAGTAAACCTTGAAACAGCTCACATTGATGTGCCATCCTGGATGAGCTGCACTACCTGAGCCACTTGTGTGGGTTGTAGAGTTTGCCTAAAGCTATCGCGAGTGTAAAAGCACAACCAACATTCAAAAGTGACCAAAACATCAGCCAGAACACAATGGTACTGATATGTGGTCTGTGGTCCCCACCTGCAGAACCACTCTTTATTGAATACACCTTGATAATTGCCAATAATTTCCATCTGTTGTCTTTTCCATTTGCACAACAGCTTGTGAAATTGATTGTCAAACAGTGTTGCTTCCTAAGTGGACAGTTTGATTTCACAGAAGTTTGATTTACTTGGAGTTATATTCTGCTGTTTAAGTCTTCCCTTTATTTTCTGAGTAGTGTATATCAAATGGAAAGAAGGGGATATTTCCAAAGAAGAATATTATGCTGTCTGCAGAGAATGCAGGGCAAGCATTAGAAGTGTTAAAGGCAGTAATGAAGAGAGGCTTGAAAGGGAGACCAAAAGCAATAACAAATGATTTGGGGGGTATGTCAATAGAAAAGGAAAAGTCAAAGAAAATTTAGGATGATTTTTACAGGATTTAAAGAGTGAAGTGATCAAAAATGATGTTGAGAAGGCTGAACTTTTAAATACCTATTTTGGATTTCTATTTTCTATGAAATCAGATGCAACATCAACTCATCTTCACTGTGCTATTGAAGGAATAAAATAATCCGCAGAATATATAAACAGAGATTGTGAGGAAATACTTAATTTAAATCTCCTAGTCCAGATGAATTATATCCTAGGATTCTGAAAGAGATAGCAGAGGAAATTGTGGACAGAACCACTAGCAAGAATCTTTTAAAATGCCTGAAGAACAGGAGAAGTCCCAGAAGATAGGAGAAGGGCAAATGATGTCCCTATCTTCAAAGACAGAGCCAGGAAATTACAGATCAGTCAGCTTTACTTCAATAACAGGAAAGATCTTTTAACAAATTATTAAACAGCATGTATGTAAGTAATTGGATAAGAATACCGTAATTAACCAGAGTCATCATAGGTTTGTAGCAAACAAGTCATGCCAGACAAATCTAATTTTCTTCTGTGATGGAATCAGTGACTGGGTGGATCAGGGAAATACGGTAGATAAAATATATCTTGACTTCAGCAAAGCATTTGATAAAGTATGTCATAATATCCTTATTGAAAAATGACAAAGTATGGGATTGACAAGGCTATGGTTAGGTGGATTCATAACTGGCTCAGTGATTGTACTCAAGGAGTGGTAAAAAATGGTTGCACATCCAATTGGAAGAGTATTTCAAGTGGGGTACCACAAGGCTGTGTTCTGGCCCCAGGGTTATTCAACATTTTTTTAAATGATCTAGAATAGGGAACTGAAGGTAAACTAATCACATTTGCTGATGATGCAAAGCTAGGAGGGATAGCTAACCCTTGAGAAAACAGAGGATTCAGAAGGATCTGAATAAGCTTGAACAATGGGCAGCGGCTAAAAGAATGGTATTTAACCATGAGAAATGCAAGATTCTACATATGGGCAATAAAAAATAAAATTACATCTACAAAATGGGAATAGAACCTAGCAACAGCACGTGTGAAAAAGACTTAGGTATACTAATAGATAGATCACAGACCGCAAATGAGTAAACAGTGTGGAACAGCAGCAAAAATGGCAAACACAGTTTAGAGTTGCATTAAGAGAAGCGTAGAGCCAAGATTAAGTGAAGTAATTATCCCCCTCTACTTCTCCTTGGTCAGACGTCATCTAGAATTCTGTGTCCGGTTCTGGGCATCACATTTTAAAAAGTAAGTTCAGAGAAAAGCTACCAGGATGGTGATCGAAAGCAAAATATGTCCTATGTGGAACATTTAAAGGATCTGGGAATGAAGGGCTGTCACAGTATGGAGGAATCATCCTTATTCTCATTTGCACAAGGAAACATGAACAGCAATGAATGAAACTGAAAGGGAGAAAATACAGATTAGATTCTAGAAAATCTTTTTAACAGTGAAGATGATCAACGAGTGAAACAGGCTGCCATGAGAGGTGGTGAGTTCTTCTTCAATTGAAGTCTACAGACAGGAGCTGGAAAGATGGTTTAGTTAATTCTGCATTGAGCAGGGTGTTGGACATGATGATCCTGAAGGTGCCTTGCAACTCTTTGGTTCTATGATTCTATTAATGCATTCTTATTTTAAAAGGAAGAGAATGATAAATTAACAGTTTAAAAAAATAACATCACACACATGGTTGTAACATGTACATACAGAAAAATGTAGAACATCTTTTATTTTCATGTTAATAGTGTAATTATAAAGTGTTTCAACTTTACTATGTATCTTACTTTCAAGGGAAACACATGTTCCGTTTACTGCAAATTATTTCAGGGATACCACCTTCCAAAATAATGTAAATAAAAAAGTAAAATTAATCTGAATCTCACAATTATTATTAAGCTATCTATTATGAATAAAAAATAGTTTTTATTTCATTCTTTCTCTTTTATGTCTCTAGAGAAAATCTTGTGTCAACTGGTGTCAATCAAAACAAACTCTAATACTGTTTATGGCTTTTTGACCTCTAGACCTCAATATACTTCTATGTTTCTTCATCTTCTTCACCCTGGAAGCATTCCTACTTATTGTCAACCTTTCCGTGTCTTAGGTCAATTTGTTTAATGTCTGTCTACAAATTTCTTTGCATTTCAAAGGTTTTGTCAGTGCATGATTCATTGAAAGACTGGCTGATGGAAAATTGACCAAGTTTGTTAAAATCAATAAAACTTTTCACATTTAAAATTGCTGCCCTGCTTTCATTTAATATACTTCAAAAGACACAGAAGCTCAGGGAATGATTCCAGTATGAGGAAATGACCATATTCTCTAATGTACAAAATAGGAACCTATCATAACTGTAACTCATTCATTTTAAGGTCACTGCTGATCATTCCTCTACATTTTTATTATATTTAATTGGGTATTTAGTATTAACACAACGTATGGAAGAATGCCTTAAGTCTATGAAAAGGACAATCATGGCTTTAATCTTCCAGGAATAACAATAAGGAAGGAGGTATCCCATTTTTTTTGTTCAAAAATATTTTGTATGCATTCAGATGTCTCTCAGAGAGGGAAAATAATGATGAGTAATTATAGATAATGGAAAATTGAATATATCAGTAACTATAAACCATTAGTTGCTATTTTGCTGCAAAAACAATGTCAAAATAAAATATGAGATATTCTAAATATGATGCACAATATGTTTTATTACCTGGAAGAGAGGACCATGAATGAGAAATCTAACAATTAGATAATTAAAGTCACAATTTAATGGCATGACCTTTATAAAAAAAAAAGATTCCTACCTTCATAATACATCTTTATTAGGTGACGGTCATGAAATTACTTATCAGTTTTTAATGACTTGTTTCATGCTTTTAACTGGCTTCAATCTATCTATGTTGAAAGTGGAGTTCAATTTGTTTACCAGAAATCAAATAATCTGCATAAAACATAATTATTACTATTAGTATCTATATATATAATCGTCTAAGGGGCACTTCCGTCTGTCTGTCTGTTTGTCTGTCTGTCACGGAAATCCCAAGTCGTTGATTGGTCACGGCCAGTCGGCCGCGACCAATCAGCGACGGGCACTGTTTAGCCTCGAAATGGCTGCTCCCTACAACCCTGCAGTCAGTGCCCCCTCCATACTCCCCTCCCAGTGAGCGCCCGCCGCCCACATAGCATTTTAGCAGTCCGTTAAACCGACTGCATTACACCACGGCATAATGCGGTGTAACGCAGACTGCTAACGCTGCTATTAAGGCCGGCCTGTCACTAGCGAGTTTTCCGGATGTATGAGCGCATAAACTACATCCGTAAAATACGCATAACACACGGCCCAATGATTCCCTATGTCCCAGCTCCTATCAGCCGTATTTTACTGATCCGTATTATACAGTCTTGTACGGCCGTACAAAATCGCAGCATGCTGCGTTTGTCAACGTATTGCGCAAAAAAATCACCAATGAAAGTCTATGGGGGTGAGAAAAATACGGATTACACACGGACCAGCAGTGTGACCTGCAAGAAATACGCACCGGTTTTAGAGAGAAAAGCCGGTAATTCAATTGCCGGCTTTTCATTTCTCCTTCCCAAACCCGACAGGATATGAGACATGGTTTACATACTGTAAACCATCTCATATCCCTTTTTTTTTGCATGTTCCACACTACTAATGTTAGTAGTGTGTATGTGCAAAATTTGGGCGCTGTAGCTGCTAAAATAAAGGGTTAAATTGCAGAAAAAATTGGCGTGGGCTCCCACGCAATTTTCTCCGCCAGAGTGGTAAAGCCAGTGACTGAGGGCAGATATTAATAGCCTAGAGAGGGTCCATGGTTATTGGCCCCCCCCTGGCTACAAACATCTGCCCCCAGCCACCCCAGAAAAGGCACATCTTGAAGATGCGCCTATTCTGGCACTTGGCCACTCTCTTCCCACTCCCGTGTAGCAGTGGGATATGGGGTAATGAAGGGTTAATGTCACCTTGCTATTGTAAGGTGACATTAAGCCAGATTAATAATGGAGAGGCATGAATTATGACACCTATCCATTATTAATCCAATAGTACTAAATGGTTAATAAAACACACACATTATTACAAAGTATTTTAATGAAATAAAGACACATGTTATTGTAATATTTTATTAGACTCTTAATCCACCTGAAGACCATCCTCCTGAAACAAAGTAAAAAAAAACAAACAACAATATTCCATACCTTCCGTCGTTATATCCCACGATGTAAATCCATCTGAAGGGGTTAAATCATTTTACAGCCACGAGCTGTGCTAATGCACTGCTATATACTACATGGCTGTCTGTATTATATAGTACGTGGGCTGCGCAATATACTATGTGGCTGTGCTATATACTACATGGCTGTGCAATATACTACGTGGCTGTGCTATATACTACGTGGCTGTGCTATATACTACGTGGCTGCTGTATACTACATGGCTGTGCTATATACTACGTAGCTGTGCTATATACTACGTGGCTGTGCTATATACTACAGGCTGTGCTATATACTACGTAGCTGCTATATACTATGTCACTGTGCTATATACTATGTGGCTGTGCTATATACTACATACTACGTGGCTGTGCTATATACTATGTGGCTGTGTTATATACTATGTGGCTGTACTATATCCTGCACCCCAAACCCCTGACATCCAGTGCCCCAAGCCCCAGACATCCTGCGACCAATCAGCGACAGATGCAGTCAAGCCACAAATTGACGTGGGATTTAAACCACTCTTCGCTGATTGGTCGCGCCCGGCCGCGACCAATCAGCGATATTGGCATGGGATTTAAACACCACTTCAGTGATTGGTCGTGGATGGCCGGCCACGACCAATCAGCGATATTGGCTCGGTATTTAAACACCATTTCGGGCATTGGTCGTGCCCGGCCGGCCGCGACCAATCAGTGATATTGGAGCGGGATTTAAACACCACTTCAGTGATTGGTAGCTCACGGCCGGCCGCGACCAATCAGCGATATTGGCGCAGTATTTAAACACCGCTTCGGTCATTGGTCGTGCCCGGCCGGCCGCGACCAATCACTTCCATAGCCTCAAACACACTTTTTAATTGTTCTGTCAAATGCTGCTTAGCAACAGACGACAGACAGTTCATAGAAAAAGCATTCATGTGTTACATTAAAAAGAAAACTGCCCATTTGTGAAATGCTATGCATTACATTTATCACTGTATTCATATCTTACCTATTTATGGTCTGTCTACAGAACACACTAAAAATGTCATAGGTTCAAAAGGGGTTCAAAAGGATTCCTTAATATGCTTCACTGGAGATGGCAGTGTGCATTTTAAGACTAAATACTGTAGATCAGTTTTTCCCAACTCCGGTCCTCAAGAGCCACCAACAGGTCATGTTTTCAGGATTTCCTTAAGGCTGAGTCACACATAACGATATTGTTAACGATATCGTTGCAAAGTCACACTTTTGGTGATGTAGCAACGATCCCGCTAATGATCTCGTTATGTGTGACAGCGACCAATGATCAGGCCCCTGCTGGGAGATCGTTGGTCATTGGGGAATGATCAGGACCATTTTTTGGTCGCTGATCACCCGCTGTCATCACTGGATCGGCGTGTGTGATGCCGATCCAGCGATGTGTTCACTTGTAACCAGGGTAAATATCGGGTTACTAAGCGCAGGACCGTGCTTAGTAACCCGATATTTACCCTGGTTACCATTGTAAAAGTTAAAAAAAACAGTACATACTCACATTCTGATGTCTGTCACGTCCCCCGCCGGCATCCACAGGGTTAAAACTGCTTTCGGCAGGAGCGCTGCTAATGCACGTGCTGCTGCCGAGAGCTTCTCTGCACTGACTGTCAGCGCCGGCCGTAAAGCAGAGCACAGTGGTGACGTCACCGCTGTTACTGCCGGCGCTGACACATTCAGTGCAGGAAAGCTCTCGGCAGCAGCGCGTGCATTAGCAGCGCTCCTGCCGAAAGCAGTTTTAACCCTGTGGAAGCCGGCAGGGGACATGACAGACATCAGAATGTGAGTATGTAGTGTTTTTTTTTTTTACTTTTACAATGGTAACCAGGGTAAATATCGGGTTACTAAGCGCGGCCCTGCACTTAGTAACCCGATGTTTACCCTGGTTACCCGGGTGCTGCAGGGGGACTTCGGCATCATTGAAGACAGTTTCAATGATGCCGAAGTCGTTCCCCTGATCGTTGGTCACTGGAGAGAGCTGTCTGTGTGACAGCTCCAGAGCGACCACACAACGACTTACCAACGATCACGGCCAGGTCGTATCGCTGGTCGTGATCATTGGTAAGTTGTTTAGTGTGACTCCAGCTTAAGTATTGAAGAGGTGATAATTCCATTACCTACACAGGCAATAAATCCATCACCTGTGCAATACTAAGGAAATCCTGAAAACATAACCTGTTGGTGGCTCTTGAGGACCGAGTTGGGGAGCACTGCTGTATATTTAAGTAATTTATTAATCAATCAGAGTTCCATAGGTAAGACCCATGTCACACATTGCTGAGAGAGAGACTGAGAAAGAGAGATGTGAATTTGACAAGACTCAAATTCACTTAGACATGGACGGAAGTCCTGGCCTAGAGTATGTGTCATAAGGTTGCGGGCATGTCATGATGGCACAGTGTGCGCCATGACACTAAAGCTAGGTTCACATTGCGTTAGGGCAATCCGTTTAGCGCTAGCGCTAGCGGATTGCGCTAACGCAATGTTTTTTTCGGGGCCGCATTTAGGGGTCACGTTAACGTCCCCGCTCTCGCAGATCCCCGATCTGTGAGAGCGGGGAACGGACCACGGGCGTGCCACGGACGCTGCAAGCAGCGTCCGCGGCGCGTCACAAAAGAACGGCACATCGCTAGCGCGAGCCGAAAAAGGCACGCGCTAGCGATGCGCTACAGGCAAAATTTACATTGCTGTCAATGGGTGCGCTAACGGACCCGTTGCACGGCGTTAATTGCGACATTTTCGCCGTGCAACGCTGTCCGTTAGCGTGCACACATTAACGCAATGTGAACCTAGCCTTAGATGGATTCAGCTGGATGAACCCATAGGAAGGCTGTGTTTTAGAGTAAATCAATTCTTTCTGAATGATGATGAGAAAATTTTTTTTTTATTCACAATGCGTTTCAATGCCATACCAGCATTTTTATCAAAACAGCAGATGGTTTTATAGGCCCAAAACGGATGCCAATAACATCGGGAACACCAAGAGGAACACTTAAACCAATAGGGAAATTGGGAAGGGGAGGGAAGTTCACATGGCAATATGCCTTCCATCACTGGCATGGATTGATGGTACTACAGCTCTAATATATGGTCCTTTTCCAGATGGCTGCAGGCTGTTGTTTTTAGGCAGGGGGGGCAATACCAATGGCCCCTTGCCAGCCTGAGAATACCAGCCCCCAGTTATCTGTTTTAGCATGGCTGCTTGTCACAAATGGGGGGGGACCCCACCTCGATTTTTAAATTATTTATTTAAAAAACCTTGCTAACACTGCTAAATGCTAACCTTGCTAACACTGACAGCTGAGGTTTGCAGCCCTCAGCTTTCAGTTTTGCCTGGCTGTTTTTCAAAAATACAGGGGAATCCACACCATTTTTCTTTTAATTATTTATGTAGAGCGCAGACGCCGGCTGATGAATTCTCCCATCAGTTGCTCTTGCTCTTGCTGTTATTAGCGGCAGCAGGCGTCTGCTGATGGGAGCAGTAGTCCCATCAGCCACCGTCAGTGACTGGAGGTAAACTTTACACCTCTGATCACAGCTGCGGGCTCACACTGTCATTTTACAGTGTGGGAACTGTGGCTATCTGACTGACGGTAATGATTTTAATGCCGATCAAAAGCAGTGATTGCCATGCTGTCATGCACATGACAGCGCGACAAACACCCTGTGTTCAAACCCGAACAGTAACATGGACTTCATGTCTTTTGCTAAACCATTCTTAAACCATGTATATCTTTATCAAGATTATATCTTGCATATTTACACTTAGAGTAGTTCATGTTATTTCTACATCCAAAGTATGCAAGCATTTCTGGTCACTTGAATATTCACTTGTTGGCTATATGTCCACATTTATGATTTACAAGTATTAATACCTTTCATACTACGTACTCCTTTTTTCCTTTGGTAGTTACTTCAGCTGTGTATCATTTCTCATTTCTCACCCTGTTTTTATATATATTCTGCAATATATATAATAACCCCGGTAGTATTTTACATATACTTTTTTGGCCTATTAACCTTTTTTCAAATAGAATTCTTGTCTGTCTCTTGGTAGCAATAGCCATTAATTATCCTATGTGATCATGTTCCACATTATCATACTTTTCAATTACCTGAAGGGTTATTTTTTATTCCTCTTCTATTGTTTTCCCCATTTTTATGTGGCCTTAATTGTATGGCATTTTTGGTGTTAAAAGGGTTTTTGTCCACTACTCGGAAAGCCCATTCTCATTTGCTATATTCCTTCATATAAAATAAAAACTGCCTATATTCAGCTCCAGTGCAGGACTCATTCCTGTGATATCGGCGCCTGGTCTCCCATGGCTCACATTACAATGTAATGCAATGTAAACCCTATAGCCAATCAGTGGCTGCTTCACTCTTACTGCCTTGGAATGAAACTGAGAGCCACAAGAAATGAGAACTGCTGCTGTCTGACTTCCTCCAAATGTCAATTATATCCAAAGGAAGTGAGAGTGAAGCAGCCGCTGATTGGGTGCAGGGTTTGTATTGCATAACAGTGTCATGCAAGCCCCGGGAGACCAGGTGCCAATGTCTCAGGAATGGTGCTGGCATAGGTGAGCATAAGTGTTCTTTTATTTTATAAGGGGAATAAAGCAATTGAGAAGTGTTTGTCCGAGTGGTGGACAACCCCTTAAATATCAAGAATCGTCTGTTCTCATGCGGTATAACATTTTCGACCACTATAGTCTTAACATTTCCAATTGTAATGAGATAACTAATGTTCTCCTCTTCAACTGTTAGTGGTTTAAATGTTATGGTTGATCAGTGTAAAGTAATCTACAGTTTTCAAGCAATCATTTTGATAATGAATTAGAATCATTAGTAAAATTTCTGTGTGTGTCCAATGTAATTCAGCATTTAAATGAGGATTGAGGCACAAAACAAATTAAAAAAAGACATTCTTTGATCACATTTTGGTAGTTATTATTTTAGCCACACACATACACAGGAACATCAGGGAGTTTGCAGTATGCTTAGAATGTTATGTTCATCGTAAAGTTTATTAGCTTGCCGTTGTCTGTACGTACATTAAGATTCTGTTCTCTCTCTGTAGTTCCGTTTGTACTTTTCAAGATACTTTGCCTGCCAGGTCCCAATGAGGCTACAGCAACATCAATGTCTCATTTACTCAGATTTGAAAATGATTTTCTACTGATAATTTAATGCTGACAGCAACGATAAATTGTTTAATGCTACAATAATGACGGGTCTTTTGAGTTTCTGGTAAATGTCCAAAGACATCACAATGAAAATACACCGATCTGCCATAACATTAAAACTATTGAAAATTGAAGTGAAAAGCATTGATTATCTCCTGACAATGGTATGGGTCAAGGGATGGAATATTACACAGCAAGTGAACAGCCAGTTTTTGAAGTTGATTTTTTGGAAGTAGAAAAGAATAAGAAAGCATTAGGATAAGAGTGATTTCAAAGGGACAAAAAGTTATGGCTAGATGACTCGTTCTAAGCATCTCTAAATCTACAGGTTTTGTGAGGAATTCCTGGTATGCATCTTCTTAATATATACTTACTTTGTAATGTCTTCACATCCTGTTCCATCCAGATGTGTCCGGATCCCAGAATTCCAAGCGGCAGAAGTTCACCGACCTCCATACTGGGACACCCAAGTGATAGCTGTCTCAATATGGAAACTGCTGGTGGTACCAGCCTATTGCACGGTACCACCAGCGGAACACCGTCGCACCACACACACACACTGTATACGTCGTACGCACCACACACTGTATACGCCATATGAACTACACACACACTGTATACGCCGTACGCACCACACACACACTGAATACGCGGTATGCACCACACTGTATACGCTGTATGCAGCCTCTTGTATGGTACCATTAGCAGAACACCATCAGAACACATCGTCACCGGGATCAGCTGAATGACCGGCGCTATCTTTGTACAGGAGAAGCACATGCACAGTTTAATGTGACCACCGCTATCTGTCTACACAAAGATGGCGGCGGTCTGATTTACTGCACCTGCGCGAATTCCACACAGGCGCAGTGAACCATTCGGATGATCCCAGAGGCAGATGCGCAACGTGTCTACAGGCAGAGGAAGCCAGTCACATTAAAGGGGTTTTACCATGAACGAAAGTTCATTTTAAAAATTGTCTGTGTCTGAACATGTACGGAGCATACCACATCTCCTGGGCAGGGGAGGAAGCAACAGACAATACTGACATTACAGCAGGGGATCACAGAGGATTTCTTTTGTCAGGTAAAATATTGTTTTTAAACCATATTTTACCTCACAAAATGTATCCTCTGTGATCAAAGCGCACTGGGGTGAGAGAGACATAGCACAGGGGGGAGACAGCTCAAACAGGACAGCACAAGAAGTGGAAAACAGCACAGGAAGGAGAGAGACAGCAGACAAGGGGGATAGCACATGGGGTAGACAGGTCAAAGAAGAGAGCACAGATGGGAGACGTCAGCACATGGGGAAAGAGAGAGTGGATAGGAGGGTGAGCACCATGGGGGAGAGATTCTCAACTCTGCAAAGCCTGCCCCCATCATGACATTACCGCCCTCCTGATGCAATAGCTGTGGGCCTCCATCTAGTTAGTTAGTAATTATCAAAAGTAATCTAATGAAGGACAACCAACAAACTGGCATCAGGGTCAAGGGCATCTTAGGTGTATGTAATCATATGAGTAGAAAAGGATAGTGATTAGAGGAGTATAGGGGGACAAGCATCACCAATATAAATGAGCTCTGTGCCATACGCCCAAAAAATTATAAATAAGTAGGAGGGGAAGATGATGTATTTATGGCACAAGTATCACTAAAAAAATTAGTAAAGGAAAAAGCTTGCATGAAGGAATAAAATATATTTTATTGGATAATCATGATGAACAAGATATCTTTAAAAACATTAAAAAAACAAAAAGAATGAGAATTGTGGGTAGCTTTTTTTTGCTGAAAACCAGATCTTCATAGAGGGATGTGTGTGGAGATATTTACAAATTCCATGTCAGCCAAGAATAAGATTGAGCACAATAATATCAATATTAGGATTACAACGTAGATAGCTAAGTATAACAAGTACAAAAATCGGAGCATATATATAAATGGTAATTAATGTAATTAATATTGGCTATAGATGGCCCGTAGACCACAGGAATAAGGTTCTGCAGGAATAAACATAAATATAAGCATATAGACCAAATCAAGGAACCAGATCAAAGATGGATATGTGAACCACAGGATACCGCATGAACCCTGACAGAAATATATTGGGGAGAGAACGAAAGCCCATATATTGTTTTGGTGTTTATGCTTATATTTATGTTTATTCCTATACCCCTTTATTCTCTGTGATCTAAAGGCCAATTATAGCCAATATTTATACCATATATACCATTTTTATATATGATTTGATTTTTGTACTTTTTATACATAACTATCTACGTGGTAACCCTGATATTAATATTATTGTGCTCAGCCAAATCCTTATAAATAGCTAAAGAAAAAAGATAGGGTCTTATCAGGTAATAATAATCAAGGATGGAATCAATATATGATAGCCTGATCCCAGATTGTGAAGCTGCAGATTCATGGGTGATTTCACAAAACAAATTAAAAAAAAAAGGAAAATTTGTGGACTGTATCTGCACTGCTGGCTGATGAAGAAACATCAAATGCCAGAGAAAATATAAAATATTGGTCGAAACGCGTAGAAAAAATAAAAAAAAACTTATTTTACATTATTTCTGCCATTTGACATTTCCTCATCAGCTGGCAGTGCGGATACAGACCACAAATTTCTCGTATTTTTATACAGCTTAATCCTTGGCTGGCAAGCAGTTTGTATTTATCTCCAATCACATTTCTCCACGGAGATCTGAATTTCAGCAAAACAAAAGCTTCAACCCTTTTTGCCTTTTAAATGTTTTTAATGTTAACTTGTTTACCATTTTCATGTATTTTTTTCTCAAGCTGTTTCAAATTCATAGAAAAGGATAGTGTCACTCAGCGTCGGACTGGGGCCCACCAGAGGAATGGACTCTAGGGGCCCACCCTACAGCTATATGCAAATATCTGTCATTATAGTGGAGCATCGGCTGTAAAACACCGGCGGCTGCTGCACATCTACTGTGTGCCCCAATAACTGGGATGTATAATTACGGTAGTTTACATTAATGGGGTTCTTGGTTAAAACAAGTTATCACTGATCCATGGGCTCCACAGGATTGGTGATCACTTAGATCCGACCATTAGAAACTGCACCGATCGGAAGAATGGGGAAGTTTTATCCCTGACAGGACACTTTTATCACTATTTTAAAATGCAGCGGCAGGTGGGATTTCTGACCGCAGCTCCATTCATTCTCTTTGGAGCTTCCAGAAAAAAACAAGTGCAGCCACAGAGTGAATGAATGGATCAGTGATCTAGTCGGACATGCCACTCCAGTCTAATGGGGATAAAAAGTTCCACATTTTGCTGAATGGGTCCAAGCAGTCAGACCCCCACCAATCAATACGTTATCACTTATCCTGTGGAGAGGTGATTACTTTTTTCCACAGGAAACCCCCTGTAAGTGCATCTCCGCCGCTGTGTATAAAGCATTAAAACTCTAATGGAAATAAATAATAATTAATAATAATTAATATCAGAGAGAACAAATGACCGCCATACACAACACAATCCACGATACCAAGACCAATAATACCACATACAGGAAGAAATACCACAACACCATGACCAGACCACATAGTGACCGAATTATACTACATACAAGGGACAAATACCACCGCACCATGTCAAGACCACATATTACCACCACTTGGTGACAAAATAGCACATACAAGGGACAAATACCACAACACCATTTCCAGACCACATATTACCACCACATAGTGACTGAATACTACAATACTGATCAGAAATAAAAAAAAACAAAACACAATACTATCACCATAAGGCTGCCGTCACACTAGCAGTATTTGGTCAGTATTTTACATCAGCGTGTATAAGCCAAAACCTGGAGTGGAAAAATTAGAGGAAAAGTATAATAGAAACATATGCACCACTTCTGTATTTATCACCCACTCCTGGTTTTGGCTTACAAATACTGATGTAAATTACAGACCAAATACTGAATGTGTGACGGCAGCCTAAGTGACATTATACACAGGAGATCTGTACTTAGTATGCAGTGTCTGTGTAGAGGTAATACAGAGATCACTGGTGACATTATACACAGGAGCTCTGTATATAATGTATAGGTATACAGTGATCACTGGTGACATTGTACACAGGACCTCTGTATATAGTATACAGTGTATAGTGTCAGTGTATAGGTAATACTGACTCACCAGTGACATCTCTAGGTGAAGTCCTTCATCTTTCATCCAGCACAGATCGCCATCACTTCATCCAGCCAGGACTCATTTCTGCAGGAAATAACACAGTTATCTCGAGCTCCGCTTGCAGAACATATTACTTAATTTTTCACAACTTCTACATTACACCACATGAAGAAAAAAAGGCGATATAGTGTCACTCTGCACACTAACAGGACCGCCCCCCCCCCATTTAAAACAGTGTCCTCAAAAAATAAAATAAATACATCACTGCAGTAATAATATCCCTTAATTAGCCCCTATGGTAATAATATTCCCCACCTTGGCCCCATTTATCTCATTCCTGGCTCCAGCCATATGTTCTCGCATCCTGCCCTCATGAGTATCCATTCTACCCCATATGATCTCCCCATCCTGCCCCATTCTGTCTCCATCGTATCCATCCTCCCCCATGATCCAATCCTGCCCCATGATCCAATCCTGCCCCATGTCTTTCATTCTACCCCGTGTCTCCAATCATGCCCCGTATCTACATTCTGCCCATGCCTCCAGTCCTGCCCCCAGTGTGTCCAGCAATCTGCCCCAGTGTGTCCAGCATATTACCCCTAGCGTGTCCAGCATATTACCCCCAATGTGTTCAGCAATCTGCCCCAGTATGTCAAGCATTGCCCCCCGACAGTGTGTCCAGGAATCTGCCCCAGTATGTCCCAGCAATCTGCCCCAGTGTGTCCAGCAATCTGCCCCAGTGTGTCCAGCAATCTACCCCAGTGTGTCAAGCATATTGCCCCAGTGTGTCCAGTATTTCCCCCGGACAGTGTGTCCAGCAATCTGCCCCAGTGTGTCCAGCAATCTGCCCCAGTGTGTCCAGCATATTACCCCTAGTGTGTCCAGAATATTACCCCCAGTGTGTCCAGCAATCTTCCCCAGTATGTCCAGCATTGTCCCAGACAGTGTGTCCAGCAATCTTCCCCAGTATGTCCAGCACTGCCCCCAGTGTGTCCAGCAATCTGCCCCAGTATGTCCAGCAATCTGCCCCAGTATGTCCAGCAATCTGCCCCAGTGTCCAGCACTGCCCCCAGTGTGTCCAGCAATCTGCCCCAGTATGTCCAGCAATCTGCCCCAGTGTCCAGCACGGCCCCCAGTGTGTCCAGCAATCTGCCCCAGTATGTCCAGCACTGCCCCCAGTGTGTCCAGCAATCTGCCCCAGTATGTCCAGCAATCTTCCCCAGTGTCCAGCACTGCCCCCAGTGTGTCCAGCAATCTGCCCCAGTGTCCAGCACTGCCCCCAGTGTGTCCAGCAATCTGCCCCAGTGTCCAGCACTGCCCCCAGTGTGTCCAGCAATCTGCCCCAGTGTCCAGCACTGCCCCCAGTGTGTTCAGAAATCTGCCCCAGTGTCCAGCACTGCCCCAAGTGTGTCCAGCACTGCCCCCAGTGTGTCCAGCAATCTGCCCCAGTGTCCAGAATTGCCCCAGTGTGTCCAGCAATCTGCCCCAGTGTCCAGCACTGCCCCAGTGTGTCCAGCAATCTGCCCCAGTGTCCAGCATTGCCCCAGTGTGTCCAGAAATCTGCCCCAGTGTCCAGCACTGCCCCCAGTGTGTCCAGCAATCTGCCTCAGTGTCCAGCATTGCCCCAGTGTGTCCAGCAATCTGCCCTAGTATGTCCAGCATTGCCCCAGTGTGTCCAGCAATCTGCCCCAGTGTCCAGCACTGCCCCCAGTGTGTCCAGCAATCTGCCCCAGTGTCCAGCACTGCCCCCAGTGTGTCCAGCAATCTGCCCCAGTGTCCAGCATTGCCCCAGTGTGTCCAGCAATTTGCCCCAGTATGTCCAGCATTGCCCCAGTGTGTCCAGCAATCTGCCCCAGTGACCAGCACTGCCCCCAGTGTGTCCATCAATCTGCCCCAGTGTCCAGCATTTCCCCAGTGTGTCCAGCAATCTGCCCTAGTATGTCCCCTGTATGCATGGGTTATCTCCCCCCCTCGCACCCGCACCCGCACAGCGCGCCGGCTTATGTCCTCCTTCATCCCTCAGTCCCTCATAGTCATACTCACCTGTCCCACACACTGCATGACTGTGCCGACATCCCTCGCGCTCGTGCTCTGTCCCGACTCCTGGCGACGGTGCAGCATCTTCTTCCTGCTTGTGCGGTCATGTGATACTGTTCATTAAGGTCATGAATATGCGCATATTCATGACCTTAATGAGCGGTACCACGTGACCGCTCATTCAGGACGAGCTGCAGTGCAGACGCCGAAACCATAGCTGGAGCAGGGTGAGTATCATCTTCAAGGAGGGTGGGTGGGGGGCGGGCGGGTGTCCAGGGGGGGCCCTGGAGCAGTGAGGGCCTTGTCAGCAGGTGTCAGTGCCTGGGTCCACCGGTGGGCCAGTCCGAGCCTGGTGTCACTGATCCTACACAACATAGGGCCAGGCATATCATTAATGCATATAGAAACTAGAGAATGTGGAGTATAGATGGTATAAATAGTAGATTTTTATTCATAAAGTTTTAAACAATTTATAAAAAAAAGTGTATAGAAAAGACAGACAAGCATTCAACAACCACGAGTTATCAAAGCAATAGGTAATAAGAAACAAGTTTTTAAACATATATTTATAGATCCAGAAAAGCTCAGGTTGTCATGAAGAATGGATGGCGCCGACCCACATTTTGCGCTTAAATCTTGCTTTCTCAAGGGGAATTAATTAAACTGGTGCTATCCTGGACCTTTTTATGTCCATGGTAACAAATCAAGTGGAGAGCCAAGTGATCCATGATTTACCAATCAGACTGTTCGTGCGGCGCATGAGCGACCATGCCCATCGCATCACTTCAGTGTCACTCACATGTATTCACTCTCTTTTTTTATTTTTTGTTTGCTATTCACTAATGGTGCTTCTATTGACCTATAAGATTATCCTCTACTGCATTAAATAAATCATCATCTGCACCTTGATAAAGATCATATAGATGGATATATATTGCAAACGTTATATATGTTTTTTGATGATTGATGTATTGCAAATATTCTACCTTAACCCTGTGGTCATGTGATAAGCTGTAGATAGGTTGTAAACACACTGTGTATTTGTTTCAGCCTATGACATCACCTACAGTAATAATATTTTAACTCTATTTTTTTCTGGAGTGACTGTGGTGCGCATGCCTGACTTGCTGCCTGCTTATCTCTCTGCTTTGCCCAGCATCTCTATGCCTTCTGCGCATGACCGGAAGCTATCATCACCACCACACTCCCGAGCATGTGCGGTATCGGGCTTGATGGCCAGGTCATGCTGGCAAGATGCGGCGGGTGTGACGCACATGCACCACACGAACAGTCTGATCGGCTAATCGCGGATCACATGGCCCTCCATGTGATCTGTTACCATAGACATAAAAATCTCCAGGTTATCACCTGTTTAATAAATTACCTTTGGGAAATGAAGATTTAAGGGCAAAACATGCGTCGGGGACTTTTCCATTCGTTCTTCATGACAACCTGAGTTTACAATATAGGCTGCTTAGGGTTGCTCCTATAAGTATATGTATAAGTATATGTTTTAATACCTGTTTCCTATTACTTTCTGATTTGATAACTCATGGTTGTTATATGATTGTCTGTCTTTTCTATGCACATTTTCATAAATTATTTAAGACTTTATAAATAAAAACTACTATTTAAACCATCTTTACTCCACATTCTCCAGTTTCTATATGTTAATTTAGAGTGGTTTTTCTGTGGTCCATTACATCAAATTTGGTGCTGTGTTTCACAATCAACATGCAACTGGGCTGCTTTTTGCTAATATCATTAATGCAAACTGTGCAGCCACACAAGTCCCCAGGAAGTAGAGGACCCCACTTTCAGTTCCGATTTGGGTCAAAGTGTCTGTGCTGTTTTCTGTAATTCCCTGTAGCGTGTCCTTGCTGTGTAATGATGAGAGTATTGACTTCACATTACAGATTATCTTATGTACATATTTGTTAGGTGTATCCAAAAAATCAAGCTTAAACAATGGCGACCATACCATGTAACTAACAGTAGTCAATACAGTATCTGTACTCTTGTTATATAAACAGCCAAATGTAGAGGTATCAATTAGATTTCACAAGTTTATATCAACACAGTAGACAAGGGTTTTCTTGGTTATAGGAACATTTTCAGATGTGAACATAGCAGCTCCTATATTAGCTAAACAAGAAGATATTGTTCTTTTTGTAATTTCCCATTTGGTGATTTTAGGTTATGCTAAACATTTAAGACAACTTTACAGGAAACAACATTATAACTAGAAATGAAAAAGACTCAGTCCTGATTAATCGTTACTGTTTCTCCCATTTTCTAGAGTAATTTGCTCCATTTTAGCGACTTTTTTAAGTCTCTTCTTTTTTTCTCTATTTCAACTTTATTTGCCTAGAATTTTTAGACAGATTGCTGAATTGTTGCATTTACCAAATGTCACATTTTTTTGGTCCATCTCACTCCAGTCTCCCACAGTGTAAGGTTTCTTAAGAAATTCTTAATTTGGTGCATTTTTGCGACTTTTGATGCTGAAAAGTCACAAAAAGAAACAGTTGAAGATAAAAATAAATAACATTTTTGATTTTTCACCCAAGTCGTGAACCGTGTGCGCCATTTTGAAGAAAATTAGCGAATGCCTCAAGACAATAAAAAAAGAAAAGTGACTCCAACAAATCATAAATGGTGAATCGGGCACTTTGACTTCCTGTTTGTGATTCTTTTTAACTTGCTCTATGTAGATTGCATAGAGGCTTGTAGGAAAGAATCTTCATTAATGTATAACCAATCTGGAGGATTTAGTAATTTCCATTATTTATCACTTATCATTATCACCACTTACTGTGTTACTTATATAATTAGCAGTTTGATTTTTTCATAGCAGAAATTGCAATGAAGCTATTCAACAATTTACCTTGGCAAGTAAACTATACAGCATAATAAAGCTGTATGTCATTTACCCAATTGCCAAACATCGGCTGCTGAAGCTCAGGATTTCTGCATTGTGCTATAATCCGATATATGGTAGCAATTCAGTAACTGATTAAATTCAGCCCTGTGTATCCAGACAATTACATGAATTTCAGTAAGCAATGTATATATATATATATATTAGATTATTTTAGGCACAGATGCAGATCGCTTCCTCCCAAGCTGCATAGCTGGATCCATATTAGAAAGGGACAGAAGATAAAATGCATCCATTACATCATTTTGCATATATTCTGGCCACAAAAATCATTATAATAACCACACTCTTGACCATTCTGTGTACTAAGTAATAAATTGTAAACTGCGGAGGTCATGCTATGACAATGAACCTGCAGGATACATTGCTGAAGTAAGCAGAATACTTACACTCAGACAGAAATGCGGCAACAGATGGTCCACAGCTGGAAACCAGGAGAATCAATTCTCAAGGCCTCTAAAGCCAAAAAACAGCATAATGATCCTGTTATGCAGTTTCTTAGAAATATTAGTTATCGCTACACATTACCTTATCGTTAACAGAATTATTATGCCTGGTTTATTTAATAATTTGAGAAGGTAGATTTTCCTGATTTCATTATATGTGGCTGAACTAGAGAGTAATATTAGAAAATTATGAAATTAATGAAAAGATGAAAGAATATATTGCGTCAGATTTATAAATACTGTCTAATAAAGACGAGCAAATTGATAAAGTTCAAATTAAATTTGTGCTGGATTTTTGGAAATTCACAGGACCCAAATAATTCAAACAATTGCAATTCAATTATTACAAATCTCCAAAAATACCTGCCGCAATTTTACACAATGCAGAAGATTGTATAAGTAAGAGAAGGCTGATATGACCTTGGGTGTTAACCAGGCGAGTTTCCCAATAATGCCTTGAAGCTATCACATCCCATAGTAAGACACAGCCTTCACATGAATAGTACAGCACAGTTTATCATAGCCTGTATAAAAGCCAAGGCACGGAATGCAGCACACCAAGCATTTTGGGATGAATCTGTTTGATGAGAGGTTGTGACAGCTCACAACTTAGCAATAGAAATAGAAGAAAAAGCTCAAAATCTCTGAATATACAGTACAGTTAGTGTGTAACAAAACAGATGTGAAGAATAGTTACTATTCATTTACCCATAGCCATATACATGGTGGTAACTTTGATATTACTACATTAAAAAGCTTGAAAGAGTTTGGATACAATTTGAGGAGACCTCAGAATATTATGCACACAAATATCAATTCAGGGCAATCGGAGTACCTGCAATTCGCAGTGAGTTTATTCGCATCAAATCAAATTTTGCAAACAAACTTCACTGAAGCTGGAGAAATCAATCAGAAGATTTAATTATCTAATTGTTAGACTCTTAGGAAGTATAGATGCATTCTAATTCTTTTTCATCTCCTATCTCTACTGTCATCTTAGTAACATCAGGATTGCTTTGCTCTTTTGTCGGGTAATCAACAGCCTGGTTATGCTACACAATTATCAAGAAACAAGCACTCCTAGGAATGTTCAGTGCCGATAACTGTACAATGTATATACACTCTGGGACACTTATCAAAGTGGTTCATGAAGTTTGATAAATACTGTATGTCTAATCTGAAGACTATCTAGTCTAAGGATTTTTTACAAGGACCAAATACGACCATCAATTAAAATAAAACCAAAGTCAACTATGCACTCTACACAGGCTACCATAGTTCTCAGCAGTTTGAGTTCTCTTTACACAGGACGATGCACCGCCAAGAGTAATGATTTTTTGTGCTGCACTAAAGATCTATTCACTCATTAACAATTATTCTGCAGTGTAAATGCCACTTACATTCACACCACCTATTTGTTAGCTTACTTTGCAGCAGACATTTTGGTTCATTTTTTGGCACCAAATGACTCACATTAAGCCGTGCCCCTTCTTATTAGACAAGTTGCAAAAAGTGTCTAAAACACATGATCAACATGGAGAAAGTAACTGAAAGTGGCTGTCGGTGTTTTTGGACCTTTTGGCTATGGGGCTAAGAATGTACCAGCAGGTAATTGCTAACTACCTGCCTGTTCTACCCTGCAACAATCTGTTCTAGTTCAAAGTAGTCACAAGAGTGGTCTGTGACTGCAGCAAACAAACCAAAATAATGTCTGACCCCTTTAAATCCTTACTCCAGAGCACTAGTGCATTATCAAGTCTCATTGAGCTATAGCAATTGTTAGTTGCTTCAGCAATTCTGGTGGCATTTATAGCACAGCATGCAAACTTCTGCATGCGGCCTGCATGTGGCCGGCATACCTATCTTTAACATTAGGTATGCAGGTCGTGCCGCTGCAGCATAGGATGCAGCTTGTAGCAATTTATTTTTTTCTCTGCATCATCAAAATGACGCATGCAGAAGCAACTGCATACAGCGCCACGACCTGCATACCTAATGTTAAAGATAGGTACGCAGACCGCATGCAGACCGCATGCAGAAGTAGGCAGAGCTAGAGGCGGAGGTGCAGCCAAGGGCGGGGCTTCACAGAGGGAGTCCGCAGCCCTCCGCAGCTCCTCAAAACGCTAGTATGAAACTAGCCCAGGTGAAGGAAGCCAGTAGGAACAGCACCTACTTGTCAATTAACAGCACCCCATCACTCAGTCGATTTTGGAGCTGCAGGGGCCAGTGGAGGCATCATTTTTTTCCAACTTTTTTTTGTACAGTGTAAAAAATTCATTTTAGACAGTAAAAACATTGTTCTTGGGACTATTCTTGTAAATTGGATGACCTTTAGACATGCTTTTGCATAGATTGATGATAAAAGAAACAATCAGTAAAGTACAATATAATGATTTTAAGCCATAAAAGATACTATACAACTCTTTGTACAATTCAGTATTTTGTTCTTCTATGGCTTTAATCTAAAAAGTGCCTAAATAATACCCCATTCAATTCACAGTTTGTGAGATACAAGCTCTTCTGTTGCCAAAAAAACACCTTAATGAATATAACCAGATGATAAAGGTCAGCGGGTCATTTGGGACACAAAATTTCATACAGCTTGGCACTCTTTGAGGTAATAATTCAATGACAAAGGGAATGGACAAACATTTGGCATGGGAAAATAGTGTCCAAAAATAAAACAGTAAAGATAGTTTTAGAAGATGTCAGATAAATGATGATGAATTAAGCAAATGTTTCTTCGAATAACCTGATTATGTTTTGATAGATATCTTGATAAAAGAAACTATTGCAAAATATTTCTTGGTTATCATAAAATAATACATGAAGTTCCTTTCCAGTGATGTTAGTAAAAAATATAAGGCTTTATTAATCTTACTAACCTTTCATCAAAATTTTGTTTTCCAAAAGTGATCATTTTTCTAATTAATTAAAAAAATGTAAGTACTTAAAAAAACTCTCCATAGGGTAAGTGATCAATATCGTATAGGAAGGGGGCTCTTTAGCACGTCAACCCTCGTCTACTATATAATTGTCTAAGGGTCACTTCCATCTGTCCTTCTGTCTGTCACGGATATTCATTGGTCGCGGCCTCTGTCTGTCATGGAAATCCAAGTCGCTGATTGGTCGTGGCAAAACAGCCATGACCAATCAGCGACGGGCACTGTCCGGCAGCAAAATGGCTGCTCCTTCCTCCCCGCAGTCAGTGACCGCTCCATAATCCCTTCCATTCAGCCCTCACACAGGGTTAATGGCAGCGTTAACAGACCGTGTTATGCCGCAGTGTAACGCAGTCCGTTATCGCAGCTATTAACCCTGTGTGGCCAACTTTTTACTATTGATGCTGCCTATGCAGCATCAATAGTATAAAGATCTAATGTTACAAATAATAATAATAAAAAAAGGTTATTCTCACCTTCCGACGTCGCATGCTGTCCTCGGCAGTGCAAGCGGCAGGTTCCGGTGCCAAGGATGCTATGCGAGAAGGACCTGGCATGACCTCACAGTCATGTGACCATGACGTCATCATAGGTCCTGCACTCATAAGAAACCCTGGGACCGGAAGCTGCCACTTGCAATGCACACAGGTGCCAGGACTTCAAGTGACTTCGGAAGGTGAGTATATGTTTGATTTTTATTTTAAGTCTTTTTTAACCATGCATAGAGTGGCCACATTGTTATATACTATGTGGGCTGTGTTACATACTATGTGGGCTGTGTTATATACTACATCTCTGTGCTATATACTATGTGACTGTGCAATATACAACGTGACTGTCCAATATACTACGTGGCTGTTCAATATATTACGTGGCTGTGCAATATACTCTGTGCTCTGTGTTATATACTACGTAGCTGTGCAATATACTATGTGGCTGTGTCGGTTCTGTTATATACTACGTCGACTGTGCAATATACTGTGCAGCTATGCAACATACTACGTGCCTCTACAATATACTGCGTGGCTATGTTATATGCTACGTGGCTCTGTTATATACTACATAGCTGTGCAATATACTACGTGGCTGTGCAATATACTACGTGCCTCTACAATATACTACGTGGCTATGTTATATTCTACGTGGCTCTGCTATATACTATGTCACTGACCAATATACTACATAGCTGTGCAATACACTACGTGACTGTGTTATATACTACGTGGCTGTGCAATATACTATGTGCCTGTGCAATATACTACGTGGCTCTACAATATACTACGTGGCTGACCAATATACTACATACCTGTGCAATACACTACGTGGCTGTGTTATATACTACGTAACTCTGCTATATACTACATACGCTGTGTTACATACTCACGTAGCTCTGTTTTATACTACGTAGCTATGTTATATACTACGTCGGTTGTGTTTTATACTACATCACTGTGCAATATGGTACGTAGCCTGTGCTATATACTACCTACATATTCCAGAATACCCGATACGTTAGAATCGGGCCACCATCTAGTTAATAATATTTGATCTACCGAAAATTTTCAGTTTTATCCATTGTAGTTTTTAGACATGATGTTCTTCAGCAGCTATGACTTAGCCCTAGAACGCATACCTGGGGCCTCGCAGGCCTGCTACGTTAATTGATTTCTATTTTCTGCAAGATTAATTTAGTTAGAATTCTGAAACTCTAGGTAATCCTCAGGTATATAGTTGTTAGTAATTTCCAGTTGTTCATATATTTTTATGTTACAGGCATTTCGGTATAACAACTCTTTTTTGGGAATACCCCATATTCACATACCTGGGGCCTTTTAGGCCTGTACTAGGTTTACATGTGATTACAAGAGAAGTTTTCTTTAAGTGTTTTTCAAATTATATTGTAGATTAGGTAGTTTTGTGTACTAACTTAGAAGGAAAACGTATCGCTTCAGTAAGATAAAAAAACATGTAAAAATATAACAAAAGAGGAACTGTATGCTTATATTGCCCTTATAGTGAAACTCATCCAGAATTCCATGCCAACAGGAAGGACAAGAGACGTCTTTTCTTGACAGAACTTTGCTATGTACTTTTAATGCCTACCATGATGGAGTGAAGCAACACAAAATGCTTGCCAAGGCAAACTACGGAAGCTATGATCCGATGTGGTATACATTTTCAGGAATATCCAAAGCCAAGAAAAAAAAAAATTAAGCATTGTTATATTTGTCCAGGAAAGGAAATCTGAGCGTATCTGTACGCTCCTTAGCTGGGGTCACCAGGAGGTCAGATCCATTACGGATCCCCTCCTGGCGGACCCCAGCGCGGCTAGTGTGAATTCATCCTTACTTTGCAATTTCAAATAAACTATGAAAATAATATGTATTTTTATTTGAGTTGTTCCATGTTATTTGCACTGAGGCCTAAAAGGCCCCAGGTATGTGAAAGTGTAGAATTCTATGGTTGTGCATTCTAGGGTTAATATATAAAATTGCTAATTCCTCCTTTTGTACAAAATCTAGGGTGAATATTTTGTCTAAATTAAGTTTTTACTTTAGGAAGATTTTCATTTTTTTATTTTTTTGTAGTATTATGTTTTTTTGTCTATATGAATCTAATTATCCTCATTGGCCAATGAGTTCTTACAGTGGTATAAGAATCTGTGCTTCTTTGTTGTATGTGCTATCTCTGCAGTCATCTTAGTAACATCATAAGGCAGGATTCTAATGAAAGGTCACACCTTTAAAGCTGGAAGAACATTGGATCTATAATTGACAATGGATGATGGACACAGATCCTCCTCCTTCTTGTGTTTCTCTGTAGAGGGCACCTTGTAAACAATGGGACTTGTACAGTATATGGCTTGTTATTTACTGATATGAAGTCTTGCCACATCATATGGGCTATTAAAGTCCATTTTTTTTTATTTATTATTTTATGGTGAGCTGGTCTGGCAGTTGAAGTACACCCATGTGATAATTTGGACTGGTGCTGCTTTAATTTCTGACTATCTATCTATACATCTTCTATCTAGGAATAGGTATATATATATATATATATATATATATATATATATATATATATATATCCAACATAGAGAAATGAAAGAACGGCACCAGGGTCATATGCGCTTTTTTATATGGTGGATCTGTAAATTAGACCAACATGCAGTTTTGCAAAATGTCGGGTAATAGGTGCTCAGCATAAAACAATGAATAAAATAGATGGAAGTTGAAGGAGAAATGCTGCACTCACCCTTTTGCATTTTGTAGTCTTTATTACACCATTAAAGGTTTAAATGAATTCAGTCCATGGGAGCGGCAGGTATTCCAAGGGGTGAGTGCCGCATTTCTTCAACTTCCATATATATATATACATATATATGTATTTATAAATCCAAAAAAGGAATGAACAAATCCAAAACAGTGAAAAAGTAAGGATACTTTATTCACCAACACCAGCTACATTTCAGCTTTCTATGGAGCCTGTCTCAATCTCCTTGAGAAAGGTTCTATAGAGAGAGCTGAAAGGTTGCTGTTGTTGGTGAATATATGCAGATTCCTGAGGATAAATACACAGTTTTATAACTCATTATTGTTGGGTGTATCTGGAGATGTGAACTCCAGAGCTGGGTGTGTGGAGGTTTCAGATCTCCTTATTGAAAGCCTTTGCTAAAGGAACTAAGAAACTGGACTCTACGCTACGTGGGCCAGCCAATACTATTGTATGGACTTGTTACTTCTTGTTTTACCTTCTGCCAAACAAATACTGTATTTACCGTATGTCTTCTATTGATGTGGTCTATGAGGACTGCAATAAACCACGCGGACTTTAAATAGAAACAGTTTCTGTTTCTACCACTTTAAGATGCCGAGTGAGTTGATTTACCACTATATATACATATATTCACGTTGTCTTATCTGTTTTGCTTCGCAGTCATTTTCATGAACCTTCATCTGTCATCTTTGGGAAAACCTGTGCTGCCTAGGCCGTGGAACTTCATGGCATGTGCATTAGGGCAATGCAATGCACGCTATGAAATCTTGTCAGCATCGTGACATACATTGCCAGGCCTATTCAGCACAAGAAGTGAGAAAGATGGCTTAGTGAAGACTGGACCAAAAATCAACAGTTCTGAGCAGAATTGTACGACTAAACAGGTGAGATGCAAAGGAGTATTTCTTTTTTATCCATTTTCCCTATATTTGCATAGTAATGCAGTTTTTGACTTGCATAGAATCAATTTGATATGAATTGAATTTCGTAAACAAATTTAAGAGAATTTGAAAACTATTTCAGATTCACTCATCTTTAATAACTACCGTATATACCCGAGTATAAGCCGACCTGAGTATAGGCCGAGGTACTTACGCCACGGCTTATACTTATACCTACTTTTGCCACGGAAAACTGGGTAAGCTTATAGACTCAAGTAAAAGCCAGGTATGCATTGTCCCCCTCATCCCTGTCCTGCTATGTGTGGCCCCCCTGTCCTGTACTGGTATGTTGCTCCCCCTGTCCTGTCCTGCTATACGTCGCTCCCCCTGTCCTGTCCTGCCATACGTGGCTCCCCCTGTCCTGTCATGTAGCTCCATGTCATGTCCTGGTATGTGGCTCCCCTTGTCCTGTCCTGGTATGTAGCTCCCCTGTTTTGTCCTGGTATGTATGGCTCCCCCTGCCATGTCTTGGTATGTGTGGCTCCCCCTATCCTGTCCTGGTATGTGTGGCTCCCCCTGTCCTGTCATGGTATGTGTGGCTCCTCCTGTCCTGTCCTGGTATGTGGCTCCCCTCTTTTGTCCTGGTATGTGGCTCCACTCGTCCTGTCCTGGTATGTGGCTCCTGCTGTCCTCTCCTGGTATGTGTGTATCTGTGGCTCCCCCTGTTGTCTGCATGGCTCGCCCATTCCCAAATGCTCAGCTCCCCTGGTCCTGCATAGCTCAGCTCCCCCGGTCCCGCATTCCTCAGCTCCCCAGGTCCCGCATTTCTCAGCTATGGGAGTGAAAACGCCTCCATATTCATTACCTTAATGAGCGGTACCATGTGACCGCTCAGCACAGGAAAGGAGAGCTGCCGACACCGTGACAATGGAGATGCAGGGCCGGAGATGCAGCGACAGAGGTTAAGTATGAAGTCCGCTCCCCCTCCCCCTGCCAGCGTTCTGGACTATTGTCTCATATATAAGCCGAGGGGTGTTTTCAGCACAAAAATTGTGCTGAAAATCTTGGCTTATACACGAGTATATAAGGTATTAATAAAAGTTAATATATTTTGTTTAATTTTTGTTATTCACTTTTTAATCGTAACTATACAAACATAATTATGACTTTTATTCATGGTTCACATTGCAATATGATACATTATTATATAGAAATTATTTTCCTTTGAGATTTTTCCTTACAGGATTTTTTCTTTTGACTTTAAAACATCTCAATTTTCATATAATCGCTGATAACATAAATGTTTGATACAATATTCTATGACAGTTTTCGAATAACATTGTTTGCAAATTATCTATCCTTACTCTTAGCATTTAGACTTAAAATACTTTAATGACAAAAAATTGATGCCATTACTGCATGCATCTGTTTATAGCCACATGTAAGAAATCAGTAAAAAACCAAATGTCTGCATTATAGAATAAAACAACAGACACAGAAAATTACTCTATTGAACCCATGACTGAGGTCAATTCTAATCTCAACAATATAGACACGAAATGTGTAATGTGTTTGTGCTCTTGATATTAACCTACAGATCTGGTCAATAGATGCCGCAGAGGCTAAGCAGACCCGTGCATAAATAATCGGATTTATCAATGAGATGAGTAATTATATGATACATTGGCTTTCAGTAGCTTGGATTCTACTGTTCCTTATATGTTGGGGAGAAATCTGGCAATAAACATGCAGTACCATAATATATATAGTTTCCTTTTTTAACTGAAATCCTCTATATGGAATTGTGTCCACTGCAGTATTCTACAGATCGAAAAGGATTCTCTTTTCACATCCATCATGTAAATGGAGGCTTATGAGTAAATTTAATTTATAGGCTTGGAGTTTTCTCAGCACATATGCCAAATGTACAGACCAAAACCCTCCCGTTAATGGGTTAAAACATATTTTATGAGTGATTTTTTTTTACATTTTTTTTTTAATAATTGCGAGATTCTTCGAAACTATCACTCCTGTGAAACAACGTGTTACAATAAAGTCATATTTCTCTTCCAATTATACAGACATCTGTCCTCATGAAAAATAATTCAATATTTTTACCAAACATAAATAACAAATGGTATCTAATGGTATTTTGTTTTCTCTGAGATATATGCTAAATTAGAAATGTGTATTTTTGTTAAGAATCACACTGTAGTTACTATACACTTTATGCGTCACTCTGTATACCCACAAAGGCTATATTAATCATTATTACCCATTTTCCTTTATATAATAACAGTCTAGACAATGTCCAGAAAGATTTCTTACAACCCTAATGCATTTACTGTCCATTCAGTATATGTAGTTTTTTACATAATGTATAATATGGTCAATCTGACATCATCCAGACATTAGTACTGATACTTGTATAACTGGCATCATTCATTTTTATGAGAATTTTGAGAATACTCTATATACAGCATTTAGGCATATAGTGATTTGGAAAGGAGCTTAGTTTGCCCCTCACTCATAGAATGAATGTTGCCAGACCAATAAGAAGTGGGTTAGAGATGGCATGCATACTTGTTTTGTCTGGTAAATCCAATGTGAATGATGGCTAATAGGTTCAACCTGTGCTATCATTAAAGCTCACCACATCTGGACAAAGATGATTAAATCCCCTACTTTGTAGGGATCAGTAAAATGATCTAAAGTACATGTGGCCGCCACTCATTCCGTGAAGTCTGCCAACTAGAAGAGATATGGCTCTGTGGATTTCAATATTGTTGAGATAAGAGCTGCCTGAGTTTTTTAGCAGCCGCTCGTTCCTTTTCATTATAATTAAATGAATACTTAGCCTATCTGAGGTTAAGAAACAAAGCTATCTGATGTGCATGGGTGGTGTACATCTGTTTACTCAATACAGCACAAATTGTACTTTAGATCCGAGTTTGTGTTTCATCACCTATGCTGTCTAAAGACAAGGAAACATAACAGAGCTTAAAACGCTGCTTCAAATCCTGTTCCAAGCATGATAATATCCAATGGAAGGTTTTAGGTGACATTCTTATCCAAATAATAAACTGAGAAGCTATACCTAGTATTTTGAGACAGTATTTTTCCCACTTAAAGAGACCCTATCACTTGATTCATACTGCTCAAACTACGGGCGGCATGAACCAGATCCTAGTTGTATGTAACATTGCAGCAAGGAAGTACTTTTCTTTTAAATGCTCCAGCATTTCAGGAAAAAGATGGTTTGAGGAGTCAGCAAGAGATTATAGAGAGAGACAAGAAAAGTTTGACGCTATCCCAGGTCTGCTTCTAATCTGCTATGCTTAAGTTCATTGATAGGTCTCTACTTGTACATGTTTCAACTGTGCAAGCTCTATCTTTAGTTTTCAGTTGTCTGTGAGCTAGTGAGTGAAGACTATCTGCCAAGATGGCTCTCATTCACAGTACACACAGACATGATTGAGTTCTGCTCTATTGTCTTATTGTAGCACATTGACACAAACTTCAGCAGTGTGAAACTTTACCAGATTTACCCAGATTTTACAGCAGTACTGTGCAGTGTAGCTCTGAATGCAGCACTGGAGTGAGATATATGCTTGTTACAAAGATGCAAATTGTCACTTGAGAGATGAAGAGGACTAGAACTCTAGTGCCACCTATTGGAAGTAGCAATCCTAACAGTCAATGTTGACCCTTTAACGAGCCTTGTCACATGACTTAGGATAAGAGCCAAACCAGATCTCAATTTGCAGACACTGTGTTTCGTGGTACTGCCCCTCATCAGTGCAAAGTGGAGATCTGGTTTGGCTGAATGAGAGGCATCTGATCCAAAAAGTATAGTTTCTCCTTGCGGAGAGCGACATGTTAAGCATATCGAGATGAGGAGACTTAAAGCCGCAATGCTTCTCTGGGAAATATGAAAATTGTCTCTTCAGAGAGGAAGAGGACTAGAACTCTAGTGCCACCTATTGGAAGTAGCAATCCTAACAGTCAATGTTGAAACACAGTGTCTGCAAATTGAGATCTAGTTTGGCTTTTATCCTATGTGACGGAGCAGCTGCGATAAGGTGATTCTTTTGCTGGTACCTAACCCAATGTGATTCCTCTCCTGGAATGATAGCCTACATTTAAATGGGTAGATAGGATCCTGCTGTTAAATATAGCCTATCAGCCAATGAGAGGAATCACATTACTTTAGGTTCCAGCAAAGAGAATCGCCTGATCATGGCTGCTGGGTTTGCATAAATTCGCCATTTTTTTTCCTATTTTCTAGAGTAGTAATGCAATTCAAGTGTCATACATTCCATGTTTTCATGATTTAGCACTACAGAGTCCAACTTTATTAATAAGGTTGTGAAGATGACGCAATATCATGATGCACACTGAGCTGCGATTTGGATGCAGCCAGAAGCTTGTCCTATAGGGAAAAGGCCAGAAATGTGGCATGCAATGGTGGAAATAGGAGGACCAGATGGCTGCCTGATTGGACAGCAATGTTTTAGTATATGTATTTCTAGGTACAAAATCTTTCACTTAAATTACGTAAAATACTAATGCAATAAAAATTGTACTTTCCCTGGACTGCTCCGAACTAACTTGTTGAGTCTTTTGCATGCAACATCTTCATGGATGATGCCTGGTACCTAAATTCAATAGTCTGTCTAGCATTTCCTACAGACTGAAGACGAAGACCATTCTAGAAAAAGTATAGGTTTTTATTTGGTCTAATAAATTCACACCCCAATGTTATCCCTGATTCATATGTATTCTATAATTTTGCTTTTATATTGCATTCATTTTAGTTTTTGGCATATCCACATTTAGACCTTAAGATTAAACCCAAGGAATAACTCCTTGCAATAAACAATATGTGCCCCACAAGTGCTCAATTTATCACACAGAGGGAAATGAAACTCTCCACAGTGAAAAGTCGTAAGTTCTTATGCAATTTATCAAAATGTACAATGGCTTCTTTGATAAATAGACACAATGTGATAACAGCACCTTGTATGGAGTCATTTTCATAGTAAAAGGTATACGACATTTTGCTACTTGGTATTTTACTTATGTCATTTGTCTATTAAAGAAAATGGCCTCTTTTCTTCTGAACGCATTGCATAAAATAAATAAGTAAATAACAATAAAATAAATATGTAACAAAAACAGATACTATTAACTTTTTTAAGGTTAGTACATCATGTAATACTTTATTTTAACAAGTAAGGCTCAAAATAAAAACAAAGCTTTCTAAATAAAAACTAAGCAGAAAGTTCTTTATGAAGACCAATTGCATTTCCATTATCAGTTTATAATATAAAGCCAAATGCAAATATTTGAATTGTATAATAAATGAGTTCAGTCTTTGTGGTTTATAAAACAATGGCAGTCTGCAGTGTGATGCTAAAGATTATCAGTCAGAAACGTAAAAGGGTTTTTCCAGTCTTAGCTTTTCATAGTTGAGAAGGAATGACTCCATTTAAGCACAGTAAGTGGGACTTCAGAAACAGCCAAGCACTGCAAGCTACTCGATTTCCATAACTCCATTCAAAATAAATGCATGGAAAAAATGACACATCTAAAGTATGCTGTATAAAAAAACAAGAGTGAAACAAAATAACAACAAAAGTGAATACAAATTACACAAAAATGCTCTATTTGTAATGCATTCAAAGACCAACTATTACCAACTTTTTTGGCAGGAAAAAAGTAAGCACAAATCTTGGAAAAATATATATAAAAAAATGTAACATTTTTCCTAAGTATGCTAACTGTGCAATACTATATTTTGTGGGGGGAATTTAAATTAAAAAAGCTCTTTAGTCATAAGTGTTACAATTAAGAGATATTTCTTTAAAATTCACTTTCTTAAGAATCTGTGATCGCTGAGGAGGCTAGAGCAGGGGATTAGGGAGAGGTATTTAATTTTTTGAATGTCAGGCCATTATACTGTATGGAGGACTACAGAGAGCTATTATACTGTATGGAAGGCAATGCAGGGCCCTCTATACAATATGGAGGACTATGTGGGGTCCATTATCCTGTGTGGAGGACTATGTGGAGCCCATTATACTGTATGGAGGGCTGTGCGGGAATCACAGTTCGGGAATCTTACGGTGATGGGGTAAACGTACTTGCCTGCGTGGTTGAGGGTGTACAGTAGGGTCATCATACAGTGCATGTTGAGGATTTCACTTATTGTGTTTGGTGGGCACTTTTGTTGGCGTCATATTTGGTTATCTGTATTACTTATCAATTCAAGTTTTTTATCCTTTGATAATACATATTTAAATTGGGCCATTGGCCATATATATTCATTTCCAGTCATCAAACTATTTGGGAAGTGAATGGAAATGGGAAGTGGTAGTGTAAGTCAAATATTTTCTATTGCTCTATTGAACTTTAGGGTTATCTTGCACCATATAGGTTTTATTCATGGTTAAGTTCACAGAAAAGACAGTGCCTCCAAATATGGAAAACCCTTAAAGGTGCTATGCCACCTAGAAAAAAAGGGCCTGCTGTTTGCTTTCAGCTTCATATCCTGGCCATGAATTTTAGCTAATGTCCCTAAAACTGCAATTAATTTAGAGAAGGAAATCCCGCAAAAGTTTTCCAAAAATGTTCATCAATTGGGGCTGTATTCACTCAGTGCAAGTACTCTATGCTATACCAGGATGAAGACAATAAAGCTAAGCTATATTATAAACGAGAAAGAAAATGTCTCTCTGCGTTAAAATAGAGAATTGTACTAATAAATTAGGACGACAGCATGACAAGTACATAAAACTGAGCTTACAATTTATCCCAATGATTTTTAGACAATAAATACTTTAGCATGTTGATATTGGAAAGACATAGCAAAATCTGTGAGATTTGTCATTTTAAAAGAAGAAAAAATTCTTGAAGGAGTTTTTCTTGAAGTGATTTGCATTGCATAGATTAAAGGATTGATTAAAAATATTTGTTTATATTAATTGATTAGTAATGCGAGATTTTAGGTAAACAGTATATATGAATATCATTATCTGCCACATTTTATGTTAAAAAACAAGCTTTTCTTCAGCAATAAATAACTCGGTTTATGCCACATTTTACAGTCTGTTGATTTCCTTGTGGTTTTTTTTCAGCTGACCTCCAATTTTGTCCTTGTTTACTTCTTTCAAATCCTTCCTTATTTCCTGTGTTAATGTTAAACCCCTTCTTAATTGTTTATAGTGACAGCCATCTCACCCTTTACTGTGCTTGGTAATAATATTGATGTTTTATTCTCTCAGTTATAATGAGCAAACAATCGTAGGCGCAGTAGAAGAACTGTGCATTAATCCAGAACTGGAAGTCGAGCTCACTTCAGTAATAGTTGTATTTCTTATAATGTGAGAAAAATCTATAAGATTTCTATAATATCCACAGTACAATTTGCTCTTTGTAATGAAGACGAATACATGAGCATTGCATTAGGTCATATCTTCAGATATTGGAAATATAAATTGCCAGACTATTGCCTTTAGAATTGGTAAAAGTTTAAAAATTGGCATGGGAAATTGTTGTGTCAAGTTCAAGCACACAGTTTTACAGTCTTTCAATTGTCTCCCTTTGCATCCTAATGATGTTGGCATGATTGGAATGAAATGGATTTTCTTCTATCTTGCCTGTGTAGAATAGAGAAAATAGAGAAAAGACTTACCAGGGAGAAATTACTGAATTGCGTTAAGCTGGAATTCTATAGGCATAAACAGATTTTTATCATATACATAAAGAAAGTATTTTAACAAAAGCTGGGTAAGCATTAGGTAATTTGGTGTTAATATACGTCAAGTTGACGAAGATTATATGAGTTGTCATTTCCAGCTTTCTACTTTTTCCTATTAAGAATTGAAAAGTGAAAATGACAACATACCAGATCATCACATGACAGACACCATTTAGGCATTTAGGGGCTGCGTCCCCGCATGATGTTTTTTGCTTGACATGAGAATAAAGTACTGAAGATTTTATGAAGAGAAGCCTGGTGCTGGAACTTTTTCCTTTCCTTTTTGCTATTGCTACTGAATGGCATCCAGCCACTTGTTCCTGGCACCTGTGCTCATTTGGATTCCGGTGAGGCACCACTAATCCCTTTCCCTGTTCCCTGTATGATGTTGGACCATTTATAAAGGACCCGTTTGCTTATAATGGGGTCTGCCAGGTTCTATCGACATAGCACTGCATCCTGAGTAGACATGAACGATTATTGTCGGCTCCCTCCTTATTCGGCAAGCTATAGTGCTTATTGAAGAAGCTGCATCGGGAACCAGGATCTCTGGAGCGCTCCCGATAATCAAGTGTCCGCACCGCAGCTGCATGTGTCACGGCTGTTTGATAGTCACAACACACAGGTTCTCCAGGCATATATTGTGACTGGCATACAGCCGCAACAAAAGCAGCTGTGGCAGCGGATACCTGATTATCAGGAGCACTCCAGGTATCTGGGTTCCTGCTGCAGTTTCTTTGGTAAGCACTATAGCTTGCCGAAAAAGGAGGGGGCCAACGATGTTCGCTTATCTCTAGTCCTGAGCCATTTCTCTCATCAAGTCTATGTAGTACTATTAAGTAGTACTAAATATTTATAATAAGTTAATAAGTGTGTTACCACTATTATTGTGAAATGGGTGTGTCACTACACAGTCTAAAATGTCAGCACTGATTGGACAAATTGTGTAGTGACACAGCCCAATTAATCCCTCCTTCCATTTATTAATTCATGAAGTCTCCAGAATTGTTATTTCAGGAAGAGTACAAATATGTATTACAATAAAAAAAAATTCTCTTTAACCCATTTACGACCTATATTCATATAGGAATATGTTCAGAAACTGGCCTAGTATATCAAAGGCCTTTACAGTGATGCATTCTCACAGCTGATGTACTGCTTGGCATACATACTTTGATTCCCATAGACATTTGTAAGTCATTAAACCAACTTCTGAAGTGTGAATTTCCCTGGCTGAAATAAAATCAGATAATCCAAGCACCATTCGGTAGTTTGTCTTCATTTCTGTTGCTCGATCACCAATACCTAAATGTCTATTATGGGACATGGGAATCATTGGACAACATCTTTATTGTTTCCAGTATGTTTATTTTTTTACAGCATAGTTCCCTTCCTAATTTATTAATAATACTATAGTATATATGTACACAATCCTTTATAGTTTGTTTTCTTCAAACTTTCTCTAGGATAACTTTGCAAATTTAATTTTAATATATTTTTGTAGCCTTTTCTTTTTCTATTTTCTGCAAAGTCTACTTGCAAAATTTTTTGTAAATAGCTTTTTTCTTGTATTGTTGTGACCTTTCTTGGTGTTTTTGCATATACATTCTTTATAGCCTGCCTTACAGGATTTCAAAAATGCCAGGGAAATGCCTATACAAGATATCACAAATTGTTTGAAATGCATGGCGTTATTGCATTAACTGGAAGGCTTGAGTTTAAGGGGGAATGTAAAAAAGGATAGTTGTCTCCTAAACACGTAATAAACAATCTGCAGCAATATACAGCTACAGGATTGCTCCGCTTTCTCATACATTGTCCAATTCTGGGAAATACAGTATGTATATGAGCCATCAAAAGTCATTAGTGTTGGTAAAAGCACAAAGCCAGTCTGTCATTGGTTTGCTAAAGAAGTTAAGAATGACAAAGAAGAATAGACTCCTACAAGTATTGGTAAATAATAATAATAATTTAGTAAAAGCTGAGAAGATAAATATAAGGCTTTGTATTTCACCATTAGATTAAGAAATATAATCTCACCAAAGGAAATGGTCTTCAATTATCTCCTAGAATATACCGTATTTTCCGGCGTATAAGACGACTGGGCGTATAAGACGACCCCCCAACTTTACCAGTTAAAAAATAAAATCTTCTTAAAAGTCGGGGGTCTTCTTATACACCCTATGTCGTCTTATAGGGCCGGTGAATATGTGCCTTTTGGGGGGGGGGGGAGTGATCCTGATGAGGACGAGGGGGCGTCTCACAGGAAAGTGAGTATCCCCCATTACCTTATCATAGCGCTGCAGCGTGGGGTCTCTGTGCTGGGAGCGGCGGCTGCTGTGCTGTGCTGTGCTGTGGCGGCTCCTCTTCTGCAGTGTGGGGCCTCTGGTGCTGTGGGGCGGTGGCGGCGTCGTATCTTCATACAGTCGGGGCTCCTCCAGCATCTCAAAGACTGGAAGCCCCGCCGGCAACTCCATGGGTACAATGCGGTCAGGTGGCCTCCGGGAAAATGGCCGCTGCTCAGATTCAGATCTCGTCCCGAGATCTCGGGAGACGAGATCTGAATCTGAGCAGTGGCCATTTTCCCGGAGGCAGCTCAATAGGTGCGATGCGGTGGCCCGGCCGCTGGGGGCTGCGCATGCTCAGATTCAGATCTCAACGAGATCTGAATCTAAGCAGCGGCCATTTTCCCGGAGGCCAGCGCATTGTACCGATGGAGTTGCCGGCGGGGCTTCCAGGCTGAGATGCCGGAGGAGCCCCGACTGCATGAAGATACGCCGCCGCCGCCACCGCCCCACAGCACCAGAGGCCCCACACTGCAGAAGAGGAGCCGCCACAGCACAGCACAGCAGCCGCCGCCGCTCCCAGCACAGAGACCCCACGCTGCAGCGCTATGATAAGGTAATGGGGGATACTCACTTTTCTGTGAGACGCCCCCTCGTCGTCATCAGGATCACTCCCCCCCCCCCCCACCCACCATATACACCCGGCGTACAAGGCGATTCCCGGCGTACAAGACGACCCCCGACTTTTAAGAAGATTTTCAGGGGTTAAAAAGTCGTCTTGTACGCCGGAAAATACGGTAGATCATAGCAATATCTCATTGAACCAGAGGCTGCTCATGTAGAGACATCTGGCTGTGATAAGTAGTTATATCTGCAAATCTTTATTCTGAACATTATATTCATTTTAATGGGTTGTCTGGACAAAAACCAAAGTTCCCCAGAAGAATTGGAATTGTAAAAAAAAATCAAACTAAGTGATTCCCATATACCAGCACCCACCTGGATCAAGTGCAGGCAGCTTTGTCTTTTGCACTGACACAGGAAGAGGAGACACCTTTTTTCTTCAAGAATCCAGACCGCTACAGCCTTTAATTGGCTGCAACGATCTGTTGACTTGAGCGGCGCATGACATCATGTTTTTCTGATGATATGTTGCTCAAGTCACTTGATCGCTGAAGCCAATTTCAGACCGTGATGGTCCTGCTGTTGGTGGATCAGTGATGCCCCTACTTCCGGTGGCATCGCAAAACCTTGAGTGGACAGTGTTGGATCCAGGTGGATGGCTTTAGGTGAGTATGGCTTTTCATACATTTTCAAGTCCCTGAGGAATTTTTCAATATACCATATAAATTACAATATTTAGTTAGGAAACAGAATAATTCCTATGGAGTTGGAACCAAAATATAAACAGTGCTACAATAGAAACAAGGCAATAAGTTTTTTTTTTCCAACTGTGAGTCAAACCTTGAATAACAATGAATGAACCCCGACATAATATTGAATAAACATTGCTCCCCGTATACTTATTTATTCTACTCACTAATGTAATGCCATTAATTGCACATCACTTTACCACCACTGTCCCCATTGAGGATCACAATCTAGATTCCCTATCAGTATGTTTTTGGAGTGTGTGAGGAAACCTTAGCAACCATGGGAATAATATACAATCTCCTTGCAGATGTTGCCCTTGGTGGGATTTGAACCCACTAACCACTGAACCACCCGAACTTCTTTTGATAAAACATAGTAAAAGTTGTAGATATTTGTCTACCTGGAGACATTAAAAGGACAGTACAAATATTAGCGTCAGATGAAGCATAGTCACAGCCTTCTGTCTTGGATTACAATAGAATTCTTCCAGCTCTATATAACAAAAATAAAGGATGAAGACAAGGACTCATCAGTTTCTCTCCATTGAGTTAATAGTTTGTTTGGAAGACTATACGTGACCAGTGTTATTTTCCACTTTTCTTTAGAGAATGTGTTTCAGTTTTCAGTAAGACAAATGAGTGGGCCAGTTAAGGTAAGGCGGCATTCAGAAACTGGGCTGATATTAGTCACAATCCCTGTGGGTGCTTTGTACGTGTTCAGTTGATTTTATTTTTGGTTTGTTTGGGCATTTTGTCTTTAGAATCCCATTAGTTCAAACTCAGGTACTTTATTGTGGATCCTGTGTTGAAAATATTATTTATTTACTAAAAATATTTTTTTCTATTTGAATGTTTTTGCTATATATAATATTACAGATTAATATACAGAGACTTAATATTTGATTAATTCCTGTTTATGTACTGTCTACCTTTGCTACGCTTTAAAATCATTGGCATCTTATGGTAATGTAATGACAATATTTTGCTATTTGATCATAAATCACAGCACAAAAAAGACAGATAAAAGAGCTAGAAACTCTTTCATTCTACTGTCAGGGTGAGCTCACTAATGTATTCTCACTTAACTCATTCTGAAGCCAACAATAGACAGTGCAATGTAGAGGTCATAGACAGCAAAGGGTGCAATATTTTTAATCAAAGCCAAACAGAAAAATGATTTTTAGCCAACAATACATGCATTTCATCAGAAAAAAAATTACCCCCAAAAGTGGACAACTCCTTTAACTTGAATCTGTCACTACCTGGAAGATTTTGATCCATTACTATGGGCATACAGGTATTAGCATGGTTAAACCAGTCTTACCTGTATGTCTCAGAGCTGCACTGTGGATCTTGAGAAATTCATTTATAATCTTTTATGTTAATGATTCTTCCAGGCTTCTAGGCGTACGGTGCCTGGAAGAAATCACTGCCTCTAGACTTCATTATCATGGTACTTCACTCCCATCAGCATCACACTGACCTGTTCAGAGCTGCAATCTCACGCATGCGCCATGCATTCACACAGTTAAATGAACCTTTTCTAATCTAAATTTCCCTTTCATTCGTTCACTTAGCATCTAGTTATTTAATATAAAAATAAACTATTAACACTTCTATGTTTGAAAGCATTCTTACATTGCAGCACTTTTTCCACACCTGCCTAAAACTTTGGCTCAATACTGTATATATAATGCATATACACATATTTATATATAGAATTCCCTGCTCACTATGCCCTCCAGTCTATGGCTAAAGTGCTCACATCAGCTGCTTCATTTTGGTTTTCTATCTTTGCTTGGTTGCTTTTAAATTGCTCTAAGCTCTCCATTCCCTGTGAACTTGTATAGCTCAAGCAGAACATCTGTACTTCAGGCTGTTCACAGTGCACCTCTGGAAAATCTTGGTGCACAAGACAGCCAACTAGAAAAAGAGTTAAAAGTTGGAAAAAAAATATACTCAAGCTGAGCATGAATACTATTGGGAAAGTAAAGTAATCATTCGAAAAATAGTACATTTCTCTAGGGTATTCCAGCCATGAAGAATTGAATCCCTGATTGATCCCTGAGGGTGTCAGAGGATATGTAAGAATGGTCAACAGAGTGGAAAACATGAGCGAGTCAGCACGCAAAATTATCATAAAATAAAATTACCGTCAATTCTCTAAAGGCATATGCAGCCTTACACCAGAGAAATGGTAGTGACCTTCTATGGTAGTATTACTGCTGATTACAAATTCACGTATATATTCACATATTTATATATATATATATATATATATATATATATATACAGTATATATATATATATATATATATATATATATATATATATATATATATATATATATATATATATATATACAGCCCTGGCAAAAATTAAGAGAGCACAGCACAGTTTTATAAAAATCAGCTTCTCTACATGTCTGACAGCCATTCCATTCCAGAGTCAGTTGAATTCCAACCACAGTACACCTTATTCTATTAATGTGCTTCTGATTAGGTGATCACTAGTGTTGAGCATTCCGATACTGCAAGTATCGAGTATCGGCCGATATTTGCTGTATCGGAATTTCCGATACCGAGATCCGATACTTTTGTGGTATCGGGTATCGGGTATCGCAACAACATTAATGTAATAATGTGTAAAAGAGAGAATTAAAATAAAAAATATTGCTATACTCACCTCTCCGACGCAGCCTGGACCTCAGTGAGGGAACCGGCAGCGTTGTTTGTTTAAATTTCGCGCTTTTACTTGGTTACGTGAAGTCCCGGCTTGTGATTGGTCAGGGCGGCCATGTTGCCGGGACGCGGACCAATCACAGCAAGCCGTGACGAAATTACGTCACGGCTTGCTGTGATTGGTCCGCGTCCCGGCAACATGGCCGCCATTAACCAATCACAAGCCGTGACGTCACGGGAGGCTGGACATGCGCGTATTTTAAAAAGCGCGCGTGTCCAGCCTCCCGTGACGTCACGGCTTGTGATTGGTTAATGGCGGCCATGTTGCCGGGACGCGGACCAATCACAGCAAGCCGTGACGTAATTTCGTCACGGCTTGCTGTGATTGGTCCGCGTCCCGGCAACATGGCCGCCCTGACCAATCACAAGCCGGGACTTCACGTAACCAAGTAAAAGCGCAAATTTTAAACAAACAACGCTGCCGGTTCCCTCGCTGAGGTCCAGGCTGCGTCGGACAGGTGAGTATAGCAATATTTTTTATTTTAATTCTTTATTTTACACATTTATATGGATCCCAGGGTCTGAAGGAGAGTTTCCTCACCTTCAGACCCTGGGAACCATCAGGAATACCGTCCGATACTTGAGTCCCATTGACTTGTATTGGTATCGGGTATTGGATTGGATCCGATACTTTGCCGGTATCGGCCGATACTTTCCGATACCGATACTTTCAAGTATCGGACGGTATCGCTCAACACTAGTGATCACCTGAACCAAATCTTATGAATGAAGGAAAGTATAAAAAAACACTGCTGTGGTGTTCATAATCCTCTTGCAATAGGACAAGCTGGATGGCAAAATAAGTGTTAGTAATATCCCAAAAGTAATAGGAATTAAAAAATAACTTTTAGCCATGCCAAAGGAGTTGAAAAGAAAAGTCTTGAGTGAGGAATAGAAGGGCTCAATTCTGGATTTACTAGCAGAGGGACACAGTGAGTGTCATGTTGCCTCCATCCTTAAAATTTCCAAGACGGAATTCCATTACAACAAGGCCAAGCAGCAGACATTGGAACAACAAAGGTACAGATCGACAGAGGGCAAAAAAGAGTCTCCACTGACCGGGATGACCGTCATCTTATTCAAATGTCACTTAGCAACTGCAGGATGACATCAAGTGACCTACAAAAGGAATGGCAAATGGCAGCTGGGGTGAAGTGCATGGCAAGAACAGTTCGTAACAGGCTCCTAGAGGCAGGACTCAAGTCATGTAAAGCTAGAAAAAAGCCTTTCATCAATGAGAATCAAAGGAGAGCCAGACGGAAGTTTGCCAAAGACCATAAGGATTGGACCATAGAGGATTGGAGTAAGGTGGTAATCTCTGATGAGTCTAATTTTCAGCTTTGCCCAACACCTGGTCGTCTAATGGTTAGACGAAGACCTGGAGAGGTGTATAACCAACAGTTTTTTGCACCCACTGTGAAATTTGGTGGAGGATCCTTGATGATCTGGGGATGCTTCAGCAAGGCTGGAATTGAGCAGGTTAATCTTTGTGACGAACATATGAATTAAGCCGCCTACAAGGTTATTCTGGAAAAACAGTTGATTCCTTCTGCTCAGGTAATGTTCCCCAACTATGAGGACTGGTTTTTCCAGCAGGACAATGTGCCATGCCACACAGCTAGGTTAATCAAGGTGTGGATGAAGGACCACCACATTAAATCCCTGTCATGCCCAGCCCAATCTCCAGACCTGACCCCTATTCAAATCCTCTGGAATTTAATCAAGAGGAAGATGGATAGTCACAAGCCATCAAAGAGCTGCTTAAATTTTTATACCAGGAGTGGCATAAGGTCACCCAAAAGCAGTTTTAAAGGCTGGTGAAAAGCAAGCCAAGACGCATGAAAGCTGTGATTAAAAATCATGGTTATTCCACAAAATAATGATTTCTGAACTCTTCCTGAGTTAAAACATTAGTATTGTTGTTTCTAAATGATTATGAACTTGTTTTATTTGCAATATTTGAGGTCTGCAAGCACTGCATTTTTTTGTTATTTTAACCATTTCTCATTTTCAGAAACTAAATACAAAATGTATTGCTTGGAACTTCAGAAACATGTTGTCCGAAGGTTATAGAATAAAAGAACAATTTACAATTTACTCAAAAATATACCTATAAAGAGAAGAATCAGACAAACTGAAAATTTTGCAGTGGTCTCTTAATTTTTGCCAGAGCTGTATATCTACACTACATGAGGAAAAAAGTATTGGGACACCTACACATTACATCTAAAGGAGTTTTTTTTATAAATCCCATTCTAAATTCATATGTATTGATATGGAGTTGCTCCCCCTTTGCATCTAGAACAGCTTTCACCCATAAGCATTAATATAGAGCCCCTCTCCATTTTTCTGCTACAACAGCCTTCACCCTTCTGAATAGGATTCCTTCAAGACTTTCTTCAAGACATTGGAGTCTGTCGGACTGCTTATTCATTTCGAAGAACCAAAAGAGAATTTGTGGTGTCAGGCAATGATATTGGACAACCTGTCTTGAAATTGACCCGACTTGCAACCTCCATTCCAGGCCATCCCAATGGTATTTGATGGAGTTGATGTCAGGGCAATGTAAGGTCCCATGTTTACACATAAACATTCGTTCAACCATGCCTTTAAGGACCTTGCTTTATGCACTGAGGCACAGACTTTACGGAACAGAAAATGACCTTCCTTAAACTGTTCCCATAAAGTTGAAAGCATATATAATTGTCGAAAATATATTGGTGTGTTGAAGTGTAAAGATTTATCTTCACTGTTGATAAAGGACATAGACAAATCCCTAACAAAGAGCATAGAATTATTTCTCCAGCACAAAATGTTTCCATTAGCCCAAGGTAGTCAGGTACAGGTAGATAATGTCTTGACATTTGCCAAACCAGGACTCAATCATACTACTGGATAGAGAAGTGATTTGTGACTGCACAGAACATGTTTCTTCTGGTCCAGAGTCCATTGCAGTGTGCTTGAAGATACAAGGATTGTAAAGGCTCATTTTTACACAAAAAAATTAATCCAACCATGCCATTTTGGACCTTAATTTATGCATTGAGGCACAGACTTGAGGGAACAGAAAATTACCTTCCTCACACTGTACCACAGTTGAAAGCATATATAATTGTCCAAAATATATTGGTGTGTTGAAGTATTAAGATTTATCTTGACTGACGATAAAAGACCTAGACCAATCCCTGTTTAACAGCATAGTATTATTTATTCAGCATGAAACTTTACAGTTAGTCCAATGTAGTCAAGAGGGTAATGTTCTCCTGACATTCACCAAACCAGCACTCCATCAGACTACTGGATGGAGGAGGGATTTGTGACTGCACAGAACATGTTTCTACTAGTCCAGAGTCCATTGGCTGTGTGCTTTAAAATATAAGAATTGCATACAGCTGCTCGACCCTAAGAACCAATGCCATGAATCTCACTTTATTGTGATTCCCCTGAGGAAGAGGTCTGTCCAACCTAGAGATGAGTTGGGATTAAACTACAATCTATTTCTATGCAATCTATTTCTATACTTACTTCCCAATAATCATGCAGTCTAAACAGGCTGCCGATTACCCGATGAGTGAGAAAAATGCTCATTAGTCGAGTGAACTGTTCTTTCATGCCAAACAAAAGATCATCATTCTCAACAGCACATCATCCATCATATCTAAAGCCTATGCAGCTGAGAATAATGGCAGCCTATGAGCACTGAACGATCTATTACTCATTATTTAGTGCATGTCTGAAGCAGGGTCGGCCTATGAAGACACGCTATTTAACGGCCACCAATATTTTAACAGTCAGCGGTTGTTTAATGCTGTGAATCATGCATGATGAATATACATTTAATTTGAGACAATAAACTTATGTACATAATTTGCTCAAATTTATTATGTGCTTTAGTCTTTATTTTTGCTTCACTAGTAGTGATGAGCGAATATACTTGTTACTCGAGATTTCCTGAGCACGCTCGGGTGACCTCCGAGTATTTTTTATTGCTCGGAGATTTAGTTTTCTTCACCGCAGCTGAATGATTTACATCTGTCAGCCAGCATAAGCACATGTGGGGGTTGCCTGGTTGCTAGGGAATCCCCACATGTAACCAAGCTGGCTAAGAGAGGTAAATCATTCAGCTGAGGTGAGGAAAACTAAATCTCCGAGAACCAAAAAATACTCGGAGGTCACCTGAGCGTGCTCGGGAAATCTCGAGTAACGAGTATATTCGCTCATCACTATTCACTAGGTCAAAAACGACATGACATAAAGAAAGGGAGTGGTTTAGAGAAGAAAGATGGGGTATAAAATGTGCAACCATACACCGTAATTAACCAAATATTTTGATGAATAATATTAGTATAAATGAAGTCAAGCAATCATAATGGGAAGTATCCCATGTATTTAGCAAGATGAACCAAATTTATCATATAGCATGGGTTGTGACATATCTGTTACCACCTGCCAGATATTAATGGAAACCTTTCAGCTAGAAAAACAACCTATTTATCTCTAGTCATAGCATTAATTTCAAGGTAAGTAGCATTTTCTACTTTAGATTGACATACTGGAAGAGCAATAAAGGCTCATACTCACCTGCGAGAAACTCGGATGAATCTCGCACGTCAATACCCGACACTGCTGACGGCACTCAGGAGCAGAGCGTGAAGCTGCATGTGTTCCTATGTGGCCGCAAGCTCCGATCTGAGTGCCGGGTGCAGTGCCGGGTAATAAAATGCGAGACTCATCTGAGTTTCTTGCAGGTGAGTATGAGCCCTTACAGGGAGAAACTGAAGTTTAATTCTTCATGTAGCGATTTACTTTCAGTCATCAGGCAGTGCAGAGATCAGAAACAATCAGCTCTCACTATGTACTGAGCACGCTGTAATTAATCCGCTTGTACCTTGAGTGACATCTTTCTCTGCAGAGTGTGTGCAGATTAGACTGTCAGTCAAAATACAGAAGTGATTACAGCTGATCTCACTGCATAGTGAGTGTTAACTGTTATAGGTCCTACGTCACTCTGATGACTGTAAGCAAGTGGCTGCAGGGTTAACAAAACTTAATTTTCTCCCTTAAGCCACTCTTTCAGTAAGGAGGCTTAACATGTTTAATTCACTATTTACCTGCAGATGACAGCTACGTTTGAAAGTAAAAAAAAATTTTAGCTGAAAAGTTGCCTTTGAGGACAATATTATAAAATCTGCCCCGATGTGTTATAAAAAGCAATTATACATATTGTGCTGAAACTACACTGTAACAATGAATGAGTTATACAGTTTCACAAAACAACCAAACATCTTTGAAAACATTTTATAAGTCTATGTCTACGTCCATAGATTTAATGGTTATCTGTTCATGTAAAGTATTTCAACTTTCTTCTTTGTTAGAAGAGCCGCTCCGACATGAGACTTTTGTAAAAACACATAACATGAAACAGAAACCCCAGCCTCAGATGTGCTAATTCACAGCTTTAGAACATGAGCTTGAAATGACCAGAAATTGTAGTAAGAAACCCTCTGCCACTTTCTTTAAGTGTTTGCTGTTTCACAGAAAATAATGAAGGCAGATTAGCTATCGAATTCTCAAATGTTGCATACTTAAGCTTTGAAAGCATTTTTGCCTAAGAAAATGATGTGCTAATGAGCAATATATCAGTACAAAATTAGAGTTGATAACAATGCAAATGGAATGCATACTTGGGTGCTAAAGTACACCTGGTTTGATGATGAAAATTATTTATTCTCATAACTATGGGTCAGGTGAGAATATGCAGACTGTTGTAAGCAATGATAATAAAAACATTGTGATACAAGGGGCTGGCTTTCAGGACATAATTAGGATAATGAATGCTAAAAAAAAACTAGCATTGGTTTATATGTGCGGTAGTCCGGGTGGGGATATATCGTTTTCTCTCAGTAGATGGGGCAGGATACATGCTGCAGTTTATAATCTCAGTTAATCTCCTTGGTCGTTAAATCCTTAATACACATTAGATAAATGTGGGCCAAATGGTTGGCTGACAGCTAGCTATCTCTCTCTACTCCTCCATACACCAGAAAAATCTGCTCGGCCGCGCTTTCCTTTAATCTTTATAAGAAAGCTGCTGCCAGATTCCTATGTCAGGGACTTATCTAAGCACAGAGGAAATAAGCCATAGGAATTCCAATATATATATATATATATATATATATATATATATATATATATATATATATATGTATATTTTTTTTTTTTAGAAAATTAAAAATGTAACATGCAAATGTTGTCCAGTGTAAACAAGATTTCACTTTTCTGCAGGACAGGTGCATCGGGAAAGGTTTATACAAGTTGGAGAACCTTTATTCACATTACAAATTGTTGCTGCCACTCCATTCATTCTCTAGGATGTTGCCGCAAAAAAACTGAGTACAGCACATGGCATCCACATAGAGAATGAATGGCACCCAAGTCACACATGAACACTACAACTTCATTCTAACAGAATTAAAAGTTGTCCCTTCTGCTAATTAATGCAGATCTCAGCACACCACCGATCAACAAGTTATTACCTATTTTCTGGTTAATTCATATGATGATGTCTAAGGCTTCAGTCAGATGTTAGGTGTTGCAAAAAAAAACAGTCATCAATGTTTTTCAGCCAAGTTTCATCGATGTCGGGTCAGTAGATCACTTTTCACTTTCAGAGTTTCACCTGCATAATGTGAATCCTCTCTTGGGCTAAAGTTTTAAATTACAGCAGGATCCCACCTTCCCATATAAATGCAGGCTTTATCCCAATATGCAAATTGTCTCGTAAGAGAAAAAGAGGACTTGAATTCTATAGTGCCACCTATTGGAAGTAGACATGGTGTTTCGGGCTTGTTAAAGGGTTGATTGTGCCTTGTAGGATCGCTACTTCCAATAGGTGGCGCTATCGAGTTCAAGTTCTCTTTTTCTCTGAAGAGGCAATTTGCATATTAAATTTCCCAGAGGAGCATTGCACGGCAAATAAGCCTCCTTACCTTGACAAGCCAGAGCTGGTATATCACTCTCCACAAGGAGAAACCTTACCTCTTAGACTTTATCCCAAGAGAGGATTCACATTAAGTAGATTCCCAGTAATGAGAATCACCTTATCATGGCTGCCGGGTACCCATGAATTGGCCAATTTATAAGCAAAGTATTCTCAATTTTCCTAATTTTCTAGAGCAGTAATGCAATTCATATTTCATATATTTCATGTTTGCAAGGTAAAGCGTTACAGAGTGCAACTTTATTTGTTGGACTCTAAACAAACATTTCGGCAAGATTCTTTATGGACCACTCGGTGCACAAAAATAAACAGACATCTGAACAGCTCCATTGATTATAAAAGGCATTTGTTTCGCTATACACATGTTTAATCTAAGAAAACCACGGATAGAACACGTACGTGAATAATAAATGTCTAAATGAGGCCTAAAAGGTGCCGGAGTTAGAGCAGTACACATCAAGGTTCTTAAAGGGAACCTGTCACCCCGTTTTTTCCGTATGAGATAAAAATACTGTTAAATAGGGCCTGAGCTGTGCATTACAATAGTGTATTTTGTGGACCCCGATTCCCCAGCTATGCTGCCGAAATACGTTACCAAAGTAGCCGTTTTCGCCTGTCAATCAGGCTGGTCTGGTCAGATGGGCGTGGTGTCTTCCCCCAGATCTTGCTTATTTTTCCGTTGGTGGCGTAGTGGTTTGCACATGCCCAAGTCCAGAATCCACTGCACAGGGGAGGGAAAAGAGCGCGTTCTGCGCTATTCCCCTGGTGATCGTTGGGGGCGGCCATCTTCCTGTGGCCGCGCATGCGCAGATGGAGCGCTCTGCTGCCCGGGGCTTCAGGAAAATGGCCGCGGGATGTCGCGCGTGCACAGATGGAGATCGCGGCGGCCATTTTCCTGAAGCAGAGATGCGAACTCTGCTTCAGGAAAATGGCCGCCGCGATCTCCATCTGCGCACGCGCGGCATCCCGCGGCCATTTTCCTGAAGCCCCAGGCAGCAGAGCACTCCATCTGCACACGCGCGGCCACAGGAAGATGGCCGCCCCCCACTGATCACCAGGGGAATAGCGCAGAACGCGCTCTTTTCCCTCCCTTGTGCAGTGGATTATGGACTTGGGCATGCGCAAACCACTACGTCACCAACGGAAAAATAAGCAAGATCTGGGGGAAGACACCACGCCCATCTGACCAGACCAGCCTGATTGACAGGCGAAAACGGCTACTTTGGTAACGTATTTCACTACACTATTGTAATGCACAGCTCAGGCCCTATTTAACAGTATTTTTATCTCATACGGAAAAAACGGGGTGACAGGTTCCCTTTAAGCAAAGCACCACAATGGCTATGAGAACACACTGTGCTGCCCAATAGCACATGAGCGTGCACTGAATACCTCCTGTATGTGTTAGCTCATGTAGACCGACCACTGGTTGAGAAGTTAGGTTTTAGAAAACATATTTTCAAAGACTTCATTACAGAATTCTGAGTTATTATGCAAGGGTCTCGGGTTTAGAAACAATGGAGAAGAACTAAATTGAATTTAAAAAATTGCACAATTGTGTAAAGTAATTTTTGCACTTTAGTTGCATTAAAGAACTCTTGTTGCTAAATTTTCTCTCAGATTTAAGCTGATTATTAAGTGCTAGGGAAGTGAGCCATAATGTGAACAGACTATTTATGTAGAACCTTTTTAAAGGGAACCTGTTATGTAAAAAATGCTATTAACCTGCAGATTTGTGTTAATAGCTTCTGGACCAGCCAGATGCCTGCAAACATAGCTACGCTGCCGGGAGGAAATGGACTATATTCTTCCCGACAGCTTCAGGCTTTCAGTCTTTGGGGTGGGATGGTGCAGCTTCAGTCACTGCTCAGAACATAGCACTGGCACAAACTGACGGCTGGCTATATGTCAGATTAACCCATATCTGCAGGCTAATAGTGTTCTTTACATGACAGGTTCCCTTGAATGGATTTCCAAGCAGTCTTATGGCTTAGTAATTTGCATTGAAACGTTAAAACATTCGTGTTTTTTGTTTTTTAAACCCCTATGTTCATATGTTCTCCATATGCATCTGGTTATTTCAGTTTCTTCACAAAAGCTAGATAGATTATTTGTTGTTTTTTATGACATTTTCCAAGTGTGCATCTATATTTTGGAGGTAGAGTAATGGGATTAGGTGTGATGTGAGCGATGGCAATTTTTGTACAGTATTGCAAAATATGTTGGTGCTATATATGCAAAAGGGAATTATTAAATTAAAGGAGACAACTACCTTGAAGGATCCTTAAGAGGACCAAAATTAGGGGTGAGTGGGCATTCAAGAGGAAAAGCTCTTCCTTGTAGCTACATCCGTACTCGCTTATTACATCCATTTGCCAAAATCGGGCACTCATTGGCCATCTATGATCATTAGCATAGATGTCCCGAAAACCCTTGGTAGGCAAACCTACGAGGAGCACGCTACTAATTCTGACAAATACTGATGTAGCTTTGGAAACCAATATAAAACCTTGCTAAAATATGTTGATTTTTTTTCTAAATGTACAATTATTTCAGTTATACACAAAATATAGAGCAGTAGATCAAGGCGATCTGCACATCAGCACTTTTTTATGGAAGTCTCTTTAAATCTGTCAAACAACATTCCTAAAAAGCAGAAATAGTGCAGGTTTTAAATAGAAACTATCATCAATTTATTTTATAATCTTGTTTACAGCAAAGTAGAGTAGTTTAGGGTTTTATATGGCTGACAGTTGGCATGAAATGTATTTCCACTTGCTGCAGTTTTTTGCATGTAGCTTTATACTCCTTGTATTTTGTTTCCTATCTCCCACAGCAAATCTCCCTGCCACTTCATGTCCTGGATTTGCAAGTAGATATTTAGATTTTTGTCGACTTTCAACAATATAATACTCTAAATAGTAAATACCCCCAAGATTTTTCAGGTTAATGACAAAAATGAAGCTTATAAAATGGGAATTATTTTGCAATGATCAAATGACTGCAGAGAATCTCCACAAAAAAAGCCAAACATTGGAAGCATAAACAGATCCAATCAGGGGAAATAAGTTGCAGTATGATAAAAAAAAAGGTAAATATCATTTTGTGATGAAAAATTAGTGTTTTATTAGCCTTACAAGACGCTCAAACTGAGTGGAGCTGTTCATTGCGGAGGTTGACTGAGAGTGAACAGTTAGGCCGGGGTCACACTTGCGAGTCCAATGCGAGAAACTCACGCGAGTCTCTCGCATCAAGTCCCGGCACTGCCGCCGGCACTCTGGACCGGAGCATGCGGATGCATAGAAATACATGCAGCCGCAAACTTCGGTCTCGAGTGCCAACGGCAGTGCCAGGTATCAATACGAGAGACTCGCGCGTGTGACCCTGGCCTTAAAGGGAACCTGTCACCCCCCAAAATCGAAGGTGAGCTAAGCCCACCAGCATCAGGGGCTTATCTACAGCATTCTGTAATCCATTAAAATTGGATTCAATATGGATGATCTGAATTATTATTATTATTTATTTATATAGCACCATTAATTCCATGGTACTGTACATGAGAAAGGGGTTACATACAGAGTTATAGATATAGTTTACAATGCAATTTGAATTTTCTTTGTGCACCTATGTACTTGAATGGCAAGTCTAATATGATGCCTTATGCATCTGAACAGCCCAAGAATAACATTGGCCAGTGTGCTGTCTGAGTTTTACTAAGGCCGCACATGTCTGAATAATATTTCCATCTTAAAGAGCCTGTAAGCTGAGCTGTATCTGACGAAACTGGCCATACATATGTATCAGTGATCAGCCAACAACAGTCTCTCCTGGATCTTACATACCCGTGAAAATTCAGGCTACCCCGAGTATTTTCAGTGGACAGAGAGGAGAAAACTGCAGCCAGACATCTCTGGTAATAACTAATTTCCCTAAAAAAAAAATAATCAGGTACTTGATTTTCAACTACCATTTCCCACCTTCCCTGATACACATACACATTAGATGGCCGGCTGGTCCTTTGATACTGGAGGCTCCTTTTGACTCTCGATATAGAGCAATATACAGTTAGACCTATTAGGCATCCACAATTCTAGTGATACCTCTGTGATATGAGCGGAAAACAGACTTGGAGCTCAGTAAGACAGATCTGTTAGCGGACCAAGTGGTAATTCATGCACAGTATTGAAAAATCGTAGTGTCAGTCATACTCTACAAAATACTAGCTCCTACTCAGCATTAAAGCATAATAGAAACATTGATGATGGAAGATAATCTTTCTGAAGGCTCTCATCATTCTTCATTGTCTTAGTGGCATAAGTCCTCAAATCACCCACTCCAGTCTTAGTGTTCACAAATAGAGCTGATTTCTTCCTCTACATAGACCATAGTCATCAGTTACCCTCGCATTCGGCTTCTTTCTTTGTAGGCTTGGTGAGTGCTTCAGTGCTGTTGTCTGTGGCTCTCCCTGGTGTGTCATGTCACTGGAATCTCAGAGGCTACATTGCAGTAGGGGAGATAATAAATCACACTACTTAGGCCCGTATAAAACAAGTTCCAGCCTACTTTATTTTCTATACTTACAATATGAACAAGATAAAAACAGCATATCAATATGAGTCTCTAGTGTCATCGGAGACAAGGTGATCGTGCCCATGACCGATTATATCAGACGACTGCTATCTGAGGATTTCATGGATAGCACTCGTACTCATGATATTCTGTGGGGCTGTGCACATGTCAGATTTTTTTCCTTGGAACAGGTGGTCCAAGATTTTTTCCTGGGAGACATGTCCGAATTTGATCAGTGTGTTGGATCAAAATCTGCAATGCAAGTCTATGGGTCGATGAAAAACATCGAACCACACTCAGAAAACATCTGACTGACAGAATGGAGTGGGTGGAGAAACTTTTTTCCTTTCCACTTCTAAGAAAAACTAATGTCACTTTGATCAAATTCTGATCAAACTCTGATCAGAATAATCTGACCTTTTTTCTCAGATGGAGAGAAAACGGTTGTGTGCACCTGCCCCTGTATTGATAAATCTTACCTCTCACTGGCCATAGGTACTTGGCCATTACACTCACTCGCCTCTAATGCAGCAACTTATAGTAGCTAGACCCATTGTTAGCGCATAGTCGACAGCTCATGCTGTGGTATATAATACTTTTGTTTTGCATCTGTAAGTAGAATAAGGTAAGTAAAACACCATTCCAGTATTATTTTACATTTGTTAGGTATCATATGTGTAGTCATCATGAAGGTAGGGGCATACTCACCGGTCTCCAGTCTCAGAGCCTCATCGGAGCTCCACTCCTTTATAGCACCACATGACTGCTTTTATGGCCTGCTGAATCATGCGTTGGTTGCTGTCTGGAGTGGAGGTCACTTTTTAAATTTTTTTTGTTTCTGCTGTGAGCCTCAGAACAGGGCTAGACAGTCTCATTCAGAGACTTACATTGAGAGACACAGTGAACCATAAGCTACAGATTCGGCACATTATAACGCAGTGCAACAGATCATCGCTGTAACTAGGAGAAGACGACGACCGCTGAGTATATTGCAACTAGTATTAGGCCGGGATCACACTTGTGAGAAATACGGCCGAGCCTCGCATGTTAAGTACACGGCACTGCCGCCGTCACTCAGGAGCAGAGCATGCGGCTGCATGTATTGCTATGCGGCCACACACTCCTGAGTGACAGCGGCAGTGCCGGGTATTAACATGCAAGACTCGGCCGTATTTCTCACATGTGTGATCCCGGCCTTACACGTATTACACACATGATATCAAACAAAGGGGAAAATAAAAAAATCACAGTACTGGGACTTTAAAGAGACTTGTGTTTTTCATCTTAATCTGCTTAGACATGCGGCACTAAGAGCCACAACCTCTGATATTTTCTTCATGCATTATTGTATCTCTGGGGCTGTGCGGATTTGGTATTCACATAATGATCTTTCTCATGTTTACCCATTCAGCTTTTTTTCTTTTCAGCCATAATATCTTTTACAGAATCAGCGACCCGAACCTTTATTCCCCTTTCACATTCGATAGACTGTACTAGTGCTTCACACAGCCAGGCATTTATGGCTGTCACACTATTACTTCATATTATATGTCAAAGAGCTGAAACAAAGAGTGCAGTGACATTAAAGGGAATTACAAGATGTTTACCCTCATTAGATCTGTATTTTGTAACTCAACTAGACATTTTGCTCCCTATTTGACCCCTTTATAGCTTGTATTAATACCTCTACGGCTACCACTTAAGCATCTGTATTCCTCAATAATGCTTCATATTCCCAGAGGCTCAATTATGTAGTCTCTCATTATACTTTGACTATACTATAACATCTTTTTTTATGGTGCTACCTTGGCGGATTAATTTGTATGAGACTTTTGTTTCTGCTGAATTCTACATATTCATCGACTACTATTATTAACCAGTCACACTTCAAATCGGCTCCCAAGTTTTTTTCTTTTCTTTTCAGTTAAAAGACCATCGCACAAAGAGGGCACAAAGAACTTCTCAGTAGTAAGTCATATCAATATTGGCTGTGAAAACATTATGCAGAAAAGTCGACTGATATTCTTCCACATTTACAGTAATTGAGCTGAAAAGCTAACATGTCAAATATTTGCTGGGTTCACTTAGTTTTCATCAAAGTAGTTCCTTTTTGTAGACTATTTGCTGATTACAACTTTCTTGTGACTCTAATCATATTTTCTATGTAAATCCTGGATAACTTAGTGCAGTAACATAGGAGCACTTCTGCTCCAAAGGATTTTCCCAGCTTAAAAATTACATGCAAATGGTTTATATCTACCAATTAACCATCTGGTGCTGAGATACCTCTGATGCATCTCTATTATTAAAGGGAATCTTTCACCAGGTTTTGCTACCTCATCTGAGAGCAACATAATGTAGGGAAAGAGACCCTGATTCCACAGTGATGTATCACTTAGTTTACTGGGTGCAAAAATTGTGATACACAGATGATTTTTCTCTGCAGGAAATGTAGCAATGCTCAGAAAGCTAACCCCGTCAACACCATTGATTAGCAGCTTTCTATGTACAGTACGTTGTATATCGACAGTAAGCTGTTAATCAGTGCTGTAGGAGTGGTTGGACAAGAAGGCACGTGGGCAGCTAGTCCAGCAGTGAAAATCTCCTGCTAATAAAATATTGTTTGTATTGAAAGAGTAGCACACAGCCTATTAAGTGACACATCCTGGAAGTCAGTGTCTCAGCCTGTTCCTCATTCTGCCCTCAGAACACAGCAAAAAACTGGTGACAGATTCACATTAAGTTCCTGATGTGTCTCCTACTTGACATTTTCCTTAATCTGAGCATTGGGATTTCTTGTTTTCCCTCCTACCTCGTCTTCCTGTGGTAAGCCACACATAACATGTACACGTGCTCGCTGTTCCAAGACTTTCCTCTCCCTGTGTCAGGAAAATCATGTGTCACATGCTGGGCAGCAGGGCGGTTTGAGTAAATTTACAAAGCAGGTATGTCTTGCACACCAAAACAGTGAATAATTTCACCATTACTTTGCATCAGGGAATGGAGGGTCATGCAGACAACTGTCATGTCAGTCCGAGGGATATGGACTCATTGGAAATTAAGTATTTTACATGGCAACTCTCACCCGTGGAAAACAGTTTAGAAAACCCTGCAATAACACAAAAAAGCATAGAATAAACAGAAGTTTTAATACAGAAACTCATAATATAAACATAAATGAACCACAGATTTGTGATGGTATTTGGTCAGTATTTTACCTCAGTATTTGTAAGCCAAAACCAGGAGTGGGTGATAAATGCAGCAGTGGTGCATATGTTTCTATGATACCTTTCCTCCAATTGTCCCACTCCTGGTTTTGGCTTACACATACTGAGGTAAAATACTGACCAAATACTGCTAGTGTGACGGCAGCCTTATAGGGGGGTTTCAGTTCCAGAAAAGCCCTTCAGTTGCAGTTTGTGCAATTATAAAAACATCTTTGCTCACCCTCCCATGGCCCAGGACCGTGCCTCATTGCGGTTCCCTTTGTCTGTTATTGTCTGTAGCTCTGACATCACGTGAGCTTAGTGGCTCTGACTGAGTAGACAGCGCAAGCTGCTGAGAACCACTGAGATCATGGATTGGCTGCAACACTGTCGACAGGACGTCAGCGCTGCCGACATTAACAAACATTGATATCAGTGGCAGGAACTCCGTGCTGGCCCAAGGGAGGGTGTAGTTTTACCATATAGAATCAGTTCTTATTAGGATTTTTATAAAACTTTAGTACAATTGACTTAGACAATGTTTGGTTTACTTACTTAAAATTGGGGCATAGTTATGCTTATGAGTAACCTGTCACCAGGTCCATGCTGCCCAAGCCAAGAGCATAAGGAATCAGAGCCTGGTATATTTGTCTCTGCAATGCCATGGGGGTTCAGAGAAAATACTTTAAAGGTCCACTCCTGCTGGCTTCTTCCAGTGCTACCACAGGCTGTAACTGGTAGATCTCCTGCTGTGGGAGAAGGTCTCTTTGAGCTTGTCGGTTAACTGGAGTGCTATAGGAGCATTTCGGAAAAACCTGGCTGTACTCATGCTGCCCACAGTATGGGATGCATGAATCAGCTGACAGGATCCCTTTAATATTGTCAAGGATAATCCCTTTAAATCATCACAAATGTGTTGTAGGAAAACGACATAAAACACATCTGTCTGGATGCCCATGAAAATTATTCAGAAAAGATTCAAAGATGATTGAAAAATGTTGAAATGTTTCATTTCATTGTTTGGTTATAACATCTAGGAATACTAATTGCTTTTTGTGTCTTTCATTATATCGCAATTAAGACTTTCCCATATGGTGCTAAGATGTGTGTTTTCTACAGTGTTCATTTGCATGTAACTTCTTTCCCATTCATACACTATGCATCCTAAGATATTTGTTTTATTTAACTGATCTCTATAATTCTGTCTGATCACAGAAACAATTGTTGTGGCACACACTAAGAAGAAATTGTACCAAGAGAAAATCTGTTTTTCCAGTCTTCTTAGAGTGTTTTTTCTATTACAAACATAAGCGGCTGTTTCAAAATATATGTCATAATGTATCCGTTGTTTTCCGGTTCCGAGTGCTTATAATAGATTATTTACATAGAGAGAAAAATACTAATCTGACAGTTACCAATGCAAAGCACAGTTGGGATCACAATGATGTTCAGGCTTGATTCATATGCAGCAATATAGTCAAATTTCCACATAGAAGCAAATACAGATGAAGAAAAGAAAAATATTCTGGCAGGCTTCATTACACTTTGGCCTCAAATCATCAATGCCAGTGTTGATGAGGGGGTATGATGGAGTCAGAGGGGCTTGATTAATTTAGAGGTGCCTCGCCACAAATCTTACTCTTGTCCAGGACTGGAATTAGATTTCTGGCATTAGGTATGCCACATCTCGTCATGAATTAGACTGGTGGTCTTCTTGCTGTCCAACCCTAGCTCTGCCCAATTTGGTGGAGCTCACCAAAACTATCAGGAAAATGTGAAAAGTCAACATTTTTGCAAAATCGTACATTGCAAAAAATACTGCAATTTTGATACAGGCATAAAAGAATGTGAATTTGAAACGATCCGATTTTTTGGGCCAAAGTTGATGCAAATTCAATTTGACTCAAACAGATTTCCCCATCTCTAGAAATGAGTGATTTAATTCGCTATGAAACAAGTTTGTGTCAAATTTTTAGAAATTGGCTGAACCCAAATTTACTAAAATGGCTGTTGTTATTTTATACATTGCAGAAAATTAATCAACCAGAAAAGGTTCACATGACCTTTAGCAGGTATCCCAATAATGCCTTGCAACTATCACATCACGTGGTATAACTCAGCCAATAAGGAGGGATTATCATAGGCTGCATAAAAGCAGAAGCAGGGAATGCAGCAGCTTATAAAACATAAAACACTGAAGAAACTAGAGATAGTGTGTGACAGTACATAAATGAAGAAAATTATTATCCGATGGAAAGATAATTATTTCAAAAACTTTTTTCAGGTCAATTTGTTTCAAACTAACTGCAAATCAATTTTGCTGGCTAAATCAATTAAATCTGGCAAATTTGAATGTCAAAATATTGACTCATCTCTAATGATCTCTATTCCTTGTTGCTATGACCATATATGACCCCTTTACATTGGACAAGATCTGAAAAGCAGCTACACATTACCCAATTTTACTGTAAAATGTTGTCATTGTTGTTTTTTTGATGTAGCGATCTCAATGAGCTGCTAACAGAAGAGACTTTGGATATTTACATAACGAACCCTAACATGAATATATAATGATTACTATTTATAAGAACAATAACAATTAGGATAACACATTGCGTTTTGTTCTGTTCTTTTATCACAGTGTGTGGTTATTTACCATTCAACACGTGTCTGTATGAATATGTTAGTAATATGCAGATAGTCCTGATATCTCAGCAATAATCATTTTAATGACTGCATGTTATTTGCTTTTCTTTATTAATTGCTTTTTGGATTTTAGTGGAAGTAGCAGCTCATTGTCGCCATCATTGTCATACCTGAATGTTACAATATACGGCAGCATGCTCTTCCTCATTACATTATATATCTGTGCTAAATGATGGTATATATTTTTCTTAAATATCTAGGGAAAAGAAAATTCCAAGGTATAAAAATAGCTGAGCATTAAAAGCCCGTGCTTCTGGATATAATCCTTATTAAAAGTGAGTGTTGTTTACCTCGGTTGGCTCCCCTTTGTCTACATTATCTACTCACTCTCTTTCTAATGTTAATAGAGTCTCATGCCAAGTAACATTTGACTTTGCCAGCAAAGCCTGAAAGTTAATTCCGTGAGTGGGCAGCCTGACTTTTTCTAACTATGAAACTTGCACTTATTCGATTTACTGCGATTCTAAGTGTCAGCTCGCTCATTCACTTCATCATACAAGTCCCAAGCCATAGATAATTTTATTTCCTACACTGAATGCTTCCGTAGGGATTAAACATGCTTTGGGCAAAACATCAGGGGGTTGGAAAAAGACTCGCATTGTCCTTTTTCTCATAACTCGAGAGAATCTTTTATGCACATTCATAAAATGGCTCAGCTTCTGTGACAAAACAACGTGCGGAGCATCCTTGATTAATCGCAGTCATTAATCCAATAAACATCCCTCCATACATGTTTCATTAGAATAGCCTATACTCCCAGGGATTTGCTTTCATTGCTATGTAGTGTCTCATTCAATACTGTAATAAGTTTTGCTAATACGCTAGAATAAAATCAATTCTTGTTTATAGAAAAGTTATTCTAGATTAGCAGTTGGATTCATTTTCCAACCTTTCGCACATAAAATTTCAATAAAATCAGAGCCCCGGCAAACAGATGTTCATGGATCAAGTAGGTTTTATGTGAGTGATGAATAGGGCTGCTGGATAAGTAGTCTGCGCTCCGTCACCAGTGTCAAATGCTTGATGCCACCTCAGATTCACTTACGAAGCACATAGAATTCACAGAGGAGTAGGAGAATGTAGTCATTACTGGGATGTAGAGACATGTTAATTTTACCACAGCTCTCTAGAGGAGATTTGTTATGTTCCTTACACCTGCAAAGATTTGGGATTATTCTGCTTCAAATAAAACTGAACAATGGTTAAATGTTTTCTTAGACTCGAGCTTCAAGAAGGAGGTCATTAATAAGCGCTTGCTGCTTCTATGGGTACAGTATGTAGCTAGGCATGTTGCTTTTTTCTTATGCTTTGATGTATGTCACTGGGATCCAAGAAGTATTGTTTCACCTTGCGGAGAGTGACATGTTAAGCATGTCGAGATAAGGAGACTTAAAGCCGCAATGCTTCTCTGGGAAATATGCAAATTGTCTCTTCAGAGAGGAAGAGGACTAGAACTCTAGTGCCACTTATTGGAAGTAGCAATCCTAATAGTCAGTATTGACCCTTTAACAAGCCTTGTCACATGACTTAGGATAGGAGCCAAACCAGAATCTCAATTGGCAAATGTGGGGGTCAGAGACCACAATCGGATGACACCCTATGGAGAGAGGGTGGGTAAGTGATGGTTACACTCACTTGGTGGAGTTATGACAGACACAACTCCTTTGTAGCAAAATGTGGGAAGGAAAAGGTAGCACTTGCCGTCCCTTATGAATACTTATTTATAGAACAAAATGTTAAAACATGGCTGCAGGAGTAAATAGAACACGTCATGGACGACAGTCGTTTCACACCTCAAAGTGCTTCAACACAAGGACCCGTTAAAGCACCTTGAGGTGCGAAAAGGCCATCGTCCATGGCGTGTTCCATTTACTCCTGCAACCATGTTTTAACTCTTTGTTGTATAAAGAAGTATTCTTAAAGGATGGCGAGTGCTCCCTTTTCCTTCCCACATTTTGGTACCTGGTCTAATTTTTGGTGTTTCCCCCGGTTTCCCTATTATTCATAAGTTCTCTGCTATTTGGCTTTTTGGGAAATTAGGGCAGACATATAGCAACGGATTCCCTCCCTTGAAGGGTGTTGAAACGTGTTGTGAATAAAAAATCTTTTTATCAATGTTGAAGAATCGATTTACTCCAGCAGCTCAGCCCACCTTATGTGTTTCAGCCAACTGGGTCTGAAATACAAGATAAGCAGAGCTCCATTTAGCACTAGACATTATATATAAGAAGTCAATATTGTCAATTGTAGCAAATGATAATTTCAGCACTGCTACATTTCATCATTGTTATGTGTTTCCTGCTGTATTTGTGTTATATTTTGCAAAATGTAACCTACTTGTGCTCCTTGGCAACTCTCCTGTGACCTCTATGCAGTGAATGATTGCTGTGGACGCCCAATTTTATAGCTCGTGCAGACAACTGTTTTCATCGAAAGAGAGCTATCGGTGCTGTGGTTTTGACATTGAGCACACGCTATTGTATGAGGTTGTGCTCATGCCTGAGTCTGAGGAAAAAAAATCGCAGCAGGAAAGATTTGCCTCCAAGAATTGGATGGCACTCACTGATTTGTGTCTCTGGGTCCGTGAAAAAAATTGGACCACGATGACATGCAAATGTGGTTATTTTTTGACAGACTGATATAATGGAGAATTTGAAGAAACTTTTTTGTTTCTCTCCACTTCTGAGAAAATCGGATCCTACTCTGATCAGAGTCTGATTTAGCAAGATAAGAGTTTGATTAGCATAATCAGACCAATTTTTTCAGATGGAGAGAAAACGGATGACTGCACCTGCCCTTCGGAGGCTTTCTCAGGCACAATATAGAACTTCTAAATGGTTGATTAAAGATTCTGTTCACATTTATGTTGGAAACTCTGTTAGAAGCCTTCTTAAAGGAGTTGTAAGGTCTCAAAAGAAAAGTATGCAGTCATTAAATTGCATATATCTAGGTTACGTGACCGCCCGATTGTATGAGGGATACTGTCTGCACATCCCACTCTGTCACAAGTCATCAGTCTGCAGTCACACCAAGTGACTGCAAGGTTCTCTTCTTATGACTCCTTCACATGTCAGTGATTATTCCAGTAGGCAAGAAAAATATTTCAAGTTTCATCAGTGTTTTTTTTTTTCATCAAAGTTTCAGCAGTTTGGTCAGAGAATCCGTTTTATCATAAGAGTTTAGTCATAGTTTCATCAGTTTTTCTCAGATGAAAAAAAAACAAAGAGGTTTCTCCAACTTCTATCAGATAGTCCATGAAAAATGTAAAGCACACAAATGGCATCCAAGTGAGGTCTTGCAATCCGTCGATGACCAAGAAAAATGGCTGTCTGGTATGATCATTTTTGATGGGTGGATCAACATAACACGATTCCGGTCATTAAACAAGTGTTGGTCTATATATGCATGCCAATCAGCGGTCTGTTTAGACAATTCTATGCACATAAAAGGATTGTTGATGCATGAACTGAATATCATTGCTCTCGGCAGCACATGTTTGTTACTCAAGATTATGTGCTGCTGATAACGATGATGGAACACTGCTGAATATGATGGCACTACATAAGAAAAGCATAATAAAAAATTGTGCTGCTTGTGTGTTGAGTGTTTTTGCTAACTTGCTTAGATGGGCCAATAATTGGGAAGGAGTGTTGGGATTATTGTTCTTCATCCAATTATTATCCTATCTAAATGTGCCCTTAGCAGGCTTTGTTATCAGCAGCTCATCCCTCTGTATAAACTGGAGATTTGCTGCTGATATAACTTTCAATAAGCACAGAATGATCGCATAAATGATCGTCCTGAGCACAGAATTATGTCTGACTGCCTAAACAGGAAACTAACTGACTGCTGATTGGATTATGCTTCGGAGATCAATTGATTGTGCAGTATAAACCCAGCACTAGAATCTCATCTCCTATAGGGACCATCTCTGTACAGTGCCAAGAACAGATCACAATCTCTGTGCTGCACAATATGTTGGGGCTATATAAATTACAAACAGAAATAAATAGTGGCATGTTCTATAAGGCACTGTATGTATGGCAATATTCTCCTGTGTCATCTGTACAGCATGCACTGGACATTCATCCAATAAAATCACATTTCCTGTTGGGTCTTCTGTGTCAATAAAGGTGGATCATGCTCATTGCCTTCTCTCAATAGGAAGGAACAAGGTTTCCACAAAGAGTATGAGTCTCTCTTTTGTGTACCCCATATATCTATGCATTACAAAGATGGCCTGTTGACGTCAATCAAAATCATGTAATGCTTCATTTTGTCTGTGGGGTAAGTGTATAATTACACACTTACTGCACAAACAACTTGCCATTCCCTTATTTACAGGGGACCTTTCAAAAAGGAATTGTAAAAAGTGGAGAACTGCTTTAATGGGAATACGTCAGAAGGATAAATCACAAGGGGTCTATTTGAGATCACGATGTTTGACACCTGGCATCATTCCCTCTGACGGTTGTGGGATATAATCAGTGTATGGGGTAGAACACAGCCCCCCTACATTGCTTAGTGGCTGCTGCCTAGTACTGCACTGTATCTCCTGCTCACTGGAATAGCAGGATAGCTTAGTCCCAGACAGCCCCTTCAGTGTTTTGCCATCTTTTGATCTACCTACCTGAGAAACTAAGGCATGATCACATTGCAGTGAATCTTGGGGAATTGCATAAAACCTATCATCACAGTGGAACAGTCTCCTAAACAGCAAATGGAAAATACTGCAAGTTCTAACACACGGACCGCATTTCCTAGCTGATACTGACAATGGTACAGAATCTTGCAGCAAAGTCTGTCATAAACCTTTATGTAATACATATTTTATGCCCAGATAATAATTAAAAATTGATACATTGATGTGTGCAAACCGAGGTGAGGTTAAGGTTAAAATGAAAAGAGCGTAATGATTCATAATGGTAAGCTAGATATTGAAGAAAGCGAACCCATTTAGCTTTTTTGTATATATAATTCTTCTCCTAAACTATAAATATGAATCAAGGCCTAGTAGACTGCCGGCGGCAAGCTGTTTACAATCACAGACAGCTAATAATGGTAATTTCTCTGTTGTGAAAGGCTATCAATTATCCTTCACCTTACTATAGCCATGGAGAATATCAAATCTTGCAAAAGCACCTGGCTATACAGATCTGGTATTGATGGATTTTATTACGGGTTATGGTTTGACTCTGGATGGAAGAAGCATTGTAATTCTCAAATTGCTTCCTATAAATAGCAAACATAAAAGCACAATTTCCAAACTAGTCCCAGAAACATGAGTACAATGCTGCTACCCACATATTGTATCTCGATGAGGCCACAACATTACTTATAGGGGGCTCTAATACCCTCCTGCAGTACAATAATAGTGCTGGGGTGAATCAGCCAATAATTATTAATAACAGCTGCACAAGAAATATGTGTACATGTCATACAAATAGAGCGATATGGGATTGTCTATTACTGGACAATGTCTTCCTAAAAGATGTATCTAGGTTTGCCACAAAAGTCTGCAGTTACTGTTTGGACGGCAGACTTGGAATCCCTGCATCATACATACTTTCAGGATTCTCTGTTACCAGCGGCAAGATTGGGCAGTAACGTGATAGCACGTATGCAAAATGCATACTCCCAGCCACATGCAGACTAGATGTGTGCAGCCTCATACAATTTGCTTGCATTGAGCAAGGCCATGCACATCTAGTAGGGATGTGGCCGGGAATTTGCATATCGCATACTTGCAGTCACATGTCTACCCACTCCCAGTGCCGACAATGGAGAATCCTAACAACGCGGTAGGAGTGATGTGGGGACATACAGTGACTGTATATTTTCATGCCAAACTTGGACAACACCTTTAATTACTAAAGTGTCCTTGATAAAATAAAAAAACACATACTCCTCCGGCAGATTGGCACAATTCCAATAGTCTCTCGCAGTGGTCATATGATATTGTCATATCATGTGACCACTGTAGCCAATTACTGGCCTCTGACACGCTGCAGCTGTCATACTACTGCCACATGGGACTGTTCCGCCTGACGGATCTGTGAAGGCAGCAGATCATCAGCGGCCACTGGTAGGCTTTAATAGTCATGTGACATGATAATGGCATACGGCACACACAGGGCGGCATTGCTAGAACTGCATTGGCCTAAGAGGTGAGTATTCCTTTTTTATCTGAGTTACTGGTCTTCACTGACATTTGTTTGGAGTGCTGCCATTTTTTCTTTGTAGAGGTAGGATATTCAGTTCATACCAAGAGGCTTGCACCCCTCTTTGCATTTGTACGGTGTTGCGTTTTTGTTTCACAGATAGATAAATCCAAAATATAGCGGCAGCACTCCAAAGTCCAAACAATATAAGAATTATTTATTGGCCCATGGTAAATATGGTGACATTTCATTTCAAGTGATGAACTTTCTCTAGTCACTTGGAACAAAACGTCCCAATTTTTACCATGGGCCAATAAATAATTCTTACATTTTTTGGGCTTTGGAGTGCTGCATTTATTTCTTTGGATCTAATTGAAATTTGGTTTTGTCTGGGAGACTTTGCACCCACCATATCTTTCTGCTTTTGCTGGTGCTGCACCTATTTTGCCTTTAGATAGGTAGATGGATAAATTATCCTGGAAGAAAGGCAGCACTTCAAAATCATTCAAGTGAGAAAAGGTACTCTTTTACTCATTAGTCATCTAATGAGCTAATGAGGCTGTTATTTCACTTGAATTGTTCTGGGGTGCATAATTTTGACAAGATAGATAGATAGATAGACAGACAGACAGACAGATAGATAGATATGAGATGGATAGATAGATAGATAGATATTAGATAGATAGATAGATATTAGACAGATAGATAGATATTATATAAATAGATAAATAGATAGATAATAGATAGGTAGATAGATAGATAGATATTAGTTAGATAGATAGATAATAGATAGATAGATAGATAGATAGATAGATAGATAGATAGATAGATACAGTAAATAGATAGATAATAGATAGGTAAATAGATAATAGATAGATAGATATTAGACAGATAGATAAATATTAGATAGATAGATAGATACTAGACGGATATTAGACAGATAAATAGATAGATAATAGATAGATATTAGATAGATAATAGATAGATAAATAGAAGATAGATAGCTAGATAATAGATAGGTAGATAGATAATAGATAGATAGATATTAGACAGATAGATAGATATTAGATAATAGATAGATAGATATTAGACAGCAAGATATATTAGATAGATAGATAGATAGATAGATAGATAGATAGATAGGAGATAGATAGATATGAGATAGAGATAGATAATAGATAGATAGATAGATATACCCTGCCCCAGCAGCAAGCATGGTGGAGGAGATGGTTTTCTCCTGTCAGATAACTGCTCCTTCACCCACATCCCTCTGCCACCCTCTGCTACCCTCCCTTCCTTTGAGGTGCACTCTGTGCGCATCTATGCCCCCACCAACCTCCAACTGGTGGTCATTTACCACCCCCCAGGGCCAGCCACCACCTTCTTTGACCACTTCACCACCTGGCTACTTCATTTCCTTTCTGCAGACATCCCCACTATCATCATGGGCAACTTCAACATCCCCATTGACACTTCCCTCTCAGCTGCCACTAAACTTCTATCTCTCACTTCCTCCTTCGGCCTCACTCAATAATCTTCTGCAGCCACTCACAAAGATGGTCACACATTGGACCTCATCTTCACCCGCCTCTGCTCCCTATCTAACCTCTCTAACTCACCTCTTCCTCTTTCTGACAACAATCTACTCACATTCTCTTCCCTCTCCACTCCTTGTCTACAATCCCCACCCCACAAACTTGCACACCCTCGCAGAAATCTTAAACACCTTGATCTACATTCACTCTCTGAATCCCTCCTCCCTCTCACAGACATAAGTTCCTTACACAACACGGATGACGCTGCCACTCTACATAACACCACAGTAGCTGCAGCTTTGGAATCTCTTGCGCCTCTCACACATACTAATGCTCGTAAAATCAACAGACATCCCTGGCACACCAGCCTGACCAAAGAACTGAGGCGAGCTTCCAGGGCTGCAGAGCGGAGATGGAAAAGATCCCACTCCAACAAGCACTTTATAGCATTCAAACAGTCCCTCACTACTTTCAAGACCACACTCGCCACAGCTAAACAAACCTACTTCTCATCTCTCATATCCTCCCTGTCTCATAACCCTAAACAGTTATTCAACACCTTCAACTCTCTCCTCCGTCCCCCAGAAGCTCCTCCCTCCCCACTCATCTCAGATGAAGATTTTGCCTCATTTTTCAAGCAGAAGATTGAGAACATCAGAGACAGTTTTAGTCAACAACCCCCAGAGCCCTTCCTCCCAACTACCCAGCCCTCCCCTCCAAAACCAACTTCTCCACTACTACAGAAGATCGACTCTCCACTCTACTCTCAAGATTGCATCTCACCACCTGTGCACTTGACCCGATCCCTTCCCACTTCATCCCAAACCTCGCCACAGTCTTCATCCCAACCCTAACCCATCACTTCAAACTATCACTAATAACTGGTGCTTTCTCCTCAAGCCTTAAACATGCCTCAATCACACCTATCCTCAAAAAGCTCTCTCTTGACCCATCCTCTGTATCTAGCTATCGCCCTATATCACTTCTCCCCTATGCCTCAAAACTACTGGAACAACACGTCCATCTTGAACTGTCCTCCCATCTATCTTGCTGCTCCCTTTTTGGCCGCTTACAATCAGGCTTTCGGTCACACCACTCCACTGAAACTGCCCTAACTAAGGTCACCAATGACCTATTAACCGCCAAGAGCAAGTGACACTACTCTATCCTCCTCCTCCTGGACCTGTCCTCTGCCTTTGACACAGTGGACCATTCCCTATTACTACAGACCCTCTTATCCCTTGGCATCACAGACTTGGCCTTATCCTGAATCTCGTCTTACCTAACTGACCGAACATTCAGCGTTTCCCATGCACACACCAACTCCTCACCTCGCCCCCTATCTGTCGGAGTCCTGCAAGGCTCAGTTCTAGGGCCCCTGCTCTTCTCCATTTACACTTCTGGCCTGGCACAGCTCATGGAATCTCACGGTTTTCAGTATCATCTTTATGCTGATGACACACAGATCTACATCTCTGGACCAGATATCACCACCCTACCCAACCAGAATAGATTTCTAAAACTTAACATGGACAAAACAGAATTCATTGTCTTTCCCCCATCTCACACGACCCCCCAATGAACCTATCCATTACAGTAAATGGCTGCCCACTCTCCCTAGTCCCACAAGCTCGCTGTCTCAGGGTAATTCTTGACACTGATCTCTCCTTCAAACCGCATATCCAAGCCCTTTCCACTTCCTGCTGCCTTCAACTCAAAAACATTTCACGGATCCGTACATTCCTAAGCCAAGAATCTGCAAAAACTCTAGTCCATGCCCTCATCATCTCCCGCCTCGACTACTGTAACCTCCTGCTCTGTGGCCTCCCATCAAACACTCTCGCACCCCTCCAATCTATTCTAAACTCAGCTGCCCGACTAATCCACCTGTCCCCCCGCTATTCCCCGGCTTCTCCCCTCTGTCAATCCCTTCACTGGCTCCCAATTACCCAGAGAATCCAGTACATAAGCCTAACCATGACATACAAAGCCATCCACAACCTGTCTCCTCCATACATCTGTGACCTCGTCTCCCGGTACTTTCCTGCACGCAACCTCCGATCCTCACAATATCTTGATCTCTACTCCCCTCTTATCTCCTCTTCCCACAATCGGATACAAGATTTCTCTCGCGCATCGCCCCTACTCTGGAACTCTCTACCACAACATATCAGACTCTCACCTACCATCGAAACCTTCAAAAAGAACCTGAAGACCTACCTCTTCCGGCAAGCCTACAACCTGCCGTAATCACCGATCGACCAAACCACTGCACGACCAGCTCTATCCTCACCTACTGTATCCTCACCCATCCTTTGTAGATTGTGAGCCCTCGCGGGCAGGGTCCTCTTTCCTCCTGTACCAGTTATGACTTGTATTGTTCAAGATTATTGTACCTGTTTTTATTATGTATACCCCTCCTCACATGTAAAGCGCCATGGAATAAATGGCGCTATAACAATAAATAATAATAATAATAGATAGATAGATAGATAATAGATAGGTAGATAGATAGGAGATAGATAGATAGATAGATAGATAAATAGATAGATAGATAGATAGATAGATAATAGATAGGTAGATAGATAGATAAATATAAATGATAAAGTAAAATATATTGTACATTTATAATTTTTTATGTACCGACTTTGATTTTAAAAGTAAGTGCACAGCCACATCAGGTCTAAGATCATCTAGCAATGTAACACTCTTGTATTATTATATATTATACCAATTATAGATTTTTCCTGATAAGAATAGGCAAGTAAATGAAATTTCTAGATTTATTTGTCAGAAAGTTTTTTACTACTAAACAGATAGAGAAAATAATATATAGTATACACTAAAAATATGACCAATCGGTGCATTAGCTATTCCCAAATGTTTTTTAAGGCCACTACAATATTGCCTTAATATCCTGGAGGCATCAGATTGTTAGACAGACAGATCACTTCACTTTTCAGATAACGCACACGATACACTTCCAGCATTTCACTGTGATACTATCAATCTTAAAATCAGAGGTTGCCATGGGTATTGTTGAAAAACCATCACATATTCATTTCACGGCCCGTACTCTGTCACATGTGAAAGACCATAATCTTACTGTCACATGTGGAGGTCAGCCTCTTACTGGCGGTCTATAAGCTTTCTGCCTCTGCTCTTGGGTCTTCTTGCCGTTAGCATCGTGTCACTGGGCGATGGCCATCATTGTGTTTAAATTGAAGACTGTGCTGTAATGGTTCATTTTTCTTCATTTTTCCAGTCAATACAGAGAAACAGATTATTTCCCAATGACTGTAGTCTTAACATCAGTTTCTTAAGTCTCAGAATGAGACAGTATTTTCACTTTTCCCCACATTAGGCAGAGACTGTGTGTTTCTGAGCCCGTAATTAGCAGCACTGGAGGTGATGGCAGAGCTAATGCATTATCTAACAATGTAATGGTCGAGCTATTGACAGTTCCTCTACCTTTTCAAAACAATGTTCTGCAAGAGGGAACCTGTATGAAAACATTGGATCACAAAGATATGCTCCTAAATTTATTGTTAGGAATGATAATGGCAAGAAGTAACCTACAAAAAAGTCCCAGGTAGCTTTCAGTACTTCACTTTGATTGACAGCACAGTGTTGTGGGCACTTTATATCCGAATCAGGTTGAGAAAGTTCTGAGAAAGATGTAAAAAGAATGGATGTTTCACAGAGAATATAACACAGCAACTAACAAGGTTGTAAAGAACAGCATCTATTGTATGGCGAGATGCGCACAAACACCAAAAGTTTAATTTGTAGTTTAATTGGGTTCTGTGGACACATCTCTTTCATTTCTGTCTCACATCGGGCATGAAAGGAAGCTACTACACACCTGGAAGGACACCTGGCAAGTATTGTCCTATTTTATTTAATAGGACACACAGGCATCCAATGGATGCTTTGCCAATTGTTCTAAGCCATGAGCAGTAGCATCTCGCTATGCTTGATCCAGGGTTGCCAACTTGACTTTTTATTTTTCCTGGACAGCTTATCAAAAAATCATGGAGAGACAATATTTTATATGGACATATTTTAAAACCATAATAAATCATGATTATAAGTGATTCTTGTCTACAGCCCAAAATTCAGATATGAAAACTTCAGCTGCATTCACTGGGAACTGTAAAATAATGGTAATTACAGTCAAAATAATTTATATGAGTTTCTTCAGCTTCAAAAATCACAGGCACCTTGAATGTTTTTTACGGGCAGGGCAAAAAAGTGCCTTATTTTAATGAACTGTCCTAGAATTTCTTGATGGTCAGCAATCCTGGCTTGATGTCAGATGAGGCAGAAGAATTGAATGCCACAACACCCTTTTGATGCTGAATAAACAGTCATGCATTAACACCTTCATGACCTTGGGATTTTCCGTTTTTCCGTGTTCGTTTTTTGCTCCCCTTCTTTCCAGAGCCATAACTTTTTTATTTTTCCGTCCATATGGCCATGCGAGGGCTTATTTTTTGCAAAACAAGTTGTACTTTTGATCGACATCATTGGTTTTAGCATGTCGTGTACTAGAAAACGGGAAAAAAATTCCAAGTGCGGTGAAATTGCAAAAAAAGTGCAATCCCACACTTGTTTTTTGATTGGCTTTTTTACTAAGTTCACTAAATGCTAAAACTGACCTGTCATTATGATTCTCCAGGTCATTATGAGTTCATAGACACCAAAAATGGCTCTTTTATCTAAGTGGTGAAAAAAAATTCCAAACTTTGCTAAGAAAAAAAAAAAAAAAGGCAAATGGCGTCATACCCGTAGCATCTCCATTTTTCATGATCTGGGGTCGGGTGAGGGCTTATTTTTTGCGTGCTGAGCTGCCGTTTTTAATGATAACATTTAGGTGCAGATACATTCTTTTGATCGCCCTTTATTGCATTTTAATGCAATGTCATGGCGACCAAAAAAACATAATTCTGGCATTTAGAATTTTTTTCTCGCTACGCCGTTTAGCGATCAGGTTATTCCTTTTTTCTTATTGATAGATCGGGAGATTCTGAATGCGGTGATACCAAATATGTGTAGGTTTGATTTTTTTTATTGATTTATTTTGAATGGGGCGAAAGGGGGGTGATTTAAACTTTTATTTATTTTTTTTTTTCACATTTTTTTAACTTTTTTTTTTTACTTTTGCCATGCTTCAATAGCCTCCATGAGAGGCTAGAATCTGGCACCACTCGATCGGCTCTGCTACATAGCAGCGATCATCAGATCGCTGCTATACAGCAGAAATACAGGTGTGCTATGAGTGCCGACCACAGGGGGACGCTCACAGCAGGCCGGCATCAGTAACCATAGAGGTCTCAAGGACCTCTATGGTTACAACGCAGAAGCATCGCTGACCCCCGATCATGTGACGGGGTCGGCGCTGCGCTCATTTCCAGCCGCCCAGCCGGAAGCGTTGGTTAAATGTCGCTGTCAGCATTTGACAGCGGCATTTAACTAGTTAATAGTGGCGGGTGAATCGCGATTTCACCCGCCGCTATTGTGGGCACATGTCAGCTGTTCAAAACAGCTGACATGTCCCGGCTTTGATGCGGGCTCACCGCCGGAGCCCTGCATCAAAGCGGGGTATCTGACCTCGGATGTACTATCCCGTCCGAGGTCAGAAAGAGGTTAAAGACCTCATAATAAATGGTCCTCAAAATAAAGGTATGGGTAACACAACAGTACACCATACCACAGATGGGGAGAAATCCAGACAAAGCAAGAAACCACTTCTCAACTCTCTTAGAAGAGGCAAGGCTAGGTTGGTTGGCAGCCATGAGTCATCTGAGACAGGCTAACATATTTCCAGAAAATAAGGTTCTTGAGTGATAATTCCTGACAAAAAGTATGGTTGTTACATACATACTGTAGATAGGAATGAGAACATGTTACACATGACTCAATGGTCCACGATATACTTGGTTTGCTACCATGCTGATCGAGGTGTAAGGATAAAATCTCATTCAGATGTCTGTGGATAATCTTAAGGTACCGTCACACTAAACGATATCGCTAGCGATCCGTGACGTTGCAGCGTCCTGGATAGCGATATCGTTGTGTTTGACATGCAGCAGCGATCAGGATCCTGCTGTGATATCGCTGGTCGTTGATTAAAGTTCAGAACTTTATTTGGTCGTCAGATCGCCGTGTATCGTTGTGTTTGACAGCAAAAGCAACGATACCAGCGATGTTTTACAATGGTAACCAGGGTAAATATCGGGTTACTAAGCGCAGGGCCGCGCTTAGTAACCCGATGTTTACCCTGGTTACCAGTGTGAAATGTAAAAAAACAAACAGTACATACTCACCTTCGCGTCCCCCGCCGTCCGCTTCCTGCACTGACTGAGCGCCGGCCGTAAAGTGAAAGCACAGCACAGCGGTGACGTCACCACTCTGCTGTTAGGGCCGGCACTCAGTCAGTGCAGGAAGCGGACGACGAGGGACGCGAAGGTGAGTATGTACTGTTTGTTTTTTTACATTTTACACTGGTAACCAGGGTAAACATCGGGTTACTAAGCGCGGCCCTGCGCTTAGCAACCCGATGTTTACCCTGGTTGCCCAGGGACCTCGGCATCGTTGGTCGCTGGAGAGCGGTCTGTGTGACAGCTCTCCAGCGACCAAACAGCGACACTGCAGCGATCGGCATCGTTGTCTGTATCGCTGCAGCGTCGCTTAGTGTGACGGTACCTTAAGTGTTTTATCTATGACTTTCACAGACTGAAAAAGGTCAAACTCAGTATAGTTTATAGAGAAGTTCACATATCCATGTTTTTGTGGACCTGGTGTCAGCAAAAAAATCACGGAAACATGTCCATTTTTTATTAAGAGACACGGATGACATCAGTGTACAATCTGTGTTCTGTGCTGATATTAACACTGTAATATGTTTGAGAAAATTGTACATTTTTATTTATTCTTCCATATGAGAAAATCACTGTTTCACTGATGAAACTTTTATGGTAAAAACTGACAATGGCCTAACACTGCTAAAAGTCAGTTGAAAAAAACTAATGACACTCAGAGAATTTTTTTCATAAAAATTCACCAGTCTGAATAAGACCTTAAGCAGATTTTCTGCAATAAGTATGGCATACACTTTAGCCTGACATCAGCCAACAGTGTGGAACCAACTAACCATCTAACATGTTTTATTGGTCCGAACAGCATTCATTTGGCAAATGAATGGCAAATGTCAGGGAGATGGGATGAGTCATTCTGAATTTCCTATGTAAATTTAGAAGTGGGAGTAAGAGAGTGCTGGTTACTCTCACCTAGTGGTGTTATGACAGGCACAACTCCTAAGTAGGCATGAAGAAAAATACCTGCTGCTGCCCTGTGGCTGATGGATAAATCCTCCAGGAGCTATTGGATCCAGATGGATGAACATATAGGAGTGATGTGCTATTGGAGAAAACCAATTCTTCAGATATGATGATGAGAAAAAGGTTTTTTTTATTCACAACACACTTCAACGCCATACCGGTGTCGTTATCAAATGAAAAAAAAAAATTCAAAATTTTAGAAGATGGAGAAAATATTGGTACTTTCTTCCAAAAACGGTGCAACACTGGTCCATGGGTTATGTTCGGTATGGCAATTCTTGAATGGATGTTTTGTGGTAAAAAAAAAATCAGATTTATTTTTTTAATCCTAATCGACACCTTTAACACTAACTTCCATGCACGTATTGCACAGTGATCTCTCGGACACAGCAGTTGTACCCATGACTAGAGATGAGCTCGGGGTTCGTACCAGACAGTTAGTGTCCAGTGCTAAACTCTGAACAGGGACTTCTCTCACAAGTCTGTTCCAATGTTCGGAGTTCTGGGTGAGAGAGAATACATTTTCCAGAAGAAAAGTTTTAGTCACCATTGTTTTCAATGGGGTTCGCGTTCTGGCTCAATTTCGGGCACAGTTTTGGTACTCGAATCAAACTTTGGAATAAAGTTTGTGTTGGCTACAAGAACCCGAACTTCCATGGGTTTGTTCATTCCTGCCCATGACATCACCCAAAGAGCGAAAGTTATGTTTGACCACCAAAGTTCTACAGATTTTCATTGGAGGATTCTCCGGAAGAATGCAAAAGGTTGCGTTGTCATTATGTTACAGCCTACGCCATAGGCTTACAAACATTAGCAGAATGCTCCCGAGTCTCCTAAAAGCTAAAAGTCTGGGCCCTGCATGACAGACTTGGAGATTTCATCACAAGAGGCAATCTGAAGATGTGGTGAGGACTGGATGGCTAAACCAAAAGAGAGATGAAAATATATGGATTTTTAAAATGTTTTTAACATTATGATGACCTTTTACAGCACAGAAAAATGGCAAACAGTGGCCGCCATTTTGCTAAATTTGCTAGCAAAAATCCACATATTGGCAAAGGAAAATTTTTATAATGTTCAAGTAGAATTCAGTTCTACTCTATTATATTTGCTCATCTCTAATGTGAAGTAACACGGGGTGAGTGTAGTGGATTTTGGGTCTTTCACAGTGATTTCTGAAGGTACAAAATAGTGCAATCTTTTTTATTCAAGAGTTTATTTTAGATCCTTTAAAAGCTATATAGTTGTGTCCTACATGCATACAGTGCCTACTTACCCAGCATTTAATAATGCTTCGCTAATATATATTGCTTTCCTACCTGCTAGACTGACCATCTTTTCTAGGTCTGCTTAGATGAAATGACCTTGTCTTTGTCTATCAATGTCATTTCATCTGATGTTCTGGACCTCTGTCAATAGACAAACTGCTGCTTCTCTGAAATGCTCTTTTCTCAGCCAATTGCCACATTTCAGAACTTTGAATGATTGCTCTGCTGACAACCATGCAACAGGCTGGAAAGATGACAAATAAATGGAATGAAGAAAATCGTGTCGACCTAGCCTTTCATATAAAGCTATACTGTATGGCAATGCAATAGAAAATGCATTTTTATTATTTTGTGTTACACTATGTAAGCCACTAAGCTGGGAAGTATCACAGTGATGGCAGCTGTGTGAGATAAATTAATTCAAAACCCAGAAAACAGGGTGAATGCTCTGTTGAACCAATACAAAAGATTTCCCCCAAGCAAATATAGCATGTATACACCAAGGAAATAGAATTAAGGCATCAAACCACTGTAGCAAACATTATGTGCCAACACATTATTAATATTGCATCTTGGGGAATTCTTCAACTGTGATAATTTTTAGCAATGTTTATATATTTTTTACATCAAATTAAAAATTATTATTAATTTAAAAGGGAAAAAGAAGTTGATACTTGGGAGCATTTAAGGAGAAGAGTCACTTAATATTCTCGCTTCATAAAATAGCAGGATCCTTATTTCTAGTAAAACTAAAGAGCAGATCATCTTCCTTATATCCAGCAAGATGCCAATCATGAGATTATTCATAGAAGGGAGACAGAGCTGAATTAAGTTATTCAGAGCAGTGGTCGAAACCTAATTGTGTTCACTTGCATCTTTTCCTTTTTACCCCACAAAAGCATCATTGTTCGGGTTGAAGTATTCCCTTTCACTCATTAAGAATCTCTGCCAACTTGATTGTGAAAGTCACACTACATTCCCCAGTGAAAATTAGGCCAGAGGTAGAGCTATGAAATTTGAATGCATTCGGCATAAAGTTCATCTGACAAGCGTCTTCATGGAAATGAATGCGAGAGAAGAGGACAGTATAATTTTATGGATTGGAGGCAAGCTGCATTGAAAACTATTTATGTATGTTGTCTACGCATGTATGCGATGAAATTACACTTGTTTAATGCATCAGAGATTCTGAACTCCAGAGAGCATAACTTATCCTAGGCAATGATATAAACGTCCACTTTCATAGATGAATAACTACCCAGAAAATAAAACACCTTGCCTAATGTGAGCTAATTAACACCATAGATTTAAAGGATTAACTGGCATAAAAGTGTCAAAGCAAAGACCCAACTTATTTTTTTTTTCTATTCCACTATTTATTTATATTTTACATTATATTTCTGGCAATAGCAGAGGAAGAAATATTCAGACCTGCATTTTTTGCAATAAAATCTATTGAGTGTGTATGTTAAATGGACAGAAAACCAAGTATCCTGCTTTTCTTCATATTTCATACAATTTCCTTCTCACTGTGGTCTTCAGGAACAAAGCTAATTTTGATGGTGGTCCTAGCAGTTGGGTTAATAGCAATTAACTATTTAGTATTTATTCTGTAAATTAGTCTAGGAGAATCCTCTACAAATGACTTGTAGAAGAGGGAAGTAGATATCAGGGTGGGACAAGTTTTCTTGGTGCTCGAACTATTGATATCATAAAGTGTCCCACCACTGTTGGACCTCAGAATTCTATATGTTAGGTATCAGATGAATAATTACATATTTACAGTCCCATGTTGCACCATTCCACAATTCTGAGCATACTTATTTCACGTGGAAACACTGACATGTAAGAATAAAAGACATAGAAAGAGTTGTGCATTAAAGGGGTTGGCCATTGCTTTATAAGTCCCTTTCATGTGAACTAACTGCTGTAGATAGACTCTTTGGGAAATACCTTGCTTTCCTTGATCCTTCTGTTATCTGAAGAGCACTCCTGTTTACATGATCTCTGGCTTAGAATCCTTTGATTTCCTATGATGTTATGTTAGATATTCTGAGTTCCTGGCTCTAGAATCTGATTTCACATTACAGTCATGTGACTTTCATGTTTTGTGAGTAGTTGGGGCTCTATTCAGCAGAGCTCACTCACTGCTTCTGTGCATATGTCTGCAGACACAGCTCTCCCAACTCCCTGCACATTTCTCCTTCCAGGTCTCTCCAGAGATGCTCAATTGGGTTTAGGTCAGGGCTCTGGCTGGGACAGCCAAGAATGGTCACATAGTTGTTCTGAAGCTATTTCTTTGCTATTTTAGCTGTGTGCTTAGGGTCATTGTCTTGTTGGAAGGTGAACCTTAGGCCAAGTCTGAGGTCCAGAGCACTCTGGAAGAGGTTTTCATCCAGAATATCTCTGTACTTGGCCGCATTCATGTTACCTTCAATGACAACCAGTCATCCTGCCCCTGCAGCTGATAAACACCCCCATAGCATGATGCTGCCACCACCATGTTTCACTGTTGGGATTGTATTGGGCAGGTGATGAGCAGTGCCTGGATGTCTCCACACATACCGCTTAGAATTATCACCAAAAAGGTCTATCTTTGTCTCAACAGACCATAGAATCTTATTTTTCATAGTCTAGGAGTTCTTCATGTGTTTTTTTAGCAAACTCTATGCAGGCTTTCATATGCACTGAGGAGAGGATTCTGTCAGACCACTCTGCCATAAAGGCCCGATTAGTGGAGGGCTGCAGTGATAGTTGACTTTGTGGAACTTTCTCCCATCTCCCTTCTGCATCTCTGGAGCTCAGCCACAGTGATCTTGGGGTTCTTCTTTACCTCTCTCACCAAAGCTCTTCTCCCTCGATTGCTCAGTTTGGCTGGATGGCCAGGTCTAGGAAGACTACTGGTGGTCCCAAGCTGCTTTCATTTAAGGATTATGGAGGCCACTGTGCTCTTAGGAACCTTGAGTACTGCAGAAATTCTGTTGTAACCTTGGCCAGATCTGTGCCTTGAAACAATTCTGTCTCTGAGCTTCTTGGCCAGTTCCTTTGACCTCATGATTCTCATTTGGTCTGACTTGCACTGTGAGCTGTGAGATCTTATATAGACAGGTGTGTGCCTTTCCAAATCAAGTCTTATCAGTTTAATTAAACACAGCTGGTCTCTAATGAAGGAGTAGAACCATCTCAAGGAGGATCACAAGGAAATGGACAGCATGTGACTAAAGGCCCCGTCTCACACAGCGACGCTGCAGCGATACAGACAACGATGCTGATCGCTGCAGCGTCGCTGTGTGGTCGCTGTGTGGTCGCTGGGGAGCTGTCACACAGACAGCTCTCTCCAGCGACCAACGATCAGGGGAACGACTTCGGCATCGTTGAAACTGTCTTCAACGATGCCGAAGTCCCCCTGCAGAACCCGGGTAACCAGGGTAAACATTGGGTTACTAAGCGCAGGGCCGCGCTTAGTAACCCGATGTTTACCCTGGTTACCAGCGTAAATGTAAAAAAAAAACAAACAGTACATACTCACCATCTGTTGCCCGTCAGGTCCCTTGGCGTCTGCTTCCTGCTCTGACTGAGCTGCCGTACACTGAGAGCAGAGCGCAGCGGTGACGTCACTGCTGCGCTCTCACTTTACGGCGGCTCAGTCAGAGCAGGAAGCAGACGCCAAGGGACCTGACGGGCAACAGATGGTGAGTATGTAGTGTTTGTTTTTTTTTACATTTACGCTGGTAACCAGGGTAAACATCAGGTTACTAAGCGCGGCCCTGCGCTTAGTAACCCGATGTTTACCCTGGTTACCAGTGAAGACATCGCTGGATCGGTGTCACACACACCGATTCAGCGATGTCAGCGGGACCTCAACGACCAAAAAAAGGTCCAGGCCATTCTGACACGACCAGCGATCTCGCAGCAGGGGCCTGATCGCTGGTACGTGTCACACATAGCGAGATCGCTACTGAGGTCGCTGTTGCGTCACAAAACTTGTGACTCAGCAGCGATCTCGCTAGCGATTTCGCTATGTGAGACGGGGCCTTTAAATATGAGTGTCTGAGCAAAGGGTCTAAATACTTATGACCATGTGATATTTCAGATTTTCTTTTTTATTAAATTTGCAAAAATTACTACATTTCTGTTTTTTTCAGTCAAGGTGGGGTGCAGAGTGCACATTAATGTGAAAAAATGAACTTTTTGAATTTACCAAATGGCTGCAATAAAACAAAGAGTGCAAAATTTAAAGGGGTCTGAATACTTTCCTTCCCCACTGTAGATATATATATATATATATATATATATATATATATATATATATATATATATGAATAGCGACTGGTCATGTGATTAATGGGCGGTATGTATCGCAGAGGAGGGTGGCCCTGTGATGGAAGCCTGGGCATGTTTTGCTCAGATCTAGTGCTGAGGGGTATCTTTTACATTGAGAAGGCTTCCAGGTGATTGGAGAGATGGGTGGGTCCAGTCACCTACAAACCCACCCAAAAGGAGTGTGTCTGAACACCTAAGATGGTTGTGTGTTTGAGGACCTGCGGTGATGTCACGATCATCTGACTAGCCATGTGATAGGTACCTGGGTGTAGTTACACCTATGTAATGGTGGTGTGTTTGGGACATGGGAGCAAGTGCTGGCAAGTCTGAGCCAGAGCAAGGAGGCCTGTGAGATACCTCCGGAGTGGACGGTCTGATAACCGTGAGTGATACTAACCGGGGTCAGTGAGAGACATCTGTAGGATACCTCTGAGGATAAGAGGTATCTGGGAACCTGTGTGGCGGCACCAACAGGTAACGGAAAGGGATCCGTGTTATACTGACTGGGGTCAGAGAGAGAGAGAAAGAGAGACTCTGTTTACTCTATGGGATACCTCTGAGGATAAGAGGCGTCCAGGAACCTGTGTGATGGTCGCCAACAGGTAATGGACTGTAATCCGTGTTATACTGACCGGGATCAGAGAGGAACTGTGGTTCCACTGTAAAGCTGAATGTGTACAGACGGTGTTCAGGCTGTTGCATACTACCAAGTTCCTGAGGTTGCGGTTTATGCTGACATGGAAATAAACCAAATAGACCGTTTTTGTAAGAAGATTGTGCCTGTGTGCATTTATCCCGTTGCCAAGTGAGTGTCCCCCAAGACATGCAGTAAGCGCTATCTTACAATATATATAGATATATATATATATATACACTGCTCAAAAAAATAAAGTGAACTTAAACAACAGAATATAACTCCAAGTAAATGAAACTTCTGTGAAATCAAATCGTTCATTTAGGAAGCAACACTGTTTGACAATCAATTTCACATGCTGTTGTGCAAATGCAATAAACAATAGATGGAAATTATTGGCAAATATCAAGACACACTTAATAAAGGAGTGGTTCTGCAGGTGGGGACCACAGACCATATATCAGTACCAATGCTTTCTGGCTGATGTTTTGGTAACTTTTGAATGTTGGATGTGCTTTCACACTCGTGGTAGCATGAGACAGTCTCTACAGCCCACACAAGTGGTTCAGGTAGTGCAGCTCATCCAGGATGGCACATCAATGTGAGTTGTGGCAAGAAGGTTTGCTGTGTCTGTCAGTGTAGTATTCAGAGTCTGGAGGCTGTACCAGTAGACAGGCCAGTACACCAGGAGACATGGAGGGGGCCGTAGGAGGACAACAACCTAGCAGCAGGAGGAGCACTGCCAGAGCCCTGCAAAATGACCTCCAGCAGGCCACAAATGTGCTTGTGTCTTCACAGATGGTTAGAAACTGACTCCATGAGGATTATCTGAGTGCCAGACGTCCACAGATGGGGGTTGTGCTCACAGCCCAACACCGTGCAGGTTGCTTGGCATTTGCCACAGAACACCAGGATTGGTAAATTTGCCACTGGTGCCCTGTGCTCTTCACAGATGAAAGCAGATCCAAACTGAGCACATGGCATGTGGAGCCACAAAGCCCTCCATGTGCTCACCAGAGGTAGCCTGCCTGCCATTAGGTGCCGAGATGAGATCCTCAGACCCCTTGTGAGACCATATGCTGGTGCGGTTGGCCCTTGGTTCCTCCTAATGCAGGACAATGCCAGACCTCATGTGGCTGGAGTGTGTCAGCAGTTCCTGCAAAATAAAGCCATTGAAGCTATGAACTGGCTTGCCTATACTCCAGACCTGAATCCGATTGAACACATCTGGGACATCATGTCTCACACCATCCACCAACGTCACGTTGCACCACAGACTGTCCAGGAGTTGGCGGATGCTTTAGTCCAGATCTGGGAAGAGATCCCTCAGGAGACCATCCGCCGCCTCATCAGGAGCATGCCCAGGCATTGTAAGGAGGTCATACAGGCATATGGAGGCTACACACACTACTGAGCATCATTTCCTTGTGTTGAGGCATTTCCACCTAAGTTGAATCAGCCAGTAGCTTCATTATCCACTTTGATTTTGAGCAACATTCCAACTCCAGACGTCTGTGGGATATTAGTTGTGATTTATGTTGATAATTTTTAGGTTTCATTGTTCTCAACACATTCCACTATGTAATGCATAAAGATTTACAACTCGAATATTTCATTCAGTGATATCTAGGATGTGGGATTTTAGTGTTCCCTTTATTTTTTTGAGCAGTGTATATACAGTATATATAATTATAGTGATGATGTCAGTAAGGGTAATCATATACAAGGGTTGTTACGTGTCCCCCAGGATGTGCATAGAAACATACTAAACCCAACAAACAGCATTGTAATTACAGCCACAGCTGTGGTTACTATACAAAATATATTTTTTCCCTGAGGAAGCTGCGATTTGGGCGGTGATATGCGTGGGAGTTCATCCAACATCTTGTTTCCTCACTCCACATGACTTCATGTACATTTTTTTGGACTGTGGGTATAATGGGGTTTGTGGTCTGAGGGTGGGTTCTTGCATTCTTTAGTTCCCCCTCTCCCTACCCCTCTCCGCACTTCTAATAACAATACCAACAATCTTTATATATATTTTTTGTTATGTGCTTTGATGTCTTGAACTGCTATATATTTCTGCACGAGAGTTATGCACCTTATCTTGGGTTGTATGGTACTGTGATATTGACACTATCATGCATATTGCATAAAGGGGCCATGAGTTTCTGTATTATTAAGTCTTGCAGTTACATCATTTTGACATCTTTGTTGTGGGTGACACAAGTTTTGTGGGTTGTCATTTCCCCTATACTAGGGTATGACATATGTATAGGTACTCTTTGCATGTTTGCAAATTTTAATTGTTTTTAATTGTGTTGTTGTGTTTTTTTTCTTCACATGTGTATATTGTGAGGTTTGCCAATAAAGTACAACTTGATATTGTTATACGTGGAGGTGTTCCTATTTATGTGGGCATGATCTTTGTCTTCCTGTTTTTTATATCTGATTCCAAGCCCATAGTGAACCTTCCCTCTTGGTATTCATTTGCGGTGCCCTCCATATCTGCCTTATCATACTATACAAAATAAAGAGCAGAAGCTCTGTGTAGGACAGGCCTATGCGAGACAGGCCAGAGTCATAGAGCAAAAAGCCATTGATGCACCCATGAGTGATACAGTGGCAACAGATTGAGACAGACTGTTAATGACGATCTGGCTGCGAACTGGTTGTGGCCAAAAGTATTGACAATCCTGCAATTCTGTCAGATAATAATTAGTTTCTTCCTGAAAATGATTGCAAACACAAATTCTTTGTTATTATTATCTTCATTTAATTTGTCTTAAATGAAAAAACACAAAAAGAATTGTCCTAAAGCGAAATTGGATATAATGCCACACCAAACATAAAGAAGGGGGTGAACAAAAGTATTGGCACTGTTCGAAAAATCATGTGATGTTTTTCTAATTTGTGTAATTAACAGCACCTGTAACTTACCTGTGGCACCTAACAGGTGTTGGCAATAACTAAATCACATGTGCAGCCAGTTGACATGGATTAAAGTTGACTCAACCTCTGCCCTGTGTCCTTGTGTGTACCACATTGAGCATGGAGAAAAGAAAGAAGACCAAAGAACTGTCTGAGGACTTGAGAAACCAAATTGTGAGGAAGCATGAGCAATCTCAAGGCTACAAGTCCATCTCCAAAGACCTGAATGTTCCTGTGTCTACCGTGCGCAGTGTCATCAAGAAGTTTAAAGCCCATGGCACTGTGGCTAACCTCCCTAGATGTGGACAGAAAAAAAGAAAAATTGACAAGAGATTTCAACGCAAGATTGTGCGGATGTTGGATAAAGAACCTCGACTAACATCCAAACAAGTTCAAGCTGCCCTGCAGTCCGAGGGTACAACAGTGTCAACCCGTACTATCCGTCGGCGTCTGAATGAAAAGGGACTGTATGCTAGGAGACCCAGGAAGACCCCACTTCTTACCCAGAGACATAAACAAGCCAGGCTGGAGTTTGCCAAAACTTACCTGAAAAAGCCTAAAACGTTTTGGAAGAATGTTCTCTGGTCAGATGAGACAAAAGTAGAGCTTTTTGGGCAAAGGCATCAACATAGAGTTTACAGGAGAAAAAAAGAGGCATTCAAAGAAAAGAACACAGTCCCCACAGTCAAACATGGCGGAGGTTCCCTGATGTTTTGGGGTTGCTTTGCTGCCTCTGGCACTGGACTGCTTGACCGTGTGCATGGCATCACGAAGTCTGAAGACTACCAACAAATTTTGCAGCATAATGTAGGGCCCAGTGTGAGAAAGCTGGGTCTCCCTCCGAGGTCATTGGTCTTTTAGCAGGACAATGACCCAAAACACACTTCAAAAAGCACTAGAAAATGGTTTGAGAGAAAGCACTGGAGACTTCTAAGGTGGCCAGCAATGAGTCCAGACCTGAATCCCATAGAACACCTGTGGAGAGATCTAAAAATGGCAGTTTGGAGAAGGCACCTTTCAAATATCAGGGACCTGGAGCAGTTTGCCAAAGAAGAATGGTCTAAAATTCCAGCAGAGCTTTGTAAGAAACTCATTGATGGTTACCGGAAGCAGTTGGTCGCAGTTATTTTGGCTAAAGGTTGTGCAACCACTAGTGTTGAGCGATACCGTCCGATACTTGAAAGTATCGGTATCGGAAAGTATCGGCCGATACCGGCAAAGTATCGGATCCAATCCGATACCGATACCCGATACCAATACAAGTCAATGGGACTCAAGTATCGGACGGTATTCCTGATGGTTCCCAGGGTCTGAAGGAGAGGAAACTCTCCTTCAGACCCTGGGATCCATATAAATGTGTAAAATAAAGAATTAAAATAAAAAATATTGCTATACTCACCTGTCCGACGCAGCCTGGACCTCAGCGAGGGAACCGGCAGCGTTGTTTGTTTAAAATTCGCGCTTTTACTTGGTTACGTGAAGTCCCGGCTTGTGATTGGTCAGGGCGGCCATGTTGCCGGGACGCGGACCAATCACAGCAAGCCGTGACGAAATTACGTCACGGCTTGCTGTGATTGGTCCGCGTCCCGGCAACATGGCCGCCATTAACCAATCACAAGCCGTGACGTCACGGGAGGCTGGACATGCGCGTATTTTAAAAAGCGCGCGTATCCAGCCTCCCGTGACGTCATGGCTTGTGATTGGTTAATGGCGGCCATGTTGCCGGGACGCGGACCAATCACAGCAAGCCGTGACGAAATTTCGTCACGGCTTGCTGTGATTGGTCCGCGTCCCGGCAACATGGCGCCGTGACCAATCATAAGCCGGGACGTCACTGGAGGCTGGACACGCGCGCTTTTTAAAATACGCGCATGTCCAGCCTCCCGTGACGTCACGGCTTGTGATTGGTTAATGGCGGCCATGTTGCCGGGACGCGGACCAATCACAGCAAGCCGTGACGTAATTTCGTCACGGCTTGCTGTGATTGGTCCGCGTCCCGGCAACATGGCGCCGTGACCAATCATAAGCCGGGACGTCACTGGAGGCTGGACACGCGCGCTTTTTAAAATACGCGCATGTCCAGCCTCCCGGCTTGTGATTGGTTGACCGCGCCGCAACCAATCACAAGCCGGGACGTCACGGGAGGCTGGACACGCGCCCATTTTAAAATGCGCGCGTGTCCAACCTCCCGTGTCGTCACGGCTTGTGATTGGTTGCGTCTCCCATGTGACTGCGACGCAACCAATCACAAAGCCGGGACGTAATTTTAAAATCCTTAAGGACCTCAAATTACGTCACGGCTTGCTGTGATTGGTTGCATTGCCCATGTGACTGCGACGCAACCAATCACAACGCCGGAACGTAATTTTAAAATCCTGAAGGACCTGAAATTACGTCACGGCTTGCTGTGATTGGTTGCGTCCCGGCCACATGGTCGGCACGCGACCAATCACAAGCCGGGACTTCAGTAAAGGAAAGAAAAGCGCGAATTTTAAACAAAGAACGCTGCCGCTTCCCTCGGTAAGGTGCAGGCTGCGTCGGAGAGGTGAGTATAGCAATATTTTTTATTTTAATTCTTTCTTTTACACATTTTTACATTAATGTTGTTTCGATACCGATACCCGATACCACAAAAATATCGGATCTCGGTATCGGAATTCCGATACAGCAAGTATCGGCCGATACCCGATACTTGCAGTATCGGAATGCTCAACACTAGCAACCACGTATTAGGCTGAGGGTGCCAATACTTTTGTCTGGCCCATTTTTGGAGTTTTGTGTGAAATGATCAATGTTTTGCTTTTTGCTTCATTCTCTTTTGTGTTTTTTTCATTTAAGACAAATTAAATGAAGATAATAATACAAAAGAATTTGTGATTGAAATCATTTTCAGTAAGAAACTGAGTATTATCTGACAGAATGGCAGGGGTGTCAATACTTTTGGCCACAACTGTATATATATATATATATATATATATATATATATATATATATATATATAATATAGTACATATATATACTAATCATGTGTTATTGTAATAGGATGGATGGAAAAAGAGATGAATGAGTGTATGTGTATACTGTGTATATATACCGTGTAAATATATACATATTAAAACTTCCTTCTCACCCCCTAATGGGGTGGCCTTTTTTTTTTCCTTTCTCATTCTCGGGTCCTCTGCCAGAGGCCTCAGAGTTTGAGGGTTCTGCACAGGATCATAGTTGTTCCCAGCATTGCGCTTTTCTGGACAGAGAGCTGAGATGTTGCTCCAGGGATTTGTTGTAGCCACTTTTCCAACTTAGGGGTCACTGCTCCAAGTGCTCCCATCACCACTGGAATCACTGTTGCCTTCACCTTCCACATCTTCTCCAGTTCTCCTTTGAGGCCCTGGTATTTCTCCAGCTTCTCATATTCCTTCTTTCTTATGTTGCTGTCACTTGGTACTGCCACATCTATTATCATGTCTTCTGATCCTTATCTACTATCACAATATCTGGTTGGTTAGCCAATACCTGCTTATCTGTCTGGATCTTAAAGTCCCACACGATTTTAGCCCTTTCATTCTCCACCACTTTTTCAGGGGCCTCCTACCTGGTCTTAGGGGGACTTAGCCCATATGCTGTGCAAATGTTCCTGTATACATTTCCTGATACTTGGCTGCGGCATTCAGTATATGCTGTTTCTGCTTGCATTTTGCACCCTACCACTATGTGTTGGACTGTTTCTGAAGTTTTTTTTGCATAGTCTGCACCAAGGGTCTTGTGGTCTTGTGTGCTAGATTCCTGCTTCTATGGATTTCGTACTCTTGTGCCGCTATGATTAGTGCCTCTGTGCTGTCTAGGAGTCCAGTTTTCTCCAGCTATTGCTAGGATTTCTCCATGTCAGCCACCTCCATTATCTGTCGATGGTACATCCCATGCAGTGGTTTGTCTTGCCATGGCGCTTCATTTTCCTGTTCTTCTTTCCAGATCTGTTGTTGTTGCTTCCTTAAGCTTTCTCTCAGCATCTCATCTTTTGGTGCCATTTTTCTGATGTATTCCTGGAAACTCCTTGTTTCATTCGTGATGGTGGCTTGGATGCTTATCAAGCCTCGTCCTCCCTACTTTCTGTTGGTATGCAATCTTTGGGTGTTAGACTTAGGGTGGATATATTTAAGAAAACAGCCGCACTTGAGTGCGGCTGTTTTCTTAAATATATGACTTTGATTGGATCACCTCCAAGTTCAGCCAGCACCTAACAATTTACCTCGCCTATCCTGACTATATTTTCTAACATCTTGGCAGCTTATCATTCAGTGCTGCCATTTCTTTATTGTCATGGAATATACAGTATTTTATCCACACACATACCTTTAATCCTGTGGTACATTGTTGAGATTTTATAGAAGCTGTATTCAGGCTATGATCATTTTACATGTATACAGTATTTTCTCACTATACCCCCATCCATTACTGCAACCACTTTATTGGTTATAACATACACCACTAGGGTAATAGGGGTATTTAACCTCACTAATTGATTATGTTCTCACTACTTAATACTATTGTGGCATATATTATTTTTGTGTGATATATATTATTTTTTCTTTGTTACCTTGATATGTGAATACATATATTATTAATAGGAATACAGAGATACAGGACTAGGTTCCTCCCTGCTGGACACTTTGTTATAATTTGTTTTGTGCCTTGTTCTGTATTTTAACTAACTATAATAAAGCTTTGTACAGTACATTGTTCTAACACTACATGGTTCTTCCCTCTCGGCTGTTGTGAGTGAAAGTCTGTATTTGGTTGTATGTCATTTTGAAGTGCCATATGTATTTCTATGGACATTTTTAGATAAAATTACTCACAATGGTGTAAGTTTCACCCAAGTGTCTGGCGTCCTATGACTGTTTGTACCATTTTCTCGATTTTTCCCGTCATTATGCACCATTATTTATCAATTGTTTTATTTTTCTTTTGCTAGAACTAAATGTGGTGTCATGATTTAGCTACAGCAGTGGTAGTGACAAATAAAAATCATAATGGCAATATATTATGAAGTCAACAGCAAAATATGTTTTTTTAAGAACTGGTGGCCAGAGTGTAATCCAGTCGCTAATAGGAGGATGCTAGAGTAATAATATCCAGATAGTGCACAGTTTGACACCTTTGTCTCGGTTGTTAAAACACCATTTAGCTGTCAATTCTAAGCTCTTCATTTTTTAAGCTCATGCCATAAAGAGGATTCCTTGGAGAAGGAGAACAATTACAGCTCCAAAGGAAACTTGGGTTGATTGATAAACCATAATCGCACTCTCTGTACAGTTTAAGCAAGGATGCTTATAATGCTAGCTGATCTCGTCTCTTGTGGTTACATATGCACGGCCTGTTGAAAGTTTAGCAATCCTCTATTTGCATCATGTTCCTTTTTATTACTCTGCCTTTGATTTATTTCAAGTGTACCTCGCATCTTTAATTTATAGGAGTTGCTTCCAATGTAAGTTAAGTGATTTTAGATACGTCATTGATATTACTAGAGGTTTGATACTAGCATGAGCTTTAATAAAGGGAATCCATCAATCATATATTGCATAATCATACTCACTTTTACACAGTTTTTAGTGCTGTAGTTTTATGTTTTATTCATCTAAAGTAGTGGTGATGATGGCACTTAAAAATACTCATTAGGCTAAAATAGGCTGTCTCATGAAGACAAGCCAGCTATAAATTTAAAATGGCAAAACGGTCAGCGGATTGATTTTGGTTCTCCTTTAGAAACAAGCAGACTCTGTAAGGCAGACCTGAACAAAGTGTGACCTGCGGGACACATATGGCATTTTGACTGTTCTGGTGCGGTCCATGGATATTGGGCTGTATATTGTGGCCTCCCACGCCACGAGGTTGCCCCCTGCCCAGCATTTCCCTTTCCCTGATGTCGGCATTCTAAGTAATAAATACCAGTGAAAACAATGATAGATCAGGAAGCCTCTTCATCACTGAGCCTGAGCACAGCAGGCACGATGACTTCATTACTTTATGCCAGCTGTGTCTCAATATATAGTGAAGACAGGAGCTATGGGGGAATGAGGTTATTAGAGTAGCTTTATTTATTTATTAATTTTTGTTAACAGTACATTGTGGGGTCATAATACTATGTAAGGGCGTGGTGTAAGGACATAATACTGTGCAAATGGGTTGGTGAGAACATTATACTATGCTAGAAGGCTGTGTAGGGCAATATTATTGTACAGCAGGGCTTTGTGGGGACTTTTCGAGGGGGCTGTGTTGGGGCATAATACTGTAGCAGAGAGCTGTGTGGGGACATTATTTTACATGGGGAGCAGTTTGAAGACATCATACTGTGTAGTGCTTTGTGGGCACATCATATTGTGTAGGTGGGCTTTTGGGGACATTATACTGTGTAGGGGGCTGTGTGTCAATATTATACTGTGCAGGTGGCTGCGTGGGGACATCATACTGCTCAGGGGGCTCTGTGGTGACATACTGTGTGAGGAGACATCATACTATGCCTGGAAATTGTGGTGGCATCATATTGTACTTGGAGCTGTCCATTAAAGTATACTGGCTGATTAATCAAAGCAATATGACTTGCTGTTTTTTATAAACTTTGTAAAAAGCAGTAAATGTTTTGGTTTTGATTAGCTACTACAAGTTACAATACATATTACCAAAAGCCCTATTGTAACATGTACTAACAGTAGCAGCAAGTCAACAGACTGAATGCTGCCTAATATTAACCCTTTACTGACATATGATGTCCTGGTATGTCATATGTTGGCTCCCTGACTTTGACACGGGCTCACAAACTGAGCCAGCATCTTTCCCAGCAGATGACGGATGAATTATTCAGCTGCCTGTCACAGCCACCAGTAAATCTCTGACATCGGCATTTAATCTGCTCCGGCAGGGGAACGTCATTCTATGCGCCCATCACTGCGCCTGTGACGTGATTACGAGGCACTGAAGGGATAACATGACAGCTGTGGGTCTGCTGAAGACCTCTGTACCTCTCATAACAGTACTCTCATGAAAGTTCATAGGATACCATGATTTTCAATATATGGTACATAGCAGTGCAGTAGCATACCATGTACAGTACAAACGATCAAATGATTATATGTTCAAGTCCCCTAAGGGGACTAATAAATAGTAGCAAGATCTCTTAAGTGCTGAGATCTCATCTTCCGAGATCTTGGTGCCGAGATGTCCATCTGGCCATTTTCCCGAAGTCGAGTCCATCGCATAGGAATACGTGTGACTGCAGGGGCTCTGGACTTTCACAAGATGTTGGCAGAGCCCCTGCAGCACCGGACACCCGCCGCACCGGACACCCACAGCAGCGCTCCACACCGCACATTAAAACACCCCGTCATCCCAGCCTGCGGCCTGCAGCAACACTCCACTCTTGCCTCCTCCAGCTGTGACCCTGGGACCCTGCTTCACCGCAGCCACCACCCCTGGTAAGTAATAAGATGCATGGATTATAAGAAGCACCACTATTTTATTTTTCTCCTCAAAATTTGGGGTGCGTCTTATAATCCGGTGCGTCTAATAATCCCCAAAATACGGTATGTGGACTGAAAATAAAAAAGTTATGGCCCTTTGAAGGAGAAGAGAAAAAAAAACTAAAATGGAAAATCACCAAGCCAAGAATGATTGAAGTGAAAAAAAATAATATATGAAACAATTATAATGAGCAGAAGTATGTCATAGTTTCTCATGTGGCTTCCTGGAAAAAAATTAATTGCCCTTCTCTGATGTAGTGTAATTTTCATTACATACCGACCATTTAATATTGGGATGCGTAAAGTTTGCAACTGCTCGGACTCATAGATAGGGTCTATATGAATTATATCATTCACATACTATTTGTCAGGACATGGGTTTCATGGCTGAAATATGTCCATAGCATTTAAATGTCTAGTGCACAGATGGACTAAGGGGCATTACATGGCACAAGAATAATTATTTGTGTGTTTTGTCTATCCATTGGTTATGTTTCAAAACACATCACACACTACTCCCGTTTGAAAAACCAAAGCACATGAAATGCGTGTCCTGGTCCGCAAGGGTGGCTGGAGCGGTCAGGACCTATTATGGGTAAGCAGCTGGATATGTGCTGTGGCTTGTGTTATCACTGACAAATAGGCATACCTTGCCAATAGTCTCTTAGGCTTTTACTTGAAGCATGTACTTGCAAATATTCATTAACCCTGCCTTCCTAGGTTCTAATTTTGACCCCCAAATCTATCCCTTGCTTACCTTCATTTCTCCTCCATCTCTTATGCATTATGTCTATATGTACTATGTCCGATCTGATTTTATTGTGAACTTTCTAATCAATATTTTTTTGGAATCAGATAGATTTTAATTAACAAAATTCAAATTTAACAGACAAAATCAGTTTTGTCAAAATAGACATATTCACATATTTTAAAAAACCGCCTTATCCCTCCCGCTCCCCCTTATTATATATATGAACAGCAAATGAACAGTAATATACATTAATATAGCATTCTTTTGGTATCAGCCCCTCTCTATTGAAGGTTTCCACAATGTTTCAAAAGTTTTTCCCCCTTTTTTCTTCATAAATACTCTTCTTCATGTTAACAATAAGATCAGACTGTCTATAAAATTCCCGCAACGTCGGCGGTTCTACACTTATCCAATGTCTGGCGATTAGTTTCCGCACAACATACAATAATCTGGCTATTGCCAACTTGAATCTCCTCCACATATCCCAAAATACACACCACAGGGTCCCTTTCAATTTTACAAACATATATTCTCTCAATTGCAGCACCCACTTCTAACCAATATGAGTTCAGCTTTGGACATTGCCATAACATGTTTAGGATCCCGCCCCTTCAGCCTGACACCTAGGACATTCAGAGGTCTGTCTCAATCTGGCTCTATACAGCCTATCTGGACTTCTATATACTCTATGGAGCACATATATCTTCAAAAGTCTACCCAGCTCACTTAATGATAATTGGGCAATATACTCCATGATTTCTTTCCATTTATCCTCCTCTATTCTTCCCATCCCCTCCTCCCATTTCTCTTTTGCTTTAATCGGGTACCTTTTTAAAAAGGTATACAATAAGTATTTGTAAATATCTGAAACCACCCCTTTTGTTACCCCCTTTGCACAGACATAGTCCACCAAAATATTTTTATGAATCTCCATATTAACTGTTTTACTCTGTGTTATGTAGGCATCCCTCAACTGTCTATATTGAAACCTACAGACCTCCGGTAGCCCATAGTTTTCTTTTAGCTTCTCAAAAGATATCATTCCTTGAACATACTGCATCTGGACCAAGTATTGTATTCCCAATATCTTCCAATTTATAAATTCCCCCATTTTCATAAACTCCGGCAGTATTCATTTTGCCATATCGGAGAAAAATTGGTCAGATGTTCCACTCCCCTAGTCTTTTTAATTGCTTCCCATAGCTTTTGGATTATTGTCAAAGTGGGGTAAATTATTCCAAACTTCCTAAAACTACCTGCCTCTAAACCCTGAACTAATGGATCTCTTCCCAACACCTGAACCAGAATCCTTTGTACTAAACCCATACCATTTACTTCCCTCCAGCCCCAGCATTTCCAATCTAATCCTTGGCTGTTTATTCCCCCAAACAAGATCTCTAAATATAGAATTGATGGTATGAAACCATCTTTGGGGCAACCATATGGGGGTATTGTGCAACACATACAATAATTGGAGCATGAGAATCATTTTAATCAAGTTTATTCTACCCACCACTGAAAGATGTAATCTACACCACGCCCCTATTTTACTCCTAAATCTACCCAGCAATGGAGTTAAATTCAGGTCCACATAACTCGAGAGCGGGAGTGACACCTGGATGCCGAAATATTTAAAGTGTCATACCACTGCCAGCTTACTACTATCCCTCATTATCCGGAGATCATCATAACTTCCATTCTCCACCAGAATATTGGATTTCTCCCAATTATTTTCTAGGCCCAATATAGTCCCAAACGCCCTAAGGATGTTAATCACTCCCAACAATGACTCCTCAAGGTCCTCCAAGAAAAATAACACAACATCTGCATATAGGGCTATTTTCTATACTACTAGGCCATACCTAAACCCTTTGACTGAGGTCGCATTTCTAATTGTCTGCGCCAAGGGCTCCACTGCCAGCGCAAAGAGTAGCGGAGACAGTGGACACCCCTGCCTGGTCCCCTTATAAAGATCAAAACTTCAAAACTTCTAGACAGTTGCCCATTAACTCTTTCTAAAAAATATTACATGTATATTTATCTTCTGTGGCTTGCTGCTGCTCCTTTTTTCCTGGTTTTTGATACATTTGGAGTACTCACTTTTCTTCTGAGAATTTGATTATATTTTGGGAGAGCTTAATGTGAGTGTGCTTTTGGCTTCATTACGTGTTGGGTTTTTTGATTATTGTTTCAGACTATAATACAGTACACACAGTTTGTCTACATTGTACTTTTATGTCTCTTACCTGACAATGATGCCAATTCATCACAATAATGCAAAGTATACATAAAGTATTGATAAATTAATGTGTGTAAAACACCTCCACCATTGGCATTTGAACCTACTTCATTATAAAACATTATTGGGCTCATACTACACAATCTTAAGGTACCGTCACATTTAGCGACGCTGCAGCGATCCAGACAACGATTCCGATCGCTGCAGCATCGCTGTTTGGTCACTGGAGAGCTGTCACACAGACAGCTCTCCAGCGACCAACGATGCCGAGGTCCCCGGGTAACCAGGGTAAACATCGGGTTACTAAGCGCAGGGCCGCGCTTAGTAACCCGATGTTTACCCTGGTTACCAGCGTAAAAGTAAAAAAAAAAAAACACTACATACTTACCTTCCGCTGTCTGTCCCCCGGCGTTCTGCTTCTCTGCACTGTGTAAGCACAGCGGCCGGAAAGCAGAGCGGTGACGTCACCGCTGTGCCCTGCTTTCCGGCTGGCACTTACACAGTGCAGAGAAGCACAGCGCCGGGGGACAGACAGCGGAATGTAAGTATGTAGTGTTTTTTTTTTTTTACTTTTACGCTGGTAACCAAGGTAAATATCGGGTTACTAAGCGCGGCCCTGCGCTTAGTAACCCGATGTTTACCCTGGTTACCAGTGAAGACATCGCTGGATCGGTGTCACACACACCGATCCAGCGATGTCTGCGGGAGATCCAGCAACGAAATAAGGTGCTGGCCTCCTAGCTCCGACCAACGACATCACAGCAGGATCCAGATCGCTGCTGCGTGTCAAACACAACGATATCGCTATCCAGGACTCTGCAACGTCACGGATCGCTAGCGATATCGTTGTTAAGTTGTTCAGTGTGAAGGTACCTTTACTAAAGTTGACATCTCTAAATCATCTTGTACCAAAGTTAAGTAATCTGTTTATAAAACCCCCAAATCCTGCATATTAAAAAAAAAACTTTTAAAATACTCTGTCATCATATGCTATGTCTAGTCAAATGGTCATTGATGGTCTTTGCTTAGCATTTTTATGCACACAATTGCATCCTCCTGCCTTGCATGCACCTTACAGGTCTCTAAAGCCCCATTTTTGGGAAAAGTTGTGGTCCTGCAGTGGTATCCACAGCCATTATCTAGTTATTATTGGAGATGAGAGAATTGAATTGATGCAGATCAAATGTGTACTTAATTTTTAAGACTTCACTCAACCTGACAAATGCAAACAATTTATGAATGACCTAAGATGGCAACCAACATTTCACATAAAGCGGTAGATTGCATCAACTCAGGAAGGCCTACCTAATGCCAGGCAGCTATCACATCACGTAGCATAGTACAGACAACTAGGAGGAACTATCATAGCCTTTATAAAAGCGGAGGTCACTTTGCTAATTATTAAGCCTGTGACATTGTTAAAGAGCTTGAAATGCGTTGGTGACAGTCTTAGGAGATCTCTGAGTGTTATGCATATCTTTTCAGGGAAATTGAAGTACTTTCTATTTGCTGCAAATCAAATTTTTAGGAGATGTTCACCAAAGCTGGTAAATTTGCATTTCAAAAAATTGTTCACTTCTAGTTCCCAACTATCCTGTGGATAAGTGACAATTTTCTAATTTGAGATAACCCATTTGGATATATTCAGCTACATTCATTAGTTCTGGTACCTTTCTCATTTAAGACATCTTGAATTGTTCAATGCTTAATATTGATGTAGGCAAAAGATCCAAGCCTCAAAAAATTCACAAAAAGAAAAGTCTCAACTATGACAGAAAACACAGCTACTTACAGTAGAACTCAACAGAAACACTCACAATGAAAATTTAACCTTTCACTTTTGGCATTTGCTAGAACATTGTCCTGCGTGACACTATCTGGTTAGGATGCAAATCAGAGAAGGTCAGTGAGATTAACATATCCAGAAATTGCCGTAAATATTCGTACACCTTAAAACCATTAACATTTTGCACAACAATTAAACATGCATTATGATGACAGCAACCTTTCAGTCGGACCATTTTTCACTTGATTTGTATGTTGTCAGTGAACTCTGTGGAGGTGAAAAGAATTTCATATAGAATATTTTTGGAAGCAAAATTGATGGCACAGACATTGCCAGTTGAAAGCAATAACTTGATTAACAGGAAGAGTTTTTAACAAAGACATTTTTTTTTCCGTTTAGCTATTGCATCTGAAATACAGACCTACTCTGATAACTTGGGTTCTGAAAGGCAAAATATACATCATTTATAATTAGATTCATAATAGAGTGGATGTCCACAACGGATAATAGGGAAAATCTGACTTAGTAAAGTAAAAAAAAGGCCACGCTCATGGCCAAACTACAGGACGATAATATGGTGCCTATAGTCTGCTGCGGGCCCATCAGGTATATATAGAATCATGTGCAATCCATGACACAAAAATTGTGGCATGTTATAACACATCATATTCTGCAGTTATTTTTCCCTGGTTGCTCTCAGAAACAATATGATGCCTCATGGAATCACCATGCAATAGCACATGGATTGCCCACAGGGTTTTTAATATGCCGCTGTATGGAATTTGTGCGCTGTCATCCTGTGTCTATGTGGATGACTTTTCCATAAATGCATAGACTTATTGCTAATGTTAATAATTCTTAATTGGCTCCATCAAGCATAATTGAGGGACCCTCGTTGCTTTTGTAAATGAATCTTGTATTGGTACCATCTAAAGCACTGGGAATTTTGCAGACATGTGACACCTCCCACTGTAATCTTCAACTAGAGAGAGAGGTTGACAAGAAAATAACGTATTTTATTAACCCATACCAAAAGCTTGGCAGAACCATTTGAGTTGTGTACTTTAGGCATTTTTATGTATATCTGATATGTGATCATGACATTGCATAATACATTCCACTGTAAAGTTTCCTAACTTTAAGGTTTCCAGAATAATGCTAATGTCCCATATACTCTTTAACCCCTTCACCCCCAAGGGTGGTTTGCACGTTAATGACCGGGCCAATTTTTACAATTCTGACCACTGTCCCTTTATGAGGCTATAACTCTGGAACGCTTTGACGGATCTTGGCGATTCTGACATTGTTTTCTCGTGACATATTGTACTTCATGTTAGTGGTAAAATTTATTCGATATAACTTGCGTTTATTTGTGAAAAAAATGGAAATTTGGCGAAAATTTTGAAAATTTTGCAATTTTCCAACTTTGAATTTTTATGCCCTTAAATCACAGACATATGTCACGCAAAATACTTAATAAGTAACATTTCCCACATGTCTACTTTACATCAGTACAATTTTGGAACCAAAATTTTTTTTTGTGACGGAGTTATAAGGGTTAAAAGTTGACCAGCAATTTCTCATTTTTACAACACCATTTTTTTTTAGGGACCACATCTCATTTGAAGTCATTTTGAGGGGTCTATATGATAGAAAATACTCAAGTGTGACACCATTCTAAAAACTGCACCCCTCAAGGTGCTCAAAACCACATTCAAGAAGTTTATTAACCCTTCAGGTGTTTCACAGGAATTTTTGGAATGTTTAAATAAAAATGAACATTTAACTTTTTTTCACACAAAATTTATTTCAGCTCCAATTTGTTTTATTTTACCAAGGGTAACAGGAGAAAATGGACCCCCAAAGTTGTTGTACAATTTGTCCTGAGTACGCTGATACCCCATATGTGGGGGTAAACCACTGTTTGGGCGTATGGCAGAGCTCGGAAGGAAAGGAGCGCCATTTGACTTTTCAATGCAAAATTGACTGGAATTGAGATGGGACGCCATGTTGCGTTTGGAGAGCCCCTGATGTGCCTAAACATTGAAACCCCCCACAAGTGACACCATTTTGGAAAGTAGACCCCCTAAGGAACTTATCTAGAGGTGTGGTGAGCACTTTGACCCACCAAGTGCTTCACAGAAGTTTATAATGCAGAGCCGTAAAAATAAAAAATCATATTTTTTCACAAAAATGATCTTTTCGCCCCCAATTTTTTATTTTCCCAAGGGTAAGAGAAGAAATTGGACCCCAAAAAATGTTGTGCAATTTGTCCTGAGTACGCTGATACCCCATATGTGGGTGTAAACCATTGTTTGGGCGCATGGCAGAGCTTGGAAGGGAAGGAGCGCCATTTGACTTTTCAATGCAAAATTGACTGGAATTGAGATGGGACGCCATGTTGCGTTTGGAGAGCCCCTGATGTGCCTAAACATTGAAACTCCCTACAAGTGACACCATTTTGGAAAGTAGACCCCCTAAGGAACTTATCTAGATGTGTTTTGAGAGCTTTGAACCCCCAAGTGTTTCACTACAGATTATAACGCAGAGCCGTGAAAATAATTTTTATTTTTTTTCTCAAAAATGATTTTTTAGCACCCAGCTTTGTATTTTTACAAGGGTAACAGAATAAATTGGACCCCAAAATTTGTTTTCCAATTTGTCCTGAGTACGCTGATACCCCATATGTGGGGGGGAACCACTGTTTGGGCGCATGACAGAGCTCGGAAGGGAAGGAGCGCCATTTGGAATGCAGCCTTAAATGGATTGGTCTGCAGGCGTCACGTTGCATTTGCAGAGCCCCTGATGTACCCAAACAGTACAAACCCCCCACAAGTGACCCCATATTGGAAACTAGACCTCCCAAGGAACTTATCTAGATGTGTTGTGAGAACTTTGAACCCCCAAGTGTTTCACTACAGTTTATAACGCAGAGCCGTGAAAATAAAACATCTTTTTTTTCCCACAAAAATGATTTTTAGCCCCCCACATTTTTATTTTCCTAAGGATAACAAGAGAACTTGGACCCCAGAAGTTGCTGTTCAATTTGTCCCGAGTACGCTGATAACACATATGTTGGGGTAAACCCCTTTTTGGGTGCACGGGAGAGCTTGGAAGGGAAGGAGCACTGTTTTACTTTTTCAACGCAGAATTGGCTGGAATTGAGATTGGACGCCATGTCGCGCTTGGAGAGCCCCTGATGTGCCTGGACAGTGGAAACTCCCCAATTCTACCTGAAACCCTAACCCAAACACACCCCTAACCCTAATCCCAACGGTAACCCTAACCACACCCCTAGCCCTGACACACCCATAATTCTAATCCCAACCCTAATCCAAACGTAAATGTAATCCAAACCCTAACCCTAACTTTAGCCCCAAACCCTAACTTTAGCCCCAACCCTAACTTTACCTCCAACCCTAGCCCTAACCCTAACCCTAACCCTACCCCTAACCCTAACCCTAAACGTGACTGAAATACGTGGCACTGAAATACGTGGCACTGAAATACGTGGCACTGAAATACGTGGCACTGAAATACGTGGCACTGAAATACGTGATACGTGGCACTTAAATACGTGGCACTGAAACACGTGGCACTCAAATACGTGATACGTGGCACTGAAATACGTGGCACTGAAATACGTGGCACTGAAATACGTGGCACTTAAATACGTGGCACTTAAATACGTGGCACTGAAATATGTGATACGTGGCACTTAAATACGTGGCACTGAAATACGTGGCACTGAAATACGTGGCACTGAAATACGTGGCACTTAAATACGTGGCACTTAAATACGTGGCACTGAAATATGTGATACGTGGCACTTAAATACGTGGCACTGAAACACGTGGCACTGAAATACGTGATACGTGGCACTGAAATACGTGGCACTGAAATACGTGGCACTGAAATACGTGGCACTGAAATACGTGGCACTGAAATACGTGGCACTGAAATACGTGCAACTGAAATACGTGGTACTAAAATATGTGGCACTGAAATACGTGATACGTGGCACTGAAATACGTGATACGTGGCACTGAAATACGTGGCACTGAAACACATGGCACTGAAATACGTGATACGTGGCACTGAAATACATGGCACTGAAATACGTGGCACTGAAATACGTGGCACTGAAATACGTGGCACTGAAATACGTGGCACTATGACTGTCAGAAAATGTTCATTAAACGGTTAGGGGTGAGGTTAGGGGTAGAGTTAGGGTTAGGGTTTGGATCCCTTTATCACCTTGATGGTGGTGGGTGGCTTTTCAGTGTGTTTTCTGTTTTTTTTCGATAAAAATGCATGCGTTTTTAACGCAAACAAACGCATGTGCTTAAAAACGCAAGAAAATACTGCAGGTTGTATTTCTGAAAATGAACGCATGCAGAAAAAACCGCATGCGTTTGAAAACGCGACCAAACGCGTACAAAAAAACCGCATGCGTTATCAATGTTAAATATAGGGAAAAAACGCATGCTTTTTTTGTGCAAAAAACGCTGCAGACAAAAACGCAAGTGTGAAACCAGCGACGCTTTTTATAGCAAAAAAAGTTTTTGCGTCTCCACATTTTGAGACCTATAATTTTTCCACATTTTGCTCCACAGAGTCATGTGAGGTCTTGTTTTTTGCGGGACGAGTTGACGTTTTTATTGGTAATGATTTCAGACACGTGACCGTTTTTGATCGCTTTTTATTCCGATTTTTGTGAGGCAGAATGACTAAAAACCTGCTATTCATGAATTTCTTTTGGGAGAGGCGTTTATACCGTTCCACGTTTGGTAAAATTGATAAAGCAGTTTTATTCGTCGGGTCAGTACGATTACAGCGATATCTCATTTATATCATTTTTTTATGTTTTGGCGCTTTTATACGATAAAAACTAAAATATAGAAAAAATAATTATTTTGGTATCGCTTTATTCTCAGGACTATAACTTTTTTATTTTTTTGCTGATGATGCTGTATGGCGGCTTGTTTTTTGCGGGACAAGATGACGTTTTCAGTGGTACCATGGATATTTATATCAGTCTTTTTGATCGCGTGTTATTCCACTTTTTGTTCGGCGGTATGGTAATAAAGCGTTGTTTTTTGCCTCGTTTTTTTTTTTTTTTTTTCTTACGGTGTTTACTGAAGGGGTTAACTAGTGGGGCAGTTTTATAGGTTGGGTCGTTACGGACGCGGCGATACTAAATATGTGTACTTTTATTGTTTTGTTTTTTTTATTTAGATAAAGAAATGTATTTATGGGAATAATATATATATTTTTTTTATTATTTATTTAGGAATTTTTTTTTTTTTCTTTTTACACATGTGGAAAAATTTTTTTTTTACTTTTTTACTTTGTCCCAGGGGGGGACATCACAGATCATTGATCTGGCAGTGTGCACAGCACTCTGCCAGATCGACGATCTGCTGTGCAGGGCTGCAGGCTTACCAAGTGTCTGCTCTGAGCAGACACTCGGTAAGCCACCTCCTTCCCTGCAGGACCCGGATGCCGCGGCCATCTTGGATCCGGGACCTGCAGCCAGGAAGGAGGTAAGAGACCCTCGCAGCAATGCGATCACATCGCGTTGCTCCGGGGGTCTCAGGGAAGTCCGCAGGGAGCCCCCTCCCTGCGCGATGCTTCCCTATACCGCCAGTACACTGCGATCATGTTTGATCGCGGTGTGCCGGGGGTTAATGTGCCGGGGGCGGTCCATGACCGCTCCTGGCACATAGTGCCGGATGTCAGCTGCGATATGCAGCTGACACCCGGCCGCGATCGGCCGCGCTCCCCCCGTGAGCGTGGCCGATCGCGTATGACGTACTATCCCGTCGGTGGTCATACGGGCCCACCCCACCTCGACGGGATAGTACGTCTGATGTCAGGAAGGGGTTAAGAATTTTTATAGTAATTTTGGTGCAGAGTTTCACTCTAATGCCTGATAAAATTCTATATTTTATGCTTATAATAAACTTTTCTGCATATAATTTCAGTAATCAGACCATTTTTCTACAAGTAGCCAGACAGGCAAAGTAGACTGAGCTGCAGATTCTCGCTATTCACATGTGTGCCAGGGCTATAATTCTGAAATTACTCATATTTCAATAACAGGAATGACATTAGCTTTATAGTCCTGGTTTTCATGCTTCACATTTAGCAATGTAGTTCTTTCTACTAAGTATAATTTTTTGACAATCTACAGGTTCACTTTATACCTACGGTAATATGGTTCCTAAAAAATGCTAATAATGCTAAACTCTTACAGGGACAATTAAAGGCTCAATAATTATGTGGATTAGCGTGCCAGATCTAGAAATAACAAATAAAATTGTTATCTAAATCTTTAATACCAAGTTAAAAAAAAGAAAATATTTGGCTGTTTTATAGGATTCTAGCTGTGCAGTTGGGACCTCTTACTATTACTAATATATGACTGTAGTCTAGACCTCCCATTAACACAGTTATATGACTGTGTAGTCTGGAACTCCAACTAATACAGATGTACAGTGGGTACAAAAAATATTCAGACCCCTTTACATTTTTCACTCTTCGTTTCTTTAAATTCAAAAACGTTTATTTTTTTCTCATTAATGTACACTCTGCACCCCATCTTGACTGGAAAAAAACCCCAGAAATGTAGTAATTTTTGCAAATTTATTAAAAAAGAAAAACTGAAATATCACATGGTCATAAGTATTCAGACCCTTTTCTCAGTATTGAGTAGAAGCACCCTTTTGAGCTACTACAGCCATGAGTCTTCTTGGGAATGATGCAGCAAGTTTTTCACACCTGGATTTGGGGATCCTCTGCCATTCCTCCTTGCAGATCCTCTCCAGTTCCGTCAGGTTGGAAGGTGAACGTTGGTGGACAGCCATTTTCAGGTCTCTCCAGAGATACTCAATTGGGTTTAGGTCAGGACTCTGGCTGGGCCAGTCGAGAATGGGCACAGAGTTGTGAAGCCACTCCTTTGTTATTTTACCTGTGTGCTTAGGGTCATTGTCTTGTTGGAAGGTGAACCTTCAGCCAAGTCTGAGGTCCAGAGCACTCTGGAAGAAGTTTTCACCCAGTATATCTCAGTACTTGGCAGCATTCATGTTTCCTTCAATGACAACCAGTCGTCCTGTCCCTGCAGCTGAAAAACACCTCTATAGCATGATGCTGCCACCACCATGTTTCACTGTTGGGATTGTATTGGGCAGGTGATGAGCAGTGCCTGGTTTTCTCCACACATAATGCTTAGAATTATGACCAAAAAGGTCTATCTTCATCTCATCAAACCAGAGAATCTTATTCCTCATAGTCTGGGAGTCCTTCCTGTGTTTTTTAGCAAACTCTATGCACGCTTTCATATGTCTTGCACTGAGGGGAGGCTTCCGCCGGGCCATAAAGGCCTGACTAGCAGAGGGCTGCAGTGATAGTTGACTTTGTGGAACTTTCTCCCATCTACCTACTGCATCTCTGCAGCTCAGCCACAGTGATCTTGGAGTTTTTCTTTACCTCTCTCACCAAAGCTCTTCTCCCATGATTACTCAGTTTGACTGGATGGCCAGGTCTAGGAAGACTTCTGGTGGTCCCAAACTTCTTCCATTTAAGGATTATGGAGGCCACTGTGCTCTTAGGAACCTTGAGTACTGCAGAAATTCTGTTGTAACATAGGCCAGATCTGTGCCTTGCCACCATTCTGTCTTTGAGCTCCTTGGCCAGTTCCATTGACCTCATGATTCTCATTTGGTCTGACATGCACTGTGAGCTGTGAGGTCTTATATAGACAGGTGTGTGCCTTTTCAAAATCAAGTCCTATCAGTTTACTTAAACACAGCTGGCCTCCAATGAAGGAGCAGAACCATCTCAAGGAGGATCACAAGGAAAAGGATAGCATGTTACTGAAATATGAGTGTCTGAGCAAAGGGTCTGAATACTTATGATCATGTAAAATTAGTACAGATATATATTACTGTGTAGTCTGGACTTCCCACTAAGTCAGATATATGACTCTAGTCTGAACCTCTCACTAGTACAGACATATGTCTTTAGTTTGAACTCTCCACTTGTAGATAGTGTTGCCTGGACTCCCCACTAATACAGATATAGGGCTGTGAAGTCTAGACCACTCTCTAATAGAGTTATATGACTGCACAATCTGAACTTACCACTAGTATAAATACATGATAGTGTAGTCTGAACCTCCCACTAATACAGATGTATGACCATGCAGTCTGAACCTCCCACTGATAGGGATATATGATAATGTAGTCTGGACCTCCCACTAATACAGACATATGACTGTGTACAGTGAACTATCTTTTTATAGTCAATCAGTGTAGCCTTTCCAATAATAGCTATCTACAGTGCCTTGCGAAAGTTTTTGGCCCCCTGGAACTTTTCAACCTTTTCCCACATATCATACATCAAACATAAAGATACCAAATGTACATTTTTGGTGAAGAATCAACAACAAGTGGAACACAATTGTGAAATTGAATGAAATTTATTGGTTATTTTAAATTTTTGTGGAAATTCAAAAACTGAAAAGTGGGGCGTGCAATATTATTCGGCCCCTTTACTTTCAGTGCAGCAAATGCACTCCAGAAGTTCATTGTGGATCTCTGAATGATCCAATGTTGTCCTAAATGCCTAATGATGATAAATATAATCCACCTGTGTGTAATCAAGTCTCTGTATAAAAGCACCTGCTCAGTGATAGTCTCAGGGTTCTGTTTGAAGCAGAGAGAGCATCATGAAGACCAAGGAACACAACAGGCAGGTCCATGATACTGTTGTGGAGAAGTTTAAAGCCGGATTTGGATACAAAATGATTTCCAAAACTTTAAACATCCCAAGGAGCTCTGTGCAAGCGATCATATTGAAATTGAAGGGGTATCATACCACTGCAAATCTACCAAGACCCGGCCATCCCTCTAAACTTTAATTTCAAACAAGCATAAGACTGATCAAAGATGCAGCCAAGAGGCCCATGATCACTCTGGATGAACTGCAGAGATCTACAGCTGAGGTGGGACAGTCTGTCGATAGGACAACAATCAGTCATACACGGCACAAATCTGGCCTTTATGGAAGAGTGGCAAGAAGAAAGCCATTTCTCAAATATATCCATAAAAAGTGTTGTTTAAAGTTTGCAACAAGCCACCTGGGAGACACACCAAACATGTGGAAGAAGGTGTTCTGGTCAGATGAAACCAAAATCAAACTTTTTGGCAACAATGCCAAATGATATGTTTGGCGTAAAGGCAACACAGCTCATCACCCTGAACAAACCAACTCCACTGTCAAACATGGTGGTGGCAGCATCATGGTTTGGGCCTGCTTTTCTTCAGCAGGGACAGGGAAGATGGTTAAAATTGATGGGAAGATGGATGGAGCCAAATACAGGACCATTCCTGAAGAAAACCTGTTAGAGTCTGCAAAAGACCTGAGTCTGGGACGGAGATTTGTCTTTTAACAAGACAATGATCCCAAACATAAAGCAAAATCTACAATGGAATGGTTCACAAATAAACATATCCAGGTGTTAGAATGGCCAAGTCAAAGTCCAGACCTCAATCCAATCAAGAATCTGTGCAAAGAGCTGAAAACTGCTGTTCACAAACGATCTCCATCAAACTTCACTGAGTTCGAGCTGTTTGCCAAGGAAAAATGGGCAACAATTTCAGTCTCTCGATGTACAAAACTGATAGAGACATACCCCAAGCGACTTGCAGCTGTAATCGCAGCAAAAGTTGGCGCAACAAAGTATTAAGTTAAAGGGGCCAAATAATATTGCACGCCCCACTTTTCAGTTCTTGAATTTCCACAAAAATTTAAAATAACCAATACATTTCGTTCAACTTCACAGTTGTGTTCCACTTGTTGATTCTTCACCAAAAATTTACATTTGGTATCTTTATGTTTGAAGCATGATATGTGGGAAAAGGTTGAAAAGTTCCAGGGGGCTGAATACTTTCGCAAGGCACTGTATATATTTTGGATTAGCCATTTTTACAAAAGTATGGCACTATAATCAATGTTACCCACTACAATAGAAATTTGTCATTATGGTTTGTATCACCCTCTATTTGAGCTTACTGACAGTGTAGTCTGATCCTTCCCATATAATAGTAGTTTGTGCTGTTTTGATCTCTGCCTATAACATCAGATTGGCAAGGTAATCCAGAATATTCCCTTTTCAGAAGCCTGGCTGTGTAACACAGACCTAGTATTATATAAATCAGCCTGGCAGCATAGTTCGACCAAAACCCTATTGCAGCAATTTAGCTGAATAGTTTTACCCTTCCACTATAGCAACAATTTGCTGTGTAGTTTGGAGTCACCTCTAGAACTGTATTCTATCTGTGTAATCTGACAGATGCCTGGAAACAACACTCTGTTTTTAGATAGTCAAGACCTCCCCCAAGAGCAATTATGGGTTTCTGACCAGAAATGTAAAGAATTTCGAAAGCTATGATCAGATAATTTGCTGCATGAGGGCAATAAGTACCCCTTAGAGACATGAAATATGGTCTCTTGAGGTCCAGGTTAATAAACCAGGATCTGAAGATACATTAACACAGCACGGTTATCAAAAACAAGCATGATCATTTTCGATAACTGTGCAGTGCAAACAGACTGTTGTGATCAGATGGGTGAAATGATCTTTTAGGTTCCCCAATAGATAATTTGTTCCGGCAGCGCAACGATCTGTGTAAACAGTAGTATCCTGTGCACACAGTAAAATCTATTACACATCGTTCTATGAGGTCTGCCTGTGAAAGATTACAAACTGATCGTCAATCCGCAAACATGTTCCCGAAAGGCAGAGATTTAATAGCGCACAACGGCAGGTGTAAATGCACTTTACAATGTCCTTTGTTTTTAAACAGACTAAATAGCAGCCTGAATTCTGATAGACAATCCCAACACAAGTCCAGTGGATTGAAAGAAAGTTTTGTTTTAACACAATAGTTTTGAAGGCAAAGTGGTAAATGTTTCCATTATGTTCCCACAAAGATATTGAACAGCGCTCAATTATATCTCTGAAACAATTAAAACTCTAGTAAATGAGATGTTTGAAGTTGTAGGAGAAGGTAGAAAAACTATGAAAATATAATAGATAATGATTAAAATACAGAAAATCATATACAGACTTGATAACAATGAAACGTGTTTGAAATTCAGTTTGTCGAGATTAAAAAAAAAGAACAACGAAATTTCCTTTTAATCCCAAATCTTCTCCGCTAATAAATTTAATGTGTTTGAAAACGTAAGTTCAAGTAACAGAGAACTGACATATACAACATGTGGTGCGTGTGGATTAAAATGCTAAAACTTTCTGCCAACCTTCAAAACAACTGACATGACATTGCGTCTCTATTTCAAACATAATATCGTCTTTTTCTAAGGAAGATTATTTTGCTATTTCCTTTGTCAGTGTAAGCTATTACTTTTGTTCTTTTATCTGAAAAAAGGAAGATGTTAGGAGATGGATTTGTCAGCAGAAAGAACTTAAAATGCATGCTGTTTGTATTTCTAGCATTGCCCTTGAGTGCCATGAAGCTTTTTACTCCTAAAGCATTTTTTTACCAATTCTTTACTTTCCGCTTTAATACTGGAGGGTTAAAACATTCTTGAAAAATAAGATGACAGGTCTCAAGTTATTGCCTTGGAGAATGTTTTTAAGTGAATGAATGAAACAAACAAACCTTATGTCAAAGTGGAGTTGAAAATAATATGGTGCTTTCAGAATGAAACTAACTGGTATAAAAATAAATAGAATTTAAAGATTAATATTACCATAATGATGATAATAAATATAATTATATTAGCTGTGTGCTATTATTTGCATTTAAAAGGGTTGACCACTACTCAGACAACCCGTTGTCAATTGCTATATTTCACTGTACAAAATAAAAACAGCCTATATTCACCTCTGCTGCCAGTGCCATTTCTGCAACATTGGCACCTGGCCACCTGGGGTTTGCGTAACGTTGCCACGTGAGGCCTGTAGCCAATCCTCGCTTTAGTCTCACGTCATTCAGACATAACTAATATCGGGAGGTGGTCAAGGAGCAGCAGCTCTCACTATTTTTGGCTATCAGATTCACCCAAAGGATATGAGAGTAATATGGCTAAATGGCTGTAGGGCTCACATGGCATAACAACATCACGCAAGCCCCAGGAAACCAGGCATTGGCACTGGCACCAGAGGTGCGTGTAGGCTGTTTTTACTTTATATGATGGAATACAACAGTTGAGAAGAGGTCATCCGAGTTGTGGTAGCCTCATCAGTTAATTTTCTTTTTAAAGAGCACATGTGAATAAAGCTATGAGTCTGTTCACACTGTCATCTATGCAATTCCATCAGATAACTTAATAATTTTAAGATGAAAAAAAAACATATTGTGCAACACTAGTCAAATCTATTAAACTATTGAAACTTGTTGGAAACCTAAGTGTCCCATAGTTAAGTTAATGAAGTCTGTAAGGATTTGTTAATATTGAGCCTAAGATGCCTACAGGAAGCCATACACATCAGACTAAAGTGATGTTGGCAGGACCTGCAAATAGAGATGAGAGAACCAGAACTTAAAAATGTGGAGTTCGTACAGGACAGTTAGTGAATTTTGGAGCAGGAAAATTCTCTCTCTTTCCCCAGATTTACCTCAGAGCTCCGAACATTAAAATGGATTTCCGGGAGAAGTCAGTGTTCGGAGCTTTGGGGGAAGTCCGGGGAGAGAGAATTTTCCTGCTCCAAATTTCAGGTCCCCAATGTTTTCAATGGGGTTCAAGTTCTGGTTCAAATTTGGGTACCAAGGTATCAGACCTCGAATTTCCAAGGGTCTGCTCATCCCTATCTGCAAAACATCTAATGTATACAAATTTAGCTTTCCAGCATATATTTGTTCTGTAGATTTGGGGGAGAAAAATTATCTGGCATGTTGAGTATGTCCAATCCTATGTACACAAAGTATATAAACTACTGTCAGGGTTATTTCTCTTTCACCTTCATCAACAAATCAAAATTTGGTCAATGTACATGTGTATGGGTACTTAGAAGAAATAGCTGTCAAATTATTAGTAGTTAGTAGTGATGAGCGAATATACTCGTTACTCGAGATTTCCCGAGCTCGGGTGTCCTCCGAGTATTTTTTAGTGCTCGGAGATTTAGTTTTCCTGACAGCAGCTGAATGATTTACATCTGTTAGCCAGCTTGATTACATGTGGGGATTCCATAGCAACCAGGCAGCCCCCACATGTACTTATGCTGGCTAACAGATGTAAAATCTTTCAACTGCGGCAAGAAAAACTAAATCTCCAAGCACTGAAAAATACTCGGAGGACCCCCGAGCATGCTCGAGAAATGGTATTGCAGTTCTGCAGCATTAATTTCAAGGAAGCTGAATTGTAATTTCTGGTAAAACCTGTAGTCACTGATGATATTCTAGACACTTCCTTTAACAGGTGAAGATCTTGAATCCATGTTATGCCCACATCCTTTCAGACCTTGTCACTTTGACACTATTTTAACAATGTAATGACATTCTCCATTCAATGTTGCAGTGTACATTGTTAAACTATGGTGATATTTGATAATAGTTCTATTGAGTGAACATTAACTTTTTTTTCATTAGAAAGTGACATTTGTAGACAATATGGAGCAGACATCATTAATTGAACTCTTCAGGCATCAAGGTTAATTCATTAATATTATTTTTTTATTGAAGTATAAATCCAGAGATTTGCACAAAAACCCTCTTTGCTACAATCCACTATATTACCATTTTAATCATTTATATCTCAGGGTGCCAATTTTTATTCGATTTCTATTGAAACTTTAATGAGAGAAGTAAGATACTCCCAAAAGCAGACACAATACTTATTATCCCATGTGCCAACATGTTTACCTTGTAATCTTGAGGTTCAGGTTCATCAGGGGACTTATCAGAGGAACAGAAGTGCTAGCAATGAATACAATGACGCTATCATGGTTGTCAGGTGAATAGGTAGAATGCAGCATGGGTGAAAACTAGCTCTGGGTTCTATAATGAGTATCTTGATTTTCTTGTATGTGCTGTTCCTGAGAAAATAAGTTATCCTCTTCTTACATACCTGTCCCACTTAAAGGGGTTTTCCTGAGATAAAACTTTCTCTCTCTCTCAAGGTTGGACATACCGTTGGTGCAGCTACACAGGGGCACAAGAGGCAAGGGGACCCATTTCCACCTCCAAAGCAGATGGAATTAGTCTGCAAATAGCCTATTTATTGAGCCCAGAAAATTGGTTCCATAGAGCCAGGTTTAATACATAGTAGTAGGTGCACATGCTTGATCTACACTCTATTGAATGCCTGATCCCGGCAGTCCCATACACAATTAATGGAGCAGAGGTTGACCATGAGAACCTCCACTCCATTAAAGACGGATCCCTGCAAAGCTTCATTTTTGGGATTCCTGCTGGGTCCCAGCTATCGGACCTCCTATGATCACTAACTTATTACCTATCCTATGGATAGTAACAATTGTGACACTTGTCCGTTACGAATTACTAGTTTGCACATGTGTTCATGTGTGTGACCTAGTAGATAAGTGATAAATGTTTTTTAGCTGACCTGCTCTTTTAGCTTTTAATAAGCAAAAGTAAAACTATAACAACTATATCAAAAATATATGTTTATGCAACTGTCTTCATTTCTACACTGTAGGGTTTTAGGCTTCTCTTATTTATCACGAATAGTGTTGAGCATTCCGATACCGCAAGTATCGGGTATCGGCCGATACTTGCGGTATCGGAATTCCGATACCGAGATCCGATACTTTTGTGGTATCGGGAATCGGAATCAGAAGTTCCCAGTGTATGGTTCCCAGGGTCTGAAGGAGAGGAAACTCTCCTTCAGGCCCTGGGATCCATATCCATGTAAAAAATAAAGAATTAAAATAAAAAATAGGGATATACTCACCCTCTGACGCGCCCTGGTAGTAACCGGCAGCCTGCTTTGCTTAAAATGAGCGCGTTCAGCACCTTCCATGACGTCACGGCTTCTGATTGGTCGCGTGCCGCTCATGTGACTGCCACGCGACCAATCACAAGCCGCGACGTCATCCCTCAGGTCCTAAATTCCCTTCTAGGAATTTAGGACCTGAGGGATGACGTTGCGGCTTCTGATTGGTCGCGTGGCGGTCACATGAGCGGCACGCGACCAATCAGAAGCCGTGACGTCATGGAAGGTACTGAACGCGCTAATTTTAAGCAAAGAAGGCTGCCGGTTCACAGCAGTAAGGTCCAGGCTGCGTCGGAGAGGTGAGTATATCAATATTTTTTATTTTAATTCTTTATTTTACACATTCATATGGATCCCAGGGCCTGAAGGAGAGTTTCCTCTCCCTCAGACCCTGGGAACCATCATGGATACCTTCCGATACTTGAGTCCCATTGACTTGTATTGGTATCGGTTATCGGTATCGGCGAGATCTGATAATTTGCCGGTATCGGCCGATACTTTCCGATACCGATACTTTCAAGTATCGGACGGTATCGCTCAACACTAATCACGAATAGTTCTGTTAATTATTCTTTATCATTATTTTCTCTTTTTCAGTGTTGTATCCCCATTGTAGTAGCATAATAATAATATTACTATGCAGAAGCCATTTTTTTAAATAACCCAACACGATAAGGTGTATCATATATGTAATACATATATGTGATTTACACTGTTTTTACTGAACCTGTCCTCCTTTTTATGGTGTTAGTCTTCACTGTTTTTATTAGCATGCAGATACATTAAGGCTTTTGCTCCTTGACTATATAAGAAAAGCTTCACTGCTGTAATTAGGCAGCTTTTAACTGGAAACAAAAAGTAGCACTCAATATCCAGGCTTACAGGATTCTATTCTAACGCCACCTTCGTATTATTCTATAACACTCACTGCATGTGTATTTCAGTCATTAAAATGGAAAAACAACAAGTTACATAAACTGTACCATTGTAAAATAAAACATGCAAAGCTCCAGTGCTTAGGATAGAAAAAAGGAGACAAGGGCAGCAGCCGTCAATAGTGGATTATATGTCTGCCATGCCGTAGTTATACAGGCATAAACATGCCAATCAGTTGGCAACATAATGCAAAATTTTCTGAGTGACATTTCATGCCGTATTCATAAGCTAACCTGCCTCATTCAGCTCCTTGGAAAGACAGAAGATACAAGCCCTCACCGGAAAGTTATTGAAATGTGACTGACATCTCAAAGGGTACCAGCAGAATGCCATGACCCTGTGCTGAAACATTGCAAAGTTAATCAAAATTATGGATGTCTGGTACCATAAAGACTTTTTTTTACACTAAATCTTCATCCACGGTATAGAAAAGGTCATAATCTGCTTCAATTTCCTTCTCATCGGAATGTTCTCCTATCATTTATTTTCAGATACTGTAGTCAAATAACTTCTATAATATACTCTTGGAAATGCCAAAGCTTTAAATATGTATTACATTTCGAAAGGACGCTTTGCCCAGTATCCCCAAAAAAATGTACAATGATTGCTCAACAGGTACCCTTGTGAATGCAGAACATGTAATGTATAGTTATTTCCCGAGGCTTCACTTAAGGTTAGGAGAAATTGGAGTAAAGTATATTTTCACTAGAGCATTTCATTACTTATGTATAGTTCCACACTATAATAAAAAGACACTCAAGTGCTGTGCTTGCGAGATGAATGATAAGTCATTGCCATTTTGGTGAAAACATGTCAGAAACCAAATTACTATGATTCATTATCTGTTGTACAGGACTTTAAAGGCAATTCATGTGGACATGACGATTAATCATATTTATCAGTGATACTATTTTGTTGATGCCCTATTTTCCTCTTATTTTACTGAAGGAAATTGTAAAACAAGATTAAAAAAACCCTTTTCTTCTTAAGTTACCAAAAGCTTTAAGATCAGTTTGTAAAAAGCCGTCAAGGAGGTCATTCCGGTCACTGATTCTACTCCTATACTTAGAACTGGGACAAAGAAAGGCACAAGACTCCTGATCCATGTACTGTGGTCAACGTACAGAGCAAAATTGAAAAAAGACAGGTAAAGACTGCACATATTATATTTTACGACTTAAGCAATGATCGAGAAATACCAAGTGAAGTCGAAGTCAGCCATCATCAGTCACCAATTACATACTTAGACCTCAAAGTACTCCAAGCTTTCTACTAATGTGTTATATCTGTTCTGTTTAACTAAAGAAAAAAAAGAAGTCCTTGAAAGAGATTTAGTACTTACACATAGAGAGCAGGATACTAAAAAAAACACAAAGATATATGTGCAAAGACGAATGCATTGTACCTCCATTGCGGGGTCTCTCCCATACCATGTGCCACTTATTATTACTGATGCTTTCTTATGTTGCACAGGGAACCTTGGACCCAATCATGCACCAATGTCTGGGTATAACTGTTACATCTATATCTCTTATGGCAATATTCATATACATCTGCTTACACCAAAGGATATCCAATGCAGACACACACAATTAGCAATAGGGTGTTGAGAAAGCATCAAGCTTCAGTACCATGCAGATGCATGAATGCCATATGTGGGATGATCCCTTTTCCCGAGCAAAGTCCAAGAAAAACAAGGTGGCTTCAGCATCCAAATGTGATCAACTTGCTTTATTATGGCATCATAAATGCAGAAACAACAGCACATGTGATGCCATAGCAAAGCAAGATAATCATTTTTGGATGCTGAAGGCCCCTACTTTTACACACAGCTAGGACATACAAACAGAGGCACAAAACAATAGGACGAAGTAACAAGATAAAAAAAAATACATACAGATGTATCCACCCTTAAACAGCAGCAAATTTTGCTAAGTCCCCCAAGTTTTCATAAGATAAGTCTGCCAGCTACACCACAATCACTTGGTGGTGAAAAATAGTCTCACTAAGGGGCCAACTCAGTAAGAATGGTGTTGTACATCTTATTGAATTTGAGGCATCTTCTCAGTGGCCTTTCTCTTCCTTGCGAATTGGCAGAAATGTTACTCTCGTCAGGGACTGAAATAGCATTTCTGGAATAAGAAGTGCCAGCAGTTTCTGATTCATTTCAAGGGTAAAGCACAGCCACATCTTGTCCAACCCTGTCCCTTCCCCAGCTATCCCCATTTTGGCATAGCTGCTTTAAACTGGATTGAAAATATCAAGTTGCAAAAGTTTTATTAATCTCCATGCTGCTCAAAATATTAGCAACTTTTAAAAGCATTTTATGCCAGATTTCTTATGTAAAAGCTTTGATGAATTGGGGTCATAGTTTAAATATTTCCCAACAGAGCCATTACAAAATCTTTTTTTTTTTCAAAAATATTCTTTTTGTGCCCCTAATCTTAAGACATGTTAGACCATCAAGAAAGGTAAGAAAGAACACATCTGTACAGAAAACAATCAACACATCTACCAGCACAACACGCTATTGCCTTCATCACTCTCCTTGGAATAAAGTTTACCTAGTTAAAACTTGTCTATTTGAAAGATTAAAAGACATGGTCAATAGTGAATGAGCGAGTGTGCTCGTTACTCGAGTTTTCTGAGCATGCTTGGATGTTATCCGAGTATCTTGGGCGTGCTTGTAGATTATGGTTGAGTCCCACAGCTGCATGATTTGTGGCTTCTAGTCAGTCTGAACACATGTGGGGACTCCATATCAAACAGGCAATCCCTGCATGTATTCAGGTTGTCTAACAGCCGCAAATCATGCACCTGCAGGGACACAAACATAATCTACGAGCATGCCCAAGATACTCGGAGCACACCCGAGCATGCTCGCAAATCTCAAGTAACAAGCACACTCGCTCATCACTAATGGTCAATAATAAAAGTTTGATCCCATGGTATTGATAATGTGGCTGTCTATTGATAAGGATAATCAGTAACATGTTGATGTCTCAAGTGACGAGCTAGTCTAATCTGGATCACTTTATAGGCCACATAAGGGTTGTAATTTAGAAGTAAACACACTTAAAGAAGGCAATAAAATGTGTGGGTTTTTTTGCAATTAGTTACAATGTACAGTACTGTGGTTCCTCGGACAATAATTCAATGTGTTAAATATAAGTAGGTTTTATACATCCTTATATTTTAAAAAACATTTCTGATTGTTTTCAGTTATCATTGCTACCAGGAAGGTCTGCCTTAATATTTTTCCATTGCTTTGCATTGGTTAATTTCAGTTATGTTTTGTTCATCATAAATCACCAACAGTGCTACAAATGGGAAAACTCTTAAAATGATTATCAGGGAAAGTTTGATTTTTTTTTGCCATGGGACTTGGAACTAACTGACAAGTAGTTTCTAACTGCCTGCCTTTTCTGCTCCACGCCAATCTCTGCCGATGATTCTGCAGCTTCCGCTGACATCACATTGACAAACTAGTTGCTTCTTTTCTTCTTTGCTATGTTGATGGGATGTACCTACCGATCTCATGCTCCCCATTGCCTAACTGAGGGAAAATGGCGGTCAACCAGCACAATATTTGCAGTCACGCCCTGTCGACAGAGCAGCATGGAAGAGGAAGAGCTGCCCTGTTGACATTACTGGTCTGAAAGATAGAAAAGGCAGGTACTTAATAACTACCTGTCAGTTTTTAGGCCCATAGTAAATAAATAACTAGTCCCAGAAAACCCCTTTAACTTCATTTGCTAGCGCAAGATTTCTAGCTATCTACGTCGCCCTGGCTTGCTCTGTTACATTGTTTTGAACTGCATGTACTATAGATGAGAATAGAGATTGCGGGCAGATGTCCTTACATAACATATAAAAGCAGATGCTATTTGGGAATCATGTTTAGGGAAATTGAAAAGAAATGTGCAAAAAGGTATTTATGATGAGTGCTGTCACATTCATTTTGTGAAAATTGAATTGAAGGTGAAAAGAAATTCATTTGCAGATAATTATCTACAAAATGAAATAGAATAGGTGCCATATATTGCCTGATCTACATCTATACCCAGTAACCAAACTGCATAATTTAGACCAATAGCTGCTTTACATATGAAACAATATTAATACTCAGGTAACCTTATTACCATATTGTTATCTATTATGAAATAATCAACACACAAAAACCTGTTAATCATCACTACCTAACATAGTAAATCAAACGGTCAGATGCAATCTACCATGACTGTAATGCAAAAGCAATGATCACAAAGATGAAGCAAGACTCAAATTACCAGAATTACTCAAACAGTGAATATTTGAATTATTTTACATTGCGTACTGCTAGATATAGTAAGAAAAGCATGCATTAAAATGATCATGGTCTGAGCTATCCTACAGGAAGATCTCAGACGCCCAGCTGTCACTGACTTCTTGCCACCCAGGAGAGAAGCAGAAGCAGCATGTAGTATTATGCTGTGTAGAGAATACAGTCAGGGCATTGGTCCCAGTATTCATATGACTGATCATGTCATTGCTGGGAACTGGGTGCCATCCAGCAGCTACAAGATCTAACTAGACCATCTCAGCTGTAGCAGTTGTTCCTGAAACAATGGCAGATTTTCACTATAAGTGGGATTACTGTGGAGCTCTTGCTACTGTGAGAAACCAGACAATGAAAACAAAATGATAAAATAATAAAGCTTCCCAATAGTTCTTTCTGAACCATCTTGAACGTTTGTCAATGGTGCGGGAACGCCAAATGCGTGAATGCAAGCACATACTGGTAGAGAAACTACTGATGGTTGTCACGCTCGCGCCCAGACTGGTTGGCGTGGGCGTACGGGGGTGTGGCCCCACTGGACCACAGACCAAACTTCCCTGGAAGGGGCGTAACTAAGTAGCTTCCTAGGTGTTCGCTGGAGCCTCTGATGGTGAGGTCAGACTTGTGCAATAGGAAGCTACCAGGTACCACTCCAGGGTGGTGTCTGGCTGTGACTGCTGATCCCACCGGGGAACGTAACATAGACAGGCAAGCGGGCACGGCTGGCACTCTGGCAGACAGGCGGGCACGGCTGGGACACAGGCAGGCAGACGGGTACAACAAAGACACTGGCAGGAAGGCGGTAATGGCTGGCTCTCTGGTAGGCAGGCAGGTACACTGGAAGTAGCAGTAGAGACCGGTCTGCAGGCAGGTATGTAGAACAGGTAAGAACCTGTTCAGACACGAGGACTTAAGAATAGGTAGATAAAGACCGCAAGAGCGGATGCAGAGCAAAAGCACAGGAGCTAGAGCCAAGAACAGAAATGCAGGAGGCGGAGCCAAGTGCAGAAATGCAGGAGGCGGAGCCAAGAGCTGGAGGCGGAGCCAAGTGCAGAAATGCAAGAGGCGGAGCCAAGAGCTGGAGGCGGAGCCAAGTGCAGAAACACAAGAGGCGGAGCCAAGAGCTGGAGGTGGAGCCAAGTGCAGAAACACAAGAGGCGGAGCCAAGAGCTGGAGGTGGAGCCAAGAGCAGAAATGCAGGAGGCGGAGCCAAGAGCAGGAGTAGAATCGCAAGGAGCAGAGCCAGGTAGAACCGCAAGGAGCGGAGCAAAGTAGAACCACAAGAAGCGGAGCCGCAGAGCGAGAGCTGAGCGGAGCCACAGAGCAGGGCCACAGAGTGCAGAGCAAAGTCAGAGTACAGAGCAAAGTGCAGAGCAAAGCTACAGAGAGCAGCGCTGAGAGCAAAGCCACAGAGTGCAGAGCTGAAAGCAGAGCAAAGTCAGAGTGCAGAGAAATAATCAGCGTGCAGAGCCGAGAGCAAAAACACAGAGTGCAGAGCATGGTCACAGAATGCAGAGCAGGAGCTAAGCAAGGTTGCAGAGAGCAGAGCCGAAAGCAGAGCAAAGCAAGACACAGAGGGCAGAGCAGAGCAAAGCAAGACACAGAGTACGCACAGCAGAGAAAGGAAACCAAGGCAGGGATATAAACGGACACAGGATCGGGACTAGACTAAGACAGAGTCAGGAACGAGACAAGGCACAGAGACATGGACACAAGCCAGGGTACGACGCCCCTCTGGGTGGCGGACATAGGCCAGGGTATGAAGCCCCGCTGGGTGGCTACACAGAAAACAGACCAGGGTACAACGCCCCTCTGGGTGGCAGTCAAGGAAGTAAGCGAAACAGGGCCTGGCAGCTCGGCAGCTAAGAACTGACTGAGGGAATAAGTTGCACAGGCCCCCACCAATGGGTGGGGATGTCTTAAATACAGGAAGCCTCATGGCGATTGGCCAGGGACACCTTAGCAAGGTGCACACAGTCTCTATAAGAAACAGGAGTAGCCGGCGCCGCCCCCCTATGCACACAGACAGAGCATGCACAGAGCAAACAGCAGACATGAGGCAAACAGCATGGAGCTGGCAGCAGAGAGAAGTCACAACAAGGCCCAGAGAAGTAAGTGAGTTTGAGTGTAATGCAGGTGGGGGATGGGAGGCCATGCAGTGATGCCAGCAGAGTTGTTACAATGGTGTTCCCTCCGGATAGTGGGGGCTCAGTGGAAGAAGGCAGAAGTGGAGGAGGAAGTGGCCAATGCCAATTCAGGTGGGGCACTGACAGCACCTCAGAATTCAAAATGGCCAAAATGTGTAATACTTTATGGGCATGCCACAACATAGATCATCACCTTGTCATAGGGTCCGTATTAGCAGGAGCCAGCATTACAACAACATGGCCGAAGAATATGTGTCTACACATCTCTACGTACCAACAGGTGGGTCTGTCCCATTTAACTTCTGGGTCTCCAAAATGGACACTTGGCCTGCTGTGTGAATTCTTTAACAGCTATCTGTAGGAGTACTGTGCCAAAAGCTGCTGTTGGTATTTTTTAACCCATGTATGTTCGAGTACTGTGCTGCTGTGTGTGCTCATCAGCCTTGCATATGGGGGTACCATGCCCTATTGCCTGGATGTGAAAATTTTAATCATCCTCTCAGGGAAAAATGTGAAAACAAGCTCTGTGGGTTAAATTTGTCATCAGCTTCTGTGGGCGAAATGTGAAAACATGCCCTGTGGGGAAAATTTTTAACTGGACTGTTGGAAGCAAGTCTCGCGGTGGACCACCAGCTCGATCCAAGAGCATACTACCAGCTTTTCATTGGTGGCATTTATAAAGTATGCTACTGGAGCTGACATTTTGGAGCTGTGGAAGTACTGTGCCTCATGCTCTGTGGGTGTAATTTGTAAGCTGCTTTTGCAGGGGTACTGTGACCTACACTCTCAGTCTTTGTGAGGACAATGTTAAAATTTTAATGTTATTCATTTACTTCCTATTTTACTATGATTGCTATGGTGACAGAACCCCTTTAAGTATTATCCCTATCCACATTTGCTTGCAGGGAAATTGTGCTGCTCTTACCCCCATTGTTCTTCCTTTTGCAGGCCTCTAGCCCTTACGCTGACCATTCTATAGCCATTTTACAGCACTGCAGTTCAGGTCTCAATTCACTTATACAATTTTCAGTGTCTGTGGTCAAATTTGGGTCAAGTTTGGGTCCCCAACCAGACTTTTTAAGAAGTCCGGCCAAACCTTGCTAACCCGATCATTCATGGGTTCGCTCATCACTAATATTGAATGTACATGAATTAGAGATAAGCGAATCTATTCAAGGCAAGTCAAATATTCTTTGAATTTCACACAAAATTTAGATTAGTGCACATTTAAATTGTTTGTGATTTGTTTTGAACTAATCTAGCAAAATTAAGTACTGAGGGTAAATTCAAAAATGCTGAGAAGGGGTAAATAAATAAACTACCCTCTCCTCAGCACTCAACTTCACATTATAGCTTCACAGTTCTGTTCTAGTATTCTTTATTGGTCCTGTCAAGTCTTTGGCGCTGACTAAACCACATGATGACCCCTGACGAAGCCACTGCAGGTGGCGACACGCGTTGGGTAACCGTCCGCTTTGGCTCTATGACTCATGGTTTGTTCTAACCTTTGGTGCCACTCCATGTTATCAGACTTGGGGGGTATACCCTGTGCTAGCCCTTAACCCTCATATGCTCGTTGTGGGTGGGACTTATGATGCATATGTCATATAAGTCCTAAGCTCTACTGACAGAACCCTATGTTTATACTAGTGACTGTTTACTGTGTATGTTTCTATTTAACAACTGTTTCACACAAAGGTAGGCAGCCTATTATGGCGCCAGATTACATGACCTGCATAGTGCACTTTATTTTTTGCTCATCTATACTGGTCTATTGTTTTTGTTTCCTTGTGTCACGAATATTGCTTATGTCTCATAGGTTCAGGAGGGGAGGGCATTTATAGCTAATATTGTTTATAGTGGTTAGCCTATGTGCTTATTAACAATCCTTTAGCACAAGAACCATAGATATGCTCTCTATATAGGCATTAAGAAATTTTTTGAGTATAGGTTATCTAACATTGTAGCCTTTTAGTGGTTGGCCCTATTATAAGCCTTTGGTTTACAGCTATTTAGTCACATGGATGACAAATTTTAGTGTTTTTAATGTTTGTGCATGTTGTCTTATGTTGTTTTTCTAATAAAGCATATTCTATTTAAGCTAGATTCTTGCGTTTGGTGATCCCTGTTGTGAATTCCGTTCTCGGGCTCCCTCCTGTGGTCATGAGTGGTACTGTGTGAGTTTGTTCTTGGGCTCCCTCTGGTGGCCTTTAGCGATATGGCTGGTCTTGGCTGGGCTCAGCTGTTTCATCTCCTGCTAGGCTGGGCCTATTTAACTCACCTGGACCTTTACTTGTCCCCTGCTGTTGGTGTATTCAGTCCTGATCCTGTGCTCTCCTGAATATTCCTTGTGACCAGTCTCCTGCTATGAGAAGCTAAGTTTGCTTGTTCAGTTTCTCATTTTTTCCTTGAAAACGTTTCTCATTATATTATGAGTTCAGCCCAGCTTGCTTTTATGTGATTTTTTGCTTGCTAATTAGTTCTGGGGTGCAGAGTGCGCCCCTCGCATCGTGAGTCGGTGTGGGGGTTCTTGTATTCTCTGCGTGGTTTACTTTTGATAGTTTTTGTACTGACCGCACAGACACCTATCTATTTTCTGCCTATCTAGTATTAGCGGGCCTCATTTGCTAAATCTGTTTCATCTCTACGTTTGTGTTTTCCCCTTAACTCACCGTTATTATTTGTGGGGGGCTATCTAAAACTTTGGGGATATTTCTCTGAGGCAAGTGAGGTCTTTGCTTTCTCTCTAGGGGTAGTCAGTTTCTCAGGCTGTGATGAGACGTCTAGGTTTTCAGGTAACGTTCCACAGCTGCCTTTAGTGTGTTTGGATAGGATCAGGATTGCGGTCAGTATAGCTTCCACATCCCCAGAACTTGTCCTATATACTCAGGGTATATTTGTCAGGTCAGTTTGAGATCCTACCACCAGGATCATAAGAGTACAGCAGGCCCGAAAGTGTTAATGCAGCAAAAGAGGGAGAAGAGAAATCTTAAGGTCATTTTTTTTTTTCCTCTGCACTGTGTTCAGTCTCTCTCATCCCCTTAATATCTGGGTGGCTTTGAACTCAGCTGCAGATATGGACATTCAGAGTCTGTCTTCTAGTGTGGATCATCTCACTGCAAGGGTACAGGGCATTCAGGATTATGTAGTCCGCAGTCCTATGTCAGAGCCTAAAATACCTATTCCTGAGCTGTTTTCCGGAGATAGATCAAGGTTTTTGAACTTTAAGAATAATTGTAAGTTATTTCTTTCTCTGAGACCTCGCTCCTCTGGTGATTCTGTTCAGCAAGTTAAAATTATTATCTCTTTGTTACGCGGTGACCCTCAAGATTGGGCATTCGCTCTGGCGCCAGGAGATCCGGCATTGCTGAATGTGGATGTGTTTTTTCTGGCGCTTGGAGTCCTCTATGAGGAACCAAATCTGGTAGACCAAGCAGAAAAAGCTTTGCTGGCTCTCTCTCAGGGTCAAGATGAAGCAGAGATTTACTGTCAGAAGTTTAGGAAGTGGTCTGTGCTCACTCAATGGAATGAGTGCGCCCTGGTGGCGATTTTCAGAAAGGGTCTCTCTGAAGCCCTTAAAGACGTTATGGTGGGGTTCCCCACACCGGCGGGTCTGAATGAGTCAATGTCTTTGGCCATTCAGATTGATCGGCGTTTGCGGGAGAGCAAACCTGTGCACCCTCTGGCGGTATTTTCTGAGCAGAAACCTGAGCCTATGCAATGTGACAGGATTCTGACCAGAGTTGAACGGCAAAACCACAGACGTCAGAATGGGTTGTGCTTTTACTGTGGTGATTCTGCTCATGTTATCTCAGCATGCTCTAAGCGCACAAAAAGGGGTTGCCAAGTTTGTCACCATTGGTACTGTACAACCTAAATTCATTTTGTCTGTTACTTTGATTTGCTCTCTGTCATCCTACCCAGTTATGGCTTTTGTGGATTCAGGTGCTGCCCTGAATTTGATGGATTTGTCATTTGCCAGGCGCTGTGGTTTTATCTTGGAGCCTTTACAATTCCCTATTCCGCTAAAGGGAATTGATGCTACACCATTGGCCAAGAATAAACCTCAGTACTGGACTCAATTGACCATGTGCATGGCTCCTGTACATCAGGAGGTAATTCGCTTTCTGGTGCTACATAATTTGCATGATGTTGTCGTGTTGGGTCTGCCATGGCTGCAGGCTCATAATCCAGTCCTGGATTGGAAAGCAATGTCTGTGTCAAGTTGGGGTTGCCAAAGGATTCATGGTGATGCTCCTTTGGTGTCAATTGCTTCTTCTACTCCTTCTGAAGTCCCTGAATTTTTGTCGGACTACCAGGATGTATTTGATGAGCCCAAATCCAGTGCCCTACCTCCTCATAGGGATTGTGATTGTGCCATAAATCTGATTCCTGGTAGTAAGTTCCCTAAGGGACGACTTTTTAATTTGTCTGTACCAGAACATACTGCTATGCGGAGTTATATAAAGGAGTCCTTGGAGAAGGGACATATTCGCCTGTCCTCGTCCCCTTTGGGTGCGGGGTTCTTTTTTGTGGCCAAGAAGGATGGTTCTCTGAGACCCTGTATAGATTATCGCCTTCTAAATAACATCACGGTCAAATTTCAGTATCCCTTGCCACTGTTGTCCGATCTGTTTGCCCGGATTAGGGGGGCCAGTTGGTTCACCAAGATAGATCTTCGTGGAGCGTATAATCTTGTGCGCATAAAGCAGGGCGATGAATGGAAAACAGCATTTAATACTCCCGAAGGCCATTTTGAGTACTTGGTGATGCCTTTTGGGCTTTCTAATGCCCCCTCTGTGTTTCAGTCCTTCATGCACGACATCTTCCGAGAGTACCTGGATAGATTTATGATTGTGTACCTGGATGATATTTTGGTCTTTTCTGATGATTGGGAGTCTCATGTGAAGCAGGTCAGGATGGTATTTCAGGTCCTGCGTGCCAATGCCTTGTTTGTGAAGGGCTCTAAATGTCTCTTTAGAGTCCAGAAGGTTTCCTTTTTGGGCTTTATTTTTTCTCCTTCTACTATCGAGATGGATCCAGTCAAGGTCCAGGCTATTCATGACTGGACTCAACCTACATCAGTGAAGAGTCTTCAGAAGTTCTTGGGTTTTGCTAATTTTTACCGTCGCTTCATCACTAATTTTTCTAGTGTGGTGAAGCCTTTGACGGATTTGACCAAGAAGGGATCTGATGTTACTAATTGGTCTCCTGCGGCTGTGGAGGCCTTTCAGGAGTTGAAACGTCGGTTTTCTTCGGCTCCTGTCTTGCGCCAGCCCGATGTCTCTCTTCCCTTTCAGGTCAAGGTTGATGCTTCTGAGATTGGAGCAGGGGCTGTTTTGTCGCAGAGAAGCTCTGATGGCTCTGGGATGAGACCATGTGCTTTCTTTTCAAGAAAGTTTTTGCCTGCCGAACGGAATTATGATGTTGGTAATCGAGAGTTGTTGGCAATGAAATGGGCATTTGAGGAGTGGTGACATTGGCTTGAGGGAGCCAAGCATCGTGTGGTGGTCTTGACGGATCACAAGAATTTGACTTATCTCGAGTCTGCCAAACGGTTGAATCCGAGACAGGCTCGATGGTCACTGTTTTTCTCTCGTTTCAATTTCATGGTTTCATATCTTCCGGGTTCGAAAAACGTGAAGGCTGATGCCCTTTCTAGGAGTTTTGTACCTGACTCCCCGGAAGTTTCTGAACCGACTGGTGTTCTCAAAGAGGGGGTGATTTTGTCTGCCATCTCTCCTGATCTGCGACGGGTGTTGCAGGAGTTTCAGGCCAATAGACCTGACCGTTGTCCACCGGAGAGACTGTTTGTCCCAGACAGATGGACCAGTAGAGTTATTTCTGAGGTTCATTCTTCGGTGTTGGCGGGTCATCCTGGGATTTTTGGTACCAGGGATTTGGTGGCGAGATCCTTTTGGTGGCCTTCCTTGTCGCGGGATGTGCGTTTCTTTGTGCAGTCCTGTGGGATTTGTGCTCGGGCCAAGCCTTCGTGTTCTCGTGCCAGTGGATTGCTTTTGCCTTTGCCTGTCCCAAAGAGGCCTTGGACGCATATTTCCATGGATTTTATTTCGGAACTTCCTGTCTCTCAGAGGATGTCTGTCATCTGGGTGGTTTGTGATCGTTTTTCCAAAATGGTCCATTTGGTACCCTTGCCTAAGTTGCCTTCCTCCTCCGATTTCGTGCCACTGTTTTTTCAGAATGTGGTTCGTTTACATGGTATTCCGGAGAACATTGTGTCCGACAGAGGATCCCAGTTTGTGTCCAGATTTTGGCGATCCTTTTGTGCTAAGATGGGCATTGAATTGTCTTTTTCGTCAGCCTTCCATCCTCAGACGAATGGTCAAACCGAACGAACTAATCAGACCTTGGAAACTTATTTGAGATGTTTTGTTTCTGCTGACCAGGATGATTGGGTGACCTTTTTGCCATTGGCTGAGTTCGCCCTCAATAATCGGGCTAGTTCTGCTACTTTGGTTTCACCTTTCTTTTGCAATTCTGGTTTTCATCCTCGTTTCTCCTCGGGTCAGGTTGAGTCTTCTGACTGTCCTGGGGTGGATTCTGTGGTGGATAGGTTGCAGCAGATTTGGAACCATGTGGTGGACAATTTGACTTTGTCCCAAGAGAAGGCTCAGCGCTTTGCTAACCGCCGTCGCTGTGTGGGTCCCCGACTTCGTGTGGGGGATTTGGTATGTTTGTCTTCTCGTTATGTCCCGATGAAGGTTTCCTCTCCTAAGTTCAAGCCTCGTTTCATCGGTCCTTATAAGATTTTGGAAATCCTCAACCCTGTGTCTTTTCGTTTGGACCTCCCAACATCGTTTGCCATTCATAATGTGTTCCATAGGTCGTTGTTGCGGAGATATGTGGTGCCTGTGGTCCCTTCTGTTGATCCTCCTGCTCCGGTCTTGGTCGAGGGGGAGTTGGAATATGTGGTGGAGAAGATCTTGGATTCTCGTATTTCGAGACGGAGGCTTCAGTACTTGGTGAAATGGAAGGGTTATGGTCAGGAGGATAATTCCTGGGTTGTCGCCTCCGATGTCCATGCGGCCGATTTGGTTTGTGCCTTTCATTTGGCTCGTCCTGATTGGCCTGGGAACTCTGGTGAGGGTTCGGTGACCCCTCCTCAAGGGGGGGGTACTGTTGTGAATTCCGTTCTCGGGCTCCCTCCTGTGGTCATGAGTGGTACTGTGTGAGTTTGTTCTTGGGCTCCCTCTGGTGGCTTTTAGTGATATGGCTGGTCTTGGCTGGGCTCAGCTGTTTCATCTCCTGCTAGGCTGGGCCTATTTAACTCACCTGGACCTTTACTTGTCCCCTGCTGTTGGTGTATTCAGTCCTGATCCTGTGCTCTCCTGAATATTCCTTGTGACCAGTCTCCTGCTATGAGAAGCTAAGTTTGCTTGTTCAGTTTCTCATTTTTTCCTTGAAAACGTTTCTCATTATATTATGAGTTCAGCCCAGCTTGCTTTTATGTGATTTTTTGCTTGCTGGTTAGTTCTGGGATGCAGAGTGCGCCCCTCGCATCGTGAGTCGGTGTGGGGGTTCTTGTATTCTCTGCGTGGTTTACTTTTGATAGTTTTTGTACTGACCGCACAGACACCTATCTATTTTCTGCCTATCTAGTATTAGCGGGCCTCATTTGCTAAATCTGTTTCATCTCTACGTTTGTGTTTTCCCCTTAACTCACCGTTATTATTTGTGGAGGGTTATCTAAAACTTTGGGGATATTTCTCTGAGGCAAGTGAGGTCTTTGCTTTCTCTCTAGGGGTAGTCAGTTTCTCAGGCTGTGACGAGACGTCTAGGTTTTCAGGTAACGTTCCACAGCTGCCTTTAGTGTGTTTGGATAGGATCAGGATTGCGGTCAGTATAGCTTCCACATCCCCAGAACTTGTCCTATATACTCAGGGTATATTTGTCAGGTCAGTTTGAGATCCTACCACCAGGATCATAACAGATCCCCTCTCTATGGCCTATTCTTTTCTCTTTTTTCGTAATGACTAAACCACATGATACCATTATACAGTATTAAATGAAGCTCAATCTGTCATGACTAGGCCTCACACAATGTCATGATCTTTGTCATGTCTAGTCAATTCTGGAGATGTCAAAGTTTGGATGAGACTTGTGAAGAAGACCAAGGTGCGGGGATGCACAGCCTAATTTTTTTTTCTACCCTACATATATTATGGTCTAGAGTATGGAGAGACCTCAGAGCACAAAAATCACATTCGGTTCAAATCAAATACATTCAATGTGAAACTAATTTCTTGGACAAAATTCAAATGAATCTGTGAATTTGGATGTTTGTGGATTTGCTCGTCCTTAATGTTCATGTACTGTAACTATGCAGTACTGTAATTAGCTGTTTTGTCCTACTTTATGTCTATAATATTACCAAGAAAGATTTTCATCCACTGAAAGTAGAGGAAAAATGGAAACCGTTTCTGCTGAATGAAAGGAAACATTTGGGTTTGGGCAGAGATATAGTTGAGTTATAGTTGATACAGGAAAGAAATATATCTTGGTACCGTGTTAGCCAGTGGATAGAAAAATATTTAGAATTGAGAGTCCTCAGTGGTTGATACCTTTTAATGGTTAACTGAAAAGATGGTAACAAATTGCAAGCTTTCGAGACTACATACGTCTCTTCATCTTCATCTTTGTTATAGTTGATGTCACTCAATTCGAATGAACCATTACAGTGCCCAGGTCAGTAATCTTTTGCTGCAGTACAGGAGCGCTAAGAACCACCTCCTCCGTCATTCCTCTTTTGCTTAGCTGACCTAGCTCAATGTAACATGTGCATCACAGCGCAATGATTTTACCTAGCCAGCTAATCAAAAGAAGAACTGCGAATGCTGGGAGGTAAACGGTGTTTCTCAGGGCTTCCATTCAGCTGCCACAGATTACAGCCACATTATAGGTGATTGCATGGAGAATGGAGAAGGGGAGCAAAAGCTAAGGGGATAAAGAACTAAGAGCCATTACATAAATTAAGAAAAGTCCACGACGAAGTCACAAAAAATGGAAGAGATGATCATCACAAGTCAGGTGATGAGGAGATTATACCATGTTGAGGAACTTTGCAGTTGGTGTATGAAGGCCTTTAATGTCACTGTAAGATGAAAAAAATCATTCTGATTCCAATAGATCTTTAATTTCCAGTCAATGAAGATATATCAGTGCTGGCTTTGTGCTGTGGATTTGTTTATGACTGCAAGTAAACGTATGCAATTATATGTGATAATAACTGTACATATGTAAAAATATGTGGAAGCCTAAAATGTGAAAATTCTATAGACTTTAATAATGCGCAATAACTGCTGAACATCTCGTGAAGCTACCTAGTCACACACCTACTGTTGCAAACTGTATAGACAAAGCATATATTCAGCATATTCAGAGACATTTTCCACAAATATCAACTGTTATATTGCACTTCTAGGTGCAAAAAAATGAAATGACAAGCTCGGGATGTAACTCTACTGAACATCTGTGCTTTCATAGATAATTGGTTTAAGAGAAAGATTGCAGAAAGTTATGAGTGGAACATTTACTATGTGCTCATTTGGATTGCTACCTTTCTGCCCTAGTAACTAAATGGATCATTGGTGCCTTATGGTACACAGAGGTGCTATAAGACACTGTTGAGTAAATGTGGGCCTTCCTGAAGGGATAAAGATGCAAGTGCTTAATTTGTATCGGTTAGTTATACTGTTTTCAAGATGGAAATGCTTTACTTTAAAGAGAAACTGTCACGTACCTATTGCTATTAACCTTCAGATATAAGGTTATTCTGCAGGATAACAGCATTCTAAAGCTAGCCGGTCACTGCACTGAAACCCCGGCTACAGGGAGGAAATTAACTTGATTCTTCCTGGCAGCCTCCGGCTTTCAGTCCAAGAAGTTCAGCTGGCATATTTTCAGCCACTGCAGCTGTAACCAAGCCCCGTCACTCAGTGACAGCCTCCTCAGCATTGACACACTGTTGAAACAGTTGTCCGTCAGTGCCGGGGGGAGTGGTTACAGCCGCCATTCACTGTCTCCTGAGCAGTGACTGAAACCACACCAGCCACACCTCTATGACTGTAAGCCAGAGGCTGCCGCTAGGAATAAAGTTCACATCCTCCTGGTAGCCGGGCCCTATGTGCAGCAGCCGGGTAGTTTTAGAAAACTAATAACCTACATATTAACCCCAAAGCTACAGGTTCATAGTGTTTAAGGACATGACAAGTTCAGATTAAATAAGTATAGATAAATTAGGCACTGTGCACAGGGCACTGTGAAGGAATTGCCAGTGTTGTATAGCATAGACTGGAAATTCTAATCTTCATTGACTGAACACCAAAAGGAAATCATTGCATATCAACCAAGAAATAATAATAAAATATTTTACTGAGTGTCCTTTAAATAAAGTCATTTACCATTGTGTGGATGTCTATAAATACATCTGGCATTGAATAGGGCCTATAGCCATATTACCAGCAAATAGAAAGCGACTCTTTTCCTTAGCTAAGGTGTATTCTTTATGTTACTTATGTAAGCCTTGACCTTTGATAAATGAATTGCATTCTTCCTTTGGCTGCTATAAACCGGATCGTTTCATACAGCAGGATAAAGGGAATTAGTACCAGAGGCTGCAAAGAAATAAAGCTCTATAAATTTTGTGTTGTCAAAATCTCACCACTTTATTGGCCCATGGGTCAAAATAACCCTCTAGCTTTTTAGATGTTGAAATAAGTGAAACAATATCCATTGTCAGAAGACTCCTGAAGAGCATCAATATATAATGACAATTGCATTATAGAAGTGTGAGAACAGGCATTATTCCAAAAAGGACGTTATTATCTCATTAATGTTCCTCAGCACAAAATACAATGCATTACTCATCAAGTCTAGACATTTGTCTGAACTATAAGGAATAATAGTAGAAGGAGCTTTTAATATTTCTCAGATGTTGCAAATTCATTCCTCATAGGTAAAGCACTTTTACAGTCTCTTGTATTAAATGTAATATTTCTACAGCACCTGTCTACAGAGACTTGCATCCACATAGAATATTACAGTGTACACCACAGAAAGTGGCTGGGTATATGTAGCTAGTATCACTGCTTTATTGCATCACTGCCATCGAAACGCGTTTCAGGCTGTGGTTCACGACAAATCCCAACTATTCACTGTACAATACATTACAATCATGTTAGGAGTTACAGTTTTATAACTGTTGAAGAGACACAGGTTGCAGACCACTTTATTAAAATATACCACAAGTAATGGGCACAATCTATAATTTATCTTAGGGGGCTAAGGGTCAAACACGTAAGCCCAACTCCATTCCATTGCTCACATTTTTAGTTAGACACCAATAGGCCAATTCATTAAGGTTTTACTCCGGAATTCTTGTGCTAAATACCTTAATATGTAGCAGTAATTTTGTGCAACTCAGAAGTTGAGTAAAAATATTGCGACTTTTAGCATTTTCATGCCAATCCTGGCCAGCAGCTCCAGGATGGATAAAGTATAAGTGGAACAGGTTGTAGCTAAGCCCATCCATCAATTTCATGAAGGGTTATGCTACTTTAGAAGCGTAACTTACTCCAGAAATGTACTCCAGTCCTTGACTGGAGTAACATTTCTGCCCAAAGCGCCCAACATTTGTAAGATATGCCTAATTCACGAGGTTACATTCACTTCTTAGTGAATTAGACACATCATACTCCAGAGGCTCATTAAGACTGGTGAGCCCAAATCTTCATGAAGGCCTGACTTGATATGTTATATGGTAGTTTGTCATGCAAACAAAAGCCTCCCAGAAATGTAATGTATCATGTCATATGTTCATCATGACATGGAGGGGCCACCTTACTGCTACTGGTAATGACATAATAAGATATTTTCCAAGAAGAATAATGGAAAAACAACGTAGAGCTCTGAGATAAAATCCTTTGGGATCGTTATTATATGGGTAATAAAAGTATTTATTAAAATAGAGATGTCGGGAGGGCTGACCGGTCCTCTCATGTGTGTTTTCATAAATACTTTTATTCCCTATGGAATGGCAATGTTGATTTTATAAGCTTCATTATGAGCTCAGCTCATGAAGGGCCAAGGAAGTATTTGGCTAATGTGACATAATGTGAATTGATCAAGCTCTAAGAGTAAGGCCAGACGGGGCTTTTAGGACGTGGCCGCAATGCAGGGTATCAGGACCACTGTAGTTTCCAAGTTGCCTGATAAACAGTTATTTCGTTTTGTAGGGAGAACAGTTGTTTCACTACAGAATCTATCAAGTCAAAACAATCATCCACGAGGTGTGGGAGTGAAAAATCTGTTCTCCCTACAAAATTAATTATTTCAAAGCCATTCTGCAAACCAGAGCAGCACCGGCCCGCTGCGGTTCTTGCATGCTTTACAGCCGCATCAATCTCAGGACATGACTGCCACGTCTGCCCTTCCACTAATAGTACTGCAGTTGACTACAGCAGAGTCCACATCCAATTATTGACTTAATGTGATGCTTGTCAAATAAAAAACATTTTTATCCTCATGCTCCAGTGTTAATTTCACGAGTATCAGTTCTGTACAAAGTATACAGCCACAATATGGCACCATAAAAATTCTGAGTATAGTGCTGTAATAAGGCACACACAGAAGTTTATGAACCCATTGGCTAGCTCTACATGCCACCAATTCCATCCATCGGATGCTACAAATAAGCAATATTTTTAAGGAGAAATTCCCAATAAATGTTAAAGAACCCCAGGGCTTCTGTGCCAATGTCCAGGTTCCATGTGCGTGAGGGCTGTGTGTTATGCAAATACAGAATATAATACCGTACATTTCGTGCTGAATAACATTTATTATAATGCTTATGCTCTGAACAGCCTCCATATGCCTGTCGCTTACAGATCCTTGCTGTCCATTGTACCAGGCAGAGCTGAGATTATATAGAAATGGAACAACATAATCGTGTTTTGTTCTTTCTAATTATACAGCCCCGCAAAACTGGACACCAATTTCTGATCTGTGAACACAGTCCTTTTAGACGTCATGTTTTAATAGATTTCTGCAATCTGCAGCTGAGAGGAAATAATTGGTGACTTTCTCACAGACTTCATTGAACTTTACCGTTTTGCAGTTTTGTATTGATTGCAGATACGAGATTGGAGAACGTTACTGTTAATTGTTTTTGTTTCCAATATGTAACAGGAGATGTCAGCGAATTGCCTCCATGTAACAGGGTCCTGTGTAATAGATGCCCCTTAACATTTCAGATAGATGCCAAAATATTGATTTACAGAGCTGTAGGTGTCTTAGAATAAACCCAAATTTCTGTTGATCATGAGGACACTGAATAAAGTTCAGTCGACTGTATTCAAATTATTATACTGAAATATTCTGAACTGGAAATGACTGTCAAAAGTCCAACAACTGACAAAGACATTTATCCTGTTCACATTTATATCCCGACTCTTGTTTATAAAGACTGTCCTGAAATTGTAAAATGGATCATGATAAATCCTAAATGACCCTATTGACTGACCCTATTGACTTACATTCGACAGTTAGTATTTTGGGCCCCCTTCCAATATTCTGGTATTTTTAACGAAAAAAATTGCCATGCGATGCTTAACCCCTTCACACCCTTGGAAGTATAGGTACATCCAAGGTTGTGTCCCTGCATTTGATGCGGGCTCTGACGCTGAGCGCACCTCTTTCCCTGCACATGACAACTGATCTGATCAGTTGTCAATGTGCCTCTAACAGCCGCGGGTGGATTTGTGATCTACCTGTGGCTGTTAGCAAGTTAAATGCTAAAACGCTTCAGACGGAAGCGCGTCACAAGACCTGCCCGTCGGAGCCCCTGTCACATGATTGCTGGGGGCCCCTGGGTTGCCATGACAACCCTGGGCTCTGCAGAAGACTCCTGTGCCTGTCATTATAAGTCTATGAACTAGATGTTTCCAGCCAGCTAACGCTCGGCACGCTCATTGCTATCTAATCAAAGCTGCTGGTGATTAAACTAAAGTAAATAATGACAACATTCAATAGTGCTTACGCAGGGGGGAAATTAACTTAAAATGAAGTTAATATCAATAGTGTGGTGATGTGTTGGGGGTGGGATTATGTGTGGTAATGAGGTGGGGGGTGGGATTATGTGTGGTGATGTGTTGGGGGGAGGGATTATGTGTGGTGATGGGTCGGGATTGTGTGGTGATGTGGTGGGGGGTGGGATTATGTGTGGTAATGTGGTGGGGTGGCGGGATTATGTGTGGTAATGTGGTGGGGTGGCGGGATTATCTGTGGTAATGTGGTGGGGGGCGGGATTATCTGTGGTAATGTGGTGGGGGCAGGATTATGTGTAGTAATGTGGTGGGGTGGTGGGATTATGTGTGGTGATGTGGTGGGGGGCGGGATTATGTGTGGTAATGTGGTGGGGGTGGGATTATGTATGGTAATGTGGTGGGGGTGGAATTATGTATGGTAATGTGGTGGGGGTGGGATTATGTATGGTAATGTGGTGGGGGAGGGATTATCTGTTGTAATGTGGTGGGGGCGGGATTATGTGTGGTAATGTGGTGGGGGGGTGGGATTATGTGTGGTGGTGGGGGGCGGTATTATGTGTGGTAATGGAGTGGGGGGCGGGATTGTGTGGTGATGTGGTGGGGTGGCGGCATTGTGTGTGGTGATGTGGTGTGGGGGCGGGATTATCTGTAGTAATGTGGTGGGGGCGGGATTATGTGTGGTAATGTGATGGGGGCAGGATTATGTATGGTAATGTGGTGGGGCGGGATTATCTGTAGTAATGTGGTGGGGGGCGGGATTATGTGTGGTGATGTGGTGTGGTCGGGATTATGTGTGGTGGTGGGGGGCGGGATTATGTGTGGTAATGGAGTGGGGGGGCGGGATTATGTGTGGTGATGTGTTGGGGGGAGGATTGAGTGGTGATGTGTTGGGGGGCGGGATTATGTGTGGTAATGTGGTGGGGTTGGGATTATGTATGGTAATGTGGTGAGGGCGGGATTATGTATGATAATGTAGTGGGGGCGGGATTATGTATGGTAATGTGGTGGGGGAGGGATTATCTGTTGTAATGTGGTGGGGGCGGGATTATGTGTGGTAATGTGGGGGGGCGGGATTATGTGTGGTAATGTGGGGGGGCGGGATTATGTGTGGTAATGGAGTGGGGGGCGGGATTGTGTGGTGATGTGGTGGGGTGGCGGGATTGTGTGTGGTGATGTGGTGTGGGGGCGGGATTATCTGTAGTAATGTGGTGGGGGGTGGGTTTATGTGTGGTAATCTGATGGGGGCAGGATTATGTATGGTAATGTGGTGGGGCGGGATTATCTGTAGTAATGTGGTGGGGGGCGGGATTATGTGTGGTGATGTGGTGTGGTCGGGATTATGTGTGGTGGTGGGGGGCGGGATTATGTGTGGTAATGTGGTGTGGTCGGGATTATGTGTGGTGGTGGGGGGCGGGATTATGTGTGGTAATGGAGTGGGGGGGCGGGATTATGTGTGGTGATGTGTTGGGGGGGCAGGATTGTGTGGTGATGTGTTGGGGGGCAGGATTATGTGTGGTGATGTGTTAAAGGGGCGGGATTATGTGTGGTGATGTGGTGGGGGGTGGGATTTGTGGGGGGTGGGATTGTGTGGTGATGTGGTGCAGATTGTGTGTGGTGATGTGGTGCGGATTGTGTGTGGTAATGTGGTGGGGGGCAGGATTATGTGTGGTAATGGGGTGGGGGCAGGATTATGTGTGGTGATGTGGTGGGGGCGGAGCTACTGTGCAGGGGGCAAGATGAGCGAGTAATCACGATGCCTCTTATATATATAGATGCCGGCCCATTGCTGGAGTTCATAGGAGACAATGATTTATGCTACACAGAGCAGGGCTGAAGCCCTCCTATATCTAGCACAGGTGATAAGATTATCGCAGCTTCAAGTCTCCTAAAGGGATGATTGAAGCCAATAAAAAGTAAAACATAAGTTTAAAAAAATATTAAACAAAATTAAAAAAATGTAACATTTAAATCACCCCTTTTGCCCCATTGGAAATAAAAAAAATACACATATTTGGTATCGCTGCGTTCAGAAATATCTGATCTGTGAAAATATAAAGTAAATGAATCCAAGCGGTAAACTGCATAATGAAAAAAAAAATTGAAATGCCAGAATTATGTTTTTTTGGCTGCAACAATATTGCAATAATAATGGAATAACAGGCAATAAAAATATCATATCTACCCCAAAAGGGTAAACATAAAAACGTTAGCTCGACATGCAAAGAATGAGCTCTAAGTCATCCCCAGATCCTGAAAAATAGAGATGCTGCGAGTCTCTGAAAATTTTATTTTTCTCTTCCAAACTTTGAATTTTTTTTCACCACTTAAATAAAAAAGAACCTAGATATGTTTGGTGACTACAAACTCATACTGACCCGGAGAATCATAATGCTAGGCCAGTTTTAGCATTTAATGAACATGTTAAATAAAAAAAAAAAAACAACAACTGTGGAACAGTACTTTTTCTTCAATTTCACCACACTTTAATTTTTTCCATTTTTTGCAGTACAAAACATGGTAAAATCAAGGATGTCATTCAAAGGAACAACTCGTCCCGCAAAACAACGAGCCCCCATACAGCTATACTGATTAAAAAATAAAAAAAGTTATGGCTCTGGGGAGATGGAGAATGGAGAGCAGAAAATCAAAGTGCACAAATGGAAAATTGCAAGGTGGTGAAGGGGTTAAAGTCAAAGATATAAGAATCCTAGACGCATACTTAAACACAGCCTGGTTAAATGTTGGCCCAAATCCTGCAATACTACAGACATTATTCAAGATCCACTTTATTATTTTTTTTTTTAAAACCAACTTTTAGAGTCAAAGAAAAGAGGTATATAGATAAATGGCAACAAAGGATATAAGATGATGATGTGCTCAGAAAAATAAAATTAGTTTTTGTGTATAGATGATATACTTTTAATGTGGCATATTTTGTATTCATCCTACTTAAATATTGTGCCCTATATAAAAGACTTTTCCTCCACTTTGGATTGTCTGACTGTGTAATAACATTGTGTCACAGAGGATTTAATTAGAATTTTTTTACACTGATCAACAGAAATAGAACGTGACAACAAATTCTCAATACAGCGTTCTACATTCATTGCAATTTTTATTCAAAAGCAAAAATTGAATAAATACATATTCACCATATTCACTCCCTTCATGACAGCACTTAAAAGCGAATCTATTAACTCATTACTCAGTACCAGCTGCATCTATCATTAATTAGATCCATTCGTCCTGAGGAGGCTGGGGCACTTGCTTTGAAAATCCAAACCAGAGTAGGATTATCTGCCTAATCTTTAAAAAGTTTTACAGCCTTATATTAAAATAATCATCTCATCTAATCTTAATATTGGGAGAAAAATAAAATCAATTTGCATGACATGGATTACACCAGTCTCATCAGGTGGAAGAGATCTATTTATTACTGTGAGCAGAATGAAATGTGAAATTCAGATCCAGATAGCAGACAACTCTTTGGAAACATTGTTTTTTATGCATTGTATCTGCACATTGTTTTCGTGTTTTACAGTACCAGCAAAGTGAATGACGTTTCTGAAACTTCATGGACACGCTGCTTATTTTTTCCTTGCAGATTTGAATCTTTAAACTCTCTATTTTTCTCTCTATTTCTCTCTTTTTCTTTCTCTCACTTTCTCTCTCGCTTTCTCTCTTTTCTCTCTCTGTTACTCTCTTTCTCTTTTTTCTCTCTAGCTCATTCTCACTATTTCTCTTTCTCCCTATTTCTTCTTTTTCTCGCTTTCTCTTTCTCTCTCTTTTTCTCTTTCTAGCTCTTTCTTTCTCTTTTTTCCTTTTCTTTCTCTCTCATTCTCTTTTTTTCTCTCTTTTTTCTCTCTTTTTCTCTCTCTATCTCCTTTTCTTTCACTTCTCTTTTTCTCTTTCTCTTTCTCTTTTTCGCTCTCTCATTTTCTCTTTTTCTTTTTCTCTCTGTTACTCTCTCTTTTTCTTCATCACTTTCTCTTTCTTTCGCTCTTTCTATCTCTCTCCCTTTCTCTTTTTCTCTCTCTTTTTCCTTCTCTCTCTCTTTTTGTTTTTCTCTATCTTTCACATTCTTTCTCTTTCTCTCTCTTTCTATTTCTCTCTCTTTCTTTCCCTCTCTCTTTCTCTCTCTCTTTTTCCCTCTCTCCCTCTCTCTTTCTGTCCTGTAGAGTGAAAGCTCTTATGGTTAGCAGAGTTCTCGCTCTCTCCTCTCCCTCACATGCATGTTCTGAGTAGATAAAAGCTTTCCAGTAATTTATTCTTGTTTTTCTCTTTTAGTGATTTGAATTTATTAACCACATTTCAAATTTTGGTGGAAAGTTTGGTGAAGTCGATGAATTTGAGTTTCAAAAGATCTGCTTATCTCTACATAGAGATATAAACCCAGAAAACTAAACCCAAACTTCACATTCTATACTCTTGTTTTGCAATTACAATATTAAAGTATCAGGAAAACCCTATCACAATAAAATATGGCCAACATTTAAAACCATGTATCAACCAATGTGTTCCACCTCCAGCAGTTATTAATAAACATTTCGACATCTCATCAGGACAGCTCTTACCAAATGACCATCCGGGAGAGTAATCCAATTCTTGTGGCCCCTTCACTATGAGACGGTTCAGAGAGCTGCTGCAAAATGGTACTTGCTCTTTACATTGCTGTATGAGTTTTGTGCAATACCTTACTAAACCTGTAAGGGAGATTACTGGATGCAGACACTTTAGAGAAGCTGATTTCATATGAGAAGAGGTTTTCCAGATATAACAACTGCTTTAATCCCAAATACACCATTTATAGCATGGCCATATAAAAATATATGCAGTATGCAGCAATAATATCCAGTTAGCTTTAAAATATAAAATATGGTAAATTTTTATATAATGTTTTAAATATTTCAGAAAAAAGTTGATACTTTATAGCATTATATTATACTAGATGGTGGCCCGATTCTAACGCATCGGGTATTCTAGAATATGTATGTATGTATGTATATAGCAGCCACATAGTATATAGCACAGGCCACGTGCAGACAAATACTACGGGGTCGGTGGTATATACTATGTGGCTGCTATATACTTACATACATATTGTAGAATATCCGATGCGTTAATACAGGCCACGCAGTATATAACACAGGCCATGCAGTACATAACACAGGGCACGTAGTATATAGCACAGCCCACGCAGTGTATAACACTGCCCATGTAGTATATAGCAGCCCACGCAGTATATAACACTACCCACGTAGTATTTAGCAGTGTAGGCACCATATCCCTGTTAAAAAAAAATAATTAAAATAAAAAATAGCTCTATACTCACCCGCCGGGATCCAGCGAAGCTCTGGCGATTCGCGCGCGGCTGCCGCCATCTTCCGTTCCCAGGATGAATTGCCAAATTAACCAGATGACTTAGCGGTCTCGCGAAACAGCTAAGTCTTCTGGATAATTTTGCCATGCATCTCTGGGAACGGAAGATGACAGCAGGTGCGAGAGCATCGTCGGACGACAGAAGGTGAGAATAGCAGGTTATTTGTTTTTTTATTATTTTTAACATTACATCTTTTTACTATTGATTCCGCATAGGGAGCATCAATAGTAAAAAGTTTGGGACACACAGGGTTAATAGCGGTGGTAACGGAGTGCATTACCAGCGGCATAACGCGGTCCGTTACCACTGGCATTAACCCTGTGTGAGCAATGACCGGAGGGGAGTATGGAGTGGGCGCCGGTCACTGACTGCAGGGGAGTAGGGAGGGACTAATCGGACTGAGGCTGTCGCAGATTGGTTGCAGCAGCCATGACAGGCAGCTGGTGAGACCAATCAACGACACGGGATTTCCATTACGGAAGTTGCAGACAGAAAGACGGAAGTACCCCTTAGACAATTATATATATCGATGAACATATGAGTCTTCATTCTAAACAAACCTATATCCAATAAACCCTTATGCAATGAATTGACAATTATCAGTTCTTAAATATTTCTTAATACACTAACAAGGAGCTATGTATTTTTTTTTTATTCCATAATTAGAAAAATTGAAATGGCTCTGTAACTGCAACTGTATGCAGTAACTGGGGCTAAAAATACAAGGCTCCCGTAGAAAGTGTAACGAGAATATCATTAAAACTTCTGCATTCCTCACAACAGGTCAATAGGTAAATGTCATTTGTCACTTTTAAATATTTTTATCTTTGCCATATTCACATTCAGCTTCAAAAAGTTAATTTATAAAGGCTATTACTCAGCAAATGGCAACTGAGCCATTACAATTGCTTCCTGCCATTCCTTTTATTGTATCATTGCTGAGTCTGAAATGCTGCTAGTACTTCAATCAAAGGCAAAACTTTATGACTTCAATTTGCATTATACTGAGTCCCCAGTAGACTAGTGAGGTGCATTAAAGTATGATTCAGAAGATTGACCAAAAACAGCAATTTATATGAAAAATGCCCTTAGATCATTATCTATAACATGTTTCTTTTCATAAATCCACCCCACTGGTCAAACTTGAATTGCTCCACAGGTACTGCTGGCTTGTTTGTTCACTATAATAATATCACTATCTTTTGGCTATGAAGAATTGTAATGTTCAATTTTGAGAACTGCAAATTGAGATTTCTTTAGCTCCATATTATATGATGCAAATGATGTTCCCATAAAAATAGGGCGATTTAAGTAACATATATAAGCAAGATTCACAAGGTCAATCCAAGGAATTCTGAAAGTAAAGACTCCCATACACATAAGACTAATGTTGGCTGAACCCATCCAAAATTGACAGGTTCTCCCAACTGTCTAATGTGCATAGGGGAGCCGGCTGACTAATGGTCGGTAGAGATGTCAATCAGTCAAGTCTGCTTTATAACTACCCATTGCATTGCTGGCCCCAAGATAAGCCTCCAGATGACGTGTCAGTCTGTGGCTTTCTCATTGCTAACACAGGATTGCTCGTCAAACCAAGAGCTCCTAAGTATGGTAGAGTCGGCTGAGATAGTTGTTTGGCCCGAAGCATCATTCAGCAGACAGACATCTAGTGTATATTGCTCATTTATGCTAATTTAGACTTTTTTCTCTTCAGTAACTTAGATTTACAGAAAGGTTTCCTCAAGATAATAAGCTTTCCCCTATCCTTAAAATAGTGGATAACTTTCTAAAAGCTGTAGATACAACCACTGGGACCTCTCTGGAGAGCCCTGTCTGAATGGAGGGAAGTGAAGCCTGTGCATCATTCAATGCTTATGAGACTTCCAGATAAAACTGAGTCCTATGCTCGGCTATCTCCATCAAATGCATAGACAATGACACACTTCAGAAAACTACTTTAAGAGGGATATGTCATAACTACACAGTCTGATAAATTTACCAATAAGATTAATTTCACAAGTCAACCCTGCTCAGATTCCCACTTGATGAGACAGAACTCTGGTGAACTCAGCATACTGATGGTGTGGATGGATAGCTGTTAAATAACTGTGTTATCTAACATTTCCTCTGCAGAGATGGCTACCGGAGAAATGAGTAACCAAATATGGTTGTCCAGTATGTGATTCTTTCACTTGCTTCATAATGAAGATATGAAAACTTTATTAAAAGTTATATGTTCTTTACATTTTGCGGACACCGTGGCAATGTCTCCGACACGGAAGGTAAATATTGGCTCTTTTATTTTATTGGGGCTTAAGAGTGGGGTATGAGATCGGGTTGTCCTAGCAGTGGACAACCCTTTAAACTGTCCCGATTCATCTGAACCCAGGATACCATTTTTCAGTTGAAAAAAAATGTGATGTAGCTGTTTTTTTCTGGTCCATTTAAAATATCTGAGCTGCTGTGGATATCTCTGGGTAGGATTTTGAAGGCAACTGTGAAACTTCACATTTAGACTGTCCAATAATCCAGAATGAACAATTAATAGACCCCTCATACACTGATTTTGTAATTGAATAAACCTGCCATGAGTCACATGACGAGCAAGCTAAATGCTTATTCGTCAGGTGATTGCATTATTCATTTAGGAATCAAAATCTTTGTTATCATCATGGGTAAACAGGGGATGTGCTGTCGATAATAAAGATATTCTTTGAACACAGAAGTATCGTTATTCGTTCGTTCTGAGAACACAGAATTTTAGCTGGTCTGTCTAAATAAGTCATTAAATGGTCAATTAGCAGCTGTAAATTCTCCTTAACCCTACAGGATGCACACTGAGGGGATCCCGACACTATAGAGGAGCATTTCTGTGAATGGCACTCTTTGAGGATATGTAAGAATGACTTTCTGTGAGAGGCATATGTTTCTGTTTTCACCATTAATGATCCTCAGTAGCCTACATTTCACATCTAGCATTATGTCCTACTCACCACTTTAAGGCTGTGTGGGGGTTGTTACCTCGAGCCTATACTTTGTCATTGTAGATGGCGAATCTCCTTCAAAATCATGCGTAGGCAAGTGTGGAATATGAAATGAGTTTTACAGTCATGGTGAAAGTGGAGTCTTATTTTAATTTTTTTTCTGGGATTTTACATGCATATTCTGTACCTTATTGAACAATGTAGACATTTTTTAAGCACACGGAGTACTTTCCATTTTCTGTGCAACAAAGCAAATTGTAAGAAAATATTGAGTGCTTTTAATGTATTCCAGTCAGAGTTGTCCACTTTTCTTAACGTTGTTTTCAATATCCCCACATTCATCTACAATGAGAATAACCAGCAAAGGTCTATACACATTTATATTTCATTTAGAATGTCCTTGGGAAACATGTACTCACAGCAAACAAAACCGACTACACCCTCACAATTGTGCCATTAATTACTTCCAGCAAGAATGAGATACGGTACATTTTTATACAATATATAATATATAATATTATAATATAATATGTAATATTATAATAACCGCAGAATATAGAAGTTGTGCGGTTATTCACTAAGTAAGTTTTCCACTATTAAAGTGACGATTTTTGACCTATCCAATGGCTAACATCAGTATCAAACATTTTTTTTCAAGCTTTCTGGGTAAATAGGATAGCTTACAGAGAAGGACAGTCTGCAGGGAGGAAGGGCTGCTGACAGGCTGTCAAGGTAGATTTCCAGCATAGACAGCAGAGACATGGAGTGAGGGGACAACTGTAAATGCAGAGGTCACTAATGATGTCTCTTTTCTAACCATTTTGGCCACCATATAATTACAATGCATCTTAACCCCTTAACGACCTTTGACGCATACGCTGCGTCATGAAAGTCGGTGCCAAAACGACCTATGACGCAGCGTATGCGTCATGGAATGATCGCGTCCCTGCAGATCGGGTGAAGGGGTTAACTCCTATTTTACCCGATCTGCAGGGAGAGGGGGAGTGGTGCTTCAGCCCAGGGGGGGTGGCTTCACCCCCCCGTGGCTACGATCGCTCTGATTGGCTGTTGAAAGTGAAACTGCCAATCAGAGCGATTTGTAATATTTCACCTAAAAAACTGGTGAAATATTACAATCCAGCCATGGCCGATGCTGCAATAACATCGGCCATGGCTGGAAATACTAAAGTGCCCCCCCCCACACCCACCGATCGCCCCCCCAGTGCTCCGTTAGTCCTCTGGTCCCCTCCGTCCGCCTGCCGGCTCCCCCGTCCTGCTGTCCGCTCCCTCCTTGCTCAGATCCCCCCCCCCTGTGCTCCGATCACCCCCCCTGTGCTCCGATCCACCCCCCCACCACCCCTTCATACTTACCGATCCTCCCGGTGTCCGGCCGTCTCCTCCCTGGGCGCCGCCATCTTGGAAAATGGCGGGCGCATGCTCAGTGCGCCCGCCGAATCTGCCAGTCGGCAGATTCCTTACAGGTACATTTTGATCGCTGTGGTAGGTTCTATCACAGCGATCAAAATAAAAAAAATAATAAATAACCCCCCCCCCCCTTTATCACCCCCATAGGGACAATAATAAAATAAAGAATTTTTTTTTTTTTTTTTCCACTAGGGTTAGGGTTAGAACTAGGGTTAGAACTAGGGGTAGGGTTAGGGGTAGGGTTAGGGTTACGGGTAGGGTTAGGGGTAGGGTTATGGCATGTGCACACAGAGCGGATCCGCAGCGGATCGGCCGCGGATCGGCCGCGGATCCGCAGCGGATCCGCAGCGGATTGGCAGCGGATTGGCCGCGGATCCGCAGCGGATTGGCAGCGGATTGGCCGCGGATCCGCAGCGGATTGGCAGCGGATTGGCCGCGGATCCGCAGCGGATTGGCAGCGGATTGGCCGCGGATCCGCAGCGGATTGGCAGCGGATTGGCCGCGGATCCGCAGCGGATTGGCAGCGGACCCGCAGCGGATTGGCCGCGGATCCGCCGCGGATCCGCAGCGGATCCGCAGCGGATCCGCAGCGGATCGGCAGCGGATCCGCAGCGGATCCGCAACGGATCGGCAGCGGATCCGCCGCGGATCCGCAGCGGATTGGCCGCGGATCCGCAGCGGATTGGCAGCGGATTGGCCGCGGATCCGCAGCGGATTGGCCGCTGCGAATTCGAAGCAGTTTTCCATCAGGTTTACAGTACCATGTACACCTAAGGAAAACCAAATCCGCTGTGCCCATGGTGCGGAAAATTCCGTGCAGAAACGCTGCGTTGTATTTTCCGCAGCATGTCAATTCTTTGTGCGGATTCCGCAGCGTTTTACACCTGTTCCTCAATAGGAATCCGCAGGTGAAATCCGCACAAAAAAACACTGGAAATCTGCTGTAAATCCGCAGGTAAAACGCAGTGCCTTTTACCTGCAGATTTTTCAAAAATCGTGCGGAAAAATCTCACACGAATCCGCAACGTGGGCACATAGCCTTAGGGTTAGGGTTGGAATTAGAGTTAGGGTTGGAATTAGGGCTAGGGTTTGAAATAGGGTTAAGATTAGGCTTGTGGTTAGGGTTACGGATAGGGTTAGGGGTGTGTTGGGGTTACAGTTGTGGTTAGGGTTGGGATTAGGGTTACGGTTGGGATTAGGGTTAGGATTAGGGTTGGAATTAGGGTTACGGGTGTGTTGCGGTTAGGGTTGTGGTTAGGGGTGTGTTGGGGTTAGGGTTGTGATTAGGGTTATGGCTACAGTTGGGATTAGGATTAGGGGTGTGTTGGGGTTAGTGTTGAAGTTAGAATTGAGGGGTTTCCACTGTTTAGGCACATCAGGGGTCTCCAAACGCAACATGGCGCCACCATTGATTCCAGCCAATCTTGCGTTCAAAAAGTCAAATGGTGCTCCCGCCCTTCCAAGCCCCGACGTGCGCCCAAACAGTGGCTTACCCCCACATTTGGGGTACCAGCGTACTCAGGACAAACTGGGCAACAACTGTTGGGGTCCAATTTCTCCTGTTACCCTTGCAAAAATAAAAAATTACTTGCTAAAACATAATTTTTGAGGAAAGAACAATTATTTTTTATTTTCACGGCTCTGCGTTATAAACTTCTGCGAAGCACTTGGGGGTTGAAAGTGCTCACCACACATCTAGATAAGTTCCTTCGGGGGTCTAGTTTCCAAAATGGGGTCACTTGTGGGGTGTTTCTACTGTTTAGGCACATCAGGGGCTCTGCAAATGCAATTTGACGCCCGCAGACCATTCCATCAAAGTCTGCATTTCAAAACGTCACTACTTCCCTTCCGAACCCCGACGTGTGCCAAAACAGTGGTTTACCCCCACATATGGGGTATCAGCGTACTCACAACAAACTGGGCAACAAATATTGGGGTCCAAATTCTCCTGTTACCCTTGTGAAAATAAAAAATTGCTTGCTAAAACATCTTTTTTGAGGAAAGAAAAATGATTTTTTATTTTCACGGCTCTGCGTTGTAAACTTCTGTGAAGCACTTGGGGGTTGAACGTGCTCACCACACATCTAGATAAGTTCCTTGGGGGGTCTAGTTTCCAAAATGGGGTCACTTGTGGGGGGTTTCTACTGTTTAGGCATATCAGGGGCTCTGCAAACGTAACATGATGCCCGCAGACCATTCCATCAAAGTCTGCATTCCAAAACGTCACTACTTCCCTTCCGAGCCCCGGCATGTGCCCAAACAGTGGTTTACCCCCACATATGGGGTATCAGCGTACTCAGGAGAAACTGGACAACAACTTTTGGGGTCCAATTTCTCCTGTTACTCTTGCAAAAATAAAAAATTCTGGGCTAAAAAAATATTTTTGAGGAAAGGAAACACATTTATTATTTTCACGGCTCTGCATTATAAACTTCTGTGAAGCACTTGGGGGTTCAAAGTGCTCACCACACATCTAGATAAGTTCCCTTGGGGGTCTAGTTTCCAAAATGGAGTCACTTGTGGGGAGTTCCTACTGTTTAGGCACATCAGGGGCTCTGCAAACGCAACATGATGCCCGCAGAGCATTCCATCAAAGTCTGCATTTCAAAACGTCACTACTTCCCTTCCGAACCCCGACGTGTGCCAAAACAGTGGTTTACCCCCACATATGGGGTATCAGCGTACTCAGGAGAAACTGGACAACAACTTTTGGGGTCCAATTTCTCCTGTTACTCTTGCAAAAATAAAAAAATTCTGGGCTAAAAAAATATTTTTGAGGAAAGGAAACACATTTTTTATTTTCACGGCTCTGCGTTATAAACTTCTGTGAAGCACTTGGGGGTTCAAAGTGCTCACCACACATCTAGATTAGTTCCTTGGGAGGTCTAGTTTCCAAAATGGGGTCACTTGTGCGGGAGCTCCAATGTTTAGGCACACAGGGGCTCTCCAAACGCGACATGGTGTCCGCTAATGATTGGAGCTAATTTTCCATTCAAAAAGCCAAATGGCGTGCCTTCCCTTCCGAGCCCTGCCGTGCGCCCAAACAGTGGTTTACCCCCACATATGGGGTATCATCGTACTCAGGACAAACTGGACAACAAGATTTGGGATCCAATTTCTCCTATTACCCTTGGGAAAATAAAAAATTCTGGGCTAAAAATCATTTTTGAGGAAAGAAAAATTATTTTTTTATTTTCACGGCTCTGCGTAATAAACTTCTGTGAAGCACCTGGAGGTTATAAGTGCTCACTATGCATCTAGATAAGTTCCTTGGGGGGTCTAGTTTCCAAAATGGGGTCAATTGTAGGGGAGCTCCAATGTTTAGGCACACAGGGGCTCTCCAAACGCGACATGGTGTCCGCTAACGATTGGAGCTAATTTTCCATTCAAAAAGTCAAATGGCACGCCTCCCTTTCCGAGCCTTGCCGTGCACCCAAACAGTGGTTTACCCCCACATATGAGGTATCGGCATACTCAGGAGAAATTGCCCAACAAATTTTAGGATCCATTTTATCCTGTTGCCCATGTGAAAATGAAAGAATTGAGGCTAAAAGAAATTTTGTGTGAAAAAAAAGTACTTTTTCATTTTTGCGGATCAATTTGTGAAGCACCTGGGGGTTTAAAGTGCTCACTATGCCTCTAGATGAGTTCCTTGGGGGGTCTAGTTTCCAAAATGGGGTCACTTGTGGAGGAGCTCCAATGTTTAGGCACACAGGGGCTTTCCAAACGCGACATGGTGTCCGCTAACGATGGAGATAATTTTTCATTCAAAAAGTCAAATGGCGCTCCTTCCCTTCCGAGCCTTACCATGTACCCAAACAGTGGTTTACCCCCACATGTGAGGTATTGGTGCACTCAGGAGAAATTGCCCAACAAAATTTAGGATCCATTTTATCCTGTTGCCCATGTGAAAATGAAAAAATTGAGGCTAAAATAATTTTTTTGTGAAAAAAAAGTACTTTTTCATTTTTACGGATCAATTTGTGAAGCACCTGGGGGTTTAAAGTGCTCACTATGCTTCTAGATAAGTTCCTTGGGGGGTCTAGTTTCCAAAATGGGGTCACTTGTGGGGGAGCTCCAATGTTTAGGCACACGGGGGCTCTCCAAACGTGACATGGTGTGGGCTAAAGATTGGAGCCAATTTTTCATTCAAAAAGTCAAATGGCGCTCCTTCCCTTCCGAGCCCTGCCGTGCGCCCAAACAGTGGTTTACCCCCACATATGAGGTATCAGCGTACTCAGGACAAATTGGACAACAACGTCCGTGGTCCAGTTTCTCCTTTTACCGCTGGGAAAATAAAAAAATTGTTGCTAAAAGATCATTTTTGTGACTAAAAAGTTAAATGTTCATTTTTTACTTCCATGTTGCTTCTGCTGCTGTGAAACACCTGAAGGGTTAATAAACTTCTTGAATGTGGTTTTGAGCACCTTGAGGGGTGCAGTTTTTAGAATGGTGTCACTTTTGGGTATTTTCAGCCATATAGAACCCTCAAAATGACTTCAAATGTGAGGTGGTCCCTAAAAAAAATGGTTTTGTAAATTTTGTTGTAAAAATAAGAAATCACTGGTCAAATTTTAACCCTTATAACTTCCTAGCAAAAAAAAAAAATGTTTCCAAAATTGTGCTGATGTAAAGTAGACATGTGGGAAACGTTATTTATTAACTATTTTGTGTCACATAACTCTCTGGTTTAACAGAATAAAAATTCAAAATGTGAAAATTGCGAAATTTTCAAATTTTTTGCCAAATTTCCGTTTTTTTCACAAATAAACTCAGAAATTTTCGACCTAAATTTACCACTAACATGAAGCCCAATATATCACGAAAAAACAATCTCAGAATCGCTAGGATCCGTTGAAGCGTTCCTGAGTTATTACCTCATAAAGGGACACTGGTCAGAATTTCAAAAAACGGCAAGGTCATTAAGGCCAAAATAGGCTGGGTCATGAAGGGGTTAAGGATCCCACACGGGTTAGATAAATTTTGTCTGAATTTTGCCAGAATTGTACTATTCTCCAGTGTATTTTGGAATCTCAACAGGTGTCATGTTGGAGCAAAGGCGGATTGGGCATGTTGTATCTCAACATGCAAAATCATTGACTTGGAAGGTCCTAGCAGTGGATTGGGTGTTTAGTTACTCCTTATGGGAAAGACATGAATGTTAGGCCAAGCAGAGGTTGCATCAGTATGAGGGATTGTGGCCTCCTGGTTCTGAGAGATAGGGAATGGTTTGTGGGGACTTTTCTCCTTATGGAGTTGGCTGCGATAGACCGCATCCTTGTGCAATGTTTTTGTATGTGGCACTGTCACATTTTTCAGAGAATTTGGGTGAAGATAGCAAGATCTTGGAATTTCAATAAATAAACTCAGAACGAGCTAGTCAAAAGGATTTGCTGTCTGTAGAATGAGCCAATAAGTCAACAGCTTTCAAAAGCATCTTTACCCTTGAGATCAAATAAAAGCAAATAAAGGATGATATATGGCAGGATATGTTAAAAATTTAAAGTGTCAAAGGTCCATTTACACTGGCCGATTTCAGATCACGAGTTGATCAGCGCTCATCAATTAGCCTGTTCATGCTGACTGACATGGAGCAATCATTCTGTCCCCCATACAGTATCCATACAGCAACCATGTTGCTGCGGTCACATCTCCTATTTTGCTGCAGATAACAATGATTTTGATCCAAACAAATCCACCATTGAACGAGCGTTCTGATCAAATGCGTTGAAGCAGCTGGTTTCGGCTCATACATTTACTGCTGTGATAGAACTCTGAAAAGTGGTTTGAGATTTATAAAATTCCCCAAATAATTTAAAATATATATTCTTGGTGTCAAAGAAGGAGAAGCCAAGATGCATAAGGTCAGACGTGACCTAGCCTCTCCTGGTCTGGAGTAATGATTTGACAACAGGACTAAATGTGAAGACATGAGGAGCCACAACGATGTGAGCTGCATTTGGATGCTGATTGACATACTGCACATGACCTAGTGTACAGAAGAAAGCACAGTGATTCATAAGGAGAGAGTAACCAGGATTTTCCCACTTAGTTTTAGTGTTGCTATCTTAGAGATCAGAATAAGGTCAAGCTTGAAAACTTCTCATCCCAAAAGAACCTAAGTACTTTATATTATCAGTAGTGAGGATCATTTCTCTATATATTACACCCTAAAACTCTGGGAGGCAGCTAAGAATCCATTGCTTCCATTGTCTAGAAAACTATGCTTTACTAATATGATTTCATTATTTTGTATTTGTTTACGCTATCTAAATATACCACTTTGGCTTAATTAATTGCTATTGAAGAGGCTGTGGTTTTCAACAACTGCGCGCTAATCCACAGCAAAGCAACGAGGAGGTTGTAACTTTGTTAATTGTAACTGAATTAGGCAAGAGGCGAAAATCCATTTACAATACAAGGCAGTCTATTTGCATAAACATATTTACATAAATGTCTAACAATCAACCTTAATGGGAGAACATTGTAGGACATTTCGGTATTAATGGACTTATTATGCTCATAGATTTTAGGTTTTATTGTTCCTTTGTAGCAAAAAAAAATAACATGTTATTGAGATGATCTCTTCATTGGTAAAGTTTTTTGATCACAAAATGAATATTAATTAACAATATAGAATTATTATTAGTTATTATTACAATCAATTGGCATGTGGGATGTGCCGCATTTTATCTCAGATGTAGGTATACGCTCAGGGTGGTAATGGAGAAGACGACAATGATGTGGTGTCCGCATCACCAAGCAACTAATGGCAGCTTTTAGTGACACAGTTGCATTATGCCGCTGGATGCAGATACCAGAATGATTATGGATTACAGTTTACCTTTTGCTCTGCCTTTGTTATTTTCCAAGTATAACAAATGTGCTTTATATGGAACTTTATAAGAATGTAGATACAGCATCAAACTTAAGGCTTGGAGCAATATTGCATCTATATACACTATAATTATCACATCATTTGAGATTAGTACAATAGCTCAGCCAAATTATTAATTACTATGTAATTAACCTGATATGTAATTGTTTTTACTCCAGCTATGCATTATCTTGCTGTATCATTACATGGATTCAGGAGGTTTTAAGATCTCATAATCATGAAGGTCTTGGGAACCTACTACATTTTTTACTGATATGTAGGAAAGATGTTCTCAGCCCAAAGTTAAAGCTGGTGCTGCCACTTTTTTACCACATAAAGATATTCAAATACATTCTTGAATATGTGTAGAATGATAATGATAAGCTATGTTTTTCCACTCAGCAATTACTGTTACAATTCATTATTTCTATCTCCTTTGTCTTCTTCGTATTCCTATTCGTAGTCTTCATTTTGTTCTCCGTCTTCCACTCCTTCTTCTTCTTATTGTTATTATCATTATTATATAGTGTCAATTATTAAAAAGGTCAAATGAAAATGATTAAACTGCTGTGTAATGGAGACGAAACATACATTATGATCATCGCCATTTTTGGCCAATACTATGTAAAAATGATCCATACAAGAAATCCATGTCAGCAGTGGGGATGTCATGGCATCCATTTGTAACAAGGTGGCACGGGGGTGTAGTCGTAGGTGAGTCTACTAAGTCACAGTCAGTGAGCACCCTGGCACCTTGCACATGGAGAGATGGGTACAGTAGGGTACTCACTTCTGTTGCTGAAATTCCCTCAGTCCCTGTTACTCCAGCTTCTGGTTCCCAGTTTCCATGAAGCACCACAAAATTATAGTTCTTTTCTAGCAGTTGAACTTTACTAAACAGCAAGGCATCCTTCACATTGGCAGCACAGTTCACACAGAGCAACATTTCCTGTCCTTTCCCTGCCTTTCGGGCAGACTCTAGTATCTCTGTCATTTCTCTCTCTTTACTCTTGGTGTTCACAGCCATACCTCTAGCCATCCGGGCAGCATCTTTGGACAGTTTGTGTCCCATCTGTACTTTCAGCATCAACAGCTTCCTGTCAGCCCCCTGTCCTTCCATGAGATGATCCTATTGAGCTGGTGCCCAACTGCACTATTCTCCAGCCTGGGGTCCATTACTGCCGTCTGCAGCTTTACCCCCACAGCCTGAAACTGTCTCACTGTATGTTTCCTGCCCTTGAGCAGACTGTCTGGGCGTATGACTCTAATCAGGAAGTCCCTTTTCTATATCTCCCTGCTCTGTGCTGCTCTGCTCTGACTTCTCCCCACTGAATAACCCCTTGCTGCCTGTGCCTAAACTAACATTCTTATCTATCCTATTCTCTATCTCTAATGTGCCCTCCTGTATTCTAACTCTGCTATTATTCTATGCTAACTTCTATCCTAATCCTAAACATATAGACAGTACATGGAAGATACAAGACATCACTGTACATAAAGGTTACAATACACATTAATAACAATGAGGTGCCACAGGTAATCGTGTGGACAGTGTCCAGAGTAGAGGAGGCACATGAGGTTCCCCGCCACCTCCTTACACATATTCAATATCAGATTGGATTACTAACATCAAATGAGTAGAGACATTTGTACATATTTTATGCATATAATGTATATTACCAAGAGATGGGTTGAACCACTTAAGCAACTTCTTTTCACATTATCACTGTGTGTCTGGCACTAATGCCTCCAGCAGTCTGCTGTTATTGCCAAGGGGAACAACAGGGATTGTACATCTCTATGGCAGCCAATTATTCCTCAAGAAAAGTAGAATCATTGGGAACCTATGAAAATGAATAGGCTCTCTGATCTGGCTAGCAAAGGGGACACTATGATGTCAATAGGCTTCAATAGTATAAAAACTGTAGGGTAACAAAAGGCGCATCCTTTAGCTACAAAGGAAAGTAATAGGAAGGTGCTCACCTGAGCAGGTTGTGTGCAGGCCCACCATTTATGAACACCTGATGATATCAAGATCATTTCCTCCAGGATAGTTGACCACTTTTGGGTGATAGCATGATATCGAGTTTGGCTGCTGTAATTCAAAATCCTTGGGACCAAAAAGAGTTGAACAGTTTTCAAGGATTCTTTATTACAGCTGCACAGCCTGATATTGTGTTATCGTCCAAACTAGTCAATATGCTTTAATAGGGATCATTTAGATTAAAAACCTCATTAGATAAGTTTGCTTGAAATGTGATATTGTTTATATTATTATTTTTAGGTGAAACATGACTCAAAATTATTGTTATTGTTATTATATTCTGGTTTCTCAAAGCCCCTTTTCTCTATCCAGGTAAAATGTCAACTGAACACTGATATTTAATTCCTTTCAATAACACTTGAAAATGTATTTACAAAGATCTTAAGTTTTGACATAATGGAAAATAGCTGTGCAATGTTTAAGATGACACCTTTACCACATAGGAATCATTTTTCAACACACACTAGACTCCTATATGAATGTTAATGAAGAAACTACAGGAAGCCATTCTTAATCTCCCATGGCTGATTACATTAAGCAATAACTTGTGCTACTCCACAATATTAACAAGGTTACTCACACCGTCAAACATGTTCTATCATTTCTATTATACTGTATGTTTAACTATACATGATATGAGGATTATAAGGCCAATAGTATGCAACTTATGTATCTATCTCTACTATCTATCTATCTATCTATCTATCTATCTATCTCATATCTATCTAACCAGCATCCACCACCCACCAGGTAATCCTATCCTCCTACCTACCCACAATCCTGTAGTGACTCCACTCCTCTGCATACAGTACCCTCTCACTGCTTCCATCTCACAATTCTAGGTTCTGTGCCCAAACACCTCCCTTAAGGAACACTTACAGCGAGTAAAAAATCGATTTAGAGCAAAATCCCAGAACCACATGGGAGGACCTAGTGAATGACCTGCATAGAGCTGGGACCACCGTAACAAATGCTACCATCAGCAACACACTCTGCCGCCAGGAACTCAGATCTTGCAGTGTCAAACATGTCCCCCTGCTTAAGCCAGTACATGTTCAGGCCCATCTGAAGTTTGCTAGTGAGCATTTGGATTATCCAGAAGAGTATTGGGAGAATGTCATATGGTCTGATGAAACCAAAGCAGAACTGTTTGGTAGAAACAAAACTCGTCATGTTTGGAGGAGACAGAATGCTGAGTTGCATCCAAAGAAAACCATGCCTACTGTGAAACATGGGGGTGGCAACATCATGTGTCATGATCTCTGCAGGCAGAGATCATAGCAAGCCTATAGAGGGACAAGCTCTCGGAAGATGGAACTATTCTGACCATGAACTAAGCCTGCCGCGCAACTAGAAATAGCCAGGTAGCATTTCCTAATTATAGCTAGATGCCCAGCTCTGGCCTAAGACCTAAATAGCTAGCAGAGGGAAATATAAGACCTGGCTCACCTCTAGAGAAATATTCCAAAGAAGACAGTAGCCCCCCACATATAATGACGGTGAGTTCAGATGAAACAACAAACGCAGCAGGAAAATAGTCTTAGCAAATTTGAGGTCCGCTTACTAGATAGCAGAAGACAGATAGTATACTTTCATGGTCAGCAGAAAAATACTAACAAAACACCATCCAGAGATTACCTTAAACTCTGGCATTAACTCATAACGCCAGAGTAGCAATCCCTGATCGACGAGAGCTTTCCAGACACAGTAACAAAACTTCAGCTGCGAACTGGAACAAATAGGCAAAACAAAACATGGACAAAAGTCCAACTTATCAGTAGTTGTCTAGAAGCAGGAACAAGCACTGAGAGGCATCAGATAACATTGTTGACCGGCAAGAAACCACCAGAGAAATGAGCTTAAATAGCGACACCCACTACTGATGGAATCAGGTGAAACAGGAAAGAGGATGACAAGTCCAATTCCACAAGCGGCCACCGGGGGAGCCCAGAATCCAAATTCACAACAGTACCCCCCCCTCAAGGAGGGGGCACCGAACCCTCACCAGATCCACCAGGGCGACCAGGATGAGCCCTATGGAAGGCACGAACAAGATCAGAAGCATGAACATCAGATGCATTGACCCAAGAATTATCCTCCTGGCCGTAACCCTTCCAGTTGACCAGATACTGGAGTTTCCGTCTGGAAACACGAGAGTCCAAAATTTTCTCCACAACGTACTCCAACTCACCCTCAACCAACACCGGAGCAGGAGGCTCAAGAGAAGGTACAACAGGTACCTCATACCTGCGCAATAACGACCGATGAAAAACGTTATGAATGGAAAAGGACGCAGGGAGGTCCAAACGGAAAGAAACAGGATTAAGAATCTCCAATATTCTATAAGGGCCGATGAACCGAGGTTTAAACTTAGGAGAAGAGACCCTCATAGGGACAAAACGAGAAGACAACCACACTAAATCTCCAACACAAAGCCGAGAACCAACACGACGATGACGGTTGGCAAAACGCTGAGTCTTCTCCTGTGACAACTTCAAATTGTCCATAACCTGCCCCCAGATATGATGCAATCTCTCCACCACCGCATCCACTCCAGGACAATCCGAGGACTCCACCTGACCGGAGGAAAATCGAGGGTGAAACCCCGAATTACAGAAAAACGGGGACACCAAGGTGGAAGAACTGGCCCGATTATTGAGGGCGAACTCTGCCAATGGCAAAAAAGCAACCCAATCATCCTGGTCAGCAGAGACAAAACACCTCAGATATGTCTCAAGGGTCTGATTAGTCCGCTCGGTCTGGCCATTAGTCTGAGGGTGAAAAGCAGATGAAAAAGACAAATCTATGCCCATCCTAGCACAGAATGCCCGCCAAAATCTAGACACAAATTGGGTACCTCTGTCAGAAACAATATTCTCAGGAATACCGTGCAATCGGACAACATTCTGAAAAAACAGAGGAACCAACTCAGAAGAAGAAGGCAACTTGGGCAGAGGAACCAAATGGACCATTTTAGAGAAACGGTCACAGACCACCCAGATGACAGACATCTTCTGGGAAACAGGCAGATCTGAAATAAAATCCATCGAGATGTGTGTCCAAGGCCTCTTAGGAATAGGCAAGGGCAACAGCAGTCCGCTAGCCCGAGAACTACAAGACTTGGCCCGAGCACAAACGTCACATGACTGCACAAAGACTCGCACATCTCGTGACAGAGAAGGCCACCAGAAGGATCTTGCCACCAAATCCCTGGTACCAAAAATTCCGGGATGACCTGCCAATGCAGAAGAATGTACCTCAGAGATGACTCTGCTGGTCCAATCATCCGGAACAAACAGTCTATCAGGCGGACAACGATCCGGTCTATCCGCCTGAAACTCTTGCAAGGACCGCCGCAGATCAGGAGAAACGGCCGACAAAATTACTCCCTCCCTAAGGATACCTGTGGGCTCAGAATTACCAGGAGAGTCCGGGTCAAAACTCCTAGAAAGGGCATCTGCCTTAACATTCTTAGAACCCGGTAGGTATGACACCACAAAATTAAAGCGAGAAAAAAATAAAGACCAGCGCGCCTGTCTAGGATTCAGGCGTCTGGCAGTCTCAAGATAAATCAAATTTTTGTGGTCAGTCAATACCACCACCTGATGCCTAGCCCCCTCGAGCCAATGGCGCCACTCCTCAAACGCCCACTTCATGGCCAAAAGCTCCCGATTCCCAACATCATAATTCCGCTCTGCGGGCGAAAATTTGCGAGAAAAGAAGGCACAAGGCCTAATGACGGAGCAGTCGGAACCTTTCTGCGACAACACTGCCCCAGCTCCGATCTCCGAAGCGTCAACCTCAACCTGAAAAGGCAGATTCACATCAGGCTGACGCAACACAGGGGCAGAGGCAAAACGGCGCTTAAGCTCCTGAAAGGCCTCTACAGCATGAGGGGACCAATTAGCAACATCAGCGCCTTGTCTGGTCAAATCAGTCAGTGGTTTAACGACATCCGAAAAACCAGCAATAAATCGGCGGTAAAAGTTGGCAAAGCCCAAAAATCTCTGAAGACCCTTAAGAGAGGAGGGCTGAGTCCAGTCACAAATAGCTTGCACCTTGACGGGATCCATCTCAATGGAAGAGGGAGAAAAAATATACCCCAAAAAGGAAATTTTCTGGACCCCAAAAACGCACTTAGACCCCTTCACACATAAAGAATTAGACCGCAGAACCTGAAAAACTCTCCTGACCTGCTGGACATGAGAGTCCCAGTCATCAGAAAAAATCAGAATATCATCCAGATATATTATCATAAATTTATCCAGAAAATCGCGGAAAATATCATGCATAAAAGACTGGAAAACTGAAGGGGCATTAGAAAGACCAAAAGGCATGACCAAATACTCAAAGTGGCCCTCGGGCGTATTAAATGCGGTCTTCCACTCATCCCCCTGCCTGATCCGCACCAAATTATACGCCCCACGAAGATCAATTTTAGAGAACCACTTAGCACCCTCTATACGAGCAAACAAATCAGTAAGCAATGGCAATGGGTATTGATACTTAACAGTGATCTTATTCAGAAGCCGATAATCAATACATGGTCTCAAAGAGCCGTCTTTTTTTGAGACAAAGAAAAACCCAGCTCCCAAGGGAGAAGAAGATGGACGAATATGTCCCTTTTCCAAAGACTCCTTTATATATTCCCGCATAGCAGCATGTTCCGGCACAGACAAATTAAACAAACGACCCTTTGGATATTTACAACCCGGTATCAAATCTATGGCACAATCGCACTCACGGTGCGGAGGTAACGACCCAAGCTTGGGTTCGTCAAAGACGTCTTGATAATCAGAGAGGAACTCAGGGACTTCAGAGGGAATGGACGACGAAATAGAAACCAAAGGTACGTCCCCATGAATACCCTTACATCCCCAGCTCAACACAGACATAGCTCTCCAGTCCAAGACTGGGTTGTGAGACTGCAACCATGGCAATCCCAGTACCAAATCGTCATGTAAATTATACAGCACCAGGAAACGAATAATCTCCTGGTGATCCGGATTGATACGCATGGTTACTTGTGTCCAGTATTGTGGTTTATTATTAGCCAATGGGGTGGAGTCAATCCCCTTCAGAGGAATAAGAGTCTCCAAAGGCTCTAAATCAAAACCACAACGATTGGCAAAGGACCAATCCATAAGACTCAGAGCGGCGCCAGAGTCAATATAGGCGTCCGTGGCAATGGATGACAAAGAGCAAATCAGGGTTACAGACAAAATAAACTTAGACTGAATGGTGCCAATGGAAACAGACTTATCAAGCTTCTTAGTACGCCTAGAGCATGCCGATATAACATGAGTAGAATCCCCACAATAGAAACACAATCCATTCTTCCGTCTAAAATTCTGTCGCTCACTCCTGGACAGAATTCTATCACACTGCATACTTTCTGGCGTCTTTTCCATAGACACCGCCAGATGGTGCATCGGTTTGCGCTCCCGCAGACGCCTATCAATCTGAATAGCCATTGTCATGGACTCATTCAGACCTGCAGGCAAAGGGAACCCCACCATAACATCCTTAACGGCATCAGAGAGACCTTCTCTGAAAGTTGCCGCCAAGGCGCACTCATTCCACTGAGTAAGCACAGACCATTTACGGAATTTTTGGCAGAAAACTTCAGCTTCGTCTTGCCCCTGAGATAGTGCCATCAAAGTTTTTTCTGCCTGAAGTTCCAAATGAGGTTCCTCATAAAGCAAGCCCAAGGCCAGAAAAAACGCATCCACATCGCGTAACGCAGGATCCCCTGCTAGCAATGAGAAGGCCCAATCTTGAGGGTCACCCCTGAGCAAGGAAATCACAATCCTAACCTGCTGAGCAGGGTCTCCAGCTGAACGAGACTTCAGGGACAAATAAAGCTTACAATTATTTCGGAAATTCTGGAAGCTAGCTCTATTCCCTGTGAAGAACTCCGGCAAAGGAATTCTCGGCTCAGATACCGGAGCATGTACTACAAAATCTTGTAAATTTTGTACTTTCGTGATGAGATTATTCAAACCCGCAGTTACACTCTGGAGATCCACCATTGTCAGGTGCACACAGAGCACACAGAGATTAGGAGGAGAGAGAGAAAAAAGACTGCAGCAAGGCAGACTGGAGGAAAAAAAAAAAAAAAAAATTCCAGCAGACTTCTTATAACTCTCCTTTCTCAACCTGGGTCTTTAACACTTTACAGGCCGGTCAAACTGTCATGATCTCTGCAGGCAGAGATCATAGCAAGCCTATAGAGGGACAAGCTCTCGGAAGATGGAACTATTCTGACCATGAACTAAGCCTGCCGCGCAACTAGAAATAGCCAGGTAGCATTTCCTAATTATAGCTAGATGCCCAGCTCTGGCCTAAGACCTAAATAGCTAGCAGAGGGAAATATAAGACCTGGCTCACCTCTAGAGAAATATTCCAAAGAAGACAGTAGCCCCCCACATATAATGACGGTGAGTTCAGATGAAACAACAAACGCAGCAGGAAAATAGTCTTAGCAAATTTGAGGTCCGCTTACTAGATAGCAGAAGACAGATAGTATACTTTCATGGTCAGCAGAAAAATACTAACAAAACACCATCCAGAGATTACCTTAAACTCTGGCATTAACTCATAACGCCAGAGTAGCAATCCCTGATCGACGAGAGCTTTCCAGACACAGTAACAAAACTTCAGCTGCGAACTGGAACAAATAGGCAAAACAAAACATGGACAAAAGTCCAACTTATCAGTAGTTGTCTAGAAGCAGGAACAAGCACTGAGAGGCATCAGATAACATTGTTGACCGGCAAGAAACCACCAGAGAAATGAGCTTAAATAGCGACACCCACTACTGATGGAATCAGGTGAAACAGGAAAGAGGATGACAAGTCCAATTCCACAAGCGGCCACCGGGGGAGCCCAGAATCCAAATTCACAACAATCATGCTTTGGGGCTGTTTTCTCTGCAAAGGGACCAGGACGACTGATCCGTGTACAAGAAAGAATGAATGGGGCCATGTATCGTTAGATTTTGCATACAAACCTCCTTCCATCAGCCAAGGGCATGGAAGATGAAACATGGATGGATCTTTCAGCATGATAATGATCCCAAGCACACCGCAATGGCAATGAAGAAGTGGCTTCGTAAGAAGCATATGAAGGTCCTGGAGTGGCCTAGCCAGTTTCCAGATCTCAATCCCATAGAAAACCTTTGGAGGGAGTTGAAAGTCCATGTTGCCCAGCGACAGGCCCAAAACATCACTGCTCTAGAGGAGATCTGCATGGAGGAATGGGCCAATATACCACCAATAGTGTGTGCCAACCTTGTGAAGACTTGCATAAAACATTTGACCACTGTCATTTCCAACAAAGGATATATAACAAAATATTAAGATGAACTTTTGTAATGACCAAATACTTATTTTCCACCAAAATTTGCAAAATAAATCTTGCCAAATCAGACAAGGTGATTTTCTGGATTTGTTTTCTCACTTTGACTCTCATAGTTGTGATCTACCTATGATGTCAATTACAGGCCTCTCCCATCTTTTTAAGTTGGAGATCTTGCACAATTGTTGGCTGACTAAATACTTTTTTTCCCCACTGTATATCGGATGGCTCATTTGAGTTAAATACTTACCCATACTGTTCCTGTGTTCTTTGGTTCTGGTCTCCATACCTTCTTTATGGGACACTTTTTTTATCGAGTGATATATATATATATATATATATATATATATATATATATACACAGTGCAATGGCATGGTATACTGCTAAATAGATAATTATTTACGCTGCTTGATCAAATTTAATCCATATAGGTATTTAACATATACTTTACATGGTGGTTCTTTGGTGTTTTACTCTTACAATTTTTACTGCGTGCAATTATGTATTTTTTTTCATTAATTTTCATTAATTTCATATCTATCTATCTATCTATCTATCTATCTATCTATCTATCTATCCCATATATATCTCCTATCTATCTATCTATCTATCTATCTATCTATCTATCTATCTATCTATCTATAGCTATCTAGCTATCTATTATCTATCTATCTATCTATCTATCTATCTATCTATCTATCTATCTCTATCTAGCTATCTATCTATCTAGCTATCTAGCTATCTATTATCTATCTATCTATCTATCTATCTATCTATCTATCTATCTATCTATCTATCTATCTATCTATCCCATATCTATCTCCTATCTATCTATCTATCTATCTATCTATCTATCTCTCTCTCTATCTCCTATCTATCTATCTATCCCCTATCTATCTCTATATAGCTATCTAGCTATCTATTATCTATCTATCTATCTATCTATCTATCTATCTATCTATCTAGCTATCTATTATCTATCTATCTATCTATCTATCTATCTCTATCTAGCTATCTATTATCTATCTATCTATCTATCTATCTATCTATCTATATATCTATCCCATATCTATCTCCTATCTATCTATCTATCTATCTATCTATCTATCTATCTATCTATATCTATCATCTATTTATTTGTTTCTCAATCTGTCTATGAACAAAAGGAAACAAGAACAATAAACTAAGAAACGCTCCTTTCTCTGGATACATGGGAAAGTGAATGCAGTGTAGCACTTGTCAATAAGGATCTATCAATCACTGTAGCTAGCATGTGACTATACACAGGACACTTGGATGGCTCAAGAACACAACAAGCTGTACCACAATTCATCCCGTGTTTGTAAAAAGTACTAGGATGGAAAAGTGTGGATGTACAAATTGCAATTTCTATGGACCTACTGGGAAAAGGATGGAAAAACAGACAAACCGTCTGGTAAATCTGACAGATTCAAGTCTTTCTTTTCAAACATTTTCTATGAGAACTAGTAATAAAAAAAAATCACCCAAAAAGTATTTTTTCAACTTATGAAAATTTAAAATAAAAAAATGTTGTAGTATAGACCACAGGAAACACAACTATTTCTTGTGCCATCTTATTGTGCGGGCATTGGCTGGCTACGGCAGAGGAATAGATGACCTGTTGCGGCGGTGCCGGGAAGCCTGCACTGGTCACATGATGCAACACTGGCCAGTGACTTCCAGAAATGACAGAAGAATCTGGTGACCATAAGCACAGGAACAGGGCTGAATTTTATGGTGGACGCCCGGAAGTACGTGTGAGCATATAAATAATGTGCCCCACAGAAAACATGTTGTGCTATCAGAATAGATTGGGATCATCTCTGCAGTATCAATATACTAAGCGATCCGATATTAGTGACATCCTTGTGGCCTTAAAGGGAATCTGAGAGCAGCATGATGTAGGGGCATTATGATTCCAGCGATGTATCAGTTCCTGGGCTGCCTGCGGCAGTTTTGATAATATCACCGTTTGTCTGCTGCAGATCTACCAGTTCTTTGAGTGATGATCTCTGTATAACCCCACCCACATGACTGGCAGCTTTCTGTGTACTGTGCTCATAGGCAGAAAGCGCCAAATCCTAGGTGGGTCGGGGTCTATACAGAGCTCATGAATATGGAGGACAACATGGTTTACTAGTCCTCTAATGATAATGAAAAGTACAGTATCCAGCTCTGTAAAATTGCATTTACACTGAACGATTATCATGAACAAGCTTATTTACCAAACTCTCAGTTCACAATTATCTTGCTGTGTAAACCAGATGCCAATCTTATGATGAACAAGCAAAATGCTCATTCATTGGGTGAAATTATCTTTTGTGCAGCGCAAAAAAAATCATCATATTTGGCGGTGCAGCGTCCTATGAAAGCCAGACTTGCATTGGTCAGAGCCGTGGCAGCCTGTGCACACTGATCTACTATGGCTCATTCAGTGTGACCTGCTTGCCTTCGTCTGCCTGTGTAAACAGACACTTAAAGGTCACTGATGGGTAAAGGTTTACCGACCGGCGGTCATGTCATGCCATAAGTCAGCAAGAATAAACAGACCCAAAGTAATACACCGCTGAAATAAGGGTCTATGTCTCTGCATCACCAGCTCTCAGATTAAGGTACCTTCACACGAAACGACATCGCTAGCGATCCGTGACGTTGCAGCGTCCTGGCTAGCGACATCGTTTCGTTTGACACGCAGCAGCGATCAGGATCCTGCTGTGATGTCGCTGGTCGCTGAATAAAGTCCAGAACTTTATTTGGTCGTCCGATCGCTGTGTATCGTTGTGTTTGAAAGCAAAAGCAACGATACCAGCGATGTTTTACACTGGTAACCAGGGTAAACATCGGGTTACCAAGCGCAGGGCCGCGCTTAGTAACCCGATGTTTACCCTGGTTACCAGCGTAAAAGTAAAAAAAACAAACAGTACATGCTCACCTGCGCGTCCCCCAGCATCTGCTTCCTGACACTTACTGAGCGCCGGCCCTAAAGTGAAAGTGAAAGCACAGCAGTGACGTCACCGCTGTGCTGTTAGGGCCGGAGCTCAGTCAGTGTCAGGAAGCAGACGCTGGGGGACGCGCAGGTGAGCATGTACTGTTTGTTTTTTTTACTTTTACGCTGGTAACCAGGGTAAACATCGGGTTACTAAGCGCGGCCCTGCGCTTAGCAACCCGATGTTTACCCTGGTTACCCGGGGACCTCAGCATCGTTGGTCGCTGGAGAGCGGTCTGTGTGACAGCTCCCCAGCGATCAAACAGCGACGCTGCAGCGATCGGCATCGTTGTCGCTATCGCTGCAGCGTCGCTTCGTGTGAAGGTACCTTAAGGTGGCAAAAACCAAGGGACAGATTCCCTTCAATGATAAGGTGTAGGACAGTAATAAATTCATGGTATTTTAACATTCATACAAGGATTATTCCTGTTATATATCACCGTGGGATGAAAGACCTGTAGCATGTCTTTCCCACTACAAGTATTTCCACAATATTGTTTTCTAGTAGGTAACACACTCTCCTTTAGATCTCCTTGTGCCCCATATGAACGCTATGCCTTCATTGTGCTCGCTTTTTAACATCTCGGCTTGATTTCCATTCATTCTTATATGAAATTCAAAAGTAACATTCTTGACTTTTTCTGTTCTAATGAATTTCCCCAAAGGTGATAACATAATATTTCAATATTTATTTTCACTTTCTCTTTTCATTACTGCCTTCTGCTGCACACATTTAAATGTATTATTATTCTGCATACTTTAAAGCATAATTCAGAGTCCTGAATCTTCATTGATTCTTTCTAAAACTGGAATCACAAATGAAGTATTACTTGTATCTACCTGAAAATTCCTTTTTAATTATGTTTTATAATCAATTACCTTTCAAGAAGAACAAAGGGCAGAATGAATTAAATTCCCTTATCAATAAGTAAACAGTTCTTTTATCCTCTCCCTCCTAACTGTCCAATTTACATTCATTCAGTAAGTTCACTATTTAGGGAAGAAGAAGAAGATATGATTCATTGTCTGCCTGCCCAGCTAATGTCCTTATTATAGATCGCAAATTTCCTTGTTGTATTGTAATTTAACTCAAAAATGGAGCAGTTGGCAGAAGAAAAGGTTTCAAGAATTTTATTTATAGTAATAGCATTATAAATGCACAACTGAACCAGAAAGTTAGAGCCAAGTCCTGCACACAGCGCTTTCTGGCTTCTCATTGGAAATGCATAGTACAGTCATGTTAAGATGGAAATGACTTGCAGACAAAGTGTCTTAAAGGATTTACCTGTTTGGACTTTGGCTCTGATTCATGAAGACCGGCATTGTTCATGGCAGTCTCGATAAGGGGTTGTGGGGAAATCAAAGGAGCTCGATTCATTAAGAGAGTAAATCACTTATTGTATCAGGTGCATCTTAAAAGTGACATGTGTGACACTAGAAATCTTAACCCCTAGTCAGGGATAGGAGCAAGATTTGTGGCAAAAGTTATGCCACAGCTCATCATGAATTAAACAAGCTCCATCCAACCCTCGTCCCACCGCAGCTCCATCCATTTTGGCAGAGACGGCGGAAACTAGCGTGAAAACTTTCAAAATTTGTGTGCAAACTCACATTTCAGATCCTCTAGACTAAAATATCCCCTTAAGAGAGTAAATCTCTTAATGAATCAGGTGCATCTTAAAAGTGGAGTGTGCGACATCACAAATCTTACTCCAGTCAAGGGTAGGAGCAAGACTTGCAGCACAAGTTACTCCACAGGTCATCATGAATTAGACGAGCGTTTTGGCAGAACTGGCTGAAACTGGAATGAAAACTTCAAAAATCACAAAATTTTTGTGGAGACTCACATTTTGGATCCTCTAGACTACAAGACCCCCTTAAGAGAGTAAATCTCTTAATGAATCAGGTGCATCTTAAAAGTGGCATGTGAGACACCAGAAATCTTACTCTAGTCAGAAAGGCAGGAGCAAGACTTGTGGCACAATTTAGCCACAGCTCATCATGGATTAGACAAGCATTTTGGCAGAGCCGACTGAAACTGGAGTGAAAACTTCAAAAGTCGTAAAATTTTTGTGCAAATTCAAAAATTATGCAAACCTTTTGAAACCTTTCTAAGTGTTTTAAACACTTTGATGATGCCAGTGTCTTTTTGTAAAATAATAAGGTGAACACATTATGTCCAACTGCTGGGACCCAAACTAAATTTTTTTGGGAAATATAGCAGCAAGTTTTCAATTCCCAGGCAGGGAGACCAACAGGCAACCCACAGTTGTGCTTGTTCCTTCATGTTAGGAGACATCCTTTTACTCTCTAGTTATAAGTGGCTTTGGACAGTAGAATTTTGTGGGCCAAAATTGCCAATTTCAGGGGGACCTAGCCAATTACCTAATGTGTAGAATGAAGTACTGCAATTCCTCTTATGTTGCTGCAAACACAGCTTTTGGATTTTGATATGCCTATGTAAGGACTCTGGATTCCTTGTTCATCTGTGGTGCTTTATTGCCATTTTCCAAGATGGCATCTGCTGCCTCAAATCTGCTCATGTGATCTGACTTCCCTGTCTTTATAAGCCTGGCTTGCTTCATACTCCTTGCTTGTGTATTCTGCCTGAATCCCTGGCTTGTGCTACAAGAGACTTCCCCTCTTCAAATACTCGGGCTCCGCCTATTCAGCAAACCTTCTCAGCTCTCAGAGGTTCTCCTCCTGCATTAAGGTACCGTCACACTAAGCGACGCTGCAGCGATAGCGACAGCGATGCCGATCGCTGCAGCGTCGCTGTGTGGTCGCTGGAGAGCTGTCACACAGACCGCTCTCCAGCGACCAACGATGCCGAGGTCCCCGGGTAACCAGGGTAAACATCGGGTTGCTAAGCGCAGGGCCGCGCTTAGTAACCCGATGTTTACCCTGGTTACCAGCGTAAAATGTAAGTACATACTTACATGCGTCCCCCGGCGTCCGCTTCCTGTAATGACTGAGCGCCGGCAGTAGCAGGGCACAGCGGTGACGTCACCGCTGTGCTGTGCTTTCACTTTCAATTTGCGGCGCTCAGTCAGTGTGGGAAGCGGACGCCGGGGGAAGCATGTGAGTATGTGCTGTTTGTTTTTTTTTACATTTTACGCTGGTAACCAGGGTAAACATCGGGTTACTAAGCGCGGCCCTGCGCTTAGTAACCCGATGTTTACCCTGGTTACCAGTGTAAAATATCGCTGGTATGGTTGCTTTTGCTGTCAAACACGGCGATACACGGCGACCTAGCGACCAAATAATGTGCAGACCTTCTAGCAGCGACCAGCAATTTCACAGCGGGATTCTGATCACTGCTGCGTGTCAAATACAGCGATATCGCTCCCTAGGACGCTGCAACGTCACAGATCGCTGGCGACGTTGCTTAGTGTGACGGTACCTTTACTCTGCATTCTTCTCCTGCCTGCTGGGACATGAAAGCTCATCCTGCTACAGCTAATCTTGTTTGGTTTCCACTGCTAGTTTATCTGACTGTTTCTGGACTCATAGCTCTGCACTGCTTCTGGACTCTTGCTAGTACTGCCAGCCCTGGTTTGAACTGTGTCTTATGATCTGCATTTCCCCAGAAAGTGCTACGCCCATAAGACTTTGCCTGCAGCAGAGCTGCTAATGAACTATTCCTAAGAAGAACCCTGTTTGCCGTCCACTAGAACAGTTGTGCACGTACTGCACCCATGTTTGTGCATTTTGAATATTGACTTTGCCTGCAGCAGAGCTGCAAGGAACTTATCCTGTTTTCACCTTATTTGCTGTGTTTAGAAGTTGCTCACGCATTGCCTGTTGTGAATTTGGATTCTGGGCTCCCCCGGTGGCCGCTTGTGGAATTGGACTTGTCATCCTCTTTCCTGTTTCACCTGATTCCATCAGTAGTGGGTGTCGCTATTTAAGCTCATTTCTCTGGTGGTTTCTTGCCGGTCAACAATGTTATCTGATGCCTCTCAGTGCTTGTTCCTGCTTCTAGACAACTACTGATAAGTTGGACTTTTGTCCATGTTTTGTTTTGCCTATTTGTTCCAGTTCGCAGCTGAAGTTTTGTTACTGTGTCTGGAAAGCTCTCGTCGATCAGGGATTGCTACTCTGGCGTTATGAGTTAATGCCAGAGTTTAAGGTAATCTCTGGATGGTGTTTTGTTAGTATTTTTCTGCTGACCATGAAAGTATACTATCTGTCTTCTGCTATCTAGTAAGCGGACCTCAAATTTGCTAAGACTATTTTCCTGCTGCGTTTGTTGTTTCATCTGAACTCACCGTCATTATATGTGGGGGGCTACTGTCTTCTTTGGAATATTTCTCTAGAGGTGAGCCAGGTCTTATATTTCCCTCTGCTAGCTATTTAGGTCTTAGGCCAGAGCTGGGCATCTAGCTATAAATAGGAAATGCTACCTGGCTATTTCTAGTTGCGCGGCAGGCTTAGTTCATGGTCAGTATAGTTCCATCTTCCGAGAGCTTGTCCCTCTATAGGCTTGCTATGATCTCTGCCTGCAGAGATCATGACAGTTTGACCGGCCACTAAAGTGTTAAAGACCCAGGTTGAGAAAGGAGAGTTATAAGAAGTCTGCTGGAATTTTTTTTTTTTTTTTTTTTCCTCCAGTCTGCCTTGCTGCAGTCTTTTTTCTCTCTCTCCTCCTAATCTCTGTATGCTCTGTGTGCACCTGACAATAATGGATCTCCAGAGTGTAACTGCGGGTTTGAATAATCTCATCACGAAAGTACAAAATTTACAAGATTTTGTAGTACATGCTCCGGTATCTGAGCCGGGAATTCCTTTGCCGGAGTTCTTCACAGGGAATAGAGCTAGCTTCCAGAATTTCCGAAATAATTGTAAGCTTTATTTGTCCCTGAAGTCTCGTTCAGCTGGAGACCCTGCTCAGCAGGTTAGGATTGTGATTTCCTTGCTCAGGGGTGACCCTCAAGATTGGGCCTTCTCATTGCCAGCAGGGGATCCTGCGTTACGCGATGTGGATGCGTTTTTTCTGGCCTTGGGCTTGCTTTATGAGGAACCTCATTTGGAACTTCAGGCAGAAAAAACTTTGATGGCACTATCTCAGGGGCAAGACGAAGCTGAAGTTTTCTGCCAAAAATTCCGTAAATGGTCTGTGCTTACTCAGTGGAATGAGTGCGCCTTGGCGGCAACTTTCAGAGAAGGTCTCTCTGATGCCGTTAAGGATGTTATGGTGGGGTTCCCTTTGCCTGCAGGTCTGAATGAGTCCATGACAATGGCTATTCAGATTGATAGGCGTCTGCGGGAGCGCAAACCGATGCACCATCTGGCGGTGTCTATGGAAAAGACGCCAGAAAGTATGCAGTGTGATAGAATTCTGTCCAGGAGTGAGCGACAGAATTTTAGACGGAAGAATGGATTGTGTTTCTATTGTGGGGATTCTACTCATGTTATATCGGCATGCTCTAGGCGTACAAAGAAGCTTGATAAGTCTGTTTCCATTGGCACCATTCAGTCTAAGTTTATTTTGTCTGTAACCCTGATTTGCTCTTTGTCATCCATTGCCACGGACGCCTATGTTGACTCTGGCGCCGCTCTGAGTCTTATGGATTGGTCCTTTGCCAATCGTTGTGGTTTTGATTTAGAGCCTTTGGAGACTCTTATTCCTCTGAAGGGGATTGACTCCACCCCATTGGCTAATAATAAACCACAATACTGGACACAAGTAACCATGCGTATCAATCCGGATCACCAGGAGATTATTCGTTTCCTGGTGCTGTATAATTTACATGACGATTTGGTACTGGGATTGCCATGGTTGCAGTCTCACAACCCAGTCTTGGACTGGAGAGCTATGTCTGTGTTGAGCTGGGGATGTAAGGGTATTCATGGGGACGTACCTTTGGTTTCTATTTCGTCGTCCATTCCCTCTGAAGTCCCTGAGTTCCTCTCTGATTATCAAGACGTCTTTGACGAACCCAAGCTTGGGTCGTTACCTCCGCATCGTGAGTGCGATTGTGCCATAGATTTGATACCGGGTTGTAAATATCCAAAGGGTCGTTTGTTTAATTTGTCTGTGCCGGAACATGCTGCTATGCGGGAATATATAAAGGAGTCTTTGGAAAAGGGACATATTCGTCCATCTTCTTCTCCCTTGGGAGCTGGGTTTTTCTTTGTCTCAAAAAAAGACGGCTCTTTGAGACCATGTATTGATTATCGGCTTCTGAATAAGATCACTGTTAAGTATCAATACCCATTGCCATTGCTTACTGATTTGTTTGCTCGTATAGAGGGTGCTAAGTGGTTCTCTAAAATTGATCTTCGTGGGGCGTATAATTTGGTGCGGATCAGGCAGGGGGATGAGTGGAAGACCGCATTTAATACGCCCGAGGGCCACTTTGAGTATTTGGTCATGCCTTTTGGTCTTTCTAATGCCCCTTCAGTTTTCCAGTCTTTTATGCATGATATTTTCCGCGATTTTCTGGATAAATTTATGATAATATATCTGGATGATATTCTGATTTTTTCTGATGACTGGGACTCTCATGTCCAGCAGGTCAGGAGAGTTTTTCAGGTTCTGCGGTCTAATTCTTTATGTGTGAAGGGGTCTAAGTGCGTTTTTGGGGTCCAGAAAATTTCCTTTTTGGGGTATATTTTTTCTCCCTCTTCCATTGAGATGGATCCCGTCAAGGTGCAAGCTATTTGTGACTGGACTCAGCCCTCCTCTCTTAAGGGTCTTCAGAGATTTTTGGGCTTTGCCAACTTTTACCGCCGATTTATTGCTGGTTTTTCGGATGTCGTTAAACCACTGACTGATTTGACCAGACAAGGCGCTGATGTTGCTAATTGGTCCCCTCATGCTGTAGAGGCCTTTCAGGAGCTTAAGCGCCGTTTTGCCTCTGCCCCTGTGTTGCGTCAGCCTGATGTGAATCTGCCTTTTCAGGTTGAGGTTGACGCTTCGGAGATCGGAGCTGGGGCAGTGTTGTCGCAGAGAGGTTCCGACTGCTCCGTCATTAGGCCTTGTGCCTTCTTTTCTCGCAAATTTTCGCCCGCAGAGCGGAATTATGATGTTGGGAATCGGGAGCTTTTGGCCATGAAGTGGGCGTTTGAGGAGTGGCGCCATTGGCTCGAGGGGGCTAGGCATCAGGTGGTGGTATTGACTGACCACAAAAATTTGATTTATCTTGAGACTGCCAGACGCCTGAATCCTAGACAGGCGCGCTGGTCTTTATTTTTTTCTCGCTTTAATTTTGTGGTGTCATACCTACCGGGTTCTAAGAATGTTAAGGCAGATGCCCTTTCTAGGAGTTTTGACCCGGACTCTCCTGGTAATTCTGAACCCACAGGTATCCTTAGGGAGGGAGTAATTTTGTCGGCCGTTTCTCCTGATCTGCGGCGGTCCTTGCAAGAGTTTCAGGCGGATAGACCGGATCGTTGTCCGCCTGATAGACTGTTTGTTCCGGATGATTGGACCAGCAGAGTCATCTCTGAGGTACATTCTTCTGCATTGGCAGGTCATCCCGGAATTTTTGGTACCAGGGATTTGGTGGCAAGATCCTTCTGGTGGCCTTCTCTGTCACGAGATGTGCGAGTCTTTGTGCAGTCATGTGACGTTTGTGCTCGGGCCAAGTCTTGTAGTTCTCGGGCTAGCGGACTGCTGTTGCCCTTGCCTATTCCTAAGAGGCCTTGGACACACATCTCGATGGATTTTATTTCAGATCTGCCTGTTTCCCAGAAGATGTCTGTCATCTGGGTGGTCTGTGACCGTTTCTCTAAAATGGTCCATTTGGTTCCTCTGCCCAAGTTGCCTTCTTCTTCTGAGTTGGTTCCTCTGTTTTTTCAGAATGTTGTCCGATTGCACGGTATTCCTGAGAATATTGTTTCTGACAGAGGTACCCAATTTGTGTCTAGATTTTGGCGGGCATTCTGTGCTAGGATGGGCATAGATTTGTCTTTTTCATCTGCTTTTCACCCTCAGACTAATGGCCAGACCGAGCGGACTAATCAGACCCTTGAGACATATCTGAGGTGTTTTGTCTCTGCTGACCAGGATGATTGGGTTGCTTTTTTGCCATTGGCAGAGTTCGCCCTCAATAATCGGGCCAGTTCTTCCACCTTGGTGTCCCCGTTTTTCTGTAATTCGGGGTTTCACCCTCGATTTTCCTCCGGTCAGGTGGAATCCTCGGATTGTCCTGGAGTGGATGCGGTGGTGGAGAGATTGCATCACATCTGGGGGCAGGTTATGGACAATTTGAAGTTGTCACAGGAGAAGACTCAGCGTTTTGCCAACCGTCATCGTCGTGTTGGTTCTCGGCTTTGTGTTGGAGATTTAGTGTGGTTGTCTTCTCGTTTTGTCCCTATGAGGGTCTCTTCTCCTAAATTTAAACCTCGGTTCATCGGCCCTTATAGAATATTGGAGATTCTTAATCCTGTTTCTTTCCGTTTGGACCTCCCTGCGTCCTTTTCCATTCATAACGTTTTTCATCGGTCGTTATTGCGCAGGTATGAGGTACCTGTTGTACCTTCTCTTGAGCCTCCTGCTCCGGTGTTGGTTGAGGGTGAGTTGGAGTACGTTGTGGAGAAAATTTTGGACTCTCGTGTTTCCAGACGGAAACTCCAGTATCTGGTCAACTGGAAGGGTTACGGCCAGGAGGATAATTCTTGGGTCAATGCATCTGATGTTCATGCTTCTGATCTTGTTCGTGCCTTCCATAGGGCTCATCCTGGTCGCCCTGGTGGATCTGGTGAGGGTTCGGTGCCCCCTCCTTGAGGGGGGGGTACTGTTGTGAATTTGGATTCTGGGCTCCCCCGGTGGCCGCTTGTGGAATTGGACTTGTCATCCTCTTTCCTGTTTCACCTGATTCCATCAGTAGTGGGTGTCGCTATTTAAGCTCATTTCTCTGGTGGTTTCTTGCCGGTCAACAATGTTATCTGATGCCTCTCAGTGCTTGTTCCTGCTTCTAGACAACTACTGATAAGTTGGACTTTTGTCCATGTTTTGTTTTGCCTATTTGTTCCAGTTCGCAGCTGAAGTTTTGTTACTGTGTCTGGAAAGCTCTCGTCGATCAGGGATTGCTACTCTGGCGTTATGAGTTAATGCCAGAGTTTAAGGTAATCTCTGGATGGTGTTTTGTTAGTATTTTTCTGCTGACCATGAAAGTATACTATCTGTCTTCTGCTATCTAGTAAGCGGACCTCAAATTTGCTAAGACTATTTTCCTGCTGCGTTTGTTGTTTCATCTGAACTCACCGTCATTATATGTGGGGGGCTACTGTCTTCTTTGGAATATTTCTCTAGAGGTGAGCCAGGTCTTATATTTCCCTCTGCTAGCTATTTAGGTCTTAGGCCAGAGCTGGGCATCTAGCTATAAATAGGAAATGCTACCTGGCTATTTCTAGTTGCGCGGCAGGCTTAGTTCATGGTCAGTATAGTTCCATCTTCCGAGAGCTTGTCCCTCTATAGGCTTGCTATGATCTCTGCCTGCAGAGATCATGACAATTGCCCCAGTGTTTGTTTTTGAATAATACAGACTTATCACTATACTTGGTTCTGCTGCTAATTTGTCTCAAGCCAAGAGATTCCTGAGTGTTCCACTATAATTGTTACAGCCTAATTCTATTGTTCCCTGGGAAGATAAGCCACTGTCTGAGATGTTTAGAAGCAGTTTACTCCTTTCTAGCTGGATTGCAAGGGAAAAACAGGTTGGGTTATCAAGTTCAGATATAAAGACGGCTAAGGGTACCGTCTCACAGTGGCACTTTGGTCGCTACGATGGCACGATCCGTGACGCTCCAGCGTCGCTCCATTATCGCTCCAGCATCGTAAACTGCGGTTACACTACGCAATGCACGGCGCTGGAGCGATAATTTCATGACATATTTGCGATGTAGAAGTCGTACGGGACAGTCGTACGGGCATGTCACACAGGAGGTGCTCTCACAATTCAGAGCACATTTTGCATAATCTATGCGTGACGTTGTTCATGAGGGGTGTGTTGTGCTGCTAGCTAACTACACCTGTAATGTGCTGATTGGCCGTTGGTTACTTTGCGCGCATTGGTTGGAGAGAAAAGAATACAGCGCTCGAGCCGCGGTTTTATCGGCCGGGAACAATAGTACCACGTCTGTCGAATGAGCGCACAGTATTGTACCGCCCAATCAGCACACAGGAGGTGGAGAATTTGGCGCTCCTATGTATCAAGCTCCTCCACCCATTACATCGTATACAATATCGTGCACACCTTTGTTACACGATGCGATCATGCCGCCACAGCGGGACACTTGACGACGAAAGAAAGTTTCAAACGATCTGCTACGACGTACGATTCTCAGCGGGGTCCCTGATCGCAGTAGCGTGTCAGACACAGCGAGATTGTAAGTATATCGCTGGACCGTCCCGGATCGTGCCGTTGTAGTGACCAAAGTGCCACTGTGAGACGTACCCTTAGGGTTCATCTAATTACAATTTTCAAAAAGAGAGTTCTTTCTAATAAAACAATGATGACAAAAATTCATCCTTGCCATCTAGAAGAAAGAAGGGTTCATCATAGAAGACTATGGAAAACAGCATATTGTGGTCAATCTATTGAGCAAGTTTAACAAGGACCTGGGAACCTTTCTTGAAAAAAATTATATTCATTTTTGATATGTGACATTAATCCAGGGATTTATTCTGATTGCCCTATTTGCAGTCAAAAAGGAATTTTTCATTGATACATTATTGGGCAATTAGCATCTACCTCATGTGTAGTAGAATGGCTACAAGAAAGGAAAAGGGTGCGGCAAGTGCCACTTTCAGTTGTATCGGCATCCACAGGACACTGATACAGTTTAATCCTGTGGTATGGAATGGAGCTAAGAGAGCAAAGCCAGCATCCCAGCACTATTGCTTATTAAGGTAGCACTCTTGGTATTATTCTACTTCACTAGGGAAATATTATTTTTATTATTGAATAAGGGAGAACTGTAGACATTATTACTATGTATCAATGGGGCACTCTGGCCATATTTATTTATTAAGGCATTTGGGAAATTACTGTTAGGCTCTGAACATTAGTGATTAAATAGGTACGCCGGGGACTGAGAGGGCAATCAGGTTACTATAATTAATTTAGGGCCATCTGGGCATTATCAGTGTTGATACAAGGCAGGATGGACATTGCTCCTTGAGCGACAGTTCTGCTCAGTAGCAGAGATGTAGTATGAGTGGAACTATACAGCTCAGCAAATAGTTCTACAAGTTATACAATCAACTATCAGTGGTTTATTCTGGAATATACACTGCTATCATTGAATTTAGATATAGTGATAACAGGACATTTGAACAAGCACATAGCTCTGGACAGCAATATCTGAGAACGGTGATAAGTAGAACTGCTCTGGGAGAAACCAATAGTGAGGGCTGGGGATTTTGTAAGATTTATAACAGCAGCTTGTCAGGAGTTGAAATAGAAGGAAAGATAAATCAGCAGCTAACTAATGTAATTTAAAGAGCAAGAGAAAAAAGCTGGCTGGGATATTAGGAGTTAACCCCCTTCCTGAAATAAAGCCACTGCTCACATGGTCTGGGTAGGCACAAGTGGTCAAGTTCCATATGAACTGCACACTCAGAAAGATAAAAGCTCTCATTGCAGGAGAATGACAGCAGATAGAAAAAAAGGGTAAAAGGCAACATTAAATATTTTCATGCTGTCTAACTAAAGCAGTTTAATTAAATAACTTGAGAATACCTATTTAAGATGTCTTCCTGAATAACTGCCCCTAGATGACACTCAATACATTTCGTGAAGGTCTGTACTGTACTTCACAAGGCAGCTAAAATAATGACTTTAAAATCCAGCACAAAGACAACTAGGCTCTCACGTTAAGGTTTGTCTCTTGATTGATTTGTACAGCTTGGCTGACCTATATTTGGTTACATTAAGGCAGTAAGTTCTCTTACATGACAGCAAACACAAATAAAAACAAAAGTACAATGATGAATGTGATCTACTTAAGTCAAACTTGTTTTACTGCAATGATAAAACTAAACAGCTCGTCACATTATATCTTATAGAAGACATTGTTTAAAGTAATATATATAAAATATAGATATTAAAATGCTGAAAATATGATCTGTAGAATAATTTAATAGTATTACATTAATATTTTGTACAATTATTTTTCCAGTTTATATGCATAGAATTGCATTATTTTCCATTCCATATTATTGTAGCTCAAAATCAGCAAACAAACATTTCAAGATGGATAAAACATGACTAAGGTTCCAGTGGTGGCACCCTGATCATGTTTTATGCCATAAATATCGAAGATGAAAATATCGCTTTAATTTAAACATGAATTCTGCAGGCATTTATAGGGGAAGCTTCCGAGTGCTAATAGTGTCTTTAACAAAGTGAAAAGAATAATGTTTTCAACATCAACTAATATATATGATCACTTAACGGAGCTCTTTACAGATGCATAGGCAGTAAACAGCTTAGTAAGCATGGCTTCATATACAGTCTTGTCCGAAAGTGTTGGCACCCTTGAAATTGTTCCATAAAATGAAGTATTTCTCCCAGAAAATTATTGCAATTACACATGTTTTGCTACACATGTTTGTTTCCTTTGTGTGTATTGGAGCCATACAAAAAAAAACTGATAAAAAAAGGAAAATTGGACATAATTTCAAACAAACCCCCCAAAATGGGCCAGACAAAATTGTTGGCACATTTCCAAAGTTGTGGGTAAACTAATTTGTTTCAAGCATGTGATACTCATTCAAACTCACCTGTGGCAAGTAACAGGTGTGGGCAATATGAAAATCACATCTGAAACCAGTTAAAAAGGGGAGAAGTTGGCTCAATGTTTGCATTGTGTGTATGTGTGCCACACTAAGCATGGAGAACAGAAAGGTGAGAAGAAAACTGTCTGAGGACTTTAGAACCAAAATTGTTGAATGATACCAACAATCTCAAGGTTACAGGTCCATATCCAGAGATCTTGATGTTCATTTGTCCACTGTGTGCAACATAATCAAGAAGTTTACAACCCATGGCACTGCAGCTAATGTCCCTGGTTGTGGACAGAAAAAAAAACAGTTCTGGATTTGCTCATCTCTAGTTCTGTTACTTTTGCACTCTATGCTACCTTTCCATAAAAAGCAGAAGAGCCCTCACATGCTAGATAAAGTGGAGTTATATTCCTATAGTGCCACACATATCTGGACCAACTTAGAAAATAGTCATAATATTTACACATGTACCACGCTAAGGAAGTGGGTCATTAAGATAGCAAATGTTTAAATTGTTAAAACCCCAGCAAATAAGCCTTGACAATCCTCATAATGCGCCTGTAACACCAATCAATCTGATCAGATCTGATTAAATTTTATGTAGGCCACATAAATATCTAATCCAATTTGCATTAGCATAATGATTACCTCTGTGATCCAACCGGCCAACCACTTATAGGGTTCTGTTAAGAGCATTTTTAACTTTTTCATCAAAGGTCCTGGCTTCATTTATAATAATTGTTACATAGTCTGAAGTACTATTTTTTTTGCTGTAAAAAAAAGAACTTTGAGAGAAAACTGTGTAGCACTTTTCAGTTAAGTGGGAACATGTACAGACAAAAAAGAGACACTATAAAGTAACACACAGTTCAACAGTTACAGAAGGAGTGAAGGCCCTGCTCGCAAGCTTATGATCTATAAGAAAATAGGGTGACACAATAGGTAGAATGTGCTTGTCATGCATTGTCCAGCCATCATTATAATAAATAGGGCATTAAAAAGAAGCTGTGTGATCCGGTCATCAGCTAGTGTCTGTCTAAGTACAGTTACCAAGTGCTATTGGGCGCATGAAGGATATGGAGACAGATTAATAGGAGGCACCAGATTCTGATGAAAATTTAGAAAGATGGAACAAGGAAACGTTAGATTAGTGAAGTGAGGTAATACACTTAAAAATGTTCTGGTAGGTATTAGTTAGATTGCCAGGAGTAGTGCAGTCCGGAAAACTAGAACAGCAGGAGAGAAGTCTTGGAAATGGAGATGCGAGTTTTGGATTATGGAGGATGTTAGTCTTAGATCAGTTGCAGAAAGAAGAGAATATGTAGAGTGATGAGGGAGATGATGTAAGGTGGTGCAGAACTGGGGAGAGCATTATGGCTGAGAGAGATTTGTTTGCATTGTATTCTGTAATGAATGGGTAACCAGTGTAATGACTGGCACAAGGTGGAGGCATCGGTGAAACAGCTGGACAGAAATATGACTCTGGATGCTGCATTCAGGACAGATTAGAGAAGGGAAAGTTTGGTTGGAAGGGGATCAATCAGTAGAGAGTTGCCGTAATCCAGGTGAGAGTGAATAAGAGTGACAGTGAAGAGTTTTTGCAGTTTCCGTGCTGATCCATGATTAGTTGGGATTTAATGGAAAACAGATTCGTCATAGCGTTGTGCTTCTCTTGTGGGATAAATTATAGCTGCTAATTTATACTTTGTTCATTAGAAATGGAAATGCGATGTTTGAGTGTTTTTTTTAAATATTTCTACATGATTACTATGACATGTAAATGCTTGTCTGCCATTAAGTAAAGATCATTCATTACAATCATATCATTAGTCGCTTACACAATGAACTAGTTGTCAAAATTGACCTTAGAGCTAGTCATGTAGATATTGCTCACAACTGTCATTTGTCACCACTATTGTGCAGATCTAACAATGTCTAAACAACGGGGATGAGATGGTTAAAATAAATATCTTAATGATTATCCTCAATATCCCCCAGCACTTCAAAACCATGACATTTATTTACATAGTAAGTGATTTTTTGTAGCTTTCATTTGGTTTTAATCTTGAACCTGCCAAGTATGATTTAAGATAATACAACTGTGTATTCTAAGATGCTGTAAAATAAACTGCATACAATCCAGAGAAATACAACAAACGTCCTGTCATCGCCTGTCATTTTTCATATATTGTACATTTACATAATGATTTTGCCTTTTTTAATAATATTACATATTTATATACAAATGACTCTAAGGCAATAGGTGTTGATTTTATGTATCTGTATTTTTGCATCCATTTTAATATTCGACCCAGTCGTCTATTTTAGGGAGAAAGAGTAGATTAATAATGATTGGAATCATGAAGTCATAATGAAATGGAGAATCAAGCTTTACATAAATGAGGTTAGTAGGAAAAACGTAAAAATCTCTGTCAACTTTCATATCATCACCAAGAATATATGAAAATCTACAAGCCACTGTGGGTGTACTTACAATATAAAGACACTTGGGTATTTCAGAGAAACTCATGAATATAAAAAATACGAAGGCAATTTTGTTCAAGATTCAGCATAAATATATAAAAATATAAAACAACCAAGTGAATTTCATAAGGCATTCCACTTTACTATTTGTGCTTTAGCGGCAGAAAGCAAACTTTACAACCATATTACAGTGCACGTCCTATAGGTGCGGTACATAGGAAATCTAGCCACTTTTTTTGCTTATTTTGTATCATATTACAATTTTTAGTGTTTTTTATTCTTATCACAGGGTAACTATTTTGTGTCTATGCTTGCAACCTATAATGTGTAAGCAAATCTCTGCTCATTAATACACTAACCCTTGTGTCACTATGACACATGACATCTGAAGGGACTGACAGGTGCACTAAAAACAGAGTATATATGAGGACAGCACTTGGTTCCTTTCGAGGTCCTTAGGGATTAATTAATGGGGTCACCAGAACTTTATTACGGCTTGATACTGCTTGACTTGATCAAAGATAGAAAGCTCACAGTCATTTTAGACCAAGGAGATCAAGGGGTTTAATTGCCAAAATTGAAGGTTGAACTGCTTTAAGATATCACAAAGTCACCTTTGTCCCTTTTTCTTTACTCTTTTTCCACTGCTGCCTTTAGATGGCTTTTCCTAAGCTTGAACTTTATGCCATATTCATTTCATAGGGATTAACATACTGATTGCTGATTGCCAGACCACTATGACCACCTGTGATCTCGAGAACTGTGCTCTGCCCTCTCTAAATGGAGAGGAGGTCGAGTATGTGCACTATATCTCCATCCATTCTCTATGGCACTGCCTGTAGATAACCGAATACAACACTCAGTCATTTTTGGTAGTCCTAGAGACTACGAATGTAGTGTGGTCATGAATGCTTGACCTGTGCTTAATTTAGATGAGGGTCTGCAGAGGCCGTTCTTGGAATTTTTAAGGATCCCAGTGGTCAGACCCCAGTGTTCAGTTAGTTATGCCCTATCCAATGGATCGTTGATGACTTTAGGTCTTACAAAAACCCCTCTATATCTTACATTATCCACAGAAATCACTGGCAGCACTGCATTTAGAAATTGCCCATATTCTTCATCATTTAAACCGCTGGCCTTATGCAGACAAGTCCTGTCCATATGCTAAATTAGGCTATAAATAAATCATAAGGCTTCTCCACTTTATTAGCCAGAACAAAGTGTTGCTCCAAGAGACGCCCATTCTTGAGTTGTCTATGTACTATATGGGTGACACTTAATCTGAACTGCCACCATGTAATACTTCATTCCCTCAGTAAGATTTCCCTGGAAAATCAATATTTTTCCACGTAAACTCATAGAAATTAGAAGCAAAATTCTAAAATGAGACGTCTCTGATAATATTCTGATTAAGACAACCTTTCATTTTTATCACAGAAGTTAGTACACATGTCTAAGAATATTTTCATTAAGGTAGAAGATTAAGCAAATTCACACATCAGTTGGTATCACGTATCATGTTTTTCTCTGCTTTACTTTCACAATATACACAAACTGATTTTTTTTTAGCCGAGTGTATTTATTTATTTTTGTTTCTTTTTCACACTGAGGAGAGCTGATGTTTTAGATACTTTTTAGAAAATAATTCCTGTGCAAAATAAGATTTGCTACACAAGCAGTATGCAACTGCCACAGGTTAGTCTGACATAAGTGTGAATGATGTATGCAGCCTGTATTAACCCTTTCATGACCTATGATGTATAGGTACATCAAAGGTCGTGTCCCAGTTAAATGTCGCTTATAAGGAGGATTTGTGGATAATCTGCGCTGCTGCTATCCCTTATAATAATTCCAATTCCAGACAGAAAGTACATGTGGTTTTTCTTTATTTAGTCAATGTGTTTCAAAGTACTACAGACTTCTTCATCAAGACAAGAGAAGCATAGCTCACACCTCAATGCCAAGACATTGCTTTCTTCAGTGTCCAGTTCTTCTCTGCTTCTCTGACTGGCCGGGTCACGCTACGCTCTGCTTGACCCGGAAGTGACTTTTACAATGTAAGTCTATAAAACGTCAGAATAAAGCCCCATAGGCTTTCATTTTCTATGAGACAAGAGACTTTTGGCTCACGCATAGAGCATAAAGCGAGCCAGCTAGTCACAATTGCGGTGACGTCACTGAGAAGAGGAGAAGAACAGCGCTGAACACTGTGGAGGTGAGTATATTAATACACAAATTGCCTCTTCAGAGAAAAAGAGGACTTGAACTCTATAGCGCCACCTGTTGGATATAGCAATCCAACAAGTCACAATCAACTCTTTAACGAGTCTTGGCCCTCATCAGTGCGGAGTATGAGAACTGATTTGGCTAGGTGAGAGGCTCTGGACTGAGGTCTAAGGGGTAAGGTTTCTCCTTGTGGAGAGTGACATACTAGCTCTGGCTTGTCAAGATAAGGAGACTTATTCGCCATGCAATTCTTATCTGGGAAATTTAATATGCAAATTGCCCCTTCCGAGAAAAAGAGGGCTTGAACTCTATAGCGCCACCTGTTGAAAGTAGCGATCCTACAAGTCACATTAAATGCACATACACACATTTAATGAATAAAAATATTTAAGGGTGCACCAAGCGCCTGTACTTGTTTTGAATAGTCATTTTGTGCTGACAGAATTTCTTTAACATTGGAGGAGCCAGTCAGGAGTGAAATATTTCTTCATTTACTCCTTTAACAGGTAGAATAGTGGCAATTGATATAATACTCATTTCTCATGTATGCTGTATATATTTCTGTCTGTATGAGCTTGAATCTCTGTGTATATATATATATATATATATATATATATATATATACAGTATATATATATATATATATATATATATATATAAAATGTACCAATAACACACCTGCGCTCTAGTTAATGTCATAGGTACAATGAGAAGGCTATGCCCAACAAGCGTAACAATGAAACACCTGCATTCGCATTAATGTAATAGGTTTGATAAACAGACTGTGCCCAACACACATATAATACTGATTTAAGCGGAATGACAGACTATCCGCTAGAAGCTGACAGTGTTAAAGTGCCTGTTGGTACATATACACTTACTAATTGTGAAGGTGAAGATAGTTGCGGGGGTCGGTGGATATCCAAGTCACTTGTTGATTGACGTGTTGAGCTGCACCGTGCAGCTGGGCTGGGATGCCAAGGCCGGCTATCCCCAGATCAGTGGCGCTGAGTGTCTGGAAGGGCAGGAACCGCCAACTCCTTGCGTGCCCCAGCCGGAAGCAATGCCAGAGCAGTAGCGGTGTATGCGGGGGGCGTGGCTAAGAAAGTGACGTCACAAAATGGGCGGGCGCGTGTCAGGGCAACCAATCCAACGCGTTTCGAAGGAGGTACTCCTTCTTCATCAGGGCTGGAGTTACCTGAAGGACCCGTCCTAATATAGCCACTGCCCCCCTGATTCAGACCCGCCGCTATAGTACACAGATGGTACCATTATCATAATCCCTTGGAGTAAAAATTCTACTGCAATGTATACTGGGCATGCATAGGAGAATATGTCCGTGGGGTTATGGGCAGATCTAAGATGAGAAGGGACTACTCAGCGGGGCATTTAAAGCTTGATTACCTATATGGTGTGCATATATATCCGTAAACTAACATATAGGCCTGGATAAGGGAAAAAAAGAGGGTGGGGGGTGAAAGAAAAAGGGGGGTTGTGCAAGGATCGGTTGTGTGGGGGTTAAAAAGACATTATTTAAATGACACTTTATTTCAATTCAGCTGAAACGTACACATCTAAAAAGCCAGGTGAATATGCGCCTGGTTCAATACTGAGATACGAACTAAAAACAATGAAAAGGTTAAACCTTTGTTTCTTTAAAAAATTTTGAATTAAAACTACATGGTTGATCAAATAAGATCACCATGGGGTACTGACTATAGATTTGCATCCCCGTACCTATAATGTAATTGGGTAAAACGTCATGTGCTTGACTAGTATAGTGTAAAAAATGTTAAAAAGATAAACAAGTTATTAGAACGCATATAGCTCTATTTCCTGGTTAAGCCCTTTAGGGTCCAGAGTGTCCAGTGTGAAAATCCATTTGGATTCAACCCTCGACATTATTTTTAGAAATTTCCCTCCCCTGGGGTTTTGTTGGACTACTTGTATACCGCAAAACAGGACATTGGTGTAAGATCGGTTGTGCTTCTCAAGAAAGTGGCGAGAAAGGGGGTGCCCTTTGAAGCCTTTCTGGATGTTGTCCAGGTGTTCTTTAATTCTGACCTTCAAGGGCCTTTTAGTTCTGCCTACGTATATTCTCTTACACGGGCAAGTGTTATGACCCCAATGGCGAGGGTCTCAGAGGAACGTGGAAGTCTGCAGAATACAAAAATCCAGCTCATAGGGCAGTGGTAACTGGGTTGACCATATATCTACTCCTAACGCCAACACTAGAAGTAGCCGGGGATCATTCCTACGTTGATTCTAGATGACACGCGCCAGCCGGAGAATCTAGCTACCCCTAGTAGAGGAAAACAAAGACCTTTCTTGCCTCCAGAGAAGGGGACCCCAAAGCTGGATAGAAGCCCCCCACAAATAATGACGGTGAGGTAAGAGGAAATGACAAACACAGAAATGAACCAGGTTTAGCACAGAGAGGCCCGCTTACTGATAGCAGAATAAAGAAAGGTAACTTATATGGTCAACAAAAACCCTATCAAAATCCACACTGGAAATTCAAGAACCCCCGAACCGTCTAACGGTCCGGGGGGAGAACACCAGCTCCCTAGAGCTTCCAGCAAAGGTCAGGATATAGATTAGGAACAAGCTGGACAAAAATACAAAACCAAAACAAATAGCAAAAAGCAAAAGGCAGACTTAGCTGATATAACTGGAACCAGGATCAGTAGACAAGAGCACAGCAGACTAGCTCTGATAACTACGTTGCCAGGCATTGAACTGAAGGTCCAGGGAGCTTATATAGCAACACCCCTAACTAACGACCCAGGTGCGGATAAAAGGAATGACAGAAAAACCAGAGTCAAAAAACTAGTAACCACTAGAGGGAGCAAAAAGCAAATTCACAACAGTACCCCCCCCTTAGTGAGGGGTCACCGAACCCTCACCACGACCACCAGGGCGATCAGGATGAGCGGCATGAAAGGCACGAACTAAATCGGCCGCATGAACATCAGAGGCGACCACCCAGGAATTATCCTCCTGACCATAGCCCTTCCACTTGACCAGGTACTGAAGCCTCCGCCTGGAGAGGCGAGAATCCAAGATCTTCTCCACCACGTATTCCAACTCGCCCTCAACCAACACAGGAGCAGGAGGCTCAGCAGAAGGAACTACAGGCACAATGTACCGCCGCAACAAGGACCTATGAAATACATTGTGAATAGCAAACGACACAGGAAGATCCAGACGAAAAGATACAGGATTAAGGATTTCCAATATCTTGTAAGGCCCAATAAAACGAGGTTTAAATTTGGGAGAGGAGACCTTCATAGGAACAAAGCGGGAAGAAAGCCATACCAAATCCCCAACGCGTAGTCGGGGACCCACACCGCGGCGGCGGTTGGCAAAGCGCTGAGCCTTCTCCTGTGACAACTTCAAGTTGTCCACCACATGATTCCAGATCAGCTGCAACCTATCCACCACAGAATCCACCCCAGGACAGTCAGAAGGCTCCACATGACCCGAAGAAAAGCGAGGATGGAAACCAGAGTTGCAGAAAAAAGGCGAAACCAAGGTGGCGGAACTAGCCCGATTATTAAGGGCAAACTCAGCCAACGGCAAGAATGTCACCCAATCGTCCTGATCAGCAGAGACAAAACACCTCAAATAAGCCTCCAAAGTCTGATTGGTTCGCTCCGTCTGTCCATTAGTCTGAGGATGGAAAGCAGACGAAAACGACAAATCAATGCCCATCCTACTACAAAAGGATCGCCAGAACCTGGAAACGAACTGGGATCCTCTGTCTGACACAATATTCTCAGGGATGCCGTGCAAACGAACCACGTTCTGGAAAAACACAGGAACCAGATCGGAAGAGGAAGGCAGCTTAGGCAAAGGAACCAAATGGACCATCTTGGAGAAGCGATCACATATCACCCAGATAACGGACATGCCCTGAGATAGCGGAAGATCAGAAATGAAATCCATGGAGATATGTGTCCAAGGTCTCTTCGGGACAGGCAAGGGCAAGAGCAAACCGCTGGCACGAGAACAGCAAGGCTTAGCTCGAGCACAAGTCCCACAGGACTGCACAAATGACCGCACATCCCTTGACAAGGAAGGCCACCAAAAGGACCTGGCCACCAGATCTCTGGTGCCAAAAATTCCCGGGTGACCTGCCAACACCGAGGAATGAACCTCGGAAATGACTCTGCTGGTCCACTTATCCGGGACAAACAGTCTGTCAGGTGGACAAGACTCAGGCCTATCAGCCTGAAATCTCTGCAACACACGTCGCAGATCCGGAGAAATAGCTGACAAGATAACTCCATCTTTAAGAATACCAACAGGATCAGCGACTCCAGGAGCATCAGGCACAAAGCTCCTAGAAAAAGCATCGGCCTTCACATTCTTTGAACCTGGTAAATACGAGACAACAAAATCAAAGCGGGAGAAAAACAATGACCAGCGGGCCTGTCTCGGATTAAGGCGTTTAGCAGACTCGAGATACATCAGATTTTTGTGATCAGTCAAGACCACCACACGATGCTTAGCACCCTCGAGCCAATGACGCCACTCCTCAAATGCCCATTTCATGGCCAACAACTCCCGATTGCCCACATCATAATTTCGCTCGGCAGGCGAAAACTTCCTAGAGAAAAAGGCACAAGGTTTCATAACAGAGCAACCAGGGCCTCTCTGCGACAAAACGGCCCCTGCCCCAATCTCCGAAGCATCCACCTCAACCTGAAAGGGAAGTGAGACGTCAGGCTGGCACAAAACAGGCGCCGAAGTAAACCGGCGTTTCAACTCCTGGAAAGCCTCCACGGCAGCAGGAGCCCAGTTAGCTACATCGGAGCCCTTCTTGGTCATATCCGTCAAAGGTTTCACAATGCTAGAAAAATTAGCAATAAAACGACGGTAGAAGTTAGCGAAGCCCAAGAACTTCTGAAGACTCTTAACTGACGAGGGCTGAGTCCAATCAAGAATAGCTCGGACCTTGACTGGGTCCATCTCCACAGCAGAAGGGGAAAAAATGAACCCCAAAAAGGGAACCTTCTGTACACCAAAGAGACACTTTGAGCCCTTGACAAACAAAGAATTTTCACGCAAAATTTTAAAGACCAACCTGACCTGCTCCACATGCGAATCCCAATTATCAGAAAAAACCAAAATATCATCCAGATAAACAATCAAAAATTTATCCAGATACTTCCGGAAAATGTCATGCATAAAGGACTGAAAAACTGAAGGCGCATTGGAGAGCCCAAAAGGCATCACCAAGTACTCAAAATGACCTTCGGGCGTATTGAATGCGGTTTTCCATTCATCACCTTGCTTAATGCGCACAAGGTTGTACGCACCACGAAGGTCTATCTTGGTGAACCACTTGGCACCCTTAATCCGGGCAAACAAGTCAGACAACAGCGGTAAAGGATACTGAAATTTGACAGTGATCTTATTTAAAAGCCGATAATCAATACAAGGTCTCAAAGATCCGTCCTTTTTTGCCACAAAAAAGAATCCCGCACCAAGAGGGGAAGAAGACGGACGAATATGTCCTTTCTCCAGAGACTCCTTGATATATGAACGCATAGCGGTATGTTCAGGTACCGACAGATTAAACAGTCTTCCCTTAGGAAATTTACTGCCTGGGATCAAATCTATAGCACAGTCACAGTCCCTATGAGGAGGCAGTGCACTGGACTCAGACTCACTGAAGACATCCTGATAATCAGACAAATACTCCGGAACTTCCGAAGGCGTAGAAGAAGCAATAGACACAGGCAGGGAATCCTCATGAATACCACGACAGCCCCAACTTGAGACTGACATAGCCTTCCAGTCCAGGACTGGATTATGGGTCTGTAACCATGGCAGCCCTAAAACGACCAAATCATGCATTTTATGTAAAACCAGGAAACGTATCACCTCGCGGTGTTCAGGAGTCATGCACATGGTAACCTGTGTCCAATACTGCGGTTTATTTGCTGCCAATGGTGTAGCATCAATACCCCTAAGAGGAATAGGATTTTCTAATGGTTCAAGAGTAAAACCACAGCGCTTAGCAAATGAGAGATCCATGAGACTCAGGGCAGCACCTGAATCTACAAACGCCATGACAGGATAAGATGACAGTGAGCAAATCAAAGTTACAGACAGAATAAATTTAGGTTGCAAATTACCAACGGTGACAGGACTAACAACCTTAGCTATACGTTTAGAGCATGCTGAGATAACATGTGTAGAATCACCACAGTAGTAGCACAAGCCATTCCGGCGTCTATGAATTTTCCGCTCATTTCTAGTCAGGATTCTATCACATTGCATTAAATCAGGTGTCTGTTCAGACAACACCATGAGGGAATTTGCGGTTTTTCTATCACATTGCACCGAATTAGGTGTCTGTTCAGACAACACCATGAGGGAATTTGCGGTTTTGCGCTCCCGCAACCGCCGGTCAATTTGAATAGCCAGTGCCATAGTGTCATTCAGACCTGTGGGAATGGGAAAACCCACCATAACATTCTTAATGGCTTCAGAAAGGCCATTTCTAAAATTAGCGGCCAGTGCACACTCGTTCCAATGTGTCAGCACGGACCATTTCCGAAATTTTTGGCAATACACTTCAGCCTCGTCCTGCCCCTGAGACATAGCCAGCAAGGCCTTTTCTGCCTGAATCTCAAGATTGGGTTCCTCATAAAGTAAACCGAGCGCCAGAAAAAACGCATCAATATCAGCCAATGCCGGATCTCCTGGCGCCAGCGAAAAAGCCCAATCCTGAGGGTCGCCCCGTAAGAACGAAATCACAATTTTTACTTGCTGAGCAGAATCTCCAGATGAACAGGGTCTCAGGGACAAAAACAATTTACAATTATTCACAAAATTCCTAAACTTAAACCTGTCTCCGGAAAACAGTTCAGGAATCGGTATTTTAGGTTCTGACCTAGGATTTCTGATAACATAGTCTTGTATGCCCTGCACACGAGTAGCCAGCTGGTCCACACTTGTAATCAAGGTCTGGACATTCATGTCTGCAGCAAGCATAGCCACTCTGAGGTAAAGGGGAAGAAGAAAAAAAAAAAAAAAAAAACTCAGAATCTTCTTTCTTATAATCCCTCTTCTGCAATGCATTAAACATTTAATACTGGCCTGGCAAACTGTTATGACCCCAATGGCGAGGGTCTCAGAGGAACGTGGAAGTCTGCAGAATACAAAAATCCAGCTCATAGGGCAGTGGTAACTGGGTTGACCATATATCTACTCCTAACGCCAACACTAGAAGTAGCCGGGGATCATTCCTACGTTGATTCTAGATGACACGCGCCAGCCGGAGAATCTAGCTACCCCTAGTAGAGGAAAACAAAGACCTTTCTTGCCTCCAGAGAAGGGGACCCCAAAGCTGGATAGAAGCCCCCCACAAATAATGACGGTGAGGTAAGAGGAAATGACAAACACAGAAATGAACCAGGTTTAGCACAGAGAGGCCCGCTTACTGATAGCAGAATAAAGAAAGGTAACTTATATGGTCAACAAAAACCCTATCAAAATCCACACTGGAAATTCAAGAACCCCCGAACCGTCTAACGGTCCGGGGGGAGAACACCAGCTCCCTAGAGCTTCCAGCAAAGGTCAGGATATAGATTAGGAACAAGCTGGACAAAAATACAAAACCAAAACAAATAGCAAAAAGCAAAAGGCAGACTTAGCTGATATAACTGGAACCAGGATCAGTAGACAAGAGCACAGCAGACTAGCTCTGATAACTACGTTGCCAGGCATTGAACTGAAGGTCCAGGGAGCTTATATAGCAACACCCCTAACTAACGACCCAGGTGCGGATAAAAGGAATGACAGAAAAACCAGAGTCAAAAAACTAGTAACCACTAGAGGGAGCAAAAAGCAAATTCACAACAGGCAAGTAAGTGTGTAAATAACCCCAGCAGTTTCACAGGAGATGATGTTTTTGATAGAAAAACTCCTAGTGCCACTTGAATCTGGAAATGTGGTTTGGGTACATCTTTTACGGGATGTACGTATGCAACATGAACAATGTCCACATGGTGTGAACCCCATAGAGCGGGTACATCTTTTTTCGCCAGGATCGGTTTTGTTGTAGGTGCTACCAGGAGACCCAAATTTTGTGCCTTCGTATAGACAAATCTTGGGTACTCAGGTAAGATATCTCCAATAACCTTATCTGTTTGTAGGATGGGCCAGTGCTTCCTAACTACAGTTAGGTCCATATATATTTGGACAGAGACAACATTTTTCTCATTTTGGTTATAGACATTACCACAATGAATTTTAAACAAAACAATTCAGATGCAGTTGAAGTTCAGACTTTCAGCTTTCATTTGAGGGTATCCACATTAAAATTTGATGAAGGGTTTAGGAGTTTCAGCTCCTTAACATGTGCCACCCTGTTTTTAAAGGGACCAAAAGTAATTGGACAGATTCAATAATTTTAAATAAAATGTTCATTTCTAGTACTTGGTTGAAAACCCTTTGTTGGCAATGACTGTCTGAAGTCTTGAACTCATGGACATCACCAGACGCTGTGTTTCCTCCTTTTTGATGCTCTGCCAGGCCTTCACTGCGGTGGTTTTCAGTTGCTGTTTGTTTGTGGGCCTTTCTGTCTGAAGTTTAGTCTTTAACAAGTGAAATGCATGCTCAATTGGGTTGAGATCAGGTGACTGACTTGGCCATTCAAGAATATTCCACTTCTTTGCTTTAATAGACTCCTGGGTTGCTTTGGCTTCATGTTTTGGGTCATTGTCCATCTGTAGTATGAAACGACGACCAATCAGTTTTGCTGCATTTGGCTGGATCTGAGCACACAGTATGGCTCTGAATACCTCAGAATTCATTTAGCTGCTTCTGTCCTGTGTCACATCATCAATAAACACTAGTGACCCAGTGCCACTGGCAGCCATGCATGCCCAAGCCATCACACTGCCTCCGCCGTGTTTTACAGATGATGTGGTATGCTTCAGATCATGAGCTGTACCAAGAATTCGCCATACTTTTCTCTTTCCATCATTCTGGTAGAGGTTGATCTTGGTTTCATCTGTCCAAAGAATGTTCTTCCTGAACTGTGCTGGCTTTTTTAGATGTTTTTTAGCAAAGTCCAGTCTAGCCTTTTTATTCTTGACGCTTATGAGTGGCTTGCACCGTGCAGTGAACCCTCTGTATTTACTTTCATGCAGTCTTCTCTTTATGATAGATTTGGATATTGATACGCCGACCTCCGGGAGAGTGTTGCTCACTTGGTTGGCTGTTGTGAAGGGGTTTCTCTTCACCATGGAGATTATTCTGCGATCACCCACCACTGTTGTCTTCCGTGGGCGCCCAGGTCTTTTTGCATTGATGAGATCACCAGTGCTTTCTTTCCTTCTCAGGATGTACCAAACTGTACATTTTGCCACTCCTAATATTGTAGCAATTTCTCGGATGGGTTTTTTCTCTGTTTTCACAGCTTAAGAATGGCTTGTTTCACCTTCATGGAGAGCACTTTTGACCGCATGTTTACTTCATAGGAAAACCTTCCAAATGCAAGCACCACACCTCAAATCAACTCCAGGCCTTTTATCTGCTTAGTTGAGAATGACATAATGAAGGGATTGCCCACACCTGTCCATGAAATAGCCTTGGAGTCAATTGTCCAATTACTTTTGGTCCCTTTAAAAAACAGGGTGGCACAGGTTAAGGAGCTGAAACTCCTAAACTCTTCATCCAATTTTAATATGGATACCCTCAAATGAAAGCTAAAAGTCTGAACTTCAACTGCATCTGAATTGTTTTGTTTAAAATTAAATTGTGGTAATGTCTATAACCAAAATGAGAAAAATGTTGTCTCTGTCCAAATATATATGGACCTAACTGTATATTAGTAAATTTCTTGTACCCTGAATGAAACTGAGTTACTATCGGTATCCTGTTGATTTGTTGACGTATATCCTGGGGAGGGTTATTTTTGCCTGCTTTGTGGACCAAACGCTCCCTGGGTATTTGGCTGACTGCCTGTCTAGCCCTATTCAAAGTTTGTGAATTATAACCCTTGGCTTCAAACTGTTTAGTGATATGTGTCGTTTCATCAATATAATCTTTCAGGTCAGTGCAGTTCCTTCTAATACGAGTATATTGGCCCTTAGGGATGTTAGTGAGCCAGACTGGGAGGTGACAGCTGTTAATGTGTATGTAGCTGTTTGAATCCACCTCCTTGTGGAAACATTTAGTGTGTTGTTTTCCACATAGATTGTAAGATCGAAAAAATTGATTTCGGAATTGCTTGTAGTAGGTGAAAATTCCAAACCAAATTGGTTGCTGTTTAGATTAGAGATGAAAGAATTAAGTTCGGTGGTTGTACCCTCCCAAATAAACAAAATATCATCGATGAAACGATGCCAGAGTTTCAGGCCAGTATGTAATGAGCCATCCTTAAAGATATATTGTTGCTCCCAGTTCCCTACGTATAGGTTGGCATAACTAGGCACAAAACGCGTGCCCATCGCGGTGCCCCACATTTGCAAGTAATACTGGTTCTCATACTGGAAATAGTTATGCTTGAGTATGAACTCTATGCTCTCCAAAAGAAATTGAATTTGGGGTTCCTTGTACACACCTAGGGAGCGTAAGAATAGGTGTGCTGACTCACAACCCTTTTCATGGTTAATTACAGTTTATAAAGACCTAATGTTAAGGGTACCCAAAATGAAGTGACTTTGCCAAATGATGGGTTCCAAAATTTGTATAGTGTGGGTGGTTGTTATGATCCTGGTGGTTAGAACACATGAACTGACCTGATAAGTAAACCCAAAAATAAGGACAAGCTCTGGGAATGTGGGAACTTTACTGACCGCAATTCTGATCCTATCAAACCACACTATAGGCAGCCGTGGAGCGTTCCTAACTCGGCCTAGACACCTCATTCACAGCCTGAGAAACTAGCTACCCCTAGAGAGAAACAAAGCCTCACTTGCCTCAGAGAAATTTTCCCCAAAGTGTAAGAAGCCCCCCACAAATAATAACGGTGAGTTTAAGGGGAAAACACAAACATAGAAATGAAAATAGGTTTTAGCAAATGAGGCCCGCTAATAACTAAATAGTCAGAAGATAGCAAGGAATCTGTGCGGTCAGTATAAAATACTACAAAAGTATCCACGCAGAGAATACAAAAAGACCCCCACACCGACTCACGATGTGAGGGGCGCAACTTCGCACCCCAGAGCTTCCAGCTAGCAATCAAATAGCATATAAGCAAGCTGGACTGAACTCATAACATACTGAGAAACATTTTCAAATAGAAATGAGCAAAAATGGACTAGCATGAACTTAGCTTCTCCACGAGGAGACAGGTCACAAGGGAAGTCCCAGAGAGATCTGAACCAGTACTAAATACAACAACAGCAGGCAACAAGTAAAGGTCCAGATGGAGTTAAATAGGCAGCAGGCCTAGCAGGAAACGAGGCAGCTGGAGTCCAGCTACAGACCAGCCGTAACACTAAAAGCCACCAGAGGGAGCCCATGAACAGAACTCACAAAGTACCACTCATGACCACAGGAGGGAGCCCGAGAACGGAATTCACAACAGTACCCCCCCTTGAGGAGGGGTCACCGAACCCTCACCAGAGCCCCCAGGCTGATCAGGACGAGCCAGGAGTGAGTAGCTATATTCATAAGGAGTTAACTTAGGGTGGGGGCTCATAATTAAGGGGATATAAGGGGCAGCTGTTTGGGGCTCAAGTCCTTTTTGGAAGTGCATCTGAACAGCAAGGTGGATTGCTGTTGAGGGGAGATAGAGAGAAAAAAAAATCTATAAATCTTCAGCACAGCGAGTGTGAGCGAGCTGAGTGTGACCTGAGCATAAGTGTGAACGGCGGTAAGTGTGTGACTTGTGATTCAGTGACTTTGGAATCAGGGAGTTTCCAAGGGAGGAATTGCTTCTGTTTTATTTTTTATTTTTTTATTTTTTAAATTAATACTTTGTATTTATTTTTAATTAGCGTTTCTGTGTGGTGCAATCCCCATTAGGAAATGTGCTCCACAATTGTTAATGCCATCCAGTGCACATCTTGCCACATGTATGCAGTCCTTGATCAGCCAGTCGAGGGTGCATACTGCTGTGCGAGATGTGAGCACGTTGTGCATTTGGAATCACAGATTTTGGATCTAAATGTGCAGCTGGCAACACTGAGATCCATAGACAATATGGAGAGGAGTCTTCTGCTCACAGAGCAGACGCTCAATGGGATAGATGAGGAGGGGGATGGTAGGATGGAGCTGCAGGACAGTGTGGAAGTTAGCTGGGTGACAGACAGAAGGCGGGGTAGAGGGAAGAGTGCCAGGGAGGCTAGTCCTGATCTGGCACACCCCAATAAGTTTGCTAAGTTGGCAGATGAGGGGGGTGCCAGTACAGGGGTAGCACTGCTGCAGCCAGGCATGTCCTCTGAAAGCCGGAGGAGTGACTGCTCCAGTAAGGAGGGAAATAGGAGAGCAGGGCAGGCCAGACAGGTGCTGGTAGTGGGGGACTCAATTATTAGGGGAACAGATAGGGCAATCTGTCACAAAGACAGGGATCGTCGGACGGTGTGCTGCCTACCTGGCGCTCGAGTCCGACACATCGCTGATCGGGTGGACAGATTACTGGGAGGGGCTGGTGAGGACCCAGCGGTCATGGTGCACATTGGCACAAATGACAAAGTTAGAGGTAGGTGGAAGGTCCTTAAAGATGATTTCAGGGAATTAGGCTGCAAGCTGAAAGCAAGGACCTCCAACGTGGTATTTTCCGAAATACTGCCTGTACCAAGTGCCACGCCAGAGAGGCAACGGGAGATTAGGGAGGTTAATAAGTGGCTCAAGAATTGGTGTAGGAAGGAGGGGTTTGGGTTCCTGCAGAACTGGGCCGACTTCTCAGTTGGCTACAGGCTCTACGCTAGGGACGGGCTGCACCTCAATGGGGAAGGTGCAGCTGTGCTGGGGGAGAAAATGGTTAGAAAGTTGGAGGAGTGTTTAAACTAGGGATTGGGGGGAGGGTATTCATTTTATAGGAGGGGAAGATAGTGCAGATAGAGACCTGGGCACAAATAAGGAAGTTGGGGGTGGCGGTGGCATGGGGGGGTGGGGTTAGAACAGTTAATAATTTAAGAAAGAATAGAGGTACAGAGAGTAACATCAAGTGCATGTATACTAATGCCAGAAGCCTCGCCAACAAAATGGACGAATTAGAACTAATGTTGTTGGAGCATAATTATGATATGGTGGGGATATCTGAGACGTGGCTGGATGAGAGCCATGACTGGGCTGTTAACTTGCAGGGCTATAGCCTTTTCAGAAATGACCGTACAGATAAGCGAGGGGGTGGGGTGTGTCTGTTTGTAAAATCGACCTTAAAACCCATCCTGCGTGATAATATAGGTGAATCTAATGAAAATGTAGAGTCCCTGTGGGTGGAGATAAGGGGAGGGGGAAAAAATAATAAATTACTGATAGGGGTTTGTTATAAATCTCCAAAAATAATGGAAGCAATGGAGAATATCCTCGTAAAGCAAATAGATGAAGCTGCGACTCAAGGAGAAGTCATTATTATGGGGGACTTCAACTACCCTGAAATAGATTGGGGAACAGAAACCTGCAGTTCCAGCAAAGGTAATCGGTTTTTGACAACTATGAGAGACAATTACCTTTCACAACTGGTTCAGGACCCAACAAGGAGGGGGGCACTGCTAGACCTAATATTAACCAACAGGCCAGACCGCATATCAAATATAAGGGTTGGGGGTCACTTGGGGAATAGTGATCACAAAATAATAAGTTTTCATGTAACCTTTAATAAGATGGGTAGTAGGGGGGTTACACGGACACTAAATTTCAGGAGGGCAAATTTCCAACGGATGAGAGAGGATCTTGGTACAATTAACTGGGATGATATCCTGAGACATAAAAGTACACAAAGAAAATGGGAGACGTTTATTAGCATCCTGGATAGGACCTGTGCACAGTATATACCGTATGGGAATAAACATACTAGAAATAGGAGGAAACCAATATGGCTAAATAGAGCTGTAAGGGGCGCAACAAGTGACAAAAAGAAAGCATTTAGAGAATTAACCCCTTCCCGACATGCGCCGTACTAGTACTGCGCTGCCGGCACTGCATTACTGACAGCCGCAGTACTAGTACGGCGCCCCGATCACCGCGGTCTCGCGCTGAGCGCCGCGGTGATCGGGTGCGGGTGTCAGCTGTATATGACAGCTGACACCCCGCAGCAATGCCCACGATCGGCGCTGTCGCCGATCGCGGGCATTTAACCCCTCTGATGCCGCTGTCAATAGTGACAGCGGCATAGAGGGGGATCGCGCAGGGACAGGGGCTCCCTGCGCTCTCCCACCGGAGCAGCGCGATGAGATCGCGCTGCTCCGGTGACCTGGAAGGAGTCCCCGGATCCAAGATGGCCACGGGACTCCTTCCGGGTCATAAGATGACCCTGCTTGCCGGCGTCTGCTGAGAATCCTCATAGCAGGCGCCGGCAAGCCTGTGGAACGTGCCTGTCACATCGGTGATCAGACAGAGTGCTGTGCACACTGTCTGATCAACGATCTGTGATGTCCCCCCCTGGGACAAAGTAAAAAAGTAAAAAAAAAAATTTTCCACATGTGTAAAAAAAAAAAAAAATAATAATTCCTAAATAAAGAAAAAAAATATATATATATTCCCATAAATACATTTCTTTATCTAAATAAAAAAAACACCACACAATAAAAGTACACATATTTAGTATCGCCGCGTCCGTAACGACCCCACCTATAAAACTATATCACTAGTTAACCCCTTCAGTGAACACCGTAAAAAAAAAAAAAAAAAAACGAGGCAAAAAACAACGCTTTATTCTCATACCGCCAAACAAAAAGTGGAATAACACGCGATCAAAAAGACGGATATAAATAACCATGGTACCGCTGAAAACGTCATCTTGTTCCGCAAAAAAAAAGCCACCATACAGCATGATCAGCAGAAAAATAAAAAAGTTATAGCTCTCAGAATAAAGCGATGCAAAAACAATTATTTTTTTATATAAAAGTTTTTATTGTGTAAAAGCGCCAAAACATAAAAAAATTACATAAATGAGGTATCGCTGTAATCGTACTGACCCGAAGAATAAAACTGCGTTATCCTTTTTACCAAACGCGGAACGGTATAAACGCACCCCCTAAAAGAATTTCAGGAATTGCTGGTTTTTGTTCATTCCGCCTCCCAAAAATCGGAATAAAAAGCGATCAAAAAATGTCATGTACCCGAAAATGGTACCAATAAAAACGTCAACTCGTCCCGCAAAAAACAAGACCTCACATGACTCTGTGGACCAAAATATGGAAAAATTATAGCTCTCAAAATGTGGTAACGCAAAAACTATTTTTTGCAATAAAAAGCGTCTTTTAGTGTGTGACGGCTGCCAATCATAAAAATCCGCCCAAAAAACGCTACAAAAGTAAATCAAATCCCCCTTCATCACCCCCTTAGTTAGGGAAAAATAATAACATTTTAAAAAATATATTTATTTCCATTTTCCCGTTAGGCTACTTTCACACTAGCGTCGGTACGGGGCCGTCGCGCTGCGTCGGCCCGACATACCGACGCATACTGTGCAAGCGCCGCACAACGGGGGCAGCGGATGCTGTTTTTCCACGCATCCGCTGCCCCATTGTGAGGTGCGGGGAGGTGGGGGCGGAGTTCCAGCCGTGCATGCGCGGTCGGAAATGGTGGACCGTCAGCACAAAAAAAGTTACATGTAACGTTTTTTGCTGCCGGCGGTCCGCCACAACACGACGCAACCGTCGCACGACGCTTGCGACGTGTGTCAATGCGTCGCTAATGTTAGTCTATGGGGAAAAAATGCATCCTGCAGATGACTTTGCAGGATGCGTTTTTTCGCCAAAACGACGCATTGCGACGTATGCAAAAAAACGCTAGTGTGAAAGTAGCGCTAGGGTTAGGACTAGGGTTAGGGTTGGGGTTAGGGTTTCAGTTAGAATTGGGGAGTTTTCACTGTTTAGGCACATCAGGGGCTCTCCAAACGCGACATGGCGTCCGATCTCAACGCGTTTATTTGCGTTAAAAACGCATGCGTTTTTATAGAAAAAAAACAGAACACACACTGAAAAGTCACCCACCACCATCAAGGTGATAAAGGGATCCAAACCCTAACCCTAAACTCATCCCTAACCGTTTAATGAACATTTTCTGACAGTCATAGTGCCACGTATTTCAGTGCCACGTATTTCAGTGCCACGTATTTCAGTGCCACGTATTTCAGTGCCACGATATTTCAGTGCCACGATATTTCAGTGCCACGTATTTAAGTGCCACGATATTTCAGTGAAATACGTGGCACTGAAATATCGTGGCATTTACGTGAAATACGTGGCACTTAAATACGTGGCACTTAAATACGTGGCACTTAAATACGTGGCACTTAAATACGTGGCACTTAAATACGTGGCACTTATATACGTGGCACTTAAATATCTTGGCATGTACATGAAATACGTGGCACTTATATACGTGGCACTTATATACGTGGCACTTATATACGTGGCACTTATATACGTGGCACTTATATACGTGGCCACTGAAATATTGTGGCACTTATATACGTATATACGTATATACGTATATAAACGTATTTCAGTGCCACGTATTTCAGTGCCACGTATTTCAGGTTAGGGGTAGGGGTAGGGTTAGGTTTAGGGTTTTTTGGTTTTTTCTTGTTTTCTTGTGTTTTTCTATAAAAACGCATGCGTCTAAAAAAACGCATGCGTTTTACCGCGATTACATGCTTTTTTTCACACATGCGTTTTTTTTAAAAACGCATGCAGATAAAAACGCAAGTGTGAAACCAGCCTTACCCTTGGGAAAATAAAAACATGGGGGCTAAAATATAATTTTCGTGGAAAAAAATATATTTTTTATTTTCGCGGCTCTGCGTGATAAACTGTAGTGAAACACTTGTTGGTTCAAAGTTCTCACAACACATCTAGATAAGTTCCGTGGGGGGTCTAGTTTCCAATATGGGGTCACTTGTGGGGGGTTTCTACTGTTTAGGTACATCAGGGGCTCTGCAAATGCAACATGACACCTGCAGACCAATCCATCTAAGTCTGCATTTCAAACGGCGCTCCTTCCCTTCCGAGCTCTGCCGTGCGCCCAAACAGTGGTTCCCCCCCATATATGGGGTATCAGCGTACTCAGGACAAATTGGACAACAACTTTTGTTGTCCAATTTCTCCTGTTACCCTTGGGAAAATAAAAATGTGGGGGCTAAAATATAATTTTCGTGGAAAAAAAAATATTTTTTATTTTCATTGCTCTGCGTGATAAACTGTAGTGAAACACTTGTTGGTTCAAAGTTCTCACAACACATCTAGATAAGTTCCGTGGGGGGTCTAGTTTCCAATATGGGGTCACTTGTGGGGGGTTTCTACTGTTTAGGTACATCAGGGGCTCTGCAAATGCAACATGACACCTGCAGACCAATCCATCTAAGTCTGCATTTCAAACGGCGCTCCTTCCCTTCCGAGCTCTGCCGTGCGCCCAAACAGTGGTTCCCCCCATATATGGGGTATCAGCGTACTCAGGACAAATTGGACAACAACTTTTGTTGTCCAATTTCTCCTGTTACCCTTGGGAAAATAAAAATGTGGGGGCTAAAATATAATTTTCGTGGAAAAAAAAATATTTTTTATTTTCACGGCTCTGCGTGATAAACTGTAGTGAAACACTTGTTGGTTCAAAGTTCTCACAACACATCTAGATAAGTTCCGTGGGGGGTCTAGTTTCCAATATGGGGTCACTTGTGGGGGGTTTCTACTGTTTAGGTACATCAGGGGCTCTGCAAATGCAACATGACACCTGCAGACCAATCCATCTAAGTCTGCATTTCAAACGGTGCTCCTTCCCTTCCGAGCTCTGCCGTGCGCCCAAACAGTGGTTCCCCCCAATGTATGGGGTATCAGCGTACTCAGGACAAATTGGACAATAACTTTTGTGGTCCAATTTCTCCTGTTACCCTTGGGGGGAAAAAAATTGCGGGCTAAAACATCATTTTGTGGAAAGAAAAAATGATTTTTTGATTTTCACAGCGCTACATTCTAAACTTTAGTGAAACAACTGGGGGTTAAAAGTGCTCACCACACATCTAAATAAGTTCCTTAGGTGGTCTTCTTTCCAAAATGGTGTCACTTGTGGGGGTTTCCACTGTTTAGGCACGTCAGGGGCTCTCCAAACACGACATGGGTTCCGATCTCAATTCCAGCCAATTTTGCATTGAAAAGTCAAATGGCGCTCCTTCCCTTCCGAGCTCTGCCATGCGCCCAAACAGTGGTTTATCCCCATATATGAAGTATCAGCGTACTCAGGACAAATTGCACAACAACTTTTGGGGTCCAATTTATCCTGCTACCCTTGGGAAAATAAAAAATTTGGGGCAAAAAGATCATTTTTTGTGAAAATTAATATTAATTTTTTTTTACGGCTCCACATTATAAACTTCTGTGAAGCACTTGGAGGTTCAAAGTGCTCACCACACATCTAGATTAGTTCCTTAGAGGGTCTACTTTCCAAAATCGTGTCACTTGTGGGGGTTTCCACTGTTTAGGCACGTCAGGGGCTCTCCAAACACGACATGGGTTCCGATCTCAATTCCAGCCAATTTTGCATTGAAAAGTCAAATGGCGCTCCTTCCCTTCCGAGCTCTGCCATGCGCCCAAACATGGTTTATCCCCATATATGAAGTATCAGCGTACTCAGGACAAATTGCACAACAACTTTTGGGGTCCAATTTATCCTGCTACCCTTGGGAAAATAAAAAATTTGGGGCAAAAAGATCATTTTTTGTGAAAATTAATATTAATTTTTTTTTACAGCTCCACATTATAAACTTCTGTGAAGCACTTGGAGGTTCAAAGTGCTCACCACACATCTAGATTAGTTCCTTAGAGGGTCTACTTTCCAAAATGGTGTCACTTGTGGGGGTTTCCACTGTTTAGGCACGTCAGGGGCTCTCCAAACACGACATGGGTTCCGATCTCAATTCCAGCCAATTTTGCATTGAAAAGTCAAATGGCGCTCCTTCCCTTCCGAGCTCCGCCATGCGCCCAAACAGTGGTTTATCCCCATATATGAAGTATCAGCGTACTCAGGACAAATTGCACAACAACTTTTGTGGTCCAATTTATCCTGCTACCCTTGGGAAAATAAAAAATTTGGGGCAAAAAGATCATTTTTTGTGAAAATTAATATTAATTTTTTTTACGGCTCTACATTATAAACTTATGTGAAGCACTTGGAGGTTCAAAGTGCTCACCACACATCTAGATTAGTTCCTTAGAGGGTCTACTTTCCAAAATGGTGTCACTTGTGGGGGTTTCCACTGTTTAGGCACGTCAGGGGCTCTCCAAACACGACATGGGTTCCGATCTCAATTCCAGCCAATTTTGCATTGAAAAGTCAAATGGCGCTCCTTCCCTTCCGAGCTCTGTCATGTGCCCAATCAATGGTTTACCCCAACATGTGGGGTATCGGCGTACTCAGGACAAATTGTACAACAACTTTTTTGGTCCAATTTCTCCTGTTACCCTTGGTAAAATAAAACAAATTGGATCTGAAGTAAAAATTTTGTGAAAAAAAAGTTAAATGTTCAATTTTTTTTAAACATTCCAAAAATTCCTGTGAAGCACCTGAAGGGTTAATAAACTTTTTGAATGTGGTTTAGAGTACCTTGAGGGGTGCAGTTTTTAGAATGGTGTCACTTTTGGACATTTTCTGTCATGTAGACCCCTCAAAGTCACTTCAAGTGTGAGGTGGTCCGTAAAAAAAATGGTTTTGCAAATTTTGTTGCAAAAATGAGAAATCGCTGGTCAACTTTTAACCCTTATAACTCCCTAACAAAAAAAATTATGTTTCCAAAATTGTGCTGATGTAAAGCAGACATGTGGGAAATGTTGTTTATTAACTATATTATGTGATATAACTCTCTAATTTAAGGGCATAAAAACGAAAAATTTGAAAATTGCTACATTTTCATAATTTTCGACAAATTTCTGTTTTTTTCACAAATAAATGCAAGTCATATCGAAGAAGTTTTACCACTATCATAAAGTACAATATGTCACGAGAAAACAATCTCAGAATCACCAGGATCCGTTGAAGCGTTTCAGAGTTATGACCTCATAAAGTGACAGTGGTCAGAATTGTAAAAATTGGCCGTGTCACTTAGGTGAAAACAGGCTTTGGGGTGAAGGGGTTAAAGGAAGTAGGTAGTGATGAGGCATTAAATAAATACAGAAAATCAAATAAATTCTGTAAAAAGCAAATCAAGGCAGCAAAGATTGAGACAGAGAGACTCATTGCCAGAGAGAGTAAAAATAATCCCAAAATATTCTTTAACTATATAAATAGTAAGAAACTAAAAAATGACAGTGTTGGCCCCCTTAAAAATAGTCTGGGTGAAATGGTGGATGAGGATGAGGAAAAAGCCAATATGCTAAATGACATTTTTTCATCAGTATTTACAAAAGAAAATCCCATGGCAGACAAAATGACTAGTGATAAAAATTCCCCATTAAATGTCACCTGCTTAACCCAGCAGGAAGTACAGCGGCATCTAAAAATCACTAAAATTGACAAATCTCCGGGCCCTGATGGGATACACCCCCGAGTACTGCAGGAATTAAGTACAGTCATTGATAGACCATTATTTTTAATCTTTAAAGAGTCCATAATAACAGGGTCTGTACCACATTACTGGCGTATAGCAAATGTGGTGCCAATATTCAAAAAAGGGGCAAAAACTGAACTCGGTAATTATAGGCCAGTAAGTTTAACCTCTACTGTGGGTAAAATCCTGGAGGGCATTCTAAGGGATGCTATACTGGAGTATCTGAAGAGGAATAACCTCATGACCCAGTATCAGCACGGGTTTACTAGGGACCGCTCATGTCAGACTAATTTGATCTATAATTTGACTATAAAGAGGTAAGCTCCGGACTGGACCAAGGGAACCCAGTGGACGTAGTGTATATGGACTTTTCCAAAGCTTTTGATACGGTGCCACACAAAAGGTTGTTACATAAAATGAGAGTAATGGGGATAGGGGAAAATATGTGTAAGTGGGTTGAGAGCTGGCTCAGGGATAGGAGACAAATGGTATTTATTAATGGAGCACACTCGGACTAGGTCGCGGTTAGCAGTGGGGTACCACAGGGGTCAGTATTGGGCCCTCTTCTTTTTAACATATTTATTAATGACCTTGTAGGGGGCATTCAGAGTAGAATTTCAATATTTGCAGATGACACTAAACTCTGTAGGGTAATCAATACAGGGGAGGACAATTTTATATTACAGGATGATTTATGTAAACTAGAAGCTTGGGCTGATAAATGGCAAATGAGCTTTAATGGGGATAAATGTAAGGTCATGCACTTGGGTAGAAGTAATAAGATGTATAACTATGTGCTTAATTCTAAAACTCTCGGCAAAACCATCAATGAAAAAGACCTGGGTGTATGGGTTGATGACAGACTCATATTCAGTGGCCACACTTAGACCACACTTAGAATACTGTGCACAGTTCTGGTCTCCGGTGTATAAGAAAGACATAGCTGAACTGGAGCGGGTGCAGAGAAGAGTGACCAAGGTTATTAGAGGACTGGGGGGTCTGCAATACCAAGATAGGTTATTATACTTGGGGCTATTTAGTTTGGAAAAACGAAGACTAAGGGGTGATCTTATTTTAATGTATAAATATATGAGGGGACAGTACAAAGACCTTTCTGATGATCTTTTTAATCATAGACCTGAGACAGGGACAAGGGGGCATCCTCTACGTCTGGAGGAAAGAAGGTTTAAGCATAATAACAGACACGGATTCTTTACTGTAAGAGCAGTGAGACTATGGAACTCTCTGCCGTATGATGTTGTAATGAGTGATTCATTAATTAAATTTAAGAGGGGACTGGATACCTTTCTGGAAAAGTATAATATTACAGGGTATATACACTAGATTCCTTGATAGGGCGTTGATCCAGGGAACTAGTCTGATTGCCGTATGTGGAGTCGGGAAGGAATTTTTTTCCCCATGGTGGAGTTACTCTTTGCCACATGGTTTTTTTTTGCCTTCCTCTGGATCAACATGTTAGGGCATGTTAGGTTAGGCTATGGGTTGAACTAGATGGAATTAAAGTCTTCCTTCAACCTCAATAACTATGTAACTATGTAAATGAAAGGCACGAACCAAATCGGCAGCATGGACATCAGAGGCAACAACCCAGGAATTATCCTCCTGACCATAGCCCTTCCATTTAACCAAGTACTGAAGCTTCCGTCTAGAAATACGAGAATCCAAGATCTTCTCCACCACATACTCCAATTCTCCCTCGACCAACACCGGAGCAGGAGGGTCAACAGACGGAACCACAGGCACCACATACCTCCACAACAATGATCTATGGAACACATTATGAATGGCAAAAGATGCTGGGAGGTCCAAACAAAATGACACCGGATTGAGGATTTCCAAAATCTTATAAGGACCGATGAAACGAGGTTTGAACTTAGGAGAGGAAACCTTCATAGGGACATAACGAGATGACAACCATACCAAATCCCCCACACGAAGTCGGGGACCCACACAGCGACGGCGATTAGCAAAGCGCTGAGCCTTCTCCTGTGACAACGTCAAATTGTCCACTACATGGTTCCAAATCTGCTGCAACCTATCCACCACAGAATCCACCCCAGGACAGTCAGAAGGTTCAACCTGACCTGAGGAAAAATGAGAATGAAAACCAGAATTACAAAAAAAAGGCGAAACCAAAGTAGCGGAACTAGCCCGATTATTGAGGGCGAACTCAGCCAATGGCAAAAAAGTCACCCAATTATCCTGATCAGCAGAAACAAAACATCTCAGATAAGTCTCCAAGGTCTGATTCGTACGTTCGGTTTGGCCATTCGTCTGAGGATGGAAGGCCGAAGAAAAAGACAAATCAATGCCCATGCACAAAAGGACCGCCAAAATCTGGACACAAACTGGGACCCTCTGTCAGACACAATGTTCTCCGGAATACCATGCAAACGGACCACATTCTGAAAAAACAGCGGAACCAAATCAGAGGAGGAGGGTAACTTAGGCAAAGGCACCAAATGGACCATTTTAGAAAAACGATCACAAACAACCCAGATGACAGACATCCTCTGAGAGACTGGAAGATCCGAAATAAAATCCATGGAAATATGCGTCCAAGGCCTCTTCGGGACAGGCAAAGGCAAAAGCAATCCACTGGCCCGAGCACAAATCCCACAGGACTGCACAAAGGAACGCACATCCCGCGACAAAGAAGGCCACCAAAAGGACCTAGCCACCAAATCCCTGGTACCAAAGATCCCAGGATGACCCGCTAACACTGAAGAATGAACCTCGGAAATAACTCTACTGGTCCATCTATCTGGGACAAACAGTCTCTCCGGTGGACAACGGTCAGGTCTATCGGCCTGAAACTCCTGCAGCACCCACCGCAAATCAGGGGAGATGGCAGACAAGATCACCCCCTCTCTGAGGATACCAGCCGGTTCAGAATCTCCCGGAGAGTCAGGCACAAAACTCCTAGAAAGGGCATCAGCCTTCACATTCTTTGAGCCCGGAAGGTATGAAACCACGAAATCAGAACGGGAGAAAAACAGCGACCATCGAGCTTGTCTAGGATTTAACCGCTTGGCAGACTCGAGATAAATCAAATTCTTGTGATCCGTCAAGACCACCACGCGATGCTTGGCTCCCTCAAGCCAATGTCGCCACTCCTCGAATGCCCACTTCATTGCCAACAACTCCCGATTACCAACATCATAATTCTGCTCAGCAGGCGAAAACTTTCTAGAAAAGAAAGCACATGGTCTCATCACCGAGCCATCAGAGCTTCTCTGTGACAAGACAGCCCCTGCTCCAATCTCAGAAGCATCAACCTCGACCTGAAAGGGAAGAGAGACATCAGGCTGATGAAAGACAGGAGCCGAAGAAAACTGACGTTTCAGCTCCTGAAAGGCCTCAACGGCCGCAGAAGACCAATTAGTCACATCAGCACCCTTTCTAGTCAAATCCGTCAAAGGCTTAACCACACTAGAAAAATTAGTGATGAAGCGCCGGTAAAAATTAGCAAAGCCCAAGAACTTCTGAAGGCTCTTCACCGATGTAGGTTGAGTCCAGTCATAGATGGCCTGGACTTTAACTGGATCCATCTCGATAGTAGAAGGGGAAAAAATAAAGCCCAAAAAGGAAACCTTCTGGACTCCAAAGAGACATTTAGAGCCCTTCACAAACAAAGCATTGGCACGCAGGACCTGAAACACCATCCTGACCTGCTTCACATGAGACTCCCAATCATCAGAAAATACCAAAATATCATCCAGGTACACAATCATGAATCTATCCAGATATTCTCGGAAGATGTCATGCATGAAGGACTGAAACACGGAAGGGGCATTCGAAAGCCCAAAAGGCATCACCAAGTACTCAAAATGACCTTCGGGCGTATTAAATGCTGTCTTCCATTCATCGCCCTGCTTTATACGCACAAGATTATAAGCTCCTCGAAGATCTATCTTGGTGAACCAACTAGCCCCCCTAATCCGAGCAAACAGATCGGACAGCAGAGGCAAAGGGTACTGAAATTTGACCGTGATTTTATTTAGAAGGCGATAATCTATACAGGGTCTCAGAGAACCGTCCTTCTTGGCCACAAAAAAGAACCCTGCACCCAAAGGTGACGAGGACGGACGAATATGCCCTTTCTCCAAAGACTCCTTTATATAGCTCCGCATAGCGGTATGTTCTGGTACAGATAAATTAAAAAGTCGACCCTTAGGGAACTTACTACCAGGAATCAAATTTATGGCACAATCACAATCCCTATGAGGAGGTAGGGCACTGGATTTGGGCTCATCAAATACATCCTGGTAATCCGACAAAAATTCAGGGACTTCAGAAGGAGTAGAAGAAGCAATTGACACCAAAGGAACATCGCCATGTACCCCTTGACAACCCCAACTTGACACAGACATTGCTTTCCAATCCAGGACTGGATTATGAACCTGCAGCCATGGCAGACCCAACACGACAACATCATGCAAATTATGTAACACCAGAAAGCGAATAACCTCCTGATGTGCAGGAGTCATGCACATAGTCACTTGAGTCCAGTACTGAGGTTTATTCTTGGCCAATGGGGTAGCATCAATTCCCTTTAGTGGAATAGGGAATTGCAATGGCTCCAAGATAAAACCACAGCGCCTGGCAAATGACAAATCCATCAAATTCAGGGCAGCGCCTGAATCCACAAAAGCCATAACAGAGTAGGATGACAGAGAGCAAATCAAAGTAACAGACAAAATGAATTTAGGCTGTACAGTACCAATGGTGACAGACTTAGGGAACCTCTTTGTGCCCTTAGAACAATCAGAGATAACATGAGTGGAGCCATCACAGTAAAAGCACAACCCATTCTGACGTCTGTGGTTTTGCCATTCAATTCTGGTCAGAATCCTGTCACATTGCATAGACTCAGGCTTCTGTTCAGAAAACACCGCCAGATGGTGCACAGGTTTGCGCTCCCGCAAACGCCGATCAATTTGAATGGCCAAAGACATTGACTAATTCAGACCCGCAGGCGTGGGGAACCCCACCATAACATCCTTAAGGGCTTCAGAAAGACCATTTCTGAAAATCGCTGCCAGGGCACACTCATTCCATTGAGTGAGCACAGACCACTTCCTAAACTTCTGACAGTAAACCTCTGCTTCATCCTGACCCTGAGAGAGTCCAGCAAAATCTTTTCTGCCTGGTCTACTAGATTAGGTTCCTCATAAAGCAATCCAAGCGCCAGAAAAAACGCATCCACATTTAGCAATGCAGGATCTCCCGGCGCCAGGGAGAATGCCCAATCTTGAGGGTCACCACGTAACAAAGAAATAATAATTTTAACTTGCTGAGCAGGGTCACCAGAGGAATGAGGTCTCAGAGAAAGAAACAATTTGCAATTATTTTTGAAATTCAAAAACCTAGATCTATCTCCAGAGAACAGCTCAGGAATTGGTATTTTAGGTTCTGACATAGGACTGTGAACTACATAATCCTGAATGCTTTGTATCCTTGTAGCAAGCTGATCCACACAAGAGGACAGACCTTGAATGTCCATATCTGCAGCTGAGTCCTGAACCACCCAGAGATTAAGGGGAGGAGAGAGGCTAAACACACTGCAGAGTGAAAAAAAAAACCCTCAGAGCTTCTCTTATCCCTCTTTTGCGATGCATTAACACTTTACGGGTCTGCTGTACTGTTATGATCCTGGTGGTTAGAACACATGAACTGACCTGATAAGTAAACCCAAAAATAAGGACAAGCTCTGGGAATGTGGGAACTTTACTGACCGCAATTCTGATCCTATCAAACCACACTATAGGCAGCCGTGGAGCGTTCCTAACTCGGCCTAGACGCCTCGTTCACAGCCTGAGAAACTAGCTACCCCTAGAGAGAAACAAAGCCTCACTTGCCTCAGAGAAATTTTCCCCAAAGTGTAAGAAGCCCCCCACAAATAATAACGGTGAGTTTAAGGGGAAAACACAAACATAGAAATGAAAATAGGTTTTAGCAAATGAGGCCCGCTAATAACTAAATAGTCAGAAGATAGCAAGGAATCTGTGCGGTCAGTATAAAATACTACAAAAGTATCCACGCAGAGAATACAAAAAGACCCCCACACCGACTCACGATGTGAGGGGCGCAACTCCGCACCCCAGAGCTTCCAGCTAGCAATCAAATAGCATATAAGCAAGCTGGACTGAACTCATAACATACTGAGAAACATTTTCAAATAGAAATGAGCAAAAATGGACTAGCATGAACTTAGCTTCTCCACGAGGAGACAGGTCACAAGGGAAGTCCCAGAGAGATCTGAACCAGTACTGAATACAACGACAGCAGGCAACAAGTAAAGGTCCAGATGGAGTTAAATAGGCAGCAGGCCTAGCAGGAAACGAGGCAGCTGGAGTCCAGCTACAGACCAGCCGTAACACTAAAAGCCACCAGAGGGAGCCCATGAACAGAACTCACAAAGTACCACTCATGACCACAGGAGGGAGCCCGAGAACGAAATTCACAACAGTTGGTGTCTTTAAGGTAGGCCGGAATCAGTGGCATACATTTTTGGAGGTGTAAGTCTACATATTTTGAGAGATTGGCAGTGAGACAATTGATGCCTGATATGATGAGGCGACCTGGTGGGTTTACCGTATTCTTGTGAATTTTTGGTATGTGGTAAAAAATGGCTATTGTTGGGGTGCGGTTATTAATGAAATAAAATTCCTTTCTGTTTAGGATCCCCAATGTTTTGCCTTTTAAGGCTAGGCCATTGAGTTTATGAATATAATTGGTAGTAGGATTAAACATCAGTTTTTTGTATGTTATAGTATCATTGAGAAGTCTCAATGCCTCATTATGGTACATAGCACGATCTAACACAACGATGCCGCCCCCTTTGTCCGCAGGGCGGATGACAATATTGTGATTGGCTTGTAGATCCATAATTGCTTTCTTTTCACTCGTACTAAGGTTATGTGGTGTATATTTGGAATAGTTTATGTTGAGCTTTTTGATGTCTGTGATAACTAAGGTCTCAAAAGACCGGAAAGCATTTGAATGTTCATTGATAGGATTGAACGTAGATTCAGGTGCCAGATTGGTATGGATGTATTCCGTAGTAGTGGTAGGGTGGGTGCTGTTTGTGTTAGTACCCTTCTTTAGAAAATATTTTTTTAGGGCCAGATTCCGCATGAATTTCTTAATGCTAATGAATAGATTAAATGGGTTCGCTTTGGCTGTGGGTGCAAACTGAAGACCTTTTTGTAGGAGGTTCTCCTCGCTTTGAGTAAGTTGGTGTGAACTAAGATTAAAAATTTTTTGGATATGGGCTTGAGATTTATTGGTTCTCCTTATGTTTTTCTTTTGGGCGAGTTTCCCACCCCTCTTACCTCTTTTAGTTTTAAACTTTGAGGGTGGAAAAAATCCCGTTTGATAGTGGAGTGCACAATGAGTTTTATGCTTTTTCTTTTGGCTACATAGTTTTTATTAGCTATGTAGTTTTTACTGATGACCCTGTTTGGAACCCTCCTCTGATTAGTACTGGGATTTGTGCCTCCTATTTGTTTATTTATCAAGTTTGTTTGATTGGTGGGTTTACTATTAATTTTACTGGTTAAAGATTGATATGGTAAATGATTGTTCATACTTGTGGTAGGAGTGGGGTCATCCCATTCTGTAGTGGTTTCCACATCCTCCCCCATTATGGAAAGTTGGGAAAACCGATTCGAGGTAGGGATTTGAATGTTTTCCACAATATTGGGTTCCCCTAGTGGGGGGCTAACCTCCTTGGTATATATATCTGGAGAATCGGTAATACTTGGGGGTTCTATTTGTATTGCTCCCCCATTAGTTCTAGTCCGAATTGCCATTGGAGTGTATTGAGTTGAGTTTGTATTGGTATAAGTAGAGAATACTAGAGATACATCCTCCAGATGGTTGGTCGGAGATAAATTATATTCATCTACTGTTACAAGTTCGTTACTGGGACTGGACATAGGTTCGTTCAGAAATTTATTAGGTACAATGTTTTCGAATGGTAGATTATCTCTGGCAAATTTTTTCATTTTTTTGTTAATGATATCTTTTTCCTTTTCATTTATTCTATACATGATTCTAGGAATAAGGTTGTGTAGATCCTCAATATGATTTCGAAGGATTACCTCCTTCGAAACGCGTTGGATTGGTTGCCCTGACACGCGCCCGCCCATTTTGTGATGTCACTTTCTTAGCCACACCCCCCACATACACCACTACTGCTATGGCGTTGCTTCCAGCCGGGGCACGCTAGGAGTTGGCGGTTCCTGCCCTTACAGACACCCAGCGTTGAGCCACTGATCTGGGGATAGCCGGCCTTGGCATCCCCCCCAGCTGCACGGTGCAGCTCAACACGTCAATCAACAAGTGACTTGGATATCCACCGACCCCCGCAACTATCTTCACCTTCACAATTAGTAAGTGTATATGTACCAACAGGCACTTTAACACTGTCAGCTTCTAGCGGATAGTCTGTCATTCCGCTTAAATCAGTATTATATGTGTGTTGGGCATAGTCTGTTTATCAAACCTATTACATTAATGCGAACGCAGGTGTGTTATTGTTACGCTTGTTGGGCATAGCCTTCTCATTGTACCTATGACATTAACTAGAGCGCAGGTGTGTTATTGGTAAATTTTATTACATTTATTTTCGACAGGGTATAGCACAGACCCTGCCACCCCACCAGCATCTTCATTTCCTTACTTTTTTCCCCCCTCCCCTGTTTCCTTATTACCCGAGAAGTGTAGCGCCAGTGTTCACTAATTTTATATCATATATATATATATATATATATATATATATATATATATATATATATATATATATATATACATACATGCTAAGTTCTCTATAAATTCACAGTATGGCTGATGCTGGCGTTTTCTATGTAGTATTTCATGTATTGATAGGCACTTCATGAATATTGATTCAGTCCACCACTGTGAACAGATCACATACACACATCATTTATTACAGAGTTACCACAATTTTCATATTTCACAGTAGCAGGGATTTAAATTGATCAAGTTTTATTGCATTCACTCCAGTAAGTGGGAAGAGCGTATCTGCCAATTCTACACATTATAAAATCTATGTAGGGCTGAAAACAAAGATTCTTCATAATGTAGCACAGCGTAATGTTTCCTGCCTTTTATCTCCATCAATCACTAATGCCATACATTAACAGTGAGAAAATAAGGGTTGTTTATAATGTAACCTACACTGCTATGTGTATGCATACAGGTACTCTATACACCAGCTGACAATTCATGTAACCTAATATTGTGCGTGCTAAGTTTACCAGCATATTAGCCAAAAGGGAAATCCCTTTGCACAATTCTGCATTTTCAAAACACTTTTGAATGCACAGACACAATGTTGTCTCCTGTGATAAACCACAGCGCTTGGGTACAACATTCTCCTCGAAAACAGCTTTCATCTCTTTTTGATATAAATGCCATGAATCATCTTATCATTGTATTTCTGTTCTATGCCTCTACTTATCATTACAAAAGCAATCGATCCCAGCCTGTCTAGAAGTTTAATAAACTGTCATCACAGTCATTGGTCTAGTTTGATAGTTTGAAGCTGCTGGCTGGATCTGTAGCTTAAGAGAAAGGCTGCCCGTAGCTGATCAGGTGGCTTGGCCATTAAAGAAAAAGAAGAAAAACATCTGTGATACAAAAGACTTCTAAAGAGCAGTCTATAATGTTTTTATTATTCCCCTTTGAGGGCACCACATTCTCAGAAGTTGAAATACCGTATATCTTCAACACCCATGGAGAGAAATATGTATCGTTATGACAGTAAATAGAACATTTCTCCAGGAATAAAAAAGATAAGTGACTTATATCAGAGGCATTCTATACATAACCCAAACTGGAAGCTTCTCTAATAAGATTAAGCTTATTAAAAGAACACAACCTAAAGGTAGAGTCTCTGAAACAGAAAACATATCGATCAAGCCGTGACATCATTTTCTTTCTATTCTCTCCCTTATCTCCACATGTCATCAACACCAAATATTAAAATCAATGGTGCTGGAAATCATTATTTACTTTGCATTCAACGGCTGAAGCTAGTGCATAAAGAGAGAGGAAAAATAAATCTTATCCGAGTGCATGATTGCATTTAAAACAAATTAATATGTTCAACTGAGCAGATGTGTTTTCATCAGCATTTATTGAAGAGGTAAATATGGGAAGAATAAATGTTGATGACAGATGAAGATCGATTGATGGATAGATTTTCCCAGGGGTGCTTGAATTAGAAACATACAATTTACTTGCAGAATCAGAATTATGTAATAAAAGTAGATATTCTTTTTATGATATTTTGCATTTATACCCATCAGCCATTACATTAAAACTTATTATTTTTATAGGCCCTAGTCATGTCACCAAATTAGTTCTGAACCATTAAAGTATAGGCTGTAAAAGATCTCTAAAACTGTTCTGTAAATGGAGAGGTGATGTCTCCCATGGATCTGACTTATTTTTCCAGCATATCCTACAGATGATTCATTAGTTTAAGACATAGAGAAATTGGAGCCAAACTCAACACCTTAAGCTCTTTCTCATGTTCTTCAAATAATTTTTGAATAGCTGGTGTGTAAGAGAGCATTATACTGCCATCTAGGATTACTGTTGCCAAGAAAGAGTCTGCAACAATGTTCATGTAGGTGGTACGTGACAAAGCAACATCCGAATGAATGGCAGTAGCCAAGGATTCTGAACATGGCATTTCTTAAACTGAAATTCACATAATGAACATATATTACGGAATTTCTTAGCCAAGGTACATTACAAATCTAAGGTACACTTTAATACTTGAAGGGGTTTTCCATCTTCGAAGAACCCCTGTCCTCTAGCTGTGGTATGTTTTTATTTAAGCAGCCTTTTTTACTCACCCTATCTGGGTCAAGTGCTGAGTCTCCACATCTGCTTATGGCATCTGTGTTGTCTGACATTATGTGTAATAATTATAGGGGATAACTCAGGAGATTCTTTGCATGGAACAAGACTACTACAGGACACAGTTTTATAAGTGGTAAAGTCTATATTATCACACGGTGATTCAAACAGGTGCAGAGAGAAACTCAAGTCCACAACACTTGGTGTAAATATTAGACGCAGCTTAGCAGTCTATAGGGAACTTCAGAGGAAAATGCAATCACGCAGAAAGTCTATGAAGCACAATTATTCTTGAGGATACTTGACACGAATAAGTCCTTGCTTAGTCCAAAACACAGATAGATATGCTTATAAGGCAGTTCAAATAATATCTTAGCTCAACCAGGGAGGCCTGGGTAATAGTCTCAGGTTTTTGCAGAGCAGCAACAGCTTACATGTCCAGCAAATGCAGATGGAAGTAAACACGAGCAGCAGATGAAGGAGGATTTCTGGAAACTGGTGTATGCAGCAGGAACTCAGAGCAGAGTAGCAGGATCACCACACAGGTTCACAGGAACAGGTATACAGCCAGGGAGTAATCAGAGTCAGGAGCTGGATGCAAGGCAGAATACTCTAGCACAGACTGAAGGCTGGGGTGGAGTTTTATAGCAGGAAGACATAGTGCACATGAGACCAAAGACGCCATCATGGAAAAGGGCAGTAATGCATAAAAGGTAAAAAAAATGTTCAGAGTCCTGACATTATGTCAACAGAGCTACTGAAATACAGCAAAAAGGCAGAGATCCTTACCTGCCCAGGCCTCCAACAAATGCACTAACAGGAAGCAGTGGACCTATATAGTTAAGATGGCAGTAACACAGGTGCAAGAATACCAATGAGGCAAACGCTCACAACCTACCAATTCATGGTTGCTTGATATATTAATGCCCAATAAAGACTTGTATGTGGCACCTTTCACACTATGGTAATGCACAGCATCCAGGTTAACAGCCTAGTAGTTACGCCCTTCTATTAGATCAGGCGGGCTGCCCAGCACTATCCAAATGCATCCCATGCAAACAGACACCACAGTTTACAAGACAAAATGGGCCCAACTGCACCCTGAAAAAGTGCAAAAAATACATATAAAAATGTGAGGTATTAGTTAGTATTTTGGCCAAAATACGTAAGCTCATAACCCACGTCACAGGTCCTCACGCTTACGAGTCCTAACTCTAAACAGCAATAACACAAAAAGAGGACTTGAAAATCCTCCAAAAATACAAAAATACATAAAAAAGGCAGAGATCCTTACCTGCCCAGGTAAGGATCTTTGCCTTTTTTGCTGTATTTTTGTATTTTTAGAGGATTTTTAAGTCCTCTTTTTGTGCTATTGCTGTCAAAAGAGCTACAGCCAAAAACTGATTCAAGAGGCTTGTGCCATCAACTCAGGCAGAGCCATTGAGCTCAGATATTGGCTGCAAAGCTGTCATTGTGACAGACATGACAGACTCGGGGATCATCATTGGAGACTCAACGTTAGATCAGGAAGTGTGAGTATAACACAGTTTGCTTTTATAAAACAAACTGAATCCCGGTGTAATATCTGCTCCTCCTCTATTTCTGCTTTAGCTACTGGGAAGTGGTGCACATGTGTTGCTGGCGATGCATGACAACGACAATCCTGTTTTTTTTCCTTGGACTTTTGGTGCCATTATTATTAATTTTAGTCTTGTTTTGATTATTCTTTCCTGAGAGCCCTAGGTTTGGCTATCAGCAATTTAAACCACTGAAGCTGACTTCCTCTGCCAGTCAATAGTTCTGCTCTCCTGGTCTATAGCTACTGCGTGTTTTGTGCTCATGCTGTGACATCCTAATTTATCCTGTTCTCTGAGCTCGGATTGATCCTGCGCAGCTACCCTTCTTGCCGCTAGCTTGATACACTGGACGGCTACAGACTCTGGCCTCAGCCCAAGAGTTCCTATATAAATCCAGATACCTCTACATATGTTTAAGGATGAAGGTGAAGGTGCCAGGTCAACCTTTGGGATTTGGTAAATGGAGTAGCTTGCGCTAAGTCTGTCAGCCTGCCGGTGGAAGCTCTATTAAAAGCTGGGAGGCTTCTACGAACAGTGCTATCATGACAGAAAGAACATTTTTCTGTTACAGTGCGGCACATACACAAACACACATAAGGGAAGATTTTAGTGAAGGCATCTTTTAATTTTTTTTTTTATTATATGTGTCTTTTTATCAATGAGTTGAGTATCAATGGAACTATTTTGTGTGCAAATATCATCCGCTCAACTACAATTTTGAAGAGACTGAATACAGACTTGAATGTGGCAGATTCAATTGTCCAGGTGGTGAAAGCAGCACAGAATACTGTATTTCACGGTAGACAGCTGATCTTTTGGCAGGTGCTCCTGCATTAGAGGAGAATGGAAACAAGCAGGGAGTTTCAGACTAAAAGTTGTCAAGCAGCAAGATACTCCAATCCTACTGTACAAAAAGACTGAAGTGCTGAACTTACAAAGCATGTGTCCAGCATTTTGCAATATTTTGTAGGTCAAAACACTAAATGCAAGGGTATATCTCAAAATTTGGCATGTCATGTAAGAATTAGCTGTCCACATTATATAGCAATATATTTTCATTAGCAGAATCTGAAAAAGTATGTTAAATACAGTATATCACAAAATAAATATTGTAGGTGTAATATGAACATATTTGCATAAGTCTTCATGTAATGACTGTAATAAAACATGTGTACTGGTGATGAGAAACAGTTTCCAACCTCTGTTATAATTGCCTGACGTCTAGTCTATATTGAATTGCTGCCATTTAAAATATGAAATACTTCTTCAGTATGAGACCGGAGATAATGATATTTCCAAGCAGAACAAACCAATATCATAGTCATCATCTGGGAAATAGCTGCATCTTTTGCAGCAAATCTGCTTCACCAAAGCTATTATGACTAAGTAACTTTTTGACCAGGACTTTTAATTTCAACCCTTTGTGGTCATGTTTATTTTTTCTTACTGCAGGCACTTTACAATATTACAGGCAATAAGTTCAAGACGGAAAATTGCAAAGAGAAAATCAATGCAAATTAAAAATAGGATACAACAGTTCTATGGGATTTCCTGTTTTGAAAAGTTTTGAATGTGTGCAGGTAAGAGGGTGTATCAGTTCTGTCACTCATTGGATCCGGGGCATTGTTATTAACTGTAGCTATTATTGCCAGTCTATCTGCCATAGTCCTCTAAATGTCATATCAATCTTACACAATACAGCACACTCTATTAAATCACTTCTCAAATATGAAAGGACTAAAGCAGGTGTAGTCTGCTGTTTGTGTGCACAGTTGGAGTATGGCTTTGATAAATGAGATGAGCCACATGCAATTATCTCTCTGTAGAGCCTTCAGTGCAAATTTAATAGCTATCCTAGAAAACAGCACTATTTGCTCATAAATATGGAGTATGCAACAATCATCAATTCTTACAGATATAATTATGCCACTGTATGGACATTACTTTGAGCTGGAGATTATCAGTAGTATTTTATAGATGCAAAATCCCATAGCATCAAGATTACATTTCTAAAATATTTCCAAAACCATAAATTATCCCCTAACATATGGACTAACTTAATAATTGCTAGAAGTCCAACTGCTGAAACCCCCAGCAATCCTGAAATGAGGCTCTAGACTGGGATAGACTATTTCCAGAAGTCCCAAAGGCAATGAATGGAGTCAAGGTGGATTATCTTTGCTCCAATCAAGATTGGGCTCTGGAATGCAGGAATTGGGAAGGGTTATTTCTAGAAATCCGATAGACAGTGAATGAAGTAAAGGTTGATTATATTTGCTCCAACCAAGATTGGGCTCTGGAGGACCTGGGTTATTTCTAGCAGGCTGATAGACAATAAGGCCATGTTCACACTTTGTGGGTTTTACCGCGGATCCGCAGCGTTTCTGCAGCTGTGGGTCCGCAGCAGTTTCCATTGCGTTTACATTTACATGTAAACCCTATGGAAACCACAATCTGCTGTGCACATGCTGCGGGAAAAACCGCGCAGAAACGCAGCAGTTTACATTCCGCAGCATGTCACTTCTTTGTGCAGAATCGCTGCAATTCTGCACACATAGGAATGCATTGATCCGCTAACTTCCCGCATGGGGCTGTGCCCACGATGCGGGAAGTTAGCGGATCATGTGCAGATGGTACCCGGGGTGGAGGAGAGGAGACTCTCCTCCAGGCCCTGGGAACCATATTTGTGTAAAAAGAAAAGAATTAAAATAAAAAATAATTATATACTCACCTCTCAAAGCTGCACGCGGCCATCCGGTCACAGGGTTGCTGTGCGAGCAGAACCTGCGATTACATCGCGGTCACATGACCGTGACGTCACGAAGGTCCTTCTCGCACAGCATCTTTGGAACCAGACCGCCGCTTGCAGCGCTGAGGAGATCGGGACGTCAGAGGGTGAGTATAAACCATTTTTTTAAATTATTTTTAACATTACTATTGATGCTGCATATTGTTGCATATGCAGCATCAATAGTATAAAAGTAATCCTGCAGCGGAAACCGCAAAACAAATCGCGATAAATCTGCAGGGATAACCGCAGCGGTTTTGCCCTGCAGATTTATCAAATCCGCTGCGGGAGAACCCGCAGAGGACCCGACCTACGTGTGCACACAGCCTAAAGGTTGATTATCTTCACTCCAACAAGAATGGGGCTCTGGAACGCAGGAACTGGGCTAAGCTTTTTCCAACAGTCCCATAGAAAATTAAGGAAGTGAAGTTTTATTATCTTCTCTCCATCCAGAATAGGACTCTGGAACACAAGAACTGGGCTAGACTATTTCCAGCAGTTATATACACAACGAATGGAATGACATTTGATTATCTTTGCTCCATCAAGAATTGAGCTCTGAAACACAGGAACTGGGCAAGGCTATTTCCAACAGTGCCATAGACAATAAATGGAGTGAAGGTTGATTTATTGATTATTTTCATTTTATCCAAAATTGTCCAATTCTAGGGATCACTGAATGTCCCAGTTGTTGACTTCCATAGCATTCAGTAAGTTATACTCTTTGAATAAGGGATACCTTATTATTTTTGGAATAACCATTTAAAACTGCTGCGCAAAATAATCACCATATGTTCTGCTCCAAAACTGTAACACTTTTGTTACAAGGCCATTTCTGGAATTGAGTCTCATTCCTATTAATTGAGATTTTTCAACAATTGATGGAGCAATTGAATCAATGTGGCACTCTGGGGGGGATCTTAACTGTGAACTGTTAATAGTTCATATGAATTATAATATTTTTTTATTATTATATCATTAGCTGTAGAAACAGGTTATACTTATCATCAGAATAGTTTCAGGTGGCGGTATTTTAACCAGAAAACCCCAATCTACAGAAGTTCTACTGAACTAAATGTGGATCACCACAGGGTTCTATGGTGTTCTGTTTTGTTATGGGAAAGGTCCAGATGTTAAGTTCATAATGCAGAAATTAAATCTAAAACAGGCCTTATAGAAGAAGCAGAACTAAATTTATTAAAGAGCCTTATTAAAAAGTTATCCCACCAAAAGAATTAATTGGAGATGGACAAACCCGAATGGTAATTTTCAGGGTTCATATAAGACACCTAGTATCCGTGCATGAACCCCAAACATGAATTTCTCCCTGGAGTCCATGTTACTGTTCAGGTTCAGCAGCAGTTGTCGTGGAGAGCGGTTGCATCACTGATATGACTGCTCCCCAAATTATCTGGATCATCGTGGGACATGGCCATTAATGGATTATCAGTGGAAAGGTGAGTATAACTTTGCTTTTTTATTTTTCTTGAATAAATTGGTGAAAGAGGGTCAGGAAGTTTTTAATTGAATTAAATGACTTTACTCTGTGTTTTTATTAAATTGACTATGGGGTAAGTAATTAGGGTGCTTTATAGATGCCTCTCAATTACTAACCCCTGGGAATGATGTCAGCTGACATTACAAAGCTGATATCAACCCCAATACTATTAACCCACTTGCCACCGCACCAGGGCAAGCGGGAAGAGCGAGGCTAAGTGCGAGAATTGACGCAACTTATGGACGCACCATTTCTAGGGCAACTGAGGGCTGATGTTCTCAATCTAGGAAGGGGCCAACATCCATGGCCCCTTCCTAGTCTATTAAAATGAGTCCACAGCTGTCTGTTTAGCCTTTGATGATTAGTAAATATAGGGACACCCCATGTAATTTTTTGGGGGTTCTCCCCCATAATAACCAGTAAAAGCAAAGCAAACAGCTGTGAACGGATATTAATAGCCTGCAAACTTTATGGCTTTTGGCCTCTTCTCAAAATATTAACATCAGCCCCCAACCATCAGCTTTCCCTAAGCTGGTTGTGAAAATTTCAAGGGATCCCAAGCCATTTTTCTCATTTATTTTTAAATTTATGAAAAAGTACAGTAAAATACATACCAAACGTAACCTTAGTTCACAGCTTCCAGGTGTTCAAGCAGCTGGAAACACAAGTAACCTTAGAGTGTCCCTCAAAGTTTTGCATGAGGTTTCCATGCCTTTCAGCTGCTGGGAGACCCAGTGGCTGTGAACTCTGTTAACAATTGGGTCTCATAGTAGTGCCAGACTGATGAATGTTGGCAAGCCGAGTGCTGGACTCACGGTCGTTCATCAGCCAGGTAGTTGCACTGACCAGCATAAGAACCAGCTGCTATGAACTTGTGATATTACAGTACGGTTATCTCAGTTCACAGCAGCCCTGACATATTGAGAACATGGTGCTGTGAACTGAGATAACCTTACTAACATCACCTCAGTTCCCAGCAGCCAGGTAACATTAAAGTCATGTACTTAAATAAATAATTATAAAAAATGGCGTGGGGTTCCTTCCCAATTTTGATAACAAGAAAAGCTAAAGCCGACAGCTGCAGGCTGCAACACTCAGCTGTCACCTTTATCTTGGCTGATTATCAAAAATAGAGTAGTTTTTACACCATTTATGACATTACAAAGCTGACATCAACCCCAATACTATTACCCCACTTGCCACTGCACAAGGGCAAGTGGGAAGATCTGGGCAAAGTGACAAAATTGTACCTTGTCTGGGGTGGCTGTGGGTGTTTATTTTTAAGCTGGGGATGGCCCCTTCCTAGTCTGAGAATAGCAGCCTCCAGCTGTCTGTGGTAGTTTGGCTGGTTGTCAAAAAAATAGGGGGACCAAATGCCTTTTTTAAAAAAATATTTATTTATTTAAATAATTACAAAATACCTCGTGAGGCCCCCTCTACCTTTGATAACCAGCCAGCAGCAGTTATCTTTACCTATGATGGTTAGCAAAAATAGAAGGGACCCCAAGCCATTTTTTCAATATATTTATTTGTTGCACAGGCGCCGGCTGGTGAATAGTCTCGCTGCTGTCAGCGAGACCAGGTGTACAATGATGAGAGTAGCACTCTCATCAGCCGACGCCTGTGATCAGTGGTAACCTTTTTACCACGGGCACAACTGCTGGCTCATGCTGTCATCTGCATGACAGTGTTGGAACCGTAATGACGTGACCGGTAATGAACTTACCGCTGATCAGAGGCAGTGTTTCCACAGATGACAGCATGGAAAACACCGAATGTTTGGGCATCCCACTCATTTGAATGGAGTTTGTGTTTGGGTTTGAGTTTGGGTACAGTTCTAGTAACCGAACCAAACTTTTTTTTTTACTGTTCAGCAAAACCCGACGGACCCTTGGATGTCCACCCAGCACTAATTATAAACAATTTTTTTTTAAAAATAGGTAATTTTGAAATATGAATGTTTTAAATATTATTTTTCTATGCCACAACAATGTAAATTGGTCGCTGTGGCAGCGCCCCCTTGTTCTTTTGCTGTGTCCACCTTGTCCTTTGGGCAGACGTGGACACACATGCTCAGTTGCTGCTCTTCTTTATACCACAATGTGTGTAGAAATCAAATTTTGACTAGGATAGGGGCATGTTGTCGACACTGCTGCCCTTCCGAAGGACAAAAATGCAAAAGGGAAAGAGATTAATTGCATGTATTAAATGATGAACTCGGTTTTACTGTATTGGAAAATTCCAGCTAGCTACTGCGCGATAGAAAAATGTATTACCTACTTACAGGTATACTAGGTATACTTACATAATTTTCAGAAGTAACTTGAAAGCTTCTTTCTGTGCTTAAGAGAAAAACATCCTACGCTTTTATGTGAGTAATGTCTTTCTATATCTACATTTTACTGTATTATGCAGTCCTTCATATATAGTTGGTTAGTAATGTTATTTATGAGCATATAAATGTACAAGGCCAGAGGCCAAGTGATTTCATGCATCCCGTAATTCTCAATTTTTAAACAGCTATATGTTACCACTGGGAACATATTACTTTCTACAAGATATATAACTTTAAAAAAAAAAGTTGCTTTTATACCAAAACTAGTTATTGTGTAGTTTACTGTAATTAGCCGCTATGTATTCCCTAATTGAACATTCTCAAATGAGTCATGTAATATATTTACAGCAGTAAGTGGCAAATGTATATGACATCATAAAGCACTAGAAATTCTAAGGTAATTAATGACCTCTGATTGTAAAACTGATGGATAATACAAGTCTCAGTGGAGTTCTGCGACCCTTTAAACAAAAAAAGGTCACTTAGCTGGTATATTTACTGTATACGGCAATAAACTGAAATTGCCAAGGAGGATGTGATAATAGAAGATCTACAGAATGGCTTAAAGAGTAGCCGTCATTTCGATTTTTATTTAATAAATACAAGTACACTACTTTCAAGACTAAAGCCCTGAAATCCCCAGTTCTTGGGTTGCAGAGCCATATTTTTGGCACCACTGGAGTTCCCAGCGGTTGATCTGTGTGGATAGGGCTAACTTACTATTTTGAGAATAACAGTTTAATATATATTCATAATTAATATTTTTCCTAGCATTTTACTATTTTACATTTCCTGCATTGACATAAAAGGGATAGAATTCTGTTGGCCCACCGCCACCGATCTTTGTGCAAATTGTTTGTCTATTGAACTCAATAATAAGATAGTATGCAGGAAACACCTGAGCTCCCTCTAGTGGTGGAAGCAGGCTGGCAGAGTATTATTTAAGTCATTCGTCTTGTCATAGGAAAAGATTTGAAGGTCAGTATCATAAAAATTGATCTTTGAGTGATATAAAGAAATTGTTTATTAAAAAATAAAACAATGGTGTTAAATGAAGGACAGTCAACTTAAGTATTATTAAATACATTTAGCAAAATGCTAAAAATCCCAATATTGGCTGCTGTCCATTCCGTTTGTTCCTTGCTGATTAGATATCAAATCTTTCAAGAAATCTCCTAAGCTCTGATCTGTCTGCCCTCTTGCCTGATTATAAAACCCAGTTGCTAAAACAATTACCTGAAATATCAATGGGATTATTTCTCACGTGACAATTTTCAGGCTTGAGATCAATTCAGTTTGACATAAAGAGCTTAATTTAAGAAATTTCTAAATGAGTTTGGTGGAGGTAGTTTCCCCTTTACACCGCTATAGGTAAACATGCAATTTTCTTATTTTTCTTGGCACCTGATGCTTTAAAAAAATAATGCTTATATTACTGGATAGCATTACTTATATGGTTTAAAATCGAAAAAACTGGAAAAGTATTTCTGTCCATTTCCAAGTGGGTATAAAAGACCAGTTATCGAGATCCCTACTGCATATGACTGATAAGTAGCAGAAAGAAAGATTCATTCAGCTGTCCAGAGACTGTATGCACTGGGCTGAATTGGCTTGATTCTCTTTTTGGATAATACTGTAAATGATTTTGGAGCACACTAATTCATTTTAGGCCAAATTTGCCTGAAGAGACCAACATGAATTCTGAAATGTAGCAACACATAGTTATTCACTGGAAGAATTATCGTTAGATTTATAAGCATCATCTCAATAGTTGACAAAATTTCTCCATGGTAGTAAGTGATTTGAACGTAAAGGATTTATACACTTATAACATTAACAAGCGTCTGCCTAATATGGAACATTTTTGCTGGTACAACTCTTACACTTCAAGGCCTGGACACCACAAGTCTTCTGCAAGAGTTTTATGGTATTTGGCACAATGATCTTAGGCTACTTTCACACTAGCGTCGGCCCGACGTACCGACGTAAACTGTGAAGAAAATGCCCGACGTTGGCAGCGGAAGCAGTCTTAAGACGCCTCCGCTGCTTCATTGTAAGGTCCGGGGAGGAGGGGGCTGAGTTTCGGCCGCTCATGCGTGGTCGAAAGTGGCGGTCCCGACGCACAAAAAAAGTTACATGTAACATTTTTTTGTGGCGGTGGTGCGCCAAAACACGATGCAACCGTTGCACGATGGTTGCAACGTGTGGCACTGTGTCGCTAATAAAAGTCTATGGAGAAAAAAATACGCATCCTGCAGACAACTTTGCAGGATGCGTTTTTTATCCACAACGACACATTGCGACGTGCAGTGCACGACGCTAGTGTGAAAGTAGCCTTAGCAGCAAATCATGAAGAAGCCCACCATACACACTGAATGGCTGTCAGATGGTTTGGACGATCATTTGGCTTGCAGCTATCTCGGCCGCCTTTTCACTACACAATGCTTTGCTCATCTGCTCTCTCCTGTTTTGTCCATTAGAGGTCTTCTGCAAGACAGGTCTAGCAGCTTATCTCATGGAGAACAAAATGCTCAGCTAGGCTAATAGCATTTCTGGACATGATAGGTTGTATTTAAAAATCAGCATATAGTTAGTATTTATAAGTCACTAGAAAATTAGCAAAATGTAACATTGTTTTCTTGCGTGTGCTATTCTCCCTTTGTAAACCAATAACATTTTATGTTTACATGATTATCCACCAATTCTTTCAATTTTAGTTTTTTTGTATACCAATTGAGGTTCTCAGTTTATCTGCATGTGACAGGGTGATATAAAAAGACATACGGTCACACGCATTTGTAGCAGCTCTAAATACAAAAAGTGTCATCCAAAAGAACAGCTGCCCATGACATGACACACTGGTGTAAATGTCTATGTCTGGCTCTACAAACACTGCCGGTGTTTTTACAGCATTTAAAACCATGTGCATTTTCCTTATTCGATTGGAATAACCTTTACTTTTTAGGTTTATCCCAGGTGAGTATTATGTCTTTGCCTTTCACAAATCCCAGCCCCGTGCTGACCCGTCACACTGCTTCTGCTCAGCACGGCTGCTATTAGCACAGCTTAGGAAGTGTGCACAGGCAATGCTTGTGGGACCATGGCTGATATCGAAACAATGACAGCTATATTAACTAATGCTCTTATAATCAGCATGCCAGATGTTTCCATACAGCTCCTTGTTAAAAGTTACTGACCGAGAGGGCGTAAGAAAGAGATCTGTAACTGCCACGGTTAAATAATGCTTCGAATTCATAAGTCCTATATACCAAATCCACATTTAAAAAAAAGTTTCATTATATTCAGCAAAGCAATCCAACAAGGGCTCTGCTAAAATCATCACCGACCAACATTGATTATCTGACCATAGTAAACTGCAATAAGGACAAACTCCATCAGCTATTTAATTACATTATTCTTAATGATTGTTATGGGAGTTCAGCTTCACTATAAATTATTCCTGCGTTGTACCCATTGAATAAAAAGTAGCTTAGATCAACGCCGGAGAACATTAACCCTTCACTGTCTTCAATATTCCCAATATAAATGCTTTATAAATTACAAAGGATCACTCCTCCACAACTCTGAACATCCAACCTCCAGAGATTAATTTAATCATTCGAACTACCATACAAGTGTTTTTAATGATCACTCCCATAGCCATTTTGCATTACCAGTCCTTACCCCTAACCTAAAAATTTACTAAACAGATACAAATGTAATTATGCCAACATGAGTACTTTGTTTTAATATCAATGAAGGCAGACCAATGCAGACAATTAGAATATAATCATACTGGATGGTGGCCCGATTCTAACACATCGGGTATTCTAGAATATGTATGTAGTTTATTTATGAAGTTTTCAGAATAATGCAATTTATACACAGGATTCAGCCGGCCAGCCGCGACCAATTAGTGAAGCGTGGTTCAAATTCCGCACCAATTTGCGGGCGGACTGCGACTGTCGCTGATTGTTAGCGGCCGGTCATGATTAATCAGTGAAGCCAGGGCCGGCTCCAGGTTTTTGAGGGCCCCGGGCGAAAGAGTCTCAGTTGTCCCCCCTCTTTAACACATACCACGATTCACGATGCACAGATACAGCAGAGAAATATACCACAGCCAAGTAGCGTATAACACAGCCCACGTAGTATATAAAACAGCCCATGTAGTATATAACACAGCCCACGTAGTATATAACACAGCCACGTTGTATATTGCCCAGCAACATAGTATATAGCACAGACACGTAGTATATTGCCCAGCCACATAGTATATTGCCCAGCCACGTAGTATATTGCCCAGCCATGTAGTATATTGCCCAGCCACGTAGTATATTGCCCAGCCACATAGTATATTGCTCAGCCACTTAGTATATTGCCCAGCCACATAGTATATTGCCCAGCCACGTAGTATATAGCACAGCCCACATAGTAAATAGCACAGACATGTAGTATATTGCCCAGCCACGTCGTATATTGCCCAGCCATGTAGTATATTGCTCAGCCACGTAGTATATTGCCCAGCCACGTAGGATATTGCCCAGCCACATAGTATATTGCTCAGCCACATAGTATATTGCTCAGCCAAGTAGTATATTGCTCAGCCACATAGTATATTGCTCAGCCACATAGTATATTGCCCAGCCACATAGTATATTGCCCAACCACGTAGTATATTGCCCAGCCATGTAGTATATAGCCCAGACACATAGTATATGGCACAGCCATGTAGTATATTGCACAGCCACATAATATATAGCACAGCCACGTAGTATATAGCACATAGATGTAGTATAAAACACAGAAACGTAGTATATAGCACAGGCCACATAGTATAGAGAACAGCGATGTAGTATATTGCCCAGCCACGTAATATATAACACAGCCACGTAGTATATAGCACAGCACACATAGTATATAGCACAGCCCACATAATATATAGCACAGAGATGTAGTATATAACACAGACCACGCAGTATATAACACAGCCTACGCAGTGTCTAACACAGCCCACGTAGTATATAGCAATGTGGGCTCCATATCCCTGTTAAAAAAAGAATTAAAATAAAAAATAGTTATATACTCACCCTCCGTCTCCCCCCAGATTTAGCCCAGGCATTTACCAATGCTCCTCATGACGCTCCGGTCCCAAGAAAGCATTGCGGTCTTGCGAGATGATGACGTAGCGGTCTCGCGAGACCGCTATGTCATCATCTCGCGAGACTGCAATGCATGGACCAGTCACCGGAGCGTCACTTGGAGCGGGAAAGGCCTCGGCTGGATCCGGGGGGCCGACGGAGGGTGAGTATATAATGATTTTTTATTTTTTTATTATTTTTAACATTAGATCTTTTTACTATTGATGCTGCATAGGCAGCATCAATAGTAAAAAGTTGGTCACACAGGGTTAATAGCAGCGTTAACGGAGTGCGTTGCAGTGCGGCGTAATGCGGTCCATTAACGCTGCCATTAACCCTGTGTGAGCGCTGACTGGAGGGGAGTATGGAGCGGGCACTGACTGCAGGGAGTAAGGAGCGTCCATTTTGCCACCGGACTGTGCCCGTCGCTGATTGGTTGTGGCTAGGGTTGAGCGACCTTTACTTTTATAGGATCGGGTCGGGTTTCACGAAACCCGACTTTTTCAAAAGTCGGGTCGAGTGAAATCGGCCGATCCTATAAAAAAGTCGGGGTCGGGGTCGGCCGAAACTCGAAACCCAATGCAGTGCATTGGGTTTCCAATGGTTCACAGGGTCTGAAGGAGCGGAAACTCTCCTTCAGGCCCTGGGATCCATATTTAAGTGTAAAATAAAGAATTAAAATAAAAAATATCGCTATACTTACGCTCTGACGGGCCCTGGTACTAACCGGGAACCTTCCTTCCTTAGAATCAGCCTTCCAGGACCCTGCGGTGACGTCACGGTGACGTCGCGGCTTGTGATTGGTCGCGCGGCCGCCCATGTGACCGCTCGCGCGACCAATCACAAGCCGCAACATCACCGTGACGTCACCGAAGGTCCTGGAAGGGCTGATTCTTAGGAAGGAAGGCTGCCGGAAAGAAGCAGGGCGTGTCCGAGGGTGAGTATATAACTAATAGGAATATACTCACCCTCGGCTTCGTTCCGGCAGCCTTCCTTCCTAAGAATCAGCCCTTCCAGGACCTTCGGTGACGTCACGGTGACGTCGCGGCTTGTGATTGGTCGCACGAGCGGTCACATGGGCGGCCGCGCGACCAATCACAAGCCGCGACGTCACCGTGACGTCACCGCAGGGTCCTGGAAGGCTGATTCTAAGGAAGGAAGGTTCCCGGTTAGTACCAGGGCCCGTCAGAGGGTAAGTATAGCGATATTTTTTATTTTAATTCTTTATTTTACACTTAAATCTGAATTCCGATACCAATTCCCGATATCTTAAACATATCGGGAATCGGCATCGGAATTCCGATTCCAGATTCAGAAGATCACCGACTTCATGGCCGACCCCACACAGGGGTCGGGTCGGGTTTCATGAAACCCGACTTTGCCAAAAGTCGGCAACTTCTGAAAATTGCCGACCCGTTTCGCTCAACCCTAGTTGTGGCTGTTTTGCCGCGACTAATCAGCAACTTGGGATTTCCGTGACAGACAAACAGAAGGACACACAGAAAGACGGAAGTGACCCTTAGACAATTATATAGTAGATACTACTCAATTATGCTAGGATTGAGTTCTGTACTTTTGTTGTTGGGAGGATTACTATATCGCCATCGACACCCTGACACATTTCTTAATGGTTACTTTACTTATTTCTGTCATCCAGAGCAATTTAATGTAACAATGTAATGGGAAGATTAGAAATTACAGTCTTACAACCATCACATTATCTTCTTTTCGCCTACATTTAAATGAAAAAAAATAAAAAAAGGAAAGAAAGCTACAGTTTCTAAGACTATGATGATGCCAAGCATTGTGTATTGTAGGGCTACTGTAGGAAGGCTATAGTTTCAACAATAAATAGGTGAATCTCCCCAAAAGCAATTGTTAATTTATGCTGAAAAGTGTTATCTCTATTTGGCAAAAAAGACAACACAAAATACTATTATCCTGAAAAATAGTCACTGGGTTATATGTGAGGAAGGCTGGGTTTACAGGCACCATTGCGGCCATTAAACGACTGCTGATCGGTTATATGCAAGCCAAACTGCAGACATTTAATGGACTATTTAGACAGCCCGATGAACATTTTGTGCACACAGAATGATCGTTAATACGTTTGTACATAGAACATTATTTTATCGTTAGCACGTGACCTGTTTACACAAGATGATGTGCTGCCAAAATGATGATTTTTAGGCTTCCTTCAAAATCATTAAATCCAAAGAAAGTAAAACACTTGTTCAAACATCACATTCCCACGATTAACTTTAGTTGAGTTTTTGATGTTCCAGAATTCCCAGAGAAGTTATTCTCCATGAATTGAATGTCCCTTATCATGCCAAAATCGTAATAAATGTATTATGTAGAAACAAAATACTTATATTCACTCTAATGCCCATCTATCCGCTTAACAACCCCTCCGTTCCTTATCGTCACCCATTCAACCACAGCCCCCTGCGGAAGCCCACATGAAACGCACGTTGGGGCTACTGGTGTGGTACTCCACAAGGGAAGATATGGGTAAAAACATGTTACCTGGTTGATTGTACTTTAAGATATTTAGTTAGGAGCACCTCATCGCTCTGTAATGTTGTATGCAGGTTCTATAGACACACATTTAAGACTGGTACTTTGATCGGTCATCTCCTTGTTGTATACCTTCATCATGGTTATAGCTGCATCTACTCGTATATATGTTTATATCACTTAGCACTAGCACTTTATTTCATCTAGTATTTTTCTAGGTCATGTATGTACCCTGCCCTCATATTGTATGTGGAGGACCCCAAATCATTACTACTTGACTCTATCACCTATCTCTCTTGTCTTTATATCTGCAATGTATTTGTTTGCCTACTGTTGTTGTAACTTAATAAAAAGTTATATACTTTTATTGTTGGACTTTCTACTGTTTGCCAGTTTATCTACATGAAAATAATGCCAATAATGTATTATATAGGAATACCCTATTGGCTCAATAATTTTTTATAAAAAATAAATAATTAAATACCATAGAGCCACCGTATGTGCAGAAGATTAAGTGAAAAGCACTTAAAGGAAAAAACTAATCCGTGCTCCAAACATGATAAAACCAAGAAACACCAAAACAGAGAATGTATAATAAAAAGATATATCTTTATTTAGAAACAATATGACAATAGAGAGGCATACAATAAATGTATGCGTAAAAAATGGAAATTATTAAAAAAAGAGAATTTTTGTATGTAAAAAGGAGACCAATTTTGGCTATAGCGGATAAGGTATAAATAACAAGATTATATATATATATATATATATATATATATATATATATATATATATATATATATATTTATAATATTTCCCCTAAGAGGTATAACCACCAGACATAAAAAAAATAAAAAATAGTGATTTTGCTTCATTTGTAATACCAAAAGCTGACCTACATAATAGGACAAATATACGCCACAGTGCTAGCTTATCCTTTTTGCTGAATGCAGTTAAACAGTAAAGTAAACAATACTTACAGTGTCTTGCATAAGTATTCACTCCCTTGGCGTTTTTACCTATTTTGTAACATTACAGCCTATGTTTAAATATTTTTGCAATCTGATGTGTGCGTGATCCATCAGCACTAAATAATCTAAGTTGGTGAAGTGAAGTGAGAAAAATATAGGCTTAAATTTTGGGATCAAATAACTAAAAATTGGAATGTGCATATGTATTCACCCCTTTTGCAATGAAGCCCCTAAAAATATTCTGGTGCAAGCAATTACCTTCATAAGGCACATGCTTAAAGAAAGGAAGTCTACCTGTGTGCAATCTAAGTGTCACTTGGTCTGTCAGTATATACAATGACAAAAAGACTGACTGGCAATTCCAAGCTAATGTGAACAGATGCCAACTAGGAGCAGCTACCTCCATATACAATAAACAAAAAAAGCTGCACTCTGTAATGCTAAAGCATGACAATGTGAAATGTGATATTTCAGAGGGGGATTTATCTACAACCCACTTCCCAGTTCCGGTTTGGAACTTGCAGCTCTCTGGCACCACCCTTACCCTCAGGTCAGACAGGGTACTGCACCTAGGATAATTAGTTGCCAGAAAGGCTGCCTTACTTTGTACTAGCTAATGGGCACACTGCAGCAAGGGCGATACAACTACTCCCACTCAGGCGGGAACAATAATTATTAACGCCGTCCATCACTACAAAGCCTTCCAAACGCACAAGACAAATCCGCTGCCACAGCTCCGATTTCTTAATTAATAACGGAGTATAGGAAAAATCAGCCGCACTCAATTGGTTGAAAGATCAGCAAACTGTGTAGTTTGAAACTACACAGTTTGCTGAACTTTCAACCAATTGAGTGCGGCTGATTTTTCCTATACTTGGACTATTTTTGTTCATGCCTGCACCAACCCAGTGACAGTGTGCACATCTTTTTCCTGGATTTAATTAATAACGGATACGGAGCCCACCAAAATTAGTAGCGTCATTCACTTCAAAGGACGTGACAGTACGTTATAGAGAAAGGAGAAACAAAGCTAGTAATTTTATATATTTTACTCCAAAAGAGGTAGGCAGTGTTTACAGAAGTATAAAAAGGTATTATAAAAGTAGACAAGTGGTGTATGTACAGTACAATTGGGAGACTCCCCAAATGTATGGAGAAAGGTGCTTTGGTCACATAAGGCCAAAATTGAACTTTGTCTGGTGCCAAATCAACACAGCTCATAACCCTAAGAACACCACCCCACAGTGAAACATGGTGGTGGCAGAATCATGCTGTGCAGATGTTTTTCGGCAGCAGGGACAAGGAAAATGGCCTTAGTCGAGGGGAACATGAAGGTGAGCAAAACACAAGGATATTCTTGAGTAAAACCTGTTTCACTCTGTCAGTAATTTGAGATTGGGATGAAGGTTCACCCTCCAACAAGACAATAACCCAAAGCATACTGCTATAGCAACACTGGAATGCTCTAAGGGGAAACTTATAAATATTTTTGAGAGGCCTAGTCAAAGCCCAGACCTTAATCCAATTGAGAATCTGTGGTCAGACTTTAAGATTGCTGTTCGCTACAGTAAACCATCTAACTTGAAGGAAATGGAACAATTTTGCATTGAGGAATGGGCAAAAATCCCAGTGGCAAGATGTAGAAAGCTCATAGAGATTTATCCAAAGTAACGTGCAGCTGGATTTGTCACAAATGGAAGCTCTACAAAGTACTAACTTTATATATATATATATATATATATATATATATATATATATATATATATAGTTATGCACACAGAAGTTCTTAGCTATTTTGTCCTATTTGTTTGCTTGACAATAAAAAGAAAAAAGAGTTCACAGTTGTAGTCATGTTTAGGGTTGAGCGACTTTCATTTTTTTAAGATCGAGTAGGGTTTTGGGAAACCCGATTTTGTCCAGAGTCGAGTCGAGTGCAGTCGGCCGATTATCGCTAAAAGTCGGGGATCGACCGAAACACGAAACCCAATGCAAGTCAATGGGGAAGCATAGTCGGCAGTGAGTGGAGGCCAGGAAAACACCTACAGTGCCCATTTTAATGCCAAAAACATCCATTCTTGTTTCTGAAGCTTGCCAATCTTAATTAACTGTATAATAATAGTTGGGCATAGGGAATTGGGGGAAAGTTGTGGGGGGAGTAGGGCTGGCTCAAGTTTTTCGTGGGCCCAGGAAATGCGGACTACGTCACGGCGGTGTTGCAGGGAAAGGTAAGTATTTAAAAGTTGCAAGTGCTGTGATCCTGAGCAAGCAGGGGGGGGCCCACTCGTTCGCATTGCCACTGGCACAGGGCCCCTCAAAGTACGGCGGTGTGTTTGCATGGCGGGGGCGCCTCCCACCAGCAGCGACACTTTTGCGTACTCTGAGGGGCCCTGTGCCAGTGACGTCGCCAACGAGTATGCCCCCCCACCTGATGAAGGAACCTGCACTTTCATCTGCACCTTCCTCTTTGTCCCTGTGTAAGGTGGTATAACATGCGGGAAGGGGAACCTTACTTTCAGCAGGGACAGATTCTGGCTGTGTAGAGTACAAGGGGAATGTAGTGGTCTAGGTCAATGTACCAGCAGACTCATTTAGCAGTGGCTGGGCAATGGGCAGGATGAGGAGGAAACAGATATAGGGCCAAAGAATAAAGTAGGCTACATGCAGTTCAAAATTGGTAACAGGACTAAACAGGCGGCATTGCTTTGTTCAGTGGAGTAGCAAACCCAAGAGCAGCAGACACTGTTTCAAGGGCCTAACCACACTAGTAGGCCAAATGCAGTTTAATATCTGATAGTATAGGGCGAAAGCCAGAATGTGGAAGCTCAGCTTTGTTCAGTTGAGGACAACACCAGGGAGGGGCAGACACCTTTAGTAGGCCGGAAAAGCCTATTGCATTTTTTAAAATGGTAATTTGGAGCAGAAGGTTGAAGCTCAGCTTTATTTAGTTGAGGGCAACACCAGGCAGGGGCACACAGACAGACACCTTTAGTAGGCCGGAAAAGCCTATTGCATTTTTTAAAATGGTAATTTGGAGCAGAAGGTTGAAGCTCAGCTTTATTTAGTTGAGGGCAACACCAGGGAGGGGCAGAAGCCGTTAGTAGGCCCTAACCACCATTTTTTTTTTTTAAAACCACTTAATGAGAGCCGGAAGGTTGAAGCTCAGCTTTATTTAGTTGAGGACAACACCAGGCAGGGGCACACAGACAGACACCTTTAGTAGGCCGGAAAAGCCTATTGCATTTTTTAAAATGGTAATTTGGAGCAGAAGGTTGAAGCTCAGCTTTATTTAGTTGAGGGCAACACCAGGCAGGGGCAGAAGCCGTTAGTAGGCCCTAACCACCATTTTGTTTTTTTTAAACCACTTAATGAGAGCCGGAAGGTTGAAGCTCAGCTTTATTTAGTTGAGGACAACACCAGGCAGGGGCACACAGACAGACACCTTTAGTAGGCCGGAAAAGCCTATTGCATTTTTCAAAATGGTAATTTGGAGCAGAAGGTTGAAGCTCAGCTTTATTTAGTTGAGGGCAACACCAGGCAGGGGCACACAGACAGACACCTTTAGTAGGCCGGAAAAGCCTATTGCATTTTTTAAAATGGTAATTTGGAGCAGAAGGTTGAAGCTCAGCTTTATTTAGTTGAGGACAACACCAGGCAGGGGCACACAGACAGACACCTTTAGTAGGCCGGAAAAGCCTATTGCATTTTTTAAAATGGTAATTTGGAGCAGAAGGTTGAAGCTCAGCTTTATTTAGTTGAGGACAACACCAGGCAGGGGCACACAGACAGACACCTTTAGTAGGCCGGAAAAGCCTATTGCATTTTTTAAAATGGTAATTTGGAGCAGAAGGTTGAAGCTCAGCTTTATTTAGTTGAGGGCAACACCAGGGAGGGGCAGAAGCCGTTAGTAGGCCCTAACCACCATTTTTTTTTTTTAAAACCACTTAATGAGAGCCGGAAGGTTGAAGCTCAGCTTTATTTAGTTGAGGACAACACCAGGCAGGGGCACACAGACAGACACCTTTAGTAGGCCGGAAAAGCCTATTGCATTTTTTAAAATGGTAATTTGGAGCAGAAGGTTGAAGCTCAGCTTTATTTAGTTGAGGGCAACACCAGGCAGGGGCAGAAGCCGTTAGTAGGCCCTAACCACCATTTTGTTTTTTTTAAACCACTTAATGAGAGCCGGAAGGTTGAAGCTCAGCTTTATTTAGTTGAGGACAACACCAGGCAGGGGCACACAGACAGACACCTTTAGTAGGCCGGAAAAGCCTATTGCATTTTTCAAAATGGTAATTTGGAGCAGAAGGTTGAAGCTCAGCTTTATTTAGTTGAGGGCAACACCAGGCAGGGGCACACAGACAGACACCTTTAGTAGGCCGGAAAAGCCTATTGCATTTTTTAAAATGGTAATTTGGAGCAGAAGGTTGAAGCTCAGCTTTATTTAGTTGAGGACAACACCAGGCAGGGGCACACAGACAGACACCTTTAGTAGGCCGGAAAAGCCTATTGCATTTTTTAAAATGGTAATTTGGAGCAGAAGGTTGAAGCTCAGCTTTATTTAGTTGAGGACAACACCAGGCAGGGGCACACAGACAGACACCTTTAGTAGGCCGGAAAAGCCTATTGCATTTTTTAAAATGGTAATTTGGAGCAGAAGGTTGAAGCTCAGCTTTATTTAGTTGAGGGCAACACCAGGGAGGGGCAGAAGCCGTTAGTAGGCCCTAACCACCATTTTTTTTTTTTAAAACCACTTAATGAGAGCCGGAAGGTTGAAGCTCAGCTTTATTTAGTTGAGGACAACACCAGGCAGGGGCACACAGACAGACACCTTTAGTAGGCCGGAAAAGCCTATTGCATTTTTTAAAATGGTAATTTGGAGCAGAAGGTTGAAGCTCAGCTTTATTTAGTTGAGGGCAACACCAGGCAGGGGCAGAAGCCGTTAGTAGGCCCTAACCACCATTTTGTTTTTTTTAAACCACTTAATGAGAGCCGGAAGGTTGAAGCTCAGCTTTATTTAGTTGAGGACAACACCAGGCAGGGGCACACAGACAGACACCTTTAGTAGGCCGGAAAAGCCTATTGCATTTTTCAAAATGGTAATTTGGAGCAGAAGGTTGAAGCTCAGCTTTATTTAGTTGAGGGCAACACCAGGCAGGGGCACACAGACAGACACCTTTAGTAGGCCGGAAAAGCCTATTGCATTTTTTAAAATGGTAATTTGGAGCAGAAGGTTGAAGCTCAGCTTTATTTAGTTGAGGACAACACCAGGCAGGGGCACACAGACAGACACCTTTAGTAGGCCGGAAAAGCCTATTGCATTTTTTAAAATGGTAATTTGGAGCAGAAGGTTGAAGCTCAGCTTTATTTAGTTGAGGACAACACCAGGCAGGGGCACACAGACAGACACCTTTAGTAGGCCGGAAAAGCCTATTGCATTTTTTAAAATGGTAATTTGGAGCAGAAGGTTGAAGCTCAGCTTTATTTAGTTGAGGGCAACACCAGGGAGGGGCAGAAGCCGTTAGTAGGCCCTAACCACCATTTTTTTTTTTTAAAACCACTTAATGAGAGCCGGAAGGTTGAAGCTCAGCTTTATTTAGTTGAGGACAACACCAGGCAGGGGCACACAGACAGACACCTTTAGTAGGCCGGAAAAGCCTATTGCATTTTTTAAAATGGTAATTTGGAGCAGAAGGTTGAAGCTCAGCTTTATTTAGTTGAGGGCAACACCAGGCAGGGGCAGAAGCCGTTAGTAGGCCCTAACCACCATTTTGTTTTTTTTAAACCACTTAATGAGAGCCGGAAGGTTGAAGCTCAGCTTTATTTAGTTGAGGACAACACCAGGCAGGGGCACACAGACAGACACCTTTAGTAGGCCGGAAAAGCCTATTGCATTTTTCAAAATGGTAATTTGGAGCAGAAGGTTGAAGCTCAGCTTTATTTAGTTGAGGGCAACACCAGGCAGGGGCACACAGACAGACACCTTTAGTAGGCCGGAAAAGCCTATTGCATTTTTTAAAATGGTAATTTGGAGCAGAAGGTTGAAGCTCAGCTTTATTTAGTTGAGGACAACACCAGGCAGGGGCACACAGACAGACACCTTTAGTAGGCCGGAAAAGCCTATTGCATTTTTTAAAATGGTAATTTGGAGCAGAAGGTTGAAGCTCAGCTTTATTTAGTTGAGGACAACACCAGGCAGGGGCACACAGACAGACACCTTTAGTAGGCCGGAAAAGCCTATTGCATTTTTTAAAATGGTAATTTGGAGCAGAAGGTTGAAGCTCAGCTTTATTTAGTTGAGGGCAACACCAGGCAGGGGCACACAGACAGACACCTTTAGTAGGCCGGAAAAGCCTATTGCATTTTTTAAAATGGTAATTTGGAGCAGAAGGTTGAAGCTCAGCTTTATTTAGTTGAGGACAACACCAGGGAGGGGCAGAAGCCGTTAGTAGGCCCTAACCACCATTTTTTTTTTTAAAACCACTTAATGAGAGCCGGAAGGTTGAAGCTCAGCTTTATTTAGTTGAGGACAACACCAGGGAGGGGCAGAAGCCGTTAGTAGGCCCTAACCACCATTTTTTTTTTTTAAACCACTTAATGAGAGCCGGAAGGTTGAAGCTCAGCTTTATTTAGTTGAGGACAACACCAGGGAGGGGCAGAAGCCGTTAGTAGGGCCTAACCACCATTTTTTTTTTTAAAACCACTTAATGAGAGCCGGAAGGTTGAAGCTCAGCTTTATTTAGTTGAGGACAACACCAGGGAGGGGCAGAAGCCGTTAGTAGGCCCTAACCACCATTTTTTTTTTTAAAACCACTTAATGAGAGCCGGAAGGTTGAAGCTCAGCTTTATTTAGTTGAGGACAACACCAGGGAGGGGCAGAAGCCGTTAGTAGGCCCTAACCACCATTTTTTTTTTTAAAACCACTTAATGAGAGCCGGAAGGTTGAAGCTCAGCTTTATTTAGTTGAGGACAACACCAGGGAGGGGCAGAAGCCGTTAGTAGGGCCTAACCACCATTTTTTTTTTTAAAACCACTTAATGAGAGCCGGAAGGTTGAAGCTCAGCTTTATTTAGTTGAGGACAACACCAGGGAGGGGCAGAAGCCGTTAGTAGGCCCTAACCACCATTTTTTTTTTTAAAACCACTTAATGAGAGCCGGAAGGTTGAAGCTCAGCTTTATTTAGTTGAGGACAACACCAGGGAGGGGCAGAAGCCGTTAGTAGGGCCTAACCACCATTTTTTTTTTTAAAACCACTTAATGAGAGCCGGAAGGTTGAAGCTCAGCTTTATTTAGTTGAGGACAACACCAGGCAGGGGCACACAGACAGACACCTTTAGTAGGCCGGAAAAGCCTATTGCATTTTTCAAAATGGTAATTTGGAGCAGAAGGTTGAAGCTCAGCTTTATTTAGTTGAGGGCAACACCAGGCAGGGGCACACAGACAGACACCTTTAGTAGGCCGGAAAAGCCTATTGCATTTTTTAAAATGGTAATTTGGAGCAGAAGGTTGAAGCTCAGCTTTATTTAGTTGAGGGCAACACCAGGGAGGGGCACACAGACAGACACCTTTAGTAGGCCGGAAAAGCCTATTGCATTTTTTAAAATGGTAATTTGGAGCAGAAGGTTGAAGCTCAGCTTTATTTAGTTGAGGACAACACCAGGCAGGGGCACACAGACAGACACCTTTAGTAGGCCGGAAAAGCCTATTGCATTTTTCAAAATGGTAATTTGGAGCAGAAGGTTGAAGCTCAGCTTTATTTAGTTGAGGGCAACACCAGGCAGGGGCACACAGACAGACACCTTTAGTAGGCCGGAAAAGCCTATTGCATTTTTTAAAATGGTAATTTGGAGCAGAAGGTTGAAGCTCAGCTTTATTTAGTTGAGGACAACACCAGGCAGGGGCACACAGACAGACACCTTTAGTAGGCCGGAAAAGCCTATTGCATTTTTCAAAATGGTAATTTGGAGCAGAAGGTTGAAGCTCAGCTTTATTTAGTTGAGGGCAACACCAGGGAGGGGCACACAGACAGACACCTTTAGTAGGCCGGAAAAGCCTATTGTATTTTTTAAAATGGTAATTTGGAGCAGAAGGTTGAAGCTCAGCTTTATTTAGTTGAGGGCAACACCAGGCAGGGGCAGAAGCCGTTAGTAGGCCCTAACCACCATTTTTTTTTTTAAAACCACTTAATGAGAGCCGGAAGGTTGAAGCTCAGCTTTATTTAGTTGAGGACAACACCAGGGAGGGGCAGAAGCCGTTAGTAGGCCCTAACCACCATTTTTTTTTTTAAAACCACTTAATGAGAGCCGGAAGGTTGAAGCTCAGCTTTATTTAGTTGAGGACAACACCAGGGAGGGGCAGAAGCCGTTAGTAGGCCCTAACCACCATTTTTTTTTTTTAAAACCACTTAATGAGAGCCGGAAGGTTGAAGCTCAGCTTTATTTAGTTGAGGACAACACCAGGCAGGGGCACACAGACAGACACCTTTAGTAGGCCGGAAAAGCCTATTGCATTTTTTAAAATGGTAATTTGGAGCAGAAGGTTGAAGCTCAGCTTTATTTAGTTGAGGGCAACACCAGGCAGGGGCAGAAGCCGTTAGTAGGCCCTAACCACCATTTTGTTTTTTTTAAACCACTTAATGAGAGCCGGAAGGTTGAAGCTCAGCTTTATTTAGTTGAGGACAACACCAGGCAGGGGCACACAGACAGACACCTTTAGTAGGCCGGAAAAGCCTATTGCATTTTTCAAAATGGTAATTTGGAGCAGAAGGTTGAAGCTCAGCTTTATTTAGTTGAGGGCAACACCAGGCAGGGGCACACAGACAGACACCTTTAGTAGGCCGGAAAAGCCTATTGCATTTTTTAAAATGGTAATTTGGAGCAGAAGGTTGAAGCTCAGCTTTATTTAGTTGAGGACAACACCAGGCAGGGGCACACAGACAGACACCTTTAGTAGGCCGGAAAAGCCTATTGCATTTTTTAAAATGGTAATTTGGAGCAGAAGGTTGAAGCTCAGCTTTATTTAGTTGAGGACAACACCAGGCAGGGGCACACAGACAGACACCTTTAGTAGGCCGGAAAAGCCTATTGCATTTTTTAAAATGGTAATTTGGAGCAGAAGGTTGAAGCTCAGCTTTATTTAGTTGAGGGCAACACCAGGCAGGGGCACACAGACAGACACCTTTAGTAGGCCGGAAAAGCCTATTGCATTTTTTAAAATGGTAATTTGGAGCAGAAGGTTGAAGCTCAGCTTTATTTAGTTGAGGACAACACCAGGGAGGGGCAGAAGCCGTTAGTAGGCCCTAACCACCATTTTTTTTTTTAAAACCACTTAATGAGAGCCGGAAGGTTGAAGCTCAGCTTTATTTAGTTGAGGACAACACCAGGGAGGGGCAGAAGCCGTTAGTAGGCCCTAACCACCATTTTTTTTTTTTTAAACCACTTAATGAGAGCCGGAAGGTTGAAGCTCAGCTTTATTTAGTTGAGGACAACACCAGGGAGGGGCAGAAGCCGTTAGTAGGGCCTAACCACCATTTTTTTTTTTAAAACCACTTAATGAGAGCCGGAAGGTTGAAGCTCAGCTTTATTTAGTTGAGGACAACACCAGGGAGGGGCAGAAGCCGTTAGTAGGCCCTAACCACCATTTTTTTTTTTAAAACCACTTAATGAGAGCCGGAAGGTTGAAGCTCAGCTTTATTTAGTTGAGGACAACACCAGGGAGGGGCAGAAGCCGTTAGTAGGCCCTAACCACCATTTTTTTTTTTAAAACCACTTAATGAGAGCCGGAAGGTTGAAGCTCAGCTTTATTTAGTTGAGGACAACACCAGGGAGGGGCAGAAGCCGTTAGTAGGGCCTAACCACCATTTTTTTTTTTAAAACCACTTAATGAGAGCCGGAAGGTTGAAGCTCAGCTTTATTTAGTTGAGGACAACACCAGGGAGGGGCAGAAGCCGTTAGTAGGCCCTAACCACCATTTTTTTTTTTAAAACCACTTAATGAGAGCCGGAAGGTTGAAGCTCAGCTTTATTTAGTTGAGGACAACACCAGGGAGGGGCAGAAGCCGTTAGTAGGGCCTAACCACCATTTTTTTTTTTAAAACCACTTAATGAGAGCCGGAAGGTTGAAGCTCAGCTTTATTTAGTTGAGGACAACACCAGGCAGGGGCACACAGACAGACACCTTTAGTAGGCCGGAAAAGCCTATTGCATTTTTCAAAATGGTAATTTGGAGCAGAAGGTTGAAGCTCAGCTTTATTTAGTTGAGGGCAACACCAGGCAGGGGCACACAGACAGACACCTTTAGTAGGCCGGAAAAGCCTATTGCATTTTTTAAAATGGTAATTTGGAGCAGAAGGTTGAAGCTCAGCTTTATTTAGTTGAGGGCAACACCAGGGAGGGGCACACAGACAGACACCTTTAGTAGGCCGGAAAAGCCTATTGCATTTTTTAAAATGGTAATTTGGAGCAGAAGGTTGAAGCTCAGCTTTATTTAGTTGAGGACAACACCAGGCAGGGGCACACAGACAGACACGTTTAGTAGGCCGGAAAAGCCTATTGCATTTTTCAAAATGGTAATTTGGAGCAGAAGGTTGAAGCTCAGCTTTATTTAGTTGAGGGCAACACCAGGCAGGGGCACACAGACAGACACCTTTAGTAGGCCGGAAAAGCCTATTGCATTTTTTAAAATGGTAATTTGGAGCAGAAGGTTGAAGCTCAGCTTTATTTAGTTGAGGACAACACCAGGCAGGGGCACACAGACAGACACCTTTAGTAGGCCGGAAAAGCCTATTGCATTTTTCAAAATGGTAATTTGGAGCAGAAGGTTGAAGCTCAGCTTTATTTAGTTGAGGGCAACACCAGGGAGGGGCACACAGACAGACACCTTTAGTAGGCCGGAAAAGCCTATTGTATTTTTTAAAATGGTAATTTGGAGCAGAAGGTTGAAGCTCAGCTTTATTTAGTTGAGGGCAACACCAGGCAGGGGCAGAAGCCGTTAGTAGGCCCTAACCACCATTTTTTTTTTTAAAACCACTTAATGAGAGCCGGAAGGTTGAAGCTCAGCTTTATTTAGTTGAGGACAACACCAGGGAGGGGCAGAAGCCGTTAGTAGGCCCTAACCACCATTTTTTTTTTTAAAACCACTTAATGAGAGCCGGAAGGTTGAAGCTCAGCTTTATTTAGTTGAGGACAACACCAGGGAGGGGCAGAAGCCGTTAGTAGGGCCTAACCACCATTTTTTTTTTTAAAACCACTTAATGAGAGCCGGAAGGTTGAAGCTCAGCTTTATTTAGTTGAGGACAACACCAGGGAGGGGCAGAAGCCGTTAGTAGGCCCTAACCACCATTTTTTTTTTTAAAACCACTTAATGAGAGCCGGAAGGTTGAAGCTCAGCTTTATTTAGTTGAGGACAACACCAGGGAGGGGCAGAAGCCGTTAGTAGGGCCTAACCACCATTTTTTTTTTTAAAACCACTTAATGAGAGCCGGAAGGTTGAAGCTCAGCTTTATTTAGTTGAGGACAACACCAGGCAGGGGCACACAGACAGACACCTTTAGTAGGCCGGAAAAGCCTATTGCATTTTTCAAAATGGTAATTTGGAGCAGAAGGTTGAAGCTCAGCTTTATTTAGTTGAGGGCAACACCAGGCAGGGGCACACAGACAGACACCTTTAGTAGGCCGGAAAAGCCTATTGCATTTTTTAAAATGGTAATTTGGAGCAGAAGGTTGAAGCTCAGCTTTATTTAGTTGAGGGCAACACCAGGGAGGGGCAGAAGCCGTTAGTAGGCCCTAACCACCATTTTTTTTTTTAAAACCACTTAATGAGAGCCGGAAGGTTGAAGCTCAGCTTTATTTAGTTGAGGACAACACCAGGGAGGGGCAGAAGCCGTTAGTAGGGCCTAACCACCATTTTTTTTTTTAAAACCACTTAATGAGAGCCGGAAGGTTGAAGCTCAGCTTTATTTAGTTGAGGACAACACCAGGCAGGGGCACACAGACAGACACCTTTAGTAGGCCGGAAAAGCCTATTGCATTTTTCAAAATGGTAATTTGGAGCAGAAGGTTGAAGCTCAGCTTTATTTAGTTGAGGGCAACACCAGGCAGGGGCACACAGACAGACACCTTTAGTAGGCCGGAAAAGCCTACTGCATTTTTTAAAATGGTAATTTGGAGCAGAAGGTTGAAGCTCAGCTTTATTTAGTTGAGGGCAACACCAGGCAGGGGCACACAGACAGACACCTTTAGTAGGCCGGAAAAGCCTATTGCATTTTTTAAAATGGTAATTTGGAGCAGAAGGTTGAAGCTCAGCTTTATTTAGTTGAGGGCAACACCAGGGAGGGGCAGAAGCCGTTAGTAGGCCCTAACCACCATTTTTTTTTTTTAAAACCACTTAATGAGAGCCGGAAGGTTGAAGCTCAGCTTTATTTAGTTGAGGACAACACCAGGGAGGGGCAGAAGCCGTTAGTAGGGCCTAACCACCATTTTTTTTTTTAAAACCACTTAATGAGAGCCGGAAGGTTGAAGCTCAGCTTTATTTAGTTGAGGACAACACCAGGCAGGGGCACACAGACAGACACCTTTAGTAGGCCGGAAAAGCCTATTGCATTTTTCAAAATGGTAATTTGGAGCAGAAGGTTGAAGCTCAGCTTTATTTAGTTGAGGGCAACACCAGGCAGGGGCACACAGACAGACACCTTTAGTAGGCCGGAAAAGCCTATTGCATTTTTTAAAATGGTAATTTGGAGCAGAAGGTTTAAGCTCAGCTTTATTTAGTTGAGGGCAACACCAGGGAGGGGCAGAAGCCGTTAGTAGGCCCTAACCACCATTTTTTTTTTTAAAACCACTTAATGAGAGCCGGAAGGTTGAAGCTCAGCTTTATTTAGTTGAGGACAACACCAGGGAGGGGCAGAAGCCGTTAGTAGGGCCTAACCACCATTTTTTTTTTTAAAACCACTTAATGAGAGCCGGAAGGTTTTGAAACCATTTTTCAAAATGGTAATTTGGAGCAGAAGGTTGAAGCTCAGCTTTATTTAGTTGAGGGCAACACCAGGCAGGGGCACACAGACAGACACCTTTAGTAGGCCGGAAAAGCCTATTGCATTTTTTAAAATGGTAATTTGGAGCAGAAGGTTGAAGCTCAGCTTTATTTAGTTGAGGACAACACCAGGCAGGGGCACACAGACAGACACCTTTAGTAGGCCGGAAAAGCCTATTGCATTTTTCAAAATGGTAATTTGGAGCAGAAGGTTGAAGCTCAGCTTTATTTAGTTGAGGGCAACACCAGGGAGGGGCACACAGACAGACACCTTTAGTAGGCCGGAAAAGCCTATTGCATTTTTTAAAATGGTAATTTGGAGCAGAAGGTTGAAGCTCAGCTTTATTTAGTTGAGGGCAACACCAGGCAGGGGCAGAAGCCGTTAGTAGGCCCTAACCACCATTTTTTTTTTTAAAACCACTTAATGAGAGCCGGAAGGTTGAAGCTCAGCTTTATTTAGTTGAGGGCAACACCAGGCAGGGGCAGAAGCCGTTAGTAGGCCCTAACCAAAGTTGAAGGCCAAATGCAGTTTAATTTCTGATACTATAGGCCGAAAGCCAGAAGGTGGAAGCTCCGATTTAGACAGTGGAGGACAATTTGAATTAGGGACTGCAGACAGACTTAGTAGGCTGTCCCCTGTGGACCATGCATCCACCACATTAACCCATTGCGCCGTAATGGACACGTAATCTTCCGTGGCCATGCCTACAGGTCCATGTGTCTGTTGTCAGGTGCACCTTTGTACTCACAGATTGCCAGAGTGCATGGACAATGCGGTCTTCTACATGCTGGTGGAGGGTTGGGATGGCTTTTCTCGCAAAAGAAGTGTCGACTGGTTAGCTTGTAGTGTGGTACAGCGTAGTCCATCATGGCCTTATTAATAGTAAATAAAATATATAACTAGGCTCTATGAACTTTTAAATAGGTTCCAGGGGTACACGGGCAGCATTGGTGTGGTCAGTGGAGGAGTATTGCAAGTAGGGGCTGCAGACAGGCTATCAAAGGCCTAAAATAACAAACAGTAGGCAGTCATGGCAGTTTTACATCGGTTACATGGATACACAGGCAGGCACTCCAGGCAGCATTGTGGTCAGTGGAGGAGTATTGCAAGTAGGGGCCGCAGACAGGCTATCAAAGGCCTAAAATAACAAACAATAGGCTCATTGCAGTTTTACAGCGGTTACATGGATAGACGGGCAGGCAGCTTGGTGGTGAGTGGAGGAGTATTTAAAGTAGGGACCGCAGACAGGCTATCAAAGGCCTAACATAACAAACAATAGGCTCATGGCAGTTTTACAGCGGTTACATGGATACACGGGCAGGCAGCTTGGTGGTCAGTGGAGGAGTATTTAAAATAGGGACCGCAGACAGGCTATCAAAGGCCTAAAATAACAAACAATAGGCTTATGGCAGTTTTACAGCGGTTACATGGATACACGGGCAGGCAGCTTGGTGGTGGTGAGTGGAGGAGTATTTAAAGTAGGGACCGCAGACAGGCTATCAAAGGCCTAAAATAACAAACAATAGGCTCATGGCAGTTTTACAGCGGTTACATGGATACACGGGCAGGCAGCTTGGTGGTCTGTGGAGGAGTATTTAAAGTAGGGACCGCAGACAGGCTATCAAAGGCCTAAAATAACAAACAATAGGCTTATGGCAGTTTTACAGCGGTTACATGGATACACGGGCAGGCAGCTTGGTGGTCAGTGGAGGAGTATTTAAAGTAGGGACCGCAGACAGGCTATCAAAGGCCTAAAATAACAAACAATAGGCTCATGGCAGCTTTACAGCGGTTACATGGATACACAGGCAGCTTGGTGGTGAGTGGAGGAGTAGTACAAGGAGTGTCTGTCCCAGTACTCCCAAAATATAAATAGATGTTAATGTCTCGCAAAACAACCAAAACAAAAAAAAAGGTGGCATACTTAGGTACAGGGGTGGGCTCATCTACTGAGTTTCTGACATAGTAATTTGGCAGTAACTATTTAATGGTGCCAATATAGGACACAGACACAGACTACTTTAAGTTGCATCATAGATGTCTACAAATTTGTATTGTCAGTGCCAGACATTGAATGATGTCAGCGAATAGACTAAAGATTGGTGGAGCTGTGCGACATAATTTTGGACGTGGTAGAGCACATTTTGAGCTGGGGTAGGGGGGAACTCTCTTGAGGCCGGCGGGACCGCCCCAGGGCCCCTCATGTTACAACGGTGTGTCTGACGTTGGGTGCGCACCACCACCGCCAGAGACACTACATTGTACTATGAGGGACCCAGTAGCAATGCCGTCAACCAAAAGCGAGCACACCCACCTCTTCAGACAAACAGCAGTCTCACGGGTGCTTGCGCCAAGTCGCGATACCACGGCCCCGTGTGGGGAGTTTTGCCATTTAGGGAGGTGTAAACATGTCGTATGCTGTACAATCAGCTGCAGCAAATTAGACATTAGAAAAGTAATTCACAGGCAAGAGCTTTTCATAGGAAAGCTAGGTGTCGGCCGGGCAAGGTGGGGCAAAAGATTTCGAAATCCAGTTGTGGTTCATTTTAATGAATGTTAGATCGTCAACATTTTGGGTAGCCAGACGAGTCCTTTTTTCGGTTAATATTGAACCTGCAGCACTGAATACTCTTTCTGATAGGACACTTGCTGCCGGGCAAGCAAGCTCCTGCAATGCATATTCTGCCAATTCTGGCCAGGTGTCTAATTTGGAGGCCCAGTAATCAAATGGGAATGACGGTTGAGGGAGAACATCGATAAGGGATGAAAAATAGTTAGTAACCATACTGGACAAATGTTGTCTCCTGTCACTTTCAATTGATGCAGCAGTACCTGTCCTGTCTGCGGTCATAGCAAAATCACTCCACAACCTGGTCAGAAAACCCCTCTGTCCAACGCCACTTCTGATGTGTGCACCCCTAACACTCCTAGTCTGCTGCCCCCTGGAGCTCGTGTGAGAACGATCACGTGCGCTGTGTGCTGGGAATGCCTGAAGCAAACGGTCAACAAGAGTTGATTGTTTGGTTGCTAATATTAGTTCCAAGTTCTCATGTGGCATAATATTTTGCAATTTGCCTTTATAGCGTGGATCAAGGAGGCAGGCCAACCAGTAATCGTCATCGTTCATCATTTTCGTAATGCGTGTGTCCCTTTTTAGGATACGTAAGGCATAATCCGCCATGTGGGCCAAAGTTCCAGTTGTCAAATCTCCGGTTGTGATTGGTTGAGGGGCAGTTGCAGGCAAATCTACGTCACTTGTGTCCCTCAAAAAACCAGAACCCGGCCGTGACACGCAACCAATTTCCTGTGCCCCCGGGAAAGGTTCGGCATTAAAAATATACTCATCCCCATCATCCTCCTCGTCCTCCACCTCCTCTTCGCCCGCTACCTCGTCCTGTACACTGCCCTGACCAGACAATGGCTGACTGTCATCAAGGCTTTCCTCTTCCTCTGGTGCAGACGCCTGCTCCTTTATGTGCGTCAAACTTTGCATCAGCAGACGCATTAGGGGGATGCTCATGCTTATTACGGCGTTGTCTGCACTAACCAGCCGTGTGCATTCCTCAAAACACTGAAGGACTTGACACATGTCTTGTATCTTAGACCACTGCACACCTGACAACTCCATGTCTGCCATCCTACTGCCTGCCCGTGTATCCTCCCACAAATAAATAACAGCACGCCTCTGTTCGCACAGTCTCTGAAGCATGTGCAGTGTTGAGTTCCACCTTGTTGCAACGTCTATGATTAGGCGATGCTGGGGAAGGTTCAAAGACCGCTGATAGGTCTGCATACGGCTGGCGTGTACAGGCGAACGTCGGATATGTGAGCAAAGTGCACGCACTTTGAGGAGCAGGTCGGAGAACCCAGGATAAGTTTTCAATAAGCACTGCACCACCAGGTTTAAGGTGTGAGCCAGGCAAGGAATGTGTTTCAGTTGGGAAAGGGAGATGGCAGCCATGAAATTCCTTCCGTTATCACTCACTACCTTGCCTGCCTCAAGATCTACTGTGCCCAGCCACGACTGTGTTTCTTGTTGCAAGAACTCGGACAGAACTTCCGCGGTGTGTCTGTTGTCGCCCAAGCACTTCATAGCCAATACAGCCTGCTGACGCTTGGCAGTAGCTGGCCCATAATGGGACAACTGGTGTGCAACAGTGTCATCTGCCGATGGAGTGGTTGGCAGACTGCGTTCTGTGGAAGAGCTGTAGCTTCTGCAGGAGGACGAGGAGGAGGAGGAGGAGGGGGTGCGAACGCCTACAGCCAACTGTTTCCTAGACCGTGGGCTAGGCACAACTGTCCCTAAATTGATGTCGCCTGTGGACCCTGCATCCACCACATTCACCCAGTGTGCCGTGATGGACACATAACGTCCCTGGCCATGCCTACTGGTCCATGCATCTGTAGTCAGGTGCACCTTTGCACTCACAGATTGCCTGAGTGCATGGACGATGCGCTGTTTAACATGCTGGTGCAGGGCTGGGATGGCTTTTCTGGAAAAAAAGTGTCGACTGGGTAGCTCGTATCGTGGTTCAGCGTACTCCATCAGGGCTTTGAAAGCTTCGCTTTCAACTAACCGGTAGGGCATCATCTCTAACGAGATTAGTCTAGCTATGTGGGCGTTAAAACACTGTGTACGCGGATGCGAGGATAAGTACTTCCTTTTTCTAACCAGAGTCTCATGTAGGGTGAGCTGGACTGGAGAGCTGGAGATCGTGGAACTTTCGGGTGTGCCGGTGTACATGGCAGACTGAGAGACGGTTGGAGACGGTATTGTTTCCGCCGGTGCCCTAGATGCAATATTTCCTCCTACAAAACTGGTGATTCCCTGACCCTGACTGCTTTTGGCTGGCAAAGAAACCTGCACAGATACTGCCGGTGGTGCGGAAAATGGTGGCCTTACAGTGACGGAAGGGATGTTGCGTTGCTGACTAGCTTCATTGGCCGAGGGTGCTACAACCTTGAGGGACGTTTGGTAGTTAGTCCAGGCTTGAAAATGCATGGTGGTTAAGTGTCTATGCATGCAACTAGTATTTAGACTTTTCAGATTCTGACCTCTGCTTAAGCTAGTTGAACATTTTTGACAGATGACTTTGCGCTGATCAGTTGGATGTTGTTTAAAAAAATGCCAGACTGCACTCTTCCTAGACTCGGATCCCTTTTCAGGGATTGCAGACTGAGCTTTAACCGGATGGCAACGCTGTGCTCCAACAGGTTTTGGCTTTGACACGCGTTTTGGGCCAGATACGGGCCCGGCAGATGGAACCTGTTGCGATGTTGATGCCTGCTGCGGCCCCTCCTCCACCTCCGCTTCTGAACTACTGCCGCCTGCACCCTGTTCCCCCAATGGCTGCCAATCGGGGTCAATAACTGGGTCATCTATTACCTCCTCTTCGAGCTCGTGTGCAACTTCGTCTGTGTCACTGTGTCGGTCGGTGGTATAGCGTTCGTGGCGGGGCAACATAGTCTCATCAGGGTCTGATTGTGGATCTGTACCCTGAGAGGGCAATGTGGTGGTCTGAGTCAAAGGAGCAGCATAGTACTCTGGCTGTGGCTGTGCATCAGTGCACTCCATGTCAGAATATACTTGTAATGGGCATGGCCTGTTAAATGTTTCACTTTCTAAGCCAGGGACGGTATGTGTAAAGAGCTCCATGGAGTGACCCGTTGTGTCGCCTGCTGCATCCTTCTCTCTTGTTGTAGTTTTTGCTGAGGAGGACAAGGAAGCGACTTGTCCCTGACCGTGAACATCCACAAGCGACGCGCTGCTTTTACATTTACCAGTTTCGGAAGAGGAGGCAAAAGAGCTAGAGGCTGAGTCTGCAATGTAAGCCAAAACTTGCTGTTGCTGCTCCGCCTTTAAAAGCGGTTTTCCTACTCCCAGAAAAGAGAGCGTTCGAGGCCTTGTGTAGCCTGACGACGAAACTGGCTCCACAGCTCCAGACTTAGGTGGAATATTTTTATCCCCACGACCACCTGATGCTCCACTACCACTACCATCATTACCAGCTGACAATGAACGCCCACGACGACCTCTTGCACCAGACTTCCTCATTGTTTTAAAATCTTAACCAAAGTAACTTTATTTGTTGCTGTCAAACAACTTACACGGTGAGCTATAACTTCAGTATGATTTCAATATCCCTTAACAGGTTGGTGAGACCACAAGGAAAATCAGGCACAATGTTACACACTCTGTTTTCTGTGGCACAAAATCACAGAGATGACACACACGCAGGACTGTCACTCAAGCACTAATGTCAATATTAATCTCCCACCTAATTTATGTATTTTTTTTTCTCAGGGAGACTTTAGAAACCAAATAATATAAAAAAAAAAAAAAAAAAAAAGGCTTTCTATGGCCCACAATTAGAGAGAGAGAGGTGGCACACCCAGGAGTCAAGACTAGCGCACAAGCTGAAAGGGCAATATTACTCTCCCACTGTTTTTTTAAGTTTTTTTTTTATTTCAGGGAGACTTTAGAAACCAAATAATATAAAAAAAAAAAAAAAAAAAAAAAAATAGGCTTTCTATAGCCCACTGAATGAGAGAGAGAGGTGGCACACCCAGGAGTCAAGCCTGGCACACAAGCTGAAAGGGCAATATTACTCTCCCACTGTTTTTTTATGTTTTGTTTTTTTTTTAAGGGAGACTTTAGAAACCCAATAATATTTTAAAAAAAAAATAAATAGGCTTTCTATGGCCCACTGAATGAGAGGGAGAGAGGTGGCACACCCAGGAGTCAAGACTGGCACACAAGCTGAAAGGGCAATATTACTCTCCCACTGTTTTTTTATGTATTTTTTGTTTTTTAAGGGAGACTTTAGAAACCCAATAATATTTAAAAAAAAAAATAAATAGGCTTTCTATGGCCCACTGAATGAAAGGGAGAGAGGTGGCACACCCAGGAGTCAAGACTGGCACACAAGCTGAAAGGGCAATATTACTCTCCCACTGTTTTTTGTATGTTTTTTTTTTTTTTTCAGGGAGACTTTAGAAACCAAATAATATTAAAAAAACCACAAAAAAAAATAGCCTTTCTATGGCCCACTGAATGAGAGAGAGAGGTGGCACACCCAGGAGTCAAGACTGGCACACAAGCTGAAAGGGCAATATTACTCTCCCACTGTTTTTTTATGTATTTTTTGTTTTTTAAGGGAGACTTTAGAAACCCAATAATATTTTTAAAAAAAATAAATAGGCTTTCTATGGCCCACTGAATGAGAGGGAGAGAGGTGGCACACCCAGGAGTCAAGCCTGGCACACAAGCTGAAAGGGCAATATTACTCTCCCACTGTTTTTTTATGTTTTTCTTTTTTTTTAAGGGAGACTTTAGAAACCCAATAATATTTAAAAAAAAAAATAAATAGGCTTTCTATGGCCCACTGAATGAGAGGGAGAGAGGTGGCACACCCAGGAGTCAAGACTGGCACACAAGCTGAAAGGGCAATATTACTCTCCCACTGTTTTTTTATGTATTTTTTGTTTTTTAAGGGAGACTTTAGAAACCCAATAATATTTTTAAAAAAAAATAAATAGGCTTTCTATGGCCCACTGAATGAGAGGGAGAGAGGTGGCACACCCAGGAGTCAAGCCTGGCACACAAGCTGAAAGGGCAATATTACTCTCCCACTGTTTTTTTATGTTTTTTTTTTTTTTTAAGGGAGACTTTAGAAACCCAATAATATTTAAAAAAATAAATAAATAGGCTTTCTATGGCCCACTGAATGAGAGGGAGAGAGGTGGCACACCCAGGAGTCAAGACTGGCACACAAGCTGAAAGGGCAATATTACTCTCCCACTGTTTTTTTAGGTATTTTTTTTTTTCAGGGAGACTTTAGAAACCAAATAATATTAAAAAAAAAAAAAAAAATAGGCTTTCTATAGCCCACTGAATGAGAGTTAGCACACACAGCAGTGGCACACAAGCCCTGACTGAGGCCAATATTTTTCTCCCACTGATTGATGTAGTGTTTTTGTGTTGAGGTAGATTTTAGAACACAAATCAAGGAAAAAAAAAAAATGCTTTCTATGGCCCACTGAATGAGAGAGAGAGGTGGCACACCCAGGAGTCAAGACTGGCACACAAGCTGAAAGGGCAATATTACTCTCCCACTGTTTTTTGTATGTTTTTTTTTTTTTTTTCAGGGAGACTTTAGAAACCAAATAATATTAAAAAAACCCAAAAAAAAAATAGCCTTTCTATGGCCCACTGAATGAGAGAGAGAGGTGGCACACCCAGGAGTCAAGACTGGCACACAAGCTGAAAGGGCAATATTACTCTCCCACTGTTTTTTTATGTATTTTTTGTTTTTTAAGGGAGACTTTAGAAACCCAATAATATTTAAAAAAAAAAATAAATAGGCTTTCTATGGCCCACTGAATGAAAGGGAGAGAGGTGGCACACCCAGGAGTCAAGACTGGCACACAAGCTGAAAGGGCAATATTACTCTCCCACTGTTTTTTTAGGTTTTTTTTTTTTTTTCAGGCAGACTTTAGAAACCAAATAATATTAAAAAAAAAAAAAAAAAAAAAAAATAGGCTTGCTATAGCCCACTGAATGAGAGATAGCACACACAGCAGTGGCACACAAGCCCTGACTGAGGCCAATATTTTTCTCCCACTGATTGATGTAGTGTTTTTGTGTTGAGGTAGAATTTAGAACACAAATCACGGAAAAAATAAATAGGCTTTCTATGGCCCACTCAGTGAGAGATGGCACACACAGGGATGGCACTGTAGCAGAAATGCCAATCTTAATCTCCCACAAAAAAAACAAAAAAAAAAAAAAAACTGTCCTACAATTACTATCTCCCTGCAGTAATGTAAGCCAGGTATGGCAGGCAGCAATAGGAGTGGACTGATGCACAAATTAAATAAAAAGTGTGGACAAACAAAAAAGATAGCTGTGCAGAAAGGAAGGAACAAGAGGATATGTGCTTTGAAAAAAGCAGTTGGTTTCCACAGTGGCGTACACACAGCAATACAGCTATCACGGAGCCTTCTAGGGCAGCCCAATGAGCTACAGCGCTGAGGGGAAAAAAAAAAAAAATAGCTTCCACAGTCCCTGCACACCGAAGGTGGTGTTGGACAGTGGAAATCGCTGCAGCACAAGCGGTTTGGTGGTTAGTGGACCCTGCCTAACGCTCTCCCTGCTTCTGACGAAGCGGCAGCAACCTGTCCCTAAGCTCAGATCAGCAGCAGTAAGATGGCGGTCGGCGGGAACGCCCCTTTATAGCCCCTGTGACGCCGCAGACAGCAAGCCAATCACTGCAATGCCCTTCTCTAAGATGGTGGGGACCAGGATCTATGTCATCACGCTGCCCACACTCTGCGTTCACCTTCATTGGCTGAGAAATGGCGCTTTTCGCGTCATTGAAACGCGACTTTGGCGCGAAAGTCGCGTACCGCATGGCCGACAAGCACAGGGGTCGGATCGGGTTTCATGAGACGCCGACTTAGCCAAAAGTCGGCGACTTTTGAAAATGATCGACCCGTTTCGCTCAACCCTAGTCATGTTCTTTAAATGAACATATGCAACGCAGAAAAATGCCAAGGGGCTGAATACTTTCACAAGCCACTTTACTTGTTTAAATACCAAAATAATTCTGACTTCCTTCTGAATTTATCATTTGGCACAAGATAATTTGTAACATAATGTGTCTAACATAAATTTGCGGAATATTTTTTCTCTAATATGTGTTGTTACTAGTCATAACAGTTTACAAATAAATTCATGGAAAAGAAGACATGTTTAACTTTATTTATCATCTCCTTCCACACATTTGTGACATTTTTATGAAAAAAAAAATCTCTAATTCTATTGACCCCCACCTCGGATAGTACATCACTAAATTCGATCTGTTTTGGATCCTGACCTGTAACAGAATATGTACAATTAAAAAATAACTGATATTTATTACAATGCCCTAAACCATTTTTTGGCTGCAGAGAGCTTTTAAGCCTGGCTGGATTTATGCATAGATGTCAGAACTGTTCCTTTACTATTGGCAAAGAAAAATAAGCTCGTAGTAGCATTGTATTTTGCACTTTACAAATAACAAAAAGTCAGAATGTTCAGTTCCCAAAGACAGAAATATATAGAAGCACATACACCATAAATATATTCCATTTCAAATTCTAGTAATCTTACTTTGACTATTAATTTGTTACTAAGGGTGTATTTATACTGGCCAATATTCAAGAATCCTTGGAAAGCTCGTTTCCTGAGAGTCGGCCTGTCTAAACAGGCTGCCAATCACCCAATGAACAAGCAAAATGCTGATTTGTTGGGATAGATGATTCAAAAGTTCAATTAAATATCATCATTCTCAACAGCATACTTGTGCTGTGTAAAAAGGACTAGGGTTGAGCGACTTTTATTTTTATAGGATCGGGTCGGGTTTCACGAAACCCGACTTTCTCAAAAGTCGAGTCGAGTGAAATCGGCCATCCTATAAAAATGTCGGGGTCGGGGTCAGCCGAAACACGAAACCCAATGCAGTGCAATGGGATACTATGGTTCCCAGGGTCTGAAGGAGAGGAAACTCTCCTTCAGGCCCTGGGATCCATATTAATGTGTAAAATAAAGAATTAAAATAAAAAATATTGATATACTCACCTCTCCGACGCAGCCTGGACCTTACCGCTGGTAACCGGCAGCCTTCTTTGCTTAAAATGAGCGCGTTCAGGGCCTTAGATGACGTCACGGCTTGTGATTGGTCGCGGCCACCCATGTGACCGCCACGCGACCAATCACAAGCCGTGACGTAATTCTCAGGTCCTAAATTCCTAGAATTAGGAATTTAGGACCTGAGAATTACGTCACGGCTTGTGATTGGTCGCGTGGCGGTCACATGGGCGGCCGCGACCAATCACAAGCCGTGATGTCATGGAAGGCCATAAACGAGCTCATTTTAAGCAAAGAAGGCTGCCGGTTACCAGCGGCGATGTCCAGGGGCCTCCGGAGAGGTGAGTATATCAATATTTTTTATTTTAATTCTTTATTTTACACTTAAATGTGGATTCCGATACCGATTTCCGATATCGCAAACATATCGGAACTCGGTATCGGAATTCCGATACCAGATTCAGAAGATCGCCGACCTCATGGCCGACCCCACACAGTGGTCGGGTCGGGTTTCATGAAACCCGACTTTGCCAAAAGTCGGCGACTTCTGAAAATGGCCGACCCGTTTCGCTCAACCCTAAAAAGGACATGTGCTGCTGAGAACAATAAAACTCAATGTGCACAGAACAATCATGTTTACAATAATTTTTTGCTCATGGAAGTGCAGTTAACCTTCCTAAATAGGTAACTAAAATACCGCTGATCAGTTTCTGTGTAGCCGATCAATGGTCTTTTAGTGGCTGTGGGTCAACTGGTGTAATTGTACCATTGGGTAGTGTAGTGCAGCGGTAGCACTCTGTGCAGTTATGAGGCAGTGACACAGCAAAGTTCAAAGCAAAACGTCTCCTTATTGTTCAACTCAAAACACACAACTCAAAAGACACAGCACACAATATCCTCCAGATCGCAGCCATGAAAGATATCCCCTGGATTACTGTCACTAAACATGCCAACCCACCTCTGACCATTGTCGTGGGCGAATGCACCGCCATGTTAATATCTCTTTACTTACAGCAATACACAGTACACGATATCCTCCGGATCACAGCCGGGAACTATATCCCCCAGTTTACAGTCACTAAACATGCCAGTCCACCTCATGAGACTAGTTACTGTGGGAGACTGCACCGCTGTGTACGCTGTGGGGTGCCAGGCTTTTCAACTGCCTTGGCCGTTTGGCTCCGCTAGCCTGTGTTGCCTCACAGAGGTGGAGCTCTGCAACACCGAATCCTCTGCACTCTAGCAAACACCAGACTGACACTGAGCCTGACACACCCAAACCCTATACTGCAGGGTTTTTAACTTGAATCTGTGGCCTCCAGCCACATGGAAAATGGACTGCACTACTACCATCCTGCAGTCTGTTTCCAAACACAAAATCCCAGAGCAGGTTTCCCCTAAGTTTGCCTTGTACAACCAGCATTTCCAAGACCTATACTCACTTTAGTCTGCATAGCAACCACAGCTACACCTGTGACTGCAATGTCCTCTCATGACCTCAATATGTCTCCATGCATAACCTTGGGGGAACATACAGCGACCCCCACAGGCAACACCAGTCACTGCCTCACAGTAGTATAATTATTCACGCTCTCAGGTAGGCATTAGGCAATGCGATTTGGTCCAAATGTGCAATTTCATTCTTTCATAAAACTCCAAGGGATTCAAAACCAAAGCAGCCTCTTCTGGGCACAATGTTATAACAGCAAATAAACAAATAATTCAGCAGGCACACATACTGTATGTCAGTGTGAGCTCCCTTAAACAAACTACAGTCCTTTCTCTGGGAGCAAACATTATACACAGAAGAAGTATGGTCTTACCAGTCTTGATATGACTTAAAGCCCGAGCTTCAGCAGCTTCCAGTGTCAAACAGAATTGTTCATTTCAATGCATAGTTCGCACTGAACATTCCACATGTTACTCTGCAGCTCCAACATGCAGACTGCTCAGCTTTCCTAACTGAACTGTGCAGTCTCCATTCAGAGAGAGATCCTGTCTTGTTTCTCTCCCAGCTACAGCTCACATTTTTGGCTTGTCACTCACCAGCTTCAACACACTGCATACTGCTCAACATTGATCAGACTGACACAAGGTGAGCCCATCTCCTGTTTCTTAGTCAAAGATAACCAGGTTCATCTAATTAAGACCTGCAGTGCTAGGATTTAACCTAGTCCTACCTTGAATTGCTATAGTATGCTTTGTACAGACTCTGTTTGACCCTTCAGACTGGAGATAATGTTTAAGATACTATCAAGTGTAAGGCTGCAACACATTTATCATGTACAGATGTAGCACAGTTTAACTTGACAAATAATTGTCTAAAGGTACCTTCACACTAAACAACTTTCCAACGAGAACGACAACGATCCGTGACGTTGCAGCGTCCTGGATAGCGATCTCGTTGAGTTTGACACGCAGCAGCGATCTGGATCCCGCTGTTATATCGCTGGTCGGAGCTAGAAGTCCAGAACTTTATTTGGTCGCTAGATCGGCGTGTATCGTCATGTTTGACAGCAAAAGCAACGATGTCAGCAATGTTTTTACATGGAGCGTGAACGATAAGTGAGTTGCCGTTACGTCACTGGATCGCTCCTGCATCGTTCTGGAGCTGCTGTGTTTGACGTTTCTACAGCGACCTAACAGCGACGCTCCAGCGATCTAGTTTAGGTCGGATCGTTGTCTATATCGCTGGAGCGTCGCTTAGTGTAACGGTACCTTAAGGTCAAGTTAGTTGTCAAATTATTCTTTATTAATGCTATGATATCCCAGCATTATGTTATCTGTGTTAGTAAGATTTGCTACATCTGTAGATATTCTATGTAGAAGAAAAAAATGCACACCGTTCAATGTATGCTAAAAGAACACTGGCTCAATATAAAGCGAGAAATCGAGGAGCAGGATGCTGCTTCAGTTTCCCTCTTTCTCCATGTTTTTAAGACTACATCCTGTAAAAGTAGAAGGGAACATATGATTGGTTCCAAAGAATAGTATATCTTGAACCTCAAGGGTCCTAGTGCAAAAAGTGTCCCCAGTTATCATGAGCCTTTAGTAGTATGGGTCTTTACATATGGACCCAAGGAAACCTTTGGGTCCTCATAGTCACAAGAGCCTAGGTGCAATGGCAAATCCTGCACCCTCTAGTAATGTCCATGGTTCCACACACTTTCTGGAATTTAATGTCCATCCACATCTAGGCTGGAAAACAGGATTGGTGTAACCTAGCACGCCAATCTTTCACCAATTGGCCATTTACAAACACCAAGTTAAAATAATATTGGTCAAATTGAACACAAATTGGTCAGATATCTTCGTGGGAAAAACAACCTAATTGTGACTTAAAGAAGACCTTTCAAATGATTTTTTTATTGAGTACCTCCTCAAATGAATACTCCTCCATTGATTTTAGAACATTGTTTCTTTTCCCTTTGTGCCTCCTCTGCCTGGTATTAAAGATGCAAACTTTCCCTTTAACCAAAAGGGCGTATACCACAGAACTTCTCCGTGGGAAGGTTCTATGGCATTCACCCAGGTGATTGAAGGGAAAATTTGCACCATTATTGCCAGCAGACATAACTTTAGAACAAAGGGGCACAGAAGAAAAATAAAAAACTGCTCCAGAATCAGTGGAGTATCGCCAATTAATAGAGTTGCTTAACTTAAATTAGTAAGTCCAGTGAAAGGTCCCCTTTATTGGGGTTCTGGCCTTGGGTATAAGTATGGAGTCACTAAATGTGACTGCGGACTTGTCTGTCCTCACATCATGTGCACTGCACGCTGTGAGGATTCTTTGATACCGGTCATGTGATTGCAAATATGTGATCTGCATACTTCTGGCCACATTCCAACTAGACATGTCTATCCTCATTCAATTCATTTGCATAGAGTGAGGCCGCACATGTTTAGTCATCATGTGACTGCATGTATGCAAATTGCAAACTTGTAATTATGCGCCAGTTGCTCCTGACGCTGATACTGGAGAATCCTGACAGCATGAACTGCGTGCAATGCGTGGAGTCTGCAGTAATAAAGAGTGACAACAGACATACCCAAAGGCCGGACAACCCCTTTAAGTCCTGCTTTCTTGTCTATCTGCTTTTCTAGTTTCCCTATGTAAATGCTTTCTATGTATCTTGTGCTCGAATAATATGCTTGCGTCCCCGCACCTGCATGTCGCACAGCTGTTTGACAGCCGCAACACATGCATGGTATGCCTAATAAACAGGCAATCTATGCATGTGCTGTCGAACAGCCGCAGTGACTTAAACATATTATTCAAGCACGCCGATGTCACCCGGTCAGCACCCAAGCATGCTCAGATAACACCTTATCCTAGCACGTTCTCTCATCACTATTTCATATGTTTCTGTGTTGTTTTTTTCCATTTCCTGTCCCGCTATTTCTCATGTTTTCAGATCTGTACATTTATATTTACTGATATGCATAATTCCAGTCCCGTTTGCTTTCACCACTTAACACACCGTCCTATGTTCATCCGGAGAAGCCGTGCATGTTGTAGCATACTGACCACTAATAAATGAATAGAGAAATATGGATGAATATGATTTGAATATAATTTGCATGTGTCATTGTGGCAAAGGTGATAGAGTCTCTGACGAATCAAAGCAGTTGTTTGTATACTCCATAGACCATGGCATTAACATAAAAATGGTCTCATTAGTTACAACAGAGGCTGTAAGGTTGGACGAGAACTATGTCAGGAGCGCCGCTCTGCAGAGATGATCACGCTCATTTTTACAAGGGCAGATACATTCTCTTAACAAATTGACTCAATGTCCAGCAGCTTCTGAACATGGCTAATTATAGACCTTCGCCATAGTTCTCTTTGAAGGATAGAGGATACATATAAATAATCCCTATCTTCTGACACATAGTTCCAGCACAGTACTGCAAAATAATTTGGGATTTTACAAGACCAGAACAAATATAGTAATACGAGACAATGGGGAAGACTTCAGAAAGCAAGCACAATATAAAAGGAACTTCGACTGATCCAATCAGAGTAACGCTTCCATTGCAACTCTTAAAAACAAAATCAAGCAGCACATGAACAAATGCAAGACGTTTCATTAACCCTTAAAGGGGTTGTCCACACTTAGGTACAATTTTTATTACTTCATTGTATGCTATTTGAGCTAAAAATTATTTTTGCTATAGAGTTTCAAAAACGTTGCACTGCTTGCCTTCTATAGCCTGCATGTTGTATTTTCTTTCGCTAGCCATTGGAGAGAGTTAACTGAGGATCTGTCAGTGAGCAGGCTCTGGTGGTCTGACCGGAGAGTTTGTAACTTTTATCTGTCTTTTCCTGAGCTCCTCTCAGCTGATTTCTGATGAAAGATCACATAAAATGTGAAAGTGCATGGAAGTAAAGAGCCTTTAAAAGCCAAAAAGTGCAATAATTTTAAGGAGATCCATTACAAAAGTACTCTTTTGCCTCAAATGCATGCACTTAGCTAGAAAAACAATAAAAAAAAGTCCCCAAAAGTTTTTGTTTTAACAATAATAATTGGGCTTAATTTTGTAGCACCTTAAAAAGGACCATTCTGTCACCCTTAAAGGGGATGTCTACTTTATATTTTAACAAAACTCTTTAAAGCATGGCTTAAAATAACACTAAAAGTAGAAACACTTCATGTTTTTTTCACAGCAAAACTATTTTGAATCATTTTATTTTTTTGCAACTTTGTGCATTTATTGCCTGGCCGTGTCAATTTAATAATAAGTATGCAAGGGTTAATGAGAGGGGCATGGTCGGCCAAAAAACAACCAGGCTGACTATGATTTACACTAAAAGTGGTTTGAATTCTAAGGTTGGAGTCACATTAAATGTATGAAAAGAGTCTCCCTGCCAAGAGTCGCACGAGTGTCATGCGAGATTATTTTTCGGAAAAAAAATGGCTTGGGCAATTTTTGTAACCAGCGGACAGCTGGGGGCAGATGTTTTTAGCCTGGGAAGGGGGTAATTCCCATGGAGCTTCCCAGCTATTAATATCAGCTCACAACAGTATACTTAGCCTTTACTGGCTATTAAAATGGGGGACCCTAAAAAAAAAGATATAGGGTCCCCCTATAACTAACAACCAGCAAAGACTATGCAGACAGCTGCAGGCTGATATTAATAGCCTAGGAAGGGGCCATGGATACTGCTCCCAAGCTAAAAACATCAGCTCTCAGCCATCACAAAAAAGGCGCTTCTCTAAGATGCTCCAATTCTGGCACTTAGCCTTGCTCTTCCCATTTACCCTGTAGCGGTGGCAAGTGGGGTGATAGTTTTAGGGTCGATGTCACCTTTGTATTGTCAGGTGACATCAAGTCCAGAGGTTAGTAATGGAGAGGTGTCAATAAAATGCCCCCAATACTAACCCCATAGTCACATTGTCACATTCCCCATTATTACAGACCCTCTCATCCCTTGGCATCACAGACTTGGCCCTATCCTGGATCTCATCATACCTAACTGACCAGACATTCAGTGTCTCCCACTCACAGACCACCTCCTCACCTCGCCCTCTATCTGTTGGAGTCCCACAAGGATCCGTCCTAGGGCCCCTGCTCTTCTCCATTTACACCTTTGGCCTGGGACAGCTCATAGAATCTCATGGCTTTCAGTATCACCTCTATGCTGATGACACACAGATCTACATCTCTGGACCAGATATCACCTCCCTACTAACCAGAATCCCTCAATGTCTATCGGCTATTTTATCCTTTTTCTCTGCTAGATTTCTGAAACTTAACATGGACAAAACAGAATTCATCATCTTTCCCCCATCTCACGCGACCCCCCCAACAAACCTATCCATTACAGTAAATGGCTGCCCACTCTCCCCAGTCCCACAAGCTCGCTGCTTCGGGGTAATCCTTGACGCTGATCTCTCCTTCAAACCACATATCCAAGCCCTTTCCACTTCCTGCCGACATCAACTCAAAAATATTTCATGAATCCGTACATTCCTCAACCAAGAATCTGCAAAAACCCTAGTCCATGCCCTCATCATCTCTCGCCTTGACTACTGCAACCTCCTGCTCTGTGGTCTCCCCTCTATCACTCTTGCACCCCTCCAATCTATTCTAAACTCTGCTGCCCGACTAATCCACCTGTCCCCCCGCTATTCCCCGGCCTCTCCCCTCTGTCAATCCCTTCACTGGCTCCCCATTGCCCAGAGACTCCAGTACAAAACCCTAACCATAACGAACAAAGCCATCCACAACCTGTCTCCTCCTTACATCTGTGACCTCGTCTCCTGGTACTTTCCTACACGCAACCTCCGATCCTCACAAGATCTCCTTCTCTACTCCCCTCTTATCTCCTCTTCCCACAATCGTATACAAGATTTCTCTCGCGTATCACCCCTAATCTGGAACCCTCTACCACAACACATCAGACTCTCGCCTACCATCGAAACCTTCAAAAAGAGCCTAAAGACCCACCTCTTCCGACAAGCCTACAACCTGCAGTAACCACCGATCGACCAAACCACTGCATGACCAGCTTTATCCTCACCTACTGTATTCTCACCTATCCCTTATAGATTGTGAGCCTTCGCGGGCAGGGTCCTCTCTCCTCCTATACCAGTTATGACTTGTATTGTTTAAGATTATTGTACTTGTTTTTATTATGTGTACCCCTCCTTACATATAAAGCGCCATGGAATAAATGGCACTATAACAATAAATAATAATACAATAACATTGTAGGAAAACACAGACTCCCAGAGAAAAGTCCTTTAATGAAAGAATGACACAGGCTCCTTTAATATTCTTAATTAAACCATACTTATGACCTCGCCCATTCTCATGATGCCCTTGTCATCTGCAAAAGAGGTAAAAAAGCAAACAACAGTATTCCTCACCTTTCCGCAGAGATGCTTTTAACCCATTTGTCCCACGACGGGTCCAGCTCTGCTACATCTAGATGGCAGGCTGCATGATGTGACCATGCAGCCTGTCATCCAGCAGAGAAACTGAGCACCGTGTGCTCAGTGTCTCTCTGTAAACTGCTATTACCTGTCTCAGGGCACCACCAGCGTGAGAATGTTCATGGGACAAATGAATTAAAAGCATCTCTGTGGAAAGGTGAGGAATACTGTTGTTTGTTTTTTTACCTCTTTTGCAGATGACAAGGGCATGGGGGAATGGGCAAGGTCGTAAGTATGGTTTAGTTAATATCAATGGCGTCTGTGTCATTCTTTCATTAAAGGACTTTTTTCTGGGTGTCTGTGTTTTCTTACAGTGTGACTATGGGTTAAGTAATGGGGGCGTCTTATTGACACCTCTCCATTACTAACCTCTGGGCTTGATGTCACGTGACAATACAAAGGTGACATCAACCCCACAACTCTCTCCCCACTTGCCACCACTTGCCATTGCAGGGCAAGTGGGAAGAGCAAGTCTAAGTGCCAGAATTGGTGCATCTTAGAGATGCGCCTTTTCTGGGACAGTTGAGAGCTGGTGTTTTTAGAATAGAGGGGTCAGTATCCATGGCCATTTCCTAGGATATTAATATCAGCCTGAAGCTGTCTGCATAGGCTTTGCTGGTTATTAATTATAGGGGACCCTACGTTATCTTTAGGGTCCCCCATTTTAATAGACAGTAAAGGCTAATTATACAGCTGTGAGCTGATATTAATAGCCTGGGAAGCTTCATAGATATTACCCCCTTCCCAGGCTATAAACATCTACCCTCAGCCATCGGCTTTCCCTCAGCTTATTATGAAAATTGCACGGGAGCCCACGCCATTTTTTCCGAAAAATAATCTTTTATCAATTAAATACATGTCCAGTAATTTGCAGCACACTGTACTAAATGCATTTACCACTGACATCTATATATCTACCTATTCCATTTGTATTTACTGTATGTAATCCATCTCTTCTATCCTGTCGGCTCCTGCAGTGATTTTACACAACATGGCAGATGAATTACCAGCTTTTCTAATATCTATCCATCTATGTAATATATATACAAATATATATATGTGTGTGTCACTGACATCTATATATCTATGTATTCTATATGTATATATCTATTCTATCTATTCTATTCTAACCTGTCAGTGTGATTTTACTGTATGCGGCACATGAATTGCCAGCTCTTCAAAGGACACTGGTGCGTAAAAATCGGACAGCACTCGCATGGTCCGAGTGCTGTGCGATTTTTTTTCTCGCATCCATAGGCTTGCATTTGTGAGTGTCGGCTGAGTCTCGGTGACAATTGCAGCATGCTGCAATTTTACACGCATGCCGAATATGGTTGAGAAAATAAACACTGGGCTGAGTGCTATGCGATGTTTTCTCGCATAGCACACAGCCATATTCTATGGTAGTGTGATGCCGGCCTAAGAGGAATCTACTCCAGGTCGTACCTGGCATCTTTGTTGCTCACTAGTAGCCCAGAATCTGATCCACTTAGAGGACATCAACCACAACTGAACATAAAGGGTTTCATCCTAATGGTTGGCTTGTCTGCTGTACAACATCTGCGCTGAAATCAAAGCTTCATTGTAAAACACATAGAAATCCATTACCTGACACCAACAAAGTCAGAATGTAAATGCCGTAACATCTTGTATGCTTTCCCTCCAGCTTCTCTCTCATACCAGGTTTTCAATATATTTATAATAATTAGTTGATGGAATCACATAAGTTAAACATAAATGCAGAACATTACTTTAACCGAACTACAGCTCTAGGAATTGCATAGATGGCCCTGATGAAAAGCCAGCACTTTTTGATAATCTGCTTTTGTTTGTATTTCCCGTTTATCATAAGCAATATTCTGCCTCTACAAAGTCCCAAATCCATTTTTCATACATAATTACATCTCCAGTGAGCTTCACTCCACTATTCGTAACGTAGTACATATCGGAACAATGACTGTTTCTTGTCTGGTGGCAGCAATCAGAGGACACACCGGTAATGTGATGGAATTGCTGAAATGAATTAGCACTAAAAATAGCTGGAGCGATTTAGAGTGAAATAGAGATGTTACCCAAAAACGTATAATGCCTGACTCAGGAGATCCAGTGGTCACTAGAGGCTTTATTCAGTAAAAGGAGAATAATAGATCTGGCAGTTTACTTTTACAAACCCACAATGCTGTCAACTGGAGTTAATCTAAAAATAAACACAGTCTGCATAATGTCCTTACAGATCCATAACTGTAGTATTATGATGTGTGTAGTATGTTCAGAGAGATAGATATGAGATAGATAGACAGATAGATAGATAGATAGATAGATAGATAGATAGATAGATATGAGATAGATAGATAGATAGATAGATAGATAGATAGATAGATAGATAGACATGTGGTCAAAATTGTTGGTCTCCCTCGTTTAATGAGAGAAAAACCCACAATGGTCACAGAAATAACTTGAATCTGACATAAGTAATAATAACTAAAAGATCTATGATAATGAACAAATGAAAGTCAGACATTGCTTTTCAACCATGCTTCCACAGAATTAAAAAAAGATAAAACTCATGAAATAGGCCTGAACAGAAATGATGGTGCCCCTGAAACATAATGTGACAAAAGGGACAGGTTAAATCAAGGTGTGTCCACTAACTAGCATCACAGGTGTCTACAATCTTGGAATCAGTGAGTGGGCCTTTATATAGGACTACAGATACTCACTGTGCTATTTGGTGACATGGAGTGTATCACACTCAACATGGACCAGAGGAAGCAAAGGAAAGGGTTGTCTCAGGAGATTAGAAAGAAAATTATAGACAAACATGTTAAAGGTAAAAGTTATAAGACCATCTCCAAGCAGCTTGATGTTCCTGTGACTACAGTTGCACATATTACTCAGAAATGTAAGATCCATGGGACTACAGCCAACCTCCCTGGACATGGCCGCATGAGGAAAATTGATGACAAATCAAAGAGACTGATAATTCGAATGGTAATAAAAGAGCCCAGAGAAACTTCTATAGAGATTAAAGGTGAACTTCAAGCTCAAGGAACATCAGTGTCAGATTGCACCATCCATCATTGTATGAGCCAAAGTGGACTTCATGGGAGACAACCATGAATGACTCCGTTGTTGAAAAAAAATCATAAAAAAGCCAGACTGGAATTTGCCAAACTACATGTTGATAAGCCACAAAGCTTCTGGGAGAATGTCCTATGGACAGATGAGACAAAAAATGAACTTTTTGGCAAGGCACATCAGCTCTATATTCACAGACAGAAAAATTAAACATATCAAGAAAAGTACACTGCCCCTACTGTGAAACATGGAGGAGGCTCTGTTATGTTCTGTGGCTCCTTTGCTGCATCTGGCACAGGGTATCTAAAATCTGTGCAGGGTACAATGAAATCTCAAGACTATCAAGGGATTCTAGAGAGAAATGTGCTGCCCAGTGTCAGAAAGCTTGGTCTCAGTTGCAGGTCATGGGTCTTGCAACAGGATAATGACCCAAAACACACAGGTAAAAACACCCAAGAATGGCTAAGAGGAAAACATTGGATTATTCTGAAGTGGCCTTCTATGAGCCCTGACCTAAATCCTATTGAGCATCTTTGGAAAGAGCTGAAACATGCTGTCAGGAAAAGGCAACCTTCAAACACGAAACAATTGGAGAAGTTTGCTCTTGAGGAGTGGGTCAAAATACCTGTCAAGAGGTGCTGAAGTCTCATTGTCAGTTACTGGAATCGTTTGATTGCAGTGATTACCTCAAAAGGTTGTGCAACAAAATATTAAGTTAAGGCTACCATCATTTCTGTCCAGGCCTATTTCATGAGTTTTATTTTTTAATAATTCTGTGGAAGCATGGTTGAAGAGCAATGTCTGACTTTCATTTGTTCATTATCATAGATTTTTTATTTATTATTACTTTTGTCAGATTCAAGTTATTTCTGTGACTATTGTGGGTTTTTCTTTTTTTAAAGGAGGGGAACCAGCAATTTTGACCATGTGTGTAGATAGATAGATAATTGGATGATAGGTAGATGGATAGATAGATAGATAGATAGATAGATAGATAGATAGATAGATGGATGAATAATTAGATAGATATTAGAGTCCAAAAATCAGAGGCAGCACACCATTATTGATTGAAGTTTTAAAGGTGCTAAATTTTAATAGCCGATTGTGGCGACGTTTCGGCTCATGGAGAGCCTTTCTCAAGCCTTTCTCTCCATGAACCGAAATGTCACGACAATGGGCTATTAAAATTTAGCACCTTTAAAACTTCAATCAATAATGGTGTGCTGCCTCTGATTTTTGGACTCTTATGACAAGGTTTGTTAAATGCCTGGGGGGCTCTGCACCTTAATTTTGTTTTTTGTTTTTTCTCTGTGCTGCTCTTAACTATTCTTTAATAGATAGATATTCAATAGATTTTTTTTAGATAGATAGAATGATAGATAGAAGATAGATAATTGGATGATAGATAAATAGACATGAGATAGATACAGTATATAGCTATAGATGAATGATTAGATAGATAGGTTTACATCAGACTGAGGTGCTAATTAGTCTGCACATTACACTACTTTTTCTCTTCGGTAAGTACTTTTAATGCCGCTTGTGCTACAACTTTTGCTTGCGCCTGACTGTTACTTCATGATGAATGATTATGCATTACAGGCAGAATGAAACTATCATATCCTTAAACAAAAGTCTTTTTAAAGAGTGTAAGACAAAGCAGGGCTGGAAAGCCTGCAACCATAATGATTTCATGTTTTGCTGATCCCAGCCTTTTCGGCTGAAAGTCTTTTTAGTGGTCCCTGGTGGGAAGTTGAGATCAGCATTAAAACACAGGTCTATCTTTTTAACGCAACTCTTTAGAAGTCTGTGTCTCTAAAAGGCTTCAGGAATCCATAGCCAGGATATACAGGACTTGTTCGGGGCCCGTAAGTACATAGTCTACTCCTTTATTTGTACACACCATGAGCAGAGTTTCATTCATTTTTTTCTTAGTCAGTGAATTATAAAACAATGTAAAATAACATCCTGATGAAGAAAAAAATCATCAGGCCCTTAAAGAGCTTAGGGACCAATTTGAGACATTTCCTTCCCCGATGAATTATTTCAGCTAAGACACATTTGCTTCCTCACCAGGGAAACTGGAATCTTCCCATGAGCAGTAAATATTACACCTTCCTCAGCTTCCGCTTTCTGGTGATTTCCATCTTGCTTACTGATCTAACTTTGCAGCCATCCATAAATATCGGCCAGATACAGATGTTATTTGTGTATGAGTGCCACGTAACACCGCACATAGAGGAAACGAAACACAAACTCATGTTTTCAGCAAAGTTCACAATTATTACTAATCGCCTAACAGTCTCTGCTGTATTCTGGGAGCTCAGATCATTGATTAAACAGTTGATTCCTTCTATTTGTGCAGCTTTCATTGGGGCAACATGTAACCTACTGAGAAGCTTCACGTACACATCCATGTTTCCTATTTTACTAATATTGAAAAGGAAAGTATCAGAAGGTTATTCATTCGCAAATGGCAAGCATTGTCTCCTCTGCTTCCTGAAGGTTTATTATTATTATTATTATTTACCATAGTAAAATCAGTAATTTTTTTAACAAAAAGTACATTAAAGGGAACCTGCCCGTTGCTGGGAGGAAATAAACTTTATTCCTCCCGGAAGCGCTCTGTTTTCAGTCGCAGGGTGGGCCAGCGCGGCGTCAGTCTCCGCTCTGTGAGTAGAGAGCGGCAGTTGTAACTGCCCTCCCTGGCAGCAGGATAAGCACTAGGGCTGGCCGTCAGTCAGTGCTAGGGGCACGGTTAGAGCCGCTGCTTTTTATGTACAGAGCGGGGACTGAAGCCACGCTGGTGCCACCATGTGACTGAAATCCAAATGCTGCTGGGTGAATAAAGTGAATTTCCTGTAGGTAGCGGGGGTCTAAATGCAGGCACCGGGCAGATTCAGAACGCTATTAACTAACCCCATATCTGCAGGATAATAGCATATCTTCACATGGCAGGTTCCGTCTAACGCTGATGCTACACGGCAACTACGACCACCACACAGGTTATGCAGTCAAATATTGCTGCATGTCCCTGCTACATCATAGCACAGTGCAAGTGTGCTAAATGGCAACCCACCAAGTACCAAGAAGAACAAGTCGCCAAAAAAATTCAACTGATTCTGACTTTTGGCAACTTGCTTGTTTTGGTTGTGGTACCCTGCAGGTTGCAACACCTTTCCATTGACTTGCATTATACTGCACAGTAGAAATGGCAGAATTTGATTCTTGGTCATGCAACCTGTGTCATGGCATAACATCATGTAGGCAATGCTTAATCCCATCATATGAGCGGTTGCGGTACCCTGCGGATCGCTGTGCCTTTCCAAAGACTTGCACTCTGCTGCAATATAGAAGTGGCCAATGGCGATCTTTGGCAGTGTAAGCTTTGCTATCGGCATTGAATAACCCAGACTTAATCATAGACAGTATATTAACTAATTTGAGTGATCCAGGAATGTGAAGCTGTCAAATCAGCTCAATTTGGACTTTTAGTGTCACCGTAGATAGGATAAATCAAGACGGTCCAAATTTTGTTTAGGCGCTGAAAATCTTCATGTACTTGTCTCAGCCTTATGTCCACAATGTAGACCAAAGAAATCCTCATGGAGATACAGGTTGGCCAAAACCAGATGTCTGCTATTAAATAACCGCCTATGACACTAGTAAGTGATGATACATTTTTTGTAAATTTTAGTGCAAAAATAATCCAGGGAAGATTTGATTTTAAGGCACAAGGATGGCCAAAGATGCTCCAAATGGATTAATAAATTAAAAGCATCTTGCGTTAATGCACTTACATGACATGACAATCCTAATAAATCCTGCTTCAATCCTATCACTGCAATAGGAAGCTACATATTTATGATGCTTAGAATATGTGTTGTCCATGTAACTGACAACCAAAACAATACAAAAGTTGTCAAAAACTTTGGTTATAATGCAAACCATCAAAGTCCTATGTAAATCCAATGAAATGTTTACTGCTTGAAAAATCCTAAGGAACAATACAGAAAATCTGTTCTGGAATGAGGATCGCCATTACCAGCCATCAGCGTGCTCATCTCTGAAATGCTAGGAGATCTCCATACACCAAGCGCTTTTCATAGCGTTCATTCCTAATATGCCAGAGAAACTACAGATAATCAGGTTGTGATGCTCCTTCAATGTGTGAAAGCTTTACTAGACTACAGCATCTCTAAATAAATGTTTTCCACCCCAGGCAGCTTTCACCACTGTTAATTGCCAAACAACTCATTCTGCTATCGGGGACAACAGAGCGGCAGAAAATAGGATCCATTTTATGGCAGTTATCTTGCCTTGTAATGAAATGACAATGGTAAAAGAATAGTCATATGATAACCTTTATGTTGGTAGGAAAATATCACATGGACGAGCTGTGCGGGGCGTCAGCATGATTGATGATGTCACGGCAGAATAATATGAGCAGCGGGCTGTAGACAAGCTTAACTGTGCATGGCATTTAGCCCTCCTAGAGAACATTAGCTCGTACATGTTCACACGCTTCAAGCAGACATGTTTCAGTGGACAAACGAGATGGATATTTTAGGAATTCATCAGTTAATAAGTCCTCAGAAAATCACACACCCTGTACACACACATTTACTTATATTCATCCAATATATCATCCTACATTCATTGTGCACACTCATAAATATGCTCGTCCCACACACTAACTCACATATCCGATACATCCACACATACAGTATACATGCACATCCTTCCACTCACCACATATAGTATGCATATATGCAAACAAATATTTAAGGAGTTTTCTGCCCTTAAGCTACAAGTCTGCAGACACTCTGTGACTCTATGTGACTGCAGACTTGGGAATCCTCACATCACACGCACACGGGAGCAAGCGAGTTGCATACTTCTGGCAACATTCCGACTAGACTATGTCCAGCCTCGCTCAATACACTTGCTTTGATCGAGGCCGCTCAATGCAAATCACATACTTGTGGTTTCTTGCCATGCCTTGTGGAGAGTGACAAACCAGGCCAGGCATGTCAGAGTGAGGAGACTTACAAGCTCCTATGGGATTGGTACTTCCAATAGGTGGCAGTAAAGTTCTAGTCCCTTTCCTCTCTGAAGAGACAATTTGCACATACATGCTTACTTGTACACATACACATAATCACATACACATATGCTACCATACATTACATACAGTGAATACATAAAAGCATACATATTAATAAACATGTAAATTCAAGTATAGGCACGCATCCATAAATTCTAACACTTACTTACATGCACACTCATACACCCACCTACAGTCACTCAGAAATGAACACCCACACACACATCTTTCACACACACACACACAAACACACACACACACAAACGCACACATACACACACATCTTTCACACACACACACACACACATCTTTCACACACACACACACACATCTTTCACACACACACACGAATGCGGCATTACAGTAAACGCCTCGTTCTGCTCGCACCACACTACACACAATGTGCCCATACACAGAAACATTCTTTTTAATAGAAACTAAACTTTCTTCAGCCATTAACTAATAAACGGTATTTCAGGACGAGTTCCATTATTAAACATATGACTTCTACAAGAACGTTCCTAAGAATAAAAACCATGCACATAATAGACCTAGATATTTTGTACGTTTCTCAGGAGTTTCTTTTCATTATATTTTATCAGCTGGTATTCACCGGCTGGGGAAAAGGTTACAATTAACCCATGAGTTTGCAACCCTCCATTATTATCTACAACTATCTTGGCATGTTTCATGTTATGGTCTTAAGGTCAAGTTATTAAAGTCCAAGCAGAGAGAGAGCGAGGATGCCGATGAGCTCCATAACGACATTTTAGTTTAGTGATTGTTGAAAAAGTGTTGATATCTGTAAGAGAGGTCCAGAGCCTATGTATAAAACGTAATCACACAATGTGAAGCTGTATTGTGCTGTTATACCTCATAGATTATGTAGTGGTGGTAACTAGTGATGAGCGAACGTGCTCAGATTAGGTGCTAACCGAGTGTCTTCGGCGTGCTCGAATAATACGTTCGAGTCCCCACGGCTGCATGTCTCACAGCTGATCAACAGCCGCAACACATGCAGGGATTGCCTGTTTGTTAGGGGGGACTTGAGCACGCCCCAGTCACTCGGTCAGCACATGAGCATGATCAGATAGCACCTTATCCCAGCACGTTCGCTCATCACCAGTGATGACATATTCAGGATTACTGTACAGCGCGAGGATCTACTCTGATCTTTTATTGTCGCTCATAAGGTTCCCAATATGGGGTTCAACTATATTATTATTATATTAATAATATATTATATATTATTTTTTTTTACAATTCACAGTCTGCTTTGAAATAAAAATAGAAGTCTTGCAATTTTCATACTGGCTACTGGGGCTTTTTTAGACTCTTTTTGTGAGGATCTGAGGTTGTGGGTTGTAATAATTACCTAGGCAGGTTAACGATGCCACTGTTTTTTTATGTTTTTTATTCCATACATCCATGGTTGTACCACAAATCCATGTAGATGACAAACATACAATGTCCTCAGTCCACAAGTTCCCAATCTGAGATCGGTAGTTCTACTGGCCCCATACCAGGTGATACCCACTGTCTACCAACTTTTGGTTGGCACACAGCTTTTGGTATCTCCAGCCGGTATAGGGTGCAGTCACAGCCTATGTGCCTCCAGACGGAGGATATCACGATCTTAGTTCATAGATACCCCTCCAGCCAGCAACTGATCTCCAAAACTCCATAGATCATCCTTCCATCACAGCTTGGATCCTCTCCCTTCAAAGTCCTTCCAACAACTGCCTGATTCAACACTTGTGTCTTTTTCCCCCTTCCCCTTAAACATTTTCCTTTAGCTCACAGAACAAAGCATATTCCATCAGCTGGGACTGCATGTGAGACCCCCCTATGGCGATGGCCCTTTGGGTCTACTATCTTCATCCACACAATGGGCTTAGGGTCGGGAGCACAATGGGAGTGAGAACTTGATACAGATGAGATTGATAGAGTCTGGCCTTAGGCCCCAGTTACACTAAATGACTTACCAACGATCACGACCAGCGATACGACCTGGCCGTGATCGTTGGTAAGTCGTTGTGTGGTCTCTGGGGAGCTGTCACACAGACAGCTCTCTCCAGCGACCAACGATCAGGGGAACGACTTCGGCATCATTGAAACTGTCTTCAACGATGCCGAAGTCCCCCTGCAGCACCCGGGTAACCAGGGTAAACATCGGGTTACTAAGTGCTGGGCCGCGCTTAGTAACCCGATATTTACCCTGGTTACCATTGTAAAAGTAAAAAAAAAAAAAAACACTACATACTCACATTCTGATGTCTGTCACGCGCTGCTGCCGAGAGCTTCCCTGCACTGAATGTGTCAGTGCTGGCAGTAACAGCGGTGACGTCACTGCTGTCCTCTGCTTTACGGCCGGCGCTGACACAGTCAGTGCAGGGAAGCTCTTGGCAGCAGCGCGTGCATTAGAAGCGCTCCTGCCGAAAGCTGTTTTAACCCTGTGGACGCCGGGGGAAGTGACAGACATCAGAATGTGAGTATGTACTGTTTTTTTTTTTACTTTCACAATGGTAACCAGGGTAAATATTGGGTTACTAAGCACGGCCCTGCGCTTAGTAACCCGATATTTACCCTGGTTACAAGTGAACACATCGCTGGATCGGTGTCACACACGCCGATCCAGCGATGACAGCGGGTGATCAGCGACCAAAAAAAGGTCCTGATCATTCCCCAACGACCAACGATCTCCCAGCAGGGGCCTGATCGTTGGTCGCTGTCACACATAACGAGATCGTTAGCGGGATCGTTGCTACGTCACCAAAAGCGTGACGTTTAGTGTTGAGCGATACCTTCCGATATGCAAAGGTATCGGTATCGGATTGGATCGGCCGATACCCAAAAAGTATCGGATATCGCCGATACCGATACCCGATACCAATGAATATCAATGGGACACAAAATATTGGAATGGTTCCCAGGGTCTGAAGGAGAGGAAGCTCTCCTTCAGGCCCTGGGATCCATATTCATGTATAAAATAAAGAATAAAAATAAAAAATATTGATATACTCACCCCTCTGACGGCCCCGGCTCTCACCGGTCCAAGCGTCTGCCTCCCTAAGAATGCAGAGTGAAGGACCTTCGATGACGTCGCGGCTTGTGATTGGTCGCGTGACCGCTCATGTGACCGCTCACGCGACCAATCACCAGCCGCGACGTCATCGCAGGCCCTACACTCACTCATTCTCAGGAACGGAGGCTGCCGGTTACATCGCTAAGGTCCAGGGTCCGCCAGAGGGATGAGTATATCAATATTTTTTATTTGTATTATTTATTTTTTACATGAATATGGATCCCAGGGCCTGAAGGAGAGTCTCCTCTCCTCCAGACCCTGGGAACCATACGCACCGCACACTTCCGATTCTGATTTCCGATATTGCAAAAATATCGGAACTCGGTATCGGAATTCCGATACAGCAAATATCGGCCAATACCCGATACTTGCAGTATCGGAATGCTCAACACTAGTGACGTTGCAACGATATCATTAACGATATCGTTGTGTGTGACTCAGCCTTTAGGTATACATAAGATCCAGCCTGCATGCCTTCCTGTGCTTGCTGTCATTGAATAGAAACATTGGTTCCTGAGGATGAATTGACAAGCAACAAATAACTAATAAAATTAAGCAAATTAAGTATTAAATTACAGTAATGTGGATGTAACTGATGCTCCGTGCTGGAAAAAGTCTGTATCTCTTAGGCTGTGTGCACACCTAGCAGATTTTTTGCGTTTTTTTCGCGGTTTTTCACTATAAAAACGTGAAAAAAACGCTCACATTAAGCATCCTATTTAATAGAATGCAATCCACATTTTTTGTGCACATGCTGCATTTTTTTCCTGAGCGGAATCGCATTCCAGAAAAAAATGCAGCATGTTCATTAAATTTGCGGAATCGTGGGGATTCCGCACACCTAGGAGTGCATTGATCTGCTTACTTCGAACACGGGGCTATGCCCACCATGCGGGAAGTAAGCAGATCATGTGCGGTTGGTAACCAGGGTGGAGGAGAGGAGACTCTCCTCCACGGACTGGGCACCATATAATTGGTAAAAAAAAAGAATTAAAATAAAAAATAGTGATATACTCACCTTCTGGTGGCCCGATCTCCTCAGCGGCTTCCGTTCCTATAGATGGTGTGTGTGAAGGACCCGCGATGACGTCGCGGTCACGTGACCGCGACGTCAATGGAAGGTGCGGCACACACACACCATCTATAGGAACGGAAGCCGCTGAGGAGATCGGGCCAACAGAAGGTGAGTATAACCATTTTTTAAATTTTTTTTAATTATTTTTAACATTCTATCTTTTACTATAATGCGGCATAGGCAGCATCTATAGTAAAAAGTTGGTAACACTTGTCAAACACTATGTTTGACAAGTGTGACCAACCTGTCAATCAGTTTTCCAAGCGATGCTACAGATCGCTTGGAAAATGCTAGCATTCTGCAAGCTAATTATGCTTGCAAAACGCTAGTTTTCTGCGGGAATATGCATGCCAATTCTGCATGCGATATACCCGCGGCAGGAGGTGCAGAATTGCCGTGGAAATTTCCGTGGCAATTCTGCAACGTGTGCACTTAGCCTTAGAGCTGTGAACTCTGCTTTACGTCTGTTCGTCCTATAGCCTTTAGTAAGTGGCCATATCCTCACACTTTTGCTCAGGAAACAACAGATAGATGTATGCCACAATGAACAGACTCAGGCCCAATCTCTTGTTCTGAAGCATCTAAAGAGCCAGTGAAAATAGGAGTAAGGCTACGTTCACATTTGCGGCCAGCGCCGCAGCGTCGGGCGCCGCAGCGGCGCCGCATGCGTCATGCGCCCCTATATTTAACATGGGGGCGCATGGACATGCGGCGCACTTGCGTTTTGCGCCGCATGCGTCGCTGCGGCGCCCGCGTCGGGGCGCAGAGGACGCAGCAAGTTGCATTTTTGCTGCGTCCAAATTCAATGAAAAAAACGACGCATGCGGCGCAAAACGCAGCGTTGTGCATGCGTTTTGCTGCGTTTTTGTTTGCGTTGTGCGCTGCGGCGCCGACGCTGCGGCGCACAACGCAAATGTGAACGTAGCCTAAGATCAGCTGTGACATCACCTACTGGGAAAGATGGATCTGTGCATCCAGTTGTGTATAGAAGTGTTAGATGTCACTGCAATCTTGCCTCTGAGGATAAGGAACCTTTCCAGAAAAATTTTCTGGAAGTACAAGAACTATGAGTCTAAGATAAGCTCAGTGGCCAGTATGAGAGTTTCAAGAGTACCAATTATAAAGATTGTGATATCAGATCACATTTATCTGGCATGTTTGGAGGGCATTAGACCCCATTTTGTGCTCCCAGGACATACCAGTATTTATCCTACCTGTACTGTAGCCTTACTTTGTAACTAGTGTTGAGCGATACCGTCCGATACTTGAAAGTATCGATATCGGCCGATACCCGAAAAGTATCGGATATCGCCGATACCGATACCCGATACCAATACAAGTCAATGGGACACCAAGTATCGGAAGGTATCCTGTATGGTTCCCAGGGTCTGAAGGAGAGGAAACTCTCCTTCAGGCCCTGGGATCCATATTAATGTGTAAAATAAAGAATAAAAATAAAAAATATTGATATACTCACCTCTCCGACGCAGCCTGGACCTTACCGATGTAAGGCAGCTTCCGTTCCTAAGAATGAGCGCTTGAAAGACCTTAGATGACGTCGCGGCTTGTGATTGGTCGCGTGGCGGTCACGTGACCGCTCACGCGACCAATCACAGGCCGCAACCTCATCTAAGGTCTTTCAAGCGCTCATTCTTAGGAACGGAAGCTGCCGGTTACATCGGTAAGGTCCAGGCTGCGTCGGAGAGGTGAGTATATCAATATTTTTTATTTTTATTCTTTATTTTACACATTTATATCGATCCCGATACCGATTCCCGATATCACAAAAGTATCGGATCTCGGTATCGGAATTCCGATACAGCAAATATCGGCCGATACCCGATACTTGCGGTATCGGAATGCTCAACACTATTTGTAACTGATCCTTGTATCCAGAAGCCGTGCTCCTTTTCTCAGGCCTATGACATTACTATGCTCCCAGCTTGTAGTAGTGATATCAATGTTATCATTCTTTGACATCCCCTTTTTTTAGTGTTAATTATTAATATATCTGTAATGTGTATTATGTAATGTGTCTGTTATTCTTGTTTTGTTACATTACTTTGTGCATTACGATGATACACTGAGGCATCACTTCCAGCATCATCCCTGCACCATGACATCATTCACATAATGTGACTATATTTTTGCCATTTCCATCCTCTGTGGAGGGTTATCTCTGTATTGTGACATTACCATGTTTATTATCCCTGTACAGCCCCATAGCTGTGCTTATTATGTCTATGCTGTAGATTTTCTGCCTTTATCATCCCTGGCTGTGACATCAATGTGTACATCACTCACTGTGTTGTCTCATCACGGCGTATCTTATCTCTGCACTGTGAGATCACTCTATATAGTTGTGCTATGAATGTTCTGTGTTTCTTATCCCCGTGCTCTCAGATCTTCATGGTTATTCCTCACTATATTCTTTCATCACTGTTTAGTATCTTTGTCCTGTAACATCACCAGTAATGTAACATTTTCTTGCCCTTTTAACCCATGTTGTGACATCAATGTGTTTATTCTGCCTGCATTGCGAAATCACTGCACTCATTACTCCTTGTATTGGTGACATCACTGCATTCATTTCTCCCTATGTTGGTGACATCACTGCACTCATTTCTCCCTGTATTGGTGACATCACTGCACTCCTTTCTCCCTATGTTGGTGACATCACTGCACTCATTTCTCCCTATGTTGGTGACATCACTGCACTCATTGCTCTCTGTATTGGTGACATCACTGCACTCATTACTCCCTGTATTAGTGACATCACTGCACTCATTTCTCCCTATGTTGGTGACATCACTGCACTCATTGCTCCCTGTATTGGTGACATCACTGTACTCATTACTCCCTGTATTGGTGACATCACTGCACTCATTACTCCCTGTATTAGTGACATCACTGCACTCATTTCTCCCTATGTTGGTGACATCACTGCACTCATTACTCCCTGCATTGGTGACATCACTGCACTCATTTCTCCCTATGTTGGTGACATCACTGCACTCATTACTCCCTGTATTGGTGACATCACAACACTCATTTCTCCCTATGTTGGTGACATCACTACAATCATTACTCCCTGTATTTGTGACATCACTGCACTCATTACTCCCTGTATTGGTGACATCACTGCACTCATTACTCCCTGTATTTGTGACATCACTGCCCTCATTGCTCCCTGTATTGGTGACATCACTGTACTCATTACTCACTGTATTGGTGACATCACTACACTCATTACTCCCTGTATTAGTGACATCACTGCACTCATTTCTCCCTATGTTGGTGACATCACTGCACTCATTACTCCCTGCATTGGTGACATCACTGCACTCATTTCTCCCTATGTTGGTGACATCACTGCACTCATTACTCCCTGTATTGGTGACATCACAACACTCATTTCTCCCTATGTTGGTGACATCACTGCACTCATTACTCCCTGTATTGGTGACATCACTGCACTCATTACTCACTGTATTGGTGACATCACTACACTCATTACTCCCTATGTTGGTGACATCACTGCACTCATTGCTCCCTGTATTGGTGACATCACTGCACTCATTACTCCCTGTATTGGTGACATCACTGCACTCATTACTCCTTGTATTGGTGACATAACTGCACTTATTAATCCCTGTATTGGTGACATCACTGCACTCATTAATCCCTGTATTGGTGACATCACTGCACTCATTACTCCCTCTATTGGTGACATCACTGCACTCATTAATCCCTGTATTGGTGACATCACTGCACTCATTACTCCCTGTATTGGTGTCATCACTGCACTCATTACTCCTTGTATGGGTGACATCCTCTGCACTCATTAATCCCTGTATTGGTGACATCACTGCACTCATTACTCCCTGTATTGGTGTCATCACTGCACTCATTAATCCTTGTATGGGTGACATCCTCTGCACTCATTAATCCCTGTATTGGTGACATCACTGCACTCATTACTCCCTGTATTGGTGACATCACTGCACTCATTACTCCCTGTATTGGTGACATCACTGCACTCATTACTCCCTGTATTGGTGTAATCACTGCACTCATTACTCCTTGTATTGGTGACATCACTGCACTCATTAATCCCTGTATTGGTGACATCACCGGGTGTTATCTAGGTGTGCTCGTATATTATGTTTGAGTCCCCGTGGCTGCATGATTCGTGGCCTAAACACATGTGGGGATTCCCTAACAAACAGGCAATCACTGCATGTGTTCAGGTTGTCTAACAGCTGTAAATCATGCAGCTGCAGAGAATCAAACATAATATACGAGCATGCCCAAGATACTCGGAGAACACCCGAGCATGCTTGGATATGATGTTATCCGAGCACATTTGCTCATCACTAATGAATGCCCAAAATGCACATTACAGTTCACATTTCCCGCTGTTACCCTGACAGTCTGCAGCAGATCACATGATGTTTATTGTGCTTTAATTACCAGCTGCATTATGTTAAAGAAATCCTATTCCAACTCAACACAATGCAGTCTCTCAACAAATTGATGTAGATTTACTAAATGTAAACCCACACAATCCGCGGAGGACACATTATTAAAGAGTATTTCCATTCTTGTATTCTCACTGTGAGATGTGCACAAAGAATGCTGTTGTTTCTGTCTGAACACCACAAATGTGCGTTACTGCCACAAAAGCCATGTAATCACTTAAAGGTGCGGTTTTCCCTGCAGCGGATACTTCTCCCTCCTGCGGCGACCATTGGCCACACAGTTATGAAATAAAATGGTGCTGCCACAGCTCTGCCACAGGCCATGCATCCAGTGCAGTGTGAGGCTACAACATTAATCCCTTTACTCAAGGGCAATTTTTCATTTTTGCTCTTTCGTTTTTTCTCCTTTTCTTCCAAAAGCCATATTTTTTTTCTGTCAGTATAACTGAATGAGGGCCTGTCTCTTGTGGGGTGAGTTGTAGTTTTGTCTGACACTATTCATTTTACTGTACAATGCACTGCATAACAGGAAAAAAACAAGTGGGGTATAAAATGGTGAAAAATATGCAATTCTGCTATTTTGGGGGTCTTGTTTTTACAGCCTTCATTGTTTGGTTAAAAAAGGACCGGGAATCCTGACTCTACAGGTCAGTATGATTACAGCTATTCCAAACCAAACTTGCATATATTTTTGTTGAAAAAAAAAACAAAAAAAACATTTGATTTGTGTTTCCATTATCTGAGATCTGTAACATTTTTACTTAATCAATGCAGCCATGTGAGGCCTTGTTTTTTGCACTGCAAGTTGACATTTACTGTATTTTTTTGAGAGATTTAGTGACAGAAAAACCTCAGTTCTGGTGTTTTGATTTTTGTTCTTGTTTTTTTTTCTTGTTAATCAATCATGTTAATTTTTATATTTTGTTAGGTCAGACTTTTATGTACACAATGATAACAAATAAGTTTATTTTATATTTCTTTAAGTACTTTCATTTCATTGGGAGAAAACAGGACTGATTACAATTTTCATATTTATTAATTATTTTATATTTTTAAAAAACTTTTATTTTCTAATTTTTATTTTAGTCCCCTTAGGGTGATCATTTACACAATATACTGGAATTCCACAGCACTGCAGTATATTATGTAAAGCATTCTGCTTTGAAGCTGAGCACAGAGCTGAGCATCAGAGGAGGGCCAAGATGGTACCAACAAGGGCCTTCAGTAGGAGCTTCAGAGGAGGACAAAGATGGCACCAACAAAGGCCTTCAGTAGGAGCTTCAGAGGAGGACCAAGATGGCACCAACAAGGGCCTTCAGTAGGAGCTTCAGAGGAGGACAAAGATGGCACCAACAAAGGCCTTCAGAAGGAGCTTCAGAGGAGGACCAAGATGGCACCAACAAGGGCCTTCAGCAGGAGCTTCAGAGGAGGACTAAGATGGCACCAACAAGGGCCTTCAGTAGGAGCTTCAGAGGAGGACCAAGATGGCACCAACAAGGGCCTTCAGTAGGAGCTTCAGAGGAGGACTAAGATGGCACCAACAAGGGCCTTCAGTAGGAGCTTCAGAGGAGGACCAAGATGGCACCAACAAGGGCCTTCAGTAGGAGCTTCAGAGGAGGACCAAGATGGCACCAACAAGGGCCTTCAGTAGGAGCTTCAGAGGAGGACCAAGATGGCACCAACAAGGGCCTTCAGTAGGAGCTTCAGAGGAGGACAAAGATGGCACCAACAAAGGCCTTCAGTAGGAGCTTCAGAGGAGGACCAAGATGGCACCAACAAGGGCCTTCAGCAGGAGCTTCAGAGGAGGACTAAGATGGCACCAACAAAGGCTTTCAGAAGGAGCTTCAGAGGAGGACCAAGATGGCGCCAACAAGGGCCTTCAGGAGCAGCTTCAGAGTAGGACCAAGATGGCACCAACAAGGGCCTTCAGCAGGAGATTCAGATGAGAACCAAGATGACACCAACAAGGGCCTTCATTACGCTCCTAGTTATCAAAGTAGCCCACTGTCTCCCTATGATGATCGATATAAACCATCGCGTGTGTGCACCTGCTGAGGCACTCTATAAATGCGGTTGGCAGAGATTGATAGTGGAATCTAAATGGTTATTAGCTGCGGCAGGAGCTCATTTCCATATTACAGACAGATATTATTTAAGTGAAATAATTATTATTAATAGAGATGAACAAATATATACATTTTCAGCAACAATAACTGAGTAATGGCATAGTTCAGAGTCCTAAGGAAATTTATTACAGAAGTGTTATCTCCTGATGAATACATGATTTGTTTTTGGTTAATTCAGACAGGTCTCACCTACCAGAACGCCTCATTCTTAAGGTACCTTCACACTAAGCGACGCTGCAGCGATACAGACAATGATGCTGAATGCTGCAGCGTCACTGTTTGGTCGCTGGAGAGCTGTCACACAGACCGCTCTCCAGCGACCAACGATGCCAAAGTCCCCGGGTAACCAGGGTAAACATTGGGTTACTAAGCGCAGGGCCGCGCTTAGTAACCCGATGTTTACCCTGGTTACCAGCGTAAAATGTAAAAAAAACAAACAGTACATACTTACATTCGCGTCCCCCGGCGTCCGCTTCCTGCACTGACTGAGCGCCGGCCCTAACAGCAGAGCGGTGACATCACCGCTGTGCTGTACTTTCACTTTCACTTTACGGCGCTCAGTCAGTGTGGGAAGCGGACGCCAGGGGACGCGAAGGTGAGTATGTAGTTTGTTTTTTTTACATTTTACACTGGTAACCAGGGTAAACATCGGGTTACTAAGCGCGGCCCTGCGCTTAGTAACCCGATGTTTACCCTGGTTACCAGTGTAAAACATCGCTGGTATCGTTGCTTTTGGTGTCAAACACGACGATACACGCCGGTCTGACGACCAAATAAAGTTCTGAACGTTGTTCAATGACCAGCGATATCACAGCAGGATCCTGATCGCTGCTGCGTGTCAAACTAAACGATATCGCTATCCAGGACGCTGCAACGTCACGGATCGCTAGCGATATCGTTTAGTGTGACGGTACCTTTAGTGATATAATGCTGGAGTCCTGTTTTTTATTCTTGTTTTTGAGTTGTGTTTGCTTGGACTAAATCAATTTCCCGGAGATATATTAACACTACTTAATGATCTGAACCTATATAATTGCAAATGTAAATGAGAGTACAAATCAAGGAGGCATGGAGGTCGCTGCAATCCAGGATAGAAGGAGTGTGGATGTGACAGAGCTGTAGGTGGCAGTGCCCTTTCTTTGCAATACTTTTCCCATAGAGGTAATACTCAGGGTGTAACTGCGATGCCAAGTGATAAATTGCAGAGGGACAACCATTATCCTGGTTTGATTCCTCAAGCATTTCTAGATAACTCTGCCTGGATCTTTTTGCTAAACTGCATTGTGAAGTGCTAATTAGATTAAGATAGCTCAAGATAAGCCCGAACAGATAGCTATTCAGCCATGTAAACGTCAATAGGAAATCACAGTCGAACACGACACCAACAACCTTCAGCTCGCCAAGGTAGCAAGTTTAATTAATTCCTGTATATTGGGATAAGCACAAAACTTGTATTAATACACGTGGTGGGGAAGCTTCCATTGCTGTTACCGTGATTAGTATCTTCATTTAATAGACAATTTTACAATTAAAGAAAATTGTGCTATGCTAACAAATAGTCTTAAAGGGAATCTGTTTGTAAGATCAACACCCCCCAAAAAACATATATATGGACATGCAAATCTTGGAAAACTAAATCCATCCAGCTAAATCCAGCATTTCTATGTTCAATTTGTTACTGCACTTCTGATAAATCAGTGGCTTGTTTTCATATGCAAATAAGCTGTTAAATGCTCTGGGTGTAACAAAGCACTTCCCGAGCCTGTGTCTTCCCCACCTACCGTAGTACACCATATAAAAAGTATTTAGTCAGTCAGCAATAGTGCAAGTTCCACCACTTAAAAAGATGAGAGGCGTCTGTAATTTACATCATAGGTAGACCTCAACTATGGGAGACAAACTGAGAAAAAAAAATCCAGAAAATCACATTGTCTGTTTTTTTATCATTTTATTTGCATATTCTGGTGGAAAATAAGTATTTGGTCAGAAACAAAATTTCATCTCAATACTTTGTAATATATCCTTTGTTGGCAATGACAGAGGTCAAACGTTTTCTGTAAGTCTTCACAAGGTTGCCACACACTGTTGTTGGTATGTTGGCCCATTCCTCCATGCAGATCTCCTCTAGAGCAGTGATGTTTTGGGCTTTTCGCTTGGCAACACGGACTTTCAACTCCCTCCAAAGGTTTTCTATAGGGTTGAGATCTGGAGACTGGCTAGGCCACTCCAGGACCTTGAAATGCTTCTTACGAAGCCACTCCTTCGTTGCCCTGGCGGTGTGCTTTGGATCATTGTCATGTTGAAAGACCCAGCCACGTTTCATCTTCAATGCCCTTGCTGATGGAAGGAGGTTTGCACTCAAAATCTCACGATACATGGCCCCATTCATTCTTTCATGTACCCGGATCAGTCGTCCTGGCCCCTTTGCAGAGAAACAGCCCCAAAGCATGATGTTTCCACCACCATGCTTTACAGTAGGTATGGTGTTTGATGGATGCAACTCAGTATTCTTTTTCCTCCAAACACGACAAGTTGTGTTTCTACCAAACAGTTCCAGTTTGGTTTCATCAGACCATAGGACATTCTCCCAAAACACCTCTGGATCATCCAAATGCTCTCTAGCAAACTTCAGACGGGCCCGGACATGTACTGGCTTAAGCAGTGGGACACGTCTGGCACTGCAGGATCTGAGTCCATGGTGGCGTAGTGTGTTACTTATGGTAGGCCTTGTTACATTGGTCCCAGCTCTCTGCAGTTCATTCACTAGGTCCCCCCGCGTGGTTCTGGGATTTTTGCTCACCGTTCTTGTGATCATTCTGACCGCACGGGGTGGGATTTTGCGTGGAGCCCCAGATCGAGGGAGATTATCAGTGGTCTTGAATGTCTTCCATTTTCTAATTATTGCTCCCACTGTTGATTTCTTCACTCCAAGCTGGTTGGCTATTGCAGATTCAGTCTTCCCAGCCTGGTGCAGGGCTACAATTTTGTTTCTGGTGTCCTTTGTCAGCTCTTTGGTCTTCACCATAGTGGAGTTTGGAGTCAGACTGTTTGAGGGTGTGCACAGGTGTCTTTTTATACTGATAACAAGTTTAAACAGGTGCCATTACTACAGGTAATGAGTGGAGGAAAGAGGAGACTCTTAAAGAAGAAGTTACAGGTCTGTGAGAGCCAGAAATCTTGATTGTTTGTTTCTGACCAAATACTTATTTTCCACCAGAATATGCAAATAAAATGATAAAAAAACAGACAATGTGATTTTCTGGATTTTTTTTTCTCAGTTTGTCTCCCATAGTTGAGGTCTACCTATGATGTAAATTACAGACGCCTCTCATCTTTTTAAGTGGTGGAACTTGCACTATTGCTGACTGACTAAATACTTATTTGCCCCACTGTATATATATATATATATATATATATATATATATATATATATATATACAGTACAGACCAAAAGTTTGGACACACCTTCTCATTTAAAGATTTTTCTGTATTTTCATGACTATGAAAATTGTACATTCACACTGAAGGCATCAAAACTATGAATTAACACATGTGGAATTATATACTGAGGGGCGATCTAATAACCATGTATAAGTGTATAAGGGGACAATACAAATATCTCGCTGAGGATCTGTTTATACCAAGGAAGGTGACGGGCACAAGGGGGCATTCTTTGCGTCTGGAGGAGAGAAGGTTTTTCCACTAACATAGAAGAGGATTCTTTACTGTTAGGGCAGTGAGAATCTGGAATTGCTTGCCTGAGGAGGTGGTGATGGTGAACTCAGTCGAGGGGTTCAAGAGAGGCCTGGATGTCTTCCTGGAGCAGAACAATATTGTATCATACAATTATTAGGTTCTGTAGAAGGATGTAGATCTGGGGATTTATTATGATGGACTATAGGAATATAGGCTGAACTGGATGGACAAATGTCTTTTTTCGGCCTTACTAACTATGTTACTATGTTACTATGTTACTTAACAAAAAAGTGTGAACTAACTGAAATTATGTCTTATATTCTAGGTTCTTCAAAGTAGACACCTCTTTGCTTTGATGACTGCTTTGCACACTCTTGGCATTCTCTTGATGAGCTTCAAGAGGTAGTCACTGGGAATGGTTTTCACTTCACAGGTGTGCCCTGTCAGGTTTAATACGTGGGATTTCTTGCCTTATAAAGGGGGTTGGGACCATCAGTTGTGTTATGCAGAAGTCTGGTGGATACACAGCTGATAGTCCTACTGAATAGACTGTTAGAATTTGTATAATGGCAAGAAAAAAGCAGCTAAGTAAAGAAAAACGAGTGGCCATCATTACTTTAAGAAATGAAGGTCAGTCAGTCCGAAAAATTGGGCAAACTTTGAAAGTGTCCCCAAGTGCAGTGGCAAAAACCATCAAGCACTACAAAGAAACTGGCTCACATGAGGATCGCCCCAGGAAAGGAAGACCAAGAGTCACCTCTGCTTCTGAGGATAAGTTTATCTGAGTCACCAGCCTCAGAAATCGCAGGTTAAGAGCAGCTCAGATTAGAGACCAGGTCAATGCCACACAGAGATCTAGCAGCAGACACATCTCTACAACAACTGTTAAGAGGAGACTTTGTGCAGCAGGCCTTCATGGTAAAATAGCTGCTAGGAAACCACTGCTTAGGACAGGCAACGAGCAGAAGAGACTTGTTTGGGCTAAAGAACACAATGAATGGACATTATACCAGTGGAAATCTGTGCTTTGGTCTGATGAGTCCAAATTTGAGATCTTTGGTTCCAACCACAGTGTCTTTATGCAACGCAGAAAAGGTGAACGGATGGACTCTACATGCCTGGTTCCCACCGTGAAGCATGAAGGAGCAGGTGTGATGGTGTGGGGTGCTTTGCTGGTGACACTGTTGGGGATTTATTCAAAATTGAAGGCATACTGAACTAGCATGGCTACCACAGCATCTTGGAGCGACATGCTATTCCATCTGGTTTGTGTTTAGTTGTACCATCATTTATTTTTCAACAGGACAGTTACCCCAAACACAACTCCAGGCTGTGTAAGGGCTATTTGACCAAAAAGGAGAGTGATGGGGTGCTACGCAAGATGAGCTGGCCTCACAGTCACCAGACCTGAACCCAATCGAGATGGTTTGGGGCGAGCTGGACCGCAGAGTGAAGGCAAAAGGGCCAACAAATGCTAAGCATTTCTGGGAATTCCTTCAAGATTGTTGGAAGACCATTCCCGGTGACTACCTCTTGAAGCTCATCAAGAGAATGCCAAGAGTGTGCAAAGCAGTCATCAAAGCAAAAGGTGGCTACTTTGAAGAACCTAGAATATAAGACATAATTTCAGTTGTTTCACACTTTTTTGTTAAGCATATAATTCCACATGTGTTAATTAATAGTTTTGATGCCTTCAGTGTGAATGTACAATTTTCATAGTCATGAAAATACAGAAAAATCTTTTAATGAGAAGGTGTGTCCAAACTTTTGGTCTGTACTGTATATATATATATATATATATATATATATATATATATATATATATATACAGTATATATATATATATATATTTATTTATAGGTGACTACAAACAGAGTGATCTATTTCAAGTGTTTATTTCTACTAATGTTGATGATTATTGCTTACAGCCAATGCAAACCCAAAAGTCGTTATCTCAGTGAATTAGAATACTTTATAACACCAGCTTGAAGAATGATTTTAAAATCTTAAATGTTGGCCTACTGAAATATATGCTCAGTAAATGCACGCAATACTTAGTCAGGGCTCCTTTTGCATCAATTACTGCATCAATGCAGCGTGGAGATGATCAGCCTGTGGCACTGCTGCGGTGCTATGGAAGCTCAGGTTGCTTTGATAGCAGCCTTCAGCTCATCTGCATTGTTGGGTCTGGTGTCTCTCATCTTCCTCTTGACAATACCCCATAGATTCTCTATGGGGTTAAGGTCAGGCGAGTTTGCTGGCCAATCAAGCACAGTGATGCTGTTGTTTTCAAACCAGGTATTGGTACTTTTGGCAGTATGGACAGGTGCCAACTCCTGCTGGAGAATGAAATATCAATCTCACAAAAGCTTGTCGGCAGAGGGAAGCATGAAGTGCTTTAAAATTTCCTTGTAGATGGCTGCGCTGACTATGGTCTTGATAAAACACAGTGGACCTACACCAGCAGATGACATGGCTCCCCAAACCATCACTGATTGCGGAAACTTCACACTAGACCTCAAGCAGCTTGGATTGTCTGCCTCTCCACTCTTCCTCCAGACTCTGGGACCTTGATTTCCAAATGAAATGCAAACTTTACTTTCATCTGAAAACAACACCTTGGATCCCTGAGCAACAGTCCAGTTCTTTTTCTCCTTGGCCCAGGTAAGACGCTTCTGGCGTTGTCTAATGGTCATGAGTGGCTTGACACAAGGAATGCGACACTTGTAGCCGATGTCCTGGATACGTCTCTGTGTGGTGGCTCTTGAAGCAATGACTCCAGCAGCAGTCCACTCCTTGTGAATCTCCCCCAATTTTTTGAATGTCCTTTTCTTAACAATCCTTTCAAGGTTATCCCGCTTGCTTGTGCACCTTTTTCTACCGCACTTTTTCCTTCCACCTCCTCATTGCACAATAAATTTTGCACACACTCATTAGATGCCTCAATACAATAGACACGGTGAGTCAGTCTATTTCTATTATTGTAAATATGATTCTCTGAATACAGCAGGAAGTTAGAGTGTAAAATAGCCCCAGGACAATTGCAAGATTTCTATTTTTTATTTTAAATGCAGCTTGTGATATGGAAAAAAGTTTTTTTAAAAAGAAGTTTAACACAAAATGTTCCTTTTGCGGTGAATGCTTTTCTTTAAGAAATGTAGATCATTGAGCTTTAGAATGATTGAAAAGCACACTATATAAGTGTGGAAATATTAGAAAATATTGGTTATTTTAGAAGATCTATTACAGTAAGGGGACTGTCATCTCAAAACTTTGGCTCAGTTTTCTTAATGTATTTTACACCAATTTTATACCAGTTGCTGCATATTTTTTTTTCAGTATAGCAAATACCTTATATATGTTATAGGAAATGGTAGGGAGCAGGGTTGTTCGCTGATCATTGTTTTTAGAAAAAAAATGAGACTTACCCACAGGGTAGAGACACTATCAGGCCACATAAATCTCTCCATGCCTGCCACATGCTGAACAATAATATTTTTGTCTTACTGTTCAGATATAAAGCGTTGACTGTAAAATGGAATGAACTTTGGAAATACATGTGACTTTTACATTCTCAGCACAATAACACAGCACCTTGTTTTTACTTGCTTTTAAATGCATTGTAAGTTCTTGAAAAAAAAAAAACTGACCAAGGTAACTACCTTAACATGTAATTGTAAAATTGTAAAATGCTGAATCAATAAAATGTTAAAGAGTAACTATACCGCCACAGGAACCAATTTGTAATGCGTGCGCCTCTGATTCTGGGATTATTGGCTAAATATTCTTGTCTTTGTAGACCTATCGCTTATATAGCCTCCAGCTTTCTTTTAATACCTACATTTCATCTGCATGATTACTCTATGTACTAATTGCAAATACATCAACTAAACATGGTATACTATTTTCATGTATTTTCATCACCGGGGTCATAGATTTTCTTCAGTTGAGAAACCTATATGAAGTCTGTCCTGTTAATAAGCCCTTCTGTGCTCTCACAATTGTACCCAAATGTGGAGATGTTCCTAAAAGGGAATCTGTCACCAGATTTTGCCACATAATCTTAGAGCAGCATAATGTAGAGACAGAGACCCTGATTCTGGTGATGGGTCACTTACTGGGCTGCTTGTTGTAGTGCTAATAAAATGACTCTTTTATCAGCAAGCGATTATCATTAGAGGATTAGTAAACCTGCTGCCTGGTTGTCCTCCAATACCATGAGCTCTGCATAACTCCGCCCACACTACTAATTGGCAGCTTTCTGTGTACATAGGCACAGATTTGCCAATCAGTGATGTAGGCGGGGTTATACATAGATCAACTGCTGGATCTACACCAGAGAAAACAGGGATTTTATCAAAATAACAGCAAGCAGACAAGTAAGTGGCACATCACTGGAATCAGGGTTTCTGCTCCTACATTATGCTGCTCTCAGATAAGGTAGCAAAAATCTGATGGCAGATAGATAAATAGATGGATGGATGAATGGATGGATAAATAGATAGATGGTAGATATGAGATAGATAGATAGATAATAGATAGATAGATATTAGATAGATAGATAGATAGATAGATAGATAGATAGATAGATAGATAGATAGGAGATAGATAGATACTGTATATAGATAGACAGATGGTAGATATGAGATAGATAGCTATGAGATAGATAAATGGTAGATATGAGATAGATAGAAAGGATATAGATAGATAGGAGATAGATAGATAGATAGATAGATAGATAGATAGATAGATATGAGGATAAATAGATAGATAGATAGATAGATAGATAGATAGATAGATAGATAGATAGATAGATAGATATGAGGATAGATAGATAGATAGATAGATAGATAGATAGATAGATAGATAGATAGACGGATGGATAGCTAGATAGGTAGATGGTAGATATGAGATAGATAGATAGATATTAGATAGATAGATATTAGATAGATATGAGATATATAGATGGTAGATATGAGATAGATAGATAGATAGATAGATAGATAGATACAAGTATGAGATAGACAGACAGATAAATAGATAGATAGATAGATAGATAGATAGATAGATAGATAGATAGATATTAGATAGATAAGTAAATGGTAGATATGAGATAGATAGATAGATAGATAGATAGATAGATAGATAGATAGGAGATAGACACATAGATAGATAGATAGATAGATAGATGGATAGATAGATAGATAGATAGATAGATACACGGATGGATAGATAGATAGATAGATAGATAGATAGATAGATAGATAGATAGATAGATAGATAGATAGATAGATAGATATTAGATAGATAAGTAAATGGTAGATATGAGATAGATAGATAGATAGATAGATAGATAGATAGATAGATAGATAGATAGATAGATATTAGATAGATAAGTAAATGGTAGATATGAGATAGATAGATAGATAGATAGATAGATAGATAGATAGATAGATGTTTCTCTGTACCAGGTTTGTCAGCGCATTCAGCATCCAGGAGGATTCATGCCTGCTTATAATTTTCTTGGAACCAGATGCTTCCTATGAATTTACCTTCCTCTCGGGGCCACACATCATGAACATTGAAGTGACACGCGACACCTGGGCCACCAGTTGGACATCACTGATAAATTTCAACCTGCTTTTATTCAATGCTGTTTCAAAGGAGAAACCAAATCTCAGCCAACATCGTCTTATGCTTCTAATCCACTATAAACCAGCTCCTTAAAGGGAACCTGACAGCTGAGACATCCTCTCCGACCCACGGGCAGCATGCATCAGTCACTAGCTGCATGATTTCAGTCTTGTTTATTTGACTCTGAATTGCTGTGGCGTTTTACAGTAAAACATACTTTACAAGAATGGCCGAGGCACATGTGGGTCGGTCCCTGGCAGCACTTAAAGTACTTTTTCCTTAGGGCTTTTCAGAGCCAAACATACCGGACTGAAATCATACAGCCAGCGTCTGATACATGCTGCCGTGGTTCATTCACCATGTGTCAGGTTCACTTTAACCCCTTCAGGACATGCGCCGTACATGTACCGTGCAGGTTGTATCTCCCCATTTGATGTGGGCTCCGGCGCTGAGCCCAAATCTTTCCCAGCACATGTCAGCTGTTAACCTGTTAAATCTTGCTGTCAATCGCTGACAAAGGAATTTAACTTGCGTTTTGGGGAAGCGCCCGGGAAATCCCACCCATTGGTGACTCGTCATGTGATCACAGGTCACTGATGGGTCGGCATGACAAAAGAGGCCTCCAGCAGACCTCTATGGTTATCACTGCCAGATTGCTATAAGCGCCGCCCGGGGGTCAGCACTCATAGCAAGTGAGCATTTCTGCTACACACTGGTGATCTGATCATCACCTGTATGTAGCAGAGGCGATTGGACAACTGCAGCTTCTAATCTCCCATGAAGACTATTAAAGCATGCAAAAAGTAAAAAAGAAAGTTTTTTAAAATATTTAAAAAAATAAGAAAATATAAAAGCTCAAATCACCCCCCTTTTGCCCCATTCAAAATCAAACAATAAAAAAAAAATCAAATCTACACATATTTGGTATCATCGCGTTTAGAATCGCTTGATCTATCGAGCTATAAAAAGAATTAATCCAATTGGTAAACGGCGTAATGAAAAAAAAAAGTCAACACTCCAGAATTACGTTTTTTTGTCACCGCAAGATTGCATTAAAATGCATTAACAGGCGATCAAAAGATCATGTACACACCAAAATGGTATCATTAAACACATCAGCTCAGCAAAAAATAATCCCTCACCTGTCCCCAGATCCTGAAAAATGGAGACGCTAAGGATCTTGAAAAATGACATTTTTACATTTTTTTTTTAAACAAATATTTGATTTTTTTTCACCGCTTAAATAAGAGGAACCTAGACATGTTTGGTGTCTATGAACTCGTAATGACCCGGAGAATCATAAAGCGCACTTGGAATTTTTTTCCTATTTTCGAGTACACTATATGGTAATACCAATGGTGTCGTTCAAAAGTACAACTTGTCTCGCAAAAACCAAGCTCTCACATGGCCATAATGACGGAAAAATAAAAAAGTTATGGCTCTGAGAAGAAGGGGAGCGAAAAAAAAGAAACAAAAAAACTAAAAAGAGATCCGTCATGAAGGGGTTCAGGGGTTTATTGCTGTATAGCTATACCGATAGAAGTTCTTTTTGTAGTTCGTTCTGCAATTTCACATCCTCAGATCAATGACTGATTATCACATCATTTTCTTATATGTAGATAAACTGATGCAACAAGTGTTAGTCAAGTAAAAGCTCCACTGGCTGCTTAATGGGGGAACATGCTGTATGGGCCAGCACTGTATATTAATATGGCAACCTGCTGTGCTGCTGCTCATTATAATGCAGGGATGCTTATAGAAGACTGGTGATGCGAGGAACAAAACAGTACATATATGAGCGGAGGGGCTGCTGATATCAAGCTTCTAGGTATCAAACACTGGCCAATAGTGTCATTCAAAAATAACAGTAATATGAACCCAAGCTATCTATCTCCTATCTATCTATCTATCTATCTATCTATCTATCTATCTATGTCTATCTCATATCTATTATCTATCTATCTATCTATCTATCTATCTATCTATCTATCTCCTATCTATCTATCTATCTATCTATCTATCTATCTATCTATCTCCTATCTATCTAATCTATGAACCTGATTAAACAAACCTCATTTTCTCTGTACACATTAAAGTTTGTTTCTATCTTGGGTTGTTTTAGTATTAGTAAAACTATAGAACACATTAAAATCAAACTTAAACATTTACTTAAAACACATCAGAAACGTTAGAAGACGCAATACAGAAAAGGAAGGTGCCGTAACCCAGCATTTGCAGATATGCCCATAACATTATCTTGGCCTCCCACCAAATTTAAGTAGAAATTGTATTTGTATCAGCTACTGCAGAGGCATAAGCAAAGGAGACCCTTGGGGGTTAGTTCATAAGTGGAGCTGGCTCTGATCACAGCCACATCAAAGCACTATTCACACAACTGAGTCTGTTTGTAGATTCCCTTCAGAACATTTATACAACTCCGCGGGATAACATTTAGACTCCACAGCAGTACAACACACCATGCTTTCTCTCTATTGTTAGAAGAAAAGGAGGAAACTGCCTTTTCTCCTATATATATATACTTGTGTATTATATATATGTGTATACGGTATATATATATATGTGCACATAGTACATGCCGAGCTCATAGGAATAACTTCTGTCCCATTAATATTGGACACTTTTCCAGTCGGACCTTACTACGGTGGTTTTGACTCTGATCATGTCTGACTCTTGCGTTTTAATGGAGCTCATACTTAAGTTTTTGCGGCAGCTGTTGGACTTGTCTTGGAAGGAGAGCATATGCACCCAACACCTTCAAGCGGGCGAATTGCATCAGCAAGTGCTCTAATCAATAATGTTGTAATATTCGGTGCTAAATAACAGTATGGCAGCAGAAGTGTGTAAGACAATGATGAATTATTCAGTAGGTCTGCTTGCTGGTACATTGCTCTTTCCATGCTTTAAGCCCTTCTGTGACTGAAACACCTGGCACAGTAATTTCATCTTCATCATTTTACTGAATATTTAAAGAGTACCTTTTGTTAAATTTAAGTGACCTTAAGCTCTCGCTTCTTTGGGTTTTTCATGATTGAAGTTGTAGGAAATTTTTATTTCAGATTTCCAAGCATTAGAAGATGAAGCGGTTCCCTTACAATAGCGTTACGCTAAGTCAGATCTGCATTGTTAGCTCGCCATTTCAATATGGGAATGCTTTAATCATTTACAACAGTTCCCTCTTCCTCCAGCATTGTGATTACCATGTAGATGCATAATTCAGGACGTTTAATACAAAATAATAGGATGCCACATGTACTTTTTGCACTACGACTCGAGCATGTTGGTAGATTATTAAGCTTGGCGGATGTTCGGCAAGCAGGCCATTTTGCAAATGATTAGCGGATGCTGTAACTGGGGCATATCGCAAGTGGATGTCAACAATTATATGATTGCGTTACAAATCTTCTGCTGCCTGAAGTGGTGCATGTATATATGGCCATGGAATACATTAGGGCTGTATATTTCTAATAATGTTACAGTGGCTGTTTGCTGAGCTTTTATAAATAATAAATGCCTGCTCATGAAATTTAATATTTGAGTGTGTATTGGCTGCAGCTCACTACATGAATGCTTTTATTGTATCCAAGAGAGCTGTCTGGGCTACATATGTTCATGTTAAAATAGATTTCCTATGCAAACAAATGGAATTTATGCAATTTCGAGAAAATTTGCGAGGTAGACTTCATATATTGTAGCAGAGATACGAAAACCAGCAATTACTTTTTATTTATAAACTGTTCATTTTCACAGCTTACAAAAACTTGCTGCCAGGATCCCAGAACTAATATTTATACTATTTAAACTTTGCCCTATTTTTCTTCTGTTTTGCTTTATATTTTTCTGGTTTCCGTTCATTAAGCGATGAATCTACTTTCCATATGTTCATTTCACAGTCGTGCGGAGAAAAGTCCATTGAAACAAACATATCTGTTCCCATAATGAACGCCAAACAACAATGTAACAAGCCGATCGGAGCGCTCCTGAAGGTCCTGTTAACACCAACCGATGCAAACAATATTGGGAATGCGCCATTGTTAATTTGTTTGCTCATTCCCAAAAAAAATCTGCTGCCAACAACCTGAAAGGTTCAATTTGCCAATGAATGAGCATTAGCTTGCTCATCAGCTGATCGCTTCATGTTTACATGGGACGATCCTTTTTCAGATAAAAAATCCATAGTTCTGTCCGCCAGTCATTGTGCGGCAAAATCCAATGTCCAATTTCTCCCACTGACTATATCACGTTATGTCTGCTAATCAATGATGCAATTTTGGCTGTGAAGGGACACAAGAAATAAAAGATATCAATTATCAGATACAGTAAAGGTAATGTTTCAGTCAGTCTTTGCATCCTCATCTGAGAGCAGTATAATATAGGAAAAAAGAAGCTGAATCCAATGATGTATCACTTAGGTTACTGGGTGCAGCAGTTGTGACACAATCAGCATTCCTCAAAGCAGAGCTCAGAGAGGTAACCTCCTCCACTCCGAAGCTCTCTGTGTACGATGTCTATTGGCAGTGAGCTGCTTATCACAGGAGGGGGTGTGATCGGACAACTGCTCATGTGGCCAGCTAGTCCCAGCAATGATAATGTCCTACTGATGAAACCTTAATTGTAAGTAAACTGCCTGATAAGTGACACATCGCTGACGCCAATGTTTTAACTCCTACCTCATGTTGTCCTCATATTACATAGCAGAAAACTGCTGACCGATTCCCTTTAAACCATCGCTGTGTTATTAGGACTTTGGCAGTCTTTATAGATACAGTCCACTAAAAATATCTATATAAAGCTTGATCTTGGATGTACGTGAAAAAAGGGTATCATGGATCCAATAAAAGCTGCGGACTATCAGACAGTGTCACTCACTTTGGATAAAACTACTGTCAAAATGCATCATAATCTCCAGGCATCTGGCTTTAGCTGTCACAGAAGTAAGAGAAGGATGTGGCTTTAAGGTTTTGGCACATGGAGTGCTGGAGTATAGGAATATTTTATTTATCTTTGATACAACTGGAAAATAAAATTACTAAATATTTAGAGAGGTATTCCAGGAATAGGTTGCTTTAGCCGATTGGATTGCACTAATTTAAAATAATAGAAAGGGGTTGTCATCCTCTGTGCTGTTCCAGCTCCATCTCTGCACCAGTGCGCTGGTATTTGCAGCAATGACATCACGTCTACTGCACATGTGACTCCTGAAGCCAATCACTGAGCTCGGTGGCTCACGCTATCTACATTGAAGGAGGCGCTATGCTCGGTGAGAGGTTATATAAGCTGCAGTCATGGTGGCAACGCTGCACACTGTAGACAAATATTGGAGCAGTGGTGGAGATGTTTCGCTGGAGCAGTGCAGAGCAACAGATTATTTTATGTTAACCTAATGAAAGCCAATATTCTATAGAAATGTATTCCCATAAATGAAAGTAGTGAATAGATGGCACTCTGCTATCCGATAAAAAATCTTATTTATTTAATTCATTAAGATTAAAAGAATGGAGGTGGGGAGTTGGTTCAGAGGTTGATGATGGCCGTTTCGCGCACTCCTTATGCTTCAGCAGGTCCCATAAAATCTGTCTGAAGTCACTTCTAGTTTCAGAAAACTGTTGTGCAGTAGAGAAGTGGCAGAAGTTTTGATTGGCAAGGGTCTGGTTCCTAAGGGTCCCTTTGATAGCTGAACTAAAGGGGCTGAGTGCTGTGACTGCGGCTTTATTCAGAGCTGTCCATCTGATCCATGGATAGATATCATTAGAAGCGTACAGCCTTATATATAACATCATGTACCTCACCAAGGAGAGACAAGCTCCTGCCTTTTTGGTACAGCAGTCATCAGGGATCAGCACACAGACCTTCTTTGATCAAACCGTTTCACTACACAATTGTCTTGTGAGAAGTCATATTTCGATACGGAAATTTTTGGCCAATTTCAAAATATTAAACCATAAAAAGTTACGAACAGTTGTCTTAGCTTTTTAAGAAGTTAACAGAAACAAGAACAAAGTGAAATTTTTTGGAGATGTTACGACTGCTGCTGTAAGCAAAGAAAACAGCTTCAATCTGTTGAAAATGAAAATCTTTGTTAGACGCGTCATTACATTTTAATGGCAAAGTTTGAAAAAGCTAACTGGAAAATCAATGAAGAAATATTATTGTATATAATGTTCTTTTTACCTCTTTCACTGAATACATCCCAACTAGCTTCTCGTTTTATTTGGCTGCTCTTATCTGGCACATAGACCACTGAGTTTGCCAAGTTGAATATTAGTAATGAGATGGCCAGTATAATAATGTAATTGTAAAAAAGGAGGTTTGTTGGATCAACACACAAACACAAATGGCTTAAAGGGAATCTGTCAGTAAGATTAACCCTCCTAAGCTGCCTACCTGGCAGGACATAGAGAAGTGAATAAAGTGATACTTTGATATCTTTAATCTGATGTCTTATTTCAAAGAAATCCAAATTTTTCTTATATGTAAATTTTCCAGCTCAAAGGTTCAATGGGATTCAGGTTCTGGTTCAAGTTCTGGTACCCAAACCAGACTGTGGAATAAAGTTTGAGTTGGGTACCAGAACCTGAACTTTCAGGGGTTCACTCATCCCTACTCATAATTGCACACAGTTCTGCAGTGAGATCAGAACTAGCACAGTACAGCAGAGTTGAACCTTACATAATTACAAACACAACAAATACATTTGCAGCTGTCTTCTCACAATGCTGTCAGCTCTGCTGTACTGCCCCTCCCCCACACTGGCTGTCTGTGTGATGAACGCTAAAGCACTAGGAGAAGACAACTGAAGCTGCAAATGTTTTTGGAATGAGACAAAGTTCTCATTTGCTGTACTGTTAGTTCTGTTCTCACTCAGAGCTGTACCTGATTATGAGAGCAGAGAGCAGCCATTTCATATCACACTGGTAATTCTCCTTTCATTTAAAATAATCTCTGGAGGCAGATTTTCATGCAGATCTATGTCCCGCTCATAGATCTTGATAGTTAATTTGCATTCATTTTAGCATTTTATTCATCTTCCTATGACCTATAAGCCCATATAGACAGCTTACGAAGGTTGATCCTACTGACAGATTCCCTTTATCCTGAACAATTCGAGCCTCTATTCATGCATAGGATTATTTAGTAAGTAACAGAATGTAACAAGTTATTGATGTCTTGGGTTGAAGTGAAAGTAACTGAGATAACAAAAACAAACATCCACTTATACAACTGTATTCATAATGGAAAAATGTATCTAAACTGTGGTCTGAAATATCAGATTTGGTGAAAGAGAAATTTGACTATGAGGTCTACTAAGAAGTGAACAGCTTTAGGACTAGTGATGAGTGAATATACTCATTACTCGAGATTTCTCGAGCACGCTCAGGTGTCCTCCGAGTATTTTTTAGTGCTCAGAGATTTAGTTTTTCTTGCCTAGCAACCGGGCAACCCCCACATGTACTTATGCTGGCTAACAGATGTAAGTCATTCAGCTACGGCAAGAAAAACTAAATCTCAGAGTACTAAAAAATACTCGGAGGACCCCCGAACATGCTCGAGAAATCTCGAGTAACGAGTATATTCGCTCATCACTATTTAGGACACATAAATGTGGTATTGTATGATGTCTATTAAAACCACAAGTAAAAGCTGTTCTTTGCAGAAGTCTTCTATTAAGACAAATGTAGACCTTTATAGAACCTTCATAAGCTCTAATAAAGCTTAGAAGAGTTTTCTTAATGTAATAGCCTCGTCATCATTAATACTATTATTATAATATTTTTCCAACCCCTTACCGACATCTGCCATGCAGTCGGTAACAGTTGCATGGAGAAGGCTCAAGGGTTGAGCTCGCTCCATACCTGTTAGTTAATGGCTGTGTATATTGGTTTGACCTTTTGGTTCTTGAAAAATAGATGATAAATCAAAATATTTTATTTTTCAAATTTCAGATTTTTTTTTCACCACAAAATAATAAAAAGAGCAGACAAGTTTAGCATTGACATAATCATACTGATTAATAGAATTTCGACCACACAATGTACACTATAAATGCGATTCCCAAATATAATGTCAGAATTGAGTTTTTCACCACACTCTTATTATTATTATTATTATTATTATTATTTATTTCTATAGCACCATTAATTCCACGGTGCTGTACATGAGAAAGGGGTTACATACAGAGTTATAGATATCGTTTACAGTAAACACGTTTACAGTGACAGACTGGTACAGAGGGGAGAGGACCCTGTCCTTGCGGACTTACATTCTACTTGGAATTTATTTATTTTTCCCATTTTCCAGTACGCTATTTAGTAAAATAAATGGTGTCATTCAAAAATACAACTTGTCCTGTAAAAAATGAACCCTCGTACATCTATATGAACAGAAAAATAGAAAAATAAACAAGTTATGGGCTCTGGGAAAAAAGTGAGGAAAAAATAAAAATGTAAAAAAAAGGAAATTGGGCATGTAGGGCAGGGGTTAAAATTTTTAGTTTTACTTTTATATATACGCATATTGAAAATGATAAAGCTAGATATTCATCCAAGAGAGTTGATGATGTATCACATTTGTAAGGAATAGGAAGCAGTACTAGAAATCCCCGTGCAATGCAGACCAATGTAAACTACTTTTCCTAGAGGCACGCCAGAACATGTTTGATGAAAGAAATGATGAACTTATATGATAGCTGTGAGCCCCCGGACCAATGCATTTTATGGATATGGCAAAAAACCTTCTTCACCTTGGAAAATATAAGATGGGTTATGGCAATATTCATATATTATTCCGTTCAGTAGAATTTCCGAGCTTTCTCGTTATAAATGGTCACCTTGTTTTCCTATGACAACAGTAAATGCTGTTAGCTACAATAAACATTTGAAATATTAATAAAGTCTAATATTTAATCTGCATAAGGAATGAAGTTATGAATTTCATTGAATGGATGAGCAAATTAAAGATTTAAAAAGGGATATTTTGTTTTCATAGCCTATAGGTATATAGAGCAATGTATACAAAAAAGCCATTGTCTAATTCTCTACGCTAAATTTATTAACCAAGTATATACCAGTAGACAATTATTTTGTGAGTTCATGAAACTTAAGTACCAACAACTAGTGTTGAGCATTCCGATACTGCAAGTATCGGGTATCGGCCGATACTTGCTGTATCGGAATTCCGATACCGAGATCCGATATTTTTGTGATATCGGGTATCGGTATCGAAACAACATTAATGTAAAAATGTGTAAAAGAGAGAATTAAAATAAAAAATATTGCTATACTCACCTCTCCGACGCAGCCTGCACCTTACCGAGGGAAGCGGCAGCGTTCTTTGTTTAAAATTCGCGCTTTTCTTTCCTTTACGTGAGTCCCGGCTTGTGATTGGTTGCGTGCCGCCCATGTGACCGGGACGCAACCAATCACAGCAAGCCGTGACGTAATTTCAGGTCCTTCAGGATTTTAAAATTACGTTCCGGCGTTGTGATTGGTTGCCTCGCAGTCACATGGGCGACGCAACCAATCACAGCAAGCCGTGACGTAATTTCAGGTCCTTAAGGATTTTAAAATTACGTCCCGGCTTTGTGATTGGTTGCGTCGCAGTCACATGGGAGACGCAACCAATCACAAGCCGTGACGTCACGGGAGGCTGGACACGCGCGCATTTTAAAATGGGCGCGTGTCCAGCCTCCCGTGACGTCCCGGCTTGTGATTGGTTGCGCCGCGATCAACCAATCACAAGCCGGGAGGCTGGACACGCGCGCATTTTAAAATTTTAAAATGCGCGCGTGTCCAGCCTCCCGGCTTGTGATTGGTTGACCACGGCGCAACCAATCACAAGCCGGGACGTCACGGGAGGCTGGACACGCGCCCATTTTAAAATTTTAAAATGCGCGCGTGTCCAGCCTCCCGGCTTGTGATTGGTTGACCGCGGCGCACAAAATGAGTGAGGATGAACTAAACCAAACAAGGGGAAACTGCCAATGTTGTCAAAACATCAATTATTGCATAATAAGTTTGGTCGAATTTGCAGGATGTGTCTCACATTCCCATGTATCACCTCTCAGCTGATGTATTATACAAGCCTCCCGGCTTGTGATTGGTTGACCGCGGCGCAACCAATCACAAGCCGGGACGTCACGGGAGGCTGGACACGCGCCCATTTTAAAAAGCGCGCGTGTCCAGCCTCCCGTGACGTCACGGCTTGTGATTGGTTAATGGCGGCCATGTTGCCGGGACGCGGACCAATCACAGCAAGCCGTGACGTAATTTCGTCACGGCTTGCTGTGATTGGTCCGCGTCCCGGCAACATGGCGCCGTGACCAATCATAAGCCGGGACGTCACTGGAGGCTGGACACGCGCGCTTTTTAAAAAGCGCGCGTGTCCAGCCTCCCGTGACGTCACGGCTTGTGATTGGTTAATGGCGGCCATGTTGCCGGGACGTGGACCAATCACAGCAAGCCATGACGTAATTTCGTCACGGCTTGCTGTGATTGGTCCGCGTCCCGGCAACATGGCCGCCCTGACCAATCACAAGCCGGGACTTCACGTAACCAAGTAAAAGCGCGAATTTTAAACAAACAACGCTGCCGGTTCCCTCGCTGAGGTCCAGGCTGCGTCGGACAGGTGAGTATAGCAATATTTTTTATTTTAATTCTTTCTTTTACACATTTATATGGATCCCAGGGCCTGAAGGAGAGTTTCCTCTCCTTCAGACCCTGAGAACCATCAGGAATACCGTCCGATACTTGAGTCCCATTGACTTGTATTGGTATCGGGTATCGGTATCGGATTGGATCCGATACTTTGCCGGTATCGGCCGATACTTTCCGATACCGATACTTTCAAGTATCGGACGGTATCACTCAACACTACCAACAACCTACTAATAACTATTTATGTAGCACCCCTGCATTGGGTAGCATTTTACAAAAATGTAATTAGAGGAGTTCATGTACTAGTCACAGACATGCACGAGTCAGCTGAATCCATGACCTTACCCCAGGATAACTGGTACTGGTGAAAAAAAAGATCACAGGTCAGATTCCAAAGAAAATTAAATTTTCTAATATAGTTTATCTTTAACGACACATAGAAATGAAGAACTAAAACCAAACCATTTGATTTCCCCGTCTGCCAAACTAGTAAATGCAATGACTGAATAGCTAAATTTATGACAGGATCACTTAAACACTTTTAACATTTTTACCACAACATATTCTAGTGCCAAAGGCTTAGTTCGTGATCATTGGACTCCGTAGTAAAATTTAGGATATCAAAAGCAAAATACATAACACTTCTATGAATAACATGCCCACATCTCTGTACATACGTGCACACATACTGTACAGAACACATAAATGTATGTACATAAGATACAAAATAATTGCACATTTTTATGTAGGCGGGGGTAATTAATGAGTAAATCCGGACTTTTAACTCTAAATTGAGTAATTTACAGGGAAATTGTAAACTGATTCATGGGCTTGGATAACTCAGCCCTGTATGTTTTTGAGAAAACATGTATAAACACTAGAAGGGGATGATGAACCTGGACAACCCATTCAAGAAGCTGGTCCCCAGCATTTTTTCTATGCTCCATAGATTGATAAATTATTCCATATGTGTATGTGTAAAGACTGAGTTATGGAGAAACTGCTAGGGACCTATCTCTTGGATTGGTCATCCTAGTTGGATTGTCCCCAGTAGGGTTGCCAACTTTATTTGCTTTGTTTTTTTGGACAGCTTCTCAAAATCTCACAGACAGCTAACGTTTTTATGGACACATTAGTTGACCAAAATAAGTCATTACGATTCTAAGCGATACATGTTAGCAGGCCATAAATCCTATATGAAGATATGAGTTTCATTCAATATTTACTGTAAAAGGTTGAAAAATACAGTACTAAAAATCTGTACAAGTCTCTCCAGCTTCAAAAAAATCACGGACGCATAAAAAAATTTTATGGACAAGGGAAAAAAGTGCCCTATTTCACGGACTGTCCAGGAATTTCTGGAGGGTTGGCAAACCAGGTCCCCAGGTCCCATCTTAAAGTATGCAGTCTCTGAAATGTTTCAGTGTTTCACAGTGAAATATTCATGGTTGCAATAATGGAGCTCTTCTTTGATTCATGCTGTCCGTGGTCAGCATGAATTAGCTAATAGTTTTCCTTTAACTGACATTATTTGCACACATGAGTATATGTTATATACCAAGCCAGGTACATAGTGGGCACCTTTCCATACTTAGGTAATATATACACTCTCCAAGCCATTTTTAGTCAAATATATTACGATGCATTTATTTGCATCTATATGCAAATTGTATATTGGGAAGTTAGCGACTCAAGATTACATTGTATAAAGAAAAAAGGCTGAGCCAATGCTAGTTTACCAGAAAAAGTGAACAATATTTGATTTCAACCAATAAATCACAAAAAAAATATTTTATATATAAAAAAGTTCTAAAAAAGTGACATATAGAGCAATATTTATGGAAAAATGTAAATTCTGGGTCAGTGACAAAAATCCAATTAATGAGTGCCGATCACAATGCACAGGCACTGTGGGTAAATAGTAGGTCAAATTACTGCTATAGACATAGTGTCAATATGAGGCAATGGGTTGGTTCTGCTCAAGGGAAACCGGGGATCACAGTGAATATCTTAAAGGTACTAATAGTTACCAACAAGTGCCATAGAAAAAACCCCTATAGCGCCACATCTGACTACCACCCTTCTCCAAATGCCTGAAGTGTAAGCAGTAAGTAGCAAGAAAATAATTAAGCACTATTACCCGTCATGGTGCAGAGCAGGTGATCTGGGACTCACTCCCCGACGTATGTTTCGGTACAGATCTCCTTCCTCAGGGGTTATCACTCACCAGTGTTGTTTCAGCACATAATGGGAAGAATCATGGCTCATGCTTGCATTAGAGGCAATGTTTGCTTTTACACTGGGTTTACAGAGAGTTTCACATTACAATTGCTATAGATTACGCAAACGTTACTCTTTTTTTTAATGAGTGAACGTGTTCGGATGAGGTGATATTCGAGTGAGCTCGGGTGCTAACTGCGTGATTTCGGCATGCTCGAATAATATATTCGAGTTCCCGAGCCTGCATGTCCGGCTCCTGCGGCTGTTCAACAGCCGCAACACATGCAGGGATTACCTAACAAGTGGGCAATCCCCTGCATGTGTTGCTGCTGTTGGAGAGCCGCGAGACATGCAGCCGAAGGGACTCAAACATATCTTTTTGAGCACGCCGAAGACATTCGGTTAGCCTATGAGCATATAAAAATAATTATAAGGAAAATACAGATATTAAAGTAGCATATACAACATATATAAGCAAAAACATGCACTGAAATATCAAAGATATTTAAATAAGTTTCGGAGTTAGAGAAACATCTCTTAGATCATGACATCGACGTTCTGCGGAGAGTACTTTACATAGAAGAAGGACTTATTAATTATGAATTTCTTAAAGTAAATATAGTTCTCCATTAATATAGTGTTCTAGAACATGTGAACAGACATCTTAAGAGATCACTGTTTCCATTTAAAGAAGCAGACTGTCTAAAAATCACATTTGGTTTTGCAAACCACAACACAGTTAATCTCTTGCAGCCACTTCATAAACAGTGTCCTATAATAAGTGTGTACACAGTAATAATTGTATCACTGCTTTATTTCAGAGTGTAACACGTATTACTCATAGTTATTATTGATTACTCATTTATTTCCAATCATCTTACTCATAAACTAATCCCCATTTTACTCATGAAATACTTAGAAATCATTCCTGGATAAGTATAATAGTGCTTTTAAATGGTTCAGAAGTCAATGGGTATTAAAGAGAAAAAATCCATAGTATTTATCTCCTGTTGTAGGGTTGTTTTACAAGGGGGATCCCATTGGAGTCATGTAATGTCTTTGCCAGATCCTAAGGACTAGTCTTTTCCTGTTGATATATATATACGCTGGAGTCTGGAGAATCTTTACAAAGTTCATTTTCAGTAAACCTATTTCAAGCAATAAACACTGTAATTTCTGTGCTCAAAAATATAAGGAAGGAAGCTTTAAGGGGTTGTCTGGTTTACAAAATTGATATTCAAATACCATATTAAGGAATTCTGGACTAACTGAGGAATTACCATTATGAAAAAGTTTTAACTATTTGACTAAGAGGAGAGTGGTTGCAAAAATTCTGTTTAGCTCTGCAAGACACACTCTTCCAACTGATTTCAATAGTAATGGTGTAATGCTCCATTCTCCCTTGGGAAGCATTGTAGGAAAAGGAAGCACTTGCTGCAAATGTCCCACAGATCATAGCTGATCAGTGATGTCAGCAGAGGGACATCAAGGAATCATATTTTTGTCATGGAAGAGATAAAAGGTATATTAAAGATGGACAACTCTTTTAAGAATCCAATATAATAATGAAGTGTAACTTTTCCAGAATTATGAATATAGTTGATATGAAAAGTAAGCTATAAACAGTATAACTTCTGAACTTCATTACAGAGCAATGGTGCAGCCACTGTGGCCAACACAAACAACCCATGTACTGGGCTTATTACAGTCATGATTGCCTACTAAAATCCCAGGAATTAGGGTGCCTAGACTCTCATATGGAATATATTATCTGGGCCCACCCTACAGCTACATGTAAAAATGCCCAGCTTCCTAGTGTACTGTGTGCTGTATGAGGGATTACATATTTTAAAGTGTTTTTTATAAGGATTTTCCTAAAATATAATAATGATGGCTACAATGGAGCAAAACAGTCATGAAGGACTAGAACCCGGCAAGTATTCTACATCCCTGACATATTTTCTAACTACAATGTAATGTAATTACAGTGCTGTTGGCCCATACTGATGTCATGCACATGTCACAATGCAAAGTAATGATGTCTAGAGATATACTAATCAGTAGGAGTGTTGGAGACTTCAGCAGCTAATAGGAGGTTTGCACAGCTCTCATGAGCAGCCAAGGACAACTGACTTGGCCACAGGATCATGTCAGTTGTCCTTGGCCAGGGGCGTTTATAGAGTTTCTTCTCTCAGGACATTTACTTTTTCCCATTGAAGATGTTTCTCAATCAAAAGAAGGCAATATTATACAAGCAAATGCCCAAAAAAGAAGTTCAAAACAGGCTTTTTCAGCAAGGTCTGGTGAGACTTGATGTGTCTCATTTTATCACCCTGAGAACTCTTCACTTTTTTCACTTACAGTCAATACTGTAATGGGAAAAGAGGACGGCTCCAACATGGGAGCACCAGAGCAGTGAAAATCTTTGTGGGAGCGGCAAGACCTTCTACAAGTATCAGGGCATACCATCATTCTCCTTATTCCACAATGCCTGTCGTGGGTTCACATCGTTGTACTAGGTAAACACTGCTCCCACGATGATCTTCACTGCACTGGTACACCCACCCTTCATCTCTCACCCTTTTCCAGCATGCTAATGATGAGAGTGAGAACTTCTCAGCGTTGTCAAGAGAGAAGACTCATAGATCACACTAAAAGCCTGTCTTGAAATTCTCTGTGAGCTTTGTGGGCCTTTGTTTGTTTTTCTGTCGGTGAAGCTGCCTTTTTCTAACTGGGCAACATCATAGAGGGGAAAAAACAAAGGCACGTAGAAAAGAATTTCTGTTACCACCCGTTAGTTGAACATCTTCCTATTTGGGCGCCCTGAACGTCAAGAGCCCATATATCTCTAAATGGAGAAAAAACATAATAGTGTTATTAGCCTGCCCAGTGCCCAAACTTACCCAGATGCTGTGGGGAGAAAATTAACATTATCCTCTCCAGCAGTATTCGGTTTAAGTCATGGAGGTGGCGCTCAGAGAATACAGAGTGGTGGCTATAACCACTCCCTTGGCCCTGACTGACAGCCGGCCCTAATGCAGAACCAGTGAGTGTCAGTCAGGACCAGAGGTGCGGTTACAGCCTCCATATTCTCAGAGTGGTGACTAATCCAGCGCTGGCGCCAGCCCCGAACCTGAATGCTGGCGGGGAGAATAAAATTCATGTTCTCCCGGCAGCTTTCAGCTAAGTGCAGGCGCCGGGCAGGCCAGTAACACTATTAACCTGCAGATTAAGCCTATATCTGCAGGTTAATAGCATTTTTGCTGGGGATGACAGGTTCCTTTTTATTATATATTTTAAATTGCTATAAATACTATCTGCTAAGTTAGAGTATTGAACTGAAAACCCGCACATTATCTCCCTTGCATGGTATTTATGGGAAATGACCCCATTACTTGATTAATATGATTGTTTTTGAAAATTGTTTTCCATACTTTATATACACAAATACATATTAAACTCGTTAAGCATATCGAATAAAGAGGAAACTGGAAAGTGGTCTCATTTGAATAAGCCTAAGACATGCAATTTTCCTGCCTTTTAAGCGACTACTGTGAACTTTCCACATTTCTGAGGATTTAAAAAAAAAATGGGCAAACACAACAACCAAAAATTCTTCGAGACCATCTGTAATCCAATTAAATGCAGAAGCTTACAACATCATTTGAAATTACACAAAGAATCTCAAAAGACCAAATTAAGACCAAGTTAACTCATTGTTATGCATTTGTACAAATGCCTGTTTATTACCACTAAGTGGTTCAAAAGCATAGTAGGCGCAAGAAGACTTGACATGTTTTTATAGCATGTGCAAGGGTCAAACTCAGTAATTTATCCTTTTCACTTCATCTAAAATAAAACGCCATTAGCCTTTCCACTTAATGACACTTGTATGTCCAATAATTGCTATTAATGGTCAATCTGTGCTACTACAACAGCCATTACACATTAGAAAGTGATTCTTCTTCTGCCCTGTCCCTGCCCCATTTTTATTATTTTTATTTATCTGATTTACATTAAATTCATTTTCTGCCATCACAGTAAGTAGAATTGGACATTTGCTATAAATTGATTCAATTTACAGTGAGAGATACTATATTGAAAAAGGCTTGGAGAACAGATGTCAAGCTCTCGTGATACATTAAGATCATTGCTTAAAATTATAGGTAGTGAAAATGATAAGCATTTGGCAGAATTAAATGAGGAAAAACTGTTTTGTTTTGCTTTTTTTCCCATTTTTTTCATCATCTACAAAGGATCAAACCACATGCATAATGATTCCACGTTACAGTCAGCATCACTAAGCTTGGATCTATTTTTTATGTAAGGAAGGTGCAGGAATTGAGATGCACTGGATATCCATTGTCTCTGTGCAGCCATTTTAAGAGAATGAATAAATATAGGCACTCTGTTTATAATGTGAAACGTAATCCCCCCCTGATTTCTGCATCTCAGTTCCATTAGTCAGCGGCTCTGGGATCATTCATGGTGTCTGACTGTTTTACGGCATAAGCATTTTTCTGCTTAAAAGGATAATAAATTTTCCCTTTGAAACACTACCATGTAGTCATCTCTCGGAGATGGCTCCGGTGGCTAGTTCACCTTCTATGACTGGCGCAGGTTTGAAGTGCTTGATGGATTTGTATAAAGCATACTTTGCATCAAGATTAGGAACACAAGTACACAAGAAAAATCCTACAAATATCATCTGTTTTATGAGGTTTTATTTGAACAGGTTTCTTACACTTTGAATTCAGGAGATGCCACACTGAGCACCATTAATCTCCTGAAATCAACTGTCACATTGAGTTAATCAAATCTTCATGTATCCTTGGCTCACTTGATGGATTACCAAAAGTGTGAGCTCAACCTGGCAAAAGAAGCTTTAGTAGCAGCCCTAAGCTTTCATCAGATCACACCCTTAACATGGTGACAAACACATTAGTGTTGGCATTAATTGTCCAACCATGGATGTTAACACATCTAATTCACAGTTTTTAATGTTCCATCTTAAGTTTATGACCTAACTTAAGAAATCTTATGTAAGGCGTACAAGAAGAGGGTCAGTCATAATGAGAGTGACAATTCCTCCCTTTAAGAGTGCTTTTATATGTTTCTGTGGGGGATTTTTTCAATAAAGAAGACAAATGTTAAAAATTGCAGTAAATTGTTGCAATCATAGTAAAACAAAAATGCACTGTGGCTGCAACATGTGAACGCAGACTTGACTTTTAGTTTAGTTTCTAGACTGCCACCTTCAGTAGACTTGGGGCAGTTGAAGGAAGCCCAGGGCTGAATTACCCATCCATAAGGGCATATTTTTGATTATGGTACAGGTATATAATTGTGAATACAGTATGTGTGATTCTTTTCATCTTCTAAACCCATATAGGAAGTATTTTGCCATCATGTACTCAATCTACGGAGAGGTACATGAGAATGCAGTATCATTCACTGGCTCCACTCTAATATGGCTTTTATACATATCATAGGTTCATAGTAGACCAAAACTTGAATACTACGGGCCCAATTGCAGAATCAGAGTACCGTGTACAAGGAAAAGCATTAAAGTGCTGAATAACTATTCCATATATTTGCTCTTAGGGTAAGTTCGAATGAATGTATAAAAAAATTGTCTGATTTTCATCCCAAAAAACCCCTGATGTTTCTTCATCTATATTGTCACCCATATGCAATTTGTGTGGCATCCTTGTGGTATCCATTTGTATACATCAGCAATTATTAACATTTACAAGTCCAACTACCTTAAGTTAAAGAATTGCAATGTGTTCTGTAAGGCAGTGACCGGTGTCATATGCGAGGGTCGCTATGTATCCCCCAGGATGTGCTTAGAAGCATATTAGGTCCGCTGGAGTGCCCTGTGCTCACAGAAGGTTTGCCTGTGAGACACAGGGAAGAATAAAAGTGAGTGTGAACAGGATCAAGTTATTTGACCCAGAAATTATTCAGGAAAACCCGGTATGGGCTTTTATTTTTGAAACGGATTGCAGGAAGGTAGTGGGGCCGGTCCGTTTCCTCAGCCCAGATCTTACAGTGGCCCATGGCCATGGAATCTGGAGGAAAGAAAAAAAAAACCCTGCAAGAGAGTTTGTGTGTGTCAGTGTTGGTCTGGGAGTCAGACCTAGCAGGAGTTTTATGAGGAGCTCTGTCCGTGTGGTGCAACACAGGCCAGGCCAAGCCTAAAAAGCCTGACACCCCAGCGTACACGGTGGTGTATTACGTTCATGGCAACGGATTGTGGACTGTCGTTATTTTTCCTGGCTGCATACTGAAAGACTTGTTTGTTTATTTTTCCGGTTTGTGAGTATGCTGTGAAATAAACAAGACTTTGTTTGAACTTTATATGGGTCATTGCCTATTCACTGCACAGCAAGGACATCGCTGCATCACATTTGGTTGGAGAATGCGGAGCAGTGTGAATTAAGGCATACCCCAACACCATTTGCATATCTGTTATTAAGCCTGCTACATTACAATTCAGGCCTACAGACAAAATGGAGGAGATTCTGAGGCAGCTGGTCCTCACACAGCAACAACAGAAACAAACTAATAACCTGTTGCTGCAGCAAATTACAGCCCTGCGTGAGGCACCTCCAGCACCGACCTCGGAACGTCGCGATGCCCGAGACAAGGTCCGCTCCGCTTTGAGGAAATTGAGTCCGGAAGATGACGTGGAAGCTTTCCTCACCGTCTATGAGCGCACGGCAGAGCGGGAGAATCTGCCAGCAGCACAGTGGGCTGAAGTTGTGGCTCCGTTCCTGAGGGGTGATGCGCTAAAGGCCTACTCTGACCTCAGTCAGGAGGATGCCCAGGACTATTCCAAGCTAAAAGGTGAGATCTTTGCCCGACTGGGGGTTAATACTTATGTGAGAGCTCAACGGATGTTTTCTTGGACTTTTGTGGAAGCCCAGCCTGCCCGGTCTCAGATTTTTGACTTACTGCAGCTTGTGAAATGGTGGCTCTAACCTGAGACTTTAACCACAAGTCAGATAGTGGAGAGGGTGGTGGTCGACCAACTGGTGAGGGCTCTGCCAGCAGCCATACAGCATTGGGTGGGTCAAGGGGACTCGGGTACCCTAGACCAAGTTGTAGGTCTGATAGAGCGATATAAGGCCACCCAGGACTTTATACGGGACACTGCTCAGCTTTGGCTGTCACGTAAGGCTCCACCAGCTCAGGAGTCTGAGAAAAGTCCACGACCCTCCACTGGGACAAAACCGGACCGAGTCCGTGCTGAGGGGTTGTCTCGGAAAGAGAGTGACCACAGACCTGTGTCCCCTAAACTGGCCCCAAGGTTACCTCGGGCCACAGTCACTACGTGTTGGCGATACCAAGAACCTGGACATGTGGTTGCTAATTGCCCTCTAACAACAGAACCCATGGACTGCGGGTATACCCGTCGGGTGTCTATGTATGCCCAGCCAGTCTGCATTGCCACTACAGACCTTGCCGGTACCGAACCTCAACTGTGTAGAGTACTCGTTAACGGGTACCAGACGGATGCTCTCTTGGACTCAGGGAGCTTGGTGACTCTGGTACATGGGTCCCTGGTTGCTGGGGACAGTCCTAATGGACGAAAGGTGGGGGTAGTGTGCATACATGGGGACCTCCGAGAGTACCCGACTGCGGAGGTCACTTTCTCCACCCCATGTGGAGAGATAACACATGTGGTGGGCATGGTAAAGACTTTTCCGTATGGGACTGTGATCGGTAGAGACTTGCCCCTGTTCTGGTCCCTCTGGGAGAACAGAGTTAACCCTCTCAGGGTAAAAAGCATTCCAGGTGCAGAACCTGAAGATCCCGAGTCAGGGATACCTGCCATAGGGGTCGCCACGATAGGGACAGTGTGTAATCCCGATAGGTTTCCCCTAGAGGTGTTGGCAGGAGAAGTGGAAGAGAATCCACCAATTCCTGAGCTGGAGGTGTCACCTGGTAAGTTTGGGACTGCCCAGCTCCAGGATCCCACTCTGACCCGGGCAAGGGAAAGAGTAATCGAAGTGAATGGGGTGGCACAACAACCTGGTGCAGAAAAGGAGTTTCCCCGGATGATGATCAACCAGGAGTTACTGTACAGGGTTGATAAAATCTGGGATGAGGTGGTGGAACAACTGGTAGTGCCCCAACCCTATTGTCGGGCGGTGCTCGACATGGCTCACACTCACATGTTGGGGGGGCACTTGGGGGCCAAAAAGACGTTAGAGCACATATTACAGAGGTTTTTTTGGCCTGGTGTCTACGCTGAGGTTACAAAGTACTGTGACACATGTCCTGAGTGTCAACTAACCTCACCCACCACGAACTACTGGAGTCCATTAGTGCCTCTACCCATCATAGAAGTACCTTTTGAGCGGATAGCGATGGATCTGGTAGGACCAATAGTAAAATCCGCCCGGGGCCACCAGCACATATTAGTAGTTGTAGACTACGCCACCCGATATCCAGAGGCAATACCGCTCCGGCACACTTCGGCTAAACTAATAGCCCGTGAACTGTTTGCCATGTTTTGTCACCTTGGGCTTCCCAAGGAGATCCTTACAGATCAGGGAACCCCTTTTATGTCTAAAGTGACTAGGGAGCTATGTAAATTGCTCCAAATTAAACAGTTACGTACGTCAGTGTACCATCCACAAACCGATGGGTTGGTCGAGAGGTTTAATAAGACCCTCAAGGCCATGCTCAAAAAGGTGGTCGCCAAGGATGGGAAGGATTGGGATATGTTATTGCCATATTTAATGTTCGCCATACGCGAGGTACCGCAGGCGTCCACAGGGTTCTCCCCGTTTGAGCTATTGTATGGCAGGCACCCGAGGGGACTGCTGGATGTAGCCAAAGAGACGTGGGAACAGGAGCCCACTCCACATAAGAGTGTTATCGAGTATGTGGCAAGTATGCAGGATCGGATTGCGGTCATGCAACCCATTGTAAAGGAGCATCTGTTGGATACCCAGGCCGCTCAGAGCCGTACATATAATAAAAGGGCCACGGTCAGGACCTTTAAAGAAGGAGACCGGGTGCTGGTACTAGTACCCACCCCAGAGAGTAAACTCATGGCCAAGTGGCAAGGGCCTTATGAGATACGGGGGAAGGTGGGGGAAGTGAATTACAAATTGTACCAACCCGGGAAAAGAAAACCCGAGCAGCTGTACCATGTAAACCTGCTAAAGGCCTGGAAGGACCGAGAATGTTTGGTCACAGAGGCAACTACGGTCATACAATCGGAGGTCCCTCTGGCACTCGCCAAGGACACGGCCGGGTGTGAGGTAAAAGTCAATGATGACCTCACAAAACAGCAGCGACGGGAGGCTCGAGCTTTGGTACAGCAGAATATGGATGTATTCTCAGAGCTGCCGGGGCGAACCTCAGTGGTTCAGCATGACATTGTCACTGAGCCCCGGGTAAAGGTGCGGATGAAACCCTACCGAGTGCCAGAAGCCCGAAGGCAAGCCATCGCGGCCGAGGTAAAGCAAATGCTTCAGTTGGGAGTCATTGAGGAGTCCCGAAGTGAGTGGGCTAGCCCCATTGTACTAATACCAAAACCTGATGGGTCATTACGCTTCTGTAATGACTTTAGGAAGTTAAATGAAGTGTCAAAATTTGACCTGTATCCCATGCCACGGGTGGACGAGCTAATTGAGAGACTGGGGAAGGCACAGTACTTCACCACGCTGGATCTCACAAAAGGTTACTGGCAGGTTCCCTTAACAGAGTCAGCGAAAGAAAAGACTGCTTTTATAACCCCAGAGGGTCTCTTTCAATACGTTGTCTTACCTTTTGGGTTACATGGGGCTCCGGCCACGTTCCAGAGGCTGATGGACATTGTGTTAGCGCCACATAGAGATTACGCGTCGGCCTATTTGGATGACATAGTCATCTTTAGTACCGACTGGGATACCCATCTGTCCCAGGTACAAGCAGTGCTGGAGTCTCTTAGAGCCGCAGGGTTAACAGCAAACCCAAAGAAATGCGCAATAGGTCTCACGGAAGCCCGGTACTTAGGATACATGATCGGCCGAGGGGTGATCAAACCTCAAGTGAACAAAATTGAGGCCATTCAAAACTGGCCCAAGCCCATAAGTACCAAAAAAGTGAGGGCATTCCTCGGCATCATTGGGTATTACCGTCGATTTATACCCAATTTTGCTGGTAAATCGGCTTCCCTAACGGACCTGTTAAAAGGGAAGAAAACGGTGATGGTCAAGTGGAATCCTCAAGCAGAGGAAGCTTTCCAGTCTCTGAAGTCGGCGTTGTGTGGACAGCCGGTCCTCATCAGCCCCGACTTCAAGAAAACCTTTATTGTGCAAACCGAGGCCTCAGAGGTAGGCTTAGGAGCGGTGCTGTCGCAAGAGGTGAACGGGGAGGAGCATCCAGTCACCTATTTAAGCAGGAAACTGACCTCAGCAGAGAAAAATTATAGCGTAGTGGAGAAGGAGTGCTTGGCGATTAAATGGGCCTTGGAGTCCCTACGCTACTATTTGCTCGGGCGTCAGTTTCGGTTGGTAACGGACCATTCACCCCTTGTCTGGATGAGAAATGCAAAAGAGAGGAATGCCCGAGTCATCAGATGGTTCTTGTCCCTACAAAACTTCAGCTTCTCTGTGGAACATCGGGCTGGGAAATCACAGGGAAATGCGGATGCCCTGTCACGGGCACCATGTATGCTGACAAATGTTCAACCCCACAAGTCTGAACAGAGGGGGGGGTATGTAAGGCAGTGACCAGTGTCATATGCGAGGGTCGCTATGTATCCCCCAGGATGTGCTTAGAAGCATATTAGGTCCGCTGGAGTGCCCCGTGCTCACAGAAGGTTTGCCTGTGAGACACAGGGAAGAATAAAAGTGAGTGTGAACTGGATCAAGTTATTTGACCCAGAAATTATTCAGGAAAACCCGGTATGGGCTTTTATTTTTGAAACGGACTGCAGGAAGGTAGTGGGGCCGGTCCGTTTCCTCCAGCCCAGATCTTACAGTGGCCCATGGCCATGGAATCTGGAGGAAAGAAAAAAAAACCCTGCAAGAGAGTTTGTGTGTGTCAGTGTTGGTCTGGAAGTCAGACCTAGCAGGAGTTTTATGAGGAGCTCTGTCCGTGTGGTGCAACACGGGCCAGGCCAAGCCTAAAAAGCCTGACACCCCAGCGTACATGGTGGTGTATTACGTTCACGGCAACGGATTGTGGACTGTCGTTATTTTTCCTGGCTGCATACTGAAAGACTTGTTTGCTTATTTTTCCGGTTTGTGAGTATGCTGTGAAATAAACAAGACTTTGTTTGAACTTTATATGGGTCACTGCCTATTCACTGCACAGCAAGGACATCGCTGCATCACAGTTCATAAATATCAGATGCCATAGGGTTGATCCATATGGAAATCAATTTTATTTGTACAACCATATATTTAAATATGTGAGTCTCATCTGAAATATGGAGAAGGCTAACGGCCAGGTAAACATTCTTGTTGGGTTTTGTGAATGTAGACTAAAAGCACTTACATTCCTATACCTAAGGTCTTGGTAAAGTATTCTTGGCCAGAGTGCTCTCTTTGTAGTATGTTTACTTAATAATAGCTGATGCACCAGTGGACGAGTTATTTTCCTTACAGATTAAAGATCTGTGCGAAACCAAAAAACTGCAATTTGCATTAGTCTGGTCCTATTTATGGATCAAGGTAGTTCATGTCAATAGCGGGCAGCACCTGTATCCATCTGCTATGTGGATGAGCTCACAAATCGGCACGCTCAATCAGTCACTTGCAGATGTGACAGCCCAATTTTTAGCGCAGCCATGTAAGTCTGGTCTGAGGATGTGTGCACACAAGATCTGCTGTATATTGTAGTAACAGAAAGAAAGATTAGATTTTACAAAATATTAACCAACAAGCATTTCACTCAATATTCAGGTGGCTGCTGGCAAGCTTATAACGGAAGGTAATCGGGAATGAGTGTTCAATGAATTCTCATTTGCTGGTGATTGGTTCACGTAAAAGACCCATTAAAGGAGAAGGAAATAAATAAAATACCTCTCATTTCCCTGAAATAAAGGTACTATGATAAATTAAGCTTGTAATAACGTATTGACGTATTTGCAATTATACAATACTGTGATTATGTGTAATTATCTATAATATCAAATCATGCTCTAGGTAACAATGAAGCAAAGCAAACATTTCAAATAAACATCCACGTAAACATAATACTTCTGAAGGTACAAGTATTACTACAGCTATTTTTCTGACAAACATGTCCTTGCAGATTCCTGAACCAATGCACCATTTCTTGGCACTTGATTACATGGCCGGAAAGCAGCTTCAGTTGTTACATGCATTTAAATGAGGTCTCGGATGCTCAAAATGCACAGACATTATCACATAAGAAGCACGGCAGACACCTACCGAGGATGAAATCACCCCAGTGTTTCACATTTGTTTACATGTGTTTTCCGGAATCCTACACTTGTCACATAGTAAACCTGAGATTCTGGATTTGCTCCATGTTTTCTCTTTTTTGTGATACCATTCTGTTACGTTATAGTCCAGCTATAAAACGTTCTCTGCTCGTTGCCTTTTGCTCAACTAATGTTCGGATTTAATTGGAAATGATATGTCCTACCATATATTTCATTGGTATGTAAAGTCACAAGGCTGCCTGTGGTCTTAATGGTAAAATTCAGACCTAAAATCGCATTTACTGTGCAATATTGGAAGCAAAACACTATAAATATTTGTGTTCAGGTGTCATTGCTGAGTAACAGCATGTATATACTGTATGCTGAAGCAGCATGGCCTCTATTATGCTGGGATCACACAAGATACTAGCGTAGTGTTTGTATATTTGTTGTACTGTATGACCTTTGTTAGTCCGGGTTCACACGGGGCAATTATGTGATGTTTTTCTGATACGCTATATTTGTTTTGCGGCCTTATGTTACATGAAACACAAAGAATTATACATTTCTGCTTACACATGGATGAAGTGCATTGTGCGTTCTGCGTCTCCGCAGTATTGCATTTCCAACTGGCTTTTATTTCATATATAATAAAATTTTTTACAATTGGACCATTTTACACATGTATATAGCAGCAAATAGAAACTTTAAGTAGAATTACATTTTTAGAAGACTTTGCCATAAAGGGAGGCCATAATATTTCATTGGTAGAGGTTCGGTTCCTGATAGCCACACAATTACTAAAACAAGCAGGTAAAAATGCTCAGCTAAAAACTGCTCTGCTGCAAGATTAAAATGATTGTCCCAGATTAGGAAAACTGCTATTTTCTTCCATAAACAGCGCCACTCCTGACAACAGACTCTCTGGTATTGTAACTCAGAAATCCACTAGTCAGGGGTGACACTGTTACTGAACAAATGCACCACTGAATTTTTTATAATCCTGTTCAACACCTTTAAAGACAAGATTATTGGGCATTTTTGTGGTTCATACTCAGTATTGGAGGAGAGTAGCATTTGCCTAATTGCTTATGCTTCCTTATTAGAGATGAGCAGATCAAGCAAAATTCTAATTTGCCGTTTTTCAAGGGTTTTGCCAGAAAATTCAACCTACAGAAAGGTTATTCTCTGAGGATTTATTGTCCCTTATTATGCTCTGGAGGTATTTCAGCATAAAAAATGTAAAATGTAAAAAAAATGAAAACATACTTATATTCATCTCACTGCTGACCTCTCCGGACACTCCGGCTGCTCCCTGACAGATGTTTGGTCCTCTGTGCCTCTATCGACTTCTGGGTGTTAGCCATCTGCTGGATTTTATGGCCTGGTGCTCACTCTAGTTCTGGGCTTTTGGCCAGGAGCAAAGCCCAGGGTTAATTAAGCATGTCTAGTGACCATGGGCCTGTAGTAAAATATAGCGGCCCAGTGTACATCCTTGGTCTGAACTTCTGGCCATGAACAGGACCCAGAATTAACTACACCTGTAGTTACCCCAAGGCCTTCTGCTGGATGTTGCAACCTTGTGCTCATCCTAGGCCTGGGCATCTGGCCCTGAGTGAAACCTGGAGCTAACTACACAAGTGACTCTGGGGCCTGAGGCCAAATCTTGCGGCCAGTTATTCATTCTATGCCAAGACTTTTGGCTGTGAGTAGGCCCCAGAGTATGCACAATGAACTCCAGGGCCTGCTCACATCCGGAAGAACCAGCATAGGGTGAGCACCTGACCAAAAATTTGGCAGAGGTATAGGGAACCAGACAGTAGGCAAGGAGCAGTTAGAGTTGCTGAAAAGGTAAGCACTGATGTATGTGTTTGTTTTTCTTTTTAACCTTTTGGTATCCCTCTACTGTTCAACAAGATGGAAACCACAGCTGGTGGCAATTTGATGCATTCACATGTGTGAATTACAAAAAATCTGTATTTTCAAAATGGATGTTTTTGTAAAATTCAAGTAGAATTCAATTCCACTCTAATAAATTTTCCCATCTTTATTCCTCATTTTAGCAACAAGTGGGGTGGCAGCATCCAGACCTTCACCAATCAAAACAGCTCAACGGCATGTCGAAAGCGTCCTAGAAGTGCAATAACTACACTACTAATAATTACTCTTTATGTATGTTGTAAGACACATGAAGAAGCTACTTCCAGCCTGCCATGGTGGCTCCCCAGCCACTAATATTCCTGTCACACATTTATCAACAGAATCAATACAGATCTGCTATGCCTTTGCATGTCTGTGCATAATTAAATGTCTCTAGATACAGAGCTCCAGGTTGTGCAAAAGCAAGCAGACCCTACTACTCTTTGAGAGGAGAAATTTTGCCCAAAGTTGTGAACAAGCCCAAAGTGTATGCCAATGCGCACACTATAAATAGGAATACATATGTCTCATGTTTTTATATCCTGCTCTGTTACCTGCAGCTCCTCAGCTGTTGTAAAATGGAAAATGGAAAGATGTGCAAATGCATCTGTTAACACCTGTTTTCTGACTTTCTGGCTGAATAATTTCCCTTATTTGTTATTATGCCACAATATTTGAACCATAAAGAAATAAGAAGCTGAAACATTAAAAACAAAACTGTTAATTTTCAATATTTCACTATTTGTCTTTGAACCTTAAGGGTTTCACACCGCATTCTTTCCCACGTATGACGGCCCCATCAGGGCTTACATCTGAACCCCCAGCAAACGGGATTTGGGTGTATGCGCTGACCTGACCATTGACTATACTGATGCAGATGGAGTCACCGTGTGTTCTGTCGTGCATCATTTTCGTCTGTATACATCTATTGGAGATGGACAGCTAGATATATAGTAGACTACATCTTGGTGTCCGCTTCCAATAGGCATATAAAGACAAAAAATTATGCAAGACAGAGTGCATACTGTCTCTGTCTGCCCCATTCTATTCAATTACCCCATCGGCGCATGCACCCGAATATGGGATACGAGAAAGTGCACACAACATATTCTAGTGCCAAAGGCTTAGTTCGTGATCATTGGACTCCATAGCAAAATTTAGGATATCACTCCCCTCAAAAACAAAATACATAACACTTCTATGAATAACAGGCACACATCTCTGTACATACGTGCACACATACTGTACAGAACACATAAACAGATGTACATAAGATACAAAATAATTGCACATTCGTATGTAGGCAGGGGTAATTAATGAGTAAATCCTGACTTTTAACTCTAAATTGAGTAATTTACAGGGAAATTGTAAACTGATTCATGGGCTTGGATAACTCAGACCTGTATGTTTTTGAGAAAACATGTACAATATTTCACTATTTGTCTCTGAACCTTAAGGGTTTCACACCGCATTCTTTCCCACGTATGATGGCCCCATCAGGGCTTACATCTGAAACCCTAGCAAACGGGATTTGGGTGTATGCGCTGACCTGACCATTGACTATACTGATGCAGATGGAGTCACCGTGTGTTCTGTCGTGCATCATTTTCATCTGTATACATCTATTGGAGATGGACAGCTAGATATAGTAGACTACATCTTGGTGTCCGCTTCCAATAGGCATATAAAGACAAAAAATTATGCAAGACAGAGTGCATACTGTCTCTGTCTGCCCCATTCTATTTAATTACCCCATCGGCGCATGCACCCGAATATGGGATACGAGAAAGTTCACCGTGAAAGCACCCTAACGTGTTATAAGAACTACATTTGTTGTTTGGAAAGTTAATGATGAGCCATTTTGTATTTAAATGCCTGATTCATGTTCTTCCTGTAGATAGATTGACACCAAAGACATCTTGTATCTAAAAAGATTTAAAAAAAATACTTTTCCCACTGTATTTTTATTACAAAATTGTTAACATTTTAATGTGTTTTTCTGTTTAGACAGATATTGTAAGTATTTAGAGGTATACACTTAGGAGTATACATACAGTCCACTAAAAAACGAAAAATCATAATGGTTCCCTGTCCTGATAATGGTTTATTCTTTTCTGCCCATGACCTAAGGGTTAAAGTCAGTTTACATAAACTGTTGATCAGTTATTTGCTTTGCTGATCTGCGGTCATTTTACAGGTTTTTTTACACAGGCAGACCACTCTTCAGCACACTGACTGAAGTGCTGCACAAGTTCGCCCAATTCATTGAAATGAGGCATTCTGTCCATCTAACATACTCGTCCTCAATCCTTTAAACGTAGAACAGTCAGTGGTCATCTGCTAAAAAGTATTTGGTAACTGGCACTTTCTAGTTGGCGCATACTTTAATAGTAAAGTGAGTATAATCTCCCAGTGAAGTGCGAGAGGAGAGGTGTATGTATTTGTGGCTGTAATTTTTGTTGTTATTTTTTAGTACTTGTTGTTAAGATTCCTACTAGGTAGTGATGATCTGCTTTGGATTGCCATAGAATCAAATTTCCTGAAATTCCCATGTCGACAAGAATTCAATAAATTTGCAACTTAATTTGAGAGGATGGTATTATAAAGAAATGCCTGTGGACATTTAACACACTACTGAACATTGCAGCAGCCACATAGTTGTCTAATGTCTTCAAGCACGGCCGCACAGGCTTCCCTATAATGCTGCGCAGCTATCATATAATCTAATTAGTGGGGACTATCACTATCACAGTCACTACAAAAGATGAGGGCCAGCCAAGCAGCACCATTTTAGAATTCTACAGTGTAGGGAGAGGAGACCAGAGCACACAGCTTTTAGTGGAGTTGGGCAGATTTTTCTTAGCATAATTGAATTTTACTAGAATTCTCCACAAGTACATTTTCTTCAGAATATAGATTTTTTTTTAATTTGCTAAGCAAACATTGAAAAAAGAAAAAACTTTCACCTCACTGCTCACATGTGCAACCACTTCCGCTGCTCACTCTTCCCTTAACGATCCTCGGTGCCTCTTCTTAACCCATTATCTACCAATGTCCTTTTTTTGGGACGCCTAATCTTTAGCTTCTAGCAGCTATGATTTTATAATTTTTATAATTAGGTCCAATTTTTTGTGTTGTGTTTGTATAAATGAATGTTTTCAAAATAGGAAATCATGTCATTGTCATTTTTAATTGAATATTGGGATGCCCTTTTCTGAGAAATCCGTACTTGTAAAAATTTTGCAAATTATGTTTCTGATTCATTAGGACCCAAATCATTAAAAATCTGTAATTAAAAAAAATGAAAATTGCTAATTTGGCAAGTAATGGGTTAAAACCACTCACTGAAATAACGTGCACTGAAATCCCAATACTCTTCACGCTTGGCCTGGACTTCCTTACAAGGACAAGGACTTATAGCCATGACTACACCTGGGACAACTCTGCATGTGAACGTTGTAAAATTGCAGTGATGTTGAGAAGTCATGACGTGCACTCTAGGCCAGTATTTCAGTTTGCAACTAGACCTGGGATGTTTCTGAGAATGAATAAGGACATCCCGGGCCTAATCATACGCAGACGGCCTGGCCTAGCAGGCAGATACCCAGGGTTTCAAGGCATGGTGGCGATATGAAGAAGCACCATGAACCATATAGGGGACAGTGAGCAGCAGAGTTGAGCAGTGAGGTATTAGATATTTTTCCTTTTGTTCTCCACATCTTATGTTTTTTATGCTCAGGTGTCTCTCTAGATCCAAGAGCATAATTAGGGCCATTCAGTTTGTGGGGAATTCATTCTTTGTAAGTTGATTTTTTCTGTAAAATCTGAATGTCATCAGATCCGCTCATCTCTAATCATTATATTTAGGGAAGAGTCAGACAGCCATATACAGAAATCGCAACGCAATGCTCGGACAGGCCAGGAACTCTCCCAACCAGAGCATGACAGCTACACAGAAATACAAGCTGTCACGCTCGGGTCGGGAGACCCGCCAGTCAGTCCAATCATTGCATTGCAATCCCGGCCCAAGTTATACGGCTTTCAGACTCTTCCCATAGAAAGAGGCATAAATATGTTTATCTTGTCCTACTGCACTGCTCAAGCATTTTGAAAATGGGAGTGGTAGTCTCAATATGTGAAGAATATTAGTGATAGGCGCGCGCTGTACCTGCATATTCAGTGTGACTGAGAAATGATTGATCTGTGACACTCTGCAGTAACACCACTTTAACAATGGCTTTTTTTTCATTCCTTACACGTCAGAGAAGGAAGGGAGTTTAATACCCCAAAATCCTAGACCAAGGCTTGCGTGTTAGAGATTGTACTTCCCAACTTGTGAGACTGCAAAGCCATAACTTTAATAAAGTCCGTATTCCAATTTAAAAATACGTTGTAAATGTGTTGTGAAAAAAAAAATTATTTGCACACTTAGTGGTATACTAGACCTGTGCAACCCCCATACCGCTGTTGGTTACCACCATTTGCCATTCGCAGTCTCTAACTGGATAGACTGAGGATCATTTGGCCATTAAAAAGACTGTATTTGTATTTTCATCAAAGAACTGAAAACGGATTCAATACATTTCTAGGAGACCTCGGAGTGTTATATCCATATTTTCTGACCAATTAGGAGCATTGCGGCATTGAGAGTTTATTCACAACAAATATTTTTTTTGGGGGGGAGAATTCAGGTAAGCAAAGCACATTTGATTTTTAAAAGATCTGCTCCTCTACTGTTGGCTAGATTCACACATCTGCAGCATATAACAAGCAGTTAACAGTGGCAGACAGTTGGATGAGATTTTGCAAAACTCATTCAGATGCTGCGGAATTTCATGAGATGCTGCAAAATTCACCTGCACTATGGGCTTCTAAAAATGTCTTTGTTTTTAAGTATTGATTTTACTCCTTTTAATATAGCAGGATTGAAATCTGTGGCCGTTTTGGGGCAAAATGTGCTTTTTGCATTTGGATCTAGAAAAACGATCTAGCTTGTGGCCCTTAATATAGTCCATGTAGATACTGTATGACTTTTATTAGAGCATTACACCGTGTTCCAAATTATTATGCAAATTGGATTTAAGTGTCATAAAGATTTAATTGTTTTGTTTTTCAAATAAACTCATGGATGGCATTGTGTCTCAGGGCTCAACGGATCACTAAAATCAATCTTAGGCTACTTTCACACTAGCGTCGTACGACGCACGACGAATTGCGTCTTTGCGACGTACTGATGCAAGCAGTGAAAGCGCCACACAACGGGGGCAGCGGATGCTGTTTTTCAATGCATCCGCTGCCCCATTGTGATGTGCGGGGAGGTGGGGGCGGAGTTCTGGCCGCGCATGCGCGGTCGGAAAAGACGGTCTCGACGCACCAAAAAACGTTACATGCAACCTTTTTTGGTGGCAACGGACTGATGCAACACGATGCAACCGTCGCACGATGGTTGTGACGTGTGGCAATGCGTCGCACTGCGTCGCTAATGCAAGTCTATGGAGAAAAAACGCATCCTGCAAGCACTTTTGCAGGATGCGTTTTTTCTACAAAATGACGCATAGCGATGTGCAGTGCACGACGCTAGTGTGAAAGTAGCCTTAACCCCTTCATGACCGTGGGATTTTCCGTTTTTCCGTATTCGTTTTTCACTCCCCTCCTTCCCAGAGCCATAACTTTTTTATTTTTCCGTCAATTTGGCCATGTGAGGGCTTATTTTTTGCGGGACGAGTTGTACTTTTGAAAGACATCATTGGTTTTACCATGTCATGTACTAGAAAACGGGAAACAAATTCCAAGTGCCGTGAAATTGCAAAAAAAGTGCAATCCCACACTTGTTTTTTGTTTGGCTTTTTTGCTAGGTTCACTAAATGCTAAAACTGACCTGCATTATGATTCTCCAGGTCATTACGAGTTCATAGACACCTAACATGACTAAGTTATTTTTTACCTAAGTGGTGAAAAAAAATTCCAAACTTTGCTAAAAAAATAAAAAAATTAAAAATTGCGCCATTTCCCGATACTCGTAGCGTCTCCATTTTTTATGATCTGTGGTTGGTTGAGGGCTTATTTTTTGCATGCCTAGCTGGCGTTTTTAATGATACCATTTTGGTGCAGATACGTTCTTTTGATTGCCCATTATTGCATTTTAATGCAATGTCACGGCGACCAAAAAAATGTAATTCTGGCGTTTCGGATTTTTTTCTCATTACGCCGTTTAGCGATCAGGTTAATGCTTATTTTATTGATAGATCGGGCGATTCTGAATGCGGTGATACCAAATATGTGTAGGTGTGATTTTTTTTATTGATTTATTTTGATTGGAGCGAAAGGGGGGTGATTTAAACTTTTATGTTTTTTTTATTTTTTTCACATTTTTTTTAACTTTTTTTTCTTACTTTTGCCATGCTTCAATAGCCACCATAGGAGGCTAGAAGCAGGCACAACTCGATTGCCTCTGCTACATAAGAGCGATCATCAGATCGCTGCTATGCAGCAGAAAATCAGGTGTGCTGTGAGCGCCGACCACAGGGTGGCGCTCACAGATACCGGCGATCAGTAACCATAGAGGTCTCAAGGACCTCTATGGTTACAATACTGAAGCATTGCCGACCCCCGATCATGTGACGCGGGTCGGCGATGATGTCATTTCTGGCCGCCCGGCCGGATGCGGTAGTTAAATGCCGCTGTCTGCGTTTGACAGCAGCATTTAACTAGTTAATAGCGGCGGGTGAATCGCGATTTCACACGCCGCTATTGCGGGCACATGTCAGCTGTTCAAAACAGCTAACATGTCCCAGCTTTGATGCGGGCTCACCGCGAAGCCCTGCATCAAAGCAGGGGACCTGACGTTGGACATACTATCCCGTCCGACGTCAGGAAGGGGTTAAACACATGTGATAATTAGTTTTCCAGGTGATTCTAATTAAAGGAAAACTACTTAAAAGTGATGTTCCACATCATTAAGCAGGCCACAGTTTTCAAGTAACATGGGAAAGAAAAGGATCTCTCTGCTGCTGAAATGCATCAAATAGTGTAATGCCTTGGTCAAGGGATGAAAACATTAGATATTTCCCAAAAACTTAAGCGTGCTCATCGTACTGTTAAGAGATTTGTGGCTGAATGAATGAATGAATGAACAGATGTGTTCGTGCTGATAAAGGCATAATGAGGAAGGTTTCTGACAGGCAAATTAATCAGATTAAGAGAGCAGCTGTTAAAAAGCCATTACAAACCAGCAAACAGATATTTGAAGCTGCTGGTGCCTCTGAAGTCCCTCGAACCTCAAGGTGTAGGATCCTTCAAAGGCTTGCTTTGGTTCACAAGCAGAAATGGTTGCAGTGGACCCAGACATACATAAAGACTAACTTTGAAACAGTCTTATTTACTGATGAATGTCGAGCAACCCTGGATGGTCCAGATGGATGGAGTAGTGGATGCTTGGTGGATGGCCACCATGTCCCAACAAGGCTGCGACGTCAGCAAGGAGGTGGAGGAGTCATGTTTTGGGCCGGTATCATGGGGAAACAGCTGGTAGGGCCCTTTAAGGTTCCTGAAGGTGTGAAAATGACTTCTGCAAAGTATATAGAGTTTCTGACTGACAACTTTCTTCCATGGTATAAAATGCAGAAACGTGCCTTCAGGAGCAAAATCATCTTCATGCTGACAATGCCCCATCTCATGCTGCAAAGAATACCTCTGATTCATTGGCTGCTATGGGCATAAAAGGAGATAAACTCATGGTGTGGCCACCATCTTCCCCTGACCCCAATCCTACAGAGAACCTTTGGAGTATCATCAAGCAAAAGATCTATGAGGGTGGGAGGCAGTTCACATCAAAACAGCAGCTCTGGAAGGCTATTCTGACTTCATGCAAAGAAATACAAGCAGAAACTCTCCAAAAACTCACAAGTTCCATGGATTCAAGAATTGTGAAGGTGATATCAAAGAAGGGGGTCCTATGGTAACATGTAACTTGGCCTGTTAGGATGTTTTGGAGTTCAATAGCTTTTTTGTTCAGTGAATGTGACCTCCTAATGCTGCAAATTCATCAAATGATCATTTTCCGTTCTTTAAATGTATGAAATCTTTAGAAATTTTACTGTGCCTAATAATTTGGTACAGTGCATTTTGAGTTTTTATTCATTTTGGAGATTATACTGTTATCATTGGGAGGTTTCTTCAATAAAATTTGATGCATACTCTAACTGGTGATGACTTTTATTAGACTGAATGTCATTTGCACCGACCATTTAGGAAAATCCGAGAAAAATATAATTTGCATAATAATTTGGAACTTGGTGTATAACTGCACTGATGTCTGTTACTGACATAAATTTATGGGGACACTGTGGTTGTCATCAATGTGGGAGCACTCGGACTGTTACTGTATAAGGATCTGGTAGATAGGTAGATCATTTTTGCGTTTGTGAAAAAAAATGGAAATTTGGCGAAAATTTAGAAAATTTCACAATTTTCAAATTTTGAATTTTTATTCTGTTAAACCAGAGAGTTATGTGACACAAAATAGTTAATAAATAACATTTCCCACATGTCTACTTTACATCAGCACAATTTTGGAAACCACTTTTTTTTGCTAGGAAGTTATAAGGGTTAAAATTTGACCAGTGATTTCTCATATTTACAGCAAAATTTATAAAACCATTTTTTTTGGGACCACCTCACATTTGAAGTCAGTTTGAGGGGTCTATATGGCTGAAAATACCCAAAAGTGACACCATTCTAAAAACTGCTCCCCTCAAGGTGCCCAAAACCACATTCAAGAAGATTACTAACCCTTCTGGTGTTTTACAGCAGCAACATGGAAGAAAAAAAATGAACATTTAACTTTTTAGTCACAAAAATGATCTTTTAGCAACAATTTTTTTATTTTACCAAGGGTAAAAAGAGAAAAGTTGTGGTCCTATTTGTCCTGAGTACGCCTACACTCCATATGTGGGGGGAACCACTTTTTGGGCACACGACAGGGCTCGGAAGGGAAGGAGCGCCACTTGACTTTTTGAATGAAAAGTTGGCTCAAATCTTTAGCGGACGCCATGTCACGTTTGGAGAGCCCCTATGTGATAAAGATTGGAGCTCCCCCACAAGTGTCCTGATTTTAGAAACTAGACCCCCAAGGAACTTATCTAGATGCATAGTGAGCACTTTAAACCCCCAGGTGCTTCACAAATTGATCCGTAAAAATGAAAAAGTACTTTTATTCACAAAAAAGTTCTTTTATCCTCTGTTTTTTCATTTTCACATGGGCAACAGGATAAACTGGATCCTCAAATTTGTTGGGCAATGTCTCCTGAGTACACCGATACCTCATACGTGGGGGTAAATCACTGTTTGGGAGACCGGCAGGGCTTGGAAGGGAAGGAGAGCCATTTGACTTTTTCAAAGGAAGATTAGCTCCAATCGTTAGGGGACACCATGTGGCGTTTGGAGAGCCACTGTGTGCCTAAACATTGGAGCTCCCCCACAAGTGACCCCGTTTTGGAAACTAGACCCCCAAAGGAACTTATCTAGAGGTGTGGTGACAGGAGAAATTGGACCACAAAAGTTGTCTAGTTTGTCCTGAGTATGGTGGTACCCCATATGTGGGAATAAACCACTGTTTGGGCACACATCAGAATTCGGAAGGGAGGGAGCACCAGTTGACTTTTTGATCGCAAGATTGGCTGGAATCAATAGTGGTGCCATGTCACATTTGGAGACCCTCTGATGTGCCTAAACAGTGGAAACCCCTCAATTCTAACTCCAACACTAACCCCAACACATCCCTAACCCTAATCCCAACTCTAACCATGACCCTAATCACAACCCTAACCCCAACACACCCCTAACCACAACCTTAACCCCAACACACCCCTATCCCTAATCCCAACCATAACCCTAACCACAAGCCTAACCCTGACCCCAACACACCCGTAACCCTAATTCCAACCCTAACCTTAATTCCAACCCTTACTCTAATTCCAACCCTAAGGCTATGTGCCCATGTTGCGGATTTGTGTGTGGATTTTTCCGCACCATTTTTGAAAAATTTACCACGGATTTCCATTGTTTTTTGTGCGGATTTCACCAGCGGATTCCAATACAGGAACAGGTGTAAAACGCTGCGGAATCCGCACAAAAAATTGAAATGCTGCAGAAAATACCAAGTGGTAAACGTGATGGAAAACTGCTAGCGGCCAATCCACTGTGGATCCGCAGCCAAATCCACACCATGTGCACATAGCCTAATTCTAACCCTAACCCTAATTGCAACCCTAACCCTAACCCTAGTTCTAACCCTAACCCTAACCCTAGTGGAAAAATAAAAATAAATATATTTTCTTTATTTTATTATGTTCCCTACCTATGGGGGTGATAAAGGGGGGTTTATTTACTATTTTTTTATTTTGATTACTGTGATATGATCTATCACAGCGATCAAAATGAATGATCGAATCTGCCGGCCGGCAGTTTTGGGGGGTGCACTGCACATGCGCCCGCCATTTTGGAAGATGGCGGCGCCCATGCAGAAGACGGACGGACTTCGGGAGGGACACCAGAGGTCAGTAAGTATGGGGGGGTGGGATCGGAGCACGGGGGGAGCGACAGGAGGACGGAGGGGAGCAGAGGACACGACTGAGGATGGAGGGGAGGAGATCGGTTGGGGGGGCAGATCGTGGTCTCCAGCCATGGCCAATGATATTGCAGCGTCGGCCATGGCTGGATTGTAATATTTCACCAATTTTCATTGGTGAAATATTACTATTGCTCTGATTGACTGTTTAACTTTCAACAGCTAATTAGAGTGATCGTAGCCAAGGGGGGGTGAAGCCACCCCCCCCAGGCTGAAGTAACAATCCCCTTGTTCCTGCAGGTCGGGTGAAATTTCAGTTAACCCTTTCACCCAATCTGCAGGAACGCGATCCTGCCATGATGCCACATAGGCGTCACAGGTCAGATTGGCACCGACTTTCATGACGCCTACGTGGCATCACAGGTCGGGAAGGGGTTAATGAGGTCCTTTACGTTTTACTTCGTGTTCTTATCTTGTGCTCATTTTTGATGCTTTGGCACTCAAGAGCATTTCTCGAAAAGTGATTGTCAATTTTCCCCACCCGGCTGTATAATAAGTCTAGTAGAAATAATATGAAATGAACATTCTTCTTAAAAATCAATATTTAGAATTTATTTTTTTAATTGTTTAGACAACTAGGAAATGATATGCATAGCAGCTTTCTGTTGGCATACTAAACGGGAAATATCAGGAGAAAAAAAATCCTGGAATGGTGCCTCAGTTTGGCTCAAGGTAGAGCTCGGGGGAATTATTGCTCAGTGCTCCTTTTCATATCATGAGCACAGTACAAAGATACAAGTAGTAGGCTTAATTTGCACAACAAAGCCCTTCTGTTTTCAAGTGAATGTAAGATATCAAGAGCTAACACTGACATATCATCTTACAGATTCATTAAATTAATGTAATTACTGCAACTTAGCAGACCACTTGATTTAATGATCCGATCTAAAGAAGGATGCCAGACGATTGTAGAAAATGTATATTGCACCAACATACACAACATATAGCATGTATTAAATTGAAGCCTTCAGGGATTAAGTAATACAGTCACTTTTGTATACAGTGATTACTGGAGCTGCGTACTTTGCAAATCAACGCGAACATCCCCATTTGTTGTAAGCTATTAGAAGTCAAGCATTCCAGCGCCAGCTAATCACATGATGAAAAATACTGCTTTGTCAGTAATGTATTCCTAATGTCATCCGTGACTGATGGGATCAGAATATTAGATTTTGACACAAGTTAGTTCATTAAGCAAGATTTGGGCAGAGAAAATAGACACGTTTTTATTTTATTTTTATTTTTTTTGCAAAGTGTTTGCCGTTTCTCAGAGTTATGCAGTTTCCTGTCATTTTCTGACACTTCTCACCTTGAAAATTGCTTTTTTTTGACAGCCCTAGCATAATATTCTATGTGCAACCTCTACTGACACACCTGTCCTGATCAAACAGGTGTCAGCCAGGGTGTTGTCAAGTCAAGTAAATTGGAGTTGTGTAAGTGTCATGAATCAGCAGAGAGCTAAAATAAGCAACAAAAAAGAGCATCATTTTGAATGTGTTCCAATTTATTTTACAGTAGCTCCTTCAATCTCTCTTTTTTGCTGCTGTAGGGATTATGGTGTCCAGGTTGGAAGATATACTTTCATTAATATATGGAATTCATTATTTTATGGGATTTGACATGGGTATTGTTTCAGTGACATTTACTACTTTTATGTCAGTTTTAATTTTTGCCAGTGGATTGCCATATTCTTTTCTTCTATAACTATAGTTGATTACCATTCCAGAACTTTAAATTTGAGAGTATGTTAATATTAAGATTTAATTGAGAAAGTCACCTTCTGAAATGTTTGTTTTCAATTTCTAAAAATGTGAACTTCATTTGGACCACATTATTGCTATTTTATACCGAGGTATACACTTTTTTTACATTTTGTCTTTAGGAATGAAGATATTTGTTTTATTTACAAATATTATTGTTTACCATAAATTATGGTGTCTAAGTCATCATTTAGGGTGCGAGTCCATGGTCTGGATTGTCGGCACATTGGACGGAGCGGTGGTGTTGTGGTGGGTTTTTAGAGCCAAATTCTTTAAGATGATGCAAGTAGTTCACGAAATCAAAAATGCTTTGATTTTTGTTTGTTACTTTGTTTGCATCTTCACATTTTCCGCTATGTTGTAAAATTTGTCGAAAAATGTCATGCACACATAGTCACTCTGATGGAAACTGGAATTCATTTGCACAAACATTTAGCAACTTTTTAAAAGGTTGCAATTGAAGATTCAACAGCAAATATCTGGAGCACAAAAACCTGCCCACATAAAGCATAATAAAGCCAACACATACAAAATACACTTCAGAAAAGTTCAAAGAAAAACTTGGCGCAAATCAAAAACAGCCAAAAATTTGATGAAAAGGGAGCAAATGCAATAATTAATTGGGAGAATGGTGACTACATCAGAACCTTATTAGCAAAGTATCATACAGCTGTACATTAAAGTTAAATGTTTGTTTGGTATAGCAAGCCTATTGTCGAGGGACAATCATGCTTCCCAATATTGGTGATAGTGCAGTAGAATTGAGCCATTCCAGCTGAGTTCATCCAAATACTGCAGCTGACTGCTCCGATTTTAAGGGAATCTGTCACCTCATTTTTTTGCATAGAAGCTGCGGCCACCGCCATTAGTGGCTTACAGTGCCTTGCGAAAGTATTCCACCCCCTGGAACTTTTCAACCTTTTCCCACATATCATGCTTCAAACATAAAGATACCAAATGTTAATTATTGGTAAAGAATCAACAACAAGTGGAACACAACATTTATTGGTTATTTTAAATTTTTGTGGAAATTCAAAAACTGAAAAGTGAGGCATAGGGGGTCTCCGGTGTACAAGAAAGATATAGCTGAACTAGAGCGGGTGCAGAGAAGAGCGACCAAGGTTATTAGAGGACTGGGGGGGTCTGCAATACCAAGATAGGTTATTACACTTGGGGCTTTTTAGTTGGAAAAACGAAGGCTAAGGGGTGATCTTATTTTAATGTATAAATATATGAGGGGACAGTACAGAGAACTTTCTAATGACCTTTTTACTCATAGACCTGAGACAAGGACACGGGGGCATCTTCTACGTCTGGAGGAAAGAAGGTTTAGGCATAATAACAGACGCGGATTCTTTACTGTAAGAGCAGTGAGACTATGGAACTCTCTGCCGTATGATGTTGTCATGAGTGATTCATTGCTAAAACTTAAAAGGGGACTGGATGCCTTTCTTGAAAAGTATAGTGTTACAGGTTATATACACTCACCGGCCACTTTATTAGGTACACCATGCTAGTAACGGGTTGGACCCCCTTTTGCCTTCAGAACTGCCTCAATTCTTCGTGGCATAGATTCAACAAGGTGCTGGAAGCATTCCTCAGAGATTTTGGTCCATATTGACATGATGGCATCACACAGTTGCCGCAGATTTGTCGGCTGCACATCCCAAAGATGCTCCATACAAGGCAGGATGGATCCATGCTTTCATGTTGTTTACGCCAAATTCTGACCCTACCATCCGAATGTCGCAGCAGAAATCGAGACTCATCAGACCAAGCAACGTTTTTCCAATCTTCTACTGTCCAATTTCGATGAGCTTGTACAAATTGTAGCCTCAGTTTCCTGTTCTTAGCTGAAAGGAGTGGTACCCGGTGTGGTCTTCTGCTGCTGTAGCCCATCTGCCTCAAAGTTCGATGCACTGTGCGTTCAGAGATGCTCTTAGGCCTACCTTGGTTGTAACGGGTGGCGATTTGAGTCACTGTTGCCTTTCTATCAGCTCGAACCAGTCTGCCCATTCTCCTCTGACCTCTGGCATCAACAAGGCATTTCCGCCCACAGAACTGCCGCTCACTGGATTTTTTTTCTTTTTCGGACCATTCTCTGTAAACCCTAGAGATGGTTGTGCGTGAAAATCCCAGTAGATCAGCAGTTTCTGAAATACTCAGACCAGCCCTTCTGGCACCAACAACCATGCCACGTTCAAAGGCACTCAAATCACCTTTCTTCCCCATATTGATGCTCGGTTTGAACTGCAGGAGATTGTCTTGACCATGTCTACATGCCTAAATGCACTGAGTTGCCGCCATGTGATTGGCTGATTAGAAATTAAGTGTTAACAAGAAGTTGGACAGGTGTACCTAATAAAGTGGCCGGTGAGTGTATATTAGATTCCTTGATAGGGTGTTGATCCAGGGAATTAGTCTGATTGCCGTATGTGGAGTTGGGAAGGATTTTTTTTCCCCAATGTGGAGCTTACTGTTTGCCACATGGGTTTTTTTGCCTTCCTCTGGATCAACATGTTAGGGCATGTTAGGTTAGGCTATGGGTTGAACTAGATCGACTTAAAGTCTTCCTTCAGCCTTAATAACTACAGTCATGGCCAAAAGTATTCACACCCCTGCAATTCTGTCAGATAATACCCAGTTTCTTCCTGAAAATGATTGCAAAGACAAATTCTTTGGTATTATTATCTTCATTTAATTTGTCTTAAATGAAAAAAAACACAAAAATAATTGTTCTAAAGCCAAATTGGATATAATTCCACACCAAACATAAAAAAGGAGGTGGACAAAAGTATTGGCACTGTTCGAAAAATCATGTGATGCTTCTCTAATTTGTGTAATTAACAGCACCTGTAACTTACCTGTGGCACCTAACAGGTGTTGGCAATAACTAAATCACACTTGCAGCCAGTTAACATGGATTAAAGTTGACTCAACCTCTGTCCTGTGTCCTTGTGTGTACCACATTGAGCATGGAGAAAAGAAAGAAGACCAAAGAACTGTCTGAGGACTTGAGAAACCAAATTGTGAGGAAGCATGAGCAATCTCAAGGCTACAAGTCCATCTCCAAAGACCTGAATGTTCCTGTGTCTACCGTGCACAGTGTCATCAAGAAGTTTAAAGCCCATGGCACTGTGGCTAACCTCCCTAGATGTGGACGGAAAAGAAAAATTGACAAGAGATTTCAACGCAAGATTGTGCGGATGTTGGATAAAGAACCTTGACTAACATCCAAACAAGTTCAAGCTGCCCTGCAGTCCGAGGGTACAACAGTGTCAACCCGTACTATCCGTCGGCGTCTGAATCAAAAGGGACTGTATGGTAGGAGACCCAGGAAGACCGCACTTCTTACCTCAAAACATAAAAAAGCCAGGCTGGAGTTTGCCAAAACTTACCTGAAAAAGCCTAAAACGTTTTTGAAGAATGTTCTCTGGTCAGATGAGACAAAAGTAGAGCTTTTTGGGCAAATGCATCAACATAGAGTTTACAGGAGAAAAAAGAGGCATTCAAAGAAAAGAACACGGTCCCTACAGTCAAACATGTTCAGGTTCCCTGATGTTTTGGGGTTGCTTTGCTGCCTCTGGCACTGGACTGCTTGACCGTGTGCATGGCATATGAAGTCTGAAGACTACCAACAAATTTTGCAGCATAATGTAAGGCCCAGTGTGAGAAAGCTGGGTCTCCCTCAGAGGTCATGGGTCTTCCAGCAGGTCAATGACCCAAAACACACTTCAAAAAGCACTAGAAATGGTTTGAGAGAAAGCACTGGAGACTTCTTAGGTGGCCAGCAATGAATCCAGACCTGAATCCCATAGAACACCTGTGGAGAGATCTAAAAATGGCAGTTTGGAGAAGGCACCCTTCAAATATCAGGGACCTGGAGCAGTTTGCCAAAGAAGAATGGTCTAAAATTCCAGCAGAGCATTGTAAGAAACTCATTGATGGTTACCGGAAGCAGTTGGTCACAGTTATTTTGGCTAAAGGTTGTGCAACCAAGTATTAGACTGAGGGTGCCAATACTTTTGTCTGGACCATTTTTGGAGTTTTGTGTGAAATGATCAATGTTTTGCTTTTTGCTTCATTCGCTTTTGTGTTTTTTCATTTAAGACAAATTAAATGAAGATAATAATACCAAAGAATTTGTGTTTGCAATCATTTTCAGGAAGAAACTGAGTATTATCTGACAGAATTGCAGGGGTGTGAATACTTTTGGCCATTACTGTATGTTACTATGTTAATACCTCAGGGGTTTCATCTGAATCATGTCACTTGGAAATTTAGATGGAAACCTCGATGTACAGTAAGTGCTCAGCATATAGCGCATGATAAATGCGATCCAAAATGTTAAGCAAAATGTTCCCAAACAAACCTTCAAATCAATCCACAAAAAAGAAAGCCCCCACTCAGGTCTGTCATCTGTTATCTGAATTATAAGGGGCTTCTATGTTACTAGTAGTATAAAGAATCTGATAAAGCAAAATGGCTTCTCGCCCCCTAAACAAATTCAGCGAATTATTTTGCTCCCAAATCTCTCCCTTCTGAGCCCGAGTGTGCCTAAACCACATTCAGTATCCACAGGTTTGGCATTTCTATAGTGATGACAGTCCGCCTGATTTACGGATGCACGTCTTCAAAACCATGAGTTGGTTACTACAATGCACTGGGAACTACAATGTGCTTGTCACTACAACATATGGGCACTACAGTGGTAGTAGCCAATTTTCACTCAGAAACATCCACTGCTTCTTGTTTTTGGAAAACACTCATGGAGTCTAAATAAATAGTCACTACACCTGTAGATAGATTCCCAAAAGGTTAAAATTTCCAAAAAAGGATCATTTGAGTGGGGATTCTGCTTTTCTAGGACTTAGGGGCTCTGTATATGGAGTCCGCAAACTGTTCTATGAAAATCTGCGCTCCAGGAGGCAAATAGTGCCCTGTCCCTCCTGAGTTTTGCCGCATGGCTAAGCAGTACTGCATAGCCACATATGAGGTATGACTAAATTCAGCAGAAATAGTGGGACACATTTTGGGGTCATTTTGGCCAATTTTCCTTTGTCAAAATGTAAAATTTGGAGCTAAAACAACATTTTGGTTGTAAAAAAGTAATTGTTTTTTCTTCATTCCCCAATGGTATAAAATTCTGGGACACACCTGTGGTGTCAATATGATCACTTCACCCCTAGATTAATTCTTCGAGAGGTTTAGTTTGTGAAATAAGGTCACTTATGGGGGTTCTGCTGTTCTGGCACCTGAGGAGCTCTGTCAATGTGTCATGGCACTCTCAAATCAGTCCAACAAAACCTGAACTACAATAAGGCCCTTCTTCCCTTCTGAGCTTTGCACTGTACCTCAAAAGTAGATTTTGACGACATATGGGGTACTGGTGTACTCAGACGAAATTGCACAACAATTTGTGGGGACTATTTTGTCCTGTTATCCACATGAAAATAAAACATTTTGGGTTAAAAACCATTTTTGTGGGGACATTTTTTTTTTATTTTAAGAACTAAACGGTATAAACTTCTGTGAAGCACCTGCATTTTCAAGGTGCTTTCCACACATCTAGATAAGTTCCCTGAGAGGTTTAGTTTTCAAAATGATGTAACTTGTGAGCAGTTTTCACTGTTTAGGCACATGAGGGGCACTCCAGAGGCGATATGGCATCCTCTACTTAGTCCAGCAAATTTTACATACAAAAAGTCAAATGGAGCTTCTTCCCTTCAGAGCTCTGCCATTTTCCCAAACAGTGTTTTTTCCCTTACATGGGTATTGACATGCTCAGAATTGTAAAATTTGGTCATGAGAGTGAAAACAGGCTTGGGCGTGAAGGAGTTAAGTAACATTGGATATATAGCCATCCATGTAAATGTACTGTTTTTACTTCCTTTAAATTTGCTTTAACCCTGAAAATCATTATCAAGCTGTGGTTTAAACTTCTATCTTTAAAAATGTTTTGTAGTAATTTGACTGCCAAATGATGTACTGCTGTAGAGGTATTGGGAGGAATTTAAAAAATGGCATGTCATACCCCACTCTTAAACAGAAGTCAGCTTGATGTGCCTAATTTACACACATTTTTGGCTGTCCATGCACAAAAACTGAGATCTACGCCAGCCATGAGTGGGTGTAGATTATAGTAAGCCACAGTTGCCCATACCAATCTACTAATTTCTGCCCACTTTTTAGAAAAATAATCCTACAGAAATAAATATCTTAACAAATCCACTTTTGTATGGCCATTCAACACCTTAATTAACTGGAAACATATACTACCAAATTAACACACAGATTTACAGAATAGTCCAGTGCAATAGCACATGAGCACCCAATGAATGTGTAAATTTTTAGACTACATGGGTGTTAGGGTTTGCTTACATAGACCAACCATATGAACACCGATTGGTAAACTTTAACTTTGGCCGTTTGAATGCTGTTTACACAGACAGACCAAAGTGATCAATGCACACTGAGCAACCTATGTCGGATAGTATGCCATTGTTCTCATTACTGCAAGTCCTGTTTACACAGGATGCTGCACCACCAAGAATAATGATCTCTACAGTCTCATAAAAGATCATTTCACCTGCTGACTGAGCATTTTGATCTTTCATAGGATGATCGACAGCCTGTTTACACAGCAAGATAATCGTGAAAAAAGCATTATTAACATTTATAATTAATTATCTTGTAGTGTAAATACCCTTTTAGTCTGGTAAAGAAGATCATGTGTCCACCTTGAAAACTTGGATATTTGAATGAAAATAAAAATAACATGATTGCTGATCATTTCCATGTCAACAAACATTGCACACGCAGTAATATTGTGAAAGATAAGTGAACCAAAAAAAAGGTCTTGAAAATATATCATAAAGTGACTAGATTTCACAATGGCTGAATATAAAGCTCTGGCAAAAGTAGGAGACCACCACATGAAAACCCTGTCATGGGCAGCCCAATCTCCAGACCTGAACCCCACTGAAAACCTCTGGAATGTAATCAAGAGGATGATGGATAGTCACAAGCTGTGATTAACAATCATGGTTATTCCACAAAATATTGATTTCTGAACTCTTTCTGAGTTATAACATTAGTATTGTTGTTTCTAAATGATTACAAACTTGTTTTCTTTGCATTATTTGAGGTCTAGTCCTGTTTTTTTTATTTTGACCATTTTTCTTTGTCAGAAAAAAAATACAAAAATGATTGCTTGGAAATTTGGAGACATGTTGTTAGAAGTTTATAGAATAAAAGAACAATTTAAATTTTTACTCAAAAATATGCCTTTAAGAGAAAAATCAGACAAACTGAACATTTTGCAGTGGTCTCTTAATTTTTGCCGGAGCTGAATAGCCAATATCAATTAGTGAAAGAGTGGGCTCGCTGTAAATACTGTAAAAATGGCTAATGAGCTAATGAAAAGCTGGTATATTCCACATCTCTATGATGTGAGAGATACTTACTGGAAGTCTGAAGGTTGTATAGCTCGTTAGGGAAGATGTATTTTAACAAGGGTAGCCACATATTGAAAAAAATGGATACTAGTTTATATGAAAGAAGAGGTTACAGCAAGACAGGACACAGAAGCCAGCATTGTTAATGTAACTGTCAGCTGATTCCTACAGTCCATGGTTCAGGTAATAGCTGGTACATTAATGACACCAGAAGTGAGTGAGCTGAAAGATCCATCAAATTCTTTAAGGCTGTGTGCACATGGCGCAGTTTTGTCACTGCATTTTTACTAATAAGAGATGCCAAACTGGTGCCAAAATTTCTGTACCAAATACTTAATGTGTGCACAATCCCAAAAAATCTCACAGTCCTGACCGAACACATATTATGCCACCACAGCCTTATTCGAGGTTATCATACAAAACACCAGCTTGATAAATCTGGGACAAGAAAAGATGGAGATCTGTCATTGAATGGCGCATGCAATATCTGAGTTTCTTTTAGTTTTACTATTAAAATTGATGACTGTCACATAAATAAGGCAAATTCTGCAATATCAGGAGGACAAAAAGCCCACAGAGCATCATTCACACTATACATGAATTACATTTTACCAGACAAATACTTTCCATTGCCTCTTCAAAGATTAAATGATAATGCCAAGTTTCCAAGGTTGGAAATGACTACAATGCTTTTATACAGGTTGTAGAATACTGAAGTAACTGCCTTTCATTAATTATTTATATTCAGCAGAAATTTACTATTAATAATGCACAAGGTTTTGTAATGAATACATAACTGATGACAGCAGAACTTACAAATCACAATCAAAACCATTTCCCAGAGTAACTCATATGACACCGATATTATGGTATTTACACGTGTCCATCCATATAGCAGAAGGATTACATAGCTCAGCGGTGCCCCGCCATCAGCAGCCCAACATTGTCTAGTTTGCATTGCACAAAAAGAAAAAAAAAAAAGAGCATGAAACAAACCTCCAAAAATCATACGTTGATCTAAAGCCACTAGGCAAAAATGTACATAACTGAACATGAGGTTTTCAGTTTAACATTCTGATTAGATTGTATGAAGCCCACTGCCACGTCACTGCAAACCTCGTAGTGGGTCCTACCGCCCTAACGGAGCAGAGCCGTGCGGCGACCACCGCCAAAGCGGCCATGCACCAGCAGGGCGGACGGCCTGTTGCCCCACAACACCCATGCTGCAAGACTGAGCCCCCACGACTCCAGACCGTGCCGCCCTACCAGCACCAAGCCACAGCAACAATGGCCGCCACACAGCACCAGCACCAAAATGAAAGAAGCATTGAAACTCACCTTCCTCCAGCTCTTCAGTGAGAGCCAAAATGGGCTAGACCCCTTACTTTGCAGTCTGGTCAGAAAGTTAAACTGAAAACTTCATGTTCAGTTATATAAATTTTTGCCTAGCGGCTTTAGATCAACCTATGATTTTTGGAGGTGCGGTTCATGTCTTTTTTTCTTTTTGTGCAAAGCATGTTCTAGTCTCTTTCTTGAACCAGCACTCCTCCCATTTGGCACAGGTGATTTTAATTAGGAGACTGCAAAGTCTCTGATTAGACAGTCCTAAAATATGCCATATTTCTCTGAGTATTAATTCACAGCCCCATAGTGAGCCCAAGCAAAATGTGCATCGGGGCTGTGGACACACACAGACACTGTTTTAGGGGTGACCATCTGTAACTTTATATGTATTGATGGTTTCATATTCATTGCTACATTCCAGCTTAATTGCTTCTAGGTTATATGTTATTTCTTGGACGCCATGTACCATTGGATGTCTTTGGAACAATAGAGGTTACACTTTTGAACACACTCCTCATAACCCTTTGCTCATATATCTTTTAGTTATTATCAATTCCATCAGTCTTCCATTCTTTTGCTACCCTGGAATTATTATCAAGGCATCACAAATTGTTGCAGGTTCTCTCACCTGTGCAATACTAAACAAATCCAGAAATCATGATCTTTTGGGGGCCATGAAAACTAGAGATTGGGAAACACTGCTATATACAATTAATTGGGACTATGGTTCCCTTTATCATCCATAATGCCCCCGTTTAGAAACAAACAATATATTTATCAAATTGTTCCATGTTGCTTGATAAATTTGCTGTATGGCATTGCAGTAAAGACCACTGTCCTTTTTCATGTCAAACTACATCTAGTTTCCATTTGACCACATCAGTCTACCTCGATATAGTGGAGGGCTTGGTCGCAGCAGCAGCATCTGGGGCACATTCAAGTTCCATTTTTTGGGATTCAGATGGAGTCACCATTTTGTGGCCTGAATATGAGAGAACATGGCCTAAGACAGTTTCAATTTTGGTAGAATAAAGCAACAATTCTGTCTCATGTTGTTTAGTAAATCGGCCCAATTGTGTGTAACATAGTGTTTTCGTAGCAGGTATAATGTAAGACAGCTAAGAAATTCAAACCTTTCTGGCATCATATTTTGATAGTGGTCCACATCATAAGCTTGCAGAGAGCTAAGCTCTAATAATGTAGAGCCTTGTTATATGAGGCCTATATGATCAGACTTACATACTCTTCACAAGTAGACATACTAATCATGTGTATTTATATGAGGGTCTCCTTAGGTTCACACTGAAACTACTGTATATCTATAGAAAATCCAAAATATAAATGTATTATTAAATTTCTTTTCTTGACTGCCTCAATTGTGAGAGATACAGATTGTCAAAATATAGTCTTTATTGTGAATACACTGTAGGGAAACCAAGGAAAAGTTGAACTTTTTACTTCTTTTCTTTACTCCTGGTGTATATATAATTCCTCAATAAAGAATCTTTCGCCCACAGGTGAACCCACATATTAATGAATCATTATACATTGTAAATAACTGCACTGTCAAGGATTCTGCACAATGGAAATATTTTAGGGTTTGTAGAAGTTCCTTGAAATATTGGGTTTATTAATCTTAAATGATACACATAACTTGCTGGTTCAAAAATAACAGAGAAAGATTCTATAATAGAACCACAACACAACTAAAAGCACTGTTTCAGAGCAATTCTACTCCGTTAATTAAAGAGAAAATGGATTTTTGCATGAATATTTAAAAAATCATTCCTGAGTTCCTGAAATTTCAAAAATAAATGACATACAATAGGTAAAGGAAAAGGTAGCATTTTGGCACTCACGCAGTCTTCATGCCCCAGGCTAAAATCAAGACCTATATTACATTCCCCAGCACAAACGAAAATTACCAAGATTTCCTTTTCCTATCGACAAGTAAGGAAATGCACATGAAATATAAATAAGATCTTCCTGATGGTTTTCCCTGCCGAACAAAAACCTGGGCTGAAATTTTATTTGTACAAAGTTATCTATTTGTCTGGCAAGTCATTCCAAGCTGCATGTCTAATTCAATGTCCTTGGAAATGTCCCTAGAAAATCAATGTGCATTTCTTTTCTGTGGGATTGCAGTTAAAATCTCTAATGTATATGACAGAAAATATGAGTTTCTATATCACTATAGGGCTATATTTAAATCAGTGTTTTTATCTGTGCCATAGTTTGTATAATAAATTGTCAACCATCTGATGTGTACTTGGACCCTCCGGACTATCCCAACTGATGATGTTGGGGGAGACACCAATACTTTTTGTTGCTATTTGAGATTAGTCATCACCTGTAGTGTCTAGCAATGTCTTTCTCCTCTTTCTCCACTGAAAACACATGAACTTGGCTGACAGATACAGTTGAGCTCAAAAGTTTGCATACCCCAGAATAATTTTTGCTTTCTTGGCCTTTTTTCAGAGAATATCAATGATAACACAAAAACTTTGTCTCCACTCATGGTCAGTGGTTGAGTGAAGCCATTTATTGTCAAACTACTGTGTTATCTCTTTTTAAATCATACTAACAGCCAACCCAAAGCAGCTAAATGACCTGATCAAAAGTTCACATAACCTGGTGATTTTGGCCTGATAACATGCACAGAAGGTGACACAAATGGGTTTGAATGAATACTAAAGGTAACACCCTCACCTGTGACCTGTTTGTTTTTAAGCATTGTGTTTGCATAAAAACTGAATGAATTTCTGGGATCCAGAGAGACTCTTGCATCTTTCATCCAGCCACTGACATTTCTGGATTGTGAGTCATGAGGAATGCAAAACAATTGTCAAAGGATCTATGGGAAAAGGTAGTTGAACTGTATAAAAGAGGAAAGGGATACAAAAAGATATCGAAGGAATTGATAATGCCAGTCAGCAGTGTTCAAACTGTGATTACCAAATGGAAAATCAGAGGCTCTGTAAAAACAAAATCACGGTCAGGTAAACCCACAAAAATGTCAACCACAACTGCCAGTATAATTGTTCAGGATGCAAAGAAAAACCCACAAGTAACATCAGCTGAAATACAGGACTCTGAAAACTAGTGGTGTGGTTTTTTCAAGATACACAATACGGAGGCACTTAAAGAAAAATGGGCTGCATGGTCTAGTCGCCAGAAGAAAGCCATTAATGCGCAAATGCCACAATGTATCTCCCCTACAATACTCAAAACAGCACAGAGACAGACAAGCCTCAAAACTTATGGAACATGGTAATTTAGATTGATGAGACAAAAAATGAACTTTTTGGCCACAACCATAAATGTTACATTCAACAAGGCCTATTATGAAAGGAACACCATTCCTACTGTAAAGCACGGAGGTGGATCGCTGATGTTTTGGGGATGTGTGAGCTACAAAGGCACAGGAAACTTGGTCAAAGTTGAAGGAAAGATGAATGCAGCACATTATCAGCATATACTGGAGGTAAATTTGCACTCATCAGCCTGGAAGCTGCACATGGGACATTCTAACATGACAACGATCCAAAACACAAAGCCTAGTAGATCTGTTTTTTCTACAGCAGAACAAAATGAAGGTTCTGGAGTGGCCATCTTGGTCTCCTGACCTCAATATCATTGAGCCACTCTGGGGAGATCTCAAGCGTGCTGTTCATGCTAGACAGACCAGGAATTTACAGGAACTGGAGGCTTTTTGCCAAGAAGGGTGTGCAGTTTAACCATCTGAGAAAATAAAGAACCTCATCCACAACTACCACAAAAGACTTCAAGCTCTCATTGATGTTAGAGGAGGCAATACATGGTATTAAGAAATGGGTTATGTGAACTTTTGATCAGGGTCATTTGGATGTTTTGGGTTGTCATTATGATTGTAAAAAAGAAAACACAGTAGTTTGACAATAAATGGCTTCACCCAACCACTAACTATAAGCGGAGAAAAAGTTTTGGTGTTATCATTTATTTTCTCTGAAAAAAGGCCATGAAAGCAAAAATTCTACCGGGTATGTAAATTTTTGAACACAACTGTATCTCATTTGTATGTGCACCTGCGATCTTTGGAATTTCTCTCAGTATAAGGGCTCGTGCACATGGCACATATTTTCAGTCCGAGTGCGATCCAACAGAAAATCGTATCACACTCTGACCAATGTTATTCTATGGGGTCGTGCACATGTTCAATTGCAGCATGCCTGAGTTTGATCTAATATCCAGATCACACTTGGCAATGCAAGACAAGGAGTGCATGGAAAACATCAGACTGCGCTCAGATGACATTTGATTGCAGTCCGATTTCCACAGAATAGCACAGTGGAGAAGATGGAGAATTTTTTTTCCATCTTACCATCATCCCAGAGAATTGGATCATACTATGATCACACTCTAATCAACCTGTGATCAGAGTTTGATCAGAGTGTGATTAGCATAATCAGTCAATTTTCTCAGGTGAGAAAAAAATATGCTGGTATTGACCCTAGCCTAAGGTTAAATTTACACAAGACTATAATAAAATCATCTTATTTCCATCCAGAATTAAAGTACAGTTTTTCATCTGTTTAGTCGTCAGTATGCCATCCATATACTGTATGTTATGTGTTATGGAACCACTGTGCCACGGTCTGGGGAGAGCCTGAAGGGATATAACTAAGCCACGAACTTCACTAGGGCCCCTATGGTGTGGTTAGACTTGGACTCAAGTGGACACCAGGTACTACTCCAGGACAGACCCCAGAGCCGTAGCAGCTGACCTCCTAAGGATTGTAGGGAAGCAGGGATGGACTTCGAGAGTCAGGATTGCCAGGAACAGGTTAGCAGGAGAATGAGTAAAGCAAGGCTGGTATGAAGGACAGGAACTGGAACACAGGAACAGACAAGGCTGGATACTAGAACACAGGAAAGACAGGTGCAGGCTTACAGGAGCTGGTTTAAACTGGACAGATGAAGGAGGCGATAACAGGTACGGACAAAATGGGGCAGAGTCAGAACTTGGTATAGACCAGATTGGATTAGAAGCAGATTTAGACAGGATGGACAGTTTCAGGATCAGGAGGATGGGCAGGATCGTGTACAGATGGGGTCTGTTTTTCTTTAAGATCAGGAGTAGAGAGCATGGGTACAAAGACCTTATAACTTAGGTGGACATGTAAGACTTCAAAGGACTAAAGTGGCTACAGCACCTCCCTATAGGCGACAGTGCTCCTTAGGCTGGGGACATTTTCAGAAGTGTATGGGGGACATTTTCAGAAGTGTATGCTGCCACTTTAAGAAGCACACTCCCAAGAGACTTGCATGTCATGTGCAGGTCCGGGGATGAAGCAGACACTTCGGGAACCAGAGCATTGCAGAAGGATGAGAAATCACGCTGGCGTCCCTGCCAAGAGGAGATAGGGGACTCATCCAGGGGAGCCGGAGCTTTCATAACACTGCATAATTCATATGACATCCGTTTTTAAAAAATCAGCAGTTATTAATATTTGCAAGACCAAATATAGTTCTCTTTGTTAAAGAATTGCAATGTATCTGTTGAAATCAGATGCTGTGAAGTTGATCTGTATGGGATCATTTTTTTTCGTTTTTTAGCGTGCACCTGTAGAATTAAATAGCCAAATCTAATCCATAACACAGATAATGCTGCTATTTTTTCACTCAGTCATCTAAACAGTTCTACTAAATTGCTGTACATTGATCTCGGTACTGTCAGTTTTTTCATGACCAGCACTTAGACTTAAAGTGCAGTCGTGCTAATGTAGCCTCAGTGTTAAGAAATACATCAACAAGGGCTATGGGTAAAGAATATAAAGTGACAGAAATTGGATTTCATTCCAGCCTGAATGGGCCCAAAAGATCACTCGATCACATAAAAGACACCATTATTAGAAATTACTTAGGCCCAGCCTGGGGTGTGGGGCACAAAAAACGGGTCTTCTGACACATAGCAGGTACCATTATTACAATTGAGGTCTTTGTTTCAGATTTTAACATGGGAAATTTAAGAAGAGCGCAATCACTGGAAAAGGACATCATGGTCGGAAGAATAGAAAGAACAAGGCGAAGAGGAAGACCAACAACTTGATGGCTTGATACAATCAGCGGAGAAGACCCTGGCTGACCTATCTAGGCTTGCAGAAGATTGATCTTCGACAGTGTGTTCATCCATCAAGTTGACATGGCTCAAGATCGACCTGAAGGCCGTTAATAATAATAATAATAATAATAATAATAATGATAATAATAATAATAAACTTTAGATTAGTCCTTTAATGACATCACAACCAAAATTTTAAAACCAAATACTAACCCACAGCCCTATAATTGTACAGACATGAGTTCTGAACATGCCCTTGTCTTTTTATTTAGAGAGGATTAAGATTTAGATGAGCTATATAAATTCTAGAGGATCTTTAATTTCATAGAGAATTATGAATTCTACAGTCATTTTTTTTCTAAAAACTGGATACATTTACCCACAACCGCAGTTTTGCTTGTGTTCTTAATTTCATATGAAATCATTTGTCAGTTTGCTATCAGGCTGTGAAGGGCATTTTATCAGTTTCACAGAAATAGCGCTCACTTTTCAGCAACATCTCATATCTCCCTATCAGCTCTGCATGACTAAGATAAAATCCCTATTTTCAGCTATAACTTAGGTGTATACCTGCCAGAATTTTAAATGACATCGGATGGATTGTACAAGAATATTGTAGGAATACTTTTTATCTCAAGCACTCATGCCAAAGTGCTTGCTATCACTGTATTTATACAGAATATCCTTCAGTAGTATGGTGTATAAAGATATGTAGCATCCTTATACACAAACTTTGTGTACCTCTCAAAATGTTCAGTGGAGACAGTTATATAAGCTATATTATGATGGGAGCATGAGAAGGATGCAGAATAGATAATGTTCCCCAGAACTCCAAGAAGAAATTCTACATTTAAACATTTATAACTTTTGAACTTTTTTTTAAACCAAATAATGTCAAGTAAATACAGGATCAGATACAATGCGAAAACAAAAAAAAATTAGCTAGTTTTAATATACAATAAATCATTACCAGGAACAAATGTAAGCATATTTAGTACATAGTAGTAATAGTATTAAAGGCAATGTAGAACAGAGAACTTGATACAGTATTTCAAAACATATCTGAGAGGGTTCTGCCCACAAACGCAAAATTATACTAAATAAACTAAGTGAAAAAAATAGTTATTACTGCCTGTCTATGTCTGTTTAGTGAGATAGTTTGTTAAATGGCACTCTGGAAGACAACATAGAAGAAAGTGACCTCTCTTTCCTCACTGGTTTGGAAGTCACACAGGAATATTTACCAGGCTCCAGTGAACAAAGATAATTTTTTAAAGCGTTTTTTAACCCCTTTCCGACATCAGGCATAATAGTACAACAATGTCAGACTCCTTCCCTTTGATGTGGGCTCCGACACTGAGTCCACATCTTTTCCAGCACGTCAGCTGTTTTGAACAGCTGACACGTGCCTCTAACAGCCATGAGTGAAATCGCGATCCGCCTACGGCTGTTAACTGGTTAAATGCCACTGTCAAACTCTGAATGTGGCATTTAACACGTGTTTCCGGCAAGTGCTTCAGAAATCCCACCGATCGGCGGCCGTGTCACATGACTGTGGGTCACCGATGGGTTGGCATGGCAACCAGAGGTCTCCAGCAGACCTCTATGCTTGTCACTGCTGGATTGCTATGAGTGCCACCCGGTGGTCGGCACTCATAGGAAGTGAGCAATTCTGCTACATACAGGCGATCTCATCATCGCCTGAATGTAGCAGAGCCGATCAGTTTATGGCAGCTTCAAGTCCCCCCTGGAGACTATTGAAACAGGCCAAAAGTAAAAAAAAAGTTTTTAAAAATATAAAAAAAATAAAAGTTAAAATCACCCCCTTTTGCGCCATTCAAAATAAAACAATAAAAAAACTCACATACACGTTTTTGGTATCGCCGCATTCAGAAACGCCTGATCTATCAATATAACAAAAGAAAGAATTAACCCGATTGCTAAACGGCGTAATTAAAAAAAAAGTCAAAATGCTAGAATTATGTTTTTGGTCGTAACAATGCATTAAAATGCAATAACGGGCGATCAAAGATCGTATTTGCACCAAAATGGTATCATTAAAAACATCATCTTGGTGTGCAAAAAATAAGCCCTCACCCAACCCAACATCACAAAAAATGGAAACACTATGGGTTTCGGAAAATGGCACAATTTTTTTTTTTTAACAAACTTTGGAATTTTTTTCACTACTTAGAAAAAAAGAACCAAGACATATTTGGTGTCTATGAACTTGTAATGACCTGGAGAATCATAACGGCAGTTTTAGCATTTAGTGAACATGGTAAAAATAATAATAAAAAAAAACAATTGTGGGATTGCACTTATTTTGCAATTTCACTGCACTTGAATTTTTTTCCCAAATTCCAGTACACAATATGTTAAAACCAATGATTTTGTTCAAAACTACAACTCGTCCTGCAAAAAACAAGCCTCCACATGACCATATTGACCAAAAAATAAAAAAGTTATAGCTCTGAGAAAAAAAGAAGCAAAAGCGAAAATACCTTCGGGGGGTTAAGGGGTTAAAGAGGTTTACAGACAATTTCAATTGCAAGATGGTTGGTACTCTTGGGCCCAGTATCCCCTATTCTATAGGTCATCCCACAGAAGGTGAAAACACATTCTTGAGCCCCTGTGACATTTGGGGCACTCATTCATGAATTAAGGTTTAACCCTGTGTTTTCTGGATGTGGCACAATATGTATGGTGAAGAATATATAATAGTGTAGGGAACAATGTTTAAGGGCTTCCAAAATGAGTTCTCAGTTTTTCGCTTATCGGTCCTACATCTGTCTCCCACTGGCTTCTTGTCAGGTAAAGGGGATATAAGCCCAGACCCAGGTGGCTCTAGTAACACTTGAGGTAAAGGGAAGCATCACAGGACAGGGGGTGAACCCGGGAACAGGGTCTGAAGGGCATGTTGTAATTGTAGGTAGTAGACAAGGTAATTGTTTGGAAGGTTAAGTTCTTCTTTTAGAATCTGGAAAGGCATAATGGCCCCAGCACTAAGCAAAACAAAAATCTAGTGATAAATAAACAAATTCTGTAAGTTATGGTCCAATTAGTGCTAAAAGCAAAATACAATGTTTTACAGAGTCTTTGTGGTGACTATTTCACTTCCATGTTAAGCATCTGACTGCAATTATTACTGTTAAAGTAAAATATCAAGATATTCAGCTTCAGTGTTCAAAAAAGATCGGACTCTAAATTAAACATTACCCCACTAAAGAATTGGTCCAGCTGTCAAGATCCCTAGCAATCACCTTTTAAAATATTTCACCAGAACCAGATGCTCTATTGGAATTCTATTAGCTGTCCTCTCCCTTCCTATTTTTAAGAATAGTTCAAGATGTAGGAGACAATATTTGCATCACCCCTCTATTCTGGCTCAAAAAGGAGTAATCTAATATATAAAGCTGAATGTGTATGTGTGTGTATGTCTGGGATTGGCATCTGCACCAGCCACAAAATTTTGCACAGTCACACATCTGGACCCGGAGAGCATCATAGGCTATGCTGTGAGGCAAAATCTTAACCCCGCGCGTTCCAATTCACCAAACAATTGTGCCCCTATTTACAGAATGGGGAAAAAGTGAAAGGAAAAGCGTTGGAGGCAAATTGACAGCTGCCAGATGTGAACAAAGGGAACTTAAAAGAATGAGAGCGATGGCGCCAAAGAGTATATTACCAGTATATATATATATATACCGTACAGTTGGTAAGGTGGCACCCCAACATGGGATACTCACCACACACGGGGATATGAACACACACACAAAATGCGCCACACACTACCACGTGCTTGAACACATATACCACCCTCAGCACACATTTCACCACACGTACACCAACCTCGCCACATAAAAGTCGAAACACAAAAGTCGCCACTCAAAACTCGCCACGCGCAAAATTCACCACATGCAAAACTAGGCTCACACAAAACCAGCCACACGCGAAAAAACTCACCTCATGGAAAACTCGCCACACACAAAACTTGCACAAGCGGAAAAATTGACACATGCACAAAAGTTGCAACACATGCAAAAGTTGCCTCACACAAAACTTGCACCTACTCAAAACGCACCACACATAAAACTCGCCACGCGCAAAACTCGCCATGCACAAAACTTGCTGCACACAACTTGCTACACTAACCTGTCACATGCAACTCGACACACAAGTTGCTACACGCATGTCGCCACACAAAACTCATCTCACAAAAGTTGCTACATGCGTGTCGCCACACGCAACTCAACACACACATCTTGACACATGAAACTCACCTTAAAACACACACAAGTCTGGTATTATCCTTCAAAAAAAAAATCTGATTAATAAGCAGACAAACTACAAGAGCAACAAATGTACCATATAGGAAATACGGCAGCTGTCAGTCACATGACCTGTCTATTATGTGTATGTGTGAGCTAATATATACTGCCAGTGGGGAGGGCTTCCTGTTGGCTGGGGATTTATCAGGCTGCCAATAGCAACCAATCACAACTCAGCTTCTATTTTGCTACAGTTAATTAATCTGAGCTCTGATTGGTTAATATAGGCAACAAAGGACATTCTCAGTATAACAAAGCTTGTGTGACGTAATAGCATGTCAGTTAGGGTGTATTGGTGGAAAGGCTGATGTCAGTCACATTACCTCTATGTGAGAGGTTATAGAAACTGCCAGTTACAGACTATTTTTACCACAATAATGCCTTATAAGAACTCAACCACTGCACAGATCACCTTCCCAAGCAACTTTTGTTGCATTGTGACTTCCATTGAGGAGTTGAAAGCAAAGGTTTTTCCAAACATTCAACTCCACTTCAAAAATTCTGGCTGTGTGAAAGGGCTATTCTAGCTCCCAAAAATGACAGCATCAACAAGATCAATCTTCAAATTTTAAATCTCCTTGCAGGTGTGTGCACAACCTACAAGTCAGTGGATACAGTAATAGACCCTGCTCAAGCATTATTTTATCCAACTGAGTTCCTCAATTCCTTGGAGCCACAATGACTTCCTCATCACAACCTCTTTCTAAAACCTGGAGCACCTATTCTGCTATTGAGAAATTTAGATCCACTAAAGCTGTGTAATGGAACAAGACTCTTGATTAAGAACCTGTTTCCACATGTAATTGAGGCAACCATTTTGACAGGATGTGCCACAGGAGATGTTTTCATTCCAACAATTCCTCTCATTCTATCTGATTTGAATTTTTATTTTAAACGCCTACAGTTTACTGTTCGACTGGCATTTGCTATGTCCATCAACAAGGCTCAGGGACAGTCTTTGAAAGTAGTTGGAATCAATTTACAATCTCCATGCTTTTCTCATGGTCAACTTTATGTGGCCTGTTCAAGAGTTGGAACAGCCAAAAATCTGTTCGTCTTTGCACCTGAAGGAAAAACTAAGAATGTCGTTTATCAAAAGGCTCTCGAATAAATAGTAGAAGATTACTTCACATTACTTGGCCAAATTAGTTAAATCTGTGTGGAATATCTCTGGTGTTGAAATATATGCTGTGAAATGCTTCTATTAGCTTAGTTTTTGCCTTTTAATAATTACATTTCTATCTATTTGTTTTGTGGTTTTTGTGTGCAGAATACATTTTTGTTAACACATTCTATTTTTCTAATAGCAGTTATTAACACGGGTGAAGCCGGGTAGTACAGCTAGTAGTTTTATAATAAATTTGTTCATCTTCTTATTGGAATATATTCTACTTAAATTACATCAATGTTAAAAAAAAATATTTTCTTTTTAGAATGTAGAATACTTTAGCTATTAATATCCATATTTCTTTTCTAATGTTTTCATAGTTGTCTTTTTCCTGATCAGAATGTAAAATTATTCAAAACTTATAATCCATTAGGTCACTCAAACAAAACTGTCTAAAAAGACACAAGTACAAAAAGAATAAAGTCAACTTATAAAATATATCCCCTCTATGAGAAAGTATTGATCCAAGACAGTGCTCGAACTTAAAGTTAACCTTTTTTTAACAATATAACATAAAAAGCCTGAGACTGAGAGAATGTGTGTATATTAGGAACATTGGGGAATGTACTGTATGATTAATAATTTAAGGAAAGTGGTATGTGATCTCATATCCAGTGTGTGCCTAATACAATGTACTTTTCTACGCTTTTCCATCTAAGAGATTTAAATATGTAAGTACAGTTGGGGCCCAAAGGAAAATTCACATTTCCTGAGATCACAACTTAGAGACTGTTGAACTAATACATCTCTAATGACAGAAATATGTCCCAGAAAATCATGTCTCACTATAGGGACAAGCCGAGCTGTTTTACTCATTATATGCTACCTAGCGCTGGCTGTCATGCTGACTTTACTTTACAGAACTATTGCAACACTGTAGATTTCCACTTTTCCAAGAGCTTTGTTTATCCAGATAAACTAAAGTCCACACAAACAAATTGTGGTATAAATCCTACAATAACTACAGAGCACCATTTCTCAAAATTACAAGTCTTTATTGATAAACATTTTCTCCTATGAAATAATAATGTAGATCACATACCAAGATGGGGCAAAAGTGGTCAGTTAGTGCCTCAATGACTATAACATGTATGCATGGAAACGTAAAACAATAGTCTTAAAATACCTCCCAATAAAATCAATCAAGGAAATAGTAAAAAGAAAATAATTACAAATCTGTTGAAAGGAAGAATATAAAGATGAAAATGAGATAATTCACCATCATGACTAAAAGCAAACTGGGCCAATAAAAGGAAAGCCACGCACAAGGTGGTAAATCAATAGGCAGCATAAATATTTCCCTTTAAACTAACCACTATTTAATAAAAAATGGGTCAATGTTGAAGGTTTTCTAGAGTTTTTCTATAAATACTTGTTAAAAACAAAGCATGAGCTTAGCCTTAACATTTTAACATACTCTATGCTTCGACACACTTACCTTAACCCCATCATGTCATGAGGCATACATGCAAAAGGAGACTGTGATTTCTTCAATATACAGCGATGCTGTAGCTGTATATTGCAGAAGTGATCAGACGATTGCAGCTTTGAGTCACTGCAGAGCTGTGTGTGATTATGACATATCTGCTCATTTCTCTAAGTGCTGCAGTTTCCATCTTACAGGCAGACGGCGTTTAAATAGTGTTGCAATACAGCAGCCTTGTGAAAGCTACAGCAAATGTGTTTGTAAAGAGGCAAAGCTCAGCTCTGCTGTTCTGCTATTATGTGTCAGTTACATGTCTCACACTGGTAACTCCCCTTTTATTAAAATAATCTCTGGATGCAGACTCTCATACAGATCTGCATCTAGACTTAAGCCCTTAAAATCTCATTTACATATAAGAAAAATGTGGATTTCTCAAAAACAAGTCATTAGGATGCAAATATCAAAGCATTATTTTATTCAGCTTCATATGACCCCTGTCCCCATATTCGTCTTAGGAGGATTTATCATACTGACAGATTCCCTTTAGCAGAATATATATATTGTTACCTGAGTCTAATTATTCGTGCTATATATTTTCCCCCCCTTTTTACACTTGCATATAGATTTTAAATATATATATTCTTCTGTTTTAGTACGATAAGAAGGTCCATGTTCTGGGACCCAAGTGTTATTTTATTTTTCTGGTTTGCCCATGATAAACCTTATTACTATTTTTCAACTCTCTCTCTTTTAGATTGCCAAGTACCTTAGTATTGCTACTGAATGAAATTGGGTACTTGAGTGCCCTATCCTTATAGAAATGCTGCATATCCACAATGTCTACTCTACACTAAACACAAATAATACAGAAGGCAGTGTCAGCAAACTTGTCTGCATTTAAGCGAAATAAGCATCACACATATGGGGTCACTGGTTGCCTGCGTTAGCACTATTTTACTGCCGGCACCAGAATTCCCACTGATTCAGCAGTACTTACCTTGGTCTACCTATCGTCTACCCTTAGTAATATTTACAATATTTATACATATGCCTGTAATGTGGCATGCCTTTTGGGTATGCGGTGATTGTGCAGGGTACATTTAGGTGTTTTTTTCCATGTGCTACTCCAAAGTCTCTCTTCTTATTTCTCACTCTGTGTTGTGTCCTGCTATCCGACTTAATATTGTGTTGCCTTTTTACATTTTTTATGACTTAATAGAATGATTGAATTTTTATTCTATATATTCTATCTTTATTGTTTTTTCCAATGGTGGTGCTTATAGGCTTTCACGTTGATGTTGTACTTTATGTATGTCTACTAGTGATGAGCTAATATACTCATTACTCAAGATTTCTCGAGCATGCTCGGGGGTCCTCTGAGTATTTTTTAGTGCTCGGAGATTTAGTTTTTCTTGCTGCAGTTGAATGATTTATATCTCTTAGCCAGCTTGATTACATGTGGGGATTCCCTAGCAACCAGGCAACCCCCACATGTACTTATGCTGGCAAACAGATGTAAATCATTCAGCTGCGGCAAGAAAAACTAAATCTCCGAGCCCTAAAAAATACTCGGAGGACACCCGAGTGTGCTGGGAAATCTCGAGTAATGAGTATATTCGCTCATCACTAATGTCTACATATATTATTATATAGATGTGATATGCTTACAGACATTGGTGACCCTGTTATATCCATGGTGCATTTGATATAGTTATGTTTAGATAATTCAACAGTGAATAATCTGTACCCATAAGATCCTTGAATGATGAATTGTATCATAGCTAAGTGCTTTGTTGATTTAGCTTATCCATGTAAAAATACAGAAGTTTAAAATAACTATATTACTTACTTACAGAGCACCATCTATGAGTCAACGTTAGAGATTATCAATACAATAAACAAGACAATAGTATTTAAATTTAAAAATGTTTAAAATGTCATATTTTACAGAACTCGACCTTCATTTTTTTCCATAAACACAGTCATGGACAGAGCCATAGAGAAATCTGTTCAGAATTCCCTGGCAAAACTCTGCTATGGCTGAGGAAACCTTCAATCCGTCTATTGTTTTCCATGTAGCGGAAATGTTGTATTTTACAATGGCCATCCTTGTGATATGCAGATAGCTCTGTCTGATAGAGAGACACAGTAATCAGTGGCTCTCCTCTGTTGGTCATAAATGGAGTACTTGAGTGAAATATAATCCTATGTGATGTGAACGATGTGTCTTCATGAGAACCCTCCTTCAGGGTATGAGCACATGGAGTCTTTGTCAATAAGACTTGTGTATAAGTTTAGTCTTCTGTAACTTATTTTTGCTGCTTCAGGCTCCGAGAAGTGACTTTACCATTCTTGAGAAAGCTTCTGCATGGAAGTCACTGCTATTTTATACTGTACATATACATCAATAGAGCTGCCCCAAAAAAGTCAAATAAGATTCTTTCAGATAAAACACTGTCAGCATATTCCTGAAATATTTTCCACTGCAAAACCAATGTGGAAAGCTGGAAACAAATGGGTTAAACCTCTGCTGCCATGACAGGATGAGAAGACAGGAATCCAAAGTTTGTGGTTTATTAGTCAATGAGTTTTGCAGTTTCAAACTTCTTCATCAAGAAAAACATGATGAACCTGATGAAGAAGCTTGAAGCTTCAAATCGCGTTAACTAATGAACCACTTACTTTGGATTTGGAAAGCATCGCAAAATTTAACCCATTTGTTTCCAGCTTTCCATGATTTCTTCTTTGTGTGTCTGCAGCAGCCTCAGCTTTTTCAGTGGTTATGATCACACAACCTGACCAGATGAACACGACCATGCATTTTGGTCCAATCTTAATTCCATATAAGACCCTATTGCACTTTTGTCCTTCGAGTACTTACCTTAAAACTAATATGGGTATGCTTGAGTCTATAAAACACCGTGTGCATATACCGTTAGGTAGGAATCACAAATGCAGTTTTTAACAGTTTTTGGTGAAGGAATGGATTCGTTTGTAAAAGAAAAAAACAAAAGGTGGACTTACCGGCAAGATATATGCATTATTGCAATTAACAAGCAAGGCAGAGCCATAGAGTTAAATGACTGCTGAGCTCCATCTATATTAATCCCACTTACAGCAACAGTAAATGTCTATTGACTTACATATACTCAGCATACCACTGAGCTTTTACTAGCATACAGTAGCAATATTGCTTCGGCGTACACCATAGTCTGTAGCAGACTGTAAGAAACAATTCTCAGAAAAGAGATTTCCTGTATGAGCAATGCTCAGCAAGGACTAGTTTTCAATAAAAATAAAATCCAGTGTCACGTTACTGGCACCAGAGTTTACTGGGTAACCATGCTTACCGGACTCATTTTCATTAAGAAAAGAGGATACAATAAAAAGCTATTCTCTTCTGTTTAGCCCTGTGCATAATCATGGCTAATCTAATGCATTCTGAGCAGGTAATAAGAGAGTACAACAGAAATTGCAATGCAAAACATTCATCTTGTTTAGGTTCTGAATTAATTTGCTTCAGAATAGAAGCTACAGAATGTTATGTTCTCAGTGAATTTTACCTGTAAATGAGTAATAGTTTACATTTTCATTTGCATGTAGCGGCGGCGTCTGTAGACCTTAGACATGTCAGTCACACAGCTTTGTTCCCTCTCAAGCTTCCTAGTATTCTTCCTAATTAGAATAGGTATGATTCCATTACATGAAAGAATGGTTCTGACTCAAACAAAATTTGGCATTAACCCCTTTACCCCCAAGGGTGGTTTGCACGTTAATGACCGGGCCAATTTTTACAATTCTGACCACTGTCCCTTTATGAGGTTATAACTCTGGAACGCTTCAACGGATCTTGACGATTCTGACACTGTTTTCTCGTGACATATTGTAATTCATGATAGTGGTAAAATTTCTTCGATATAACTTGCGTTTATTTGTGAAAAAAGCGGAAATTTGGCGAAAATTTTGAAAATTTCGCAATTTTCCAACTTCAAATTTTTATGCCCTTAAATCACAGAGATATGTCACACAAAATACTTAATAGGTAACATTTTCCACATGTTTACTTTACATTAGCACAATTTAGGAACCAAAATTTTTTTTGTTAGGGAGTTATAAGGGTTAAAAGTTGACCAGCAATTTCTCATTTTTACAACACCATTTTTTTAGGGACCAAATCTCAGTCATTTTCAGGGGTCTATATGACAGAAAATACCCAAGTGTGACACCATTCTAAAAAACTGCACCCCTCAAGGTGCTTAAAACCACATTCACGAAATTTATTAACCCTTCAGGTGTTTCACAGGAATTTTTGGAATGTTTAAATAAAAATTAACATTTAAATTTTTTTTACACAAAATTTATTTCAGCTCCAATTTGTTATATTTTACCAAGGGTAACAGGAGAAAATGGACCCCAAACGTCGTTGTACAATTTGTGCTGAGTACGCTGATACCCCATATGTGGGGGTAAACCACTGTTTGGGCGCACCGCAGAGCTCGGAAGGGAAGGAGCGCCATTTGACTTTTCAATGCAAAATTGACTGGAATTGAGATGGAACGCCATGTTGCGTTTGGAGAGCCCCTGATGTGCCTAAACATTGAAACCCCCACAAGTGACACCATTTTGGAAAGTAGACCCCCTAAGGAACTTATCTAGATGTGTGGTGAGCACTTTGACCCACCAAGTGCTTCACAGAAGTTTATAATGCAGAGCCATAAAAATAAAAAATCATATTATTTCACAAAAATTATATTTTTGCCCCCAATTTTTTATTTTCCCAAGGGTAAGAGAAGAAATTAGACCACAAAAGTTGTTGTGCAATTTGTCCTGAGTACGCCGATACCCCATATGTGGGGGTAAACGACTGTTTGGGCGCATGGCAGAGCTCAGAAGGGAAGGAGCGCCATTTGACTTTTCAATGCAAAATTGACTGGAATTAAGATGGGACACCATGTCGCGTTTGGAGAGCCCCTGATGTGCCTAAACATTAAACCCCCCCACAAGTGACACCATTTTGGAAAGTAGACCCCCTAAGGAACTTATGTAGATGTGTTTTGAGAGCTTTAATCCCCCAAAGGTTTCACTACAGTTTATAAAGCAGAGCCGTGAAAATAAAAATTCTTTTTTTTCACAAAAATGATTTTTTAGCCCCCAGTTTTGTATTTTCACAAGGGTATCAGGATAAATTGGACCCCAAAAGTTGTTGTCCAATTTGTCCTGAGTACGCTGATACCCCATATGTGGGGGGGAACCACTGTTTGGGCGCATGGCAGAGCTCGGGAGGGAAGGAGCGCCATTTGGAATGCAGACTTAGATGGATTGGTTTGCAGGCGTCACGTTGCATTTGCAGAGCCCCTGATGTACCCAAACAGTAGAAACCCCCCACAAGTGACCCCATATTGGAAACTAGACCTCCCAAGGAACTTATCTAGATGTGTTTTGAGAATTTTGAACCCCAAAGTGTTTCACTACAGTTTATAACGCAGAGCCGTGAAAATAAAAATATTTTTTTTTTCCACAAAAATTATTTTTTTTAGCCCCCAGTTTTGTATTTTCCCAAGGGTAACAGGAGAAATTGGACCCCAAAAGTTGTTGTCCAATTTGTCCTGAGTATGTTGATACCCCAAATGTTGGGGGGAACCACTGTTTGGGCGCATGGCAGAGCTCGGAAGGGAAGGAGCACCATTTGGAATGCAGACTTAGATGGATTGGTCTGCAGGCGTCACGTTGCATTTGCAGAGCCCCTGATGTATCCAAACAGTAGAAACCCCCAAAAATGACCCCATATTGGAAACTAGACCTCCCAAGGAACTTATCTAGATGTGTTGTGAGAACTTTGAACCCCAAGTGTTTCACTACAGTTTACAATGCAGAGCCATGAAAATAAAAAATATTTGTTTTCCCACAAAAATGATTTTTAGCCCCCAAAATTTATATTTTCCCAAGGGTAACAAGAGAACTTGTTGTCCAATTTATTGTTGTCCAATTTGTCCCGAGTACGCTGATGCCCCATATGTTGGGGTAAACCCCTGTTTGGGTGCACGGGAAAGCTCGGAAGGGAAGGAGCACTGTTTTACTTTTTCAATGCAGAATTGGCTGGAATTGAGATCGGACGCCATGTCGCATTTGGAGAGCCAATAATGTAATCCAAACCCTAACCCTAACTTTAGCCCCAACCCTAACTTTAGCCCCAACCCTAACCCTAACTTTAGCTCCAACCCTAGCCCCAACCCTAACCCTAGCCCTAACCATAGCCCTAACCCTAACCCTAGCCCTAACCCTAACCCTAGCCCTAACCCTAACCCTAGCCCTAACCCTAGCCCTAACCCTAGCCCTAACCCTAGCCCTAACCCTAACCCTAATGGGAAAATGGAAATAAATACATTTTTTTTAATTTTATTATTTTTCCCTAACTAAGGGGGTGATGAAGGGGGGTTTGATTTACTTTTATAGCATTTTTTATAGCGGATTTTTATGATTGGCTGAGCAGGCACTTGGTAAGCCACCTCCCTCCCTGCAGGACCCGGATGCTGCGGCCATCTTGGATCCGGGCACCTGCAGTGAGGAGGAGGTAAGAGACCCTCGCAGCAATGCGATCACATCACGTTGCTCCGGGGTCTCAGGGAAGCATGCAGGGAGCCCATGCGCGATGCTTCCCTGTACCGCCGGCACACCGCGATCATGTTTGATCGCGGTGTGCCAGGGGGTTAATGTGCCGGGGCGGTCTGTGACTGCTCCTGGCATATAGTGCCGGATGTCAGCTGCGATAGTCAGCTAACACCCGGCCGCGAGCGGCCGCGCTCCCCCTGTGAGCGCTGCCGATCGCGCTGGACGTACTATCCCGTTGGTGGTCATACGGGCCCACCCCACCGCGACAGGATAGTACGTCCAATGTCAGAAAGGGGTTAAAAGGAATGTATTCTCAGGAATGACCTCTTTAAATCAGGTTTTTGTGCTAAATGTGTTTTTCTTTAAATTTTTACCAATGTTTTTCTTCTATATCACAATCTTTCTAAAAGTAGAAATTAAAATTCAAGCAATTTTCAGACTGGCCATTGATTTTTTTCAGGAAATCATCATGTACATTGGCCACAATGAAAAGACTCTGACCTAATAACTAGTATGGATGCATTTGATGAGCGTGTGTAAAGTTCATGGTGAAGGGAGAGCCATGACATCGCTTATTGTGATTGTAGGATCTGTGTTGCTGTGTTGTAAGCAAGCTGTAAAGGTGTCAAAAGTCATTTTAATCCTGTCTCTGATGATAAGGAAAGTGCTGAAAACTCTTTCTAAAAGGGTCTCAGTGGTCAATGTAAAAAACAGCTAGATTACTTAATTTGTTTCTTTTTTTTAAATACAGATTGTGATCTGAAAAAAAAATCAACCAAACTTAAAGTACTGTGTGGATGAAGACGGAGATGTCATTCAGGTCTAGCAAAAATGAAGAGTTTGTTGGGACTAAGGAAGTGCCAAGCGTGGTCCAGAGATGCTCATGGGGCCTAGAGAGTGCTGAATACAATATGAACACCTTTCGGAGGTATGCGGGCCACCGATGAGTGTATAAAGGGGTTGTAGGAATCCCATTTAAAATTTTAAAAGGTGATGGGCAGGATTTATAAGGCAGGCATAAACTATCAGTGTGGCCGCTGGATTGGGGTCCAGAGAATATTCTTACTCATCTTTAATCTAGGCTTTCAGACACTATTTGTGACTTTTTGAGCATGTAAAAACACTGAAAATGTATGCCTTTCTTCCAAAAAGTTTTGGGTTTTATTTTTTTTCCAACAATTTTTTTTTTCTATAAAGAAGCTTATTGGAAAATGGCTGCATTGAAACCCTGCTGTCTTTTAAAAAAATGTACTGGACCCAAAAACAGTCCAGAAGTGGTGATAACTAGTGTTGAGCGATACCTTCCGATATTTGAAAGTATCGGTATTGGATTGGATCGGCCGATATCCAAAAAATATTGGATATCGCCGATACCGATACCCGATACCAATTCAAGTCAATGGGACACAAATATCGGAAGTGATCCTGGATGGTTCCCAGGGTCTGAAGGAGAGGAAACTCTCCTTCAGGCCCTGGGATCCATATTCATGTAAAAAATAAAGAATAAAAATCAAAAATATGGATATACTCACCCTTGGACGAGCCCTGGCTGTCACCGCTGCAAGCGTCTGCCTCCGTTCCTAAGAATGCAGAGAGTGAAGGACCTTCGATGACGTCGCGGTCACGTGAGCGGTCACATGAGCGGTCACGCGACCAATCACAAGACCGCGACGTCATCGCAGGTCCTACACTCACTGCATTCTTAGGAACAGAGGCTGCCAGTTGCACCGCTGAGGTCCAGGGTCCGTCGGAGGGGTGAGTATATCCATATTTTTTTTTTTATTCTTTATTTTTTACATGAATATGGATCCCAGGGCCTGAAGGAGAGTCTCCTCTCCTCCAGACCCTGGGAACCATACGCACCGCACACGCATGGGAAGTTATAGGAACTTCCGATTCCGATTTCCGATATCACAAAAATATCGGAACTCGGTATCGGAATTCCAATAAAGCGAATATCGGCCGATACCCGATATTTGCAGTATCGGAATGCTCAATACTAATGATAACACCATAAAAAGCAGACAAAAATATAAACCGCATGTCTTTTGCTAACATCTGTGTGAAGGTTCCCTGACTGTGGGTCATTAAAATGCACTATAGCTGCAATATGTTGAACAGAGTTTTAGAGTTGTTTCTCAAACATTTTCAGATCATATAGAATTTCAATTTTTATCCACTTAAAGGGTTATTCATATCTCTGCCTATCAAGGTTAAGAATAACTGCTTCTATGTCCCAGCCAAAAGGATGGGGTTACAATATCAGCCCATTGGAGCGGCACTGCACTGCTTCTGTGATTCCCATAGGGCAGTGTTCCCCAAGTCCGGTCCTCAAGAGCCTCCAACAGGTCATGTTTTCAGGATTTCCTTAGTATTGCACAGGTGATAATTGCATCACCTGGACAGGCAAGCATTCAATGACCTGTGCAATACTAAGAAAATCCTCAAAACATGACCTGTTGGTGGCTCTTGAGGACCGGAGTTGGGGAACACTGCCATAGGGTATTTATGCAGCTTCAGGGATATGTCAAAAGTTCATATTGCTTTGATATGCTGCTTCACCAACTCCCATTCATGTCTATGGGAGCTATACAAACGAAGTAGCACAGTTGCACTCACCCTCATCTCTGTTAACTAGCAAATAGAAGCATTAATTCCCATATCAGTCATTAAAGGCAGATTTTCATCTGCTCTGTTCCTAAAAAGGGAAAAACCAAACAAATAAAAAAGGACCTGTGAATAAGGACCTATTGATCTTGATAAAGAAAAAAACAAAAATGTTCTACCTTTTTTCAGATAGAGCATGCTATTTTGAGTAATGAGACAAGAAAAATAAAAACAAATGAAAATATATCCTTTAAAAGTTCCCAACATTTTACAATATTATTTTCATTTAAGTCCCCTTAAGACTTTTCATTTATTTATTTCTGTCCAAACGTAATAATGTTCCCGTTTATGGGACGACTATTTGCTACAACAGTTTGTGAAAAATATATCACACAGCTGCAGTCCAATGTACAGGGACACAAAGTCAAAAGCATTTATGTGGAAATATATATATATATATATATATATATATATATATATATACTTTTCTTACTGTTGCTTTGACGAAGCACAAAACCCCGTTGCAGACAAAGAATCTACTTTTGACAAAAGAATGCTTTTGTTGTGGCGCGTCCTCTGATGTCTTTATTTAACCTCGTGCTGTTAATGCTGTTGACTTTTCAAAGGACAACACAAGTCATTTGTGGATTTTATGGTAACAGTGTCATTAATCTATTTCTCAGCATAATGTATTCAGTATATAATAGTGCACTAACATAGTCAAATACAGCACAATTTTTTTACCATAATATGTGTTCATTAGTGTCGATCGAGCACTGAAATGCTCGAGTGCTCTATGCACGGAATCGAGCACGTCAGGCTTCCTTAACTTGAGTAGTGAGGATAATGGAAGGGAATGACAAACTCAAGGATATTTCAGGAGGTCAAAAAAATTCTCTCTTTCTCTCGTCACTTATCCAAGCATTCGAGTACCAGGCGATACTAAGGACCGAACGCTGCTTGATCAAGCACCCCAATGCTGGATCAAGTATCGAGCAGTGTCGAGCATGCATGCCCATCACTAATGTTCATGTTCTTCACTCCTACAACTTCACATCTCCCTATATTGCCTATCAAACTCCAGTGCAATGGTCCCATGATTTTGTCAAACGTCTTAAAATTGGTATGATATCAGGCAAAACATGATTCTTCTGGTTTACTTCATTTTTCAGAATGATTTTGATGAGCTTTCAGAATATCGGAAGTATGAGATTACTCTCCAAATTGAAGCAACTTGAAATATCTAAAATTTAAGATTAGAATACATTGGTGATTATAAATATATACAGTAACTATGGTTGTTACGTTGCAATAACATAGGCCCCAATTCATCAAGATTGGTGATTTTCTCACGTGTCATGATGAGTGGACGATGTAGAGTCAGACATCCCTGATTCATGAAGAAGTGCATGCCTGTTAATGAATCAAGAGCGTCCGACAAGTTGTGCGTGCCTCAGTGCGCCACGCCAGAAATCTTACCCCAGTCCAAAAATGGAGTCAGATTTCTGGCATAAGGAACACCACAGCTCGTCACGAGCTACTCCACAGCTTGTAATTTTGATAGAAATGGGAGAAACTGGTGTGAAAATGACAAAAGTTGCAAAATTTTTGAGCAACTCAGAGTTGCGACAAAATTTTGCCACTTTTGAAAACAATATACTCCAGAATTCTGATTAAATTTCTTTGATGAATCGGGGTCACAGACTCTGATTTACCAAAGTGTTTATGCCACAACAGTTGTAAAATGTTAGCGTAATGTGAAGTTTCACAACATTTTTGAAACTTTTGGCATTTTTACTTTAGTCTTGGGCAGCTCTGCCAAAATAGAGAGCTAAGGCAGGATCGGGTGAGGCTACAGCAACCACTCAAATTCATCAACAGTGGCAGCGTTTCTTATTCCAGAATGGCATACTAAATACGAGTCTTAAGGAATCAGGGCCATAATGTCTTTTTATTTGAAGAATTAGATATTAAATTAATGTAATGCTGCTCTAAAACAATGGCACTATCCTTTATCATGTAACTCTAAAGGCTCCAATAAACATCAGACTAAAATATTTGGGTGCTTCACACTTTCCCTTTCCAAATGAAGAGGATGAGACAGATCAGACATTTTCAATTTACATGTACAATCCTTTTGTCCTCCCAGAAGAAAAGTCGCCACTTTTGTCAACAATTTACTCTGTCCCTCTACAGAGCACATCCATGCTCAAGTCACTTCTTCAAAGTTTTCTTGGCTTTCTAACTTTTATTAGAATAGTGTGATGGCTAAAACTACAAAAGATGGGAGCAGCAGCTATTACACATTATTATGCATTGCACTTAGATTAGATTAGATTGGTAACTATTATACAAATATAGCCCTGTTCCATTCTGCTGATGACACTATTTATTGGAAAGAAAAAGTCACACAAGGACTAATATTGATTGAAAAGACAGAAACTCCCTAGGCGGTATAATAAAAGTCTAAATTTATTACTTATCTAATAAAAAGACATTAAATGAAAAGACTGTGGATGATCACAATATGCCGAAGCCTCTCTCAGCGATCGCCAGGGTTACACAATAACGGTACAATCAAGTAGCACAGACAAATTAATTTATCTGGACCTAAAATCACCGAAGTGTCTGATCTACAAACCTATAAATGATAAGTAATTAAAAACAGATGTGATTTTTTATATTGTGTAGATTCCATAAACTGAAAAACAAAACTTTTAGGATGGAAAAAATCCTACAAAATATCCATCTGAATGCAGTGTGTGAGTTCACCTTATTGGATAAAGCATGTTTAGGCTTTTTGAGAAGTCCCATTAACAACAATGAAATATTTGGCCTCTACAGCAGCCAAAATACAGCAAAAAAAAGCATATTTGCAAAATAGGCAATATTAAAGATCACCTTTATGTCACGTTAATTGTGCTTTATTTTTTTCTGTATTGATACACTTTAGTAATAGTTTATCAAATAGAAATAGGATCATTTCACTGGTATAAAAGTTATTAAGGCTACAGTCTAGCATTACAGCTATAATAATCAATAATCTGAATCTATACAAACTGATAATGTAGTGCAAATTCCAAAATATAAAAGTACTTATTGAATTAAATAGGTACGGTAATTTAGCATTTCTGAAACTGCTAAATAAAACATCATTTTTAAAGTGCTCCCTTATCGTGATTACATAGTTACATAGTTACGTAGGTTGAATAAAGACCTAGGTCTATCAAGTTTGACCTTTCTCCACCAATGGTACATGTCGTCACTAATTCAACTATAACCAGCAATGTTATGTGTATCAAGAAAATCATCCAGCCCTTTTTAAAAAGCTGTTATAGTGTCTGCCATTACTACCTCCTGTGATCGGGCATTCCACAGTCTGACTGCTCTATCCGTAAACTGTTTAGCTTTCGGAATTGCCTTTCTTCCACCCGTAATAAGTTCCCCCTGGTCCTTAGTATGGTCCTTGGAAGGACCAATATCTATTGGTTTTTGAATACCTTTCGGGTGACTACTTGGCTTTAAAATATTTCTAGCCGGACTACTTGTTGGTGATAGGACTTAAAATAAGGATCTACACCAGTGTGACTCGTATATTTAATGGCAGAAATTAGAAATTGGTAATTAAACAGCAATATTTGGACTTTTTATACGTAATACTACCCTCTGGTGTTAAGTTTAAATATTGATTAGGTCCTTTAGTGAAAAAGCACTTTATAATAACATTATATATATATATATATATATATATATATATATATATATAGTACCTCAATTATTTTTTTGCACAATGCACTTTATTATATTTAAATATTGTTTGCTCTTTTGCTGCTATTGCAGTGCCCAATTACTCTGCCAAATAAGTGCCTGATGTGAACCTTCTGTAATAATTATAGGGGATAACTCAGGAGACTCTTTGCGTGGAACAAGACAACTACAGGACACAGTTTTATAAGTGGTAAAGTCTATATTATCACACGGTGATTCAAACAGGTGCAGAGAGAAACTCAAGTCCACAACACTTGGTGTAAATATTAAACGCAGCTTAGCAGTCTATAGGAAACCTCAGAGGAAAATGCAATCACGCAGAAAGTCTATGAAGCACAGTTATTCGTGAGGATACTTGACACGAATAAGTCCTTGCTTAGTCCAAACACAGATAGATATGCTTATAAGGCAGTTCAAATAATATCTTAGCTCAACCAGGGAGGCCTGGTTAATAGTCTCAGGTTTTTGCAGAGCTGCAACAGCTTACATGTACAGCAAATGCAGATGGAAGTAAACACAAGCAGCAGATGAAGGAGGATTGCTGGAAACTGGTGTATGCAGCAGGAACTCAGAGCAGAGTAGCAGGATCACCACACAGGTTCACAGGAGCAGGTATTTAGCCAGGCAGTCCCCAGGATCTGGAGCTGGATGCAAGGCAGAATACTCTAGCACAGACTGAAGGCTGGGGTTGAGTTTTATAACAGGAAGACACAGTGCACATGAGACCAAAGACGCCATCTTGGAAAAGGGCAGTAATGCACAAAAGGTAATAAAAAATGTTCAGAGTCCTGACACCTTCCTTTTGTGTAACCACCATTATTCCAGCTAATTTCTGTTCCTGAACATTTTTTAATTGTATTGTACAGTATTTAATTGAATAAAAACTAATACAGTTTTAAAATAAATCTTGTTGTCACTTCAAAGTTTTCTTTTGCACCTGAACCATGTGACTGTGGTGCATAAGTAATATGGTATTCTAGTCTAGTTCATTCTTTAATGAAGTGTTGCCCTTTCAATACAGGCCTAATAATTGTTTGAGGACTTTTTGTCTTGAAGATATTACGAGGTTTGTAGCAAACTCCAATTAGCAGCTTTCCATTATTGCCATCCCCATGTACAGTTACCCATAGTAACTTCCCTCAATGTCTTCATTGAGCACAGGTTTTAATGTGGATTTTACGAAGATGCACACTCCTCCACCTTTTTTTATCTTTCCTGTCCTTTCTAAATGTAGTGTAACTCTCTACATTTGTTACCCAGTCATGGCTCTCGTCAAGCCAGTATTGTATTGATTGCAGGGGTTACTTTAAGGGAAGCTATTGTCAGAAAATGACAAATTGTTTAACCACTTAAGAACCAAGCAATTTTTCGCCTTTACGGTTTTATTTTTTACTCCCCTTATTTCAAGAGCCAAAACTATTTTTTTTTTTATTTTTATGTCCACATGGCCATATGTGGGCTTGTTTATTTTTGTTGGGCGAATTGTACTTTTGAATAACATCATCCATATTATTTCTTAAAATTTCAATTTCTAAGAGCCATAACAATTTAAATTTTTGATATATGGAGCTGTGTGGGGGCTTGTTTTTTGCACACTTAGCAGATGTTGTTGTTAGTATCTTTTTAGTGTGGATACAATGTTTTTATCACGTTTCTATTACTTTTACTTTTTTGTGTTGCAACTGTCGAAAAACTGCAATTCTGGCATTTTGTTTTTGTGTTATTTTTTGATATCCTGTTTACTGATCGGAATAATTTATTTTATATTTTTATAGATCAGACTTTCATGAACGTAGCAATACCAAATATTTTTTTTATTATTTCTGTAATGTTAAGGGAGGAAAAGGTGGGTGATTTGAACTTTTTTATATATTGTTTTAAAACTTTTTTTTACTTTTCACTCTGCTAGTGCCCTTAGGGGACTTGAACCTGCGATCATTTGATTGCTTGTGCTGTACACAGCAGTGGTACAATGTTGTTGTGTATACCGAAAATCATAGTCACCTATGAACGACAGGCACAGGGGTTATTCTACAGACCCCTGGCTGTTATGGCATCCCGCAGTGGGCAAATAGAACAGTGCTCAACCCTTGCCAGTGCTCTGTAGATGTCACTGTCACAGATTGACAGCAGCATTTAACAGGTTAACACCAATGGGTGTGGCTCCGCTAGACCCAGGGCTATGATGGCTGCTGAGTAATTTAGGAGGCAGGAAGATGACATATGACAGACATGGTGCATCATATGTCGTTAAGGGGTTAATCAGGTTTTTGTATTACATGTATTTTTAAGACAGTTTTTTAATTTTTTTTTTCATTAAACAAAATTAGCAATCCTGAAATGTTTACACTGTCACAGGGCCTTTATTAGACTCATACTTCCTGTTCTTTCAGGAAGAGTTTCAAGCAAGGGTCCTTGTCATCTGAGACAGGATAAAAGAGACAGGTACCATCTCCATAAACAGCTGATAAAACAGAATCCACCAATACCTATAGCTGATTTCACAGCTTACGCTGCTGTGTTAGGAAAAGTGCACATGTTGAGTATCTGGTCAGTATTTTACCTCAGTATGTGCAAGCCAAAACCAGGAGTGGAGCAATCAGAGAAAAGAATAATAGAAACACGTAACCCCTAAGCAATTTTCACCCACTCCTGGTTTTGGCTTACAGGTACTGATGTAAAATACTGACCAAATACTGAACTTGTGAACATGACCTAACCGTATTTATTTCTTCCCCATATCACAATCCGTATTAAAAAAATAAAGACATTTTGTAATTTTTACACTCTGAAAAACTCTGTGGAAGCAATGCAAATGGTCAAGTACCACTGTAATATCGTTATGGAGACCTAAAAGCATTGGAGGTCATCCGATATATGATCTGGGTTTCTAGAATGGAGAACAGAGAGTTAAGAAGACTATCGGAACAGAGTTTTACACAGTATTGTTATTTTATTGTATGCTGCATTCAAGGTTGATTCTTTTTCTGCCTGGAAATCCTGCATGATTGAGATTGTCTTTATTATTACTGAGTTACGCTGCACTGTTCGCTGCTTTTATTATCTCAAAAATTGACCACTACCATTTAGCGTTGGCCTGATTTTTTACCTCACTTCCAAAGATGTTATTACTGCAAAATACTGTTGCCCAAGGACTCATATTAAATCAAACCATCCCATTACTCCTGCGTTTTAGTCTGTTCATTGGCTTCCTCTTAAGGCTCTTATTGATTTTAAATTTTTTCTTTTGACCTGTGCAGCTTAACATGGCCCTTGTCCATCTTAAATTACTCTCCGGTAGTCCCTGGTCAGTCTTTAATATCCGTAGGAGGTAGTTTATGCCTCATTATCTATTTTTGAATGAATGTTTTCATTCTGATTAAATAATCCGCTCTAGCAGTAGAAAGCCTTCATAATATTAATTGAAGACTAAGAACCCGGAGCAGTGCGTAACAGCCCTGCTGAGTGTAATACACTGTATCATGCAAAAGCCTAATGCAGATTGCGAGAATTATGTGTGACTGTATCTGTATGCATACATATATACAATATGTTGTAAATAATAAAACAGTAGTGGTCCTTGGGCAAGACTACCACGCTATAGTGCCTACCTCAATAAACATGAGAGTGTCACCCACAAAGAGAGACATGCTGGCTCGGATGTCACCTGGATTAACAAGGTCTGCGTCAGATGTCGAGGAACCAGTACAATCTAATGATAAGTAGGCTACTGGAACAAACCATATGTGTATATATATATATATATATATATATATATATATATATATATATATATATATACCGTATATACTCGAGTATAAGCCGACCCGAGTATAAGCCGACCCCCCTAATTTTGCCACAAAAAACTGGGAAAACTTATTGACTCGAGTATAAGCCTAGGGTGGAAAATGCAGCAGCTACCGGTGAATTTCAAAAATAAAAATAGATGCTCCATACCATTCATTATGGCCCCATAGATGCTCCATATAAAGCTGTGCCACATATAATGCTCTGCACCGTTCATTATGGCCCCATAGATGCTCCACATAAAGCTGTGCCATATATAATGCTCTGCACCGTTCATTATGGCCCCTGTTGTGGATTCTGTTTTTGGGCTCCTTCTGGTGGTTACAACTGGTACTGGGTGACTTTGGTGGGTTGCGGTCTCTGGTTTCCACCTGTCCATCTGAGGCTGGGTGTTTCCTATTTAACCTGGCTTTCCTGTCATTCCCTTGCCGGCTATCAATGTACTCAGATGTGCTCAGTTTGGTTCTGACTACCTGCTTCCAGATCTCTCAGGATAAGCTAAGTTATGCTTTTCAGTTGTTTTGTTTTTTGTCCAGCTTGCTAAATATTACTCTATGCTAGTTGGAAGCTCTAGTGGGCTGAGGTGCTCCCCATGTGCCATGAGTTGGCACATGGGTGCTTGTACTCTCAGGATGGTTTTTGATTAGGGTTTTTTGCTGACCGCTCAGACCCCTTTTGTATCCTTCTGCTTTCTAGTTATAGCGGGCCTCGTTTTGCTAACTCTATTTTCATATCTATGTGCGTGCCTTCCTCTCATTTTCACCGTCAATACATGTGGGGGGCAACTATACCTTTGGGGTTTATTTCTCTGGAGGCAAGTTAGGTCTTTATTTTCTCTGCAGTGCTAGTTAGCTCTTAGGCTGGCGCGAGGCGTCTAGAATCAACGTAGGCACGCTCCCTGGCTATTTCTAGTTGTGTTTGTCAGGAGTAGGGCAGCGGTCAGCCCAGGTTCCATCACCCTAGAGCTCGTCCGTTATTTGAGTTATTTTTTGCTTGTCCAGTGCGATCCCCTAGCCATTGGGATCCATAACAGGCCCCATAGATGCTCCATATAAAGCTGTGCCACATATAATGCTCTGCACCGTTCATTATGGCCCCATAGATGCGCCACATAAAGCTGTGCCACATATAATGCTCTGCACCGTTCATTATGGCCCCATAGATGCTCCATATAAAGCTGTGCCACATATAATGCTCTGCACTGTTCATTATGGCCCCATAGATGCTCCATAGAAAGCTGTGCCATATACAATGCTCTGCACCATTCATTATGGCCCCATAGATGTGCCATAGAAAGCTGTGCCCCATATACAATGCTCTGCACCGTTCATTGTTGCTCCATAGATGTGCCATAGAAAGCTGTGCCCCATATACAATGCTCTGCACCATTCATTGTTGCCCCATAGATGTGCCATAGAAAGCTGTGCCCCATCTATAATGCTGCTGCTGCAATAAAAAAAAAAATGACATACTCACCTGTTGTGAACTCTGTTTTCAGGCTCCCTCTTGTGGTCACTGGTGGTATGGTGTGACTTTTGCTTTGGGCTCCCCCTGGTGGCTTTGTTTGTTATCCTGCTGGTCTCTGGCTATCAGCTGGTTCGTTATCCTCTGGGAGGTTCCTATATAGCTCTGTTTTACTTCCACTTGTTGCCGGCTGTCGATGTAATTACAGTGCTACTCAGATTCCTTCTGACTACCTCGCTCCCAGTCCATCCAGGACAAGCTAAGTTTTGTTTGCTCATTTTCTGATCAGCAGTGTTTATCATGTTTTCTTGTCCAGCTTGCTAAAATGTGATTCCCTCGCTTGCTGGATGCTCTAGTGGACTGAGTTTCTCCCCACACACCATTAGTTGGTGCGTGGGTTCTTGAAATCTCAGGATGGATATTTTGTAAGGGTTTTTTATTGATCGCATAGACCCCTGCTCTATTTTCTGCTTTCTAGTACTAGTGGGCCTTTTTTGCTGAATCTGATTTCATCCCTACGTATGTGCCTTCTTCTTACTTCACCGTTAATATTTGTTGGGGGCTTCTATATCTTTTTGGGGATTATTTCTCTGGAGGCAAGCGAGGTCTTTCGTTCTCTTTAGGGGTAGCTAGTTCCTCAGGCTGGCTCGAGACGTCTAGGAATTTTTTAGGCACGTTCGCTGGCTACCTCTAGTTGTGTTGGATAGGTTCAGATTTGCGATCAGTCCAGTTACCATCTCCCTAGAGCTTGTCCTTAGTTTATTCACTTGCTGGTCTATTCGTGATCCTCAGCCACTAAGGATCATAACACTCATGTTTTCTTGTCCAGCTTGATAAAATGTGATTCCCTCGCTTGCTGGATGCTCTAGTGGACTGAGTTTCTCCCCACACACCATTAGTTGGTGCGTGGGTTCTTGAAATCTCAGGATGGATATTTTGTAAGGGTTTTTTATTGATCGCATAGACCCCTGCTCTATTTTCTGCTTTCTAGTACTAGTGGGTCTCTTTTGCTGAATCTGATTTCATCCCTACGTATGTGCCTTCTTCTTACTTCACCGTTAATATTTGTTGGGGGCTTCTATATCTTTGGGGATTATGCCGCCCTGAGTCTGATGGATTGGTCATTTGCCAGGCGCTGTGGTTTTGATTTGGAGCCTTTAAAATTCCCAATTCCACTAAGGGGAATTGATTCTACACCATTGGCTACGAATAGACCTCAGTACTGGACACAAGTGACCATGTGCATGACTCCTGTTCATCAGGAGGTGATTCGCTTTCTTGTACTGTATAATTTGCATGATGTCGTCGTGTTGGGTCTACCATGGTTGCAGACTCATAATCCAGTCTTGGATTGGAAAGCTATGTCGGTGTCAAGTTGGGGTTGTCAGGGAATTCATGGTGACGCTCCTGTGGTGTCAATTGCTTCGTCCACTCCTTCTGAAGTCCCTACGTTTTTGTCAGACTACCAGGATGTATTTGAGGAGCCCAAACTCAATTCTCTACCTCCTCATAGGGACTGTGATTGTGCTATAAATTTGATTCCTGGTAGTAAGTTTCCTAAGGGACGACTTTTCAATTTATCTGTGCCGGAGCATGCTGCCATGCGGAGTTATATAAAGGAGTCTTTAGAGAAGGGACATATTCGCCCGTCCTCATCCCCTCTTGGTGCAGGATTCTTTTTTGTGGCTAAAAAGGATGGTTCCCTGAGACCCTGTATTGATTATTGCCTTTTGAATAAAATCACGGTCAAATTTCAGTATCCTTTGCCATTGTTAACTGATTTGTTTGCTCGCATTAGGGGGTCTAGTTGGTTCACCAAGATAGATCTTCGTGGTGCGTATAACCTTGTGCGTATAAAACAGGGTGATGAATGGAAAACTTGCATTTAATACGCCTGAAGGCCATTTTGAGTACTTGGTGATGCCTTTTGGACTTTCTAATGCTCCTTCAGTCTTTCAGTCCTTTATGCATGACATCTTCCGTGAATATCTGGATAAGTTTATGATTGTGTATCTGGATGATATTCTGTTTTTTTCGGATGATTGGGAGTCTCATGTTAAGCAGGTCAGGATGGTCTTTCAGGTCCTGCGTGACAATGCTTTATTTGTGAAGGGCTCAAAATGTCTTTTTGGAGTCCAGAAGATTTCTTTTTTGGGTTTCATTTTTTCTCCTTCTACTATTGAGATGGACCCAGTCAAGGTTCAGGCTATTCATGACTGGACGCAGCCTACATCTGTTAAGAGTCTTCAGAAGTTCTTGGGTTTTGCTAATTTTTACCGTCGCTTCATAGCTAATTTTTCTGGCGTTGTTAAGCCTTTGACGGATTTGACCAAGAAGGGTTCTGATGTGACTAATTGGTCTTCTGCGGCTGTGGAGGCCTTTCGGGAGCTGAAGCGTCGGTTTTCTTCGGCTCCGGTCTTATGTCAGCCAGATGTCTCACTTCCCTTCCAGGTGGAGGTTGATGCTTCCGAGATTGGAGCGGGGGCTGTTTTGTCGCAGAGAAGCCCCGATGGCGCTGTGATGAAGCCATGTGCTTTCTTTTCAAGAAAGTTTTCGCCTGCTGAGCGGAATTATGATGTCGGTAATCGGGAGCTGTTGGCTATGAAGTGGGCATTTGAGGAGTGGCGACATTGGCTCGAGGGAGCTAAACATCGTGTGGTGGTCTTGACTGATCATAAAAATTTGATTTATCTCGAGTCGGCCAAGTGGCTGAATCCCAGACAGGCTCGTTGGTCGTTGTTTTTCTCTCGTTTTGATTTCATGGTCTCGTACCTGCCGGGTTCGAAGAATGTGAAGGCTGATGCTCTTTCTAGGAGTTTTGTGCCTGACTCTCCTGGAGATTCAGAGCCGGCTGGTATCCTTAGAGAAGGGGTGATTTTGTCTGCCATCTCCCCAGATTTGCGACGTGTGCTGCAAGAGTTTCAGGCGGATAGACCTGACCGCTGTCCACCGGAGAGACTGTTTGTCCCGGATAGATGGACCAACAGAGTCATCTCCGAGGTCCATTCTTCTGTGTTGGCTGGTCATCCGGGAATATTTGGTACTAGAGACTTGGTGGCCAGGTCTTTTTGGTGGCCTTCCTTGTCAAGGGATGTGCGCACCTTTGTGCAGTCTTGTGGAGTGTGTGCTCGGGCTAAGCCTTCTGTTCTCGTGCCAGTGGTTTGCTGTTACCTTTGCCTGTCCCGAAGAGGCCTTGGACGCACATTTCCATGGATTTTATTTCAGATCTCCCTGTCTCTCAGAGAATGTCTGTCATCTGGGTGGTGTGTGATCGTTTTTCTAAGATGGTCCATTTGGTGCCCTTGCCTAAGTTGCCTTCCTCCTCCGAGTTGGTTCCACTGTTTTTTCAAAATGTGGTTCGTTTGCACGGGATTCCTGAGAACATTGTTTCTGACAGAGGATCCCAGTTTGTGTCTAGATTTTGGCGGACCTTTTGTGCTAAGTTGGGCATTGAATTGTCTTTTTCATCGGCCTTCCATCCACAGACGAATGGCCAAACCGAGCGAACTAATCAGACCTTGGAGACTTATTTAAGATGTTTTGTTTCTGCTAACCAGGATGACTGGGTTACTTTTTTGCCGTTGGCCGAGTTTGCCCTTAATAATCGGGCTAGTTCTGCTACTTTGGATTCTCCTTTTTTTTGTAATTCAGGGTTTCATCCTCGTTTTTCCTCGGGTCAGGTGGAGCCTTCTGACTGTCCTGGAGTGGATGTTGTGGTGGATAGGTTGCATCAGATTTGGAATCATGTGGTGGACAATTTGAAGTTGTCACAAGAGAAGGCTCAGCTCTTTGCCAACCGCCGTCGCTGTGTGGGTCCCCGACTTTGCGTTGGGGACTTGGTGTGGTTGTCTTCTCACTTCGTTCCTATGAAGGTCTCCTCTCCTAAGTTCAAGCCTCGGATTATCGGTCCTTATAAGATTCTGGAAGTCCTTGGCCCTGTGTCATTCCGTCTGGACCTCCCGGCATCATTTGCTATTCATAATGTGTTTCATCGCTCGTTGTTGCGGAGGTATGTGGTACCTGTGGTTCCTCCGGTTGAGCCTCCTGCCCCGGTGCTGGTTGAGGGAGAATTGGAGTACGTGGTGGAGAAGATCTTGGATTCTCGTGTTTCTAGACGGAGGCTCCAGTATTTGGTCAAGTGGAAGGGCTATGGTCAGGAGGATAATTCTTGGGTTGTTGCCTCTGATGTTAATGCGGCCGATTTGGTTCGTGCCTTCCATGTGGCTCATCCTGATCGCCCTGGGGGTTTTCATGAGGGTTCGGTGACCCCTCCTTAAGGGGGGGGTACTGTTGTGAACTCTGTTTTCAGGCTCCCTCTTGTGGTCACTGGTGGTATGGTGTGACTTTTGCTTTGGGCTCCCCCTGGTGGCTTTGTTTGTTATCCTGCTGGTCTCTGGCTATCAGCTGGTTCGTTATCCTCTGGGAGGTTCCTATATAGCTCTGTTTTACTTCCACTTGTTGCCGGCTGTCGATGTAATCAGTGCTACTCAGATTCCTTCTGACTACCTCGCTCCCAGTCCATCCAGGACAAGCTAAGTTTTGTTTGCTCATTTTCTGATCAGCAGTGTTTATCATGTTTTCTTGTCCAGCTTGCTAAAATGTGATTCCCTCGCTTGCTGAATGCTCTAGTGGACTGAGTTTCTCCCCACACACCATTAGTTGGTGTGTGGGTTCTTGAAATCTCAGGATGGATATTTTGTAAGGGTTTTTTATTGATCGCATAGACCCCTGCTCTATTTTCTGCTTTCTAGTACTAGTGGGCCTCTTTTGCTGAATCTGATTTCATCCCTACGTATGTGCCTTCTTCTTACTTCACCGTTAATATTTGTTGGGGGCTTCTATATCTTTTTGGGGATTATTTCTCTGGAGGCAAGCGAGGTCTTTCGTTCTCTTTAGGGGTAGCTAGTTCCTCAGGCTGGCTCGAGACGTCTAGGAATTTTTTAGGCACGTTCGCTGGCTACCTCTAGTTGTGTTGGATAGGTTCAGATTTGCGATCAGTCCAGTTACCATCTCCCTAGAGCTTGTCCTTAGTTTATTCACTTGCTGGTCTATTCGTGATCCTCAGCCACTAAGGATCATAACACTCACCTCTCTTGCTTGCAGCTCCTCAGCGTCCCGTCTCGGCGCCTTTCCACACTGACTGTTCAGGCAGAGGGCGGCGCGCACACTAGTATGTCATCGCGCCCTCTGACCTGCACAGTCACTGCAAGAGGATGGGAAGTCAGAGCGGCGCCCGGTGGGTGGAACGGGGACAGGTAACTATGTAATATTCACCTGCTCCCGGCGTCCCTGGCTCCTTATCCCGGACAGCTGGTCTCCGAGCGCCGCAGCCTCTTCCTCTGTCAGCGGTCACCGTTACCGCTGATTAGAGGAATGAATTTGCGGCTCCACCCCTATGGGAGTGGAGTCCATATTCATAACTTTAATGAGTGGTCCCACGTGACCGCTGAACAGGGAACGAGCTGCGGCACCGAAGACCGTGGGATGGGCAGGGGGAGCGCCAGGAGTGCCGGGACTAGGTGAGTATGTGACAGTCCTCTCTCCCCCTCACCCGCCGACCCCACCGCCGATCATGACTCGAGTATAAGCCGAGAGGGGCACTTTCAGCCCAAAAATTTGGGCTGAAAATCTCGGCTTATACTCGAGTATATACGGTATATGCAGAGTCCACTGCAAAATGTTCAGTTTGTCTGATTTTTCTCTTTATAGGTATATTTTTGAGTAAAATGTAAATTGTTCATTTATTCTATAAACATCTGACAACATGTCTATGAATTTCCAAGCAATCAATTTTGTATTTTTTTCTGAAAATGAGAAATGGCCAAATTTAAAAAAAAACAAAAAAAACAGTGCTTTCAGACCTCAGATAATGCAAAAAAAAAACAAGTTGATAATAATGTAGAAACAACAATACTAATGTTTTAACTCCGGAAGAGTTCAGAAATCAATATTTTCTGGAATAACCATGATTGTTAATCACAGCTTTCATGCATCTCGGCATGCTTCCACCAGTCTTTCACAGTACTCCTGGCGCAAAAATGTAAGCAGTTCTTCTTTGTTTGATGGCTTGTGACTATCCATCATCCTCTTAATTACATTCCAGAGTTGCCAATAACAGAGTTTTGATGTCTCTTAATTTTTGCCAGAGCTGTATGTATATATATATATATATATATATATATATATATATATACAGTGGGGCAAAAAAAAGTATTTAGTCAGTCAGCAATAGTGCAAGTTCCACCACTTAAAAAGATGAGAGGCGTCTGTAATTTACATCATAGGTAGAACTCAACTATGGGAGACAAACTGAGAAAAAAAAATCCAGAAAATCACATTGTCTGTTTTTTTATCATTTTATTTGCATATTATGGTGGAAAATAAGTATTTGGTCAGAAACAAAATTTCATCTCAATACTTTGTAATACATCCTTTGTTGGCAATGACAGAGGTCAAACGTTTTCTGTAAGTCTTCACAAGGTTGCCACACACTGTTGTTGGTATGTTGGCCCATTCCTCCATGCAGATCTCCTCTAGAGCAGTGATGTTTTAGGCTTTTTGCTTGGCAACACAGACTTTCAACTCCCTCCAAAGGTTTTCTATAGGGTTGAGATCTGGAGACTGGCTAGGCCACTCCAGGACCTTGAAATGCTTCTTACGAAGCCACTCCTTCGTTGCCCTGGCGGTGTGCTTTGGATCATTGTCATGTTGAAAGACCCAGCCACGTTTCATCTTCAATGCCCTTGCTGATGGAAGGAGGTTTGCACTCAAAATCTAACGATACATGGCCCCATTCATTCTTTCATGTACCCGGATCAGTCGTCCTGGCCCCTTTGCAGAGAAACAGCCCCAAAGCATGATGTTTCCACCACCATGCTTTACAGTAGGTATGGTGTTTGATGGATGCAACTCAGTATTCTTTTTCCTCCAAACACGACAAGTTATGTTTCTACCAAACAGTTCCAGTTTGGTTTCATCAGACCATAGGACGTTCTCCCAAAACTCCTCTGGATCATCCAAATGCTCTCTAGCAAACTTCAGACGGGCCCGGACATGTACTGGCTTAAGCAGTGGGACACGTCTGGCACTGCAGGATCTGAGTCCATGGTGGCGTAGTGTGTTACTTATGGTAGGCCTTGTTACATTGGTCCCAGCTCTCTGCAGTTCATTCACTAGGTCCCCCCGCGTGGTTCTGGGATTTTTGCTCACCGTTCTTGTGATCATTCTGACCCCACGGGGTGGGATTTTGCATGGAGCCCCAGATCGAGGGAGATTATCAGTGGTCTTGAATGTCTTCCATTTTCTAATTATAGCTCCCACTGTTGATTTCTTCACTCCAAGCTGGTTGGCTATTGCAGATTCAGTCTTCCCAGCCTGGTGCAGGACTACAATTTTGTTTCTGGTGTCCTTTGACAGCTCTTTGGTCTTTACCATAGTGGAATTTGGAGTCAGACTGTTTGAGGGTGTGCACAGGTGTCTTTTTATACTGATAACAAGTTTAAACAGGTGCCATTACTACAGGTAATGAGTGGAGGAAAGAGGAGACTCTTAAAGAAGAAGTTACAGGTCTGTGAGAGCCAGAAATCTTGATTGTTTGTTTCTGACCAAATACTTATTTTCCACCAGAATATGCAAATAAAATGATAAAAAAACAGACAATGTGATTTTCTGGATTTTTTCTTCACAGTTTGTCTCCCATAGTTGAGGTCTACCTATGATGTAAATTACAGATGCCTCTCATCTTTTTAAGTGGTGGAACTTGCACTATTGCTGACTGACTAAATACTTTTTTGCCCCACTGTATATATATATATATATATATATATATATATATATATATATATATATATATATAAAGTATATGCATAACTGCACACTAAGTGTAATATACTGTATCATGCTAAAATCTAATGTAGACTGCTGCAAGTTATGAGTGTGTGTGTGTGCATACAGAAATATATCTAGATACCTATATCCATATATTTCTGTGCAATAAGTTTAATATACTGTATCATGCTTAAAGAAGTTGTCCACTACTTTGACAACTTCTCATACCTCACTCTTGACCTCCTTAAGATAATAAAGCCTATACTCGCCTCCCATGCTGGCGCCATTCCTGCAGTGTCAGCTCCCATGTTGTTGCTGTGACACGTGAAGTTTGCACCCAAAAAGCAATGGTATCACTGTCCCCACCTCCTGTTAAATTGAGCAGGAAGACGAAGTCCGAAATTAGCAGCATCCCGGATTTCCTCTTCATGCTCGATTTGTCTAAAGGCAGAGACAGTGATGCCAGCGCTGATTGGGTGCCGCACTCACAACAACCACACTGTAGCCCCAAGAAAGCATCTGCCAACACCGTGGGAACGGCGCCGGCATGAGACATACGTATAGGCTTTATTATTTTATGGGGGCCAAATACTTTGATCAAGAAAGGGTTATCCTAGTAGTCTATAAGCCATCTCTTGGCAGGAAATATACTGTGTAAAATATGTGCGTGTTTGCTACAGATTTTTCTCCACTCATTAGTATGGGTGAAATTTGCCACAAAAACGCCAAAAGAATTTACATTAAATCTATTAATGCTATTGCATGATAGCAGGTGATGGGCCGACCTGAACAGTAAAGTTCAGGGTCCGTACTGAACACCTACTCTTTGATCATGGACCCCAAACACGGACTTCACCAGGAAGTCTGTGTTACTGTCTGGGTTTGGGACCACGAACATCAGGTGTTTCTTTGCGGTCATGGGCATGTCAGCACTGCAAACATTGCCTCTGATTAGCAGTAAAATCATTATTGCTGGTCAGACAGCTGCGGTGTCAATGCTGTCAAATGACAGAGTGAGCATTCAGCTATGATCCAAGGTAAAAAGTTTACCTCCTGTCACTGGCGTCAACTGATGGGACTACTATTCCCATCAGCCTATGGCTGCTGCCGCTAATAACTGCGAGAGCAGGCAGCGGCTGATGGGAGTATTCATCAGCCGGCGCCTGCACTCTAAAGAAATAAGTGGCTCTCAGCCTGGACAGTAGCATTTTGGCACCGTCCAGGTTGAAAACTGTTTATCTGAACATGTATTACGGTGTGGGACAACAAGATGTAGAAAACAATGCCAACAGATACAAAAAAGTTTTAGCTCTTTTTTAATCTCTTGGCTGTTTTTGATGTCTTATTGTGTTGCTGCTTCCTCTACTACACACCTTTTTTCTGTTGTATTGGTCAATGGTATTTGAGGTGACATTCAGCCTGTTTATGAAGTTATATAAAAGCCATACAGAAGCCAACATTTACAATATACTAGAGAACATATCGTTCTAATCTGTGCATGAGATGTCTTTAGAAGCTACGCATGATATGTACCAATAATAGGGAACAGTGATTGCTTACCATGTAAGGTCATCTTTTCTGTGAGAAAGAGTAAATGGTCTGTTTTCCTTTATCTAGAAACAGCGCCCCTCTTGTTCACTGGTTGTTTCTGGTATTTCAGCTCAAACCCATTCAAGAGAATGAAGCATGAGCTATAAAAATTTGGACAGAATGAAAGGTTTTTCTTTTCCCACTTCTTCTCTTTAAATACTATTATTTTATATAGCCCACTATGATTTTGTAGCTCAGCGTCAGTCCACACAGAGAGAGCTATGATCCATCTGTTAGAAAGTCCAAACATGTATGGTTTCCAATTAGAGATTTGAACCATTATGAGAATGTTCAGATCTGAATAAATCAATAGAAAAAGTGACTCTAGAATGGAGCAAATTATTCATAATATATTGAAAGAAAGGCCTTGTAGCCATTGTATACAAATTAATGTTTTTTAAGCGGCTTGCATAGACCATGATTCATTAAAGCCTTTCAGTGATGGCCATTGTTACTTGCAATGTTTTCTACATTGTGCTACATAATACTAAAAGAGACGTGATTAATCTTCCTACTACTGAAGACAATACATATCATAATTAAAAATAAAATAGTCGCTGAATCTTTTTATCCAATCAAGTTGTTTAAGCTATCTCCAAGCACCAATTTATTTTTCTATAAGCTTTGACACTACATCTGCATACAGTGTAATTATCTCAATTGCAGAAATCCTATTATGATGATGTGGATTTTGTTTGGAAAGTTTATATCAATTTAAAAATGAAAATTGGACAACATGTGGTTAGGTCATTAGATAATTGTATGCGGACAGTGGTACTTGGTGAAAATCTTGCTTTATGAGATATTTATAGGAAAATTTACTAAGACTCTATGAAGATTATCAACATGGCTTCAGTTTCCAATGGAGCCATATATGCTATAAAGGATTCATTTTCAACTAATCCCATTATAGGATCGATCAGTTTTGCATTGGGGTATATAAGGTTTTGATTAAAGTGGTTGACTGGGATCTTAATATTGATAGCCTATCCTTAGGATGGGTCATCAATGTCTGATAGGTGTGGGTGCGACACTTGTCACTTTCGCCGATCAACTGTTCCTGATGTTGGCCAGAACTGCCTAATTTACAGAGCTGCACACCTCCGCTGACTTTCTAGTACCCACGCCCAGGTAATGCACATCTACCCCAGTGTGCAGTACCCAGTTGCGGCCACTAGTCCGTTGGTGGAGCTGTGCTGTGCAGTTCTGTAACTGGGCCATTAAAGGGAACCTGTCACCCCCAAAATCGATGGTGAGCTAAGCACACCGGCATCAGGGGCTTATCTACAGAATTCTGTAATGTTGTAGATAAGCCCCTGATGTATCCTTAAAGATGAGAAAAAGAGGTTAGATTATATTCACCTGGGCGGGCGGTCTGATCTGATGGACATCGCGGTCCGGGGCCTCCCATCTTCTTCTGATGACGTCCTCTTCTTGTCTTCAAGCTGCGGCTCTGGCGCAGGCGTACTTTGTCTGCCCTGTTGAGGGCAGAGCAAAGTACTGCAGTGCGCAGGCACCAGGAAAGGTCAGAGAGGCACAGCACCTGCACACTGCAGTACTTTGCTCTGCCTTCAACAGGGCAGACAAAGTATGCCTGCGCCAGAGCCGCAGCATGAAGACAAGAAGAGAACGTCATCGTAAGAAGATGGGAGGTGCTGGACCAGACCGCGACACATATCGTACCAGACCGCACCGGGACCACCCCTGGGTGAGTATAATCTAACCTCTTTTTCTCATCTTTCAGGATACATCGGGGGCTTATCTACAGCAATACAGAATGTGATAGATAAGCCCCTGATGACAGTGGGCTTAGCTCACCTTCGATTTTGGGGGTGACAGGTTCCCTTTAAGCTGCCGACATCAGGCACAGCTGATCTGCTGTGGTGCCAGTTGTCACACCCCAACCCATCAGACACTGATGACGTATCCCAAGGATAGGGCATAAATGTTAAAGTCTCGGACAACCTGTTTAAAAGAATAGTGCTGCATATTATGCAAGGAGGGAACACCATGACATCAGGGAAAGAAAGCAGTCTAACGAAATATACATCAATAGTTCACAATGTACCATCCATGATTTTGAAGAAACTATGGAGGCGATAGTACAAATGGGGTGATACCCATGATACAGGGGGTGTAAGCTCACCTTGTAATTGCAACAATGAATACACTTGAACAGCTGTTGCAGACCATGGGAGATAGAGCATGAGGGTGATAGAAGGAGATGGATGGCTTTCTTGGGCTGCTGTCAATATCCCACAAAGGATAACGGAAAATCAATAAAATAAAAACATTTGCTTATTCTGTGGTGTGGACCTACATTTCTCGTTATCTGGTTCCCCCCCTTTTTTTTTCTAAATATCTATGTGCCTATATAATGGTTTAAGTTCCTGTGTGATTTTAATGTGGTTATTTCCTGAGGACGAGGTTGGAGCAACTCAAAACACGTAGATCCACAACACAGAATGAAAAAATGTTTTTATTTTATTGATTCCCCGTTATAGCTGTCCATCTCCTTAATTATCCAGATGATTTTGTGATAACCTACAAAAAGCCAAGGTACGGATTCATGTGTTGATAAAACATGTTCTAATATATATAAGTTTGGCCTCATTCAAAAATACAAATAAAATTCCTTTAATGCTTTTTTACACGGCATCTTTGTGCTTATAGTTATATAAAAAGAAATAGATATGTAAATGATATGTAAATGTAAAAGGGCAGCTGCCAAATTCTGGTGCTAATTTTGTGAATCTGATTGGAAAGTTTGTGGACTGAAATATTCATGACTAATGTCCTGTCTTTGGAACAACCTTAGTTTTCGCAAAACCGAAGAAGAATTCAGTATTTCCATTCACTAGATTACCTTTATGTAAAACTGTTCCAGCCTACGAAATTACCACTTGGGCGAAGCATCAATCACTTGGGCTTTATTGCAATTTGCTAATCATTATTTTCTAAAAAATAAGCTGGCCACCGATGATCTCTGTGAATTAATCTACCTTATCTGCCTTTTTGTTCTTAGACATGCATCCTTGATGCTTTGGCTTTAATCACAGAAGGTTCACAATTCAACATTATCGACTAGTTTTGCAACAGTAGTGTTATTTTTTTTATATCTTTGTTTTCAGGCTAATATAATTTTTTTAATAGAAATCATGCTGTTTTAATGCATAACAACTCTCTAACATTATGTAGTTCAGCTTTACAAGACCATGTTCACACAGGGCTATATTTTATAGACACATTTAAGCCAATAAGTTCAGTTGACACAAAACAAGTTTAATCATTTTCTTAAAATATACATTACTTTACAATTCCCTCCTGGTTAAAATGAATCTGTCAACAGGCTTTTGCTATTTAATCTAAGAACAAAATAATGTAGGGGCAAAAACCCTAATTCCAGTGATGTGTCACTTTCTGGGCCGCTTGTGGTTCCCTCAATAAAATCAGTGTTTTATCAGCAGGAAATTATCATTAGAGGACTAGTTGTCTCGTGTCATGCAGTCCTTCTCCTCGGTGCACTCACACCACTGGTTAGCAGCATACAATGCAGAGTATACACAGAAAGATGTCCATCAGTGGCATAAATGAGGGTATACAGGGCTCAGAATTCAGAGAATTGTCATATCTGCATCAGAGAAAACAGCGGTTATATATCAACGACACCAAGCAGACCAGTTAAGAAAAAAATAAAATGTAACCATATTGCATCAAAAATTGGCTGAGACTCCCATTGTACATTGACCTAACCTATGCATAAATTTGAGGTGGACCAAGGTCTTTTGGTTCCTTTCCATTGTGTGACACGGCATGATAATCAATATTAACTCAGTGTATGCTAGGTGGCAGAAAGAAATTTAAATTTACCACCCCCTCACCTACCCAATGGTGCCCTAGGCAGCTGCCTAACCATTAGCATTGTTGACTTGTACTAACAGTTCATGGATTAGAATCCCATTACATGACAACACCGAGCTAATAATGTGACTGTAATTGTTCCATTATTATTTCTGTTGGTATTGTTGTTAAAATTATTTTACTTCAATGCATTTCAAAAAAGTGGATGTAGTTTGATAACTTGCCTTTAGCTACAAACCCGCTGCAATGAAACAAATAAATGCTTGCTTGACATAAGATTTGTTTTCTAGAACTTTTTATAGTCCTACTTTGAAAAGAGAATTATTTAATAAGTAGAGTACAGGTAATATTTGTGTGAGACAGAGTAGATGTATTTTAGATGCAAATAATACGTGATGTGTATGCTAATATAAGCAAAAACAAAAATCAGTGATTGAATATTATAAAATTTCAATTCCATTCAGTACCATAGTCAGGCTAAGTGCACACGTCGCAGAATTGCCACGGAAATTTCCGCGGCAATTCTGCAACTCCTGCCGTGGATATATCGCATGCGGAATTGGCATGCATATTCCTGCTAAACATTAGCGGTTTGCAAGCATAATTAGCTTGCAGAATGCTAGCGTTTTCCAAGCGATCTGTAGCATCGCTTGGAAAACTGATTGACAGGTTGGTCACACTTGTCAAACATAGCAGCATCAATAGTAAAAAGATATAATGTTAAAAATAATAAAAAAATAAAAAAATGGTTATTCTCACCTTCTGAAGGCCCCCGATCTCCTCAGTGGTGCACGCGGCGGCTTCCATTCCTATAGATGCTTTGTGTGCAGAACCTGTGATGACGTCACAATCACGTGACCGCGATGTCATCGCAGGTCCTTCACACAAAGCATCCATGGGAACGGAAGCCGCCGTGTGCACCGCTGAGAGGCGGGAGGACTCCGGTGGCCATCAGAAGATGAGTATATCGCTATTTTTAATTTTACCTCTTTTTTTTAACAATTATATGGTGCCCAGTCCGTGGAGGAAAGTCTCCTCTCCTCCACCCTGGGTACCAACCGCACATGATTTGCTTACTCCCCGCATGGTGGGCATAGCCCCATGTGGGAAGTAAGCAGATCAATGCATTCCTAGGTGTGCGGAATCCCCGCAATTAAGCAAATTAATGAACATGCTGCATTTTTTTCTGGAATGCGTTTCCACTCAGGAAAACAACGCAGCATGTGCACAAAAAATGCGGATTGCATTCTATTAAATAGGATGCTTAATGTGAGTGTTTTTTTCACGGTTTTATAGCAAAAAGCCACAAAAAAACGCACACAGCCTCAAACTTTATCTTTCCCTAATTAATGGAACATCTGTGCTTACAGACATGCATGCACATATACAATCATGTACAATACATACTCGCCCAAAATCACAGACATACACACATGCAGTACATTCATACATTCTGAAACACATACAGTGGGGAAGAAAGGATTTAGTCAGCCACCAATTGTGCAAGTTCTCCAACTTAAAAAGATGAGAGGCCTGTAACTGACATCATAGGTAGACTACAAGTATGAGACTCAAAATGAGAAAACAAATCCAGAATATCACGTTGTCTGATTTGGCAAGATTTATTTTGCAAAATAGAGTGGAAAATAAGTATTTGGCCACCTAAAAACATGCAAGATTTCTGGCTCTCACAGACCTGTAACTTCTTCTTTCCAGATCCAGAAGGGGGGACCTAGTGAATGTCCTGCATAGAGCTGGCACCACCATAACAAAGGCTACCATCAGTAACACACTACGCCCCCAGGGACTCAGATCCTGCAGTGCCAGACGTGTCCCCCTGCTTAAGCCAGTACATGTCCGGGCCTGTCTGAAGTTTGCTAAAGAGCATTTAGATGATCCAGAAGAGTATTGGGAGAATGTCATATGGTCTGATGAAACCAAAGTAGAACTGTTTGGTAGAAACAAAACTCGTCGTGTTTGGAGGAGACAGAATTCTGAGTTGCATCCAAAGAATAGCCAACCCTACTGTGAAGCATGGGGGTGGCAACATCATGCTTTGGGGCTGTTTCTCTGCAAAGGGACCAGGATGACTGATGTGTGATCTGTGTACATGAAAGAATGAATGTGGCCATGCATCGTGAGATTTTGAGTGCAAACCTCCTTCCATTAGCAAGGGCATTGAAGATGAAACGTGGATGGGTCTTTCAGCATGATAATTATCCCAAGCACACCGCCAGGGCAATGAAGGAGTGGCTTTGTAAGAACCATATTAAGGTCCTGGAGTGGTCTAGCCAGTCTCCAGATCTCAACCCCATCCTTTGGAGGGAGTTGAAAGTCTGTGTTGTCCATCGACATGCCCAAAATATGCTTATTCTAGAGGAAATCTGCTTGGAGGAATGGGCCAACATACCACCAACAGTGTGTGCTAACCCTGTGAAGACTTACATAAAATGTTTGACCTCTGTCATTGGCAGCAAAGGATATATAACAAAATATTGAGATGGACTTTTGTTAAAGACCAAATACTTATTTTCCACCATAATTTGCAAAATAAATATTGCCAAATCAGACGAGGTGATTTTCTGGATTTGTTTTCTCATTTTGACTCTCATAGTTGTGGTCTACCTATGATGTCAGTTACAGGCCTCTTTCATCTTTTTCAGTGGGAGAACTTGCGCAATTGGTGGCTGGCTAAATACTTTTTTTCCCCACTGTATACATACAGAATCTGCTTTACTAAAACACAGTACATTTAAATAATATTTTCAATGCCATAAAATGAAAATGTACACCAAACATGATATAGTATCACCTACTGTATGTACAGTATACACAGTACATACACATACAGACATGCAAATCAGCTGTAACATGTATTGATCTTGTGACAACCAGTGAACAGTCAGTAATTGTAACTGATATGTTGGAAGCAGGAAAATGGGAAAGTGTAAGTATTTTCATGACAAGTACGAAAGACAATGTGATCTGATGCCACAAAAAAGCTACTGTAGCACAAATTGCTATGCTAAAAAAGGTACATCTGGCAATGATAGAAAGGTGTTTTTGGGGGAGCTGTGTATGGGGCTGTAGAGCTACAGACCAATCGGTGCTCAAGGTAACACCTGTCAACTGCCAAAAGTTGCTGCATGAGCATCGGAACTAGACTATGATCGTTTATACCATGTGGATCCATTATGTGTGTGTATGTGTGTATGTGTGTGTATGTGTGTGTATGTGCATGTGCGTGTGTGTGTGTGTGGATGTGTGTGTGTGTGTGTGTGTGTACGCGCATCACTTATCTGGGGGGAAGAATCTGCTGAAAGTCAAATGTGGCAGCTTCGTTTGAATTCAGCCAGGAGTTTAGATTAAGTTTATATTATGCAAATTGAATGTGCCCTCATTGCCAAAAAATGCCTTTTATTGTTCTCTGAGTTATCCAAAACCCAAAGCAAAATAAATGCATGTGCAAATCTAGCAAAATGCAGCCAGACTGATGTCATATTTCTGGATGTATGTGGGCCAAGAGCGAGTTAACAATATATATATATACTGTATATATATATTTATATATATATATATATATATATATATATATATATCTTCCTCAGTTTGTCCCTCACCTGTCAATGCTATCACAGTTCCCTATTGGTTCTCCATTCACTCCACAAGCACGGGACCCGAGGGAAGCTGAGGTGGCAGCAACAAGTTAGGTCCATGGTGAGAAGGATTTTGTATTATTTTTTAACCTGTTGTCATAAAAATCCAGCAAAATTCTATCAGTCCGGCTATGCAAACCCCAAACTATGCCACTGCACCTAACTCCGAGGTGACTGTTTATATTCGTCATTAATTATGGTCTGAGTACATTACTGTCATGATTCCCAATGGCAGGGAATTTGTCAACATAACACGGGCAAAAACAGGACGAGCTCTAGGGTGATGGAACCTGAGCTGACCGCGATCCTGAACCTCAACACTCAACTAACAGTAGCCGGGGGACATTCCTGGGGGGCCCCTAGACGTCTCGCGCCAGCCGGAGATCTAGCTTCCCCTATCAGAAGAATAACAGACCTCACTTGCCTCCAGAGAAATATTCCCACAGAGATAGCAGCCTCCCACATATAATGACGGTGAAATGAGAGGAAGGCACAAACGTAGTTATGAAAACAGATTCAGCAAAATGAGGCCCGCTTAAGCTGGATAGCAGAGGATACAAAAGGTAAACTGCGCGGTCAGCTGAAAAACCCTTCAAAATACCATCCTGAAATTACTTGAACTCATGTGCCAACTCATGGTACATGAGTGGTAATTTCAGCCCACTAGAGCAACCAGCAGCAGAGAATTACATATCTGCAAGCTGGACTAAAAAACATGAAAGCAATCATGAAACAGGGAAATACAGACTTAGCTTGTCTTGAAGGCCTAGGAGCAGGTAACAGAGACACACACTGATACATTGATAGCCGGCAAGGGAATGACAGGAAAGCCAGGTTAAATAGGAAACACCCAGCCACTGATGGACAGGTGGAAACCAGAGACCGCAACCCACCAAAGTCACCCAGTACCAGTTGTAACCACCAGAGGGAGCCCAAAAACAGAATCCACAACACATTACTAATTGCAAACAGACTTGTACCATAATAAAATGGGATACCATCTAGTGCAGTGTAGCACATTTTGATCCACTATAAATCTTTACCACAGTGCCACACATAAGGAAGAAACTCATTAGTATTGGAAAAAAATAATGAGAAAAAAGTAGAAAAAGTAAGAGGCAAAAGGGACAATGTAGGTAAGCCATTTACCACACATGATGACTATAACAGAATTAACAAGCAGCTGTAGTATAGCTACTCCTTCCAGAATGCCCTTGTAGTCTATGCTGTCTGTGTTAGGACTGGCGGAACGCACCAAGTAAATAGTGAGATGTTATTAGGTGCGTTCGCAGTCCAGGGTCCACCATGCAGGAGAGAACCTGCTGCTAGCAAATGGCAGCGTTATATGGCGGTGGAAGCAAACTCTGTTAAGTCACAGGGCCACGGTACCGCACAAAGAGCGTAAGCAAGGAGTCACCGAACTCAGTCCCAAGACTCGGGATTTGAGTCCGTCTAGACCACTTGTGCTCTACACCGCTACTGGGTGTAAGAGATAAACTGAAATAATAGTTTTGAGCACAAGAGTGCGAGCTGTGCCGTACTGGCGAACGCCACTAACCACCCAGAATTGGTCTAAGGAAGCGCTCTAATGGTGCGTGGCGCTGCACTGGTGGTCACAGCAGTAGACGCTGTTTCATGTGTAATAATGCTGACAGTTCAGCCTGGCACTAGATAGCAGACATCCACCATATGCGAGCAGTCATACAATAGGGAGGGGATATTTAAAGAACGACTTGCACTCATCAACACACACACGTATACAAATGTACACTAGCGCATGGCCGTGCGGTCATGCGAACCTTTTATAGCTTTAGGATATTTAAAGAACGACTTGCACTCATCAACACACACACGTATACAAATGTACACTAGCGCATGGCCGTGCGGTCATGCGAACCTTTTATAGCTGCAGCATGTACAGGACCTTCCCAGAAGGACCAATGGGAGGCTGCCATTATGTGTAATAATGCTGACAGTTCAGCCTGGCACTAGATAGCAGACATCCACCATATGCGAGCAGTCATACAATAGGGAGGGGATATTTAAAGAACGACTTGCACTCATCAACACACACACGTATACAAATGTACACTAGCGCATGGCCGTGCGGTCATGCGAACCTTTTATAGCTGCAGCATGTACAGGACCTTCCCAGAAGGACCAATGGGAGGCTGCCACAGAAGTTGAGCACCTTCAGGACCTTCCTGGAGGATCAATGGGATTTGCTGCAGTATCTAAGCATGTGACCCTCGATCTCCAACAAGAGATCTTGCCCCGGGCATGCTCAGAAGGGGAAAAGCAGGACTTAGTCCCAAAAAGTCTGCTCGCCATTGCCCAGTAGTGGCCACAATGGCAGAAGCTGGAAAGGCAGCAGTAACCCTTTGCACAGACTGGGCTAGACGCTGGGACCGACATCTCCGCTGAGCGGGCTCCACTGCGGCAGGAGAAGAATGGGAGACCGCAGCGGAGATGACCCAAGATTCCCCCTGTGCAGAGGCGGGAACTTGACCCCTAACAGTCTGTGGATGCAGAAAGTTTTAGATTGACAATACCACTGTAATAAATAAAGGTAGTTTATCTACTGACACAGACATTATGATATATGCTCTACAGAAACCTGATGTGACATTGTAAAGATTTACAGTAAACTATAAGCCACATAGATAAAGGCTCAATAGACTCTCAATCGTAAGTGATGACACATTTGTTCACTCCTCATACTCAGTATCCATGGCTGCTACATGCTTCCGCACCACTATGTGCACACTGCCACATGTCACTACCTCACACTTTGCTGCCTGAAGCTGCAGTTGGCACTAGGTGCTGATCTACCTGACCAACTTCCTAACCCTGGTAATCTGACCCAGTGGCAATGAATCAATGCTGGGGCAAGCTCTAGATAAATTCACAGAGAACATGAGTCCATTGCAAAAGTGAGAAAATAAACCATTATCCCATTCCCAAACCAATTGTGGGTTGCAGGGCAGAAATGTTGTGTTGTGGCCAATCTACACCACTGCCTACATAATATTAGGTTTTCGTACAAATGGACATATACAGACAGACAAACACAAAACACAGGGCTTCCAGTCCATCTCATATCATCTCACAGGTAATATGAACCAGCCTGAAAATTAAAGATGGCTACTCGGTTCCTAATGGGTGTCTCTGACAAGAAAAGAAAGTTCCTCAAAAAGCATCTTTCAATCCCATATTATACATTTAGTTTGGGGTCTGCAGACTAACTGTTGCCTAAGAAACAAACAGACCCTGTATTTAACAATGTCAGAGTGGGACGCTGACTACCGTTGTGTAGTTACAACTGTCTATCCACTGCTTTCCATGCACCTACAAGCCACTGCTATGAGCATTTGATCATGACACACCATGAAAAGACAAACTCATTTTTATTCACGTAGTTGAAGTTTGCGGAGTGAAATGTACCTTTTGTTCTACATGGATTACATTTTATAAACGCACATTTGACTCTTGTTCTGATGTGAACAACATCTCACATGAGTAATGAGATCTTCACAATACTCCTACATTTCATTTAGGTTTGTCAAATGACAAAAAAAGCAATATTGCATTAAAATTGTAAAAAAAGAAACCCTCACTCATCATAAACTTCCCAAGGTACCCTGGATACATGATTGCATTGTTTGCAGATTCTAGATTACATTTAGGACTATAAAACTTAGTTTTATGAGGCTTCCTGTTTTATTTCTAAACGACCATGACTTTGAATATATTGATTTGGGAGCTAGAAAGGTTATTGCCCAAAGAGAATAAGCATGTGTTCCAAAGAAAAAGCTGTTGTAACTGAATTATGATAAAATCTTACTTACAAAGTAGAGGGCACAAGGTATGAGTATGTGTGCTGTATCTACAATTAATGTCTATGATAATTATCACAGCTCTGATGAAAAAAATATAGTAAGAATGGTTACTGGAAGTCTGACAGCAGCTGGGCATTTCTTTGTAAGGGAATAAGAAATATCTGAATCACTGTAACTTCCATCTAATAATGCAACTCATATCTATCTATCTGTCTATCTATCTATCTATCTATCTATCTATCTATCTATCTCATATCTGACTATCTATCTAATATCTATCTATCTATCTATCTATCTATCTATCTATCTATGATCTAGCTCCTGTCTATCGATATATCTATCTATCTATCTATCTATCTATCTATCTATCTATCTATCTATCTATCTATCTATCCCATATCTATTTCTCTATCTATCTATCTATCTATCTATCTATCTATCTATCTATCTCATATATGTCTATCTAATTTCTATCTCATATCTATATATTATCCAGCTTCTATCTATCTATCTATCTATCTATCTATCTATCTATCTATCTATCTATTTTATCTATCTATTATCTATATATCTGAACAGAGTACAGTGGTCCAATTATGCTACTCACACTCTGATCAGAGTTTGATCAGAGTATGATCATAATGTGATCTGATTTTCCTGGATGAGGAACGGATGGGAGAAAAGATTCTCAATCTTCTCATCTTCTCTATACTGTCAGTCTGTGAAAATTGGACAATGTTTGTTAAGAATTGATTGACTTGTATGGCTAAATGCAATCCGAATATCGGATACAAATCATGGATGCTGCAGAAGAAAAGATAGGACATATGCACAAGCCCAAGGTCTGAATGAGATTCGATGTTTTGTCTGATTGCTCTCAAACCAGAAATATGGTCATCTATTTGAACTCTTAAGGTGCATTATCACAGAGTTCTTTGCCAAGTTTTTTGCTCAAAAACTCTAAATACTTTGAGTTTTGATTGAAAAGTTAGAGAGTTTCTGTTTCAAAAACTCAGCAAACAAAGGGAAAAAAACGCAACTCAAAACAGCCTTTTGGTGTGTTCATCCTACCACTGGACTCTACCCTAAGTGCTCTTTAAATCTGTAAGCTTTGGGTATTAAAGAGGTATCCCCTACTCCAAGATCATGTCCCAATATGTAGTAAGTGTAATAACGACAATTTTAGCAAATCTTTCCAATTATAAATGTATCATAGTTATTCTGATTTGCTATGTCTCTTTCCTCATGTGCATGCGTTGCAGGACCTTAGGTATCCATTGTTACCAGCGTCGGACTGGAGTAGTTTGGGCCCACCAGAGAAAATCATTCTATGGGCCCACCATGCTTAAGGGGTACTAGCTGTAGAGTCTTCCCTTAGTTTCCATCTAGTTAAGCACCCTTATCGGCAGCAGATAATTTTGTGTAAACAAGACAAGTGCTGCCGAGAACAATGATATTCTATAAGCACAGAAATATTTTATTATTTAGACATGTGCCACATACATACAATAGACATGACACATACACACCAGTCACACGCTACACACAGGATACATACACGTGACACACACACCAGTCACACGCTAGCCACATGACACACTCACAAGCTATACAAACACCAGTCACACACTAGACACAGGATTAGAGATGAACGGACCCCTAGATGGTTGGGCCTGGCCGAACAGTTACAAATGAGTCCAGGTTCGGGTACCAGAACAGTACCTGGACCCCATTCATTTGAATGGGGTGCCCATACATCCAGTGTTTACCACTCTGTCAGATGCAAGACAGAGCGGCAAACACTGCTTCTGATCGGCGGTAAAATCATTACCGCCAGTCAGACAGCTGATGTTCACACGCTGTCAAATGATGCGAGCCCGCAGCTGTGATCGGAGGTATAAAGTTTACCTCCGGTCACTGGAGTCGGCTAACCTCATCGAGGTTACGGCAAGTCACTGAGGCTGTGTTCCCAGCCAGGGCCCTGAACTGCAGTGACCTTGGTGAGATCTCCACTAGCACAGTGAAAAAGTCCCATGGTGCAGAGGCGGTGAACTCAACAATGGGCTTTTTCTCACTCCCCCCTCTTCTCCACACAGCCCCTGATCACCATCTTTTTCCACAAAGCTCATCATCCCCCCTTTTCCACACAGTCCCTTCATCACCCCCATTCCACAAATCTCATCATCCCTCCTTCTCCACACAGCCCCCTCATTACCCCTCCTTCTCCACACATTTCTCTCATCATCCCTCCTTCTCCACACAGCCCCTCATCATCCCTACTTCTCCACACATCCCCCTCATCATCTCTCCTTCTCCACACATTTCTCTCATCATCCCTCCTTCTCCACACAGCCCCCTCATCATCCCTCCTTCTCCACACAGCCCCTTTCAAGTTACATCAAATAAATACATCCTCTGACCACTCACACTGAATCCTGGGTCTTCATTCCTATCTGTGCAAGTGTCCATTGTGCAGACCCTCATTTCTCTCCTCACACAGTTCCATAGTGCAGCCCCCTCGGTCCTCTACTCACAGGGCTCCAGCAGCCTCAGTCAGCACAGCGCTGCTTCCTGCTATCAGGTCACTGGTCTGATGGAGGCCCCGCCCCTTCCGGTGACATCATGCCCTCAAAAAATCAACTCTGTTCTAGATGCTGTGTGCAGTGTCTCACAGCCTGTGGCTCTGTTCTGTGCGTGCTGTGCTATTCTATGCCTGGTGTGTTATTCTATACCCGGTGCTAGCCGTCTGCATGGCTCAGCACCAAGTTATGTGAGGTGAGAGCTTTCTATCACCTGCTGCTGCTTCTATTGATCTCATGTGCACTGTGCAGCTGAGAGAGTGGCGCCATGACATCAGTAGAAGCCGAATCAGGTGATGAGAAAGCTCTCACCTCACATCACTTGTTACGGAGCCGTGCAGACGGCCAGCACCGGGTATGGAATAACCCACTCACTGCTGGGTGCATGTAACATAATACACTAAAATACAGGACAGAGCATGAGTCTGGTGAGGGGGAGGGCCCTCTGGGGGGCGGACCCACTGGAGGATTCTCCGATCTCCCGGTGGGCCAGTCCGACCCTGATTGTTATGACCACTGGTATAATGAGTTAATTAGATAGATGCTAGTGGTCATAACCATGGATACCTAAGGTCTTGCAATGCCTGCACAATAGGAAAGAGACATAGCAAATCAGAAAAACTACGCTGCATTTCTAATTAGAGGAATATGCTAATATTATTACTACACCTACTACGTATTGAGATAGGATCTTGGAATATCCCTTTAAGTACTTCAGTTTTATAGTTATAGTCTACAGTCTAATGTAATTCAAAGTTCATACATTCAGTGTTTGCATATATCATGGTGCGTACGCGGTATACTGAAGCCTATTCTTGTTTTTATGCATGAACATATCTATCTATAGTATCTATCTACCCATCCATCAGGCTAAGTCTTGTTAAACAAGTATCTAAAACTTGAATTGGTGAAAGGTAAAATGTCAAAGAAAAAGTGCTTGTTTTCTATTGCTGTTGTTCACCAATACAGAATGGGATGAGTAGTAAAGTGCATGTACATGATTATCCTACCAAAGCTTGTTTCATGACAAAACAGGCTGCAATCAACCAACAAATGTGAAAAATGCTGTTTTCCTGGATGAAGTGATCTTTAGGTTTGCCCAAAAGATCATCATCCTAGGCAGGATATCATCTTGTGTAAACAGGAGACACACTACAGAGCACAATGGCAGACTACACACGATATGATCTATTACAGATCATTCAGTGCCCATCTAAAGCATGGTCTGCCTGTGGAAAACATGTGGTTATTCAGCGGCCATTTAACATTGCAAATCCTACAGTGTAAAAGTACCCATAGACTTCAATTTTATAGTAGAAATGGTAAAACTGTTTATTTGGTATAGAAATATGGACAATAGAACAATAAACAGAATTATCTGGCTACAACTTAGTATCTTGGTGCAGAAGTTTCTAGCACTGTGTCAACAATATCACTTGATACTGCAATTTGGTGATCTAAAGGAGTTGGCCACCTTCTATTAAAATATGTAACATACAGTCAAGTGTTATGTTCTGTCACAGAAACCCTGACGCTCCCTATTATTTATACCTTAAATCTTCAGACCCCATATTGCTCTATGTCCCATATTCTGCTACCTGTTTTCTCACATTTACTAAATTTATTCAGCTACGATTCAGTGCTAGGGCATTGGTGGTCATGGATAGATATTATTAAAGAGTAACTGTCGTTTTAACCCAATAGCGACCTATGACATGCTATGTCCATTATAGGTTGCCTCCCCCTCTTTGGTGCGGGTTCTGGTGATGAGCCTGCACCTTTTCTGGCACATAACAATAATAATAATAATAATTTTATTTATATAGCGCCAACATATTCCGCAGCGCTTTACAAATTATAGAGGGGACTTGTACAGACAATAGACATTACAGCATAACAGAAATCACAGTTCAAAATAGATACCAGGAGGAATGAGGGCCCTGCTGCTCGCAAGCTTACAAACTATGAGGAAAGGTGGATGGTAACAATTGCTTTAGTTATTCGGACCAGCCATAGTGTAAGGCTCGGGTGTTCATGTAAAGCTGCATGAACCAGTTAACTGCCTAAGTATGTAGCAGTACAGACACAGAGGCTATTGACTGCATAAAGTGTATGAGAACATGATGCGAGGAACCTGATTATGTTTTTTTTTATATGATAGGCCACACAGGGATAGTTAGGTTAATGCATTGAGGCGGTAGGCCAGTCTGAACAAATGAGTTTTTAGGGCACGCTTAAAACTGTGGGGATTGGGGATTAATCGTATTAACCTAGGTAGTGCATTCCAAAGAATCGGCGCAGCACGTGTAAAGTCTTGGAGACGGGAGTGGGAGGTGATCTGATCAGCTGCGGCTGCAAACTAGTTAAATACCGCTGTCAATCTGACTGTGGGTCGCCGATGGGTTGGCATGACAACCGGGGATCTGCAGGAGACCCCTGTGGTTGAAATTGCCATACTGCTATGAGCGCAGCCCGGTGGTCGGTGTTCATAACAGATGAGCATTTTTTCTACACATAGCATAGCTGAAGCCAGCCCTGTTGTGTGTAGCACAGGCAATCAGATATGATCACAGACTATTGAAGCAACTAAAAAAACTGTTTTTAAAAATATAAAAAAGATTTAAAAAAATATAAAAGTTCAAATCACTCCCCTTTTGCCCCATTCAAAATAAAACAATTAAAAAATCTAAAATACACATATTTGATATCACCAAGTTCAGAATCGTCCAATGTTTCAATATGTAAAAAGAATTAATCTGATCGGTAAACGGCATAACGAGAAAAAAATCTAAACAGCAGAATTATTGTGTTGCTGAAAAATTGCAATAACGGGCAATCAATCCTATTAGTATCAATATTATATATCATATTGATTAATCAATCATATCTATCCCAAATTGATGTGCATAAAACATCTGCTTGATGCCCCAAAAATAAGCCCTCACCCAGATTCCAAAAAATATACACACAACAGGTCTTGGAAAATGGCACCATTTTTCTTTTTACAAATTTTGAATTTTTTTATCACCACTTTAATAAAAAATAACCTAGACATGTTTTGTATCTATGAATTCATAATGACCTGGAGAATCATAATGGCTGGTCGGTTTTAGCATTTTGTGAACATAGTAAAAAAAAAAAAAAACAATAATTGTGGAATTGCACTTTTTTACAATTTCATAGCACTTCAATTTTTTTTCCTGTTTTCCAGTACACGACATAGTAAAACCAATGGTTTCATTCAAAATACAACTCATCCCACAAAAAATAAGCCCTCACATGGCCATATTGACAGAAAAATAACAAAGTTATGGCTCTTGGAAAGGGAGAGCAAAAAATGGAAATGCAAAAACAAAAAAACACCTGGTCCTTAATTGCTATTACATGAATCATAATTCTTAATGAACAGTACATATGAAGATAAGAAACTTTGTAATATATCTAATCAGAGAGCTCTATGTATGGGGGAGGGGAGTAGAGACAGAGGTCCTCCCTGCTGCTTTCCCCTCCTGTCTACATAGAATCTTGTCAGGAACTGCCATCTCCTATCTCAATAATGTACATATCATACATGTCTTTGCTGAATTATACCCCAGAACTGAGAATTTTGAAAATGAAAGATCAGACCTGGTTGAGAAAAAAAGCTGATTTCTTTGAGCTATATTACAAAGCTTCTAATTGTCATGTGTACTATTGATTTATGAAATAACAAAACAATGGATATTCTTTAAGAAAAATGACAAACTTTTTACTGTGTTGTAAACCATTCAGATATTTTCTAACATGTTCCAAAAGATCTAAAGATCTGTTTATGACCAATGACAATCTAAGGCTGCTGACATTCCATGGCCAAAACTTTAGTTTACCCCAGAATACAGACCATATCCAAACATTTAAAGAGTATCTAACACCTATTTAGGGGCGTCCATTGTATTTAATAAAACTGTGGTCATAGCCAGACTGGTGATTTTATTACATTTAAGTTAGTATTGAAACTATTCATAAGTGCTCCTACTGCCTCTGAAAGGGCTTGACTTTACCACAATGATGCCCAAACTTCCTAGTTGTGAGATCCTGGAATGCAGAGTGGCATCCTAAAACTCTCTCCAACCCTCTCTCAGTGAAAGAGTAAATTCTTGCTCTTTGGGTTAAGGTGTTACCGATTAATAATCTCTGTAATAATGTTACCATTTACTTTACAGCTTAGCAAAGTACGCGGCAGCACTGGATTAAAGCAATCTCTCAATATCTCACTCTTTCACTGTGAGCATGGTCACAGAGGGTTGCGGGAACACACTCTGAATCCTAAGATCCCACAACCTGGAAATTCTGGTCCGACTTTGGTAGACTGTCAGGCCCTTTCAGAGCACATTAGGAAGACTCATGAGTGGTTTTTACACTAACTTATTAATAAACATTTAATAAAATCACCAATCTGGGGCTGGCTATGATTTATATAAAAAGGGTACTCTTTAAAGTAGTGTATTTCAGAATACCTTCTTCAGATTCCAAAAGAACTGCACCCAAAACCGTTGCAAATTATTATATGTGCCAAAGTTTTGCAACAAGTCACCATTGACTAAAAGTTTAAAAAAGAGACACGGTCACAAAAGAAAAGCTATAGATTCAAAGTTCTAGGAGTATTAATCAATAAAAAAAATGAAAAATAGCTAAATTGTGGAGCAAATATACTGTATGCCTAAATGACTTCATCTTCTGCCATTTAGATAGTCCAACATCTGCATGTGCCTCTTGAGTAATTTTTCTTTCTAAATTTGTACAAGAAACCCCATTTTAAATAAGCTCATAGTTTGCATTTTATTGGTGAGACCATTGCTTACTTTTCTTTGAGTTTACGTGAGATGGTTATTGACACATTTGGTAATAATCCATTTTAAACTTTGTAAGCAGGTTTACACTTATCTGGGGTTGTCAAACTAATCCAGACTTTTTTTCACAAGACAAAACTATTTCTTTTATCTTTTCCTTTTTTCTTTTTTCTTCTTTATAATCTGAAACATATTTTAGCTACATACACACAGTAAAGTTAAGTTTTCTGCATGAACTCCATGAAATAAATAACCTCTACATAAGAATTGCCTTTCGCTAGAGCAGTACTTGCCCAATACAGAGGAGGTAAGAGAAACATATAAAGCAATCATACAAAGCAGCAAATATTTTATGCCTTTATGTTTTAGATATATTTAAAGTAACCTAAATTCTGTAACAATTCTGAGTGAATATGATATATATAAATATGAATTCAGGGCTCGTCTATGGATATTCACCTGCATCTTGGTAGAAAAACCACACAGATGTTTCATAAATGGAGAGAAGTAATTTAAATGTGTTTTCCTCTTGCAGTATTTGCTGATGGGTGATTTTTATACAGCATAGAAACCTGTTATGAGCATGTGTTTAGGGAAGGAAAGAGTTGTCTAATGCTTAGATTGTAACTGGGTCAACAAGAAAGGGAAAAAAGCAATTTTTCAAGTCTCAAAAGCACTGAAGGAGAATCAATTGGGAGGTGATGCTAATGAATGGGGAAGTGTTTGTACTAGGTGCTGATGAGCTGTGGCTGTCCACAGGATATAAAACGCTTATCAACTGCTCACTGGGCAACATACTTGTTCAGTTCTTTTCGAGACATTTCACATAGAGCGGATTGCGGATTAATCAATGTCTTATATTTGTAAAATGATCTAACTCATTTCCATACACAGTATATTTATTTTGCATATATCAAAAATGTGAATGCATTGTAATACTGCTGTTGTTGTCTCAGGGCCCAAGATACAATCCAACTCATTGTATTCATTAGTTTGTTAAAGGGGACTTGTCAGGTCCCCCGTTCCCCCAAAACCACCAGCAGTTGTGTCTGCATTTGTAGACACACTACCTTACAGTCCCTGTGTTATATTACATACATAAACAGATCTTTAGATCTCATTAATGATCCTCTGAAGTCGGGTGTATGTGTCCCGGCTTCAGAAAGGTGCATTGTGCATGATCGGAAGTGCAGAGACTTCCAATCATGGGCAGTTACAATTAATGCACACCACCATTATGGAACCTCACACACTTTTGAACAAACTTTATTCCAATGGAAAGTGCTTATCTGTGGACATCGCCTTTCTGACCTGATCCTTTAGAAAGTAAAATATGAAATTGAATTTATTTAAAAAAAAATCCAGTAGTTTATTTATTTAAGCACTAAGAATGGAAAGTTACCAACTATTAAAAATATAATTTAAATAAATCTGAATTTTGTTAATTTGTACCAATTTTTGGGACCTAATTTCACCACAATGAAAAGTTCTAATGCTTAGTAATATTACCAGCATAGCAAAAGTTTTATCTAAACTAAAAGTTGTAAGTATAACAATCAGGCATTTAATCATGTTTGTAGCTTGACCTACTTTACAGTGCAGAGCTAAAGTACCTTTCCTTCTGTATTATTCTATAAAAGATGTGGGAAAATAGCAACTGACCCCCGAATATAGACGAGTGATAGAAGAAATTACCCATATTATATTAAAGAACACTGGGATAACATTTATAGTGGCAAGAGTAATTAAATATTGCTTATTTAGTACATTAATTCTCAGCCTCTATAATTGGCGTGTACAAAGAATAGAAAAAAGCTAGCCTGTAATAGTATCAGTGAGAGAACTTAGCTTTAGGCCCAGCAAATATTGGATGTGCACGGTCTGTAATAGAATCATGAGTTATCAAGATCATTGTTCAAGCTCATTATTTCCCTAAAGACAAAAAATCATGACTAAAATTCCAACATGAAGGAATTGTTAAAATTGTCACAAGTTACCAAACAGGTAACAAAAAGGGAAACAGTACGATTGCATAATGACTCCCAAAACCATGATTTTGCCACAATCAGTGTGCAATCTTAAATAAGAACTCCCATCAAAGTTATTATCCTATTAATATACTGAAGTCATCATATTATATAGCATTGTGTACTTACAATTGCTGATTTTGCCTTTTTACCCAGTTAATTCTTCTTTTTTTCATTAGTCTATAACATCATGTGATTAAAAACTGACTAGCTGATTCCTCCTAAGCTCTATGTAGCAGCATGACTGATAAGTCATTGCAAAAGTCCATGGAAGAGGGAGGAGGGAATAACTAGATCAGGAGTTGAAGAGAGGAATATATTTTGCAGGGAAAAGAGACTTCCTGTTTCTACATAAAGGAGGTAAAAAAGAGAAGAATTTACTGGTTAGAAAGGCAGGCCTCCACCTCCTCATTGTTACCCAACCTGAGCTGAGCAGTTGAGATGAGGTTGGGCAGGGTAGTATCTCCCTGTCTCATGTCTTCCTCCACCTAGTCTGCATGCAAACCTTCATGTTTAATTGCCAGTAGTGACTATTTAAGTAGGCACAGAAGTAAGATCATTACACTGATGATGGAGTCATCGCCGCTGAACATCTTTGTGAAGTCCTCAAAGTCTTGGAGAACTGCACAAATGTCAGACATCCATGTCCACTCTTCAATTGTTATGTGTGGAGGTTGACAGAATACTGACGGATGTAATGGTGCTTGTACTCAACAACTGGCCTCTGCTGCTCCCAAAGCCATGTGCAAAGTGGCGTTCCAGCGTGTTTTCGCTTTACACACCAGTCGGTGAGCTGGCACTTGCATGTGTGTTGTGAATTCTGCTCTTGGGCTCCCTCCGGTGGTTGTAAGTGGTAGCGCTGCTGTCTCTGAATCACAGCATTTATCAGGTGTTTTCACCTTTTGCAATTTGGACAGGGCTATTTAGTCTTGCTTCACCCTTTAGTCAGTGTCAGTTGTCCATTGTTCCTGGAGGATTCACATCTCTGCCTGGTTCCTTCTGCTTTGCAGTTCTTTTCACCAAAGATAAGTTCTGGCCTTGATTTGCTGTCCACATGTTGTGGTCTTATTGCTCAGTTCCTTTCTATGTTTTGTCTTTTCCAGCTTGGTCTGTATTAGGATTTTTTTTAGCCAAGCTGGTATCTCTGGAGATGCAGATATACCCTCCATATCTTTAGTTAGCTGTGGAGTTTTTGTATTTTCTGTGGTGGATATTTTCTAGTTTTTTTTAATAATGACCGCTGTTGTGAAATTGGATTTTGGGCTCCCCCGGTGGCCACTGGTGGAATTGAACTGGTGTTCATCATCCCCTCTGTTCACCTGTTTCCATCAGGATGTGGGAGTCGCTATTTAACCTTGCTCCTCTGTCACTTCCATGCCGGTCAACATTGTAATCAGAAGCCTTTCTGTGCATGTTCCTGCTACTAGACAACTCCCAGCTAAGTTGGACTTTTGTCCTCGTTTGTTTTTGCATTTTGTTCCAGTTCACAGCTGTAGTTTCGTTTCTGTGTCTGGAAAGCTCTTGTGATCTGAAATTGCCACTCTGATGTTATGAGTTAATACTAGAGTCTTAAAGTAATTTCAGGATGGTATTTTGATAGGGTTTTCAGCTGACCATGAAAGTGCCCTTTCTGTCTTCCTGCTATCTAGTAAGCGGACCTCAATTTTGCTAAACCTATTTTCATACTACGTTTGTCATTTCATCTTAAATCACCGCCAATATATGTGGGGGCCTCTGTCAGCCTATCGGGGAAATTTCTCTAGAGGTGAGCCAGGACTATATTTTCCTCTGCCAGGATTAGTTAGTCCTCCGGCCGGCGCTGGGCGTCTAGGGATAAAAACGTAGGCAACGCTACCCGGCTACTGTTAGTTGTGCGGCAGGTTTAGTTCATGGTCAGTTTAGTTTCCATCCTTCCAAGAGCTAGTACTCATGTTTGCTGGGCTATGTTCTCTTGCCATTGAGAACCATAACAGTTTGACCGGCCGCAAAGGGTTAAATTAATTGACAGAGAAAGGAGAGAAAAGAGAAGTCTGCTGAAGATTTTTTTTTTTTTTTCCCTTCCCTTCAGTTCTGAGTGTGCTTGTAATTGAATCTCTTGCAAGTCTGCCTATATTGCAGCCTTTCTCTCTCTCTCTCTCCTTCTAATCCTGGAATGGCTCTGTGTTCACCTGTTTAAAATGGATATTCAGAGTTTAGCGGCAGGTTTGAATAATCTCACCACGAAAGTTCAAAATTTACAAGATTTTGTTGTTCATGTTCCTATATCTGAACCTAGAATTCCTTTGCCTGAATTTTTCTCGGGGAATAGATCTTGCTTTCAAAATTTCAAAAATAATTGCAAGTTGTTTTTGTCCCTGAAATCTCGCTCTGCTGGAGATCCTGCTCAGCAGGTCAGGATTGTGATTTCCTTGCTCCGGGGCGACCCTCAGGATTGGGCTTTTGCATTGGCTCCAGGGGATCCTGCGTTGCTCAATGTGGATGCGTTTTTTCTGGCCTTGGGGTTGCTTTATGAGGAACCTCAGTTAGAGCTTCAGGCGGAAAAGGCCTTGATGTCCCTATCTCAGGGGCAAGACGAAGCTGAAATATACTGCCAGAAATTCCGTAAATGGGCTGTGCTTACTCAGTGGAATGAGTGCGCCCTGGCGGCGAATTTCAGAGAGGGTCTCTCTGATGCCATTAAGGATGTTATGGTGGGGTTCCCTGTGCCTGCGGGTCTGGATGAGTCCATGACAATGGCTATCCAGATCGATAGGCGTCTGCGGGAGCGCAAACCTGTGCACCATTTGGCGGTGTCTACTGAGAAGACGCCAGAGAATATGCAATGTGATAGAATTCTGTCCAGAAGTGAACGGCAGAATTTAAGACGAAAAAATGGGTTGTGCTTCTATTGCGGTGATTCAACTCATGTTATATCAGCATGCTCTAAGCGTACTAAGAAGCTTGATAAGTCTGTTTCAATTGGCACTTTACAGTCTAAGTTTATTCTATCTGTGACCCTGATTTGTTCTTTATCATCTATTACCGCGGATGCCTATGTCGACTCTGGCGCCGCTTTGAGTCTTATGGATTGGTCCTTTGCCAAACGCTGTGGGTTTGATTTGGAGCCTCTTGAAACTCCTATACCCCTGAAGGGGATTGACTCCACCCCATTGGCTAGTAATAAACCACAATACTGGACACAAGTAACTATGCGGATTAATCCGGATCATCAGGAGATTATTCGCTTTCTTGTGCTGTATAACCTACATGATGTGTTGGTGCTTGGATTGCCATGGCTGCAATCTCATAACCCAGTCCTTGACTGGAAAGCTATGTCTGTGTTAAGCTGGGGATGTAAGGGGACGCATGGGGACGTACCTGTGGTTTCCATTTCATCATCTATTCCCTCTGAGATTCCTGAATTCTTGACTGAATATCGTGACGTTTTTGAAGAACCTAAGCTTGGTTCATTACCTCCGCACCGGGAGTGCGATTGTGCCATAGATTTGATTCCGGGTAGTAAATACCCTAAGGGTCGTTTATTTAATCTGTCTGTGCCTGAACATGCTGCTATGCGAGAATATATAAAGGAGTCCCTGGAAAAGGGACATATTCGTCCTTCGTCATCTCCCTTAGGAGCCGGTTTTTTCTTTGTGGCTAAGAAAGATGGCTCTTTGAGACCGTGTATTGATTATCGGCTTTTGAATAAAATCACGGTTAAATATCAATATCCGTTGCCACTGCTGACTGATTTGTTTGCTCGCATAAAGGGGGCCAAGTGGTTCTCTAAGATAGATCTCCGTGGGGCGTATAATTTGGTGCGAATTAAGCAGGGGGATGAGTGGAAGACCGCATTTAATACGCCCGAGGGCCACTTTGAGTATTTGGTGATGCCTTTTGGTCTTTCAAATGCCCCTTCAGTCTTTCAGTCCTTTATGCATGACATTTTCCGTGATTATTTGGATAAATTTATGATTGTGTATCTGGATGATATTTTGATTTTTTCGGATGACTGGGACTCTCATGTCCAGCAGGTCAGGAGGGTTTTTCAGGTTTTGCGGTCTAATTCCTTGTGTGTGAAGGGTTCTAAGTGCGTTTTTGGGGTTCAAAAGATTTCCTTTTTGGGATATATTTTTTCCCCCTCCTCCATCGAGATGGATCCTGTCAAGGTTCAAGCTATTTGTGATTGGACGCAACCCTCTTCTCTTAAGAGTCTTCAGAAATTTTTGGGCTTTGCTAACTTTTATCGTCGATTTATTGCTGGTTTTTCTGATGTTGTTAAACCATTGACTGATTTGACTAAGAAGGGTGCTGATGTTGCTGATTGGTCCCCTGCTGCTGTGGAGGCCTTTCGGGAGCTTAAGCGCCGCTTTTCTTCCGCCCCTGTGTTGCGTCAGCCTGATGTTGCTCTTCCTTTTCAGGTTGAGGTCGACGCTTCTGAAATCGGAGCTGGGGCAGTTTTGTCGCAGAGAAGTTCCGATTGTTCCGTGATGAGACCTTGTGCCTTTTTCTCGCGTAAATTTTCGCCCGCCGAGCGGAATTATGATGTTGGGAATCGGGAGCTTTTGGCCATGAAGTGGGCTTTTGAGAAGTGGCGTCATTGGCTTGAGGGGGCTAGACATCAGGTGGTGGTATTGACTGACCACAAAAATCTAATTTATCTTGAGTCCGCCAGACGCCTGAATCCTAGACAGGCGCGCTGGTCGTTGTTTTTCTCTCGGTTTAATTTTGTGGTGTCCTACCTGCCGGGTTCTAAGAATGTTAAGGCGGATGCCCTTTCTAGGAGTTTTGAGCCTGACTCCCCTGGTAACTCTGAACCTACAGGTATCCTTAAGGATGGAGTGATATTGTCTGCCGTTTCTCCAGACCTGCGGCGGGCCTTGCAGGAGTTTCAGGTGGATAGACCTGATCGTTGCCCACCTGGTAGACTGTTTGTTCCTGATGATTGGACCAGTAAAGTCATTTCTGAGGTTCATTCTTCTGCGTTGACAGGTCATCCTGGAATCTTTAGTACCAGGGATTTGGTGGCAAGGTCCTTCTGGTGGCCTTCCCTGTCTCGAGATGTGCGAGGCTTTGTGCAGTCTTGTGACGTTTGTGCTCGGGCCAAGCCTTGTTGTTCTCGGGCTAGTGGATTGTTGTTGCCCTTGCCTATCCCGAAGAGGCCCTGGACGCACATCTCGATGGATTTTATTTCGGATCTTACTGTTTCTCAGAAGATGTCTGTCATCTGGGTGGTGTGTGACCGTTTCTCTAAGATGGTCCATTTGGTTCCCCTGCCTAAGTTGCCTTCGTCTTCCGAGTTGGTTCCTCTGTTTTTTCAAAATGTGGTCCGTTTGCATGGTATTCCGGAGAATATCGTTTCTGACAGAGGAACCCAATTCGTGTCTAGATTTTGGCGAGCATTCTGTGCTAGGATGGGCATAGATTTGTCTTTCTCGTCTGCTTTCCATCCTCAGACAAATGGCCAGACCGAGCGGACGAATCAGACCTTGGAGACATATTTGAGGTGTTTTGTGTCTGCAGATCAGGATGATTGGGTTGCTTTTTTGCCTTTAGCGGAGTTTGCCCTCAATAATCGGGCCAGCTCTGCCACCTTGGTGTCTCCTTTTTTCTGTAATTCGGGGTTTCATCCTCGATTTTCTTCTGGTCAGGTGGAATCTTCGGATTGTCCTGGAGTGGATGCTGTGGTGGAGAGGTTGCATCAGATTTGGGGGCAGGTAGTGGACAATTTGAAGTTGTCCCAGGAGAAGACTCAGCTTTTTGCCAACCGCCGGCGTCGGGTTGGTCCTCGGCTTTGTGTTGGGGACTTGGTGTGGTTGTCTTCTCGTTTTGTCCCTATGAGGGTTTCTTCTCCTAAGTTTAAGCCTCGGTTCATCGGCCCGTACAAGATATTGGAGATTCTTAACCCTGTGTCCTTCCGTTTGGACCTCCCTGCATCTTTTTCTATTCATAATGTTTTTCATCGGTCATTGTTGCGCAGGTATGAGGTACCGGTTGTGCCTTCCGTTGAGCCTCCTGCTCCGGTGTTGGTTGAGGGCGAGTTGGAGTACGTTGTGGAAAAAATCTTGGACTCCCGTGTTTCCAGACGGAAACTCCAGTATCTGGTCAAATGGAAGGGATATGGTCAGGAGGATAATTCTTGGGCGACTGCCTCTGATGTTCATGCCTCCGATCTGGTCCGTGCCTTTCATAGGGCTCATCCTGATCGCCCTGGTGGTTCTGGTGAGGGTTCGGTGCCCCCTCCTTGAGGGGGGGGTACTGTTGTGAAATTGGATTTTGGGCTCCCCCGGTGGCCACTGGTGGAATTGAACTGGTGTTCATCATCCCCTCTGTTCACCTGTTTCCATCAGGATGTGGGAGTCGCTATTTAACCTTGCTCCTCTGTCACTTCCATGCCGGTCAACATTGTAATCAGAAGCCTTTCTGTGCATGTTCCTGCTACTAGACAACTCCCAGCTAAGTTGGACTTTTGTCCTCGTTTGTTTTTGCATTTTGTTCCAGTTCACAGCTGTAGTTTCGTTTCTGTGTCTGGAAAGCTCTTGTGATCTGAAATTGCCACTCTGATGTTATGAGTTAATACTAGAGTCTTAAAGTAATTTCAGGATGGTATTTTGATAGGGTTTTCAGCTGACCATGAAAGTGCCCTTTCTGTCTTCCTGCTATCTAGTAAGCGGACCTCAATTTTGCTAAACCTATTTTCATACTACGTTTGTCATTTCATCTTAAATCACCGCCAATATATGTGGGGGCCTCTGTCAGCCTATCGGGGAAATTTCTCTAGAGGTGAGCCAGGACTATATTTTCCTCTGCCAGGATTAGTTAGTCCTCCGGCCGGCGCTGGGCGTCTAGGGATAAAAACGTAGGCAACGCTACCCGGCTACTGTTAGTTGTGCGGCAGGTTTAGTTCATGGTCAGTTTAGTTTCCATCCTTCCAAGAGCTAGTACTCATGTTTGCTGGGCTATGTTCTCTTGCCATTGAGAACCATAACAGACCGCATAGTACTCTGTCCTGTCTTTTCTATTTAGCTAGAAATGGCCTCCTTTGCTAAATTCTCATTTCAGTCTGTGTATGTTTTTTCCCTCTCCTCTCACAGTCAATATTTGTGGGGGGCTGCCTGTTCTTTGGGGATTTTCTCTGAGGCAAGATAGTTTTCCCTTTTCTATCTCTAGGGGTAATTAGTCCTCCGGCTGTGTCGAGATGTCTAGGGAGCGCTAGGTACATTCCACGGCTACTTCTAGTTGCGGTGTTAGGTTCAGGGTCTGCGGTCAGTACAGGTACCACCTTCTCTAGAGTACGTCCCATGCTGCTCTTAGGCCACCAGATCATAACACATGTGCTGCTGAAGCACTGCCACAGCAGTTGTAGTTGTAGACGATGTGCCAAGCATGGTGGTAGGTGTGTGAGCATGCCAAACTTCACAGACGCCACCAGGTTATGCCCATTATCACACACGACCAAGCCTGGTTGGAGGTTCAGTAGCAAAAGCCACATATGTCTCTGGTCTGTTATTCTTTTAAGTAACTCTCCAAGACAAAATACAGTGCTGTGCAAATTAATTGGGACAAAGCAAAAAAATAAAATGTTATACTACACGCTAACATTCTACCGTATATACTCGAGTATAAGCTGACCCGAGTATAAGCCAACCCCCCTAATTTTGCAACAAAAAACTGGGAAAACTTATTGACTCAAGTATAAGTCTAGGGTGGAAAATGCAGCAGCTACTGGTAAATTTTTTTTAAAAATAGATACCAATAAAAGTAAAATTAATTGAGACATCAGTAGGTTAAGTGTTTTTGAATATCCATATTGAATCAGAAGTCCCATATAATGATTCATACAGTTCATGACGGGCCCCATATAATGCTCCATACAAAATAAGCCCCATATAATGCTCCATGCAGTTCTTTATGGCCCCATAGATGCCCCATATAATGCTCCATGGAGTTTTTTATGGCCCCATATAATGCTCCATGCAGGTATTGCTCCATAGATGCTCCATATAATGCTCCATGTAGTTATGGCCCAATAGATGCCCCATATAATGCTCCCTGCAGTTATGCCCCATAGATGCTCCATATTATGCTCCATGCAGTTATGGCCCCATAGAGGCTCCATATAATGCTCCATGCAGTTATGGCCCCATAGATGCCCCATATAATGCTCCATGCAGTTATGGCCCCATAGATGCTCCATATAATGCTCCATGCAGTTATGGCCCCATAGATGCTCCATATAATGCTCCATGCAGTTATAGCCCTATACAATGCCCCATATAATGCTCCATGCAGTTATGGCCCCATAGATGCCCCATATAATGCTCCATGCAGTTATGGCCCCATAGATGCCCCATATAATGCTCCATGCACTTATGGCCCTATATAATGCCCCATATAATGCTCCATGCAGTTCTTTATGACCCCATAGATGCTCCATACAGCATTGTGCCACATGTAATGCTGCTGCAATAAAAAAGAATGACATACTCACCTCTCTTCGCTGCTCCTCAGCGTCCCGTCTCTCCGCACTGACTGTTCATGAAGTGGGCGGCGTGCACACTCATACGTCATCGCGCCCTCTGACCTGCACAGTCACAGCAAGAGGACGGGAAGACGGAGTGGTGCCCGGCGGATGAAATGAGGAGGTGAATATGAAATACTCACCTGCTCCTGGCGCTCCTGATGCTGTCCCTGTATGTCCCATGGTACCGCAGCTTCTTCCTGTAATGAGCGGTCACTGGTACCGCTCATTACAGTAATGAATATGTGGCTCCGCCCCTATGGGAGTGGAGTCCATATTCATTACTTTAATGAGCGGTTCCACGTGACCACTGAATAGAGGAAGAGCTGCAGCACGGGAGACCATGGGATAGGCTGGGACAGCTTTAGGAGCGCCAGGAGCAGGTGAGTATGTGACAGTCCTCTATCCCCCTCACCCGCCGACCCCGCCGCTGACCATGACTCGAGTACAAGCCGAGAGGGGCACTTTCAGCCCAAAAATTTGGGCTGAAAATCTCGGCTTATACGCGAGTATATACGGTAATTCTGAAAATTACGTTTTTCTACTGGCTAGCTGACCAAGATTTATTTATTATATATTAAAACTGGTTTGAATCACTGACTGGTTAGTGGTAACCAACTTACGATTTTACTTAAAAAATGCTTTGTCCCAATTAATTTGCACAGCACTGGTAGCTTCAGCAGAGCCTATTGCCGCTTCAATGAAGCAGTGCTGCAGAGCTTTCAGCTGATATGGACAACGTTCTCTGAGATACCACATCGGAGAAAGCTATGTGTTGTGGATGGGAATGTTTCTTGTGCTCCAGCAACAGCCATGAATACATTTTTTCAAGAATTTTTTGGAGTGTTATATTACACAGAAATGTTCTACAGACAACGTAATAGTATTTGGATGAGTAATGAAATACAGAAAACTATTCCAAGGCTTTTTGAGTGTTATATAACACAGACAAGTTCCACAAAGCACATAACAATCTATGGATGACAATATGGTCAATTTCTTCACCCCAAAAATGAAAATATGGTCAACTGCCACAGCTATATATTTAGCAACAGACTACAAAGCCCTAATCCCTGCCTAGAGATTGTATTCAGCCACTCACTCTGAGTAATAGTAATTTTGACCAGAAGTACCCAAACTTTTACATTCCAATTGGGGATTGGCTAACATGGCTTGCAGTCGAGTGTTCTATGCCAGCGAGGATATCAATAAGCCACTTTGGCTTAGATTTAGGGGAGCCGCAGTGAACTGAATATTTTCCTTAGGTAAAAAAAAAATATTGCCATGGAGACCTATTTATCCTAATAATTCTAATAAAAATGATCCTAATAACAAATTATCATTTTACTGAAAACATGCTAGATTTAACACCTTTTCTGTTAATATCTTTAGATTAGACGTGCTCCTCAAGCAATGCTCTTTAGAGGGAAAAAATAAATGTATCAAAAGGTTAAATGTTTAGATTGGGATTCTGCTGGGAGATTGAAGACACATTCAGAAATTAATCCTACTGTATCTGCTGAATCGAAATAATTCGACTCACTGTACTAACCAATCAATCAGAAAACAGTTCATTAATTGAAGAAACCATTGTTTTGTTAAAACATACGTGATCAGCATATCTGTAGTGTGCTCCATACCCATGTGCTGTATGTACACAATGTATAATGTAAACACCGAAAGGAAACAATGACAAAGAGCAGCAGCATTCATTTATCAAGATACTAACAAGCCAGCAGATATGAGTATTTCAAAGGGATGTATTTATCACATTCATTGACTTACAACAGACATAACAATGTGTGTAAGAGAAAGTAATAATGTAACAATGAAATAAATGTGTAAAAACTGTCATATGCTTTGCGTGTCTTGTTTTATATTTATTACTATTAGGGTCCTACAACCATTTTCTATACGATCCGATTATTCTGATTACTTTCATCAAACTTTGATCATAGTTTTATCTCAGTGTCATCAGTTTTTCTCAGATGTGGAGAGAAAAAAAAGGCTCTCCACCTTCTCCATTCTGACTGTCCATAAAAATCGAATTGCAGTTAGACGTCATCCGAGTGCAATCCGATTTTTTTTCTCGGACACTTAGACTTGTATTGCCGATTTTGATGCATCTCTCGGATAAAAATGTGTCATGCCTCTAATTTTTTTTGAAGACCACTCAATAAAAAAAAAAGCTTTACAGAATATCATAGGCATGACTGAGATTCATGAAAATCACAGAAAACACTTGTATGAGAAAATCGGTCATGTGAATGATGGATAGGGGCAACTTTCATTTTTGGGAATACCCCTTTATCCATTCTTAAATTAAATTAATTCCCCCTTATCTACTACTCATAGTTATTTGGGTGTAAAAGCAAAATCAATTGATTTTATAAAGCAAACTCAAATTAAAAGAATATTAGTTAACTACAGTATATGTGTAAATGTAAAGTCTGAAAGATTAGGAATCTTTACCTTTAAATTACATTCCATAAAGAAGGGATATCTTTAATATGATTCCTGCATTGGGAGTACTAACATTCCTAAAAGGGTCTAGTGTAACAAAGACAATTAAATAACATAAAAGACTTTGAAGTAATATTCTAAGAAACCATACACTTCTACATACCGTACTTACTGTACCAATCGGGTTATTAGTTTGTATTGTACATTCATGTACGTCCAAGGAATATAGTCACTTTGAATTATAGGATGTGAAATTCTAACCATGTGTAGAACTGTTTTTGTACACATAGGATTAAGACAGCCGTATCAGCCATCTCTCCCATATACAGAAGCGCCCACTTGGCCAAGTGCTTCTGTGTTGTCTATGAGAAAACCCGCCAACAAACATCTCTGGGAGAACAAAGGGATTTTCTGTCCAAAATAGGACATGACCAACTGGTTGGTACCCCGTACACATTAGGGTGTCAGCCAAAACCCTCAATAATAGCAAATTCTGCCGACATTGGTCTAATGTGAATGGGGGCCTCATCCATACATGGGGTGTGCTTGTGCATCCCATGTCAGATACCCAGGTACGGAGCGTGCTCAGAAGCTAAGCTCTAATCATACACAGCAGGTTCCAGCTATGGTACACAGACAGCACCTCTCTGTAACTCCAGCAATCTAAACTAGCTTTTATGGAGGCAATTTAACTATTTAGATAGTGATCACTCTAATCTGAGCAACTTGGAAAGGAAAGATTCAAAACAACATAATAATGAGGTCAATAACGGTATTCCGTCTTTGTTTTTTGCTCTGAAAAGATATATTTAAAAACAAAACTAAGGCCTCTGAACTTTATGCAACAGGGCAATACTGGTAACATTCAAATAGAATACCATTTTAGTCAAGTATATTGTTTGTATATGTACAGGTGTGTGAAAAAGTGTTAACAAATGTAAATATTAGACAAAGATAACACAAGTAAACACAAAACGCAGTTTTTAAATGAAGGTATTTATTATTAAGAGAAAAATAAATCAAAACCTACAGGACCCTGTGTGAAAAAGTGATTGCCCCCCACCCTTAAAACATAAATTAACTGTGGTTTATCACAACTTTGGGAAGCTGAATTCAATTTACCTAGCCACAACCAGACCTGATTACTGCCACAACTGTTCTCAATCAAGAAATCACTTAAATGAGACCTGCCTGACAAAGTGAAGTAAACTAAAAGAGCCTCAAAAGCTGGACATAATGCAGCAATCCAAATAAATTCTGGAACAAATGAGAAATTGAAAAACTGAAAGAGAAATTGAAAAACTGCAAAAGTACTTGAGATTTATCAGTCTGGAAAAGGTTATAAAGCCATTTCAAAAGCTTTGGAACTCCAGTGAGAGCCATTATCCACAAACTGCGAAAACATGGAACAGTGGTGAACCTTCCTGGGAGTGTCCAGTCGACCAAAATTGCCCCAATAGTGAAGCAATGACTCATCCAAAAGCTCACAAAAGATCCCAAAACAAAATTGAAAGAACTGTAGGCCTCACTTGCCTCAGTTAAGGTCGGTTTTCATGACTCTACCATAAGAAAGAGACTGGGCAAAAATGGCCTGTATGGCAGAGATCCAAGACAAAAAACACTGCTGAGTAATAAGAACACAACGTTTCGTCTTAGTTTTGCCAGAAAAAATCTTGATGATTTCCAAGACTTTTGGGAGAAAGTGCACAGACGAGAAAAAATTTGAACTTTTTGGAAGGTGTATGTCCCATCATGCGTAGGAAGTAACTCAGCATTTCAGAAAAGGAACATCACACCAACAGTAAAATATGGTTGTGGTAATGTGATGCTCTGGCGCTGTTTTGCTGCTTCAGGACCTGGAAGATTGCTGTGGTAAATGGAACTATGAATTCTGCTGTCTACCAAAAAATCCTGAAAGAGATTGTCCAGCCATTTGTTCGTGACCTCAAACTGAAGCGCACTTAAGTTATGCAGCAGGACAATGATCCAAAACACACCAGCAAGACTACCTCTGAATGGCTTAAGAAATACAAAATTAAGACTTTGGAGTGACCTAGTCAAAGTCCTGACCTTAATCCAAATGAGATGAATGTTGCATGGCTTTAAAAGTCGGTTCATGCCCAGAAACCTTCCAATGTGGCTGAAATACAACAATTCTTCAAAGATGAGTGGGCCAAAATTCCACCAGTGCATTGTAAAAGACTCATTGCAAGTTATAGCAAACGCTTGATTGCAGTTGTTGCTGCTAAGGGTGGCCGAAATAGTTATTAGGTTTAGGGGAAAATCAGTTATTTCACACAGGGCCCTGAAGGTTTGGAATTTTTTTCCCTTTAACCTTAATAATAAAGACCTTCATTTAAAAACTGCATTTTGTGCTTTTGTATGTCATCTTTATTTAATGTTTAAATTTGATGATCTGAAGCATTTAACTGTGACAAACATACAAAAGAATAGGAAATCAGGAAGTGGCAAACACTTTTTCACTTAACTATATGTGTGATAATTTTCTTAAAGATGTGTGGTAATGGTTTTTCTAGTATTTAATTTACAAGAAAATGCTTAAAGGAACACTACAAGTTTTAGATTTTTATACCCATCTAATTACCATTAGTAACGTGTGTATAATGCGTGCATTAGAATACCTATCTATCATTGACTTCTGCTGTTTCCAGCACTGTTTTTGATCCTCTCCTACAACATGGGACTACAGTTGTGATCATCCAGTTCACACAGCATTTATGTGTAGATCAGAAGTCACTTTCTCAATGTAAATCTATGTGACTCAGAACAAGGCTCTCAGAGACTTACATTAAAACTAATGGTTGGCTTTGCGAGCTGGCCAATCAGAGAAACAGTATGCAGGAGAGGACCAGAGCAGCTCTGGAAATGGCAGAAGTGATGGGTAAGTATTTTGATGCACACACTTTACACCCATTAGCGATAGCTAATTAATGATGCCTCACACATGCAAACTGCATGTTGTCAGGACTCTCCACTGTCTGTGTCAAGTGACTGCAAGCATGAGATTTGAATACTTTCAGCCACAATCCGACTAGCCACGCTTGGCCTCACTAAATACAAGTGAAGTGACTGAGTCCAATTACGTCTAGTCAAAATGTGTCCGGATGTATGAAAATTGCATAATTATGATTACTTGACTACTTGCTCTCACCGATATAACCAGAGAATCCCGACAGTGTGTGGTGCACACACATTGAGGATTCAAAAGTCTGCAGTCACACAGTGACTGCAGACTTTTAACAAAAGACTAGACAACCATTTTAACATAAAGGGTTTTTTCCAGCTATGTAAAACATTTTAACAAACTATATACAGTACATAAGAAAATATAAATAAACCTACTTACCATTCAGGTTTCTTATTGTTTCTACCAAAACTATAGCAGTTCACCTTACTGACTAGTTGATAAAGGTGGAAGGCCAGCATGATATGAATTATTTATCAAAAATAAAGTGCTCCGAGTCCTGAAAAACTCAGTTACATTACTGATTTCATGACTGCCATGGTATGCTGAAGCAGTGATGGCCAAGACTGACAGAGGACAAAGGGGCTGTCAGCACAGAAGCAGTGGGGAGTTAGAAATTATTCTGGCTTGTTATTTTAAAGAAGATTTTTTCTTTATAGAACTTTAAAAGGTTAATATTATATTCTGCTGTGCCTACATATACTTTGCCGTGATTAAAGCTATCAAAATTCCTGGTCAACTTGATAGGTAGTATGCAGATGAGTAAGCTTTAGAACATACAAATTGGTGCTTTGATCTAAGCAATTAAATTAATCCATATCCCTAAATTAAATTGTAAATGGTACAGCCAACAATCTGAGCAAAGAAGCCTTGGCGGATTTAAAATGGAAAAGCAAATAACGTTTTTCTATGAAAGCTTTTCTTTAAATAGGTGTCGTAAAAATCACTTAATTATTAAAGTGACTTTTCTGTAAACAAAACAGAATAAATTAATACATGTTTTGAATAAATCGTGTTTTTCAGTCTTTCATCAACCTAACAGTTATGTATAATACCTAGATCCAGTACATGCCTAAACCATTGGTGCATAGTTATAGGCAGTAAGCGGTAGCATTGTGCCCAGGCCTTGGCGTCTGATGCAGTGCAAAAACTCCACTGCAACACTAAAAGACAGCAAAACCAAAAAACTGAGCTGGAAAAAAATACAAAAATGAGCATATACCCTACAGCAAGTAAATAGTAATAGTACATATGCCTTGTTCATGTCAAACTAAGGGCCCTATATGATTTACATGTACTATTACTATTTACTTATTTACTGGCTATAGGGTACATGCTCATTTTTGTGCTTGCGTTTGAAATGGCCAGTGTGAACGTGCTCTTATGCTTTGTATACAGACCAGCTTATAGTCCAGGTCAGATTTTAGATTTTTCTGTAATCTCTTGTACTTTGTACAAACAGGGAGCATAGCTCCCCCTCTCTGAGCTGAGTATTTCATCTATATAGCTTCCCATGGATGGGTGGCTCAGTGTCAGGACTCTGAACATGTTTTACCTTTTGTGCATTACAGCCCTTTTCCAATATGGAGTCTTTGGTCTCATGTGCACTGTGTCTTCCTGCTATAAAACTCCACCTCAGCCTTCAGTCTGTGCTAGAGTATTCTGCCTTGCATCCAGGATTGATTCGTGTCAAGTATCCTCAAGAATAACTGTGCTTCATAGACTTTCTGCGTGATTGCATTTTCCTCCGAAGTTCCCTATAGACTGATAAGCTGCGTTTTATATTTACTCCAAGTGTTGTGGACTTGAGTTTCTCTCTGCACCTGTTTGAATCACCGTGTGATAATATAGACTTTACCACTTATAAAACTGTGTCCTGTAGTTGTCTTGTTCCACGCAAAGAGTCTCCTGAGTTATCCCCTACAATTATTATAGGATACTCTAGCCATAAAAAAGAGACTGCTGGAACAATGACTGCAGAAAGCAGATTAGAGCAGGTGTTTTCCATATTTAGATCACTGCAGAAAGATGTGGAAGGTCTGCAAAAGAAGTTTGGAAGCTTTGAACACAATCAACAAGTGTTTGGACAAACTTTGCAGGACTTAAGCAACCGCATGGCAGCCCAGGAAAACAAACTTGCTGGCATAGAGTCCCAGTATGGACGGGCTTTTCAGGACATAAGCACGCAAATAGCTGCACAAGTGACTTTACCCTCTGGGCAACCGCCACCAGCTAGCCCACCTAAGTTGCCCCCATTCAGATTTAATGGTGATCGCGACAAATTTCATGGCTTTGTGAATCAATGTATGCTATATTTTGATGTGCATGCTGACCGTTTTCCTACTGATAGATCCAAAGTATTGTGTGTAATAATGCTACTGACCTCACGAGCGCTTGCCTGAGCGAAACCGATGATTGAGTCTCGTTACCCACGGTTAAATAACTTGGATGATTTCTTGGCCGCTATGGCATTAATGTTTGATGACCCTAACCGCCGTGCAACCGCTGAATCTGCTTTGTTGTCTTTACGCCAGGCTAAACGTTCTGTTATTGAGTATGCCACTGAATTCAGGAGATTAGCAGTAGATACCAATTGGGACAGTTATGCTCAATTGCCTATTTTTAAAAGGGGTCTGTCTAGTATTATAAAAGATGAACTAGCTCACTCTGAGTCACCACAAGAGCTAGAGACATTTATACAGAACTGTGTGCGCATAGACATTCGCCTTACTGAGCGTAGGCAGGAGAAATTTGCGGCATATAACCGTATTTCTAACTTTTCACTTCCTTCCAAAGAGCCTGCAGGTAAAACCTCTCGGGAGGTGGAGGTGCCCATGCAAATTGATTCCATTCAGAGGCGCGAGATCAAAGAGCGCTGGGAGCATCGCCTTCGTGAAAGTCTATGTTTTTACTGCGGCCAGTCTGACCACTTCTTGATCAATTGTCCCAAGTGTCCTAGACGGCCTAACAAGGTGCTAGCAGCAGTAGGGGAGTAAGACAACTGTGATGATGAATCTGACATCTCTGAATGTAGCCTGCCTTTAAACGCTGTATTCCATTCACTTTCTATGACTTCACCCCCCAAGGAGCTGAAGGAGAAGAACTCTCACTGTTCTCTCCCTATTAAGATCCTGTGTTCAGGACAGTGGATTTCCAGTGCAGCTTTGATTGACTCAGGTGCAGGTGGCAATTTCATGGATATCGCATTTGCGAAGGAACATGGTATTGAAATTCAGCAAAGGGCCTCTCCAATTACCATGGAAACAGTGGATGGGTCACCTTTAATCTCTGGGCCTGTGGATCAGGAGACCGTACTCCTTTAAATTTTGTTGGAGCACCGCTGTTGATACACCCAGATCAAACACTTTCATTCATTGTGGACGTGGACGCTTCTGATAATGCTTTGGGGGCTATTCTCTCTCAAAGAACTGGAGAGAAGGGTCTGCTACATCCTTGTGCTTTCTTTTCCCGTAGACTAACCACAGCAGAGAAGAATTATGATGTGGGAGACAAGGAATTGCTGGCTATTATTGCTGCTTTCAAAGAATGGAGGCATCATCTGCAAGGAGCTGCACAACAGATCATAGTGCTAACTGACCATCGCAATTTAGAGTTCCTTAGATCCGCTAGATGTCTTTCTCCTCATCAGGCTCGTTGGAACTTATTTTAAATCAATTTAACTCTGTTATCTCATACCGTCCAGGTTCTCGTAATGGGAAGGCAGATGCTTTATCCCGAATCCATGCTGCGGATTCTGTACCTGGAGCCCCGTCCAAGACCATTCTATCTGATGCCAATTTCATCGGAGTTATCCACGATCAGGACTTGTGGAAGGAGTCCAGGGAGCCCTATGACGGTGATGTATTTCTGGCCAACCCACCTGTGGATATTATTCTTGTCTTTAAGGGTGGCACGTGGTTCAGAGATCGACGTATCTACGTCCCTGAGGTCGTCTATCTGCAGATCCTCAAGTTGGTACATGACTCCAAGTTGGCTGGTCACAGGGGGTACAGAAGACACAAGAGTTCCTGAGCCGATTCTTCTGGTGGCCAACTTGCCTGAAGGATACCAAGGACTATGTTCTCTCTTGCGAGGTATGTGCCCGTTACAAGACTCCTCATGTGGCACCTACGGGTCTTCTACAACCATTACCTGTTCCGTCCCACCCTTGGGGGTCTATATCAGTGGACTTTATTGTGGAGCTGCCTACATTGGGGGGCATGAATACAATCATGGTGGTAGTTGATCACCTGACTAAAGCTGCTCATTTTGTTCCATGCACCGGCCTCCCCTCAGCTAAAGATACAGTGAACTTGGTTATACAGAATGTCTTTCGGTTGCATGGGGTTCCGGATGAGATCATCTCTGACCGTGGGGTACAGTTCACTTCAAGATTCTGGAAGGGGTTTTGCTCTGCACTCAATATTAATGTCTATCTCTCTTCCGCTTACCATCCCCAGACAAATGGTCAGACTGAGCGTACCAACCAGACGCTGGAACAATATCTAAGATGCTATGTCAGCCATCTCCAGGATGATTGGTTGGAGTTGCTGCCGTTAGCCGAATTTTCATATAATAATTCTCAGAGTGCCTCCACTAAATTTACACCTTTCTTTGCCAATCTGGGTTATCATCAATGTATTTTACCTAGGTCTCCAATTAATTCTCCGGTGGAGGAAAGGCTGACTGCAATGAGACAAAATCTGGAGGTTCTGAAGGAATCCCTGACCACAGCTCAAGAACGTTATAAGAGATCGGCTGATAGATTCTGTAAACCTGCACCCATGTTCAAGGTAGGAGATTCCGTGTGGTTAGCAACTAAGAATCTGAAGTTAAACGTTCCTTCACAAAAACTTGGACAGAAATTCAATGGCCCTTTCAAGATCAACGGTATTGTGAGGTCTGTGGCCTGCCGGCTGAAGCTGCCTAGGACTATGAAGGTACACCCAGTTTTTCATGTATCTTTACTAAAGCCTGTATCTCCTAATACCTTCCAGGGACGTGTTGTGCCATCTCCGCAGCCTGTGGTGATTGATGGGCAAGAACAATTTATGGTGGAGGAAATTATTGATTCCAGGATTCGCAGGAATCGGCTCCAATATCTGATAAGATGGCAGGGATATCCCCCTGAGGAAGACTCTTGGGAACCTGTGGAAAACATCAATGCCCAACAGAAGATTTCTCGTTTTCATCAGAGATTCCCTGAGAAACCAGGTCCAGGATCGTCCTGAGGTCGCTTCTAAGGAGGGAGCAATGTCAGGACTCTGAACATTTTTCCTGAGTCTCCTGAGTTATCCCCTACAATTATTACACTCAGTCAGGCCCTGTCCTGCTTTGCCCTTATTCACCTTGATGTTGTTTGGCACATAAGGTTTTAATACTAAAGAAAGGTTAGGACTGTCCTGATGGGTACTCCTTGTTGTGATGGGATGGCTTTTATGACTTTTTGATCAACATAGCATTGACTAAGTACCCTATGAAATTTACATGTATAATTACTAATTACTCATTTATTTGCTGTAGGGTATATGCTCATTTTTGTTTTTCTTTCTTGGTTTTTAACATTGAAAGATACCAGAATTCTGAGCTGTACCTGAAGATACAGGTCCCTAAAGGAAATATGAATATTAAGTGGCATTCAGGTGGTTAACAACATCATGTCTGGTACACCCATGGCTTTTTTGCTTGTCAACGTAACAAATCTCACCAGCACCTCATAACAAAATGAAGCAGATGTGGACAGGTGCAAACTGTAGTGACTGCAGTATTTATTATTTATTATTATAGCGCTATTTATTCCATGGGGCGTTACATGTGAGGAGGGGTATACATAATAAAAACAAGTACAATAATCTTGAACAATACAAGTCACAACTGGTACAGGAGGAGAGAGGACCCTGCCCGTGAGGGCTCACAGTCTACAAGGGTTGAGTGAGGATACAGTAGGTGAGGATAGAGCTGGTCATGCAGTGGTTTGGTCGATCGGTGGTTACTGCATGTTGTAGGCTTGCCGGAAGAGTTAGGTCTTCAGGTTCTTTTTGAAGGTGTCGATGGTAGGTGAGAGTCTGATAAGTTGCAGTAGAGAGTTCCAGAGTAGGGGTGATGCGCGAGAGAAATCTTGTATGCGATTGTGGGAAGAGGAGATAAAAGGGGAGTAGAGAAGGAGATCTTGTGAGGATCGGAGGTTGCGTACAGGAAAGTACAGGGAGACGAGGTCACAGATATATGCAGGAGACAGGTTGTGGATGGCTTTGTATGTCATGGTTAGGCTTTTGTACTGGAGTCTCTGGGCAATGGGGAGCCAGTGAAGGGATTGACAGAGGGGAGAGGCCGGGAATAGTGGGGGTACAGGTGGATTAGTCAGGCAGCTGAGTTTAGAATAGATTGGAGGGGTGTGAGAGTGATAGAGGGGAGGCCACAGAGCAGGATGTTACAGTAGTCGAGGTGGGAGATGATGAGGGCATGGACTAGGGTTTTTGCAGATTCTTGGTTTAGAAATGTACGGATCCGTGAAATATTTTTGAGTTGAAGGCGGCAGGAAGTGGAAAGGGCTTGGATATGCGGTTTGAAGTTGAGATAAGTGTCAAGGATTACCCCGAGCCAGCGAGCTTGTGGGACTGGGGAGAGTGGGCAGCCATTTACTGTAATGGATAGGTTCTTGGTGGGGTCACATGAGATGGGGGAAAGACGATGAATTCTGTTTTGTCCATGTTAAGTTATTTACTAATATATCAAAGTACAGTAGCAGGCTGTGTGTGCAAGGGCACAGGCAAAACACTGAATATATGAAATGCAAACTTCCATATAGATTATACTTATGAAATTGAGGTAATTAGAACCCAAACTGGCCAATTTGTGTTGGATGAATAGTACTTCAATCAGTCTAAGACCAAATTTTCCCTGACCGTATACTTACCATACTGTATGGACTGGCTGCGGGTCTCCTGACCCAAGCTTGACTGCCTCATATATGCTTAAGAGGCTGTTGGGTTTCAGTCAGAAGACCGGCAGCCAGTCCATGCGTCATGGATCGTGACACACAGATGTGTGAATGAAGCCTAAAGCTTTTTCATTTAGTCTTGGAGCTTATCTTCCCTTTAAGGAGGACCAGTCATAGGCACAAAAGTGGACAGTTTTAACTCTTATTGTATTCCCACTGCTACCCTGAGTACTTTACATATTTTTTTAACCCAGCATAAGGCTCCAGAGATATGGGCCTTTTTATATAGTGTTACCTTTTAAAGTTTTTATCAAGGGGGCATTGCTCACTTGATAATTATACAAAAGAGCCAAAGGATAACCCTTACCACAGATAGTCCTGTGAGCAATACCCCTTTAATAAAGACCATGAAGATCAGCACTAAGAACAAAAAGACTAACTTTGGAAACATATTGACAAGAAATTTGATTACTTGGAGAAGCAGCCAAAACAGAACAACGAGAGAAAACTGGACACTTTTGACCTGGTAACTGGTTCATTTTACATTTTAGGCTTTTGGCCCAGGTGAGGCATATCTGATAAAAAAAGGTTAGGGTACCTCAAAAAAGACATTCCTTGTCATGGCCGATGGACACATATGCATTGGCCAATTTATATCTAATGTACTTTAATTTTATAAGTATAGCCTATACAGCAGTATTTCAGTTTCCATTTTGCGCATACAGTGCTTGCATACAGTATATATTGGCACAGCTTGTTTTTGCACATTATGATATGCATAAAATCACTTATTATTTCACATGTGAAGAAAACTATTTCGCTGCAGGTTTTCCAATTAAAATGAGAACCCACCTGTAAACTGCATGGACTGCTCACATTGTCAATTGATTTTGTATATGATGTCTTCAGTTTATAATAGATCTGATGTCAAAGAATTCTCCTGTGATATGGCTTTTAAAGGTCTTGGTTTGGGAAATATATTTACAGGCTACACATTCACTATATCTATGACATCCTCTAATGGTCGATTGTAACCAATTTCTATCATCCTGTGCGGTGTAGTGGCTATACACAAACCTATCCCTAAGCGACCTGCCTTTTTTGTAAATAACTGAACGAGCTGATTTCACAATGCCACCTATATTTTCATTCATCTGTAGGATGGGCCAATGTTTTTGTAATATTTTCCTTACTTGCCAAGCTCTGTTGGAATATGTAGTGATAAATCTACAGATGTCGTCTCTACCAGTGTTTTTTGGTGTGGCATTCAAAAGACTCTGGTGGTCCTTTTCACAAGCTTCCTTGTAGGTTTTAGTGAGAATTATTTTTGGGTAGACCCTTTCCACAAACCTGTCGCCCAACTCTGTAGCTTGTACCTCAAACAAAGCATCATTGGAGCAATTGTGTCGCAATCACATGTATTGCCCTTTAGGGAATCCTTTCTTCAGTGGCACACGGTGATTACTCTCCTACCTTAAAAATTAGTTTGTAGCAGTTGCTTTCCTATGGGTTTGAGTCATTAATTCCCTGTTTGATTTCTTTTGGATCAGTAAGTCCAAAAATGGCAGTTTGTCCACACCAATTTCAAATGTAAAGTATGAATTGAGATTGTTTATATTCAATTTATCGACAAACTCTTTAAACTGTGCCGAATCCCCTATCCAGATATCCAGATAACCAGAATATTTTCTATGAAACGAGTCCACATTATGACATTCTCACTGCCTTCCACAGGGATGTCTCCAAAGACCAGTGTCCTCCCACTAGCCCAGGAAAATGTTGGTGTATGATGGGGCACAGGGGCTCCCCATCGCCATACCACTGAGTTGTTGGAAGTACTTCCTGTCAAAAGTAAAGACATTCCTGGATAAACAGAACATCAAGGCTTTAAGAATGAAGTCATTGTAATTTTGACATTGGCGACCTCTACTCTTGAGAAAGAATTCCACAGCCAGCAAACCCTTATCATGTGGAATGGATGAGTTTAATGACTGGACATCAATGCTAGTCAGCATCATGTCTGAGTCCAGGGTTAGGCCCTCTATTTTTCTCAGGAGGTCACTGGTGTCAGATTTAAATGAATTGAGACCAGTGACAAAGGGTTTGAGAATATGACTGAGATAGATACTTAAGTTCTGTGTAAGTCTGTCCCCACCTGAAATGATAGGGTGCCCCTTTAAGCCTTTGTGAATCTTTGGTAGGCTATAAAAGGTCAACATGATAGGAAATAAAGGGCAAATGAAATCATGCTCCTGCTTTCTGATGACACAGTTATCCAGGCCCTCCTTGGTCAGTTTTCCCAGCTCCAGCATGAAATAATTTTGTGGATTTATTTTCAAAATACTATAGCACTCCCTATCCTGTAGCAACTTGCTACGCAGACTGTGATAGTCTACTGTGTTTATAATCACCACTTTGCCCCCCTTATCAGATTGCATAGTGGTAATTGTGTGATTCTTCCCTAAAGTGCAGAGTGCAGTCATCTCAGATTTTGTCATATTAAATTTATCTCTCAGATCTTTTCTTTCAAGATCCCTAAGTACCTCTGTCACCAGTCTTAAAAAACATCAATCAGAATCAGATCAGTCTGATGTGGGGCATTTTTTTACTCTTGTTCTCAAGATCTGTAAATGGACCAAGCCCCTCAAGACTGCGGATAGGGTCATCAAGGCTGAATAGAATCCTGATGTCCTCCAAGAAGTCATCTGCCACACCCAGCTCCTACTAGGCCTGTCTGTTCTCCCTAACAAAGTGCTTGTGCAATCTAAGTTTATGTATGAAGAGGTTGAGATCCTTCACTGTCTCAAAAGAATCGTAATTAGTGGTGGGGACAAATGACAGGACCTTAGAAAGGACTGTCATTTCAGTGGTTGTAAGTATATGAGAGGAAAGATTCACTACCTGGGGGGGTCTTGGGAGTGGTGAGGGTTGGAGAGGTTGAAGTGGCTCCTCAAAGGGTAACCTTCCTCTAAAAAAGACCCCCTATTTGATGATCTCCTATGATTATCTCTACCTCTCCCACCCCTGCCTCTTTGTCTACCCCGTTGACTCTGTGTCTATTTGAGCATACATATATAAACATAATATAAACATAAAATGCAATTAGGCTAGGGTCACAAAACCGTATTTTCTCTCATCTGAGAGAATTGGGATGAATATGCTAATCATACTCTGATCAGACTATACCAGTGTTCCCCAACTCCGGTCAAGAGCCACCAACAGGTCATGTTTTCAGGATTTCCTTAGTATTGCACAGGTGATAATTGCATCACCTGCACAGGCAGGAATTCATCACCTGTTCAATTCTAAGGAAATCCTGAAAACATGACCTGTTGGTGGCTCTTGAGGACCGGAGTTGGAGAACACTGGACTATACTCAGGAGTGTGATCATAGTGTGATACGATTTTCTCTGTTGCGGAGAAGATGAAGAAAACATGTCTTCCATCTTCTTCATTCTGTCAGTCCATGAAAATGTCATCTGAGTGCAGTCCGGATGCTACTGACTTGCATGGTAGAGTGTGATTCAAACATGACATGCAAATCGAGCAAGCTGCAATTTTTTTGGGACATATTCAAAGCCCATATGCACGGTTTCATAGAACAACATTGGTCCAAGTGTGATCTGATGTTTTGTCGGATTGCAGTCAGACCAAAAATATGGTTGTCTGCACGAGTCCTTAGACATATGTGAATATTAACTACAGAAGCTCCAGTGAGATGAACAGTTATGAAGCACTAGACTGTGGCCCGATTCTAATGCATCGGGTATTCTAGAATATGCATGTCCCCGTAGTATATGGACAATGATGATTCCGACTGTGCCCGTCGCTGATTGGTCGAGGCAACCTTTTTGACATCATCGTCGCCATGGCAACCATTATGACATCTACGTCGATACTGTGCCCGTCGCTGATTGGTCGAGGCCTGGCGGCCTCGACCAATCAGAGACGCGGGATTTCCATTATGACATCATCGTCGCCATGCTGTGCCCATCGCTGATTGGTCGAGGCCTGGCGGCCTCGACCAATCAGAGATGCGGGATTTCTACGTCGATACTGTGCCCGTCGCTGATTGGTCGAGGCCCAGGCGGCCTCGACCAATCAGCGAATGAATAAACGGGACAGACAGACAGACAGAAAAACCCTTAGACAATTATATATATAGATAAGTGCAGGTCTTTACTAAGTCAAGATAAAAAATAGCCTTACCTGAACTCTGAACGTTGCAAAAGGTTAGCATTTTATATTTTTGCTACTACAGTATGTTGACCTTAGTTTAGTGGTCACATGTCTCCATTTTTTGAAACAGCCCTTTCGAATACCTGCAGTATTACCAAGTGAATGAATAACATAAAGCGGGGTTAATAACATACGATGCCTTTAATGACACATCTGGGTTATGTAAATTGAAGAAATAGGCATGCATTTATTCCTGACTTATTTCAATCCTTTCTCTACAAGGTTACAGTACCAAACTCACAAGGCCGCACTATACTTTGAACTTTCATATGGAATTGATTTCACTTGGAGCAAGTTGTAAATGGTTTCTTTTACACACAGGGTGTCTTCTGATATCAGGATCAAATACATATTTTCCTTTCATTTTTGTTCACAAAACCTATTTCAGCTCATGGAATGTAACCCTGAAGTTATTCAGAAAAGTGTTAATTTCTTCTTAGAATTGTGTATATTTTGCACTGGCATCACATTTTTATAAAGAATGAAAATGAAATTGTCATAAATAAAAAAAAATCAGTTGCTTGCTTTGTAGCAATCTGTTTGTGTAGTATGGACCCCCCCTCTAATTAACAATTAAAAGATCTGTCTCACAAAAACAACCTATTATTATATATCAGTATATTATTATATCAGTATATCTCTAGCATATGCCAACATTTATCGCTGAGACCATCACTAACACTGAGAATCAATTGGCCACAATGGAAGTTCAGCGTTGTGTCCCCTACATATTTTTTCACTTAACAGTGGCATTTTGGCCACCCAACTGTCCAGGGAACTGCACCTTACCTATTCATTTTAATGGGGCCACTCTACAGAGGGTGGTCGGGAGCACCCTTGTGTACATGAAAAACTGTAAATGGCTGCAGCACTGCCGTAGCAATTCAGCCTATTCATTCTCAGGATTAGTGGTAGGCAAAAAGGTCAGAACCCCAACAAATCATTAAGAGATGTTATATTTAAGTGATATGCCATCACTTACTGAAATTGGAATAAGCCTTTAAAATGAAGCTGACTATAGGATGATCACTAGGTGTCATCTAAGAAAACTTTGACGTTTAGCAAAGGAAAGTCATGCATCATATCTTTCTGCAACCATTACTGTTAGATTAAGAAATTGGGGTGTGAAGAAGGTGAAAAATGTGATGAAGCCCTGCTATAGGGGGATAAGGGATCTGGGAATGTTTAGCTTGCAAAAAAGAAGGCTAAGAGGAGACTTAATAGCCATCTACAAATATCTGGAGGATGTCACTGTCACGGCGCCTGGGTATCTATACTGCAGGGGAAGCTGCACACAGCAGCTGAGCAAGACGCCAAGTTACTAACCTGAACCCACGGGACCTTTGACATGAAACAGAGTGTACAGGTAATGAATAGGACCTTAGACCATGTGACTGAGTGGGAGGAGGAAAGGGGTTGGAGCCAGACGCCGGGGAAACAAAGAAGAGACAAGCACTAAAGAATAATCAAACAAGCAGAGGTTGTAGCCAGGAGAATACGAGGTACCAAAACGGAGAGACAAGGGATCGTCAGAGGCAAAGCCAGAGTTCAGTAGCCAGGAACACAAACAGAGTAAAGCACGGAAAGCAAGACAACGCTATGCAAGCCGGGTACACACTCCAGGAGTCACGCATACAGACAGAAACAGAATCTATAGCTGACAGGGAAACCAGGTTAGGAGCGAGTATAAATACCCCTCCCATTTTGGAAAAGAGGCTAGCAAAATTAACCCTGACAGGACATTAACCATGTCCTGACCATGACAGTACCCCCCCTTAACGGGGGGCCACTGGACCCCAGGCTTCTCAGGGTATCTTGCATGAAAAGCCCACACCAGTCGATCAGCATGCACAGAACTGGCCGGAACCCATGACCTATCCTCAATAGAAAACCCCTTCCAATGTATTAGGTACTGAAGCCTTGGACGCACCCACCGTGAATCAATGATGCGCCCTACCTTGTACTCCAGCTGACCCTCTACCAATACCAGAGGAACATTAGATGAAGAATCTTCTCTAACCGTCCCCACAGGTTTTAATAGGGACCTGTGGAAGAAATTAGAAATTTTGAAAGAGGTGGGCAACTGTAACCTATAGGCCACCGGGTTGATCACCTCAATAATCTTGTATGGACCTATAAACCTGGGGCCCAACTTCATGGAGGGAATCTTAAGTTTGATGTTACGGGTAGACAGCCACACCTTCTCCCCCACAGTTAGTGTGAGAACTGACCCCCTCCTCCTGTACGCAAAATGTTTGTACCTCTTTTGGGCTCTGGAGATGTTCGCCTGAACCTCCCTCCAAAGGGTTCTTAACTGTTGCACCAAACCCTCGGCACCAGGGCAACCAGAATCCATGCGGGAAAATTCTCCAAACTGCGGAACAAACCCATAATTGACCTGAAAGGGAGATTTTCTAGTAGACTGATTAATACGATAATTGAACGCAAATTCACCCATGGGTAAAACCTCACACCAGTCCTCCTGTCTGGAAGAGGCCAGGCATCTCAAAATTTGTTCCAACGACTGGTTGGTGCGTTCAGTCTGTCCGTTGGATTCCGGGTGATAAGCAGAGGAGAATGACAACGTAACCCCCAACTTTTTACAAAAAGCCCTCGAAAACCTGGCCACAAATTGCACACCCCTGTCAGATACCACATTCACAGGAACTCCATGAAACCGAACTATATGTTGAGTAAACAAGTGAGCTAAAGTTTCAGCAGAAGGTAACGCAGGTAACGGCACAAAATGGGCTTGTTTCGAAAACCTATCAACCACAACCCAAACTACAGAGTTGCCCTTGGAAGACGGAAGATTAGTGATAAAATCCATGGACAGGTGTGTCCAGGGTTTATCCGGAATTGGCAAAGGTACCAATTCCCCGGCCGGCCGGACCAGAGAGCTCTTAGAACGAGCACACACCCCACAAGTCACGTATACAGACAGAAACAGAATCTATAGCTGACAGAGAAACCAGGTTAGGAGCGAGTATAAATACCCCTCCCATTTTGGAAAAGAGGCTAGCAAAATTTACCCTGACAGGACATTAACCATGTCCTGACCATGACAGTCACACTGTAGAGGGATCATTATTCTCATTTGCACATGGAAGCATGAGAAGCAAGGGAATGAAACTGAAAGGGAGAAGACACAGATTAGATATTATAAAAACATTTTTTGAAGGGGAGGGTGATCAATGAGTGGAACATTCTGCCACGAGAGGTGGTGAGTTCTCCTTCAATGGAAGTCTTCATACAGAGGCTGCACAGACATCTGTCTGAGATGGTTTAGTGAATCCTGCATTGAGCAGGAGGTTGAACACGATGACCCTGGAGGTCCCTTCCAACTCTAACATTCTATGATTCTATGTAACTACACTGGAGGAGGAAACAACCTAAGCTGCTGACAGTCTGGCATTTCATGGGAGGTGCATGTAGAAGGGGCAAAAACAGAACGTCCTATATACTGGGAGGTTGTGAAAGTGAGGCACTGGGCAAATCTGGACAGAAGGCTGTGCCAACTCAACCAGCCTGCAAACAGCTGTATAACAGTGAGGCTCCTGAAAAGATTGTGGAAGTGAGCGGTGAGAGCCAATATAGAGACAGTATGCAGTGGAGGCGTAATGTCTGTGTGTGTGCATGTGTGTGTGTGTGGAAGCAGATACAAGTAGCAAGTCAATAATTGCATAGCATCATTAAAATATGAATCTGGAGACTGAGTAAGACTCAGTGCCTGGAAGGTCTATATGAGGAAGAGAAAACAGAGTGAATTTTCTGGAGTACAATGCCGGAGGTTCGAAGGTAAAACCAATGGTTGGTGGGGTACCTGAGGTTAGCACAAGTAAAGGTTTTGGGACAGAGGCTTTGTGTAAGCCAGACCTGGAAACATTAGTAAAGAAATACAGAGATTTCCAGGCTGGACACAGGATGCTGTATCACTGTAAGATTTCTTACAAGACATATGCGGATATGCTGCAACCTGTAACCACAGAGTGTGTATTCACCTCTGTGTAAAACAGAGGATACAAAGACAAACGGTTGTACCTACTTCTGCATCTATTGTACATAAGTCTCATTAGTAAACTACAGTTTATTTTTGTAAAAAAAATGCAAAAATTAAATGAAATGTGTAAAAGAGGAGGAGTGGTAGGAAAGATGTAGGGCCTTGTGTTCATCCTGAGAGCCACTTTAAAAGTCACTGCATCACATTTATCACTGTAATTTCCTGTACATCTACATAAGGCCCTAAACCCTTTCCAGAGTACCTTCTCCCTCATGCACATGATCGTATTTTCAGGTCCAAGTACGATCCACCAAAACATCCGATATTTTGTTGGATCACAAATGGACCAATGTTAAACTATGGTGCCATGCACATATTCGATTTTTTTCTTCAGACAGAGACTGTGAGGAGAAAAAGTTGCAGCGCGCTCAAGATTGATCCAATATTTGGATCGCACTCAGCTATGCAAGTGAATGAATGCGTTGAAAACATCAGACTACACTCGGATGACATTTGAGCAGTCCGATTTCTACGGACTGACACTATGGAGAAGATGGAGAATTTTTTTTTCTCCATCTTCTCCTCATCCGAGAGAATCACATCACACAATGCTCACACTCTGATCAAGCTCTAATCAGAGTGTGACTGACATAATTGACCGAATTCTCTCGGATGAGATAGTATACACTCGTGTGACCCTACCCTTACAGTGGCCATTCAAATCAATGGTTGAATCATGTTACATTTTGTCTTATGTAGTAAGTCAAGTTGGCTATAATGTGGGCAAGAGTCATATGCATGCTGCCAGGATTAGTGTTGAGCATTCCGATACCGCAAGTATCGGGTATCGGCCGATACTTGCGGGTATCGGAATTCCGATACCGAGATCCGATACTTTTGTGGTATCGGGTATCGGTATCGAAACAACATTAATGTGTAAAAGAAAGAATTAAAATAAAAAATATTGCTATACTCACCTCTCCGACGCAGCCTGGACCTCACCGAGGGAACCGGCAGCGTTGTTTGCTTAAAATGCGCGCTTTTCCTTCCTTCCGTGACGTCACGGCTTCTGATTGGTCGCGTGCCGCCCATGTGGCCGCGACGCGACCAATCACAGCAAGCCGTGACGTAATTTTCAGGTCCTTCTAGGCATTCAGTATTTTAAAATTACGTCCTGGCTTTGTGATTGGTCGCGTCGCGGTCACATGGGCGACGCGACCAATCACAAGCCGTAACGTCACGGGAGGCAGCCTCCCGTGACGTCACGGCTTGTGATTGGTCGCGTCGCCCATGTGACCGCGACGCGACCAATCACAAACCAGAACGTAATTTTAAAATCCTGAAGGACCTGAAATTACGTCACGGCTTGCTGTGATTGGTTGCGTCGCGGCCGCATGGGCGACGCGACCAATCACAAGCCGTGACGTCACGGGAGGCTGGACACGCGAGCATTTTAAAATGCGCGCGTCTCCTGCCTCCCGTGACGTCACGGCTTGTGATTGGTCGCGTCGCCCATGTGACCGCGACGCGACCAATCACAAAGCCGGGACGTAATTTTAAAATACTGAATGCCTAGAAGGACCTGAAAATTACATCACGGCTTGCTGTGATTGGTCGCGTCGCGGCCACATGGGCGGCACGCGACCAATCAGAAGCCGTGACGTCACGGAAGGAAGGAAAAGCGCGCATTTTAAGCAAACAACGCTGCCGGTTCCCTCGGTGAGGTGAGTATAGCAATATTTTTTATTTTAATTCTTTATTTTACACATTAATATGGTTCCCAGGGCCTGAAGGAGAGTTTCCTCTCCTTCAGACCCTGGGAACCATCAGGGATACCGTCCGATACTTGAGTCCCATTGACTTGTATTGGTATCGGGTATCGGTATCGGATTAGATCCGATACTTTGCCGGTATCGGCCGATACTTTCCGATACCGATACTTTCAAGTATCGGACGGTATCGCTCAACACTAGCCAGGATATGTTGCTTGCAGTTATTGCTATATAGTGAACTTATCCTTTGTACTGTGTGCCTGAGCTCAGCTTTTTGGGACCGATTTTCAGCTGCTATTTTTTACTGGGCTTGTATACAGTTTGAGTACTATAAATGCTGACACTACTAAGCTAGATACGCTGACAGAAATGAATACTTTTTATTACATTTCAGAGAAAAACCAGATTCAACTATTTCTAAATGATACCTGTTTTCTTTATCCCTTTCAAAAGTGACAACAGAAGATGACAGTTATGGATAGTCATATGGAGGTTGTCACTAATTTCCCCCTGATGCCTGTCATGCAACAAATGTCCCAATGCAGAAGCAAGCAGATTGCTCCTATAAGGTATCCGAAAAATCAGTGGCAACCGCTGTCGGAGCTGTGATTTCTGCCATTTCCTGCGGTCACTTAAAGACACCCTGACAGCTCTCCTGATATGACTGTTTTACTATATAGTTGTATTCTCCAGGAAATAACAATCCGGGATCGTCTTTTCTCGGAACACTATGTCGTGTTGTTTCTCGGTGATTACCCCTAGAAATGTATGAATAAATTGACAGCTAAGTGCTACCACCCCATTGCCAAAGGGACGTGCCCCTACATCTGCAAACATGCAATTGTCAATTTATTCAGACATTTCTAGGAGGAAGAGCTCTAAGAAAATATAAGGGAAATGACTAAAGTGACCTTTGTTGGCGGTTTTATACGCATCCTAGTTAGGAAAATGCTACGTTTCTTGCAACATTTTTCCTGGATCTTTGCCAGAAAAAGCTTTAAAAAACAGTGCACCCAATTTTTTAGAAAAATGTATATCATGCAGTATTGTGTCCACCATAATATGTATTAACAGTGCTGGCAATACTGTTGACATGCTGACATACTGTGTATCCTCAATATGTACGGTAGATGAGAACAACAAAAACAGCATTAGCTGCAGTGCATGTAAAGCAACACGGAGTTGATATTAATGTTATGCTTTAGAACATAAACCTACATAAAGATGCTTTAAGTGTGTAAACATGGCTGTAAGAAAGTCACTTTTTGTGACACAACCTTTTTTAGTTGTGACCTTTTCAGTCATATAATCTACACAATGTGGAGCGCCCCCACGTTAAGGGCAATGGGCTACTCGGTACCAGGTCTCCCTCTCTCGGTTCTGGGGATGTCACGGTGGCTGACCCGGTCCGTGGCCCTTTTGAGGGGCGTCCAATTAAAGGTGTAAAGTTTGTCTGGTGTTCGTGACGCCACCTGTGGTATTCGGTCAGGGTGACCGACGCTGCTAGGGGTCTGCTGGGGTGATGGAGTGGCAGCTAGATGTTATACCTTCCCACAGGTGAAGTGTGTCCCCAGGGCTTCCCAGATGTGTAGGTGGTGATGGTGGACGATGTAAGGCGCAATGAATAACGAGGACACAAAGGTTGCAGTCTCTTTACCTTTTACTGAAGACTTCAGCGTCCACAGTCCAGAGTACCGTTCACAGGGCAGGCAGAGTCTGGCTGGTCCGAAGGCATATCCAGAGTTCTCTTAACCAGGTGGAAATCAGTAGCCTTCCTACTAGCGCCTGTGTGTTGTAGTACTTCCCTGCTGAGCACCACGAGATAGTCCTCACAACTTTCATGGATGTTTCTGATGTTCTCTCTCTCTCTGTCCCCCAGATGGTATGGATAGGACAACCCGTATGACTGGGATAGCCTGGGGCTTGTTTGTAGGGACCCTAGAGACGCCCCGACCCCCACAATTTGCCACCGTGTCTTCTTAGGTATTAAGGTCGGGCAGCCAACTTGGAATTGACTGTCCTGCCAGTCTCTGAAGTAATGCGTAGAGTCAATTACTCCCTCAGTGTTCCGGCCACCGGCTACGCGCCTCAGAAGGAGGCTGCCGATCTTGGGGCAGAACTCCTCCCGGTATTATCTCCTTGTGCTGTGACTTCGTTTATCACTCTCCACAATACAATTCCTTTCTTGTCCTTTCTTAGGATGCTGCCGCACGTGGGGCAGGCGCAGCTCCGTGTCTTTCTGTCTCGCTAGGCCTCTGTCAGGATCCCACCCCTGACAGGGACCTTCTGTCTGCAGCTCGGATGTTCCTCCTTTTCCCCCTGTCTGCCTGACAGGTGCTCCTGGGTCAAACCCAGGCAGTGTCTGACTAACTTCCTATCCAACCCACCAGTTTTACCCGTATGTGAGGAGTGCCCTAATAGATAGAAGCAAGGCTCCCCCCTGGTGGACTGGAGTGTGAAGTGTAGTGTGTGACTTGTGATACCTGGCAAGGTGAACTCCTTTAGTACCATCAGATGTAATATCACTCCCCCTGGTGGAAGAGCGACATTACTGCAACGACCAGGACTCTGGGGCGCTGCAAATGTAATTCAACATTACCCTATGGTGAGTGGCGTGCCACCAATGGCAGCAGACCGCATTGCACTATGGAGCTCGTGAGTTGCAGTCACAGGTGCCGAACTTGGTGTCCCAATTTTAACAATTTCTGTGTCCTCAACCTGTAAGTCTGAGTTTTGGCACTGAGCACAGCACATGCAATGAGTTGACAGTGTCACTAGACTAGGACTCATTGACGGAAAGGGAGCTAGGTGAGTAGTTTCTTGTCTCATTTTATCAGTGTACTATTCTGCATAAGGAAGATGGACATCATAATGTGGAGGCATAATATTCTGTCAAGGGACATTGGGGAGAGGGGGCATCATAGTGTGTGTGAGGCAACTGTGATGGCACTGTACTGTGTTGGGGGCACTTTGGCTGCATCACAATGTTTGGAAGGGTCATCCTAATGTATGAAAGAACTGTACTTTATTTAGGGGCACTTTTATTAATAAATGAGGGACACTGTGGAGGCATCATCCTGAGTTGGAAATCAACATAAGGGCATAATACTGTGTTTGGGGCACTGTGAAGGCCTCATACTGGTTGTTGAGGGGCACTGTGAAGGCATAATGTGTGTTATCAAAGTGTCAGGGACACTGAAGTTATTTTTTTTGAGCAATTCGCTATTTCTGTATGATTTACACTATACATGTCCTTCTGCCCTGTCATTAAAAGCTGGGACATATGCTCCTCTGTGACCTCACCTATGTGCCATGCCCACTTGACTCCGCTGAATAATTGTATTATTTTGAGGAAGGGGTGTGGTTGGGACTAAATTCAGACATTTGCTATGGGGCCGGATGATTTGCAGGTTCACCCCAGCCTATGGTGTATACAGTGCTGGATACCACAGTCTTCAATACACTGATTTCTAGGTTAACTACTCAGCTGGTAAATAGATGGAGTTCTGAAATTGGTGAGGACAGTTGAAAAGAATTGTGCCCAATCCAACATAGGGAATTTAAAATGTTATATATTTTACGTCTCATAAAAAAAACATATTGTCACTACTCAGAGAATACATGCTGCATGCCATTTTGTCTCTTTCGCTATGCTTTCTACCTAAAGGGAGGAGCCACATGGCTTAAAAGATGTATTTTCTATGGAATACTGGCGTGTTTTTAATGTGAAGAAAAAGGCCATTTAACTTTTTATTGCCGAATCTTCTATTTTTCTTTTGGATGTGTTCTACAGATTTAATTTCCTCAAGCAGTGTGTTCACTTTCCCTATATGCCTGAATACCGATATGTCTGGTGCTACCACCAAAGTGAGTGAGCGGTATCTGTATTTGGAGTGGGAAAACAAATACTATAAAGTTCTGCACAATTTTGCCACCATATTTGATGCAATTTGTTTTCCGCTGCAATTTTTGAAGAAAAAAAACAAGCAAAAAAAAGTATGAACCGAATAATAATTATGGACTAAAGTGTTGCGTGCTTGCTTATATGTTGCTCAGGATGGTCATACAGACATGGATATAGTACGCGTGTATGTCATAGTGCCACGTGTTTCTATAAAAAAAATACAATATAAATGCAGTTACTGTTGATTACACAGCTAGATTTACTTACGGTGTGAGAGGTTTTCTCTGACGCATTTTAGCAATTTACTCTGAAAATAGACTGAATGTATCTGCCTTTTACAAAGTGAGTTATTTGTTGAGATACTAGCCTGCCTTTTACTATTTGGCATCTAGTATATCTTTCAATCTACCTATCTTAAAAAAAAAGAAAGAGAAAACAAGCAAAACTAGTTTCCAAGTAGTTGTTGGTGCATGCCCATTTTAATCATTCTTTCTTTCTTTCGACAGTATCTTTAGGCGTATATATTTCATAGATTGCAATAAAACACCTTTATCTCTAAAATGTTTCAGTAGTTGCAATAAAGTTGATCTTGAAACCCAAGTAAGAATAATATTCCAAGTATTCAGGTAACATCTATGCAATTATTATGCTAAAGCCCCCTTTTAAAGAGCAGAAATGTCCCTCTCTGGAGGGCACTTAAGGAATCTTCATAGAAGAAATTGCGAACTGATAACTTGCTTTGTTTTTTAACAAACTCCATTACAGGATTCTATTAAATGCCTGTGCCTCCGGATACAATTGGAAGATAATAGTTTCATAGCATATATTTCATTGGAAAGAAAATTTTTTTGTACTATTTTAATCATTTTAGTACTATAAAGAACTTCAAGAAGTATATAGAAAGCACTAATACATTATGCAAGAGTATTCCAAGTCTACAGAAAAAGGTCATATGTGGTGGGATGACTCATCACCAGTCAGAAAATCCCTTTGAAGATGCCCTCAGTTGCCCCTTAGCTAAATATTACAAACTGATAATAAAAGTAAAATCGCCTGTTGGCAGCATTTGCAATTTGAGATTTTTTTTGGAAAAGGGAACTTTTATTGAATCCCTTCCTGATGTGACATACATGCCCATAACATGCCTGGTGGGGATTTATGGATCAGGCTCAGAAGCTGAGCCCACGTCATACCCAACTGAGCCCATACAATACCTGCAACATTCTATAACCTCTTAAACTTCCCTGTCAATTTCTGACAATCGCATTTAAGGTCCACAATCCCAAGGGATTGCTGTTTCGGGTATCCATAGGCTTCCTGCAAGACAATTGTAGGGTTTTGATGGGTTGCCCTGACAGCTGAGGGACTACTGAAGGCCCCCTATGTCTTCCATGTTGGTAGTACTCTGAAAACTATGGCGGAAATCCAGCAGTCTTGTAGATAAAAAAAGTGAAATCCACCTCATGGAAAGAGAACAATTCTGACATGTTTTGAGCAGCACAGTGTGTGCTCTTAATCATTGCAAAAAGAGTGTTCCCCAAACAACACATAAATAGTATAGACAAACCAATTAAAATCAAACATGATGCATAGGCAAGAGAAATAAGAACAAGCTGATTCAGGTGGAGATGTAACTCATACAGGTGCGGAGCAAATTGTAAAATATACATAGTACCAAATACTTGTACATAACAAATCGAATCAAACCTTTAAAGAAAAAAACAGGTTGATGATTCATTGATAAAAAGGTATTAATGTATATATATATATATATATATTTATATATTTATATATATATATATATATATAATCAAAAAAAGGAAAGCAGCACAAAAAAAGGCTTGAAAAAGGATTTTACATCCGAAACATTGCCACGCCGTTCAGGCAATAACACACTTATGTTTTCATTTTTTTTTTTGTGCTGCTTTCCTTCTTTGATTCTACTATTGGAGACCATTGGATTGCTGGTTGGGAGAGCTTTGCACAATATGTGAGGTAGTATTGGATGCTGTTCCAATTTCGGTCTTATTATATATATATATATATATATATATATATATATATATATATATATATATATATATATAATAAAACTTGGAGACCCTCCTAGTAATATAGGAACAGGTCATGTTTCCTAAAGTCTAGATGGAACCCTTGTATTCATTTAGGAGATCCAATATGTCTCCTAACTGAATAGTTTGTGGTGGTGATCACCGCATTTAGTTAGGGAGTTCACTTTCTTAATCCCTTGCATAGTAACATGCATGGGATCAGAATTGTGGACAACTGTAAAGTGGAGCGAAATAGCATACATATTGCGAGCTTTGCTACCAATATCTGATAACTGATGCCTCATCCAAATATTAAGAAGTCCAACAGTAGACCCTATATATTGTAACCTACAAATATTACAAGGGGCTAAATATATGACAAAGATAGCCTTACAAATTATGTATTGGTCCATGATATAGTTTTTATGTCCGCAGTGAGAACCCTTTTGACTTTACAGCATGGGATAGCAAATTATTCTTTCTTTGAAGTAAAACATTGTTTAAAAACAGGCACAGGAAATGTTTTACCTCACAAAAAGAATCAGCTGTGATCCCCTACTGTAATGTCTCTTTGTGCCCTGCCCTGCCCAGGAAGTGGTATAATAAGACCATGCCCCTGTACGGTCAGACACAGCCATTACATTTTTCTGAACCATTAAGGGTCAATGAAAGGTTAAAAGAAATCCTTGTATTCACCTTATTGCTAATCTCTCTGGCCCCTCTGCTCCCTCACCACCACCTGTTCGGTCCATGTCTCATCTTTTCCTGTCGTGAGATCATGAAGTTTCAAGCATTTGCACAGAACTCACCTGAGTCTCATCAAAGCAGAGGTCCCACCTTACGGTCAGAGGCCAGAGGACTTTTGCACGAGCCGCAGGGGTCAGGTGATGCAACGAGGACAGGCTGGGTGATATTGAGGGATGGAGGGGCTGAAGAGTGAGTACAAGCATTTTTTAATTTTTTTTACATATTACATTTACTATGCTCTTGGATCTGTAGAGACCCCGAGGGCAATAAATTTGTTGAGAATTTCTCCGCAAATCACATTTTCAGGGAAAAACCAATGCGAACAAACAAATTAAAATTTTGCTTGATGCACTCATCTCTAATGACAATGGCTGATCACACAGGACGATAGTGATCTGCTATTTTCCCCAACTGTATGAGTACATTGCTTTTGCTATGGAATGGCTCAGCAACATGTTATCTTTTTTTGCTCAAAGACAGAAAAAAACGTGATTGCTTTCTTTAGCTGCTTAAAAGTGAGCGTGAACTTTTAAAATGTAAATACCAAAGTCTGTCTCAGATCTACTCTCCGCACCGAACGCCTCGCTAACTTCTCCCATATGAAGAAAGCATGAATTCCATGGTTACCATTTCCGCTAACATGTCTAACATTTAGTACAAGATACAAGCCACACCATGTGAACAATTTTGCAATAATAGCACTTCTATTAATGCAGCTGATTACTCTCGGAGGAGGCTGCACGGTCGTCATTCCGTTATAATGAATGTAAATATTGAAATTTATTCTAATGGAATAATCTCGCAGATGTTTCTGCTGTGGTTCTCTATGATTAGGCTAGGTTGTGGCACCAGTTATTTTAATGAAAACTGTGACTGACACTTCTGTTGATTCCTGTCCCATGAGTTTTACTGCAGTTTCCATCACAGATGTGACTGAAAAGTATAAATCAGTTGGGCAGAACAGGCAATTCTGACCATATAACTGCAGTGTAAAGGTACAGAACTTGTCTTTGTCTATAACGCTCTGCATCATATGCTAAATGCCCAGGCAGCAACTGGTTTCTCAGGACACCTAGGGCGCTACATGGATTTATATGCTGGAAGTTCATTATTTTTGCAAGTATCGTTCAGTAATATCCACATGGGGATCATATGGATCAGACCTACCATAACAAAAGAAACTAGTGGAAATTTCACACCTACATAAACTGCAATAATTTATAGCAAGCTTCTTTAATAAAAATTTGTCCATAAAGTTAAAGAGACAAGCTCGCCCTGTATGAGATCCAATATAAGAAGAGGGCCTCCCATTCCCGTGCAATATTAAAATATAAAAAAAATATACAGTATATATTTCATACCTACATGGACCACAATAATTTATAATAATCTTCTCTAATAAAATGGACTTATAAAGTTATAGAGATAAAGCCGCCCAAATTAAGAAGTACTCCGCTTCGCGTGTTATACACACATTCCATTCTGTGACAAGCTATGGCTTTTTGCATTTGCTACATTCCCAAATGGTCACTTTACATTCAGACAACCCAACCTCATTTCACAGGTGATATAATAGTCAATCTGTATTTACTAGTGATGAGCGAATATACTCGTTACTCGAGATTTCCCGAGCACGCTCAGGTGTCCTCCGAGTATTTTTTAGTGCTCGGATATTTAGTTTTCATCACCTCAACTGAATGATTTACATCTGTTAGCCAGCATAAGTACATGTGGGGGTTGCCTGGTTGCTAGGGAATCCCCACATGTAATCAAGCAGGCTAACAGATGTAAATCATTCAGCTGAGCTGAGGAAAACTATATCTCCGGGCACTTACAAATACTCGGAGGTAACCCGAGCGTGCTCGGGAAATCTCGAGTAACGAGTATATTCGCTCATCACTAGTATTTACATCATCAATCTGTATTTCAGTTTAGTCAATTTTATTTTAAATTTTCATTGTCTGAAGTGAATATAATAATTTTTTTTTGTAATTCATATTTCTTTCTCCACTTATGGGCCACTTCTCTACCTGCTCAAACATTGAGATATAAGTTTACACCTCATTTTATTATTTACGTCGAAAGAAGTAGGATGAGCACCATATATGTATAAATACACTGCTCAAAAAAAATAAAGGGAAGACTAAAATCCCACATCCTAGATATCACTGAATGAAATATTTCAGTTGTAAATCTTTATTCAATACAGAGTGGAATGTGTTGAGAACAACAAAACCTAAAAACTATCAACGTAAATCAAGACTAATATCCCACGGAGGTCTGGAGTTGGAATGATGCTCAAAATCAAAGTGGAAAATGAAGTTACAGGCTGCTCCAACTTCAGTAGAAATGCCTCAAGACAAGAAAATTATGCTCGGTAGTATGTGTGGCCTCCACGTGCCTGTATGACCTCCCTACAATGCCTGGGCATGCTCCTGATGAGGCGGTGGATGGTCTCCTGGTGGATGGTGCGAGACATGATGTCCCAGATGTGTTCAATCGGATTCAGGTCTGGGGAATGGGCGGGCCAGTCCATAGCTTCAATGCCTTCATCTTGCAGGAACTGCTGACAAACTCCAGCCACATGAGGTCTGGCATTTCCCTGCATTAGGAGGAACCCAGGGCCAACCGCACCAGCATATGGTCTCACAAGGTGAACACATGGAGGGCTGTGTGGCTCTCCAAAGAAATGCTACCCCACACCATTACTGACCCACTACCAAACCGGTCATACTGAAGGATGTTGCAGGCAGCAGATCGCTCTCCACGGTGCCTACAGACTCTGTCACATTTGCCATATGTGCTCCGTGTGAACCTGCTTTCATCTATGAAGAGCACAGGGCACCAGTGGCGAATTTGCCAATCCTGGTGTTCTGTGGCAAATGCCAAGCGTCCTGCATGGTGTTGGGCTAACCTGTGATTGTTGGTGGCAGTTCTTGGCTGTAATACACAGCCATCCCCTGTCAGGCGAGTTCTCTGCGTGTGCCTGCTTGATCCATCCAGTTCCAACTTGCACTGTATATACATGGTGTATATCATGAAGGGGTTAATTACAGTAAATATTACCATTACATAACAACAAAATGCTGATGAACATTAAGACTCGTACATACAGCAGCATCATACGCACATTGTGTGCTGACATATTGCAGTAAATTTTACAGCTATTCAATATTTGGTGCAATTAATATTTTTTAATCAATGAGTCATACAGAAAAAAGTCTCTAAAGCACCAGCGGTTTTTTTTTTTGTGCTGGAGTGGTGCTTCTAATGTAAGGTCTCTGACCCTAGTCTGACCCTAGTCTGACCCTACTTATCTGCCGCCATCTTCACCTTTTTTCAGTGCCACTCTGTTCAGATTGTGCCATCCTGTGAGCGCAACTTCTGACTGACAGGAAATCAGAAGTGAAATCACAAGCTTTCAATGCAAGTGTACGAGAGCCAAAATGAGGCTCCAATAGACTTACATGGAAAAGTGACCTCCAGCAGGTCATAAACTGTTGGAGACCGGCAAGATCAGTGGCGATAGATGGTGAAGGTGGCGGCGGGTAAGTACTGTATAAGATCAGGTGCAAGGTCTTTACATTAGAAGCCTTACTCCAGCGCTGCAATAAAAAATTAACACTGGAGTGGTGCTTTAACCCCTTTCATAACCTGGATGTATAGGCAGTGGCGGATTATACTAAGGTCAATCTGGGCGGTAGCCCAGGGCCCAGTGGTGGCACTGATGTATGGGACACGTCGGGCAGAGGAGGCCCACATCGGGCCCTGTCTCATCTGCTCACCAGGCCCCTACCGGTGCTGCGGCAGTTTAACGCTATTGACGTGTGGGCCCGTGCCTGCACGTCAATAGTTAACAGCCACCAGCCAATTGGAGGCTGGCAGCTGACATCAGCCGCAGCGCACACGTCACCGGCGTCTGATGTGATTGTCAGTCGCCGGCAAGTGAACGCTTCAGCCGCGTGGAGAAGAACTTTTTTTTTTTAATTGAGAGCAGCGATCCAAGGGGCCCAGGGCAGAATGTTGGAGACACTGGGGACAAAGATGCTGGACACAGATGAGGGCAGAGATGCTAGACACAGATTGGGCAGAGATGCTGGACACAGATGGGGCAGAGATGCTGGAAACAGATGAGGCAGAGATGCTGGACACAGATGGGGCAGAGATGCTGGACACACTGGGGGCAGAATGCTGGAGACACTGGGGGCAGAATGCTGGACACACTGAGGGCAGAATGCTGGACACACTGGGGGCAGAATGCTGGACACACTGGGAGCAGAATGCTGGACACACTGGGGGCAGAATGCTGGACACACTGGGGGCAGAATGCTGGACACACTGGGAGCTGAATGCTGGACACACTGGGGGCTGAATGCTGGACACACTGGGGGCTGAATGCTGGAGGCACTGGGGGCTGAATGCTGGAGACACTGAGGGCAGAAATGCTGGACACTCTGGGGGCAGAAATGCTGGACACTCTAGGGGCAGAAATGCTGGAGACACTGGGGGCAGAAATGCTGGAAACACTGGGGGCAGAAATGCTGGAGACACGGGGCAGAATGCTGGAGACATAGGAGGCAGAATGGGGATACGGGGAAGAATGGAGATACGGGGCAGGATTGGAGACACTGGGGGCAGGATTGGAGACAGATCGTGCAGGATCATGGGGCAGGATTGGATCATGGGGCAGGATGGATATGATGGAGACAGACGGGGCAGATGTGTAGAGTGACACTATGTTGCCTCTTTTTCTTCATGTGGTGTAATGTAGAAGTTGGGAAAATTAAGTAATGTGTTCTGCAAGTGGAGCTCGAGATAACTGTGTTATTTCCTGCAGAGATGAGCCCTGGCTGGAAGAAGTGATGGTGGTCTGTGCTGGAGGAAAGATGAAGGACTTCACCTAGAGACATCACTGCTAAGTCAGTGTGTTACCTATACACTGACACTATACACTGTATACTATATACAAAGCTCCTGTGTATAATGTCACCAGTGATCACTGTATAACCTCTACACAGACACTGCATACTAAGTACAGATATCCTGTGTATAATGGCACTTATGGTGATAGCATTGTGTTTTTTTATAACTGATTAGTATTGCAGTATTAGGTCATTATGTGGTGGTAATATGTGCTCTGGACATGGTGTTGTGGTATTTGCTCCTTGTGTTATTTGGTCACTTTGTGGTGGTAATAAGTGGTCTGGTCATGGTGCGGTGGTACTTGTTCTTTGTATGTGATATTATTCGGTCACTGGTGGTAATATGTGATCTGGTCATGGTGTTGTACTTGTTCCTTGTATGTAATATTATTGGTCATTTTAAAAATTGAAAAATAAATAAAAATATACCTAAATTATATTGCATATTTAAACAAATATTTAATAGGTTACAATAGAGTAGGGGCTGGCCAAAAGTGTCTACCGTGTTATGGTGGCGGCTTGAAAAATCTTTTGGCTAAAACAAAAGCTGCCGGTTATATGTGTGATCTGGTGATGGGAACTGTTAATGTGTGATAGGTGAGAAGTGGAGTTTCACTCAGCAACTATTTTTCTGGAATAATCTGGTTCAGGTATATAATGTCCCTGTCGCATGACCCCGTCACATGACTGGGGGGCCCACAGAGTCTGAACAGCCCGGGGCCCTGGCTACCCTTAATCCACCCGTGTATAGGTATATCGCTATCCAGGATGTGCTTTCTGGATTGTCTCTAAATTGGCTTTGTTGGACCTGTTTACTTTGCTTTCCTGCTCTGAAAGGCTGTTTATTTTCCTTTCCTCATGGCATGGTTTATGAAACACCATTAAACTAATCTGAATATTTAATTGGAAGCTGTTCCTGTGTTACCTCACCACGCACCCAAGTGATTAACATTCCCACAAAATATAAAAAAAAGTCGTAATCACCCTCCGTTTGCCCCATTCAAAATAGAACCGTAAAAAATACACATATTTGGTATCATTGTGTTCAGAAATGGCCGATCTATCAAAATATTAAGTAATTTAATCTAATCGGTAAACGTCGTAGCGAAAAACAAAATAAAAATGGCAAAAAAATGTTTTTAGTCTCCACTACTTTGCTGTAAAATGCAATAAGAGTCGATCAAAACATTGTATCCACCCCAATATAGTATCAATAAAAACATCTGCTTGGCGCACAAAATATAATCCCCCAAACAGACCCAGATCAGGAAAAATGGAGACACTACTGGTTTTGGAAAATGGCAACTTTTTTATTTATTTTTTTAAAATTTTGGAATTTTATTCACCATTTAAATAAAAAAACAACACATACATGTTTGGCATACTTATACTGACCTGAAGAATCATATTACCAGGTCAGTTTTAGCATTTAGTGAACATGGTAATTCAATTTCACATCTCTTCCAATTTTTGTGCACTATATGGTAAAACCAATGGTGTCATTCAAAAGTACAAATCATCCCACAAAAAACAGACAGCTAAATTGAAGGAAAAATAAAAAAAGTTATGGCATTGGAAACAATGAGAGCAAAAAACAAAACCGGAAAATCACAAGTTCATGAATGAGTTAAAACGTTCTAAAAATTCAATGTATCAATTGACAATGTTTTTGCCTTGTAAGGCATTGACAATGGCTTATAAAATGGCCTGTGGAGCCAAACTGTTTTTTTATTATGCTTAAATAAAGGTTTAGTTTTATTTAATTCTTTAATTTAAATTATCTTGTGCCTCGGAAATCATTTTTCTCTTTTCTAAACTTCCAAGATGACAATTACATTACAATAATTTATATACAATGTCTGTAAATTATTATTGGCTTCAGAATAACCCTTTCAATATGAAATTTATGTCATAAATACATAATAAAAATAGAAATTATACAATACATAACATACTGTATTTTCTGGTGTATAAGATGACTGGGCGTATAAGACGACCCCCAACTTTTCCATGTAAAATATGGAGTTTGGGATATACTCGCCGTATAAGACGGGGTCATCTTATACGCCTAGTCATCTTATACGGCATGTGCAGTCCAGATGGTTCCCAGGATCTGGAGGAGAGGAGACTCTCCTTCAGGCGCTGGGATCCATATTCATGTAAAAAAAAGAATAAAAAAAAAATAAGGGATATACTTACCCTCCGACGGCCCGCGGCTCTTATCGTTGCAAGCGGCGACCTCCGTTCCTAAGGATGCATTGATCGAAGGACCTTCAATGACGTCATGGTCACGCGACCGGTCATGCGACTGCGACGTCATCGAAGGTCCTTCGCTCAATGCATCCTTAGGAACGAAGGCCATATTTTTTATTTTTATTCTTTTTTTACATGAATATGGATCCCAGGGCCTGAAGGAGAGTCTCCTCTCCTCCAGATCCTGGGAACCATCCAGGACCGCTCCCTGCACACGCCGTATCCGGCGTATAAGACGACCCCCAAGTTTTGAGATGATTTTCAGGGGTTAAAAAGTCGTCTTATACTCCGGAAAATACGGTACACATATGACGGAATCACTTGCTATATTCTTTGTATAGTTACAATAAATGCACTAGATTTGTCTTATCAAGTACCAGCAGGTTATAATGTACCGGTGAAAAAGCAAAAAAAGTTATGAAGTAAAATCAGTGTAGTTGATTGAAAGCCATGGAATGAAGAATAGAATTAGGATGCAGTGAATGGTGTCAATGTAGTGTACACGTTACAAGGGAATAAAATAGAAGGAAGTAAAACCATTTAAGTGCTCTAGATGCAAATTTGTAGGAGTACATAATGCTAGGTCTTACAGGCTTGTCAATGTAATTCACCTTTTAAGAATTAACACGTTGAAGTACCATTCTACAACACAAGAAATAATCATGCACAGTTAGACTGGTGCAGCCATAATAAATACTATGACTTCAGCATTGCTGCTACTCATTCATGAGCAATTCAGTGCAAGTAATCCTGCAGGACTCAATAGGATATAATGACATTATGTATTTCCTGCTGTAAATCATGTTACTCTTTACAGAAAGGTTGCTAAAACTGTAGAGTAGGCCTTTTTTTGGCTACTGTGATATGATAGCCTCAGATGATAGGTTTCGCCACCATGAGAAGAAACCATGGTGATACTAATCTTAGGGGTGAAGGAACTGTGATGACTTTTTAGACCAGTTTCTTATAACTTTATTTGGGTAGAGCCGATATAATCAAAAGGAAGAATGATGCTGTAATGATCTCTCATTTTCAAGTAATTGCTTAGGCTCCTAGCTCTAAGTTCCTTGTTAATACTATATCTTTACTGTCTGTTTTTAGCTTTCAGAGAGTCTTCCCATCCTAGACATGTTTGGCGTTACAAGGTAAAATACCATATATGTCTGATGCATCTGTGTGCGCCTTTAATGTTACATTTAGTTGTTCTTTATAGCCTCACACTGTCCTACGATTTCATGTTCGCCATTCTTGTCTGTAATAATGCCGCACAACCTGTCCATTAATATCTATAGATACCACCTATTTCCTCTATATGAATTAATAATAATAAAACAGATACGTCTTCAAAAGTAGTAAAAACATATCTGTTCTAATAACAATTGTAAGAAAGGTATTTCCACATAATAATGTGATGGCATTTCATTAGTATTTTCCATTACTTTATGATTGAGGGCCCAAACTCTGGGACGTCCACCGATTCAGCACCGCAAACCTTTTTTCAAACACAGAAGTGACAAGGCCGCTTACTGAGCCAGCAATGACATCTGGCTAAGTGCCAGAATTGGTGTATCTTAGAGATGTGCATTTTCTGGGGTGGCTGAGAGCTAATGTTTTTAGCCTGGGGGCAGTATCCATGGCCCCTTCCTAGGCTATAAATATCAGCCCACAGTTGTCTGCATAGTATTTTCTGGTTATTAATTATGGGAGGACCCTATGTCATTTTTTTTAGAGCCCCTTTTTTATTAGTCAGTAAAGGCTAATTATACAGCTGTGAGCTGATATTAATAGCCTGGGAAGCCCTATGGGTATTACCCCCTTCCTGGACTATAAACATTGGCCCCCCAGCCATCAGATTTCTCTCTGCTCCTTACAAAAATTGAGCGGGAGCCACACCAGTTTTTTCCAAATAGCTAACTTTTATTAATTAAATACATGTACAGTAATTTGCACATATACTCTACTAATTGTATTTGTCACAGACATCTATTCCATTTGTATTTTCTGTGTGTAATCTATCTCTTCTATCCTGTCGGCTCCTGCAGTGATTTTACAGAACATGACAGATGAATTACCAGCTTTTCGTCTATCTATTTATAAATGTAATATATATATATATATATATATATATATATATATATATATATATATTCCATCTGATTTTTCCTTTTATAGGTATATTTTTGAGTAAAATGTAAATTGTTATTTTATTCTATAAACTTCTGACATGTCTCCGAATTTCCAAGCAACAAATTTTGTATTTTTTTTGTGATAAGGAGACATGGTCAAAATTTAAAAAAACAGTGCTTTCAGACCTAAAAAAATGCAAAGAAAACAAGTTCATAATCATTTAAAAACAACAATACTAATGTTTTAACTCAGGAAGAGATCAGAAATCAATATTTTGTGGAATAACCATGATTTTTAATCACAGCTTTCAAGCAACTTGGCATGCTTTCTGCCAGTCTTTCACACTGCTTGTGGTGCAAAAATTTAAGCAGTTAATCTTTGTTTGATAGCTTGTGACTATCCATCATCCTCTTGATGACATTCCAGATGTTTTCAATGGGGTTCAGGTCTGGAGATTGGGCTGCCATGTCAGGGTTTTGATGGGGTGGTCTCTTAATTTTTTGCCAGAGCTGTACAGTATATGTGTGTCACTGACATCTATAAATATATGTATTCTATGGGTATATATCTACTCTATCTGTTCTATTCTGACCTGTCAGTATGATTTTACTGTACGTGCACATGAATTGTGCGATTTTTTTCTCGCACCCATAGGTTTGCATTGGCAAGTCCCGGACACGATATACCTGCAAAATCGCATGCTGCGATTTTACATACATGTTGAATCCACCTGAGAAAAAATATGGTGATGTGATCTGCCCCATAGATTAACACTGGTCCGAGTGCTATGGGATGTTTTCTCGCATGGCACTCGTCCGTATTCTACGCTAGTGTGGCCCTGGCCTAATGATGTATCACATGCTCTATGATTATGGCCGCATTGTGTGCCAGAAACGCATCAGAGTGGTGTCTGTTACCACACCATTGCCATGTGGATTTTAAATTCTATGCATCTTTCATAAAGTCTGAAGTTTTTTTTTTTTATAGTTGAATGTGCCTATCAATTTTTTTCTTTTTTTTCTTTTGGAGATTTCTGTTTATCAGCAGTATCTGAATGGCACTCCTTAAGATAAAGACATGTGTTTTTTCAATGTGAGTACGAAGAGATGTTTTTTTTCCTATTCTATGATGTTTCATTTAGTTTACTGGTTGCAGCAATTTTGACACAATTAGATTTCTTAGATATTGCATGCATCAGAGCTGAGTAAGCAGACTCCTCCCACACCAAGCTCTCTATGTACATAGTTTATTGACAGTGAGCTGCTTTTCACAAGAATTGGCAGATTGGTATGACTTAGCTTGTGCCAGCTAGTCCTAGCAGTGATAATATACTAGTGATAAAACTTTCATTGTAAGTAAACAAGAGCACACAGCTTGATAAGTGAAACATCACAGAATTCAGTGTTCTAATCCCAACTCATCATGTTCTCAGATTACACAGCAAAAACCTGTTGAAAGATTCCCTTGCAATGTGGTCAAAGGCTGCATGAATCCTGTCAATGCTAATCAAGTTACTCAATCAGAAATTGTGACTATTGAAACCTAAATTATGTATTAGGGTGCTTTTACACTGTGTCTGTTGGTCCGATCTGCCCGCAAGACAGAATTTGAGCATATGTGTCACGAGGGTATCACATCTCCCTAGGAGACCAGGAGTTAGAAGGTCGCAACGAGTAATGAATCACAGGTCCTCTTTAGCGATGGCGTGATCTTAGTCCTAGCTTAAATGGATTTCCTTTCCTTCAGTGCTGAAAGGGTTAAGGACTCTATCCATGCTAGCTGGTAACATACAGCGTTGTTGCTCTCCGCTGCCTCTGCTGATATAATTTCCTCTCCCAACATATACTAGCTCTGGGTGTTTCTTTCTTGCTGATGAAAGAAACTTCTTCCAGGAAGTGTTGAGCTGTGTAGTATTGGAGTTAGGAGTAGTTGCTGGAGTGTTTTTTGTACAGTAGTTTTGTGTTTATCTCCTCTTCCTTATTCCTATTTAGTTTGTTATTCTTCCCTTTCCCTCTCATCCTCCCTAGTTTTGGTGAGTGTTTTGTGTGATAGAGGTTTTCAGTTACCCCTGTCTGTCTTTGTGTCTTGTTTCCTTTATATTTCTGCCCCATGCCTCATGGTGTGGGGTGGGGACAAATTAGGGTTTAATAGGAGCATAGTAAGTTTGGAGACCAAGGCCTTTCTACCATCCAGAGTACCTCTGGGATAGCGATAGTTACGGTCCCAGTTCCAGAGACAGTTGCTGCCCCTCTCACTTACTTCAGACCTCCACATTGTGGCAGTATGCTCCGATGGGGCCATAGATGTGTTATCTTAGGGTGTGTATACCTACTGGAGACAGACACCCAGATGCAGTCTACTATGTCTGAGTGTCCACCTCTAGAATGAACACATGCTTAGACAGAAAAAAAATCTGCTTTAGCTGATACCCCATCTCACCTTTTTTTCACTTGAAATACTTTTATACTACTGCATAATAAGCGTGTCTTTAATAAAAAGTAAACTTTGGCCGTTTTGCAGAGAGAAGCATGTTGGGGTTTTGACTTTTTGCATTCCCACCAACTGTTTTAAAATATGAATTCTGCGGGTATATTGCCCAGCAACATCAAATTAAAATTAGTTGCTGTAATCTTTTCCTAGATACTGCGCACACAAGCAAATAAACATTTTGACATTTATGAATGCAAAGCTTACTTTCTAATGAAATATCCCAGTTAATTGTTCTTATAAGATGCTGTGATTGTGGAGCTTCACACTGGGGAAATGGTTGATATATATCACTGGATTACTTCCAAAGGATACAAAATTCTTTTTTAGCAAAATACATTTAAAAAACATTTCTATTAGCAAGTATGAGTAACCTACATTGTGATTATAGGAACTGCAGTATGTATAAGGATGATCTTATCTTCCATTCATTTACTTTTCTTATTTCATCACAGCTAATCTATAGATACAGTTGTATATGCATGCTCCGGATAGGCAATCTTGGGATAGAGATGCTAGCCCTGTGTTCATTGGTCCCCTGAAGAAATTAAACCTCTAATCAAAGTCAGATAAAATGAGCAGAGGTGAGAGCAGTGTGTCACTTTCTATCAAGTCTATTCTGGTATCCCAATAAAGTTCCTGCACTCTAGTTACACAATGATTCAATAAAGCCCCGAGGTTTTAAACATTGATGCTAAAGCCATCAAAACTCTTACTTTGTTAATGCTAAGAGTGAAGACGATTCGGATATATTTGTGTTGTAGAGTTTTGAGGTTTTTTTACAGATCAATTGGTGTAGAAATACTTGCCAAAAGCACTAAATCATTATAAATTAACATTGATTTCTTAGGTAATCCCTAACTGCATCTATATTTTTGATTTTAACACATTAAAATTAAAAGAATACAAGGCAATTTAAATCAAGATATTATCATCTAATGTTTGATTCAGTTTCAAAATGACACAAACGAGATTGTTTCATCATGCCAAGAAACAAAAATAAGTCATAAGTAATGATAAACTAATAAATTTGAGCATAATTGAATTCTACTTAAATTTACAAAAATGCGCATGAGCCAAAATAAAAGGTCATTGAAACGTTAAAAGATAAAAAAAATCCTTATCCTAATTTCACCGCTCCCCTCTCCGGCCCTCACTGCTGCTTGAGATTACAGCCCAGCCCAGAGTAAGAGGCTGGGGATTTAAGCAAGAGCAGCAGACAAGTGAAGATGTTGCTAAGACCAAACGGTTGGCGGTGAGGAGCAGAGGGACCAGAGAAGTTTATTTAAAGGTAAATATACATATAACTATTTCATGAGTTATATATATATTTTTTTTATTTCTGTGGAAGCATGGTTGAAAAGCAATGCCTGACTTTCAATTGTTCATTTTCATAGATTTTTTTATTTATTAGTACTTTTGTCAGATTCAAGTTATTTCTGTGACCATTGTGGGTTTTTCTGTCATTAAACGAGGGGTACCAACAATTTGACCACGTGTGTATATGGCTTGAGAAAGGCCATGTTTGAGCGTGACTTGAGAATGGCCATTTGATTGGTTGAAACGTCAACAGTTTCTGTTCTTAGTATGTATTTTAACTAGAGATGAACTAAAGAACAGTTTATTCAGTGCAATGGCAATTTCTTGATCTCTGCTATTTGTAGGGTGAAAGTGGAGTCCTGGGCCACTATTTTCACAAACGTAATGTTTAGCACTGTAGGATATATTTGTATTGATAAAGAGCAAGGTACAAAAGATCATAAGATAGACCTTAATTACCCAGTTGTGAATAGTTCTCCAGGCTGAAAATAATACTCTATCTCCTTCATTCTTCTAATGCAAATTTAATCCATATGGTTGAAGAGGCGACATTGCTAATAGCACCTTCAAAAATTATATATTGCGTAAAAATACTTGTGTTGTAATTATTTTTTACTTCTTTCTGAAGATATACATACAAATTTTAAAAAGTTCATACTACTAAAAGATAAAAGGACAGCTTTCTTTTAAATCTCAGGAATAAGCAAAGCATTTAGTGATCAAATAATAACATATCTATTGCTATGTGTTGAATTTATGTAATAAGGATACAAGAAATGATACTCGGTCTCATACATTTACGTTTCTGACTATGAAAGCATATGAAGGGGAGACATAAACTCCTAAGTACTCATACTTTTAATGGTGAATTCACATTTCCGCTGACAGAGAAACAAACAGAATGCATGTGCAAAATGGATCCAATGCATGTTCTATGAAAACAGAAGCAGAGGGACTCCTTTAACTAAATGCATGACACGCATTTTTCTTCCATTCTAAAAACTGACACAAAGAAAGACCAGATGGACCCCATAATAATCAACAGAGTTCCTGTGCATTAATTTGCATCAGCAATGCAGAAGATCTGTTTTGGACATGTTCAATTTGCCCGATCCTGTAAACAAAGGCTGCAACCAAAAAGAAAATACTTGTCTGGACCAAGTAACAGCAGGCCTGGACATTAGATCAATGGAAATTTTAACTCTTATTTAATGAGTTAAAATTTGAGATCAAGACTAGAGATGAGCGAGCCCGAACTGTAAAGTCCGGTATTCGTACAAGACACCTAGAATCTAGTGATTAACTCCGAACACTGACTTCTCGAGGAAGTCCATTTTAGTGTTCAGAGTTCGGATGCTAAAAAAATTAGAGCCTTATACAGCCCATCAAAGTACGGGTCAACATTGACTTCTTTGGTGTTCAGGTTCATGTTTGGGGATAGCTCTAATATGTCAACCAAACTTTGGACTGAAGTTCGCTCAAACCCGACAAACATGAACATCCACGTGTCCACTCATCCCAAATCAAGACTATTGGAAAACCAATATTCTGGTTTGTTGCACATGTGTTTATTTACTCTTTGTGTCTATTTGTTGTCTTCATTCTGAATCTACAATGTGCACATTCCAGTAAAAAGAAGAAAACCAATATGTGCGTGCATGTATATACAGTTGAAACCAGAAGTTCACATACACTATATAAAAAAACACATATGCATGTTTGTCTCAACATCTGACAAAAAATCAGAATAAGCAAAATAAGCATTAACCCCTTAAGCCCCAAGGCTGGCTTGCACGTTAATGACCGGGCCAATTTTTACAATTCTGACCACTGTCCCTTTATGAGGTTATAACTCTGGAACACTTCAACACATCCTGATGATTCTGACATTGTTATCTCATTACATATTGTACTTCATGATATTGGTAACATTTATTTGATATTACCTGCATTAATTTATGAAAAAAATGGAAATTTGGCAAAAATTTCGCAATTTTCCAACTTTGAATGTTTATGCCCTTAAATCACAGAGATATGTCACACAAAATACTTACAAAGTAACATTTCCCACATGTTTACTTTACATCAGCACAATTTTGGAACCAACATTTTTTTTCGTTTGGGCGTTATAAGGGTTAAAAGTTGACCAGCAATTTCTCATTTTTACAACACCATTTTTTTAGGGACCAAATCACATTTGAAGTAATTTTGAGGGGTCTATATGATAGAAAATAACCAAGTGTGACACCATTCTAAAAACTGCACCCCTCAAGGTGCTCAAAACCACATTGAAGAAGTTTATTAACCCTTCAAGTGTATCACAGGAATTTTTGGAATATTAAAAAAAAAATGAACATTTAACTTTTTTTCACAAAAATTTTACTTCAGCTCCAATTTGTTTTATTTTACCAAGGGTAAGAGGAGAAAATGGACCCCAAAAGCTGTTGTACAATTTGTCCTGAGTACGATGATAGCCCATACGTGGGGGGGTAAACCACTGTTTGGGCGCATGGCAGAGCTCGGAAGGGAAGGAGCGCCGTGTGACTTTTCAATGCAAAAACTGGAATTGAGATGGGACATCATGTCGCGTTTGGAGAACCCCTAATGTGCCTAAACATTGAAACCCCACACAAGTGACACCATTTTGGAAACTAGACCCCCTAAAGAACTTATCTAGATGTGTTGTGAGGGCTTTGAACCCCCAAGTGTTTCACTACAGTTTATAACGCAGAGCCATGAAAATAAAAATTCTTTTTTTTTCACAAAAATTATATTTTAGCCCCCAGTTTTGTATTTTCCCAAGGGTAACAGGAGAAATTGGACCCCAAAAGTTGTTGTCCAATTTGTCCTGAGTACGCCAATACCCTATATGTGGGGGGTAACCACCGTTTGGGCGCAAGGCAGAGCTTAGAAGGGAAGGAGCACCATGTGACTTTTCAATGCAAAATTGTCTGGAATTGAGATGGGATGCCATGTTGAGTTTGGAGAGCCCCTAATGTGCCTAAACATTGAAACCCCCACACATGACACCATTTTGGAAAGTAGACACCCTAAGGAACTTATCTAGATGTGTGGTGAGCACTTTGACCCACCAAATGCTTCACAGAAGTTTATAATGCAGAGCCATAAAAATAAAAAATATTTTTTTCACAAAAATTTTATTTTCGCCTCAAACTTTTTATTTTCCCAAAGGTAAGAGAAGAAATTGGCCCCCAAAAGTTGTTGTGCAATTTGTCTTGAGTATGCTGATACCCCATATGTGGGGGTAAACCACTGTTTGGGCGCATGGCAGAGCTCGGAAGGGAAGTAGCGCCATTTGACTTTTCAATGCAAAATTGACTGGAATTGAGATGGGACATCATGTCGCGTTCGGAGAACCCCTAATATGCCTAAACATTGAAGCCCCTCACAAGTGACACCATTTTGGAAATTAGACCCCCTAAAGAACTTATCTAGATGTGTTGTAAGAGCTTTGAACCCCCAAGTGTTTTACTACAGTTTATAACGCAGAGCCATGAAAATAAAAAATCTTTTTTTTCACAAAAATTAAATTTTAGCCCCCAGTTTTGTATTTTCCCAAGGGTAACAGGAGAAATTGGACACCAAAAGTTGTTGTACAATTTGTCCTGAGTATGCTGATACCCCATATGTGGGGGGTAACCACTGTTTGGGCGCATGGCAGAGCTCGGAAGGGAAGGAGCGCCGTTTGGAATGCAGACTTAGATGGAATGGTCTGCAGGCGTCACAGTGCGTCTGCAGAGCCCCTAATGTACCTAAACAGTAGAAACTCCCCACAAGTGACCCCATATTGGAAACTAGACCCCCCAAGAAACTTATCTAGTTGTGTGGTGAGAACTTAGAACAACTAAGTGTTTCACTACAGTTTATAACGCAGAGCTGTGAAAATAAAAAGTCATGTTTTTTCCACAAAAATTATTTTTTAGCCCGCAGTTTTGTATTTTCCAAAGTGTAACAGGAGAAATTGGACCCCAAAACTTGTCCAATTTCTCCTGAGTATGCTGATACCCCATATGTGGGGGGAACCACCATTTGAGCGCATGGCAGAGCTCGGAAGGGAAGGAGCGCCGTTTGGAATGCAGACTTAGATGGAATAGTCTGCAGGTGTCACATTGCGTTTGCAGAGCACCTAATGTACCTAAACAGTAGAAACCCCCCACAAGTGACCCCATATTGGAAACTAGACCTCCCAAGGAACTTATCTAGATGTGTTGTGAGAACTTTGAACCCCCAAGTGTTTCAGTACAGTTTATAACGCAGAGCCATGAAAATAAAAAATCCTTTTTTTTCCCACAAAAATGTTTTTTTTAGCCCCCAAATTTTTATATTCCTAAGGATAACAAGAGAAATTGGACCCCAACCATTGTCCAATTTGTCCTGAGTACGATGATGCCCCATATATTGGGGTAAACCCCTGTTTGGGCGCACGGGAGAGTTCGGAAGGGAAGGAGCACTGTTTTACTTTTTCAACACAGAATTGGCTGGAATTGAGATCGGATGCCATGTCGCTTTTGTAGAGCCCTTGATGTGCCTAAACAGTGGAAAATCCCAATTCTAACTGAACCCCTAACCCAAACACACCCCTAACCCTAATCCCAACTCTAACCAAAACCCTAACCACACCCTTAACCCGAACATGCCCCTAACCCTAATCCCAACCAAAACCTTAATCCCAACCACACCCCTAACCCCAACACACCCCTAACCCCAACACACCCCTAACCCTAATCCCAACCCTAACCACACCCCTAATTCCAACACACCCCTAACCCTAATCCCAACCGTAACCCTAACCTCACCCCTAACCCTAATCCCAACTGTAAATGTAATCCAAACCCTATCTTTAGCCCCAACCCTAACCCTAACTTTAGCCCCAACCCTAACCCTAACTTTAACCTCAACCCTATCTGTAGCCTTAACCCCAACCCTAACCCTACCCCCAACCCTAACCCTAGCCCCAACCCTAACCCTAGCCCCAACCCTAACCCTAACCCAAGCCCCAACTCTAGCCCCAACCCTAACCATAGCCCAAACCCTAACACTAGACCCAACCCTAACTCTAACACAAGCCCCAACCCTAATGCTAGCCCTAATCCTAACCCTAGCCCCAACCCTAACCCTAGCCCTAACCCTAGCCCCAACCCTAACCCTAGCCCCAACCCTAACCCTAACGGGAAAATGGAAATAAATATATTTTTTAAATTTTATTATTTTTCCCTAATGAAGGGGGTGATGAAGGGTGTTTGATTTACTTTTATAGCAGATTCTTTAGCTGATTTTTATGATTGGCAGCTGTCTCACACTGAAAGACGCATTTTATTGCAAAAAATAGTTTTTGCGTCTCCACATTTTGAGAGCTATAATTTTTCCATATTTTGGTCCACAGAGTCATGTGAGGTCTTGTTTTTTGTGGGATGAGTTGACGTTTTTATTGGTACCATTTTCGGGCACGTGTCATTTCATTTTTTTATCGCTTTTTATTCCGATTTTCTATAAGGCAGAATGACAAAAAAACAGCTATTTATGAATTTCTTTTGGGGGGGTGTTTATACCGTTCCACGTTTGGTAAAATTGATAAAGCATTTTTATTCTTCTGGTCAGAACGATTACAGCGATACCTCATTTATATCTTTTTTTATGTTTTGGTGCTTTTATACGATACAAATTATTTTATAGAAAAAATAATAATTTTTGCTTTGCTTTATTTTGAGGACTATAACCTTTTTCATTTTTTGCTGATGATGCTGTACGGCAGCTCGTTTTTTGCGGGACAAGATGACGTTTTCAGCGGTATGATGGTTATTTATATCCATATTTTTGATCACGTGTTATTCCACTTTTTGTTCGGCGGTATGATAATAAAGCATTGTTTTTTGCCTTGTTTTTTTTTTTTTTTTTTTACGGTGTTCACTGAAGGGGTTAACTAGGGGGACAGTTTTATAGGTCGGGTCGTTACAGATGCGGCGATACTAAATATGTTTACTTTTATTGTTTGTTTGTTTTTTTAGATAAAGAAATGTATTTATGCGAACAATATATATTTTTTTCTTTATTTAGGATTTTTTTTTTATTATTTACCTATGTGAATTTTTTTTTTTAACTTTACAACATTGCCCCAGATGGGTCATCATGTTATAGGGTCAGATCGCTGATCTAACACTTTGCAATGCAAAGTCAGATCAGCGATCTGACAGGCACTGCTGGAGGCTTGCAGGCGCCTGATCTGAGCAGGCGCTTGCAAGCCACCTCCCTGCAGGATGCAGAAGCAGCCCCACGGCCATACTGGATCCGAGGCCTGCAGGGAGGAGGAGGTAGGAGACCCTCGGAGCAATGCGATCACATCGCGTTGCTCCGAGGGTCTCAGGGAAGCAGGCAGGGAGCCCCCTCCCTGCGCAATGCTTCCCTGTACCATCGGAACACTGCGATTATCTTTGATCACAGTGTGCCAAGGGTTAATGTGCCAGGAGCGGTCTGTGACCGCTCCTGGCACATAGTGCCGGATGTCAGCTGCGACAGTCAGCTGACACCCGGCCGCGATCGGCCGCGCTCCCCCCGTGAGCGCGGCCTATCCACTATGACGTACTATCCCGTCACTGGGAATAAAGTTCCAGGTCACCTCAACGGGATAGTACGTCATATGGGATTACAGGGTTAAAATACATCCACAGGTGTGTCTCTAACTCAGATGTGGCCAAAAAGACCAGAAGCTTCCAAACACGTGACATCATCGTGTGGGCTGTCCAGAATTGTTTAAAGACATAGTAATCTTAGTGTATGTAAACTTTTGACTTTGCAGTAAGTAATAAAAACGCCTTTAAACATTCTCTCATTATTCAGGCATTTGGCAAATATTAATAATTATGGTAATCCTAATTGACCAAAAACAGGAAAGGATTATTCTGATTTCATGTCAGATATTGAGAAAAACATGCATATGTATATTTTTACATAGTGTATGTAAATTTCTGGTTTCAACTGTATATGTACATACATTTATTCATAATTGACTTGAACTTTTAATTGTTTCCACTTGCAGCCATTCTCATTAGGCTTCACCATTACAGATGAACATTGTTACTGATTTTATATTATGGTTTGTGTTTATTTTTTCATTCAATAAATTGCAATCATTTCCTTCACTACAATACTAAGAAACACATTTCTAAAATGAAAAAAAAAGCAACAAATTACTGATTTAGGTTAATGCTGGCAGCTCAAGCAGATGCATTTTAGAACATTACCGGACAATGTAATGCTCACATACAGTAAGTGCTAATCACCAAAAGTACATTTCCCTGTGGTATATCCAGATAATCTGTCTACACTATAGTACCCTTAATTTTGAATTGGAGACTCATTAATACAAAATGCTACATCTTCAGCTTTTTAGCTGGGTGCTGAGAAACAAATCTAGCAAAGCCTCCTGTAGAGAATTACACTTTAAATATTCAACACTGAAACATTACTGTCTTTTTCTATTCATTCTTTTTATGAACTCTAATCTCATGGTAATAAAATTGTAGGTTATTTCTTGAATAAGAAACCTTAGTTGTCAAAAGCAGAGCATTTTATTTAAATGGAAAATTGCATTCAAACGTTCTATACCCCAAGGTCGAGAACAGGCATCTTATGGCATGGTCTCTGTTTTTATCAAGTTCAACATGCACAGCAAAATTTGTATAATCTGCCACCTGTAAATCCAGTCCTTGCATTATTCCTGCAGCCAATTATTAAGGATCCATTTTAGTTATTCAGAATGGTTGCACATGGTCAAGTGTATAAAAAGGAAAACTATGGTTACAAGTACCCTAGAGGAGTAGAGTTTTGATTGTAGGACGTTGATGTTGTAACATCCCTACCAATCAATAGAAAGAGGTAAGTATGTTTTCATTGCTCTGCCACGAACAGGCAATAGAAAATATATCGTTCATCCAAGGGGAAATAAAAAGCATAAGTACTGTACAGTCCAAATCTTCTGACATATCTTTGTGGTCTTAAGTATTTGATTTTTGAAAGGTTACTATAACTCTTACATTTCTCCTTTTTTTCCAAAAAGTATCAAGTTACTAATATTTTCATAGAATAAGTGCCTGGTAGAGAAGAGCGAGCAGGAACTGTAAAGTTTGGGTTTCGTACCGGACACCTATGTACACCAGGTACTAACTCAGAACAAGAGAATATAATTTGTCTTCTTGCAAAAACATTTTCTGTTTCTTCCTGAGCTCTGCTGTATCATAACAATATTGCAACTCTCTCTGCCTGTGAGATGGAAACTGAAGCTGAGAGGAACCTGCAGATGTGTCAGTTATAATCACACACAGCTGTGCAGTAAGATCAGGAGAGCAGAGAGAGGCCATTACACATCACACTGGTAACACTGGTAACCATTACACATCACACTGGTAACCATTACACATCACACTGGTAACACTGGTAACCATTACACATCACACTGGTAACAGTGGTAACCATTACACATCACACTGGTAACCATTACACATCCATCACACTGGTAACCATTACACATCACACTGGTAACACTGGTAACCATTACACATCCATCACACTGGTAACCATTATACATCACACTGGTAACACTTGTAACCATTATACATAACACTGGTAACTATTACACATCACACTGGTAACACTGGTAACCATTACACATCACACTGGTAACCATTACACATCACACTGGTAACCATTACTCATCACACTGGTGACCATTATACATCACACTGGTAAAACTGGTAACCATACATATCACACTGGTAACCATTACTCATCACACTGGTAACACTGGTAACCATTATACATCACACTGGTAACACTGGTAACCATTATACATAACACTGGTAACTATTACACATCCATCACACTAGTAACCATTATGCATAAAACTGGTAACATTACACATCACACTGGTAACACTGGTAACCATTACATATCACACTGGTAACCATTACACATCTCAATGGTAACCATAACACATCACACTGGTAACACTGGTAACCATTACACATCACACTGGTAACACTGGTAACCATTACACATCACACATCACACTGGTAACACTGGTAACCATTACACATCCATCACACTGGTAACTATTATACATCACACTGGTAACACTTGTAACCGTTATACATAAAACTGGTAACTATTACACATCACACTGGTAAACATACACATCACACTGGTAACCATACACATCACACTGGTAACACTGGTAACCATAACACATCACACTAGTAACACTGGTAGCCATTACACATCACACTGGTAACACTGGTAACCATTACACATCACACTGGTAACCATTACACATCCATCACACTGGTAACCATTACACATCACACTGGTAACACTGGTAACCTTACACATCACACTGGTAACCATTACACATCCATCACACTGGTAACCATTACACATCACACTGGTAACCATTACTCATCACACTGGTAACCATTATACATCACAATGGTAACACTGGTAACCATACACATCACACTGGCAACCATTACACATCCATCACACTAGTAACCATTATACATCACACTGGTAACATTACACATCACACTGGTAACACAGGTAACCATTACATATCACACTGGTAACCATTACACAACTCAATGGTAATTATAACACATCACACTGGTAACACTGGTAACCATTATACATCACACTGGTAACACTGGTAACCATTACACATCCATCACACTGGTAATCATTATACATCACACTGGTAACACTTGTAACCATTACACATCCATCACACTGGTAATCATTATACATCACACTGGTAACACTTGTAACCATGATACATAACACTGGTAACTATTACACATCACACTGGTAACACTGGTAACCATTACACATCACACTGGTAACACTGGTAACCATTACACATCACACTGGTAACCATTACACATCCATCACACTGGTAACCATTATACATCACACTGGTAACACTGGTAACCATACACATCACACTGGTAACCATTATACATCACACTGGTAACACTGGAAACCATACACATCACACTGGTAACCATTACTCATCACACTGGTAACACTGGTAACCATTACACATCACACTGGTTACACTGGTAACCATTATACATCACACTGGTAACCATTATACATCACACTGGTAACACTGGTAAGTCCCCCTTATGTTTAACACAAGCTCTGGGAGCAGAGTTATCTTCCAGGCAGCGTCCTCCCCAGAGCCTGGAAGATCATTTATATAAAGTGATAAAAGATGATTTCTCAGTAACAAGGCATCTGATAGGAGACACACAGGTATCACTCTCCTCAGCAGTCTATCACCTGCATACCCATATTAATAGTTTAGATAGGTCAACTATGGTGACAGTTTCCCTTTAAAAGAAATCTGTCAGCAGATTTTTGCCATTTAATCTGAGAGTCTTGCAAGTGCAGACTGTACAGCTGCTTTATGCTTTGCAACCTACAGTATATATACGGTGTCTATTCAGCTCTGCACTATTGATGTATGTGACAGCCTTTCCTCTGAGCCTTCGCCATTTATGTTGAACCTTACATAAATACACAATAGTTTACATCCTATGTTCTTTATAAAATCACAGGTCTCCCTATAGACACACATTTTTATAATTTTATCTTATTTAGGTGTGCGCCCATTCTTTTGTACATGCCCAAAAAAGTATCCAATCTCTTATTATTGAGTATTTCATGTACTTTTTGGTCAGGTTGGTCTCTCCTTCAGGTTTTCCTACTTATGTTTACTGACTTGTCTGGTTGCTGTTATTGTTGCATTTAGGGTTATAGATACAGATCTAGCTTCCATATATCATATGATACTCATAGATATACATTTTGCTTTTCCTTTGTTTTCTACTTGTTTATCTGAGAGTAACATAATATAGGGCATGAGATAGGGCAGGGATGTGTCACTTATTAGATTGTGTGTTGTACAGGGTGGGCCATTTATATGGATACACCTAAATAAAATGGGAATGGTTGGTGATATCAACTTCCTGTTTGTTGAGCATTAGTATATAGGAGGGAGAAAACTTTTCAAGATGGATGGTGACCATGGCTGCCATTTTCACGTCATCCATTTTGGATCCAACTTTATTTTTTTCAATGGGAAGAGGGTCATGTGACACATCAAACTTATTGAGAATTTCTTATTCAAAAGCGGGGGCTAAAATTTGCCAAAACCAGATCTCTTATTTGCAACAGCGGGTTTTGGAAGTACAAATATATAAAACTTAACTTTTATTGACCATAAAATCGTTAATTTATAGTGCAGACAATCTGTGCAAAAAAGTGCTGGTGCAGACAACATCAGGGGATCGTGACATATTCTAAATAAAGGTAAGCATTATAAATAGTATAAATTCATAAAATGATCCTGTGACAACAATAAGAGTGTAGGTGAAAAATTACCTTTTCCATGCACCGATATAAATACAGTACAGTACGTTGAGATTCAGCTATAAAACTAAGATAGGTCACCTGTAGAAAGGGGTGTGGTGGACCATCTATTAGTGGAGTGTTGTATATACGAAGCAATCTAATTAGAAACCAATATCAAATGTGGTGATATGTTGGTTATGAGATTGTGGCAGTCCTAATATTTTAGTTGTGTTTTTTTGTTTTTTGTTATTGTTGTCTGCACCAGCACTTTTTTTTACAGATTGTCTGCACTATAAATGAACGATTTTATGGTCAATAAAAGTTAAGTTTTATATATTTGTACTTCCCAAACCCGCTGTTGCAAATTATTGAGAATTTCACAAGAAAAACAATGGTGTGCTTGGTTTTAACCTAACGTTATTCTTTCATGAGTTATTTACAAGATTATGACCACTTATAAAATGTGTTCAAAGTGCTGCCCATAGTGTTGGATTGTCAATGTAACCCTCTTCTCCCACTCTTGACACACTGATAGCAATATCACAGAAGAAATGCTGGCACAGGCTTCCAGAATCCGTTGTTTCAGATGCTGCACATCTCATATCTTCACAGCATTGACAATTGCCTTCAGATGACCCCAAAGATAAAAATCTAAGGGGGTCAGATCGGGAGACCTTGGAGGCCATTCAATTGGCCCACGACAACCAATCCACTTTCCAGGAAACTATTCATGTGGGAAAGCTCGGACCTGACACCCATAATGTGGTGGTGCACCATCTTGCTGGAAAAACTCAGGGAACGTGCCATCTTCAGTGCAAAAAGAGGGCAACACATCATCATGATGGTTGGCATGGGCCAGTTGAATGGCCACCAAGGTCTCCTGATCTGACTCCCTTAGACTTTTATCTTTGGGGTCATCTGAAGGGAACTGTCTATGGTGTGAAGATACGAGATGTGCAGCATCTGAAACAACGGATACTGGAAGCCTGTGCCAGCATTTCTTCTGTGGTGTAGCTATCAATGTGTCAAGAGTGGGAGAAGAGGGTTGCATTGACAATCCAACACAATGGGCACCACTTTGAACACATTTTATAAGTGGTCATAAACTTGTAAATAACTCAAGACAGAATAAAGTTACGTTAAAACCAAGCACACCATTGTTTTTCTTGTGAAATTCTCAATAAGATTGATGTGTCACATGACCCTCTTCCCATTGGAAAAAATAAAGTTGGATCCAAAATGGCTGACTTCAAAATAGCCGCCATGGTCACCACCCATCTTCAAAAGTTTTCACCTCCCTTATGCTAATGTGCCACAAACAGGAAGTTGATATCACCAACCATTTCCATTTTATTTAGGTGTATCCATTAAAATGGCCCACCCTGTAGATACAATGCAATCAGTGTTTATCAGCATGAGATTAACACTGTCGGACTACAGCTCACGCACTGCCCAGTCCAGCTAATCTGTGTAACTCTGTACCCTCCACTAAGTAGCATAATGCACAGTGTACACAAGAAGCTGCCAATCAGAGTGTGGGTGAGGTTATCCACAGTTTAACTCTTAGATCTGCTACATCTATATCAGACAATACAGGTATTCTATAAAAACTACACCAAGCAGCCCAGTAAGTGATACATCCCTGAAATCAGGGTTAATTTCCCTATATTATGTTGCTCTCAGAATAAATCATAAATACCTGCTGACAGATTCCCTTTAAGACTGGCATGTGCAACAGCAGCCTTAATAAATCTGACTCAATGATTAAAAATAAAAATAGAAAATTAAAGAATAAAAAAAAAAACTTTTTATCACTGTGGGGATTCAATTTGTAATGAACAAATCTATTTAAAATTTGTTTTACATCAGCAAGTTTTGAATTATTTCATTTTGGTTTTTTTTCATGTGTACGAAGATAATCTTTGCTCACTTTTAGTGTTTTTATACAGATCTAGTTAATATTTATTTTTTCTGGAATTGGCACTTCCCATCTAAACAACAGCCAATTATACTTGTATCTGTTGTACAATGTAACATAATATTGTATACAAAAATAAAGTATGAAAGAATACACATTTATTTCAATAAAATATCATCAAATTCTCCTGATTCATAAGAAGGAAAACCCCAATGAAAACTGTTTCACTATTACCATGGCAACAACATTTCAAATTACCATGGAAATAGAACAATTTCTCTCCTGTAAGACTTTTATTACATATATAAAGCAAATATTTGGCATAGACCGTTAGTAATGTTAAAGTCTATACATTGTTTTGTGATAAATGCTAAGACAAATCCCGTTGTGTGAATACTACTTTCTATGTTATTGACCTTTACAAATCAATGCATCAAAACACTATTGAGTCGTGATGCTTAGTTTTATTTTCTATAGTGGTGTATTAATATTAGTTCTGGATTATGATGTGGACAAATCTGAACTCATCATCTTTCCTCCATCTCATAGATCTTCCTTAACTGACCTATCTATCGCAGTAAAGGACATCATGCTTTCCTCCATACCGGAAGTCCGCTGCCTCGGAGTAACCCTTGACTCTGCCCTGTCCTTCAAACCGCACATCCAAGCTCTTTCCACCTCCTGTCGCCTCCAGCTCAAAAATATCTCCAGAATCCGTCCTTTCCTCAACCGTCAATCTGCTAAAATGCTTGTGCATGCCTCCATCATCTCCCACCTTGACTACTGCAACATCCTTTTCTGCGTCCTCCCTGCTAACACCCTTGCACCTCTCCAGTCCATCCTTAACTCTGCTGCCCGACTATTTCATCTCTCTCCTCGCTACTCCTCTGCTTCCCCCCTCTGCAAATCTCTTCACTGTCTCCCATTCCCTCAGCATATCCAGTTCAAATTACTAATACTGACCTACAAAGCCATCCATAACCTGTCTCCTCCATATATCTCTGAACTAATCTCCCGATATCTTCCCTCACGTAATCTCCGGTCCTCCCTCCTTCTCTCCTCCACAATTATTCGCTCCTCACCCAACCACCTCCAAGACTTCTCCTGAATATCCCCCATCCTCTGGAATTCTTTGCCCCAACATGTCCGACTATCAACCACATTTGAATCCTTCAGACGGAACCTGAAAACCCACTCTTCAGGAAATCCTACAGCCTGCACTGACCCTGCTTCCTCCTCACCACTACCGAAGCTACCGCCTCACAAACACTGGAGCTCCTGCAACCCTCAACCTATTGTCTCCATCCCCACCATCCTCTAGAAGGTAAGCCCGCAAGGGCAGAGTCCTCGCCCCTCTGTATCAGTCTGTAATTGTTAGTTTGCTTACTGTAAGTGATACCTGTAATTTGTATGTAACCCCTTCTCATGTACAGCACCATGGAATCAATGGTGCTATATAAATAATAATAATACTAAAAATAATAATAATGATCAGGCTTGGACTGGCCCGCAGGATAACAGTAGAATCCTCCTGTGGGCCCCTGTGTAAGAGTATCCCACCACCCAGCAGTACTTGGCACAATATACTTGAATCACTATGGTCAGACAAAAGCGGAATCTTATTCATGTAACAATCTGCACAGGTCATTGTTATATAAATTTGTGATTGAGGATAATATCACATTTGCATGTAGCTGAAAAGTGGGGCGCTGGAGTTGGTTACTGGTGGGACCATGGGACCACAGTCTGACAGTGATTATAATTGTCACCCTCTATAGGGGGACAATATCACATATACCACATATAGAATATATATTAGATATACCACATATATCCAGACCAAATTTACCAGCAGGGTGGCTCAGTGGTTAGCAAAGTAATATTGCAGAACTGAAGTTCTGGTTTCAAATCCTTCTAAATTTCTTCCACATTGCAAAGATTAATTTTTAGTGTATTATAAAGTTCGGTCAGGAAGTATAATATAGGAATGGAAACATTCGCCCCTGTCATGGGTAACAGTGAGCATGGCTGTCAATGGAGACTTTAATTACTTATCCACATAGTGACCTATCTGGACTCATTCTATAATCAATGTACATATTATCTCTATATATATTTTGATATGGAGCTATTTACATGTGCAATCACTGTTTCAAATGAAAATTACATCATTTTTTTCTCAAAATTATAGAATTCCTTCAAAGTAGTGGTTAACAACCTTTTTCGGCCACACTGTTATGCTGAACCAATCTGGGGGCTGGACTAAAAATAAAAGGGGTATTACCTTATGTTGCGTTTATGGCATATAGAAAATATATACCGTAAATGTCTGATATCAGGAAAGGAATCCCCCAGTGATGGAAGAAGAACTATAAAACATCACATTTATTCTGACTTAAAAAACTGTATTGAGATACTGATAATTCCACATAGAAACTGGCGAAACCTATATGTTTCGCCGTATAGCCTTAGTCATACACTGAAAGGCATAGGTTTTCATCAGTTTCTACGTGGATTTGCCTGTATCTCCTTACAGAATAAATGTGACGTTTTCTACTTCTCCTTTCATGGCTGGAGGATTCCTTTCCTGACCAGGGCAGCTCCGCTCTCTCACTCTCCTATCCTATTCCCCATGTTTTGCTATAAATGTCTGATAGATACAAATTCTACTCCGCCAATTAACATTCTCAAGTTGTGTGGCCGTGATGAGTTTTTGGTGAGTTTTTGACGCTGCGCGTTTTTGCTACTTCAAAAGTGCAGAATCTTACAATTCTAACAAAGTGGATGGGGTTTCTAGGAATCTAAAGCCCAAAGCACTTTTCTTTACTCAGCATAAACTGATCTGCGGTGCGTGTTTCACATCCGTAACATGCCAATTTCTCTTTCATGTAAGTTGAGTTTTATGTGCAGATATTCCCACTTGCATTAGATGCAGAAAATATGCTGGTAAGAAATGCATTTAATTTGCACATATGACTGTATTGATAAAGTTTTGTCAAAGTCAAATACCAGGAAATATCAAAAGCAAAGCAGCTTTATTTAAAGCATGACACACCAAAAATTTACAAAAAAGTGATAAAAACACATTAAAAAAAATGCACTCAAAAACGCTGTAAAAGCCCCACCCACTGCCGCGCCTCTTCCTTCAGCTCCGCATACGTCTGCATGCGTCATGCGTACCCCATCTTGAACACTGGGTACGCAAGCCATGCGGATGTATGTTGATGCCTCCGCATGTGTTGTTTTGACGCTGCGCTGACCTGCGTCTAACGCAACATGTTGCATTTTGTTGCGGTCGGCGCAGCGTCAAAAGGATGCATGCGGAGGCATCCGCATACATCCGCATGGCCTGCATACCCAATGTTAAAGATAGGGCAAGCAGGACGCATGCAGACGTAGGCAGAACTGAATGGAAGAAGTGCAGCAGTGGGTGGGGCTTAATGGAGGAAGAAGGCTGCTATCCGCAGCCCTGCTGAACGCTAGTGTGAAACTACCCTAAGTGCATATAATGCTGTTTTTTGAGCATTTCCCAGTAAAACTAGGAATAGGAAGATTATTCAAAGAGTTGAAGCATTTTTTAAATGTGGATTTGCAGTAAAATCCTGTTCTAAATCTTAAAAAACCCTGTGGGAATAGGCCTTTAAATGAAGGCAGTCGTATATACACATGGCTCTATACAATAGATTATGGATTTTTTGCTTGCTGCCTAATGTTTCAAAACTCCAATAAACTACAATGTAGTGAGCCAAAGACCATTGTCTAATTCATAAGCTGATTTCTCGAGTGCCCTGGAGGTTACGTGGACCCCATTCTCCTTATGTGTAAGGCATCAAAGATGTCGTCTACACAGGGCACCATGAGTACTTGTCAGACCCTACTCCTCAGCTGCTGCCATTGCTCTTCTATGTGTTGCTGCCCATGTATAAGTAACTTGTCAGTCAAGCCTTTTCCTGCCCATCTGGGTGGGGACCTATAAAAATGGCATTATGGGTGCATATTGTGCACAACTGCTTTAAAGTGACACCACCCATGGACTGAAAAGTGACAATTCATTTCTTATCTATAGTCACCCTACCAGGTGCCTTTCATTTAGCTCTAGTTGCCCCCACTGCTGAAACCTGCATTCTTTTCCTCCTGCTTCCAAGATGGCCATCACAGTTGCATGGAAAGTGCACTGGTAAATCTAAACCATATCTCCTCTGCCTATCCAAGAGCACAGGAAAGATAGGGCATGTTTTAGATTTACCACTGTCATATGAAAATGTGGCAGCCATATTGGAAGCAGCATAAATGAGACAATGGAGGGTATTAGGTGACTATTCATGGGAAATTTACATGGGGAGTTGCTTTAACCCCTTAGTGACCTATATAATTTTGACCTTAATGACCAAGACAATTTTTACAATTCTGACCACTGTCACTTTATGAGGGTATAGCTCTGGAACGCTTCCACAGACTCCACTGATTCTGGAACTGTTTTCTCATGACATTTGTTAGTGGCACAATTTCTTCAATATGACTTGCGTTTATTTATGAAAAAATGGAAATTTGGCAAAAATTTTGAAAATTTTGAAATTTTCAAAATTTTTATTTTTGTGCCCATAAATCAGAGAAATATGTCACACAAAATAGTTAATAAACAACATTTCCCACATGTCAACTTTACAACAGCACAATTTTGGAAACATCATTTTTTTGTTAGAAAGTTATAAGGGTTAAAATTTGACCAGTGATTTCTCATTTTTCCAAACAAAAATTGTAAAATCATTTTTTTTCTCCTACACTGATACCCCGTATGTGGGGGAAATGTTTGGGTGCATGGCATGGCTCAGAAGGGAGCTCTCTCACTGTTTGACTTTTTGAACGCAAAATTGGCTGGAATCAATGGCAGGCACCATGTCGGATATGGAGAGCCCCTGATGTGTCTAAACAGTGGAAACCCCCCAATTCTAACTCCAACCCTAACAAAGCCCTAACTCTAACACACCTCTAACCCTAAGCCCAACACCACCCTAACCCCAACATCACAACCATAACCCCAACACAGTCGTGACCCCAACACAACTGTAACCCCAACACAACCCTAACCCCTAACACCAACATAACCCTAGCCTCAACATAACCCTAACCCCAACACAACTCTAACCCCAACACAACCCTAGCCCCAACCTAGCCTCCACCATAGCCCCAACCCTATCCCTAGCCCCAACCCTAACACAACCCTAACCACAGCTCTGACCCCAACCCTATCCCTAGCCTCAACCCTGATCTTAACTGCAAAGAATGGGAAAACTTACAATTTATTTATTTTAAAATGTTTTATCTAATTAAAGGGATGACAAAGGGGGGTTTGATTTACCATTTTTTACATTTTGATCACTGTCACAGTGATCAAAATGATCCAATAGGAAAAATATCCTATTGTTTCTGGATACCAGCAAGCAGATCTTGGCGGTAACACTGTGCATGCACCCACCATTTTTCCATGAAGATGATATGGGGGGCCGGCAGATGGAGCAGGAGGGTCCTGGGATGGCGGCAACACCGGGCTGCTCGAGAGAAGTCCATTTCTCTCCCCTCTGATATGCTAGATCATATCAGAGGAGAGAGAAATGAATGGATGAATGGGCAATCTGACTATTTTTGTGATCTCCATTATTCGGTGAATAACGGCGATCAAGTGACTGGGGATGGTAAAAACCGACCCAAATCATGTCCTCCAGTGTCTCAGCTACCGATATCCAAGACCCCAGAGATTTTCCGATGCTGGGGGGGGGTGCTATACACTTATTTATTAGCGCCGTTAAAAAGCAACACTGAGGAATAAGGCCCCTTGACTCCCACTGTTAAAAGACGTATCGACGGTCGTTAAGGGGTTAGGCCTACCTCCGGTTTCAGAAGAAAACAATTATAGTTCAGGAATCTGTAGTAAAATCATTTTTTTAAATCACTATATTATCAGATTCTACAGATAACATACAGCACAGACCCACTGAAGTCTGTTCTGTAACATTAAAATATGCATCTCTTTACTTTTGGCTACTAACTTCAGTGCAGGAATGAGGGCTGTAAAATTCGGTGATGCTCACTCCCACGCTAAAGATAGCAGCCTAACAGCAGAAGGACACTGCTTAGTTTAGTGCAGTCCATGGGACTGCAGCACAGATCTGTGCTGTAGGTTAGCACCAAGAGAAAAAAATGTAACCTTTCATATATACTATTAAAAAAAATTCCTTAAACACACAATAATAAAAAATGGAAAGATCTCACCATCTATTGTGCCCCGAGTCAGATGGCAGATGGTCAGACTACTACTGACCTGTGACCCTAAGGTGCATTGTGTTGGAGTTAAGACACCAGCCACAGTGTCCCCTGAGGAATCTTACCAAAGAGAAAACACATAGGAAGCCACGCACCTCAAATTTCTACAGATCTGGGCATGTTAGTATCATACTTGAACAACATGGAACCATGACAGACATTGGGATTTGAGTGCTGGCACAATACATGGTGAGATCTTTCCTTTATACATTGAGATAAATATAAAACACACTTTTTTTCCTCCAAATTTGGGAGAAAAATGGGGGTTAAATAACAAGCTAGGTAATTCAACCCATTAATAAGAGGGGAATAGCATATGGGTAAAAATGAACTTTTATTGAATAAAGGATAACAATATCCTTTGTTAACAATTGAAGTTTGGTGTACCAGAGAACTATTGGGCATCCTATTCACCCACAGGTTGACCCCCTATACAGGACCCAAATGGGGCAATGTGTTGTGATTCGGTTCGTGGGCTCCCCCGGTGGTCTCTTGTGGTACTGGTGTCCTGCAAGCTTTGCCTTCTCAGTTCACCTGTTCCTATCAGGATGTGGGAGTATCCTATTTAACCTTGCTCCTCAGTCATTCTAATGCTGGCCATCAATGTATCCAGAGTGATTCTGTTGCATGTTCCTGCTCCCAGTTTTCTGCTCAGCTAAGTTGGACACTTTAGTCCTTAAGTCTATTTTTGTATGTTTTGTCCAGTTTGCACTTATGTGAATCTCTGCAGCTGGAAGCTCTTGTTGGGCTGAAATTACCACTCCAGTGGCATGAGTTGTCACATGAGTTAAGGTAATTTCAGGATGGTGTTTTGAAGGGTTTTGCAGCTGACCGCGAAGTCCTCTGTTGTATCTTTCTGCTATTTAGTTAGCGGGCCTCTCTGTGCTAAATCTGCTTTCATACTACGTGTGTCTTTTCATCTGCTCTCACCGTTATTATATGTGGGGGGCTGCTATCTCCTGTGGGGACATTCTCTGGAGGCAAGCCAGGACTGTGTTTTCTTCTACCAGGGGTAGTTAGTTCTCCGGCTGGCGCGCGGCATCTAGAGACAACGCAGGAATGCCCCCTGGCTACTTCTAGTGTGGTGTGTAGGTTTAGCATCGCGGTCAGCTCTAGTTTCCATCACCCGAGAGCTTGTCCGTTTATTCTATGCTTCTGATGTTTCCTTGCCATTGGAAACCATAACAGTATGGCCAGCCGGAATGTTTAATCTATAGGCTGAAGCAGGAGAGAAAAGGAACTGTGTGAAACCTTTTTTTTTTTTTTTCCTCTGAAGTTGCACTCCAGCTCTAATTGCAGTCTCCTGTTTTCCTCTCCTCTTAACCCCTGAATGGCTCAGACTTTATCTGTTGAAATATGGATCCCCAGAGTCTGGCTACTAATTTGTATAATCTTGCCTCTAAAGTTCAGAATATACAAGATTTTTTGTTACATGCTCCTCGGTCTGAACCTAAAATTCCTATACCGGAGTTTTTTTCTGGAGATCGATCTTGTTTTCTAAATTTTAAATACAATTGTAAATTGTTTCTTTCGCTGAGATCTCATTCTGCTGGAGATCCTGCCCAGCAAGTAAAAATTGTTATTTATTTACTGCGGGGTGACCCCCAAAATTGGGCATTTTCATTGGCACCAGGGGATCCTGCGTTGCTCAGTGTGGATGCGTTTTTTCTGGCTTTGGGGTTGCTTTATGAGGAACCAAATTTGGAGATTCAGGCTGAGAAAGCCCTAATAGCCCTCTCTCAGGGGCAAGATGAAGCCGAAATATATTGCCAAAAATTTCGAAAATGGTCTGTGCTTACTCAGTGGAATGAGTGCGCTCTGGCCGCAATTTTCAGAGAAGGTCTCTCTGATGCTGTAAAAGACGTCATGGTGGGGTTTCCTGCGCCTACTGGTCTGAATGAGTCCATGACAATGGCAATTCAGATTGATCGGCGTTTACGGGAACGCAAACCTGTGCACCAGTTGGCGGTGTCTTCTGAAGAGGCACCACAGAGTATGCAATGTGATAGCTTTCTGTCCAGAAGCGAACGACAGATTTATAGGCGCAAAAATCATTTGTGCTTCTATTGTGGAAATTCTACTCATGTTATATCAGCATGCTCTAAACGAACAAAGAAAGTTGATAAATCCTCTGCTATTGGCACTTTGCAGTCCAAGTTTATTTTGTCTGTAACTCTAATTTGTTCGTTATCTTCTATTGTTGCAGATGCGTATGTGGATTCTGGCGCCGCTTTGAGTCTTATGGATTGGTCCTTTGCCAGGCGCTGTGGGTTTGATCTAGAGCCTCTGGAAGTTCCTATACCTTTAAAGGGTATTGATTCTACACCATTGGCTAGTAATAAACCACAATACTGGACACAAGTGACTATGCGTATGACTCCAGACCATCAAGAGGTGATTCGCTTCCTTGTACTGTATAATCTACATGATGTGTTGGTGCTGGGATTGCCATGGTTACAAACTCATAACCCAGTCCTTGACTGGAAAACAATGTCTGTACTAAGCTGGGGATGTCAGGGAAATCATGGGGACACATCTTTGGTCTCCATTGCTTCATCTATTCCCTCTGAAATTCCTGAGTTTTTGTCTGATTATCGTGAGGTTTTTGAGGAATCTACTCTTAATTCTCTTCCTCCTCACAGAGATTGCGATTGCGCCATAGATTTGATCCCTGGCAGTAAATTTCCTAAGGGTCGTCTATTCAATCTGTCTGTACCTGAACATGCTGCCATGCGAGAGTATATTAGGGAGTCCTTGGAAAAGGGACATATTCGTCCTTCTTCGTCTCCTCTTGGAGCGGGGTTCTTTTTCGTAGCTAAAAGCGATGGTTCTTTGAGACCTTGTATTGATTATAGACTCTTGAATAAGATCACAGTCAAGTATCAGTATCCTTTGCCATTGCTGACAGATTTATTTGCTCGCATTGAGGGGGCGAAGTGGTTCTCTAAGATTGATCTTCGTGGTGCGTATAATTTAGTGCGAATTAAGCAGGGGGATGAGTGGAAAACCGCATTTAATACGCCCGAGGGCCATTTTGAGTATTTGGTGATGCCTTTTGGTCTGTCAAATGCCCCTTCGGTCTTTCAGTCTTTTATGCACAATATTTTCCGTGAATATCTGGATAAATTTATGATTGTGTATTTGGACGATATCTTGATTTTTTTCGGATGACTGGGAATCTCATGTTCAACAAGTTAGGAGGGTTTTTCAGGTTTTGCGGACCAATTCTCTGTTTGTTAAAGGTTCAAAGTGTGTTTTTGGGGTTCAGAAGATTTCTTTTTTGGGGTACATTTTTTCCCCCTCTTCTATTGAGATGGATCCTGTGAAGGTTCGGGCTATTTGTGACTGGACGCAACCGACTTCTCTTAAGGGCCTTCAGAAATTTTTGGGCTTTGCTAACTTTTATCGTCGATTCATAACTGGTTTTTCTAGCGTTGTCAGGCCTTTGACTGATTTGACTAAAAAGGGTGCTGATGTTGCAGATTGGTCTCCTGCTGCTGTGGAGGCCTTTCGGGAGCTTAAGCGCCATTTTTCTTCTGCTCCGGTGTTGTGCCAGCCTGATGTTTCTCTTCCTTTTCAGGTGGAAGTTGATGCTTCCGAGATTGGAGCGGGGGCGGTTTTGTCGCAGAAAAGTTCAGATTGTTCAGTGATGAGACCTTGTGCGTTCTTTTCTCGAAAATTTTCGCCCGCCGAGCGAAATTATGACGTCGGTAATCGGGAGCTTTTGGCGATGAAGTGGGCATTCGAGGAGTGGCGTCATTGGCTTGAGGGTGCTAAACATCAGGTGGTGGTCTTGACTGATCACAAAAATTTGATTTATCTTGAGTCGGCCAGACGTCTGAATCCTAGACAGGCGCGCTGGTCGTTGTTTTTCTCCCGGTTTAATTTTGTGGTTTCGTATCTGCCAGGTACTAAGAATGTGAAGGCGGATGCCCTTTCTAGGAGTTTTGAACCTGATTCCCCTGGTGATTCTAAACCTACGGGTATACTTAAGGATGGGGTGATATTGTCTGCTGTCTTCCCAGACCTGCGACGTGCTTTACAAGAGTTTCAGGCGGATCGGCCTGATCGTTGTCCGCCTGGTAGATTGTTTGTGCCGGATGAGTGGACCAATAGAGTCATCTCGGAGGTTCATTCTTCTGCGTTGGCAGGTCATCCGGGAATTTTTGGTACCAGAGATTTGGTGGCTAGGTCCTTCTGGTGGCCTTCCCTGTCTCGGGACGTGCGTACTTTTGTGCAGTCTTGCGATGTTTGTGCTCGGGCCAAGCCTTGTTGTTCTCGGGCTAGTGGGTTGTTGTTGCCCTTGCCTGTTCCTAAGAGGCCTTGGACACACATCTCTATGGATTTTATTTCTGATCTCCCTGTTTCTCAGAAGATGTCCGTCATTTGGGTGGTGTGTGACCGCTTTTCTAAGATGGTTCATTTGGTGCCCTTGCCCAAGTTGCCTTCCTCATCTGAGTTGGTGCCCCTGTTTTTTCAGAATGTGGTTCGGCTGCATGGTATTCCGGAGAATATCGTTTCCGACAGGGGATCCCAGTTTGTGTCCAGATTTTGGCGGGCGTTTTGTGCCAGGATGGGCATTGATTTGTCTTTTTCGTCTGCATTTCATCCCCAGACAAATGGCCAGACGGAACGTACTAATCAGACCTTGGAGACTTATTTGAGGTGTTTCGTGTCTGCTGATCAGGATGACTGGGTCTCCTTTTTGCCGTTGGCTGAGTTTGCCCTTAATAATCGGGCCAGTTCTGCCACTTTGGTCTCCCCTTTCTTTTGCAATTCAGGGTTCCATCCTCGTTTTTCATCTGGTCAGGTGGAGTCTTCGGATTGTCCTGGAGTGGATACCATGGTGGATAGGTTGCATCGTATTTGGGGGCAGGTGGTGGACAATTTGGAGTTGTCCCAGGAGAGGACTCAACGTTTTGCTAATCGCCATCGTCGTGTTGGTCCTCGTCTTCGTGTTGGGGACTTGGTGTGGTTGTCCTCCCGTTTTGTCCCTATGAGGGTCTCTTCTCCTAAGTTTAAGCCTCGGTTCATCGGTCCTTATAAGATTTTGGAAATTCTTAACCCTGTGTCTTTTCGTTTGGACCTCCCAGCATCCTTTGCTATCCATAATGTCTTCCATCGGTCATTATTGCGGAGGTATGAGGTACCACTTGTGCCTTCTGTTGAGCCTCCTGCTCTTGTGCTGGTTGAGGGTGAATTGGAGTACGTGGTGGAGAAAATCTTGGACTCCCGTGTTTCCAGACGGAGACTTCAATATCTGGTGAAATGGAAGGGCTACGGTCAAGAGGATAATTCTTGGGTTACAGCTTCTGATGTTCATGCTTCTGATTTGGTCCGTGCCTTTCATAGGGCTCATCCAGATCGCCCTGGTGGTTCTTGTGAGGGTTCGGTGCCCCCTCCTTAAGGGGGGGGTACTGTTGTGATTCGGTTCGTGGGCTCCCCCGGTGGTCTCTTGTGGTACTGGTGTCCTGCAAGCTTTGCCTTCTCAGTTCACCTGTTCCTATCAGGATGTGGGAGTATCCTATTTAACCTTGCTCCTCAGTCATTCTAATGCTGGCCATCAATGTATCCAGAGTGATTCTGTTGCATGTTCCTGCTCCCAGTTTTCTGCTCAGCTAAGTTGGACACTTTAGTCCTTAAGTCTATTTTTGTATGTTTTGTCCAGTTTGCACTTATGTGAATCTCTGCAGCTGGAAGCTCTTGTTGGGCTGAAATTACCACTCCAGTGGCATGAGTTGTCACATGAGTTAAGGTAATTTCAGGATGGTGTTTTGAAGGGTTTTGCAGCTGACCGCGAAATCCTCTGTTGTATCTTTCTGCTATTTAGTTAGCGGGCCTCTCTGTGCTAAATCTGCTTTCATACTACGTGTGTCTTTTCATCTGCTCTCACCGTTATTATATGTGGGGGGCTGCTATCTCCTGTGGGGACATTCTCTGGAGGCAAGCCAGGACTGTGTTTTCTTCTACCAGGGGTAGTTAGTTCTCCGGCTGGCGCGCGGCATCTAGAGACAACGCAGGAATGCCCCCTGGCTACTTCTAGTGTGGTGTGTAGATTTAGCATCGCGGTCAGCTCTAGTTTCCATCACCCGAGAGCTTGTCCGTTTATTCTATGCTTCTGATGTTTCCTTGCCATTAGAAACCATAACAGCAATGCCAGTAAGCCCTGCTTCACTTGAAAAGCAACTGGATGTCTGAATTTTGAGCATACATACTCACACACTGACCTTCTATATTTTGTTTGCATCCGTTTGCACATTGCTCACTTTCATATAGAACTTTTATTAACCCCTTTACCCCCAAGGGTGGTTTGCACGTTAATGACCGGGCCAATTTTTACAATCCTGACCACTGTACCTTTATGAGGTTATAACTCTGGAACGCTTCAACGGATCTTGGCGATTCTGACATATTGTACTTCATGATAGTGGTAAAATTTTTTCGATATAACTTGCGTTCATTTGTGAAAAAACGGAAATTTGGCGAAAATTTTGAAAATTTCACAATTTTCCAACTTTGAATTTTTATGCCCTTAAATCACAGAGATATGTCACACAAAATACTTAATAGGTAACATTTCCCACATGTCTACTTTACATCAGCACAATTTAGGAACCAACATTTTTTTTTGTTAGGGAGTTATAAGGGTTAAAAGTTGACTAGCAATTACTCATTTTTACAACACCATTTTTTTAGGGACTACATCTCATTTGAAGTCATTTTGAGGGGTCTATATGATAGAAAATACCCAAGTGAGACACCATTCTAAAAACTGCACCCCTCAAGGTGCTCAAAACCACATTCAAGAAGTTTACTAACCCTTCAGTTGTTTCACAGGAATTTTTGGAATGTTTAAATAAAAATGAACATTTAACTTTTTTCACACAAAATTTATTTCAGCTCCAATTTGTTTTATTTTCCAAGGGTAACAGGAGAAAATGGACCCCAAAAGTTGTTGTACAATTTGTCCTGAGTATGCTGATACCCCATATGTGGGGGTAAACCACTGTTTGGGTGCATGGCAGAGCTCGTAAGGGTAGGAGTGACATTTGACTTTTCAATTAAAAATTGACTGGAATTGAGATGGAACGCCATGTTGCGTTTGGAGAGCCCCTGATGTGCCTAAACATTGAAACCCCCCATAAGTGACACCATTTTGGAAAGTAGACCCCTTAAGAAACTTATCTAGATGTGTGGTGAGCACTTTGACCCAACAAGTGCTTCACAGAAGTTTATAATGCAGAGCCGTAAAAATAAAAAATCACATTTTTTCACAAAAAATGATATTTTCGCCCCCAATTTTTTATTTTCCCAAGGGTAAGAGAAGAAATTGGACCCCAAAAGTTGTTGTGCAATTTGTCCTGAGTACGCTGATACCCGACATGTGGGGGTAAAAGAATGTTTGGGCGCATGGCAGAGCTCGGAAGGGAAGGAGCGCCGTTTGACTTTTCAATGCAAAATTGACTGGAATTGAGATGGGACACCATGTCGCGTTTGGAGAGCCCCTGATGTGCCTAAACATTAAACCCCCCCCACAAGTGACACAATTTTGGAAAGTAGACCCCCTAAGGAACTTATCTAGATGTGTTTTGAGAGCTTTGATCCCCCAAGTGTTTCACTACAGTTTATAACGCAGAGCCGTGAAAATAAAAAATCTTTTTTTTTCCCACAAAAATGATTTTTAGCCCCCAGTTTTGTATTTTCACAAGGGTAACAGGATAAATTGGACCCCAAAAGTTGTTGTCCAATTTGTCCTGAGTACGATAATACCCCATATGTGGGGGGGAACCACTGTTTGGGCGCATTACAGAGCTCGGGAGGGAAGGAGTGCCATTTGGAATGCAGACTTAGATAGATTGGTCTGCAGGCGTCTCGTTGCATTTGCAGAGCCCCTGATGTACCCAAACAGTAGAAACCCCCAAAAGTGACCCCATATTGGAAATTAGACCTCCCAAGGAACTTATCTAGATGTGTTGTGAGAACTTTGAACCCCCAAGTGTTTCACTACAGTTTACAACGCAGAGCCGTGAAAATAAAAAATCCTTTTTTTCCCACAAAAATGATTTTTAGCCCCCCAAATTTATATTTTTCCAAGGGTAACAAGAGAACTTGGACCCCAAAAGTTGTTGTCCAATTTGTCCCGAGAACGCTGATGCCCCATATGTTGGGGTAAACCCCTGTTTGGGCGCACGGGAAAGCTCGGAAGGGAAGGAGCACTGTTTTACTTTTTCAATGCAGAATTGGCTGGAATTGAGATCGGATGCCATGTCACGTTTGGAGAGCCCCTGATGTGCCTAAAGAGTGGAAACTCCCCAATTCTAACTGAAACCCTAATCCAAAAACACCCCTAACCCTAATGTCAACGGTAACCCTAACCACACTCCTAACCCTGACACACCCCTAACTCTAATCCCAACCCTAATCCCAACCGTAAATGTAATCCAAACCCTAACCCTAACTTTAGCGCCAACCCTAACCCTAACTTTAGCCCCAACCCTAACCCTAACTTTAGCTCCAACCCTAGCCCTAACCCTAGCCCTAACCCTAGCGCTAACCCTAGCCCTAACCCTAACCATAGCCCTAACCCTAACCCTAGCCCTAACCCTAGCCCTAACCCTAGCCCTAACCCTAATGGGAAAATGGAAATAAATACATTTTTTTAATTTTATTATTTTTCTAAGGGGGTGATGAAGGGGGGTTTGATTTACTTTTATAGCATTTTTTATAGCGGATTTTTATGATTGCCAGCCGTCACACACTAAAAGACGCTTTTTATAGCAAAAAAGTTTTTGCGTCTCCACATTTTGAGACCTATAATTTTTCCATATTTTGGTCGACAGAGTCATGTGAGGTCTTGTTTTTTGCGGGACCAGTTGACATTTTTATTGGTAACATTTTCGGACATGTGACAGTTTTTGATCGCTTTTTATTCCAATTTTTGTGAGGCAGAATGACAAAAAACCAGCTATTCATGAATTTCTTTAGGGGGAGGTGTTTATACCATTCCACGTTTGGTAAAATTGATAAAGCAGTTTTATTCTTCGGGTCAGTGTGATCACAGCGATACCTCATTTATATCATTTTTTTATGATTTGGCGCTTTTATACAATAAAAACTATTTTATAGAATAATTAATTTGGCATCACTTTATTCTGAGGACTATAACTTTTTTAATTTTTCTTTGATGATGCTTTATGGCGACTTGTTTTTTGTGGGACAAGATGTCGTTTTCAGCGGTACCATGTCTATTTATATCCGTCTTTTTGATCACGTGTTATTCCACTTTTTGTTCGGCAGTATGATAATAAAGCGTTGTTTTTTACCTTTTTTTTCCTACGGTGTTCACTGAAGTGGTTAACTAGTTGGACAGTTTTATAGGTTGGGTGGTTACGGACGCGGCGATACTAAATATGTGTACTTTTATAGTTTTTTTTTTATTCAGATAAACAAATGTATTTATGGGAATATTTTTTTTCTTTATTTAGGAATTTTTTTTTTATTTTTTTTTACACATGTGGAAATTTTTATTTTAACATTTTTACCTTGTCCCGGGGGGACATCACAGATCGCTGATCTGACAGTTTGCACAGCACTCTGTCAGATCGGTGATCTGACTTACAGTGCTGCAGGCTTACCAAGCGCTTGCTCTGAGCAGGCACTCGGTAAGCCACCTCCCTCCCTGCAGGACCTGGATGCCGTGGCCATTTTGGATCTGGGGACTGCAGGGAGAGGAGGTAAGAGACCCTCGGAGCAACGCGATCACATCGCGTTGCTCCGGGGGCCTCAGGGAAGCACGCAGGGAGCCCCCTCCCTGCGCGATGCTTCCCTGTACCGCCGGCACACCGCGATCATGTTTGATCATGGTGTGCCGGAGGTTAATGTGCCAGGGGCGGTCCGTGACCACTCCTGGCACATAGTGCCGGATGTCAGCTGCGATAGTCAGCTGCGATAGTCAGCTGACACCCGGCCGCGATCGGCCGCTCCCCCCCCGTGAGCGCAGCCGATCGCGCTGGACGTACTATCCCGTCGGTGGTCATACGGGCCCACCCCACCTCGACGGGATAGTACGTCCAATGTCAGAAAGGGGTTAATAAGTCATTTTTTACTTTTTATCCTTTATTCAATAAAAGCATATTTTACCCATCTGCTATTCTCAGGAAAATGGAGGGTGTCATATATTCTAAAGGTAGCTTACCAGGAAGGTCGGCAGTGGAGGAGCGGGGTCACAGGAGGCAGGGTTGCTGCTTCAGGAGGCCGGCTGCAGGAGTGGAGCAATGCTGCAGTGCCTGGGCACTCATTAGATATTGGTGCCATTGAGCGGAGTTTCCTTTCTCATTCAGTTCCCTGTGGTGGGTTTCAGGAAAATAGTAGCCGGAGGTGGCACATGTGCAGATAAGATCTCACCCCACTCCTGCCTCCGGCCTCCTAAAGCATGTCCTGCCATCTTGAAGCAGCAACTCTTCCTCTTGTGACTCTGCTCCTCCACCGCCAACCCCCCCTGTAAAGCTACCGTTAAAATGGACTATAAGACTGTATCCAAGGGAAACATTGGCTGTGACTTGATGTGGCATCCATGTGATCATCTATACATGTCTGTACCACCTCTGGAATTGTGCAGCAGATATGATGAGCCAGTGATAATGTAAGCATCTTTACGTCATGTGACAGCACAGACATAATGTCATAAAAACAGCAAGTCACTGGTGATGTCATTAGCCCCGCATTTTATACTGTGGTTAGTATTTTGACAGCAAAGACTTGAGAATTGCAGTGAATTACACTAGAAATTGCCTTTGAGATCACATCAGAGCTATAAAATCAGTTATCTAGAAGGAAATACATGAAAATTGCTACCTGCATGGTAAATAGTAATAAATGAAGGACAATAGTGCATAAAATAATTAAAGCATGTATTTTTCTACTGGCTTGCCCCCATTGTTTTCAGACTAGATTCCGGATTTAGGGACATTTCCTTGGATTTTAAATAGCGTTTTTGCTTTGCTAGAAATATTGTAGCCAGATGGTTCTTTATAATCTGGATTGCAATGCACTATATACATTGCATGCATTTTTCTTGTGTCATTTTGTGACATTTTTATCTTAACCTGACAATAAAATGGCATATTAGTACAAGAACTCAACAGCTGAGCTATTACATAGCCAGGACTCAAACACTGCAACTAATAAAGTGTTTCTTTAAAACTATACTGCAGAAATAACGCATTGGAGAATAATCAGTATTTGTGTCACTAACTTTACGTTGTCCTCATAAATAGGGATGAGCCGACCTGTTGCAGGTTGGGTTCAACCAAGCTTTAGTCTAAAAGTTCAGTTTGGGTAACAGAACTGTACCCAAACTTGAACGAGTACCCGAACTCCATAAAAATCAATGGGAGCCTGAGAATTGAAGCTGGAAAATCTCTCTCTCCGGACTTCTAAACTGTAAAATAGACTTTCAAGAGCAGCCTGTGTTCGGAGTTCAGCAACAGACTCTAGGAGTCTGATACAAAACTCTAACTTTACAGTTCGGGTTCACTCATCTCTACTAATAAAGGATTGGTTCCATCAGATGGATCAGTAGACTCTGGAGGCTCATGTACCTATTACCTGACATCATCATTGGGGTGTGATGCACAGATGACGGTGTTGCAGAAGGGAAGAGATTTGCGAACCTCCTGTCCAGCGGTCAAAGACTACTGTTTTGCCTGATGGACCAGTGTCTCGTGAATCGATACTTTATGAGAGCCACATAAAGGTAGTGACAGACATATTGATTTTTGTCTCTGCTAGGTGTATATAATGCATAATGTCTGTACGCTCCAGTCATGTGAGATTTGGGGATATGGAAAACATATTAATAGTTAAAGATTATACCCAGAGAGAGAACCATGAATAATGTTTGCAATATTTTTATTCATTTGGTTGGTAATTAATTAAATTCAGCAATTTATTGTATTTATCCAAATGTAGCCAATCAATATTATTTGGTGAATTCCGTTATTATAATATGCATTTTTAAACTTCCTGAAATCTTCAAAATGTGATACTTTAAATCTAGTGAATTGTAAGATTGGAGCAAGTCTTATTGTGTCCTGTCCTTCCTGGCTATCGAAGCTAGAAATGATTGATAACATTATTTCATATGAATAAAATGATCTGAATTGTACACAATACAAACATTCAGTTTTTCATCTAGAAGTACATCTTGATGGTCTGCCCAGAGTACATTTCTGTTCACACATTCTTATGCACAGCTAAAACCTCATCCCATGAAATATCTTCAAAAAGAAAGTGTGAGTAGGAGTTAGCGAAAAAAATCAGAACAGACACAATCTGCAAAGCTGAAAATCTCACTCACAGATCCATCTTTCTATTACTTTATTACACCCACTCCTGATAAAATCACATTTTCCTCTTAATTCTTTCAAATACAACTTAATTTATGACTGAAACCCTTCAGACAAGACTCTTTGTATGCCATATGGGGCAGTTTGTATATTTAGTGAGATGTATTTGTATATAATAGTTTGCATTTTAGTGATTGCTTACTTTCAGAAACAAGATCAGATTATTATAAGGTAAAAGGGACAAATGTACAATGCCCCTCCCCCCAAACACACCCGGCTCTCGTAAATCCAAACCTCGACTTTGTGAAAACCTAAGGGTTGGTTTAAACCACCAGCCATGATTTAACAGCCTGGTTTAACGTCCATCTTTGCTGCAAGATTGTCATGGACAAACCTCACAAACAAGGAAACTGCTTGTTCATTGGGTGAAGTGATCTTTTGGTTTGCTCAAGATATCATTGCTCTTGGCAGGACATGATCCTATATAAACAGAACCTGCATTGCTGAAAACAATGGCAGCCTAAGCGCACTGAACGGTCTCTTATAGATTATTCAGTGTGTGCCTGAAGCGAGGTCTGCCTGTGTAATCAGGTTACTAAACAACTACTGACCGGCAAAAATGCTGTGTAGATGAACCCCTAAACTAAGTTAACGCTGTGTTCTTGGAGATTCCTATTCGAGATGAGTGAATCTGTTTGTGTCCCTCCTTATTCGGCAAGCTATAGCACTTACCGAATAAGCTGCATCGGGAACCCGGCTACCTGGATCGCTCCTCTTGATCAGCTGTCCGGCGCCGCAGCTGCATGTGTCGCGGCTGTTTCACTGTCACACCACATGCATAGAGAGCCCAACAAACAGGCTATCCATGCCTGTGTTGTGACTGTCACACAGCTGTGACACATGCATCTGCGGCGCCGGACAGCTGATCAGGAGGAGCGATCCAGGTATCCGGGTTCCCAATGCAGCTTATTCGGTAAGCGCTATAGCTTGCCAAATAAGGAGGGACCCAAACAGATTTGCTTATCTCTAATTCCTATAGCAAAAAATAAAATTGAAAGAACTAGCAAAAAGGCCTTCAGTATAGGCTCTGTTGTGAGTGTGAACCTAGCCTTACTTTTCTAGCAATTTGAGCACTATTTTTCTAGCATTCTCATGTAGTAGAATTAACAGAATGAGAAGTGTAGTATTTTTTTGCACAGTTTTGCTTTACATTTCAAAATCCAGCTTTTCGATGCATATGATTCCAATCAATACACCACATCTATAAAATTTTGTCATAGACAGACTTTTGTAAACCAATTTTAATAGAATTAGGCAATCGAAGGTTAAGATTACACATGCATCATTTTGCAGCACAGATAATGATGATGGATCCGATGATGGATCCTATTAATTTTTATGGGACTCAAACTGATGCCAAAGAACATCAGTTGTAATCAGTTCTCTCATGATCTGTTAATTGGAAATGGAATTGAAAATCTGTTTCAAACACATCAATTTGTCATCAGTTTTCAATCAGTTTAGATCAGTTGGTGAGAAAAATACACCCTATTGTCTTCGGAACCTTAAAGAATGTTGATAGTATTTCCAAGGAAGAAATATTTACCAGATGTGTACGGCATCTGTTTCTTCGTCATGTAACAGTCGGTACAGTCAGTGGAGGCAAACATTACAGTGTTGTACTATAATGTACTTCATATTTACAGCATAGAAAGAAGTATACAAAGATCTTCCGGCATATGCAACGTATTCCTCTGTGTAGGTGTTTAGTGGAATACATTGTCCTTAGACTTCCAACAAAACATTGTATACCGTATTACAAGACAAAGTGATGCAGAAGCCAATTATCTTCTGTTGGCCCCCATCAGGTAAATGAAGCTCTATGGATCTTTAAACATGATGTGAGCATACTGTTAGTTTTTCCTAAAGTCAAGAACCTTAGTTATGTAACAGCTAGTTTTAATTAGAAATTGCAAAGATTACGTGTACAATAATTCAATCTTTGAGACTATTCCTTAAGAATTAAAGGAAATGATCTAAATTGTAGAAAAAAATATCATCAATTTATTCATTAGTCAACAAAAAATGTATTTTACAACTATAAGTCCCCCATAGTCACCCATAGTCCTCCCACAGTATAATGGGCCTCACATAGTTCTCCATGCAGAATAATGACCCCACATTAAAAAAAAAAAAATACTCACCTCTCCCTGGTCCCCCACTGATCCAGTCTCCTCAACATGACTTCTGCAGCTCTGCACTCAGCACAGTGTATGCAAAATAGTGATGTCATTGTGACTGGTATGCTGAGCCATCAGATGCAGAGGGAGAATGATGGAGGAGGAAATGTCAGCTGACGCTCTCTGCTCCATCAATGCTTTCAACTGTACCAGCATCCAGGACGCAGATACAGTTGAAAGTGCGATGCAGGGTGTGAGGGGCCGAGGCACGGTGTCGCAGGCAAAATATAATCACCCTGCTTTGTCAGATTTGGCCCACAGGCCAGAGTTTGTAATTTGTGAACTGGAGCCTAGCTGCACGATTGCAGACATTAAAGTATTTGCCAGTGTTTCAAAGAAAACATACTGTAGTTTGAAGAGCCAGCACTATTATAAGTGATTGACAGTAGTGTAGGTATGCTTAGTGAGAGACCTGGGAGCAGTGAAGGGGAAGCCAACCCTGGGTGGCACTAGACTAGCCCCATTTCTGCTTATGGTCCACTGCCGGATCTTTAAATGATAATTACTCTGGAACGCTTCAGCGCTTTAGAGAAACATGCCTGGCTGTAAATGTGCTGCCGGGCTCTAGGTTGGTTTGGAAGTGTGAGTCGACTGACAGGTTCCCTTTCAAAGTGTTCAGACTTAAAATATGTTTATATTGAATGTGTGCACAGATGGGGCTCTTTCATACATGTATATGGATGAACAATAGAAACACACAAGTAGCCAATAGTATCATAAGCAAGAAAAGCGTCCTACTTGCAAGATTAGGCCATTGTAGAATGTGTTATAGAGAGCTCTCTCTGTGTTAGTTTTTTTAAATTACTGAATATTTATACATTAAGATGGAACACTTTAGAGCCAAACCTGTCCACTACCCTGCACTTGCTCACACAAGACTGCTTCTGCCCCTTGGTTTGAGAAATCGATGGTGGTCTCAGGGTCCAGACTCCTGCTTATTAACAATACAGAACTATTTAAGAGGAGCTACAACATATTAAAATTGAATTTTGTTCCATGTTAAAACAAAACAACTTGCAATTTTTATTTTTATTTTTGGCAAATTTAAATTAAAAAGAAAAGTACATAAAATTAATAATAATCTAAACCAAAGATTAAATTTCTTAAGTGGCTGCTACTTTACTCTGCATATTAATTTAGTTTCTATATCCTCTTTGCGCCATCCTCGTCAATCATCCCCGTTGATTATACACTACATAACAGCTATATGGCTCTTGATGAGCTGCACGCTCCACTTATATTTTGGGGACGTGGTATCTGCCTCTGTTGTCTGCCTACTGCTTCGGTTGTTTTAGTGGATTCTTCTGCTGTGCGACAATTACTAAAGCTCGCTTACACAGCCGAAACCCAAAACAACGGTAACACATTTCCCTGTCTGTGCACGTTCAATTATTTATATATTTCTATAAATTTGTTTTACAAATTAGGAAATACATAATGTGAACTTGTTATAAAACATGTCCGTATTCCTTTACGATTAATGCATTGCAAACCTAGGCAAAAGCTAAAAGCCTGTGCCTTTAATGTTCATGCAACAAGCACTTTTCATAATTATGACAGTAACAAATGGAGATGTGAACAGAATTACTTCCCTACTTCAAACTCCACACTCGCTGCTTGTCATGTTGGAGAATTTCTCACCTGGAGCGCTGCATTATTTTATACTTGCTGTGCAAACGACATTAGAAACAACTCAATACTTATTGTTTGGGCTGTTTTTCAACAGATTACTGTGTGCGCGTGTTTCCTTAGCCTGAGATCCACTTCTAATATACAGTTGTACCAAGGGTCGTCTGGCAAATTTTAGCCGGGGCAAGTATAAAGCTACGGCCCATGAGCGGCATGTCTCAACTTTAGACTTGGGGCTCATGCTGCGCTCTGTGTGCATAGTCCATGACCAAGGAACGACTACTAACAACTCGTTTCAGAAAATTCACAGCCTCTTTCTGATGTATCATTAGAAATTAATCACAGATGGTTTACTTATTGTTAATCGCTGCATATTTTCTGCAGAGCCATGCTGCTATTAACAATAAGCTAGCAATTTGTAATTAATTTCTAATTATATAGCGAAAAGATGCTTTGATTTGAATGACCCCCTATGTGATCACAATTACTTACACCCTCGCATTTATATTCCACCATACTGTAACAATAAATATTCCCTCCCTTCTGGATTATACTATATCGCCTAGCAGTGATCACCCATAGTATAACAATTAATTCCGCCATTCAGGATGTAACATTCCCCCTACAGTAATCAGTAGCTCCTACCCCCGATTAGAACCCCCTTAATTGTATCAAATATTATAATAGCATAATAATTAATGATCCCTCATGCATTTAACATACATCCCTTCAAAAATCATTCTCCTTTTCTTGATATTATAATCTCATACACCCTGTAGTATAAATATTATTCTTACCCCACCACAGATTATTAGAATATCCTCCATACAGTGCACCCCTGTTGTATGGAAATGTATACATTCACCAAAATCAATCATTGCTTACAGTCCCTTATATACAGCCTTATTCTGTAGCCCCCTTCTGCAGCACATCACTCCTCTCAGCTCCTCTATTTACAGCCCTATCATTCTGCACATCGCTCCCGTCAATCCTTTACACATACTATGTCCTCCTGCAGTATATAACTCATCTAAATCCCTTTATATATAGTCTTACCTTGCAGTGCATCAACCCTTTCAGATTTGACTATACTACCTCATATTGCAATATATCACTCCTCCCAGCCCCTGTATATACAGTAACATCATCCAGTATATAATTTCTTTCAGACCATTCTATACAGTTTGTTACTGCGGCATATTACTTCTCTCAGTGCTCCTATGTAAAGTCCAATCATGCAGTGTATCACTCGTCAACTATATACAACATCCAACAATATATTACGCTTCCCATCTATATACAGCCTCTTCCTTTAGTACTACAGTCTTTGCTTCTTAGCCCATCTATATACAGCTCCATCATGCAACCACCTCTTGCAGTACTTCAGATCTCTCAGTTCTCTGCTCGTCTTTATGAGGTAGTAAGAGATGTGCATCATGTAGCTTCATGTGCATGTATTACAGATTCTGATACAACTGCAGATTTAAAGGTACAGCACCGCTGAAGCACTTAGCGGCCGGGTAATCCTAAACAGTTGCTAGCCTAGTAACTGAATAGAATTGCCCAGCTTTTGGATGTTTTAGTGACACAGTCTCTTGCTTTAAATCATTTGTCACCACTTTACAATCTATAAGATGATCTGCAACTTTTACAGATAGTGATAATGCCACTCAATCAGCACCAGCATCACTGTCCCTGCCTTCTGACAAATCAAACATGAAAAGGAAGTCAATAATCAGATGTAGCCCAGACTTCCTCTTCATGATCGATTTGTCCGAAGGTGGGGACAGTTTTAAGCTGGCACTAATTGGGTGCTGGTGCCAGGTGTCACAACATGAGAGCCCCGGGAAGAGCGAGTGCTGACACCACGGGAACGGCCCCTGCATGGGAGGTGAGTATAAGCTTAATTATTTTATGGGGGCCCAACATTTTGATCAAGAAGAGGTTGTCCACTATTAGGACATAATATTATACTGCAGCAAATTTCCTAAAGCATCATAACAGTAACATAATATGAATAAAAATCTCTCCAAAAGGTTTTAGCTTACTTTTCAAATGTTTTTTATTCCGTTTTTGCATCAATATCAGTCTTTATATACCTCAACATTGAGAGAATAATGAATTTGTAGCACCAGTAAACAGTCCAACAGGCTTGGCATTGAACATTTCACTGGGAAAACAGAAGGATTGGTTGAACTAGATCAAGTCTTTTTAGTTATAATAAGCACTTAATATCACTGAAGCGTAATTATGATTAAAGACACAACTCCAAACTTTTCTTAGAGCATAGAAATATGCTGCATTGTTAAAATGTCCCTCTTGATCATAATGAAAGTTTTACAATAAATGCATAATGCGGAGTTAACCCCTTACTGACCTCGGACGGGATAGTACGTCCGAGGTCAGCTCCCCTGCTTTGATGCAGGGCTCCGCGGTGAGCCCGCATCAAAGCCAGGACATGTCAGCTGTTTTGAACAGCTGACATGTGCCCGCAATAGGCACGGGCAGAATCGCAATCTGCCCGCACCTATTAACTAGTTAAATGCCGCTGTCAAACGCAGACAGCGGCATTTAACTACCGCATCCGGCCGGGCGGCCGGAAATGACGTCATCGCCGACCCCCGTCACATGATCGGAGGTCGGCGATGCTTTAGAATGGTAACCATAGAGGTCCTTGAGACCTCTATGTTTACTGATCTCCGGCAGCTGTGAGCGCCACCCTGTGGTCGGCGCTCACAGCACACCTGATTTTCTGCTACATAGCAGCGATCTGATGATCGCTGTTATGTAGCAGAGCCGATCGTGCTGTGCCTGCTTCTAGCCTCCCATGGAGGCTATTGAAGCATGGCAAAAGTTAAAAAAAAGTTAAAAAAAATGTGAAAAAAATAAAAAAAATATAAAAGTTTAAATCACCCCCCTTTCGCCCCAATCAAAATAAATCAATAAAAAAAAAATCAAACCTACACATATTTGGTATCGCCGCATTCAGAATCGCCCGATCTATCAATAAAAAAAAGCATTCACCTGATCGCTAAATGGCGTAACAAGAAAAAAATTTGAAACGCCAGAATTACATTTTTTTGGTCGCCGCAACATTGAATTAAAATGCAATAACAGGCGATCAAAAGAACGTATCTGCACCAAAATGGTATCATTACAAACGCCAGCTCGGCACGCAAAAAATAAGCCCTCACCTGACCCCAGATCACGAAAAATGGAGACACTACGAGTATCGGAAAATGGCGCATTTTTTTTTTTTACAAAGTTTGGAAATTTTTTTCACCACTTAGGTGAAAAATAACCTAGTCATGTTAGGTGTCTATGAACTCGTACTGACCTGGAGAATCATCATGGCAGGTCAGTTTTAGCATTTAGTGAACCTAGCAAAAAAGCCAAACAAAAAACAAGTGTGGGACTGCACTTTTTTTGCAATTTCACCGCACTTGGAATTTTTTTCCCGTTTTCTAGTACAAGACATGGTAAAACCAATGATGTCGTTCAAAAGTACAACTCGTCCCGCAAAAAAATAAGCTCTCACATGGCCAAATTGACAGAAAAATAAAAAAGTTATGGCTCTGGGAAGGAGGGGAGTGAAAAACGAACACGGGAAAACGGAAAATCCCAAGGTCATGAAGGGGTTAAAATACAGTGTGCCCTCTTTGATTGTCTCCGTTGATGTTAATCTAAATCCCAGTTCAATCTTTATTTCTATAAAATGCTGCCCACTCTCAGGCTAGGCTACGCACTCTGGGCCCTGATAGTCTGAGACACTCCCCTATGCCCTTGGTTGGACTATATTAAACTAGGAGTGATTTTCTCAGGTTAGAATATGCTCAGCTTAATTTTGCAACCTGAGAACTTCACCTCTGCTCTTGAGGGGATCAGCCAAGAGTAGGAAGAGCGTCTCAAACTACCAAAGCACACGGTGCTTAGTCAAGCCTAATAAAAGGAAGTGTTTCGTAATGTTTGATAATGTTTTTATTTAAGACTTAATAAAGCTCTACATTTAGGAAAGGAGACTAACCTAATATTAATGTAACCAGTTACGTAGTTCCCATGTAATGGTCAACATTAACTACTGATGACCACTTATGTGGGAGGGAACATCTGCATCATGATATCATGTTAGTACCTAAAAATCTTGAAGTAGACTCTTTAGTTCTCCATAGAAGGTTTGTAAAATTTAATGTAAACCAAAGCATGGGGCCTTAGTAATTTAATTAAGTATAGTTGAGCTTCTATAGCTTTATGATAATGACTTGCCCTAGGAATTTTGTTGGAAACTCAAGTTACTCACAGTCGCCAGTCTAAGTTATCCGCCCAGTCTATGCAGTTCCTATCTGTATTTCTGGACCGTTATGTCTTGAGTTAATGAAATTTTAATGCATATGCAATTCGGTTGAAAAGTAATGGCTTAAAAATTGAATTTTGCGTCATGTAAAGCTTCAAAAATCACATTCCAGTACCCAAATGCCCAATGATAAACATAGCTTTACTGTACTGAGAAAGATAGAGATACAGATACAAAAAGAACAAGCCACAGAGAGGAAAACAAAAAGAGACAGAGATTGATTTTCCTTTTTTTGTCCCAGCTACAAGGAGTGAAGAAAGGACACTTGCTCTATTAACATACATCTATGTATTCCAACTGAACTAATCAATGTTGAAATAGTGATTATGTTCTTATGTGAATTATATTATGCGTTCTGAATAATAATGGTCTCTCGGAGTAAAGGTGTGCTCAGACCATCCAATTCACATTCAGCTCAATTCGCCGCAGTAACCATAGCATGCTTCAGTTTCGATCCCCTCATTAAAATACTTAAATATGACCACTTAAAAACTTCTCTTCTAATGCAAGGAAAAAAATGACCTTCATTACAGCAGCACTGCCGGAGAAAGTATGTTGCATTGAATTAATGCATAGAGCTCTTAGAAAACCTTTTTTTTTAAATGGAAAATATCAGAACATTGGGGTAAATGGAGAGAGAACAATGCAGAAAGAATGTGTCAGGAAATGTCTTATGTTCATATTCACATGACATGCAAATATACATTTTGTATGCATTTACTTAGTCTCTGACTACATTTCTGAAGTCACAATTAACCAGCCTACCTCCTGTTGATCGTCAAACAGAGCTTCCCCACATGAGGCTACTTCCATATTCTGTTTCCATTACATTTGTAAAAAATGAGAATATTCTTCTCTTGATTGTAGCATCAAGCTCCAGTGGATGTTTTTAAGCTTCATTTCAACTGACAATTCTGTATTGAAGTCCATATTAAGAATGCAGTGAGAAATGTATCAGATCAAAGGATGACTTATTGTAGCAACAGCGGGCAAAGGAGGAAACAGCTTTAGTATTGTCTTTATGGAATTCTTGAAAAAAAATAGTCATAAAAATACCATTTTAAGTGTCAAGCGAAACCATTAGGATTATTAAATTAAATATAGCTGTAATAATAATAGTATTATAATCAGTATAGTTTATGCTATTATTATTTTATCATTACTTATTAGTTTTGAACAAATTTCTCAAAAAAACTGAAGTTGACTGCTCGAATTTGAATGGGAAAATCTACATGTAGAGAATTTATTTTCAGGGTCTTCCAGCATGTTTTACATTTCCTTCGCTGACTAGGCTGTAAAGTTATGATGTCACATAATGCACATCATGATGTCGCGTGGTGTGTTACACACACTAGTCAGTGCAGGAAAGGCTAAAAATGTCCAGCACAGAAGATACTAAAAATGGCCAAGTAAGGACCGCATCAGTGACCAAAGAAGACAGATTATGATCAGGTATTGTTTGTTTTTTTAAATCCAAAATGGCAGCCAAAATGTAGCGGGTTCACTTAAACTGAATTTGGCGAATCAAAAGTTTTTGTGAAATTCGAGGTGAATCAAAATGATTTATCTGTTATATTTTGTTTTGTGGTTACTCGGAGCGACTTAATCATATGCTTTGTAGTTGTGTGTAATCTGAATAAATATCTTATTCATATATGTTGCATTACTTCCTATGATTATTAGAAGAAATTACGGAAGAAGACTTAATTGATGAGAAACATGCCTTCGATATGTAAAAATGAACTGTTGAAACTATATTTATTCATGTATAGTGCACTGGTTCAATTTATTAATGCCATCTTGCGTTTGTATTTCTGTTGATTAGTAAAGCATGAGAAGAAAAGTAAATTATAGCCCTTTCACATAATTAAAATCAATGGCCTGTTTACTGATACAAAGTGGCCTGAGCATAGGAGAATCTATGTGGTGATATGGGTTACACAAACTAGGTCAGCCGAATAATATATATGGTATATCTCACAGGGTAAATAAAACAGCTTTCACATGATGTGACGTTTTGGAAAATGCACCTTTTTTAACCAGGTACCCAATAAACTGTTATTATTATATTATCAAAAATTGAAAGAGCTGATAGAAATTGTGCCTGGGTGCCTACATTGAACACATTTATAGACCGCTGTTCAGTAAGCGTTGGGCAACTTGGTCTTTATTCAGATAGTTTATGTCACAACTTATGGGTTTTTTGCTACATGGACTAGTTTAGCAGATTGCATCACTTCATATAGTTGCATATACTTGCACCCAGTAAAAAGGTATACTTTCATTTTTACAGTGACATCCTATAGATTTAATATGTATAGTAAATGGGATTTCCCACTACACTGATCCTGATGATCGATCCATAAAATAGGTGATAAATCTCAGATCGGTGAGGGTTTGACACCTGGCACCCTCACCAATCAGCTCTTACGAGCTTTGGGAAGGCCAATCTAAAAATTCTGACAGTGAACAATGTGAATAGAAAGCAATGGTAATGGGAGGCACCTGCCAGAAAAAAAGATTGCCTTTTTCTCACAAGGGACCCAATGTAGAGTCCATAGGGTGAGCGTAGGTTTTTGGAACACCAGGAGCCCATTAACATTTAACATAATAGTAATGTAGAACTACTATAGTCCAGACCTATATTTACATTTATCTATCTATATTTATCAATCTATCTATCTATCTAAATACAGTCATGGCTGAAAGTGTAGGCACCCTTGAAATTGTTTCAAAAAATGAAGTATTTATCCTAGAAAATTATGGCACTTACACATTTGTTATGCACAATCTTATTTCCTTTGTGTGTATTGGAACAACACAAAAAAGCCAGAGAGAAAACAGCAAATTGCACATAATTCCACACAAAACCCCAAATACTGTCTGGACAAAATTGTTGGCATCTTTCAAAAATTGTGGGTAAACAACTTTGTTTAAAGCATGTGATGCTCGTTCAGATTCACCTATGGCAAGTAACAGGTGTGGACAATATGAAAATTACACCTGAAACCAGATAAAAAGGAGAGAAGTTGACTCAATCTTTGGATTGTGTGCCTGTCTGTGCCATACTATGGATAGAGAAGAGAAATGTCTGAGGACTTGAGAACCAAAATTGTTGAAGAATATCAACAATCTCAAGGTTATAAGTTTTTCTCCAGAAATCTTGATGTTCCTTTGTCCCTGGTGTGCATAACAATCAAGAAGTTTACAACCCATGGCACTGTAGCTAATCTTCCTGGATGTGAACGGCAGAGAACCTCATCGTTGACACTGAGACATAAAAAAGCTAGACTGCAGTTTGCCAAAATGTACGTTATCTATGTACATATCTACACATCTATGTTTTGAGAAAGCATCTTGTGGACAGATGAGACCAAGATAGAGCTTTTGGTTAAAGTGCATCATTCTACTGTTTATCGAAATGGAATGAGCCCTACAAAGAAAAGAACACAGCACCAACAGTCAAATATGTGGAGATTCAAAGATGGTTTTGGTTGTTTTGCTGCCTCTGGCACAGGGTGCCATTACATCATGAAATCTGAAGATTACCAACAGATTTTGTGTTGATATTTAGTGCCCAGTGTCAGAAAGCTGGGCTTGTATCCTAGTTCATTGGTTTTCCAGCAGGACACCTGGGGAGAGATCTTAAAATTGCTATTGGCACTAGCTGCCTTCAAATAGGAAAGACCTAGAGCAATTTGCAAAAGAGTGGTCCAAAATTACAGTTCAAAGGTGCAAGAAGCTTGTTGATGGTTACAGGAAGCTATTGATTGCAGCTACTTATTCCAAAGTGTGTGCAGCCAAATTAATTTGAGGGTGCCAACAATTTTATCTGGCCCATTTTTGCTGTTTTGCGTGAAATTATGTCCAATTTACCTTTTTTCTCAGTTTTTTGTCTTGTTCTAATACACACAAAGGAAATAAACATTTATAACAAAACATGTGCAACTGCAAAAATTTTCTTGGCGATCTACTTCACTGTCTGGAACAATTTCAAGGGGTCAACACTTTTTGGCCATGACTATATATATATATATATATATATATACACTCACCGGCCACTTTATTAGGTACACCATGCTAGTAACGGGTTGAACCCCCTTTTGCCTTCAGAACTGCCTCAATTCTTTGTGGCATAGATTCAACAAGGTGCTGGAAGCATTCCTCAGAGATTTTGGTCCATATTGACATGATGGCATCACACAGTTGCTGCAGATTTGTCGGCTGCACATCCCAAAGATGCTCCATACAAGGCAGGATGGATCCATGCTTTCATGTTGTTTACGCCAAATTCTGACCCTACCATCCGAATGTCGCAGCAGAAATCGAGACTCATCAGACCAAGCAACGTTTTTCCAATCTTCTACTGTCCAATTTCGATGAGCTTGTACAAATTGTAGCCTCAGTTTCCTGTTCTTAGCTGAAAGGAGTGGTACCCGGTGTGGTCTTCTGCTGCTGTAGCCCATCTGCCTCAAAGTTCGACGCACTGTGCGTTCAGAGATGCTCTTAGGCCTACCTTGGTTGTAACGGGTGGCGATTTGAGTCACTGTTGCCTTTCTATCAGCTCGAACCAGTCTGCCCATTCTCCTCTGGCATCAACAAGGCATTTCCGCCCACAGAACTGCCGCTCACTGGATTTTTTTTCTTTTTCGGACCATTCTCTGTAAACCCTAGAGATGGTTGTGCGTGAAAATCCCAGTAGATCAGCAGTTTCTGAAATACTCAGACCAGCCCTTCTGGCACCAACAACCATGCCACGTTCAAAGGCACTCAAATCACCTTTCTTCCCCATACTGATGCTCGGTTTGAACTGCAGGAGATTGTCTTGACCATGTCTACATGCCTAAATGCACTGAGTTGCCGCCATGTGATTGGCTGATTAGAAATTAAGTGTTAACAAGAAGTTGGACAGGTGTACCTAATAAAGTGGCCAGTGAGTGTATATATATATATATATATATATATGTATATATATATATATATATATATATATATATATATATATATTCAGAAATTTTGCAACGATAGGATTCAACTGTATTGCTCTCATATGCAAAACTGCCAGGGCGGGATTTATCGATTCAATGGAGAAGAGTAAGACATAACTAATTACATATTATATAAATGTAGAGGACTTGTACATATACCCCTACATATTCTAACCTGTTCGGTGTAGATTCAAGAATCACTCTTGGAATTATATTATTCACATATAAATATAAATGAGGAATAGAAATTCCAGAGTTACTAACTGTGCAGCTATTCTTTAAGAAACAATGTGGAGAAATATTGGGCTTAAAACAAGAGATCCATGACAAGCGGTGGGATAATAAATGTAATGACTCTTTTTTCATCTTTCTGATGTTTTCATCTCCAGCTCCACATGAGGTTTTTGTCCACCCAGAGAGCACTCTGGGATTCTTTAATAATAAGAATGACAAGTACACCTCCCTTCTCAGGCTTCCTACCAGCCATTGTCCTTATACCAGGTTAAAAATGTATCTCATAAACCTTACTTTTTTCTGCTTCCCTTTTTTCCTCTCATTTTTACATTCTTAATAATGAAATTCCTTTTTGTATTATAATTCAACAGATTGTTCGGCATTACAAGTTATATTACACTTTAAATGTCAAGTAAAGCTATAGATTGGCGAAACCGAAATGTAAGAGAACTGTATTAATAGCGACTCATTATGTTAATAATTCAGTTGCTTGGAGCATTGTGAGCCCTAAGAGATCCCTATTCGTAGAATAAAAGATGCCATATGGGACACCTGCATTTTGGTGAGAAAAACAGTATGGAATTTGGGCTGGGTCTACATTTACATTGCTTCAGTTTTGTATTTTGTACATTTTATGATTTTTCAGTATTTTCATCAAATTTTTCTAGTGTTTAAATCTATAATTTAATATCTGTTTTTAGCTGTTTTTTTTTCCTTATATTGAATATATACAAATAAAGAATCTTAATATAAATGGCATGTCAATGTAAATGATGAATCTGAATTACAGACCCCTTTTTTCCAGACTCTGTTGACTTTTGGGGGCGTTACATTGGTATGATACCTAAAGAAGCATGTTATTACATTATCCTAAGAAAATGCATATTCTAATAACCATAACCAATAATCATTTATGTTTCAAATTTCATTCATTCTATTTTGTTATACCGCTCCTTACTATCTGAAAGTTAAATTATTGGAAACCATTCTAGTTCTAAAGAGCAATTCTAATAAATCATCTGTCGCTGTTTCTAAGTCAAGTATTCCTTCTTTAAAGGGAATCTGTCACCAGAATTTTGACATCGAACCACCACCAATGATTGGCAGATTTCTGCCTATGCACAGTGTACACAGAAAGCTTCCAATCAGTGGTGGGGGCGGGGTTATACAGAGCTCAGCATTCAGAGAACTTAAAGGGAACCTGTCACCACGTTTTTGGAAGATGGGATAAAAATAGCGTTAAATAGGGGCAGAGGTGGGCGTTACATTAGTGTGTGTGTTATGCGTTTATTACCCACCTAAGTTGCCGAAATAACTTTGCAAAGTCTCCGTTTTCGCCTGTCAATCAGGCTGGTCAGGTCACATGGGCGTGGTGTCTTCACCCAGATTTGGCGTAGTTTTCCGTTGGTGGCGTAGTGGTGTGCGCATGCCCAAAGTCCGGAATCCTCTTCCAGGGGATTTAAAATAGCGCGGTGTTCGTTATTGCATTGGTGATCGGTGGGCGCGGCCATCTTCCTTTGGCCGCGCGTGCGCAGAAGCGGCGCTCTGCTGGCCGCGGCTTCAGGAAAATGGCCGCGGGATGCCGCGCGTGCGCAGATGGATATCGCGGCGGCCATTTTCCTGAAGCCGCGGCCAGCAGAGCGCCGCTTCTGCGCACGCGCGGCCAAAGGAAGATGGCCGCGCCCACCGATCACCAATGCAATAACGAACACCGCGCTATTTTAAATCCCCTGGAAGAGGATTCCGGACTTTGGGCATGCGCACACCACTACGCCACCAACGGAAAACTACGCCAAATCTGGGGGAAGACAACGCCCATGCGACCTGACCAGCCTGATTGACAGGCGAAAACGGAGACTTTGCAAAGTTATTTCGGCAACTTAGGTGGGTAATAAACGCATAACACACACACTAATGTAACGCCCACCTCTGCCCCTATTTAACGCTATTTTTATCCCATCTTCCAAAAACGTGGTGACAGGTTCCCTTTAAAGACGTGAAGCAGAAAAATCAATGATTTATCAAAACTACAGAATTCAGACCAGTGAACTATACATCACTGGAATTTGCTGCTTTTAAATGGTGAGAGATCTCCTTTAAATAAAATACATTAAGGTTTCTATTTCTATGATATGAGAATTAGGACATTGCTGGTACCCCATAGCGTGTTATTTATTAAGAACATTGTTTTTATCTAGTGATGAGCGAATATACTCATTACTCGAGATTTCTCGCGCATGCTCGGGTGTCCTCCGAGCATTTTTTAGTGCTCGGAGATTTAGTTTTTCTTGCCGCAGCTGAATGATTTACAGCTGTTAGCCAGCATAAGTACATGTGGGGATTCCGTAGCAACCAGGCAACCCCCACATGTACTTATGCTGGCTAGCAGCTGTAAATCATTCAGCTGCGGCAAGAAAAATTAAAATCTCCGAGCACTAAAAAATACTCGGAGGACCCCCGAGCATGCTCGAGAAATCTCGAGTAATGAGTATATTCGCTCATCACTATTTTTAATTTGATATTTTTCAGCTTCCTCTTTACTTTGTGAGCACTATACACAGGCCTACCTTTGTACACGGTAATATGTATATTCATACATATTCGTGTGCATGCTTACAAAAGGCAGATTTATCTGGAAACAACACGTTAAAATTAGGGTTGAGCGAAACGGGTCGATCATTTTCAAAAGTCGCCGACTTTTGGCTAAGTCGGCGTCTCATGAAACCCGATCCGACCCCTGTGCTTGTCGGCCATGCGGTACGCGACTTTCGCGCCAAAGTCGCGTTTCAATGACGCGAAAAGCGCCATTTCTCAGCCAATGAAGGTGAACGCAGAGTGTGGGCAGCGTGATGACATAGATCCTGGTCCCCACCATCTTAGAGAAGGGCATTGCAGTGATTGGCTTGCTGTCTGCGGCGTCACAGGGGCTATAAAGGGGCGTTCCCGCCGACCGCCATCTTACTGCTGCTGATCTGAGCTTAGGGACAGGTTGCTGCCGCTTCATCAGAAGCAGGGAGAGCGTTAGGCAGGGTCCACTAACCACCAAACCGCTTGTGCTGCAGCGATTTCCACTGTCCAACACCACCTTCGGTGTGCAGGGACTGTGGAAGCTATTTTTTTTTTTTTTTCCCCTCAGCGCTGTAGCTCATTGGGCTGCCCTAGAAGGCTCCGTGATAGCTGTATTGCTGTGTGTACGCCACTGTGGAAACCAACTGCTTTTTTCAAAGCACATATCCTCTTGTTCCTTCCTTTCTGCACAGCTATCTTTTCTGTTTTTCCACACTTTTTATTTAATTTGTGCATCAGTCCACTCCTATTGCTGCCTGCCATACCTGGCTTACATTACTGCAGGGAGATAGTAATTGTAGGACAGTTTTTTTTTTTTTTTTGTTTTTTTTTTTTGTGGGAGATTAAGATTGGCATTTCTGCTACAGTGCCATCCCTGTGTGTGCCATCTCTCACTGAGTGGGCCATAGAAAGCCTATTTATTTTTTCCGTGATTTGTGTTCTAAAATCTACCTCAACACAAAAACAGTACATCAATCAGTGGGAGAAAAATATTGGCCTCAGTCAGGGCTTGTGTGCCACTGCTGTGTGTGCTATCTCTCATTCAGTGGGCTATAGCAAGCCTATTTTTTTTTTTTTTTTTTTAATATTATTTGGTTTCTAATTCTCCCTGAAAAAAAAAAAAAAAACCTAAAAAAACAGTGGGAGAATAATATTGCCCTTTCAGCTTGTGTGCCAGTCTTGACTCCTGGGTGTGCCACCTCTCTCCCTCTCATTCAGTGGGCCATAGAAAGCCTATTTATTTTTTTTTTTAAATATTATTGGGTTTCTAAAGTCTCCCTGAAAAAACAAAAAATACATAAAAAAACAGTGGGAGAGTAATATTGCCCTTTCAGCTTGTGTGCCAGTCTTGACTCCTGGGTGTGCCACCTCTCTCCCTTTCATTCAGTGGGCCATAGAAAGCCTATTTATTTTTTCCGTGATTTGTGTTCTAAAATCTACCTCAACACAAAAACACTACATCAATCAGTGGGAGAAAAATATTGGCCTCAGTCAGGGCTTGTGTGCCACTGCTGTGTGTGCTATCTCTCATTCAGTGGGCTATAGCAAGCCTATTTTTTTTTTTTTTTTTTTTTTTTTAATATTATTTGGTTTCTAAAGTCTCCCTGAAAAAAAAAAAAAAACATAAAAAAACAGTGGGAGAGTAATATTGCCCTTTCAGCTTGTGTGCCAGTCTTGACTCCTGGGTGTGCCACCTCTCTCCCTTTCATTCAGTGGGCCATAGAAAGCCTATTTATTTTTTGGTTTTTTTAATATTATTTGGTTTCTAAAGTCTCCCTGAAAATAAAAAAAAAAAATACATAAAAAAACAGTGGGAGAGTAATATTGCCATTTCAGCTTGTGTGCCAGTCTTGACTCCTGGGTGTGCCACCTCTCTCCCTCTCATTCAGTGGGCCATAGAAAGCCTTGTTTTTTTGTTTTTTTTTTAATATTATTTGGTTTCTAAAGTCTCCCTGAAAATAAAAAAAAAAAACATAAAAAAACAGTGGGAGAGTAATATTGCCATTTCAGCTTGTGTGCCAGTCTTGACTCCTGGGTGTGCCACCTCTCTCTCTAATTGTGGGCCATAGAAAGCCTATTTATTTTTTGGTTTTTTTAATATTATTTGGTTTCTAAAGTCTCCCTGAAAATAAAAAAAAAAAATACATAAAAAAACAGTGGGAGAGTAATATTGCCCTTTCAGCTTGTGTGCCAGTCTTGACTCCTGGGTGTGCCACCTCTCTCCCTTTCATTCAGTGGGCCATAGAAAGCCTATTTATTTTTTGGTTTTTTTAATATTATTTGGTTTCTAAAGTCTCCCTGAAAATAAAAAAAAAAAATACATAAAAAAACAGTGGGAGAGTAATATTGCCATTTCAGCTTGTGTGCCAGTCTTGACTCCTGGGTGTGCCACCTCTCTCCCTCTCATTCAGTGGGCCATAGAAAGCCTTGTTTTTTTGTTTTTTTTTTAATATTATTTGGTTTCTAAAGTCTCCCTGAAAATAAAAAAAAAAAACATAAAAAAACAGTGGGAGAGTAATATTGCCATTTCAGCTTGTGTGCCAGTCTTGACTCCTGGGTGTGCCACCTCTCTCTCTAATTGTGGGCCATAGAAAGCCTATTTATTTTTTGGTTTTTTTAATATTATTTGGTTTCTAAAGTCTCCCTGAAAATAAAAAAAAAAAATACATAAAAAAACAGTGGGAGAGTAATATTGCCCTTTCAGCTTGTGTGCCAGTCTTGACTCCTGGGTGTGCCACCTCTCTCCCTTTCATTCAGTGGGCCATAGAAAGCCTATTTATTTTTTGGTTTTTTTAATATTATTTGGTTTCTAAAGTCTCCCTGAAAATAAAAAAAAAAAATACATAAAAAAACAGTGGGAGAGTAATATTGCCATTTCAGCTTGTGTGCCAGTCTTGACTCCTGGGTGTGCCACCTCTCTCCCTCTCATTCAGTGGGCCATAGAAAGCCTTGTTTTTTTGTTTTTTTTTAATATTATTTGGTTTCTAAAGTCTCCCTGAAAATAAAAAAAAAAAACATAAAAAAACAGTGGGAGAGTAATATTGCCATTTCAGCTTGTGTGCCAGTCTTGACTCCTGGGTGTGCCACCTCTCTCTCTAATTGTGGGCCATAGAAAGCCTATTTATTTTTTGGTTTTTTTAATATTATTTGGTTTCTAAAGTCTCCCTGAAAATAAAAAAAAAAAATACATAAAAAAACAGTGGGAGAGTAATATTGCCCTTTCAGCTTGTGTGCCAGTCTTGACTCCTGGGTGTGCCACCTCTCTCCCTTTCATTCAGTGGGCCATAGAAAGCCTATTTATTTTTTGGTTTTTTTAATATTATTTGGTTTCTAAAGTCTCCCTGAAAATAAAAAAAAAAAATACATAAAAAAACAGTGGGAGAGTAATATTGCCATTTCAGCTTGTGTGCCAGTCTTGACTCCTGGGTGTGCCACCTCTGTCCCTCTCATTCAGTGGGCCATAGAAAGCCTTGTTTTTTTGTTTTTTTTTTAATATTATTTGGTTTCTAAAGTCTCCCTGAAAATAAAAAAAAAAAACATAAAAAAACAGTGGGAGAGTAATATTGCCATTTCAGCTTGTGTGCCAGTCTTGACTCCTGGGTGTGCCACCTCTCTCTCTAATTGTGGGCCATAGAAAGCCTATTTATTTTTTGGTTTTTTTAATATTATTTGGTTTCTAAAGTCTCCCTGAAAATAAAAAAAAAAAATACATAAAAAAACAGTGGGAGAGTAATATTGCCCTTTCAGCTTGTGTGCCAGTCTTGACTCCTGGGTGTGCCACCTCTCTCCCTTTCATTCAGTGGGCCATAGAAAGCCTATTTATTTTTTGGTTTTTTTAATATTATTTGGTTTCTAAAGTCTCCCTGAAAATAAAAAAAAAAAATACATAAAAAAACAGTGGGAGAGTAATATTGCCATTTCAGCTTGTGTGCCAGTCTTGACTCCTGGGTGTGCCACCTCTCTCCCTCTCATTCAGTGGGCCATAGAAAGCCTTGTTTTTTTGTTTTTTTTTAATATTATTTGGTTTCTAAAGTCTCCCTGAAAATAAAAAAAAAAAACATAAAAAAACAGTGGGAGAGTAATATTGCCATTTCAGCTTGTGTGCCAGTCTTGACTCCTGGGTGTGCCACCTCTCTCTCTAATTGTGGGCCATAGAAAGCCTATTTATTTTTTGGTTTTTTTAATATTATTTGGTTTCTAAAGTCTCCCTGAAAATAAAAAAAAAAAATACATAAAAAAACAGTGGGAGAGTAATATTGCCCTTTCAGCTTGTGTGCCAGTCTTGACTCCTGGGTGTGCCACCTCTCTCCCTTTCATTCAGTGGGCCATAGAAAGCCTATTTATTTTTTGGTTTTTTTAATATTATTTGGTTTCTAAAGTCTCCCTGAAAATAAAAAAAAAAAATACATAAAAAAACAGTGGGAGAGTAATATTGCCATTTCAGCTTGTGTGCCAGTCTTGACTCCTGGGTGTGCCACCTCTGTCCCTCTCATTCAGTGGGCCATAGAAAGCCTTGTTTTTTTTTTTTTTTTTAAATATTATTTGGTTTCTAAAGTCTCCCTGAAAATAAAAAAAAAATACATAAAAAAACAGTGGGAGAGTAATATTGCCATTTCAGCTTGTGTGCCAGTCTTGACTCCTGGGTGTGCCACCTCTCTCTCTAATTGTGGGCCATAGAAAGCCTTTTTATTTTTTTCCTTCATTTGTGTTTTAAAATCAACCTCAACACAAAAACACTACATCAATCAGTGGGAGAAAAATATTGGCCTCAGTCAGGGCTTGTGTGCCACTCCTGTGCGTGCCATCTCTCATTCAGTGGGCCATAGAAAGCCTTGTTTTTTTGTTTTTTTTTTAAATATTATTTGGTTTCTAAAGTCTCACAGAGAAAAAAAAAAAAATAAATTAGGTGGGAGATTAATATTGACATTAGTGCTTGAGTGACAGTCCTGCGTGTGTGTCATCTCTGTGATTTGGTGTCACAGAAAACAGAGTGTGTAACATTGTGCCTGATTTTCCTTGTGGTCTCACCAACCTGTTAAGGGATATTGAAATCATACTGAAGTTATAGCTCACCGTGTAAGTTGTTTGACAGCAACAAATAAAGTTAGTTTGGTTACGATTTTTAAACAATGAGGAAGTCTGGTGCAAGAGGTCGTCGTGGGCGTTCATTGTCAGCTGGTAATGATGGTAGTGGTAGTGGAGCATCAGGTGGTCGTGGGGATAAAAATATTCCACCTAAGTCTGGAGCTGTGGAGCCAGTTTCGTCGTCAGGCTACACAAGGCCTCGAACGCTCTCTTTTCTGGGAGTAGGAAAACCGCTTTTAAAGGCTGAGCAGCAACAGCAAGTTTTGGCTTACATTGCAGACTCAGCCTCTAGCTCTTTTGCCTCCTCTTCCGAAACTGGTAAATGTAAAAGCAGCGCGTCGCTTGTGGATGTTCACGGTCAGGGACAAGTCGCTTCCTTGTCCTCCTCAGCAAAAACTACAACAAGAGAGAAGGATGCAGCAGGCGACACAACGGGTCACTCCATGGAGCTCTTTACACATACCGTCCCTGGCTTAGAAAGTGAAACATTTAACAGGCCATGCCCATTACAAGTAGATTCTGACATGGAGTGCACTGATGCACAGCCACAGCCAGAGTACTATGCTGCTCCTTTGACTCAGACCACCACATTGCCCTCTCAGGGTACAGATCCACAATCAGACCCTGATGAGACTATGTTGCCCCGCCACAAACGCTATACCACCGACCGACACAGTGACACAGACGAAGTTGCACACGAGCTTGAAGAGGAGGTAATAGATGACCCAGTTATTGACCCCGATTGGCAGCCATTGGGGGAACAGGGTGCAGGCGGCAGTAGTTCAGAAGCGGAGGTGGAGGAGGGGCCGCAGCAGGCATCAACATCGCAACAGGTTCCATCTGCCGGGCCCGTATCTGGCCCAAAACGCGTGTCAAAGCCAAAACCTGTTGGAGGACAGCGTGGCCATCCGGTTAAAGCTCAGTCTGCAATCCCTGAAAAGGGATCCGAGTCTAGGAAGAGTGCAGTCTGGCATTTTTTTAAACAACATCCAACTGATCAGCGCAAAGTCATCTGTCAAAAATGTTCAACTAGCTTAAGCAGAGGTCAGAATCTGAAAAGTCTAAATACTAGTTGCATGCATAGACACTTAACCACCATGCATTTTCAAGCCTGGACTAACTACCAAACGTCCCTTAAGGTTGTAGCACCCTCGGCCAATGAAGCTAGTCAGCAACGCAACATCCCTTCCGTCACTGTAAGGCCACCATTTTCCGCACCACCGGCAGTATCTGTGCAGGTTTCTTTGCCAGCCAAAAGCAGTCAGGGTCAGGGAATCACCAGTTTAGTAGGAGGAAATATTGCATCTAGGGCACCGGCGGAAACAATACCGTCTCCAACCGTCTCTCAGTCTGCCATGTACACCGGCACACCCGAAAGTTCCACGATCTCCTGCTCTCCAGTCCAGCTCACCCTACATGAGACTCTGGTTAGAAAAAGGAAGTACTTATCCTCGCATCCGCGTACACAGGGTTTTAACGCCCACATAGCTAGACTAATCTCGTTAGAGATGATGCCCTACCGTTTAGTTGAAAGCGAAGCTTTTAAAGCCCTGATGGAGTACGCTGAACCACGATACGAGCTACCTAGTCGACACTTTTTTTCCAGAAAAGCCATCCCAGCCCTGCACCAGCATGTTAAACAGCGCATCGTCCATGCACTTAGGCAATCTGTGAGTACAAAGGTGCACCTGACTACAGATGCATGGACCAGTAGGCATGGCCAGGGACGTTATGTGTCCATCACGGCACACTGGGTGAATGTGGTGGATGCAGGGTCCACAGGCGACATCAATTTAGGGACAGTTGTGCCTAGCCCACGGTCTAGGAAACAGTTGGCTGTAGGCGTTCGCACCCCCTCCTCCTCCTCCTCGTCCTCCTGCAGAAGCTACAGCTCTTCCACAGAACGCAGTCGGCCAACCACTCCATCGGCAGATGACACTGTTGCACACCAGTTGTCCCATTATGGGCCAGCTACTGCCAAGCGTCAGCAGGCTGTATTGGCTATGAAGTGTTTGGGCGACAACAGACACACCGCGGAAGTTCTGTCCGAGTTCTTGCAACAAGAAACGCAGTCGTGGCTGGGCACAGTAGATCTTGAGGCAGGCAAGGTAGTGAGTGATAACGGAAGGAATTTCATGGCTGCCATCTCCCTTTCCCAACTGAAACACATTCCTTGCCTGGCTCACACCTTAAACCTGGTGGTGCAGTGCTTATTGAAAACTTATCCTGGGTTCTCCGACCTGCTCCTCAAAGTGCGTGCACTTTGCTCACATATCCGACGTTCGCCTGTACACGCCAGCCGTATGCAGACCTATCAGCGGTCTTTGAACCTTCCCCAGCATCGCCTAATCATAGACGTTGCAACAAGGTGGAACTCAACACTGCACATGCTTCAGAGACTGTGCGAACAGAGGCGTGCTGTTATTTATTTGTGGGAGGATACACGGGCAGGCAGTAGGATGGCAGACATGGAGTTGTCAGGTGTGCAGTGGTCGAAGATACAAGACATGTGTCAAGTCCTTCAGTGTTTTGAGGAATGCACACGGCTGGTTAGTGCAGACAACGCCGTAATAAGCATGAGCATCCCCCTAATGCGTCTGCTGATGCAAAGTTTGACGCACATAAAGGAGCAGGCGTCTGCACCAGAGGAAGAGGGAAGCCTTGATGACAGTCAGCCATTGTCTGGTCAGGGCAGTGTACAGGACGAGGTAGCGGGCGAAGAGGAGGTGGAGGACGAGGAGGATGATGGGGATGAGTATATTTTTAATGCGGAAACTTTCACGGGGGCACAGGAAATTGGTTGCGTGTCACGGCCGGGTTCTGGTTTTTTGAGGGACACAAGTGACGTAGATTTGCCTGCAACTGCCCCTCAACCAATCACAACCGGAGATTTGACAACTGGAACTTTGGCCCACATGGCGGATTATGCCTTACGTATCCTAAAAAGGGACACACGCATTACGAAAATGATGAACGATGACGATTACTGGTTGGCCTGCCTCCTTGATCCACGCTATAAAGGCAAATTGCAAAATATTATGCCACATGAGAACTTGGAACTAATATTAGCAACCAAACAATCAACTCTTGTTGACCGTTTGCTTCAGGCATTCCCAGCACACAGCGCACGTGATCGTTCTCACACAAGCTCCAGGGGGCAGCAGACTAGGAGTGTTAGGGGTGCACACATCAGAAGTGGCGTTGGACAGAGGGGTTTTCTGACCAGGTTGTGGAGTGATTTTGCTATGACCGCAGACAGGACAGGTACTGCTGCATCAATTGAAAGTGACAGGAGACAACATTTGTCCAGTATGGTTACTAACTATTTTTCATCCCTTATCGATGTTCTCCCTCAACCGTCATTCCCATTTGATTACTGGGCCTCCAAATTAGACACCTGGCCAGAATTGGCAGAATATGCATTGCAGGAGCTTGCTTGCCCGGCAGCAAGTGTCCTATCAGAAAGAGTATTCAGTGCTGCAGGTTCAATATTAACCGAAAAAAGGACTCGTCTGGCTACCCAAAATGTTGACGATCTAACATTCATTAAAATGAACCACAACTGGATTTCGAAATCTTTTGCCCCACCTTGCCCGGCCGACACCTAGCTTTCCTATGAAAAGCTCTTGCCTGTGAATTACTTTTCTAATGTCTAATTTGCTGCAGCTGATTGTACAGCATACGACATGTTTACACCTCCCTAAATGGCAAAACTCCCCACACGGGGCCGTGGTATCGCGACTTGGCGCAAGCACCCGTGAGACTGCTGTTTGTCTGAAGAGGTGGGTGTGCTCGCTTTTGGTTGACGGCATTGCTACTGGGTCCCTCATAGTACAATGTAGTGTCTCTGGCGGTGGTGGTGCGCACCCAACGTCAGACACACCGTTGTAACATGAGGGGCCCTGGGGCGGTCCCGCCGGCCTCAAGAGAGTTCCCCCCTACCCCAGCTCAAAATGTGCTCTACCACGTGCAAAATTATGTCGCACAGCTCCACCAATCTTTAGTCTATTCGCTGACATCATTCAATGTCTGGCACTGACAATACAAATTTGTAGACATCTATGATGCAACTTAAAGTAGTCTGTGTCTGTGTCCTATATTGGCACCATTAAATAGTTACTGCCAAATTACAATGTCAGAAACTCAGTAGATGAGCCCACCCCTGTACCTAAGTATGCCACCTTTTTTTTTTGTTTTGGTTGTTTTGCGAGACATTAACATCTATTTATATTTTGGGAGTACTGGGACAGACACTCCTTGCACTACTCCTCCACTCACCACCAAGCTGCCTGTGTATCCATGTAACCGCTGTAAAACTGCCATGAGCCTATTGTTTGTTATTTTAGGCCTTTGATAGCCTGTCTGCGGTCCCTACTTTAAATACTCCTCCACTGACCACCAAGCTGCCTGCCCGTGTATCCATGTAACCGCTGTGAAACTGCCATGAGCCTATTGTTTGTTATGTTAGGCCTTTGATAGCCTGTCTGCGGTCCCTACTTTAAATACTCCTCCACTGACCAGACCACTGCTGCCCGTGTACCCCTGGAACCAATTATAAAGTGCCTACAGCCAGCCCATTTTCTTATGTTAGGCCTTTGAAGCCTGTCTGCGGTCCCTACTTTAAATACTCCTCCACTCACCACCACCAAGCTGCCTGCCCGTGTATCCATGTAACCGCTGTGAAACTGCCATGAGCCTATTGTTTGTTATTTTAGGCCTTTGATAGCCTGTGTGCGGTCCCTACTTTAAATACTCCTCCACTCACCACCAAGCTGCCTGCCCGTGTATCCATGTAACCGCTGTGAAACTGCCATGAGCCTATTGTTTGTTATTTTAGGCCTTTGATAGCCTGTGTGCGGTCCCTACTTTAAATACTCCTCCACTCACCACCAAGCTGCCTGCCCGTGTATCCATGTAACCGCTGTGAAACTGCCATGAGCCTATTGTTTGTTATGTTAGGCCTTTGATAGCCTGTCTGCGGTCCCTACTTTAAATACTCCTCCACTGACCAGACCACTGCTGCCCGTGTACCCCTGGAACCAATTATAAAGTGCCTACAGCCAGCCCATTTTCTTATGTTAGGCCTTTGATAGCCTGTCTGCGGTCCCTACTTTAAATACTCCTCCACTGACCAGACCACTGCTGCCCGTGTACCCCTGGAACCAATTATAAAGTGCCTACAGCCAGCCCATTTTCTTATGTTAGGCCTTTGAAGCCTGTCTGCGGTCCCTACTTTAAATACTCCTCCACTGACCAGACCACTGCTGCCCGTGTACCCCTGGAACCAATTATAAAGTGCCTACAGCCAGCCCATTTTCTTATGTTAGGCCTTTGAAGCCTGTCTGCGGTCCCTACTTTAAATACTCCTCCACTGACCAGACCACTGCTGCCCGTGTACCCCTGGAACCAATTATAAAGTGCCTACAGCCAGCCCATTTTCTTATGTTAGGCCTTTGAAGCCTGTCTGCGGTCCCTACTTTAAATACTCCTCCACTGACCAGACCACTGCTGCCCGTGTACCCCTGGAACCAATTATAAAGTGCCTACAGCCAGCCCATTTTCTTATGTTAGGCCTTTGAAGCCTGTCTGCGGTCCCTACTTTAAATACTCCTCCACTCACCACCACCAAGCTGCCTGCCCGTCTATCCATGTAACCGCTGTAAAACTGCAATGAGCCTATTGTTTGTTATTTTAGGCCTTTGATAGCCTGTCTGCGGCCCCTACTTGCAATACTCCTCCACTGACCACAATGCTGCCTGGAGTGCCTGCCTGTGTATCCATGTAACCGATGTAAAACTGCCATGACTGCCTACTGTTTGTTATTTTAGGCCTTTGATAGCCTGTCTGCAGCCCCTACTTGCAATACTCCTCCACTGACCACACCAATGCTGCCCGTGTACCCCTGGAACCTATTTAAAAGTTCATAGAGCCTAGTTATATATTTTATTTACTATTAATAAGGCCATGATGGACTACGCTGTACCACGCTACAAGCTAACCAGTCGACACTTCTTTTGCGAGAAAAGCCATCCCAACCCTCCACCAGCATGTAGGAGACCGCATTGTCCATGCACTCTGGCAATCTGTGAGTACAAAGGTGCACCTGACAACAGACGCATGGACCTGTAGGCATGGCCACGGAAGATTACGTGTCCATTACGGCGCAATGGGTTAATGTGGTGGATGCATGGTCCACAGGGGACAGCCTACTAAGTCTGTCTGCAGTCCCTAATTCAAATTGTGCTCCACTGTCTAAATCGGAACTTCCACCTTCTGGCTTTCGGCCTATAGTATCAGAAATTAAACTGCATTTGGCCTTCAACTTTGGTTAGGGCCTACTAACGGCTTCTGCCCCTCCCTGGTGTTGCCCTCAACTAAATAAAGCTGAGCTTCAACCTTCCGGCTCTCATTATGTGGTTTTAAAAAAAAAAAAGGTGGTTAGGGCCTACTAACGGCTTCTGCCCCTCCCTGGTGTTGTCCTCAACTAAATAAAGCTGAGCTTCAACCTTCCGGCTCTCATTATGTGGTTTTAAAAAAAAAAATGGTGGTTAGGGCCTACTAACGGCTTCTGCCCCTCCCTGGTGTTGTCCTCAACTAAATAAAGCTGAGCTTCAACCTTCCGGCTCTCATTATGTGGTTTTAAAAAAAAAAAAGGTGGTTAGGGCCTACTAACGGCTTCTGCCCCTCCCTGGTGTTGTCCTCAACTAAATAAAGCTGAGCTTCAACCTTCCGGCTCTCATTATGTGGTTTTAAAAAAAAAAATGGTGGTTAGGGCCTACTAACGGCTTCTGCCCCTCCCTGGTGTTGTCCTCAACTAAATAAAGCTGAGCTTCAACCTTCCGGCTCTCATTATGTGGTTTTAAAAAAAAAAAAGGTGGTTAGGGCCTACTAACGGCTTCTGCCCCTCCCTGGTGTTGTCCTCAACTAAATAAAGCTGAGCTTCAACCTTCCGGCTCTCATTATGTGGTTTTAAAAAAAAAAATGGTGGTTAGGGCCTACTAACGGCTTCTGCCCCTCCCTGGTGTTGTCCTCAACTAAATAAAGCTGAGCTTCAACCTTCCGGCTCTCATTATGTGGTTTTAAAAAAAAAAAAGGTGGTTAGGGCCTACTAACGGCTTCTGCCCCTCCCTGGTGTTGTCCTCAACTAAATAAAGCTGAGCTTCAACCTTCCGGCTCTCATTATGTGGTTTTAAAAAAAAAAAGGTGGTTAGGGCCTACTAACGGCTTCTGCCCCTCCCTGGTGTTGTCCTCAACTAAATAAAGCTGAGCTTCAACCTTCCGGCTCTCATTATGTGGTTTTAAAAAAAAAAAATGGTGGTTAGGGCCTACTAACGGCTTCTGCCCCTCCCTGGTGTTGTCCTCAACTAAATAAAGCTGAGCTTCAACCTTCCGGCTCTCATTAAGTGGTTTTAAAAAAAAAATGGTGGTTAGGGCCTACTAACGGCTTCTGCCCCTCCCTGGTGTTGCCCTCAACTAAATAAAGCTGAGCTTCAACCTTCTGCTCCAAATTACCATTTTAAAAAATGCAATAGGCTTTTCCGGCCTACTAAAGGTGTCTGCCCCTCCCTGGTGTTGTCCTCAACTGAACAAAGCTGAGCTTCCACATTCTGGCTTTCGCCCTATACTATCAGATATTAAACTGCATTTGGCCTACTAGTGTGGTTAGGCCCTTGAAACAGTGTCTGCTGCTCTTGGGTTTGCTACTCCACTGAACAAAGCAATGCCGCCTGTTTAGTCCTGTTACCAATTTTGAACTGCATGTAGCCTACTTTATTCTTTGGCCCTATATCTGTTTCCTCCTCATCCTGCCCATTGCCCAGCCACTGCTAAATGAGTCTGCTGGTACATTGACCGAGACCACTACATTCCCCTTGTACTCTACACAGCCAGAATCTGTCCCTGCTGAAAGTAAGGTTCCCCTTCCCGCATGTTATACCACCTTACACAGGGACAAAGAGGAAGGTGCAGATGAAAGTGCAGGTTCCTTCATCAGGTGGGGGGGCATACTCGTTGGCGACGTCACTGGCACAGGGCCCCTCAGAGTACGCAAAAGTGTCGCTGCTGGTGGGAGGCGCCCCCGCCATGCAAACACACCGCCGTACTTTGAGGGGCCCTGTGCCAGTGGCAATGCGAACGAGTGGGCCCCCCCCCTGCTTGCTCAGGATCACAGCACTTGCAACTTTTAAATAATTACCTTTCCCTGCAACACCGCCGTGACGTAGTCCGCATTTCCTGGGCCCACGAAAAACTTGAGCCGGCCCTACTCCCCCCACAACTTTTGCCAAATGACCCCCAATTCCCTATGCCCAACTATTATTATAAAGTTAATTAAGATTGACAAGCTTCAGAAACAAGAATGGATGTTTTTGGCATTAAAATGGGCACTGTAGGTGTTTTCCTGGCCTCCACTCACTGCCGACTATGCTTCCCCATTGACTTGCATTGGGTTTCGTGTTTCGGTCGATCCCCGACTTTTAGCGATAATCGGCCGACTGCACTCGACTCGACTCTGGACAAAATCGGGTTTCCCAAAACCCTACTCGATCTTAAAAAAATGAAAGTCGCTCAACCCTAGTTAAAATATGTGCGCTTCTCCGGTGACTTCTATGGAAAGCTTTAGTGCTAGCTGTGCACTTTCCATTCTGCATATTTTGTATTTCTAGCTAACTGCAGGCAGGCTTTTCTCTCTTTTGTATAGAAACCTTCACAGGCCTGAGAAATTCTGTCATTCACCAGAAATGAAATCTCCGCTCCAATGGCTGGCTAGTGGCTCCTTTGAGAAATGTGCTGTAGTATAATGTAGAGTTTGGGGCTGCATCATAGCGGCAATCTCAAGGACACAAATGGCTAGCTTCTCGGAGATTCTGTGGATAATGCTAAAGGCAATTTGGTCATCCACAAAATGCGTAATAGTCTGATTTATTCATTTGTGTTCCAGCTGTTATTTATTTCAGACCGTAAGCAGCTTACTTCTGTTATGTGTTTATGTCGCTCGCTCCTATTACAATATGACAAGCCGTGACTTTATTATTGGAGTCAGAAAGTATTTTGTCACACTGTGGCAAGTTTTAGCGAGAATGGAAAGAATACGGCCTTTTTTAGGGTATGCCCATACTAGCAGATATTGCTCTTTGCTTTACTGTGTATATGTTTCTGCAATTTATCCAAATTGGTTGAAAAATAAAATAAATGTTTTTTTTGCATCCATTTTATTATTCTTTTATTGGATAGGATTCCATTTTCCGGACCTAAACGATAGGGCATAATTCATATTTTACATATTTGACAGTTGTAAGACTCATTTTTTGTTTCGAAAAATGCATATAGCAGGAATGCTTCTAACTTTTGCGTTTAATGGAAATCCATGTTGGATTCCATGTAGTGATATCTGTCACCCATAGGAAAAAAAAGTGCTGTATACTTTTTTCTAGTGACGACTGGTGAGATATTCCATTGAGCAAAAACCACATAAAATCTGAATGGGTGACTGTAGAAGTTTGAGTAAGCATTTAACATATGTGCTTGTAGCTTTCCAGGTGTATATAGAAAACGTGCTACCAACGCAATGTAAAATCAATATTAGTAATGTTTACTACGTTTGTTACCAAATATATGGTAGAAAGGGGACGTACAGAAACCATGAAAAGACTGGGATTGGGTAAACTCAATGTTTATTTTATAGTTGCCTAATGCACAAGTGCCAACCAGTAGGTTATTTCTCACATGACTGGCTGGTCTTCTATGTCATTAATGTTAAACCATAAAAGGATAGTCTTCCTTTATACCAGAATGATATTGAAGTGTCCCAAGTGTCCTGATTTCCTGCAGCCGGTTAAGGAACACTAAGAACGTGGTTGGACTGAAGTGAGGGATTAGGTCTTTTCCGCTTGTTAAATCTACATTTTTTTTAGGTTGAATGATTACAATTCCATTTAAAAATACAAGGTCTTAGTATTAACTTACTTTTATGTAGGTCTCATGGCCCCAGAGAATGTAGGGCTAATTAAATATAAAGGTATAACAATAAAACAGTAATTCAGTCCTGAAGATATACACCAAATGATGATGACATCTGACAGGAACAGTAAAATCCCCTAAGTCAGCTTGTAAAATATTAAAGAGACTTATATAGGAAGCTATTCACCACCTGATTGCAAATATAAAATATTCTGGTTTCTTAGTTACATTTATCCTTTAATCCATATGTTCCTAAGGATATTTTGTATTAATTCTGTAGGAATTTTTCCAGAAAGCTCTTGGATATATTTTACTGTAGTAGAAGATTAAGGCTACACATATTCATGCCTTTAATTTTAGAGTAGGGCCACCATCTGAAACTGAAATGCAAAGAGTCTCGCTTCAGTTCGGATTCTGTGTATGCTACCTTGTGCGATTTATCTGGAATTGCGTGGGTTTTTTTTAAGAACGTGTAGTTGTGTATTCACAAACCAGATGATACACAAAAATTAATGTGTGCATGTTCATGTGTGGTCATTTATGTGGAGCTCTACTTGAGAGCTAGTTGCATTATGGATCTTCATAACAAAGTTTAAGGGGGTTGTCCACTACTCAAGAAACTCCTTCTTAATCACTATACTTACCCCATGTAAAATAATAACAGATATACTCACCTGCAGTATCGGCACCAAGTCTCCCAGGGCTTGCGTGACATTGTTGTGTCATGTGAGCCCTGCAGCCAATTAGCAGCCTCTTCACTCTCATTTCCTTTGAACAAAACTTAAATTCAGAATAGGTCTAAATGCAGCTTTCATTTTTCCAGGTGTCAGTTTCATCTGAAGGAAGAAAGAGTGAAGCGGACGTTGATTGACTGCAGAGCTCACATGACATATCAGTGTCATGTGAGTCCCGGGAGACTTGGTACTGGTACCGCAGGGGACTATAACTGTTATTATTTTACATGGGGGAAATGTAATGATTGAGAAGGGGTTGATTGAGTAGTGAGCAACTCCATTAAGGCTGCTATCCTGCAGTAGACTGTATTCTGTGATTGACTTTTGACAAGGGATGTTACAATATTGCTTAGCGCATCAGGAAATAGGGAAAATACACTACATTTCTAGCAAAATTTATATAGCTGAAAAAAATATTGTGTGGTGTGTGCCAATTTGTATTTTCACAACTGCTTCAACATGTTTCAAAATGTCTAAGTAAAAGGGACATAAGTAAAAAGAAATTGTAAAATGTGACAAATGTATTAAAACATGAACAATTATTAAAACTGTTCTAAAAAAGGTACTGAAGAAAGAAAATCAACAAAGCTAACAGATTTATCATTCCATGTGTTCTAGCACAATTTCCACCCACTTGTGAATTTTATGTGTCTCACAACACTATTGGTAAATCTTGCCTAAAGTGTCATCCCATTAAAGAGTGCAAGCTGCCATCAAATTTAGCTCTACTGTGTCACCATCCCCTGTAGGGTTCAGGCAGACATTTTTATTATTTCACAAATTCCATAGTCCTTTTTTTTTTAGTTTCTGAAATATGCAAGGGCTAGGTAACTAAGGGTATGTTTCCAAATACATTTTTTTTTAAGAAACAAAAATCAAATGCATTTCTTAAGGGAAACCCTGCTTTTCTTTTCATGTATTTTTTTCTTAAAGCGATTCTTAAGTAGTTTTGAAGACGCTATTAAAGCAATTTTTCCCACATGGTATTATGCTGTCTTTTGACTTGACACTATCAAGTATGAAGCAGATTCCACAGGAAACCACCTCAAGGAAGCTTCTTTCTTTTCAGGACCTTGTCGGAAACCCTGGACGGAAAAAAAACTCTCGAAAGCTGCCAGATGAACATCAAAGTTGATTTTCCATTGAAATAATTTGGAAGAGTATTCAAAGAGTATTTCAAGAGGTGTTGATGTGTGGTTTTTAAAGCAGATCAGTCTCAAATCTCTGTGTAAATAACCTTTAATACTATCACTAGTAAAACCCTCTTAATTGATAAATTCTGTCTAGAAAGTATGATCTTTAAAGTAATTAAGATAGGAACCCCAAATTGTTGTAATTTTAAACTATAAAAAAGCATCACATATATTCCAAATGTGAAAATTCTCTCATTTTAATTCATGTGACTATAATTTGGGATAGTAATATTATTTTAAAACCCAGGATCAAAAATACACATTCTATAAAAACTTAATGTGAAAAAAACAAAACAAATAAATTCAGCACAAAGTCTCCAAACTGTATAAAACAATTCATCAAACTTTATTGTTAATTTTACAATTACATTTAGGAAAGATCTCTATATTTCATATAATTAAACGTATCATATGGAAAAAAAATACACATTTTAAAGCAAAAGACAGAACAGGTTTGAAAAAAAGTCACAATATATACATGAATGAGTGCAATTAGCTTTCAGACATCATATATAATAATCCCATTCATAAAATAAATTAATATGCACACAATTTAATGGAAAAAGAACACAAGGTAAATTGGCACACAGAACATTTGCAACTATCATAAGATCTTAATTAAGCATCCATTACTTTATATAAATGATCGTTTACAACGGCCCATTATATTACTGACAGTTTCAATTTGTATTTCCAGTAATGCTTAGCAAATACAGGTTCACAGAGCAATATTTTCAAATCAGTGTACTGCTAACATCATGCAGCTATCACAGGCAAGAAAATAAGATGGAAATATCTATTTCATTATCCTTTAGAGCTCTACTCACAATAGCAACAATCTACAATATTCTCAAATGCAGAATCAACTTTATATGATGACTTTTACGGAAACATTTCCTTTTCATATTTCAGAACAATAACACATCCATTTTCTTAATTAACATAAATGGATTTGGGATTAAATGAAAAAAAAAACAACAAAACAAATTACATTATGATATATGGAAATAAATTCATATTTAAGCACTGTCTGTAATGATTGCGTTTATTAAATTATACCTGTATTTCAATGCTGATGGCATGGAAGTGAAATCCGCTCATAATTTAGAACGTGGATAGCAAAGTAATCAACCAGTGACCATTCTACAAAATTATGCTGATGGACAAACCCAACGGCAGTTACTACGATTCCCAAGGATGGCATCGAAAGATGGGAAAGTTGGTTCTGCTTTTTATCAGAAATAGTAGATTCTTGTCAATGGGCTATGTCTGATTCGGCAGTTTAGTAATAGTATTAATATTTTCACAGCCGATGGACATGAGTGCACTGTTTACATAAGATAGGATGGCACTGGTGATAAAAGACATGATGTTGGCTATTCATATAAAACCAGTAGTAGACATGAGAGAACCCGAAATTAAAAGTTTGGGGTTTGTATCGAATAAGGATGAGCAGACCTGTGGTTCTGATATATGACACAAGCTTTAGTGCAAATTTCAGTTTGAGTACCAAGACTGGACCCAAATTGGAACCAGAACACAAACCCCATTGAAAACAAGTGGGACCTGAACTTTTGATTTGGAAAATCTCTCACTGCAACAGACTTTCCCCCGGAATTCCGAAAAGTGCAACGGACTCCCGGGAGAAGTCATTGTTTGGCATTTAGCACCAGACAATAACTGTCCAGTATGAACCACGACCTTTTAAGACTGGGTTTGTTCATCTCTTGTACTGAACAGTTAGTGTCCGAGGCTAAACACTGAACATGGACTTCTCCTGGAAGTCCACTGCAATATTTGGAGTTCTGAAGGAAGTCCAGGAGAGAGAGAATTTTCTCTCTCAAAAGTTTGGGTCACCATTATTTTGAATGTGGTTCGGGTTCTGGATCAAGTTCAGGTACAGTTCTGGTACCCCAACCAAACTCTTGAATAAAGTTCGGTTCGGGCACCAGAACCTGAACTTCCACAGGTCTGCCAATCCCTAAGCAGTACATGACTAAACAGGAAAAAATATCCAGATATTATATCTCTTAGTGAAAAGTTTTCACTTTGTCACAGTCAATTATTAAAGGTACCTTCACACGAAGCGACGCTGCAGCGATAGCGACAACGATGTCGATCGCTGCAGCGTCGCTGTTTGGTCGCTGGAGAGCTGTCACACAGACCGCTCTCCAGCGATCAACTATGCCGAGGTCCCCGGGTAACCAGGGTAAACATCGGGTAACTAAGCGCAGGGCCGCGCTTAGTAACCCGATGTTTACCCTGGTTACCAGCGTAAAATCTAAAAAAAACAAACAGCACATACTTACATTCACGTCCCCCTGCGTCCACTTCCTGACTGACTGAGCGCCGTACAGTGAGAGCAGAGCGGTGACGTCACCGCTGTGCTGCTTTCACTTTCACTTTGCGGCGCTGAGTCAGAGGAGGAAGCAGACTGCAGGGGACGCAATGTGAGTATGTGCTGTTTGTTTTTTTTACATTTTACGCTAGTAACCAGGGTAAACATCGGGTAACTAAGCGCGGCCCTGCGCTTAGTAACCCGATGTTTACCCTGGTTACCAGTGTAAAATATCGCTGGTATCGTTGCTTTTGCTTTCAAACACAACGATACACAGCGATCGGACGACCAAATAAAGTTCTGGACTTTATTCAGCGACCAGCGACATCACAGCAGGATCCTGATCGCTGCTGCGTGTCAAACGAAACGATATCGCTAGCGAGGACGCTGCAACGTCACGGATTGCTAGCGATATCGTTATAATGTCGTTTCGTGTGAAGGTACCTTAAGTAAAATGTGTAGCAAAATAATTAGCAGAAAAAAAGCATCATTTATTTTTTAAAGTGATAGCACTGGCACAATCAATTTGAATCCATAAGCATTGAATTAATTTCATATATAAAGCTGGAATCAGACATTACATTTTGTGAGTTTTTGTTGCAGCTTTTTGAGCCAAAAGCAGAAGTGGACTGGAAGAGAATGGGAATTGTGAAGGAAGAACGTATGCGTCTCCTTCCTGCTGGATCCAATTCTGGTTCTGGCTAAACAAAGAAAAACTGCATCACTAACTGCATGGATGTCTCCAGCCTAAAGCTATTGTTCTCTGAAAAAGGCATACTTCACTTTATTTATTTAAAAAAATATATATATTATTTTTTTACATGTCACAGAACTTCACAAAAACTTAAAAATATCATTGCATATTCACCAATGACCAGTGTTAAAAGTAATATTTTTTTTGTGGAATGCTCATTAATTAGTAATATGAATTTTGTGACTTTTGTAAAAAAAAAATGAATAAATGAAATTGCATATATTTAATGTACATCAACAGTAATTCTTTTTATTTATTTTTTTCAATATATTAACAATGCAAAAGGAAATTCTAAACTTGAACCAAACCGATATAAATGAGTCCTGTACTTTGCTTTAATTTTATTTTTTTTATAATTCGATGGGACAATATTATAACTATTCCATAGGTGAATAATTTATATTGATTTTTTTTTTATTCTTTGCCTTTACTGTTACATATTCTAGGGTTGCATGGGGATTCTTGTCAGTGTGAGATATTGAGGCCATAGTATGAGAAGCACTTAATCAACATCTCTGGTGCTAATAAATCCTTTGCGTTGTCGGTTGCTGCAGTGTTTGTGGTGTCTCCTGGATCTCACCATCAGTCAGATGGAAATGTCATCAGAACTATTAACATTTAGTTTATGTTAGGAATGCATATGCAAATTGACTATAAAATAAGCTTCAATACGTCAAGCCTCTGGCTGTGCACAATGGGAAGAGGAGATAGCTAATATTCATATTCATTGATTAATATAGAGCTGCCGGTAAAAGTAAGGCAGGTTACGTATGTAGTACAGAATGAGAAGTACTACAGGCATGACAACAAATACATGTATGCATATATAGTGTAAGGGTACAATATATCATATGCACTCCAATAAGTCACATATATCGTCTGGAGAACACTTGCAGCATAAAACACTGAAATCCTAGATATATGTTTCTATTTTTTGCTGTATTTATGCTGAAATATGTATTTATACCATATGTTGTGTTAGGAAAAATGTCGCTATTACAATAGGATTTCCCATTGGACTGCACGGATTAGTACTGAAAGCTCTGGATGTCATAGATGGCCATTGTTTTCAATCGGCACTTCATCATAGAAGGCTTTGTAATAGAATCTTTTGCATCAGCATCTGGCACTGAGACCCTACTGTCAGTGCTTTCCAAACTGGACAACCCCCGTATGCAGTAATTTCACACAAAGTCATTGGCACAAAGCTAGTGCGTGATAAAAAAATAACAAAAATATCTAGTGATCTCAAGGGCTGAAACACTAAGGTTAATGGTCCTATATGCCAACAAAGACAATCACTGAGACTGCCTTTGTGTCTTTTCCCTTCAATACCATAAATGTGAATATATAAGAAGCTCCTACATAAAAAGAAAGCTGATTTTAATCTGTGTACTGACTTTTTTCAGCACCAAATGCTCATTACGCAGTATAGATACATATTTCTTCCAGCACTTGCGGGAAAATATTGAATAATTTGAATTTTAAATTGCTTTTAAAAAGTTGTTTGGGCATTAAGTGTTCATGAATCAGTAGTACAAATAAAATAAAAATTTTCATATTTCTCAACATGGGAAAAAAAAAGCTTCTTCCACTCATCAGCCAGTCCTCCTCCTTCCCTGCCTCATGCACTGATCAGTCACTCTCTAATAACTGATGCTGCTTCAGTCTATGAAGAGAGGATGGGGCAGGAGAGCAGCTGCAGAGAAAGAGAGAGAGAGGCACATACACACACATATACTGCTGATGCTTCTAGTAAGTGTACTTTCTCACCCCCAGAGCTGGATTCACAGCTACACTGCTCAGAACTTCTGTTCATTGTCCTCTATGCTCCTGTTGCTGCTTCTCCATGTGTCTTAGAGATTTAGGGCAGCAGGATCTCCTCTTCTCTGTGTGGGCAGTCTATGGGAGATACCATTGCAGCTAGTCTTCCCTCACTCTGGAGCTGAAATCAAGGAAACTGAAAACTAGAAATCGAGCCTACAGAATCGAAAAACTGCCAAAAAATGGCAGATACAAGTCATATAATGGGCAGAAAGAGTGTAAGACATGTACACACATGATAATTCAATTGAAAAAATGTGATATAGAACTTATAGTTAAAAATGCATCACACTAATTTTTGCAGTGGTATGTGATTTGAACAACCATGCAGACAACAGTATTTCAGTTGGGGAGGCCAATTATCATTGCTTGCTTATGTGTTCACCACTTACCTAACACTTGACTATGACTGTGTGTGTATATATATATATATATATATATATATATATTTATATTGGTCTGTACATTACAATTTTATAATGACCTATTGTATAAGATCAAATGGATCTTTCAATATGCCTCTAAACATGCAAGGCCAACATGTAAGGCCTCTTTCACACTTCAGTCTTTTGGCGTCAGTTTGAATCCGCCGTTTTCGTCAAATAGCGGATCTGCCATTTTTTTCCCATAGACTTGCATTAGCGACGGATTGTGGCGGATGGTCGTCCGTTCCATCCGCCATGTGACGGATCTGTCGAGATTTGGCGGACATCATCTTGACATTGACAGACATTATAACGTTTTTTGTCTGCGCCGAAATGGCGGTTCGTGACGAATCCGTCGCGTCCGCCATTCCATAGAATGGCCGCCTATGGGCGACGGATCCGTCGCGACCGTCATTTGGCGGATCCGTTGCCCCAATCCGCTATTTCAATGCTCCAAAAAGTAGATACTTTTCCCAGACAACCCCCAAGTAACGGATCCGTCAAAAAAACGGATCCGTTAGAACCATTTTCTCAACAATTGTGACGGATCCGTCGATCCGTCACTATGTCGGAGCAGACTGACGCCAAACAACTGAAGTGTGAAACTAGCCTAACACACCACCAAACATAATCTATGGGTCTCTATATGTTTAATGTCTCTATATGTGTAATATTTTCCAGGTGGTAAATCAGTTGTAAATATTGTAATCTGGACCCGTTGAAGCGCACACTGCGCAAAATGGCCGTCATCCACCTTCCTTCCCCGCATCCCTCTGCACACCTGCCGTTCCCATGGATTTTGTTTGTTAAAACCTTATATGGCTTAATAAAGACTACGACTTCACTGCAAAGGGGTGAGTGCCGCATTTTCTTCAATTTTTGTATATATTGTAATACAAAATTTATCATGAGGTTGTTCTATAGAAGCACATGTAATGTTTAGGGTAGCAGGTGACATTTCCGTCTCATTCCCAAAAGTCAACTGAGATAAGTTTTGCCTTTTAGGACAGTTTAAAGTGGATGGCCACTTTATCATTATTTTAATAGTAAGTGTACACAAAATTAGTTCCTTAAAGCATTTATTAAAGTAAAGATAAAAAGGGATCAACCCCTTTAATTCCTAAAAGTGCTGCAATATTTTGTAATATGGGCCCTAAAGCATGCTGTTTTGTGTATTTTCCTTTCTTTTGCCAGTGTTGCCACAATTTATTGCATATGTGATAACAATTTATAATTATGGACATTATCCATCCCACATAATGCTTATTTTCTATAAATGGAAGGTTATAATTGTATAATGACTAAAATGTGAAAAATAATTTTACTTCTTCACATAAAGAGCAGAATCAAGCACAGAGAAAAGTGCACATTGAGTCAAGTTGTGTCATTCGGACTCGATCAGAACTGGATGTTTTCAGTCTTTAAATAGAAACAAAAATGTCTCCGTTCACTGACTGCAAGAAGAAACCTTAAAGGGCATCTGTCATGTGAAAAAACGCTATTACCCTTCAGATATGGGGTTAATCGGCAAGTTAATGAGTTAATCGGCAGACTGAGAGCCCCGTTGCCGGGAGGAAACAAACTTTAATCCTCCTGGCAGCACTCAGTACAGAGTCGGCTGTCAGTCAGTGCTGGGATGTGGTTTCAGCCACCATTCATTATGTACTGAGCCATCATTCAAGTTGAGTCGGCTGCACCTCTATGACTGAAAGGGCTCCTTTTCACTTGCGAGAAATACGTGCGAGTCTCGCATGTTAAAACCCTCTGGTGCCGGCACTTGGGAACGGAGTGTGCAGCTCCATGTATTGCTATGAAGCCGCACGCTCCGCTCCGGAGTGTCGGCAGCAGAGCTTGGTTTTAACCTGCGAGACTCGGATGTATTTCTCGCAAGTGAAAAGGAGCCAAAGACTGAGGCTAGTGGGAGAAATAAAGTTAACTTCCTCCTGGCAGTGGGTCTCTCAGTGAGGTGGCTGCATGGCTTCAGGAGGCCATTACCTTGCAGATTAACCCCAAATACACAGTTTAATAGCGATTTTTCAAGACAGGTTCCTTTTAAGAGCTTCCTAGCAAACTTCATTAGAACGATAATGCTTTTTGGATGTGAAAATGTCCTAGATTATTTCGATTTTATCTTTAGAACATTGAGGTTTTGAATGCAGAGAATCCGTTATTGGTTGATAGGAAAAAAGACTTTTAGTTATGTCAATCTAAAGGTCCACTTACACTGCACGCTTATCATGTAGGAACGCTCGTGTCATGACAATTGTGGAGAATAAGTAGGCTGATGATCACTCGACGAGCTAGTCAGGTGAAATAAACTTTTGTGCTGCGCAGGACGTATACTGCCGAGAACAATGAGAGTCTTTGCGCACTGAGAGATGTATTATAGATCGTTCAGTGCACATCTGATGCTGGGTCAGCCAATGTAAGCAGGCTTTTAAATGATTACCGGCTGACAAGCCTATTGTCAGTCAGCGGTTATCACTAAGTATAGCCTAATGTAAGCGCACCTTTACTTTTCTTACTTTTCTTGGTACAATTCCTTTGATATTACATATTTTCTATTGCATGATAATCGAGTAAGTTCTTCTGCACCCAGTACGTCACATGGATTATAAATACAGAACCCATATAGGTACTGTATATATTCAGCCTTTATTGGAGCCTCCAACTTTACATGAATTTTTTATTAAACTAAAAAGCAAAAACAATTCTGCCAAGCTTCAATGGATTACATCTTACCATGTTATATCGTTATACCATTTTGTGTCTCTATAAACATGTCACTGTCGTGTGCTTTAGCACTAACTGACCAGATACTCGAGAAAGCTGTCAGCTAAATGCTACTCTTTGGGGTTTTTTTAAACAGGGAGAGAGGAATAAAGCTTAATGGAATCCTGTCACCAGCAAAAATGCTATTAACATGCAGATATGGGGTTAATCTGATGTTTAATAGCGTTACTTACCTGCCCGGCACCTGCACGTAGCCAAATACTGTGGGGGAAAAAATGAACTTTATTCCCCCCAGCAGCGTTTGGTTTTGGTCACGGGGCAGCACTGGTGCTGGTTCAGTCCCCGCTGAGAATAGAGTGGTGGTGGTAATCGTGCCCCCGGCCCAGACTGACACTGGCTCTGTATTGGGACCGGCTGCCAGTCAGGGTCGGAGACACAGTTACAGCCGCCACTCTGTATTCTCAGAGCGATGACTGAACCGGCACCAGCACCATGCCCGTGATTCAAACCAAATGCTGCCGGCGAGAATAAAGTTACTTTTCCCCCTGAAGCGTTCGGCTACATGCGAGCACTGGGCAGGTTAGTAATGCTATTAACCTGCAGATTAACCCCATAAGATATATTACAAAGTTGCTTATTTTAACATGTTCTATTGATTTATGAATACAAAATTAAACTGATGACTACACTTTAACTTAAGGGACACTTAGTTGGGAATGAAAGTTCATAAGAATGATCATTCACCAAATTCTACGTCAACTATCAGACCATCTGAACAGGCTGGAAAATACACAATGAACAAGCACAATGCACACATAGAAATCATCGTATTCAGCAGCATAATTTAACGTAAAAACAAATGATGTGCTGCACAAAACATGATATTGTATGCTCATGAATTGTATTAATGATCTTTCTGTGAACATTGATCCTGCAATCGGCCTATTTAAACATGCCCGTAAGTGACCACCGACTGGATTGTACGGAGCCCATTGATGTTACTTTTAACAGCCAATATGACTTGTGTAAAAGGGCCAAACCGTCAAAAAATGGGCATGTTGAGATCCAACTAGCATGATAATCAATCTCTTTTGCCGATATCTGGCATTGCAGATAGTCGCAAAATAGATCCCAAAATCACTCCACAGCCGCTCCAATTGTCTTTTAACTATTGTAAGGCTGTGTGAACACGTTGCAGATCTGGTGCTTTTTTGGTGTGCTTTTACCTTGCTGATTTTCTACATATATCCTGAAGCAATCCTGATGCCAGCAAAGTGAAAGAAAAACCTGAAGTGTCATGCACACGTTTATTTTTGACTTGCAGATTTGGTGCAGAAAATAATTAGCTTCATGTTAATTCTCTGTGCTTTTTTCCTTGCGTTTTTCACCATTGACCTCAAATCAACAAAGAATGCAGCCAAAAAGGCAAGCAAAAAACACAAGAAAAATGGGCATTTATGCATCTGCGTTTTTTTTCTGCCAGAATATGCAGAAACAATGCAGAAATTTTACTCAACATGTGCACATACTCTTAGACTGCAAAAATTACATCAGATTCCCAAACTATTGTTTAAGTGCTTCATTGTTAATTCTGTGCTTAATGCTGCCCTCTAGTCTGCTAATATTTAATGTAGCCATCTCTTTTCCACAAATCAAATGACCTTAAAATAAAATGCAAGTCAAGATCAAGATGTGGTTAATAGTGACATAAGTGACTGTGACAGTTTAAGCCACAAGTTGGATTCAGCCAGGCTTCCACACGCTTCCTTCTCATGACATGTATGTACAAATAGCACTTGCCAATAAGTCTGATGTTTCACAGCACCAGTTCAAGATCTATACAGACATATACCCCAAGGTACATTTTGTCATACTTCATTAATCCTTTCAGTCTTTCCCAATGTATTGAGTAGCTCTATGATAATTCTTGATTATTATAGGAGACATACTGAAAAGACTTGACTCTCCTGGAGGCATAATCTGACTACAGGAAATCTGTTAAACTTGTCTCTTGAATGTCTGCATGGATCAAATTTGCTACTTATGATCTTAACGAGTCGCACCTCTGTCAGTACAAATTATCGCTAACATCCAGAACAGCAATGCAAATTAAAGAATCTTTACAAAAGAACTAGACACATGTTTTTCCCTACTATTTGCCACTTTTTTCCTTCTTATCCTTAACTGATCTAATTGTATACTGAAGCTGCATTTACACTGAAAGACTTGTTGTTGGAGGTGCATCGTCCTGTGTGAACAAGGCTCGCCCTGCCGAGAACCATGGCAGCCTATGCGCACTGAGCAATCCATTACCGATCACTCGGACTGCATCGTTTACTTTGGCATGCGGATTAGTGATGAGCGAATATACTCCTTGCTCGGGTGACCTCCGAGTATTTGTTAGGGTTCAGAGATTTAGTTTTCATCACGGCAGCTGAATGATTTACAGCTAGTAGCCAGGCTGAGTACATGTGGGGGTTGCCTGGTTGCTAGGGAATCCCCACATGTAATCAAGCTTGCTAATAGCTGTAAATCATGCTGCTGAGGCGATGAAAACTAAATCTCACAGAAGTCATAAAAACTCGGAGACCACCCGAGCAACGAGTACACTCATGCTAATGCCGATGTAAACAGTCTATTAAGTGACTGCCAAACGGTAAAATTTACCAATCGGCAGTCATATTGTGCTGCTGAATGGACGGTATAAAAAACTGCATTTACACTGCTGATCACCTGATAAACAAGCCAAATGCTTGTACATTTGATGAAAAGATCTTTTGCACAATACATAAGATCATTTGTCTCGGAGATGCACTACCCTGTGTGAAGAAGAGTCATTCTGTCGAGAACCATGGCATCCAGCGTACACTGAGTGATCTATTATATATTGTTCAGTGCGCATCACTTACTTTAGACTGCATTGTAAACAGGCTATTAAAGGGCGCAGACTGGTAAAGTTTTGCGGATTACAGATCATATCATGCGACCAGTCGGTCCAAGTAAACAGACCCTAAGTAGTCATTAATATACCCCCAAATATTTTGATTACTACCACGAAGATCCACACATCTGCCTTTGACTTGCATATTTTTTTTACACAAATTTACAGTTCAATTGAGTAGTAGAGATGAGTAAACTCAAACTGTAATGTTCAGGGTTCATGCCAGACACCTAGTGTCCGGTACTGATCTTAGATCAAGGAATTCTTCTGGAAGTCTGTTTTACAGTTTAGGAGGAGAGGGAGAGGTTCAGGTTCAAGTTCGGGTACAGTTCTGGTACCTGAACCAAGCTTTGGTCGAACCCAACAAACCCAAAATTCCACGGGTCCGCTTATACCTATTGAGCATATTTCAAAGCAGTTAAGTGATTCAGTATCCTGACTCATCACACGAAAATAAAGCCTTGCCCATTAAAGTGTACAGCCGTGCAAATACAGGACTATGTAAATAAAGTTAAATATTCGAGAATATAAAGTATTTAAAGCGACCTAAATACATTTGTAGGGAAAATATGATACAAATACCAATGAAACAATCAATGAGCTTGAAATAAAGACCGTGGAACCAAAACCAACCAAGGTGACTATTTAACATATGAATTACATATAATGCAATCATCATTTTTCATATATACTGTTGAAAGAAAATTTAGTGTATCAGTGTTAAGATTATAAGATTTTCAGAGTTATAGAATGATTTCAGATTTATTTGCCAACTGGTTCTGTGATACTGAAATGTTTAGTTTTATTGTAGGTATGAGCAGGGAGGGATGATAGGCTTTCTGGATCACAGCGTGCTAGATTAGGAAAATGTTTTTGTAGAAACATAATAAATATATACATAGACATATAAATATATACATAGACATTAAAGATGAACACTGAGATTTAAAGTCCCCAACCCTGAGACCTGCGATTCTCCTCCTACCTAGTCAGGCATGACGTCTTTTTTGCGGAGCAATGCAAGCATGACATTGTGCCAGGCATACTAATTAGAAGAGACACCGGGGATGCCAACAGTGTCATAGGGCTCTAGTCCGGAGCCACAGATTACCAACGTGACCGCTCCACCAGTGTCCTGCAAATTTTATTGCTCAACAACTATAGATGCAAATTTCTGATATCAAATAATCCATATATAAGTGTTTTATATTATTGGATTATAAACAAAAGCAATTATTTTCTGTAGAAATTTATAAATTTATCTATCATAGTCAATATCCGATTTTTTTCTAATGAAACATTACTTTAGCAAAAAGAGTCTCATGAATTAAATATTTTCTGGTATTTTCCAGTTTGCACTGCTAAATAATATTTACTATGGTAAGCGAAACAGAATTTCCACATCCAGCAGACACTTTACCATTAGGCACAGAGAATCAGGGCACAGCACATTGCCAACTTCCTATTTCCTTCTCATAAACAAGACGAGCCCAGGGGAACCTGTGCAGATTAATTAACTGTAGTAGGTTATACACACGGGGCTGCGTCACCATGGGGAACAAGAAGCTATATCCGATTTCTGCTGCATGATTTGGGATTTATGCTTCATGGACATGATCTTCACTTCAGAGTGACGGAGAGTCAGACAGCATTTCCCATGAAAATTAAGCATGAACTTTTTACACTAGGATTAACAGAAAGCCAAGCATATATAAAAAGAAATGGATGAAAGGGTAAAATGAGTAAGCGCAGAGCAGATGGACCAAGTGGTAATGTCTGTAATTAATCTTTATGGATTTAAATAGGAAGGTGTAAACAGCAAGGATGTGATGTGCTCCATAACAAGCAGATGTAAGTTTACATTACGCCAATATTTACTACATTGCTGCAGAAGTCCTAGTTATAACATTGCTGTCACGTAAATGTGTGTGTCTGTATGTGTGCGTATTTCCATGTATGTCTGTGCATGTGTACTTCTGTCTGTGTGCGGGTATGTGTGTAAAAGTAAATGTACATGTGTGCCTGTGTGTGTATTGTGAGTGAATCTGTGCATGTGTCAAGTGTATATGTGTGCCTGCCTGTGTACATCATTGTGTGAGTGTATATGTTTGTGTATGTGTGTGAGTGTATACGTGGCTGTATCTGTGCATATGCATGTGTATATGTGTGAGCATATATGTGCATGTGTGTGAGTGACCTGTGCCAAACTGACATGTTTATATGTTTGTGTATGTGTGCTAATGTATATATATATATATATATATATATATATATATATATATATATATATATATATATATATATATGTGTGTCTGAGTATATGTGTATGCATATTGTGAGTGTATAAGTGCATATAAGAGTATATGTGTATCTGTGTATGTGCCTCTGTGTATGTGTGTGTATACTGTGCTTATATGTGTATATGAGGGAGTATGTGTATCCGTGTATGTGCCTCTGTGTATGTGTGTATACTGTGTTTATATGTGCATGTGAGGGTGTATGTCTACATTGTGTGTATGTGCGTGTGAGTATCAGGGAATGGATGTGTATATGAGGGTGTATCTGTATATGTGACTGTGTATGTGTGTATATGTGTATATGATGGTGTACATGTGTGTGTGTATCTGTGTATCAGCCTTTCTGTATGTGTGTATACATGTAAATATGACCATGTATGTGTGTAAGTGTATCTGTGTATGTGCCTCTGTGTGTATGTTGTGTGTGTATGTGTGTGAGTGTATCTGTATATGTGCCTGTGTGTATACTGTGTGTGCATATGTGAGTATATGTGTGTGAGTGTATCTGTGTATCAGCCTCTGTGTATGTGTGTATACATGTACAGTATATGAAGGTGTATGTGTGTGAGTGTATCTGTATTGTGTGTGTATATGTGGGTGTATGTGTGTGAGTGTACCTGTGTATGTGCCTCTGTGTGTGTATATTGTGTGTGCATATGTGAGTGTATGTGTGTGAGTGTATCTGTGTATTTGCCTCTGTGTGTGTATAGTGTGTGTGTATATGTGGGTGTATGTGTGTGAGTATACTTGTGTATGTGCCTGTGTGTGCATATGTGAGTGTATGTGTGTGAGTGTATCTGTGTATTTGCCTCTGTGTGTATATTGTGTGTATATGAGGGTGTATGTGTGAGTGCATTTGTGTATTTGCCTCTGTGTGTATATGAAGGTGTATGTGTGTGAGTGTACCTGTATATGTGCCTCCGTGTGTGTATATTGTGTGTATATGAAGGTGTATGTGTGTGAGTGCATCTATCAGCCTCTGTGTATGTGTGCATACATGTATATGAAGGTGTATGTGTGTGAGTGTACCTGTGTATATTGTGTGTGTATATGTGAGTGTATGTGTGAGTGTATCTACGTATGTGTCTGTGGTATGCATTGTGTGCAGGCACATTGTTGACATGTATCCATTTCTCTATCATGCCTTGTTATTTCAAGCCTTATTAGCTGCCAATATCTGACTTTAGGTCTCATTACATAACACATGCAAACTACTCAGTGCAAGTTCAGATGTATTTACGGTAATTCATTTTGTTATATGATACCTCATACACAATCCTTACCATACAGGATTGTGAAATAACACAGCTTTGAGTTTAGTATTTATATGCATTGTTACTGTAAAAAAGTATATGTTTAAGATAATGGGGATATTTATTTATCACTAATCCATAACAATAATGATAATAATCCATGTTTCACAGCACACATGTGGCAGTGCTGAAATTACCATGTATCACTTCAGCCACATCTCCTTGTGCTTCGCCCCAATTACCTTTTGGAAAAATGACAGGGACAAAATGCCAAAATAATGCTACATTTCTGAGCAAATATCTCCTGTGCCAAATTGTGTTAAATTTCACGTTTGTGTCTGACCACCCCTTAAGCTAACATACACACATTGTGCCAATTGACAGGATATATTCATCTTGCACTGTTACATTTCTACCTCCGTGAAAATGCTGTCGCTGACAAAGTCTTTACTGCTCCCTTTAGTGCTACAGAAAAAGTACATTATGCTGCCAAAAAATCGCCACTGATTATGGAAGTCTTTTCAGTGATAAAAGCTTTACTACTTGTATAAATAAATATATATTTTTTGTAGTAAAGACAATAGTTGGTATAATAACAGCTCTAGCACATATTAACAAAAGGAACTAAATCATAACTCCTTATGTTTTATGAAAATAGTGACTCCCATCTTTTCCTCTACCTTAGCGGTGTATAGCCTTGGGTGCACCTCAAGACACCTTGTTCAAGTATTACTGTCACCATATAGTTTTCCCTTTATATTATATTCCTTTCTTTTATTCCTCTATTCCCATCAATTCATTTTTTTCATTTGCAGTAAAGACAAAAACAGTCAGTGATCGACCTGCAAAGTTAGTACACCTCCCGCTGTGATCTGATTGTTCGTGTTTACCTTGCGCATTGCATTATTATCCATTATTATTGTCTTTATTCACTATGGTATCTTTTTTTTATTCGAGAAGTTAAAGAAAAACATCTACACAAATATACTAACATATTGTATCTAGTCTTCGGCACTTGTTATTGATAACCATGCCCCGAATTACCATTGAAAATGTTCCTTTTTTCTTTTAATAGCTAGAAAACATCTCAGTGTTAGATATTGCAGCTCACAAACGACCTATATAGCAGAATCCATCACCCAAGTTTTCTGCTGTGCTCCGATGTTCACATTCAGTTTCTTCTGCAGCTGTTTGGCTAAGTTCCTTGTCAAACATTAGGTCATCTGGAATGATGACTGCAAATTCTCTTTCCTCTGTACCGGTGTCAGCGTAACATTAATCCTCAGCATCTCTTAGACTTTTCGAGGCCCATGTGGGCCATCTAACATTTTGTGGCACAGAACTGCAGGCAGAACACTTTAGACAACCCTACTAATCTACCTAATTCATTAATCATAAGTTTACCCAGAGGAATGACAACTTTTTCTTTGCAGAACCTTCTGCCATTTGTAAGAAGTATACCTTTCCTTCTAGATGGTGTCTTTTTATAACTAATGAGTATCTTAAATAGAACATTTTCTTGGAGAAATCCCTGGCGTTTCGCATAGTTAACCTGTCCTTATCCTGCGTATACTCTGGTTACCATATATCTCTGCCAACTATCCATCAGCCATTCCAAAGTCGAGTCAATTGACCTTGAGACATACAGCAGTTTGGAAAATCAATCATTTTTATGTTAGATTTATAAAAAAAAGGGACACTCTAAATGGTGCAGCATTTTCAGAAAATGAAACATATTGCTTAAGTGTAAAACATCTGCCAAAGTATCAGACATATATCAGAAATTCATAGACAGACACATACTGTTCTCTACATTGACCATCAACCGGGGATGCAAAATACTTTTGGGTACCTTGTGGAGTGGCTGACATCTAACTTTTGGGCTTTGAAAGCCTTTTGCATTTTAATGTACATGACATATTGTATTATCGTGGTGATACGGTAATATTTTTTTTCCACATTTTGTAATGCTGATGACTTAAAAGAAGCAATCCCACTAACTTTCCTATTGATTAAATGTATGTGCATGTAGTTTAGTGTGAGTGTAATAATATAGTCATCTACTGCCGCTCTCTCCGGTGTCCTGCACCGATGTTCTGCTCTTCTGAATGCCGTCACCGCTCTCCGTGCCCCAGAAATGACTTTTACAATGTAAGTCCATGGAACATCAGAACGAAGCTCCATAGGCTTCCACTGTAAAAGAGGCTTATGACTGAAATGTAGAGTATAGAATGCGCCAGCAAGTCTCATTTGCGGTGATGTCACTCAGAAAAGCAGAAGAATGGTGCTTGACACCGGCGAGAACGGCGGTAGGAAAGTATAGTAATGCACTCATACTACATTACATGCAAATAAACAATCCTTTAATCAATAAAATATTGGTGGGAGTGCCTCCTTAATGACATATACATTGTAGGAGTTGGGAACTCTAGGTCAAATTTTTTGAAATATCTGGGAAACTATAATATAGCTATCTTACTAATATATACTGCTTAAAATGTCTGCACTGTTGGAAGCATTCTGTCATCTTAGTACATTCAGACGTCTACCTGCTGTAGATGAGCAACAGTCTTCAATGATGATGACAATGATGGTGATAATAATAATACATGCAGCACAGATTCATTAATTATATTAAAATTGGATTTAAAATGGCAAATACGAAATTCTCTCTCTTTGTAATGTTTTTATGTTTTTCTTCCTTGATCTGCAGGAAAAATGTGGAGAAATCCAGTAACCAGGGCGCCAGATATCATTCTTTTGGTAACTTTATTGGTACAGAAAAATCACAAGGTTTCAGCCACGCAGGGCCTTTATTAAGGCTTGATAAAGGCCCAGAGTGGCTGAAAGTTGCTATTTTTCTGTACTAATAAAGTGACCAAAAGAATGATATCTGGCGCCCTGGTTCCTGGATTTCTCTGTATTGCTACAACTTTGTGAAGGGTTGCATCAAGAGTTCATGGACAACAGAATGGTGCATGGGACTTATTTATTGCAGATGTTGGAAAAATATTCTGCTACTACATTGAAGCCATCCACAGAATGCTGTTTGTGGTCCTGCTCTTAAGTCCCTGTATTCAATATTTTTATTACTGCTTATTATAGGACTTAATGACTTTACACTTTAATATTCACTGCAGTCAGGTAACAAACATTGTCCCACAAGTTGAACGGGTATTCCCACCCCACTCACTTCCACATTGGAGATTAGCACTGCCGATGATGCCTCATCTGCCCCTACCTGCTGAGACACATGCGTGAGGTATCTAACTTACTGATCTTTTTGATATTTTGATTTGATCAGATGAAGGATTCAGGACTAGAAATAGGAAAAACCCAATGTGGCTAAACAAAGAAGTAAGACAGGCAATTAACAGTAAAAAGAAAGCATTTGCACTACTAAAGCAGGATGGCACCATTGAAGCTTTAAAAAACTATAGGGAGAAAAATACTTTATCTAAAAAACTAACTAAAGCTGCCAAAAAGGAAACAGAGAAGCACATTGCTAAGGAGAGTACAACTAATCCCAAACTGTTCTTCAACTATATCAATAGTAAAAGAATAAAAACTGAAAATGTAGGCCCCTTAAAAAATAGTGAGGAAAGAATGGTTGTAGATGACGAGGAAAAGGCTAACATATTAAACACCTTCTTCTCCACGGTATTCACGGTGGAAAATGAAATGCTAGGTGAAATCCCAAGAAACAATGAAAACCCTATATTAAGGGTCACCAATCTAACCCAAGAAGAGGTGCGAAACTGGCTAAATAAGATTAAAATAGATAAATCTCCGGGTCCGGATGGCATACACCCACGAGTACTAAGAGAACTAAGTAATGTAATAGATAAACCATTATTTCTTATTTTTAGGGACTCTATAGCGACGGGGTCTGTTCCGCAGGACTGGCACATAGCAAATGTGGTGCCAATATTCAAAAAGGGCTCTAAAAGTGAACCTGGAAATTATAGGCCAGTAAGTCTAACCTCTACTGTTGGTAAAATATTTGAAGGGTTTCTGAAGGATGTTATTCTGGATTATCTCAATGAGAATAACTGTTTAACTCCATATCAGCATGGGTTTATGAGAAATCGCTCCTGTCAAACCAATCTAATCAGTTTTTATGAAGAGGTAAGCTATAGGCTGGACCACGGTGAGTCATTGGACGTGGTATATCTCGATTTTTCCAAAGCGTTTGATACCGTGCCACACAAGAGGTTGGTACACAAAATGAGAATGCTTGGTCTGGGGGAAAATGTGTGTAAATGGGTTAGTAACTGGCTTAGTGATAGAAAGCAGAGGGTGGTTATAAATGGTATAGTCTCTAATTGGGTCGCTGTGACCAGTGGGGTACCACAGGGGTCGGTATTGGGACCTATTCTCTTCAACATATTCATTAATGATCTGGTAGAAGGTTTACACAGTAAAATATTGATATTTGCAGATGATACAAAACTATGTAAAGCAGTTAATACAAGAGAAGATAGTATTCTGCTACAGATGGATCTGGATAAGTTGCAAACTTGGGCTGAAAGGTGGCAGATGAGGTTTAACAATGATAAATGTAAGGTTATACACATGGGAAGAAGGAATCAATATCACCATTACACACTGAACGGGAAACCACTGGGTAAATCTGACAGGGAGAAGGACTTGGGGATCCTAGTTAATGATAAACTTACCTGGAGCAGCCAGTGCCAGGCAGCAGCTGCCAAGGCAAACAGGATCATGGGGTGCATTAAAAGAGGTCTGGATACACATGATGAGAGCATTATACTGCCTCTGTACAAATCCCTAGTTAGACCGCACATGGAGTACTGTGTCCAGTTTTGGGCACCGGTGCTCAAGAAGGATATAATGGAACTAGAGAGAGTACAAAGGAGGGCAACAAAATTAATAAAGGGGATGGGAGAACTACAATACCCAGATAGATTAGCGAAATTAGGATTATTTAGTCTAGAAAAAAGACGACTGAGGGGCGATCTAATAACCATGTATAAGTATATAAGGGGACAATACAAATATCTCGCTGAGGATCTGTTTATACCAAGGAAGGTGACGGGCACAAGGGGGCATTCTTTGCGTCTGGAGGAGAGAAGGTTTTTCCACCAAAATAGAAGAGGATTCTTTACTGTTAGGACAGTGAGAATCTGGAATTGCTTGCCTGAGGAGGTGGTGATGGCGAACTCAGTTGAGGGGTTCAAGAGAGGCCTGGATGTCTTACTGGAGCAGAACAATATTGTATCATACAATTATTAGGTTCTGTAGAAGGACGTAGATCTGGGGATTTATTATGATGGAATATAGGCTGAACTGGATGGACAAATGTCTTTTTTCGGCCTTACTAACTATGTAACTATGTAACTATGTAACTATGTAAGGTACATGCACGATTCCTGCTGTTATTCATAGATATGACATCTTCAGAACCGTTCACCTCCAGATGTGGAAGCGATTGACACTGGAATACCAATTTAAGGCATGAGCACATTGACAATATTTTTGACAGTCTAAACTGCATATATTAATAAATTGATCTCTTATATCTGTGAGGCTGATGTAGTCCAGCTACAGTTTGACTTAAGAAAACTTCAAACAAGATAATGGACATTCTAATAAGGCTTTTCAAAGTAAGTACACCCGTCACCTCAGGCACAAGAGGGCTATTTATTAATGTTTTGATTTTGAAATATAATGGAGAATCCCCAACAATTTATATCGATGAGCAAAAATATTCCTTGAAATTATGTTATTAACACAGCATGAAAACCTTTATAACTGTTTCTGATAAACATGTTGTCCTCATAAAAATGGTGTTCTACCTAAACCCACATATGTTTCTGCAAAATTGACTAAAACCTCCATGTTCCAATTAAAAAACATGAATTTGAATTAGAAATTAACAAAAAAGAACACTTGGAACCTGCAATTATTATTCCCATTTGAAATAATAGAAATAATTACAAAAAATCTTTCTATCCAACCTATTTGCAGTTACCAAGTGACCTCTTACAATACTGAACCACTGACTAATTAGCTGCACAAGTATCTGTGTTAAGTGACATGCTGAACAACAGTGTTTAATTAGAGCAATAAACCCTTTCTTCATGTAAGAGGTTGAAAAAACTGAAAGCCACATTAAAACACCTCGGTGACAAATATACAAGAAGAAGCCATATTTCCAATTGGTAATGTTCTAATAAAAGTTCATTAATAGTGGTATCTGCTGAGAGGCAAACTATAAAAAACAGCTTTCTGTAATAGTTGTAGATTAATTTTAAAACTAATGCAAATGAAAGTGCTATCTGTTTACTAGTTGTCTTATTTTCCCCAATGCCATGAATTTACCCCATCTCATATGTAACCAAAAGTAGTCATGTAGTTCTCAAAAAATAGTCATGATAATAACAATTACATAGGCCAAAAGACAATATTAAAAGACTTTATATTGTACCACCCAAAAAAGTGGATTGGCAGGATATATATATACATATATATATGTATATATATATATATATATATATATATATATATATATATATATATACATATATATATATATATATATATATATATATATATATATATATATATATATATATATATATATATATATATATATATATATATATATCCTGCCAATCCACTTTTTTATATATAAACACACAAACAATGGGGAAAAAAGTATTTAGTCAGCCACCAATTGTGCAAGTTCTCCCACTTAAAAAGATGAGAGAGGCCTGTAATTGACATCATAGGTAGACCACAACTATGAGAGTCAAAATGAGAAAACAAATCCAGAAAATCACCTTGTCTGATTTGGCAAGAATTATTTAGCAAATTATGGTGGAAAAAAAAATATAATAATAATAATAATAGTATATATATATATATATATATATATATATATATATATATATATATATATATATATATATATATATATATTCCATATATTTACTTTTAAGTATCCGCTCTGATTGAGAGTCTTGTCCTTTTTGGTAAAAACCACAGCATTTATTTAAATAATTACGGTAATTGCTACTATTTTAGAATTACAATGTTCTTGTCTATGTCAATCAAAGGGATGTGTTTTTGAATATATGGCAGATGTAATACTTCTATGGCCTTCAAACACTGGACATAATAATGACATCTATTAATATATTATCTATATTTATGTCATATACCACATTGATCACTGTGCTTGAATAGGCCTACTATATGGAGAACCCTCATAATTTGTGTCTATCATGAATGACCAACAAAATGGAAAAATAAGTATGGAAGGACAAAAGTTATAGAGTAACACATATACAAACTATAGAAAGAGTATACAATGAATGGATAATCCAAAAAATGTACGTTGCTCCTTGTTGTGGGTTGTGTCGTTCAGTCCCATAGAATGTAAGTCCGCAAGGACAGGGTCCTCTCCCCTTTGTACCAGTCTGTCACTGTAAACTTGTTTACTGTAAATGATATCTATAACCCTGTATGTAACCCCTTTCTCATGTACAGCACCATGGAATTAATGGTGCTATATAAATAAATAATAATAATAATAATAATAGTTTGATGTTCTAATTTACAGACAGAGAGAATTTTACCAGAGTTAGAAGCATGCTCCATTTACAAAAGTCTACATATGCCATGGTATTGTGATATGGTTATGTTTCTGGTCTACACATTACAAATCCTTCATTAGTGTGCCTGAACCCTACCGATTAGGGCAGGATTACCAAAGGTCAAGATGTGTGATGAGACAACATGTACAACAGTGCCAAACCACCAAACCAAAAATATTTTGTGCAATGATCAAGACATGTAGTATCATTACCATGAGCAAAATACTAACACCAGCAGAGCAGCGTGATTACCCAGCTATTAATCAGAACCGCTCTTTATCTTTAAGGGAATGTGTCATCAGAAAATGACAAATGACAAATCAGGTTTTTAATTTAAACATATTTTTTTGTGTATTATTAAGTATGTATCCTTTTTATGATTTTTTATTATATTATATCACTAGTATCTCTCTAAAAATAAAATTGCCAAAAATCTTGAAATTTTCACATTGGCCTCTAAGGCTTATATTAGACTCATTTTCTGTTCTCTATAGAACACTTTACAGCAGTCTCATTATCATCATAGACAGGAATGCAAGAAAAGCTAACACTTCATACAGCCTACAATACAGGATCCACCATTCACAATAAGTGGTGTCACAGTTCACCTCCACATCCTCCTTTCACAATTATCTATGCCCAGTTTAGACTATGTTTAGTTTAGAAGCTGGGAAGGCTTCTATACAAATGATTGGGTTGGGGCGATATAAAAAAGGTTATTAAAAACATTTTTTGAAAGAAATGTAATATAAAAACCTGTTTAAAACAATAGGACATTTTCTCATGGTGCGTTCCTTTACATAAAGTAATTTAGATAACAGAAATATATAAAAGAATAAGTTCCAGCAGCTTTGACATACTGCGCAATGCCTAGTACATGGACTAAATAGGCTGTGCCATGTTTGCCAATTTGCCTGCTGTGTTCCCTTAAGTATTTGCTGATAATATAATTTCCTGCCATCAAGGATCGCACACAAGGAATCCTTCTTACAATAGGAAACATCAAAATGTACATTTTCATTGACATCTCCAGGTATTTCGTTACCACTGATCAACAAATGTTATTTAGAATAATTTTCTAACCATAGATTTCTATTTTATCACTTATGCCACCGGAATCATCTGTGTGCCGATATCCGCAATAAATGGCTGAAGAAAATAAATACGAGGAATTCTTACACCGAGTATCCGAGGCATTGGAGGCTATCCAACTATGACTGATGGCTAAATGTTCAGGAGTCAAACCATTCCCCTTCCGTAGGACTCTAATGCCTTTTTTTATATTCCGTTTTAGCAGCGCAGAAGTGCTGTTCCAGCTTTCTAGACTGTTTGTAGATGGCTACACAAGATTCCTTGGCCGATTACGGCTCAGGGCAAAAGGACTTAATCTGTGAATGCAACATTGTGTGATAAATGCTTCTTAATATAGGCCGTGGGAGGTCTTTGGCAGAACTAAAGTATTTTGTCTTCCATATAGATTTGTATATCAGGAAGAAGTCTATATACAAGAATCATCACAGATGTAATTATTTTCGAACAGGAGAAATAATGGATAGTGATGCATTTGGTAACAAACCATTAAGGGAAAATGACTTGAAGGGGATGTCTGAGATTATACAGCTCCACTCTTGTCTACTGGCAGTTTTGGCACAGCCTCATTCAAGCTATTATACCACAGTTCATGAACAAGAGAGAAAAAATATAAAAGCAATGTTTTCAAACCTCAACTATAAGCTCGTTAGAATCTTGAGTCCCTAGAAAAAAATTGGCTCTGTTCTTAGGGAGTGGAATTTGTTAGGTTATTCCCAACTTGGAAGGTTATCTGACCATTTGGACTCCCAATGATCCCGAGAATTATGCTCTATAATGACCAATTAAAATGGAGCAGTGGATATTATTCATTGACTAAAAGTATTTTAAAGATACACAGCTCAAATAAAAATTGAAGTGGTGGCAACCATGCAGGGACAATGCTCCATTCTAATGGAGAATTTTTAGAAATTTAGAATCCCATTCTTGAGATTGGTGGCTGAATCTCCTGCAATTATTAAGTTATCATATAGCACGTGGCTTGGTAATAACAGGTCTAGTTGTGAAAAACTGTTTAACATTTGCTCTGTAAATACACATAGTTACTATTCCCATACCATCCATAATCCAAAAAAACAAAACAATGAATCCTGGCCCAAATCTCAAGCATAACATATTTTCTTCAAACATCTAGCTGAGGACAACCTAGTTGGCACTTACTTTTGAACCAATCACTTGCCAGAAAGGTCTCCTTCTTATGGGTTATGTTCAGAATTAGTCCTTCTAATTTGCTGAAGGTTCCTCAATCCTACACTGTACCTTGTATACAAAAATCATCACTTTTTGAAATCCATTGCAAATTGAGATGAACAGATCGCTTCACGCAACCCTGGTCCATGGTGCAGGTCACTACTGTCTGGCCGTGGACAGGAGTTGTGCAAATTTCCTGAGCATCTGTGCTCTCCAGCACAGAATTTGATTTGCCACCCTGGTGTGGCACTATCTTTGCAGTGTGCGGCACACAGGGTGACATCTCACCAGCCCGGCTAATCATAACCAAGCCTATGATCCAGAAGGTAAGGAAATGCACATCACTCCTTTCCTTGGCTGTAAACTATAGCTCTCCACACATATTGTAGTTTCTTTAAAATAAGTTTATATTTCCTACACCAAGAATATATGATTCCTTCCTTTTCAGTACTTCCTTTCGCATTGTGGATTTATCTGATCCTACAGCAGCTTCAATTTAATCCTTCACAACCAAATTATTTCTTGCTTTGTATTTCTAGAACACATATTAAATTGCTCTTTCACAAACAATATACACAGTATTTGTCTGGTGGACTGGGCCATTTGATTTTTACATTGTATGCAATGTAATTATTTTACACAGGCATATTTTTAGTACTTATCCATCCTTGAAATTTCTACATTTCTGTCTGCTAATCCGTAATGAGCACCAAACATTAATGAAACTTCTTGAGAAAAGAGAAAAAACAACGCAAGTTATTACATTTATCACAAAACAATGCTGTGTGATATGGATTTTTATTCAGTGTCTCAAGCTGCACAATGATATATGACACCGAGCAATTGTCTGAAAGCTAGAGTGAAATTGAATACTTTGTATATCCATATGTGGTCTGCTTATTGCTTAAAATTTCAGTCATTGATATAATCCAATGTATTACATTTACGTTGTATCATAAGAGGTATGTACATAGTTGAAAAAAGCAAAATCCTTTGAGTTTCTATACTTATACATGTTTTGTTTGTTCAGGACAGAGATATAGTTTTTGCAGAACTAATAGTTTTTATAGGTAGTGTTTTGGGGTACATACATTAAAATAAATTATTATTTTTGAGGGGTGAGTAAAAAAACAGCTCTCCCACCAATGTCTTTTTCAATTTATTACTATGATGTTCACCATACAGTTTACATGACGTGAACTTTATGGGTTGTTAAAATTACTGTGATAAAATAAAATTGTTTTTAACTTTTCCTAATTGTTCACAAGGTTTTTTTTTTAATAAACAAATTGCGTTGTTGCATTCCACGATTCATGATTGTGCATTTTTCCATGGGGATAATTTTTCATTTATGAGTTTTTGTAAACTTTTTATGGCTGTTTTTGCAGGTGAGGAAACAGCTATTCTAGCATTATTACTTATTTATAGCATTTAATATTATGGGTTGTTGTAGATGAAGTGATAAATTAAGTGCCATTTCCGTATTATTTTTAAAACGTTACATTTTATCAAAGTAAATACGTTTGTTGTCTGAGTATTTTTTGTAATTCCGCTTAGATCTCATGATCAGTTATTGACACTTAGTTCCTGCAGATTAATCATTAATAGATTAATTAGATGAGTTATTAGCAAGTTTTCTCACTCCTTTTCTTTAAAAGAAAAGACAGCTTCATGTGTGACAATCAGATAGTACATATGTTTCCCCATCCCCTGGGATCATCCTCAGCTAGTAACATGAGGAAGATCACAGTCTGCCAGACAATTCCCTGCGGGTCTCTCATTTCCTTATCCACAATATTGAAAATAAAACTTAAAATGCAGTGCCCCAACCTGTTCTAGGTCAGGCATGAAAAGTAATCCAGATCTTGAACTTGAAAAGTAACCTTAGGGTATGCGCACACGATCAGTAAACGCTGCAGGTTGGACTCTGCGTACTTGTGAAGCATCCAACCCGAAGTGTCCAGATGTTACAGCATAGTGGATGGGATTTCAAGAAATCCCATCCACTATGTGTCCACAGACACCAGTGGATCACCCGAGAAGACAAACATGTGGCGCGTCTCTTTGGACTGCAGCATGTCAATTTTTCTTGTGGTGACGAGAGTCTCTGCAAGAGAAATTTCACCCATACAATGTATTGGATGTGTTGAATCCTCACAGTTTAGTGAACACATGCAGAATCACCTGTGTTCAATAGACGGCAGTGCTTTCAATGCAGCAAACATGCACTGCATCCAAAGCGCTGCCAGTTCGAGATCGTGGAAAAAAGTGAGTTTTCAAAACTTTTGTTTTTACAGAAATCTGTCTAAAAAGCTTAGCTGACTCACCTTCAATGTGCTTTTTTGTCAAGATTTTATTTCTCAGGGTATATGCTCCTGTAAATTTACCTTCTTTTGGTGAACTTGGTGTCAATACTACTACAGCCTCGGGAATAAGGACTGGCAAGGGACTAGGGAAGCATCAATATTAGGGGATAAGCAAACTGAGTATTATTTATTTTGATGCTTAGGCCATTTATAAGATAAATCATGGGATTGGACAAATCATTTAAACACTAGAGGCATAGTTCTGAGTAGTACAGAGACAGACAAACACCATTTGTCCTAATAGGAATCATCCTTGTACTAGATATACATGATCTCTATAATTGTCATTGGATCATATAAGAAGTAGCATAAAAAGTGTAGAAGTAGACCGGAGGTCTGAACTTGAAAATAATGTCATTAGCATCATTTTTGACAGCTACAAGGATTACAGTAGAGGACTAACACCATTTTCGGTTAACAAACCAGAATACTCAAATGCCCTGAAATTTCTTCTTCATGAATAAAATGCGCTCCCACTTAGAAACCACATGATGTAAAAAATTTATAACAAATGATTGCTAGCAGCCTGCTAATTTGTGTATGTCAGGGATATGGACTATAGGCAAGTAAGCAAGATTTGTGAATATAGGGCATCACTCAGCTGGGTGACCACCATTGTTGCATTATTTAATAGGAATTGAATTGTATGAGAGTATAAAAATAACCCAAGCATTAGACTGATTTATTGTTAATTCATACTTACTAAAACAAAATGCAGAAAAGTTTATAGGACATGAAGTCATTCACGTGAGATAAACTCAAATGTTACTTGAAAGTAAATAATTTCTTATTCTTTATGAACTTATCATTCTTATGTGATTCTGTCCTTTTAAAAATAGACATTTTTTATGATAAATTCTCTTTAAAGGTTGGACTTCTGTCAAGTGTGAAAAATGCATTGATGCATTTGTGCAAGATGGGCACATCTTAAGTAACTGAAATACCTTTCCTCATCTACTAAAAAATAAATTCAAAGGAATTTAATATTTTGAGAGTAGACATTCTAGATTTCTTGCACATATAATTGGGAAGAGGTCTGGGTCGGAATAATCTTGGCATAACATGCAGAGTGATGACCTTGGGGTTCAAATGTTAGCTGGGTCTGTAGTGTTTTAGAAGCTATTGCATTAGATCAACGTGCTTGAGTATTTATTAAAGTCATGATGAAAGCTAATCCATGAAATAGAGATTTAATATTACACTGGAACTCAAATTGCTTCTGGAATCATTGCAAGTTATACTACTAAGCCCTTAAGTTCCAATACTTTAAGTGGAGACGATTATTGCCTAGAGTGAAGTGGAAAGTGTTTTATTGACTTCCAACAGCAGATACATTTATACTCAACCTCCCCAAAATGAAGCCATAAATTAACAGTAGTGAGTCTTAAACAATTATGGAGAGTATTAAAGAGATATCAACGAGGACTAAGACAAGAATGAAAGCATTGCTACATGAACATACATGGCACATGCATATTCGATTAACACTGTGATTATAGCTATAGATTTGACACAAAAAGAGTAAAGATTGGTAAATTTAAAGGGAACCTATCATGTTCAAAAACACTATTTACCTGCAGATATAGGGTTAATCTGCAGGTACTGTAAATAATGATAAAATCCTAAAAGGCTAAATTACCGGAACAGCCATTATAAGGAGAAAATTAACTTATATCCTCCCTGTAGCCACTCATATCTAGTGATAGTGGAATTGCAAGGAGTGCTGGTTTTGGAGTCAGTCTGATCTTGCAAATTGTCTCTTCAAAGAGGAAAAGAACTAGAACTCTAATGCCACCTATTGGAAGTAGCAATCCTAAAAGTGAATGTCAACCCTCTCGCGAGTCTTGTCACATGACTTAGGATAAAAGCCAAACCAGAAACTCAATTTGTCTAATCTTCACACACATGCTTTGAAATAGCCTGTCAAAGCGCAAAGACGTGATTACAGCCACACTCACTGTGTAGTAAGCAGTGACTAACTATAACAGCTCCCTGACTTGCCCCGATAACTGGAAGTGAGTAGCTACAAGGTAGGATAATATGGTTTTAACATTATTTACCTTCACAGTAACCCTATATACTGTATATTCTAAGGAAACAGGAGATAAAGTCCTGGATGGTAGGAATGTGTCACCGAGGTGGCTGACCTCGGTGATGTAAGTCCCGGAAAAGATACACCAGAAATGGTAAGTTACTGAAAGGAATTTTATTGGCATTGGATTGTGGGTCAGGGATTTGGGAATGACCAAAAGAGCCTGGGTGGGAAAGGTCTCTTCCATACTTCCAGTCTGTGGCTTGCAGGTCTTATAAAAGGCAGCTGGGTTTACTCAAGTTTGTCTGTTATGTTGGAGCTGGAGAGTGACCATTAATGGTGATCACATTGAGTTTCAGCAGTGCAAGTATTGTTGTATGGGTGATACCTCGCTGTTTACTTTGTCCACCCTGAAAAACAACTGTGTTTTTGTTATTTGGAGTGAAGGAAAGCATTTCATTTTGGAAGTTTATGTAGAAAAATAAACTTTACTCTGTTTGATATTAAACGTCCATGACGATGCCTACCCTAGCACCTACTAGAGATTTTTAACCCCTATGCTATATATATGGTTATTAAATATTACATCCCTCCAAGAAAGCCAATATGAAATGCATTTTGGAGCTGATGGGTGCACGTTGGAAAATGACAAATATGGGTAAGCACTATTCTTTCCTGATTAATTGTTGGACATATACTTAGGTATGCATTACAGCATAACCACCCTTTGGATATTCGTCACTACTTAGAGATCAAGGCCTGCCTGTAGATTATTATCTTATGTCATAGTTGTGACTAGATTTTGAATCTGATTACTATATACAGCTCATGGGTATACATCTATGGTTATTGCCAATTTCTGCATCCATTTTTCTCCTTAATTTATCAATTTTCTTGCATTTTTTTTTGATTTGGTGTTCTCTCCATTGATCAATTTCAATACTCTAGTTATCCCTTGTGCCTTTGATTTGTTTATTTGATTTATAATAAAATTTATTACATTTTTTCACATTTACTACACTTTCATTTTATTGGCGTTATTTCCCAAATTCTTTATAGATTTCATATATTATTTGGAGTTTCTCATTTTAAATTCATTGGGAACATGGTTTCCCTGTTTATACACACCCTATGTGTTTGGATATTGATTATAATATCCCTATATCTGTACGTAAATAGAGTTTCTGGATAAATGTGTATTTGACATCTTAAGAGGCTACACTTTCACTTTCATAGACATGTATGTACTTATGCATCACTACTATCTCGTATACAGGTTGAAGGGTATATCCGGACTATTCCTATGTTAGGCTCACAGCGGTGTATATTTACTAAAATGGTCTCAAAATTAGAAAACCTAGAATTAGAGTAGATGTGCATAATTTAGCTCAGTGGCACAGTGGCTCATCCATATAACCCAGTTCCAAGTAAAATGCAATTACCACGGCAGAGAAGCTTTCTTGGTTTCAGAAGTATCACTCTTTCCAGTCCATAACACGACGGCTGATGGAGTCCAGATCCATCCATCATTGGCCTCCAACGATACATGTGCATAAGCAGTGTTGTTCATTGAAGGCCACTAAAAGACAGATTTGGTCACATTCCTCTCCATTGGCCATGTTCCGGACTGGAGTGCCATACTATGAAGGGGTTGCATTTTTCAATTGAGGACATTATTTTTGCTCTGGTAATTACATTCTAATATTGCGAAGAAAGGTTAATTAGTTTAAATAGAAAGGTGCCAATCCCTTTAAGCTTTACTACATAACGAGATGACTGACTGCAACTTAAACCTAGCATGAAAAAGTGCCAGTGCCAGGGAAAGAAGCCATACAAGAATGTGTCGGGATGTGTCAGAATGTGAAAATGGCACATAATCAGCCACTTCTCAAGCAATCACTGCGACGTCAAAAAAGAAATTTTCAGCACTCGCTGCGCCACAGTCACATTCATGTCTCTGTTCATAAAATAATCATAGCCTCGACATTTGCCTTTAATTTCTGCATAAACGCTTTACAAATATGTAAACTTCTGTGGTGTAGGATCCTAATGCAAACACTAATGGTATCCATACATCTTAAAGAACCTTTGATGTACAATAATTCCTTAATTGTACAGCCAGCGGAAAAATGTTAAATTATGGATGGAAGCCAGGTAAATTGGGCCATTATTTATCAATGAAATATTCAGTGTAGCTGGTTACAGCAACAATTTCTGAAATAAGAGCTAGCATTTCAAGTACACACAATGTAAGCACTACACATGCTGGACGGCCCGGATATTCGGTGCTGTCATGGGTGATGCAAATGTTTACACTAAAAGAAAGAAAAAAGCATTTATTGTGCACAGAAGATGGGGAATCGAATGACCCACCTGCATTTTTGTTCCCAATGATAAAGTGACAATTTAAATATTTATCTGCCGAAGTAATTGTGGATTTTAAGAAAGCCAAGGCTGAAGAATACCCGTGTATCTGAAATATTTATTTTGTATTTTACCTATGCACTTGACCTCTAGCTTTCACTAATAAACAATGGATGAATCTTACTATACATGAGGAATTTGCCTATTGATGTTCTAAATAGAATGCTACATTCTCAGCACAAGAACGGCTACTCTGCCTGGAATCTAAATTCACTCCTAACTACAGAATAGCATTTTCCTTGGCAGAGAGATGATCTCTTGCCTTTGTGCATACTTATCTATTCAGATGTTTTTCTTTCTTTTATTTCTTACATTAAAAATGTATATTTTTTAGCCAAAAACAAGTCACATATTTATCCACCGGCTCTTAAATTAAGATGAGTTTAATCTCTGGCTGAGGAAGTCACCCTGTAATTCTTATATAACAGGTGTAGTGTGCTGGATAATGTCGTTGGTAATGGAAAATATTGTGGATTTAAGCCCTGTGTAGCCGGCCTCCAATAAGGATTATAAAAGGGCTGTGATTTAATATATCAGATAGGTTCACAAATCATGCGGAGACACTGAAATCGTCTGCCAAGTGTATGCCCCAGGCTCATGCAACAAATGTTTAGACCTCCACGAACTTCCAATATTTGTACAGCATTCTTTTTTTTTCATACAGTTTTATTAAAAATAATATCTGACTGCAAAGATATAACAATTTACTTCATTCTCGGAAAATGTACAGAAAAAAGGACATTATTTCTGTACATGCCTGGATAGTGATTGCCTATAAGCCTCCACCTCCCTGCGCCATGACCTCTGCACATATCTCAGAGCATGTCTAGAAAACTCTTCCACAGAACTCAATGAACATCTCCTTTCCACAAACTGCTATGATCCAGAAGGCTACTGTAAAGTATATCTCTGAATGCCGCTAACAGTATTTTAGGCAAAATGTCTATCCCAGAAAATAGAATAAAAAAAGCAAAGCAAAAACATTTAAAAACTAGTATGTATTACTATCTTGTTTTATCTTGCAAAAGAAATATAGTTGATATCCCCAGTAACTCTTAAATCTATTTTTGCAAATCTCTATGCTTCTAATATCTGTTTATAATAACACATGCAATATCCTTATCTGTAGCCACAGATTTAATTATAGTGTCCTAGTAATATGAACTGATTTAATTATATTAGTTGCTAAATTGAAGTTGTTATAGCCTCTCTGAGAGTATTTCCATATTTTACATTCTGACTGCAAACGTCTGCAGAAAGCTTATATTTTAAAATGAGCTAGCAACTGAGATCATACAAATTGGTCTTATGTATTATAGAACCATGCAAGTAAATTAGCAAATTGCAAACAAATGCAATGGTGCGGTGATATCAGTAATTGTACATGCTGAAGAATGGTTTACAACAAATAAGACCAGTCCAATCGCTATCAATACTGGTCCAATATTGTGTCTTCAAATTCCAAGTCTGTGGAGAATTGCAGGATTCCTTTTGCCTTGTACTATGAAGCCATGAGCACTCTGTGGCATATTTATCAATACTAATCGTTAGACAATGCAAACTTAGAACAAACAGTCTTAAAATGTGGCAAATTTATCAAAGTCGCTCATGTTGTTACTCCAGCTACTAGTTGACTTTCTTTGCGTCAGACATTTGTGCCAAAACCGCGTTGCACATTAAGACAGTCCCCTGTCCAATAATCCCTTCCCCTTTCCATTGAAATCACACATCCTTGTCAGACAAGGTTTAGAAAATGTCTAAGACATATAACTATGGTCTAAATAATGAAATACAGTTTTTTGGCACAAAATATGCCCAATTTCTAACACATTTGCTTAATAAATATGCGCTTTTTTGTCATTACAAGTTGCCCCAGGACAGCAGCATGTTACAGAAATATTCTAGTGAAGAATACATACTTAAAGCAGACCTTATCAGTTTTAGAATGTCAAACAGGCCCCATCATGGAATAATGGCTGCAAAACTGAATAAAACATTTTTTTTTTTTTTTTTTTAATTGCTCATATCTATTGCAGAAATATTAGCTTGTCAATCTTAGATGGGAATTTACACTAAGACTAAGAGGGCTTTAGCAGAGATTTCTTTCTGGGGGCAGATACTAATGCATGATATTGACCAATCATAAGCAGGAGCCGTCAGAGGGGAAAAACGAACACACAAGAGAAGGTTAGAATGGGGTTTCTCTGTGTGATGGATGCAATGACACACAACCATGTTCTCCTCACTTATCCAACTGCCAACATTTACTGTGCATACAAGTGGTAGAGAGGAATAGAGCAGAGCTGTGTGTTGTTACAAACACCTCTTGCAGCTCTCATCTTACAGCACTGTCAGCTCTGCTCTACTACCCCTCTTGACTACTGTGAGATAAGAGCTGCAAAAAGTGTTTGTAAAGACACACAGCTTTGCTCTACTGCCCACCCCTGCTTTTTATCACAGTCCCCTCTTACTGACTGATAAGTCGTACCACTCCTACGATCGCTTATTCGTCATATGTTGGCCTGTTTAATCAAGCCGGTAATCATTTGACGAATGAACAAAATGCTTGTTTATTGGACAAAATCATTTTTAAGTAGGCTTTAAAAGCATTGTTCTTTGTAGCACATATACGCTGCAGAGAAAATTACATTAAGAATTGTATTAATGACTGTTCTGTGTGCACTGTCTAAATACACCAATAAATTACCACCGATGATCTTCCATTAAGCTGATCTGCAGTTGTTTAATGGCCATGATCAGTCTGTGTAAAGGGTTCTAATTTCTCTCAAGGTCGTGTGCATCTCTGTGTGCTATTTCTTCTTCCAAATAAATTGTTTTCACATGTACAACTTAAACCATTGATGAAAAATGTTCATTAGTATTAAGTTATAATAAATAAAAAAAATCTCCCGACATTCTCATAATTACGTTGCACATGAATTGGTATCACATTGAAAACAAATATCATAACTATTGATAAGCGACACCAAAGTGTTATATTGCGTAGCTATTATAGTCAATTACCTACTTGTCTAACAAATAAACCTCATGTTTTTCCTGTACTGTTTTAACTCCTGAATACCTAAGAATGCAGCTCACAAAAAGCCGTATATCAGCATAACTGGATTCATCACTGTAGACTTCTATGTGTATATGGACTATGAACAATTGCCACCTAAACACACATTTTTACTTTTTTCTTACTAGACGTTTTCTCTTTTACCAAGAGAATTCCCAGCTTTAGTGTTAATTAATTTAATGTCTCTGACAAACCAATGCAGCACATCACTACATCTGATAAATATTCAAAAGAATGTCATCTGTGTGGAACATGTTCTCCATACAATATGGCTTTATGCCTTGCAGTGAAAAGTCTGGAGAATTACATGTCCTTTCAGAACAGTCATAGTCTTACCTTGTGAATACCAAAGCATTTTTGCCAGTTACCCAGCCTAACTGTATTGTACAAAAAGCAGAGCAGAGCATTAAAGACATACTGTATGTGGGGAAACGCTCCACTCCACCACTGTTTCGGAATATACACCCGGCCACATATATACTGCACAAAGGAAAAGATTTACTAAGCTAAAAGCATCAAATTCAGCAAAAGTACTAGTGTACGTATCTTGTACCACATGTATGGTACATATATACATACACACAGGCTCGGACTGGCCCATAGGGTAACAGTGGAATCCCCCGGTGGGCCCCCAACCCCACTGTATGGGCAGTGCTTGTATAATTCACTTGATTCACTCTCTACGGAAAAAAGCAACATCTCATTCATTAATCAAACTACCCAGTTAATTATTATATATATAGGTATATTTGTGAATGAGGGTAGTGTAATATTTGTATGCAGGTGAAAAGTGGGCCCCCCAAAGTGAATGTTACTGGTGGGCACTTAGCACCCCAGTCCAACACTACATACACATGTATTCTGTGTTTTAATATGACAGAGCATGGCTTTGGAAAAACGGTATGACTTAGAAAGAGAGGTTACAGGCACTTGCATATATACGCCAAGAGGATCGTGACACTTAAAGGTTGCTGTAATTGACAGCTGCATTTAAGGTGTTAAACAAGAGCTAGTCTAGGTGATGACTGTATAACACATCCGGGACTTCTCAGCCAGTTCTGTGAGCATGCACCTGACATCTACTGCAGATGGGTTATGATTTGACAAAAGGCCTCATTTAAAAAAAACTGTCTAAAAGAAAAACTGTATTTGGGCAACTGCACACAACGTTTATGAGACTAGTACTGTACTTGCATTGTTTTTTAAACAGAAGATGCAAAGTTTTCCAAAAGTGTCTTCTTCAGAGTCTTTTTTGTTATCTTTGACATATTGTTCCTTTGTTCAGTAGATCAAGTGACATGAGCTATTGTTTGTGAATCTGTCCATTGATCTTTGTTGTATGTTAATTTGTGGAATGCCTGTTGATTATATATTGCATCAACTCGTTTGCATATTTGTCCTCCAAATTGTGCAGACTAAAGGTACCGTCACACTCAGCGACGCTGCGGCGATATAGACAACGAGCCGACCTAAACTAGATCGCTGCAGCGTCGCTGTTTAGGTCGCTGTAGAGACGTCAAACACAGCAACTCCAGAACGATGCAGGAGCGATCCAGTAACGTAACGGCGACTCACTTCTCATTCTCGCTGGTTGTTAGCTCCATGTCAAACAGCCGGAGTGTACCGACTGGCTAGAAGGAGACGCTGCAACGCCCCCTATGCTCATTGCTGGCGTTGTTGCTTTTGATGTCAAACATGACGATACACGCCGACCTGGCGACGAAATAAAGTTCTGGACTTCTAGCTCCGACCAGCGATGGCACAGCGGGATCCAGATCGCTGCTGCGTGTCAAACACAACGAGATCGCTATCCAGGACGCTGCAACGTCACGGATTGTTGTCGTTCTGTTTGCAAAGTTGCTGAGTGTGATGGTACCTTTATACACAGTCTAATTGAACAATTGAACAATGAGGGATTACCAATCCTGTGGGAGAATGCCCTGAAATAAGAACTGTGGGATATAAAAGGGGCCTACCCCTATCACCAGAGAGACTCAACAGGACATCAGCAGAGGAAGAACAGCTCCAACTGGTGGAATACAGATCTGTTCCACTGCCCATCACTGAACTCACAAAAATATTCAGAGTGTTGGGACAATCAGGTCACCAGGCGGCATACCTCACTGTGCTCGATCACATTCCTAAGCTTGCCGCTATCTCTTCTCTCTGGGTGACCAACAAAAACGCAGTGCTACTGTTTGGGGTAGTTGGTCCTGGATGCCCCAAAGTGGCGAGCCAGCAGAAGGTTGAAACTCTGTCATTTGCACCAATAAATCCAATATATTATTACTATAGCGTGTTACCCTTACACTGCATTGTCTGAGTAGTGTTTTGCCCACTGGTAAAGGCGTTCAGTGGGATGAGCCCTGACCCATGTGGTTTTTCTAAAGAGCACCCACTGACTGATTTTATTGAGTGCTTTTTCACGTGGGCACATTTTGGAATCCGCTTGAAAAAAGCCGTTTTACACATTCTTTGTTGCCCCTACCACTCAATGAAAGCTCAATTATTATTTCTTTAACAGATCTCATAAAATAAAAGCTTAGGTGTGATTAGCTACTATGGCAATCATAGTCAGTTTTCCCTTTAGACAGTTTTCGTTAATCTGCCCTATAAGGTGTAAAGTTAGTAAAACTGTTTACCAAGTGTAAGATGCATGATATGTATAACATAATGTGCACCACAATGATACAAATGACACTTCTTCAGATTGCCTGGTCTGCTTGTTGAAATATTAAACTGGATTGGTAAATCGGCCCCAGAGTGAGACAAATTGATATGAAGATCAGTCATTATTCCATAAGCTTGGCTTTATACCTGAAGAGGTGCGCATTATATTGAGGAACACGTTATACATTGCGCTGCCCTTCTCCCAAGGTCAATAAATATGCACTTGTATGTATATATACTTTACAATTAAAAGAACATCAAATACAGAAAGAAGTGGCTCCAATTGTCAGTGGGTTCATTTTTAAGCAATGCACCGAGTTTTGGATTACTTTTTCCATTTTCTCCGAATATATTATTTTCATAGTTTTCATTAAATATGACTCATAGGAATGTACTACATACAGGTATTACATTTCTGTTACATTTATTTTGCAATCTAAAATAAATTTCCATTAACATTATAAGATGTAAACTAGCTTATCTGCTGTTACACTCCATGCATTCCCATTGACCCCTCCAAAAAAACTTGCTAAAAAAGTAATTTCTGACTGGAAGTAATTTATCTGAACCTGTATACACCCACATATGTTGTGAGATATAATTTTAGCAATGGACATTCCTCTTCTATGTTTAATAATGCCTGTTCACAAGAAAAAAAATATTCGATTACACAATATGTTACAAATATTCACTTTCCCTGTAAAAAATATTGAAAACTGAATAACAGAATTTATTTTATAGGAAGAACAGTTCATGAGAAAAAGAAAATTATAAGGGAAAAAAAATTGCTCTCTTAATTATAGGTCTTTGCAAGGTGTAATAACAGTCATTTTTTGAGCCTATATTGTAGGTAAAATTAGAAATGGATAATTATCAACACAACAGAGCTGTTTTCTCGAGAAGCCGTCGTACAGTAAGAAGTAACGGCACATTGCTTGTCAAAGGGTAGTCTATTTTAAGGCCATTGTAGAGTACCATTCAGATAAGCCAGCTAGTGACTGTGTATATAGACAGCCTGCTGGGAAAACTGAACTTCACAGAGTTAAATATTGTATACTAGAATGGCCATTAGAACATACCGGAGCTGCTATTTGTTATCAATGGGAGTCAAGTGATACAGATATTGTCAGCTGTTATACAGGTCAGAAACAAATACTACTTCATTTAAACCCCAAGGCTACGATCACTCCCGGCATCCAATATCTGTATTGTTAAATTCATGCTCTACTTTTTTTTTTAGCCTGGGACAGGGAGTGATTCTTGAAAATAGTGTTTGGCTGGATTCACATATGGCTGGCTCTTGCATCTTAGTATCTATTCAGCACTCAACTAAAACAATAGAAGGAAACTTAAGAAGTAACTGATCTCATTATATTCAAAGGGATCGTTCCCTCCTGTCTGGCTCATCAGGTTCTACACCAGACAGGTGCAGGTGTCGGTCGAGTGACCTGATCACAACATTTAATTAAACAATCGGATTTGGCCACAATGCAGCAATTCGGACTACATTGCGGAAAAGCATGACGTCAACTGATGTGTTTTTAACATTAGTCTTACCATACATTCTGATTCAATGAGTTGTATCAGACTGAAAAGACTAAAGGCCCAGATTAATCATTTGTATTTGATTAAAGTCGCTTTTTTCTGTGTCTTGGGGCATTGGTTGCCAAATTCATCAAAATGGCGCAAACAAATCATGAATTTGGCGCAAAGTTAAGATTTGGCATTATTCCTGTCTTGAACTACTCTTGCAACTTTTGGCACCAAAATGTTGGCATTCTCGGGGGCGGGAAAGGGACTGCAATGAAAATGAGCCAAATGTTAGGACTACAGGCTAAATCATCTGGAATTCCTAGACTCCACCCAAGAGAAAAAAACAATTGAAACAAAAAGATGATCACAAAAAAATATAATAACGAATTGGGTGCAAAAAAAGACTCAAAGCACAGAAAACTAACCAAAAAACAGGCAGTAGAGCAGTGATAAATTGGCACCAATGTAATATGTGTGATCAAAGCCTTAGTGCATTCCAATGTACTTTATATGCGCTACGGTATTTATATGGAAGTGGTGGTAACATAATGTTGTGTCTTCAGATCCTGCCAACCTGATTTTCTAGGTTTTCAAATATTGTGGACAGTTTTACATAAATCCTGTGCATTAAAAACTGATATTCGCTTACAGATGAAAATACTATTTTAAACCTACTAGGACAGATTTACTAAAACTAACATTTTTAAGACTTTTCACCCTTCCCGACATGCCTAATTTCTGTTTTCTTTTTTTCCCTTTAAAAAGCAGGTTTTACTTTTGAAGAACATCATTCATTGTACCAAATACGGGACTTGAAAAAAATTTCTGACATTGATTTTTGGGAATTGTTTTTACAGCGTCCTTTATGCCATAAAAAATAACCTTGGATCATGATTGTTAAGGTGTGTTTTATATTATTTTATTGGTTGAAAATAAATTTGTAGACATTTTTTTTTATTGTGTGGTCATATTTTGAGATCCATAATGTTTTCATTTTCCAGTTAATGAATCTGTGTGACAGCTTCTTTTTTGCAAGGTGAGCCAAAGTTTTTGCTATTACTATTTTTGGGATAAATATGCATTTTTTTATAACTTCTTACTGCAGTCTTTGCAACGTTGCGGTGATCAAACAATTTATTTTTAGGGGTTTCCATTTTTTTTCTCTTTCCGGAGTTTACCAGTTGGGCTAATTAATTTAATATTTTTAAAGATCAGACTTTTATGGACATGGTGATATGTGTATTTTTTATTTATCTTTATTTTAAAGAGATAAAGGGAATTAATTTAATTTTTTTGCATTTTTAAAAACTTTATGGGTGGCCAATGGGCACGTAGAATGATGTGCCCCAATGCCGATGCACTGTTATTGACCCCATCAGATATATACAACGGCATTCGACAGGTTAACAGTTGTAGGCAGAGCTCAACTCTCCCTGTGGCTGTCAGAGGCAAACCCTGGCTGTGACACTCCCAACACGCCATACACATATAACGGATGTCGGAACGGGGCTAATATCGGTGCACTTAACTTAATAAAACTCCCCTTTTATTGTCATGTAGATCGATATGTGAAATAATGAGGATTCTAATTAGAGATGAGTGATCCTGAACACAGACTTCTCCTGGAAGTCCATTTTACAGTTCGGGAGGAGAGAGAAAGAATTTTTCTTTCTCCTTAGTTCGTGTCCCGATTGATTTTTATGAGGTTCAGGTTCATGTTTGGGAACAGTTCTGGAACCCGAACTGAACTTTGGACTAAAGTTTGGTTGAACCAGACAATGCCTAACTTCCATGGATCCGCTCATCCCTAATTATAATCACAATAATAATTACAAGCCTCCTCAGACCAGCTTAATAAAATATCTGATACATCTTTGTTTCTAGCGGACGCTGGAAAATGTTTCCTATATCTATGGACTGTATGGCCAATTATGGCGGTTGGCAACCGTGAGCAGTTTACATCACATGTTGTATTGAAAGCACTGAAGCGCAGATTTAGTGATTTCAGCTCACAGTCATTTACTCTTAACTAAGATTTCTCAGGTAGAGATTTGTTTCTACAAATTGCATTGCTGATGGCGCAGTGTACTATATCTGTGCATATGCTAAGGGTGAAGCTTAATCTATTTTCCTTGGAGTGTTCTTATTCAAAGCAAAACAGGAGCTAAATGATAATTTGTTTTCACGTTAGAGAAGAAAATTCTCTCCAGATTACAAATCCAGCACATTTCGTACGAAGCAATATAAAAAAGCTGGGGCTAATATCACCGTTCTCATCAGCCCGGATTCTGGTACAGTTTTGTTCTATATATTTTCCTGCAAAAAAGCTATAGCAAGACTTTACATTGTAGTGAAAGAAAGGACTACTTGCAACAATGCGTAGAAGAACTGAATGCTATTTAGGGCATAATGCTTTATCCACACATCTTTTTTTTTCCATTTCTTGCTCCATCTTCAAGCTCTGAGTTTTCTGGGTAAAATGTAGAGAAAACAGTGCTTGTGGGTTTCCAAAGAAATGGTATAAAAATGCTGTTGCCAATAATGGTGCCATTATGCATGAACATAGCACTGGACTATAGCATATATTGTGTATTTTGAATGAAACATAAGTATATGTATTATGGACCTATAGCTATGGGGATCCATGAAGCCCTTCAGTTTCATATGGATGAGTTATTCTGTATGTACCAATAATATGGCCTGTTACACAGGGCGTAAGCTCAACCATATTTCTACCATATCACATCTCCAGAGGAACATAATGATGCACAGTTCAGACAAGTAATGCAACCATGCTGCTGATCCAAACTGTCAAGCAATTAGGAACACACCGACCCTGGGAAACTAAATGCTGGCAGGCTACTGATTGGTGAACTCCAGGAGATTAAAGTTGAAACAACCCTTTAGAAGAGTTATTTAGGACTATATAATTTTTTTACTACGGACCTAAGCACTAGCAGGCAGGTAGTTACTAATTACCGGTCTATTGTGTCTGGTGCCGATCTCTGCCAGTACAATGTGGTTACAGACAGCTTCTAATGGTGAGTCAGTGGGTTTTACTGATGTCATGTCGACAGAGTTGTGGCTTCTCTTCTGTTCTGCTCTGTTGACAGGGAGTGACTGATGTAATGCTGATTGACAGCTGACACCCACTGCATAACTGTGGGAAGCCGGATATTAATCAGCATGACAGTGGAAGTCATGTCTCATTGACAGAGCAGCCCGTAAGAAGAAGAGCTGCTCTGTTGACGTTGACCTGTTGAATTGCCTGCAGGAACAGTTAGTGACTAGTGATAAGTAAGTGTACTCGTTGCTCGGGTTTTCCCGAGCACGCTCGGGTGTCCTCCGAGTATTTGTTAGTGTTCGGAGATTTAGTTTTCATCACGGCAGCTGAATGATTTACAGCTACTAGCCAGGCTGAGTACATGTGGGGGTTGCCTGGTTGGTAGGTAATCCCCACATGTAATCAAGCTGGCTAACAGCTGTAAATCATGCAGCTGAGTCGATGAAAACTTAATCTCCGAGCAGTCATAAATACTCGTAGATCACCGCGCATGCTCGGAAAACCCAAGATACGAGTACACTCGCTCATCACTATTAGTGACTACTCAGATGCGGTGCTGGGTAGGACAGGCAGGTAGTTGCCTCGGTTAGCAATTATCTGCTTGTTAGTTTTTAGGCTCATATTAAAAGTCCAGGACAACCCCTTTTAAAAAAGTGCATATTGCAAATCGACCTGAGCGTCAAACCATAAACTCTTACTTCTGATTTTATTTTATGTCTCGTGATGCAATTTAAAATATTGTAACTAATATGTAGAAACATATTCTGAAATGTATGACGTTATACTCTTTCATACTAATTTAATAGTAAAGGTCTGAAGCCTAATTCTTGATCTAAGTTATACATTCTTTTTTGGGGTGTATTAGTAAATAGCAAGAGGAAACTACACACCTGAAACAAAGAAGCCAGAGGTTGTAAAACATGTAAAATAAAAGGCTCTGTTATAAAGTAGGATCTATGTACAAGTATAAAATCATATAAAGCTTTTATTACGGAAAACCCTTTAACCGCATTGTTTATAAGCCTTTCGTGGCCTCTCGGTTATGGGAGCACTTTTTGACTCCCGTGTATCTATTGCTTTATAGCTTGTGCTTTAACATGATACTTTGGCTTAAATGTATTTTTGTAGCTGCTGTATCGTTCTTGGCAGTGTATACTGTTTTTATTGTTTTTAATTCATAGAAAACAATTTATCGTAAAATGTAGTATCTGTCAAAGTTATTTATATGGTTGTATATTTATTATATCTTACGACATTAGATTATACCAAACATCTATACGTGTAGAATGTAATTATATTAATAGTGACTCATCAGCATATAATACAGCCACATATTACAGATGTGGCAGGGAGGCAAAACGAGAATCTACTGAATCAGACACAGATCACCACAGAACCCAATGCTGATCTACACCACTGAGGAGGTGGTGATGGAGAACTCAGTCGAGGGGTTCAAGAGAGGCCTGGTTGTCTTCCTGGAGCAGAACAATATTGTATCTTACAGTAATTAGGTTCTTTTAGAAGGACGTAGATCTGGGGATTTATTCTGGCGGAATACAGGCTGCACTGGATGGACAAATGTCTTTTTTTTGCTCACTATGTTGCTCACTATGTTGCAGCTCTAATATTAATGCTCAATTTCACACATATTACTGCTTTTTATTCATTTTATTTTATATTTTTTTAGCAATATAGTGAATGTTTATATATCAGACTTTAAGTCAGAGTTGTACAACCTTTATTGGTTCAAGGACCATATTGTCATACAGAACCAATTCCAAGGGCCGCACTTTGTGTGACATTTATAGTATATTGAAAGTACATATCATAAGGCTATATTCACGCTAGGAGTTTTATCAGCATCAAAACCTGCTCTCTTGGTAGTAAAGAAGCTGTAGAAATAAGCAGGTTTTTCATGCATTTTTTAATGCATTTCTTGTGTTTTTTGCGGCATTTTTGTCATGCCATATTTGTCTCTTGTGCGCAAAAAATAAAAACAATCTGATTCTACTTCATCAGGTTTTGGTACAAAAAACGCAGCAAAACCTGATACCTGAATTTTTTGCTGCGCTTTTTCAGCATTTTTTCCCCACATCTTTCTTTCAATGGGTGAAAACATGCTCTATTCTGCAAAAAAACTATCAAAGGTACAAAATACTGACACAAATAAACCAATGTGTGTGCATGAGATTTCTGAAATCTCATAGACTTTGCTGGTACTGTAAAAGGCAGCTGAAAATTAGCATAAAAAATGCTGCAAAAAATGCCCAGTGTGAACATAGCCTAACCGTGCAATTTTACTTACAGGTTTCTCGCCTCCACCAATCAGCTCTCAAATACTAAGTTCACACAAAGTTTTTTGATTTACAAATAGATTCTTCTGTCTGCTGTTTTTGTAATTAAGGAATCCAATAACAATGCACTTTCACACCGATTCTTTAATATCAATTAAAAATAATTTGAGATGAATAAATAGGTTGAAGTGAAATGGAATTCTACTCAAATTTTTTAAAAATATGTATTTATAACTGAAAAAAATGACCTGGAGTATAAGTTGGTATACATGCAAAATAGGAGCATGTTCACACTGGCAATAAACAAACAAAACGTAAGACAGAGACAAAATGAGCATAAACCCTGTGCTAAGTAAATCAGTATAAGCAATGCTGCATATCAAGAACACAGGGTACTTCGTAAACTCAGATTTTGATTAAAAAAGCATAAAAGTCATCCCATCAGCATCAAGATGTTCCACAATGGACTATCCCAATTGTACAGGGTATATGTTCATTTTGGTTTTGTCTTTTTTTAACCATGTATTTATCAAAAAGCAGAATTTTCTGTAATTTGCTGCTCTCAAATCTGCACCATAATGGTCCATGAAAAGGTTAAAAAAAATAAAAATGATTACACTCAGCTCTTCGTCCCTTCCACTACTCACCACCACCTGACCCTGTATGTTCTGATCAACCAACACTCACATTTGAATATTCGGTCATTTTACACTGTGCCAGACTTCCTAGTGTCATGGCACCCAGGAGGGTTCTGCGCATGCGTGCAGAAGGTCACGGTCAACATCATGATGTCATGAGTTACCACTGACCTCCCGTTCAACTGCACAGCACTCTTTAGGGTGCCATGATACCCGTTAGATTCCAACTGGATTAATGGAGGTTCACAAGATGTGAAGAGGACTGTACAGGAGGCGGTGAGTAGTGGAGGGGCTGAAGAAGTGAGCGGAAGGTGAGTATATTGCTTTTTTTTGTTTTGAATATCATGTTTATTATGCTCTGGTCCCTGCCGAGAACCCAGACCATAATTTGAGACATTACATTTGCAAAGATTGACATCTCCATAAATCAAATTTCCCAGAAAAAAATGCACAAACAGATTAATTCAAATTATGCCTGATCCGCTCATCTCTACAACACTAGGTAAATTTGGATGAAAGGTGAACACTATCTCATGTCTTTTTGACTGTAGTAATGGTGCAGTGGAAGTATAAATGTTATTGATCACAAACCATCCAAGCATATTTATATAGCCTGTAATTTCATAGATGTATTTTCTGTCAAAACGATAGCTTTCAGGCATGCTGACGACAATGTGACCTAAGACTGACAACCTAGAACAAAATTCACTGACATTTCACTTGTCAAACTTGCTTCTTCCTTAAAAATAATCAGGGAATCTTTTTTTAGTAGTAAAACTATTTGTGTACACTCCCTGACAGAAGTTATGTCACTTATCCATGTTATGTAAATAAAAGCTTATAACCTGACGTTAAATTCATTGCTTGGTTGTATAAATTATTCTTTTGAAAGCTGAAACCCTCCGAAATGTGGTTTAGGTTAAGAAAATAAATTGGCATCAATGCAGAAATATTGATCAGTTAATGGACACAGAATGGTCAGATTTTGCAAGACAAAAGTTGTCGCCTGGCCACATAATGCACCCAATCCTAGTTTACATCCTCCCCTGTGCTCAGTAAATGATCGGTTAAATAGTGGGTGTGAAAAAACAGAAGCCCAGCACCCCATACCTTCACTTGAACTGCAACTTGAGCATCAAGTACAAAGAATTAAAAAAATATGTGAAGAGACTGGAGATGTGTTTGACAAGCCCAGGTCCGGCAGACCCCGCAAGACAACTGCTCAGGAGGAACATTTGTTGGTTAGAATATCCAAAGCAAGCCCCTCTTCCACTGCAGCAGAGCTCCAACAGGCCTGGATACCTCAAGTCCCTGTGTCAACTAGAACAGTTTGTAGGATTCTATCTCAAAATGGCCTCCATGGTCGAATCAGTGCCCAGAAGCCAGCACTAAAGAAAAGGCAAATAAAAAACCATGTGGCATTTGCAAAGTCCCACAGCCTGCTAAACGGATGGATGCTGAAAAAGAGGGAGAAGGTGGATTCCTCTGATGAATCTTTGGTAGAATTACATCACAGCCACCGCAAATACTGCAGGAGACCTACTGGAGCTCGTATGGATCCAAAATACACCCAGAAAACAGTTAAATTTGGTGGTGGAAAGATCATGGTCTGGGGTTACATTCAGCATGGGGGTGTGCAAACCATTTGCAAGGTGGAAGGCAATATCAATAGCCTAAAATATCAAGAAGTATTAGCTACCTCATATTCCAAATCATAAAAGGGGTCAAATTCTGCAGCAGAATGGTGCTCCATCTCATACATCCATCTCTACAACAAAGTTCCTCCAGGCAAAAAAGATCAAGGTACTCATGGACTGGCCCGCCCAGTCACCAGACATGAACATCATTGAGCATGTTTGGGGTAGGATGAAAGAGGAAGTTTGGAAGACAAAACCAAAGAATTTAGATGAACTCTGGGAGGCATGTAAGACTGCATTCTTTGCTATTCCTGGTGAATTCATTAATAAATTGTATGAATCATTGTTGAACCGCATAGATGCAGTCCTTCAAGCTCATGGAAGTCACACAAAATATTAAATATGACTCTAATAGCACCACAACTTCATTCACCAATGTTATGCAATATATATTTGTATTTTAAGTTAATTATTTGTTTGAATATCACATTAATTTCTGTGGACGACAACACTTTTGTCTTGCCAAAATCTGACCATTCTGTGTCTATTAACTAATCAATATTTCTGCACTATTTTTATTTTCTTAACCTAAACCACATTTCGGAGGGTTTCAGCTTTCAAAAGAATAATTTATACAACCAATGGATGAATTTAACGTCAGGTTATATGCTTTTATTTACATAACATGGATAAGCGACATAACTTCTGTCAGGGAGTGTACAATAGTCAGGGGCTTACCGACATTACAGAAGACTACACAAAGTGCAGTCAAGCTGATATTAGTGTGTTCCTGCTGCGCTTACTCCTTGAATGGTCAAATGAAATGAAGGTTGTCAACGGCATGAGAATATTATCTATGTGTATAATGTTTTACATTATCACATCTCAAATCAATAAGAAGTAAATTTAGGGTTGTGTGGTATTTAGAGGGTTTTCTGGGATAAAACTAAACTTCTACATTGCTTTATGGCACTGCAGGTAGCCAAATTCTGACACTGTGCAGATTGCACACTGTCTGGATTCTGCTCTGTTGTCTGCTCGAATGGTCATCACGTGGCCGAAGTATGTGATTTGCATAGTAGCATTCAGGTGCTGACTAGCTTCTTATCCACTTCGCTCAGTAGAATATTGGCATTTAAAGGCATTAGCTTCACATTAGTGATGAGCGAGTATGCTCGTTGCTCGAGTTTCTCCGAGCATGCTCGGGTGGTCTCCGAGTATTTCAGCATGCTCAGAGATTTAGTTTATGTTGACGCTGCTGCATGACAGCTTTGCGGCTGCTAGACAGCTTGAATATATATGGGGATTCCCTAACAAACAGGCAATCATGTTGGTCACATGACGACTGCTCAAAGAAATCAATCATATCGTGACCCTGACATTGTGCATATTACAAACAGTAAAAATTCGTCTCCTTGCAGCGCCATAGAAAAACTGCAGAATTTTTCTTTTAGAGTATGTGAACACGTTCAGTATTTGCAGTATATATTTCTGGGCCAAAAAACAGAGGAAAAACACTGTGGAAAATATGATCAACGCGTTTTTACATTTGATATATTTACACTTGTTTTTTTCTTATTCATTGACTTGCTGCAGATTTTTAAGAAATGGTTCAAATTCTCAAGTAAAAAATAAGTAGCATGTCCATGAGATTTCATAAATCTCATTCTCAATCACTTTTCTGGTACAACAAAATGTTCGGTTATTTCCTAGAAAAAAAAAAGTGTGGAAAAAACGAGCCACAATCAAAGTGTGAGAACAAGTCCTAAGTATGGAAAACCCCTTTAATAGTGGAACGCCCTACTTTTGTTCACTAACTTTCAAAGAAAATAATAAAAAAGATAACCACTTACATTTGCATATCTTAATGTAATGAAAACATATTTGCCTCTGAGATCTAAGTACTTTTTAAGTGTAGTAATTTCTGCTAGTGTACGCTGTTACTAATGCTATCTCTGCATGATGTCGTCTCATTTATGTTATGCCTCTTAACCACTCGGTCCTTTCATATATTCAATGTGAAGAGTGGTGACATTTGCAGTGTTAATATTGGAATCAAATGTTTAAAAATCTTATATTTCTATGCCTTAAACAGTTCATTAAAATCATTTTGTATACAACCAAAACATTATTACCAAGATCAACGTTTACACTGATCCTACTCTGTAAAAGGGTTGAGTGTTAATGCGCTAATGTTCTACTGTGTCTCCGATTATCGGGAATGTAAGTTTGGCATTTGGGATGTTTTCTTTACTAAGGAACTTTAAACTTTGTGAGTACTTTGAAACGTTAATCAAAAAAAGGTTGAAATATTTATTATTTGATTTTGTCTAAAGAAGAGAAACTTCTTTCTGTCTAGAAACAAAAAATTAGAATAAAAAGTAATTAAAAGGTCTTATGTACCCAAATGTGATACAAGTAATGCACTGCGCTACTAATGTAGTGCAGTGTAAAGGCTACATTAAGGCCGGGGTCACACTTGCGAGTGCAATGTAAGAAACTCGCAAGAGTCTCTCGCATCAATACCCGACATTGCCACCGGCACTCGGGACTGGAGCGTGAGGCAGCATGTATTTCTATGCAGCTGAACGCTCCGTTCCGAACTGCCAGTGGCAGTGCCGGGTATTGATGCGAGTTTCTCGAATTGCACTCGCAAGTGTGACCCCAGCCTAACACAAAACAATTTTCTAACACCAAAAGCACTAGGACCAATGTTATTTAATTGGCCAAGTTGTTCGAATGACAATCAGCCATACTGAAAAAAAAATCAACTCAACTCAGCATGAAATCGCCTCTTCCTAATTTCGGATGAGTCTTGCCTATTCAATTCTATGGGTATGGGTGCACAAAAATAAAAGAATTTCCCATGTAGGTCATCCACATTACATTTGATTTTTTGAAACACATTGCAATTATTAATATAGGAATCTGCTTTTGGCTTCTAAATGTATTCAGTGCTGAGATTTAAAAGCGGATGCTATACGGAAGCCATAAGGATTGCATACGGGTGACAATACAGATGGAAAATTGCTTTTTTATAAATGAAACTCTGAAGTATTTTATATGATTATTTGAACATGGTCTATGATCATAGCCGTAGAAACTCATCGGCAGCCTGCAATTGCATCGCAAGAGTCAATGGGTTGACAGAGGGAGCTCCCTCCTTCTGTCAAACTCTATACATGTCCCATTCACTGGCACATGTAAGCAGTTAATGAATCCATAAACTAATGGCAGATTGTGCTCACTTGTGGCTGGTGTGACCTTGCGTGCAGCAGGGAGTGGGCAGGGTGAGATAGTGGAAGTTGAACTCTGTAAGGCTACGTTCCCACGTTGAGCTTTTGGTGAGTTTTTGATGTTGCAGATTTTCTGCACTCATTAAGTAAAATAGGTTACTTGCATTTTTTTCAAAAATACACATGAAAAACTCATCAAAAGCTCATGGTGGGAACATAGCCTAAAGGTTGAGAAAGGATGCAGTTCACTCTCTGAATCCAAGATTCAAGTTTTACCTTATTTCTATGTTAAATAGATACAATTTATATAACAATGATATAGACAGCTAGGAGGTTGGACATTTTCACTACAATAATTTTCCATTCTTCACAGACAAGTAACAAAATAACTGTTAAAAAATGACAATAAGACCATTTTCTTATTTATGAGTAATTTCTACCAGTCTACGATGTATGTGAATGTTTCGTGTACATGTGTAAACACCGCAAAATGTTATTTTTCATTTTGTCTGCATTACTGAATAAAATAATAAATCTTTCTTCAGATTGTTATCTCAGGTCTCCCCACAGACTTTAATTACATTTTTGAAGCTAAATCCTTGTGGTAAATTTATCTCAATAAAATCAAATCCTTTGTGTTTTATCTTGAATTTTCATTTTCACTATATAAACATTTATGGAGAGATTTCTTTCCATTGCCTACTGTTCCGCTAGATAAATAATATATTTAACTATGTTTATGTGTGCTTTTCTGCTTGACTTATTATATAAGATTATTTCAAATGCATGGTGAGATTCTGACACATGTAAAGACATAGTGACATCACAAAACTCCGTGGCTCCTAGGTGACATCACTAGGTACACATCTGCATACATCACATATCTAAAGGAGTGCTACAAGACACTGTAGGTACAATAACAGTTATCTAGCACATAAAAAGTGTGTAAAAAATATCAATACTCTTACAATATATTTATTAGGCTGGCCTGACATTCACAGCCTGGGAACAGACCCCAATGTCCGGAAGGCCCACGAATCTCCTGACTCAACCTCAGCATCCTTATATATGACTATGAGGCTGCTGACTACAGGTCAGGATGCCATTGCCAATAAAGATTGTGAATATCAAACTAAGCCTTAAGCCCGCATACACAATTGATGGCTGTTTGACAAACGATGGTTCGGCCGATTGTTCAGCTGCCAGCCATCTTGGCCGGCTCTCCCATATGCGAGAATGTTCATTCGGCCAAGTGCTTCTGTGTTCCCGTGAGAAATATGCCACCAAATATGTCTTATCTCTGGGGGTTCAAAACAATCCGCCATCCAAAATCAGACATGACAGATCGTATTGATCTGGCGTGTCCGATTTTGCATTGTTTCCCCTCAACAATTCCCTCGGTAGATTGTTTCCATAGGCATCAAATTGTCCTTAACTTCTTACATTAAAGTATTGTCTGAATCCGTCAATTTTGGTGGGTTCAGTCAACAATAGTCTTAAGTGTATGGGGGGCTTAATGTTTGCAGCTGTTATGTGCTAGCATCCCGATTACACAACATTTTGTACGACCAGGAACAACAGCCATTTTACAATGCAGTAATTGCAAAAGCAATGCTGACTGCTGATATTGTAAGTCCCATGATATTTGTGCAGGTGGATGCTCATTTAGTTCAGTAGAGAAGTTGCGCAGGCACCACAGTGGTGGCTACATCGGTTATAAGATTTATATCAACATAAAAGTCCTGATGGCAAGGCTGAAATCGAAAATTAAAAGGCAAGAGGTGTGTGAGATGTGTTCCACCAATAGCTTAGTGCTTTGCTGAAAGTGAAGGAAAATGGCCAATATATTCATGATGTATAAGCGTAGCACATCAACCATCAGGAAGGAGGCTCCTACATCTATAAATGCATCTCGTCAGTGTAAACCAACAATGAAGCAAAATGGGAAAACAATATCAAGGAAAGTTTTTAAAACACATTAATTGACCTCATACATGCGTCAAATAACTTTTCATGAAGTGAGGCTACACTAGATGACCCACTCACTACTTCTGGACCTTGTTTTTGGTCATATTGATAATCATATCATTGGATAGTTATGTCAAACTGTCAGAATTTTTTTTTTTAAATATCAGTATATCAGTTTATAGCACTAATGTGACATGTAAGAGCAAGATCCAGAACTGATCAGTAGAACCGAGTTCATGAATGAGCACCCCTCCTCATGATCACAATGTGACCTGTAAATTAGCATTGGATGGCGGTAATTCTAATGTGATAGCGGACAAAATCAGCATATTTATATCTCGGTATGCCAGAAATACACGCATCTGCAGTTAACATCATTTCAATAATTACCATAACTGGATTTGCTCTTGGGGATCAAGATCAAATTCTAGATACTCTAATACTATTGAAGACATCAAATGCTTTTTGTTAATAAGCTTTATATATACTTTCTCACTAAATCCTTTTAGCACTGTTTGCTTAGGATGTCATGAACACTGACAGAAAATGACATCAGCGTAAAACTATTGCTTTATATTCCCATGAATTACACTGTGAATGTGTCCTCACAAGACTTTCGGCCAAGAGAATTTGTTCACAGTAAACTGGCACCGGAGACATCGGCATTTAGGACAGCACAGAGAGCACATCCTAATATAGAACCTCTTTTTCCACGTCTGAAATCATGATCATAATATCTAACCACGTACAAGATAACCAAATCCAATCAAATCACATTACGCTGTTAATCCACTGACTTTTGGGGGTCAGATTTACTGACAAAATATTCTCCTTTTTAATATGTGTGATGTATGCTTCATTTTCTAGCAAAAGTGCGGTAAAAAAAAACTATTCTTAAAACGTACCAAGACTATGAAGAGCTCCCCATTTTTTTTTTATTTTTATCAGAAAGAATGGAGAACAGGCTTCAAATGCCCAGATAGTGGCAGCAAATATGTTAATAAATCTGTTGAATGAACATCATTTCGGAACTCGTAAAATTTAGACAGACCTTTAAAATACTTTTGTTAAGACTGTAGTTAGGTTAAATATTTTTCATAGGTAAGAAAAAAATCCTAACACCTAAAGAATATCTCCACAAGGGTTGGACTTATAGGCGCTGATCTGCGGAGCCTGTTAGCGACTGCTACACGCTAAATGAAGCTGAGCGGTGCAGTTCTGTTCATTGTTTCCATCTCGCCACCATGGAAGCTAATCACAGCTGATCAGTGGAAAGGCTGGGTGTTGGACAGTAACGATCTGATACAGGTCTGCAATATCATATTTAACTAATTCCATAAAATGTAACAGAATAGGTGACATACAAAACTGCAAAATAATGTTTTGAGTTAGTTACACAGCACTCTTTATGTGTTAATGAGTTTTTCCAGACTAAACATAAATTTCTGCAGAGCCTCTTGCTCTCTGAGGATGTCCAAATTATATCAGGGTGCAATATGCATGCTGTCAGGATTTTATTTTCTTTTTTTGTCTGCTCGAGCAATTGTCGCATGAGGTGACTGCTCATATTGTATTTGTATACTTGCAGTCACATGCACACTAGCTACTTTTTCAGCTTCTCTCAATTTTTTTGGAGAGCAGAGAATGACTGGTTTGTCAGTATGGGACCAAGAGTTTGCAAATTGTGTATGACCGTGATTACTGTTCGAGCAGATAGAGTGGAATCCTGACAGTGTGCATATTTCGTTTGGCAATCTGCGGAGGTAAGGGGGCATTGTAGAAATGTATGCTTAGCCAGAAAAACCTTTGTCCTACATATATAGTGTTGTGTATACCACACACAGAAAACATACCACTATGCCACATACATCGCACTGTTAGTTGTCAAGTCCCAGCAATGAAGAGGCAACTGTGGTCAGCCAAGGTCAAGGTTTGCTTCTTTCCTTAGGCCTCTTTCACACTTCCATCTTCCAAATCTGCACAGGATCCGTCAAGACGTTGAAAAACGGATCCTGTGCAGATTGTGGAAAATGTGTGCACTGGGCCCGTCTTTCTGACGGACCCGTCGAGGCTATGTGCACCTGTTATGTATGTGTCTTCGCAGTGGTTTTCCGTTGCAAAAACGCATACACAACACAAACCAGGTTTAAAAAAAAAAAAAAAAAAAAATTCGCAGTTTTCTCACCTACCGGCTTCCAGTGCAGCGATGCTCCTGGCAGCTAGCGTTACTTCCTAGTAATACATTGCGAAATCTCGCGAGACCGCGACTTCTCGCGAGATTTCGCAATGTATTACTAGGAAGTAACGCTAGCTGCCGGGAACATCGGTGATGCTGTGCGGGAACGCCGGTAGGTGAGAATATTGCGATTTTTTTTAATTATTATTTTTAACATTATATAATAATAGTAATAATAATCTTTATTTATATAGCGCCAACATATTCCGTAGCGCTTTACAGTTTAACAGCTTCAAACACAACAGTCATAAGTAACAATGTTACTATTATATCTTGTTACTATTGATTGATGCTGCATAGGCAGCATCAATAGTAAAAAGAGAAAGAGAGCGAGCGAGAGAGAATTTCCCTAACGGGAAATTCTTCCACGGATGCTCTCTTTGAAAAAGCGGGACCCGTCGCTGGATTCCTGCTTTTCACAGGCAGCTGACCGATTTTCCGACGTGCAGAAAAAACATTCCTCTGAACGTTTTCTCTGCCCGACGGACCGTTTTTTTATGCAGGATCCAGTGAAAGACAGATGAAACGGATGGCCATCCGTCACAATCCATAATAATAAATAATACAAGTCTATGAGAAAATGCAAGATCCCGCATTCTCAAAAAACGACGGATTGTGACGGGAGCTGAAAGACGGAAGTGTGAAAGAGGCTTTAGTTGTTTTTGCACTCTCTTCCCCACCCTATCCTGTCTGTTCAGTAAGAGCGGCCACCTTTGTAAAAGGAATTATCCGGGATGTTTATTATTTGTTACTATGGGACTAAGAACTAAACAGTAGGTAGTTGTTAACTAGCAGGGATGGTCCCGTGCACAACAGGCAGGTAGGTAGCAACTCCCTGCCTGTTAGTTCTTTGCCCCACACACAAAAATAATAAGAACCCTGGATAACCCCTTTATGCTAGAATATCTAGCAAGAAGATCTGGCTATCATATGATAAAGTTACACAGGCAGAAGAGGAGGGGAGGTAAGACCTTCAACAATGTTCCTTTTGAGCCTTCATCCATATTCCTACCTAACTACACCTGTGGACTGTGTCCTGCCACCCACCCAGCTTATTTACAGGTAACATGTATTGCATTGAGCAGCTTTTGCAGAAATATAGATGAAATGGTGCCACTACGATAATTAATGCATCTGAAACAAACTTCACTAAAAAAGATTTGTCTATTTTGTATTCCAGCCTTTGGAGACTAATTATAGTTTAGAATGAAGGTACTTCTCCATCTGTTTGCAATGACAATATAGTGATTGTGACTTTAAAAATCCTGTGCTCAGAATCACAGAGAGATGATAAACAGGACAGATGAATCTTTACAGACATGGAAGGTTTCATTTACATCTGCGCTTTCCATCCTTTTGTTCCATTATACCCAAAACAGAAACCCACCGATGATGGACACCAATGGAGCCTGATAGACTTCATTGACTTTACTGGGTTTGTTGGGTGCCTGCCTTGGTGGCCATCATTTTACCAGACAAAATAGAAACGCATGCTACACTAATTTGTTACGTATTTTTGTCAGAATCTGTGGCTGAGGCTTTAGTGTCTATTCCCTGCATTTGCTTGTTGGAAGACACCAATGATCAATTCACTATACATCCATTAACCCATTACGTCTATATTATCAGAATAGAGCACAACATTTTATATACAGTACCTGAAATGCAATTTTTATTTTGGATCATCCTGTCATTATATGAACAGTGTCTTGTAGGTTTCTAAATATTAATATATCATGAGGTACCTTGGGCCATTTCACTTCATCAATCCAGAAAATAAATCATTTTAGATTTCCTACAGAAGATTTGCTAACAACAAACCCAAACTGGTCCAGAGTCTGCATTATATCACACTGCTAAAGTTCCTAGGGACATATTGGCCACCTACACCCTTTACTGTTCTCTTTCCTGTGCCTCAGGCCTACATTAGTGACTCTACAGAATCCTGCTCACAATTCGGAATGAGCCATCTTCTGATACATAGGGCATGATGTTACCAGACATAATGTGTTCAGGCAGCGAGTTATACAATGAAGGCAGCAGAAAGAAGACTATTCTCCTCTACAAAGTGAGTTAGAGGGATCATTGGGGTAATAGAATCAAATTGTTACAATGCGGTCTAGGTTAGCGAGTAGAGGCAATGATTTTAGGAGTCTATTTGGGATCTCTTTAAGCTGTGGCTAATGACGTCTAGCTACACCCTCCCATTGCCGTCTTTACAGACATAAACATGGACACTTGGGTAGTGCAAACATGTGGTTTTATAAAAGGATAAAAAAGCCCCTTTTTGGTTTTATGTTCTGTTTATAGAGAGCATTACTGATATTTAACACTAAAACTATTCTTTATGTTGATTAAACTAAGTCTACGGATAACATGAAGAAGAGGAGTAGGTCATGTATTGGAGATTCGGCCATTTTCTCTACATATGGAGGCTGACAGTAGCTGTCTGGGAATTAGATATTGATGACCTATCATTAGAGTAGAACATCAATATTAGTTTAGTGGGGTCTGACACAAAGCAAACCCACTAATTAGCAGATTCTTGGTTATCAATATACCAGTCCTGGACCATCCCATTAAAATATTGCTAGATTCACTTTTATATTGAAATATATGGCAAATATAATCTCTCTTAGATGTTTAGTAGTGATGAGCGAGTATGAGTGTGCTCGTTACTCGAGCATGCTCGGGTGTTCGAGTATCTTGAGCGTGCTTGTAGATTATGTTTGAGTCCCCATAGCTGCATGATTTGTGGCTGTTAGACAACCTGAACACATGCAGGGATTGCCTGTTTGTTAGGGATTCCTCACATGTATTCAGGCTGTCTAGCAGCCACAAAACATGCTGCTGCGGGGACTCAAACATAATATACGAGCACGCCCAAGATACTCAGAGACCACCCGAGCATGCTCGGAAATCTCGAGTAACGAGCACACTCGCTCAGCACTAATGTTTAGTAATCAGCTTGCGGTGCATGACAAAGTCAACTATAAGACTCTATGCATACCTGATATGTACATATAACAGAAATATCAAAAATCCATAATAAACTGTAATGAGGAGTATTATAACGGAGCGTAGCCACAATGAACAGTCTATCACCTGCAAACGGCAGATTTTTGCCAAAGAAACATTTTGTTGGTGACTCAATTGCCTACTGCTGATGGTAAAGTGGAAAGATAGTATTAAATGTGTGCACATGTTTGGTAACGGCTCTATCTTCAGCAGGTAAAATCATACAGTCTTTATTGTAGCCATTAAAAAAAAGTGAGTCTAAGAACACACATAGTGTTCGAAAAGCGTCCAGTTCCTATTCATCAGTGCCCTCCGTATTCCGATTATATTCTATATTAGCTATTTCCTAAAAAAAAATTTCCTTGTTTTTTTAATGGCTACAATAAAGACTTTGTGAGTTTATCTTGCTTCTACGTCCGGCAGAGACATGATCTCATACTTCATCCCAAGATCATTAATGGGACTCAACCAAGGGTGAGCTGAAAAAAACTATTTCTTTACCAGTATTAAATGTGTCCAGTCCATGGTAATTTCACAAGGACCATATTAGAGGAGATTGCTTGGACTGAAATGGCTGACCATCGGGTTTCATGACCTGAGCTAACTGCCTCATATGTGGCTATGAGACAGTTAAGTTAGTTAGTTAGCTTGGTGGGCTCTGAGTAAAGAGCAAAATGGTCAGAAACGCGCCAACCCATTGCATTTCTTTCCAGTTTTTTGCCTATTTTTCTACCTGTTTGCAATGAACTAACGCATTTTGAATAAATATCCCATTTATTACATGGAACTATGTGCTGGCGTTTTGGGTGGACTTATATATCAAATCCCACCCAGGACATCTGCAGGAATTTGTATGTTCTCCCAGAGTTTGCATGGGTTCTCTGGTTTCCTCCCACACTCCAAACAGACTGATAGGGAATGCAGATTGTGAGCCCCAATGGGGTCAGCGATGATGATGTCTGTAAAGCGCTGAGGAATGAATGGTGCTATGTAGGTAAGCTAAATTAGCAAGCATGTGGCCATTAGTTTAGGTGAGGAGACCCAGCGGTCAGGCCGGGTATTCCGATGCCAGCTCGGCCTGTGAACACGGATCATGTAAATGCAGCCTTAGACAGAGACATTTTGCCAGTGGCATTCTTGTTATTTCTCTGCTTTCCGAAGATGGTCCTGATGCTGTTGTCGAGATGAAACTACCCCTTTAACAATGTAAAATAAAGTCTAAAATGTAATCTTAATCTAATCTATTCAATGATTTGCTACATTCATTTGAAACCGATGTAGATGAAAAGCTTGCACAAGCCTCTTTAAGAGAAAAAAAAGAAGAAAGTCTGTGAGTCATAACGATGAAAAGAAATCACATTTATACCCAAGTCACACACACAAGCGCTGGTTTTACAGCCTGATGTACACGATGATTTTGCATTACTCGGCACTCATTTACATTTTACAACATTTAGGCAAAATAAAATTAGAAATAAATCCCCAAAAATTTGTTCTTGGTAACATCCTTTCAAATCACATTGAGAAAATCTGTAAGCGGCAAGAGACAAATAATATTAATCTGTTCTGAGAATGCAGCCCCTAAATAAATAAATAAGTAGCGCACGGGGATGCGATGAATGATTTACATCCATGCATTTCACTTTGCCAGCATTATGTTGTTTATATTCCGCCGATCTGCCTCAATCACTTTCAATGTGATACCGCATGCAAGCTGCTGACATGCATCACTAGTTACAGGAACAAAAGGAGAGAAGCATTTTCACATCCAATTCACATTATAGTGAAAAATGTTAAAGCCAAAAGTATGATGGATGAACATGATGCAGAAAATGCTGCCATTAAATGGGACTTGTGGATTTCGTACGCGCGGCTTTGCTAGACAGACAGAAGCATTCCCCTTCTGAATTGCTAAAAGCACAATGTCGGGCTCTGCAGCAAGTGCACAAAATGTCTTTAACTGGGAGCGGGGTGTAATGAACTGGTAATTATACAGCTGCTATTAATAGCACCTAGTACACACAGGCAAGGGTCTTCCCAGCTATCACAGCACATCATTTTTCACAGCCCATTTTCTTCTATGTTGTCTACTTATCACCATAGACCAATATGAGATTCTCTAGAAGGAAGAGACACTATCGGATACATATTCTATTCATTCTTGGATGTGACTACATTACACATTTCCATGGACGTTCGCTATTTTCTATTCAATAGGATTATTCATGCTTCATACATAGAAGCGATGATAAAAGTGCAGGAGGAAAAGAAGCACTTTATGGTTTTATTCTGAAATAATATCCTTACGGTTTCTTTTCCATTTTTCTGATCACTTTCATTGCCCGCTGCTAGTGAAGGAGAGTATAATGGAACATTGGTGGTTAATGATCAGGATTGCCAACATTATTTCTTATTGTTTCGGGACAGTTTTTTGCAGTTCTCAAAAAATTATGAATAGAAAGGTAAACGCGGCCCTTCCGGTAAGTCGGTGCACAAGTGAGATCCTACGCCATTAAGCAATACATAGAAATTTGGCACTCAGATGTGATTCACAGGGATGCAATGTTATTTGTAGAAATATCCAGAAAATGAGATGTTTCGGTCTACAACTCAACCTTCATCAGTCAACCGGATAAGAGAGTGATCGCGTTCGCAGTGCTGGGTAGGCCATGTGGCATCCACCGCTACTTAGCAAGGCATACACGGTCACTCTCTTATCCAGTTGACCAATGAAAGTTACGTTATAGACCGAAACGTCTTATTTTTAGTTAATCACTGCATATCTGTCCGAGTTTGAGCTGATATGTGGATAGCACTTGGCCATGCAAGCCAATGAGTGCATGGGAAACTTTGGACTGCACTTGGATGACATCTGAGTACATTCCAATTTCTACGTACTGACAGAATGGAGAAGATGGAGAAAATTTTTACTCCATCTTCTCTTCATCCAAGAGAATAGGATCACACTATGCTGTCATTCTGATCAAACTATGATCAGAGTGTGATTAGCATCATCGGCCCGATTTTCTTAGATGAGAGAATCTACAGGCGTCTACACCTACCCTTACATATAGACCCTTCTAAAATATAAGGCCTGCATGCTTTTTTTGATAAATGTATTACAGGTTGTAGGCACTAGATTCTGTGATGGGGCTTTGATCCAGGGAACTAGTCTAACTGTCGTATGTGGAGACGGGAAGGAACTATTCCGCCCAATATGGGGTAATTAGCACCTGTCTCATGGGGTTTTCCTTCCTTCGGCTCAACATGTTTAGTTATAGGATGAACTCGATGGTCCTGAGTCTACTTTCATCTTTAATACTATGAAACTATAAAACATAGCAGACATCATATTGATGAAACCAAAGCAGCATATTCAACACCAGTCTTCCATAGGCATTAGATAAGACCTGGGAGAGATTCCTCAGCACAGACATATTGGGGTGGATTTTCTGACCAACATATACGCAGGTATACAAATTGTAGTTGGCGTATGATGAAACATTTAGTGAACAATCAAGAATGTTCTCAGAGGGAAAAACAAGATAATCTGGTAGTTATTATACCTTTTAATGACTCACATTAAAATAAGTGATGTTACAAAGCAAGCTTTCAAGACCACTTAGGTCCCTTCTTTAGGAATGGTATAACAAAGCTGGCTTTGTAACATCATTTCTTTTATTTTTGTTAGCCATTAAAAGGTATCATAACTAGTGATGAGCGAATATACTCGTTACTCGAGATTTCCCGAGCACACTCAGGTGACCTCCGAGTATTTTTTTAGTGCTCGGAGATTTAGTTTTCATCAATGCAGCTGAATGATTTACATCTGTTAGCCAGCATAAGTACATGTGGGGGTTGCCTGGTTGCTAGGGAATCCCCACATGTAATCAAGCTGGCTAACAGATGTAAATCATTCAGCTGAGGTGAGGAAAACTAAATCTCTGAGCACTAAAATATACTCGGAGGTCACCTGAGCGTGCTCAGGAAATCTCGAGTAACGAGTATATTCACTTATCACTAATCATAACTACCAGATTATCTTGTCTTTCCCACTGAGAGCATTCTTTTTCCAACTGGCTAACAAGGTACCAAACCCCCATTTTCGTTTTAAGTGAATAATCAATAATCATCATGTAATGACAAAAGTTTTTTTGTCATTCCGACCTCACACAAACGGCCTTTTCAATTTTGGCCCATAATAAATACAATATTGAGTATATCCTTTGAGTAAGATAGTCATATCTAAGAAATGGTATTCAATGGAGAATAAAAAAAAAAGTGGAAAGAAAAGCATTACCATTGTACTTGGCTTTTTATACAAAGCTGTAATACATTTGTTTACATGAAATAAAAACAACGTTTCCCTACAAAAAATCCTGCAATGCAATGTTTCTGAAGTACCTCAAATGTGGCATACAAAGCACGGAAAAAACATGCAAGAGACGAGTATTTTCCATGGAAGCTGGCTACAAGAAACCTAGATGTAATCTGAGAGCACATTCTGTTCCGTCTTTATAGGAGGTAGAATAGAAAATTTAGGGCAGGAGCATAAAGATGATGGAAAGAACTCATCCCACGTGCAAGAAATACATTACAACAGTTCTGCTCTCTGCTTCTTTATGATATATCTTTTAAAAGTCATCCCAAAGGAACAACTTCCAGTTGGAACAGGTAAGTACAGTACTTGATATGAGCAAACAGATTTACAAGGTTTGAGATTTGCTGTGAGCATGTTCGAAGCATTTCATTAAAAAATATATATAATAATCGAAAAAGACAATAGGGGGGCAGATTTTTGCATTGTCCCGTGAACCAGAGGGGCCTCAAAAGGGCCTCTACATACAGGCAGCATGGTGGCTCAGTGGTTAGCACTGCAGCGCTTGGGTCCTGGGTTCAAATCCCACCAAGGACAACATCTGCAAGGAGTTTGTATGTTCTCCCCGTATTTGCGTGGGTTTCCTCTGGGTTCTCTGGTTTCCTCCCACACTCCAAAGACATACTGATAGGGAATGTAGATTCTGAGCCCCAATGGGGACAGCGATGATAATGTATTAAAAGCGCTGTGGAATTAATGGCGCTATATAAGTGAGTAAAATAAATAAGGGAAGCCTGTATTAATGATAATCTGTATTAATGATAGTCGAGGAATCCTGCTACAGATACCTTGCCTTAGGGTCCAGAGTTATGCCACTGAGAGCACCCCGACTGTTATATAAATCTATTTACCACGTAGATCTCAGTGTAGCCTAAAAATACAGATGCATAATATAGATTATAAATTTATGTTTTAGATTCTTCTGGAAAAACAAAACAGCTTTGTAATATTACCTTTCCAGCAAATTATTCAGCTACAAGCAAAGATTCTGAATTTCAGAATTGCTGAATTGAGAGCAAATAATAATAATAATAATAATAATAATAATAAATTATATATATATATATATATATATATATATATATATATATATATATATCAGACTTTGCATCATGCATCCTCTCTTACTTCACGTAGACAATATGAGAACATATTTCAGACTCGTCTCTGTACGTTTTGCCAATCAAATACTAAATGTCATTATCCCTAGAACGCACTGGTTGTGCAAAGGACAATGAAAATCTCCAATTTCAAGCTAAATCCTATCAAATGCTTGAAAGATTACAGTGCATTTCCAGAGTTCACATTCACTTGCTTAACCAGTGATTTTTTTTGAGTGCGGTTGTTAAGAAATATATATATCTAAAGAATTGTCTTTGGCCTGAACTTACCTCCCTGGATATTTATAAATATAAAGTGACAGGCCAATGCTAGCTCCAGCGCTTGTTTGAGAATATAAACCCGAAAATCTAGATTGCCATCTTGACCCAAGAAACAAAAGCAGAAATGATAAAATATTGCAGTGTCGGGCGCTGAAAGTACGACAGATCCCCGCGCATTTCACAGACAGGAATAAATCTGACTAGACCTGAGATTTTTGAACCTTTACTTGGGATGAAGCTTTGCTGCTTCACAAATCGTGGCAAGGTGCAAATGGAACATTTATCACACATTTTCTATGTATTCTCAAGGGGAAATGCCAGAAAATGGAGTCCGAATCATAACCTAGAATACGTTTAGGCATTTGTAGACTCTGATTGATAAAAACAATGTCATATAGTCATATTACCTCTTAGTGACCACCGATACATCTTTTTACAGACCTGAGATATGAGAACAGCATCCCTTGATGCGTGAAAAAACAGCAGCTGTCAGCTGTACGCTATAGCTAACACTACAATTGGTGATGGCACCAACCATAGCCATTTAACCACTTAGATGCCGATATTTCCAACACCACATAGATGGCTAACAGAGTGTGGCGGTTCCATCTTTAACCCATTGGCACACTGAGATCATGATTGTGTGGTCTCGATGCTTGTCATGGCAATTTATGGCCGAATAACGGCCTTAGAGTCTGCCTTCTATAGTGGCCTGTTCAGCAATTTGCAACACTGAGGTGGTAAGAATAACATTTTATGAATTCCCGTCATTCCACTTTGCATTAATTAAATAATAATGGAGAGGGGTCTATAAGAGCCACTGGTGAATGAGCTGCTAAGAACGCAGCATCATTGATTGGTCAGTGAGGCTGCGTTCCCAGCAGGGCTGCGCTGCTTTGACCTCGTACTGTGGGAAAAAGCCAGTGATGAGCTCACTGCAGTTCAAGCTCAGTGAGTTCACACAGCTCACTCACCAGTGGTTCTCAGCCTGGACAGTCGGATCTTGGCACAGTGCAGGTTTAAAACTATTTATCTATCAGACATGGATTAAGTGGGACAGAACGATGGAGAGGTGAGGGATAGTGTTGTTTTTTAGTTTAGTTTTATTACTGTTCAGTGGAATTAGGCATTAGGTGAGTATAACTGTGTATATTATGTTGAACTGTGTTTTGTTTTATTTCTAATAAAGGACTTTATTTGGGCTGTGTCTTTATTTATCATATAACTATAGGATTAGTAATGGAGAGGGGTCTTATAGACACCTCTCCATTACTAAGCCGTGGGCTTGATGTCACCAGACAATACAAAGGTGACATCAACCCCACAAATATGAACCCCACTTGCTACCGCTACAGGTCAAGTGGGAAGAGCCAGGCAAAGCTCCATAATTGGCTCATTTAATAGATGCACCTTTTCTGGTCAACTGTGGGCTGCTATTTTTAGGCTGGAGGGGGCTACCTCTTTTCTTGGTAGCCAGCTTTGCTGAAGCTGACAGCTGAGGGTTGCAGCCCCCAGCTGTGAGTTTTGCCTGCCTGGTTATAGAAAATAGAGGGGAACCCAGGACATTTTTTTGTTTAATATTTATTTACAGTGCCGGAGCGACTGATGAATACTCCCATCAGCCAATCCTGCTGTCACTGTTATTAGTGGCAGCAGGCGTATGCTGATGAGTAATAGTTCCATCAGCCGCTGCCTGCTGTCATTGTTCTTACATAAATACAACTCTCATCATTCTCCCCTGCTCGCGCTGATCGCCAGCAGAGCAGGGGAGAATGATGCGAGCCATCTTCAGCATCTGGCACCGGTGAATAGTGCTTACGGTAGCGCTTCTTCCTTGGCACCCATCCGTGTGGTACTGATGCATCATACAGGCGGCATATGGTTGCCACATGTGCGCCGCAAGTATTACACACATGGACACTGACATCTCCGGTACCGATTTTTCTGGTACCAGACATATCAGGACGTGTGAAACTGACCTTATGTAAAGTAATGGCGTGCACACTGAAAAAAGGAAAGAGCCAGGTGCAGGCTGAACTTGGAATTAATCCAACTAAATCATAAATTCAGGGAAAAAACAGCCGCACTCAAAATTTGGATTTTCAAATGCATATCATGAGCAGACATTTATTAGGGGTCAGCACAGTAAAACATAAAGGTATTGAGGTAACGTTTCGACCCTAAGACGGGTCTTTTTCAAACCTCGCTGGAAAAGATAAGAGATACAAAAAATTAGACATTATGCAGGAAAAAACCTTATACTACAAGAACATCCCAATGCAAATATACACAGTGTCAGGTATAAACCAAAATCAATTATATACAATGACATATAATCAGTCCAGTATGTACACAGGTGGAAATATATACAAGATTATGCTAAAATATATACAAACATGTACATAAAATGTCCATGCAAATAAAGTTTTAGCCCCTAGAAGTAATGATTATGAATTGCGTATGCATAAAACAGATTTCGCCCTAATACAGCGGAACAGAAGCTAGCCAGCATCACATATGATCAATATACACACAAAGGTAAGAAATATATGCTCTAATAGAATTACGGAAGTGTAAACATGTAAAACTGACCTTGGGAGAAGATAATACGAAAAGGGAGAAGAACCGCAGTACGAAGCAGCCAAGGATATGCTCCAAAGGAGAGCTGTGAATAGAGAAGGTGTACTAAGATAAAAGCCTCAAAAGAATTCTTTTGAGGCTTTTATTATCTTCTCCCAAGGTCAGTTTTACATGTTTACACTTCTGTACTTCTATTAGAGCATATATGTCTTACCTTTGTGTGTATATTGATCATATGTGATGCTGGCTACCTTCTGTTCCGCTGTATTAGGGCAAAATCTGTTTTATGCATACGCAATTCATAATCATTACTTCTAGGGGCTAAAACTTTATTTGCATGGACATTTTTTGTACATGTTTGTATATATATTTTAGCATAATTCTGTATATATTTCCACCTGTGTACATACTGGACTGATTATATGTCATTGTATATAATTGATTTTGGTTTATACCTGACACTGTGTATATTTGCACTGGGATGTTCTTGTAGTATAAGGTTTTTTTCCTGCATAATGTCTAATTTTTTGTATCTCTTATCTTTTCCAGGGAGGTTTGAAAAAGACCCGTCTTAGGGTCGAAACGTTACCTCGATACCTTTATGTCTTACTGTGGTGACCCCTAATAAACGTCTGCTCATGATATGCATTTGAAAATCCAAATTTTGAGTGCGGCTGTTTTTCCCCTAAATTTATGAAACTGGCCTTAGCCAGCACGTGATCACATGTATGCAAATCACCAACCACCCTCACCAACAATCCCGGTGAATCCTACTTTGCTGGTCTCTTAACATTTGTTCCTGTATGAGAGGGTTTTCTACTTTTCTTTTGATCTTGACAAATAAATGTTTGGTCATTTTGTGTGTGGCTCACCTTCAGCAAAAATAGATTGTTAATTGTCAAGTTTAGTTTAGGTGTTATTATTTGGAAAAGTATACACATTTCCAGTTTTGATCTGTTACATACTGAAAGAAAAACAGCATATTTGACATTAGCCTGGGTTCTCCCACACAAACACACACACAATATATATGTGTGCTGCTAAGCCTTTAGGGAAAACGTAAAAGGAACCTCTCACGTAAAAATGCTAATAACCTGCAGATTTGGGGTTAATGGTGTTATGATGCCATTCGGCGCTAGCACTAAGACCCCCGCTGACGGGAGGAAATTAACATTATTCTCTCTGGTCTCGTTCGGTTTCTAATCATGAGGGTGTCGCTACACTCACTGACAGCCGGCCTTAAAAATCAGCTGGCTGTCAGTCAGTGCTGGAAGCATAGTTAGAGCCATTGCTAGCTATACACAGAGTAGTGACTCAAGCCACACCTGTGATTGAACACCGAACACTGCCAGGGAGGGAAAGTTAATTTTTTCTCATCAGTGGGGTTCTAAGTGCTGGCATGGAATGGTGTCAGAACGCTATTAGGCTGTGTGCCCATGTTGTGTTTTATATGCGTTTCGCCACGTTTTTTGCCGCAGCGGAAACACTTAAAAAACGCATTCCCATGCAATCCTATGGGATTCCGCAGTTGCTGTGCCCATGCTGCGGATTTTCCCGCTGCGCAATCGCATAGCAGGAAAATCCGCAGCATGTTGATTATTTCTGCGGAATCGTGGCAATTCCGCCGACATAGGATTGCATTGAAACGCTCACTTTACGCATGTGGCTATGTCCACCATGCGAAAAGTGAGCGCTTCATGTGCGGATGGTATGCACAGTTTGAAGGAGAGGAGACTCTCCTCCGGGCCCTGGGTACAATATCCCTGTAAAAAAAAAAAGGATTAAAATAAAAAATAGGGATATACTTACCTTCTGATGGCCCCTGGAGTCCTCCCGCCTCTCAGCGCTGCATGCGGCAGCTTCTGTTCCCAGGGATGCATTGCGCAAATCACCTGAGATGACATCGCGGTAACGCGACCGTGACGTCATAAAGGTCCTTCGTGCAAAACATCCTTGGGAACGGAACTTACCGGGAGCGTCACTGAGGAGATTGGGGGCCATCGGAAGGTGAGAATAACCATATTTTTTTATTATTTTAATATGTTTAACATTCTATCTTTTACTATTGATACTGCATAGGCAGCATCAATAGTAAAAAGTTGGTCACACTTGTCAAGCACTATGCTTGACAAGTGTGACCAACCTGTCAATCACTTTTCCAAGCGATGCTTCAAATCGCTTGTAAAACGCAAGCATTCTGCAAGCTAAAAACGCTTGTGTTTTGCGGGAAAACGAATGCGAATTCCGCATGCATTTTACCCACGGCAGGGAGTTGCGGAAATGCTGCGAACATTTCCGCAGCATTTCTGCAACGTGGGCACATAGCCTTACCCTGCAGACTAACCCCATATCAGCAGGCTAATAGCGTTATTTTACATGACAGTGTCCCTTTAAGAAATGTAAATGTCCTATATTCTATGTATTTGGATAACTGCAGTATATATAGACTATTTCAGAACAAGGGGACATCTAGTATATCGCTTCACTTTTTTAGTTCTCTAGGATTTCAGGACATACACGTTCATTTCTTTTTATTCCATACAAAGGTGGTTTTAAATTTTAATACATTCATTTTACATGAAAAATATGACTGATTTCAGAGGCCAAAAGCAGTAGGTCAGTAATGGCTGCAATAAATAATTCATTTCTTGATAATGTAAAAAAAAATATCTTATTAATAGTACAGTGATACCTGAAGACCGCTGTCACCCGGGCTGCTCTCGAGGGGCTTATTCTACATTACAGAGATCAGCAGACATGTCGTCTTATACATGTGGCACTGCAGCAGGCATGGTGCAAAAGTCACTGACGTGGGGGGATTATAGTCCCGCACAATATAGGACCTCTAGAGAGTCATACACAATCATATACCTAGGTGCTCCATTGGACTTTTAGAGGTTTTCTTGCCTAGAAGACTATATCCATATGATGGGCCGTACAGCAAGACCTTATGGTGAAACAAAGAGTGCACAGTACTATGTAAGGACTCGATGTGTGGCCATATTAGCTTCGTGCTCACACGGCTCGTCCCTGTCAGGGCACATGTAGATCATACTGTAGGACCACTTCATTCTCGCCCTGTGTTACAAGTTATGAAGAGATGAGCAAACCAGAACCTGAAAGTTCGGGTTCGTACCGGACAGTTAGTGTCTGGTGGTGAGAGAGAGAAAAGAGAGAGACAACAGAGAGAAAAGAGAGAGAATTTTTCCACTCAAAAGTTCCAGTCAAAGGGGTTCTGGTTCAAGTTCGGGTAAAATTCGGGTACCCAAACCGAACATTGGAATAAAGTTTGGGTAGGGTACCAGAACCTGAACTTCCACGGGTCTGCTCATCCCTAAATGTTGAGCTGTCAATATATACTTGCATTTATTACAGTAATTCTCCAATATACTTTATTAATAATAATAATAATACATAGTTTAATACTCAATGTATTCAGTAAAATGTCAACTGGGGGTCAGCATTTTGGGTATACGGCAGCCAGGCCTGTGGTTTGGTACCTTGCTAGACTCAAAAGCCACAGTATAACAATGGTGCCCATACTGGATATAGGAACCAAATCAGTATTTCTTCAGGTCACACACACAACGTGGTTCCCAGGAGGGAAGATATTTTTACTATATCATAATATAATATGAATTCTAAATAAATGGAGCCAAACTAGGTACAGTTCTCAGGGACCACAGCTAAGTGTGAGGGCTGGGATTGGTTTATATGACATGCATCAGGTATGTAACCAAATTATACGAACAAGAAAAATATAAATATGTTAAGTAAATGACGTTTATAGTCTAGTAGGCCGTAGATCGGATTTCTACTTTAAGGGTCTTTCTGGAATTTTAATATTGATGAATAACCTATGAAATTGGTGGAAGTCAGACTCCTAGAACTCCACAAATCAGCTAAAGTCGCCACATGACTGTGGGGAACTGTGGACTCAACTTTTTTTGTACCAGAACAGCGCCATATATAACTTGTAGTGTCCATACCTGGTATTGCAGCCAAGTTTGATCCAAATAGGTTGGAGCAGTAGGCTGCAATACCAGAAAAAGCCATGATAAAGTGTATGGAGATGTGAAAAAATAAGAGGTTGTAGCTAGTGATGAGTGAGTATGCTCGAGCTTCTCCGAGCATGCTCGGATGGTCTCTGAGTATTTTGGCATGCTCGGAGATTTAGTTTATGTTGACGCAGCTGCATGATTTGCGGCTATTAGACAGCTTGAATACATGTGGGAATCCCTAAAAACAGGCAACCCCCACATGTATTCAAGCTGTCTAGCTGCTCATGCAGCAGCGTCAACATAAACTAAATCTCCGAGCATGCTGAAATACTCGGAGACCACCCGAGCATGCTCGGAGAAACCCGAGTAACGAGCATACTCGCTCACCACTAGTTGTAGCCCCTTTACTTAGCTGATCAAGGGGGTACCAGGAATGAGAACTGCACCAATCTTATATTGAATGATTGACTAGCTATCCTAAGAATAAGGTCTCACTCAAACCTCTAGATTTCATTTATGTGTTATATCTCTATAGAATACGCATCCATAGTCTGTAGGCAATATCACATGTCCATTTCTTTTTGTGACATGTCTGTTTTTGAATGAATTTGCAAATCAAACTCTTTAATTGTATTGAAAGTGTCCGTGAAAAATTTGGATGCCATTTATGCGTCAAAAGGAACGATAACTGAAGGCAGCACCCAGGTGAAAAACAGTCCGTATTCTCCAGTACTCAAACCCCTGCACCCCCAAAAAACGATGTTTAAATGAGACCTAAGTTATCTATCATAATGTCCCACAGAACATCCCCTTTAAGCCGGCATTGTTTTCTTAAGCATTTAATACCAATGTCATATTTTTGTTTGGTTTGTGGATATTCAGTCACACAAATGTACATGAAGAATTTAGTTTTCATTAAAATTTTATTTTATTCTACCAAATGTCATAAAAAACAAAATCAAACAAATAAATAAATAAATAAATAGACACTTTTTGGATATTACTACCAATATAAAAATTTACTTTTATGCAAATTGTACAATATTTTTATACTATTGTGTGGTTACATAGTGCTTTTTACTTGTTACAGGAAAATGTACAATACAGAAACATTTACAATAGCACCTGTCAAATGGTTTAGGGTAAGCTCGCACGTAGAAGACTTGTTACAGAAATGACAACAACTGTCCAATGCATATGAAGGAACAACCCTGCTTAAGATATATGGTATTTTCTGTAACAAATCGGCCACATCAGAACATACTTTTAAAGGGAATCTATAACCAGGTTTTTTTCTGCCTAATCTGAGAGTAGCATAATGTAGAGGCAGTGACCCTGATTCCAGCGATGTGTCACTTAATGGGCTGCGTAGTGTGTTTTTTATAAAATTCACTATTTTATCAGTATGAGATTATCACTATGTGACTACTTGGCCTACTGCCAGGTACTCCGACCCCGCCCCCCACCATTGATTGGCAGCTCTCTGCTCTGCTTATGCAATGTACTCAGAAATCTACCAATCAGTGGTGTGGGCGGAGTTATACAGAGCTCAGCATTCAGACCACTGGTAGATCTGCAGACGGTAAATCCGTTTTTATTCAAAACTGCTACAGCCAGTAAAATAAATGATACATCACTGAAATCAGGCTCTCTGTCTCTACATCATGTTACTCCCAAATGACATATCAAAAAATGGAGACAGATTCCCATTAAAGTTCACTTGAATTAACCTTGACATTTGTAGTAAAATAGACATAGAACACAGGAAACGATACTGTCTTAATAATGTCATTGCTAAATTTTAGGAAATCTTTGCGAGGCCAGGTCCAGACTTGGTTTAACATGCTTAGTAGTCAATTTGGTATCAGTTTTAATGGAAAAAAAACATAAAATATTCAAAGAACTATTTCTATAAAAACCCTCATTTGCATAACAGCAACCCAGAATTCTCATATAGTAGCAAGGCACATTGTCCACTGCAAAATAATTACAATAAAAAAGAAACAGTAAGAAAAAAGCAGAAAACAGTGCGGAAAACTACCCTAAGAGGATCTACTCATTCAGGATAACCCTAGGAGTCAATCGCTCTCACTAATGTATATGCCCTATAGGTTGTGCCCATTGGAAGTCTGGAAGAAGGTTTCCTATAGAAAATCAATGAGAAGGTTCTCTCAAAAGAAATATCTATTGGCCGACAGTTATGATATGGTCCTGCCATCTTGAGTAATCAGGCCTGCTTAAGAACTGATGGAAATAATACACTTGTCACTTCACTGGAAGGCTGCGTTCACACGGAGCGTCCAAAAATGTCAGCAGCTCTTTGCTACTATGCTCCTACATTGTTTCTCTATATGAACACTTGAATGTACAGGGAACCCGCTGCTCACCATCAAAACTGTGCTGCCATTACCATCATCTGCGAGAAATAACCGTTTCCCCACAAAATGTAGTGACTGCGCAGGGAAGCAATCTGATGACCGCACTCACAAGACTGCTGCAGTTTTCGATTGTAACGAGACCCCTGCAGCTATAAAAGTATTTTCTGGGCCAGACTTATTTTTTGGCAGACGCTGTATCTTGCCAAATCTTAACAGCTCTGCTTGATATTTCTGACCCCTATAAAATGATTACTTACTTCTATGAAGCACACTCTATGGGGCCATCTAATTTTTTTCCTTGGACACAGCCTATCCGAGAGAAAAAAAACAAAAATCAATGCATGCCCGAGTTTTATCTGATTTTCGGATCGCTCTTGGCCATGCAAGTCAATGAGTCGGTGGAAAACATCAGCCTGCACTCAGATGACGTTTGAGTGCAGTGCGATATTCACAGAATGGAGAAAATGGACACATTTTTTCCATCTTCTCTTCATCTGAGAATATCAGATCACAATGTGATCAGAGTGTGATTAGCATAGTCAGCCATATTATCTTGGATGAGAGAAAATACAGTGGTGTGACCCTAGACTTAGGATTCAGCATGATACCTGCTTAAAATAAGCCACTGCCCTGAAAACCCCTTTATTTAGGCTAAAATCAATTAAAACGAGATATACAGTGGATCAATTAAAAAAAATGCTAATTTTATTCATATTAAATTCATGTTATGGCCTACATCTACTTTGTTATGATTATTTTCTAGGCTTTTGTACTGTTCCTATGTCAATTTAGGGTCTGTGGATGTACTGTAGGTATCTCCTTACCCTGCTGGAAAAAGCATTCTCCCTCAAGATTCCCTGGCTCCCTGACGTATTACAAGGTCAGCCAAGTGGTTTCAATGAGCACAGGGAAAAGTTTTGTTTCTCATACAGAAATCCAGAAGAAAAAAAACAAAAAACAAAAAAAAAAACAGAAGACAACCTGGCTGCTTCAATCAGATAACAGCTGAGCTCAGCACGGAACTGGGACCCCTTTATTCTCAGAATAGCTTTTAAATGGAGGGGACAAGACCACCGGTGAAGGGAAAAACAAGGGAATATTGGAAAATATAGACATAACCATTATTACCCTGCTGCTCCAGCGGCCCCCAATGATAGTGTACATCTCAATGATGGTCCCCAGTGCACTACTGACATCCCACCATGATCACTTGTTCTCTGCAGCTAATTTTTTGGCCTAAGTGTTCGTGCTCCCATACATGCAAACATCCCTTCTGAGGACAGTGATTGCTTGCATAACCCATGGGAATGATGGACGGCATATCTTAGCCACAGGGATTCAATCGGTAAGGTTGATTTCTTTATTTTAGAAGACTCCATACTCTTTTCTCACTTAAAAAAAATTCCCAGAAAACTCCTTTAAGGTCAGCGCACAAAAGTGAGATCGGTTTTCCATCAGATTTGCTATCGTTTGTTATTAAATTTAGCAAGAAAGAAATGGATCACTATAAATCACAATGGAGCCATTTTTCATCTCATGACCTTCTGTTCTGTTTTCTCATACGGTTTGACAAATGAATTGACAAAATGTAGCTTATCTTTTCAGGCAGTTGTCCAATACGTTTGGATCAGTTGCACTAAAGTGACAAAAATGGCACAGTGAACCTGGGATAAATCAGTATTTGTGTCCGCCTCGGCTTTAGGCTTTGGCAGTCCACAGCATGCCATACACAGGAGTTAGCCGACAGATGCACAGCATCCGGATGGGGAATATGCCAGTCCCGAAATCCCTACTTGGGTGTCACAGTACTGCTTCTACTACTGATGTGAGTATTAGTGCTAACATAACGATAATGTGAGTCATTTCTATGTAGTTCTACTGAAATTATTTGTTAAAGGGAACCTGACAGCGGATTTATGTTGTCCAAGTCATGGGCAGCACGAGTCAGAGCCATGGCTGCATGATTGGTATTTCAGGGAAAATCTACTTAGAAGATATGGGAGAGATGAAACTAGTTTAGTGCTCCATGGGAAGTCTCTCCCATGGAGCAAGAGACCTGTCAATCGCCTAGAGAGGTGTGGGGAGAAGACAGTTGGGAGGTTAGTTGACATTTCAGAGAAAATATAGTTAGAAGACTCACCAATTGGCTTTAACCATTATCGGCTTTTTCCCTGTATCATTCCAGGTGATTGACAGATCTAACCCATAGTGAGACACCTGTCAATCAACTGGAGCAGCGCAGGGAGAAGACAGTTGGGGGTAAGCGGGGCACTGGACCAGCATAGTCACTCTCTCTGTGATCCCTGGCCAGATCTACTATCTATATTTTGTCTGAGAATCTGGGGCGTTTCAGTGAAAAATATACCAAGCTGCAATCGTACAGCCAGGCTTTTATTCATGCTGCCCATGATTTAGTCAGTATGAATGAATCAGCTAACAGGTTCCCTTTTAAAAGTTTTAAGAGACTTTGATATTGAAGGCCTATCTTTAGAAAAGGTCAAATCAGATAAGTTGGCAAAGATTTCCCACACCCTCGTCAATCAGCTGATATAATGGTCTGGTTGATATTGTAGTAGCGGGGCCTCGCATCGCAATAGTAACGGAGCCTCACATTGCAGTAGTAGCCGGTCCTCGCATTGCAGTAGTAGCAGGGCCTCGCATTGCAGTAGTAGCAGGGCCTCGCATTGCAGTAGTAGCAGGGCCTCGCATTGCAGTAGTAGCAGGGCCTCGCATTGCAGTAGTATCGGGACCTCGCATTGCAGTAGTAGCGGGGCCTCACATTGCAGTAGTAGCAGGACCTCGCATTGCAGTAGTAGCGGGGCCTCACATTGCAGTAGTAGCAGGACCTCCCATTGCAGTAGTAGCGGGGCCTCACATTGCAGTAGTAGCGGGGCCTCGCATCGCAATAGTAACGGAGCCTCACATTGCAGTAGTAGCCGGTCCTCGCATTGCAGTAGTAGCAGGGCCTCGCATTGCAGTAGTAGCAGGGCCTCGCATTGCAGTAGTAGCAGGGCCTCGCATTGCAGTAGTAGCAGGGCCTCGCATTGCAGTAGTAGCAGGGCCTAGCATTGCAGTAGTAGCAGGGCCTCGCATTGCAATAGTAGCAGGGCCTCGCATTGCAGTAGTATCGGGACCTCGCATTGCAGTAGTAGCGGGGCCTCACATTGCAGTAGTAGCAGGACCTCGCATTGCAGTAGTAGTGGGGCCTCACATTGCAGTAGTAGCGGGGCCTCACATTGCAGTAGTAGCGGGGCCTCACATTGCAGTAGTAGCGGGGCCTCACATTGCAGTAGTAGCAGGACCTCGCATTGCAGTAGTAGCGGGGCCTCACATTGCAGTAGTAGCAGGACCTCCCATTGCAGTAGTAGCGGGGCCTCACATTGCAGTAGTAGCAGGGCCTCGCATTGCAGTAGTAGCAGGGCCTCGCATTGCAGTAGTAGCAGGGCCTCGCATTGCAGTAGTATCGGGACCTCGCATTGCAGTAGTAGCGGGGCCTCACATTGCAGTAGTAGCAGGACCTCGCATTGCAGTAGTAGCGGGGCCGTGCATTGCAGTAGTAGCGGGACCTCACATTGCAGTAGTAGCGGGACCTCGCATTGCAGTAGTAGCGGGACCTCGCATTGCAGTAGTAGCGGACCTCGCATTGCAGTAGTAGCGGGGCCTCACATTGCAGTAGTAGCAGGGCCTCGCATTGCAGTAGTAGCGGGGCCTCGCATTGCAGTAGTAGCGGGACCTCACATTGCAGTAGTAGCGGGACCTCGCATTGCAGTAGTAGCGGACCTCGCATTGCAGTAGTAGCGGACCTCGCATTGCAGTAGTAGCGGGACCTCGCATTGCAGTAGTAGCGGGACCTCGCATTGCAGTAGTAGCGGGACTTCGCATTGCAGTAGTAGCGGGACCTCGCATTGCAGTAGTAGCGGGACCTCGCATTGCAGTCCAGTCCCATTCACTTGAATGGGACCAGGCAGCAAGTTGTAGCACCAGACACAGCCACTGCAAAACATCTGGTACTGTGCTGGTAAATAATGAAGGGAATGCAGTGCTCCACTTTATGGGTAATCTTAAGGGGGCAATGAGACCCTGACATTCTCACGTAGAGTCCTGGAAACCCCTTTAACTAAAAGCGGCACCTTTATCCTTTAATTTTGTGACACGGCCTCTTACATGAAGCCGGGTAATGTTACATTGTCTAGTTCATAACATAAAAGATATGCTAATCAGCTCATACAGTGACCTTGCATTTACCTTCAGAAAATGTTCTTTAAAATAAACTAAAATGGCAACATTTTTGAAAAATAATGAGCCAGACTGTTTTGCATGCAAAAATAAATTATTATTTGAAACACTTTCATCATTCAATTTACAATGTGTCACCTATGTTTAAAGCAGGACGGTGCGGAGCTGTTACAGATGACATTTTCCTACATTAACAAATAGAATTATAGTATTAAAAAGGCAATTTATTTTAGCTTTGTGAACCTGTGAACTCGCTGGCACTTCAGACTAAAAACAAATAACAATTACTGACAGTTACATATAACTTGCTATTTTTCAGATCAGCAGTAACTGTTAACCTCCTAAATACCAAGGGCCTGACATCCCAGAAGGGATTATGCTAATCCAGTTCCACACATCCAGCTATACCACACAGGCACGTTTCACTTTACAGCTCCCGACATAGTGAAATCCCCCTCATTCATAGCAACAAGAGCATGGGGGGGGATAAGTGCATTTTCCATTGTGGCGTTCTACAACTCGACTGCAGAATTACAGGAAGTAAAACAGTTGTAGGTCTGTCATTTTCCTTTTCTCGTCATGTAATTTAATAAATTGTGCTATATTTTCTTTCGTAGAGGATTTGATTACAAATATAGAATAGGTTTTTTTTGTACAGCACAAATCAATATGAGCAATATTTACACTATAAATGTAGTAGAACTGATTAAGCCATGATTCTTATGGGTACGTGTAATACCCCATTGCATTGAAACTGTAATCCAGGGATGGAAAATGACTGGCATCATATTAACGTAGAACAATGACTTGTACCGAATGTCACACTCAGCTCTGCTACAATATTGCCCAAATCATATAAGCAATAAAACGTATATATACAATTAAACCTCTTTGAGAAGACCACCCTCATATCCAGACCCCCCTGTTATGTATACTGACCATCTTTAGTGAGATTACCCTCATATCTAGACCCCCCTATATTATGTATACTGACCATCTTTAGTGAGACCATCGTTATATCCAGACCCCCATATGTTATGTATACTGACCATCTTTAGTGAGACCATCGTTATATCCAGACCCCCATATGTTATGTATACTGACCATCTTTAGTGAGACCAGTTATATCCAGACCCCCTATATTATGTATACTGACCATCTTTAGTGAGACCACTGTTATATCCAGACCCCCTATGTAATGTATACTGATCTTTAGTGAGACCACCATTATATCCATACCCCCCTATATTATGTATACTGACCATCTTTACTGAGAAGACCACCACCCATCCATCTTGAAGACCACTTCATAAAGCAATTTTGGGAGGTTTTATTGTTTATTTTTATGTGTATGTTTTCTAAATAATCCACAAGTTTTGCACAAGACACATATACACAGCAGCGGCCACAACTAGATGTCACTCTCCTAGGACCCAAACTAACAGCTAAAGCATAGAGTGAGATCAGAAATCTGCTGGATAGATTGGTCACTGGTTCATATATTTCACATCTGTTTTCCATAACCAAGAATATTCACCGGGGGCAGGAAACTAATTCCCCAATTGTCACAAGTGACTTACGGGAGGGCAATAAGCAGCTTACTGTAAAGCCTCCAGCTACAAGAACACGGCCGCCTACAAAGCAAGCCTGATATTAGACAGTACAGAGAGAAGACGGGGGGAGATCTGATGCAAATGAGAGATCTGCTACCTCCTGTACTAAGGGATGAAGAGCTGCAAATGTAGCCCAAAGTGGCCGAGAGGGCTTCATGTGCAGCAGACACAAAGTGCCATCAATATTTCAGACCATTCCTGTTGTGCCAGGTGAGTACCCGCGCCTACGAAGGGAGTGCTCGGCTGAGATGGCATCAATTATGGAGCAAAAATATGTTTGGAACTTATTTGTGTATATGCTCAGCTGTAGCTTTGGGGCATTTATTTATTTTTTTCCTTTTATTTGCCGCTGGGAGAATATTACAATCAAATCAAAGCAAATCTTCAGAATTCAAGCCAACATTATCCACCACATACTTGTGATTGAATATATATATATATATATATATATATATATATATATATATATATATATATATATATATATATATATATCCAGAAAAACTGCAGCACTGCCTAAATGGGTGCAAATCTCCCCAAAGGAAACTGGCAAAGCCTCCTATCACAGATATAAAAAATCCAACCAAGGGAAAAAGTGAGATGTTGCATAAAGGATCCTTAATTTTTTGCTATTTTGCATGTGCCGACTAATATATATATATATATATATATATATATATATATATATATATATATATATATATATATATATATATATATATATATATATATATATATATATATATATATAATTAGTCGGCACATGCAAAATAGCAAAAAATTAAGGATCACTTACGTAACAATATCTTACTTTTTCACTTTGTTGGAGATACTATATATATATATATATATATATATATATATATATATATATATATATATATATATATATATTTATTGTGCATGACGTTCACATGGCTCAGGCAGCTGTGCACCACACTGTGCTATTTGCCTCCAACTCTCCACATGTGAAACTTTCCCAATTGTTGAGGCCCAACGCCAGAAGTTCCATGACTTCTTGGGGACATGAGCTGACGCTCAGGACGTCGGTGCAGCACTCCCTATCCATCCTGGATCTGCTTTACAAACCCAAGGACTGGTCGCTCCAGTGCAACTGTCATTAAATAAAAGGTTTCTTTGGCTGCAGTCAGTGTGATCCATTCCTCCCCCCCATCTCTAATATACTGCAGGCTTGGCAGGGCGCCAGCCGAGCCACATAGAGCCTTACTGCCATCTACAGGCCGTTCCGGCACTCTCATTTAGAGGCAACAGACAAGTCTCAATGAAATAAATTAGACAGCTCTGCATTTAAATCTTTATTAGTGGGGAATTATTGGACTGAAAGCTAATGCTGGATTTTGTAAAATATGACTTTCCCTGCTCGCTAATCCCTCTTTAGATGGCAAATTTCACAGCTAAAATGAGCTTTGACAGATTGCTTTTCCTTTACTTAGATGAAGAAATATTTACAATGGATTGATTTTGTTCTGCATAATTTTGCTCTAATTATTTGAATAAATCCATTTCCTCAAAGTTTGCTTTAGAAGAATAAGCATAAAACAGCATCTACTCATTGATACCAGAACCTACACACTTCTAGGACAGTCTAAGGAAACTTTTCAGTATGACATAATGGGAACCATGGGGGCAATTCATATCTATGACCCTGTGCACTCGGACATTCAACATAGCTCTTGTGGTGCTCAACACAAAGGACCCTATGTACTGGCATAAAGACCATGACGTACAGATTTATCTAGACACATCGAAAAATAACAATTATGGACAATGATAGAATTCTGGAAAGATATTTGTAGGCCATAAAATTACTACTGTGCAGCTAGGGATACTAGCAAAGGCACGAGACGCAGAAATGCACACAGAACGCAGATTTCGGGGCAAGCATGTGTTCACTATCATGCCATTAGCCTCCTTGACACATATATTTAAAGAAAAAAAGATGTGAATTGCACCCAGTCATGCATCTTCTCACAATTAGATTTGTAAAATACAACAATATATCAACATATTTTCTAGCAAGAGTAAAAAAAAAGTTAACCCCTTTTTAGGCCATATTATTTATGTCCATGGATTTATTTTTTTTATAATCCAGTCCTCTGAAGGCTGCACAGTGGAACATAGGTGACATAGGTATTGTGGTGTTAGCAAGTCCAAGGATTTTTTTTTTTTACTTTTTATTACTATTGTCGTGTAAAATGTTACAGTGGGATTTGTGACATTTAACATGCACATATATGGTACAGTACAATCAAGAATATACATAATTATATATGCACAGACATATATATGCATATATATTCCGGATCTCTGAGCCCTTCAACATCAGCCAAGACTCAGTGAAAATGAAATCAAAAAGTTAAAGGGGTTGATTTTTTTTCCCTCTAGGTAACATGAGCAAGCCAAAGAAGAGCGCATGAAGACATACTGGCACTTTAATACTGGTTGATTGGGCACTTGTATGCAGTACTTATAGACCAGTAAAAGTGCTCATTTACCTGTCTGGTGTGTAAAGGACCTTTAGTCTTGAAGCCTCCCTGGGAGCTGCACTCTGAGGCACTGAAGTGATCTGAACTAGTGGAAGAGCGTTTGGAGAGGGTATCACAACCCCCCACAAAGGTGTTGTCCAAAGGGAGTTCCTGAATCACATGATGCTTTTTCACCGACACCGGAGTATCTGCTTTAAGATGAAAAGCAGACTGCGGAGAGGCAGATTTGTAATGCTTAGCTAGGTCAGGGCTGTTAGGCTTGAAGGTGGTTGGAGGAGCTGTACCCCAATCAAAGCGTCCCATCCCTTGTTCCTCCAGCTCGGCTGGAAGACTAATCGTCCCGTTGATCGGTTCATGACCAGTATCATCAGGTTTAGATTCCTCAATCGTTACAAAGTTCAGCAGAGAACTTTTAGGAGACTTTCTTTTCTTCCTTTTCTTTTTCTTGTTCTGCTTGCTTTCCTGATTTGGTGACATCCACTCTGCTCCTTGTTTGCTCCTCTGGGCAGCTTTAAACCTTGACACATGCCGACATCGAACAAGAACAGTCACGAAGATGACGACAATCACCACCATGGCACCGGCCACTATGGCAATCATAATTGTCAGGTAATCCTCGTTTTGGTAGGGCTGACTGCTATCTCCAATATTTCTGTCTAAAGGAGTTTCCATAGTCCTGCGGATCAAATCGTAAATGTAGGAGGCATTCCCAGCTGTCTCATTGACGTATAAAAACACAAGTACCAGAGTGTGCAAAGGCTTGGGATATCCTAAGTCACTTATGTTGACCACGAGTCGGTGCAGGCCTATATCTGTTGTAGAAGGCTTCTCTTCAAGGGTAATGTTGCCTGTCACTGGATCTATTCGAAACAGTCCTTTGTTGTTCCCACTAACAATGGTGTATTTTAATTCAGCATTCATGCCAGTGTCAATATCAACGGCAAACACCTCTGCAACCACCGAGCCTGGAATGGCTGAAAGAGGCACCAGCTTAAATGATGTATTGGATGGAGGGTAGATAACTACAGGGCTATTATCATTAGCATCCATTATATTGATTGTTACTTTGGCCGTGGAGGAACGTGGAGTCTGTCCTCCATCAACGGCTTTGACATCAAATGTGTAAGAACTTTGTTGCTCTCGGTCAAAGGACACATTAGACTTAATCAAACCAGAATATGGATCCAGGACAAAATTTTCATTGTCACTAAGTATTGAGAGTGTGACGGCTTTGTTTTCTCCTGCGTCTGAGTCCGTAGCTGTTATCACCCCCACCGTACTGTACTTTGGTAAGTTCTCCGATACAAAGAATTGAAAGTGGTTGTGTGTAAACTTCGGACTGTTGTCATTTTCGTCTAGGACAGTCACAATGACGGCCGCTTGGCTCTGAAGTGGTGGAGTACCATTGTCTCTGGCCGTGACCGTGAAAATGAAACGTTCCTGTTCCTCTCTATCAAAAACTCTGGAGGCTGTCAAAACTCCAGTTTTCCGGTCCAGATCGAAGAAAGAAGCATTAGGGCCAAGCTGATAAACAATGTCTGCGTTCTTCCCACTGTCTTCATCTGTGGCACTGATAGTAGTTAAGTATAGACCTCTGCGGTTGTTTTCAGACACTGATAGCTCAATTACAGGCTGGGTAAAAATTGGAGGATTGTCATTCTCATCCTCTAGCTCCACTCTCACCAAGGCTGTCTGGTTGAGACTTGGCTTGCCAGTGTCGGCTGCAACTATTTTAAAACTGTATTCTTTGGTGCCCTCATAGTCCAACAATGAAGAGGTCTCTAGCAGGTACTGGTTATCATACACAGCCTTCAGGTGAAAGGGGACTTCTCTTTCAATAAAGCAGATGACCTTGCTGTTTACATCGGTGTCTTTGTCTGACACTGTGATTAGAGCAATCTTAGTGTTGGTTGGGTCTTTCTCCGATAAATACACCGTTCCATTGATGGGGCTTATAATATACCTGAGATCAATGTTAGGGGGGTTGTCATTCACATCAGTCACATTAATGGTAACTGTTGCCCTTGCAGGTGTGGAGCTACCATCTGTAGCTAGGACAGTTAACTTGTGAACAGCAGTGTCTTCCCTGTCTAACGGTCTCTGAACTGTAATTAATCCCGTAGTATTATTTAAAGCAAACAGTCTTTTGGTAGCAGATGTCACTTGGGCACCATAAATGTATTTGATTTCAGCATTACTACCTATGTCAGCATCTGTTGCATGCAACTGAATGACAGAGGTCCCTATGGGAGCATTTTCGGGGATGTGCACCTCTATTTGACTCTCTTTAAATACTGGTTTGTTGTCATTCACATCACTTACTGTGACTTGGAGGATAGCAGTGCTGGATTTTTGAGGGTTTCCACCATCCTCAACTTTAATCTTCATGACATAAGTATCTTTCTGCTCCCTATCCAGGACCTGCTGCACTATGAGTTGTGGCCACTTCTCGCCCTCGGGTGTCTCCACTATATCCAGTCCAAAGACACTTTGGCCATTTAACAGTCCATAGTGTTGCACTCCATTGAAGCCTGTGTCAGGGTCCACTGCTGATGGAATTGGGAATCGACTGTTTATCAGAGTATTCTCAGGAATAGAGATATTAATCACAGTTGATGGGAACATAGGAGCATTATCATTGGTATCTGTGACGATTATTTTGATCTTGATAAGCCTGAAAAAGTCATTAGGGAGAATGACCACTTCAAGTTCAAAGAAACATTCATTTTCATCAGCCAGAGAAGATCCGGCGCAGAGCTTCTCTCTGTCTATCCTGGTGGACGTTGTGAAGATCTCTCCGGTGGTGCTGGACACCTTGACCAAAGGAGAGTCACCTGCTTTAGAAACCAGTCTGTACACAAGGCTGTTGCTGGTCCCAGTGGCAGCATTGATATGGGAGATATTCAGGTCCTTTGGTATGTTTCCAATCGGTACATTTTCAGGCAGTTCCTCTCTTATGGTGTAAATAAGTTCTTGGGCAATTGCAGAATCCAGCCTTAAGCAGGCAATAAGAGCAGCCAACAGGTAAAAATCCCTTAGGTCCATGATAATGTGCTTCCTTTGTTTTCTTGGATTTTAGGATTTAAGGGTTGTCACTGAGGAATGGTGCCGATTTGCAAGAGGAGGCGTGCATGGACTGCAAGATGCCTTACATCTCATTTCTAATTGGAGCCAGCAGCTGTCAACACAATCACACAAAACAATCAGATTTGGAGCATTTAAGCAGATCTAAGTACATATAGGCATTCTCCTGCACAGCGCCTCATTAGTATGCATGCACTAAGTGGCTGCTCCAGCACAACTCCCAACATCTGCAACATGAGACCTTCTACTCCACCGGCACCAGCATCCTGGACCCCGCATGCCACCCCCTGCTCATCAGGCAGAATGCTCTCCCCACACATGGATCACCCTAATCTCCCCCTACACCAGCATCCTGGACCCCGCATGCCACCCCCTGCTCATCAGGCAGAATGTTCTCCCCACACATGGATCACCCTAATCTCCCCCTACACCAGCATCCTGGACCCCGCATGCGACCCCTCTATTTTATATGAGGCAGAATGTTCTGCCCACTCATGAATCCCCCAGATCTCCCCCTACACCAGCACCCTGGACCCCGCGTGCCACCCCCACTCCTGTACCCCCTGATCTCCCTCTGTCTGCTGTACCATGGGCATCCTGCATCTCTCTCTGGTGCCAGTGACATCCCAGGTCCTCCCCGGTCCCCGGCAGCTGCCAGGTCTAATCTGTGCTGTAGAGTCCCCCAGTTTTCCCCCAGCCTGCCAGGAGCAGAGAGGAGGCTGCACCAAGCCCTCGCCTGACACCAGCCCCTGCTAGCAATACCTGCATCACTGCGAATCTGCCAACTCTCACTTAATAAAGGCTGCACAACTTACAAGGCTTCCGCGTCCAGAGGCAAGTTCTCCTGATGAGCCGGGAGAAGCGTCAGGACATGGATGGTGCTTGTGGTGGAGAGACGCAGTCTGCTGCTCGGGTGACGGTCACATCTGCGGGCTGGAGCTAATACTGGGGCAGGTAAAGCAGGAGAGGCTCTGCTAGGGCAGATGACGGGAGCGATCCTCCTCGGAGAGACTGTGCCGGCACTAAGCGCCTCTGCATCCGGCGGCTCCAGCGCTCAGGGATGTGCTCCGGCAGCTCCGGCACAACACGGGACCAACCCAGCGGCAACCATGCTAACTTCCAGCCGTAGACAACCTGCAGGCTGCATCATTCCCTCCGCCGGCACCGGTCGCAGTATGATCCATGGCTGCAGATCGTGAGGACGTGCGGAGGAATGCAGCCACTTGTATTTCCCATCAGCAGCGGCTGATCACCGTGGAGCCGCCGGCAGCCAGCAGGACGGGGCAGCGAGCAGGACGGAGCGGCGAGCAAGACGGAGCGGCGAGTCCGCAACTTGGAAGGCGTCAGAGTGAGGAGCGAGCGTCTGCTGGAGGAGAGAGTTGTACCATTCCCAAACGGATGTGTGAGGAGGCGGAGAGCCGCGCGCCGTCCGTGCACCGCCGCTGCAGACGATGACCGCCCGCCCTCTCTCGTTTTCCCTCTGAACTGGATTTCTTGTTATAACTCTCAATAAACCCAAAGGGAGGGCGAGACGTCTGCGCGGAGCCGCCCACTGCGCGCTGATTGGCCGTCCCGGAGTATGTGGCTGAGAGGGACACAGGCAACTGACGTCATGACAATGTGATCTGTCACATGCGCGGGAGGAGCCGGGCTGCGGGCTGTGCTGCCGGGGGAGCGCTATGTAGATGCTTCACAATAGGAGCGTGTCCTCGGGAGCAGGTGATGGAGAAGTGGCGGCGTGAGCCCGAGCGGTGGGGTCCGCTCTCATATACGGCTGTGCGTAGTGTGTACTGCACATACAGCTCTGCATCGTATATACTGCACATACATGGCTCTGCATAATATATACCACACATACATGGCTCTGCATAGTATATACTGCACATACATGGCTCTGCATAGTATATACTGCACATACGGCTCTGCGTAGTATATACTGCACATACGGCTCTGCGTAGTATATACTGCACATACGGCTCTGCGTAGTGTATACTGCACATATGGCTCTGCGTAGTATATACTGCACATACGGCTCTGCGTAGTATATACTGCACATATGGCTCTGCATAGTATATACTGCACATACATGGCTCTGCATAATATATACCACACATACTGCTCTGCGTAGTATATACTGCACATACGGCTCTGCGTAGTATATACTGCACATACGGCTCTGCGTAGTGTATACTGCACATATGGCTCTGCATAGTATATACTGCACATACATGGCTCTGCATAATATATACCACACATACATGGCTCTGCATAGTATATACCACACATACTGCTCTGCGTAGTGAATACTGCACATATGGCTCTGCATAGTATATACTACACATACATGACTCTGCATAGTATATACTGCACATACGGCTCTGCATAGTATATACCACACATACGGCTCTGCGTAGTGAATACTGCACATATGGCTCTACATAGTATACACCACACATACATGGCTCTGCATAGTATACACCACACATACTGCTCTGCGTAGTATATACTGCAACATGGCTCTGCATAATATGCCACACATACTGCTCTGCATAATGTATACTGCACATACGGCTCTGCATAGTATACCACACATACTGCTCTGCGTAGTGAATACTGCACATATAGCTCTGCATAGTATATACTACACATACATGGCTCTGCATAGTATATACTGCACATACGGCTTTGCGTAGTGTATACTGCACATATGGCTCTGCATAGTGTATACTGCATATACAGCTCTGCATAGTATATACTGCACATACGGCTCTGCATAGTATATACTGCACATACGGCTCTGCGTAGTGTATACTGCACATACGGCTCTGCGTAGTGTATACTGCACATACGGCTCTGCATAGTATATACTGCACATACGGCTCTGCATAGTATATACTGCACATACAGCTCTGCATCGTATATACTGCACATACATGGCTCTGCATAATATATACCACACATACTGCTCTGCGTAGTGAATACTGCACATATGGCTCTACATAGTATATACTACACATACATGACTCTGCATAGTATATACTGCACTTACGGCTCTGCATAGTATATACCACACATACGGCTCTGCGTAGTGAATACTGCACATATGGCTCTACATAGTATATACTGCACATACATGGCTCTGCATAGTATACACCACACATACTGCTCTGCGTAGTATATACTGCAACATGGCTCTGCATAATATGCCACACATACTGCTCTGCATAATGTATACTGCACATACGGCTCTGCATAGTATACCACACATACTGCTCTGCGTAGTGAATACTGCACATATAGCTCTGCATAGTATATACTACACATACGGCTTTGCGTAGTGTATACTGCACATATGGCTCTGCATAGTATATACTGCATATACAGCTCTGCATAGTATATACTGCACATACGGCTCTGCATAGTATATACTGCACATACGGCTGTGCGTAGTGTATACTGCACATACATGACTCTGCATAGTATATACTGCACATACAGCTCTACATAGTATATACTGCATATACAGCTCTGCATAGTATATACTGCACATACGGCTCTGCGTAGTGTATACTGCACATACGGCTCTGCGTAGTGTATACTGCACATAAGGCTCTGCATAGTATATACTGCACATACGGCTGTGCGTAGTGTATACTGCACATGACTCTGCATAGTATATACTGCACATACAGCTCTGCATAGTATATACTGCACATACGGCTCTGCGTAGTGTATACTGCACATATGGCTCTGCATAGTATATACTGCACATACGGCTCTGCGTAGTGTATACTGCACATATGGCTCTGCATAGTATATACTGCACATATGGCTCTACATAGTATATACTACACATACTTCTCTACATAGTATATACTGCATATACATGGCTCTGCATAGTATATACTGCACATATGGCTCTGCGTAGTGTATACTGCACATATGGCTCTGCATAGTATATACTGCACATGTGGCTCTACATAGTATATACTACACATACTTCTCTACATAGTATATACTGCATATACATGGCTCTGCATAGTATATACTTCACATACGGCTCTGTGTAGTATATACGGCACATACGGCTCTGCATAGTATATACTGCACATATGGCGCTACATAGTATATACTACACATATGACTACATAGTATATATGGCACATACGGCTCTGCATAGTATATACTTCACAAATGGCTCTGTGTAGTATATACGGCACATACTGCTCTGCATAGTATATACTTCACATACGGCTCTGCCTAGTATATACTGCAGATACTGCTCTGCATAGTATATACTACACATACATTTCTCTGCCTAGTATATACTGCACATATGGCTGTGCATAGTATATGCTAAACATATACCGCACACATACATGGCTATGCGTAGTATATACTGCACATACGGCTCTCCATAGTATATACTAAACATATACCGCACACATACATGGCTATGCGTAGTATATACTGCACATACGGCTCTCCATAGTATATACTAAACATATAACACACACATACATGGCTATGCGTAGTATATACTGCACATATGGCTCTCCATAGTATATACTGCATACATACAGCTCTGCAGAGTATATACTGCACATACGGCTCTGTGTAGTGTATACTGCACATACAAGGCTCTGCATAGTATATACTTCACATACGGCTCTGCCTAGTATATACTGCAGATACAGCTCTGCATAGTATATACTGCACATGCATTGCTCTGCCTAGTATATACTGCACATATGGCTGTGCATAGTATATGCTAAACATATACCGCACACATACATGGCTATGCGTAGTATATACTGCACATGCGGCTCTCCATAGTATATATTGCATACATACATGGCTCTGCCTAGTATATACTGCACATGCGGCTCTCCATAGTTTATACTAAACATATACCGCACACATACATGGCTATGCGTAGTATATAATGCACATACGGCTCTCCATAGTATATATTGCATACATACAGCTCTGCATAGTATATACTGTACATACAGCTCTTCATAGTATATGCTGCATACATATGGCTCTGCATAGTATATACTGCACACATAGACGGCTCTGCATAGTATATACTACACTTATACACGGCTCTCCATAGTACATACTGCACATATGGCTCTGCATAGTATATACTACACTTATATATTGGGTCTGCATAGTATATACTGCACAAACAGTTCTGCATAGTATATATTACACACATGCATGACTCTCCATAGTATATACTACACACATGCACAGCTCTGCATAGTATATACTACACTCCTACACACACCTGTCACATATACACAGTATCTGACACACCTGTCACGTATACACATACACAGTATCTGACACACACACACACACACACACACACACACACACACACACACAACATACACACACCTGTCATGTATACACATAGTATCTGACACACACCTGTCATGTATACACATACAGAGTATCTGACACACACACACCTGTCACGTATACACATACACAGTATCTGACACACTTGTCATGTATACACACATACACAGTATCTGACACACACACACCTGTCATGTATACACAGAGTATCTGACACACACCTGTCATGTATACACATACACAGTATCTGACACACACACACGTCACGTATACACATACACAGTATCTGACACACACACACACACATCTGTCACGTATACACATACACAGTATCTGACACACACACACACACATCTGTCACGTATACACATACACAGTATCTGACACACACACACACACATCTGTCACGTATACACATACACAGTATCTGACACACACACACCTGTCACGTATACACAAACACAATATCTGACACACACCTATCACCTATACACATACACAGTACCTGACACAAACACCTGTCATGTATACACATACACGGTATCTGATGCACACCTGTCATGTATACATCTGCACTTCTCCCTACACTACATCCTCGCTTCATTCCTTGCACAGACACTTTAACTCTGTCCTTGTAGTTAATCGCACAAGGCAATATCTATAATGCAGCATGGAAAGATTCACGATCACTAATCCCCCGCCTTGTCCCTCCCTGCACGCCCCCACCAACAAGACCCCTGGGCCAGTAATCAATCCATAAGGAGGAAAGGGTTGTGAAGGGCAATGAAATCCATTAAAAGGCCAGTGTGCCTTGGGCAAGAAAAATGATTTTCTTTGAGTGTGCTCCCCAGCCAGGATTGTGGCTTTTGCAGGCTGCTGAGGAGGAGAGGTGGGTGTACACTCCGGAGAAACAGATGAGTGTTTGTATGGGCTTGAATGGAGCTGCCTCATTGTGCGGCCACACACCCTGAAGCCGTGCGACGTATCTGTCAATGCTGCTCTGCATTACTGAGGAGGAGGTATTGGTGATGAAGCCACTGCTGGCTCTGTTACATTGTAACTGTCCGTGGTGCTAACACCTGCCACCCCACCATTCCATAGTGTCTCCGGCTTACTATTGTACAGGAGCTGTGTGCGGTGCTGACACCTGCCACCCCTACCATTCCATAGTGTCTCCGGCTTACTATTGTACAGGAACTGTCTGCGGTGCTAACACCTGCCACCCCTACCATTCCATAGTGTCTCCGGCTTACTATGTACAGGAGCTGTCTGCGGTGCTGCCACCTGCCACCCCTACCATTCCATAGTGTCTCCGGCTTACTATTGTACAGGAGCTGTGTGCGGTGCTGACACCTGCCACCCCTACCATTCCATAGTGTCTCCGGCTTACTATGTGCAGGAGCTGTCTGCGGTGCTGACACCTGCCACCCCTACCATTCCATAGTGTCTCCGGCTTACTATTGTACAGGAGCTGTGTGCGGTGCTGACACCTGCCACCCCTACCATTCCATAGTGTCTCCGGCTTACTATGTGCAGGAGCTGTCTGCGGTGCTGACACCTGCCACCCCTACCATTCCATAGTGTCTCCGGCTTACTATGTACAGGAGCTGTCTGCGGTGCTGGCACCTATCACCCCTACCATTCCATAGTGTCTCCGGCTTACTATGTGCAGGAGCTGTCTGCGGTGCTGACACCTGCCACCCCACCATTCCATAGTGTCTCCGGCTTACTATGTGCAGGAGCTGTCTGCGGTGCTGACACCTGCCACCCCTACCATTCCATAATGTCTCCAGCTTACTATTGTACAGGAGCTATCTGCGGTGCTGACACCTGCCACCCCTACCATTCCATAGTGTCTCCGACTTACTATGTACAGGAACTCTCTGCGGTGCTGACACCTGCCACCCCTACCATTCCATAGTGTCTCCGGCTTACTATTGTACAGGAACTGTCTGCGGTGCTGACACCTGCCACCCCTACCATTCCATAGTATCTCCGGCTAACTATTGTACAGGAGCTATCTGTGGTGCTGACACCTGCCACCCCTACCATTCCATAGTGTCTCCGACTTACTATTGTACAGGAGCTGTGTGCGGTGCTAACACCTGCCACCCCGACCATTCCATAGTGTCTCAGGCTTACTATTGTACGGGAGCTGTCTGCGGTGCTGACACCTGACACCCCTACCATTCCATAGTGTATCCGGCTTACTATGTACAGGAGCTGTCTGCGCTGCTGACACCTGCCACCCTTACCATTCCATAATGTCTCCAACTTACTATTGTACAGGAACTGTCTGCGGTGCTGACACCTGCCACCCCTACCATTCCATAATGTCTCCAACTTACTATTGTACAGGAACTGTCTGCGGTGCTGACACCTGCCACCCCTACCAATCCATAGTGTCTCCGACTTACTATGTACAGGAGCTGTCTGCGGTGCTGGCACCTGCCACCCCTACCATTCCATAGTGTCTCCGGCTTACTATTGTACAGGAGCTGTGTGCGGTGCTGACACCTGCCACCCCTACCATTCCATAGTGTCTCCGGCTTACTATGTGCAGGAGCTGTCTGCGGTGCTGACACCTGCCACCCCTACCATTCCATAGTGTCTCCGGCTTACTATGTGCAGGAGCTGTCTGCGGTGCTGCCACCTGCCACCCCTACCATTCCATAATGTCTCCAACTTACTATTGTACAGGAACTGTCTGCGGTGCTGCCACCCCTACCATTCCATAATGTCTCCAGCTTACTATTGTACAGGAGCTATCTGCGGTGCTGACACCTGCCACCCCTACCATTCCATAGTGTCTCCGACTTACTATGTACAGGAACTCTCTGCGGTGCTGACACCTGCCACCCCTACCATTCCATAGTGTCTCCGGCTTACTATTGTACAGGAGCTGTCTGCGGTGCTGACACCTGCCACCCCTACCATTCCATAGTGTCTCCGGCTTACTATTGTACAGGAACTGTCTGCGGTGCTGACACCTGCCACCCCTACCATTCCATAGTGTCTCCGGCTAACTATTGTACAGGAGCTATCTGTGGTGCTGACACCTGCCACCCCTACCATTCCATAGTGTCTCCGGCTTACTATGTACAGGAGCTGTCTGCGGTGCTGACACCTGCCACCCCTACCATTCCACAGTGTCTCTGGCTTACTATGTACAGGAGCTGTCTGCGGTGCTGACACCTGCCACCCCTACCATTCCATAGTGTCTCCGGCTTAAAATGTACAGGAGCTGTCTGCGGTGCTGGCACCTGCCACCCCTACCAATCCATAGTGTCTCCGACTTACTATGTACAGGAGCTGTCTGCGGTGCTGACACCTGCCACCCCTACCAATCCATAGTGTCTCCGACTTACTATGTACAGGAGCTGTCTGCGGTGCTGACACCTGCCACCCCTACCATTCCATAGTGTCTCCGGCTTACTATTGTACAGGAACTGTCTGCGGTGCTGACACCTGCCACCCCTACCATTCCATAGTGTCTCCGGCTTACTATTGTACAGGAGCTGTCTGCGGTGCTGACACCTGCCACCCCTACCAATCCATAGTGTCTCCGACTTACTATGTACAGGAGCTGTCTGCGGTGCTGACACCTGCCACCCCTACCATTCCATAGTGTCTCCGGCTTACTATTGTACAGGAACTGTCTGCGGTGCTGACACCTGCCACCCCTACCATTCCATAGTGTCTCCAGCTTACTATTGGACAGGAGCTGTCTGCGGTGCTGACACCTGCCACCCCTACCATTCCATAGTGTCTCCGGCTTACTATTGTACAGGAGCTGACTGCGGTGCTGACACCTGCCACCCCTACCATTCCATAGTGTCTCCGGCTAACTATTGTACAGGAGCTATCTGTGGTGCTGACTCCTGCCACCCCAACCATTCCATAGTTTTTCTGGCTTACTATGTACAGGAGTTGTCTGCGGTGCTGACACCTGCCAACCCTACCATTCCATAGTGTCTCCGGCTTACTATTGTACAGGAGCTGACTGCGGTGCTGACACCTGCCACCCCTACCATTCCATAGTGTCTCCGGCTAACTATTGTACAGGAGCTATCTGTGGTGCTGACTCCTGCCACCCCAACCATTCCATAGTTTTTCTGGCTTACTATGTACAGGAGTTGTCTGCGGTGCTGACACCTGCCACCCCTACCATTCCATAGTGTCTCCGACTTACTATGTACAGGAGCTGTCTGCGCTGCTGACTACTGCCACCCCCACCATTCCATAGTGTCTCAGGCTTACTATTGTACGGGAGCTGTCTGCGGTGCTGACACCTGACACCCCTACCATTCCATAGAGTATCCGGCTTACTATGTACAGGAGCTGTCTGCGGTGCTGCCACCTGCCACCCCTACCATTCCATAGTGTCTCCGGCTTAAAATGTACATGAGCTGTCTGCGGTGCTGGCACCTGCCACCCCTACCATTCCATAGTGTCTCTGGCTTACTATGTACAGGAGCTGTCTTCGGTGCTGTCACCTGCCACCCCTACCATTCCATAGTGTCTCTGGCTTACTATGTACAGGAGCTGTCTGCGGTGCTGACACCTGCCACCCCTACCATTCCATAGTGTCTCCGGCTTAAAATGTACAGGAGCTGTCTGCGGTGCTGGCACCTGCCACCCCTACCATTCCATAGTGTCTCTGGCTTACTATGTACAGGAGCTGTCTGAGGTGCTGACACCTGCCACCCCTACCATTCCATAGTGTCTCCGGCTTAAAATGTACAGGAGCTGTCTGCGGTGCTGGTACCTGCCACCCCTACCATTCCATAGTGTCTCTGGCTTACTATGTACAGGATCTGTCTTTGGTGCTGTCACCTGCCACCCCTACCAATCCATAGTGTCTCCGACTTACTATGTACAGGAGCTGTCTGCGGTGCTGACACCTGCCACCCCTACCAATCCATAGTGTCTCCGACTTACTATGTACAGGAGCTGTCTGCGGTGCTGACACCTGCCACCCCTACCATTCCATAGTGTCTCCGGCTTACTATTGTACAGGAACTGTCTGCGGTGCTGACACCTGCCACCCCTACCATTCCATAGTGTCTCCGGCTTACTATTGTACAGGAGCTGTCTGCGGTGCTGACACCTGCCACCCCTACCAATCCATAGTGTCTCCGACTTACTATGTACAGGAGCTGTCTGCGGTGCTGACACCTGCCACCCCTACCATTCCATAGTGTCTCCGGCTTACTATTGTACAGGAACTGTCTGCGGTGCTGACACCTGCCACCCCTACCATTCCATAGTGTCTCCAGCTTACTATTGGACAGGAGCTGTCTGCGGTGCTGACACCTGCCAACCCTACCATTCCATAGTGTCTCCGGCTTACTATTGTACAGGAGCTGACTGCGGTGCTGACACCTGCCACCCCTACCATTCCATAGTGTCTCCGGCTAACTATTGTACAGGAGCTATCTGTGGTGCTGACTCCTGCCACCCCAACCATTCCATAGTTTTTCTGGCTTACTATGTACAGGAGTTGTCTGCGGTGCTGACACCTGCCACCCCTACCATTCCATAGTGTCTCCGACTTACTATGTACAGGAGCTGTCTGCGCTGCTGACTACTGCCACCCCCACCATTCCATAGTGTCTCAGGCTTACTATTGTACGGGAGCTGTCTGCGGTGCTGACACCTGACACCCCTACCATTCCATAGAGTATCCGGCTTACTATGTACAGGAGCTGTCTGCGGTGCTGCCACCTGCCACCCCTACCATTCCATAGTGTCTCCGGCTTAAAATGTACAGGAGCTGTCTGCGGTGCTGGTACCTGCCACCCCTACCATTCCATAGTGTCTCTGGCTTACTATGTACAGGATCTGTCTTTGGTGCTGTCACCTGCCACCCCTACCAATCCATAGTGTCTCCGACTTACTATGTACAGGAGCTGTCTGCGGTGCTGACACCTGCCACCCCTACCAATCCATAGTGTCTCCGACTTACTATGTACAGGAGCTGTCTGCGGTGCTGACACCTGCCACCCCTACCATTCCATAGTGTCTCCGGCTTACTATTGTACAGGAACTGTCTGCGGTGCTGACACCTGCCACCCCTACCATTCCATAGTGTCTCCGGCTTACTATTGTACAGGAGCTGTCTGCGGTGCTGACACCTGCCACCCCTACCAATCCATAGTGTCTCCGACTTACTATGTACAGGAGCTGTCTGCGGTGCTGACACCTGCCACCCCTACCATTCCATAGTGTCTCCGGCTTACTATTGTACAGGAACTGTCTGCGGTGCTGACACCTGCCACCCCTACCATTCCATAGTGTCTCCAGCTTACTATTGGACAGGAGCTGTCTGCGGTGCTGACACCTGCCAACCCTACCATTCCATAGTGTCTCCGGCTTACTATTGTACAGGAGCTGACTGCGGTGCTGACACCTGCCACCCCTACCATTCCATAGTGTCTCCGGCTAACTATTGTACAGGAGCTATCTGTGGTGCTGACTCCTGCCACCCCAACCATTCCATAGTTTTTCTGGCTTACTATGTACAGGAGTTGTCTGCGGTGCTGACACCTGCCACCCCTACCATTCCATAGTGTCTCCGACTTACTATGTACAGGAGCTGTCTGCGCTGCTGACTACTGCCACCCCCACCATTCCATAGTGTCTCAGGCTTACTATTGTACGGGAGCTGTCTGCGGTGCTGACACCTGACACCCCTACCATTCCATAGAGTATCCGGCTTACTATGTACAGGAGCTGTCTGCGGTGCTGCCACCTGCCACCCCTACCATTCCATAGTGTCTCCGGCTTAAAATGTACAGGAGCTGTCTTCGGTGCTGGCACCTGCCACCCCTACCATTCCATAGTGTCTCTGGCTTACTATGTACAGGAGCTGTCTTCGGTGCTGTCACCTGCCACCCCTACCATTCCATAGTGTCTCCGGCTTACTATTGTACAGGAGCTGTCTGCGGTGCTGTCACCTGCCACCCCTACCATTCCATAATGTCTCCAGCTTACTATTGTACAGGAGCTGTCTGCGGTTCTGACACCTGCCACCCCTACCAATCCATAGTGTCTCTGGCTTACTATGTACAGGAGCTGTCTGAGGTGCTGACACCTGCCACCCCTACCATTCCATAGTGTCTCCGGCTTAAAATGTACAGGAGCTGTCTGCGGTGCTGGCACCTGCCACCCCTACCATTCCATAGTGTCTCCGGCTTAAAATGTACAGGAGCTGTCTGCAGTGCTGGCACCTGCCACCCCTACCATTCCATAGTGTCTCTGGCTTACTATGTACAGGAGCTGTCTTCGGTGCTGTCACCTGCCACCCCTACCATTCCATAGTGTCTCCGGCTTACTATTGTACAGGAGCTGTCTGCGGTGCTGTCACCTGCCACCCCTACCAATCCATAGTGTCTCCGACTTACTATGTACAGGAACTGTCTGCGGTGCTGACACCTGCCACCCCTACCATTCCATAATGTCTCCAACTTACTATTGTACAGGAACTGTCTGCGGTGCTGACACCTGCCACCCCTACCATTCCATAGTGTCTCCGACTTACTATGTACAGGAGCTGTCTGCGGTGCTGACACCTGCCACCCCTACCATTCCATAGTGTCTCCGGCTTACTATTGTACAGGAACTGTCTGCGGTGCTGACACCTTCCACCCCTACCATTCCATAGTGTCTCCGGCTTACTATTGTACAGGAACTGTCTGCGGTGCTGACACCTGCCACCCCTACCATTCCATAGTGTCTCCGGCTTACTATTGTACAGGAACTGTCTGCGGTGCTGACACCTGCCACCCCTACCATTCCATAATGTCTCCAACTTACTATTGTACAGGAACTGTCTGCGGTGCTGACACCTGCCACCCCTACCATTCCATAGTGTCTCCGACTTACTATGTACAGGAGCTGTCTGCGATGCTGCCACCTGCCACCCCTACCATTCCATAGTGTCTCCGGCTTACTATTGTACAGGAACTGTCTGCGGTGCTGACACCTTCCACCCCTACCATTCCATAGTGTCTCCGGCTTACTATTGTACAGGAACTGTCTGCGGTGCTGACACCTGCCACCCCTACCATTCCATAGTGTCTCCGGCTTACTATTGTACAGGAGCTGTCTGCGGTGCTGACACCTGTCACCCCTAAATATCATAATGTCTCCAGCTTACTATTGTACAGGAGCGGTCTGCAGTGCTGACACCTGTCACCCCTACCATTCCATAGTGTCTCCGGCTAACTATTGTACAGGAGCTATCTGTGGTGCTGACAACTGCCACCCCTACCATTCCATAGTGTCTCCGGCTTACTATTGTACAGGAGCTGTCTGCGGTACTGGCACCTATCACCCCTACCATACCATAGTGTCTCTGGCTTACAATTGTTCAGGAGCTGTCTGCGCTGCTGACACCTGTAACCCCTACCATTCCACAGTGTCTCCGGCTTACTATGTACAGGAGCTGTCTGCGGTGCTGACACCTGCCACCCCTACCATTCCATAGTATCTCCGGCTTACTATTGTACCGGAGCTGTCTGCGGCGCTGACACCTGCCACCCTTACCATTCCATAGTGTCTCTGGCTTACTATGTACAGGAGCTGTCTGCGGTGCTGACACCTGCCACCCCTACCAATCCATAGTGTCTCCGGCTTAAAATGTACAGGAGCTGTCTGCGGTGCTGGCACTTGCCACCCCTACCATTCCATATTGTCTCTGGCTTACTATGTACATGAGCTGTCTGAGGTGCTGACACCTGCCACCCCTACCATTCCATAGTGACTCCGGCTTAAAATGTACAGGAGCTGTCTGCGGTGCTGGCACTTGCCACCCCTACCATTCCATATTGTCTCTGGCTTACTATGTACAGGAGCTGTCTGCGGTGCTGGCACTTGCCACCCCTACCATTCCATAGTGTCTCCGGCTTACTATTGTACAGGAGCTGTCTGCAGTGCTGACACCTGCCACCCCTTCCATTCCATAGTGTCTCCGGCTTAAAATGTACAGGAGCTGTCTGCGGTGCTGGCACTTGCCACCCCTACCATTCCATATTGTCTCTGGCTTACTATGTACAGGAGCTGTCTGCGGTGCTGGCACTTGCCACCCCTACCATTCCATATTGTCTCTGGCTTACTATGTACAGGAGCTGTCTGCGGTGCTGGCACTTGCCACCCCTACCATTCCATAGTGTCTCCGGCTTACTATTGTACAGGAGCTGTCTGCAGTGCTGACACCTGCCACCCCTACCATTCCATAGTGACTCCGGCTTAAAATGTACAGGAGCTGTCTGCGGTGCTGGCACTTGCCACCCCTACCATTCCATATTGTCTCTGGCTTACTATGTACAGGAGCTGTCTGCGGTGCTGGCACTTGCCACCCCTACCATTCCATAGTGTCTCCGGCTTACTATTGTACAGGAGCTGTCTGCGGTGCTGACACCTGTCACCCCTAAATATCATAATGTCTCCAGCTTACTATTGTACAGGAGCTGTCTGCAGTGCTGACACCTGTCACCCCTACCATTCCATAGTGTCTCCGGCTAACTATTGTACAGGAGCTATCTGTGGTGCTGACAACTGCCACCCCTACCATTCCATAGTGTCTCCGGCTTACTATTGTACAGGAGCTGTCTGCGGTACTGGCACCTTTCACCCCTACCATTCCATAGTGTCTCTGGCTTACAATGTACAGGAGCTGTCTTCGGTGCTGTCACCTGCCACCCCTACCATTCCATAGTGTCTTTGGCTTACTATGTACAGGAGCTGTCTGCGGTGCTGACACCTGCCACCCCTACCATTCCATAGTGTCTCCGGCTTAAAATGTACAGGAGCTGTCTGCGGTGCTGACACCTGCCACCCCTACCATTCCATAGTGTCTCCAGCTTACTATGTAGAGGAGCTGTCTGCGGTGCTGACACCTGCCACCCCTACCATTCCATAGTGTCTCCGGCTTACTATTGTACAGGAGCTGTCTGCGGTGCTGGCACATACCTACCATTCCATTGTGTTTCCGCCTTACTATGTACAGGAGCTGTCTGCGGTGCTGACACCTGCCACCACTACCATTCTATAGTGTCTCCGACTTACAATTGTACAGGAGCTGTCTGAGGTGCTGACACCTGCCACACCTACCATTCCATAGTGTCTCCGGCTTACTATTCTACAGGAGCTGTCTGCGGTGCTGACATCATCCCTACCATTCTATTGTGTGTTTGGCTTACTATGTACAGGAGCTGTCTGCGGTGCTGACACCTGCCACCCCTACCATTTCATAGTGTCTCTGGCTTACTATGAACAGGAGTTGTCTGCGGTTCTGACACCACCCCTAACATTCCATAGTGTCTCCGGCTTACTATGTACAGGAGCTGTCTGCGGTGCTGACGCCTACCACCCCTACCATTCCATAGTGTCTCCAGCTTACTATTGTACAGGAGCTGTCTGCGGTGCTGACACCTGACACCCCTACCATTCCATAGTGTCTCCGGCTTACTATGTACATGGCCTCACAAGGCCCATTCATACAATAAAGAGACCGGAAACAATAAGTGGAAGAAATGGCCGTGTCATTTATTTTGAGTAACTTTAAAATTCATAACATACATTACTTCATCTTTAAATTATTAACTCTTAAATAACCTTCAATTTAATCACGATGCAACCAATCCACCCGAAGGGCGATTTTCCTCACGAAATAAATGACACGACAGGGAATAACCATTAAAAAAAAAAAAAAAAAAAAAGGGGAGGGGTGGGCGGGATCTTCGGTTCTTCCAGGATAACCGTTGAATGACAGGAAATTCAAACTGAAAGGGCTTTTATACCAACACAAAAGCCCGCCAAACTGAGAACCACCAATGAAAATGCTTGAATTGAACCGCCAATTCAAGCATAAAACCGGATAAAACTTGCTCTTGGCTTACCTAGCCAAAGCTTACCTCAGGAATCACAAAGTTTAAACATTACTTTTAAAACCTAAAACAGCTTATTTTCAGAGCCTGTGAGGCCATGAGACCCCCCCTATAATGTAAAATTATGGACGGGGGAGGGCTAACATGGCCTCACAAGGCCCATTCATACAATAAAGAGACCGGAAACAATAAGTGGAAGAAATGGCCGTGTCATTTATTTTGAGTAACTTTAAAATTCATAACATACATTACTTCATCTTTAAATTATTAACTCTTAAATAACCTTCAATTTAATCACGATGCAACCAATCCACCCGAAGGGCGATTTTCCATAAGCCAGGGCTCAAAGAGACCTGGCCCCCCCACCAAAGCACAGCCATCTTTCCACTATTGTCTGAAGGTCTAAGTTAAAAATGTCCAAGCCTATGTCAGAGAGATGGACTAAATCGTTGCGGTATAAACCCAATAAAAAACCTTCCAACTCGGCATGTCTAAAAGAGAAGCCGTTAATCATTGGTAAAAATTTACACATATTTCTGTTGACTTTCTTCCGAATTCTTTCAATAAAGGAAAGTTCTTTCGTAGACCAAATAAACCTGGGGATGATTTCGGAGAAAACAAAACAAGTGAGAGGAGAAAACTGCTTAAAGTAAACAAAATCGGATCTCATAAAGGATAAAAGATCCAAAGTTTTTGTTTTCCCGATATCATTGCCCCCTAAATGAAAGATTATTAGATCCGGATGAGGAAATTTGACAAAACATCTGTTCAACTCATAACTTAGATTAAACCAATATAGGCCTCTTATACTGTGCCAAAATACTAAAACCGAGTCCTGGCTAAAAGAAAGATTTTCAGAATAAAAACGTTGATTAGCTCTCTTCTGAGCCCAATACACATAAGAGTGTCCCACGATCCATACCACCTTGACACCTGAAAGAAATCAAATTTAGTTATCATACAGGTCATGTCTCACATAAAGTCTAAACCTTCCCGACTCCCATCTTCCCAGTTGCATAATTTGAGAATTATGTAGACCAGCTCTCGCTGCCTCCGTGGCTGCACCTATACGGAAAGAATGTGAGGTGAATTTTAAATGATCTTTTTTTAAAAATTGTAAGCATTTTTTTAAAACTGAATTGAATTGGAAAATAGTAGCTGGGGACCCGTCTAAATGAACAAATAAAGGCCCGGGGACAGAAGGTCTAACGCTAAGCCAGTTAGCAGTAGTAGATAAAGGGCAGAAGGGTTCACCAGGTTTAGCCTCTATCTTCAATCTAACGCCCCTTCCTAGCTGATCAGTTTTGGAACGCCTAACAAATAAAAACAGATGCGGGTCCGTAATGGTCACATCAGAGACCATAAGCCCAGAGGGATTACATTTTTTAGCAGAAACTAATTCTCCGACACGTAGCGCCCCAAAATAAGCTAAGGAAAACGCAGCGGAAAACAAAATAGCTTCGAAAGAATTGGTACAAACTTCATGAAGTGATAAACAAAGGTCTCTTAAAAATGGGAGGGAGATCGGGCGTCTATTGTCTGGTTTGAAGCTTGACCGTTTAAATCCTTTCAAAAATTGTTTGATAGGAAATAATCCAGTCAAAGGGTTTTTCCCAAGAAGTTTTAGAAAAAATGAGATACCCGCCAGAGATTTGGCAACTGCCGAAAAGGATAAACCTTTGTTACAAAGAAATTCAAGAAACCTCAAACCAGAGATAGGACTGGATATGCTAAAATTAAAATTGTTTAAATTACAAAAATTAATCCATTGTTGCCATGCGGCCGAGTAATCAGCCCATGTTCTAGGTGACAAAGAATTCTCGATAAAGTGAGGAATTAAGTCAGAATTAAATCCCAAATCTGCTGAGGGCAAGCTGTTGGGTCCAAATCCGCTGAAGGAACCTGTTGGCGAAAAATATGCCAATGTTGGAAGCAAATGGAGTCAGTAATAAACAATAAGCTACTTGTTCCAATTTTTGCCTTGAGCCAGATATTCAACTTTAAACAAAGTAAAACTAACTGCCTTAGAATTTTCATGGCCCAGAAATTCTTAGATGATAGGGTGTTAATCCCAAGAATAACACCCGGATGGTTTGACAAAATCAAAATCCTGTTATCTCTCAAAAGGTGCCCCCACAACGTTAAACCTAGAAAAATGGAAAAAATTTCCAAAATCATAGAATTCTTTACTATCCCGTTCTGGATCCAATGATCCGGCCATTCGAGGAAGCACCAATGAGGAGAAAACAGGACACCACAGCCCGAATCAGCTTTACAAGAGAAAGCAAAATTCAAAGTATCAGAAAGGGTAAAGGTAGATTGCCAACAACTTTTGCCGTTGTAACTTCCTAAGAAAGTCCGCCAAATCTTGGCGTCTTCCTTTAAGTCAGATGACACTCTGATATGCGATTCCTGGGAAGAAATTCCAATGGTAGAGTCGTACAAGCGTCTGGAAAAAATTCTACCCATTGGAATGACCCGTAGAGCAAAGTTCAAGAGGCCCAAAAGGGATTGGATTTCTTTAAGCGTCACTTTCTTACTCTGTGAAAATTTATCCAAGGCGGTACAAAGTTTTGTAATCTTTACTTCCGGAAGTCTAGATTCCATCCGAACTGAATCTAGGGTAATACCCAAAAATTCAATGACATTAGTGGGTTGGCAAGTTTTGTCATGAGCCAGAGGAACCCCAAATTTGTCACACATTGAAGAAAAAGTATTCAAAGCCATCTGGCAAGCTTGCGAAAATGGTGGACCGACAAAAAGGAAGTCATCTTGGTAATGTAGAATCCCAGCATTTTGAATGCTGGATTCTATTACCCAATGCAAAAAACATGAAAAGCTCTCAAAATAAAAGCATGACAACGCAAAACCCATGGGTAAACACTTATCGAAATAAAATTGATTCTCAAAGTGAAAACCCAGGGAGTTAAATCCAGAGGGGTTAACGGGAAGGAGCCTGAACGCGGATTTTATATCTGCTTTTGCCATCATGGAGAATCTGCCAAATTTCTTAAGTAAATCTATGGCGGAATCGAATGATGAATATGAAACGGAACACTCGGCTTTATCTACTTCGTCATTCAGGGAGGCACCTGAAGGGAAGGATAAATGATGAATTAAGCGATAACTCCCAATTTCTTTCTTGGGAACAATCCCAAGGGGTGAAATCCGAAAATTAGCGAAAGGGGGGTTCGGAAACGGGCCCGCAATCCTTCCTAAAACTAATTCCTCTAAAATCTTTTTACTCGCCACCTCACGGTGGTGGATCAATGAAGAAAGGTTCCTAACAATAGTACAGCCATGGCCCTTAAATTGAGGGACATTGAAGCCAAAACAGAACCCATTAAACAAAAGTCTACTAGTCTCCTGTTTTGGGTACAAGTTTAGCCACCACAGCATTTCTTGGAGATTCACTGGCGTCTGCGCTTTTAGGAATGGGTTCTTTGGATGACTGTCTACGAAAGCACTTAAACAAGGGGTGCGAGTTCGCACAAATAGAGCATTCGTGGCGAAACCTGCACGAATTACCCCATTTGCATGTGGACTCGTTAAAAGCGAAACAGACGCCCTTTTTTGAAAAGCTGGAAACTGTTTGTTTATTAGAGTATTGCCTTTGTGGCAGCATCAGATTTAACCACAAGCCTACATCTTTAACCCCCCAATTAATATCTGGGTGCACAGCCAATTTTTGCCTAAAGGCCTCGTCATAATGCAGCCATGCAACACCTCCAAAGTTACGATAAGCCTCCAAAATAATATCGATGTGCTGGAATAATTTAGAACACAGACCAGGAAACTTCTCCCCCAGAACAGCTGAATAGATCGAAAAGGCCTGAATCCAGTTATTAAAGGACTTAAAAGCAGAACGCTTAGAATCCTCATTTTCAGGTTTACTTTCTCTCTCAGATCTATTCAGCAAGTCCTTGCGGGGGAGTAAAGAAAATAAGTCCACGTAAGAATTACTCCAAATAAGGTCTTTGACTGATGAGCTCAAGTGAAACCCAAGTGGAGAGAGTTCACAAGTCAAAGCCTCCTTAAATGTATTCTGAGGTAACAAATTAACTTCAGGGATAATGGATGGGGAATCAGAGGGTACACTACCAAATTCCCCTAAGGATTCGGCTAAGACACTTTTTATAATATCCCTGAGTTGATCAGGATAGACAGACAAGGGGACATTTACAATCTCACCCCTTGCTTGTACAACACCTCTGGGTATCAGGTCAGCCTGAGGACCAACGCTCGAGCCTACAAGGGGAGGCGAGCACATCTGAGGGTTTCCTGGAGCAGGAGATAGTTGAATGCAGACTGGGTCTTCTGTCGCCAAGTTGCTGGATGTCGCTAAAGTCTGATGGCTAAGGTTCCAGGATGAGACCGTTGCCTCAGCCTGTGTAAAAGGTGCCGCCGCAGCGCTTTTACGGCTGCCGGCGGTGAGCAAGATGGCGGCGCTTGATGATGAGGTAGCCGGCGTTTCTGAATGTTGAGGCTGAGAATCTCGCGCGGCGCTGCGAGACCCGCTTGATGGACGGTTCCGCTTCCTACTCACATTATTCGCCCGGCTATAGGGAGTTGCCGGCGGAAGTGACGGAGATATCGATCTCCGGGGCGTCTTCCTTCTGGAACGGCCCGGACCGCACGCTGTCACAGCTACCGCTGTATTAAGGAGCGGAGGCTGCGTCTCAGATACCGAATCCGACGGAGTGGTAACAGCAATAGCAGGTGAAGGTAATGGATCACTAGCAAGGCAGCTTCTTAGCCAAGCCTCCCCATCCTCTTTGCCAGCCCTCAGAAGCAGCTGCTGCATAAGGTTGTCCATCTTCGGTTCTTCCAGGATAACCGTTGAATGACAGGAAATTCAAACTAAAAGGGCTTTTATACCAACACAAAAGCCCGCCAAACTGAGAACCACCAATGAAAATGCTTGAATTGAACCGCCAATTCAAGCATAAAACCGGATAAAACTTGCTCTTGGCTTACCTAGCCAAAGCTTACCTCAGGAATCACAAAGTTTAAACATTACTTTTAAAACCTAAAACAGCTTATTTTCAGAGCCTGTGAGGCCATGAGACCCCCCCTATAATGTAAAATTATGGACGGGGGAGGGCTAACAGGAGCTGTCTGCGGTGCTGATACCTGCTACCCCTACCATACCATAGTGTCTCCAGCTTACTATTGGACAGGAGCTGTCTGCGGTGCTGACACCTGCCACCCCTACCAATCCATAGTGTCTCCGACTTACTATGTACAGGAGCTGTCTGCGGTGCTGACAACTGCCACCCCTACCATTCCATAGTGTCTCAGGCTTACTATTGTACGGGAGCTGTCTGCGGTGCTGACACCTGACACCCCTACCATTCCATAGTGTATCCGGCTAACTATGTACAGGAGCTGTCTGCGGTGCTGGCACCTGCCACCCCTACCATTCCATAGTGTCTCTGGCTTACTATGAACAGGAGTTGTCTGCGGTGCTGATACCACCGCTAACATTCCATAGTGTCCCCAGCTTACTATTGTACGGGAGCTGTCTGCGGTGCTAACACCTGCCACCCCTACCATGCCATAGTGTCTCTGGCTTACTATATACAGGAGCTGTCTGCGGTGCTGACACTTGCCACCCCTACCATACCATAGTGTCTCCAGCTTTCTATTGGACAGGAGCTGTCTGCGGTGCTGACACCTGCCACCCCTACCATTCCATAGTGTCTCCGGCTTACTATGTACAGGAGCTGTCTGCAGTGCTGACACCTGCCACCCCTACCATTCCATAGTGTCTACGGCTTACTATAGTACAGGAGCTGTCTGCGGTGCTGACACCTGCCACCCCTACCATTCCATAGTGTCTACGGCTTACTATAGTACAGGAGCTGTCTGCGGTGCTGACACCTGCCACCCCTACCATTCCATAGTGTCTCCAGCTTACTATGTGCAGGAGGTGTCTGCGGTGCTGGCACCTGCCACCCCTACCATTCCATAGTGTGTCCAGCTTACTATGTACAGGAGCTGTCTGCGGTGCTGACACCTGTCACCCCTACCATTCCATAATGTCTCCAACTTACTATTGTACAGGAACTGTCTGCGGTGCTGACACCTGCCACCCCTACCATTCCATAGTGTCTCCGACTTACTATGTACAGGAGCTGTCTGCGGTGCTGACACCTGCCACCCCTACCATTCCATAGTGTCTCCGGCTTACTATTGTACAGGAACTGTCTGCGGTGCTGACACCTGCCACCCCTACCATTCCATAGTGTCTCCGGCTTACTATTGTGCAGGAACTGTCTGCGGTGCTGACACCTGCCACCCCTACCATTCCATAGTGTCTCCGGCTTACTATTGTACAGGAACTATCTGTGGTGCTGACACCTGCCAACCCTACCATTCCATAGTTTCTTCAGCTTACTATTCTACAGGAGCTGTCTGCGGTGCTGGCACCTATAAACCCTACCATTCCATAGTGTCTCCGGCTTACTGTTGTACAGGAGCTGTCTGCGGTGCTGACACCTGTCATCCCTACCATTCTGTAGTGTCTCTGGCTTACTATGTACAGGAGCTGTCTGCTGTGCTGACACCTGCCACCCCTACCATTCCATAGTGTCTACGGCTTATTATTGTACAGGAGCTGTCTGCGGTGCTGGCACCTATCACCCCTACCATTTCATAGTGTCTCCGGCTTACTATTGTACAGGAGCTTTCTGCGGTGCTGCCACCCCTACCATTCCATAGTGTCTACGGCTTATTATTGTACAGGAGCTTTCTGCGGTGCTGGCACCTATCACCCCTACCATTTCATAGTGTCTCCGGCTTACTATTGTACAGGACCTCTCTACGTTGCTGACACCTGCCACCCCTAACATTCCATAGTGTCCCCGGCTTACTATGTACAGGAGATGTCTGCGGTGCTGACACCTACCACCCCTACCATTCCATAGTGTCTCCGGCTTACTATTGTATCGGAGCTGTCTGCGGTGCTGACACCTGCCACCCCTAACATTCCATAGTGTCTCTGGCTTACTATGTACAGGAGCTGTCTGCGGTGCTGACACCTGCCACCCCTACCATTCCATAGTGTCTCCGGCTTAAAATGTACAGGAGCTGTCTGCGGTGCTGGGACCTGCCACCCCTACCATTCCATAGTGTCTCCAGCTTACTATGTACAGGAGCTGTCTGCGGTGCTGACACCTGCCACCCCTACCATTCCATAGTGTCTCTGGCTTAAAATGTACAGGAGCTGTCTGCGTTGCTGGCAACTGCCACCCCTACCATTCCATAGTGTCTCCAGCTTACTTTGTACAGGAGCTGTCTGGGGTGCTGACAACTGCCACCCCTACCATTCCATAGTGTCTCCAGCTTACTATGAACAGGAGCTGTCTGCGGTGCTGACTCCTGCCACCCCTAACATCCCATGGTGTCTCTGGCTTACTATGTACAGGAGCTGTCTGCGGTGCTCACACCTACCACCCCTACCAAGTGCTGACACCTGCCACCCCTACCATTCCATAGTGTCTCCGGCTTAAAATGTACAGGAGCTGTCTGCGGTGCTGGGACCTGCCACCCCTACCATTCCATAGTGTCCCCAGCTTACTATTGTACGGGAGCTGTCTGCGGTGCTAAAACCTGGCACCCCTACCATTCCATAGTGTCTCCGGCTTACTATATACAGGAACTGTCTGAGGTGCTGACACTTGCCACCCCTACTATACCATAGTGTCTCCAGCTTACTATTGGACAGGAGCTGTCTGCGGTGCTGACACCTGCCACCCCTACCATTCCATAGTGTCTCCAGCTTACTATGTGCAGGAGGTGTCTGCGGTGCTGTCACCTGCAAACCCTACCATTCCATAGTGTATCCGGCTTACTAGGTACAGGAGCTGTCTGCGGTGCTGGCACCTGCCACCCCTACCATTCCATAGTGTGTCCAGCTTACTATGTACAGGAGCTGTCTGCGGTGCTGACACCTGTCACCCCTACCATTCCATAATGTCTCCAACTTACTATTGTACAGGAACTGTCTGCGGTGCTGACACCTGCCACCCCTACCATTCCATAGTGTCTCCGGCTTACTATTGTGCAGGAACTGTCTGCGGTGCTGACACCTGCCACCCCTACCATTCCATAGTGTCTCCGGCTTACTATTGTACAGGAACTGTCTGCGGTGCTGACACCTGCCACCCCTACCATTCCTTAGTGTCTCCGGCTTACTATTGTACAGGAACTATCTGTGGTGCTGACACCTGCCACCCCTACCATTCCATAGTGTCTCCAGCTTACTATTGGACAGGAGCTGTCTGCAGTGCTGACACCTTACACCCCTACCATTCCATAGTGTATCCGGCTAACTATGTACAGGAGCTGTCTGCGGTGCTGATACCACCGCTAACATTCCATAGTGTCTCCGGCTTACTATGTACAGGAGCTGTCTGCGGTGCTGATACCTGCTACCCCTACCATACCATAGTGTCTCCAGCTTACTATTGGACAGGAGCTGTCTGCGGTGCTGACACCTGCCACCCCTACCAATCCATTGTGTCTCCGACTTACTATGTACAGGAGCTGTCTGCGGTGCTGACAACTGCCACCCCTACCATTCCATAGTGTCTCAGGCTTACTATTGTACGGGAGCTGTCTGCGATGCTGACACCTTACACCCCTACCATTCCATAGTGTATCCGGCTAACTATGTACAGGAGCTGTCTGCGGTGCTGATACCACCGCTAACATTCTATAGTGTCTCCTGCTTACTATGTACAGGAGCTGTCTGCGGTGCTGACACCTACCACCCCTACCATTCCATAGTGTCTCCAGCTTACTATTGTACGGGAGCTGTCTGCGGTGCTAACACCTGCCACCCCTACCATTCCATAGTGTCTCCGGCTTACTATATACAAGAGCTATCTGCGGTGCTGACACTTGCCACCCCTACCATACCATAGTGTCTCCAGCTTACTATTGGACAGGAGCTGTCTGCGGTGCTGACACCTCCCACCCCTACCATTCCATAGTGTCTCCGGCTCACTATGTACAGGAGCTGTCTGCAGTGCTGACACCTGCCACCCCTACCATTCCATAGTGTCTACGGCTTACTATAGTACAGGAGCTGTCTGCGGTGCTGACACCTGCCACCCCTACCATTCCATAGTGTCTCCAGCTTACTATGTACAGGAGCTGTCTGCTGTGCTGACACCTGCAACCCCTACCATTCCATAGTGTATCCGGCTTACTAGGTACAGGAGCTGTCTGCGGTGCTGGCACATGCCACCCCTACCATTCCATAGTGTCTCCAGCTTACTATGTACAGGAGCTGTCTGCGGTGCTGCCACCGGCCACCCCTACCATTCCATAGTGTCCCCGGCTTACTGTTGTACAGGAGCTGTCTGCGGTGCTGCCACCTGCCACCCCTACCATTCCATAGTGTCTCCGGCTTACTATTGTACAGGAGCTGTCAGCGGTGCTGACACCTGGCACCCCTACCATTCCATAGTTTCTCCAGCTTACTATTCTACAGGAGCTGTCTGCGGTGCTGGCACCTATAAACCCTACCATTCCATAGTGTCTCCGGCTTACTGTTGTACAGGAGCTGTCTGCGGTGCTGACACCTGTCATCCCTACCATTCCATAGTGTCTCTGGCTTACTATGTACAGGAGCTGTCTGCTGTGCTGACACCTGCCACCCCTACCATTCCATAGTGTCTACGGCTTATTATTGTACAGGAGCTGTCTGCGGTGCTGGCACCTATCACCCCTACCATTTCATAGTGTCTCCGGCTTACTATTGTACAGGACCTGTCTACGTTGCTGCCACCTGCCACCCCTACCATTCCATAGTGTCCCCGGCTTACTATGTACAGGAGCTGTCTGCGGTGCTGACACCTACCACCCCTACCATTCCATAGTGTCTCCGGCTTACTATTGTATCGGAGCTGTCTGCGGTGCTGACACCTGCCAACCCTAACATTCCATAGTGTCTCCGGCTTACTATTGTATCGGAGCTGTCTGCGGTGCTGGCACCTGCCACCCCTACCATTCCATAGTGTCTCCGGCTTACTATTGTACAGGAACTGTCTGCGGTGCTGACACCTGCCACCCCAACCATTCCATAGTGTCTCCGGCTTACTATTGTACAGGAACTGTCTGCGGTGCTGATACCTGCCACCCCTACCATTCCATAGTGTCTCAGGCTTACTATTGTACGGGAGCTGTCTGCGGTGCTGACACCTGACACCCCTACCATTTCATAGTGTCTCCGGCTTACTATTGTACAGGAACTGTCTGCGGTGCTGACACCAGCCACCCCTACCATTCCATAGTGTCTCCGGCTTACTATTGTACAGGAACTGTCTGTGGTGCTGACACCTGCCACCCCTACCATTCCATAGTGTCTCCGGCTTAAAATGTACAGGAGCTGTCTGCGGTGCTGGCACCTGCCACCCCGACCATTCCATAGTGTCTCCAGCTTACTATGTACAGGAGCTGTCTGCGGTGCTGACACCTGCCACCCCTACCATTCCATAGTGTCTCTGGCTTAAAATGTACAGGAGCTGTCTGCGTTGCTGGCACCTGCCACACCTACCATTCCATAGTGTCTCCAGCTTACTTTGTACAGGAGCTGTCTGCGGTGCTGACACCTGCCACCCCTACCATTCCATAGTGTCTCTGGCTTAATATGTACAGGAGCTGTCTGCGTTGCTGGCACCTGCCACACCTACCATTCCATAGGGTCTCCAGCTTACTTTATACAGGAGCTGTCTGTGGTGCTCACACCTACCACCCCTACCATTCCATAGTGTCTCCGGCTTACTATTGTACCGGAGCTGTCTGCGGTGCTGACACTTGCCACCCTTACCATTCCATAGTGTCTCTGGCTTACTATGTAAAGGAGCTGTCTGTGGTGCTGACAACTGCCACCCCTACCATTCCATAGTGTCTCCTGCTTAAAATGTACAGGAGCTGTCTGCAGTGCTGACACCTGCCACCCCTACCATTCCATAGTGTCTCCTGCTTACTATGTACAGGAGCTGTCTGCGATGCTGACACCTGCCACCCCTACCATTCCATAGTGTCTCCGGCTTACTATTGTACAGGAGCTGTCTGGGTGCTGGCACATACCACCCCTACCATTCCTTAGTGTTTCCGGCTTACTATGTACAGGAGCTGTCTGCGGTGCTGCCACCTGCCACCCCTACCATTCCATAGTGTCTCAGGCTTACTATTGTACGGGAGCTGTCTGCGGTGCTGACACCTGACACCCCTACCATTCCATAGTGTATCCGGCTAACTATGTACAGGAGCTGTCTGCGGTGCTGGCACCTGCCACCCCTACCATTCCATAGTGTCTCTGGCTTACTATGAACAGGAGTTGTCTGCGGTGCTGATGCCACCGCTAACATTCCATAGTGTCCCCAGCTTACTATTGTACGGGAGCTGTCTGCGGTGCTAACACCTGCCACCCCTACCATGCCATAGTGTCTCTGGCTTACTATATACAGGAGCTGTCTGCGGTGCTGACACTTGCCACCCCTACCATACCATAGTGTCTCCAGCTTTCTATTGGACAGGAGCTGTCTGCGGTGCTGACACCTGCCACCCCTACCATTCCATAGTGTCTCCGGCTTACTATGTACAGGAGCTGTCTGCAGTGCTGACACCTGCCACCCCTACCATTCCATAGTGTCTACGGCTTACTATAGTACAGGAGCTGTCTGCGGTGCTGACACCTGCCACCCCTACCATTCCATAGTGTCTACGGCTTACTATAGTACAGGAGCTGTCTGCGGTGCTGACACCTGCCACCCCTACCATTCCATAGTGTCTCCAGCTTACTATGTGCAGGAGGTGTCTGCGGTGCTGGCACCTGCCACCCCTACCATTCCATAGTGTGTCCAGCTTACTATGTACAGGAGCTGTCTGCGGTGCTGACACCTGTCACCCCTACCATTCCATAATGTCTCCAACTTACTATTGTACAGGAACTGTCTGCGGTGCTGACACCTGCCACCCCTACCATTCCATAGTGTCTCCGACTTACTATGTACAGGAGCTGTCTGCGGTGCTGACACCTGCCACCCCTACCATTCCATAGTGTCTCCGGCTTACTATTGTACAGGAACTGTCTGCGGTGCTGACACCTGCCACCCCTACCATTCCATAGTGTCTCCGGCTTACTATTGTGCAGGAACTGTCTGCGGTGCTGACACCTGCCACCCCTACCATTCCATAGTGTCTCCGGCTTACTATTGTACAGGAACTATCTGTGGTGCTGACACCTGCCAACCCTACCATTCCATAGTTTCTTCAGCTTACTATTCTACAGGAGCTGTCTGCGGTGCTGGCACCTATAAACCCTACCATTCCATAGTGTCTCCGGCTTACTGTTGTACAGGAGCTGTCTGCGGTGCTGACACCTGTCATCCCTACCATTCTGTAGTGTCTCTGGCTTACTATGTACAGGAGCTGTCTGCTGTGCTGACACCTGCCACCCCTACCATTCCATAGTGTCTACGGCTTATTATTGTACAGGAGCTGTCTGCGGTGCTGGCACCTATCACCCCTACCATTTCATAGTGTCTCCGGCTTACTATTGTACAGGAGCTTTCTGCGGTGCTGCCACCCCTACCATTCCATAGTGTCTACGGCTTATTATTGTACAGGAGCTTTCTGCGGTGCTGGCACCTATCACCCCTACCATTTCATAGTGTCTCCGGCTTACTATTGTACAGGACCTGTCTACGTTGCTGACACCTGCCACCCCTAACATTCCATAGTGTCCCCGGCTTACTATGTACAGGAGATGTCTGCGGTGCTGACACCTACCACCCCTACCATTCCATAGTGTCTCCGGCTTACTATTGTATCGGAGCTGTCTGCGGTGCTGACACCTGCCACCCCTAACATTCCATAGTGTCTCTGGCTTACTATGTACAGGAGCTGTCTGCGGTGCTGACACCTGCCACCCCTACCATTCCATAGTGTCTCCGGCTTAAAATGTACAGGAGCTGTCTGCGGTGCTGGCACCTGCCACCCCTACCATTCCATAGTGTCTCCAGCTTACTATGTACAGGAGCTGTCTGCGGTGCTGACACCTGCCACCCCTACCATTCCATAGTGTCTCTGGCTTAAAATGTACAGGAGCTGTCTGCGTTGCTGGCAACTGCCACCCCTACCATTCCATAGTGTCTCCAGCTTACTTTGTACAGGAGCTGTCTGGGGTGCTGACACCTGCCACCCCTACCATTCCATAGTGTCTCCAGCTTACTATGAACAGGAGCTGTCTGCGGTGCTGACTCCTGCCACCCCTAACATCCCATGGTGTCTCTGGCTTACTATGTACAGGAGCTGTCTGCGGTGCTCACACCTACCACCCCTACCAAGTGCTGACACCTGCCACCCCTACCATTCCATAGTGTCTCCGGCTTAAAATGTACAGGAGCTGTCTGCGGTGCTGGGACCTGCCACCCCTACCATTCCATAGTGTCCCCAGCTTACTATTGTACGGGAGCTGTCTGCGGTGCTAAAACCTGGCACCCCTACCATTCCATAGTGTCTCCGGCTTACTATATACAGGAACTGTCTGAGGTGCTGACACTTGCCACCCCTACCATACCATAGTGTCTCCAGCTTACTATTGGACAGGAGCTGTCTGCGGTGCTGACACCTGCCACCCCTACCATTCCATAGTGTCTCCAGCTTACTATGTGCAGGAGGTGTCTGCGGTGCTGTCACCTGCAAACCCTACCATTCCATAGTGTATCCGGCTTACTAGGTACAGGAGCTGTCTGCGGTGCTGGCACCTGCCACCCCTACCATTCCATAGTGTGTCCAGCTTACTATGTACAGGAGCTGTCTGCGGTGCTGACACCTGTCACCCCTACCATTCCATAATGTCTCCAACTTACTATTGTACAGGAACTGTCTGCGGTGCTGACACCTGCCACCCCTACCATTCCATAGTGTCTCCGGCTTACTATTGTGCAGGAACTGTCTGCGGTGCTGACACCTGCCACCCCTACCATTCCATAGTGTCTCCGGCTTACTATTGTACAGGAACTGTCTGCGGTGCTGACACCTGCCACCCCTACCATTCCTTAGTGTCTCCGGCTTACTATTGTACAGGAACTATCTGTGGTGCTGACACCTGCCACCCCTACCATTCCATAGTGTCTCCAGCTTACTATTGGACAGGAGCTGTCTGCAGTGCTGACACCTTACACCCCTACCATTCCATAGTGTATCCGGCTAACTATGTACAGGAGCTGTCTGCGGTGCTGATACCACCGCTAACATTCCATAGTGTCTCCGGCTTACTATGTACAGGAGCTGTCTGCGGTGCTGATACCTGCCACCCCTACCATTCCATAGTGTCTCTGTCTTACTATGAACAGGAGTTGTCTGCGGTGCTGACACCTGCCACCCCTACCATTCCTTAGTGTCTCCGGCTTACTATTGTACAGGAATTATCTGTGGTGCTGACACCTGCCACCCCTACCATTCCATAGTGTCTCCAGCTTACTATTGGACAGGAGCTCTCTGCAGTGCTGACACCTGCCACCCCTACCATTCCATAGTGTCTCCGGCTTACTATGTACAGGAGCTGCCTGCGGTGCTGATACCTGCTACCCCTACCATACCATAGTGTCTCCAGCTTACTATTGGACAGGAGCTGTCTGCGGTGCTGACACCTGCCACCCCTACCAATCCATTGTGTCTCCGACTTACTATGTACAGGAGCTGTCTGCGGTGCTGACAACTGCCACCCCTACCATTCCATAGTGTCTCAGGCTTACTATTGTACGGGAGCTGTCTGCGATGCTGACACCTTACACCCCTACCATTCCATAGTGTATCCGGCTAACTATGTACAGGAGCTGTCTGCGGTGCTGATACCACCGCTAACATTCTATAGTGTCTCCTGCTTACTATGTACAGGAGCTGTCTGCGGTGCTGACACCTACCACCCCTACCATTCCATAGTGTCTCCAGCTTACTATTGTACGGGAGCTGTCTGCGGTGCTAACACCTGCCACCCCTACCATTCCATAGTGTCTCCGGCTTACTATGTACAGGAGCTGCCTGCGGTGCTGATACCTGCTACCCCTACCATACCATAGTGTCTCCAGCTTACTATTGGACAGGAGCTGTCTGCGGTGCTGACACCTGCCACCCCTACCAATCCATTGTGTCTCCGACTTACTATGTACAGGAGCTGTCTGCGGTGCTGACAACTGCCACCCCTACCATTCCATAGTGTCTCAGGCTTACTATTGTACGGGAGCTGTCTGCGATGCTGACACCTTACACCCCTACCATTCCATAGTGTATCCGGCTAACTATGTACAGGAGCTGTCTGCGGTGCTGATACCACCGCTAACATTCTATAGTGTCTCCTGCTTACTATGTACAGGAGCTGTCTGCGGTGCTGACACCTACCACCCCTACCATTCCATAGTGTCTCCAGCTTACTATTGTACGGGAGCTGTCTGCGGTGCTAACACCTGCCACCCCTACCATTCCATAGTGTCTCCGGCTTACTATATACAAGAGCTATCTGCGGTGCTGACACTTGCCACCCCTACCATACCATAGTGTCTCCAGCTTACTATTGGACAGGAGCTGTCTGCGGTGCTGACACCTCCCACCCCTACCATTCCATAGTGTCTCCGGCTCACTATGTACAGGAGCTGTCTGCAGTGCTGACACCTGCCACCCCTACCATTCCATAGTGTCTACGGCTTACTATAGTACAGGAGCTGTCTGCGGTGCTGACACCTGCCACCCCTACCATTCCATAGTGTCTCCAGCTTACTATGTACAGGAGCTGTCTGCTGTGCTGACACCTGCAACCCCTACCATTCCATAGTGTATCCGGCTTACTAGGTACAGGAGCTGTCTGCGGTGCTGGCACATGCCACCCCTACCATTCCATAGTGTCTCCAGCTTACTATGTACAGGAGCTGTCTGCGGTGCTGCCACCGGCCACCCCTACCATTCCATAGTGTCCCCGGCTTACTGTTGTACAGGAGCTGTCTGCGGTGCTGCCACCTGCCACCCCTACCATTCCATAGTGTCTCCGGCTTACTATTGTACAGGAGCTGTCAGCGGTCCTGACACCTGGCACCCCTACCATTCCATAGTTTCTCCAGCTTACTATTCTACAGGAGCTGTCTGCGGTGCTGGCACCTATAAACCCTACCATTCCATAGTGTCTCCGGCTTACTGTTGTACAGGAGCTGTCTGCGGTGCTGACACCTGTCATCCCTACCTTTCCATAGTGTCTCTGGCTTACTATGTACAGGAGCTGTCTGCTGTGCTGACACCTGCCATCCCTACCATTCCATAGTGTCTACGGCTTATTATTGTACAGGAGCTGTCTGCGGTGCTGGCACCTATCACCCCTACCATTTCATAGTGTCTCCGGCTTACTATTGTACAGGACCTGTCTACGTTGCTGCCACCTGCCACCCCTAACATTCCATAGTGTCCCCGGCTTACTATGTACAGGAGCTGTCTGCGGTGCTGACACCTACCACCCCTACCATTCCATAGTGTCTCCGGCTTACTATTGTATCGGAGCTGTCTGCGGTGCTGACACCTGCCAACCCTAACATTCCATAGTGTCTCCGGCTTACTATTGTATCGGAGCTGTCTGCGGTGCTGGCACCTGCCACCCCTACCATTCCATAGTGTCTCCGGCTTACTATTGTACAGGAACTGTCTGCGGTGCTGACACCTGCCACCCCAACCATTCCATAGTGTCTCCGGCTTACTATTGTACAGGAACTGTCTGCGGTGCTGATACCTGCCACCCCTACCATTCCATAGTGTCTCAGGCTTACTATTGTACGGGAGCTGTCTGCGGTGCTGACACCTGACACCCCTACCATTTCATAGTGTCTCCGGCTTACTATTGTACAGGAACTGTCTGCGGTGCTGACACCAGCCACCCCTACCATTCCATAGTGTCTCCGGCTTACTATAGTACAGGAACTGTCTGTGGTGCTGACACCTGCCACCCCTACCATTCCATAGTGTCTCCGGCTTAAAATGTACAGGAGCTGTCTGCGGTGCTGGCACCTGCCACCCCGACCATTCCATAGTGTCTCCAGCTTACTATGTACAGGAGCTGTCTGCGGTGCTGACACCTGCCACCCCTACCATTCCATAGTGTCTCTGGCTTAAAATGTACAGGAGCTGTCTGCGTTGCTGGCACCTGCCACACCTACCATTCCATAGTGTCTCCAGCTTACTTTGTACAGGAGCTGTCTGCGGTGCTGACACCTGCCACCCCTACCATTCCATAGTGTCTCTGGCTTAATATGTACAGGAGCTGTCTGCGTTGCTGGCACCTGCCACACCTACCATTCCATAGGGTCTCCAGCTTACTTTGTACAGGAGCTGTCTGTGGTGCTCACACCTACCACCCCTACCATTCCATAGTGTCTCCGGCTTACTATTGTACCGGAGCTGTCTGCGGTGCTGACACTTGCCACCCTTACCATTCCATAGTGTCTCTGGCTTGCTATGTAAAGGAGCTGTCTGTGGTGCTGACAACTGCCACCCCTACCATTCCATAGTGTCTCCTGCTTAAAATGTACAGGAGCTGTCTGCAGTGCTGACACCTGCCACCCCTACCATTCCATAGTGTCTCCTGCTTACTATGTACAGGAGCTGTCTGCGATGCTGACACCTGCCACCCCTACCATTCCATAGTGTCTCCGGCTTACTATTGTACAGGAGCTGTCTGGGTGCTGGCACATACCACCCCTACCATTCCTTAGTGTTTCCGGCTTACTATGTACAGGAGCTGTCTGCGGTGCTGCCACCTGCCACTCCTACCATTCCATAGTGTCTCCGACTTACAATGTACAGGAGCTGTCTGAGGTGCTGACACCTGCCACCCCTACTATTCCATAGTGTCTCCGGCTTACTATTCTACAGGAGCTGTCTGCGGTGCTGACACCTACCACCCCTACCATTCCATAGTGTCTTTGGCTTACTATGTACAGGAGCTGTCTGCGGTGCTGCCACCTGCCACCCCTATCATTCCATAGTGTCTCCGGCTTACAATTGTACAGGAGCTGTCTGCGGTGCTGACACCTACCACCCCTACCATACCATAGTGTCTCCGGCTTACTGTTGTATCGGAGCTATCTGCGGTGCTGAAACCTGCCACCCTTACCGTACCATAGTGTCTCCGGCTTACTATTGTACAGGCGCTGTCTTCGGTGCTGACACCTTCCACCCTTACCATTCCATAATGTCTCCGGCTTACTTTTGTACAGGAGCTGTCTGCGGTGCTGACACCTGTCACCCCTACCATTCCATAGTGTCTCCGTGATACTATTGTACAGGAGCTGTCTGCGGTGCTGACACATGCCACCCCTACCATTCCATAGTGTCTCCGGCTTACTATAGTACAGGAGCTGTCCGCAGTGCTTACACCTGCCACCCCTACCATACCATAGTGTCTCCGGCTTACTGTTGTATCGGAGCTATCTGCGGTGCTGAAACCTGCCACCCTTACCGTACCATAGTGTCTCCGGCTTACTATTGTACAGGCGCTGTCTTCGGTGCTGACACCTTCCACCCTTACCATTCCATAGTGTCTCCGGCTTACTATGTACAGGACCTGTCTGCGGTGCTGACACCTGCTACCCCTACCATTCCATAGTGTCTCCGGCTTACTATGTACAGGAGCTGTCTGCAGTTCTGACACCTGCCACCCCTACCATTTCATAGTGTCTCCGGCTTACTATTGTACAGTAGCTGTCTGCGGTGCTGACACCTGCCACCCCTACCATTCCATAGTGTCTCCGGCTTACTATTGTACAGGAGCTGTCCGTAGTGCTTACACCTGCCACCCCTACCATACCATAGTGTCTCCGGCTTACTGTTGTATCGGAGCTATCTGCGGTGCTGAAACCTGCCACCCTTACCGTACCATAGTGTCTCCGGCTTACTATTGTACAGGCGCTGTCTTCGGTGCTGACACCTTCCACCCTTACCATTCCATAGTGTCTCCGGCTTACTATGTACAGGACCTGTCTGCGGTGCTGACACCTGCTACCCCTACCATTCCATAGTGTCTCCGGCTTACTATGTACAGGAGTTGTCTGCAGTTCTGACACCTGCCACCCCTACCATTTCATAGTGTCTCCGGCTTACTATTGTACTGGAGCTGTCTGTGGTGCTGACACTTGCCACCCCTACCATTCCATAGTGTCTCCCGCTTAAAATGTACAGGAGCTGTCTGCAGTGCTGACACCTGCCACCCCTACCATTCCATAGTGTCTCCTGCTTACTATGAACAGGAGCTGTCTGCGATGCTGACACCTGCCACCCCTACCATTCCATAGTGTCTCCGGCTTACTATTGTACAGGAGCTGTCTGGGTGCTGGCACATACCACCCCTACCATTCCTTAGTGTTTCCGGCTTACTATGTACAGGAGCTGTCTGCGGTGCTGCCACCTGCCACTCCTACCATTCCATAGTGTCTCCGACTTACAATGTACAGGAGCTGTCTGAGGTGCTGACACCTGCCACCCCTACTATTCCATAGTGTCTCCGGCTTACTATTCTACAGGAGCTGTCTGCGGTGCTGACACCTACCACCCCTACCATTCCATAGTGTCTTTGGCTTACTATGTACAGGAGCTGTCTGCGGTGCTGCCACCTGCCACCCCTATCATTCCATAGTGTCTCCGGCTTACAATTGTACAGGAGCTGTCTGCGGTGCTGACACCTACCACCCCTACCATACCATAGTGTCTCCGGCTTACTATTGTACAGGAGCTGTCTGCAGTGCTGACACCTGCCACCCCTACCATTCCATAATGTCTCCGGCTTACTTTTGTACAGGAGCTGTCTGCGGCGCTGACACCTGTCACCCCTACCATTCCATAGTGTCTCCGTGATACTATTGTACAGGAGCTGTCTGCGGTGCTGACACATGCCACCCCTACCATTCCATAGTGTCTCCGGCTTACTATTGTACAGGAGCTGTCCGCAGTGCTTACACCTGCCACCCCTACCATACCATAGTGTCTCCGGCTTACTGTTGTATCGGAGCTATCTGCGGTGCTGAAACCTGCCACCCTTACCGTACCATAGTGTCTCCGGCTTACTATTGTACAGGCGCTGTCTTCGGTGCTGACACCTTCCACCCTTACCATTCCATAGTGTCTCCGGCTTACTATGTACAGGACCTGTCTGCGGTGCTGATACCTGCTACCCCTACCATTCCATAGTGTCTCCGGCTTACTATTGTACAGGAGCTGTCCGCAGTGCTTACACCTGCCACCCCTACCATACCATAGTGTCTCCGGCTTACTGTTGTATCGGAGCTATCTGCGGTGCTGAAACCTGCCACCCTTACCGTACCATAGTGTCTCCGGCTTACTATTGTACAGGCGCTGTCTTCGGTGCTGACACCTTCCACCCTTACCATTCCATAGTGTCTCCGGCTTACTATGTACAGGACCTGTCTGCGGTGCTTACACCTGCTACCCCTACCATTCCATAGTGTCTCCGGCTTTCTATGTACAGGAGCTGTCTGCAGTTCTGACACCTGCCACCCCTACCATTTCATAGTGTCTCCGGCTTACTATTGTACAGTAGCTGTCTGCGGTGCTGACACCTGCCACCCCTACCATTCCATAGTGTCTCCGGCTTACTATGTACAGGACCTGTCTGCGGTGTTGACACCTGCCACCCCTAACATTCCATAGTGTCTCCGGCTTACAATTGTACAGGAGCTGTCTGCGGTGGTGACACCTACCACCCCTACCATACCATAGTGTCTCCGGCTTACTATTGTACAGGAGCTGTCTGCAGTGTTGACACCTGCCACCCCTACCATACCATAGTTTCTCCGGCTTACTGTTGTATGGGAGCTGTCTGCGGTGCTGAAACCTGCCACCCCTACCGTACCATAGTGTCTCCGGCTTACTATTGTACAGGCGCTGTCTTCGGTGCTGACACCTTCCACCCCTACCATTCCATAGTGTCTCCGGCTTACTATGTACAGGACCTGTCTGCGGTGCTGACACCTGCCACCCCTACCATTCCATAGTGTCTCCGGCTTACTATTGTACAGGAGCTGTCTGCGGTGCTGACACCTGCCGCCCCTACCATTCCATAGTGTCTCCGGCTTCCTATGTACAGGAGCTCTCTACGGTGCTGCCACCTGCCACCCCTACCATTCCATAGTGTCTCTGGCTTACTATGTACAGGAGCTGTCTGCGGTGCTGACACCTATAATCCCTGCCATTCCATAGTGTCTCCGGCTTACAATTGTACAGAAGCTGTCTGCCGTGCTGACACCTGCCACTCCTACCATTCCATAGTGAATCCGTCTTACTATTGTACTGGAGCTGTCTGCGGTGCTGACACCTGCCACCTCTACCATTCCATAGTGTCTCTGGCTTACTATGTACAGGAGCTGTGTGCGGTGCTGACACCTGCCACCCCTACCATTCCATAGTGTCTCTGGTTACTATTGTACAGGATCTGTCTGCGGTGCTGACACCTGCCACCCCTACCATGCCATAGTGTCTCCGGCTTACTATTGTACAGGAGCTGTCTGCCGTGCTGACACCTGCCACTTCTACCATTCCATAGTGTATCCGACTTACTATTGTACTGGAGCTATCTGTGGTGCTGCCACCTGCCACCCCTACCATTCCATAGTGTCTCTGGCTTACTATGTACAGGAGCTGTCTGCGGTGCTGACACCTATAAACCCTGCCATTCCATAGTGTCTCCGGCTTACAATTGTACAGAAGCTGTCTGCCGTGCTGACACCTGCCACTCCTACCATTCCATAGTGAATCTGTTTTACTATTGTACAGGAGCTGTCTGCGGTGCTGACACCTGTCACCCCTACCATTCCATAGTGTCTCCGGCTTACTATGTACAGGAGCTGTGTGCGGTGCTGACACCTGCCACCCCTACCATTCCATAGTGTCTCCAGTTACTATTGTACAGGATCTGTCTGCGGTGCTGATCTCCGTCCTGCAATCCTCCGATTGATCTGTCCCTGGTGCGGATCACACTCTGCCCTGCACCATTGCATACAAGCTGTTTCCAGTGATAAGCGCTGCCTGGCCATCATTAATGCAATGGAGCAATCGGATGGACTGAAGCCGGCAAAATACAGAGGATTTGTATAAGAGGAGCTTGGGCCAGAAATGCTGGAACACTTCTGTCATTGTCAAGACTTCAACACATGACTAGCGTTTGTTTCTGTCAAGCAACTAATTAGTTAATTTTCATCCCTTTTCACTTGTTCTGGCATAAATCTCATTATGTCAGTGGCCAGCATTTCCTCAATCCTCACAGCTCACAATGTATTACTATAGGGCAACAATACAGTTCCCTTCCAGTTCTGCATGAAGTCAACAGTCTAAGCTCAGAGCTTGTTTCTGCAGAACACTGAGCACCATTGTGTAATCACATGTTGAGTGAGATAATGCTAGATTCACTGTGTCAACCCGTTTAGGCTTATGTCACAAAGGGAGCTACACTGTTAAATATAGAACAAATTGGCTTGTGTTCTCCTACCTACAGAGTAAAGTGAACATGCATACACCATAAAGACGATGGAAGTGGAAACTGCTGCAAGTAGGGGCTCACACCCAGAATTGTGAGTTTGTGGAGGGGACTTACATTTGTTGCCGCTCTGCTCCATTGCCTAATAAATCCTCAGTTCCTCTTTTTCAAGGTTTTTGGTCAGCGATGGCAATTTTGGCCGATTTACCTCCACTTTTAATTGCATATATAGAGTCAGAAAGACAGGCACAGGTATCCCACTTCTTCTTTCTCTCTGTACTGCACTCCACACTAGCTTTCTCTTAGGAATAAACCTCAAACTATGGAAATACGTAGACCATCAGCAACATGTGTAGAAAACATAGAATGTAGCAATGTAGAAACAATAGATCAGACCCCAATACAATTTCAGACCAGACCCCATAATAATTTTACATAACAGAGCTCTAAACTAATAATGGCCACAAATAAGATCCCAAAGACAAGGTGTGAGACAATGCCCTTTTATAGCAGTCACTGCACTTCAAAAATTAATAAGCCCACAAAGAGACAGAAAACCATAATGCCAAAGCTCAATATATCGCTAGTAACATCTATTGTACGTATGTCAAGAGCCAAAAATGTTCCTAAAAACACAAGAGCATGTTCACACATTGTGTTTTTGGTGCTTTTTTCTGCATCGTTTTGCTTTAACAGCAAAGTGAATGATATTTCAGCAATTTTGCTTACAGAATTGAAGTACGGTAGTTTCACATTTGCAGCATGTCAACTCCTTCAATGTTTTTGCAGCCTTTAAATAAACTGGAAAGACACATCAAAACCTGCATATTTTATGAAGCATTTTTTCTGCCAACATTACAGTATTTGCAGCAGTTTTTTTCAGCTGTAAATACTGAATGTGTGCGCATACCCCAAGTCAAATAAATAATAAAAAAGATCATATGATGGTGGTCAAACAACCTCCATGAAAACATGAATCCACACAAAAGATTTAAAATGCAAGAAGGATGGAGACCCAAAACAAATCTCTAAAAGAGGACATCCAACTGGACCCTAATTTTACACTTCTGACTTTCATGGTGAGAAAACACTGCAAAGTCTATGAGGCTGAGGAGTTCAGGCCTGGAGCCCTGTGGTTTTTCAGAACATCACTGCCAAACCTGCCTCAATGAATCAAACTTTAATCCATAACCCTATCAGACCTTATAACCTTTAATAATTTTGACTGCAGACCATATCCTGTATATTATTATTATTTATTTATGTTGCACCATTAATTCCATGGTGCTGTGTTTGTGAAAAGGGGTTACATACAGGGTTATAGATATCGTTAACAGTAAACAAATTTACAATGACAGACTGGTACAGAGGGGAGAGGACCCTGTCCTTGCGGGATAAAGGGGAAGAGACAGGAGGTCGGTGTGCTGCAGCACTAGTTGTGAGGCGGCAGCTCTGATGGTGGTGAGGGGGCAGCTCGGGTAGTTGGTGAGGTGGCAGCTCTGGCGGTGGCGATGTGGCAGCTCGGGTGGTGGGTGATGTGGCAGCAGCTCGGGTGGTTGGTGAGGCTGCAGCTCGGGTGGTTGGTGAGGCTGCAGCTCAGGTGGTTGGTGAGGCGGCAGAATGGTTATTGCAGGCTGTAGGCTTTCTTGAAGAGATGGGTTTTCAGGATTGTCTGAAGGATGTGAGGGTGGTGGATAATCGGACGTGTTGAGGCGTGGAATTCCAGAGGATGGGGATATTCGGAAGAAATCTTGGAGGCGGTTGTGTGAGGAATGATTAAGTGTGGAGGAGAGTACGAGGTCTTGGGAGGATCGAAGATTACGTGAGGGAAGACAGTGGGAGATTAGTTCTGAGGTATAGGGAGGGGACAGGTTGTGGATGGCTTTGTAGATCAGTGTTAGTAGTTTGAACTGGATTCGTTGGGGAATTGAGAGCCAGTGGAGGGATTTGCAGAGGGGAAAAGCAGGGGAGTAGTGAGGAGAGAGGTGGATTAGCCAAGCAGCAGAGTTGAGGACAGGATGGAGTGGTGTAAGGGAGATAGCAGGGAGGCCACAGAGGAGGGTGTTGCAGTAATCGAGGCGGGAGATGATGAGGGCATGCACAAGAGTTTTAGTAGATTGTGGGCTGAGGAAGGGATGGATTCTGGCAATATTTTTGAGTTGGAGGCGACAGGAGGTGGCAAGAGTGTGGACGTGCAATTTAAAGGACAGGGCAGAGTCGAGAGTTACCCCAAGGCAGTGGATTTCAGGTGCGGGTATATATCAGACCCCAGAACAGACTCTAAATAAATGAAATCTTAGACCTGATCCCTTAATAATTCAAGACCCTTTAATGAAAGTACAGTTACCAGACTGAGTACAAAATGGCAAACAGGCCGTAGAGCAGACCATTTGCTTACTGCTGCATGCTCCGCAGTCCTCTCCTCAGGGCACCCTTGCACTTATTGTGGATGCTTGTCGTGCATACCATGAGCTGGACCCAGTACGGTAGTGACACCAGTTAGGAAGAGAAGGGACCTGAGATGGAACCAATGGCGACAATATGTATTGGATTAATGCAATAGATAACGGCCTAAATGTAAAGAAAATCTTATTGTAAATAAGTTACAATAAATAACTAAATAAAAATGAAAGTCTTTATCTGCCATAGCCTCCAGTGTCCATGCCTTTTACTAGCAGTAATACAAGCTGTGCATTTCCCGATGCAATAAATGTTAGCTTCTTTTTCAGTGTATTAGATTGGGGATTTGGAAGACTGTACTCTAAACAAAACACTATAGAAATGCAATTCTACTTTATTTTACATCTCATTAAAACATAAAGTTTGTTTTGAAGGGAAAAGTGAACAACCAGAAGCCAGGGATTTGTAAATTCAACAGTCTTAGATGTCAGACCATCAAACACCTTATGGTCCCTGGGGATAGAATTTGTTTGAAAAGCCACTCCACCGCTTGATGTCATTCTAATCGTTGTTTGCTTTCTGTAAATTGATGTTATTTCCCCAAACAGTCGTCTTTATTAGCCATGCCTCCTGTAACTTTAGTTACTACAGAACGCATTAACGCTTTGCCAGAATCCTGCTTTATTAATTTACCCTTTCTCTTACTTTCTATGTATTTATTTACTTAATTACAAGTTCAACTTGAGTTGAGCAAATCTTAAAATTTCACCTCATCAGCAGTTCACTGTATATTTTCTGTAAAAAAAACCCCACCATTATTTGCAAGTCGGAAACACACATCTATGCATCATCGTTTTAGCCTTCATTCACTTATTTGAAGATAATATATCTTCACTAGATGGAGGCCCAATGATATCGCATCGTGTGAGCGGTAATGTCACGATGGGGGCTGGCATGCGGCGCTATTGTTACCTAATGGCATCCTGTGATAATCTAATGACTTTTGCTTCAGAAGACTCATGTGCTTGACGCCTACACTTATATGCATTGTTTTTGTTCCAGCGATGCTGTTGCTCCTCAAGAGTCTCATTTGCCCTTTGTTGTCTTCAACATTGTGCCTTTGCTGCTTTCCTCTCATTGTCATTGGCGTATTTTTTATGAAGAGCCATGTTAGCATTGATATTTGCTTTTTAAAGGGGTTTTCCCGCCAACAAAAGTTCATTTTAAAAATTGTCTGTGTCTCACCGTGTACCAAACATACCACAGCTCCTGGGCAGGGGAGGAAGCAAAAGACAATATTGACATTACAGCAGGAGATCGCAGAGGATACATTTTGTGAGGTAAAATATTTTTAAAAAACAGTGAAATATTTTACCTTACAAAATGAATCCACTGTGATCCCCTGCTGTAATGTCAGTATTGTCTTTTGCTTCCTCCCCTTCCCACGAGATGTGGTATGCTCTGTACATGGTCAGACACACTCACCCCTGTGTCTGACCATGCACAGAACACACCACAGCTCCTGGGCAGGGGAGGAAGCAAAAGACAATACTGACATTACAGCAGGAGATTGCAAAGGATACATTTTGTGAGGTAAAATATTTTTTAGTAACAGTGAAATATTTTACTCACAAAATGAATCCTCTCTGATACACTGCTGTAATGTCAGTATATCTTTTTGCTTCCTCCATTGCCCAGGAGATGTGGTATGCTCCCTACACAGTCACAGTCAATTTTTTCAATTACATTTTGTTCATGGGAAAACCCCTTTAATGTGACTGGCTTCCTCTGCCTGTAGACACATCGTGCATCTGCCGCCGGGATTAGCCCAATGATTTGCATAATTTGCGCAGGTGCAGTAAATCAGACCGCTGCCATCTTTGTGCAGACAGATAGTGGCAGTCACAAAACTGCGCATGCACTCCTCCTGTACAAAGATGGCAGCAGTCAGTGAATTATTTGGCTGATCCCGGCGGTGGCATGTTTGCAAAGATGTTCCGCTGGTGGTACCACACAAGAGGCTGCTTGAGTGTGAGTGTGAATGTGAGCATGAATGTGAGTGTGAGCGTGTGTGTGAGTGTGAATGTGAGTGTGTGAGTGAGCATGTGTGATTGTAGATGTGAATGTGAGTGAGCGTGTGAGTGCGAATGTGAGTGCGAATGTAAATATGTGAGTGTGTTAGTGAGTGTGTGAGTGAATGTGTGAGTGAATGTCAGTGTGAGTGTGAATGTGAGTATGAATGTAAAGTTGTGAGTGTGATGTGAGTTTGTGTGTGTGAAAGTGAATTTGTGAGTGTGAATATGAGTGTGTGTAAGTGTGTGAGAGTGTGAATGTAAGTGTGAGTGTGTGTGGTGCGAACGGCATATACAGTGTATGTGAGAGTGTGAATGAGTGCGTGTGGTGCGTACGGCATATATAGTGTGTGTGTATTGTGCGACGGTGTTCCACTGATGGTACCGTGCAATAGGTTGGTACCTGCAGCAGTTTCCATATTGAAACATCCATCACTTTACATATTGAGACACAGGAACATCATGGGGATCACCCCTGGAAGAATTTGTAACTCCAAAGGTCACAGCTGTGCAGTGAATCATTTTCCTACCACTGCCCGGTGGGGAGGGTGCCCCGGTGGTCTGGATCTGAGCAGCGGCCTGGATCCCACCGGCGGCCGGGATCCCAGTGGCGGTCTGGGTCCCAGCGGCGATCTGGATCCCAGCGGCGGCTTGAATCCCAGCGGTGGGGAGGGGTCATTGCGGCATGGGGTTCTTGCGGAGGGGGAGTCCCAGCAGCGGGGGGTCCCGCGATGAGTCTGGTGGTACTGCGCAAGGGCCTGCTACGACCAGTGGGTGCCATATTGGATTATCCATCACTTGAATATTCCAATATGGCGGCTGGCGTACTTCCTCTGCTGCGCAGTGGATTGTGGGATTCGAGGACCTCCAGACGGAAGTGGATGACAGACAATTTAAGGTAATTATATAGATAATAAATGAATTATTGGCAAAACTCTGACAATATTTTAAAGGTTTACTCTTTATACCATGTTCCAAATTATTATGCAAATTGTATTTAACCCCTTCCCGACCCATGACGCCACGTAGGCGTCATGAAAGTTGGTGCCAATCCGACCTGTGACGCCTATGTGGCGTCATGGAATGATCGCGTCCCTGCAGATCGAGTGAAAGGGTTAACTCCAATTTCACCCGATCTGCAGGGACAGGGGGAGTTGTACTTTAGCCCAGGGGGGGTGGCTTTGCCCCACGTGGCTACGATCGCTCTGATTGGCTGTTGAAAGTGCAACAGCCAATCAGCAATTTGCAATATTTCACCTATGAAAATGGTGAAATATTGCAATCCAGCCATGGCCGATGCTGCAATATCATCGGCCATGGCTGGATATCCAGATCTGCCCACCACCACCGATCTCCTCCCCAGTCCTCCGTTCTGTCCCGTACTCCCCTCCGTCTGCCTGTCCGCTCCCCTGTCCTCCTGTCCGCTCCCCCCCGTGCTCCGATCCACCCCCTGTGCTCCGATCCACCCCCCCCACCACCCCCTCATACTTACTGATCCTCTCGGAGTCCGTTCGTCTTCTCCCTGGGCGCCGCCATCTTCCAAAATGGCGGGCGCATGCGCAGTGCGCCGGCAGATTCGTTCCATGTACATTTTGATCACTGTGATAAAACCACACAATCACAGTGATCAAGATAAAAAAAAATAGTAAATGAACCCCCCTTTATTACCCCCATACGTAGGGACAATAATAAAATAAAGAAAATATTTTTTTTTCCATTAGGGTTAGAACTAGGGTTAGAACTAGGGGTAGGGTTAGGGGTAGGGGTAGGGTTAGGGGTAGGGTTAGGGGTAGGGTTAGGGGAAGGGTTAGAACTAGGGTTAGCGTTAGAATTAGGCTATGTGCACACGGTGCGGATTTGGCTGCGGATCCGCAGCGGATTCGTAGAAGTGTTCCATCAGGTTTACAGTACCATTTAAACCTATGGAAAACCAAATCCGCTGTGCCCATGGTGCGGAAAATACCGCTCGGAAATGCTGCGTTGTATTTTCCGCAGCATGTCAATTCTTTATGCGGATTTCGCGTTTTACACCTGTTCCTCAATAGGAATCCGCAGGTGAAATCCGCATAAAAAACACTGGAAATCCGCGGTAAATCCGCAGGTAAAACGCAGTGCCTTTTACCTGCGGATTTTTCAAAAATGGTGTGGAAAAATCTCACACGAATCCGCAACGTGGGCACATAGCCTTAGGGTTGGAATTAGACTTAAGGTTGGAATTAAGGCTAGGGTTGGAAATTGGGTTAAGAATAGGCTTGTGGTTATGGTTATGGTTAGGGTTAGGGGTGTGTTGGGGTTAAAGTTATGGTTAGGGTTGGGGTTAGGGTTAGGGTTGGGATTAGGATTAGGGTTAGGGTTGTGGTTAGGGGTGTGTTGGGGTTAGTGTTGTGATTAGGGTTATGGCTAGAGTTGGGATTAGGGTTAGGGGTGTGTTGGGGTTAGTGTTGAAGTTAGAATTGAGGGGTTTCCACTGTTTAGGCACATCAGGGGTCTCCAAACGCAACATGGCGCCACCATTGATTCCAGCCAATCTTGCGTTCAAAAAGTCAAATGGTGCTCCCTCCCTTCCGAGCCCCGACGTGTGCCCAAACAGTGGTTTACCCCCACATATGGGGTACCAGCATACTCAGGACAAACTGGGCAACAATTATTGGGGTCCAATTTCTGTTACCCTTGCGAAAATAAAAAATTGCTTGCTAAAACATAATTTTAGAGGAATGAAAAATTATTTTTTATTTTCACGGCTCTGCATTATAAACTTCTGTTAAGCACTTGGGGTTTCAAAGTGCTCACCACACATCTAGATAAGTTCCTTGGGGGGTCTAGTTTCCAAAATGGGGTCACTTGTGGGGGGTTTCTACTGTTTAGGCACATCAGGGGCTCTGCAAATGGAATGTGACGCCCGCAGACCACTCCATCAAAGCCTGCATTTCAAAACGTCACTACCTCCCTTCCGAGCCCCGACTTGTGCCCAAACAGTGGTTTACCCCCACATATGGGGTATCAGTGTACTCAGGACAAACTGGGCAACAACTCTTGGGGTCCAATTTCTCCTGTTACCCTTCTGAAAATAAAAAATTGCTTGCTAAAACATCATTTTTGAGGAAAGAAAAATGATTTTTTATTTTCACGGCTCTGCGTTGTAAACTTCTGTGAAGCACTTGGGGGTTCAAAGTGCTCACCACATATCTAGATAAGTTCTGTCGGGGGTCCAGTTTCCAAAATGGGGTCACTTGTGGGGGGTTTCTACTGTTTAGGAACATCAGGGGCTCTGCAAACGTAACATGATGCCCGCAGACCATTCCATCAAAGTCTGCATTCCAAAACGTCACTACTTCCCTTCCGAGCCCCGGCATGTGCCCAAACAGTGGTTTTCCCCCACATATGGGGTATCAGCGTACTCAGGAGAAACTGGACAACAGTTTTTGGGGTCCAATTTCTCCTGTTACCCTTGGGAAAATAAAATATTGTGGGCTAAAAAATTATTTTTGAGAAAAGAAAAACTATTTTTTATTTTCACGGCTCTGCGGTATAAACTTCTGTGAAGCACCTGGGGGTTTAACCCCTTCCCGACCTGTGACACAGCGTATGCGTCATGAAAGTCGGTGCCTTCCCGACCTGTGACGCATATGCTGTGTCACAGAATGATCGCGTCCCTGCAGATCGGGTGAAGGGGTTAACTCCGATTTCACCCGATCTGCAGAGACAGGGGGAGTGGTGCTTCAGCCCAGGGGGGGTGGCTTCACCCCCCCGTGGCTACGATCGCTCTGATTGGCTGTTGAAAGTGAAACTGCCAATCAGAGCGATTTGTAATATTTCACCCAAAAAAACGGTGAAATGTTACAATCCAGCCATGGCCGATGCTGCAATATCATCGGCCATGGCTGGAAAACCTAATCTGCCCCCACCTTACCCCACCGATCGCCCCCCCAGTGCTCCGGTGCGCGGTCTGCCCCCCTAATTCGTTCTGTCCGCTCCTCCGTCCTCCTGTCCGCTCCCCCCGTGCTCCGATGCCCCCTCCCTGTGCTCCGGTCCCCCCCCCCTGTGCTCCGGTCCCCCCCCCGTGATCCGATCACCCCCCCTTCATACTTACCGGGCCTCCCGATGTCCGTCCGGCTTCTCCATGGGCGCCGCCATCTTCCAATATGGCGGGCGCATGCGCACTGCGCCCGCAGAGTCTGCCGGCTGGCAGATTCATTTCAGAAGTATTTTGATCACTGCGATATAGCCTATCGCAGTGATCAAAATGAAAAAAAAGTAAATGACCCCCCTTTATCACCCCCATAGGGACAATAATAAAAATAAATAATTTTTTTTTTTTTTTTTCTGCTAGGGTTAGGGTTAGAACTAGGGTTAGAATTAGGGTTAGAATTAGGGTTAGGGGTAGGGTTAGGGCATGTGCACACAGTGCGGATTTGGCTGCGAATCCGCAGCGGATTGCCGCGGATCCGCAGCGGATTGGCCGCTGCGAATTCGTAGCAGTTTTCCATCAGGTTTACAGTACCATGTACACCTATGGAAAACCAAATCTGCTGTGCCCATGGTGCGGAAAATACCGTGCGGAAGCGCTGTGTATTTTCCGCAGCATGTCAATTTTGTGCGGATTCCGCAGCGTTTTACACCTGTTCCTCAATAGGAATCCGCAGGTGAAATCCGCACAAAAAAACACTGGAAATCCGCTGTAAATCCGTAGGTAAAACGCAGTGCCTTTTACCTGCGGATTTTTCAAAAATGGTGCGGAAAAATCTCACACGAATCCGCAAAGTGGGCACATAGCCTTAGGGTTAGGGTTGGAATTAGAGTTAGGGTACCGTCTCACAGTGGCACTTTGATCGCTACGACGGTACGATCTGTGACGTTCCAGGGATATCCATACGATATCGCTGTGTCTGACACGCAGCAGCGATCAGGGACCCTGCTGAGAATCATACGTCGTAGCAGATCGTTTGGAACTTTCTTTCGTCGCTGGATCTCTCGCTGTCATCGCTGGATCGTTGTGTGTGACAGCTATCCAGCGATGCGTTCACTTGTAACCAGGGTAAACATCGGGTTACTAAGCGCAGGGCCGCGCTTAGTAACTCGATGTTTACCGTGGTTACCAGCGTAAAAGTAAAAAAAAAAAAACGTACATACTCACATTTCGGTGTCCTTCAGGTCCCTTGCCGTCTGCTTCCCGCTCTGACTGTCTGCCGGCCAGAAAGTGAGAGCACAGCACAGCAGTGACGTCACCGCTGCTCTCTGCTCTCACTGTACGGCGGCACTCAGTCAGAGCGCGAAGCAGACGGCAAGGGACCTGAAGGACACCAAAATGTGAGTATGTACGTTTTTTTTTTTTACTTTTACGCTGGTAACCACGGTAAACATCGGGTTACTAAGCGCGGCCCTGCGCTTAGTAACCCGATGTTTACCCTGGTTACCCGGGACCTTGGCATCGTTGGTCGCTGGAGAGCGGTCTGTGTGACAGCTCCCCAGCGACCACACAATGACTTTCCAACGATCACGGCCAGGTCGTATCGCTGGTCGTGATCGTTGGTAAATCGTTATGTGAGACGGTACCCTTAGGGTTGGAATTAGGGCTAGGGTTGGAAATAGGGTTAAGATTAGGCTTGTGGTTAGGGTTAAGGATAGGGTTAGGGTTGTGTTGGGGTTACAGTTGTGGGTAGGGTTGGGATTAGGGTTAGGATTAGGGTTGGATTTAGGGTTACGGGTGTGTTGGGGTTAGGGTTGTGGTTAGGGGTGTGTTGGGGTTAGGGTTGTGATTAGGGTTATGGCTACAGTTGGGATTAGGGTTAGGGGTGTGTTGGGGTTAGTGTTGAAGTTAGAATTGAGGGGTTTCCACTGTTTAGGCACATCAGGGGTCTCCAAACACAACATGGCGCCACCAATGATTCCAGCCAATCTTGCGTTCAAAAAGTCAAATGGTGCGCCCTCCCTTTCAAGCCCCGACGTGCGCCCAAACAGTGGTTTACCCCCACATATGGGATACCAGCGTACTCAGGACAAACTGGGCAACAACTATTGGGGTCCAATTTCTCCTGTTACCCTTGCAAAAAAAAAAAAATACTTGCTAAAACATAATTTTGAGGAAAGAACAATTATTTTTTATTTTCACGGCTCTACGTTATAAAACTTATGTGAAACACTTGGGGGTTGAAAGTGTTCACCACACATCTAGATAAGATCCTTTTGGGGTCTAGTTTCCAAAATGGGGTCACTTGTGGGGTGTTTCTACTGTTTAGGCACATCAGGGGCTCTGCAAATGCAACGTGACGCCCGCAGACCATTCCATCAAAGTCTGCATTTCAAATGTCACTACTTCCCTTCCGAGCCCTGACGTGCGCCCAAACAGTGGTTTACCCCCACATATGGGGTACCAGTGTACTCACAACAAACTGGGCAACAAATATTGGGGTCCGATTTCTCCTGTTACCCTTGTGAAAATAAACAATTGCTTGCTAAAACATCTTTTTTGAGGAAAGAAAAATGATTTTTTATTTTCACGGCTCTGCGTTGTAAACTTCTGTGAAGCACTTGGGGGTTGAACGTGCTCACCACACATCTAGATAAGTTCCTTGGGGGGTCTAGTTTCCAAAATGGGGTCACTTGTGGGGGGTTTCTACTGTTTAGGCACATCAGGTGCTCTGCAAACATAACATGATTCCCGCAGACCATTCCATCAAAGTCTGCATTCCAAATCGTCACTACTTCCCTTCCGAGCCCCGCCATGTGCCCAAACAGTGGTTTACCCCCACATATGGGGTATCAGCGTACTCAGGAGAAACTGGACAACAACTTTTGGGGTCAAATTTTTCCTGTTACCCTTGGGAAAATTAAAAAATTCTGGGCTAAAAAAATATTTTTGAGGAAAGAAAACACATTTTTTATTTTCACGTCTCTGCGTTATAAACTTCTGTGAAGCACTTGGGGGTTCAAAGTGCTCACCACACATCTAGAAAAGTTCCCTTGGGGGTCTAGTTTCCAAAGTGGGGTCAATTGTGGGGAGTTCCTACTGTTTAGGCACATCAGGGGCTCTGCAAACGCAACGTGACGCCCGCAGAGCATTCCATTAAAGTCTGCATTTCAAAACGTCACTACTTCCCTTCCGCTCCCCGACGTGTGCCAAAACAGTGGTTTACCCCCACATATGGGGTATCAGCGTACTCAAGAGAAACTGCACAACAACTTTTGGGGTCCAATTTCTCCTGTTACCCTTGGGAAAATAAAAAATTGTGGGTTAAAAAATCATTTTTGAGGAAAGAAAAATAATTTTATATTTTCATGGCTCTGCGTTATAAACTTCTGTGAAGCACTTGAGGGTTCAAAGTGCTCACCACACATCTAGATTAGTTCCTTGGGAGGTCTAGTTTCCAAAATGGGGTCACTTGTGGGGGAGCTCCAATGTTTAGGCACACAGGGGCTCTCCAAACGCGACATGGTGTCCGCTAATGATTGGAGCTAATTTTCCATTCAAAAAGCCAAATGGCGTGCCTTCCCTTCCGAGCCCTGCCGTGCGCCCAAACAGTGGTTTACCCCCACATATGGGGTATCATCGTACTCAGGACAAACTGGACAACAACATTTGGGGTCCAATTTCTCCTATTATCTTTGGGAAAATAAAAAACTCCGGGCTAAAAATCATTTTTGAGGAAAGAAAAATATTTTTTTATTTTCATGGCTCTGCGTTATAAACTTCTGTGAAGCACCTGGGGGTTTTAAGTGCTGTCACTATACATCTAGATTAGTTCCTTGGGGGGTCTAGTTTCCAAAATGGGGTCACTTGTAGGGGAGCTCTAATGTTTAGGCACACAGGGGCTCTCCGAACGCAACATGGTGTCCACTAACGATTGGAGCTAATTTTCCATTGAAAAAGTCAAATGGCGCTCCTTCCCTTCCGAGCCTTACCATGTGCCCAAACAGTGGTTTACCCCCACATGTGAGGTATCAGTGTACTCAGGAGAAATTGCCCAACAAATTTTAGGATCCATTTTATCCTGTTGCCCATGTGAAAATGAAAACATTGAGGCTAAAATAATTTTTTTGTGAAAAAAAAGTACTTTTTCATTTTTACGGATCAATTTGTGAAGCACCTGGGGGTTTAAAGTGCTCACTATGCTTCTAGATAAGTTACTTGGGGGGGTCTAGTTTTCAAAATGGGGTGACTTGTGGGGGAGCTCCAATGTTTAGGCACACGGGGGCTCTCCAAACGCGACATGGTGTCCGCTAAAGATTGGAGCCAATTTTTCATTCAAAAAGTCAAATGGCGCTCCTTCCCTTCCGATCCCTGCCGTGCGCCCAAACAGTGGTTTACCCCACATATGAGGTATCAGCGTACTCAGGACAAATTGGACAACAATGTTCGTGGTCCAGTTTCTCCTTTTACCCTTGGGAAAATAAAAAAATTGTTGCTAAAAGATCATTTTTGTGACTAAAAAGTTAAATGTTCATTTTTTCTTCCATGTTGCTTCTGCTGCTGTAACACCTGAAGGGTTAGTAAATTTCTTGAATGTGGTTTTGAGCACCTTGAGGGGTGCAGTTTTTAGAATGGTGTAACTTTTGGGTATTTTCAGCCATATAGAACCCTCAAACTGACTTCAAATGTGAGGTGGTCCCTAAAAAAAATGGTTTTGTAAATTTTGTTGTAAAAATGAGAAATCACTGGTCAAATTTTAACCCTTATAACTTCCTAGCAAAAAAAAATTTTGTTTCCAAAATTGTGCTGATGTAAAGTAGACATGTGGGAAATGTTATTTATTAACTATTTTGTGTCACATAACTCTCTGGTTTAACAGAATAAAAATTCAAAATGTGAAAATTGCGAAATTTTCAAAATTTCCGCCAAATTTCCATTTTTTTCACAAATAAACTCAGAAACTATCGACCTAAATTTACCACTAGCATGAAGCCCAATATGTCATGAAAAAACATTCTCTGAATCGCTAGGATCCGTAGAAGCGTTCCTGAGTTATTACCTCATAAAGGGACGCTGGTCAGAATTGCAAAAACGGCCAGGCCATTAAGGTTAAAATAGGCTGGGTCATGAAGGGGTTAAGTATCATAAAGATGTAATTTTGTGTTTGTCAAATAAACTCAGGGTTGGTATTGTGTCTCAGGGCTCTTTGGATCGCTAAAATCAATCTCACACACCTGTGATAATTGGTTTGCCAGGCAAGACCAATTAAAGGAAAACTAACCCCATTCCAACATTGTGCATAATAGTATGCCAATATCGGACTTCCACCCTTTGATGTGGACTCCGGTACTGAGCCCACATCTTTTCCGGCACATGTCAGCTGTTTTGAACAGCTGACATGTTGATTGTATCCCTTATTCCTGGGATACCCTCTTATTTACTGTACCCCTATTTCCTTATTGGAACTTCTATTTTCCTCGAGGGTCCTTTTGCTGATTAAGCATATCTCTACTGTTGGATGGGACTATGGAAAATCCAGTGGTTATGGTGCACATTAGTACCAATGACAAAGAGGGAGGTGGAAGGTCCTTAAAAATAATTACAGGGAAATAGGAGAGAAGAGGAAGGCTAGGACCTCCAAGGTGCTGTTTGCATAAATACTGCCAGTGCCATGAGCGTCACAAATATACAACAGAGTGACTGCACAATTGATGTCCTCAAAAAACATGGCTGTACTTTCTGGTTCTTCCAGTGTTGTCTTTCAAACAGAAATAATGTTAAAAGCATTTTTCTGTTTCGGAAAATCCATTTCTCTTGGCTAGTTTTTGTTTTAAAAAACAAACTGTTCTTAACTCACAATCTCCAGATCGAGCACTGAGTCTCATCTGCTTCTCCTTGTGTCTGCTATTGTTGTCATTGCTGATCTCAGTTTGACAGTGCTGGAGTCAGTAACTCAGCTCAGGTTGACAGTCCAAGTTGACAGCACAAGCCATTCAGAAGGGTATTCCCATCTTAGACATTTACAATATAGACAGGTTTCAGGCTTAAATGGCTGACAGATGTGGGTCCAACTGCTCAGACATCCATTTACCTTGACATCAAGGGTTCCCTGACCTTTCTTCAACCAAATATCACAGCTTGTGTTAGTGGATAGGTGGAGATTACAGTTGGACAAATTTATTCAAATGGCATTGGAATCCACTTGAGTTCTACAAAAATACATATTTTCCAAAATGACTAGCCAACAATTTGGGGAACCAAAGAGGGCCAGCAAAAGGTTAAAAATAATACCACACAGCTTTCCCATACATTACGTAACATTTTCTTACCTTTGTTACTCTATGCATCTATATGCTAGGCAAAGACTTCCAGACACGACTAGGCCTTAACATTCACTCTAAGGCTGGGTTCACACTGCGTTGCAGGTGTCCGTCAGACGGACTACGTTACACCACAGCATAACGCGGTGTAACTTAGTCCATTAACGCCGCCATTAATTCCTATGTCGGACGCATAGCTAGCACACGCCCACAATGGGCGTGTGCTAGCGATGTGCTGTCATTGATTGACGGACCCTGGGACGCGGGCTGCAGCGTTTCCGGGTCTGTCACCCCTAGCGCAGATAGAGCATCTGCTAGCTCTATCTGTGCTAGAGCGATGGCATGCCGACACTTGCGTTAACAGCAGCCCGTTAACGCATGTGTTGAACGGGCTGCTGTTAACGCAATGTGAACCTGGCCTTACTCTTTTCTAGAAGTCCTGGTCTGGAAAAGATGCAGCTTGTGGTAGCGTGTGAAAAAACTGATCCAGCAAATGTTTCTACTGGATCCGTTTTTTCTCATAGACTTGTATTAGCGACGGATTGTGACGGATGGCCTTCTGTTTCATCCGTCGTGCATTGGATCCGTCATAAAATTGCTGTCCGTTGGGCGGAGACAACACACATAGAAACGTTTTTTTGTGCACGTCGGAAAATCATGCAGCGTCGGATCATGCACCATCCATTACTGTGTGTCAAAAGCAGGAATCCAGCGACGGTTTCTGTCTTTTGAAACTGAGCTTGTGTGGAAGAATTTCCAGTCAGGGAAATTCTCTCTCGCTCTCTCTCTTTTTACTATTGATTCTGCCTATGCAGCATCAAGAGTAAAAAGATATAATATTAAAAATAATAAAAAAATTAAAAAATCTTGATATTCTCAACTTACGGCGGCCCCTGCAGCGTTCCCGATGCTCGCGATACTCCCGTTCCCAGTAATGCATTGCGAGGATGACCTGTGATGATGCAGTGGCCTTGCAAATTTTTACTATTGATGCTGCATAGGCAGCATCAATAGTAAAAAGTTGGTCACACTTGTCAAACACTATGTTTGACAAGTGTGACCAACCTGTCAATCAGTTTTTCAAGCGATGCTGCAGATCGCTTGGAAAACGCCATGGATCCGTCAAAAAAACGGATCCAGTGCATCCATTTTTTACAATCTGCACAGGATCCGTCTTTTCAACATAGTAGCATAGTAACATAGTTATTAAGGTTGAAGGAAGACTTTAAGTCCATCTAGTTCAACCCATAGCCTAACCTAACATGCCCTAACATGTTGATCCAGAGGAAGGCAAAAAAAACCCATGTGGCAAAGAGTAAGCTCCACATTGGGGAAAAAAATTCCTTCCCGACTCCACATACAGCAATCAGACTAGTTCCCTGGATCAACGCCCTATCAAGGAATCTAGTATATATAAACTGTAACATTATACTTTTCAAGAAAGACATCCAGTCCCCTCTTAAATTTTAATAATGAATTACTCATTACAACATCATACGGCAGAGAGTTCCATAGTCTCACTGCTCTTACAGTAAAGAATCTGTTATTATGCTTAAACCTTCTTTCCTCCAGACATAGAGGATGCCCATTTGTCCCTGTCTCAGGTTCTATGATTAAAAAGATCATCAGAAAGGTCTTTGTACTGTCCCCTCATATATTTATATATTATAATAAGATCACCCCTTAGCCTTCGTTTTTCCAAACTAAATAGCCCCAAGTGTAATAATCTATCTTGGTATTGCAGACCCCCCAGTCCTCTAATAACCTTGGTCGCTCTTCTCTGCACCCGCTCTAGTTCAGCTATGTCTTTCTTATACACCGGAGACCAGAACTGTACACAGTATTCTAAGTGTGGTCAAACTAGTGACTTGTATAGAGATAAAATTATGTTCTCCTCATGAGCATCTATGCCTCTTTTAATGCATCCCATTATTTTATTTGCCTTTGTAGCAGCTGCCTGACACTGGCCACTAAATGTGAGTTTGTCATCCACCCATACTCCCAGGTCTTTTTTGTTGATGGTTTTGCCCAGAGTTTTAGAATTAAGCACATAGTTATACATCTTATTATTTCTGCCCAACTGCATGACCTTACATTTATCCCCATTAAAGCTCATTTGCCATTTATCAGCCCAAGCTTCTAGTTTACATAAATCATCCTGTAATATAAAATTGTCCTCCTCTGTATTGATTACTGTGCAGAGTTTAGTGTCATCTGCAAATATTGAAATTCTGCTCTGTATGCCCCCTACAAGGTCATTAATAAATATGTTAAAAAGAAGAAGGCCCAATACTGACCCCTGTGGTACCCCACTGCTAACCGCAACCCAGTCCGAGTGTGCTCCATTAATAACCACCCTTTGTTTCCTATCCCTGAGCTATCTCTTAACCCACGTACACATATTTTCCCCTATCCCCATTATTCTCATTTTATGTATCAACCTTTTGTGTGGCACTGTATCAAAAGCTTTTGAAAAGTCCATATACACTACGTCTACTGGGTTCCCTTGGTCCAGTCCGGAACTTACCTCTTCATAGAAGCTGATCAGATTTGTCTGACAGGAACGGTTCCTAGTAAACCCATGTTGGTATTGGGTCATGAGGTTATTCCTCTTCAGATACTCCAGCATAGCATCTCTTAGAATACCCTCCAGGATTTTACCCACAGTAGAGGTTAAACTTACTGGCCTATAATTTCCGAGTTCAGTTTTTGCCCCCTTTTTGAATATGGGCACCACATTTGCTATAGGCCAGTCCTGTGGTACACACCCTGTTATTATGGAGTCTTTAAAGATTACAAATAATGGTCTTTCAATGACTGTACTTAATTCATGCAGTACTCGGGGGTGGATCCCATCCGGGCTCAGAGATTTGTCAATTTTAGTGATTTTTAGACGCCGCCATTCTTCCTGCTGGGTTAAGTAGGTGAAATTTAATGGGGAATTTTTGTTATCACTGATCATATTGTCTGCCATGGGATTTTCTTGTGTAAATACTGATGAAAAAAAAGTCATTTAGCATATTGGCTTTTTCCTTTAATTTTCTGTATTTATTTAATGTCTCATCACTACCTTCTTCCTATAATTCTCTAAATATCTTTCTTTTTGTCACTTATTGAACCCCTTACAGCTTTATTTAGCCATATCGGTTTCCTTCTATTTCTAGTATGTTTATTCCCATACGGTATATACTGTGCACAGGTCCTATCCAGGATGCTAATAAACGTCTCCCACTTTCTTTGTGTATTTTTATGTCTCAGGATATCATCCCAGTTAATTGCACCAAGATCATCTCTTATCCGTTGGAAATTTGCCCTCCTGAAGTTGTGTCCTTGTCACCCCTCTACTACACATCTTATTAAAGGATACATGAAAACTTATTATTTTGTGATCACTATTCCCCAAGTAACCCCCAACCCTTATATTTGCTATGCGGTCTGGCCTGTTGGTTAATATTAGATCTAGCAGTGCCCCCCTTCTTGTTGGGTCCTGAATCAGTTGTGAAAGGTAACTGTATCTCATAGTTGTCAAAAACCGATTACCTTTGCTGGAACTGCAGGTTTCTGTTCCTCAATCTATTTCAGGGTAGTTGAAGTCCCCCATAATAATGACTTCTCCTTGAGTCGCAGCTTCATCTATTTGCTTTATGAGGATTTTCTCCGTTGCTTCCATTATTTTTGGTGACTTATAACAAACCCCTATCAGTAATTTATTATTTTTTCTCCCTCCCCTTATCTCCACCCACAGGTGCAGTTTCATTAGATTCACCTATATTATCACGCCGGATGGGTTGTAAGGATGATTTTACATATAGACACACCCCTCCCCTCGCTTATCCATTCGGTCATTTCTGAACAGACTATAGCCCTGCAAGTTAACAGCCCAGTCATGGCTCTTATCCAGCCATGTTTCAGATATCCCCACCATGTCATAATTATGCTCCAACAACATTAATTCTAATTCGTCCATTTTGTTGGTGAGGCTTCTGGCATTGATATACATGCACTTTATGTATCTCTCTGTACCTCTATTCTTTCTTAAATTATTAATTGTTCTAACCCCACCCCCCATGACACCGCCACCCCCAACATTTTGAAGGGATTGTGACTGTAAAAAACGGAAGTGTGAAAGAGGCCTTAGAACAGGACATACTGAGGACAGTATGGGGGAGAGCGAACAGCAGAGGTGAGTGATAAGGTGAGTATTAGTTATTTCATTTTTTTCTTCATCATACTTTTATTATGCACTTGGGTCTCTTCAGACCCCCAGGCACAATAAGGAACATTTAATTTGCAAAGAATAAACTCATTATAAATCCAATTTCTCAGAATAATTTGCACAATTTGGCTAATTGGAATTTCGTCAGATGTGATCTGGTGGAGATACATGTGTAGCATTGTCCGTTGACTTATAGTATATGGGAACTTGGGAAAAAACCCAGAAATGTCTTATTAAGAAATGTTTTATTTTATGTTGCATACTGCTTTCTGATATTTTTATGGAAAATAAGGAAATGCTTAATGAATCAGGTTATAAACTCAATGTCGATAGAACTCATCAAAAGTCAGGTATCCCTGCTGAGAAGATCCGTTCAATGGACTGTCTACAGTAATGAATGCAAGTCCTCTTTACTCGAGTTTGCCGAGGGTGCTAGGGTATGCACCAAGTATCACAAGTGCTCTTTACTCGAGTTTGCCGAGCGTGCTCGGTTATACGCCAAATATTAAGAGTGCTTGAAAGACAAACACGGGCAATCCACGCATGTCTTGTGGCTGTCTAACAGCAGTGAAACATGCAGTCACGGGGACTCAAATATGTCACTCGAGCACCCACTATTCTCTGTTCTTACCTGAGCACCCTATGCAAACTCGAGTAACGAACACTTGTGCTCATCCCTACCTGTCTATATATTACCCTTTAGTTTTAAAGGCATTAGTGGAAATTGTTAAGACTGATGCTACATATGCCAGTTTACATCTAAAGTGTGTGGAAGTAAGAATACCTTAATTTATAAGAAAGGCACCCACCTTCTGATAAATTTGGCTCATCTATGACTGTATCCTGTGAAAAGCCCTTACTTAATTTGTTAACCGTCATCACCGCTCGCATTATTTGCTGCCTCAGTTGAACTCACATTCCAATTTCTCTATCTTAAATAAATATTGTAGCCCATTTCACAGGAAGCTGATAAACATACTGCAGAAGCATGGTTTATGAGCACAGAAGGAAAATGCAAACATGGATACAGTGTACAAGGCCCAGACAGATGTTAACAATGGCCACATTCCTGCACTCCAGGTTTGCAATGTAATAGTATAAACCAAAGAGCCACAATCTGCCTTTTGTATAGAAATAGAGGATGCACATTATCATTTGGGTCAGGAACCCCTATAGACATTTCACTTTTCTTTCATTGCATTTTATAGAATTTTCCATTTAGAAGAAGTCACTGGCAGCACAGTAACATTACTCATCTCTAAGAATGAAAAACTTTGGCACACATATGTCATGCTACAATAGTATAATTCTTGGCGTGTGTATTAATGTCTGTTGATGGAAATCTTGGCGCATCTGCATAAAAGTAGCAGTGATCTCAGAAGAAAAGAACATTTCACTCCATGCCTGTATCAGCCTGCTTTTCAAATGCCCTTTACTGACTATAATTATTTTTTTCATGTACTAAAAGTCTTCAGAAACTGAATCAAGGAAGTGACATTATCCATGGCAACAGCTTTAAGATGTACCCTGGTGCTATAGACATATTTGCAAATTGTAAACAGCAAACATTAATATCCAAACTGAACATGTTTTCCTTCTTATCTTTTGACTTTTTTGAACTATTTTTCATATTTTCACAAGAAACAGATTGGGATATATACTGTAAAGTAAAGAACATCAGTTTGTCTAATGTAAAAAGGGATCATTTAAAAGAGTTCAAAGGAAAGAAAAGTTATAAAGCCATACACATCATATCATTAGCTTGTAAATAATCAAATAGGGCTGACATTTTCAGCTTCCGTCCACAGAAAATACGCTCACATAATTCCCTAATTCGGAGTCTGAAAAAAAAAATGAGAGCGTTAGGATAAACTGAAAGGAAAGTAAAAGCTTCATGCTCTGTACCAGACTCGGGCAAAGTGTGGCCTGATGGCCATATCTGGCCTTCTAGCTGTTCCTGTCTGGCCCATGGATCGAGACACCCAATGGTCTGAAAACAGTAACTCACGGGCTAAACCATGTGGCTGCCCCCAAACCTGATGTTTCTCTGCATCCTCATGATGCAGTTAGCAGTGAGTACAATGGTAGAGGAGGAAACTGCTGGGTCTTCTACCATTTAACATGTGCGACTGAGACAGCAGACCCTATTACATTACTATATCGTATCTGCTGTGTGCGCGTCAGTCTACACAGCAAAGACTGGCGAATAGCGTCGGGGGAACAGGAGCAAGGTAATTTTTTTTATATGTGTGAATATGGTCTCATACTGTATGTAGAGGAGCAGTGTGTAGTATCATACCATTTGGGCAGCTGTGTGTGGGCTCATACTGTACACTGTGTTCCAAATTATTATGCAAATAATATTACCTATCTGAATTGCAGTCATTGTTATTTTCCAGTCATCTACTATTCTAGTATAATTGCAATGTTTTGGAACAAACTGCCTATGAAAACAGTATCTTTTAAAAAAAAATAAACACTCAAAATGCATGTTCCAAATTATTATGCACAGCAGAGTTTTCAACTTTTTTTTTATTTTGAACAAAAAAAATGGTCAATTGTGAAGTTATAAGCATTATCAGCTTATTACAAAGTGAAATCAAACAGTTTTCAAGTGAAAACTTTATTCTAGATGATGTTACATTTGCACATAGGACCCCTTGTTCGAAAGAAGCTTCTGACCTCTCTCGTCCATTGAATTTGTCAGTTTTTGATGGCTTCTGCTTCAATTGTTTGCATGTGGACAGAATACCCTCCCAGAGCTGTTTCTTAGATGTGAACTGCCTCCCGCCATCATAGACACTCCTTTTGATGATGCTCCAGAGGTTCTCAATGGGGTTGAGGTCAGGGGAAGATGGTGGCCACACCATAAGTTAGTCCTCTTTTATGCCCATAGCAGCCAGAGATGCAGATGTGTTTTTTGCAGCATGAGATGGTGCATTATCATGCATGAAGATGATCTTGCTGTGGAAAGCACGGTTCTTCCTCTTGAACCATGGCAGGAAGTGTTGTTTTAGAAACTCCACATAGATTATGGAGTTCATCTTTACCCCTTCAGGGATCATAAAGGGGCCGACAATCTCTCTCCCCATGATTCCAGCCCAAAACATTACTCCACCTCCTCCTTGTTGGCTGTTGTGGATTCTGTTTTTGGGCTCCCTCTGGTGGTTACAGCTGGTACTGGGTGACTTTGGTGGGTTGCGGTCTCTGGTTTCCACCTGTCCATCAGAGGCTGGGTGTTTCCTATTTAACCTGGCTTTCCTGTCATTCCCTTGCCGGCTATCAATGTATCAGTGTGTCTCTGTTACCTTTGCTACCTGCTCCTAGGCCTTCAAGACAAGCTAAGTCTGGATTTCCCTGTTTCATGTTTGCTTTCATGTTTTTAGTCCAGCTTGCAGATATGTAATTCTCTGCTGCTGGTTGCTCTAGTGGGCTGAAATTACCACTCATGTACCATGAGTTGGCACATGAGTTCAAGTAATTTCAGGATGGTATTTTGAAGGGTTTTAAGCTGACCGCGCAGTTCACCTTTTGTATCCTCTGCTATCTAGCTTAAGCGGGCCTCATTTTGCTGAATCTGTTTTCATAACTACGTTTGTGCCTTCCTCTCATTTCACCGTCATTATATGTGGGGGGCTGCTATTTCTGTGGGAATATTTCTCTGGAGGCAAGATAGGTCTGTGATTCTTCTGATAGGGGTAGCTAGATCTCCGGCTGGCGCGAGACGTCTAGAGTCCCCCCAGGTACGTTCCCCGGCTGCTGTTAGTTGAGTGTTGAGGTTCAGGATCGCGGTCAGCTCAGGTTCCATCACCCTAGAGCTCGTCCTGTTTTTGCCCGTGTTATGTGTTTAATTCCCTGCCATTGGGAACATGACAGTATAGCCGGCCCACAAAGTGTTAATTGTTTGGGCTGAAGCAGGAGAAAAAGAAGTGTTGAAGGGAATTTTTTTTTTTTTTTCCCTCAGAGTTTTGCTGCCTAGCCCTTAATTGCTGTCTAGCTGCTTCTTACCTCCTCTTAACCCTTGAATGGCTCTGACCTTAGCTGTTTAACATGGATGTCCAGAGTTTGGCTTCCAGCCTGAATAATCTTGCTGCAAAAGTTCAAAACATACAGGATTTTGTTGTTCACACTCCTATGTCTGAACCTAGAATTCCTATTCCAGAGTTTTTTTCTGGAGATAGATCTACCTTCCTGAATTTCAGGAACAATTGCAAATTGTTTCTTTCTTTGAAATCTCGCTCCTCTGGAGACCCTGCTCAGCAGGTCAAGATTGTAATATCTTTCCTGCGGGGCGACCCTCAGAATTGGGCATTTGCATTGGCACCAGGGGATCCTGCATTGCTCAGTGTGGATGCATTTTTTCTGGCACTGGGATTGCTCTATGAGGAACCTAACCTGGAGATTCAGGCTGAAAAGGCTTTATTAGCCCTCTCTCAGGGGCATGATGAAGCGGAAGTATATTGTCAAAAATTTCAGAAATGGTCGGTGCTTACTCAGTGGAATGAGTGCGCCCTGGCTGCAAACTTCAGAGATGGTCTTTCTGAGGCCATTAAGGATATTATGGTGGGGTTCCCTGCGCCTACAGGTCTGAATGAGTCTATGGCTATGGCCATTCAGATTGATCGGCGTTTACGGGAGCGCAAACCTGTGTACCAGTTGGCGGTGTCTTCTGAACAGGCACCTGAGACTATGCAATGTGATAGAATTCAGTCCAGAAGTGAACGGCAAAATTATAGGCGGAAAAATGGATTGTGTTTTTATTGTGGTGATTCAGCTCATGTTATATCAGCATGCTCTAAACGCACAAAAAAGGTTGATAAATCTTTTGCCATTAGTACTCTGCAGTCTAAGTTCATTTTGTCTGTAACTCTGATTTGTTCACTGTCATCCATTTCCGTCGATGCCTATGTGGATTCGGGCGCTGCCCTGAGTCTTATGGATTGGTCATTTGCCAAACGCTGCGGTTTTAGTCTGGAGCCTCTGGAAGTTCCTATTCCTTTGAAGGGAATTGACTCTACACCATTGGCTATGAATAAACCGCAGTACTGGACACAAGTGACCATGCGCATGACTCCCGTTCATCAGGAGGTGATTCGCTTCCTTGTACTGTATAATTTACATGATGTACTAGTGCTTGGTCTGCCATGGTTACAAACTCATAATCCAGTCCTGGATTGGAAAACAATGTCTGTGTTAAGCTGGGGATGTCAGGGGGTTCATGATGATGCACCTCTGATTTCAATCGCTTCATCTACTCCTTCTGAGGTCCCTGCGTTTTTGTCTGACTATCGGGATGTTTTTGAGGAGCCTAAGCTCAATTCGCTCCCTCCTCATAGGGATTGTGACTGTGCTATAGAATTAATTCCTGGCAGTAAGTTCCCTAAGGGTCGTTTATTTAATCTGTCAGTGCCAGAGCATACTGCTATGCGGAATTATATTAAGGAGTCCTTGGAAAAGGGACATATTCGTCCATCTTCGTCCCCTCTGGGAGCAGGTTTTTTTTTCGTGGCAAAAAAAGATGGTTCCCTGAGGCCTTGTATAGATTATCGCCTTCTGAATAAGATTACAGTCAAATATCAGTATCCATTGCCATTATTGACTGATTTGTTTGCTTGCATTAAGGGGGCTAGGTGGTTCACTAAGATAGATCTTCGCGGGGCGTATAATCTTGTGCGGATAAAGCAGGGTGATGAGTGGAAAACCGCATTTAATACGCCTGAGGGCCATTTTGAGTATTTGGTAATGCCTTTTGGACTTTCTAATGCTCCTTCAGTCTTTCAGTCCTTTATGCACAATATTTTCCGTGAATATCTGGATAAGTTTATGATTGTGTATTTGGATGATATTTTGGTGTTTTCTGATGACTGGGAGTCTCATGTTCTACAGGTCAGGAAGGTGTTTCAAGTCCTGCGGGTCAATTCTCTGTTTGTGAAGGGCTCAAAATGTCTCTTCGGAGTCCAGAAGATTTCTTTTTTGGGGTACATTTTTTCTCCTTCTACTATTGAGATGGATCCCGTCAAGGTTCAGGCGATTTGTGACTGGACACAACCTACATCTGTTAAGAGTCTTCAGAAGTTCTTGGGTTTTGCTAATTTTTATCGTCGGTTCATTACTAATTTTTCCAGTGTTGTTAAACCTTTGACTGATTTGACTAAAAAGGGTGCTGATGTTGCTAATTGGTCTCCTACGGCTGTGGAGGCCTTTCAGGAACTTAAGCGCCGGTTTTCTTCTGCTCCTGTGTTATGTCAACCAGATGTTTCACTTCCTTTTCAGGTTGAGGTTGATGCTTCCGAGATTGGAGCGGGGGCGGTTTTGTCACAGAGAAGTTCCTATGGCTCGGTGATGAAGCCATGTACGTTCTTTTCTAGAAAATTCTCGCCCGCCGAGCGCAATTATGATGTGGGTAATTGGGAGCTTTTGGCCATGAAGTGGGCATTTGAGGAGTGGCGTCATTGGCTTGAGGGTGCTAGACATTGTGTGGTGGTCTTGACTGATCACAAAAATCTGATTTACCTTGAGTCTGCCAGGCGTCTGAATCCTAGACAGGCTCGTTGGTCGTTGTTTTTTTCTCGTTTCAATTTTGTGGTTTCATACCTGCCAGGTTCAAAGAATGTGAAGGCAGATGCTCTTTCCAGGAGTTTTGTGCCTGACTCTCCTGGAGACTCTGGGCCTACTGGTATCCTTAGGGATGGGGTAATATTGTCCGCCGTCTCCCCAGACTTGCGACGTGCATTGCAGGAGTTTCAGGCGGATAAACCTGATCGTTGTCCACCAGAAAGACTGTTTGTTCCGGATGATTGGACCAGTAGAGTCATCTCCGAGGTCCATTCTTCTGTGTTGGCTGGTCATCCTGGAATATTTGGTACTAGAGACTTGGTGGCCAGGTCTTTTTGGTGGCCTTCCTTGTCAAGGGATGTGCGCACCTTTGTGCAGTCTTGTGAAGTGTGTGCTCGGGCTAAGCCTTGCTGTTCTCGGGCCAGTGGGTTGTTGTTATCCTTGCCTATCCCGAAGAGGCCTTGGACGCACATTTCCATGGATTTTATTTCAGATCTCCCTGTCTCACAGAAAATGTCCGTTATCTGGGTTGTGTGTGACCGCTTTTCTAAGATGGTTCATTTGGTACCCTTGCCTAAGTTGCCTTCCTCCTCTGAGTTGGTCCCTTTATTTTTTCAGAACGTGGTTCGTTTGCATGGGATTCCGGAGAATATCGTTTCTGACAGGGGATCCCAGTTTGTGTCTAGATTTTGGCGGACGTTTTGTGCTAAGATGGGCATTGATTTGTCTTTCTCGTCTGCATTCCATCCTCAGACGAATGGCCAGACGGAGCGAACTAATCAGACCTTGGAAACTTATTTAAGGTGTTTTGTTTCTGCTGATCAAGATGACTGGGTTGCCTTTTTGCCACTGGCCGAATTTGCCCTTAATAATCGGGCTAGTTCTGCTACTTTGGTTTCTCCTTTCTTTTGTAATTCGGGGTTTCATCCTCGTTTTTCCTCTGGTCAGGTGGAGCCTTCGGATTGTCCTGGAGTGGACGTGGTGGTGCACAGGCTACATCAGATTTGGAATCAGGTGGTGGACAATTTGAAGTTGTCTCAGGAGAAGACTCAGCAGTTTGCTAATCGCCGTCGCCGCGTGGGTCCCCGACTTCTTGTTGGGGACTTGGTGTGGTTGTCTTCTCGTTTTGTCCCTATGAAGGTCTCTTCTCCTAAGTTCAAGCCTCGGTTCATCGGTCCTTATAAGATCTTGGAGATTCTTAACCCTGTATCTTTTCGTTTGGATCTCCCAGCATCGTTTGCTATTCATAATGTGTTCCATCGGTCGTTATTGCGGAGGTATGAGGTGCCCGTTGTTCCTTCGGTTGAGCCTCCTGCTCCGGTGCTGGTGGAGGGAGAATTGGAGTATGTTGTTGAGAAGATCTTGGATTCTCGTGTTTCCAGACGTAAACTCCAGTATTTGGTTAAGTGGAAGGGTTATGGTCAGGAGGATAATTCCTGGGTGGTCGCCTCTGATGTTCATGCGACTGATTTGGTCCGCGCCTTCCATAGAGCTCATCCTGATCGCCCTGGGGGTTCTCGTGAGGGTTCGGTGACCCCTCCTCAAGGGGGGGGTACTGCTGTGGATTCTGTTTTTGGGCTCCCTCTGGTGGTTACAGCTGGTACTGGGTGACTTTGGTGGGTTGCGGTCTCTGGTTTCCACCTGTCCATCAGAGGCTGGGTGTTTCCTATTTAACCTGGCTTTCCTGTCATTCCCTTGCCGGCTATCAATGTATCAGTGTGTCTCTGTTACCTTTGCTACCTGCTCCTAGGCCTTCAAGACAAGCTAAGTCTGGATTTCCCTGTTTCATGTTTGCTTTCATGTTTTTAGTCCAGCTTGCAGATATGTAATTATCTGCTGCTGGTTGCTCTAGTGGGCTGAAATTACCACTCATGTACCATGAGTTGGCACATGAGTTCAAGTAATTTCAGGATGGTATTTTGAAGGGTTTTAAGCTGACCGCACAGTTCACCTTTTGTATCCTCTGCTATCTAGCTTAAGCGGGCCTCATTTTGCTGAATCTGTTTTCATAACTACGTTTGTGCCTTCCTCTCATTTCACCGTCATTATATGTGGGGGGCTGCTATTTCTGTGGGAATATTTCTCTGGAGGCAAGATAGGTCTGTGATTCTTCTGATAGGGGTAGCTAGATCTCCGGCTGGCGCGAGACGTCTAGAGTCCCCCCAGGTACGTTCCCCGGCTGCTGTTAGTTCAGTGTTGAGGTTCAGGATCGCGGTCAGCTCAGGTTCCATCACCCTAGAGCTCGTCCTGTTTTTGCCCGTGTTATGTGTTTAATTCCCTGCCATTGGGAACATGACAGTTGGCGCCTTAGCCATGTTTTCATGGGGTGTCCATCAACCAGCCATCCTCCACTCCATCCATCTGGACCATCGAGCATTGCACGGCACTCATCGGTGAACAAAACAGTTTGGAAGTCAGTCTTCATGTATCGTTTGGCCCACTGGAGCCGTTTCTGCTTGTGTGCAGTGGAAAGAGGTGGTCGACAGGATGGCTTACGCACCTCTGAGGGACCCTGCATCTTGTTGTTCTGGGGACGTTGGAGGCAACAGCAGCTTCAAAAATTTGTCTGCTGCTATGACAAGGCATTTTTGCAGCTGCTCTTTTAACCTTACGCAATTGCCTGTTGGAAAGAGTCCTCAATTTTTCCTTATCAGCACGCACACGTGTGTGCTGGGAATCAGCCACATACTTCTTGATTGTGCGATGATCACAATGAAGTGTCTTGGCAATGTTGATTGTAGTCATGCCTTGACCTAAATACTCCACAATTTGTTGCTTCTCAGCAGCCGACACATCCTTTTTCTTTCCCATTTTGGCAAAAAATGTAGGCTGCTTAATAATGTGGAACAGCCTTCTTAAGGAGTCTTGCCTTTATTTGGACACACCTGTCAAACTAATTTTCACAGGTCTCTGCAATTGCTTTCAGTGATATAAAGAGCACTGACACACATCACCATCAATGAGTTTAGATGACAAACAAAAAAATTCTAACCTTATCACTCCTAAACTCTTTGTGCATAACAATTTGGAACACAGTGTATGTATGGCCTGTACATGGGCCCATGTATGTAGGGGGAGCTTCATGTGGGCTCAAACTGTATAAGGGGAGGTATATAGGATCATATACATAGTGGGTTTTATGGGAGCTCATACTGTATATAAGGGATTGCGTGGGAATTCATAATTTACATAATGGGGGCTCATACTATATATAGGGGCTGCATGTGGCTCATACTGTATGTGTGATCGAAATATGTGTTAGGGATCATACTGTATACAGTGGGCTGTGAGGACCATCATTTTGTGTAAGGGCAGTGGTGGCCATCTTACTGTAAAATGTGAGGGATCATACTGTATTTAAGAGGCCTGTGAAGACCATCATAGCATATGTGGGGCGCTGTGAGAACAGTCATATCATGTGAGGCTGTGAGGACCATCATACCATATGTGGGGATGCCTTTGAAGACCTTCATTAATGACTGCTGACTATGATTCTGTCTGTGGGGGGACATGGAGTCTATAATTACATGTGGGTTGCTGTGAGGGATCATACTGTGTGGGGGGCTATGAGGACCATCAAACCATATGGTGGGGGGCTGTGAGGAACATTCTAATGTCTGTGGGGGGCTGTGAGATCGATCATACTTTGTGGAGAGCTGTGTGGCCATCAGAATATGTTGAGGAACTGTACGGCCATTATATATAATATATTCAGCAAAGAAGGAAAATGCAGATAGCACTCACCAGTCCTTAAAACTTCTTCCTTTATTGAAACTTTAAAATGTCATGGCCAGAGGAACAGGTTGCTGGGATGTGCGAGCTGGTGTAAGACGACGGCCGTTTCGCGCCACTTAGCGCTTCAACGGGTCTATATGTCAGAGGATATGACGGTGAGTGATATACCTTAGTCCAGGACAAGCTCCTCCCATCATATCCACCACATGACAAAGTGCAAAAGACATACAACTGTTAAAAACATTGCCACATTATGTGTATCAAAATGTCTGTATAGCAAAGAGAAAAGAAAGACAACACCTATGTCACATTACCGGAGAAACAATTTCTTAGTATAAACTTGTCGGGGAGTTATTATTATGGCTGGCTTGGCCCGTAGCAGGGAGAAAAAAAAAAAGGATCTATGCGCCCTGAGGGTATGTGCACACGATGCAAATTTGGTGCAGAATTTTCTGCACAAAATCTGCACAAAATCTGCATCTTCTGGCAGAAAACGCAGCTGACAATTCCTGCATTTTTAATGCGTTTTTCATGCGTTTTTTGTGCGTTTTTCATGCGTTTTTAGTGCGTTTTTTGCAGTGCAGTTTTGGTGCAGTTTTTTAGTGCATTTTTAGTGCGTTTTTTATACATTTTTTATGCGTTTTTTTATGCTGATTTGTCAGCGATTTTTAAAGCTAAATAAAGAGATAAAGTAAAAAAAAACACTAAAACTACCAGCCCGCAGCCGCCCCAGAAATGGCGCATCTCTAAGATGCGCCAAATCTGGCGCTTAGCCTCTCTCTCCCCACTCCTGTGTAGCGGTGGGATATGGGGTAATAAGGGGTTAACGTCACTTTGACATTGTAAGGTGACGTTAACCCCAGTTAATAATGGAGAGGCGTCTATAAGACGCCTATCCATTATTAACCCCTCAAAAAAAATTGGCGTTGACTCTCGCTCAATTTTCATGTCCAGAAAGGGAAAGCCAGCGACTGCAGGCTGCTAATTTGTGGCCAGGGAAGGGGTTAATCTTACCAGGCTATGAATATCAGCCCACAGCTGTCTGTGTGGCCTTGCTGGCTATTAAAATAGGAGGACCCCAGAAAAAAATGACATGGGGTCCTCCTATATTTTATAGCCAGAAAAGGCTACGCAGACAGCTGTGGGCTGATATTCATAGCCTAGAGAGGGGCCATGGATATTGCCCCCCCCCCGGCTACAACTACCAGCCCGCAGCCGCCCCAGAAATGGCGCATCTCTAAGATGCGCCAAATCTGGTGCTTAGCCTCTTCCCACTCCCGTGTAGCGGTGGGATATGGGGTAATAAGGGGTTAACGTCACCTTGACATTGTAAGGTGACATTAACCCCACTTAATAATGGAGAGGTGTCTATAAGACGCCTATCCATTATTAACCCCAAATTACTGAACACAGAAAAAAAGACACAGGAAAAAGTATTTTAATATTCTAAATTTTACCATACTTACAAATCCCTTGATGATCTGTAGTCTTTTCTGATGTAGTCCATTAATATCGAGTGTCCCACGACGATCTGCCATGGAGAACAGCCACACCAGGAGATGTAACTGCTCTCCACGGCTTCCCAAACACAATGACAGGAGCTAAAGCTCCTGCAGTGTGCCTGCGCATGCGCGCAAGTTTACCGGAGTTCAATGAACCTTGGGACTCTCACTACGACACTGCTGCGTGAGAGATTTCACGGCAGTTCAATTGCCGTAAAGTGAGCTCCCGGAGTTCATTTAACTCCAGGAAACGAACGGGCAGCTCCGATACACTGCAGGAGCGATTAACTCCTGCAGTGTATCACCGGAGGACGTCGTGGGACAACCTATATTATGGATTACGACGGAAAAGATTTTTATTTTTTTTTATTTTGGGAAAAGGATGATGTTGATGGTGGCCTTCAGGGACGTATGTGGTGAGTATGTACTACATGTAAATGTGTGTTTGTGTTTTTAACCCATTGTAGTAAGTCCCATTTCGATGGGAGAAGTAGTCCCACCCGACGAATGACTACAATGAGTCACTACTGACAGACAGACACACACACAGACACACAGACACACACACAGACACACACACAGACACTATACATACCATTTCTACCATACACCTCACATCGATCCCCATCCGACGGTACGACTCCATTTTTGCTACACTCCGCCCACACACTTCCTCCAAATCACTGACGTCACTTCCTTCTGCTGTGGTTTTGACACCCAAATCCGCATAAAATCTGCAGATGGTTTTTACATCTGCAGTTTTTATGCGGATTTGACCCACAAAATGGGAGTCAATGGGTGCAGAAACACTGCAGTTCTGCACAAAAGAAGTGACATGCACTTCTTTGAAATCTGCAGCGTTTCTGCACGGATTTTTCTGCACCATGTGCACAGCTTTTTTTTTCACATTCATTTACATTGTACTGTAAATCACAGTGCAGTTCTGCAGCGTTTCTGTAGCAGAAAATAACGCTGCAGAACTGCACTAAATCTGCAGGACCAGGCTTACCTAGTTATTTCACAGGAATATGGACATGTCCATTCTATCATTAAACCCCATAGGTCCCATTGCGCCCATGCGCATGATCCATTTTGCTTCTCGCTGCAACAGCAATCTATGCAAATTTCCACCTCTAGGTGGCAGCTCTACTCTCTCCAAACCTGCGAACATCAAGACATTAGGATCCCCCATGGGCTTTTCTTTAATGTGATTGATCAATCGTGGGATGCCTTTACCTGTCATTACAGATTTATAGTGTTCTCTGAAACGTACGTATAAGGGGCGTATTGTTTTGCCTATATAGAAAGACCCGCATGTGCATAAAATGACATGTACCACAAAGTTTGTTTTACATGACATAAATTGATTTACAGTGTGTTTTATTGCCCCCATGCGGATTTCACGATCCGTGATATGCATCTGGCAAAAGGGGCAATGTCCACACTTGTGGTTGCCCTTAGGAACATCTCTATTTAGCCAATTTTTTCCCCTTGGATTATCCAGACGATTATGCACCAAAATGTCTCTCAATCTCATGCTTCGTCTGCACGAGATAAGGGGCCCTCTAGCCACAATCTCAGTAAGATCTTTGTCCCTTTCTTATGGAGGAGCATATCTGCTGGTCCATAGGACCATATTGAAAACAAATTGCCAGTCTTTTATCTTCTTTCTGACCAACATCATTATTATCCTCTTTTACTTTTTCCTCCACCTTTTCCAATGCTGCATGCAGCACAGTACTAGGATACCCTCTTTGCCTAAATCTATGAAATAGATCCTCAGCCTGCTGTTGATACACCCTTCCTGTGTGTTATTTATCCGCTTTAATCTTAAAAACTGGCTATATGGCAGTGATTGTTTGGTATACCCCAGGTGATAACTATTGAAATGCATCATGGAGTTAGTAGCCGTGGGTTTGCGGTATGTGGAGGTGCAGATGGATCCCTCTTTTATTTCAACCAACACATCAAGGAATTCCATCCTCGTTCCCCCATAATTTGACGTGAACGACATATTCATATCATTGCTCTGATTAAGGTATAGTACAAACTCCTGGAATGTTTGTTCCGTACCATCCCATACTATGAGCACATCGTCAACGTACCGACATACCGAAAATATGTCTTAATATGCTTCAAATATGGGTTTTGTGTAGTGTATACAAGTTTTTCCTCAAAATAGCCGAGAAACAGATTTGCAAAAGTACATGCTGCCGGAGTCCCCATCGCGGTCCCAGTTTTTTTGTAGATACCATGTATCCATAAATGTGAAAGCATTATGCGTGAGGATATAGGACATGCCCTCACAAACAAAATTAATGAATGCCTGGCTTTTGTTAGTGCTATCCAGAATCTCTCTTATTACCTGCACACCCTGCTGTTATAATATATTGGAGAGCTGGAGCTATGGGGCATCATACTGTGTTGGGAGGCTGTGGGGCATCATACTGTGTGTGGTAGGGCTGTGGGTACATCATGGCGTGGGTGGAGCTGTTGGTCAAGATACAAGGGCATATGATTTAAAAACTTTATAAGAAGCAGAAAATGATATGGTTTTGATAAGCTGCTAGTGGTAAGTATACAAGTTATAACAAGTTCTATAGGAACCTGTATAAGCAGTCGCAGTGAGTTACATGTCTTAATTCTGCTCAGTATTAAGTGATACAAATAATATTAATCTAAAATAATAATTATAATTTATATATTAAAATTAAGCCGAATAATTTTCAGTCTGTTGGTTCGGACCTCTTTAACAGTCACGATCTCTCATGTGGCCCATCAGGAAAATGAATTGCCCACCCCTGCTCTATACAATTATTGTGTAGCCAAATTTAAACAAACGACTTTAATGTAAAGGTAAAGCAATTAGTAGCATAGGTATAAGAGTGGCCATAGAGCAAAGAACCGCTAACAGTTTTTGCCAGCCAAATGGAGAGAATCTGCCTTCTACCCACTGCCAGTCACTGTTCTTTTCGGTTTCCCCTCTCTGTGTTTAGCCACTGCATACTGCAATTACTTATCCTCGTTAGTGTACCATAGCAGAAATTCACAAAAAAATCCCAGGGAAGAATGTGACATTAATTATAATTAACTTTTATGTGAACACTAATAAATTGAGAACTGTATTACAATATTAAATGTTTACTTAATAATAGTATTAATTGAGCATTGTGATTGGTTCAGAATGGGGCCAAGACTCTTCTAGCTGTGTCTTTCAAAGCATTACTAATATGGGAGCCACCGTTTCATCTGTGTACAGTTTAGATGATCTCTGGAGGGCTTAATTTATGGTTTTGGATAAAGGACAAGAAGAAGAGAAACTTCCGAACTACAAACATGCAGTGATGGTGCACTTTGTGCTATGAAGTGACTTGTTCTGTTTTTGGATAAATGCAATAAAATACTTGCACAAGGCAAACCACAATTCAATAAAAGTGTTCAAAAGAATAAAGTTGGCATTTACTATATTATATGAATGGATTTGTGACTTGAAATATTAATAAAGTCCATAATACGTTGCCAATGCCAATAGCTACAACACATATCAGACAGAGTTTCGGATTGACAGCCTGCTGTGTTCTCTTTTTTAGAACTTGTTTAATCATTAAGAAAAACAAACAACGGCAATCAATGTTGATTTGGCAGCACATTGGATAATAAATATTCACTGTTTAAAAAACAATTATATAGTTCATTTACAATGCTCTAATTGTTTTTCTTTTATGCTACATAAAATGCTATTTTGCTTTATTCCACTCGCAGGTTATTCATAGTGATAAATGTGTCTGTTACATCTTTATACAGAACATGTCTCAGCCAATTTGCTTCCGCAGAATAGGATGCGTTAAAAGACCTGAAAATATCCAGCTTGGCTTATTAAAGCTAATCATTTGCAATAAAATCATGAAGAAAGTAACAACTTTAAGACTCACTGCCAGATGAAGCATGTCATAGAATTTAAGATGATTTCATGTGTATTGTTAGAAGGCCTCCTGTTTATGTCTGATCACTTTATTTTGCATTCAATGAGAGAGAAATTCTAATATTCTATGTATCCTTGTACAGTTCATTTATGCAACTCCCCCTCTATATTGCTGTACAGGCTAAACATATCGTCGTAATGTGCAGCATTCAATCTTATTCAGAAACATACTGCAGTGTGATCAGTAATTGATTTTCTTGTCAAATTTCTGGATATTGTAAGAAACACCAACAAAGCAATGTAAGGGAGCAATGCAAACCGGTGCCGAGAGCTGTCTAGACAGAGACAGATGGGATTACCTTCAGCCAATGTCATTCAGACCCGATGTGTAGAAAAGCCTCTCAGTTCAAGCTAAAGTCAAAATCCCAATCAGGATGCTAAAGCCTGTGCAGTTCAGTCCTATTCCCCCGGGATTGTGTGGAGGTAATAAACGATTTATGGCCCAGAACACATTTGAAGCATTCAGGGTTCTAGTTGCTTCAATTGCCGTGGCTATAATTGCATTCATACTGTACAAACAGAATCTGATTTGTTATGAACTGTAATCAAAATATTCTCCCTACTTTGTTCTGGCAGAATATCTTGTCAGACATCCCACACTCCAAAGTAGCCTATACGCAGTGTTAGAACCGAGTCAGAAAGACATTCATATTTTATTTCTCCTTTCAAGAAAAGATAATTGAATCTATTCCCACTTGTCTCCTACATGTATTTTTTTTTGTCTTCTGGAAAGAGCAACCACATGCAACTTTTAATTTCCTAATGCCGGTGCCTTTGCAATATACACATGGCACAGATTACTTCTTTCTCAATTCCCTTTCTACTCTCCTGCACAAACCATATCACATAAAATGTTTTATGTAAGTAAGCAGCTGCAGATCAGGGCTCATCGATGTGCACTGTGCATAATATTAAAACCGCTCTGTGCTTACAGTGAACCGGGCTCAATATGTATGCATTAGAACAATTTTAGAGGTGAGCTATTGTCGTGAATCATTGCACTCTGGTTGACTGAGGATATTTCATTACAGAACAATTTAGGCAAATATATGTAACCCATGCCTTTCAGTGTCCTTAAAAAAATCAATGGCTAAATTTACATTCTGCTATGTAAATTTTTTCCCTTGCCATGAGCTGAACATTTTACCAGCATATAGTTCATGATTACACCCAAAATTGAGACAATTATGGTCAATAACTGTTAAGATAAAAAATATCACAAAAATATTTAGATAGAAGTCATTTTCTAAATATATCAATAAAATATAGATAGTGATACTCATTTTTGTGTTATTTCTGATACAGAAACATCTAACATGATATTCAATAATTTTTGTAGAATGGCATTTAAATGTTAGGAGCCTCCTAGCCCATTTTATGTCTTAAGAGATTTAGATGGCTATTTACTGACTAACTTGTCATTCACGGTTGGTGAATGATTGTTGATGTTATGAACGACAGCACTATAAGTTAAAATGACAAATCATTGATCGATCCCTGTCTTGATATGTGACCTTGGTTAGGCTTCTATTGATGAGGTGGACATGTGTTGTTTGGCATGACCAACCTTACAAATATTCCCAACCAATGAACCTGGCAAAGAAGAAAAAACCCAGCACAACAGATCAAGTTTTTCACAGATATTGTCTATCAATTAAGTTTGACATGGTCTTTGTGTCATTAAAAAGACAATGACAATAAGTAAATGACATCTGATCTTTCAGATATTGAAAATTCCTAGTGCATTACTAGAATAGTAGATCACCTTTACTCGTTTACCTGAGCTGCTTTAAATTCCTTGGATCTAAGGGGTAACGTTTCTCTTAGTAAAGAGTGACATGTGAAGCATGCTGAGGTGAGCAGACATTTAAGCAATGATTCTCTGGGAATCACCTTGAGGAAGTAGCAATCCTAAAAGTCAATACTGAATCTCCATCGAGCCTTGTCACATGACTTAGAAAAATTTTGGAGATATTCACATTTTGTAGATAAAAACACAGTGGACCTTTCTTGTCTCTTTGAACCTGTATCAGGGGTGGTTGTGGTGCTTCTGCTGCTGCTTTGCCATGTTATGTTTTTTTCTTTTATGCTCTCTGGTTTAATGCCATTACCACTTTTTCTTTGACCATACATTTTGTACAACACTGTAATTAACTTTTGACAATCTTTCCAACTCCAGTTATTTATCCCTTACTAAAAAGGATGTAACAAAAGATGCCAAGTAGGTAGGTACATGCACAGTAAACATAAAATGGCATTGGCTGCAGTATAGGGGTATGTGTCCTCGTTCAGGCTTGCTTCAGGCTTTGGTCAGGATTTTATGCAAGTAAAATCCTGACCAAAACTGCACCTGAGGTCACTGGCAGGTCACCTACGGTGTGCCTGCGTGTTTTGCTCATTGTAGCAACATGCTGCGTTTTGAAAAAACGCACCGCGCATGCTTTTTCGCGGCAAAAACGCATGCGTTTTTAACGCATAGTGGAGTCGGGATTTCATGAAATCTCCACTATGCTGTAACATCTGGACGCTGCGTTTTTGACGCTGCGGAAAAACGCAGCGTCAAAAACGCAGCGTTTCCTGAACGTGGAAACATACCCTAGGTGTTGAATAAATGTTTGTGGAACTGAACTTGCAAAACAGACATGCACAGTTAAATGTTAATATTTTTAAAAAAAATGATACCATGTTTTAACCCCTTTACCCCCAAGGGTAGTTTGCATGTTAATGACCGGGCCAATTTTTACAATTCTGACCACTGTCCCTATATGAGGTTATAACTCTGGAACGCTTAAATGGATCTCGGTGATTCTGACAATGTTTTCTCGTGACATATTGTACTTCATGATAGTGGTAAAATTTATTTTATATTACCTGCGTTTATTTGTGAAAAAAGCAGAAATTTGGTGAAAATGTTGAAAATTTTGCAATTTTACAACTTTGAATTTTTATGCCCTTAAGTCACAGATATGTCACACAAAATACTTAATATGTAACATTCCCCACATGTCTACTTTACATCAGCACAATTTTGGAACCAAATTTTTTTTTTAGGGAGTTATAAGGGTTAAAAGTTGACCAGCAATTTCTCTTTTTTACAACACCATTTTTTTAGGGACCACATCACATTTGAAGTCATTTTGAGGGGTCTATATGATAGAAAATAACCAAGTGTGACACGATTCTAAAAACTGCACCCCTCAAGGTGCTCAAAACCACATTCAAGAAGTTTATTAACCCTTCAGGTGTTTCACAGGAATTTTTGGAATGTTTAAAAAAAATTAACATTTAACTTTTTTTCACAAAAAATTTATTTCTGCTCCAATTTGTTTTATTTTACCAAGGGTAACAGGAGAAATTGGACCCCAAAATGTGTTGTACAATTGGTCCTGAGTACGCCAATACCCCATATATGGGGGTAAACCACTGTTTGGGCGCATGGCAGAGCTCGGAAGGGAAGGAGCGCCATTTGACTTTTCAATGCAAAATTGACTGGAATTGAGATGGGATGCCATGTTGCGTTTGGAGAGCCCCAGATGTGCCTAAACATTGAAACCCCCCACAATTGACAACATTTTAAAAACTAGACCCCCTAAGGAACTTATCTAGATGTGTGGTGAGCACTTTGACCCACCAAGTGCTTCACAGAAGTTTATTATGCAGAGCTGTAAAAATAAAAAAAAAATTCACAAAAATGATCTTTTCACCCCCAATTTTTTATTTTCCCAAGGGAAAGAGAAAGTGGACCCCAAAAATTGTTGTGCAATTTGTCCTGAGTACGCTGATACCCCATATGTGGGGGTAAACCACTGTTTGGGCGCATGGCAGAGCTCGGAAGGGAAGGAGCGCCGTTTGACTTTTCAATGCAAAATTGACTGGAATAGAGATGGGACACCATGTTGCGTTTGGAGAGCCCTGATGTGCCTAAACAGTGGAAACCCCCAATTCTAACTGAAACCCTAACCCAAACACACCCCTAACCCTAATCCCAACCACACCCCTAACCGCAACCACACCCCTAACCTCAACACACCCCTAACCCTAATCCCAACCCTAACCACACCCCTAACTCCAACACACCCCTAACCCTAATCCCAACCGTAAATGTAACCCAAATCCTAGCCCCAACTCTAACCCTAGCCTTAACCCTAAACCTAGCCCTATCCCTAATGGGAAAATAAAAATAAATACATTTTTTAAATTTGTTATTTTTCCCTAACTAAGAGGGTGATGAAGGGCGGTTTGATTTACTATTTATTGCGGTTTTTTAGCGGATTTTTATGATTGGCAGCCATCACACACTAAAAGACGCTTTTTATTGCAAAAAATATTTTTTGCGTTACCACATTTTGAGAGCTATAATTTTCATTCCATATTTTGGTCCACAGTGTGATGTGAGGTCTTGTTTTTTGCGGGACGAGTTGACATTTTTATTGGTACCATTTCCAGGCACATGACATTTCTTGATCGCTTCTTATTCCGATTTTTGTGAGGCAAAAAGACCAAAAACCAGCTATTCATGAATTTCTTTTGGAGGGGGGGTGTTTATACCGTTCCGCGTTTGGTAAAATGGATAGAGCAGTTTTATTCTTCGGGTCAATATGATTACAGCGATACCTCATTTATATCATTTTTTTATGTTTTGGCTCTTTTATACGATAAAAACTATTTTATAGAAAAAAATAATTATTTTTGCATCTCTTTATTCTGAGGACTATAACTTTTTTATCTTTTCGCTGATGATGCTGTATGGCGGCTCGTTTTTTGCGGGATAAGATGACGTTTTCAGCGGTACCATGGTTATTTATATCTGTCTTTTTGATCGCGTGTTATTCCACTTTTTGTTCGGCGGTATGATAATAAAGCGTTTTTTGCCTCGTTTTTTTACGATGTTCACTGAAGGGGCTAACTAGTGACAGTTTTATAGGTGGGGTCGTTACAGATGCGGTGATACTAAATATGTGTACTTTTATTGTTTTTTTATTTAGATAAATAAATGTATTTATGGGAACAATATATATTTTTTTTATTTAGGAATTTTTTTAAATTTTTTTTACACATCTGAATATTTTTTTTTTACACTATAACATTGCCCCGGGGAGGGGGGCATCATGTTATAGTGTAAGATCGCTCACTTTGCAATGCACTATGTCAGATCAGCGATCTGATGTGCACTGCAGAGAGGCTTCCCGGCGCCTGCTCTGCAGTGGATTCGGGGCCTGCAGGGAGGAGATGCTCGGTACAACGCGAGCACATCGCGTTGTACCGAGGGTCTCAGGGAAGCCCGCAGGGAGCGACCTCCCTGTGCGATGCTTCCCTATGCCCTGGAACACTGCGATCATGTTTGATCTCAGTGTTTCGGGGGTTAATGTGCCGGGGGCGGTCCCTGACTGCTCCTGGCACATAGTACCAGATGTCAGCTGCGATAGTCAGCTGACACCCGGCCGCGATCGGCCGCGCTCCCCCCATGAGCACGGGCCCACCCCACCTCGACGGGATAGTACGTCACATGTCAGAAAGGGGTTAACAAAATTTACTTCCTTTTCCAAAGCTGATGTGATAAAAAGTGCTTGGTCGTTACACAACTAAAAACCAGCACCTGCAACAGTGGTGCTGTACTGATGTATGTACAGAAGTTTTGTGAAAAAAATTGCCTGCACCAGCAAACTTTGTGAGGTAGACAGTGGCCGTTAAATGTCTGGATTTTGGGAAATTTTATTTTCTGTTTTTAAAAGCAATTGTTCTGCCCTTCACAAAAAAGATGGCATAAGAAATGCACTAACTCATTACAGTCACTTCTTACTAGCCCGCACGCTGTCACTGACTAACATTGATTTCTTTTTCTGTGACTTGTAGTTGGTTTCTAGTGCATTATGAATGAAAAAATGTTATTGTAATTCATATGCAACAGGACCGATGCATGCCAGCTACACTTCATCACTTGTAGCAAAGCCAGGTAGGAAGGGGTTAAATCCTAGCACTGCAGGTCTCGATTAGATACAGCTGCCTATCTTTTTACTAGAACCTGAGCCTAAGTTCCCTAGACATGTGTCTGCTGGATGTAGCAGAGTAGAGTGTGCTACTGGTGAGTAACCAGCCAAAACATGAACTGCTGCTGAGAGAGGTTTGTGCCGGGGTCTCTCTCTGAATGGAGACTGCATGGGTCAGGTAGAAAAGCTGAGCATCCTGTGTGTGTAGGAAGCCAAGTGGAAGCTGCAGCCTGTTCAGTGTGAACTGTGCCTGGAGGGGAGTAGGTGTTTGGCGCTGGAATCTGCTGGAGATCATGCTGAAGGGGATACAGAGACTGGTGAGATCTTGCCTCTTCTCTGGGAGAAAGGACTGTAATCTTTTCATTTGAGCTCGCACTGACATATGTGTGTCCTGCTAAATTACCTGTTTATTTGCTGTGATACCTTTGTGCCCAGAAGGGGCTGGTTTTTGTTTTGGAGTTTTATGAAAGCAATAAAACTGCACCTGTTTGTACCAAACCACGTTGCCTTTGTAAATGCCTACCTGAGAGTGTGAATCCCTACACACTGATCAATCACCCTGGGTCTGGCACTGCTGCTGGTTTTTCTCTCTCTTTCTTCCTCTGTCAGTTGAATCAATGTATTATTCACAGAGTACTTCAATCATCTTCACAGCTGCAGTTGTACAGCACATCACTGCCTGAGTCATTTGTCCATTGCTTTAGGACTTTGTGAGCTGTGACATCCTTTCATTATCCTACATGACTATAAAATGACTGCTGAATTTCCTGACTATGCTTTTATACAGTCTGATGGAATGGCTGTGCTATACCATGCTACCATGCAATGTCAAAGCTGCAAGGAGTTATGAAGAAGCACGCACAGTTGTGTCTGAGGTCAGGGGACCTTTGGTGGTTGAGGTAGATCTCTGAAATATGTAAAACATCAGGAGTGTTTCCAGTAATTGGCATGCGTTGAAATACAATTTGTTTAAATTCTTCGAGACCTGGGAATTTTACAAAACTTGACTTAAATTTTATTTACACTAAATCATTCATCTCATCTGTACGTAGAACCTATTATTTACAACATTGAAACAAAATACAGGGTGGGCCAGGTATATGGATACACCTAAATGCAATTGGAATGGTGATATCAACTTCCTGTTTGTGAAACATTAGTATATGGGAGGGGGAAAACTTTTCAAGATGGGTGGTGACCATGGCAGCCATTTTGAAGTCTGACTTTTTGGATCCAACTTTATTTCTTCCAATGGGAAGAGGGTCATGTGACAAATCAAACTTATTGAGAATTTCACAAGAAAAACAATGGTGTGCTTGGTTTTAACGTAATTTTATTATTTCATGATTTATTTACAAGTTTCTCTTTGTTTACAGCCATTGACATGTCACAGAGGTTAACACGTGAGGAGCGGATAGAAATTTGTTGATGTCTAGTGAACGCAGTACCCGGGTCATTGCAGCAGATTTCAATGAAAGACACCCTACACAAGAAAACTGTCACCATTCCCATGTTATTTAGGTGTATCCGTATAAATGGCCCACCCAAAAAAGTTTGACTCATCACTGAACATAATGTTCTGTGTAAACTGAGGGTCCTGTTCCAATTTTTGTTTTGCCCATTCTGCAAATTCAGCACGCTGACATATGCAGAATATATACAGAAGTATTTGCAGAATACATGGCCTGCCCTGTATTGTAATGTCAATGGATTTCATGGCATTTGTAGACTATAACCTCAGATGCCTAACTTGTATTTTGTTTGGTAAATTAGATTGCTGTATGGAATACCTATTAGTCCAAATTGCAAACTTATTTTTTCCATTTCTGCTCTAGCCTTTCTTTTGTTTCAGACTGATTCTTTACTCCTACGGGATTGCTTTATCAGTCCAAACACTATGACTGCATTTATTTTTCATTGCTTTATTTTCTATAACTTCTTGACTTTTTACTGCTATATGCTGTGTGTTAGGTTAGTCTGGAATTCAGACTACAAATCATATATTTCACTCTTTTTTTAGACTATTAAACATGTCTACTTTTCACCATGTGTCTGAAAAAAAGTAAAAATGAAAGTACAGTTATGGGTTACAGTCAACAAAGATTTTTTTTTACTTTGAGGTTTTCATATGTGAAGCTTAATAAACATAACTTTTAGATGACTGATATATTTTTAGATAGATGACATTATTAAATGCATTTTTTTTTGTTAAAAAGTGCCTATCATAAAAAAGACCCTACATTTTTTTTTAATATATTACACTTAAAAAATAAAAACATTTCTAAACATAGTTAATTTAAAAATCACTAGGTAAAGTTGTATGCATACCATGTGAAAGGCACACGTCTGGTATGCAAATGTGACTACCTGCTAAAAGTCACTGCCGGCTCCCAGCAGGCCTAGCGGTGCTACATTACTCCACAGCATGGAAGTGATCTATCTGCTCTGAGCAGCGTGATCTATTTTCTCTCTATTCATAGAGAGCATGTCCAAGGCTTTGGCGTTAGACATAAGGTATGTGCTACTGTTGAGGACATAGTGTTGCTTTATTAAAGGAGTTTTCCCTGTCTTTCTGCAGAATTCCAGTGTCCATGACTGTCACGCTGTTCTCTGCTCTGATCGGAGTGTTCTCACACCAAGTAGACCAGTATCACAATCCTGAACCCGTAAGGGCTGTGGAGCACTGATATAGTATTTTTTCTGATGATCATGGTGATAGGCAGTAAAGTGGCTGCAGAACCTTCTATTATGTAATGTCCCCATCAGGAGTGCATATAATATCACCACTGCTGTAGTCTCTCTGCTCTGGTCAGTGAGATCTTGCAGTAATAGGTGAGATCTCACTGCTTAGACAGTAGAGGTAATGACATTATATACTGCTGTCGGGATATTGCTTTACTTCTTGAGAGTAGATAGTACTTTACCAGTGATCCACAGAGCATCGCTGTCCATGATTGTGCTACTGCTCTGAACTGTGTCGGACCACTCCAATCAGAGCAGACATGAGTGTTACAGTCATGAACACTGAAGTCCAGCAGCAAGGCAATAAAGTTCTTGTTTCCCATGCACATTAGAAGCATCCATGATGAGAATCCATGCCATCCACAAGATGGCACTGCACTTTCACTGGAAAATAAATGTATAAATCAAAAGTTTTTAGATAGATGCTGACTAAAATTTGAAATTTGAAAGTTATTATCTATCTAAAACAAGTAAACACAGTTACATATAATTATATTTTTTAATTTTAAATAAAAGTTTTTGCTGATAAGTACTCTTTAATGTTTGTTCCTCCATTAAATGCACATTAAAATTTTGGCATCACTCTCCATATTTATTATTATTTTGAATTGAATTGTAAAGCGCTGTGGAATATGTTGGCACGATATAAATAAAGATTATTATTATTATTATTTTCTACATTGTTTCCTCATTTTACAGGAAGCAGAACCGGAAGGTGTATATTGTGAGAGAGGGACTATGGGGTAATGTTTCCTTTGGTGGAGATTGCCATACTGGTGTAAGAGGCTTAAAGGGAACCTGTCACCTGAATTTGGCGGGACCAGTTTTGGGTCATATGGGCAGGGTTTTCGAGTGTTTGATTCACCCTTTCCTTACCCGCTGGCTGCATGCTGGCTGCAATATTGGATTGAAGTTCATTCTCTGTCCTCCATAGTACACGCCTGCGTAAGGCAAGATTGCCTTGTGCAGGCATGTACTCCGGAGGACAGAGAATGAACTTCAATACAATATTGCGGCCAGCATGCAGCCAGCGGGTAAGAAAAGGGTGAATCAAACACCTGAAAACCCCGCCCATATGACCCAAAACTGGTCCCGCCAAATTCAGGTGACAGGTTCCCTTTAAGTAGCAATCCTAAATGTCAATTTCAACTCCTTAACAAGCCTTACTACCTTACCTATGATAAGACTCCAAGCCAGACACTACATTTGCAGACACATGTGTCAGTAACCTGTCTTATCCAAAAAAAGAAGAAAGCGCTCTTAGTGTGGATCAACCAAGACTAGAAGCTGATGAGCGATTGAAGAGGTGCTTACTTAGTGGTTGTGTGACTGAGGCATAACACTGATTAGAGCTTGATAGGGCCTATTAGCGCCTTGTCCACCTGCAGGATCCCATATGGAGTCCAGGAGTGAGGAAGAAAAATTGTGGAAATTTAGGTGATCTGTTGACACTGCCCAAGGTCATCCAGTAGTCCAATCAAGAGTAGCAGCATGGATTATTTTAAAAATGTATTTCATATTTTGTTGCTATGCATTTTCGGAGCAGTACCTGCCCCTTCATCAGGCAAAACATAGATATTAAACATTTATGCTTTGCCTGATGAAGGAGGTACGTAATGTTCCGAAAGGTGTGGTAACTATTTTATAATACATTTTTAAAGTAATCCACGCTTCTACCCTTGATTGGACTACTGGATGACCCTGGACAGCGCTCAACAGATCACCTGAATTTCCACAATTTTTCTTCCCCGTCTTATCCAAAGTCCTATAGCTTCTTACCTAAAGTCTTGTGGCAATCTTTGTTATAGGGTCAATAATGAATTTTAGGGTTTTATCTTCTATAAGCAGCACTAAAGTGTAAGTTCTTTTCCCCACTGAAAAGGCTATTTGCAAATTATAGCAATATGTGACAGATATATGTACAAAAGACAATAGTCTCTAGTAACAACGTGCCCTAAATATGCACTGTTAAAATATATTTCCATAATATAGTTGTCTTCTGACAGAATGTTCCTTCTATTAAAAAAATAATCCTGGAGAAAGTACCCCAATCCTGGAGAAAATAAAAATGAATGAGTAATTACCAAAGTGAATACGGTGAGACATTTTGGGAATTTTCACCAAGTAGGACTGTCTTCTTTCTGATGGACTATCCTATTGGAGTAATCCAATATTGGACTAGGAGTCACAAGAGTAAAGGATGTGAGTAAAGGTGGAATATAGACAAGCCCGAGACTAGTACAAGGAGATATAAGAGGAAGTGAATAACGACATGCTTATGTACTGGGAGATGATGAAGAGACTAAAGATTGCATCTTAGCCACCAAATGGTTGGCGTTGGTTACAATATTTTGTCTTTATGTTATGATAGGATGAACAGTTCTGAAGCACCAATTGCATTTCTTAAAAGTTAAGTGATATATTGTAATGCAAATTTAGAAATATTAATATTTAGTAATGTTGTAAGGAAAAAATATATCAGAGATTAGCAAAACTGTCAAAGAAAAATTAATTTTGCCACAAATTTACCAAAAATTTGGATTCTCCTGAATCTGTTTTTGTAGAAATTCATGTGAATTCTAGAGAGTCAGAGAATGAAAGAAAAGAAACATCTGACAGGTCACCTGTCCTTCTTCTGGAGCCAGTTATCCAGTGTTCTGCACATCCTCATGACATTTACTTAGTATCCTTTTTTCCTCTTCTGTGATCTTCGCTCTGCATCAGAGCTTCTGGTATGGAGTAGGCCATAGACTTCATAACGCACATCCGAGATGATGAGAATCGCATGAGGCATAGTTAGTGCCTTGGGAAGCCCTGTCTCGATGTCATGATGCACGTCAATTGAGATGCTCACTGGGGCCTTGGACATCATGACGTCACAACGTGTATTGTGACATCTGAGGCCTACTTGGCACTGGATTAATTCAAGTCAAATTTGCTTGCCAGATTTGAGTGAACCGCCGACTTCAAATTTTGGCAGATTTGCTCATCGCTAATATATATGTATGATTAAAGAGGTTTCTGAAAATATACTGTTAGAAATCACAAAAGTCTTTTCTCCAGATGTCATGTCCTTGTAAATAATTCAAGCACAAAATAGTAAAATATTTATGCTAGTTGGAATAATAAACATACTCTTTGTAAAGAGGTTTAACTGCTGAGAAACTCCTGTTATTGTATTATTTACTTATGTCTTCTGTATTTATTGCACATGGGCTCATTTTTAAGTCCTACTCACATACACACAGACATTTAATTGCTTCTATGTAATTACAGGAAATTTAAAAGCATTGCATACTTAATTTTTTTCCTCGCATTAGCTGAGTTTGTATCTCTAAATATCCTGGACACTGCACAAATTTTATTGTCAGACTTCCCTCTTGCTACCTTAAGCCAATTACTGCAACAGAAATATGCCTTATTACTGTGTACAAGAATCACTAGGGTATAATACTTAAAACATGATGCTCATAATCATCTGTTAATACTTATTCAAATGAATGTTTATGACTGTATGTAACTAGTTATGGTATAATAAAAAATGAGCCCCAATGACTTAAAGGGAACCAGTCAGGTCTGCTACCCTTATTAATCTGCAAATATGAGGTCAATCTGCATGTTAATAGCATTATAGAGGTGCTCGACCCCAGTACTGAAAGTGCGGCACCCGGGAGAAAATTATATTACTACTGGGAGCCACTGGCTTTCAGCCTTCAGCCATGCCCAGAGCAATTGCAGTCACAGTTCACAGCATTGAGAGCGGTGGCTGTAAGCATGCCTGACACTGTCTAACAGCCCGCTCTGTAGTGCAGAGTTCTGTGAGAGATTACAGTAAGCATGCCTGGCACTGCCTGACAACTCTTTGAGAAGGGTATCAGTGCAGAACCAGTTGTCAGTCAGTGCTAAGGCATGCTTACAGCTGCCATTCTGGGTACTGCGGGAAGGCACCTTTGTGATGATAATGATCTGCAGATCTTCAGCATTATTGGACCTGACAGGTTCCCTATAAGATTCGCGAAAGCACAACTTCCACCAGATCCTAAATAAGTTATCATTTTTCAGTTTAAATGTTAACCCCTTTCTGACAGCTGACGGAATAGTACATCAGCTGGCAGATCCCCTGCTTTGAGGTGGGCTCCGGCGGTGAGCCCACCTCAAAATCGCGACATGTCAGCTGTTTTGTACAGCTGACATGTGCATGCAATGAGCGCGAGAGGAATCACGATCCGCCCGGACCCATTAACTAGTTAAATGCCACCGTCAAGCGCTGACAGCGGCATTTAATTAGCGCTCCCGGCTGCGCGGCCGGAAGTGCTAGCACCGCTGACCCCCGTCACATGATCGGGGGTCATCGGTGCATTGCCATAACAACCAGAGGTTTCCTTGAGACCTCTATGGTTGTTGATGGCCGATTGCTTTGAGCGCCGCCCTGTGGTCAGCGATCAAAGTACACCCTCATTTCTGCTACATAGAGGTGATCTGTACTTTACCTCTATGTAGCAGAGGCGATCGAGTTGTGCATGCTTCTAGCCTCCTATGGAGGCTATTGAAGTATGCCAAAATTAAAAAAAAAGTATTTAAAAATATAAAAAATATATATATATATATATATAAAAGTTCAAATCACCCCCCTTTCGCCCCAATCAAAATAAAACAATAAAAAAAATCAAACATACACATATTTGGTATCACCGCGTTGAGAATCGCCCCGATCTATAAAAAAAAACAGGATTACCCTGACCGCTAAATGGCGTAGTGAGAAAAAAAATCAAAACGCCAAAATTAGGTTTTTTTGGTCGCCGCGACATTGCATTAAAAGGCGATCAAAAGAACGTATCTACACCAAAATGATATCATTAAAAACGCCAGCTTGGCATGCAAAAAATAAGCCCTCACCTGACCCCAGATCACGAAAATTGGAGACGCTACGGGTATCGGAAAATCACGCAATTTTTTATTTTTTTTTGCAAACTTTGGAAATTTTTTTCACCTCTTAGATAAAAAATAACCTAGACATGTTAGGTGTCTATGAACTCGTAATGACCTGGAGAATCATAATGGCAGGTTAGTTTTAGCATTTGGTGAAACTAGCAAAAAAGCCAAACAAATAAACGGTGTGAGATTGCACTTTTTTTTGCAATTTCATCACACTTGGGATTTTTTTTCCTGTTTTCTGTTACAGGGCATGGTAATACCAATGGTATCGTTCAAAAGTACATCTCGTCCTGCAAAAAATAAGCCCTCAAATGGCCATATTGATGGAAAAATAAAAAAGTTATGGCTCTGGGAAGGAGGGAAGCAAAAAACGAAAACTAAAAAATGGAAAAAGCTCAGGGGGTGAAGGGGTTAAACATATTCATGATGTAAAAGCATGTCTAAAATGAATCTAATATTAGAGATGAGCAAACCTGAACTGTAAAGTTCGGGTTCATGTCCGGTGCTGAACTCTGAACACAGACTTCTCCTGAAAGCTACAGATTGGCCGTCCAGGTGGAGAGAGATTTTCCAGCTCCAACGTTCAAGTCACCATTGATTTATATGGGGTTTAAGTTTGGGTATTTCTTATACGCGAACCGAACTTTGAACTAAAATTCAGTCGAACCAGAACCTTCACAGGTCCACTCATCCCAATCTATTACATATTAGAATATATAAGAAATATGCCCATTAACAGGAAAACAGATGTCTCTTGTTGTTCATAGAATATATAATGGTGTGGACTCAGTCAGAAAAGGCGAGGTGCAGGTGTAGTGAACTATGAAAGTCCCAAACAGTATAAAAATGTAGGATACACCGCACACTCTGCAGATAATTATATGCAATATATGATTTTTATTCACATAACATCATTAAGGGAGCAGAAATAGTGTTGTATATACAGTAAGCGACTGAACTTTGACGTTTCGACTCTCCCAAGTCTTACTCATATAGTCGCAAAGGGTAGAAATAGGAGGAAGGGTGTGTGAAGTCCGGGGGGTTCCAAACGTCACCTGTAAAAATGGTATACTATATAGATTAGCATAGATCCACCATGGGATATGGGAGTTGCTGCTGGTATGTAGTAACGGAGGTTATAGATAGATTTGGACAGTGTCTCAGCAGCGCTCCCGCCAAACCTTCATGCCACTAGCAGCTAGGCACGGGAGCGCTGCTGAGACACATCATCTATCAGGTCCCCAACCTGACTGGATACTGTCCAAATCTATCTATAACCTCCGTTACTACTTACCAGCAGCAACCCCCATGTCTGTCACATGTGCTCAGTGTGAACCTGCTTTCATCTGTGAAGAGCACAGGGCGTCAATGGCAAATTTGCCAATCCTGGTGTTCTGTGGCAAATGCCAACCATCCTGCACGGTGTTGGGCTGTGAGCACAGCCCCCATTTGTGGACGTCAGGCACTCAGACCATGGAGTCGGTTTCTAACCGCTTGTGCAGACATATGCATATTTGTGGCCTGCTGGAGGTCATTTTGCAGTGCTCTGGCAGTGTTCCTCCTGTTCCTCCTTGCACAAAGGCTGAGGTAGCGGTCCTACTGCTGGGTTGTTGCCCTCCTACGGCCCCCTCCACATCTCCTGTTGTACTGGCCTGTCTCCTGGTAGTGTCTCCAGCCTCTGAACACTACACTAACAGACACAGCAAACATTCTTGCCACAGCTCACATTGATGTGCCATCCTGGATGAGCTGCACTACCTGAGCCACTTGTGTGGGTTGCAGAGTCCATGTCATGCTACCACAAGTGTGAAAACATAACCAACATTCAAAAGTGACCAAAACATCAGCCAGAAAGCATTGGTACTGAGATGTGGTCTGTGGTCCCCACCTGCAGAACCACTCCTTTGTTGAGTGTGTCTTGATAATTGCCAATAATTTCCACCTCTTCTTTATTCCATTTGCACAACAGCATGTGAAATTGATTGTCAAACAGTGTTTCTTCCTAAGTGGATAGTTTGATTTCACAGAAGTTTGATTTATTTGGAGTTATATTCTTTTGCTTAAGTGTTCCCTTTATTTTTTTGAGCAATGCATATATTTAGTACAGCACTGCCTATAACACCCAGAATGTAAGGAAACATGTAAGTTCCCAAGGAATAATGCACTTGCCTCCTGTTACTGGGCTGTAGTGGACAAGATGCCTTCTGTTTTATCGCTTCCCGCTCTGTGGCTATAGACTGACGTTGGACGTCTCATACTTCCTGCTGTTTGAAAAATTCTTAGGACTTAGCGAGTTCCTCAACTTCTTTGTTTATTTGTGAATTCATTTTACAGGTCTTTGAATGAATTAAAGATAATCTTAAGTATGGTTGCATAAGTGATAGAGCCATAAACAACAGATTTATACATTTCTTTTAAATCCTCATTAGGGCATTGAACACAAAATGTTATCTTGGCACAGTTTGAAGACCCATTAGATCTGGAGACACTAGTATCACAGAAAAGGAATTAACTTTTAGGCAGAGTTCTTTCAGCAAAAGTCCAAGAAAAACACTTGATCTTGGTACTCTGTAATAGCCATTTCCAAGCGGAATCTATTGATTAGCAATAACAGTAAATGTGAGTGACTCATTAGTCTTAAATAACCTTAACAATATATGCTAGAAGACTTTACACAATGTCCTGCTTCCATTCTCCTTTGACTCTCTGTTACAATATTAATTTCTTAAAAATTAAATAGCCTTTAAGCATCTTTGGAAATTTATAACTCGTATTTGAAGAAGTTTTGTTAGATTATATCTAGTGTTGAGCGATACCGTCCGATACTTGAAAGTATCGGTATCGGAAAGTATCGGCCGATACCGGCAAAGTATCGGATCCAATCCGATACCGATACCCGATACCAATACAAGTCAATGGGACTCAAGTATCGGACGGTATTCCTGATGGTTCCCAGGGTCTGAAGGAGAGGAAACTCTCCTTCAGGCCCTGGGAACCATATAAATGTGTAAAAGAAAGAATTAAAATAAAAAATATCGCTATACTCACCTGTCCGACGCAGCCGGGACCTCAGCGAGGGAACCGGCAGCGTTGTTTGTTTAAAATTCGCGCTTTTACTTGGTTACGTGAATTCCCGGCTTGTGATTGGTCAGGGCGGCCATGTTGCCGGGACGCGGACCAATCACAGCAAGCCGTGACGAAATTACGTCACGGCTTGCTGTGATTGGTCCGCGTCCCGGCAACATGGCCGCCCTGACCAATCACAAGCCGCGACGTCACTGGAGGCTGGACACGCGCGTTTTTTAAAAAGTGCGCAAGTCCAGCCTCCCGTGACGTCACGGCTTGTGATTGGTTAATGGCGGCCATGTTGCCGGGACGCGGACCAATCACAGCAAGCCGTGACGTAATTTCGTCACGGCTTGCTGTGATTGGTCCGCGTCCCGGCAACATGGCCGCCCTGACCAATCACAAGCCGGGACGTCACTGGAGGCTGGACACGCGCGTTTTTTAAAAAGTGCGCAAGTCCAGCCTCCCGTGACGTCACGGCTTGTGATTGGTTAATGGCGGCCATGTTGCCGGGACGCGGACCAATCACAGCAAGCCGTGACGTAATTTCGTCACGGCTTGCTGTGATTGGTCCGCGTCCCGGCAACATGGCCGCCCTGACCAATCACAAGCCGGGAATTCACGTAACCAAGTAAAAGCGCGAATTTTAAACAAACAACGCTGCCGGTTCCTTCGCTGAGGTCCAGGCTGCGTCGGACAGGTGAGTATAGCGATATTTTTTATTTTAATTCTTTCTTTTACACATTTTTACATTAATGTTGTTTCGATACCGATACCCGATATCACAAAAATATCGGATCTCGGTATCGGAAATTCTGATACAGCAAGTATCGGCCGATACCCGATACTTGCAGCATCGGAATGCTCAACACTAATTATATCTGTTATACTGAAAAGCAAAAGTTATTTTATTGCTGTACTGTTTATCAGCATATTTGATTCCAGCTAACATACTCCTGGCAATATTCATGTCTAGCAGTTCCTTAGATTTATATCTTACCAGATATTCTAATGCAAAGATGGACAGATGTTCACATGATGACAGGAAGGAGTACTCCAATGTATCTTAAATGCTCTTAATGGCCCCCGAGACTACCGTTTGTGATCAGAAGTAGGTTAGGTGCTATTATTAGAGATCAACATTTCTTGTGCTGGTAGTTATACATTTTATGTGAAAGTTGGTATACATAACTAGTAGAAATGGGTGGATCTTTTTAAATTCAAATGTGTTACCTTTGCAAAGCTATCCCCCAAAATCTGATTTGTGCCAAATAAATGCACCACAAATCTTAATATCACATATCATCTTATTGCCTGGAAAATCTGTCCCTAAAGTCTCATAGGAAAGTATTAAACCCCTTTTGAGCTGTTTTTAAGGCAAAAAAGCTTTATTAATTTCCAAGTGACCACAAGCTATTTGGCTATAAGAAAATTGATGGTAACACATGGTAGTCAACAGCCAATTCAACAAGGCATTGCACTACCAGAAATTTTAAGGGTACGTACACACATTTAGTATTGTCTGCAGGAAAATCTCGAAACTGGAGTGTTAGCAGGAAAAACACTGTCTAAATTATTTGTGCACTTTTTATGCATTTTCTATGTATTTTTTCCCATTCATTTGAATGAGTGAAGTGCGCTGCAAAAGTATTGATAGAGTTGAAGTACTGCAGATTTGAAACTTCTTTAAATTTGCAAGGATAAAAATAAGCAATTTGTGCATGTGATTTCAGAGATCTCATTCACTTTGTTGGTACTATGTGGCGCCCCTGAGGGTCCAGTCACCACAGAGGTACTGTACCTCTGCCAGAGTGTGGTTCTCTACTCGCGGGTAAGGAGGGGGATTAACCGGTATCGGCCCACTAGCATCCAACACCACACCACTCCAGGCCAGGGGATCTGGGCGGACCCTATTTAGGGAGGGCCCTATCTCAGGCTGGAGGGGGAACTAGGTAGAGGGTGTGGGTGGATGAGATAGAGTGACAGTTGAAAGTGTAGTGTTGTCATGGAAATGGGAGTGAAGCAGAGTCAGTCAGTCGAAGGGGGACCAGCCCCAAACTAGTGGAGAGACTGCAGGACTCAGCTAGCAAATTGGAGGCTGTAGTATCTGCATGTGTGGCAGCCAAATCTACACTTAATTGCTTAAAAGGCAGCCACATAGGGTTGAGGGGACCAGAAGGTGGTCACCTGACAGGAACTGAGACTGCTGGCTTGGGACACTGTGTGTAAGGCGCAGGGCAGGAGGGTGTGAGCCAGCGCAGAAAGGTGACCTGGAAAGGTACACAAGAATGGGGTCCTGGAAAAGTGCTCCCAAATTACCTGAGAGCTGGCTGGACCACCGACCCGGTGGACACAGCACCTGGCTGGTGATTGTAAACTAAAGACTGTGAGTAAAGTGTGAAGACTGCACCTCGCTGGGTCCTCAGAAGTATTTACTGCGTCACCTGCCTAGTACTACAACAGTGACCATCATCAAATTTACCCTATAACTGCCCTGGGGCCCACTTTGCCTTTTGGGAGCTGTACCATCTTTGCTGCGACACCATCAGCCCCAGTGTACCTGAACCGCAGCATCGGCCATTCCTTGCCAAACACCACGGGTGGCGTCACAAATCAATCCCATATAACTTCCCCCTTGCATCATTTTTATTGCACGCCAAGGGCTACGGAGTCGGGTCACGGCCCTGTAACTTCCCCAAAGAACTGTCTGACCTGGTTCCAAGTACCTCGTGTCCCTGGTGGGCGCCGCAACAGTAACCCATTGTATTTTTGCTGAAAAAAATGCAGCATGTGTACATGCCCTTTAATTGTAAAATCAATCCAAACATCCCTTTTTTTCTGGGCAGATTCCTGCATTGCTGGTGTGTGTACAAGTGTAATATTGAAATATTGTGTACCAAAGTCATATATAAAATCGGGAAGAAGTTAAGTGTGAACATTAGTGATGTGCGAGCATACTCAGTAATGCTCATTACTCGTCCGAGCATCACTGTACTCACGGTACTCGGCGAGCACCGAGCTTTTCCGGGTTTGCTCGGCCCTGAATAATTGGCACTCTTAAGAGAGCCAATTAAAATGCAGGGATTGTCTGCCACACACTGTAATGCCATAGTCATCTTGGCTGTGGCATTACAGTGATTGGCTGGCCACACAGCGTCATCAGGTCTGTAAGAGGCCTGGCACCGCCCTGCTCGTCACATTCTGCTCCTGATTCAGACAGTATAGGGACAGGTGCTACTGAGATAGGGTCAGATTTGGGGGTTTATCAGTGTGGGTATACCATCACATTTTACACAAATCCAGCTAAATAAACAGTCCTTCTAAGGACTAATTACGGAGTATATAGATTGCAGTGCTAGGTAGGCAGGTGAGTGTATGTGGCTCTATACATCAGTGCAAGGCATGCAGGCACTGTAGGTACATAGATATCATTGCATACATCAAGAGGGTCCATTCCATTACTGTCTGCTGCTGCCTATTACATATATACCTAGCTGCAGGTATCAGTGGCTAGGATGATTTTTTTTTGGCATCTTAATCCAGATTATTCCAAAGCAATCCAGAGCCCCCCCTTTTTTTTGCTTGTTGACAATGTAGACTACAGCCAGATCCTTTTCATAATACAGCATGAAAATCCAGCTATTTTATGGGTTTGCCAAGTCCCAGCCATCACATCTGAGTGCGCAGAAAATTCTAGCATTTTTTGTGGTACTGTAGTATTTTGTGGAGTGTCTTATCCAATTTTTTTACACCATTTTGCTGCCCAAAAAATATTTAGCTGCCAAACAAATATTAAGCTACAGTTCAGATATTTAGCACTGTGTTTTGTCACAAGGATAGCATATCATTGCGCTAAAAATTGTACCATTTCAAGCTTTCATTCCACTGTATTTGCTGTCTGTTACCCTTGTTCTAAATGGTATTTCGGGGTAAAAAATAGGCCTACATTCACCTTTTTTGGCGGTGTGTTAGCCTAGTTCTATACAGTATGTTTCTGTTAAAAAAGAAAATATAGGCCACATATTGAGCATTGTGGTACCTCTGTCAGATGCCTGATCTATCTGTGGGCTACAAATTTGGGCATCTCAGGCCTACATTCACCTTTTTTTGCTGTGTGTTACCCTAGTTCTATACAGTATTTTTCTGTTTAAATTAAAAATATACAGGCCACATATTGAACAGTGTGGTATCTCTGTCAAACACCTCCTCTATCTGAGGGCTAAAAAATGTGGCATTTGAGGGCTCCTCTTAACTGGATTTGCTGTGTCTTACCCTAGTTAGTAACAACAGTTGTTTTTTTTTTATTTTTACCTACAGCCCAGATAATTTAAATCTTGGTTTTTACGCACACTGATCACATATAAGTTTGCTCCAAATTCAGCCATTTGTACCGAGGATTGCAGGCCCTACGTCAATCAGGGTTTCCCCCACAGTCTACAGCTCCTGTGCTTTCTCCTGCTCCTCCTCTTCAGCCTCCATCTCTGAAATTCGCACATCAGTCAGAAGCTGGAAGCACTGCAGCACTGCCTCAGCCAAGCGGCAACAGGCTGTGCTGAAGCTAATCTGCTTAGGTGACAAGCCGCACAATGTTGAAGAGTTGTGGACAACTCTGAAACACCAGGCAGATTGGCTGACACCGCTGAACCTACAGCCAGGCATGGTCATGTGTGACAATGGCCAGAACCTGGTGGCGGCTCTGAGGTGAGGTGAGCTCACACACGTACCATGCCTGGCCCATGTGCTTAAGCTCGTCGTTCAACAGTTTTTCAAAAGCTACCCAGAGCTGCTGGATCTGCTTGTGAAAGTACACTGCCTGTGTGCCCATTTTAGAAAGTTAGCTACAGCTTCCGCCACCCTTGCCGTGCTTCAGCAGCGTTTGCAGCTTCCAGCTCACTGACTGGTGTGTGATGTTGCCATGGGTTGGAACTCTACACTGCATATGTTGGAAAACATTTGTGAGCAGATGAGGGCTGATGAATACCAGCTTCTACAAGGTCATCGTTATTCAGTTCAGACTCCACACATAAGACCTCAGGAGTGGACATGGATGTCCGACATATATAAAACTTGAGAACTCCACCAAGTTGATGAGCGACGATGATTCGATAATTAACATCACCATCCCGCTTCTCTACATTCTGGTAAGCTCTCATCACAATGAAAGAGGATGCATTGCAGGCGGAGCATGAGGACATGGAGCAAGGAACAATACAGGGTGATTACACACCCTCATGTCATCCCAACATGGATTGGTTAACAATGAGGAAGAGGAGGAGGAGGAAGAACAGGACCTACTTTCATGCACTATAGACAGTACTACAAGCACAACTGTCATACCATCTGCTCAGCATGGATAGCCTGACAACAGGGAGGAGGAGAAGGAAATCATGGTCATTCTCCTGTTGGTGAGGGCATGGAAGTCTTGCCTATTAGCAGTCTGGCACGCATGCCTGAATTTATGAAAACCAAGGAGGAACAGAAAAGCACCATAAGAACCAGAGTAAACATGGGAAATCTTTATTGATTAAAAGGGTAACAAAACAAGCATAAAAACACACAGAAAATGACAGGGAACACACCACAAACAGGTGGCAGGGTGGTCACTAGCAGGCAAAACAGGTACAAATAAGTTGACGAGCGCTAATAATCAGAAGGAAACTGAAGTCATGAGCCACAAAAGACCAGGCAGTAAATCTATGGGTCAATACACCGTGTGTCAGATATCACATACGCCGGTACCGGGCCAATAAATCAGACCAGATGATGCGCCTACAAAGAGTGAACAATAGTAACAATAATTACCTGCAGGACCACGATGCCACCCACCCCAACGCGCGTTTCGGCGCTGTGCCTTCTTCCGGGGGTATGGCATCATGGGAATGTACGCTTTTTAAAAGAATGGGAGGCCAATCAGGAGTGAAAACCAGCACCGTATGTCGGCGCATGCGCAGACGGATCGTGGCAAGAGCGGCGCCGAGGGCGTCAGGTGAGGTGAAGGAGGTGCCAGCAAACCCCGCCCACATGGAAGCACGTGAGCGGCCAAGATGGCGCGACCCAGCACCAAGCTGAAGAGACGCCGTCGGAGTCGCCCAGCAATGGAGTGCCGGTGCGCATGCGCACCGGATCTGGTGAGTGGCCACATAATAGAATGAACAATCAGTTCCAACCAAGTATAAACAAGGCTGAATACAATGAAAGGCTCGGTTATATGCAGACCCAAAAACACATGATACAATAAAGTGCATAAGTGCATGTGAGACATATTAAATAGAAAACACAGGACAAAAATATATGCATAAAAGTGCAACATTGTACCATAGAACATATGTTATACACTAGGTGAGCTGCAAAACACACATGCAGCTCAAAAAATTAAGTACGTATAAGTGTGCAGGATAAAGTGCAATATTTGTGCAAAGTGCATAATGCAACATTTATAACAAATGTATAAATAGCACTAAGAAGTACAATACCAAACACAGCTAAAAATAAATTCTAAAAAATATAGAAATATGTAAAAAATATATATAACAAAAATGAAATATGCAATATGAAAAAGTGCTGATATGAAGATGAAGTCCCGCATTAATCCGAACCAAATAAATACGTTCCCATTCCTATTCCAAATAGGTATATTCCTTTATACAAATGAGTTAAAAAGGCCACGACAGGCCTAACCTAAAAAAGAATGAAAAATGGTTAAAAACAGAGTGACACAAAGGAAAAGAGAAAATTTTCTTACAAAAAAGCAAAAGAAATAAATAAAAACAATGCCAATTAAAAGGTGTACCAGGGATGATCACAAAAATGGGGCGAAACTCAAAGTTTCGTTAAGGCCATGGGGATGCAACGTCTTAAGTTTCCATATCCACCGTGATTCCTTCTGTGCCAAATGGCGACTCAAATTACCGCCACGTAGATTAACAATCAGGCGGTCAATGCCCTTAATCTTAAAGCCAGAAGGATCACATGAGTGGTAAAGCTTGAAATGCCTAGGAATGGTTTTTAGGCAGTCCACATTCATTTCATTTCATTTCATTTCATTTTTTTTCACATTTCATTTTTGTTATATATATTTTTTACATATTTCTATATTTTTTAGAATTTATTTTTAGCTGTGTTTGGTATTGTACTTCTTAGTGCTATTTATACATTTGTTATAAATGTTGCATTATGCACTTTGCACAAATATTGCACTTTATCCTGCACACTTATACGTACTTAATTTTTTGAGCTGCATGTGTGTTTTGCAGCTCACCTAGTGTATAACATATGTTCTATGGTACAATGTTGCACTTTTATGCATATATTTTTGTCCTGTGTTTTCTATTTAATATGTCTCACATGCACTTATGCACTTTATTGTATCATGGGTTTTTGGGTCTGCATATAACCGAGCCTTTCATTGTATTCAGCCTTGTTTATACTTGGTTGGAACTGATTGTTCATTCTATTATGTGGCCACTCACCAGATCCGGTGCGCATGCGCACCGGCACTCCGTTGCTGGGCGACTCCGACGGCGTCTCTTCAGCTTGGTGCTGGGTCGCGCCATCTTGGCTGCTCACGTGCTTCCATGTGGGCGGGGTTTGCTGGCGCCTCCTTCACCTCGCCTGACGCCCTCGGCGCCGCTCTTGCCACGATCCGTCTGCGCATGCGCCGACATACGGTGCTGGTTTTCACTCCTGATTGGCCTCCCATTCTTTTAAAAAGCGTACATTCCCATGATGCCATACCCCCGGAAGAAGGCACAGCGCCGAAACGCGCGTTGGGGTGGGTGGCATCGTGGTCCTGCAGGTAATTATTGTTACTATTGTTCACTCTTTGTAGGCGCATCATCTGGTCTGATTTATTGGCCCGGTACCGGCGTATGTGATATCTGACACACGGTGTATTGACCCATAGATTTACTGCCTGGTCTTTTGTGGCTCATGACTTCAGTTTCCTTCTGATTATTAGCGCTCGTCAACTTATTTGTACCTGTTTTGCCTGCTAGTGACCACCCTGCCACCTGTTTGTGGTGTGTTCCCTGTCATTTTCTGTGTGTTTTTATGCTTGTTTTGTTACCCTTTTAATCAATAAAGATTTCCCATGTTTACTCTGGTTCTTATGGTGCTTTTCTGTTCCTCCTTGGTTTTCATATTATGCATGCACTGAACCTTTATACATCCTGGCACCCCATTAATGTTGTGGTGGGGGTGTAATGTTTGGTTTCGAATTTTTGGTTTAATGCCTGAATTTATGTTGTGCTGTCTTTCCCATGACCCTCGCATTATCAAAATTTTGGGTGACACTCCTTACTGGTTCGTGACTCTTCTACACCCACTCTACAAGAAGAACTTTCAATCTTTTCTTCCAGAGGCAGACAGGTCTACTAAAATGGTGCAGTACCAGAGGGCCCTTGTTGTGGAATTACTAAAAAATTCCCATCTGAGAACGCTGGCGGCAGACATCATAGTTCGTTGGACAACCAAAGAGTACAGGCAAGAGAGACAGAACTCCAATCCAGCAGAGGCAGGGGAACACTGACAAAGTTCTGGGAGAGTTTTTTCAGACCCTCCCATCGCCCTGGCCCAGAAGCGCGGGGTACTGTCACAAGGAGTGCAATGTTTCTGAAGATGCTGAGGGAGTACCTTGCTGACCATACCAATGTCCTCCGTGATTCGTCTGTGCCTTTTAATAATTGAGTATCCAAGCTGGACACATGGCACGAACTGGCTCTCTATGCCTTGGAGGTCCTGGCCTGCCATGCCACTAGCGTTTGTCAGAGCGGGTTTTTAGTGCCGCTGGTGGAATTATAACTGATAAGAGTATCCGTCTGTCAACTCAAAATTCTGACAGGCTGACTCTTGTAAAACAAGGGTTGGATTGGGCTAGACTTCTGTACACCTCCGAATGATAACAGCGAAACATAGCCTCTAAAACAGTGTCTTTTTGGGGGGATGTGTATTCCCATGCACCTGTTCACACCCACACATGGGTATACGCTTCCTGATTTTGGCTTTTTGGTGTTATCCTCCTCCTTCTCCTCATCCTCATCATCCACCACCACTAGAACACCAGGGTGAACATGTTCCGTGATGCTACATCCACTCTAGTTTTTTGCAAGTGCGTTTATGATGCCCGTAAATAATTTACAAAAAAAAAAGATGTGTACCCCCCCCAGGGGAAATGTTTTTCAGCCCATACACTTAGCATATGAGCATTCAATGTATAGGAGACCCGCTCCTTTAAACTGGGAATAGATTCATAGGAGGATATCCTCCACGTCTCTTCAGACACCACCACTAGAACACCAGGGTGAACGTATTCCGTGATGCAACAGCCAATCTATTTTTTGGCAAGGGTGTTTATGATACCCAGAAAAAAAATGTGTACCCCCAGGGGCAAATTTTTGTCAGCCCATACATTTAGTGTATGGGCATTCCAAGTAAAGGAGACCTGCTCCTGTATAATCTGAACTTTTTTTTATGAGGCCCTCCTCCACATTTCTTTCAAGGGGCATTGGAGTGCCTCCTAAATTTTTGCAGTTTTGCATTCACTGCATAGGCAAACTTTACAGTATGGGAGACCCACTTCCTAATAATGGGAATATTGTTTTCAGGAGGCCCACCTCTATGTCTCTTCCAAGGCTTATTGGGGTGCGTGTGAATTTGGTGCAGTTCAGGCCTTGCATTCAATGCCTAAGCAAACAATATGATAGTACCAAGTGAATGATGTGAACTTGGTTTCCCTGTGGCCATCCAGTACATGGGCTCAAAGGCTTATTGGGGTGTGTGTAACTTTGGGGTAGGGCAGGCCTATCATTCAATGCATAGGCAAACACTATGGGAGACCCACTTTCTTATAATGGGAACATTTTTTTCAGGAGGCCCTCCGGTACGTCTAGTGAAAGTGGTATTGTGGTGCATCTTAATTTTTGGCAGCTCTGACACTCACTGCATAAGTAATAACAGTATAGGAGACCCACTGTTTAATAATGGCCCTTTAAGAATATTAATGCCGCCTATGCCCCTATAAAAATAGGCTTATTGACTTTAAGAGTCCCTCCTTCATAAATGATGATGTGTCACACACCACATGGCCAGCTAAGGTTGTTAAATGTTACAATGACATTTCCCAGTGGATGAATTTGTATTGGTTGAAAACAATGCTAAAGTTAAAAAATGAATCAAAAATGCTACGTGTGAGCATAGTCAAAGTGGTGGAGGTACATTTTTTTTCAGGGGGTCTTTATTTGGCCTTACATACAAATTATTACCCCAGAAAGGCTGTTCCTTAACATATTTCCCAGGAAAATCCATTTTAGTTTTGCTTTTGTATGTTTTAGTGTGCTCCTGTAAAAGTGTCGTCACACTCTGACAACATTGGTCACAGCTGTGATCTAGGAGTCAGAAATCTTCCCCATGATGTTCCCGTGTCATTTGAGCACTGTTCCCATCGATTTCTGACATTTTTAGACTCTAAAATGATCCCTGAGGGGATTGCGGCAAAAATGCTCGGGTTTCTCATAGACTTACATTGGGCTCGTTTCTCGGGTCGAGTTACCGAGTATTCCAATTTGCTCGACCCGAGCATTTTAGTGGTTGCCCATCACTAGTGAACATATAATCCCTTAAAATTTGAAGTTTAATTAGATATAATTTAAAAAACACCTACCCAGTGTAACTAATTGGTTAAATACCAAAATATAAGTAGACCACGAAAAAAAGAAAAATAACCTGGAGAGGCCCTACAATAAACCTAATCTTAAGCCAACCTAGCTGTGGAGATTGGCACCCTAGAAGTATGATTTTTTTGGCACCCCCCACTCAACGAGGACTATCCTTCACTCCCCTAAATAGCCCTGTCAAAATAGGTGGGAAAGCATATAGATGAGAGAAAAGAAATGAAAAAATATCTCCCAAATGGCAAACCAAAAAAAAAAAATATATCGGTACTCTATAGGTTACGAAAGAATATCCACCTAATAATATAGATCCAACCCTATGACAACGTACATGAAAAAGGGTTTCTGTTAAGTAGACCCTCCAATCCGGGCATGAAAATTAATAATAAGCCCAATGATCAAAACCACAATATATATTTCATTCCAAATGGTATTAATGAAATGCACACTTATCATTGAGAGGATGTGCTCCAACGCGTTTCCCCATTGTCACAGTTCATCAGGAGGCCTGTATGATGTTGGTTATGCCAAAGATGCCGATGCCATGATGAAAAGAAGAAATGATAACCAATTATGGTTCTGAAAATTATGGATATTGCAAAATATAGCAAGGGTTATTATGTATGGGAACTACCGTATTTTTCGGACTATGAGACACACTTTTTTCCTCCAAAAATGTGAAAGAGCATGAGGGGGTGCGTCTTATAGTCCAGATGTCCCTAATCTAGCTGGAATGCAGTGAATATTCCTTCCTTTTAGTAGCGACACACGTGAAAGCCTGGCAGTTGCAGGAACACGGCGGCTGCAGCTGACACTGTGCTCGCTAAAGAGCAATGAATACTCACTGCGCTCCACACATACAGTCCCGGCATAGAGAACAGTGAGTATTTCGGCACCTGTCCTTGCAGCTTGTAAGCAGTGCATCATGATTATGCGCTGCTTACAAGCATAAAGCAGCTGCTGGCACCGGAGCAAGACGCTTCGAGGGTGTGCAGGGAAAGTAAGATTTTTTTTTTTGCTGGGGGCCATGCATACCAGGATGGGGAAGGGGGCCATGCATACCAGGATGGAAATGGGAGCCTTGCAAACCACAATAGGTATTGGAGCCATCCATACCAGGATAAAGATGGAGCCATTTATACCAGGAAAAGGGTGGGACCATGTATACCAGGGTAAGGATGAGGCCATGCATACCAGGCTAAGGATGGGGCCAATCATACAAGGATAAGGATGGGGCCATGTATACCAGGACACAGATGGGATCCCTGCATACCAGGATAAGGATTGGGGCCATGCACACCAAGATGGAGATGAGTCCCTGCATACCAGGATAAGGATGGATCCCTGCATACCAGGATGGGATGGGGCCAATCATACCAGGATAAAAATGGGGGCCTGCATACCAGGATGGGGATGAGGGGGCCATGCATACGAGCCTAGAGATAAGGGAGCCATGCATAACAGGATGGGGGATATTAAGGATGTAATTGACCACATTTTTTACTTAAATTTTTTTTCTAATTTCCTTCTCTAAAACCTGGGTGCGTCTTATGGTTTTGTGCGTCTTATAGTCTGAAAAATACTGTATTTAAAAGTGACCACCATATATTATGTGTAACACTATAGGTATCATTATTAACCCCTTCACGGCATGTGCTGAGGCCACATCAAAATCGTGACATGTTAGCTGTTTTGTACAGCTGACATGTGCGTGCAATAGTGGCAGATGGAATCGCTGAAAGCAACATTTAACTACCGCTTCCGGCCATCGGGCCAGAAATGACCGCATCGCCGCCCCTCATCATGTGATTGTGTCAGCGATGCATCGGCATAACAACCAGAGGTCTCCTTGAGACCTCTATGGTTGTTGATGCCGGCTTGCTGTGAGCGCTACCCTGTGGTCGTAATTCAGCTGCATGGGAGTGATCTGATGATTGCTGCTATGTAGCTGAGCCGAACCAGTTGTGTCAGCTTCCAGCCTCCCATGGAGGCTATTGAAGCATGGCAAAAATTAATAAAATGTTTTAAAAAATATGAAGAAAAAAATATATAAAAGTTTAAATCAACCCCTTTTGCCCCATTCAAAGTAAAACAATAAAAAAATCAAACATACACATATTTGGTATTGCTGCATTCAGAATCGCCCAATCTATCAATTAAAAAAAAAGGACGTGGTCGCCGCAACATTGAATTAAAATGCAATAACGGACGATCAAAAGAATGTATCTGCACAAAAGTGGTATAATTAAAAATGTCAGCAAAAAATAAGCCCTCACCTGACCTGAGATCCCAAAAAATGGAAACACTACGGGTATCGGAAAATGGCACAATTTTTTTTTTAGCAAGCTTTGGAATTTTTATTCACCACTTAGATAAAAAATTACCTAGACATGTTTGGTGTCTATGAACTCAAAATGATGTGGAGAATTATAATGGCAGGTCAGTTTTAGCATTTAGTGATCTTAACAAAAAAGCCAAACAAAAAACAAGTGTGGGATTGCACTTTTTTTGCAATTTCACCACACTTGAATTTTTTTTCCCGCTTTCTAGTAAAATACATGGTAAAACCAATGATGTCATTCAAAAGTACCACTCATCCCGCAAAAAATAAGCCTTCACATGGCCATATTGACAGAAAAATAAAAAAGTTATGGCTCTGGGAAGGAGGGGAGCGAAAAACGAAAACGCGAAAACGAAAAAGGGCTGCGTCTTGAATGGGTTAATTACAGAAAAGAGTGTACAATATGCATTTCTGGGCATCAAGACATTTGGTCAGCACTAGAGTTGAGCAAATATGTATTGAATCAGTCGTCGAAATTTGAATTTGCCATATTCATGCCATATTGGTACCCTATTCCTGCCAAATTTATGTTTGATGATCGGTTCTGAACATATTAGTTCATTTCTACTTCCATTGACTCCAATGACGTTTGCCTGTGTTTGGTGAATATTGCAAAAACAATATTCGCCAATGATCATAATCAGAACCGAATTCGCTCAACTCTAGTCAGCACGCCATTCAGGCACGAATATCCAGACACATAATTTGAAGCTCATGGACCTTAGCGCAAAATCTGACTACAAACCATTTTCTATTTATAATAATGGTGTCATCTTATGTAGTTGAAGGGAATTTAGACAACAGGACAACAATGTAGCTGCTAGCTTTGCACCACCTAGAGCTTTGCCCATGCTTGTAAGCTTGTTTTAAAAAGATCAAATTGCTAGTTTGGATTTTGGCAAAACTACTGACTTCATTTGACAGGTATGTGACATAAACGTAAAACAAATTAAATTATATTAGTACTAACTTCACAGTAAACTAGATATCTCATTTGCAAATCTATCTATTAAGCAAATGCTTCACCTTAAGTAGAGATGAGCGGTGTTTGAGTCGAACTGTTCGCCAATTTCAAATTCGAGCTATTTTGGGCGGTGTTCGAGGCGTTCGACGAACTCGAACAATTTGCTTAAAATTCGTCTGTTCGAGTTTCTGTTCGATAGCTGTTCATTCACCAAAAGCCTAGCTTGATTTGCACATTAAAACTGTTTATCATTGTTAATGGACTGTTTCAGTGTATAGTGGGCGGGGGATAGATCTGTGCTAAAATAATGCCGATCTCCATATTTTTTTTCTTTCCCGCATTTACAGTGGGACGGTGCAGTCTCTCAGCCTATCAGCAGTGCACACACACACAGCAAAATGCATGTGATGCACACGAACAAGGGCATGTGTCATTGGCTGTGTATGTCACATGTCCTTGCCCTATAAGAACCAGCCATTTTCCCTGTCGCCATCATTTCCTCACTGCTGTAGCTTAGTGTTAGATGTCACCGCTGCTGCTGTGGGAGCTATACAGACTAAGAGACTTTTTTGGGAGCAAATTTTCGGAGAGATAGGTTTGGGGAGTCAGGACTAGCTGTAATATCAGCCCATTGCAGGGTAGGTTACCGAAGTTCATAGCACTTTTTGCCAGGCTGGTCTGTGCCAGTGCTGTTCAAGTGTTTGTCACAGCATTTGGTGTAATCTAGCTCAGCCAATCCTTTTGGGCTAGTAGTATTGTCTGGTAGTCATCTGAGTAACCTGCCTGTGAAGCTAGGACATCTCCTGTGTATCTAAATTTTTACTGCATCTAACCCAGTAAATCGTTTTGGGCCTACGAGCATTGTCTGCATGTCAGCAGAGAAGCCCGCCTGTGAAGCTACACCGCCTGTGTATCTACATTTTTATTGCATCTAACCCAGTAAATTGTTTTGGGCCTAGGAGCAGTGTCTGCACGTCAGCGGAGTAGCCCGCCTGTGAAGCTAACTACACCGCCTATGTATCTAAATGTTTACTGCATCTAACCCAGTAAATCGTTTTGGGCCTAGGAGCAGTGTCTGCATGTCAGTAGAGTAGCCTGCCTGTGAAGCTAACTACACCGCCTGTGTATCTAAATTTTTACTGCATCTAACCCAGTAAATCGTTTTGGGCCTAGGAGCAGTGTCTGCACGTCAGCGGAGTAACTCGCCTGTGAAGCTACACTGCCTGTGTATCTAAATTTTTACTGCATCTAAGGCTACGTTCACATTTGCATTGTGCGCCGCAGCGTCGGCTACGCAATGCACAATGCAAACAAAAATGCAACAAAACGCACGCTAAAACGCTGCGTTTTGCGACGCATGCGTCCTTTTTTGCCGAAAGTTGGACGCAAAAAAAATGCAACTTGCTGCATTCTCTGCGCCCAACGCTTGCGGCCAAAAAACGCATGCGTCGCAAAATGCAGCACAACGCGTGTCCATGCGCCCCATGTTAAATATAGGGGCGCATGACGCATGCGGCGACGCTGCGGCGCCCGACGCTGCGGCGCCGAACGCTAATGTGAACGTAGCCTAACCCAGTAAATCGTTTTGGGCCTAGGAGCAGTGTCTGCACGTCAGCGGAGTAGCCCGCCTGTGAAGCTAACTACACCGCCTGTGTATCTAAATTTTTGCTGCATCTAACCCAGTTAATCGTTTTGGGCCTAGGAGCAGTGTCTGCATGTCAGCGGAGTAGCCCGCCTGTGAAGCTAAGTACACCGCCTGTGTATCTAAATTTTTACTGCATCTAACCCAGTAAATTGTTTTGGACTTAGTAGCAGTGTCTGCACATCAGCGGAGTAGCCCGCCTGTGAAGCTAACTACACCACCTGTGTATCTACATTTTTACTGCATCTAACCCAGTAAATCATTTTGGGCCTAGGAGCAGTGTTTGCACGTCAGCGGAGTAGCCCGCCTGTGAAGCTAACTACACCGCCTGTGTATTTAAATTTTACTGCATCTAACCCAGTAAATCATTTTGGGCCTAGGAGCAGTGTCTGCACATCAGCGGAGTAGCCCACCTGTGAAGCTAACTACACCACTTGTGTATCTAAATTTTTACTGCATCAAACCCAGTAAATCGTTTGGGCCTAGGAGCACACTTTGGCCACTCAGATCTGCTCGGTTTCCATCCATCGTTTTTTGTGCCAACAATTACAGATACAGAGTTGCCAATTAGTAAAACACCAAAATGAGTGGTAAAAGGCCTGCTGCTGGTGGAAAGGGGAATAGGCATGTTGGAAAGGGGAAAAAGTTTGTGTCCCTGGGGTAGGTGGTAAAGCAACATTAACATCTGAAGAAGGAAGACCATCTTCCAGCCAAAGTTAGATGTCTACTTTTCATGGACAATCTGATATGTTTCCTTTCTTACGACGATCGCTACGAGCATCGCTACAAATTCCAGATGAGGCACAAAAACAGCAGGTGCTTGATCGGATATCAAGTGCTCGTTCAAGTGGGCTCTCCTCCACCTCAACTTCAACATCACAAATACTCCAGTCCTCACAGGTGTCACCCCAATTGCACTTGCTTCCTCACAGCTCCCAAGTCTCCAGCTGCCCGTCTGAGTATGGGGTAACACAGATGGTTGAGTCTGCAGAGCTGTTTACTCATACTATAGCCTGGGAATCAGAGGTCTGCTCCAGAGCTTCTGTGAATCCAGACAAGGAAATGATCTGCACTGATGCCCAGAATGTTTGTCAGTCGGATCCAGGCCCAGATGAAGAAAGTTCTGAGCATAATGTAGACCCTCATTCCCAAACTGTAACTTCTGTTGGTGGAGACAATGAGGAAGATGATGATGAGACTGAGATACCTGATTGGAATGAAAACTTGACAGTCGGGGCAGGAAGAGGTTGGCTCTGAGGATGACGGGTGTGAGAACACACAGTGGTGATGATGAGGTTTGAGACCCCACTTACTGTCGACCCACAGTCCGCCAGTCCATGAGGTCAGCAGAGGAGGTAGAGGAGGATGATAGTGACGAGTCTGACGACAAGCTTAGGTTGCGCCTTCCTGGACAGAGACGGAGTACTGGAAGCACGTCAACAACTGCATCGTCAACCACAACTCTGAGAACAAGTCGTGGTGGCTCTTCAGGTCACACGGGCTCTAAGCCTTTCATAGCCTGGGCATTTTTTGAGATCTCAAAGGATGACCAAACTCATTTTGTCTGTAAGATTTGTCACCAAAATCTCAGTAGAGGCCAAAAAATGAATAGTTTGAGTACTTCATGCATGAACCGTCACATGGATATGAGGCATAAGTTGCAGTGGGAAGCTCACTGTGCTACAATGTGGCTTAGTGGGCTGGGCCAACGACCGTCTGCCCCATCAAGTGCATCCACAGCCTCTTCATCCTCTGTGACTGTAGGGACAGCTGTCCATGGTTTTGGACGCAGACCTTCCACCTCTTTACCCGCAACAGCCAGTGTGATTGGCGGGTCGTCAGGACATTTGCAAGTGGAAACACCTGCTGATGTTGAGCGCTCTCCGACATCGAGACCACATTTTGATCAAGGCAACTTAATATCTCTGCCTGCACCTTCCTCACAGACCAGCAGTTTGCTGGGGACACCCTACTCAACCCCGTCTAAGCATGGCAGCCAGCCCTCGGTCCCTCAGATGTGGACAAGTAAAAGACAATTTTCTCCTAGCCATGACAAAGCTAAGAGGTTGAACTTCACCATCTGCAAGCTGTTGGCTACAGAAATGCTGCCCTTCCACCTGGAGGACACAGAGGATTTTCAAGACCTTATGTCCGTCGCAGTGCCCCAGTAGCAGATGCTCAGTCGCCACTACTTCTCAAAGAAAGCTGTGCCTGCGCTACACCAGCATGTCGCATACAACATCACCGCTTCCTTGAGAAACCCTGTGTGTGACAGGGTGCATTTCACCACAGACACTTGGACGAGTAGACATGGACAGGGGTGTTACATGTTGGTGACTGGGCACTGGGTAACTATGGCAACATCAGGAGAAGCGGCTGCTGTCCAAGTCTTGCCATCCCCACGAGTTGCTCATTGATCCTCTGTATCTAGAAGTTCCTCCACTGCTTCTGCCTCCTCAACCTCATCTCGGTCCTCCAGCTGCACGCAAAGCCTGTCTGGTAATGTCACCCGCGTTCTAACTGCGCAGAAGGAATCCTGCACACCTCCTTACTATGCTGTCACCCAGGCTCAATGGCATCAGGCGGTGTTTACCTTGAAATGTCTGGGAAATGTGAGTCACACAGCTGAGGAGTTGTGGTCAGCTCTGGAGACCAAGTTCCATCAATGGTTGTCTCCACTGAACCTGCAGCCAGGGAAGGCCATGTGCGACAATGCTGCAAACCTTGGTGCGGTCTTTCGCTGGGGCAATGTCACACACATGCCTTGTATGGCTCACTTTTTAACCTGGTTGTCCAGCAATTTTTATCCAACTTTCCAGGACTAGATGGCCTTCTGCAGAGGGCACGGTCGCTGTGTGCTTACTTCCGCCATTCGCATCCCGCAGCTCAACGACATACATCTCTACAGAAGTCATTGGGCCTGCCAGTTCACCGGCTCAAATGCGATGTGCCCACACAGTGGAATTCAACTCTGCACATGTTGCAGTGACTGTGGCAGTACCGACAAGCCCTGGTGCAATATGTTTTGACGTATAGCCTGGGCCAACGAGAGGTGGGGCAAATCATGCTGCAGAAGTGGTCTCAGATCAGGGACCTATGCACCCTTCTGCACAGTTTTGAAATAGCGACAAAGATGTTTAGTGCTGACGATGCCATTATCAGCATGACTATTCTGGTCATTTACATGCTGGAGCACAAGTTAAACACTATTCGGAGTCAGGTGGTGGGACAAGAGGAGGAGGAGGAGGAACAAGAGGAGTCATATGCGGAAGGGATAATATCTCCAAGGTCCAGACAGTCGGCAGCACCAAGGCGACTGGCATTGGAAGATGAGGAGAGGGATTACCGAGGGTGTGTGATAGCAGCTAAACTGTTGAGGAAGGTGCAGGAGGTGAGGAAGAAGTGGAGGACGAACTGGCGCTGGGCATGGAAGATTCATCAGATGAGGGAGACCTTGATCAAATTTCTGTTGTGTGAGGTTGGGGGGGAGGGCAGAGGAAGGAAGCATGATTCTCACCTTGCCGCCATCAAGACAACAAGGACTTGGTCCTCCTGGATGCGCAAGATACATGAGTGCCTTCTTGCTGCACTACCTGCAACATGACCCTCAGATTGTCAGAATCCGAAGGAATGCCAACTACTGGGTTGCCACACTCTTAGATCCCCGGTACAAAAGCAAATTTGGCGAAATAATTCCTGCCATAGAAAGGACTCACGCATGCAGAAGTATCAGCAGACACTGTTACAGAATCTTACATCTGCTTTTCCACAAAACACCAGTGGTGCACGTAGTGAATCTCTGAGTTCTAACTTGCCAACCATGGGACTGTCGAGTCATCACTCAAACCGTAACAGTAACATCGTATCTGGTAGTAACAGCAATTTTTTCCAATCATTTTAAGAATTTTTTAGACCATCCTTTGCAAGGCCACAGGAGACAAGAAGTCTGACGCATAGCCAACGCCTAGAGAGGATGGTACAGGAGTATCTCCAAGTTAACATCGATGCCATGACTGTGGAACTGGACCCTTGCTCATTTTGGGCTTCCAATCTGGAAAAATGGCCTGAGCTCCCCACTCACGCCTTGGAGATCTTGTCGTGCCCCGCAGCCAGCATTCTCTCTGAACGTGTGTTCAGAGCTGCTGGTGGTGTGCTAAAAGATAAGCGCACGCGGCTGTCCAGTGACAATGGGGACAGACTAACGTTCATCAAGATAAACAAATCCTGAATCCGCAAGGACTTTTCTACCCCTGTGTTATCCTGGGGAGACTAAAAGCTTGATGATTTTTGAAAATCACCTCACCAACCATTTTAAGAAACTGGCGAAATTTATGCCACTTAAGTGGTGTCTGTGGCTGAATTTTTTGAAAAAATGGAGACTCTTTTTGGAGTCTCCTTGCTGTGTTTTACATGATGTTGCCATCATCAATTCCAGGTGGGTGGAACCTTTAGAAACTACATACACTATGGCTTGGGGTAACACAGATGGTTGAGTCTGCAGAGCTGTTTACTCATACTATGGCCTGGGATTCAGAGGTCTGCTCCAAAGCTTCAGTGTCTGCTAGTCAGCAGAGTAGCCCACCCAAGAAGCAAGCTACACCGCCTGTTTATCTAATTAATAATTTTTAACTGCATCTAGCCCAGGAAATCCTTTTGGGCTTTGTAGCATTTTGTGCTACTCAGCAGAGTACCCCACCCATGAAGCAAGCTACACCGCCTGTTTATCTAAGTACTAATTTTTAACTGCATTTAGCCCAGGAAATCCTTTTGGGCCTAGTAGCATTTTGAGCTACTCAGCAGAGTACCCCACCCATGAAACAAGCTACACCACCTGTTTATCTAAGTACTAATTTTTAACTGCATCTAGCCCAGAAAATCCTTTTGGGCCTAGTTGCATTTTGTGCTACTCAGCAGAGTACCCCACCAATGAAGCAAGCTACACCACCTGTTTATCTAAGTACTAATTTTTAACTGCATCTAGCCCAGGAAATCCTTTTGGGCCTAGTAGCATTTTGTGCTACTCAGCAGAGTAACCCACCCATGAAGCAAGCTACGCCGCCTGTTTATCTAAGTACTAATTTTTAACTGAATCTAGCCCAGGAAATCCTTTTGGGCCTAGTAGCATTTTGTGCAACTCAGCAGAGTACCCCACCCATGAAACAAGCTACACTGCCTGTTCATCTAATTAATAATTTTTAACTGCATCTAGCCCAGGAAATCCTTTTGGGCCAAGTAGCATTTTGTGCTACTCAGCAGAGTACCCCACCCATGAAGCAAGCAACACCACCTGTTTGTCTAAGTACTAATTTTTAACTGCATCTAGCCCAGAAAATCCTTTTGGGCCTTGTAGCATTTTGTGCTACTCAGCAGAGTACCCCACCCATGAAGCAAGCTACACCGCCTGTTTATCTAAGTACTAATTTTTAACTGCATCTAGCCAGGAAATCCTTTTGGGCCTAGTAGCATTTTGTGCTACTCAGCAGAGTACCCTACCCATAAAGCAAGCTACACCGCCTGTTTATCTAAGTACTAATTTTTAACTGCATCTAGCCCAGGAAATCCTTTTGGGCCTAGTAGCATTTTGTGCTACTTAGCACAGTACCCCACCCATGAAGCAAGCTACACCGCCTGTTTATCTAAGTACTAATTTTTAACTGCATCTAGCCCAGGAAATCCTTTTGGGCCTAGTTGCATTTTGCGCTACTCAGCAGAGTATCCCACCCATGAAGCAAGCTACACCACCTGTTTATCTAAGTACTAATTTTTAACTGCATCTAGCCCATGCAATACTTTGGGCCTAGTAGCAGTTTCTGCTACTCAGCAGAGTACCCCACCCATGAAGCAAGCAACACCACCTGTTTATCTAAGTACTAATTTTTAACTGCATCTAGCCCAGGAAATCCTTTTGGGCCTAGTAGCATTTTGTGCTACTCAGCAGAGTACCCCACCTATGAAGCAAGCTACACCACCTGTTTATCTAAGTACTAATTTTTAACTGCATCTAGCCCAGGAAATCCTTTTGGGCCTAGTTGCATTTTGCGCTACTCAGCAGAGTATCCCACCCATGAAGCAAGCTACACCGCCTGTTTATCTAAGTACTAATTTTAACTGCATCTAGCCCATGCAATACTTTGGGCCTAGTAGCAGTTTCTGCTACTCAGCAGAGTACCCCACCCATGAAGCAAGCTACACCGCCTTCTTCCTTTCTCAATCTAACCCCTTGGTTCTGGGGTGTCCGCTCTCCCTCCAGCTCTGTCCTTCTCACAGGTGGACTACCGCGTGTATTCACACTGTGGCGAATCTTTTGGGCCCAGGCATAAGAAGTCATCGAGGTAATGGATAATATGTGCCCCCTTAGAAACGTCCATGACAACCCATTCGAGGAAGCAACTATACACCTCAAATAGTGAGCACCCCATGGGCAAACAGCGATCTATGTAGTATGCTCCTTCACAGAAGCAGCCCATTAGGCGGTCACTATTCGGAGGCACAGGTAGTAACTGGAACGCCCCTTCAATGTCTGTTTTGGCCATTAGGGTGCCCCTTCCCAAATTCTTGACCCGCCTGATTGCCTCGTCAAAAGAGGTACAGTATATAGTACTGTACTTGGTTCCACATCGATGTTGTCGTTTACTGACCTGCCCCTTGAATATGACAAATGGTGGATTAGTCTGAATGTATTGGGTTCCTTTTTTGGCATGACTCCCAACGGGAATACCACTACGTCTTCTAAGGAAAGTGTTCTGAATGGACCCGCCGTTCTACCTAAAGATATTCCTTTTTAAAAAATTTTGTCACGACGTCTGGGTGTTGGTAGGCTGATTTTAGATTTTTACTCCTGCCTTTCTTGATTTTAGAAGGGCATGACATGCCTATATCTGTGTCTCCTCCTCCTTTTACTCCTCCACCTCTTTTCTTTTTGCATGACTATATGTAGTTGTGACTTTTCCATATGTTTGTTGTGTCTTCTGAGCAGTTTGTCAGCTTTTGGACACCTTTTAAGGTGTTTTCTATGTGTTTTCTATGTGTTTGTATGTGTTTGTGTTTGACTGCCATTGGTTTCAATGGGGTTCGATGGTGTTCGTCGAACATTCGATGAACATTCGTCGAACACGGCCCAATTTGACGAACTGAACTGAACTCGAACACTAGAGGGGTGGCTCAACACTAACCTTAAGTCCATTTTTTGGGGCAAAGAAAACAAATAACCAAAGAAAAACATATACAGGTCTCATCTACTGGATCCCTGCCATTCACATACTACTGAAAATGTCTGCTGATGGTCTGCATGCTTCCTCTCCATCGGAGATGTCACGATATGGTATGAAATATCATATAAGTTTAGTTCTGTTGCTAGCAAGCTGTGGGCTAAAAAAAACCCCCTTCCCTTTCACTCAGCCAAGAGCTGCCTTGTCAATGTACATGGGGGAAGAGAATTTTATTGACGAAAGGTATTTACGACCGGCATTTCCTGCAGTGAAAAGTGCCCAGCTTTAACTGGATTAGAAATTTCCAGAATATGAAAGTCTTTTGTTCTGTTTTTGTAAGATATTAGGCAAACTAGTTAAGATAGGAGAATAATAAATACATATTTGGAATCTCCCTCGGCGGCTTTATCAGCCACCCTAAGCACGGGCGTCTAACTCCATCTGGTGAAGAGGTAGGGATTTCTCTGTAAATATGTCTCCCAGATAGGACATATTTGATCTCATTGGAATGCCCACGATAATACGAGATGAATGCTGGGTATGGTACGACTATGACATGTTGTGTAGCGGAGTTATAGAAATTAGATATAGGTTAGGGAAAAATCAGTTAGCAGAAGAAGTAGGAGGGGTTGGAAAAGCCAGCCCTTTCTGTGAGGTCACAAACTGCAGGTTTTAAGTTGCTGGCAGACTTTCAGGAGGGAGATTTGAGTTTTTCCTGGACAGCCCTCAGCACGTCCAATGAGCTGGGACGTATGGTTGCCTGCAATGCAATGAACTGAGAATATGTGAGTGTTATCTTTTCTTCATTTAATCCTTTTATTTTCATAATTACCTTGTACATATTTGCAATTGTCTCCTTTGTAACATCTTTGTAAAATATTTTGATAAAGCACTGCCTAACCTTTCTGGAGTATAATATTTAATACTAGTTCGTTCTTTATGCTCTAAAAACGTACCCTGTCTCTTGAAGGGAAATTACGCTACTGTTTTGGGTTAGCTTCGGACCCATTTAATCGGAGCTGGTGGCAGCGACCGTGTGCAGGCTTTTGGGGGTTGTTTCAGCGACTGCGGCTTGATAACTATTGTTCCTGCCTGAGTGGGAGTAGTTATCGCATCGCTGCAGCGCGCCCAATAGCCAGTACATAGCAGGTAGCCTTTCTGGTGACTAATTACCCTAGGTGCAGTACCTAATCTGACCTGACAGTAAGGGGGGGCGCCAGAGAGCTGCAAGGTTTAAGTGGAACTGTAAGCGGGATAGACACAAATCCCTGCAGTTCATGGTATATTGAAGAGCAGCGGGATACCTAAAATAAGCCCCTGCTGTAAACTAAGAGGTCAATAGCCTTGTGTGTGTTTTTTCATCACATTGTGGCAGTGGAGGGATAACTAGGATAAGCCCCCTGCACATGTGATAGCCGTCTGTTGGTCTAAAGTCACCCCAATCCGTGACATATTGTGGGCAGCGGCTAAGGGATCTTGACAGTCACGGTGTGAATCGTGACAGGAGACATGAAGCACTCATTGATTGGTTGCAGTGGTGTCTCCTGTGGCCCAAATGGAATATCACCGCTGGTCATGGATTGGCTGCAGAGGTGACTTTACATTCCAAGACAGAAGAGCAAAAATATGACTGATGAGGGACACTGGAGAAATCTGTTTTTTTTCTGATTAGTTTTTATTTCAAAACCATTTTTAAATAAAAGAGATAATGGATAGCCACTTTAAATAACACTTTAATTAAGCAATATGCTTTAAAGGAAACCTGACAGCTGATACATGTTGCTCGATGATCCATGGGCAGCATATATCAGACACTGACTGCATGATTTCAGTCATTTATGATTTACTCTGAAACACTGAAGCATAAAAACATAGTTTTATAGCTGCCGGGGATCTAGCTTCAAGGGAGACTAGTTGGACAGGAGGGTCCCCGGCAGTTTCTCCCCACCAACTTCCGGTGACTGACAGGTCTATCTCTGCGAGCGGGTATAGGTAGAGACCTGTCACACAAGGGAACAGCAGGGAAAAGCCAACAGGGACTTGCCTGTTCGACTAGTCCCCCATGCAGCTCAGTCCCCAGAAGCTATTAGTTTTTTCTCTGAAGTACCACAGCATTTCAGAGCCAACCATTCATGGCTGAAATGATGCAACCAGTGTCTGATCTATGCTGCCTGTGGTTCTGGCTACATGTACCAGCTTTATACAACTCAGACAGCAGTAATTACACTGCCGGCTCAATGAAGCCAAACAAAAAATCCATTAAAATATACCATTTATTATATAAAGTTAAAAAGATCCAAATGACCACATAATAGTTTACACAAACATACAACCCAAATCAGAGAGGAACACCCGAACACAACCCTAGACATAGAATTCTAGTAATACAGCATGCATAGGAAAATTGAACTAACTGTGCAAATATTTATAATATAAGTATTTAGATATATAGCAGCATCCAACATCCTACAACACAGACCGGAAAGAACATTAAAGGTGCCAGACAGCATCCATATAGAAACCCCATCTGCACTGTCAATCTACATAGCCAAAATATACCCAGAAATGCATGATGAAAAGCACAGTATATTACCTTCTCCCAGGCCGCCAACTAGATAACAGAACAACTTGTGAGTGATCCGTCGGGTGATCCACTCTGGTGCCCCGACGTGCGTTTTGCCCTCTGCTTCTTCCAGGGGCGTGACTAAGTAAGGTTGGGAAGGTGTTTATATTGCGCCTGGCAATTGGCCGTGCCAATAGTGGGAGGACTAAGGATGCAAAGGTGGAAGTACAGCAGGGGCTCCACGGCGCATACGGCCGTCAGAATTCTCCATACAGAAATACACTTCCTGACATGCGCCAAGAGGAACGCACACTGAACCGCATGCAGATCCCACACAGGTGCTGTCGGAAATGTGTGGAGAAATGACGGCAAGCGCATGCGCACCACCATCCAGGACTTCTAATTCACAATCTATAGGATCTGGAATGGATCTGATGTAAGTGAATAGGGACCAGAAAAAAGAGCCGCAAAGTGTAACGGTGATGCTTAAAAGGTGCCAACTAAAGATGAAAAGTAAAAATAACAAGGATGATAAAATAAAAAAATGAAGAAATAAATAATAAAGAAGTGAGGGTGCCGTACCGATTTTATCCATTATAGAATAAGAAAACCAGTGCAAGTGTACAGAAGTGATGTGATTTAATATTATTCAAAGGGCATGAATCTCATAAAATCTACAATAATATATCATCAAACACTAGCATTAATAATACATAATAAACTAATTAATTAATGAGATAAACACCGTTACGTACCATCTAATTATTAAGACTCATTAAAGAGCTTTACAATAGCAATATTGCATACAATATCAGTGATGAGAAAGCCCCCCACACTGAAAGACAATTCATAAAAGTTAATTAATAACAATAAATGCTAATAATAACTACATAACATATGTGACAGAATAGAAAACCGTATATACCATATTCAGATACAAATCCTCAATATTACGATCTTTATAATGTCCCCTATTATGTTATATTCTTTTTCCTTTTTCATTGATCTCCATTTGTTCTCTTTAACATCTTTGTTTCTTCTTTATTTCAGAACTTGATGTGTTCCATAACTTGATGTATCCACGGAGAAAGAGGCGTCGGCATCCAACAAGTCCCACGACATGGTCACAGATACGTCAAGATACCAGGTAATAACAACTAGATTAATAATATAGAGAAAAAAAATTAAAATTAATACAAATATAAAAACAAGGACCACAAAACGTCCTATAAGTACCCAAAATAAAAAAACCCTTAAAAAACATACCTCCTGAACCAGAAACTACTCCTAAATATAAGATATGCATAGAGATATATAATTGTACCCAGTGGTCTAGGTCCTATAGAAATGCAAAGAACCCCAGAGTTTCATTGAGGCCATTCGGACTCAATGTTCCCAAATGGTAGATCCATCTACTTTCAACCAGGGCCAATATTTTGGCTAAATCGCCCCCTCTAGAACCCAAGCAGACCTGATCAATAGCTTTAACTACCAGTTCCCTTGCATTACAATTGTGATAGGCTTTAAAGTGTCTAGGGAGGGATTTAAGAGAGGAATCATCTTCACTAGTTCTGGCCTTGTCAATATCATATGCATGTCCATGTGGAAAGGTGTACATTGGCCTTACCACAAGAGAGTTGAAGGTAAGAACACGAGAGCACATCCGTGATATTGAAAAGGCCAGAACTAGTGAAGATGATTGTGTATTAGAAGTCCTTGGTGGTGGTGCGCATGCGCTTGCCATCATTTCTCCACACACTTCCGACAGCGCCTGCGTGGGATCTGCATGCGGTTCAGTGTGCGTTCCTCTTGGCGCATGTCAGGAAGTGAATTTCTGTATGGAGAATTCTGACAGCCGCATACGCCGTGGAGCCCCTGCTGTACTTCCGCCTCTGCGTCCTTAGTCCTCCCACTATTGTTATGGCCAATTGCCAAACACTATATATATATATATATATATATATATACACCTTCCCAACCTTACTTAGTCACTCCCTGGAAGAAGCAGAAGGCGAAACGCGCTTCGGGGCGCCAGAGTGGATCACCCGACGGATCACTCACACGTCGTTCTGTCATCTAGTTGGCGGCCTGGGAGAAGGTAATATACTGTGCTTTTCATCATGCATTTCTGTGTATATTTTGGCTATGTAGATTGACAGCGCAGGTGGGGTTTCTATATGGATGCTGTCTGGCACCTTTAATGTTCTTTACGGTCTGTGTTGTAGGATGTTGAATGCTGCTACATATCTAAATACTTATAATTATTTGCACAGTTAGTTCAATTTTCCTATGCATGCTGTATTACTAGAATTCTATGTCTAGGGTTGTGTTCTGGTGTTCCTCTCTGATTTGGGTTGTATGTTTGTGTAAACTATTATGTTGTCATTTGGATCTTTTTAACTCTATATAATAAATGCTATATTTTAATGGATTTTTTGGTTGGCTTTATTGAGCCGGCAGTATAATTACTGCTGTCTGAGTTGTATAATATTGTGGGAGTACCAATGTGTTTCTAAGCTGAGGACATTTTGTGATTATCATACATGTATCAGCTGTCAGGATCCTTTTAAATGTCTATTGATTGTACTTTTATCTGTCTAGCCCAGGGAGATTAAACTTTCTTCGTAACCATACTTTTTATTAAAATACATTTTTGGCCTATTTAATAAGATTATATAAAGGCCTTTATAGGCGGCCTCTCAATATATTTTGAGAAAGTTCCTTTAGGATTCACGTTTCTTTAGCCCATAATCTGTGTTTCATCAGTGTCAACTTTTTTTTAAAGCCTTTAACCATTATTGCTCACCTCTGATGTTAAACTGTTATGATCTCAGATGTGGACTGAGTTATTTCAAATATAAGCAGTCAAGTGTCCCAGTAAGTGGAAACTATTTCATGTAGAAACTATTCTAGTAGTTAGCTACTCCAGTATTACCTCTTCACACACAATTACATTATTCTATTGCTGACCTCAGATTAAACATGTTGGTAGTGATTAACATCAGAGAATTGTTCGGCTGCTGAACTGTACCCAGGTCATTCATAGCAAGCAATTTTAAACATCAAGGGCTTGGTGGGCTGGTCATTTCTTTTACCGAGAGAATAAAATATATTTTCATATGCTGTGCTGAGTGGTAAAGGTCTGGTAGAGAAATATTTCTCATATTCATATACCTCTCTTTCTTGCATGTAGTTCACATGATGTAGGATTGGGTCATGCTCTTGAGCTTATGTGTCTCGAGATTTGAAAATCTTTAAAAACTGTCACTGATTCTGCAATATGTTAGTCATTCTTATTCTCTCTGAACCTCAAACCTGGCAAATTAATACTGTCACCTCTACATTGGTCTTTTTATTTGTAACTATGACCCCTGTGCAATTTTTTTTTCTAATGGGCAACTTCAATCAATTTTTTTGTGCATTTGTAAAGTAATATATGTTTGTTGTTTCATTGTTAAACTATCTTCAGTTTTCATGTTACACCATGGAATACTAGTAGAGGCGGGAGAATCAATTTCCAGGACTCAAATGAGTATGAGTAGTATTTACAGATCAGGACTGGAGTGGAGCACTGTGACCACTGAATGGGTAGTCTGAAAATCTCCTTACCTCCTGGTATTTCCATCATTCCTTCTGATTAACTGAGTTGGTGCGACATTGTATGTGCGCCACACTACAATGCTGACCTTACACCAGCCTGCCTAATCAAATAAAGAATTGGGAATGCCAGGATGTAATGAGGAGGTAATAAGATTTGCAGATTTCCTGTCTAATGGTTACAGATTGTTGACCGATCCGATGGTATGGAGTTGTGAGATTCAATTCTTCCATCTCTAAATATTAGTCATATTCATTTAACAACTTAAATAAACAGTCAATGCTTTTTTGCCCACATTTTTTCTTTAATCCGCATACACTATTATTTAAAGTCATCAATATGCTGATATCTGGGTGCTAGCTAATGAAGATTCATGCATATGAAAAAGATTACATTTTCGTCAATTGTATACACATTATCACAATTGCCCCTATTCATTAAATATTTTATGTCAGAATCCTGTTGTAAACAGTTTAGAAAATTTTGCGCAATGTGTGGTAGTACCAAAATTGTCCAATTTCTAGTGTTTTCATTACATTTTTTCCCAGTTCTGATAAAGTGTGAAGTCAGGGTGTGACTGGGTATGGCGACCCACCATTCCTCAAATTTATGATGAGCAAGTGGCGTTCTTTACACCACAAATTTTAATCAAATCCCAGGCTCTAGTAAGATTTATGTATATGCGCATAGAGATGCACAACTGTAAATTAATCAGGTGCCTCAAACTCCATTGTGCCCCCTATAATAAAAAAAGGCAGTCTAGGTCAGGGGTGGGGAACTTCAGGCCCCCGGGCCATTTACTGCCCTCGATGACCTTTTATCCGGCCCGTCCAGATTCTCAGGGACCGCAGTGCTTTAGTAGGGAGTTGTTTTTTGATTGCCACCAGCTCATTAATTTCTTCTTGTTCTGTTAGCACACATACGCAGTGTTCACTACTGAACACTGAAGGGCATGCAATAAAAGATTACGTTCTGACACCAGTGCCACAGTCATTATGCACTTTGTGGGCGGAGATTGTACGGCCCCCCGAAGGATTGTATAAATATCTATATGGCCCTTGGCAGAAAAAAGATTCCCCACCCCTGGTCTAGGTGAATCAGGGCCAATAATTTTGAAATGGAGTGTGGCTCTTAATTCTGAGGCAGAACTGTATTTTAATTGCGCTATTTGACTGATGGTTTTCATGCAGTGTACAATGCAGTCTATTTATGATATTGGTGCAATTACAGAATTTCAAATTTAAGACACCTACTCAGTCAATCAAACAGATTATTTTTACTTTTTAGAAACCTACAGGGCTCGCTAAATACCTTATTTTGACTTTGTTTCTATAAATCTTCAATGAGAAGACATAAAAAAGAATATATCCTCAAAAAGAAAATGTGAACTAATTAGACTATGCAAAAGCGTTCTAACTTCTAATTTTGAAAATCAAGTTACTGTGTTGTCAGATGAAATAAGAGCATCACTTACTAAAAAAGTGGTTATTATTACACCTAGAATTATATACTTCTTTGTACAGTCAGAAATTATCCATCTAAATTAGCAAGCTGGGCTAGTATCCTCTTCTATTGTGTAGTTAAAGCACCACTCCTTTTTTTTAAATTTCACCACTGGAGTGGTGCTTAAAATCCAAGTTCCCTGTCCACAGGGTCTAATACTCACATTCCAGCGTTTTCGTCTGTTTTTGCAGCTCCGGTCCACCTTTTACAGTTTATGACCTGCTGGCTGCTACAGTGTATCATGGAACGAGCCGGAGGTTACTATTCACTGTAAGTCTATAAGAGCTTTGTTCTGGCTCTCATAGGCTTGTATTGAGAGCTTGTGAAGTAGCTTCTGAGTTCTAGCCACTCAGAAGCTGCACTCACGAGATGGTGCTTCAGGACCATACTGGCGTCGAAAAATGGTGTAAATGCCAGAGGGTGAGTATATGACTGGGGGCAGGGGACTTATGCTTAAAGCACCACTCCAGCAGTAAAAACAAAACAAAGTGCTGGAGTGGTGCTTTAAGATTGGCAGAAACAGAGGTCCACTAATTTGAGCTATATGTAGATGCTCCAGCTAAAACTTTATTATGAGTGGAGATAATAATAATAATCTTTATTTTTATATAGCGCTAACATATTCCGCAGTGCTTTGCAGTTTTGCACACATTATCATTATGAACAAATATGTTTGGAAAACGATTGCCAAACATAAATTTGTCATGAATAAGGCACATTCGGATTCATGATCGGAAACACAAGCAAATTTTAATAAAATCAGAAAAATTGTTAACATTCTGTAAAAGTGCGGGAAAATATTTGCATTGCCACTAAAGTATTTTTAGCACTTTGGCTAGGATATTGGTAGTGTACTGTATAATGTGATGAGCATTGGGCACGTTTTTTATGTGGGTAGGGGGTGGGGAGGACTTAGAGGAGCTGCGTGCTTGTAAATTATTTTTTTCTAACTTTATGTATACACATTGAGGCTAGACAATCAGGGCACAGCAAAGATCCATGATGTCCAGACACAACGGCATGTGCCATTGGCTGCTGTAATCACACGTCCCTCTCTGTGTAAAGACTGGACATCTTGTTTTAACACCATTTTGTGAGTATAAGTGCAGAGAAGCTGCTCCTGACGCTGGTCCTGGGTGCTTATAGATTTAGATAGTGTCCTGTGTGGCTGTCAAGCAGATTTTTTTTTCTTGTGCCATTAGTGAGGTTCCCAGACAAAGACAGCAGGGCACATTTCATAGAAGTGTGTTGTGCACAGTGAGATCAGAACTAACTCAGTACAGCAGAATATGTGAGGTATTCACATGGGTAGGGACCCTTTAGTTTTTTCTGAGACCACCTAGATGTTGGTTGATGGGCAGGCATAACTTGGCCAAATTGTGTGCAAAAACGTTTCATTTTTTTCTAGTATTCAGAAGTTGTATAGCTATTTATATTTCATATATTTCACATCGACATGCTTTAGCGCGATAGGGTGCAACTTTTTTGTATATTATGAAAGTAAAGTGTCAGTTATTGCATGTCTCACACTGAAAAATTGCAATCTGCTATGAAGCTTAGTATACCTCTGAGCTGCATTCGAGTACCTAAATGGCAGCCTTTGGGTCTTCATCAGGCCTAAGCTGCCATGGTAACTCATTAATGCCCGACAATCATGTAGCAGGCGAACAATGGTAGATGGAAATCAGGATTTCAACAGGTTAAATTTTACAGTTGTGGTTCAGTTAACATTTTTTCATAAGTTTTCTTTTTCTTTGTTTTCTATTCGCTTTAAAGAAGTACACATTAAAAAAGAACATCTGACAGCATAGTAATAAAGCATGTCAGTGGACAAAATTCATATATTAAATTGGTTTCCTCGAACATCCTCTTGACATAAGTTGGTAGCAGTGATATGTTTATAGATAGCAATCATAAGAATGTTGAATTTCGAGGAAACAGAATCTAATGCATGCTGATGCACGTGGATGGAGAGAAAATGATTTCCCTTATCAAAAGCAGACCTCTCTATATGACTTTTATTTATACTTGAAGCATCCGAAGATGTAGTGCTCATCCATAAACTTTAGCTTAGTTGCATTGAGTCCAAGAAACATGGTATATAATGCATAAGGTTCATAAGGGGGAAATAAGTAATTGATCCCTTGCTGATTTTGTAACTTTGCCCACTGACCATAAAGACATGAACAGTCTATAATTTTAAGGGTAGGTTAATTTTAACATTGAGAAATAAAATCCAGAAAATCAAATTGTATAAATTTATATACATTTATTTGCATTTTTCATTGAGATTAAGTATTTGATCCCCTACCAACCATTAAGAGTTGTGGCTCCTACAGACCAGTTAGACGCTCCTAATCAACTCGTTACCTGCATTGAAGACAGCTGTCTTACATAGTCACCTTTATAAAAGACTCCTGTCCACAGATTCAATTATTGTCAGACTCTAAGCTATACAACATGGGCAAGACTAAAGAGCTTAATAAGGATGTCAGTGACAAGATCATAGACCTGCACAAAGCTGGAATGGGCTACAAAACCATAAGTAAGAAGCTGAGTAAGAAGGAGACAACTGTTAGTGCAATAGTAAGAAAATGGAAGAAATATAAAATGACTGTCAATCAACATCGATCTAGGGCACCATGCAAAATTTCACCTCATGGGGTATCCTTGATCATGAGGAAGATGAGAGATCAGCCTAAAACTACATGTTAATGATCTCCAGGCAGCAAGGACCACAGTCACCAAGAAAACCAACACATTACGCTATAAAGGTTAAAAATACTGCAGAGCCCGCAAGCTCCCACCGGCTCAAGAAGGCACATGGGCAGGCCCATGTGAAGTTTGCCAATGAACATCTGGATGATTCTGTGAGTGATTGGGAGAAGGTGCTGTGGTCAGATGAGATAAAAATTGAGGTTTTTGGGCAGTAACTCAACTTGCCGTGTTTGGAGGAAGAGAAATGCTCCATATTACCTAAAGAACACTGTCCCCATTGTCAAGCATGGAGGTGCAAACATGTTTTGGGGGTGTTTCTCTGCTAAGGGCACATGACTACTTCAACACATCAATGGGAGAATGGATGGAGCCTGGACTCTGAACAATTTTTTATCACCTTTTGTGCATTACTGCCCTTTTCCAAGATGGTGTCTTTGGTCTCATGTGCACTGTGTCTTCCTGCTATAAAACTCCACCCCAGCATTCAGTCTGTGCTAGAGTATTCTGCCTTGCATCCAGCTCCTGACCTCTGATTACTCTCTGGCTATATACCTGCTCCTGTGAACATGTGTGGTGATCCTGCTACTCTGCTCTGAGTTCCTGCTGCATACACCAGTTTTCAGTAATCCTCCTCCATCTGCTGCTCGTGTTTACTTCCATCTGCATTTGCTGGACATGTAAGCTGTTTCTGCTCTGAAAAAACCTGAGACTATTAACCAGGCCTCCCTGGTTGTGCTAAGATATTATTTGAACTGCCTTATAAGCATAGCTATCTGTGTTTGGACTAAAACAAGGACTTATTCATGTCAAGTATCCTCAATAATAATTGTGCTTCATAGACTTTCTGCGTGATTGCATTTTCCTCTGAAGTTTCCTATAGACTGCTAAGCTGTGTTTAATATTTACACCAAGTGTTGTGGACTTGAGTTTTTCTCTGCACCTGTTTGAATTACCGTGTGATAATATAGACTTTACCACTTATAAAACTGTGTCCTGTAGTTGTCTTGTTCCACGCAAAGAGTCTCCTGAGTTATCCCCTATAATTATTACAGGATGCTCTAGCCTAAAAAAAAAAAAAAAAAAAAAAAAAAGGAGACTGCTGGAACTATGACTGCAGAAAGCAGATTAGAGCAGGTGTTTTCCATAATTAGATCACTGCAGAAAGATGTGGAAGGTTTGCAAAAGAAGTTTGGAAGCTTTAAACACAATCAACAAGTGTTTGGACAAACTTTGCAGGACTTAAGCAACCGCATGGCAGCCCAGGAAAACAAACTTGCTGGCATAGAGTCCCAGTATGGACAGGCTTTTCAGGACATAAGCACGCAAATAGCTGCACAAGTGACTTTACCCTCTGGGCAACCACCACCAGCTAGCCCACCTAAGTTGCCCCATTCAGATTTAATGGTGATCGCGACAAATTTTGTGGCTTTGTGAATCAATGTATGCTATATTTTGATGTGAATGCTGACCGTTTTCCTACTGATAGATCCAAAGTATTGTGTGTAATAATGCTACTGACCTCAGGAGCGCTTGCCTGGGCGAATCCAATGATTGAGTCTCGTGACCCACGGTTAAATAACTTGGATGATTTATTGGCCGCTATGGCATTAATGTTTGATGACCCTAATCGCCGTGCAATCATTGAATCTGCTTTGTTGTCTTTACACCAGGCTAAACGTTCTGTTATTGAGTATGCCACTGAATTCAGGAGATTAGCGATAGATACCAATTGGGACAGTTATGCACAATTATTTTTAAAAGGGGTCTGTCTAGTATTATAAAAGATGAACTAGCTCACTCTGAGTCACCACAAGACCTAGAGACATTTATACAGCATTGTGTGCGCATAGACATTCGCCTTATTGAGCGTAGGCAGGAGAAATTTTCTGCATATACCGCATTTCTAACTTTTCCCTTCCTTCCAAAGAGCCTGCAGGTAAAACCTCTCGGGAGGTGGAGGAGGTGCCCATGCAAATTGATTCTGTTCAGAGGCGCGAGATCAATGAGCGGCGGGAGCATCGCCTTCGTGAAAGTCTATGTTTCTACTGCGGCCAGTCTGACCACTTCTTGATCAATTGTCCTAAGTGTCCTAGATGGCCTAACAAGGTGCTAGCAGCAGTAGGGGAGTATGACAACTGTGATGATGAATCTGACATCTCTGAATGTAGCCTGCCTTTAAACGCTGTATTCCATTCACTTTCTATGACTTCACCCCCCCAAGGAGCTGAAGGAGAAGAACTCTCACTGTTCTCTCCCTATTAAGATCCTTGTTCAGTACAGTGGATTTCCAGTGCAGCTATGATTGACTCAGGTGCAGGTGGCAATTTCATGGATATCGCATTTGCCAAGGAACATGGTATTGAAATTCAGCAAAGAGCCTCTCCAATTACCATGGAAACAATGGATGGGTCACCTTTAATCTCTGGGCTGTGGATCAGGAGACCGTACCCCTTGAAATTTTGTTGGAGCCTAATCATCAGGAGCACCTTTCTTTCTTGCTAATTTCTTCTCCTCATTTTCCTGTGATTTTAGGCATTTCTTGGTTGCGTTCTCAGAACCCAATTATCAACTGGGAGACCAAGGAGATTATCTTTCCAACAAGGAGCAACTCAGCGTTAACAGAAGCTGTCCCTGAGTCCATGGCTACGGAACCACATGTACAGGTATTTTCTTTACCTCCAGCATATTAAGAGTTCTCTGACATCTGTGACAAAAAGAATGCAGATCAGCTTCCTCCATACAGGCATTATGACTGTCCCATTGAGCTGCTTCCTGGGGCAGCAATTCCTTTTGGTAACGTATACCCTTTGGCGGCACCTGAGCTTCAAGCCTTAAAGGAGTATATTGATGAAAATCTGGCCAAAGGCTTCATACGTCCTTCTTCCTCACCAGCAGGGGCACCTATATTTTTTGTAAAAAAGAAGGATGGGACCCTGAGACCCTGTGTTGACTATCGGGAACTCAATAAGGTAACCGTACGAAACCGTTACCCTTTGCCTCTGATTCCCGAATTACTGGAAAGAGTCCGCCATGCTAAGGTGTTTTCTAAACTGGATCTTCGTGGGGCTTATAATTTGGTGCATATTCGTCCAGGGGATGAGTGGAAGACAGCATTCCAATGCCGGTATGGACACTTTGAATATCTTGTGATGCCCTTCGGCTTTGTAATGCCCCTGCAACATTTCAACACCTTGCTTATGACATTTTCTGAGATTTGTTGGACCAGTTTGTGGTGATCTATTTGGACGATATTCTAATCTTTTCTGACTCTCTACAGGAACATGAAGAACATGTCAAAGCTGTTTTAAGACATCTGAAAGAGAGCCATCTGTATATCAAGCCGGAGAAATACGAGTTCCATCATTCTGAGATACAGTTCTTAGGTTATATCATCTCTCCCCAGGGGCTGAACATGGAATCTGGTAAGATTCAGGCTATCCTTGACTGGCCGGTACCCAAGAACGTTAAGGAGGTCCAACGTTTTATTGGTTTTGCAAATTTCTACAGACGCTTCATTCAAAATTTTTCTGATATTGTCCATCCCATTACTTCCTTGACAAAGAAGGAAAAGCCCTTTAATTGGTCATCACAGGCCCAAGAAGCTTTTGATCGGCTTAAGATCTGTTTCACATCAGCACCGCTGTTGATACACCCAGATCCAACACTTTCATTCATTATGGAGGTGGACGCTTCTGATAACGCTTTGAGGGCTATTCTCTCCCAAAGAACTGGAGAGAAGGGTCTGCTACATCCTTGTGCTTTCTTTTCCCGTAGACTAACCTCAGCAGAGAAGAATTATGACGTGGGAGACAAGGAATTGCTGACTATTATTGCGGCTTTCAAAGAATGGAGGCATCATCTGCAAGGAGCTGCACAACAGATCATAGTGCTAACTGACCATCGCAATTTAGAGTTCCTTAGATCCGCTAGATGTCTTTCTCCTTGTCAGGCTCGTTGGAACTTATTTTTAAATCAATTTAACTTTGTTATCTCGTACCGTCCAGGTTCTCGTAATGGGAAGGCTGTTGCTTTATCCCGAATCCATGCTGCGGATTCCATACCTGGAGCCCCGTCCATTCTATCTGATGCCAATTTCATTGGAGTTATCCACGATCAGGACTTGTAGAAGGAGTGCAGGGAGGCCTATGACGGTGATGTATTTCTGGCCAACCCACCTGTGGATATTAATCTTGTCTTTAAGGGTGGCATGTGGTTCAGAGATCGACGTATCTATGTCCCTGAGGTCGTCCGACTGCAGATCCTCAAGTTGGTACATGACTCCAAGTTGGCTAGTCACAGGGGGGTACAGAAGACACAAGAGTTCCTGAGCCGATTCTTCTGGTGGCCAACTTGCCTGAAGGATACCAAGGACTATGTTCTCTCTTGTGAGGTATGTGCTCATTATAAGACTCCTCATGTTGCACCTACTGGTCTTCTACAACCATTACCTGTTCCGTCCCGCCTTTGTGGGTCTATATCAATGGACTTTATTGTGGAGCTGCCTACATCGTTGGGCATGAATACAATCATGGTGGTAGTTGATCGCCTGACTAAAGCTGCTCATTTTGTTCCATGCACCGGCCTCCCCTCAGCTAAAGATACAGTGAACTTGGTTATACAGAATGTCTTTCGGTTGCATGGGGTCCCGGATGAGATCATCTCTGACCGAGGAGTACAGTTCACTTCAAGATTCTGGAAGGGGTTTTGCTCGGCACTCAATATTAATGTCTGTCTCTCTTCCGCTTACCATCCCCAGACAAATGGTCAGACTGAGCATACCAACCAGATGTTGTAACAATATCTAAGATGCTATGTCAGCCATCTTCAGGATGATTGGTTGGAGTTGCTGCCATTAGCCGAATTTTCATTTAATAATTTTCAGAGCGCCTCCACTAAATTTACACCTTTCTTTGCCAATCTGGGTTATCATCCATGTATCTTACCTAGGTCTCCAATTAATTCTCCGGTTCCAGCAGTGGAGGAAAGGCTGACTGCGATGAGGCAAAATCTGGAGGTTCTGAAGGAATCCCTGACCACAGCTCAAGAACGTTATAAGAGATTGGCTGACAGATTCCGTAAACCTGCACCCATGTTCAAGGTAGGAGATTCCATGTGGTTAGCAACTAAGAATCTGAAATTAAACGTTCCTTCACAAAAACTTGGACAGAAATTCATTGGCCCTTTCAAGATCAACGGTATTGTGAGCTCTGTGGCCTGCCGGCTGAAGCCGCCTAGGACTATGAAGGTACACCCAGTTTTTCATGTATCTTTACTAAAGCCTGTATCTCCCAATACCTTCCAGGGATGTGTTGTGCCACCTCCGCAGCCTGTGGTGATTGATGGGCAAGAACAATTTGTAGTGGAGGAAATTGTTGATTCCAGGATTCGCAGGAATCGGCTCCAATATCTGATAAGATGGCAGGGATATCCCCCTGAGGAAGACTCTTGGGAACCGGTGGAAAACATCAATGCCCAACAGAAGATTTCTCGTTTTCATCAGAGATTCCCTGAGAAACATGGTCCAGGATTGTCCTGAGGCCGCTTCTAAGGAGGGAGTAATGTCAGGACTCTGAACATTTTGTATCACCTTTTGTGCATTCCTGCCCTTTTCCAAGATGGCGTCTTTGGTCTCATGTGCACTGTTTCTTCCTGCTATACAACTCCACCCCAGCCTTCAGTCTGTGCTAGAGTATTCTGCCTTGCATCCAGCTCCTGACCTCTGATTACTCCCTGACTATATACCTGCTCCTGTGAACGTGTGTGGTGATCCTGCTACTCTGCTCTGAGTTCCTGCTGCATACACCAGTTTTCAGTAATCCTCCTTCATCTGCTGCTCGTGTTTACTTCCATCTGCATTTGCTGGACTTGTAAGCTGTTTCTGCTCTGCAAAAACCTGAGAATATTAACCAGGCCTCCCTGGTTAAGCTAAGATATGATTTGAACTGCCTTATAAGCTTATCCATCAGTGTTTGGACTAAGACAAGGATTTATTTGTGTCAAGTATCCTCAAGAATAACTGTGCTTCATAGACTTTCTGCGTGATTGCATTTTCCTCTGAAGTTTTCTATAGACTGCTAAGCTGCATTTAATATTTACACCAAGTATTGTGGACTTGAGTTTCTCTCTGCACCTGTTTGAATTACCATGTGATAATATAGACTTTACCACTTATAAAACTGTGTCCAGTAGTTGTCTTGTTCCATGCAAAGAGTCTCCTGAGTTGTCCCCTATAATTATTACACCTTCCCTCCCCCAGGACATTAAAAATGCGTCATGGCTGTGTCTTCCAACAAGACAATGACCCAAAACATACAGCTGAGGCAACAAAGGAGTGGCTAAAAAAAAGCACATTAAGGTCATGGAGTGGCCTAGCCAGTCCCCAGACCTTAATCCCATAGAAAACTTATGGAGGGAGTTGAAGCTCCGAGCTGCCAAGCGACAGCCTCAAAATCTTAATGATTTAGAGATGGTCTGCCTGCAAAGAGGAGTGGACCAAAATTCCACCTGACGTGCGCAAACATCATCATCCACTACAAAACACATCTGACTGCTGTGCTTGCCAACAAGATTTGTTATTAAGTTTTGTTTGCCAGAGGGATTAAATACTTATTTCTCACTGAAAAATGCAAATAGATGTATATAATTTATACAATGTGATTTTCTGGATTTTATTTTTGATATTCTATCTCTCAATGTTAAAATTAACCTACCCTTAAAATTATAGACTGTTCATGTCTTTGTCAGTGGGCAAACTTACAAAAGGGATCAAATACTTATTTCCCCCACTGTAGCACTATACAAATCCATGTTTTTTATGAATAATTAATATTTACTAGTTATGGAGTTAAAATGGCTGTTGTCTCTGTCAGCAGACGGCTCCTGCACGATGCCATGGGGGGCTACGCGCCCCCCTATGTGGGCAATCGCTGTGAATGGCCAATCAAAACTGACCAGCCAATCACTGCGATTTGACAATAAATAAAAAAAATCAATATGACACTTTGTGATTGGTACGTCTTAGCACCAATCGCAGCAGTCAATATTAGATGGGGTGATCACGACATCACCTTTGGTGATTAACCCTTTTGGCGCCAATTGGCTGAAAAATAGTTGCTGACTAATTGGTGTCAAAACAGTTAATTTAAAAAAATTGTTCGCTGCTCTGCATGCCGCACAGCATAGGTGATCAGTGAGATCCTGTTGCGTCTCCTGTGTGTCCTGTGATCTGCTTCTGTGATGTGCTGTGTTGCTGTTTGTGTGACTGATCTGTGATCAGAGCAGCAGTTCCAAACTCCCTGTTCCGAGTAGCTTTATATCTAGAGCATTAGTGTAGTGAACTTCACTGTAATTTTTTTATGCAAACTTTTTTTTTACTTCTACTGATTTTAGTTTTCATTTTTTTCTTCTAAGTTTAGAAGTTTCTGCAAATCTTTTCCTTTTTAGTGTTTTTCTCTTTTTCTTTTATCTTTACTTTTTATAAGACATTTAATAATAAATAGTACCTTTTACACATGTCCCATGCAATACACTTGTAAAAGCACCACTTGCACACATCCCCGTGTTTAGAAGAATAGCATTAAAATACCCCATTCTTAAAAAGATGTTATTCAGCAGATGAGATGTACACTTTCCTAGCCTCGGACACAGATTACGGCAGTGAGGAAGATCCCACATACTTCTATTTTTCTTCCTCCTCCTCTTTATCTAGTGTGGAGGGACCCCCAGTAAGGTGCCCTAGAACCTAGGCAACCCTTATAACCCTAGAACGCATACCCATAGAAATCTACACATTCACGCACCTGGGGCCTTTTAGGCCTGTTTACAATTATCATGGAATAACTCAAATAAAAATACTTTTCAAAGTTTATTGCAAAGTAAGGATGCATTCCCATTAGCGCAGGGGTCCGCCAGGACGGGATTCCGTAATGGATCTGACCTCCTGGTGACCCCAGCTAAGGCTGGCGGATGCATACCTGGGGCCTCGCAGGCCTGCCAGGTTACTTGTTTTCTATTTTCTGTAAATTTACTTTAGTTAGAATTTTGAAACTCTAGGTATTCCTCAGGTATATAGTTGTTAGTAATTTCCAGTTGTTCATATATTTTTATGTTATAGGCATTTCGGTATAACAACCTTTTTTTGGGACTACCCCATATTCACGCACCTGGGGCCTTTTAGGCCTGTGTGCAAATAACACGGAATAACTCAAATAAAAATACTTTTCAAAATTTATTTTACAATTGCAAGGTAAGGATGCATTCCAACAAGCGCTGGGGTCCGCTAGGAGGGGATCCGTAATGGATCTGACCTCCTGGTGACCCCAGCTAAGGCTGGCGGAATCCCGCCATTCCAGCAGCCTTAGCTGGAGTTACCAGGAGGTCAGATCCATTATGGATCCCCTTCTGGCGAACCCCAGCGCTACTGGGAACACAGCCTAAGATGTGTATATGTCATGTCGGACACTGTTCAGACCAGGTCGTCTGACGGACAGCGGTAATTCCGCGTTTGACCACTGTTTGCTCATTGGCGTCGGCTAGTTTTCGTCTGGCTGCTCCGGGGTTAATTTATCTGATCCTCGGATTGGAAGCTGGGCCATGCCCATTTCCTTTAAATAGTTCTCCTGATCTTTGGGCGTCGCCGATTATAGCTTCTGTCTTATCCGTAGTTATCTCGGTCCGGAGTGGAGAGCTGGTTGTTGGAGAATCGTTGCTGGTGGTGTATTTTCCTTTGTCTTATTTACTCCTTCCTATATTTGTATTTATTTTGCCCTGCACATTTATAGTGTATTCCTGAGTGACTGCGGCGTGGTGTATATTTTCCTTTATCCTTGTTTGTTATAACTGTGGGTATTGGTCTATTGCATTCACTGGGTGGTGGGCGGTGGTGTTCAGTCTAGGGCTGAATCAGGAATCAGGGTGAGGGTGGAGGCCTGGACATGCACACCTTCAGTGTAAACTTCAGGTAGAGGGTCAGACAGGGTTTCCCTAGTCTGAGGGAAATTGCAGGGGCCCGGGTTATTAGCTCTCGCCCTCCTTGTCTCCCCGTGACATTATAATCGGCCGGAAAAAAAAAAAAAAAAAAGGGTTCCTTTTTTTTCTCTTCTCTGTGTTTTGTCATGGATCCCATGACTTCCATAACCCGCCAGTTGGAGGCGCTGTCCCTACAGGTCACTGAGTTGAGGGGAGCAGTGCAGCAACAGGGACTAGCAGTATCTAATATACAAGCTGGAGTGACAGGAGGAGTTAATGAGCCCAAGTTTCCTTTGCCTGAAAAATTTGCTGGGGAACACAGTAAATTTGTTTCTTTTTGTGAAGCTTGCAAACTGTATTTCCGTATGCGCCCGATCTCCTCTGGTAATGAGGCTCAACGTGTGGGCCTGGTGTTGTCATTATTAAGCGGGGATCCCCAAGCATGGGCATTTTCGTTGCCGTCTGATTCTGCTGCATTTAACTCAGTGGAGGGTTTCTTTTCTGCTCTAGGACACATTTACGATGATCCAGACAGAATGGCTCTAGCAGAATCTAAGTTACGCACTATTTGCCAGGGGGAGCATGTTGCAGAGGATTACTGTTCTGAATTTCGCCGCTGGGCAGTTGACACTCAGTGGAATGAGCCAGCATTGCGGAGTCACTTTATTCATGGAGTTTCTAATAGGGTTAGAAAAGCCCTCCTGATGTATGAGACTCCTGCTTCATTAGATTCCGCTATGAGTCTAGTTGTCCGCATTGATCGCCGTTTGCGTCAGGGGAATCATGAGACGCCGCCTGTGGGTGAAGGTTTAGGTTCACGTGAGGTTGCTGCAGGTGAGCCCACGGAATCTATGCAAATTGCTGGGGTGTCACATGTTAAGAGTCGTACCCCTGTACTCAGGAAGCAGGGAGCCTGTTTTATCTGCGGTAAAACTGGTCATTTTATTAATATCTGTCCTCTGCTGTTAAAGAAAAACGCAACGGCGGAAAACTTCTGAGCTCAGAGGGTGTGGAGGAGACCAGTCTGAGCTCATGTATATCCTCCATGATGATTTCTCAGTGCATGCTCCCTGCCAAAGTTGTCGCTGGCAGAGAGATACCAATCACTATTTTTGTGGATAGTGGTTCCGCCACAAATCTCATTGATGAGGAGTTTGCGCGCACTGCTGGTTTTAAGATTGAAAAACTGCCTCATCCTATCCGTGTGGTCACCATCAATTCTGCTCCTCTTCCTCAGGGGGAGATTACTGAGTTTGTGGCTGAGGTTAAACTCCACATTGGGGTTCTTCATTTTGAGCAGGTCACATGTAAGGTGCTCAAGAGTCTTCCGGCACAATTGGTTCTGGGTTTTCCACGGTTGTCAACACACAACCCGGGGATTGACTGGAAAACTCAGGACATAATCCAGTGGAGTGATTTCTGTCAGGAGAATTGCCTGGCCACATGTGTGTCCGCTGTGACTTCAAGCGTTCCTGAGTCACTTCAGGATTATGCGGATGTGTTCTCTGAGAAGGGTTGTTCAGAGTTGCCGCCACACCGCTCCTATGACTGTTCTATCAGGTTTAAACCAGGGGCCAAGCAAGGATGTTCAACATCTCCGGTCCGGAGAGACAAGCGCTCAAGGATTACATTTCTGAAAGTTTGAGCAAAGGGCACATCAGGCCGTCATCCTCGCCGGTGGCAGCAGGGTTCTTCTTTGTGAAGAAGAAAGATGGCGGATTACGCCCTTGTTTGGATTTCAGGGAGTTGAACCAGATTACGGTTCGTGATCCATACCCTATGCCACTGACACCTGACTTGTTCAACCAGGTGGCAGGTGCTAAGTGGTTTACCAAGCTTGACCTCAGGGGGGCAAAAATACTCATAAGAGTCCGTCAAGGTGATGAGTGGAAGACGGCTTTTAATACCCCTGAGGGTCATTTTGAAAATTTGGTGATGCCTTTTGGGTTAACTAACGCACCTGCAGTGTTCCAACATTTCATCAATGATGTGTTCTCGCATGTTTTGGGGAAATTTGTTATCGTGTACCTAGATGACATCCTCATATATTCTTGCGACCGTGATGCTCATTTCGATCATGTCAGGCAGGTGTTACAGCTTCTCAGAGAGAATAAGCTGTATGCTAAACTTGAGAAATGTGTATTTTTTGCTCAAGAGTTGCCGTTCTTGGGTTATATTGTGTCTGCTTCTGGTTTTAAAATGGACGCCGCTAAGGTGCAAGCGGTGCTGCATTGGGAATTTCCTGATAACCTGAAAGCACTTCAGCAGTTCCTTGGGTTTTCTAACTACTATAGGAAATTTATCAAGGATTTTTCTATCATTGCTAAACCGCTAACTGACATGACTATAAAGGGTACCAATTTCTCCGCTTGGCCTGAGGCTGCTGTTCGCGCATTTGAATTTCTCAAGAACAGTTTTGTTTCAGCCCCCATTCTTGTGCAGCCAGACGTATCTAAACCCTTTGTCGTGGAAGTCGATGCGTCTGAGGTTGGTGTGGGGGCGGTACTATCTCAAGGTTCATCCTTGAGTGGTTTGCGTCCGTGCGCCTATTTCTCCAAAAAACTGTCGTCCGCTGAACGTAACTACGATATCGGCAACAGGGAGTTGTTGGCTATTAAGTTGGCCTTTGAGGAATGGCGACACTTCTTGGAGGGGTCGGTACATCAGGTCACTGTTATTACCGACCATAAGAATCTGCTGTATTTGGAGTCTGCCAAGCATCTGTCTCCCAGGCAGGCTCGCTGGGCATTGTTTTTCACGCGGTTCAACTTTGTTGTCACTTACAGACCAGGGTCTAAAAACACTAAGGCGGATGCTCTGTCCAGGTGTTTTCCGGGGGGAGAACCTCGGGAAGACCCAGTACCCATTCTCCAAAAGGGTGTTGTGGTTTCAGCCCTCACTACCGAGGTTGAGGCTGAGATTGCCGAGGCTCAGGAGGAGGTACCATCTGAGCTTCCCATCAACAAATATTTTGTACCGCTTCATCTCTGCCTAAAGGTGTTGGCGGAGCATCATGATACTGTCCTGGCTGGCCACCCAGGGGTTAGAGGTACTTTGGAGTTGGTGTCATGTCGGTTTTGGTGGCCCAAAATCCGACAGGACGTGGTCTCATATGTGTCAGCTTGCACCACGTGCGCTAGGGCGAAGACGCCCCGCTCCCGTCCTGTTGGCACACTACTTCCTCTGGAGGTACCTAGTAAGCCATGGACGGAAATCTCCATGGATTTCATCACTGATTTGCCTCCCTCAGCTGGGAACACGGTCATTTTGGTGATTGTGGATCGGTTTTCAAAAATGTCGCACTTTGTGTCTTTGCCTTCTTTACCTAACGCTAAGACTCTTGCTCAGGTGTTTGTGCAGGAGGTGGTCAGGCTTCATGGAGTTCCGTCTGACATCGCGTCAGATAGGGGTACTCAGTTTGTAGCAAAATTTTGGAAAGCATTTTGCTCACGGCTGGGGATCAAGTTGTCTCATTCGTCTGCGTTTCATCCCCAGTCAAATGGTCAGACCGAGTGTATGAACCAAAATTTGGAGCAGTACTTGCGCTGCTTTGTCTCTGATAACCAGGAGGAGTGGTCTACCTTTCTTCCTTTGGCTGAGTTTGCCATCAATAATCACCGCCAGGAGTCGTCTGGGGAGTCTCCGTTTTTTTGTGTTTACGGGCTACATCCTCAGTTTTGTACGTTGAGTCACAGAGGCTCTTCCGGCGTTCCAGAGGAAGACCAGTTAGGAACACAATTGTCATCAGTCTGGAGGAGAGTGAAACAGCGCCTGTTGAGTGTGGGTGCTAGGTACAAACGTGTGGCTGACAGTAGGCGTGTGCCAGGTCCGGACCTGAGTGTGGATGACTGGGTGTGGTCATCCACAAAAAACATAAGACTCAAGATACCATCCCTTAAGTTGGGTCCACGGTTTATTGGTCCATTTAGGGTCACCGCCGTCATTAACCCTGTAGCGTACCGACTGGAGCTCCCTACGGTGTATAAAATACACAACGTGTTCCACAGGTCTCTTCTTGTGCCACCTCCAGTCTTGGTGGATGGTATCCTAGAATTTGAAGTCTCCAGGGTGGTTGACTCTCGTGTGGTGCGCCGCACTTTACAATATTTGGTACACTGGCGTGGTTATGGGCCTGAGAAGAGGTCCTGGGTACCAGCCTCGGACATTCATGCGGATCAGCTGGTCAGGTGTTTTCATCGTCGCCATCCGGACAAGCCGGGTCCTATAAGCCGTGAGGGCCCTGGGGTCCCTCGTAGAAGGCGAGGTACTGTCATGTCGGACACTGTTCAGACCAGGTCGTCTGACAGACAGCGGTAATTCCGCGTTTGACCACTGTTTGCTCATTGGCGTCGGCTAGTTTTTGTCTGGCTGTTCCGGGGTTAATTTATCTGATCCTCGGATTGGAAGCTGGGCCATGCCCATTTCCTTTGAATAGTTCTCCTGATCTTTGGGCATCGCCGATTATAGCTTCTGTCTTATCCATAGTTATCTCGGTCCGGAGTGGAGAGCTGGTTGTTGGAGAATCGTTGCTGGTGGTGTATTTTCCTTTGTCTTATTTACTCCTTCCTATATTTGTATTTATTTTGCCCTGCACATTTATAGTGTATTCCTGAGTGACTGCGGCGTGGTGTATATTTTCCTTTATCCTTGTTTGTTATAACTGTGGGTATTGGTCTATTGCATTCACTGGGTGGTGGGCGGTGGTGTTCAGTCTAGGGCTGAATCAGGAATCAGGGTGAGGGTGGAGGACTGGACATGCACACCTTCAGTGCAAACTTCAGGTAGAGGGTCAGACAGGGTTTCCCTAGTCTGAGGGAAATTGCAGGGGCCCGGGTTATTAGCTCTCGCCCTCCTTGTCTCCCCGTGACAGTATATTTCAAAACATAATTATGTGCATAAAACAACAAAAAAGTAAGTAAATGGGCACGCCAAATATAGGCATTCTATATGCAATTTTTTTATGAAAACATTTTTTGGTTGTAGCAAACTTGGTGCAGGAATATTTATTTGTAACTTTACATATTCCCCCACAATTCTCGCATATTATTTTTTCGGCTGAATGTTCCTTGCATACATTTTGTCCGCAAGTAGAACAGAAACGCTCCAATTTTCTTTCCTTCTTTGCTGGACAAATATAGCAGCGCTTTCTTTTTTTTTCTCTTTGCTCTGGATGTTCCAGCGTATTCCACATCGGATCATTGCCTCCGTAATTTGCCTTGATAAGCATATCATGCTGCTTCTCTCCATCATAGTAGGCATCAAAAGTTCATAACAAAGTCCTGTTGTCCTTCCCTGCTCACTTCCACCATGTCCACACTCCCCCGAGCCGTGCATTTACTCTAATGGAATTCGTATCTTCAATAAAGGAATGAACCACGCCACCTGGTGAGTGCTGCCGCAATTTTTTTTTTTTCTCTTATTTTTTTTTTTTTTCTCTTTGCATATACATTAAAAGTTCATAACAAAGTTCTGTCAAAAATAGACGTCTCTTGTCTTTCCTGTTGGCACTCTGGATTAGTTTGACAATAAACAATGTAGCTATTGAGGGCTGACACATCAAGGATATTGGAAAAAAGGAAATGCAGAATCCACACTCTTCCCAGCAATAGCAGCAATAGCAGAGTCATAAAAGTTCTTCCCCAGCAACAATACAGACAAAAAGACTGAGTATCACATGTTAACCTAGTACAGGCCTAAAAGGCCCCAGGTGCGTGAATATGGGGCAGTCCGAAAAAAGGTTGTTATACCGAAATGTCTGTAACATAAAAATATATGAATAACTGGAAATTACTAACAACTATATACCTGAAGATTACCTAGATTTTCAAAATTCTAACTAAAGTACTTTTACAGAAAATAGAAAACAAGTAACCTGGCAGGCCTGCGAGGCCCCAGGTAAGCGTTCTAGGGTTAACAATCAATCCCATATGTAGTTTCCAAAATGGGGTCACTTGTGGTGGGTTTCCCCTGTTTAGGCACATCTGGGGCTCTACAAAACCAAATGTGAACATGGCGTCCGCTATCAATTCCAGTTAGTTTTGACTTCCAAAAGTCAAATTCTGCTTTTCTCCTGTTACCATTGTGAAAATGCAATAACCCTTTGCCTTTCATCCACTCCTTTCTTACAGCAGGTGTTTTCCATTTGCTATTTGGCATATTCTATCTATCTGCATATGATTCTATTTAAATATCACTGCTGACTTCTGTTCCCTGCTTGTGATAGCTTACAACTACCTAGTTTGGTGTGAAGGAGAAGTTCTTATTTGTGGCAGTCTGTTGGTGGTTTCTCTTGGAGTTATCTGTGTAGTTTTGGTAGCGTGTGTTTTCTTTGACTGCGGTTTCCTTTCATCACAGTCTGTTTCCCCTGTCTGTCTGGTTTGTGCTATCCATTTCATAAATGTCCTAAACCTTCCTGGATGGGGGAAAAATAGTTCAGTGTGCATTCAGGAGCATAGTCATACAACAACAGTCGCACTCAAAGAAAGGTTTTCGAAGATTTGGTTTTGTCTGAATACAGACTCCAGTATCTTCACAGCTACAGCCCCGAACGGGACTCCTACACCCATCCAGTGATCTATGCCCTTCGCTCCGCTCCTACAATTATAAGTAAGGTTTGAAAAAGACCCTGTGGGTCGAAACGTTACCTACCTTGAAACACTGCGGTGCTACTTTTATTTTGGTGTTTGTAATAAAGAAAACCACAATTTTCAGACAAAACCAAATCTTCGAAAACCTTTCTTTGAGTGCGACTGTTGTTGTATGACTATAATCTGGAGCATCCCTGTTGTGAAATTGGATTTTGGGCTCCCCCGGTGGCCACTGGTGGAATTGAACTGGTGTGCATCATCCCCTCTGTTCACCTGTTTCCATCAGGATGTGGGAGTCGCTATTTAACCTTGCTCCTCTGTCACTTCCATGCCGGTCAACATTGTAATCAGAAGCCTTTCTGTGCATGTTCCTGCTGCTAGACAACTCCCAGCTAAGTTGGACTTTGTCCTCGTTTGTTTTTGCATTTTGTTCCAGTTCACAGCTGTAGTTTCGTTTCTGTGTCTGGAAAGCTCTTGTGATCTGAAATTGCCACTCTGATGTTATGAGTTAATACTAGAGTCTTAAAGTAATTTCAGGATGGTATTTTGATAGGGTTTTCAGCTGACCATGAAAGTGCCCTTTCTGTCTTCCTGCTATCTAGTAAGCGGACCTCAATTTTGCTAAACCTATTTTCATACTACGTTTGTCATTTCATCTAAAATCACCGCCAATATATGTGGGGGCCTCTGTCTGCCTATCGGGGAAATTTCTCTAGAGGTGAGCCAGGACTATATTTTCCTCTGCCAGGATTAGTTAGTCCTCCGGCCGGCGCTGGGCGTCTAGGGATAAAAAACGTAGGCAACGCTACCCGGCTACTGTTAGTTGTGCGGCAGGTTTAGTTCATGGTCAGTTTAGTTTCCATCCTTCCAAGAGCTAGTACTTATGTTTGCTGGGCTATGTTCTCTTGCCATTGAGAACCATAACAGTTTGACCGGCCCCAAAAGGGTTAAATTAATTGACAGAGAAAGGAGAGAAAAGAGAAGTCTGCTGAAGATTTTTTTTTTTTTTTTTTTTTCCCTTCCCTTCAGTTCTGAGTGTGCTTGTAATTGAATCTCTTGCAAGTCTGCCTATATTGCAGCCTTTCTCTCTCTCTCTCTCCTTCTAATCCTGGAATGGCTCTGTGTTCACCTGTTTAAAATGGATATTCAGAGTTTAGCTGCAGGTTTGAATAATCTCACCACGAAAGTTCAAAATTTACAAGATTTTGTTGTTCATGTTCCTATATCTGAACCTAGAATTCCTTTGCCTGAATTTTTCTCGGGGAATAGATCTTGCTTTCAAAATTTCAAAAATAATTGCAAGTTGTTTTTGTCCCTGAAATCTCGCTCTGCTGGAGATCCTGCTCAGCAGGTCAGGATTGTGATTTCCTTGCTCCGGGGCGACCCTCAGGATTGGGCTTTTGCATTGGCTCCAGGGGATCCTGCGTTGCTCAATGTGGATGCGTTTTTTCTGGCCTTGGGGTTGCTTTATGAGGAACCTCAGTTAGAGCTTCAGGCAGAAAAGGCCTTGATGTCCCTATCTCAGGGGCAAGACGAAGCTGAAATATACTGCCAGAAATTCCGTAAATGGGCTGTGCTTACTCAGTGGAATGAGTGCGCCCTGGCGGCGAATTTCAGAGAGGGTCTCTCTGATGCCATTAAGGATGTTATGGTGGGGTTCCCTGTGCCTGCGGGTCTGAATGAGTCCATGACAATGGCTATCCAGATCGATAGGCGTCTGCGGGAGCGCAAACCTGTGCACCATTTGGCGGTGTCTACTGAGAAGACGCCAGAGAATATGCAATGTGATAGAATTCTGTCCAGAAGTGAACGGCAGAATTTAAGACGAAAAAATGGGTTGTGCTTCTATTGCGGTGATTCAACTCATGTTATATCAGCATGCTCTAAGCGTACTAAGAAGCTTGATAAGTCTGTTTCAATTGGCACTTTACAGTCTAAGTTTATTCTATCTGTGACCCTGATTTGTTCTTTATCATCTATTACCGCGGATGCCTATGTCGACTCTGGCGCCGCTTTGAGTCTTATGGATTGGTCCTTTGCCAAACGCTGTGGGTATGATTTGGAGCCTCTTGAAACTCCTATACCCCTGAAGGGGATTGACTCCACCCCATTGGCTAGTAATAAACCACAATACTGGACACAAGTAACTATGCGGATTAATCCGGATCATCAGGAGATTATTCGCTTTCTTGTGCTGTATAACCTACATGATGTGTTGGTGCTTGGATTGCCATGGCTGCAATCTCATAACCCAGTCCTTGACTGGAAAGCTATGTCTGTGTTAAGCTGGGGATGTAAGGGGACGCATGGGGACGTACCTGTGGTTTCCATTTCATCATCTATTCCCTCTGAGATTCCTGAATTCTTGACTGAATATCGTGACGTTTTTGAAGAACCTAAGCTTGGTTCATTACCTCCGCACCGGGAGTGCGATTGTGCCATAGATTTGATTCCGGGTAGTAAATACCCTAAGGGTCGTTTATTTAATCTGTCTGTGCCTGAACATGCTGCTATGCGAGAATATATGAAGGAGTCCTTGGAAAAGGGACATATTCGTCCTTCGTCATCTCCCTTAGGAGCCGGTTTTTTCTTTGTGGCTAAGAAAGATGGCTCTTTGAGACCGTGTATTGATTATCGGCTTTTGAATAAAATCACGGTTAAATATCAATATCCGTTGCCACTGCTGACTGATTTGTTTGCTCGCATAAAGGGGGCCAAGTGGTTCTCTAAGATAGATCTCCGTGGGGCGTATAATTTGGTGCGAATTAAGCAGGGGGATGAGTGGAAGACCGCATTTAATACGCCCGAGGGCCACTTTGAGTATTTGGTGATGCCTTTTGGTCTTTCAAATGCCCCTTCAGTCTTTCAGTCCTTTATGCATGACATTTTCCGTGATTATTTGGATAAATTTATGATTGTGTATCTGGATGATATTTTGATTTTTTCGGATGACTGGGACTCTCATGTCCAGCAGGTCAGGAGGGTTTTTCAGGTTTTGCGGTCTAATTCCTTGTGTGTGAAGGGTTCTAAGTGCGTTTTTGGGGTTCAAAAGATTTCCTTTTTGGGATATATTTTTTCCCCCTCTTCCATCGAGATGGATCCTGTCAAGGTTCAGGCTATTTGTGATTGGACGCAACCCTCTTCTCTTAAAAGTCTTCAGAAATTTTTGGGCTTTGCTAACTTTTATCGTCGATTTATTGCTGGTTTTTCTGATGTTGTTAAACCATTGACTGATTTGACTAAGAAGGGTGCTGATGTTGCTGATTGGTCCCCTGCTGCTGTGGAGGCCTTTCGGGAGCTTAAGCGCCGCTTTTCTTCCGCCCCTGTGTTGCGTCAGCCTGATGTTGCTCTTCCTTTTCAGGTTGAGGTCGACGCTTCTGAAATCGGAGCTGGGGCAGTTTTGTCGCAGAGAAGTTCCGATTGTTCCATGATGAGACCTTGTGCCTTTTTCTCGCGTAAATTTTCGCCCGCCGAGCGGAATTATGATGTTGGGAATCGGGAGCTTTTGGCCATGAAGTGGGCTTTTGAGGAGTGGCGTCATTGGCTTGAGGGGGCTAGACATCAGGTGGTGGTATTGACTGACCACAAAAATCTAATTTATCTTGAGTCCGCCAGACGCCTGAATCCTAGACAGGCGCGCTGGTCGTTGTTTTTCTCTCGGTTTAATTTTGTGGTGTCCTACCTGCCGGGTTCTAAGAATGTTAAGGCGGATGCCCTTTCTAGGAGTTTTGAGCCTGACTCCCCTGGTAACTCTGAACCTACAGGTATCCTTAAGGATGGAGTGATATTGTCTGCCGTTTCTCCAGACCTGCGGCGGGCCTTGCAGGAGTTTCAGGCGGATAGACCTGATCGTTGCCCACCTGGTAGACTGTTTGTTCCTGATGATTGGACCAGTAAAGTCATTTCTGAGGTTCATTCTTCTGCGTTGACAGGTCATCCTGGAATCTTTGGTACCAGGGATTTGGTGGCAAGGTCCTTCTGGTGGCCTTCCCTGTCTCGAGATGTGCGAGGCTTTGTGCAGTCTTGTGACGTTTGTGCTCGGGCCAAGCCTTGTTGTTCTCGGGCTAGTGGATTGTTGTTGCCCTTGCCTATCCCGAAGAGGCCCTGGACGCACATCTCGATGGATTTTATTTCGGATCTTCCTGTTTCTCAGAAGATGTCTGTCATCTGGGTGGTGTGTGACCGTTTCTCTAAGATGGTCCATTTGGTTCCCCTGCCTAAGTTGCCTTCTTCTTCCGAGTTGGTTCCTCTGTTTTTTCAAAATGTGGTCCGTTTGCATGGTATTCCGGAGAATATCGTTTCTGACAGAGGAACCCAATTCGTGTCTAGATTTTGGCGAGCATTCTGTGCTAGGATGGGCATAGATTTGTCTTTCTCGTCTGCTTTCCATCCTCAGACTAATGGCCAGACCGAGCGGACGAATCAGACCTTGGAGACATATTTGAGGTGTTTTGTGTCTGCAGATCAGGATGATTGGGTTGCTTTTTTGCCTTTAGCGGAGTTTGCCCTCAATAATCGGGCCAGCTCTGCCACCTTGGTGTCTCCTTTTTTCTGTAATTCGGGGTTTCATCCTCGATTTTCTTCTGGTCAGGTGGAATCTTCGGATTGTCCTGGAGTGGATGCTGTGGTGGAGAGGTTGCATCAGATTTGGGGGCAGGTAGTGGACAATTTGAAGTTGTCCCAGGAGAAGACTCAGCTTTTTGCCAACCGCCGGCGTCGGGTTGGTCCTCGGCTTTGTGTTGGGGACTTGGTGTGGTTGTCTTCTCGTTTTGTCCCTATGAGGGTTTCTTCTCCTAAGTTTAAGCCTCGGTTCATCGGCCCGTACAAGATATTGGAGATTCTTAACCCTGTGTCCTTCCGTTTGGACCTCCCTGCATCTTTTTCTATTCATAATGTTTTTCATCGGTCATTGTTGCGCAGGTATGAGGTACCGGTTGTGCCTTCCGTTGAGCCTCCTGCTCCGGTGTTAGTTGAGGGCGAGTTGGAGTACGTTGTGGAAAAAATCTTGGACTCCCGTGTTTCCAGACGGAAACTCCAGTATCTGGTCAAATGGAAGGGATACGGTCAGGAGGATAATTCTTGGGTGACTGCCTCTGATGTTCATGCCTCCGATCTGGTCCGTGCCTTTCATAGGGCTCATCCTGATCGCCCTGGTGGTTCTGGTGAGGGTTCGGTGCCCCCTCCTTGAGGGGGGGGTACTGTTGTGAAATTGGATTTTGGGCTCCCCCGGTGGCCACTGGTGGAATTGAACTGGTGTGCATCATCCCCTCTGTTCACCTGTTTCCATCAGGATGTGGGAGTCGCTATTTAACCTTGCTCCTCTGTCACTTCCATGCCGGTCAACATTGTAATCAGAAGCCTTTCTGTGCATGTTCCTGCTGCTAGACAACTCCCAGCTAAGTTGGACTTTGTCCTCGTTTGTTTTTGCATTTTGTTCCAGTTCACAGCTGTAGTTTCGTTTCTGTGTCTGGAAAGCTCTTGTGATCTGAAATTGCCACTCTGATGTTATGAGTTAATACTAGAGTCTTAAAGTAATTTCAGGATGGTATTTTGATAGGGTTTTCAGCTGACCATGAAAGTGCCCTTTCTGTCTTCCTGCTATCTAGTAAGCGGACCTCAATTTTGCTAAACCTATTTTCATACTACGTTTGTCATTTCATCTAAAATCACCGCCAATATATGTGGGGGCCTCTGTCTGCCTATCGGGGAAATTTCTCTAGAGGTGAGCCAGGACTATATTTTCCTCTGCCAGGATTAGTTAGTCCTCCGGCCGGCGCTGGGCGTCTAGGGATAAAAAACGTAGGCAACGCTACCCGGCTACTGTTAGTTGTGCGGCAGGTTTAGTTCATGGTCAGTTTAGTTTCCATCCTTCCAAGAGCTAGTACTTATGTTTGCTGGGCTATGTTCTCTTGCCATTGAGAACCATAACACATCCCTCCATGTTCAGTCGGCACCACCCTTAGCGAGAGTGCACGTCTTGTTCTATAATACTACATTCAGGAGCATAGTAAGGTTGGAGACTCAGGCCTCTCTACCATCAAGAGTAACCCTGGGACAGAGATAGTTTAAGCTCTTCTCCCTTACTTTAGACTGGCATATTTTGACAGTCGGGAAGGTGAAAACAGGGGTTAAGTAAATCATTGTTTTTGAGTCTATATAGTTATCTTTATTGATGTGTATTGTTGGAAAGTGCTTAGAAGTGTGAAAAGTGTGAAAACCAGCACCTTTGACATTCAGTGTTTATTAAAATCCCCTAAAAAATGACTATTTCATTTTGTATTATTTACAGCTTGTACAGCTTGTTGCCTAGATTACTGGCCACTATTGCTAGACAGTGTTTACAAGTGTTCTAATAGAGCTTGTAAACGCTTCTATGAAGCTGGCAGGGATCTCCTCAGTGCACTGTTATTTCCTGATTCTGTCCGCATCAGTGCCACTCTGATTCTGGTGCTGCAGAAGTGAAGCTGCCTCATATAGCGGCATCAAGAGTGTGCAGATCAGGCTGGCAGCGTAAGTATGCTACTGGTTCAAACTGTCAATCAACCAGGAGCACTCTCCCCCTTCAGTTGGCAAGTATGCTGGCTAGGGAGTTCCGCACTGCTGAACAAACAACTTGGAACCATCCTTTTAATATTGAAACATTATGACTTCTTTCATGTATATTCATTTATTTTTTATTACAAGAACAGAGGAATACCATTAAACATTTTAGGGGTATTTCTAAGTCTACATTTTGTTCCTGTGTCACCTTTTTTAAAAATTATTAGTACTTGAAAATAAAAACATTTTTCAAAAAGGGTAGCATATTTTAAAATTAAAAATCCCTGTGTTTTTGAGAACGGAGAGGATTTTTATTAAGAGGTGAATTGCAATGATACTTGTTTTTACAATGCTTTATGCATTTTACTTATTTATGAACTTGAAACAGCCCCTTTATGGTACTAGGCCTCCCATATGACAATCTCCTTCTGTGCTGATGCTACCTACAAAAACCAAGTCCATGTCTCATTTGTTGCATTGTTTCAATGCAATTTGGAAATCTGCTATTTATATTATGCTTTAGGCAACAAGCTAACCTGCTGCAATTTTTTGATACATGGGGCCGTAAAGTGATGCTGATGTTTTTGGTATGGTTTAGATAATACTGCCAATTTTAGCTGTCAAGATAGGAAATGTTCTATTGTATAGGATTAGCCAAGTAACAAAATGTTAATAAAGGAATTGTGCAGAAAATGGGCAATATCATCTAAATAAGCCTGCACCTGTATGAGTCAAAACACAAGAACAAACAAGAGTATATTGACACAACTGTGTACAATTGGTGTAATCATAAAGGCCTGTAGGTCAATCAAAGTCAGCAGTCAGGATAGTCAAGAACTTATATTTAGGTCAGTAGGGTAAGAGGATAGCAAGTTTATTATGGAAGGTCATAAGCATCAAAAACAACATAGTATAGGAAATTACAGGCTGAAAAAAGTCACAGTAGTGTAGAATGGGTACTAAAATCCAATGTCTGGTTTGTTCAATGGCAAACAAAGGAGACTTCAGCATTACAAGTCACAAGGGCATAAAAAAGACAGAATCAAATACAGATGTACTGTCACAGGCAATAGTCATAAGCCAGATTATGTAACTGCTATTGGGCCCATGGACTCACTGAGGGCCTTACCCCATACTTTGATCGGTGGTGATCCCTTTTACAATTTTGGTCAACACGGTAAGTAGAATCAAGTCAAGGACCATGATAGTTACCATATTTTTGGGATTATAAGACACACTTTTTTCCCTCCAAATTTGGAGGAAAATGGGGGTGCGTCTTATAATGCGAATGTACCTTACCGGTACCGTTGCTGCAGGCTGCAGGCTGGGATGAAGGGGTGCCTGGCGATGCTGCGGGTGTCCGATGCTGCTATCCAGTACTCTGCGGGTGTCTCCAGTGCCTGGCAGTGCTGTGGGGGTGTCCAGCATTGCTACTGCACTGAAATCTAATCTCCCGAGATCTCTTTGCCAAAATCTCCATCTGCACATGCGCCGCCCCGCCCGGTGGCCATTTTATCGGAGTCCACCAAACAGGAAACCATGGGACTGCCGGGTCTCTTGCCTTTCACAAAATGTCAGCAGAGTTCCGGCAGCACCGGAGACCACCACAGCAGCACCGGGCAGCATCGAAGACACCAGCAGAGCACCGGGCAGCAGCGCCGGACACCCACAGCAGGACAGCCAGACACCCCCCCGCATTGCCTCCGGGCACCAAAGACATCTGCAGAGCAGCGGGCAGCAGCACCAGACATCAGCAGCACCACTGGACACCCCTTCATCCCAGCCTGCAGCCTGCAGCATCACCCCACTCTTGCCTCCTCCAGCAGCGACCCCGGGTCCCCGCTTCACCACAGCCACCACCCCGTGTAAGCAATAAAACACATGGATTATAAGAAACACCACCATTTTATTAAAAAAAAATTCCTATTTTTCTCCTCAAAATTTGGGGTGCGTCTTATAATCCGGAGTGTCTTATAAAGGGAAAAATACAATAAATTTATTGAACACAAACACAAAATCCTCCTATCTCAGGTGTTTAGGGTTTAGATAGTGTCAACCTCAATAAAATGGGCTCCCTTTCATTTTTTGTTATGGGGCTATATTTGTTCTATATATATCCCTGATCACATATTATGATGGCTTTGATATCTTTATATTGGGCTCCCCATCTGCTGAATGGCAGTGCAGGTCTCTATGCTAGTCTGTAGAGCCTTAAACCATCAGCTTGTGATAGAAAGTGAGTTGTAGCCTGACAAAGTTTTAGCTGCGCCATTCTCTGCAAAGTCTAAGCTTTCCTCCAGACAACAGTAACCGAGTCTACAATCCATACCAGCCAGTTCAGTGACAATATCAGAGTTTCAGACTCCTTTAAGGATAATAAAACAACTTGAATCCAATTGAGATCTTTTATTTTTAGATACCTGTGAATGATTCTCTTTGATAAAAATGTGAGTTCACTTTGAAGCTGTAGCCACTTGACAGCATGCAAACTGTAAAGTACATTGCAAAACACCGCAGCGTGCAAAAATTACATTCATAAAGCCATTTACACTGATGATGGTTTACAAGTTTGACACTGGATTAATATAGGAAAGAAAATGTACATGGCAAAAAATGTGTTATATTTATAAGTAAAAAACTTTTTTCCTTACACTTTCTTCTGCTTCAAATTTTAGGCAGATTTAACTTCAAAGCATTTTGGCCTAAAGGGCACCAGACACCTTATTTTCCCAATGTAAACTACATCCACGTGCCTCTTTTATGGCAGATTAGCAAGCTGCAAGTCAACACACCCTCTGCATAGCCCTGAAAATACCTTTATTACCCCCTATATGAAGCAGGATGGTCCGATGGTTGTCGCTGGTGTTGCTTTGCGCCTCCTATCTCCTCGCAATCGCACTCTTCCTGCTTTCTTTATGTGGATGACAAATCCTGCGTCATCTATAGTGTCCCCAATCACGTTCCTACAAAGTGTTGTAATGCGCTTCACGAGATGTCAGCACTCTCTGGCCTCTCCTGGAGCATGTGCATTATAGTACTTTGCCCTCGGCGCCAAAACAAGACAAGAGACCCCATGAGACCGTGCCATATGGAGGGCAATAAAAGGTATTTTTGGTCTATGCAGAGAGACTTATATAAAGCTTGCTAGACTGCTGTAAAAGAGGATTTAAAGGTGGTGGTTGTAGTTTATAATGGGATAACCTAGTGACACCTCCCCTTTAAACTCATAATCAAATTGTAATTAGATTATTAGCATTATTGGCACATTTTCAGACTTTTCTAAGCCAATTCTGATTTGTTGACATTTTTATAAACTATTTAATGGAATTGCTCACTACTTGGCAACCACTTTCTTACTATGTTTCATAGCGTAAAATATAAATAACAGATAACCTCTTGCGCTGTTGCTGTTCCAGCTATTTCAATGCTATTTCACCCCCTGAACGTAGCATGAAAGCCCCTTTACATTGTTATGCCCCAGGAGCACTGCAGTCTATTAGCTATGGCTGTTGTGTTCCCGTGCGGTCGGTGGGCACGTCAAAACGCCGCTGTTTACAATGCACATACCCAGTGTTAAAGATAGGTATGCAGGACGATGCAGGACACATGCGGAAGTAGGCGGAGCATAGGCGGAGCTTAAGGGAGGAAAAACGCAGCGATACGCAGACCAGCCAAGCGCAAGTGTGAACCCCGCCTAATAAAGTATTTAAGTAGGGATTGTGGACGACCCCTTGAAAGCCAAATTTATCATGTGTTTGTGCACCTAACTGGATGTTTTTTTCTTTTGGAGCTTCTCTCGACATATACTTTAATGTTCCTATAGGCTGCTATTTACCAGACAAAATCTAAAAGTGTGTTCTTTTTGGCCTCTATCTGCAATCTATTAATTTATATAAATAGGAAAGTGCAGAAAACTACACTTTCCAATACAAAGGGCCACAACAAGAAAAAGTCTATCTCACAATATATGTCTAACTGAAATAGTACTGTATGGTGGGTTGATTCTTGGACATCCATCCAAGCCATGGCCACCTTCCGAGGTGTACTTCCTGAGCATATGCTGCTGACAGTGGTGACAATTGCCGGGTGCACCTAGCGTATTGTAAACAAAAACTGTCTAAAACATAACACATCTATAGCAAAAGTATTTAGGCAAGTTTTTTGGTGGTCATTGAAACAGAATTCTTGTGCATTTGATTTGTGTTTGTATTTCCAGTACAGACAAACATTAAATTTATGCTATAAAGGTGTTTCAATCCTATAGGAACATCTTCAATATCGCCAATAATGTCTGAACATAATAACTGATAACATTTAAGGAGCAAGTGTCATGTACAGATTTTCTTTGTTTTGTGCAGGAAAGAAAAAATAGAAAACATATTTAAGAATTGTATAATGAGTTCTTGAACATGCAGAAATGAGCTTCGGAGTTCAAAAAGACGGACAATCTTGCATGTGTCGGAACATTACAGGAGAGATGGTTGAATCTTCTTACATCCACGCTGATGTCATAGTTGTTAATGAATAATAGCAGTAAATGTTTTGCATTTTAGCGAAGTTGCTCATTTCTTGTAATAGAAAATGTTTAAATGCAGTAAACATCTCCATCTTGAGGACATTTATCTAACTGCAGCCCCATCTCCGATACTATGTGATTTCTTTTCTCACCGTGTTTATCTGTCAAGGTTATTGACTGAAACAAACAATACAACAAGACGATCTGACCTTTTCCCCTTATTGCTCAGATGAAATTCTCTGTATTATAGGTTTGTTCCATTGCTGAGTACTGTCTATTCTCTTCCTATTATCTTGTATGTCTTCTATGTATTTACTTACATGAAAGGAGCTTTTAATCGTCAAAATATACAATTTGTGAAATGATCTAGACTACTGATTCTAGTTATAAAAACAATAATGCAGTATGGATTAACTATAGAAAAAAAGAACTGCATTAGCCTGGATAAATAAAAATGAAATTATTCTTGCAATTTTGAGTAGCTGCTTTTTCTTTCCAGCCTTCGGCTTGATCTTGAGCCATGGGGACTTGATGGATGAACAATCTGTAGAAAGAGCGATCTTGTGCAAGTCTACATAGGTCCACCAGAGTTTTCTCTGGATAGGATCAAGCCATTGGCTTGCTGGTATTCTCCTTTGCTTATTGCTATTCTTCTGACCATGATGTCGTTCTCCAGCGATTGCTCTCTTCATATAAAGTGTTCAAAGCAGGCAAGTCATAGATTGGTGATCCTTGCCTCAAGTGATTTGTTCCAAGATTGATTTATTTGTTCTTCTTGCTTGCCATGTTATTGATAACACCTTTCTCCACCAACACATTTCCAATGCGTTGATTTTTTTTGTCTTGTTGATTTTTCACATAGATGTCGCACACACATTACCTCAAAATAAAAAACTATGTACGAGCCATGTCTCCATCGCCAGTAAAATGTTCCTCAATTTGAACACTTTGTCCAGTGACTTCATTGTGGATTTGCCCATAGTTATTCTCCTATTGACTTCCTGTGTCATTGCTGCCTCTTGAGTGATCATTGATCAGAGCAGGTTGAAGTAATTTACAACTTCCAATTCATCATTGTTCATCTCAAGTCTGTCCTGGTGATACCTGGCAATAGTCAGTATTTTTGTCTTTGTGTTGAGTAGCAGTCTCATGTTCGAGCTTTCCATCTTGATCCGCCATAATAAGTCATTCATTCCATCTGCATTTGTTGTTACCAATGTTGTATCATCTGCACATTTAAGAATGTTGATGATTCGTCCAGCAATTTCCATTCCTTCTTCTACAGCAAGTCCATTCTTCTTGAAAATAGATTCTGTGTTTAAATTGAAGAGAAATGGTGAAAGTATATGGCCTTATTGCCCCGACTACATTGAACCATGCCATGTTGCCATGTTCCGTTCAAACTGTTGCTTCTTTGTCAATGATCGGATGGTTTGGAACACCCATAGCTTTCATAGTATTCCAAAGTTTCTGGAGAAAGTAGAGTACTGAGTAACTGATACATATGAGATAAGAAGTGTAAGTATTCATTTATAAATATTCCTTATGAATCAATTCACTTCTAGATTTGGCTAAAAAAAGGCATCAAATCTGCTTGTGTGAATCCACCATTAGGTTAGCTACAGTACATGTTGACGATTGTGTTAATAATAATATAATAATTTTATTTCTATAGCGCCAACATATTCCGCAGCACTTTACATTTTAGATGGGATGTGTACAGACAATAGACATTACAGCAGAACAATAGACACCTAGATCAACAGATACCAAGAGGAATGAGGGCCCTGCTTGCAAGCTTACAATCTATGAGGAAATAGAGGAGACATGAAAGGTGGATGACAGCAATTGCTTTCATTGTTCGGACCAGCTATAGTGTAAGAATTGGGTGTTCATGTAATGCTGCATGAATCGGTTATTGGCCTAAGTATGTAACAGTACAGACATAGAGGGCTATTATATGTATATTTGCTCTTTTTGGCTATTTTGTGGATCTGCATCACATTAGGATTATCCAGGTACGCATATGGAGGAACTCATGTTTCACAGCTACATCGATCTTGCCTATCAGTGTTTGATTGATAGGGTCTGGTCATTGCAAGTGGACATTCACACTGGTGTGTGCTGTGGGCTGGGGCGTAGCTATTACCATGATTGGTTTGTGCATTAAAAGGACTTTTCTGTGGGGGTGGTTATCACCATGGGACTATAATGCTGTCTATTGATTGGTAGTATCGCTTTGTTTACATTTTAAGGGATAATAGCTCTAAAATGATATGATTTACTTATAAAAGCGATCAGAGCTATTTAACTGCCTAGTATATGAAGGTCCTTTGTGGTAATGTCTTTATGGGACTGTTTTTAATATTTTTGTATGTGTGTTAAGGTTATAATGTTTTTTTCACTTTTGTATTGACACCCTATTGGTGCTAGGTTAACTAGTGGGTTGGGTTATGTGTATATAATGGTGGTTAGAATGCTGTATACTGTGCTTGATAAAGGTCTGTTGACTGAAACATCGCTACAGGAGGCAGAATTAATGTAAGCTCCTATTTTTTCACCATCCATTGTGGCGCTGTCTTTTTGTTCTTTGTGGTCTTGATACTGGCTGGGATGGGCTCCCTGGTTTTGGACTTGCGCCCTTGTGTCCACTGAGACCTTCAATTTATATATGAAAGGGTGCGGTTTTGACTTTCTTTTATTTTGACTCTGATGGGGTGGAAGAAAACTGCCATAATGAAGCAGACAGTTAGAGGCCGTCGCCTTACAAAAAGGTGATGTTCAGATTTGGCCTAACTTGTTTAGTCTTGAGGTCCAGAAATTCCACCATAGCCGAAGAGACACTGTTGTCCTTGAGTCCAAAAATAAAGACATAGCTTGCAGCCATAGAGAGTGTGCAATGCATGTATATAGGGACTTAACGTCCATCGTGACCATCAAAGTATCTGGTCCCATGGTGAATCCATCCACTTGTGAGATCAAATGGGAGGTGTCCCGAACATACAACTCTGGTTGCTGTGAATTTTCCTCTAAGAGTTCCAAGAGATCATGAAAAGACTGACAGAGTCCATGAATCTCCCTTCAATGGTGTCAACTTGATGGAATCGTGTTTGGTGAAGTCTGCTGAGATTACATACACCTGAGTGATCTCTTTTTGGGTTAACTGTAAGTTTGTTCCACTCAAGTTGATGCAGCATTCAGGCACATATACCATACTGTTGCCACAGTGTGGGTGACTAAGAGTCAAGGAATTGTCTCATCTCCTCCTATGAGATCAATTTGTTACTTTACCCCTTCTATTGGTACACAGGTCTGCAAAGGTATGGTGAGTATGGTTTATCTGACAGGCAAGGTAAGATTAGCTTCTGAGGTTATGACCATTTTGCTAAGGAGTTGGGAGGTGTCAGGTAATTTCTGGACCAGACTTAATTGGATGAGTTGTTGGAATACTCTTTGACTGGCGTATCTGGTTAGATGATTCCAGTCACTTCCTTGCAGTTCATCAGCCAGAAACTCCTCTACCTCCCTGAGGAAGTACAGCCCCAGGGTCACCATGGGCCCAAGACCTTTGGGGCCTTTCACAAACATGTCCCCCTTTCTTCCCAACTCTCTTCTTCACATCCGAACGGTCATCCACACGACCCCAGCTACTGTGATGGGTAATTGATTGCAACCACCAGTCTAATATTCGGCATCTTCCTAGACTAGCCGATATTGGGAAAGTGAATTTGAAAGTACTCTTCTGGCATCGTGGTCACCTGAGAACCCATGTCCATCAAGCAACAGTAGTGTTCCCCATCAGACTCAGCCCAGGTGATAGACCTTTCAGAAACAATATCTTCAAAATCTTCCTTGCCTTCATCTAGGGTACGTGGCCCATGAACTCGAGACAATGGGCCAGGTAGGGAAGAATATTCTCCTTCATCTTTCACTCTGTGTTGAATTGGTGGGGGTCACTTCTCTGAAGGTTTTCAAAGGCTCCGTTTATACTGTGCAATTCCGCTTGGATATCCCTGATTTCCTGATGTAATTCTCGGGCCCAGTCAGGATTCCTGCTTGCTGCTTCCATAGATGTGGCCACCTGTTGGCTACAGATTACTCCCTTTAGGGTGGGCGACTCTTTCCCTGACTTGAGCCTCATCCCCAATCTTTAGGAAACTCATGTTGGGATTAGATTGTAGCAGCTCTTTCAGGGCCTGTGTCAAATAGGGGTCCCTCAGGCCAGCAACTAATTGCTCCCTCAGCACTTCTTCTAAAGGCCCCAGTCCCCAATATTTATCTTGAGTGTTTTTGGTGATATGTGCTGTCACTTCCTGCTGGGTATTGACATACTGCATTACAATCACACCCTCCTCTTGGACTCTTCGGAATAGACGCATTCGTAAATTGCCAAAGTCAGTAGGGTCACCGTGCATGTCCTCTAAGATCTTAATCACCTTTTCTACATACAGTGTCATGGTCCTTTGGTGGTCAGTACATAACTTCCTGTCATGCCTCTCCATCAACAGTCAGTAAGGCCAGCTCTGCCTGTACGGGCAGGGTCATGGGATACATACCCAACATGCTCTGCAGTCTCTCCACCCAATCCCATAAGGTTACATTATTCCCAATGAACTTTGGGATATTACTCAGCATGGTCCCCAGGGAAATAGTTCCCCAGGTGGAGCCCGTTTCTAACTGATCAACCATTTCCACGCTAGAATGTTTCAACCTGCTGACTATGCCAAATGTAAGCAGGTGACTAAATACAACAGCGGAAGCACCAGGTAGAAAAAATAATTTACTTAATGGATTAACAGTAAGAAATATAACAGAATTCCATGGATGAGAAAAAAGTGGATGGCACTCACCGATCCTTTAAAATTCCATTCTTTATTCGGTAACAATTAAAAAATCATCATGGCCAGGAGAGTGAGAACAGGAGTGTGCAATAGCAGGCGCTATCCACTTTTTTCTCGTCCATGGAATTCATCATCATGTTTTTTCTGGAGGAGCACCTGGAATCCTGAGGTACAGCTTGTAATTGCACATTACACATGCGGCACACAGATCCAGTTATACTAGCGGTGCTGTCTGCTTTTCTCTTTTGGTATGAGAAATATAACAGATACTGAAAATGACACCTGACAAAAAGAAAATATGTACAGAATATTTGACAAGCAATTATATAACAGAGGTTATGAATTTATTATGTTTTGCTAATTTAACGCTATCATATTATGCAGCATTTTACATACATTATCATTGCTGTCCCCAATGGAGCTCACAAGCTAAACTCCCTATCAGTATGTCTTTGGAATGTGGGAGGAAACAGAAGTACAAGGAGGAAACCCATGCAAACACTGGGAAAACACAGACAGCTCTGGCCGTCTGACATCACAGCCAGGCTTGCAGACTGTGCCTGTGCGGCCAGTGCGGACACCCACCTTGTGAATCCCAGCCCTGCAGTGTGTTATGCATTATGCAGAGTGCGGGGCTGGGGTTCACAAGCAGGGCGGCCACACAGGCGCAGTCTGCAAGCCTGGCTGTGACGTCAGATGGACAGAGCTCACTGCGCCTGCACCAGACAGTACTACACAGCGCAGGTGCCGGATTTCATGCGAAAACAGTGCAGAGGGGGCGGCGCCCAGCGCCCCTGAAGATTTGAGTGACGGCAGTGTGGCATTTCAAGCAGGGGGGTGAGGACCTGCCTCCCTGGCGAGAGACAGGTATTTTGGAGAAGTTATAAAACTCTTTATATTGGGAATACATGCACCAAAAACTAAAAGAGCCACCTTGTTAGAATGCAGCATTACTGCTGCACAAGGTGGCTTTTAGTTTATAACAGCTGGAGGGGGTGACAGTGGCCCTTTAAGGAGCTGTGGGGTCAGGTGACGCAGCAGCTTCAGCAGTTGATGGGGATCTGGGTCTCAGCTCATTTGCAGGCTCAACCGGAATCCAAAATATCTCTCCCTGACCATTTCTCTGCAGTGATAGATGAGTTTGTTGTATTTAAAGAAGCCTGCAATATGTATTTCAGGCTTCGCCCTCATTCTTCAGGGAGTGAGGAACAGCGTATAGTCTCCTTTCTCAAGGGTGATCCACAATCCTGGGCCTTCTCCTTGCCGACCGGTTCACCATCTTTGCAGCCAGTGGGTGAGTTTTTTGCCTCATTGGCGCTAGTGTATATGGATCCTGATGGCGTCTCTCTGGCAGAGTCTTGACTCCATAAAATTAAGCAGGGGGGTGGCCGGCTGAGGAATACTGCTCATAGTTTAGGAAGTGGGCACTGACACACAGTGGAATGACTCTGCCCTTTTTTGTCAGGGTCCGTCACCTAGGCTACAAGATACTCTGGTGCAGTACTCTGCTCCAAGGTCATTGGAAGCTGCCATGTTCCTTGCTATCTGGGTGGATAGACTCCTCAGGGAGAGACATATACCAAATCTGCCCCTGTTGTCCTTTCAAGGTAGGAGGACACAGCGGTGCAGATGGACAAACCTATGCAGGTGGGAGGAGTGTCATCTCAAATGGGTTTGCCTGCGGTTCACCATGGTATGGGGGCATGTTTTTACTCTGGACAGACTGGTCATTTTATCAATGTCTGCCCAGCTCGTGCCAAAGTATCATCACCATCTCAAATGCTGGGTCCCCCTGGTCATGTGAAGGGAGGTAACCAGGGTGTGTATATTTCATCCATCTTCTTGTCTCAGTGTACCATACCTGCTGAAGTGGTGGTTGGCGGGGTAACTGAGACTGAACCAGTGCTTGTGGACAGTGGAACGGGAGTCAATTTAGTGGATGCCCGCTTTGTTCAAATCCATGGTCTGAAGAGTAGGATGCTAGCGATAACCCTAAACGTTCAGGCTACTGACTCAGTCCCACTCAGCCAGTGGAGGGTGACCCAAGTCGTAGATGATATACACCTGCGTATAGAGACTCATCATGAAGAGTCCCGGTCGTCCTATGTCTTGGAGGGTATGCCAACTCCTATCATTTTAGGCCTCCCTTGGTTGAAAAAACACAACCCCATCATAGATTGGTGGTCCAGGGAAGTAGTCAGCTCGGACCAGTCATGTAAGGACTGATGCCCGAGAGCTATGATCTCTGCCATCTTTCTGCAGCCTACCCCTTCTTCTCCGGTGGGGGCAGCAGAGGTGCTGCCAGGGAGTAGGGGCAAGATTCAACCCTCACCGCAAGTAAACCTCATGTGTTGGAGTCCTCTTAGGAGGAGGGGTCAGGGGTGGTTGTGGTTCCCTCTGTGCATGGTGGGGGTACGAGTGTGGTGACACAGGGGGGATGCCTCTGTTGTCGGTTCCTCAAAGAGTTCACCATCTTGTGGCACACATATGCATGGAAATAAATATTCAGGTCCGGACCTGTGTGTGTGAACGAGTATGTGTGGGTGTCCACCAAAAACATTGGGTGGAAGTGTGCTAGGGTGATCGAGCCATATCGGGTGTTAGCCATTCTCAGCCTGAGGACTATGCAGCTGGAGTTACCCCCAGTAATGCACTTACACAACTCATTCCACAGGTCGGTGTTCTGGAGATTTGTGGTGCCTCCGAAGCCTCTTAACCTCCGTCGGGCTGCATTCACCATAAAACTGAGTGTCAGGTGACTGGAAAGGTGAACTCTGGTGGGTCAAGGCATCCTCACCTTGTGTTGTTTTCTGGTGAGGTCCAGGTTTGAAGGTCCAGAGCTCCTCACTGAATGAGGGGTACTGTCACAATCCATTTTTGGATTTGTGGCAGCTCTGGTTCCACTCAGTTTTAAACTTTTTTGCTTTTGGACTAACGAGGGTTAATGTCAGTTTTTCCCCTGCTGGCAATCTGATGTTACTGCAGTGCTGCTGAGTCAGTTGATGCAGGTGGTGATCACTCCCATCATCACTTTAAAGGTCACCTGATGCATCAAATGACTGTTGGTGATAGTTTCTTTCTGGAGACCAGCCTAGCAGGAGAAGCTATCTGGTGTCAGCAACATCTGGTGACTGGAGTCCATTTGCTGTTGTTATTTGTGTTGTGGAGCTTGGCAGAGGTGTTCATAAGCTAAGTGTGGTGTTTTTGTTATCTCTTCCCTTTTGGTGTTTGTCACTTTCCCCTGTGTGTATTATCTGCAGAGGTGAGGCTAGTGCGCCTTTCCACCCAGTGCACTAGCCAGGGCAGTAATAGGTGACTACTAGGGATGAGGTATCCTGACGGCGACGGGGGTAAGGACCCACATAGGTCATTAAGGGAGTGCAGGGACAGGCTCAGGTTTGAGCTCAGGTGGTGACCATCCCCCATTCCCTATGGGTAGAGCCTTCCTCTCACCTTTTCCATCCCGTTGCTTGTGAGTTGTGGCATCCATTGACTGACCACCCGTTGGTTCGGGTCACTCCGTGGCAGCATGCATGGGATAATATACATGGAATAAAGTATTATCCCACTTTATCCCACTTTGTCTGTTTAGACTTTCACAATTTTAATACATTTAATTAATAATAAAAAGTATTTTTAATAGAATTCTCATGACCCGACTATACAAATTGACAATTTTTTGAGACTCATAACCTATGGTAATTGCTGTTTCAAAATATATATGACAATAGTCAGTTTTTGAACAACCAAATTTGTACACCCCTAGCAGGCCAATTTTGTTTTTTTATTTTAAACCAACAACATTTCACACAAACTAAGTTCTACAGGTTAGAATATATGGCAATAGCCAATTTTTTTTAACAAAAATATTTTGTGAACTGTACCAGGCCACCGGAAATTTACACAAAGCACGTTAAACTGTATGGATGAATAATTGAATCAATAAAAATGTTTGGAAGCATTTTTGAAGTATTATATACCACCATAATTTAACAAGAACTATTTAAACTCAATGTCTTTCCAAATAGTGTCTGTTTAATGGGGGGTTAGGGTGTTCTTTTATAGTACAAGATCAAAGGGAAATGAGGTATTACACAATAATCTGGCAGAAATATGAGTTATACAATGGGTTGTCAAAAACATCCTGGGATATGAGATAAATTACATGAGAAAATATGGGGGTACTTCCAGCAGTCAACTGTCATGATTCCAATGGCAGGGAATCACCAAAAGGGCAAGCACAAAAAAGGACAAGCTCTAGGGTGATGGAACCTGAGCTGACCGCGATCCTGAACTTAACACAAACACTATCAGCAGCCGGGGAACGTACCTACGGGGACTCTAGACGTCTCGCGCCAGCCGGAGAACTAACTTCCCCTAGAAGATGAAAAGCAGACCTCTCTTGCCTCCTAGAGAAATACCCCAAAGGGATAGCAGCCCCCCACATATAATGACGGTGAATTAAGAGGAAGGCACATACGCAAGTATGAAAACAGTTTTAGCAAAATGAGGCCCGCTACAGCTAGATAGCAGAAGGATACAAAAGAGGTCTAGGCGGTCAGCGAAAAACCCTTTCTTCAAAAAACCATCCTGAAATTACTGGGACCCATGTGCCAACTCATGGTACATGGGGAGTAATTTCAGCCCACTAGAGCAACCAGCAGCAAAGATTCATATATATGCAAGCTGGACTAAAAACATGATAAGGCAGAACACAAAAAACAGGAAAATCAGAACTTAGCTTGTCCAGCAGATTATAGGAGCAGGTAGCAGAGGCAAACAGAGACACTCTGATTACATTGATAGCCGGCAAGGGAATGACAGGAAAGCCAGGTTAAATAGGAAACACCCAGCCTATGATGGACAGGTGGAAACCAGAGACCGCACCCCACCAAAGTCACCCAGTACCACTTGTAACCACCAGAGGGAGCCCAAAAACAGAATCCACAACAGTACCCCCCCTTGAGGAGGGGGCACCCTCACGAGAACCCCCAGGGCGATCAGGATGAGCTCTATGGAAGGCGCGGACCAAATCAGTCGCATGAACATCAGAGGCGACCACCCAGGAATTATCCTCCTGACCATAACCCTTCCACTTAACCAAATGCTGGAGTTTACGTCTGGAAACACGAGAATCCAAGATCTTCTCAACAACATACTCCAATTCTCCCTCCACCAGCACCGGAGCAGGAGGCTCAACCGAAGGAACAACGGGCACCTCATACCTCCGCAATAACGACCGATGGAACACATTAAGAATAGCAAACGATGCTGGGAGATCCAAATGAAAAGACACAGGGTTAAGAATCTCCAAGATCTTATAAGGACCGATGAACCGAGGCTTGAACTTAGGAGAAGAGACCTTCATAGGGACAAAATGAGAAGACAACCACACCAAGTCCCCAACACGAAGTCGGGGACCCACGCGGCGACGGCGATTAGCAAACTGCTGAGCCTTCTCCTGAGACAACTTTAAATTGTCCACCACCTGATTCCAAATCTGATGTAGCCTGTCCACCACCACGTCCACTCCAGGACAATCCGAAGGCTCCACCTGACCAGAGGAAAAACGAGGATGAAACCCCGAATTACAAAAGATAGGAGAAACCAAAGTGGCAGAACTAGCCCGATTATTAAGGGCAAATTCGGCCAGCGGCAAAAAGGCAACCCAGTCATCTTGATCAGCAGAAACAAAACACCTTAAATAAGTTTCCAAGGTCTGATTAGTTCGCTCCGTCTGGCCAAATTAATGCCCATCTTAGCACAAAACGTCCGCCAAAATCTAGACACAAACTGGGATCCCCTGTCAGAAACGATATTCTCCGGAATCCCATGCAACCGAACCACGTTCTGAAAAAACAAAGGGACCAACTCAGAGGAGGAAGGCAACTTAGGCAAGGGTACCAAATGAACCATCTTAGAAAAGTGGTCACACACAACCCAGATGACGGACATTTTCTGTGAGACAGGGAGATCTGAAATAAAATCCATGGAAATGTGCGTCCAAGGCCTCTTCGGGATAGGCAAGGATAACAACAACCCACTGGCCCGAGAACAGCAAGGCTTAGCCCGAGCACACACTTCACAAGACTGCACAAAGGTACGCACATCCCTTGACAAGGAAGGCCACCAAAAAGACCTGGCCACCAAGTCTCTAGTACGAAATATTCCAGGATGACCAGCCAATGCAGAAGAATGGACCTCGGAGATGACTCTACTGGTCCAATCATCCGGAACAAACAGTCTTTCTGGTGGACAACGATCAGGTTTATCCGCCTGAAACTCCTGCAATGCACGTCGCAAGTCTGGGGAGACGGCGGACAATATTACCCCATCCCTAAGGATACCAGTAGGCCCACAGTCTCCAGGAGAGTCAGGCACAAAACTCCTGGAAAGAGCATCTGCCTTCACATTCTTTGAACCTGGAAGGTATGAAACCACAAAATTGAAACGAGAAAAAAACAATGACCAACGAGCCTGTCTAGGATTCAGACGCCTGGCAGACTCAAGGTAAATCAGATTTTTGTGATCAGTCAAGACCACCACACGATGTCTAGCACCCTCAAGCCAATGACGCCACTCCTCAAATGCCCACTTCATGGCCAAAAGCTCCCGATTACCCACATCATAATTCCGCTCGGCGGGCGAGAATTTTCTAGAAAAGAACGCACATGGCTTCATCACCGAGCCATCGGAACTTCTCTGTGACAAAACCGCCCCCGCTCCAATCTCGGAAGCATCAACCTCAACCTGAAAAGGAAGTGAAACATCTGGTTGACATAACACAGGAGCAGAAGAAAACCGGCGCTTAAGTTCCTGAAATGCCTCCACAGCCGTAGGAGACCAATCAGCAACATCAGCACCTTTCTTAGTCAAATCAGTCAAAGGTTTAACAACACTGGAAAAATTAGCAATGAAACGACGATAAAAATTAGCAAAACCCAAGAACCTCTGAAGACTCTTAACAGATGTAGGTTGTGTCCAGTCACAGATCGCCTGAACCTTGACGGGATCCATCTCAATAGTAGAAGGAGAAAAAATGTACCCCAAAAATGAAATCTTCTGAACTCCAAAGAGACATTTTGAGCCCTTCACAAACAAAGAATTGGCCCGCAGGACTTGAAACACCTTCCTGACCTGTAGAACATGAGACTCCCAGTCATCAGAAAACACCAAAATATCATCCAAATACACAATCATAAACTTATCCAGATATTCACGGAAAATATTGTGCATAAAGGACTGAAAGACTGAAGGAGCATTAGAAAGTCCAAAAGGCATTACCAAATACTCAAAATGGCCCTCAGGCGTATTAAATGCGGTTTTCCACTCATCACCCTGCTTTATCCGCACAAGATTATACGCACCGCGAAGATCTATCTTAGTGAACCACCTAGCCCCCTTAATGCGAGCAAACAAATCAGTCAATAATGGCAATGGATACTGATATTTGACTGTAATCTTATTCAGAAGGCGATAATCTATACAAGGCCTCAGGGAACCATCTTTTTTAGCCACGAAAAAAAAACCTGCTCCCAGAGGGGACGAAGATGGACGAATATGTCCCTTTTCCAAGGACTCCTTAATATAATTCCGCATAGCAGTATGCTCTGGCACTGACAGATTAAATAAACGACCCTTAGGGAACTTACTGCCAGGAATTAAATCTATAGCACAGTCACAATCCCTATGAGGAGGGAGCGAATTGAGCTTAGGCTCCTCAAAAACATCCCGATAGTCAGACAAAAACGCAGGGACCTCAGAAGGAGTAGATGAAGCGATTGAAATCAGAGCTGCATCATCATGAACCCCCTGACATCCCCAGCTTAACACAGACATTGTTTTCCAATCCAGGACTGGATTATGAGTTTGTAACCATGGCAGACCAAGCACTAGTACATCATGTAAATTATACAGTACAAGGAAGCGAATCACCTCCTGATGAACGGGAGTCATGCGCATGGTCACTTATGTCCAGTACTGCGGTTTATTCATAGCCAATGGTGTAGAGTCAATTCCCTTCAAAGGAATAGGAACTTCCAGAGGCTCCAGACTAAAACCGCAGCGTTTGGCAAATGACCAATCCATAAGACTCAGGGCAGCGCCCGAATCCACATAGGCATCGACGGAAATGGATGACAGTGAACAAATCAGAGTTACAGACAAAATGAACTTAGACTGCATAGTACTAATGGCAAAAGATTTAACAACCTTTTTTGTGCGTTTAGAGCATGCTGATATAACATGAGCTGAATCACCACAATAAAAACACAATCCATTTTTCCGCCTATAATTTTGCCGTTCACTTCTGGACTGAATTCTATCACATTGCATAGTCTCAGGTGCCTGTTCAGAAGACACCGCCAACTGGTGCACAGGTTTGCGCTCCCGAAAACGCCGATCAATCTGAATGGCCATAGTCATAGACTCATTCAGACCTGTAGGCGCAGGGAACCCCACCATAATATCCTTAATGGCCTCAGAAAGACCATTTCTGAAGTTTGCAGCCAGGGCGCACTCATTCCACTGAGTAAGCACCGACCATTTCCGAAATTTTTGACAATATACTTCCGCTTCATCATGCCCCTGAGAGAGGGCCAATAAAGCCTTTTCAGCCTGAATCTCCAGGTTAGGTTCCTCATAGAGCAATCCCAGTGCCAGAAAAAACGCATCCACACTGAGCAATGCAGGATCCCCTGGTGCCAATGCAAATGCCCAATTCTGAGGGTCACCCCGCAGGAAAGATATAACAATCTTGACCTGCTGAGCAGGGTCTCCAGAGGAGCGAGATTTCAAAGAAAGAAACAATTTGCAATTGTTCCTGAAATTCAAGAAGGTAGATCTATCTCCAGAAAAAAACTCTGGAATAGGAATTCTAGGTTCAGACATAGGAGTGTGAACAACAAAATCCTGTATGTTTTGAACCTTAGCAGCAAGATTATTCAGGCTGGAAGCCAAACTCTGGACATCCATGTTAAACAGCTAAGGTCAGAGCCATTCAAGGGTTAAGAGGAGGTAAGAAGCAGCTAGACAGCAATTAAGGGCTAGGCAGCAAAACTCTGAGGAAAGAAAAAAAAAAAATCCCCCTCAACACTTCTTTTTCTCCTGCTTCAGCCCAAACTTTTTGGCCGGCTATACTGTCATGATTCCAATGGCATGGAATCACCAAAAGGGCAAGCACAAAAATAGGACAAGCTCTAGGGTGATGGAACCTAAGCTGACCGCGATCCTGAACTTAACACAAACACTATCAGCAGCCGAGGAACGTACCTACGGGGACTCTAGACGTCTCGCGCCAGCCGGAGAACTAACTTCCCCTAGAAGATGAAAAACAGACCTCTCTTGCCTCCTAGAGAAATACCCCAAAGGGATAGCAGCCCCCCACATATAATGACGGTGAATTAAGAGGAAGGCACATACACAAGTATGAAAACAGTTTTAGCAAAATGAGGCCCGCTACAGCTAGATAGCAGAAGGATACAAAAGAGATCTAGGCGGTCAGCGAAAAACCCTTTCTTCAAAAAACCATCCTGAAATTACTGGGACCCATGTGCCAACTCATGGTACATGGGGAGTAATTTCAGCCCACTAGAGCAACCAGCAGCAAAGATTCATATATATGCAAGCTGGACTAAAAACATGATAAGGCAGAACACAAAAAACAGGAAAATCAGAACTTAGCTTGTCCAGCAGATTATAGGAGCAGGTAGCAGAGGCAAACAGAGACACTCTGATTACATTGATAGCCGGCAAGGGAATGACAGGAAAGCCAGGTTAAATAGGAAACACCCAGCCTATGATGGACAGGTGGAAACCAGAGACCGCAACCCACCAAAGTCACCCAGTACCACTTGTAACCACCAGAGGGAGCCCAAAAACAGAATCCTCAACAGTCAACATGTTCTGGTTAAAAAGTTAAAGAAAACTTGGCAGAACAAATAGAATTTCTAAATGGTTACAGACCATATTGAAAACAGCAACATGTCTTTGAAAATTTCTGGGACTCTAAAACTGACCATCGGCCATGTGGATATTGGTATGTAGACAGATGATAACTGGAACATAGGCCATTCTTGCATAATACTATTTTCTTCTATTTTATTCAGAAGAGAAATTAATATATTTTCTTCTATTTTATTCAGAATAGAAAACCACCTCTTTCACAATGAATAAATAAATTCATAAAAAATGTTGGAACTTTGTTTTGAGTTTTATATACCAATATAATGCAACAAAAACTGTGATATACTGTATGGATGAATAATTAAATCCATAAAAAATATTTGGAAGAGTTTTTTCAGTTTTATATACCACCGCAATATAACAAGAACCATGTTAAACTGTATGGACTAATAGTTGAAACCATAATATTTTGGGAAGTTTTTTTTGGGAGTTTAATATACTGCCATAATATAACAAGGACCATGTTAAACTGTTTGGATGACTAATTGAATCCAGACACATTTTTCAATGCTGTTTTGGAGTGTTACAACCAAAACTTAAAACAATGCATGTAATACTGTATGGATGAGTGATTGAATCAAGAAAATAATTTTTAGAGTGTTCTATACAGCACCACCCTAATTTCACAGAAAGCTCCTAATACTGTATGAGTGACTAACTGAATCCAGACAAAATTTTCAATGCTTTTTTTAGTATTATATACCATGTACCACAAAACACATAATATTGTATGGATGAGTTATTGAATTTAGAAACATTTTACACTCAAAGGATTTGCAGAAAGTGCAAAAGCAAGAAATAATTATAAGGAGGGTCATCCATAGACCCCTGAAAGGCAACTGGCAGGACTCATTCAAATATTTTTAAAGTATAGTTGCTGTACTCCTACACTCATAAATGCCTTGAAGAGAGTGCAAAGCAAAAATTATAAGGAGGGTAATACAGTAATCCTTTTCAGGTTTCCGCTTCTTCTCCTTCCTTGCAAAGCTTGGAGACTGCCTTTACCTGCTTCCTGGAGCCCAATTCCCAGGTGCTGTAAGTGACTCTGCTTCAGGTAGTGCCCAGGGGCAGGCTGGACTAGGTGGCAGGAATGCAAGTGCGACACCCCAGGGTCCTTGTCATCGCAGTGGTATTGCTTTCCTTTCAAGGAGAGTGATGCTACATTTGGAGGCAATGAAGGATAACTGCATCCGGGTATCACAAACATGCAACACATTTCACACTCCAGACCACCAGGGGGAGCTTCTGCTCCTATTTATTAGGTCACTCCCCATATATATAACTGGTAGTCTGTAGGGAAAGTGCATGCCCTCAGAGCTGCAGCTCCCAGAAAGAGACATTCAGAAGGCAGAACTGTATTGCAGTGAGTGTGAAGGAAGTCAGAGCAAAGGAGAGGATACCAGAAGGGGACCAGCCCTAGACAGGCTGCCTCCTTCTGAGGTGCAGAAGCCCGGTAGCTGGAACACCGAGGGCGTAAGGACCTTTATGCTTTGCTCCAGAGATCGGCAGGACAGCTAATTGCAAGTTACCTGTCCGCACCTATGCCCAGGAGACACGGTGGCACCCCTCAGAGGCCAGGGCGTGATAGAGTCCCTATAAACAGCCTCAAGCCACCAGTCATATGGGTTTTGTCCTATCCGACTACGGGGGACAGAGAGAGACACACCACATCTGTGAGACCCTTATGTGAATCCATAGGCAGTAAGGGACTACACCACTACAGCGCAAGGGAAGGCTACTGATTTCCACCTGGATAAGGTAACTCTGGACTTGCTTCCAAACTAGCCAGACCCTGCCTGCCCTGTGATCTGGTGCCCTGGACTGTGGATGCTGAAGTCTTCAGTAAAGGTAAAGTGATAGCAACCTTGTGTTCTCGTTCTTCTCTGCGCCTCTCACCATCCACCATCTACACACCGGGAAGCCCTGGGGACATAATTCATCTGTGGGAAGGTATACCATCTAGCTGCCTTAACATCACCCCAGTGGACCCCTTAAAGCACCGTCGGTCACCCTGAACGAATACCACAGGTGGCATCAAGAACATTCCCCTTAAAGACCTTTCCCTTTTACACGGACGTCCCAGGGCCACGGACTGGTTCAGCCACCGTGACATCCCCTGTGAACCACAGGACCTGGTACCGAGTACCCCGTGGCCCTTGGGGAGCGATCCACATATCCCCCGGGCCGGTGCCTAAGCAGCTGCACAGGACTGACAGTGATTTTAATATATAGTTCACCTGTAGTGTGCGGTCGAGTCATCCCGCCAGCCACCTCGACATGCAGTCTGCAACAGTATATGATGAGCTGGTTCAGGGGGGTGGGGCATGTAGCATGCACCTGTGGCTGGAGCCATGGCCGTCTTCAGTAATGCACATGCAGTGGTGAGGGGGCAGCTCCTGGCACACAATAGGAGGGTGCGTTACTTACATAGTGATCACACGCAGCATCCTACTCTTCTGTGTGCAGATTTGTCTCCGATGTCTGATCAGCCAGGACCTGGATGGGGAGTAGCATCAGAATGCAGAGCAGTAGCACAGGACAGCATGAGAAGATGAGAGGTAGCTGCCCTGTGTGCCCACTGCCCAGCATATTCCAGCTGCACATCTCAACTTTTACTGTGGTAAGTAACAGGGGGAGGGAGGGGCATTTGACAAATTAAATATGGCAGGTTGGATTATGTGGTTATGTCTCAGTATGTGCACTTTCTATGTGTGTTTTCCAATGCGTGTTTGTTTTCCTGAGTCTGTGTTATTATACAGTGGGGCTGTGCATGTGTGTGTCATACAGTGGGGCTGTGTGTGTGTGTCATTATACAGTGGGGCTGTGCGTGTGTGTGTTAGGAGTCGAGTTCCTGCCTTTGCACAGGGGGAATCTCGAACCATCTCCGCTGCAGTCTCCATTCTTCTCCAGCCACAGTGGAGCCTGCTCCGTGGAGACGTCGGTCCAAGCATCTGGCTCAGCCTGATACGGTGCAGATGATTACTGCTGCCTTTCCAGACTCAGCCATTGTAGCCAGTACTGGTCAGCAGCGAGCAGACATCTCTGGGACTAAGTCCTGCTTTTCCCCTTCTGAGCATGCCCAGGGTAAGACCTCTCATTAGAGGTCGGGGGTCACATGCTTTGGTACTGCAGCAGCTCCCATTGGTCCTCTAGGAAGGTCCTGAAGTTGCTGCAGCTGTAAAAGGTTTGCATGGCCGCATGGCTATGCGCTAGTATTAACCTAAGTTATGAGCTCAGCGCCAGTGTGGTCATGCTTGCATGTGGTCAGGGTTCGGCTGAAATAAGCCCCTAGAATACTGGCATCTCCGGCGAGGAGTTTGTGTATGTGGATTCAAGGTTTGGCTGAAATAAGCCCCTAGAATATCGGCACCTCTGGTGAGGAGCTTTGTGTATGCTATGCTGACTGCATGACCACTGTCGGCTCTATTAGGTAGCTGTTCCTCTGTGAGGTTAACGGCACAGCGTTCTCTTTCTCAAATGAATCTGTGAAGTAACAGAGCTCGCTTATACCGCCATGAGGTACTGTCTTTTACTAGCAGCAGTTTCTCTCCTGCACGACGGTGGACCCCGGGTTGCGAACACACCTACTACTCAATATATATACTGTGTGTGTGTGTATATATATATATATATACTCAGTGTGTTCCGCCAACCCTAACAGAGTGTGTGTGTCATTATACAGTGGGGCTGTGAATGTGAGTGTGTCATTATAAAGCGGGGTTGCGCATGTGTATGTGTCACTATACAGTGGGGCTATGCATGTGTGTGTCATTATACAGTGGGGCTGTGCGTGTGTGTCATTATACAGTGGGGCTGTGCATGTGTGTGTGTAACATTATGCAGTGGGGCTGTGCGTGTTTGTCATTACACGGTGGCACTGTGCGTGTGTGTGTGTGTCATACAGTGGGGCTGTGTGTGTCATTATACAGTGGGGCTGTGTGTGTGTCATACAGTGGGGCTGTGCATGTGTATGTGTTATACAGTGGGGCTGTGCGTGTATTTGTGTCATTATACAGTGGGGCTGTGCATGTGTCTGTGTGTCATTATACTGTGGTGCTGTGCATGTGTCATTATATAATGGGCTGTGTATGTCATTATACATTGGGGCTGTGCATGTCATTATACAGTGGGGCTGTGTGTGTGTGTCATTATACAGTGGGGCTGTGAATGTGAGTGTGTCATTATACAGTGGGGTTGCGCATGTGTACGTGTCATTATACAGTGGGGCTATGCGTGTGCGGGTGTGTGTTTGCAAGTCTGTGATTTGCATACATGCGGTCACATGCCGACTAGACTTGCATGGCCTAATGCAACTGTATTGAACAAGGCCAGAAACAGTTTAGTCGGAATGTGGCTGGGAATATATGTATTGCATGCTTGCTGTCACAAGACCACCTGTTCCCGATGCCGGAACCAGAGAATTTTCACAGCACACAGTGCACACGATATGACGATTCGCACATAGTGACAACCCCTTTAAGGATGGGCCGCTACTCATGGGCCACTGCTGTGTGCTTGCCCCCCAGGGTAAAATTTGCCAGAGACCCTGTCTTGAGCTTCCTCAAGGAGTCTCTCCAAGGCCTGTTTATTCCTCAAGAAGTGTTTATCCTGCTCCCTTTCTTCTTGGATCACACCCACCGCATACTAGCAATGTTGCACCTCCATTTTGAGGAATGTGACCCTGGTTCCAGCCGTCAGCCCTTGCAGCCTTTGAGGCTAGTGTTTCATCTCTACTGCCCACTGGTTGAACGAGATGTGATGATGGGTCCCAAAATTTTCTATGGACCCCCATCTCCGCTCTCAGTCATACTTAACAATCTGCCCCTGGGCTGCCATCTCTTGGCACCTTACGGCTAGGTGGCCCACTAGTATTTCTCCAGCCCTGGACCTGGCTCACCTCCTTGTGTCTCCTGACCAGCTTAGAGCCCTGCAGTCCACTCACCAGTTCTTGGATCCTGGCTCTCAGGTCCGCAGTCCGCAAGAACCCCAGCAGCGAAGTCTGTGACCTGGGTTTGGGCGTTGTTGGTTCAGGGAAAGGGTGTCGGTTCCAGACCACATGCTCTCTCTAGCCACCTCCACTGTCATGCCATTTTAGTCTGGCTCCAATATTCCTCTGGTCACTCCTTCAAAAATCTCAAGTGTTTCTGCTTTCTTTATCGCCCACTAAGGTTGTTTCATTGCATGAATGACTAATTGAATCTAAAAAAAAAATTACAATTTTTTTTTGGAGTGTTATATACCACCAAAATGTCATAATTCTGGACAGGATGGTTCCGCCTCCATCCTGGTCAGGTCAGGGTTAATTCAGTCCACCTCTCTTTGGTTTTGGGGCGGCTATTTAAATTTGGCAGTACCTGCATTTAGTGTCGGTGATGCTTCCGTATACTCGGTTAGTGGTTGCTGACCCAGGTGACTCGTCCTTAAACGTGTGCCTCTGTGCTTGTCTGCCTGCTTTTGTACTGCTCTGTCTCTCCTGGTTATCTGACCCCCTTGGCTTGTCCCTGTTTACTCTTTGTCTTGTCACTAGATACTGTGCGTTCATCTGGCTTCTGACTCTCGGCTCTCTTTGACCATGTTTACTGTCTTTGCCCTGTGCTCTGCATGCTCAGTGTCCTTCCCTGCACTCACGTGCGGTGGCTTTGCCCCCCCCCTGGTCACGTGATCGCTCAGTGCCAGGTCCTGTGCTCACTACACTAATCTACGGTCCTTGTGCACTGCGTACCTTCTGCTTGCACTCCCTGTGCTCATTCACGCTCCCCCTGATAGCGGCCCCTGGGCAGTGCCAGTGACACCTTTGGCGCCATTACAGTACCAGGGAGCAAGTAATACTGTATGGATGAGTAATTGAATCCAAAAACATATTTTAATGCTTTTTTGGAGATTTATGCAACACAGATATGCACCTTAACCCCTTCACCCCCGGAGCTTTTTTCTTTTTCGTTTTTGCTCCTCTTATTTCCAGAGCCATAACTTTTTTATTTTTCCGTCAATATGGCCATGTGAGGGCTTATTTTTTGGGGGACGAGTTGTACTTTTGAACTATACCATTGGTTTTACCATGTCATGCAACAGAAAATGGGAAAAAATTTGCAATGAAGTGCGATGAAATTGCAAAAAACGTGCAATCCCACACTTGTTTTTTGTTTGGGTTTTTTGCTAGGTTCACTAAATGCTAAAATTGACCTGCCATTTTGATTCTCTAGGTCATTATGAGTTCATAGACACCAAACATATCTAGGTGCTCTTTTATCTAAGTGGTATAAAAAAAATTCCAAAGTTTGCTAAAAAAAAAAATGCGCAATTTTCCGATAAAGGTAGTGTCTCCAATTTTCGTGATCTAGGGTCGAGTGAGGGCTTATTTTTTGCGTGCCGAGCTGAAATTTTAAAAGATACCATTTTGGTGCAGATACGTTCTTTTGATCGGCTGTTATTGTATTTTAATACAATGTTGTGGCAACCAAAAAAACGTAATTTTGGCGTTTTTTTTTTTTTCTCGCTACGCCATTTAGCGATCAGGTTAATCTTTTGTTTTATTGATAGATCGGGCGATTCTGAATGCAGCAATACTAAATATGTGTAGGTTTGATTTTTTTATTGTTTTATTTTGATTGGGGCGAAAGGGGGGTGATTTTAACTTATATATATATATTTTTTTTTTATATATTTTAAAACACTTTTTTTTCTAATTTTGGCATGCTTCAATAGCCTCCATAGTAGGCAAGAAGCATGCACAACTCGATCGCCTCTGCTAAATAGAGGTGAAGCACAGATCACCTCTATGTAGCAGAAATGCAGGGTTACTTTGAACGCCGACCACAGGGTGGCGCTCAAAGCAATCGGCCATCAACAACCATAGACGTCTCAAAGAGACCTCTGGTTGTTATAGCAACGCACCGATGACCCCCGATCATGTGACGGGGGTCAGCGGTGCGAGCATCTCCGGCTACGCGGCCGGGAGCGCTAGTTAATTGCCACTGTCAGCGTTTAACAGCAGCATTTAACTAGTTTATGGCCGCGGGCTCATTGCGCTCACATGTCAGCTGTACAAAACAGCTGATATGTCGCGGCTTTGAGGTGGGCTCACCGCCGGAGCCCACCTCAAAGTGGGGGTTCTGCCAGCTGATGTACTATTCCGTCAGCTGGCAGAAAGGGGTTTAAGCACTTCATACTGTATGGAAAAGTAGTTGACTCCAGAAAAAGTTTTCAATGCTTTTTTGGCATGTTATATACCACCCAAATAAACCACAAATCACTTACTACTGTATGGAAGAGTAATTGAATCCAGAAACATTTTTCAATCCTGTTTTGGAGTATTGTATGCCACCAAAATGTACCACAAAGCATGTAATACTCTATGGATGAGTAATTGAATCCAGAACATATTTTCAAACCTTTTTTGGAGTGCTATATAACAGAAATGTACCAGGAAGTAACTAATACTCTATGGATGAAAATATAGTCAATCCCTCCCCCCTCAAAAAAATGTGCTCACGTGCAGCTGATACATATTTAGCAACGGACTGCAAACCCTAAGCACTGCCTAGAGACTGGATTCTGCCACTGTCCCTGCTCCTGCAACTGTCCCTCCCTGTGCTAAATGCAGAATGTATCTGATATAACCTGCATAGAACAAATTTAGACTTTACAAGGGCTTTTAGTATAATGCTTCAGAATCAGAACCAGTATCAACACTTAAGGACTCTGATTCATTAGGCCGGCGTCACACATGCGTGTTTTATGGACGTAAGAGCGCAGAAACTACGTCCGTAAAACTCGCATAACATACGGCACAATTATTCTCAATGGGGCTGCTCCTATCAGCCGTATATTACGGATCCGTAATATACGGCTTTCTACGGCCGTACAAAATCGCAGCATGCCGCGTTTGTCAGCGTATTGCGCAAAAAAAATCATCAATGAAAGTCTATGGGGGCGAGAAAAATACGGATTCCACATGGACCAGCAGTGTGACTTGTGAGAAATACGCAGCGGTGTTAGTGAAAAGTCGGTAATTCAATTGCCGGCTTTTCATTTCTCCTGCCTAAACCCGACAGGATATGAGACATGGTTTACATACAGTAAACCATCTCATATCCCCTTTTTTTTTGCATATTCCACACTACTAATGTTAGTAGTGTGTATGTGCAAAATTTGGGTGCTGTAGCTGCTAAAATAAAGGGTTAAATGGCGGAGAAAATTGGCGTGGGCTCCCGCGCAATTTTCTCCGCCAGAGTGGTAAAGCCAGTGACTGAGGGCAGATATTAATAGCCAGGAGAGGGTCCATGGTTATTGGCCTCCCATGGCTACAAACATCTGCCCCCAGCCACCCCAGAAAAGGCACATCTGGAAGATGCGCCTATTCTGGCACTTGGCCACTCTCTTCCCACTCCCGTGTAGCTGTGGGATATGGGGTAATGAAGGGTTAATGCCACCTTGCTATTGTAAGGTGACATTAAGCCAGATTAATAATGGAGAGGCGTCAATTATGTCACCTATCCATTATTAATCCAATTGTCTGAAAGGGTTAAAAAACACACACACACACACACACACATGATTTAAAAGTATTTTAATGAAATAAACACAGCGATTGTTTTAATAATTTATTGCTCTCTCAATCCATCAGGAAACCCTCGCTTGGCAAAACAATAAACGCACAAGATACATACCCTCTGCTGACCCGTCTCGTCCCACGATGTAATCCATCTGAAGGGGTTAAAATAATTTACAAGCAGGAGCCCTGCTAATGCAGCGGTGTGCTTGTGCTTGTAATTCCCCGGCGAATGAATGAAATGTAGGTCATTGACCTACATTTCCTTCAGTCGCGGTGATGCGCCCCCTGGTGGATGTCCTCATATGACCTGGAGCGTGGGAAAAAGTTCCCAGGCTGCAGTTCATGAGAACATCAAGCAGGGGCGCATCACCGCGACTCAATGTAAGTACAGATCCAGCTTTCCTTTCAGCACCCGGGGGATTACAGGCACGAGCGAGTCGTTTATCGCAGCTCCTGCCTGTAATATTAGTTAACCCCTTCAGATGGATTACCTCGTTGGACGTGATCGGACATCAGAAGGTATGTATCTTGTGCGTTTATTATTTTGCCAAGCGAGGGTTTCCTGATGGATTGAGAGAGCAATAAATTATTAAAACAACCGCTGTGTTTATTTCATTAAAATACTTTTAAATCATGTGGGTGTGTGTTTTTTAACCCTTTCAAACAATTGGATTAATAATGGATAGGTGTCATAATTGACGCCTCTCCATTATTAATCTGGCTTAATGTCACCTTACAATAGCAAGGTGGCATTAACCCTTCATTACCCCATATCCCACCACTACAGGGAGTGGGAAGAGAGTGGCCAAGTGCCAGAATAGGCGCATCTTCCAGATGTGCCTTTTCTGGGGTGGCTGGGGGCAGATGTTTGTAGCCACGGGGGGCCAATAACCATGGACCCTCTCTAGGCTATTAATATCTGCCCTCAGTCACTGGCTTTACCACTCTGGCGGAGAAAATTGTGCGGGAGCCCACGCCAATTTTTTCCGCCATTTAACCCTTTATTTTAGCAGCTACAGCGCTGAAATTTTGCACATACACACTACTAACATTAGTAGTGTGGAATATGCAAAAAAAAAGGGGATATGAGATGGTTTACTGTATGAAAACCATGTCTCATATCATGTCGGGTTTGTGCAGGAGAAATGAAAAGCCGGCAATTGAATTACCGGCTGTTCACAGATATCGCGCTGAATGAAATCTAAATACAGAATATATATATATGTGTCTCAATGACATATATATATATATATATATATATATATATATATATATATATATATATATATACTGTATATATGTTTTCCTGAACATTTGAGCACACAAATCCATTAGATGTCGGTTTTGCAAGCCTGCGTGAAAATCTCGCAGTACGGATGCCATACGGATTACATACGGAGGATGCCATGCGCAAAATACGCTGACACACCCTGACTACGGATCAATATTTTGGGAAAATTTCTCCGTATTTCTCCGTATTATAATTGTCTTACGCCAAGTGTGACGCCGGCCTTAAACTGTTGGCACACAGTCCTGGACAAGCACTTTTACCCTCTTAAAAGAACTATGCCTAAACTGTACAATGGCTTCAGCATGCCGAGCTCAGTGGCACCTGTCTTCTTATAACCTCTGATGCCATAAGGCCAGTCAATCACAGTAATGAGCACTACAAAGATGGCTATGACATTACAGTGACTGGAAGGCAATCCCCACAGGTTTATTGGCTGTGTAGCAAGTGTCAAACTTGCAGGCTTGGGATTCGAGTTTCAAATTCGAGCACTAGCTAATGGTTGCTGAGTGACAAGCACCCAGATACTTGAGTGATATCCAATTATCACAGAGCATGTTCACTCATCTCTAGTGGAAACCACGGCGAGAAATGTCCACTTTTTTTCTTATCCTAAAAATTTATATAAACCATTTTTTAACATTTACTGATTTTTTTCTTTTATGCACATTTTTTCACTGATTAATTGTTTTCATTTTAAGGAATATTTTTTCCAGTGTTTTCCAAATGGCTGGAGAATGTATGCTACGTTTTTTAAGCAGCATGTATCAGACAATGTCTGAATGATTTCAGCCATATATGTTTAACTCTTAAAAGCTGAGGCGTTTGAGAAAAACATAATTTAATTCCTGTCCAGGAGTGACAGATCTCTCCATGTGTGCATGCATAAGGAGAGACCTAGGTCTTTTTCTGAAACACAACAGCATTTCAGAGTTAGTCTGGAGTCACACTAGCGTATAATACAGACGACTGCTATGTGAGAAAATATTGCATAGCACTCGGACCATTGTTAATCCATGGGGAAGCTCACATCACCGTTTTTTTTCTCAGGCGTATTCTACGTGCGAGTGAAATTGCAGCATACTACAATTTTACGTGTATATCGGCTGAGTCTCGCCAAAGCAAGTCTATGGGTGCGAGAAAAAATCAGACTACACACCGACCATCTGTGTGACTTGCGAGAAAAAGGCACACATTTTCCTCATTTCAGCCCATTGAGCCATAAAATTCAATGAGGAAAAGCAGTAAGAAATGTAAAGCCATACGCATGTCATACTGATGTCATACGGATACTTGTGAAGAAATCGCATCATCGCATTGCTAACAGATTACACACGGTTGACCATACGGAAAACACTTCTGCAACTCTCGGCCGGGAGAATTGGACTGATTTTTCATACGGCAAACGTGATGCCAGCCTTAACCCCTTTGCGACATGCACCGTTCTAGTACTGTGCTGCGGGTATTGCATTTGTGCCAGAAGCACTACTTGTACAGCGCCGTGATCGCCGCGGTCTCACGGTGAGTGCCGCGGCAATCACGTGCAGGTGTTAGCTGTATGTGTATGTGATAGATGACACCCAGCAGCATTGCCCACTATCGGTGCTAATGCTAACACCTATCATGAACATTTAACACCTCTGATGCCGCTGTCAGTAGTGACAGCGACATAGAGGGGCATCGGGCAGGGAAGGGTGTTCCCTATGCGCTTCCATAAGAATAACGCAATGTGATCACATTATTCTTATGGTCTCCATGGAGGCTCCTGGCCCCAAGATGGCCCCGGGGTCCTTCCGGGTCCTGCAGCGAGGTGGCTTATGAGCGCCTGCTGAGAACAGGCACTGGCAAGCCTCCTTCACTGCCTGTCACTGTGCAGTGCAAAGTGTCAGATCAGCGATCTGTTGTAATTAATTGATATCCCATCCTGGGACAATGTTATAGAGTTAAAAAAAAGATTAGAATGTGTAAAAATATATTTTTTAAAAAAAATCCCCAAATAAAGAAAAAAATAAAATAAATATTTTTTCAATAAGTCCATTTATTTATGTAAATAAAAAAAGCAATAAAAGTACACATATTTGGTATCGCTGTGTCTGTAATGACCCGCTCTATAAAACTGTGCCACTAGTTAAACCCTTAAGTGAACACCAAAAAAAAAAAACGAGGCAAAAAACAATGCTTTATCATCATACTGACAAACAAAAAGTGCAATAAAACGTGATCAAAAGGCCGGATGTAAATAAAAATGACACGACTGACAACGTCATATTTTCCAAAAAAAACATGCTGCCACACATCTCCATGACCAGAAAAATAAAAAAGTTATAGCTCTCAGAATAAAGAGATGCAAAAATTTTTATTGTGTAAAAGTGCCAAAACATAACAAAAATAAATAAGGAATCACTGTAATCGTACTGACCCAAAGAATAAAACTGCTTTATCAATTTTACCACACGTGGTTGAATTGGTTGTTTTTGTTCATTCTGCCTCTCAAAAATCAGAATAAAAAGCGATCAAAAAATGTCATGTGCATGAAAATGGTACCAATAAAAACGTCAACTTGTCCTGAAAAAACAAGACCTCACATGACTCAGTGGGCCAGAATATGGAAAAATTATAGCTCTCAAAATGTGGTGATGCAAAAACAATTTTTTGCAATAAAAATCACCTTGTACTGTGTGACAACTGATAACATAACATAAAAAAACATAAAAACCCACTATAAAAACCCTCTATAAATAGTAAATAAAAAACCCCTTTATCACCCCCTTAGTTAGGGAAAAATAATAAAATAGAAAAGCATTTATTTCCTTTTTCTCATCAGGGTTAGGGTTAGGGTTGAGGCTAAAGTTAGGGTTAGGTTTGGGGCTAAAGTTAGGGTTGGGATTAGGGTTGGGGTTAAAGTTAGGGTTGGGATTAGGGTTGGGATCAGGGTTAGGGTTGGAATTGGGGTTAGGGTTGGAATTAGGGTTAGGGTTGGAATTAGGGTTAAGGTTAGAATTAGGGTTAAGGTTGGGATTAGGGTTAGGGGTGTGTTGGGGTTAGGGTTGGAGTTAGAATTGGGGGGTTTCCACTGTTTAGGCACATCAGGGGCACTCCAAATGTGACATGGCGTCTGATCACAATTCCAGCCAATTTTGCATTGAAAAGTCAAACAGTGCTCTTTCCGTTCCAAGCTCTGCCTTGCGCCCAAACAGTGGTTTAACCCCTACATATGGGGTATCAGCATACTCAGGACAAATTGCACAACAACTTCTGGTGTCCAATATCTACTGTTACCCTTGGGAAAATAAAAAATTGGCAGCAAAAAATCATTTTCGTGAAAAAAATATGATTTTTTATTTTTACAGCTCTACATTATAAAACTTCTGTGAAGCACTTGGGTGTTCAAAGTGTTCACCACACATCTAGATAAGTTCCTTAGGGGGTCTACTTTTCAAAATGGTGTCACTTGTGGGAGGTTTCCACTGTTTAGGTACATCAGGGGCTCTCCAAGCGCAACATGGTGTCCAATCTCAATTCCAGCCAATTTTGCATTGAAAAGTCAAACGACGCTCCTTCCCTTCTGAGCTCTGCTGTGCGCCCAAACAGTGGTTTACTTGCATATATGGGGTATCAGCGCACTCGGGACAAATTATACAATAACTGTTTGGGTCCTATTTCTCCTCTTACCCTTAGTAAAATAAAACAAATTGGAAATGAATTTATTTTTTTGTGAAAAAAGTTAAATGTTCATTTTTTTAAACATTCCAAAAATTACTGTGAAGCAATAAACTTTTCAAATATGGTTTTGAGTATCTTGAGGGGTGCAGTTTTTAGAATAATTTCAATTTTGGGCATTTTCTGTCATATAGGCCCCTTAAAGTCACTTCAAGTGTGAGGTGGTCCCTAAAAAAATGGTTTTGCAAATTTTGTTGTAAAAATGAGAAATCGCTGGTCAACTTTTAATCCTTATAACTTCCTAAGAAAAAAAAATATGTTTCCAAAATTGTGCTGATGTAAAGCAGACATGTGGGAAATGTTATTTATTAACTATTTTTCATGATATAACTCTCTAATTTAAGGGCAAAAAACCTAAAAGTTTGAAAATTGCGAAATTGTTGAAATTTTTCCAAATTTCTGTTTTTTTAAAAAATAAATGCAAGTAATATAGAAGAAATGTTACCACTATCATAAAGTACAATATGTCATGAGAAACCAAGGTCAGAATCACTGGGATCCGTTGTAGCATTCCAGAGTTATAACCTCATAAAATGACAGTGGTCAGAATTGTAAAAATTGGCCCTGTCATTTAGGTGAAAACAGGCTTCGTCTCAAAGGGGTTAAAAATACATAGTGGGTACAGAAAATATTCAGACCCCTTTAAATTTTTCACTCTTTGTTTAATTGCAGCCATTTTGTAAATTCAAAAAAAGTTCATTTTTTCTCATTAATGTACACTCTACACCCCATCTTGACTGAAAAAGCCTGAAATGTAGTAATTTTTGCAAATTTATTAAAAAAGAAAGACTGAAATATCACATGGTCATAAGTATTCAGACCCTTTGCTCAGTATTGAGTAGAAGCACCCTTTTGAGCTAGTACAGACATGAGTATTCTTGGGAATGAAGCAACAAGTTTTTCACACCTGGATTTGGGATCCTCTGCCGTTTTTCCTTGCAGATCCTCTCCAGTTCCTTCAGGTTGGATGGTGAACATGGTTGGATGGTCTCTCCAGAGATGCTCAATTGGGTTTAGATCAGGGCTCTGGCTGAGCCAGTCAAGAATGGTCACAGAGTTGTTCTGAAGCCAATCTTTTGTTATTTTAGCTGTGTGCTTAGGGTCATTGTCTTGTTGGAAGATGAACCTTTGGCCAAGTCTGAGGTCCAGGGCACTCTGGAAGAGGTTTTCATCCAGGATATGTCTGTACTTGGCCACATTCATGTTTCACATTCATGATGCTGCCACCACCATGTTTCACTGTTGAGATTGTATTGGGCAGGTGATGAGTAGAGCTCAGCCACAGTAATCTTGGGGTTCTTCTTTACCTCTCTCACCAAGGCTCTTCTCCAACGATTGTTCAGTTTGGCTGGACGGCCAGGTCTAGGAAGAATACTGGTGGTCCCAAACTTCTTCCATTTTAAGTATTACGTAGGCCACTGTGTTCTTAGGAACCTTGACTACTGCAGGAATTCTTTTGTAACCTTGGCCAGATCTGTGCCTTGCCACAATTCTGTTTCTTGGCTAGTTACTATGACCTTATGATTCTCATTTGGTCTGACATGCACTGTGAGCTGTGAGGTTTTATATAGACAGGTGTGTGCCTTTCCAAATCAAGTCATATTCAAGGGCAGCATGTATCAGACAGTGGCTGCATGATTTCTTCCATACATTTGGTACGGAAAGTTTTCAGACCCCTTTAAATTTTTCACTCTTTGTTTCATTGCAGCCATTTGGTAAATTCAAAAAAGTTAAATTTTTTTCTCATTAACGTACACTCTGCACCCCATCTTGGCTGAAAAAAAGCAAATGTAGAAATTTTACATATTTTTTGCAAAAAGAAAAACTGAAATATCACATGGTCATAAGTATTCAGACCCTTTGCTCAGACACTCATATTTAAGTCACATGCTGTCCATTTCCTTGTGATCCTCCTTGAGATGGTTCTACTCCTTCATTAGAGACCAGCTGTGTTTAATTAAACTGATAAGATTTGATTTGGAAAGGCACACACATGTCTATATAAGATCTCACAGCTCACAGTGCAAGTCAGACCAAATGAAAATCATGAGGTCAAAGGAACTGGCCAAGGAGCTCAGAGACAGAATTGTTTCAAGGCACAGATCTGGCCAAGGTTACAACAGAATTTCTGCAGTACTCAAGGTTCCTAAGAGCACAGTGGCCTCCATAATCCTTAAATGGAAGCAGCTTGGGACCACCAGAAGTCTTCCAAGACCTGGCTGTCCAGCCAAACAGAGCAATCGTGGGAGAAGAGTCTTGGTGAGAGAGGTAAGGAAGAAACCCAAGATCACTGTGGCTGAGCTCCAGAGATGCAGTAGGAAGATGGGAGAAAGTTCCACAAAGTCAACTATCACTGCGGCCTTCAACCAGTCGGGCCTTTATGGCAGAGTGGCCCAATGGAATCCTCTCCTCAGTGCAAGACATATGAAAGCCGGTATAGAGTTTGCTAAAAGACACATGAAGGACTCCCAAACTGTGAGAAATAAGATTCTCTGGTCTGATGAGACAAATATAGACCTTTTTGGTGATAATTCTAAGCAGTATGTGTGGAGAAAACCAGGCACTGCTCATCACCTGCCCAATACAATTGCAACAGTGAAACATGGTAGTTGCAGCATCATGCTCTGGGGGTGTTTTTCAGCTACAGGGACAAGGACGACTGGCTGCCATTGAAGGAAACCTGAATTTGGCCAAGTACAGAGATATCCTGATGAAAACCTCTTCCAGAGTGCTCTGGACCTCAGACTTGGCCAAAGGTTCACTTTCCTACAAGACAATGACCCTAAGCACACAGCTAAAATGACAAAAGATTGGCTTCAGAACAACTCTGTGACCATTCTTGACTGGCCCAGTCAGAGCCCTGACCTAAACCCAATTGAGCATCTCTGGAGAGTCCTGAAAATGGCTGTCCACCGATGTTCACCATCCAACCTGACGGAACTGGAGAGGATCTGCAAGGAAAAATGGCAGAGGATCCCGAAATCCAGGTGTGAAAAACTTTTTGCATCATTCCCAAGATGAATCATGGCTGTACTAGCTCAAAGGATGCTTCTATTCAATACTGGGCAAAGGGTCTGAATACTTATGACCATGTGATATTTCAGTTTTTCTTTTTTAATAAATTTGCAAAAAATTCTACATTTCTATTTTTTTCTGTCAACATGGGGTACCGAGAGCACATTAATGAGAAAAAGAAATGAACTTTTTGAATTTACCAAATGGCTGCAATGAAACAGAGTGAAAAATTTAAAGGGGTCTGAATACTTTCCGTACCCACTGTACTGTCCTGGAAAACGGGAAAAAATTATCAAGTGTGGTGAAATTGTAAAAAAGTGCAATTTCACAATTGTTTTTTGAGTTTTTTATTTACCATGTTAACTAAATGCTAAAACTGACCTGGCATTATGATTCCCCAGGTCAGTACAAGCATGCAGATACCAAACATCATGTATATGTTCTTTTTTATTTAAGTGGTGAAAAAATCCAAAATTTGTAGTAAAGAAAAATTGCTTATGTCTCCATGGCTTATTTTTTGAGCCCTGAGCTGACGTTTTTATTGATACCACTTTGCGTGCTATTGCATTTTATTGCAATGTTGTGGTGGCCAAAAATAACTTAATTCTGACATTTCAATGTTTTTCTCATTGTGCCATTTGCCGAGCTGATTAATGTACTTTATATTTTTTTATAGTCCGGACATTTCTGAACGCAGTGATACCAAGTATATATATAGTTTTATTTTCAGTGGTGCAAAAGAGAGGTGATTTTGATCTCGTGTTTTTTAATATATATATATATATATATATATATATATATATATATATATATATATAAAAATCACAATTATTGAAGATTCACAGTGACAGGCACGGGGGTCTTCTGCAGTCCCGTGGCTGTCACGACAACCTATCTGCATCCCTTATCACGTGACAGGGGCACCTTATGACGCTTTTCCATCCGATGCATGTTAAATGCTGCTGTCAATGATGTGACATCCATTAACTAATGAAAACATAGAGGAAAGTGCCTGAAGAATGGTCTGATTCTCTTAACCACATGATGTTTTTTTTGCAAACCTGAAGAAGTTAAAGATGCTCAAACGCCTGAATATATGAAAAAGTTTTTACATAGTAATGAATGGGAAGATTTTTTCAAGTGTTTTCTGAGCACCTTTTTTATGGAAATGAATAGTAAGATCCTTTTTGAGATCTTATGGTCATCAACGTTCTTTCTCTTTGGGCTCGTGCAGATAACTGTAGTTTTTCTCCGCGTGTGAATTCGAATTTCAAGAGATTCACTTATCTCAAACTATATGGTGTGTCGTAGACCTTGATTTTGCTACAGCTGAATATGAGTGATATTTGTATAACATCATGACATTACTACGGGACATACTGTAAGAGCCTCATTATTTATGGATGTATTTTACTTCCAATTTTGACATAGTAAACAGCAGAAGATTAAACAATTCTTGCTAAATGTCTCCGGAAAAATAGAGCAAGTTATTCATTTTCAGTGAGATTTAAGACATGGTAAATACAGATAATGGAGGGTTAAGTATTCATTTGCATAAAATTTAACATAACTTACTGCGGATCACTAAAGGGAATGAGTAATTAGGTTAAATTTTCTCATTTGCATATTTGCTTACAAGTCTTTTGGTAGCATTATCACTTTTCATAACATCCTAATGCCATTATGAAATACAATAGAACAACCTTTGTAACCTAGAAGAGTGTACAGTACAATTGTGGATTTTACCTTTTTCGTTATAAAGAATACTTCATAAACAGTTTCAACATAGTGTAGAACAATTAACAAATAACACTTTTCCTCTTTCACCTCGCTTATGTTCTTTTATCTTCTAAGCAAAAAATGGATAACCACACTAGCTGTAAAATACCCTATAATGAAGTACTGTATAATATATATACAATATATCCAATTGTGCTCAAAAGTTAACATACCCGGCAGAATTTTTTACAATCCAGAAACGTCAGTGGCTGGTTGAAAGATGCAAGAGTCTGTCTGGATCCCAGAAACTCACTCAGCTTTTGTGCACCCACACTGATTACAAGCAGACAGGTCACAGGTGAGGATATGACCTTTAGTAACTATTCAAACCCATTTGTGTCAACTTCTGTGCTTGTTAGCAGGCTAAAATTACCAGGATATGTGAACTTTTGATCAGGGTCATTTGACTGTTTTGGGTTGTTATTAATTATGATTTAAAAATAGAAAGCACAGTAGTTTGACAATAAATGGTTTCACCCAACCGCTAACCATGAGTGGAGAAAAAGTTTTGGTTTTATCATTCATATTGTCTGAAAAAAGGCCAAGAAAGCAAAAATTCTGCCGTGGTATGTAAACTTTTGAGCACAACTATATATATATAGGGCAAACTTTTCAAATGCATACAAATTTTACACTACCATAATTCAGAAATTTACTTATATCTCTATATAATAATACACTGGGTAGTTTGGTTAATGAATGATGAGATGATGTTTTTTCTGTAGAGAGTAAATCAAGTGAACTATACCAAGCACTGCCCATACAGTAGGGTTGGGGGCCCAGATCTCCACTGGGGGATCCCTGTTCCCTTATAAGCAAGCAAGAGCCTGTGTGTAACACAGAAGGTGTTGGACTCAGTATATATATATATATATACACTCACCGGCCACTTTATTAGGTACACCATGCTAGTAACGGGTTGGACCCCCTTTTGCCTTCAGAACTGCCTCAATTCTTCGTGGCATAGATTCAACAAGGTGCTGGAAGCATTCCTCAGAGATTTTGGTCCATATTGACATGATGGCATCACACAGTTGCCGCAGATTTGTCGGCTGCACATCCCAAAGATGCTCCATACAAGGCAGGATGGATCCATGCTTTCATGTTGTTTACGCCAAATTCTGACCCTACCATCCGAATGTCGCAGCAGAAATCGAGACTCATCAGACCAAGCAACGTTTTTCCAATCTTCTACTGTCCAATTTCGATGAGCTTGTACAAATTGTAGCCTCAGTTTCCTGTTCTTAGCTGAAAGGAGTGGTACCCGGTGTGGTCTTCTGCTGCTGTAGCCCATCTGTCTCAAAGTTCGACGCACTGTGCGTTCAGAGATGCTCTTAGGCCTACCTTGGTTGTAACGGGTGGCGATTTGAGTCACTGTTGCCTTTCTATCAGCTCGAACCAGTCTGCCCATTCTCCTCTGACCTCTGGCATCAACAAGGCATTTCCGCCCACAGAACTGCCGCTCACTGGATTTTTTTTCTTTTTCGGACCATTCTCTGTAAACCCTAGAGATGGTTGTGCGTGAAAATCCCAGTAGATCAGCAGTTTCTGAAATACTCAGACCAGCCCTTCTGGCACCAACAACCATGCCACGTTAAAAGGCACTCAAATCACCTTTCTTCCCCATACTGATGCTCGGTTTGAACTGCAGGAGATTGTCTTGACCATGTCTACATGCCTAAATGCACTGAGTTGCCGCCATGTGATTGGCTGATTAGAAATTAAGTGTTAACAAGAAGTTGGACAGGTGTACCTAATAAAGTGGCCGGTGAGTGTATATATATATATATATATATATATATATATATATATATATATATATATATATATATATATATATATATATATATCCAAGTAAATAGAAAATAGAGGTGGCAGGCACTCACCAGTTTTTTTCTTTCCTTTCATTGTGACATATATATATATATATATATATATATATATATATATATATATATATATATATAGTTTGTACTCACTAAGCTGCGGTGGAGGTGTGCATAGGAAGCGATATTGCTGCAATGTGCTGGCAAGTTTATTTAAACTTCATAAACCGCTTAGGAGAGCAAAACAAAAAAACAGACTTTTCTGGCGCAAAATGAAACAAAGTAAAAAGTCCATACAATACAGTGGGTCCGCCCGCTCAGGATAGTGTCCGGTTCTTTAAGGCGTTAGCACAGACCAACACATAGGAGATCCACACATCTCCAGCTCCCGACAATGAATGAGAGACTCTGCCTCCATTTTATCTGCCAAACCATGCCCCTGGGGTTGTGATATGTGAGCAGTCATTCCCACCCATCTCTTATGACTGCTCGTAAAACCCGTCCCTGGAATGGCCAAATAATGTGCTGGAGCATGCTTTTGAGCTCACATCACCGCAACTAATAGCCGCAATGACACATATCTCCCCTCAAGGACTCGTCCAACAGCCATCTTACAATATATATACTTTCAGTATTCACGTATATACAGTATATATATATATATATATATATATATATATATATATATATATATATATATATATATATATATCAATATATATATATATATACTGTATATATAAATAAATAAATATATATATATATATACAGTACAGACCAAAAGTTTGGACACGCCTTCTCATTTAAAGATTTTTCTGTATTTTCATGACTATGAAAATTGTACATTCACACTGAAGGCATCAAAACTATGATTTAACACATGTGGAATTATATACTTAACAAAAAAGTGTGAAACAACTGAAAGTATGTCTTATATTCTAGGTTCTTCAAAGTAGCCACCTTTTGCTTTGATGACTGCTTTGCACACTCTTGGCATTCTCTTGATGAGCTTCAAGAGGTAGTCACCGGAAATGGTTTTCACTTCACAGGTGTGCCCTGTCAGGCTTAATAAGTGGGATTTCTTGCCTTCTAATTGGGGTTGGGACCATCAGTTGTATTGAGTAGGTCTGGTGGATTCACAGCTGATAGTCCTACGGAATAGACTGTTAGCTACTTTTTTCTTGCCATAATACAAATTCTAAGTAAAGAAAAATGAGTGGCCATCATTACTTTTAGAAATGAAGGTCAGTCAGTCTGAAAAATTGGGAAAACTTTGAAAGTGTCCCCAAGTGCAGTTGCAAAAACCATCAAGCGCTACAAAGAAACTGGCTCACATGAGGACAGCCCCAGGAAAGGAAAACCAAGAGTCACCTCTGCTTCTGAGGATAAGTTTATCCGAGTCACCAGCCTCAGAAATCGCAGGTTAGCAGCAGCTCAGATTAGAGACCAGGTCAATGCCACACAGAGTTCTAGCAGCACACACATCTCTACAACAACTGTTAAGAGGAGACTTTGTGCAGCAGGCCTTCATGGTAAAAGAGCTGCTATTAAACCACTGCTAAGGACAGGCAACAAGCAGAAGAGACTTGTTTGGGCTAAAGAACACAAGGAGTGGACATTAGATGAGTGGAAATCTGTGCTTTGGTCTGATGAGTCAAAATTTGAGATCTTTGGTTCCAACCACCGTGTCTTTGTGCGATGCAGAGAAGGTGAACGGATGGACTTTACATGCCTGGTTCCCACCGTGAAGCATGGAGGAGGAGGTGTGATGGTGTGGGGGTGCTTTGCTGGTAACACTGTTGGGGATTTATTCAAAATTGAAAGCATACTGAACCATCATGGCTACCACAGCATCTTGCAGCGACATGCTATTCCATCCGGTTTGCATTTAGTTGGACCATGATTTATTTTTCAACAGGACAATGACCACAAACACACCTCCAGGCTGTGTAAGGGCTATTTGACCAAGAAGGAGAGTGATGGGGTGCTACGCCAGATGACCTGGACTCCACAGTCACCAGACCTGAACCCAACCGAGATGGTTTGGTGTGAGCTGGACCACAGAGTGAAGGCAAAAGGGCAAACAAGTGCTAAGCATCTCTGGGAACTCCTTCAATATTGTTGGAATACCATTTCCAGTGACTGCCTCTTGAAGCTCATCAAGAGAATGCCAAGAGTGTGCAAAGCAGTCATCAAAGCAAAATGTGGCTACTTTGAAGAACCTAGAATATAAGACATACTTTCAGTTGTTTCATACTTTTTTTGTATATAATTCCACATGTGTTAATTCATAGTTTTGATGCCTTCAGTGTGATTTTACAATTTTCATAGTCATGAAAATACAGAAAAATCTTTATATGAGAAGGTGTGTCCAAACTTTTGGTCTGTTCTGTGTACACATATATATATATATATATATATATATATATATATATATACATATATATACAGTATATATATATATATATATATATATATATTTACAGTATTTACATATATACACACTGCTCAAAAAAATAATGGAACACTAAAATCCCACATCCTATATATCACTGAATGAAATATTCCAGTTGCAAATCTTTATTCATTACATAGAGGAATGTGTTGAGAACAATAAAACCTAAAAATGATCAACGTAAATCACTAATATCCCATGGAGGTTTGGAGTTGGAATGTTGCTCAAAATCAAAGTGGAAAATGAAGTTACAGGCTTATCCAACTTCAGTGGAAATGCCTCAAAACAAGGAAATGATGCTCAGTAGTGTGTGTGGCCTCCACGTGCCTGTATGATCTCCCTACAATGCCTGGGCATGCTACTGATGAGGCGGCAGATGGTCTCTTGAGGGATCTCCTCCCAGACCTGGACTAAAGTATCCGCCAACTCCTGGACAGTCTGTGATGCAATGTGACAGTGGATGGTGCAAGACATGATGTTCCAGATGTGTTCAATCGGATTCAGGCCTGGGGAATGGCCGGCCAGTCCATAGCTTCAATGCCTTCATCTTGCTGGAACTGCTGACACACTCCAGCCACATAAGGTCTGGCATTGTCCTGCATTAGGAGGAACCCAGGGCCAACCGTACCAGCATATGATCTCAAAAGGGGTCTGAGGATCTCATCTCGGTACATATTAGCAGTCAGGCTACCTCTGGCGAGCACATGGAGGGCTGTGCAGCCCTCCAGAGAAATGCCACATCACACCATTACTGACCCACTGCCAAACCAGTCATGCTGAAGGATGAAGCAGGCAGCAGATCGCTCTCCACAGCGTCTACAGACTCTGTCACGTCTGTCACATGTGCTCAGTGTGAATCTGCTTTCATCTGTGAAGACCACAGAGCGCCAGTGGTGAATTTGCCAATCCTGGTGTTCTGTGGCAAATGCCAAGCGTCCTGCACGGTGTTGGGCTGTGAGCACAACCCCCATCGGTGGACGTCGAGCACTCAGACCATCCTCATGGAGTTGGTTTCCAATCGTTTGTGCAGACACATGCACATTTGTGGCCTGCTGGAGGTCATTTTGCAGGGCTTTGGCAGTGTTCCTTCTGTTCCTCCTTGCACAAAGGCAGAGGTAGCGGTCCTGCTGTTGGGTTGTTGCCCTCCTATGACCCCCTCCACGTGTCCTGGTGTACTGACTTGTCTCCTAGTAGCGCCTCCAGCCTCTGGACACTACGCTGGCAGACACAGCAAACCTTCTTGCCACAGCTCGCATTGATGTGCCATCCTGGATGAGCTGCACTACCTGAGCCACTTGTGTGGATTGTAGAGTCTGTCTCATGCTACCACGAGTGTGAACGCACAACCAACATTCAAAAGTGACCAATCACCAATCCTGGTGTTCTGTGGCAAATGTCAAGCGTCCTGCACGGTGTTGGGCTGTGAGCACAACCCCCATCGGTGGACGTCGAGCACTCAGACCATCCTCATGGAGTTGGTTTCCAATCGTTTGTGCAGACACATGCACATTTGTGCATTGATGTGCCATCCTGGATGAGCTGCACAACCAACGCACAACCAACATTCAAAAGTGACTAAAACATCAGCCAGAAAGCATTGGTACTGAGATGTGGTCTGTGGTCCCCACCTGAAGAACCTTTTCTTTATTGAGTGTCTTGATAATTGATAATTGCCAATAATTTCCATCTGTTGTCTTTTCCATTTGCACAACAACATGTGAAATTGATTGTCAAACAGTGTTGCTTCCTAAGTGGACAGTTTGATTTCACATAAGTTTGATTTACTTGGAGTTATATTCTGTTGTTTACGTGTTCCCTTTATTTTTTTGAGCAGTGTATATATATATATATATATATATATATATATACAGTATATATACATATATATATTTCAACCAACACAAATGCATTCACTGGGAAATGTCATTGTAACATTTAACAACCCTGGCTGGCTGTGTGTTGTGTGACACATAGGGAGACACATCTTGTTTCATTTATGAAGGATGAACTCTTACAGTCACAAAGCCTATTTTTAGAGTGGCATCAGGCACCATTAATATTCTTAAAGGGTCTTTATTAAACCGTGGGTCTCCTATGCTGTTACTGCCTATGCAGTGAGTGGCTGGGCTGTCAAGAATTACGATGCACCCCAATACCCCTTTCACGAGAGGTACAGGAGGGCATCCTGAAAAAATGTTGTATTGACTGCAAGACCTGCCCTGCTACCAAGTCATATGCATCTCAATAAGTCTTTGAACCCAGGTACTGGATGGCTACAGGAAAACCCACTTCACATTCTTCAGTTGGTCCAGCCATGCTATTTCCTTATGCATTGAATAAGTAAAAGGAACAGAAATCCAGTCTGGTGCCGGCACTCCCGAACAATGTAACATGTGATAGATCGGCTTCCTTAAATTGTTTTTTTTTTTATAAAAAAATATTTTTATTCTGAAGTGTACCAAGTAAAAACAACGCGTTTCGGCTTAAAAAAAGCCTTCATCAGGTAAAATATACATCCATACCAAAACAATAACCATGTCTTTATAAACCCTTTTTACAAATGGAAAGGGAGGGGTGTTTGTTACTAGCAGCAATCCTTCACTTAATTTGCATACACCTCTTAATTGGCTTAACTCTTTAGCACAGGTTGATAAAAGATATGATTCACATTCCTTAAAAAGTTATACTCTAGAGCAGGGGTGTCAAACTGCATTCCTCGAGGGCCTCAAACCATGCGTGTTTTCAAGATTTCCTTCTCATTGCACAAGGTGCTGGAATCATTCTGTGCAGGTGATTAAATGATCACCTGTGCAATACAAGGAAATCCTGAAAACATGACCTGTTTGCAGCCCTTGAGGAATGCAGTTTGACACCCCTGCTCTAGAGAAAGGTAATAATCCATTATAAAACAAAAAAAAAAAAAAACACAACACACACACAAAAAACACACAACACAGAAAAAATGAAAGAAAATAAAAAATCTAATAAACCCAATCGCTATGTCAATAGGTATAGCATCTCTAAACTTTCTCGATCACATTGTTCAAACCATTCGGGTACAAGATTTGTAACCGAAAAGTCCCAAAAGATTCCTTCTTGTTTAGTGTTTGATTGCGATTAAGCACTCCAGAAGGTATAATTTCTACTGGTGTATCTGTTATTTGGAATTTTTTGCTGTGCTTTAATAACATGTGCCGTGATAAACTATGCTGGAGGAAACCAATTTTTGTATTATGACGGTGTCCATTCATTATTGCTCTGACAGTTTGTGTTGTGCGGCCAACATATTGGACGCCACAACAACACATAATTACGTAAACAACATAGTCACTGTCGCAAGACAGATGTTACTTAATCTCAAATACCTCACCCATACTATATGAAGTGATCAAGCAAGCCTCATGTTGTAATATGTTGCATGTATAGCAATTCTTCGATCTACATTTGTAGACCCCCGAAGATGAATTTCTTGAGACAGCTTTTGAAAACCCACTAGTGAAATCTGTATTTTGTTTTTTTAGGTTACTGGGCACTATTAAATTTCTTATGGTGCAACCCCTCTTAAAAGTAATACCAGGTTTTTGCAGCAACAAATTCCTTAAGATGGGGTATTTAATTAAAAAATAACAACATTTTTCAAGGATGTCTCTTATTTTATGATAATCATTATTAAACTGAGTCACAAAATTAAAACGTCAGGGATTTGTAATTATTATTTGATTCTTTCTTGAATTACCACAAGATTCAGCCCTTCCATTGTTCAGATTACTCATAATCCCATTTTCTAGGGAAAAAAACTTTTTTCTGGTTATTCTGTGGTAGGCAATCAGCCTGAGTTTTTTGCATATGCACCTTGCACTAATTTTTTTGGCATATTTTTTCTCAAGAAATCTAGCCTTGAGAATCTTTGATTGTTCCACATAGTCAGCCTCACTACTGCAAATCTTTCGAATGTGCAGAAATTGGCTATGTGGTATATTTTTCTTTCATTTGCAATAGTGTGCACTGCGGAAATCCAAAAAACCGTTACTATCTACTTTTTTGAAAAAGGTTTTTGTCACTATGCGGCTGTCTTTGTGGCTTACTTCAAGATCTAGAAAAGTGATAAATTTGCAGTAAACGTAATCCCCCATTCATTCGTGTTTAGTTTATTAATTAATTCCCAAGCTTGTTCCATGGCCCCCTACCATAGGATGACCAGATCATCTACATAGCGTTTATAAAGCAGAATTTTTTCTTTAAAAAAGGCTCAGATAGCGCAGATAGGGACTCGAATTGCCCCATGAAGAGATTAGCAAAACTTGGGGCAACTCACGTCTCCATCGCGGTCCCGAGCCGCTGTAGATAGAGTACATCCTGAAAAGAAAAAAAAATTATGTTTTAAAATAAATTCCAAACCTTTTAGTAAAAACTCCCTCTGTGAGGATGGCATTTGTTTGTTTTCTTGGAGATAAAAATCCCCAGCTGCCAGTCCCAGTGTGTGTGTTCAATGTTGGAATATAGACCTACTACATTAAGTGTAATAAAAAGATAACCCTCTTGCCATACTATATCATTACATTCCTGGATGAACTGTGCAGAGTCCCAAAGATAAGAGGGTAAACCCAAAACAATGTTTTGTAAAAACAGGTCAATAAAGTGTTATAAATGTGATGTCAAGGAACCAATCCCCAAATTATCGGACGTCCCGGGGGATTTTTTGTGTCGTTGTGGACTTTCGGGAGGTGGTAATAAAATGCTACATTTGGATTTTTGTTGGTAAGAAATCAATGTTCTTTTTTATTTAATATCCATTTTTTATAGGCATCATCTATAAGGGTGTGATAGTCTAATGAGAATTGTGGTGGGATTGGTATTTAGTTTCTCATAATATTTTGCGTCAGACAAGATACGCAATGCTTCGTTTAAATAATCTTCAATGTTCTGGATCACAAACCCACCCTCCTTGTCTGCTTCTCTAATCACCAAATTTGAGTTTTTCTTCAGTGATTCCAAAGCCTTTTTCTTTGCATGTGTGATGTTCGACCAATATGTCTTCTTATTAGCTTGACATCTATTTTTTTGGTTAACATTGAAACAATTGATGTTCTTAAATTCTTCTGCAACTAATGCAAAGAATGTGTCAATGTGGTTCCCTCAATGATGAATGGGATTGATCATAGGATGTTTGGCCCTCAGCAGTATGCCCCTAGCAGTTCGCCCCCAGTAGTTGGCCCCCCGGGTACATTTCGGCCACGCACTTTTCGTCTCCAGCATTTGTCCCCCAGGATGATACTTACCTGTCACAGATGCAGCTCCTTGGGTCACGGAGTGCAGTCTAGTGGTTCCATGTGACATCAGATGGAAACAGTTGATTTAACATGTCACAAAAGTGCAGCACTCTGTACAGTACTTTTGTGACATGTGGATTGATGATGGACAGGAATTCCTGAACCACAAGGACAAACTGGTGAAACATCCAAACACAAAATTCTGGGGGCAAAATAGGGTACCAGGGCTAAATGTACCTGGAGGCGAACTGCTGCGGACGAAACATCCAAATCCCAATGGGATTAAACATAGAAGTTAGGAATACATCTTTGTAAAAATGAGTGACTTTTGCATCTCGGAATACATTCAACCTGGTGTTCATATGGTTGTGGATGATGAGGTGAGGATAGGGAGGAGGATTACAACAAACAGTCCAAATCAGGAAGTGTATACCCATGTGTGGTTGTGAAGGGCTGCATGAGAATACACCTCCACAAAAAAGACCATATATTTGAGGTTATGTTTTGCTGTTTTCATTCAGTGGTTTACAGGAGTCTTGCCAAATCCAGCCCTTGCTAATTTTTATAAGAGTCAGCCTGTCAGCATTTTCAGTTAACAGGCAGATGCACTTATCTGGTATAATTCCACGAGCGGCACTAAAAACCCGCTCTGACAGAACACTAGCAGCAGGGCAGGCCAGGACCTCCAAGGTGTAGAGAGCCAGCTTGGATACCCAATAATTAAAAGGCACAGAGGAATCACGGAGGACATTTGTGCGATCAGCAAGGTACTCCCTCAGCATCTTCTGAGAAAACTGTCCCAGAACTTTGCCATTGTTCCCCTGCCTGAGCTGGATTGTACTTCTGTCTCTCTCGCTTGAACTACTTGGTTGTACAAAAAACTCTGACATCTGCTGCCATCATTCTCAGATGGGATTTTTTTTAGAAATTCCGCTTCAAGGGCCCTCTGGTACTGCAACATTTTAGTACACCTGTCTGCCACTGGGTCACCAACCAATAATGAGTGTCACCGAAAATTTTAATAATGCGAGGGTCATGTGAAATGCAGCGCAATATAAAGTCAGCCATGTGTGTCAGACTGCTAACAGGCAAGACTTCCGTGTCCTCACCAACAGGACGACTGACCATGCTGTCCTCCTCATCCTCCTCCCTGTCCTCAGGCCATCCCTGCTGAACAGACAGTATCACAGCTGTGCTTGTAGTATCATCTATAGTGAATGAAAGTAGCTCCTGTTCTTCCTCCTCCTCCTCTTCCTCATTGTCTACCAATCCTCCTTGGGATGTCATAAGGCTGTGCTGAGTGTAATCACCCTGTATGGTTCCTTGCTCCATGTCCTCATGCTCCGCCTACAATGCGACAAACACAAAACCCAGCTGCATTTTAAATGCAGGAGGAGATATCACACAGTGGTGGTCCACCCTCAATTCAATTGACCCCAACTCCATAACATTGCATAACAAAACAGGAGGACACGGAGTACATAAGTGCATATAAACATTTTTGTAATTTTATTTGTCTATCAAAACATATATGTATAAAAAACATTACAATACAAAGAACACATTCAGGGAAACAGAGATATTGAGGTCACTTTCTATAGTTGTATAACCATGCACTCGCACTTGATATCAAACAATCACATGGATTCAGTATTATTATGTCAATGCACCAATACCTGTCAAAAAAGGCACAAGGTCAGGCAATCATATCTATATATGCATTTATATCAAAATATGCATAATAATTCTAAAGACTGTGCCAAAACCTGATAAGGTGTATCCCAGCTGAGACATGAAGGTGCTGCAACCAGTGTCTATTACAAAATTGCACATGCCCCCCAATCTACCCAGAAAGGGAAAGAGTGAAGAAAAAAAAGGTGCTATAGTGCAGTGTGTCAGGGGAAGGTACCATTTCATGGAGCAAATGTATTTAGTTAAAGTAACTATACTATACCTATCTTTAAAGGGAAAACTGAACAGCTCTTCGGAGTGTCCAAGTGTGGGATCAGTTGTCTCAGGGCACTCGGCATGGTGGGAGGAAGAATAATAAGGGTGAGTAATATGCAGTCTGCATTCATGGCTACTCAGACTTGACCATGTGGAAGATGTGGTGGTGGTGCTGGCTGAATAACTGGAAGCATTAACCGCTATCCAACCAACAACCGTATCACACTGCTCTAGCTTCAATAGTGGTGTGCTGTGGTCCCCTAGAAACTGGGACAGGAAGGTCGAGGGAGAAGATGTGGGTCTTTGTTGTGGCCCACTTTCAGCTTGGCCATGACCTCATCCTCTGCATGCACCATCAGCATCACATCCACTTCCCTGTCCCTTGCCTTGCCCATTTTAAACGGACTACTGAAATATTTGAAAAGTTCAATACAAATGGATTCATTTGGAGAAAATTTATATGTGATCAGTATGCCTGAAAAGCAAGTATTTGGAGACCACAGATACACCAGGCATCTGATGGAGATAACAGACTGTTTAAATATGTGGGCTTTTTTAAAATAAAGTTTAAACCACTAAATACTGAGTAGACCAAGGCTAGCAGACAAAACAATGCAACGTATGCCTGCAAAGCGAGGATTTTGAGACCACAGATACACGAGGAGTCTGACGGAGATAACCATTAAATACTGAGTAGACCAAGGCTAGCAGCCAAAACAATGCAACTTATGCCTGCAAAGCGAGGATTTTGACACCACAGATACACCAGGCTTCTGACGGAGATAACAGACTGTTTAAATATGTGGGCTTTTTTTCTTTAAATTTTTTAAGCCACTAAATACTTAGTAGACCAAGGCTAGCAGACAAAAAAATTCAATGTATGCCTGCAAAGCGAGGATTTTGACACCACAGATACACAATGCATCTGACAAAGAAAAAAAAATGTTTAAATGTGTGGCCTTTTAAAAAAAAATAAAAAAAATTAAACCACTAAATACTTAGTAGACCAAGGCTAGAAGGTAAAAAAATACAATGTATGCCTGCAATGCGAGGATTTTGACACGACAGATACACTGGGTGTCTGAAGGAGATAACGGACTGTTTAAATATTTGTTTTTCTTTTTTTTTTTTCTTTTTAAATTTAAACCACAAAATCCTGAGTTGACCAAGCCAGCAGACCAAAAAAATGCAATTTATGCTTGAAAAGCAAGAATTTGGAGACCACAGATAGACCAGGCGTCAGACGGAGATAACAGACTGATCAAAATGTGGCCTTGATTTTTTTGGCCCCACCAAAATTGTGTACTAAAATTGGAGTACTAAAATTGTAAGCTATTTAGCGCAATCATATGTGATGTGTGTGGCATACAAATCACAGTGATAAATATAAGAACTGTAGCTAAATATTTTTGGGCCAGCTACAGATTTTTGGGGCAGCAAAATGGTTGTAAGACACTCCAAAAAATAATATAGTACCAATAAAAAAAGGCCAGATTTTTCTGCGCACTCACATCTGATGCCTGGGACAAAACCATTTTTTTTAAATGGCTAGATTTTCACGCTCTTGTATTGCTGTAGTCTGCAGAGTGACCAAGCAAATAAATGTAGAAAAAAGGGGGCTATGGATTGCTTTCTAATAAAATGAGCAGGTATAAGCTGCAAAAAAAAGCTACATGTCTATAAAATATGCAGCAGCTGACAGGAATGGAGCTTTTTGAGGTATGCAGTGAGATCTTTATACTCACATACAGTGCCTGCAGGCCTTGCACTGATGTGGATATGTGCACATAGACTCCCCTGCCTACCTAGCGCTTCAATCTATGCACCCCCGAATTAGCCATAAAAAGGACTGTTGGTTTATCAGGATTTGTGGATTGAACACTAGTAGATCCACAGTAACTAATAAATGTAAGAATCTGACCCTGTCTCAGCAGCAGCTCTCCCTACACTGTTGTGAACTCTGTTTTTGGGCTCCCTCTTGTGGTCACAAGTGGTACTGTGTGAGTGCTGTCTTTGGGCTCCCTCTGGTGGCTCTTTGTGTCATTCTGCAGGTCTGAGGCTGGATCAGCTGTCTCGTTATGTTAGCTGGTTTCCTATTTAGCTCACCTGGACTATCAGTTGTTGCCTGCTGTCAATGTATTCAGTGCTATTTTGATCTCTCCTGCCTACCTTTGTTACCAGTCTCTCCAAGAGAAGCTAAGTTTTCTGTTTGTTCATTTTTTTTTTTTTTTTTCAACAATAAATTTTTATTGAAATTTTACGTTTACATATGGTGCATTAGTAAGTAACATTACAAAACTGTGAACATAACTTATGCACAATGCTTGTAAATGAGTAACATGCGTTCCTATATACTAACAACAATAAGGGGTAGGGGGAGGAGAGAGTAAGGAAGGCAGGGGGAAAAGAGAAAAGTAGGGGAGGGGGTTGGGAGAGGAAGGGGGAAAAGGGGGACCCGGGGGTAAAATCACTATATACTCAATAATTGCGGAAAGTCATTCTGAGTCCGAGGGTTCAGCGTTAGTTAAATAAAATGCAGGTACGGCAAAGGGAGTGTGGCTAGCATATTCCGCCCAGGGGAGCCATACTTTTTCGAACTTGCCCACTTTGTCCATTAGAATAGCAGACAGCTTTTCATTAACCATGTACCAGGAGAGGCGTGATTTAACTACAGAAAAGTCTATGGTTGATTTTTTCCAGGCCAGAGCTATCGTTTGCTTGGTTGCTAAAAATATAAATAATATTAGGGCCTGAGTGTGTTTTGGAATGCTGGGGATTCGCTTGTTGAGTAGGGCCTCCCAAGGGTTTTTTCTAAGATTTATGTTTGTGACAGAAAACACCAAGTGATAGATTCTGATCCATAATCTCCTGACAATTGGGCATAGCCACCAGATATGGAACATGTCTCCAGTTGAGTTACAACCCCTAAAACAATTTGGGGAGTAGTTGGCAACTGCCTTGGACACTCTAGCTGGGGTCAGATACCAGCGGGTCAGCACTTTATAATTGGTTTCTAACATGAGGGTGTTTAGTATTCCTCCGGTGGAGGAGGACCAAATTTGGGACCATTCCGAGTCGGACAGAGTGGAGCCAATATCGGACTCCCAGCGAGTGGTGTATTTCAAACAGTTTCTATGTGAGGGTGAGTTTAATAGTGAGTAAAGGAGGGATATAGTTCCCGAGGCGTGGGGGCTTTGACGACACCTTTGTTCGAATGGGGTAAAGGTGTATGGAGGGGTTGAGTTTTTTAATAAGGAGATGACAAAGTTTTTAAGCTGTAAGTATCTAAATATCTCTCCAGGGGGGAAACCGTGTTTTTCTTGAAGGGCCGGGAACGGGATGATCCCGTCGACATTGAAAAGATGATGAACTCTAGATATCCCCACTTCAACCCACTTTTGGAAGTATCTAAGGGGTCCCATGCCTGGGGGGAATAGGATGTTATTCCATAGTGGAGCAAGGGGCAAAAAGGGCGAAATTAGCTTTGAGGAATATTTATGTGAGTCCCAGATTGCTAGAGAGTGTCGTATAATGGGGTTCGAGATATGCTTGCGTTGAGTTGGGAGAATCCATAGAATCGTATCTATGGTGTCGGGTTGCATCTCGGATGCCTCTAAGGATAGCCATAATGGAGGTTCAGTGTAGGCGTGGTATAGAGTCAGTTGGCCCAGCTGGGCGGCGCGGTAATATTTAGAGAGGTTGGGAACTCCCAAGCCCCCTTTCAAGCGATGACGGTAGAGGGTGGTTTTATTTACTCTGGGGAGACCTCCTCTCCAAACGAAAGTGTCTATTGATCTTTGGGCCATTTTAAGGAAGTACGAGGGGATAGGGATTGGCAGGACGCGGAAAAGGTAGAGTAGCTTGGGGAGAATCGACATTTTCAAGGCACGCACTCGGCCTAGCCATGAGAGGTGTAGCTTCTCCCAAGATTGGAGCAAAAGGCGAAGTTTACGGAGCATAGGCGGATAATTGGCTGCGTAGAGGGAGTCTAGATTAGCCGTCAGTTTTACTCCTAAATAATCCAAGTGCTTAGCAACCCACTGGTATGGAAAATCTTTTTGGAGCTGTGTTATAGTTGATTGCGGGAGGGATACGTTCATTGCGTAAGATTTGGCAGCGTTTATTTGCAGACCAGATATAGATTCGAAATCTTGCAAGGTTTGGAGAAGGGCCGGTAAGGACGTCTGAGGGGACGATAAAAGGAGTAAAATATCGTCTGCAAACATAAATAGCTTGTGTGGAATAGTTGCCACTTCTACGCCTTGTATTTGGGAGTTGAGGCGCATTTGGATAGCCAGTGGTTCGAGCGCTAGGAGGAACAATAGGGGCGAGAGGGGACAACCCTGCCGGGTACCTCTGTTTATTGGGAAGAGTGTAGAGGAGAAGCCGCTGTAGCGCACGTAGGCGGAAGGGGAGCTATAGAGAGCGTGGATCCAGGAGAGGAAGTGGTCAGGAAACTTCCATCTCTGCAGTACCGCAAACAAGTAAGGCCATGACACAGAGTCGAAGGCTTTTTTAATGTCTAATGACAGTAACATGCTTGATATACCGCGGCACTTACAGAGATGTAGCAAGTGAGATATCCTTCGTATGTTGTCTGAGGCCTGTCGGCGCGGAACGAAGCCTACTTGATCTTTGTGTATTAATGCACCTAAGCCCAAGTTCAACCTTTGGGCTAGGATTTTAGCCAGAATTTTTATGTCTATATTAACTAGAGATATTGGTCTGTAATTGGACCAAAGTGAGTGGTCTGAATTGGGTTTAGGGATCATAGATATTGCAGCCATTAATGAGGCCGTGCCTGGTTTATTACCGTCTCTCAGGGAATTGAAGTAATTAGTGAGATGTGGAGTCAGCGCCGGGGCATATTTTTTGTAGTAAAGGGCTGTGAACCCGTCGGGGCCTGGTTTTTTGTTAATCTTCAAATTTTTAATAGCTGTCTCTATTTCGTTTGGGGTTGTGACTTGGTCAAGAAGTTCGACCATATCTAAACTAAGGGCTGGAAGGGGGATAGAGTCTAAAAAGTTCTCCACGGCTTCTATATTTGTGGTGGATGGGGCGTTATACAACTGCTTTAGTTTTTGTTGGAAAGCATAAATAATTTGCTGCGGGTTAGTTGTAATACCTGTGGAGGTGCGCAAACGTATTGGGGGTCTAGGTAGAGGATTGCATTTTAGGCGGCGAGCGAGGTTGGAGTTATTTTTGTTGTTAAGGGCGTAGAAGCGTTGCTGTGACCAACGTATAGCACGGTCGGTGTTCTCGGAGAGGAGTAGGTCTAAATCTGTCCGAGCGTGAAGGAGGTCTCGATACGTGGTGGGTGAAGGTGCGGTCTTCATCTGTGACTCCAAAGCTGACACCCTGCTCTCCAAATCGATTATTTTTGCATTTCTATCTTTTTTCCTGCGAGAGGCCTCCTGGATACAGAAACCTCTAAGCACTGCTTTGTGTGCCTCCCACAAGGAGATCGGCGAAGAGGCTGATTGTTCATTCAAAGAAAAATAATCATCGATATGATTTTTCAGTTTTTGGGCGATTTCAGGATAGGAGAGCAGTGAGTCATTAAGGGTCCAGTTGAATGAGCGGGGCCGCGGGTGGAGTGTTGAGCATGTTATTAGATTTGGGGAGTGATCCGACCAGGGAGTAGATTGGATTGAGATATTTGCTACATTTGGGATAAAGGAAGGATGAACCAGAATATGATCAATTCTGGTGTAAACTAAATGGCGTGCAGAGAAAAAGGTAACGTCTTTTTCTGTGGGGTGAAGTTCTCTCCACAGGTCTATCCAATGGTACTGAGAAAGAAGTTTGTTGAGGGCGGTTGAGTCCGCAAACGAGTATGGTGGTGGAGGAGTAGATGAGTATGGACTTAGGGATTTGTCTAGGCTCGCATTAAGTACACAATTGGAATCTCCGCATAAAATTGTGGTGCCTTGGGCGTGCTCTGAAATCAATTCTAATAGCTGAGAAAAGAAGGCGACTTGGTGGGTATTAGGGGCGTAGTAGGAAACAAAGGTCACCAGTTCGTCAGTTATTGCGCCCGTTATCATGATGTATCGACCCTCTTTATCGGCCACTAAGGACTTAAAAACAAACGGGACAGATTTTTTGAAGCAGATAGCTACGCCTTTAGTTTTATTTGGGGCATTTGCTGTATAGAAAAGCGGGTAAGAAGCGGACAAAAATCTAGGGTAAGAATTGGTTGAGAAGTGCGTTTCTTGAAGGCATACCACATCTGCCTGTTGGGATCTGTAGTAGCGGAAGGCTTTGGTGCGCTTATGTGGGGAGTTAAGTCCCCTCACATTGTGTGATATGATTTTGAGTGGCATATTAGAAGGTTGTGTAATTCGCTTATGGGTCTCTCTGAATGTGATTTATCAGTTAGAGTAACGAAGGAATTACAGATTGAACTGAGCAAGTAGTGTGGGCCCGGGTGAGTGATTGGGTTTGGGAATAGGGTAGATTGAAAGGTGTTTATAGTTTAAGTAGGGTGAGAAAACTTATTGAGGGGGGAGAGGTAACTGTAAAGTTGGCTAAGCACTATGTGCTGAGCGGCAGTGTGTGGTGACACTGTGGGGTCATTAATGTCTGCTAGGGGTAGCGCAGTAAAAAAAAAAAAATATATATATATATATATATATATATATATATATATATATACACATATATATATATATATATATATACACATATATATACATCTTTATGTTATCACAATGGAATACGGGAATGTAGTCAAGTATGTGGTGGGGTCGAACTGGGGAGTCTTACTCAGCTGTCGGTGGAATGTTCAACGAAGTTATATCTTATCAACCTATTGTAGCGGCTGGTAACTAGAGGGCCTAAGACAGGTTACTAAGGATAACAACTGCGCCCACTAATGTAACTAACTAGAGCCGTTATATAACTGTGTTGCGTTTGAAAAATTGTGATGTAATAGAATGTATGTGACCCGTCGCTAGGGTTTAACAATCAATAGGTGAAAAAGAGAGAAAGAAAAAAAAAAAAAAAAAAAAAAAAAACACATCAAACACACACTATATTAGCTTATGGGTTGAACATATTCACATGTTTGCAGTGAAGATCAACTGAGAAGGTAGAATCACTCCAGCCCAGGGTTTCACTAGACGGAAAAGGCGCAGTGGTGTCCGGTGAGGGAATGTTAGAGTTCCGCTATTCAAGGACGCCTGCGAAAATAAACTGAAAAACATATATAACCATGTCATCCTGGAACTGTTGGAGTGTCAGGCAGAGTTGCCTGTAAGACATCAAAGGCCCAGTACGGAGCCAATGCTTGCATTGTACATTATGGGGGATCAGGTGGAGCTCGTGGTTGAGAACGACGACTCTCTTGCCGAGGCTGTGAGGAGGCACGCGAGGGGGGTGAAGAGGGGTCCATGAGTTGTAGTTTGGTCAAGCAACGGCTCGCTCCTTCTGGGGAAAGGACCGTGTGGGTCATATCAAGGTGGGAGAATATCAGTTTAAAGGGGAATCCCCAGCGGTATTTAATGTTATTAGAACGTAGAATCTCCAGATATGGTTTCATGGCTCATCGCTTGGCGATAGTGGTAGGGGCCAGGTCTGAGAACAGCTCGTATGGGTGACCTTGAAATGATAGCGGCGAAGATTTTCTTGCCGCTTGTAGGAGCTGCTCTTTAGTTTTGTAAAAGTGCATTTTAAGAATGATGTCTCGCGGCGGACCATCTGCCTTACGTTTACTCAAAGCTCTGTGGATGCGATCCATTTCTAAACGCTCTATGGAGATCCCCGGTAGTAGTTCTTGAAACAGAGCTGTCGCTGTGGACTGGAGGTCGGTGACCGTTTCAGGTATTCCCCTGATCCTAATATTGCTCCTTCGGTCACGGTTTTCAGAGTCTTCTAGCTTGCTGTTTAAGTTGAGGATCTCATCCTGCAGCATTTCTATATCCTTTTCATGGGTTGCAATATTTACAAGGGTCGAGTCCATTTTATCTTCGAGGTCGGAGGTGCGGGAACCTAGTTCCCTGATCTCTTTTGTTAGGTCCTTAGTCAACTTGTCCGACATCTTGAGCAATTCGGAATGCAAGATAGATTGGAATTGCGACAGTAGAGCCGTTTGGTCCGGGGTGGGGGTATTTGGGGTTTTAGTAGTGGAGGCCGGAATCATCTCAGAGTCTACTCCGTCAGGCATGGAGGAGTTGGAGGACTCCGACTGGGAAAATGGACCACAAGACATGTCAGCGTCCAAGTCTGTTAGTGCGGCAAACCTGTTGCTAGGTTGTTTTGAATTGGCTCTACGCGCTTTAGGCATGAGGGCGTTTAGAACTTAGGTGGAGGTAGATCCCCGTGATGAATATTCTGTGTTAAAGAGAGCGAAGTCTAGGACATAGCATACTGCGCTTAATCCCCTAGCAGTTGTATGAGGGGGAGGTTAGGGCATTGCAACAATTACGGAGTATTTTGTAGGCAGGTGTTGCATTTGAGCCAATGGTAAAGAGTTAATAGGTCGTGAGGTTGGTGGCGTAGGGTGCTTACTGTAGGAGCATGGATTCCTGATTCTCACGAGCTGCGTGCCCCTAGACATGGGGGGTGACAGCTCTTTTGTCTCCAGATCCCACTCCCCTCACAGGTAGCCCAGGCAGGGGGAAGAGGTACAGCCACTGTCTCTCACCTTCACTATCAGGTGTCGATAGATCTGCCGTCCTCCGGGATGTGCTGGGTCCAACCTGGCAGTGCTGTTCAGCTTTGCAGCCCCAGGAATCCTGCGTGCCGTATCAGCAGATCCGCAGCCGATGATTGTGTGCCACCTGGGGATCCGGCTTCCAGCGCTGGTCACCAGCCCCCCAGCGGCAGCAGCGATCGCCGCAGGGCCCAGACCCCGGAGGGGATCACGTGGGGGAGCGAGCGGCACAGTCTAGCAAGGGCCTTTGCTCCAGCGGCGCAGACCGGGGGGCCGCGACGTCGCCTCCAGGGAGTGGGAAGAGGCTGAGCAGGTTTCAATCTCGTGGCGCCGCCGCGGCACACACAGAGCGGCGGTCTCCGGCAGTGACCGGGTCTCGGCGGCGGGGGTCCCTCCGATGCGGTCGGCCGGGGTGAGTCTCCAAGGGACGCGCAATCCGGGCAGGTTCCACAAACCGGGGAGGGGTCCCAAGCTTTCCGGTCGGGGATGGGCTCCGCCGGCGTCTCTCAGGCCTCGCAGGCTTCAGGCCTGGCTGTAGGCCTCAATCTAGCGTCGCGGCTCCGGTCTACCTCTCACACCACCGCAGCGCGATTTTACTTCAGTGGCCCGGGGGTTATGTACTGCTGCTTTTTGTAGCTTGGATGGGCCTCTAAAGTGCCGATGAATCGGCGGATTGCCACCGCAGCCCAGGGAGCTCAGAAAAGCACGTCCTGCTCCCTGTTTGTTTATTTTTTGATCATCAGTGTTCAATATGTTCCTTGGTTATTTATTTGTCCTTGTCCAGCTTGCTAATATGTGATTTCCTTGCTTGCTGGTAGCTCTAGGGGGCTGAGTTTCTCCCCTCACACCGTTAGTTGGTATGGGGGTTCTTGAACGCTCAGCGTGGATATTTTGTATAGGGTTTTTTACTGACCGCACAGTTTCCTGCCTGTCTTCTGCTATCTAGTATTAGTGGGCCTCATTTGCTGAATCTGTTTTCATTTCTACGTTTTGTATTTTCCCCTTACCTCACCGTTATTATTGGTTGGGGGCTTCCTATATCTTTGGGGTCATTTCTCTGAGGCAAGTGAGGTCTTACTTTCTCTATAGGGGTAGCAAGTTTCTCAGGCTGCGTCGAGACGTCCAGGAATTTAGGCACGTTCACCGGCTACCTTCAGTGTGTTTGGTTAGGATCAGGTTTTGCGGTCAGTCCAGTTACCACCTCCCTAGAGCTCGTTTTATGTTCAGTAACTTAGCTAGTTTATTCTGTGATCCTCAGCCACTAAGGATCATAACAGTACAGCAGGCCAAAAAGTGTTTAATGCATCGCAGAAGTGGGATAAGAGAAGCCCTGAGTACAATTTTTTTTTTCTCTCCCTTTGCTGCAGTCTGTCCAGCCTCTCTCATCCCCTTAATCTCTGGGTGGCTTTGAGTTCAGCTGCAGACATGGATATTCAGAGTCTGACTTCTAGTGTGGATCATCTTGCTGCAAGAGTGCAAAGCATTCAGGATTTTGTTGTTCACAGTCCTATGTCTGAGCCAAAAGTACCTATTCCCGAGTTGTTTTCTGGAGATAGATCAAGGTTTCTGAATTTTAAGAATAATTGTAAATTATTTCTTTCTTTGAGACCTCATTCCTCTGGTGATTCCGCTCAGCAAGTTAGAATTGTTATCTCCCTGTTACGTGGCGACCCTCAAGATTGGGCTTTCTCCCTGGCGCCAGGAGATCCTGCATTGCTGAATGTGGATGCGTTTTTTCTGGCGCTTGGATTGCTTTATGAGGAACCTAATCTTGAGAACCAGGCAGAAAAGGCCTTGCTGGCTCTCTCTCAGGGCCAGGATGAAGCTGAGGTGTATTGTCAAAAATTTCGGAAACGGTCGGTGCTTACTCAATGGAATGAGTGTGCCCTGGCTGCAAATTTCAGAGAAGGTCTTTCTGAAGCCATTAAAAATGTTATGGTGGGGTTTCCCATGCCTGCAAGTCTGAATGACTCAATGGCTTTGGCCATTTAGATTGATCGGCGTTTGCGGGAGCGCAAATCTGCGCACCATCTGGCGGTGTTTTCTGAACAGAGACCTGAGTCTATGCAATGTGACTGAATTCTGACCAGAGTTGAGCGGCAAAATCATAGACGTCAAAATGGGTTGTGCTTTTACTGTGGTGATTCAACTCATGTTATCTCAGCATGCTCTAAGCGCTTAAAAAAAATCGCTAAAACTGTCACCGTTGGTACTATACAGCCTAAATTCATTTTGTCTGTTACTTTAATTTGTTCTCTGTCATCTTACTCGGTTATGGCTTTTGTGGATTCAGGTGCTGCCCTGAACCTGATGGATTTGTCGTTTGCCAGGTGCTGTGGTTTTGTCCTGGAGCCTTTAGAATTCCCTATTCCACTGAGGGGAATTGATGCTACACCATTGGCTGAGAATAAGCCTCAGTATTGGACTCAAGTGACCATGTGCATGACTCCTGTATATCAGGAGGTGATTCGCTTTCTTGTGCTGCATAGTTTGCATGATGTTGTCATTTTGGGTCTGCCATGGCTGCAGGCTCATAATCCAGTGCTGGATTGGAAAGCTATGTCTGTTTCAAGTTGGGGTTGCCAGGGGATCCATGGCGATGCTCCTTTGGTGTCAATTGCTTCTTCCACTCCTTCTGAGGTCCCTGAGTTTTTGTCGGACTACCAGGATGTATTTGATGAGCCCAGATCCGGTGCCCTACCTCCTCATAGGGATTGTGATTGTGCTATAAATTTGATTCCTGGTAGTAAGTTCCCTAAGGGACGACTTTTTAATTTGTCTGTACCAGAACATGCCGCGATGCGGAGCTATATAAAGGAGTCTTTAGAGAAGGGACATATTCGCCCGTCCTCCTCCCCTCTTGGTGCAGGATTCTTTTTTGTGGCCATGAAGGATGGTTCTCTGAGACCTTGTATTGATTATCGTCTTCTAAATAAAATCACGGTGAAATTTCAGTATCCTTTGCCATTATTATCTGATCTGTTTGCTCGGATTAAGGGGTCCAGTTGGTTCACCAAGATAGATCTTCGTGGTGGGTATAACCTTGTGCGTATTAAGCAGGGGGATGAATGGAAAACAGCATTTAATACGCCCGAAGGCCATTTTGAGTACTTGGTGATGCCTTTTGGACTCTCTAATGCTCCTTCTGTGTTCCAGTCCTTCATGCATGACATCTTCCGAGAATATCTGGATAAATTTATAATTGTGTATCTGGATGACATTTTGGTCTTTTCTGAGGACTGGGAGTCTCATGTGAAGCAGGTAAGGATGGTATTTCAGGTCCTACGTGCTAATGCCTTATTTGTGAAGGGCTCAAAATGTCTCTTCGGAGTACAGAAGGTTTCCTTTTTGGGTTTTATTTTTTCTCCTTCTACTATTGAGATGGACCCAGTCAAGGTTCAGGCTATTCATGACTGGACTCAGCCTACATCTGTTAAGAGTCTTCAGAAGTTCTTGGGTTTTGCCAATTTTTACCGTCGCTTCATTGCTAATTTTTCTGGCGTGGTTAAGCCCTTGACGGATTTGACCAAGAAGGGTTCTGATGTGACTAATTGGTCTCCTGCGGCCATGGAGGCCTTTCGGGAGCTGAAGCGCCGGTTTTCTTCGGCTCCAGTTTTGTGTCAGCCTGATGTCTCTCTTCCTTTTCAGGTCGAGGTTGATGCTTCTGAGATTGGAGCAGGGGCTGTTTTGTCGCAGAGAAGCTCTGATTGCTCTGTGATGAAGCCTTGTGCTTTCTTTTCGAGAAAGTTTTCGCCTGCCGAGCGGAATTATGATGTTGGTAATCAGGAGTTGTTGGCTATGAAATGGGCATTTGAGGAGTGGCGACATTGGCTCGAGGGAGCTAAGCATCGTGTGGTGGTCTTGACTGATCACAAAAATCTGATTTATCTCGAGTCTGCCAAGCGGCTGAATCCTAGACAGGCTCGTTGGTCATTGTTTTTCTCCCGTTTCGATTTTGTGGTCTCGTACCTGCCTGGTTCGAAGAACGTGAAGGCTGATGCGCTTTCTAGGAGTTTTGTGCCTGACTCTCCGGGAGTTTCAGAGCCGGCTGGTATCCTCAGAGAGGGAGTGATTTTGTCTGCCATTTCCCCAGATTTGCGACGAGTGCTGCAGAAATTTCAGGCGGATAGACCTGACCGTTGCCCACCAGAGAGACTGTTTGTCCCAGATAGATGGACCAGCAAAGTTATTTCCGAGGTTCATTCTTCGGTGTTGGCAGGCCATCCTGGGATTTTTGGTACCAGAGATTTGGTGGCTAGGTCCTTCTGGTGGCCTTCCTTGTCGCGGGATGTGCGTTCTTTTGTGCAGTCCTGTGGGATTTGTGCTCGGGCTAAGCCTTGCTGTTCTCGTGCCAGCGGTTTGCTTTTGCCTTTGCCTGTCCCGAAGAGGCCTTGGATGCACATTTCCATGGATTTTATTTCGGATCTTCCAGTCTCTGAGAGAATGTCTGTCATCTGGGTGGTGTGTGATAGTTTTTCCAAAATGGTCCATTTGGTGCCCTTGCCTAAGTTGCCTTCCTCCTCTGATTTGGTTCCTCTATTTTTTCAGAATGTGGTCCGCTTGCACGGCATCCCTGAAAATATTGTGTCTGACAGAGGATCCCAGTTCGTGTCCAGATTTTGGCGGATCTTTTGTGCTAAGATGGGCATTGATTTGTCTTTTTCGTCGGCCTTCCATCCTCAGACGAATGGCCAAACCAAGCGAACTACTCAGACCTTGGAAACTTATTTGAGATGTTTTGTTTCTGCTGATCAGGATGATTGGGTGACTTTTTTGCCGTTGGCCGAGTTTGCCCTTAATAATCGGGCTAGTTCTGCTACTTTGGTTTCGCCTTTTTTCTGCAATTCTGGTTTTCATCCTCGTTTTTCCTCGGGTCAGGTTGAGCCTTCTGACTGTCCTGGGGTGGATTCTGTGGTGGATAGGTTGCAGCAGATTTGGAACCATGTGGTTAACAATTTTAAGTTGTCACAGGAGAAGGCTCAGCGCTTTGCCAACCGCCGTCGCGGTGTGGGTCCCCGACTTCATGTTGGGGATTTGGTATGGCTGTCCTCTCGGTATGTTCCTATGAAGGTCTCCTCTCCTAAATTCAAGCCTCGCTTCATCGGTCCTTATAAGATTTTGGAAATCCTTAACCCGGTGTCATTTCGTCTGGACCTCCCAGCGTCGTTTGCTATTCATAACGTGTTCCATAGGTCTTTGTTGCGGAGGTATGTGGTGCCTGTGGTTCCTTCTGTTGAGCCCCCTGCCCCGGTGCTGGTTGAGGGTGAATTGGAGTACGTGGTGGAGAAGATCTTGGATTCTCGTATTTCTAGACGGAGGCTTCAGTATTTGGTTAAGTGGAAGGGCTATGGTCAGGAGGATAATTCCTGGGTTGTCGCCTCTGATGTTCATGCGGCTGATTTGGTTCATGCCTTCCATGTTGATCATCCTGATCGCCCTGGGGGTTTTGATGAGGGTTCGGTGACCCCTCCTCAAGGGGGGGGTACTGTTGTGAACTCTGTTTTTGGGCTCCCTCTTGTGGTCACAAGTGGTACTGTGTGAGTGCTGTCTTTGGGCTCCCTCTGGTGGCTCTTTGTGTCATTCTGCAGGTCTGAGGCTGGATCAGCTGTCTCGTTATGTTAGCTGGTTTCCTATTTAGCTTGCCTGGACTATCAGTTGTTGCCTGCTGTCAATGTATTCAGTGCTATTTTGATCTCTCCTGCCTACCTTTGTTACCAGTCTCTCCAAGAGAAGCTAAGTTTTCTGTTTGTTCATTTTTTGATCATCAGTGTTCAATATGTTCCTTGGTTATTTATTTGTCCTTGTCCAGCTTGCTAATATGTGATTTCCTTGCTTGCTGGTAGCTCTAGGGGGCTGAGTTTCTCCCCTCACACCGTTAGTTGGTGTGGGGGTTCTTGAACTCTCAGCGTGGATATTTTGTATAGGGTTTTTTACTGACCGCACAGTTTCCTGCCTGTCTTCTGCTATCTAGTATTAGTGGGCCTCATTTGCTGAATCTATTTTCATTTCTACGTTTTGTATTTTCCCCTTACCTCTCCGTTATTATTTGTTGGGGGCTTCCTATATCTTTGGGGTCATTTCTCTGAGGCAAGTGAGGTCTTACTTTCTCTATAGGGGTAGCAAGTTTCTCAGGCTGCGTCGAGACGTCCAGGAATTTAGGCACGTTCACCGGCTACCTTTAGTGTGTTTGGTTAGGATCAGGTTTTGCGGTCAGTCCAGTTACCACCTCCCTAGAGCTCGTTTTATGTTCAGTAACAGTAGCTAGTTTATTCTGTGATCCTCAGCCACTAAGGATCATAACACTACACTAGCTGAGTCAGGAGCAGAATACAGCGAGCAGGGCGGCACCAGGTCTCTTATAGACCTGATGCCGCTGTGCGGCGAGCCAATCACTGTAATACCACAACAAAGATAGCTGCTTACTACAGTGCATCGCAGACAATCCCTGTATGCATATTGGCTCTCTGAATGTACCAAAACTAATAGGAGGAGACCCGAGCTCCGGACGAATAATCCCGGAAATACTCGGTGCTCGCTGAGTACACCGAGCATAGTGATACTTAGGCGAGTACCGAGTAGTGGCGGGCACATAGACTCATCACTACACCTGATCTATTAGTATGGGCATTACTGGAGGGCTGCTACTTAGCATGGAGAACTGCATGTATCTGTTTGACAGGCACCTTATACCAGCCTTATTCGTGTGCATTCTTTCTATAATGCTAAGTAATCACACCCCATCATGGAAAATAGATGTGTACTTGGTTTTTCATCAGCATTTTGCACATGGGGGCCTGCTGCTTTCTGCAGCATATGGTATTTTATTCTTCTTCACCATTAGTGCATTATAGTATGCTATTCATAAATTATTACTCAGATTTATTACATCATTATCATTAATGAATATCTATTTATTTGCTTGTTATAATTACATCTTACTTTAATATGTACAGTAGTTGTCTTTATTTTCAAACTTAATCATAATATCCATATGTCACTGGAATTAAGGGGCCTAAGCCAACTCCTGAAAAACATCCCCAAATCATTACCCCTCTTGCACCAAACTTTACAGCTGGCACAGTGTTGTAAGACAGTTGACGTTCTTATGACATTTGCCAAACCAAGACTTGTCAGACTGTCAGAGAAGTGTGATTCATGCCTGAACTGGACAAGTTTGCTTTTACATTGTAAGACTGTACAGCATCAGGCCCCATAGTTACCTTGTAAAAGAGACTTCTGGCCCTCGCATAGTGCGTAGAGTGAGCCAGATAGCCTAAAGTGTGGTGACATCACTGAGAAGAGGAGCAGAACAGTGCTGGATCCTGGAGAAGGCATCAGTAGGTTAGTATATTACCACATAAACACTATATTACATAGACATGTACACAGATTTATTAAAAAAAATAATGGGTGAGATCCTGCAAGAATAAACAAATAGCTTTTAATTTTGGTTGTTTAAATGTTAGCAATGATTCTGACCTAAATCGCTGGCTGAGCTCTGAAAATAAGAGTGAGTTCTGATGAGAGTGTACCAAATCATCCATATTCAATCCATATTGCATCCACATATCCCCTTTTTTACATCTGTATGGCATTCACTTTTTACAAGAACAATTTAGCAAATAATAAAAGGATGAATAAAGTTGGTTGCAAATGATAATAATGGTAATGAATCTTTGAACAACACATGACATACAGAAGGTAACCCATATTTGATCTGTTTTCTGCACAGCCATTAACTTATAATGGGCGAGCCTGATCTTCAATAGAGATCAAAGTAGTGTACCATATGATTTTTTACATGGATTATAGCTCCATAGGTAAAAAAAAATGCTCATGTAAACTGCTACATTGACTTGCATTGGTCCTTCTTTTGCATACAGATAGCACACGGAAGTTTATATATGCTCGTCTAATTGAGCCTTAAGTTTGATAGACAATTAATGCATGAAAACTAGCATTTCTCAATTAAAGCACTACTGGAAAGATTAATAGAAACTTCCTAATCAGTGATGGGAAATTTTAACAACTGGGTAACTGCATCATTAATTTACGGGATACAACAGGATATTTACCAATAGTGCCATAAAATGTTTCATTTTAAATAGAAAATTATATATGTAATTAATAGATTCGGCACATGTTATGCCTGTATAAAGTGTCGATACACATAATAAATGTTGTGCATAAAATGTTCTCCGATTTTTTATGTGGTTTCTGACACAATTAAGGTGCAATTTATGTAATAAATAACCTCCATTGTGTAGTGAGGACCGAGTATACTGGTTACTCGAGATTTCCCAAGCATGCTCGGGTGTCCTCCGGGTATTTTTTAGTGCTCGGAGATTTAGTTTTCATCGCCGCAGCTGAATGATTTACATCTGGTAGCCAGCATAAGTACATGTGGGGATTCCCTAGCATCCAGGCAACCCCCACATGTACTTATGCTGGCTAACAGATGTAAATCATTCAGCTGCGTCAACAAAACCTAAATCTCCGAGCACTTACAAATACTCGGAGACCCCCCAAGCATGCTCGGGAAATTTCGATCATCGAGTATACTCGCTCATCACTACCAGTGTGGTGTTAGTTTACTTAAGATACCTTAGTCTAACATTTTATAACATATTTTAAATCGGAAACAATTTAATGTGATTCTTTTTCAGTCTTGAGCAGAATATAAAAGAGATCTAATGTTTTTACCACATGACAATTAAGTATGACTATGATAGCCTATGGTTTCAAGAACAAGAACAAAACATTAAGGGTAAACTGACTAAAATGATGAAAAAGGGAAATGTTGAAATTCCATGTGGTCATTCAGGTCCCAGGATCAAATAGCTGCTGTTATAAAATAACCACTACTAAATGTGTTTTACATTTACAGTGAGTGTAGCAGCTGAAATGATAATAACTTCTAACACAACAGATACATGATAAGTGCATCCCATAATTTAATAGCACTTACAACCATGAATACATGTCATAGCTGAAGATTGAATCTGTTTGCTTCCCTCTACAGAGGGTGACCTTGTATCCTCTGTGATGACAGTAATTTAAACAAATCACTTCTACATTTTTGGTATAGACCATTAATATATTTATAGAGTGTGATCATAGCCTCCTGTAATATACTGTAGTATAGATAAATCTATTATATGTGTAGTCTTTGAACATAACAAAAATTGATTAGTTACTTGAACGTAGACTTCACAGCTTTTGATCAACATTATCTTTAGTTCTAAACTATCCTAGTTATTTATCAGTGCTGCGAGCAGAGCTGTACATTTACAACTTAAAGAGATTGTCGAGGTTCAGGGTCATGATCTGCCTATTTTTCTAGAAGCAGTGCAATGCTTTGTCTAGCATTGGGGTCACTAAAGCCAGTAGAGCTGATCTTAAATACTAGACATAGCGTATGACCCATAATCTGATTCTTCAGTCACATATTACCCTTTTCCATCAGCTCAATATTGTATCTGTAGGTTAAATAAAAGAGTGTGTTATGTCTTATCTGGCCAGATGGATCCTAAAAGCCTTAAGTTCAAAGAGCAGTTTGAATTCAGAAGGGCTGTCCTGTCTGGTGGGAACTGAAGAGTTTGTAGAAACATATTAGCAACTGGAGAAGTATAGCAGTTGTATCAGAGCAGAAAATATCAGGATGCTTATTGAAGAGATGTAGCAGTTATCTTGGTGAGTAATGGATGTCAGAGGACTCACTGTAACGAGGTATCAGAGTGGTGTATTCCAGGAAGCATGCTGTGGTAGCACTGTAGCAGAGCACAGCAATGAGTAGGGCTAGGTATGTCAAGCAGCCAGGAAAATCAATGTACAAAAATAGGAGCCAAATGTGGTTTATCTACACTGCTCGTAGGCAATGACGATTCAAATGGAAGTATAATAAAGCATATTTTATTTCAGTTTTTTTAGTAAACATGTTTCAAAGTCATTCCATACCTGAAGACAGAGAAAATAGGAAAAGAAAAAAATATTTAAGATCTTCTTTTCTATTTCTATTTTCTCTGTCTTCAGGTCAGGCACAGAATGACTTTGTAGCTGTGCTAGGTAAGTCATAAGACTCTGTAACGCACAGTGTGGGAAGACTATGTGCAGCACGAAGGGAAGAGTGGAAGGAAGCCAAAAGCTAGAGAAAGGGGGTGTGGAGACCGATAAGCAGATGTAATAGCACCATGCCTCCTCTATCATCCCTATATTGGTTCCACACCAATCGCCGAACAGGAACCTAAGCCCTGTATAATCCCTAGAGCTAGGCTCTAAATAGGGAAGGGGGGATGAGCACTGGTCAGCAACTTAACTTGAGTAGACTCCAGAGAGATAACACCAAACGTCCTCCAACAGCACCAGACAGGAAGCAAGCCGACTGCTCTAGCTCCAAGCCTTTACAAGGGGAAAATGTGAATATCACCTCTGGCAACTCGCTGAAGCAGACTGAGAGTCTATAACACCCAGGTCCAGGTGTGTCAATTAGAGCTGGAGGGAGGTTGCCACTGGGTTCAAAAGTCAGAAAAATTAAGAAGGCCTCTACAATGCCGAATGCAGAGACTTTCTTCATCCAGATGCAGAGCAACTGTCTGGTGCATCTGACACACCCGTGATAGTAACCCCCCTTCTACAAGTGGCCTCCGGACACTCAGGACCAGGTTTCTTATGATAAGAGATGTGGAATGAACAAACCAGTTTGGAGGCTTTCACCTCTGATGCTGAAACCCACATCCTTTCCTTTGGGCCATAACCCTTCCAATGCACCAAGTATTGTAGGGAACGATGTTGGAGCCGAGAATATACAATGCTCAAAATCTGAAACTCTATATTACAATCACCCATTTTTGGGGATGATGGTAGGGGTGAGGACTCAAGAGGTTCAACATATTTCTTGAGAAGAAACCTGTGAAAGACAGTGTGGATCTTAAGCGCCTGTGGTAGCTCAAGACAAAATGCTTCTGGGTTAATGACGGTAGTTATTTTATAGGGGCCAATAAATCTAGGACCCAACTTCCAGGAAGGAATCCTCAACTTGATATTCCTTGAAGACAACCGCAGAAAGTCATTCACATACAGGGTCCAGACCTGGCAAGCATTTTCTGTCAGCCATACGTTTATACCTGTCTCCCATGTTCTCCAAATTACTCAGAACCCCCGCCACACCAAAGAAAGTGATGAAGCAAAACATTCCTTCTCAGGAACTCCCCAAGCCCCCCGCTAAAAGTATCAAACTGTGGATGGTAACTATATGCATTGAAGAACGGTGACCTGCCGGTAGACTCCTGATGATGATTATTAATAACAAATTCTGCCAATCCTCCTGATTCTCAGAGACAAAACACCTGAGATAAGTCTTCAAATTCTCAAATTCTGATTAATGCACTTGGTTTGTCCATTCAACTGAGGATGGAAGGCAGTGGAAAAGGGCAAATGCACCCCCAGGCGAGAACAGAGCGCCCTCCAGAACTTGGAAACAAATTGGGCCCCCTGATCTGATATCACATCGGAGTGAACCCCGTGAAGCTTCACAATCTCATTTATAAACACCTAAGCAAGAGTCTTGGCAATCGGAAGTGCTGGTAATGCAAAAAAATGAACCATCTTACTGAACCTATCTACAACCACCAAAACCACAGTCTTGCCTGCAGATTCTGGTAGGTCAGTAATAAAATCCATGGACAAGTGCATCTTTGGCCTGCTAGGAATAGGTAGCGGAAGAAAGGTACCAGACGGACGGGTATTCCATACTTTAGAATGCGCGCAGATACTACAAGCAGATATGTGTACATCCACATCCTAATGCAACCCTGGCCACCAAAAACTACAATAAATGAGGTCCGATGTAGACTTACCAACTGGATGACCAGCAAGCTCAGAGTTGTGATGTTCCTTAATTTCTTTGCGGTGCAGATTAGATGGTACAAATAACATTCCTGAAGGGCAGGAAGTTAGGGCATCCCCTAGGCCTCCAATACCTCACCCTCCAGCTTAGGATGCAATGCCGAAATGAATACCCCTTCTGCAAAATCTGGCCAGGGTTCTCAATGTCACCACCACCAGGTAAGCTCTGGGACAAAGCATCAGCCTTGACATTTTTGACCCCCTGGATGGAAAGTGACAACAAAATTGAACCTAGTAAAAAACAGACAGTCTATCTTGCCTAGGATTGAGGCGTTTAGCCAATTAAGGATATAAGTGGTTCATATGGTCAGTAATAACAGTAATGGGATGGACAGCCCCCTCCAACCAATGTCGCCATTATTCAAATTCCAATTTAATCTCCAAAAGTTCCCTATTGCTCATGTCAAAATTTCTCTCAGCCAAAGACAATTTCTTATAAAAGAAAGTGCATGGACGCAATTTATCAGGGGACAGTGTTGTGAATTTGGATTCTGGGCTCCCCCGGTGGCTACTGGTGGAATTGAACTGGTGTCTTCATCTTCTCTGTTCACCTGTTCCCATCAAGATGTGGGAGTCGCTATATAACCTTGCTGCTCTGTTAGTTGCTTGCCGGTCAACAATGTTATCAGAAGCCTCTCTGTGCTTGTTCCTGCTCCTAGACAACTACTAGATAAGTTGGACTCTTGTCCATGTTTGTTTTTGCATTTTTGTTCCAGTTCACAGCTGTAGTTTCGTTACTGTGTCTGGAAAGCTCTTGTGAACAGGAATTGCCACTCTGGTGTTATGAGTTAATGCCAGAGTTTTAAAGTAATTTCTGGATGGTGTTTTTGATAGGGTTTTCAGCTGACCATGAAAGTGTCCTTTCTGTCTTCTGCTATGTAGTAAGTGGACCTCAAATTTGCTAAACCTATTTTCATACTACGTTTGTTATTTCATCTCAACTCACCGCCAATACATGTGGGGGGCCTCTGTCTCCTTTCGGGGTATTTCTCTAGAGGTGAGCTAGGACTAATATTTTCCTCTGCTAGCTTTATTTAGTCCTCCGGCTGGTGCTGGGCATCTAGAATCAACGTAGGCATGCTACCCGGCCACTGCTAGTTGTGCGTTAGGTTTAGTTCATGGTCAGCTCAGTTCCCATCTTCCAAGAGCTAGTTCCTATATATGCTTATGCTATGTTCTCTTGCCATTGAGATCATGACAGTTTGACCGGCCCGCAAAGTGTTAATTGTTTGGGCTGAAGCAGGAGAAAAAGAAGTGTTGAAGGGAAATTTTTTTTTTTTTTTTTTTCCCCCTCAGAGTTTTGCTGCCTAGCCCTTAATTGCTGTCTAGCTGCTTCTTACCTCCTCTTAACCCTTGAATGGCTCTGTGTCCACCTGTTTGTAATGGATCTTCAGAGTGTAACTGCAGGTTTGAATAATCTCGCCACGAAGGTACAAAATTTGCAAGATTTTGTTTGTCATGCACCTGTATCTGAGCCGAGAATTCCTTTGCCGGAATTTTTCTCGGGGAATAGATCCGGGTTTCAGAATTTTCGAAATAATTGCAAATTATTTTTGTCCCTGAAATCTCGCTCTGCCGGAGACCCTGCACAGCAGGTCAGGATTGTGATTTCCTTGCTCCGGGGCGACCCTCAAGACTGGGCTTTTTCATTGACACCAGGGGATCCTGCGTTGCTCAATGTGGATGCGTTTTTTCTGGCTTTGGGGTTGCTTTATGACGAACCTCATTTGGAGCTTCAGGCAGAAAAAACTTTGATGTCCCTATCTCAGGGGCAAGATGAAGCGGAAATTTACTGCCAAAGATTCCGTAAATGGTCTGTGCTTACTCAGTGGAATGAGTGCGCCCTGGCGGCGACTTTCAGAGAGGGTCTCTCTGATGCCATTAAGGATGTTATGGTGGGGTTCCCTGTGCCTGCGGGTCTGAATGAGTCCATGACAATGGCTATTCAGATCGATAGGCGTTTGCGGGAGCGCAAACCAGTGCACCATCTGGCGGTGTCCACTGAGAAGTCGCCAGAGAGTATGCAGTGTGATAGAATTCTGTCCCGAAGCGAGCGGCAGAATTTTAGACGGAAAAATGGGTTGTGTTTCTATTGTGGTGATTCTACTCATGTTATATCAGCATGCTCTAAGCGCACTAAAAAGCTTGGTAAATCTGTTTCCATTTGCACCTTACCGTCTAAATTTTTTCTATCTGTGACCCTGATTTGCTCTTTGTCATCTATTACCACGGACGCCTATGTCGACTCTGGCGCCGCTTTGAGTCTTATGGATTGGTCCTTTGCCAAACGCTGTGGGTATGATTTAGAGCCTTTGGAGACTCCTATTCCTCTGAAGGGGATTGACTCCACCCCATTGGCTAATAATAAACCACAATACTGGACACAAGTAACTATGCGTATTAATCCGGATCACCAGGAGATTATTCGCTTTCTGGTGCTGTATAATCTACATGATGATTTGGTGCTAGGATTGCCTTGGCTGCAATCTCACAACCCAGTCCTCGACTGGAGAGCTATGTCTGTGTTGAGCTGGGGATGTAAGGGGGCTCATGGGGATGTACCTGTGGTTTCCATTTCATCATCCATTCCCTCTGAAATTCCTGAGTTCCTGTCTGACTATCGTGACGTCTTTGAAGAATCCAAGCTTGGTTCGTTACCTCCGCACCGAGAGTGCGATTGTGCCATAGATTTAATCCCGGGTAGTAAATACCCAAAGGGTCGTTTATTTAATCTGTCTGTGCCTGAACATGCTGCTATGCGAGAATATATAAAGGAGTCCTTGGAAAAGGGACATATTCGTCCATCGTCATCTCCCTTAGGAGCCGGTTTTTTCTTTGTGTCAAAAAAAGACGGCTCCTTGAGACCATGTATTGATTATCGGCTTTTGAATAAAATCACTGTTAAATATCAATACCCATTGCCGTTGCTGACTGATTTGTTTGCTCGCATAAAGGGGGCCAAGTGGTTCTCTAAGATTGACCTTCGTGGGGCGTATAATTTGGTGCGAATCAGGCAGGGGGATGAGTGGAAAACCGCATTTAATACGCCCGAGGGCCACTTTGAGTATTTAGTGATGCCTTTTGGTCTTTCTAATGCTCCGTCAGTTTTCCAGTCCTTTATGCATGATATTTTTCGCGATTATTTGGATAAATTTATGATTGTGTATCTGGATGATATTCTGATTTTTTCGGATGACTGGGACTCTCATGTCCAGCAAGTCAGGAGGGTTTTTCAGGTTTTGCGGTCTAATTCTTTGTGTGTGAAGGGTTCTAAGTGTGTTTTTGGGGTACAGAGGATTTCCTTTTTGGGATATATTTTTTCCCCCTCTTCCATTGAAATGGATCCTGTCAAGGTTCAAGCTATTTGTGATTGGACGCAGCCCTCTTCTCTTAAGAGTCTTCAGAAATTTTTGGGCTTTGCTAACTTTTATCGTCGATTTATTGCTGGTTTTTCGGATATTGCTAAGCCATTGACCGATTTGACTAAGAAGGGTGCTGATGTTGCTGATTGGTCCCCTGATGCTGTGGAGGCCTTTCGGGAGCTTAAGCGCCGTTTTTCCTCTGCCCCTGTGTTGCGTCAGCCTGATGTTGCTCTACCTTTTCAGGTTGAGGTCGACGCTTCTGAGATCGGAGCTGGGGCAGTGTTGTCGCAGAAAAGTTCTGACTGCTCCGTGATGAGGCCTTGTGCCTTCTTTTCCCGTAAATTTTCGCCCGCTGAGCGGAATTATGATGTTGGGAATCGGGAGCTTTTGGCCATGAAGTGGGCTTTTGAGGAGTGGCGCCATTGGCTTGAGGGGGCCAGACATCAGGTAGTGGTATTGACTGACCACAAAAATTTGATTTATCTTGAGACCGCCAGGCGCCTGAATCCTAGACAGGCGCGCTGGTCATTATTTTTCTCTCGGTTTAATTTTGTGGTGTCATACCTACCGGGTTCTAAGAATGTTAAGGCGGATGCCCTTTCTAGGAGTTTTGAGCCTGACTCGCCTGGTAACTCTGAGCCCACAGGTATCCTTAAGGATGGAGTGGTATTGTCAGCCGTGTCTCCAGACCTGCGGCGGGCCTTGCAGGAGTTTCAGGCGGATAGACCTGATCGTTGCCCACCTGATAAACTGTTTGTTCCTGATGATTGGACCAGTAGAGTCATCTCTGAGGTTCATTCTTCTGCGTTGGCAGGTCATCCTGGCATTTTTGGTACCAGGGATTTGGTGGCAAGGTCCTTCTGGTGGCCTTCCCTGTCACGAGATGTGCGAGGCTTTGTGCAGTCTTGTGACGTTTGTGCTCGGGCCAAGCCTTGTTGTTCTCGGGCTAGTGGATTATTGTTGCCCTTGCCTATTCCTAAGAGGCCTTGGACGCACATCTCGATGGATTTTATTTCAGATCTGCCTGTTTCTCAGAAGATGTCTGTCATCTGGGTGGTGTGTGACCGTTTTTCTAAGATGGTCCATTTGGTTCCTCTGCCCAAGTTACCTTCTTCTTCCGAGTTGGTTCCTCTGTTTTTTCAAAATGTTGTTCGTTTGCATGGTATTCCTGAGAATATCGTTTCTGACAGAGGGACCCAATTCGTGTCTAGATTTTGGCGGGCATTCTGTGCTAGGATGGGCATAGATTTATCTTTTTCGTCCGCTTTCCATCCTCAGACGAATGGCCAGACCGAGCGGATTAATCAGACCCTGGAGACATATCTGAGGTGTTTTGTGTCTGCTGACCAGGATGATTGGGTTGCTTTTTTGCCATTGGCGGAGTTCGCTCTCAATAATCGGGCCAGCTCTGCCACTTTGGTGTCCCCGTTTTTCTGTAATTCGGGGTTTCATCCTCGATTTTCCTCTGGTCAGGTGGAATCTTCGGATTGTCCTGGAGTGGATGCTGTGGTGGAGAGATTGCATCGGATCTGGGGGCAGGTGGTGGACAATTTGAGGTTGTCCCAGGAGAAGACTCAGCTTTTTGCCAACCGCCACCGTCGTGTTGGTCCTCGGCTTTCTGTTGGGGATTTGGTGTGGTTGTCTTCTCGTTTTGTCCCTATCAGGGTCTCTTCTCCTAAGTTTAAGCCTCGGTTTATCGGCCCGTATAAGATATTGGAGATTCTTAACCCTGTTTCCTTCCGTTTGGACCTCCCTGCATCCTTTTCTATTCATAACGTTTTTCATCGGTCATTATTGCGCAGGTATGAGGTACCGGTTGTGCCTTCCGTTGAGCCTCCTGCTCCGGTGTTGGTTGAGGGTGAGTTGGAGTACGTTGTGGAGAAAATCTTGGACTCTCGTGTTTCCAGACGGAGACTCCAGTATCTGGTCAAGTGGAAGGGATACGGCCAGGAGGATAATTCTTGGGTGAATGCATCTGATGTTCATGCCTCCGATCTGGTTCGTGCCTTTCATAGGGCCCATCCTGATCGCCCTGGTGGTTCTGGTGAGGGTTCGGTGCCCCCTTCTTGAGGGGGGGGTACTGTTGTGAATTTGGATTCTGGGCTCCCCCGGTGGCTACTGGTGGAATTGAACTGGTGTCTTCATCTTCTCTGTTCACCTGTTCCCATCAAGATGTGGGAGTCGCTATATAACCTTGCTGCTCTGTTAGTTGCTTGCCGGTCAACAATGTTATCAGAAGCCTCTCTGTGCTTGTTCCTGCTCCTAGACAACTACTAGATAAGTTGGACTCTTGTCCATGTTTGTTTTTGCATTTTTGTTCCAGTTCACAGCTGTAGTTTCGTTACTGTGTCTGGAAAGCTCTTGTGAACAGGAATTGCCACTCTGGTGTTATGAGTTAATGCCAGAGTTTTAAAGTAATTTCTGGATGGTGTTTTTGATAGGGTTTTCAGCTGACCATGAAAGTGTCCTTTCTGTCTTCTGCTATGTAGTAAGTGGACCTCAAATTTGCTAAACCTATTTTCATACTACGTTTGTTATTTCATCTCAACTCACCGCCAATACATGTGGGGGGCCTCTGTCTCCTTTCGGGGTATTTCTCTAGAGGTGAGCTAGGACTAATATTTTCCTCTGCTAGCTTTATTTAGTCCTCCGGCTGGTGCTGGGCATCTAGAATCAACGTAGGCATGCTACCCGGCCACTGCTAGTTGTGCGTTAGGTTTAGTTCATGGTCAGCTCAGTTCCCATCTTCCAAGAGCTAGTTCCTATATATGCTTATGCTATGTTCTCTTGCCATTGAGATCATGACAGGACAGACCCTGAGACAAAACAGACCCAACTCCCACCTCCGATGCATCAACTTCCACAACAAAGAGTTGGGAAACATCAGCTTGACTGAATATGTTGGTCATGGCAAAACCGCTCTTTAGGGAGGAAAAAGCCTGCAGAGTGGCATCCAACCATTTTGAAAAATCAGCCCACTTCCTTGTAATGTAATTTCACTAAGGGGTTTCACAACTACAGAGTCATTTTGGATGAATTTCCCCCAAAATTTTTTAAAACCCAGAAATTGCTGTAGAGCCTTCAGGTTCTCGTGACAGACCCAATCATGGACAGCAGCACTGACCTTCTCTGGATCCATCCAAAAACCCAAAGATGACAACAGGTACCTCAAAAACTGTACCTACTGGATGGCGAAAACACATTTTTCTAGTTTGGCACATAGTTTGTTATCCCTTAATATTTGCAATACACGTTTAACATGCCCCGATGTGTCTCAAAATCCGGTGAGTAAACCAAAATATCTTCTGATAGACCACCACAAACCTACCTACCAAATGATGGAAAATATAATTAATTAAAATGTTCAAAAATCACAGGTGCATTGGTCAGATTAAATGGCATGACCAGACTTTCGAAATGACCCTTAGGGGCATTAAACCCCGTTTTAAATTCATCCCCTTCTCTGATTCTAACCAGGTTGTAGGCCCCCCTTGGATCCAACTTGGAGAACACCTTTTTTCCCACAACCTGGCTAAACAGATCCTGAATCAGAGGAAGAGGGTATAGATCTCGGATGGTAATCTGATTTTATTCCCAGAAATTTAATCAGGGACGTAGACCGCCATCTTTTTTCTTTACAAAGAAGAACCCTGCCACCATGGGCAAAGATGAGGGTCTGATATGTTCCTTCTAAAGACTTTCTCTAATGAAATCCTTCATGGGTTTAACTAAAGTACAGCAAGCCAGCCTATGAGTTCTAGTAAACTCAGCATCAATCATGCTGACTCCAGCTTCACTGTCAACAAACAGAAATCTCCTCGGCTTTACTCTCCAGCACTACATCTGCTGTCAGGACAAACCGGGAACTGCAGGATGATGATAAATACACCCTTTGCTTATTCAACTCCAGGCTGCCAAGGGTTAGACGGGTCTCATTTTGCTTAGGCATTAAAGACAGGCCCCAATAAAATGTCTCTTTTTTCCACAAAAAAACCCACACTCCCTTCTTTTTGCCCCCTAAGTGCATGGGTTCCTCCACCTTCCCCTGAACTGGTTCGCCACCAGGCCGCTCCCCTGTCAATGTGGCAATACCCCGAAAAAGAGGCTCCGGAGATGGTGATCTTACCCACCTATCCCAAAGGCATCTATCAATGTGTATAGCCAACAACATAGCAGCCTCCAAGGACTCAGGGGTTTCATACACTGCCAAAGCATCCTTCAGCTTTTCAGTAAGGCCCTGAAGAAATTGGCTTCTGAGAGACTGGTCATTCCATTTTGTATCAGTTGCCCATCTACGGAATTCAGAGCAATGCGTCCACACCTCAAGAGACAGACAGCGTAGCTGCTCTGCCAGCCCTGCAACCAGATCCATATCCAAAAGAGAAAAGTAAAAAAAAGGGAAAAACATGCATAAATAAAACCACGTCATTTTTTTTTTTTTAAATATGCAACAGTGCAACATGAGGAGAAACCGGGAAGCAAGCCCAAAAGCTATGGAAAGGGGGAGTGGAGACCCCTAAGCAGAACTAATAGCACCCTGCCTCCCCTACCGACCCTATATTGGTTCCACACCAATTGTCAAGCAGAAACCTAGCCCTGTATATCCCTAGATCTTGTCCCTGAATATGGATAGGTGGGGGGATGAGCACTGGACAGTCCCCACTGTACATTAAATATAAGAATATAAGAAGGGAGACAAACAAGGAGAAGCAACTTTTGCTTGAGCAGACTCCAGAGAGATAACACCAAACGTCCTCCAACAGCATCAGAGAGGAAGTAAGCCGACTGCTCTAGCTACAAGCCTTCACAAGGGGAAAATGTAAATATCACCGGTGACTCCCTGAAGCAGACTGTCACTTAGTGTGAGAGGGAGGTTGCCACTGGGTCCAAACATCAGAAAAATTAAGAAGGCCTCTGTAATGCCAAACACAGAGACCTTCTGCAGCCAGATGCAGAGCGACTGTCTGGAGCACCTGACCCACCAATGACAGGCTCTTAAGGTACCTTCACACTAAGCGATGCTGCAGCAATACAGACAACGATGCCGATCGCTGCAGCGTCACTGTTTAGTCATTGTGTGGTCGCTGGAGAGCTGTCACACAGACAGGCGTCACTATCCAGGACGCTGCAACGTCACGGATCGCTATCGTTATCATTGTAAAGTCGCTTAGTGTGAAGGTACCTTTAGGAAAGTGGCAATATGAGCTGACTATATAATATGGAACAGTTTAACAGTATGGAGTAGTAAAGTCAAGGATAGTGGTAGACTTTGTCTACCTGAGTCTTTAGGCAGCATCTCTTGCTTGAGCTATGCTACTTGGCTCTGGTTAGTGACATAACAGTAGTGCAATGGGTTGCCATAGCAACCCATTAAACAGCGTAAAAGAGTTGGACGCTCAAGAGAGAGGACAGAGCAGTCAGTACTAGATCCTGGAAAGATGAGCAGCAGAGTGCAGTGATTCATCAAAATAAGCAGTGGATCATACTATACATGCTTATTTAAACATTGTAACTATGGAGACACACAGGTCTGTACACGAGCTGTATATTCGAAACTGCAGGATATCATTATGCAAGACTACTGGCAAACAGCGTATCTATTGCTTTTACTTTTAAAAAGTCCCTGCAATTTGCTTTTTAGTGGACTTAAAGGGATTGTCCAGTGAAAATTAGTTATCACTATCTGCTGATTGGTTGGTGTCCTCTTGCTGGGACCTAAACCATTTGCCACAATAAGGAATTCTTATCCATGACAGGGATTTTTTTATCCCTGTTGTAAAATTGTACAGCAGGACAGAGGCCCGACCTCCACTGCATTCATTCTCTGTAATGGGGATAAAATGGAGAAAATTCCCCGTTCTTCCAAATGGTTCACGTCTCTGCGGTCACACACACGCCGATCAACAAGTTATCTCCTATCCTCTTTTTAAGCCATAACTTCTTTTCACTGTATAACTGATTTAGGTTATTAGATTTGGATCACGACGACGCAGAAAGCAGTAGGATGTAAGCTGTGTTCCAGAGCTTTATAATGATAAAATGCTAGCTTTCATTGTAAGCCTACCTGTAGAGAAAATAATTTGATGGAGTCTCTGCAATGGATATTGCCAAGAGAAGACTACATACTTGATTAATTCATTTAAGAATTAATCAACAAACTATTGACTGAATCCAAAAGCAATAAGCAAAAATCTGAATAAAGATCGTGGTTCTAATACATGATGGGACTGTGTACCAGTGCCAGAAAAGTAAATCTTTGCTTACATCAGAAATGACAGAAACTAAAAGAAAGTAACATTTTAGGTTGAATATACCTATATATACATAACATTTCAATAATTTTAAGCTTAAAATACTGCTATAAATACTTTAAGAAAATATTTAACTTTTTCCGGCACTTTTAATAACATTTTAATATTTTAAACATTTTTAATGCAAAATTACCTTAAATTACCTCAAGATTTTACACTGCAAAGTACCATATATCTAAATTCAGCACATTATTTTCTAAGCATGTACACATTTATTTAAGAAAGAATGTGATTGCTATTTCTTAATACTGCCAGCTTACAGAGAGATTAATAGCACATTTGACCTGGCAGTTTTCTGACACAAGGAAAATTGAGAAAAATGATGGTCCAGAATCCTGACAAAGGATTTGATAACTTTATTTATAACTAATGCATCATATAAGTTATCCTACTTTGCTAGTGCACTGCAAACAAAAATCATGGGTACAAAAACTGCCAAATATTTCCATTGTCAATGAGGAAACACTATAGCAGGCAAACTATGCAAAGATAACTAAAAATGCATGTCTAGTCAACATAGTATATCGCAAATTGTATTAACAAAATGGGCCATGCTCAGCTAAACCAAGCTATACCATCTTCATACCAGTGTTTTTCTCCATGATTTTGATGCTTAGAGGGAATGTCCACTTAAAGGAATTGTTTCATTATGTGTTTTCAGGAGCACACTGCTCACTTACTTATGGTACACTCTTTAAGATTGACAGTTTGAACCAGTGTCATTATGTCTCTAGCCTAATATCACTTATGCTGTAAGCAGCGCTAGCTTTGCCTCTACAGCATTGAAGGAGAGCAGGGGCAGTGAATCTGGTTTCATCAAGTGATCCAGCTAGTTTCTCAGCTTCAGATACTCTCTTGCACGCTGCGTAGCTTGCAAGCACTGTCCTCCTTTTCTAGGAGACTGGAAGCCCCCAAGAAACTGCAGCAGTGGAAAATAACTTAGGGCAAAACTATAGTATTTTGCAGTTTTATGAATTTTACAATAGGAACACAGCCCCTTTAACAATATATGTTTAGGTGTGTTCTTTATGCAATTTTATAAAGCTTAGTAATCCAGTTTGTATTATGTTCTCATAGCTGCACTTCCAGTCCAAAGGAGAGAGAGCATTTGGTCATTATGTCATCAAAGCCGTAGAGATTTAGAATAGAAAATGATACCCGATTATGACTACTTTATGCCATAACAGGGCATTTTAATGGTTTAAGTATATTTTTTATTGAGAAACATGGTATCAAACTATAAAAAGTGCGTAAAAAATATGAATCCCAATTTGAACCCACTCTCAACCACCTTCAGAAGGCAAAAGAGAAAAAAAAGTATCCCCAGTTATTCACTATTTAAAATTATTTAATACTCATCTGTGGGCATGTAATGGAGGAAGACCGGGCTGCGGGTGCCTGCGTCATGCCGGATCCACAACTGTTGAGGCCATGTCAAGTGTTGCCGGGCAGTAGACAGGAAGCGCAGGAAAGAGGTCTCAGTTTCTCACCGGCAGCGAGAGGAGTCGCAAGTGTGCGGCGCGCTCCGCATCGTAGGACACAGCGCAGAGTTGAGCCGTGGCAGAACTTTTATGTACTGTATGCGCCATTAATCCAGTGAGTGTGTAGAGCGCTGTGCTTCTGATTAAGCAGAGTACAGTGCTCGCGCGGATAAGCGGGTGCTACGTGAAGGACCCTGAGGTGTGTTCCTCATTGCTGACAGATGCGAGGCAGCACACCTGCGGTACAGAGACTCCTGCAGCACTCCCCACTTTGGCTGCACAGATTTATGGACTAGGGGCTCAACTGGCAGAACCGGTGACCACCCGTTGCCACCAGAAGCTGGACCGTGCTTTGCTACAATTCATATGAGGATGCCACGCCAGCCGTTACTGACACTCCGACTCCCATCAGACTGTATGTGGACAAGGACCTGCAAAGACTACAATAAGTGTCATTTAAATATCAGACTGTCAAATTAACCCTTTAACTTTTTTATTGTTCATTGCTCATTGTTTATTAAATCCCTGCGAGGAGACCATTGCCATTCCTTTTGTTAAAAAAGTAAATAATATTGTTATACAGCCTTGTTCTGCAATCCCTGCGTTGCTGCATTTCGCATCTGCCTAATTATAATAATGGCATTTTTTATTCCAGTCTAAATTAAATTTTGCCAGGCAAAATCATGAAATTGCACCATGACCTTTAATAATTTTGTGCAACTTTGGGCTTTATGTGCACAAGATGTGCATGTTATTGATAGCATATATTTCTGCCATAATCTACAGTACTGTGCAAAATTTTAGGCTGATGTGGAAAAAATGCTGCAAAGTAAGAATGGTTTAAAAATAGAAATGTTAGTATTTTGTTCTTATAAATTAGCAAAATGCAATATGAATGAACAAAACATCAATCTAAATAAAATATTTATGGGGGGAGACCATTCTTTGCCTTTAAAACAGCAACATTTGTTCTTTGAAGGAACTCGGGAGGCTGACCTAAACATATTGAAGAACTAACCACACAGGAGCGCGCTGTCAACATCCATAGAAGATTAATTCCAAATAGCAGGTAAGTATAAATGCAATAATTTATTACTTTTACAGCAAAAACACTAGCCGGGTTTTGCCCCCAGACTAGAGCCTTCATCAGGTAAAAATGCAGGATTCATATATTCACAGGCTCGATGGTGTGGACATAATATAATATATAATCAATCAGGCATTATAAGACCCCTTGTTTTTCTTCTTTAAATTGAAAATAGTTCTTAGTAAAATTGACTGTATATGTGGGGTTGTTATCCTGCTGCAGAATTAAATTTGGAGCCAATCAGACACCTCCCTGAAGGTATTTCATGGTTAACCCCTTTACCCCCAAGGGTGGTTTGCACGTTAATGACCAGGCCAATTTTTACAATTCTGACCACTGTCCCTTTATGAGGTTATAACTCTGGAACACTTCAATGGATCCTGGTAATTCTGACATTATTTTCTCATGACATATAGTACTTCATGATAGTGGTAAAATTTCTTTGATATTACCTGTGTTTATTTGTGAAAAAGACTGAAATTTGGCGTAAATTTTGAAAATTTTGCAATTTTCCAACTTTGAATTTTTATGCAATTAAATCACAGAGACACAGAGATATGTCACACAAAATACTTAATAAGTAACATTTCCCACATGTCTACTTTACATCAGCACAATTTTGGAACCAAAATTTTTTTTGTTAGGGAGTTATAAGGGTTAAATTTGACCAGCAATTTCTCATTTTTACAACACCATTTTTTTTTAGGGACCACATCTCATTTGAAGTCATTTTGAGGGGTCTATATGATAGAAAATAACCAAGTGTGACACCATTCTAAAAATTGCACCCCTCAAGGTGCTGAAAACCACATTCAAGAAGTTTATGAACCCTTCAGGTGTTTCACAGGAATTTTTGGAATGTTTAAATAAAAATGAACATTTAACTTTTTTTCACAAAAAATTTACTTCAGCTCCAATTTGTTTTATTTTACCAAGGGTAACAAGAGAAAATGGACCCCAAAAGTTGTTTTATAATTTGTCCTGAGTATGCTGATACCCCATATTGGGGCTAAACCACTGTTTGGGCGCATGGCAGAGCTCAGAAGTGAAGGAGCGCCATTTGACTTTTCAATGCAAAATTGACTGGAATTGAGATGGGACGCCATGTTGCATTTGGAGAGCCCCTGATGTGTCTAACATTGAAACCCCCCACAAGTGACACTATTTTGGAAAGTAGACCCCCTAAGGAACTAAGGGGTCTGCGCTGCTCTCACAGGTTATGTATTGCCTCCATTCTCAGCCTTCCTTTTTCTACATCTATATCAGCACTGTGCATTAACAGCAATATATTTTTGTCACTTGGCACTTTATTTCTGCTTCATGAATTGCACTAACTGCTGGTACTTGCTAATCGTTATATCTTTTGTCACTTGGCACTTTATTCTGTATTTATGAATCTCTTATTTCTATATTATATAGTTTAAGCACTATCTGTAGGGCATTGTGCTACCAACTTGTGGTCTACACTCCATATTGAGGATTATAGACTTTTCAATTTTATGTGACAGTATGCCATCAATTTAATTATTTTTGATTATTGTGCAGTATTATTGCCCTGTATGGATTGAGGGCAGCCTTGTGCTTTGTTTCTTGGCTTGGGTGAACTACCTTACTACTGATAATTTGATAGGGCTGAATGATCTTTATGATTGCATATAATTTCTGAATTGGTACTTCTCATTGTTTGGAGTGCAATGCACTGTGTTAGCAGCTATTTTGTATTGTATCCCTTTTTACTTTTTGTATTGTACGTATATGTTTAATAAAAAGACATTTTAATTTTCTACTATGGCATTTACTTCCGTTGTGTTTGTAGGAGTAGTATAATTGGAAGTGCCTGTTATTAGGCCAAAATATTTCTTGGTTAACCCCTAAGGAACTTATCTAGATGTGTGGTGAGCACTTTGACCCATTAAGTGATTCACAGAAGTTTATAATGCAGAGCCGTAAAAATAAAAAATCATATTTTTTCACAAAAATTATCTTTTCGCCCCCAATTTTTTATTTTCCCAAGGGTAAGAGAAGAAATTGGACCCCAAAAGTTGTACAATTTGTCCTGAGTAGGCTGATACCCCATATGTTGGGGTAAACCACTGTTTGGGCCACGGGAGAGCTCGGAAGGGAAGGAGCACTGTTTTACTTTTTCAATGCAGAATTGGCTGGAATTGAGATTAGACGCCATGTCACATTTGGAGAGCCCCTGATGTGTCTAAACAGTGGAAACCCCCCAATTATAACTGAAACCCTAATCCACACATATCCCTAACCCTAATCCCAAAGGTAACCCTAACCACACCCATAACCCTGACTCACCCCCTAACCCTAATCCCAATCCCAACCCTATTCCCAACCGTAAATGTAATCCAAACCCTAACCCTAACTTTAGCCCCAACCCTAACCCTAGCCCTAGCCCTAACCCTAGCCCTAACCCTAACCCTAATGGGATAATGGAAATAAATACATTTTTTTATTTTTTTTTTATTTTTCCCTAACTAAGAGGGTGATGAAGGGGGTTTGATTTACTTTTATAGAGGGTTTTTTAGTGGATTTTTATGATTGGCAGCCGTCACACTGAAAGACGCTTTTTATTGCAAAAAATATTTTTTGCGTTACCACATTTTGAGAGCTATAATTTTTCCATATTTTGGTCAAAAGAATCATGTGAGGTCTTGTTTTTTGCAGGACGAGTTGACGTTTTTATTGGTAACATTTTCGGGCATGTGACATATTTTGATCGCTTTTTATTCCGATTTTTGTGAGGCAGAATGACCAAAAACCAGCTATTCATGAATTTCTTTTGGGGGAGGCATTTATACCGTTCTGCGTTTGGTAAAATGGATAAAGCAGTTTTATTCTTCGGGTCAGTGTGATTACAGCGATACCTCATTTATATCATTGTTTTATGTTTTGGCGCTTTTATACGATAAAAACTATTTTATAGAAAAAAATACCGTATTTATTGGACTACAAGATGCACTTTTTCCCCCCAAAAAAAGGGGGGAAAATAGGGGGTGCGTCTTATAGTCATAATGCAGGCTTACCCGCAGTGGTGTGGTGGCGGCGGCAGAGGTGCGGCGGCAGAGGTGCAGTATGGAATGTGCAGGGTCCCTTTCACAGGTGAGGTGATGCAGCAGCCCAGTAAGCAGCAGAGCCGGGTGAATCATGTTGTTATCGGTGGTGGCTGCCATCTTCCTGAGGTGCAGATGGAGTACTCTGCTTCCCGGGGCTTCAAGAAAATGGCCGCGGGATGCCGCGCGTGCGCAGATGGAGATCGCAGCGGCCATTTTCCTGAAGCCGAGTTCGCAGATTTAGATCTCAGCTTCAGGAAAATGGCCGCTGCAGTCTCCATCTGCGCACGCGCGGCCTCCCACGGCCATTTTCCTGAAGCCCCGGGAAGCAGAGCACTCCATCTGCGCACGCGCGGCCTCAGGAAGATGGCTGCCACCACTGATAACAACATGATTCACCTGGCTCTGCTGCTTACCGGGCTGCTGCACCACCTCACCCGTGAAAGGGACCCTGTGCACGCCATACCGCACCTCTGCCATCGCCACATCACTGCTGCAACCCCCCCATGGACACCAGGCCGCTGTGTCACCTCACCTGTGGAAGGGACCCTGCTCACGCCATACCGCACCTCTGCCGCCGCACCTCTGCCATCGCCACACCACTACTGCAACCCCCCATGGACACCAGGCCGTGGCGTCGCCCACCTATGCAGGAAGGGACCCTGCTCAGGTGCACGCCGTACCGCATCACCCCACCTCTGCCGACACCATGCCTCCTGTGACCCTGCTCTGCCACCGCCAGCCCTCAGGTAAGATACTGTAAATTCAGACAATAAGACGGACCCCCATCTTATAAAAAAATATTTTTTTCTGCAATTTTCACCCCAAATTTGGGGTGCGTCTTATGGTCCGGTGCGCCTTATAGTCCGAAAAATACGGTAATTATTTTTGCATCGCTTTATTCTGAGGACTATATCTTTTTTATTTTTTCACTGACGATGCTGTATGGTGGCTTGTCTTTTGCGAGACAAGATGACGTTTTCAGCGGTACCATGTTTATTTATATCCGTCTTTTTGATCGCGTGTTATTCCAATTTTTGTTTGGCGGTATGATAATAAAGCAGTGTTTTTTGCCTCTTTTTTTTTTACGGTGTTCACTGAAGGTGTTAACTAGTGAGACAGTTTTATAGGTCAGGTTGTTAGGGACGCGGTGATACTAAATATGTGTACTTTTATTTTTTTTTTTATTTAGATAAAAAAATGTATTTTTTTTTTTTTTAGGAATTTTTTTTTTTTTTTTACACATGTTAATATTTTTTTTTACACTATAACATTGCCCCAGGGGGGACATCATGTTATAGTGTAAGATCGCTGATTTGACACTTTGCTGTGCACTGTGTCATATCAGCGATCTGACGTGCACTCCTGCAGGCTTACCAGTGCTTGCTCTGAGCAGGCGCTGGTAAGCCACCTCCCTGCAGGACCCAGAAGGCCCCCCGCAGCCATTTTGGATCTGGGCCTGCTGCAGGGAGGAGGATGTAAGAGACCTTCAGAGCAATGCGATCACATCGCGTTGCTCCGGGGGTCTCAGGGAACACGCAGGGAGCCCCCTCCCTGCGCGATGCTTCCCTATACCGCCGGAGCACTGCGATCATGTTTGATCGCAGTGTGCCGGGGGTTAATGTGCCGGGGGTGGTCCGTGACTGCTCCTGGCACATAGTGCTGGATGTCCGCTGCGAAAGTCAGCGTGAGCGCGGCTGATCGCATATGATGTACTATCCCGTCGGTGGTCATACAGGCCCACCCCACCTCGACGGGATAGTATGTCTAATGTCAGAAAGGGGTTAAGCATCTGCCTTTATTTCTCAAAATTTTGGCAACCATTAATCCTGATCAAATCTCAAACTCTCAAAAGAACATACGAAAAGCAACAAAAGTGGAGCGCACTCACCGGTGTTGAATACAGACGGATGACAGCCGTTTCATGCACAAGGCACTTCAACAGGTCCTGATAGCACAAAACGTCCGTCGTCTGTCTGTACTCACACCCCTCCCTGCTGTATCACGTTATGTCCGAATAAAAGTTTGACAGTTCAACACCAGTGAGTGCACTCCACTTATTTTGCTTTTCATATGTTCCTTTGATGATTTGTCTCATGGATGCAGCACCCAGTTTGTTTTTCAAAAAGGGGTATTAATGCGGCTAAACAGCGAAGAAAGGTTTGGAGGCATTAGGGTCTAACGCATCACAGCGGTGCGGAGGTGCTACTTAAATCTCAAACTCTATTTTCTGAATTGCAGCCATAAATGATTGAAAGTAACCATCACTTAATGCACTGATGCCTACAGACATTCATTTTTGTACCACTCTCCAGCACTTTGGTGAACAAATTACTTTGCTATAGCTAAATATTTCAGAGTTTTATTCACCAGTTCAGAACACCTGCTGCCATTTTTCTGCACTTCATTTTCTATATTTGCATACATATTTGAGTTGTTTTGCCTTTATTCTCTGTCAAAGGAATGGCTTTTTGGCCGTAATTCTTCCATGAAGACCACTTCTGGCCAGACTTGTCTGAGCAACAGATGGATGTAACTGGGTCCCATTGATAAATGCCAGTTTTTAAGGGAAATTATCATGATGTGTCTTTCATCTATTGTCCGTTTGCATCTACGGTCCTCAACTTTGCATGTTTCAAAAGCGCTTGAAACCCCAGACTGCTTTTAAATCTTTGCCTGTGAGAAACCTTGCTAATTCTGTATTACACCTTTTGTCTTACTGCGATGCTCTGTTTTGCAATCACATTAAATAATGATTTCATTTAGATTCCTCTTGGTAGGGCTGGCAGAATGCACCAAATAATATTAAGGAAGGTATAAAGTGAGTTTGCAGCCCGGTATTCACCGTGCAGTGGTGGAACCTGCTCTGTTCCCCGACACTCTGTGGCAGTATTCCGCCTAAGTACATAAGGGTTAACGTCATCATTGTGCAGAGCACAATAGGAACGCTGAACCCTGTTAGATGTCACAGGGTGCAGCAGAGCAGGAGCTAGTGGGATCCATAGTACTCACCCCCACTAAGCTGGTAGTTGAACCCGCTCTGTCACAAAGTGGCTTTTGAGCTTGCGCTTGAGGATGCCCGGAGACAGATGCTGGGTTGAAATGGGAATTCCCACCCTACTCTGAAAAATAACTGTGCTCAGCTTGTAAGTGCAGATGCAACTGCGAAACCGTTAACTGTAAGCTATGGCGCACGGAGTGCATGCAGCGTCGACCTTGCATGCGCCACTAAAGACGCTGACCAAGTGTATGGCGGTAGCTAAGCCACTAACTGGTGCTGTTTCCTAGCTCCACTCACCCTAATGCCCATGCAACAACTGGAGGGAAGAGTAACATTAGGGAGCTTTCACCAGAGACAGTCATACAAGCACACACACAATTTTGGTTTATACTAGCACATGGCCATGCAAGCCTTTTTTAGATATAGCCTTCCGGGACCTTCCTAAAGGTCCAATCGGAGCTGTTACAGGACCTGTGCATGTGACCTCCGACTTCCAATGAGAGGTTGTCCCACAGGCATGCTCAGTAGACGAAAAGCAGGACTTAGTCCCTGGAACGCCTGCTCACCGCTGAACAATGCTGGTTACAAAGGCAGCTGTAACCAGACGCACAGTATCAGCTTGAGCCAGATGCTGGGACTGACATTTCTGCTGAGCAGACTCCACTGTGGCTGGGGAAGAACAGTCATCTCTCCAATGATAACCTCTGATCTGTCAGTGATAACTTTCTCTAAAACATTAATCACTACACACTCTGAAACATAAGATGAGCTTTAGGCATTTCCTTTCTCCTGATGAGCTCTTTCACATCCCTAAAGACATTTTTTAAACTTTACTGTGGCAGATCCAGTGCTGAGTATCGCATCACTCCTGTCCACCAGCTGGATCTATTTTTTTGACAACCTGATGTTCTCAATTTATGTTATGCCACCTGGTAATTCATACCTGGCTCACATGGGGATGCCGCCTTAGTATTCAGATCATCGGGATAACTGCCAGTATTTTACTCTGTTCCATTAGTTCAGCTGCTCAACTTTTCTATATTAAAGTCTCTACTAGTGTTGAGTGATACCTTCCGATATCGGGAAATATCGGATCGGATTAGATCGGACCCCAAAAATATCGAGTATCTCCAATTCCGATCCCGGAAACCAATGCAAGTCAATGGGACACAAATATCGGAATGAAAATAAACCCTTTCTTTCCTTGCACATCCAGTTTGGGAGGGGGGAAGAGTGTGGGCGGTGCATGGGTGGAGACTGTGCATGTCTGTGTGTGCGGGTGGTGTCTGTGCGGGCCTCTCAGGGGTCTGTACGGGCCTGCCAGGGCCTGTGCGGGCCTCTCGAGGGTCTGTGTGGGCCTGCCGGGGCCTGTACGGGCCTCTCAAGTGGTCTGTGCGGGCCTGCCGGGGGTCTGTATGGGCCTCTCAAGGGGTCTGTGCGGGCCTGCCGGGGGTCTGTACGGGCCTCTCAGGGGTCTGTGCGGGCCAGCCAGGGGTCTGTATGGGCCTGCCAGGGCCTGTGCAGGCCTCTTGAGGGTCTGTGTGGGCCTGCCAGGGCCTGTACGGGCCTCTCAAGGGGTCTGCGCGGGCCTGCCGGGGGTCTGTACGGGCCTCTCAAGGGGTCTGTGCGGGCCTGCCGGGGGTCTGTATGGGCCTCTCAGGGGTCTGTGCGGGCCAGCCGGGGGTCTGTATGGGCCTCTCGGGGGTCTCTGAGGGCCTGCCGGGCCTCTCAGGGGTCTGTGCGGGCCTACCGGGGCCTGTACGGGCCTCTCAAGGGGTCTGTGCGGGCCTGCCGGGGGTCTGTGCGGGCCTCTCAGGGGTCTGTGCGGGCCAGCCGGGGGTCTGTATGGGCCTCTCGGGGGTCTGTGCGGGCCTCTCAGGGGTCTTTGTATCTGTGTGCAGGCATCGTCCAATGGGACTACAAGTCCCATCGGGCTATGCCTGCTACAATGACAGTGATTGACACATTAGCCAATGATGGGACAGTAGTAGACCCATCATCCAACTAATGTGTTGAATGTAAAAAAACCCCACAAACATACATACTACATACATACAACATACATACAACATACATACAACAAACATACATACTACATACATACAACATACTATGTACTACATACATACTACATACATACTGTGATGCAGTGGTATGACCATACACAGTGAAACAGCAGTGACCCAAACAAGTTCAAACAAAACGTTCTTTTATTGTGTTACTTCACACAGTCAGTATGGTATATTGCTTCTTCATACAGTCCATTAACAATGCATGGCTATATGACGCAGTCAATACACAGGCCGAACTTCCCTCTGTCCAGTTTCCCTGGGTGACTGCACGCCGGTAACAAGTCTCTGTACTCACTCAGCTCACTGCACTCTTTATCCTCTGGAGTGCAGCCGGGTACACGTAAGACAGCCCAAGATGCAGGGTGTCAGTCTCTCTGGTTTCTTTAGCCTCTGTGCTGCTCCACAGAGAGAGAGAGCTCTGCAGACAACTGCCCTGTCTTCTTCCAAGAACACACTGACACACCTCCCCCACTACTGCAGGGCTTTTTAATCAGTCACTGCTTCACTATTCTAATTACAGCCACACCTGTCTGTATTACGCCCTCATGACCTCACTATGCTTCCATGCACATTCTGCAGAGCACATACAGCACCCCCTAGCTGTACCAGGGGTCACTGCCTCACAATACATACAACATACTACATACATACTACATACAACATACATACATACAACATGCATACAACATACCACATACATACTACATACATAAAACATACTACATACATACTACATGCATACATACAACATACATACATACATACTACATACACACAACATACTACAAATATACAACATACATACAACATACCACATACATACAACATGCATACAACATGCATACTACATACATACATGCATACATACAAGATACCACATACATACAACATACATACAACATACTACATGCATTCTACATACATACATACATACATACATACATACTACATACATACTACATACATACATACAATATACTACATGCATACTACATACATACTACATACATACTACATACAATACATTCATACATTACATACAATACATACATATAGACATACAGTACATATAACATACAGAAATCCACGAGTGTCCCATGACGATCTCCCATGGAGAACAGCAGCATCAGCTGATGCAAGCGCTCTCTAGGGGCTCCAGGAATGCCATAAAGTGAGACCAGTGAACTAAAGTAACCTCTCAGTGATGCACTGCAGGAGCCATTGTCTCCTGTCAGTGTGTCACTGAAGGTCCTATAGCTCAGTGACATCACCCGATGTCACTGTTCTATAGGGGAGATCGTCGTGGGACACTCGTTATTAATTGGACTATGGCGGACAGGTAGTATACGGTTTATTATTTAACATATTTTGCAGGCGCTGAAGTATGGTAAGTATGGTTAAATTAAGAGTATTAAAATACTTGTTTCTGACTGTGTCTTTATTTTTTTTAACTCTTTCACTACTGTAGGATTAATAATGGATAGGCGTCTTATTCACGCCTCTCCATTATTATCCCGGCTTAATGTCACCTTACAATAGCAAGGTGACATTAACCCCTTATTACCCCATATCCCACCGCTACACGGGAGTGGGAAGAGAGGGAGTGCCGGATCTGTCAAAAAAGCTGTTTCTGCCGGACGGAAAACATGTACAGAGGAACGTTTTTTCTGTCCGGCGAAAAAATGCACAGAGACGGATCCAGCGAAAAATGGATGAAACGTGTGGCCGTCAGGCGCAATCCGGCACTAATACAACTGTATGAGAAAAAACAGATCCAGCAGAAAAAAAACGGATCGTTTTTTTCAAAACTCGCCGGATTGTGCCTGACGGCAAAAACCTGATGTGTGAAATTAGCCAGATAGATATATGGATAGAAACATCTATGTATCTATAGATACATCTATAGATAGATATATCCATAGATAGGCCGATGTTAATAAATGAACATCAAGAAAAAACCGGGAAAAAAACGACGTGGGCTCCCACGCAATTTTCTGGGCCAGAGGGGGAAAGCCGATGGCTGGAGGCCAATATTAGTAGCCTGGGAAGGGGGTAATACCCGTGGCCCCTCCCAGGCTATGAATATCAGCCCGCAGCTGTCTGCATAGCTTTTACTGTCTATTAAAATTGGGGGACCCTAAAAAAAATGACGTGGGGTCCCCCTATATTTTATAGCCAGAAAGGCTACGCAGACAGCTGCGGGCTGATATTCATAGCCTAGAGAGGGGCCATTGATATTGTCCCCCCGGCTACAAATACCTGTCCGCAGCTGCCCCAGAAATGTCGCATCTGTAAGATGCACCAATTCCGGCACTTAGCCCTTCTCTTCCCACTCCCGTGTAGCGGTGGGATATGGGGTAATAAGGGGTTAATGTCACCTTGCTATTGTAAGGTGACATTAAGCCAGGTTAATAATGGCGAGGTGTCAATAAGACGTCTATCCATTATTAATCCTAGTGTAGTGAAAGAGTTAAAATAAAATAAAGACTCAGCCAGAAAAAATAATTTTAATATTCTTCAATTAACCTTACTTACCATATTTCAGTGCCTGCATAAAGCGTAAAATAATAAACCGTATACTACCTGTCCGCCATAGTCCAATTAATAACGAGTGTCCCACGATGATCTCCCCTATAGAACAGTGACATCGGGTGATGCCCCTGTTCTATAGGACCTTCAGTGACACACTGACAGGAGACAATGGCTCCTCCAGAGCATCACTGAGAGGTTACTATAGTTCACTGGTCTCACTTTATGGGAAAAGCTGCGTGGGAACTTTCTCACACAGCAATGCCAAAAGTGAGACTAGGGACTATTTTTTTACAGCTGCGGAGGAATACAGTGCGGAAGGATACCTTACTCCCGTCATTGCATTCCTGGAGCCCCTAGAGAGTGGTCGCATCAGCTGATGCTGCTGTTCTCCACGGGAGATCATCGTGGGACACTCATGGACTTCTGCGGATCTGGGAGTATATTGGTTGTTTGTTATTTTAATATTTGTACAGATGACACTGGCTTAGGGGAACAAAGTGACAAGTGATGGTGAGTATGTACTCTATGTTGTATGTAATGTATGTCTATATGTATGTATGTATTGTATGTAATGTATGAATGTATTGTATGTAGTATGTATGTAGTATGTTGTATGTATGTAGTATGTATGTGGTATGTAGTATGTAGTATGTATGTATGCAGTATGTAGTATGTATGTAGTATGTATGTAGTATGCATTTTTTTTACATTCAACACATTAGCTGGATGATGGGACTACTACTGTCCCATAATTGGCTAATGTGTCAATCTCCGTCATTGTAGCAGGCATAGCCCGATGGGACTTGTAGTCCCATCGGACGATGCCGGCACACACACACAACCCCCGAGAGGCCCACACAGACCCCCCGGCAGCCCACTCAGACCCCCGGCAGGCCAGTACAGACCCCCGGCAGGCCCGCACAGACCCCCCACGGTCACACATAGACCCCGCACGCACACACAGACATGCAGTCTCTGCCCACGCACCGCCCACACTCCATTACAGCGCATCATTTTAGCAGCCAATCACAGCCATGCCATTAGTTAACATGGCTAACATGCCTAACAGGATGTGCAAACACTTCTTAGGATCCTCAACTGGCTCATTGCATTATGGGAACTCCCGATTCTGGTATTTGATATTGTAAAAATATTGGAACTCAGTATCGGAACTCCAATACAGCGAATATCGGCCGATACCCGATATTTGCAGTATCGGAATGCTCAACACTAGTCTCTACTAAACCAGTTCTACTACTGAACTCTGTCCAACTCTTTAACACTTAAGTTTGGTCATTCATATCTCCTAGATTCAAGCCTTTAATATTTTGGTTCCTTTGTTAATCTCTGCTACATCTAAGTCCCCACTATTCCAGTTCCATTACTCAGCTATGTTTTAGCCAAGTCTCCACAACCCCCGATTCTGCTGTTCAGCCTTGCTTCATTCAAACCTTCAGTGTTCTGATTCCTCTTTCAATCTCTGTTACATCCAAGTCTCCACTACTCTAATTTCAGCTGCTCAGCTGCTATGTATGTTCAGCTTCACTATTCCAGCTCAGATACCACTGCAATATAGCCTTGCCACCTGGCCAAACTAGTGCCACCTGATCATCTTCGTTTTCATCCAGAGTACAGGCTTTGTGGATCCAGCTCACTATATGAGGCATAACAGAAAATTTACCTCTTCTGACAAACACAAGGCCTACTCTAAAGAGCACCTTAATAAATATTGCAGTACAACATTTATGTGACAAGTCTAAAGTTATATACTTCATTCCCTGACCTCTTGTATCGATTTCTCATAATTTTTTAAAGGATGCAGTCTTTTTTTATAATTGCTAAAATGGGTTACTAAAATATGTTGCTATATAGTATGCACCAGACATTGACAGCAATAAATTACAACAGTAAATATATTAACTGGAGATAATCTAATATTTTAAAATTCAAATTTACCAGCTTCAAATTTGAATTTTTCTAATCTCATGTACTGTTAAGCCTATAATTGCCCATAAACGATGTGTTACTCTCTGACTTCTAAGGGTACTGTCACACAGTGGCACTTTTGTCGCTACGACGGTACGATCCGTGACGTTCCAGCGATATCCATACGATATCATTGTGTCTGACACGCAGCAGCGATCAGGGACCCTGCTGAGAATCGTACGTCGTAGCAGATCGTTTGGAACTTTCTTTCGTCGCTGGATCTCCCGCTGTCATTGTTGGATCGGTGTGTGTGACACCGATCCAACGATGCGTTTGCTTGTAACCAGGGTAAACATCGGGTTACTAAGCGCAGGGCCGCGCTTAGTAACCCGATGTTTACCCTGGTTACCATCATAAAAGTAAAAAAAAAAAAACGTACATACTCACATACCGGTGTCCGTCAGGTCCCTCGCAGTCTGCTTCCCGCTCTGACTGACTGCCGGCCGGAATGTAAGAGCAGAGCACAGCGGTGACGTCACCGCTGTGATCTGCTTTCACTTTACAGCGGCACTCAGTCAGAGCGGGAAGCAGACTGTGAGGGCCCTGACGGACACCGGTATGTGAGTATGTACGGTTTGTTTTTTTTTACTTTTACAATGGTAACCAGGGTAAACATCGGGTTACTAAGCGCGGCCCTGCGCTTAGTAACCCGATGTTTACCCTGGTTACCCGGGGCCTTCGGCATTGTTGGTCGCTGGAGAGCGGTCTGTGTGACAGCTCCCCAGCGACCACACAATGACTTTCCAACGATCACGGCCAGGTCGTATCGCTGGTCGTGATCGTTGGAAAGTTGCAGAGTGTGACAGTACCCTAAGACTGTGTTGAACCCATTTCTATCTTTTAAATGTAAACACAGCCTTACAAATGTCAAAGTGACCACCGCCTATTTAACTTGAGGAAAATGGATGGTATTGTGTGGTAACCATCAGCCTATTTAACAACACACTACACTAACAGATTGTTTTACTAACTTAAATTGTAAAAATGGTCTATAAAGTATCCCTTTTTGTGGGAATGTATCTGCCTTACTTGTGTTTAAACACAGGTGATACCAACTGAAAAATCTGTGGCTTTTCACAAGAAGCACAAAAATTATCCCTTCCTTTATCAGTAGCAATCCAAAGACTATCCTTTTATTTAGGGTGCAAGAAAAGGTTAGCTGTTTTGAAACTGAACTAGGAGTGAAAAAACTAGCTACTTAACTAGGAATGAAAAAAAATTAGGTAACCACTTTAGGTTTGCTGTTCTCAAAATAATGGACTAGAAAGGAAAGGAAACACAAGGAAAGACTAGAAGCAATCGGATGAAACTGAATGGAATGGGAGGAGACACAGATTAGAAATTAGAAAAAACTTTTTGACAGTGAGGGTGATCAATGAGTGGAACAGGCTGCCACGAGAGGTGGTGTGTTGTGAATTTGGATTCTGGGCTCCCCCGGTGGCCGCTTGTGGAATTGGACTTGTCATCCTCTTTCCTGTTTCACCTGATTCCATCAGTAGTGGGTGTCGCTATTTAAGCTCATTTCTCTGGTGGTTTCTTGCCGGTCAACAATGTTATCTGATGCCTCTCAGTGCTTGTTCCTGCTTCTAGACAACTACTGATAAGTTGGACTTTTGTCCATGTTTTGTTTTGCCTATTTGTTCCAGTTCGCAGCTGAAGTTTTGTTACTGTGTCTGGAAAGCTCTCGTCGATCAGGGATTGCTACTCTGGCGTTATGAGTTAATGCCAGAGTTTAAGGTAATCTCTGGATGGTGTTTTGTTAGTATTTTTCTGCTGACCATGAAAGTATACTATCTGTCTTCTGCTATCTAGTAAGCGGACCTCAAATTTGCTAAGACTATTTTCCTGCTGCGTTTGTTGTTTCATCTGAACTCACCGTCATTATATGTGGGGGGCTACTGTCTTCTTTGGAATATTTCTCTAGAGGTGAGCCAGGTCTTATATTTCCCTCTGCTAGCTATTTAGGTCTTAGGCCAGAGCTGGGCATCTAGCGATAAATAGGAAATGCTACCTGGCTATTTCTAGTTGCGCGGCAGGCTTAGTTCATGGTCAGTATAGTTCCATCTTCCGAGAGCTTGTCCCTCTATAGGCTTGCTATGATCTCTGCCTGCAGAGATCATGACAGTTTGACCGGCCAGTAAAGTGTTAAAGACCCAGGTTGAGAAAGAAGTCTGCTGGTATTTTTTTTTTTTTTTTTTTTTTTTCCCTCCAGTCTGCCTTGCTGCAGTCTTTTTTCTCTCTCTCCTCCTAATCTCTGTATGCTCTGTGTGCATCTGACAATAATGGATCTCCAGAGTGTAACTGCGGGTTTGAATAATCTCATCACGAAAGTACAAAATTTACAAGATTTTGTAGTACATGCTCCGGTATCTGAGCCGAGAATTCCTTTGCCGGAGTTCTTCACAGGGAATAGAGCTAGCTTCCAGAATTTCCGAAATAATTGTAAGCTTTATTTGTCCCTGAAGTCTCGTTCAGCTGGAGACCCTGCTCAGCAGGTTAGGATTGTGATTTCCTTGCTCAGGGGTGACCCTCAAGATTGGGCCTTCTCATTGCCAGCAGGGGATCCTGCGTTACGCGATGTGGATGCGTTTTTTCTGGCCTTGGGCTTGCTTTATGAGGAACCTCATTTGGAACTTCAGGCAGAAAAAACTTTGATGGCACTATCTCAGGGGCAAGACGAAGCTGAAGTTTTCTGCCAAAAATTCCGTAAATGGTCTGTGCTTACTCAGTGGAATGAGTCCATGACAATGGCTATTCAGATTGATAGGCGTCTGCGGGAGCGCAAACCGATGCACCATCTGGCGGTGTCTATGGAAAAGACGCCAGAAAGTATGCAGTGTGATAGAATTCTGTCCAGGAGCGAGCGACAGAATTTTAGACGGAAGAATGGATTGTGTTTCTATTGTGGGGATTCTACTCATGTTATATCGGCATGCTCTAGGCGTACAAAGAAGCTTGATAAGTCTGTTTCCATTGGCACCATTCAGTCTAAGTTTATTTTGTCTGTAACCCTGATTTGCTCTTTGTCATCCATTGCCACGGACGCCTATGTTGACTCTGGTGCCGCTCTGAGTCTTATGGATTGGTCCTTTGCCAATCGTTGTGGTTTTGATTTAGAGCCTTTGGAGACTCTTATTCCTCTGAAGGGGATTGACTCCACCCCATTGGCTAATAATAAACCACAATACTGGACACAAGTAACCATGCGTATCAATCCGGATCACCAGGAGATTATTCGTTTCCTGGTGCTGTATAATTTACATGACGATTTGGTACTGGGATTGCCATGATTGCAGTCTCACAACCCAGTCTTGGACTGGAGAGCTATGTCTGTGTTGAGCTGGGGATGTAAGGGTATTCATGGGGACGTACCTTTGGTTTCTATTTCGTCGTCCATTCCCTCTGAAGTCCCTGAGTTCCTCTCTGATTATCAAGACGTCTTTGACGAACCCAAGCTTGGGTCGTTACCTCCGCACCGTGAGTGCGATTGTGCCATAGATTTGATACCGGGTTGTAAATATCCAAAGGGTCGTTTGTTTAATTTGTCTGTGCCGGAACATGCTGCTATGCGGGAATATATAAAGGAGTCTTTGGAAAAGGGACATATTCGTCCATCTTCTTCTCCCTTGGGAGCTGGGTTTTTCTTTGTCTCAAAAAAAGACGGCTCTTTGAGACCATGTATTGATTATCGGCTTCTGAATAAGATCACTGTTAAGTATCAATACCCATTGCCATTGCTTACTGATTTGTTTGCTCGTATAGAGGGTGCTAAGTGGTTCTCTAAAATTGATCTTCGTGGGGCGTATAATTTGGTGCGGATCAGGCAGGGGGATGAGTGGAAGACCGCATTTAATACGCCCGAGGGCCACTTTGAGTATTTGGTCATGCCTTTTGGTCTTTCTAATGCCCCTTCAGTTTTCCAGTCTTTTATGCATGATATTTTCCGCGATTTTCTGGATAAATTTATGATAATATATCTGGATGATATTCTGATTTTTTCTGATGACTGGGACTCTCATGTCCAGCAGGTCAGGAGAGTTTTTCAGGTTCTGCGGTCTAATTCTTTATGTGTGAAGGGGTCTAAGTGCGTTTTTGGGGTCCAGAAAATTTCCTTTTTGGGGTATATTTTTTCTCCCTCTTCCATTGAGATGGATCCCGTCAAGGTGCAAGCTATTTGTGACTGGACTCAGCCCTCCTCTCTTAAGGGTCTTCAGAGATTTTTGGGCTTTGCCAACTTTTACCGCCGATTTATTGCTGGTTTTTCGGATGTCGTTAAACCACTGACTGATTTGACCAGACAAGGCGCTGATGTTGCTAATTGGTCCCCTCATGCTGTAGAGGCCTTTCAGGAGCTTAAGCGCCGTTTTGCCTCTGCCCCTGTGTTGCGTCAGCCTGATGTGAATCTGCCTTTTCAGGTTGAGGTTGACGCTTCGGAGATCGGAGCTGGGGCAGTGTTGTCGCAGAAAGGTTCCGACTGCTCCGTCATTAGGCCTTGTGCCTTCTTTTCTCGCAAATTTTCGCCCGCAGAGCGGAATTATGATGTTGGGAATCGGGAGCTTTTGGCCATGAAGTGGGCGTTTGAGGAGTGGCGCCATTGGCTCGAGGGGGCTAGGCATCAGGTGGTGGTATTGACTGACCACAAAAATTTGATTTATCTTGAGACTGCCAGACGCCTGAATCCTAGACAGGCGCGCTGGTCTTTATTTTTTTCTCGCTTTAATTTTGTGGTGTCATACCTACCGGGTTCTAAGAATGTTAAGGCAGATGCCCTTTCTAGGAGTTTTGACCCGGACTCTCCTGGTAATTCTGAACCCACAGGTATCCTTAGGGAGGGAGTAATTTTGTCGGCCGTTTCTCCTGATCTGCGGCGGTCCTTGCAAGAGTTTCAGGCGGATAGACCGGATCGTTGTCCGCCTGATAGACTGTTTGTTCCGGATGATTGGACCAGCAGAGTCATCTCTGAGGTACATTCTTCTGCATTGGCAGGTCATCCCGGAATTTTTGGTACCAGGGATTTGGTGGCAAGATCCTTCTGGTGGCCTTCTCTGTCACGAGATGTGCGAGTCTTTGTGCAGTCATGTGACGTTTGTGCTCGGGCCAAGTCTTGTAGTTCTCGGGCTAGCGGACTGCTGTTGCCCTTGCCTATTCCTAAGAGGCCTTGGACACACATCTCGATGGATTTTATTTCAGATCTGCCTGTTTCCCAGAAGATGTCTGTCATCTGGGTGGTCTGTGACCGTTTCTCTAAAATGGTCCATTTGGTTCCTCTGCCCAAGTTGCCTTCTTCTTCTGAGTTGGTTCCTCTGTTTTTTCAGAATGTTGTCCGATTGCACGGTATTCCTGAGAATATTGTTTCTGACAGAGGTACCCAATTTGTGTCTAGATTTTGGCGGGCATTCTGTGCTAGGATGGGCATAGATTTGTCTTTTTCATCTGCTTTTCACCCTCAGACTAATGGCCAGACCGAGCGGACTAATCAGACCCTTGAGACATATCTGAGGTGTTTTGTCTCTGCTGACCAGGATGATTGGGTTGCTTTTTTGCCATTGGCAGAGTTCGCCCTCAATAATCGGGCCAGTTCTTCCACCTTGGTGTCCCCGTTTTTCTGTAATTCGGGGTTTCACCCTCGATTTTCCTCCGGTCAGGTGGAATCCTCGGATTGTCCTGGAGTGGATGCGGTGGTGGAGAGATTGCATCACATCTGGGGGCAGGTTATGGACAATTTGAAGTTGTCACAGGAGAAGACTCAGCGTTTTGCCAACCGTCATCGTCGTGTTGGTTCTCGGCTTTGTGTTGGAGATTTAGTGTGGCTGTCTTCTCGTTTTGTCCCTATGAGGGTCTCTTCTCCTAAGTTTAAACCTCGGTTCATCGGCCCTTATAGAATATTGGAGATTCTTAATCCTGTTTCTTTCCGTTTGGACCTCCCTGCGTCCTTTTCCATTCATAACGTTTTTCATCGGTCGTTATTGCGCAGGTATGAGGTACCTGTTGTACCTTCTGTTGAGCCTCCTGCTCCGGTGTTGGTTGAGGGTGAGTTGGAGTACGTTGTGGAGAAAATTTTGGACTCTCGTGTTTCCAGACGGAAACTCCAGTATCTGGTCAACTGGAAGGGTTACGGCCAGGAGGATAATTCTTGGGTCAATGCATCTGATGTTCATGCTTCTGATCTTGTTCGTGCCTTCCATAGGGCTCATCCTGGTCGCCCTGGTGGATCTGGTGAGGGTTCGGTGCCCCCTCCTTGAGGGGGGGGTACTGTTGTGAATTTGGATTCTGGGCTCCCCCGGTGGCCGCTTGTGGAATTGGACTTGTCATCCTCTTTCCTGTTTCACCTGATTCCATCAGTAGTGGGTGTCGCTATTTAAGCTCATTTCTCTGGTGGTTTCTTGCCGGTCAACAATGTTATCTGATGCCTCTCAGTGCTTGTTCCTGCTTCTAGACAACTACTGATAAGTTGGACTTTTGTCCATGTTTTGTTTTGCCTATTTGTTCCAGTTCGCAGCTGAAGTTTTGTTACTGTGTCTGGAAAGCTCTCGTCGATCAGGGATTGCTACTCTGGCGTTATGAGTTAATGCCAGAGTTTAAGGTAATCTCTGGATGGTGTTTTGTTAGTATTTTTCTGCTGACCATGAAAGTATACTATCTGTCTTCTGCTATCTAGTAAGCGGACCTCAAATTTGCTAAGACTATTTTCCTGCTGCGTTTGTTGTTTCATCTGAACTCACCGTCATTATATGTGGGGGGCTACTGTCTTCTTTGGAATATTTCTCTAGAGGTGAGCCAGGTCTTATATTTCCCTCTGCTAGCTATTTAGGTCTTAGGCCAGAGCTGGGCATCTAGCGATAAATAGGAAATGCTACCTGGCTATTTCTAGTTGCGCGGCAGGCTTAGTTCATGGTCAGTATAGTTCCATCTTCCGAGAGCTTGTCCCTCTATAGGCTTGCTATGATCTCTGCCTGCAGAGATCATGACAGTGGTGAGTTCTCCTTCCATGGAAGTTTTCAAACAGAGGCTGGACAGACATCTGTCTGGGATGATTTAGTGAATCCTGCTTTGAGCAGGAGGTTGGACCAGATGACCCAGGAGGTCCCTTCCAACTCTACCATTCTATGATTCTATGATTCTGTGATAATCTGTTATAATTGTATAAGGACACTCACATGGAATATGTACAAACCAGGGGGTTGATAAATCACATCACAGGTTTCTATTCAAATTAGGCAATACCTAACATTACCCTGATTTGTCTTTGCCTGACTGTGGAGGTTGGCACCCTAAGATTACACAATGGCACCCCCACTCAACAATGGCTGACCCTGAGTGTCCGTAACTGCATCCTGAACTACACACAGTGTGTACTCCAAAGCAACAACAACAAGAGAAAGTAGTGCACATAAACAAAGGCTGAGACGCAGGGCTAGGGACATGTTTACACACCCACACAGGAAAGATGGAAGAAAATAATAAGAACCTAATAACAAAATGAAATCCTTGAAAAAAACTCCCAAACCCAAAAAGAAAATTAAAGGAAAGGGTAATAAGGAGGAAGACATGCAAGTAAACAATAGGAAAAACAACAGAGATTAGTTAGGAAAATAAATCCTTGCTGTGAAGCTGATCTCAAACACCATTCAAATTGGAATATAGCCAGCAAAGAAGGCCAGTTCAATGTGAGTATAAATAATCCATCCCAACATGTGATAGAACAAACCAAGCCAAAAAGTGAAAAACACCTGCATGAAAGCAACATAATATTTGGTTGAGAATAAAAGCGACACCGTTTCTTCTGCGATTATCATTGCTCTTGAACTTGATCATAGAATAGCTCAAGGTCATCCTCCTTAGCATCTGTTGCTGGTGAGTAAGCTTGCATAACTGTGACATGAATTGGTGCTCCTTGTAGTCGTATCAAAATTACTCTATCACTGACTGCATTGTATTTTAGAGCAGTGATGGCTAATGTTCAGTTGAAAATAAAAGTAACAGTTTCTTCTTCGGTTATCATTGCCAGAATAGTAGACCCAATGTTCATTTGACTGTAAATGTCCAGATTCAGTCCCTCTTAGTTTGCTAATTCCAAATAAGTCAAGTCCTGTTCTGTCCATTTTGGCTTTGACGATTTCGAGTTTGCCTTGGTTCTTGACTCCTACATTCCAAGCTCTGAACTTTATGATATCTCTGCAGCTTTTAATCTTCCATTTCAACCAAGATATATCAGTACCAAGACGTCCTTGCGGCTTTGATCCTGGCCCATGATGAGCATTGGTCATACTCAGGTCGATCATGGGCTTTACCCCATTAGCTCTTTGAGTGTTTTCTGATCTAGAGGTGCATCTTCTAGCACTATATTGAATTCCATTAACACCAGGGAAGATGTACAAGGAAGGCCCTGGAGATATGGAGAAGGGAGAGCGGTCACATCCTGACATAAACCTGAATCCGAGAAGGACATATTGTCCCAGATGGGAGGGTGAGCAGCAGGGAGCAGCTCCTGTCACACTGAATTACAAATGTTTTAAAGACAATAGAAGTGCACTGCATATCTTATTTTTATAGTTTATGAGGGCAGTGATAGTACATAAATTTGTTATCTCCTTGGAGTACCCCTTTTAGCTGCTGTACTTCAATTTGTCATCAATCAATTAATTCAAAGTCATATTGACTCTGTGGGTCCAGTAGCTAACTATTATTTCACATTTTTATTCGTAGACTAAAACTACCACTCCATTTTCTATTCTCTTCAGCATTACGATATTCGGTTATACTCATAACTGCATATAAAAGTAGCTGAGTTTCTTAACCAGAAAACTTGGAGAGTATCAGGTGAGTGTCATGCATTTTTTCTCACCTCACATCCATATGCCATGTGAGTGCTATGCGAGTGTGCATTTTTTTCCCTCACCAAGAATCCATATGAGGCATGTACTGTATGTGTATCACCCCAGGTAACTGGTTGTTACAGTTATGTTGCCTTCCTTTCAGGGAGGTAATATCATGCTTGGAGGCAAGGAGGATTCCCTTTACCAGGTTAAGCACCTACATGCAACACATTCAGAATCCAGGCCAGAAGGGGGAGCGCTGAACTTGGATTCAGAGGAGCTTCCCCAGATATATGTATTCTGGTCTGGAGGAGGAGTTAGTTAGTTGGTAGCAGACAGTGGAGGAGAGTAGAGAGTGGAGCCGTGTAGTTAGGTGTGTGCAGCATCTCCAGGAATGGAAGATAACCCGAAGTGTTGGAATGTTAGTGAGCATCTGAGGAAAGGAGCAAAGGACAAGGAAAGAGCTTAGAGGAGAACTGTGACTGGGTACCCTCTGAGCTGAAGCGCAGGAACCGGGCACTGGGAGCCATTTCTGTGCTGTACTCAAGGTTGCACAGTGGAACCGAAGGGCAAAGGACTTTAAGTAATTTGCCCGCACCCACACCCGAAGGTGAAGCAGTACACGAGGAGCCCAGGTCGTGATAGAGACCCTATAAAAAGACGTGCACTGCCCACCATATGGGTAACTGTCCCAGGACAGGAGGAAGAGGAATTTGCCAGCAAGCTACAGGCAGCAGGGACCTCGCATACAAGCGTGAGCAGGAAGACTTACGGACCTTACCTGGGAGAGGGATCCATCATTGACTCCAGGCCGGCTGGACCACATCACCACCTGTTGCTGGTAACCTGGACTGTGGCCTGATTCAACCAGTAAACCAGGTAAAGACGTTACAACCCTGTGTCCTCCATTTATTTGCCAGCATCCTCCACACCATCCCTGCCAGCACACCGGGAGCCCTGGGGACTCAGCTTCACCTGTGGGAAGTGATTCCATCTTGCTGCCATACCATCACCCCCACTCCTTAAAGCAGCATCGGTAACCCCTGACCGAGTACCACAGGAGGCATCACAAACTTTTATTGCTTTAAACTCCCTTTAAAAACTATTCCTTTTACTTGGGCGCCCAGGGCCACAGACCGGGTCGCCCCGCCACCGTGACCACCCCTTTAACAATGACCAGACCCGGTACCGAGTACCCCCAGGCCCTGGCGGGCGACTCGTATGCAATTTTTTTTCTTGCACCCATTGACTTGCATTGGTGAGTCAGCCATTTTAACCCCTTCGCGACATGCGCCGTACTAGTACTGCGCTGCCGGCACTGCATTAGTGCCAGCCGCAGTACTAGTACGGCGCCGCCATTTTCCGGTCACCGCGTCGCATCGCGCGGTGATCGGGACCCGATGGCTGCTGTCCCTGAAAGCAGCCATCCCTGCACGTAGCTCCGGGGGGTTGCACCGCCCCCCCCCCGCATCAGCGATCGCTGTGATTGGCTGGTCAATTCTGACCAGCCAATCACAGCGAAATAACAATAAAGTTAAGAAAAAAAAAAAAAAAGCATGTGACAGGCTGTGATTGATGCTGTGTGACGTAGCACCAATCACAGCCGTCACAGTAGGTGGGGTGATCGCCACGTCACCTCACCTGATTAACCCCTATGGCGTTGATTGGCTGAACAATAGCTTCTAGCCAATCAGCGCCAAAGGGGTTAATTTAAAATACCGATCACCGCCCTGCACGCCATCTTTCTCTCAGATTTGGCGTGCAGAGCGGTGGTCTAAGCCCCTCTGTGATACCTGAGTCAAAGATTCCATTGGTGGCCAGTGCGATCGTCCCGGCGATCTCCTGCCTCCTGTGCTGTGCTGATCTCCAGCTTGTGCTCCTGTGCTGTGTGCTCTCTGCTGCCACCTGCTGCTGTGTGAGGCCTGTGATCACAGCAGCAGCAGCAGCACCTCCCCCACCCCTTTCCCATCCCCCCATCCCTGTTCCAGTACCCCCTCCCTCCCCCTCCCCCACCCTCCAATTGAAATTTTTTGCGCACTTTTTTGCGCTTTTTTTCCTGTGCGTGGTGTCCCGCACAGAGCATTCGTGCTCTTCCTGTGTCTGCAGCGCTCTGATCAGTATTGCTGCTGATCAGAGACTGCGCCACAGGACTCTTTTTTTTTTTTTTTAGCTAGTTAGCGTAGCGGACGTTGCAGTCTAAGCGACGTCCGTTTTTTTTTTTTTAGAAAAAAATAGTTAGTACAGTGTAGTTTTAGACGTAACAAGGTAGCGTAGCCGGCGTCACTGTTTGGTGACGTCCCCCATCCCTGTTCCAGTACCCCCCTCCCCCCCCTCCAATTCAATTTTTAGCACACTTTTTTGCGCTTTTTTTTCTGTGCGCGGCGTCCCGCGCAGAGCATTTTGTGCTCTTCCTGTGTCCGCAGCTCTTTGATCAGTTTCGCTGCTGATCAGAGACTGCGCCACAGGACTCTTTTTTTTTTTTTAGCTAGCTAGCGTAGCGGACGTTGCAGTCTAAGCAACGTCCGATTTTTTTTTTTTACAAAAATATAATAATAGTAGTTAGTACAGTGTATTTTTAGACGTAGATTAGCTGGTGTCACAGAGTTAGTGACAACCGGTCTTTTTTTTTTAGAGAAAAAAAAAATTGTACAGAGTACCTTAGTGGTAGCGTGTTAGTGCAGCCGGCGTCACAGCGTTAGTGACGACCGATCATCTTTTAGAAAAAAAAAATCGTACAGAGTAGTTTTATAGGTAGAGAGGTAGCGTCTTTTTTGCATAAAAAAATCTGCTATCGCCGGATAATCTCTAGTGCATTAGGGGAGCGTACGTCACACTGTTAGTGGCGTTCGCTCTTCTTTTGTATAAAGAATAATTAGTTGCGTCGTCTAATTTTTAGCGCGTTCATTAGGGGAGCGTACGTCACACTGTTAGTGGCGTTCGCTTTTCTTTTGTAAAAAGAATAATTAGTTGCGTCGTCTAATTTTTAGCGCGTTCATTAGGGGAGCGTACGTCACACTGTTAGTGGCGTTCACTTTTCTTTTGTAAAAAGAATAATTAGTTGCGTCGTCTAATTTTTAGCGCGTTCATTAGGGGAGCGTACGTCACACTGTTAGTGGCGTTCGCTTTTCTTTTGTAAAAAGAATAATTGGTTGCGTCGTCTAATTTTTAGCGCGTTCATTAGGGGAGCGTACGTCACACTGTTAGTGGCGTTCGCTTTTCTTTTGTAAAAAGAATAATTAGTTGCGTCGTCTAATTTTTAGCGCGTTCATTAGGGGAGCGTACGTCACACTATTAGTGGCGTTCGTTTTTTCTTTTGCAAAAAAAAGATTTAGTTGCGTACGGTAAATTTATTATACTTTTTTTTATACAAACTTATTTTTTTACATCTGAATTTTCTTTTCATCTTTTTTTCTTGTTTCTTCTACATTTTTTCTCACTACTTGTTTTTTCTCTCTGATTGGTTATAATAAAGAGTACCCTATACAAAAGCCCCACACATTACACGTGTAAAAGCACCACTTACACACACATCCCCAGGGTTTGGGAAAAAAAATGGCCCATTCGTCAACAAGGCGCTATTCACCAGAGGAGGCTTACGCCATCCTTGCGTCCGACACGGATACAGCCAGTGAGGAAGATCCCACATTCCTCTATTCCTCCTCCTCATCATCATCATCATCATCATCATCATCATCATCCTCCTCCTCCTCATCTGGTGAGGAAGGAGCCCCAACAAGGCGCCGAAGGACCCAGGCAACTCCTGCAGCAATCGATCCCGTATGGATTGCACCCCCTGAAAATTTTCAGCCCGTCATTCCGGATTTCAGCAGCAGCTCAGGAATCCAGTTTGACACGACTGGCCTCACTGAAATTGACTTCTTCAAATTCTTTTTCAGGGATGAAATAATAAATCTTATGGTGGCCCAGACGAACCTTTATGCCCAGCAATTTTTCACCCAAAATCCCACGTCATCTCACGCCAGATGGACCCCCGTAAATGCAGCAGAGATGATGACATTTTGGGGAATTGTGCTGCATATGGGCATAATCAAAAAGCCAAAGCTTCGGCAATACTGGAGTACTGAAATTCTCTACAGTACACCGGTATTCCGCATGGCCATGAAAAGGACACGATTTGAAAGGATCCAAAAATTTTTGCATTTCAGTGATAATGCGCAGTGTCCTCCCCGAGACGATCCAAACTTTGATCGTCTATATAAAATTCGGCCAGTGATTGAACATTTCAGCAGAAAATTTGCTGAGGCGTACACACCCCAGAGGGACATCGCTATTGATGAATCTCTGGTTCATTTCAAAGGGAGGCTAAAATTCCGACAGTACCTGCCCAGTAAGAGGTCCAGGTACGGAATAAAGCTGTACAAACTGTGCGAGAGTACCTCAGGGTACACCCACAGATTTAGGGTCTACGAGGGTAAGGACACCCAAATTAACCCCCCTGAATGCCCCCCCATCCTGGGGGTGAGTGGGAAAATTGTGTGGGAATTGCTGCACCCACTGCTGGATAAGGGTTATCACCTCTACATTGATAATTTTTACACCAGCATCCCACTCTTCAAGGCCCTCTCTGCCAGAGGTACAGCTGCATGTGGCACCGTGCGAAAAAATCAGCGAGGCCTCCCTAAGCCGCTAATTGGACAAATGCTGAGAAAAGGGGAAAGCAGAGCCAAATGCAGCGACAACATGCTGGTGGTCAAGTATAAGGACAAAAGGGATGTCCTTATCCTGACCACCATACACCGTGACAACAGCACCCTTGTCACTGTTCGTGGGACCACAACACAAGTCCCAAAGCCAGATTGTATCCTGGATTACAATCGGTACATGGGGGGGGGGTGGATCTCACAGATCAGGTCCTCCAACCATACAGTGCCATGCGTAAAGCTTACGTATGGTACAAAAAATTGGCCGTGCACATTGTACAGATGGCAATGTACAATGCATTTGTGCTGTTCCGATCTACAGGCAATACGGGGGGGACCTTCCTTCAGTTTCAGGAGGTAGTCATCAAGGCCCTAATGTTTGGCACACAGGGAGGTGAGGGACCCAGTACTTCTGAATCTGATAGTGCCCGTTTTGTCCCAGGTCAACATTTCCCAGGACAGGTTCCCCAAACAGCGAGGACAGGACGATCACAAAAACGGTGCAGAGTATGTTCCAAGAGGGGAATCCGAAAGGACACAACTTACCATTGTGAAACCTGCCCTGAGAAACCTGGCCTTTGCATTAAGGATTGCTTCAAAGCATACCACACGTCCACAAATTAATAAAATTAGTTTATGCCCTGTTGACACAACACACTTTTATTATCTGATGTACCGAGCACATCTTACACATAACACCACATTATAAATTCATACACCAGTAAAAGCAAAAGAATTAAAATCAATACTATAAAACTATGCCTCTAGATATATTCCTTCAGGGGTGTAGTTTCCAAAATGGGGTCACTGGTGAGGCACTTGGAGGTATACAGTGCTCACCACATATCTAAATAAATTCCTTGGGAGGTCCAGTTTCCAAAACGGGGTCACTGGTGAGGCACTTGGAGGTTTACGGTGCTCACCACATATCTAAATAAATTCCTTGGGAGGTCCAGATTCCAAAATGGGGTCCGTGGTGAGGCACTTGGAGGTTTACGGTGCTTACCACATATCTAAATAAATTCCTTGGGAGGTCCAGTTTTCAAAATGGGGTCACTTGTGGGAGATTTCCACTGTTGAGGCACATTAGGGGCTCTGCAAACACAACATGACGCCTGCAGACCATTCCATCAAAGTCTGCAATCCAAAACGTCACTTATTCCATTCCGAGCCCCGACGTGTGCCCAAACAGTGTTTTTTCCCCACATATGGGGTATCGGCGTACTCATGAAAAATTGCACAACATCTTTTTCTGTCTATTTTGTCCTATAACCTTTGGGAAAATAAAAAAATCGTAGCTAAAAGATCATTTTTGTGGAAAAATTGTGTTGTTTTTTTTTTTCACGACTCATTGTTATAATTTTTGGTGAGGCACTTGGAGGTTTACGGTGCTCACCACATATCTAAATAAATTCCTTGGGAGGTCCAGTTTTCAAAATGGGGTCACTTGTGGGAGATTTCCACTGTTGAGGCACATTAGGGGCTCTGCAAACACAACATGACGCCCGCAGAACATTCCATCAAAGTCTACAATCCAAAACGTCACTTATTCCATTCCGAGCCCCGACGTGTGCCCAAACAGTGTTTTTTCCCCACATATGGGGTATCGGCGTACTCATGAAAAATTGCACAACATCTTTTTCTGTCTATGTTGTCCTATAACCTTTGGGAAAATAAAAAAAATCGTAGCTAAAAGATCATTTTTGTAGAAAAAATGTGTTTAATTTTTTTTTACGACTCATCGTTATAACTTTTGGTGAGGCACTTGGAGGTTCACGGTGCTCATCACATAGCTAGATAAGTTCCTTGAAGAGTCTAGTTTCCAAAATGGGGTCACTTGTGGTGGTTTTCCACTGTTTCGGTACATCAGGGGCTCTCCAAACGCGACATGGTGTCCGATCTCAATTCCTGCCAATTTTGGTTTCAAAAAGTCAAATGGCACTCCTTCCCTTCCGAGCCCTGCCGTGCGCCCAAACAGTGGGTTTCCCCCACATATGGGGCATCAGTGTATTCAGGATAAATTGCACAACAACCTTAGTGGTCCATTTTCTACTTTTACACTTGTGAAGATAGAGAAATTGTTGCTAAAAGATCATTTTTGGGGAAAAAATGTGATTTTTTTTATTTTCACGCCTCTATGTTCTAAACTTCTGTGAAGCACCTGGGGGTTCAAAGTGCTCACAACATAGCTAGATAAGTTCCTTGAAGGGTCTAGTTTCCAAAATGGGGTCACTTGTGGCGGTTTTCCACTGTTTCGGTACATCAGGGGCTCTCCAAACGCGACATGGTGTCCGATCTCAATTCCAGCCAATTTTGGTTTCAAAAAGTCAAATGGCGCTCCTTCCCTTCCGAGCCCTGCCGTGCGCCCAAACAGTGGATTTTCCCCACATATAGGGTATCAGTGTATTCCGGATAAATTGCACAACAACATTCGTGGTCCATTTTTTCCTTTTACACTTGTGAAGATAAAGAAATTGTTGCTAAAATATCATTTTTTGGGGAAAAAATTTGATTTTTTATTTTCACGCCTCTATGTTCTAAACTTCTGTGAAGCACCTGGGGGTTCAAAGTGCTCACAACATAGCTAGATAAGTTCCTTGAAGGGTCTAGTTTCCAAAATGGGGTCACTTGTGGCGGTTTTCCACTGTTTCGGTACATCAGGGGCTCTCCAAACGCGACATGGTGTCCGATCTCAATTCCTGCCAATTTTGGTTTCAAAAAGTCAAATGGCGCTCCTTCCCTTCCGAGCCCTGCCGTGCGCCCAAACAGTGGTTTTTCCCCACATATAGGGTATCAGTGTATTCCGGATAAATTGCACAACAACTTTCGTGGTCCATTTTTTCCTTTTACACTTGTGAAGATAAAGAAATTGTTGCTAAAATATCATTTTTTGGGGAAAAAATTTGATTTTTTATTTTCACGCCTCTATGTTCTAAACTTCTGTGAAGCACCTGGGGGTTCAAAGTGCTCACAACATAGCTAGATAAGTTCCTTGAAGGGTCTAGTTTCCAAAATGGGGTCACTTGTGGCGGTTTTCCACTGTTTCGGTACATCAGGGGCTCTCCAAACGCGACATGGTGTCCGATCTCAATTCCTGCCAATTTTGGTTTCAAAAAGTCAAATGGCGCTCCTTCCCTTCCAAGCCCTGCCGTGCGCCCAAACAGTGGTTTTCCCCCACATATGGGGTATCAGTGTATTCAGGATAAATTGCACAACAACTTTCGTGGTCCATTTTCTCCTTTTACACTTGTGAAGATAGAGAAATTGTTGCTAAAAGATCATTTTTGGGGAAAAAATGTGATTTTTTATTTTCACGCCTCTATGTTCTAAACTTCTGTGAAGCACCTGGGGGTTCAAAGTGCTCACAACATAGCTAGATAAGTTCCTTGAAGGGTCTAGTTTCCAAAATGGGGTCACTTGTGGCGGTTTTCCACTGTTTCGGTACATCAGGGGCTCTCCAAACGCGACATGGTGTCCGATCTCAATTCCAGCCAATTTTGGTTTCAAAAAGTCAAATGGCGCTCCTTCCCTTCCGAGCCCTGCCGTGCGCCCATACAGTGGTTTTCCCCCACATATGGGGTATCAATGTATTCAGAATAAATTGCACAACAACATTAGTGGTCCATTTTCTCCTTTTACACTTGTGAAGATAGAGAAATTGTTGCTAAAAGATCATTTTTGGGGAAAAAATGTGATTTTTTATTTTCACGCCTCTATGTTCTAAACTTCTGTGAAGCACCTGGGGGTTCAAAGTGCTCACAACATAGCTAGATAAGTTCCTTGAAGGGTCTAATTTCCAAAATGGGGTCACTTGTGGCGGTTTTCCACTGTTTCGGTACATCAGGGGCTCTCCAAACGTGACATGGTGTCCGATCTCAATTCCAGCCAATTTTGGTTTCAAAAAGTCAAATGGCACTCCTTCCCTTCCGAGCCCTGCCGTGCGCCCAAACAGTGGTTTTCCCCCACATATGGGGCATCAGTGTATTCAGGATAAATTGCACAACAACTTTAGTGGTCCATTTTCTACTTTTACACTTGTGAAGATAGAGAAATTGTTGCTAAAAGATCATTTTTGGGGAAAAAATGTGATTTTTTTATTTTCACGCCTCTATGTTCTAAACTTCTGTGAAGCACCTGGGGGTTTGTCATGGTTCCCAATGGCAAGGGAACGTAAAAAACACATAAGTAATGAACGAGCTCTCGGGTGATGGAAACTCGAGTTGACCGTGAGCTAAATCTACCACACAACTAACAGTAGCCAGGGAGTATACCTACGGCTTCCTATATGCCACGCGCCAGCCGGAGGACTAACTACGCCTGGTAGAGGAAGAAACAGACCTGGCTTACCTCTAGGGAAATACCCCAAAAGATGATAGCAGCCCCCCACATGTAATAACGGTGAATTAAGAGGAAAAGACATACACAGTATGAAAGTAGATTTAGCAAAGAGAGGTCCACTTACTAGATAGCAGAAGGATACAAAAGAGGACTTCACGGTCAACTGTTATGACCCCAATGGCGAGGGTCTCAGAGGAACGTGGAAGTCTGCAGAATACAAAAATCCAGCTCATAGGGCAGTGGTAACTGGGTTGACCATATATCTACTCCTAACGCCAACACTAGAAGTAGCCGGGGATCATTCCTACGTTGATTCTAGATGACACGCGCCAGCCGGAGAATCTAGCTACCCCTAGTAGAGGAAAACAAAGACCTTTCTTGCCTCCAGAGAAGGGGACCCCAAAGCTGGATAGAAGCCCCCCACAAATAATGACGGTGAGGTAAGAGGAAATGACAAACACAGAAATGAACCAGGTTTAGCACAGAGAGGCCCGCTTACTGATAGCAGAATAAAGAAAGGTAACTTATATGGTCAACAAAAACCCTATCAAAATCCACACTGGAAATTCAAGAACCCCCGAACCGTCTAACGGTCCGGGGGGAGAACACCAGCCCCCTAGAGCTTCCAGCAAAGGTCAGGATGTAGATTTGGAACAAGCTGGACAAAAATACAAAACCAAAACAAATAGCAAAAAGCAAAAGGCAGACTTAGCTGATATAACTGGAACCAGGATCAGTAGACAAGAGCACAGCAGACTAGCTCTGATAACTACGTTGCCAGGCATTGAACTGAAGGTCCAGGGAGCTTATATAGCAACACCCCTAACTAACGACCCAGGTGCGGATAAAAGGAATGACAGAAAAACCAGAGTCAAAAAACTAGTAACCACTAGAGGGAGCAAAAAGCAAATTCACAACAGTACCCCCCCCTTAGTGAGGGGTCACCGAACCCTCACCACGACCAAGAGGGCGATCAGGATGAGCGGCATGAAAGGCACGAACTAAATCGGCCGCATGAACATCAGAGGCGACCACCCAGGAATTATCCTCCTGACCATAGCCCTTCCACTTGACCAGGTACTGAAGCCTCCGCCTGGAGAGGCGAGAATCCAAGATCTTCTCCACCACGTACTCCAACTCGCCCTCAACCAACACCGGAGCAGGAGGCTCAGCAGAAGGAACTACAGGCACAATGTACCGCCGCAACAAGGACCTATGAAATACATTGTGAATAGCAAACGACACAGGAAGATCCAGACGAAAAGATACAGGATTAAGGATTTCCAATATCTTGTAAGGCCCAATAAAACGAGGTTTAAATTTGGGAGAGGAGACCTTCATAGGAACAAAGCGGGAAGAAAGCCATACCAAATCCCCAACGCGTAGTCGGGGACCCACACCGCGGCGGCGGTTGGCAAAGCGCTGAGCCTTCTCCTGTGACAACTTCAAGTTGTCCACCACATGATTCCAGATCTGCTGCAACCTATCCACCACAGAATCCACCCCAGGACAGTCAGAAGGCTCCACATGACCCGAAGAAAAGCGAGGATGGAAACCAGAGTTGCAGAAAAAAGGCGAAACCAAGGTGGCGGAACTAGCCCGATTATTAAGGGCAAACTCAGCCAACGGCAAGAATGTCACCCAATCGTCCTGATCAGCAGAGACAAAACACCTCAAATAAGCCTCCAAAGTCTGATTGGTTCGCTCCGTCTGTCCATTAGTCTGAGGATGGAAAGCAGACGAAAACGACAAATCAATGCCCATCCTACTACAAAAGGATCGCCAGAACCTGGAAACGAACTGGGATCCTCTGTCTGACACAATATTCTCAGGGATGCCGTGCAAACGAACCACGTTCTGGAAAAACACAGGAACCAGATCGGAAGAGGAAGGCAGTTTAGGCAAAGGAACCAAATGGACCATCTTGGAGAAGCGATCACATATCACCCAGATAACGGACATGCCCTGAGATAGCGGAAGATCAGAAATGAAATCCATGGAGATATGTGTCCAAGGTCTCTTCGGGACAGGCAAGGGCAAGAGCAAACCGCTGGCACGAGAACAGCAAGGCTTAGCTCGAGCACAAGTCCCACAGGACTGCACAAAAGACCGCACATCCCTTGACAAGGAAGGCCACCAAAAGGACCTGGCCACCAGATCTCTGGTGCCAAAAATTCCCGGGTGACCTGCCAACACCGAGGAATGAACCTCGGAAATGACTCTGCTGGTCCACTTATCCGGGACAAACAGTCTGTCAGGTGGACAAGACTCAGGCCTATCAGCCTGAAATCTCTGCAACACACGTCGCAGATCCGGAGAAATAGCTGACAAGATAACTCCATCTTTAAGAATACCAACAGGATCAGCGACTCCAGGAGCATCAGGCACAAAGCTCCTAGAAAGAGCATCGGCCTTCACATTCTTTGAACCTGGTAAATACGAGACAACAAAATCAAAGCGGGAGAAAAACAATGACCAGCGGGCCTGTCTCGGATTAAGGCGTTTAGCAGACTCGAGATACATCAGATTTTTGTGATCAGTCAAGACCACCACACGATGCTTAGCACCCTCAAGCCAATGACGCCACTCCTCAAATGCCCATTTCATGGCCAACAACTCCCGATTGCCCACATCATAATTTCGCTCGGCAGGCGAAAACTTCCTAGAGAAAAAGGCACAAGGTTTCATAACAGAGCAACCAGGGCCTCTCTGCGACAAAACGGCCCCTGCCCCAATCTCCGAAGCATCCACCTCAACCTGAAAGGGAAGTGAGACGTCAGGCTGGCACAAAACAGGCGCCGAAGTAAACCGGCGTTTCAACTCCTGGAAAGCCTCCACGGCAGCAGGAGCCCAGTTAGCTACATCGGAGCCCTTCTTGGTCATATCCGTCAAAGGTTTCACAATGCTAGAAAAATTAGCGATAAAACAACGGTAGAAGTTAGCGAAGCCCAAGAACTTCTGAAGACTCTTAACTGACGAGGGCTGAGTCCAATCAAGAATAGCTCGGACCTTGACTGGGTCCATCTCCACAGCAGAAGGGGAAAAAATGAACCCCAAAAAGGGAACCTTCTGTACACCAAAGAGACACTTTGAGCCCTTGACAAACAAAGAATTTTCACGCAAAATTTTAAAGACCAACCTGACCTGCTCCACATGCGAATCCCAATTATCAGAAAAAACCAAAATATCATCCAGATAAACAATCAAAAATTTATCCAGATACTTCCGGAAAATGTCATGCATAAAGGACTGAAAAACTGAAGGCGCATTGGAGAGCCCAAAAGGCATCACCAAGTACTCAAAATGACCTTCGGGCGTATTGAATGCGGTTTTCCATTCATCACCTTGCTTAATGCGCACAAGGTTGTACGCACCACGAAGGTCTATCTTGGTGAACCACTTGGCACCCTTAATCCGGGCAAACAAGTCAGACAACAGCGGTAAAGGATACTGAAATTTGACAGTGATCTTATTTAAAAGCCGATAATCAATACAAGGTCTCAAAGATCCGTCCTTTTTTGCCACAAAAAAGAATCCCGCACCAAGAGGGGAAGAAGACGGACGAATATGTCCTTTCTCCAGAGACTCCTTGATATATGAACGCATAGCGGTATGTTCAGGTACCGACAGATTAAACAGTCTTCCCTTAGGAAATTTACTGCCTGGGATCAAATCTATAGCACAGTCACAGTCCCTATGAGGAGGCAGTGCACTGGACTCAGACTCACTGAAGACATCCTGATAATCAGACAAATACTCCGGAACTTCCGAAGGCGTAGAAGAAGCAATAGACACAGGCAGGGAATCCCCATGAATACTACGACAGCCCCAACTTGAGACTGACATAGCCTTCCAGTCCAGGACTGGATTATGGGTCTGTAACCATGGCAGCCCTAAAACAACCAAATCATGCATTTTATGTAAAACCAGGAAACGTATCACCTCGCGGTGTTCAGGAGTCATGCACATGGTAACCTGTGTCCAATACTGCGGTTTATTTGCTGCCAATGGTGTAGCATCAATACCCCTAAGAGGAATAGGATTTTCTAATGGTTCAAGAGTAAAACCACAGCGCTTAGCAAATGAGAGATCCATGAGACTCAGGGCAGCACCTGAATCTACAAACGCCATGACAGGATAAGATGACAGTGAGCAAATCAAAGTTACAGACAGAATAAATTTAGGTTGCAAATTACCAACGGTGACAGGACTAACAACCTTAGCTATACGTTTAGAGCATGCTGAGATAACATGTGTAGAATCACCACAGTAGTAGCACAAGCCATTCCGGCGTCTATGAATTTTCCGCTCATTTCTAGTCAGGATTCTATCACATTGCATTAAATCAGGTGTCTGTTCAGACAACACCATGAGGGAATTTGCGGTTTTTCTATCACATTGCACCGAATTAGGTGTCTGTTCAGACAACACCATGAGGGAATTTGCGGTTTTGCGCTCCCGCAACCGCCGGTCAATTTGAATAGCCAGTGCCATAGTATCATTCAGACCTGTGGGAATGGGAAAACCCACCATAACATTCTTAATGGCTTCAGAAAGGCCATTTCTAAAATTAGCGGCCAGTGCACACTCGTTCCAATGTGTCAGCACGGACCATTTCCGAAATTTTTGGCAATACACTTCAGCCTCGTCCTGCCCCTGAGACATAGCCAGCAAGGCCTTTTCTGCCTGAATCTCAAGATTGGGTTCCTCATAAAGTAAACCGAGCGCCAGAAAAAACGCATCAAGATCAGCCAATGCCGGATCTCCTGGTGCCAGCGAAAAAGCCCAATCCTGAGGGTCGCCCCGTAAGAAAGAAATAACAATTTTTACTTGCTGAGCAGAATCTCCAGATGAACAGGGTCTCAGGGACAAAAACAATTTACAATTATTCACGAAATTCCTAAACTTAAACCTGTCTCCGGAAAACAGTTCAGGAATCGGTATTTTAGGTTCTGACATAGGATTTCTGATAACATAGTCTTGTATGCCCTGCACACGAGTAGCCAGCTGGTCCACACTTGTAATCAAGGTCTGGACATTCATGTCTGCAGCAAGCATAGCCACTCTGAGGTAAAGGGGAAAAAGAAAAAAAAAAAAAACTCAGAATCTTCTTTCTTATAATCCCTCTTCTGCAATGCATTAAACATTTAATACTGGCCTGGCAAACTGTTATGACCCCAATGGCGAGGGTCTCAGAGGAACGTGGAAGTCTGCAGAATACAAAAATCCAGCTCATAGGGCAGTGGTAACTGGGTTGACCATATATCTACTCCTAACGCCAACACTAGAAGTAGCCGGGGATCATTCCTACGTTGATTCTAGATGACACGCGCCAGCCGGAGAATCTAGCTACCCCTAGTAGAGGAAAACAAAGACCTTTCTTGCCTCCAGAGAAGGGGACCCCAAAGCTGGATAGAAGCCCCCCACAAATAATGACTGTGAGGTAAGAGGAAATGACAAACACAGAAATGAACCAGGTTTAGCACAGAGAGGCCCGCTTACTGATAGCAGAATAAAGAAAGGTAACTTATATGGTCAACAAAAACCCTATCAAAATCCACACTGGAAATTCAAGAACCCCCGAACCGTCTAACGGTCCGGGGGGAGAACACCAGCCCCCTAGAGCTTCCAGCAAAGGTCAGGATGTAGATTTGGAACAAGCTGGACAAAAATACAAAACCAGAACAAATAGCAAAAAGCAAAAGGCAGACTTAGCTGATATAACTGGAACCAGGATCAGTAGACAAGAGCACAGCAGACTAGCTCTGATAACTACGTTGCCAGGCATTGAACTGAAGGTCCAGGGAGCTTATATAGCAACACCCCTAACTAACGACCCAGGTGCGGATAAAAGGAATGACAGAAAAACCAGAGTCAAAAAACTAGTAACCACTAGAGGGAGCAAAAAGCAAATTCACAACAGTCAACTGAAAACCCTTTCAAAAACCATCCTGAAATTACTTTAAGACTCCTGTGTCAACTCATGACACAGGAGTGGCAATTTCAGCCTGCAAGAGCTTCCAGCTACAGAGAATTACAAAAACTGCAAACTGGACAAAAGGTACAAAACAAAAGGACAAAGTCCACTTAGCTGATCAGCAGACTAGTAGCAGGAACATGCAACCGAAGGCTCTGGTTACAATGATGGCCGGCAAGGAAATGACTGGAGAGCAAGGCTAAATAGGAAACTCCCAAACACTGATGGAAGCAGGTGAACAGAAGAAGCAAAGTGCAAACAAGTCACCAGTACCACCAGCAACCACCAGGGGAGCCCAAAAAGCGGATACACAACAGTACCCTCCCCTTAAGGAGGGGGCACCGAACCCTCACAAGAACCGCCAGGGCGATCTGGATGAGCCCTATGAAAGGCACGAACCAAATCCGAGGCATGAACATCAGAGGCAGTTACCCAAGAATTATCTTCCTGACCATAGCCTTTCCATTTAACCAGATATTGAAGTCTCCGTCTGGAAATACGGGAGTCCAAGATCTTCTCCACGATGTACTCCAATTCACCCTCCACCAGCACAGGAGCAGGAGGTTCAGTAGAAGGAACCACCGGTACCTCATATCTCCGCGACAACGACCGATGGAACACATTATGGATAGCGAAAGATGCCGGGAGGTCCAAACGAAAGGAAACAGGGTTAAGAATCTCCAAAATCCTATAAGGACCGATGAACCGAGGCTTAAATTTGGGAGAAGAAACTCTCATAGGGACAAAACGGGAAGACAACCACACCAAGTCCCCAACGCGAAGGTGGGGACCAACACGACGACGACGGTTAGCAAACTGCTGAGTCCTCTCCTGGGACAATTCCAAATTATCCACCACTTGTCCCCAAATCCGATGCAACCGATCCACCACCGCATCCACTCCAGGACAATCCGAAGATTTAACCTGACCAGATGAAAAACGCGGATGAAACCCTGAATTGCAAAAGAAAGGAGAAACCAAAGTGGCAGAACTAGCCTGATTATTAAGAGCAAACTCCGCCAACGGCAGAAAGGCAACCCAATCATCCTGATCCGCAGACACAAAACACCTCAAATAAGTCTCCAAAGTTTGATTAGTTCGCTCCGTCTGGCCATTGGTCTGAGGATGGAATGCAGACGAAAAGGACAATTCAATGCCCAACCTGGCACAGACTGCCCGCCAAAATCTAGACACGAACTGGGTACCCCTGTCAGAAACGATGTTTTCCGGAATACCATGCAAGCGAACCACATTTTGAAAAAACAGAGGGACCAACTCAGATGAGGAAGGCAACTTAGGCAATGGCACCAAATGAACCATTTTAGAAAAACGGTCACACACCACCCAGATGACAGACATCTTCTGAGAAACAGGGAGATCCGAGATAAAGTCCATAGAGATGTGCGTCCAAGGCCTCTTCGGAATAGGCAAGGGCAACAACAACCCACTAGCCCTAGAACAACAAGGCTTGGTCCGAGCACACACATCGCAAGACTGCACAAAAACACGCACATCTCGAGACAGGGAAGGCCACCAGAAGGATCTAGCCACCAAATCTCTGGTGCCAAAAATTCCCGGATGACCTGCCAGAGTAGAAGAATGAACTTCCGAGATGACTCTAGTGGTCCACTCGTCAGGAACAAACAGTCTACCAGACGGACAACGATCAGGTCTATCCGCCTGAAATTCTTGCAAAGCACGTCGCAAATCTGGAGAGACAGCAGACAAAACCACTCCATCCTTAAGAACACCAGCAGGTTCAGAATTCCCAGGAGAGTCAGGCTCAAAACTCCTAGAAAGAGCATCTGCTTTCACATTCCTAGAACCCGGTAAGTACGAGACCACAAAATTAAACCGGGAAAAGAACAACGACCAACGTGCCTGTCTAGGATTCAGGCGCCTGGCAGACTCCAAATAAATTAAATTCTTGTGATCAGTCAAAACTACCACCTGATGTCTGGCACCCTCAAGCCAATGACGCCACTCCTCAAATGCCCACTTCATGGCCAAAAGCTCCCGATTACCAACATCATAGTTTCGCTCGGCGGCCAAAAATTTTCGCGAAAAGAACGCACAAGGTCTCATCACTGAGCAGTCGGAACTTTTCTGCGACAAAACCGCCCCCGCTCCGATCTCGGAAGCATCGACCTCAACCTGAAAGGGAAGAGAAACATCAGGCTGGCGCAACACAGGGGCAGACAAAAAGCGGCGCTTAAGCTCCCGAAAGGCCTCCACGGCAGCAGGAGACCAATTGGCAACATCAGCACCCTTTTTAGTCAAATCCGTCAGAGGTTTAGCAACGCCAGAAAAACCAGCTATAAATCGACGATAAAAATTAGCAAAGCCCAAGAATTTCTGGAGACTCTTCAGAGAAGTAGGCTGCGTCCAGTCGTAAATAGCCCGAACCTTGACAGGGTCCATCTCAATAGAAGAAGGGGAAAAAATATACCCCAAAAATGAAATTTTTTGAACCCCAAAAACACACTTTGAACCCTTTACACACAAAGAATTCTCCCGCAAAACCTGAAAAACCCTCCTGACCTGCTGAACATGAGACTCCCAGTCATCAGAAAAAATCAAAATATCATCCAAGTACACAATCATAAATTTATCCAAATATTCCCGGAAAATATCATGCATTAAGGACTGAAAGACAGAAGGTGCATTAGAAAGGCCGAAAGGCATTACTGTTGTGAATTTGGATTCTGGGCTCCCCCGGTGGCTACTGGTGGAATTGAACTGGTGTTTTCATCTTCTCTGTTCACCTGTTCCCATCAAGATGTGGGAGTCGCTATATAACCTTGCTGCTCTGTTAGTTGCTTGCCGGTCAACAATGTTATCAGAAGCCTCTCTGTGCTTGTTCCTGCTCCTAGACAACTACTAGATAAGTTGGACTCTTGTCCATGTTTGTTTTTGCATTTTTGTTCCAGTTCACAGCTGTAGTTTCGTTACTGTGTCTGGAAAGCTCTTGTGAACAGGAATTGCCACTCTGGTGTTATGAGTTAATGCCAGAGTTTTAAAGTAATTTCTGGATGGTGTTTTGATAGGGTTTTCAGCTGACCATGAAAGTGTCCTTTCTGTCTTCTGCTATGTAGTAAGTGGACCTCAAATTTGCTAAACCTATTTTCATACTACGTTTGTTATTTCATCTTAATTCACCGCCAATACATGTGGGGGGCCTCTGTCTCCTTTCGGGGTATTTCTCTAGAGGTGAGCTAGGACTAATATTTTCCTCTGCTAGCATTATTTAGTCCTCCGGCTGGTGCTGGGCATCTAGAATCAACGTAGGCATGCTACCCGGCCACTGCTAGTTGTGCGTTAGGTTTAGTTCATGGTCAGCTCAGTTCCCATCTTCCAAGAGCTAGTTCCTATATATGCTGATGCTATGTTCTCAATGGCAAGAGAACATAGCATCAGCATATATAGGAACTAGCTCTTGGAAGATGGGAACTGAGCTGACCATGAACTAAACCTAACGCACAACTAGCAGTGGCCGGGTAGCATGCCTACGTTGATTCTAGATGCCCAGCACCAGCCGGAGGACTAAATAATGCTAGCAGAGGAAAATATTAGTCCTAGCTCACCTCTAGAGAAATACCCCGAAAGGAGACAGAGGCCCCCCACATGTATTGGCGGTGAATTAAGATGAAATAACAAACGTAGTATGAAAATAGGTTTAGCAAATTTGAGGTCCACTTACTACATAGCAGAAGACAGAAAGGACACTTTCATGGTCAGCTGAAAACCCTATCAAAACACCATCCAGAAATTACTTTAAAACTCTGGCATTAACTCATAACACCAGAGTGGCAATTCCTGTTCACAAGAGCTTTCCAGACACAGTAACGAAACTACAGCTGTGAACTGGAACAAAAATGCAAAAACAAACATGGACAAGAGTCCAACTTATCTAGTAGTTGTCTAGGAGCAGGAACAAGCACAGAGAGGCTTCTGATAACATTGTTGACCGGCAAGCAACTAACAGAGCAGCAAGGTTATATAGCGACTCCCACATCTTGATGGGAACAGGTGAACAGAGAAGATGAAAACACCAGTTCAATTCCACCAGTAGCCACCGGGGGAGCCCAGAATCCAAATTCACAACACATTACTAAATACTCAAAATGGCCCTCAGGTGTATTAAATGCGGTCTTCCACTCATCCCCCTGCTTAATTCGCACCAAATTATACGCCCCACGAAGATCAATCTTAGAGAACCACTTAGCCCCCCTTATGCGAGCGAACAAATCAGTCAGCAAAGGCAACGGATACTGATATTTGACTGTAATTTTATTCAGGAGACGATAATCAATACAAGGCCTCAGAGAGCCATCCTTTTTAGAGACAAAGAAAAAACCGGCTCCTAAAGGTGATGAAGAAGGACGAATATGTCCCTTTTCCAGGGACTCCTTAATATACTCGCGCATAGCAGCATGTTCAGGTACAGATAGGTTAAACAAACGACCCTTTGGAAATTTACTGCCAGGAATCAGATCTATGGCGCAATCACAATCCCTGTGAGGAGGGAGTGAACCAATCTTAGGCTCTTCAAAAATATCACGATAATCAGACAAAAATGCCGGAATCTCAGATGGAATAGATGACGAAATGGACACCATAGGAGTGTCCCCATGAGCCCCCCGACATCCCCAGCTTAACACAGACATAGCCTTCCAGTCAAGGACTGGGTTATGAGACTGTAACCATGGTAATCCAAGCACCAAAACATCATGTAAATTGTACAACACAAGGAAGCGAATCACCTCCTGATGGTCTGGAGTCATACGCATAGTCACTTGCGTCCAGAACTGTGGTTTATTACAAGCCAAAGGTGTAGAATCAATACCCTTCAGAGGTATAGGGACTTCCAGAGGCTCTAAATCAAACCCACAGCGCCTGGCAAAGGACCAGTCCATAAGACTCAGAGCGGCGCCCGAGTCCACATAGGCATCCACGGTAATAACTGATAATGAACAAATCAAGGTTACAGACAAAATAAATTTGGACTGTAAAGTGCCAATTGAAATGGACTTGTCAACCTTCCTAGTACGCTTAGAGCATGCCGATATAACATGAGCAGAATCACCACAATAGAAGCAAAACCCATTTTTACGCCTATAATTCTGCCGCTCGCTTCTGGACATAACTCTGTCACATTGCATTTTCTCTGGCGTCTCTTCAGAAGATACCGCCAAATGGTGCACGGGTTTGCGCTCCCGCAAACGCCGATCAATCTGAATTGCCATTGTCATGGACTCATTCAGACCTGTAGGCGCAGGGAACCCGACCATAACATCTTTAACGGCATCAGAAAGGCCCTCTCTGAAATTTGCCGCTAAGGCGCACTCATTCCACTGAGTAAGCACAGACCACCTACGAAATTTTTGGCAGTATATCTCCGCTTCATCTTGCCCTTGAGATAGGGCTATCAAAGCTTTTTCAGCTTGAATCTCCAAATTAGGTTCCTCATAAAGCAACCCTAAAGCCAGGAAAAATGCATCCACATTGAGCAACGCAGGATCCCCTGGTGCCAATGAAAATGCCCAATTTTGAGGGTCACCTCGCAGCAAAGAGATTACAATCTTAACCTGCTGGACAGGATCTCCTGAGGAGTGAGGTCTGAGAGAAAGGAATAATTTACAATTATATTTGAAATTCAAAAACCGAGATCTATCTCCGGAAAACACCTCTGGTGTAGGGATTTTAGGTTCAGAAATAGGAGCATGTATAACAAAATCTTGTAAATTTTGAACCTTCGTAGCAAGATTATTTAAACCTGCAGCCAAACTCTGGACATCCATGTTAAACAGCTAAGGTCAGAGCCATTCAAAGGTTAAGAGGAGGTAAGAAGCAGCTAGACAGCAATTAAGGGCTAGGCAGCAAAACTCTGAGGGAAAGAAAAAAAAAAAAATTTCCCTTCAACACTTCTTTTTCTCCTGCATCAGCCCAAACAATTAACACTTTGTTGGCCGGTCATACTGTCATGGTTCCCAATGGCAAGGGAACGTAAAAAACACATAAGTAACGAACGAGCTCTCGGGTGATGGAAACTCGAGTTGACCGTGAGCTAAATCTACCACACAACTAACAGTAGCCAGGGAGCATACCTGCGGCTTCCTATATGCCACGCGCCAGCCGGAGGACTAACTACGCCTGGTAGAGGAAGAAGCAGACCTGGCTTACCTCTAGGGAAATACCCCAAAAGATGATAGCAGCCCCCCACATGTAATAACGGTGAATTAAGAGGAAAAGACATACACAGTATGAAAGTAGATTTAGCAAAGTGAGGTCCACTTACTAGATAGCAGAAGAATACAAAAGAGGACTTCACGGTCAACTGAAAACCCTTTCAAAAACCATCCTGAAATTACTTTAAGACTCCTGTGTCAACTCATGACACAGGAGTGGCAATTTCAGCCCGCAAGAGCTTCCAGCTACAGAGAATTACAAAAACTGCAAACTGGACAAAAGGTACAAAACAAAAGGACAAAGTCCACTTAGCTGATCAGCAGACTAGTAGCAGGAACATGCAACCGAAGGCTCTGGTTACAATGATGACCGGCAAGGAAATGACTGGAGAGCAAGGCTAAATAGGAAACTCCCAAACACTGATGGAAGCAGGTGAACAGAAGAAGCAAAGTGCAAACAAGTCACCAGTACCACCAGCAACCACCAGGGGAGCCCAAAAAGCGGATACACAACAGGGGTTCAAAGTGCTCACAACATAGCTAGATAAGTTCCTTGAAGGGTCTAGTTTCCAAAATGGGGTCACTTGTGGCGGTTTTCCACTGTTTCGGTACATCAGGGGCTCTCCAAACGCGACATGGTGTCCGATCTCAATTCCAGCCAATTTTGGTTTCAAAAAGTCAAATGGCGCTCCTTCCCTTCCGAGCCCTGCCATGCGCCCAAACAGTGGTTTTCCCCCACATATGGGGTATCAGTGTATTCAGGATAAATTGCACAACAACTTTAGTGGTCCATTTTCTCCTTTTACACTTGTGAAGATAGAGAAATTGTTGCTAAAATATCATTTTTGGGGAAAAAATGTGATTTTTTATTTTCACGCCTCTATGTTCTAAACTTCTGTGAAGCACCTGGGGGTTCAAAGTGCTCACAACATAGCTAGATAAGTTCCTTGAAGGGTCTAGTTTCCAAAATGGGGTCACTTGTTGCGGTTTTCCACTGTTTCGGTACATCAGGGGCTCTCCAAACGCGACATGGTGTCCGATCTCAATTCCAGCCAATTTTGGTTTCAAAAAGTCAAATGGCACTCCTTCCTTTCCGAGCCCTGCCGTGCGCCCAAACAGTGGTTTTCCCCCACATATGGGGCATCAGTGTATTCAGGATAAATTGCACAACAACTTTAGTGATCCATTTTCTACTTTTACACTTGTGAAGATAGAGAAATTGTTGCTAAAAGATCATTTTTGGGGAAAAAATGTGATTTTTTTATTTTCACGCCTCTATGTTCTAAACTTCTGTGAAGCACCTGGGGGTTTGTCATGGTTCCCAATGGCAAGGGAACGTAAAAAACACATAAGTAACGAACGAGCTCTCGGGTGATGGAAACTCGAGTTGACCGTGAGCTAAATCTACCACACAACTAACAGTAGCCAGGGAGCATACCTACGGCTTCCTATATGCCACGCGCCAGCCGGAGGACTAACTACGCCTGGTAGAGGAAGAAACAGACCTGGCTTACCTCTAGGGAAATACCCCAAAAGATGATAGCAGCCCCCCACATGTAATAACGGTGAATTAAGAGGAAAAGACATACACAGTATGAAAGTAGATTTAGCAAAGAGAGGTCCACTTACTAGATAGCAGAAGGATACAAAAGAGGACTTCACGGTCAACTGAAAACCCTTTCAAAAACCATCCTGAAATTACTTTAAGACTCCTGTGTCAACTCATGACACAGGAGTGGCAATTTCAGCCTGCAAGAGCTTCCAGCTACAGAGAATTACAAAAACTGCAAACTGGACAAAAGGTACAAAACAAAAGGACAAAGTCCACTTAGCTGATCAGCAGACTAGTAGCAGGAACATGCAACCGAAGGCTCTGGTTACAATGATGACCGGCAAGGAAATGACTGGAGAGCAAGGCTAAATAGGAAACTCCCAAACACTGATGGAAGCAGGTGAACAGAAGAAGCAAAGTGCAAACAAGTCACCAGTACCACCAGCAACCACCAGGGGAGCCCAAAAAGCGGATACACAACAGGGGTTCAAAGTGCTCACAACATAGCTAGATAAGTTCCTTGAAGGGTCTAGTTTCCAAAATGGGGTCACTTGTGGCGGTTTTCCACTGTTTCGGTACATCAGGGGCTCTCCAAACGCGACATGGTGTCCGATCTCAATTCCAGCCAATTTTGGTTTCAAAAAGTCAAATGGCGCTCCTTCCCTTCCGAGCCCTGCCGTGCGCCCAAACAGTGGTTTTCCCCCACATATGGGGTATCAGTGTATTCAGGATAAATTGCACAACAACTTTAGTGGTCCATTTTCTCCTTTTACACTTGTGAAGATAGAGAAATTGTTGCTAAAATATCATTTTTGGGGAAAAAATGTGATTTTTTATTTTCACGCCTCTATGTTCTAAACTTCTGTGAAGCACCTGGGGGTTCAAAGTGCTCACAACATAGCTAGATAAGTTCCTTGAAGGGTCTAGTTTCCAAAATGGGGTCACTTGTGGCGGTTTTCCACTGTTTCGGTACATCAGGGGCTCTCCAAACGCGACATGGTGTCCGATCTCAATTCCAGCCAATTTTGGTTTCAAAAAGTCAAATGGCGCTCCTTCCCTTCCGAGCCCTGCCATGCGCCCAAACAGTAGTTTTCCCCCACATATGGGGTATCAGTGTATTCAGGAGAAATTGCACAACAACTTTAGTGGTCCATTTTCTCCTTTTATACTTGTGAAGATGAAAAAATTGTTGCTAAAAGATCATTATGTGGAAAAAAAAGTTAACTGTTAATTTTTTCCTTCCACATTCCGTTAATTCCTGTGAAGCACCTGAAGGGTTAATAAACTTCTTGAATGTGGTTTTGAGTACCACAAGGGGTGTAGTTTTCAGAATGGTGTGACTTTTGGGTATTTTAAATCTTATAAGCCCCTCAAAGTGACTTTAAATGTGATGTGGTCTCTAAAAAAATGGTTTTGTAAAGGTTGTTGAAAAAATGAGAAATCACTGTTTAACTTTTAACCCTTATAACTCCCTAACGAAAAAAAATTTGGTTCCAAAATTTTGCTGATGTAAAGTAGACATGTGGGAAATGTTATTTATTACCTAATTTGTGCGATTTGAGTCTCTAATGCAAGGGTATAAAAATTCAAAGTTTGAAAATTGCAAAATTTTCTAAATTTTCACCAAATTTCTGTTTTTTTCACAAATAAACGCAAGTAATATCAAACAAATTTTGCCACTATCATGAAGTACAATATGTCTCGAGAAAACAGTATCAGAATCACCAGGATCTGTTGAAGCGTTTCAGAGTTATGACCTCATAAAGTGACAGTGGTCAGAATTGTAAAAATTGGCCGTGTCACTTAGGTGAAAACAGGCTTTGGGGTGAAGGGGTTAAGCAGCCATATACAGCATGCTTCTATTTTTACTCACCCCAATTTCAGTTGAGGAAAAACCCAGGTGTGGAAAAAAAGCCTGTGTAGCCATGCCTGACAATGTTCCTTTGATTTCTGTGAAATTGCAGTGTTTTCCATTTTTGCTGGTTTGCTTTTTTCTCCCGTTCTACTAACAGACAGAATTTATTTTTAATTTTTCCATTGACATACTTACTTTTTTGTAAGATAAGTTTTAATTTTAAATGACACCATTAGTTTTATCACCCATGATAATTCTGCTTCATGTCACATGGCTTGTCCATGGTTTTTTTCCCCTCCTTTTTTTTTTTTTTTCTCCTCTATCCTATGTTGTGCATAAATATGTGATTCTTCAGAATTTGTTTCAGTCTTTGCCTGATGAAGAGACGTATGTAGTCTCGAAAGCTTGCAATTTGTTACCATCTTTTCAGTTAATAAAATAGATCAACTGACCGAACAATATATATATATATATAAATAGTTTGTAGCCAAAAAAAGTCAAATACAAAATAGATCAATGGCCAAACTCGTCTGTGCTAAAAAATAGGAAAATGTGAAATATGGGAAATGTGAAATAGCATACTGGCTTATGAACTAAATGAACAAACACATGAGATTTTTAGCACAAGATTTGCAAACGTTGTGAGCCCATTCACCAAAACGTCAAGGTAATCTCAGATCGAATGGGTAACTACACTGACTGTCTGGTGTGAACACTTACCTATGGTATCTGAGCTGAATGCCTAATGTGAACACTTACTTGTGGCTAATGGCAGGGTAAAGCCTACTAATATAGGAGGCTCAGAACCAATAGTGTTGAGATGTAATTAAAACCTGGAGAAGGGTGGGACGTTCAAGTCAGAAAATAGTATATAATAAAATAGATCAACTGACCGAACAATATATATATATATATATATATATATATATATATATATATATATATATATATATATATATATATAAATAGTTTGTAGCCAAAAAAAAGTCAAATACAAAATAGATCAATGGCCAAACTCGTCTGTGCTAAAAAATAGGAAAATGTGAAATATGTGAAATGTGAAATAGCATACTGGCTTATGAACTAAATGAACAAACACATGAGATTTTTAGCACAAGATTTGCAAATGTTGTGAGCCCATTCACCAAAACGTCAAGGTAATCTCAGATCGAATGGGTAACTACACTGACTGTCTGGTGTGAACACTTACCTATGGTATCTGAGCTGAATGCCTAATGTGAACACTTACTTGTGGCTAATGACAGGGTAAAGCCTACTAATATAGGAGGCTCAGAACCAATAGTGTTGAGATGTAATTAAAACCTGGAGAAGGGCGGGACGTTCAAGTCAGAAAATAGTATATAATAAAATAGATCAACTGACCGAACAATATATATATATATAAATAGTTTGTAGCCAAAAAAAGTCAAATACAAAATAGATCAATGGCCAAACTCGTCTGTGCTAAAAAATAGGAAAATGTGAAATATGTGAAATGTGAAATAGCATACTGGCTTATGAACTAAATGAACAAACACATGAGATTTTTAGCACAAGATTTGCAAACGTTGTGAGCCCATTCACCAAAACGTCAAGGTAATCTCAGATCGAATGGGTAACTACACTGACTGTCTGGTGTGAACACTTACCTATGGTATCTGAGCTGAATGCCTAATGTGAACACTTACTTGTGGCTAATGACAGGGTAAAGCCTACTAATATAGGAGGCTCAGAACCAATAGTGTTGAGATGTAATTAAAACCTGGAGAAGGGCGGGACGTTCAAGTCAGAAAATAGTATATAATAAAATAGATCAACTGACCAAACAATATATATATATATATATATATATATATATATATAAATAGTTTGTAGCCAAAAAAAGTCAAATACAAAATAGATCAATGGCCAAACTCGTCTGTGCTAAAAAATAGGAAAATGTGAAATATGTGAAATGTGAAATAGCATACTGGCTTATGAACTAAATGAACAAACACATGAGATTTTTAGCACAAGATCTGCAAACGTTGTGAGCCCATTCACCAAAACGTCAAGGTAATCTCAGATCGAATGGGTAACTACACTGACTGTCTGGTGTGAACACTTACCTATGGTATCTGAGCTGAATGCCTAATGTGAACACTTACTTGTGGCTAATGACAGGGTAAAGCCTACTAATATAGGAGGCTCAGAACCAATAGTGTTGAGATGTAATTAAAACCTGGAGAAGGGCGGGACGTTCAAGTCAGAAAATAGTATATAATAAAATAGATCAACTGACCGAACAATATATATATATATATATATATATATATATATAAATAGTTTGTAGCCAAAAAAAGTCAAATACAAAATAGATCAATGGCCAAACTCGTCTGTGCTAAAAAATAGGAAAATGTGAAATATGTGAAATGTGAAATAGCATACTGGCTTATGAACTAAATGAACAAACACATGAGATTTTTAGCACAAGATTTGCAAACGTTGTGAGCCCATTCACCAAAACGTCAAGGTAATCTCAGATCGAATGGGTAACTACACTGACTGTCTGGTGTGAACACTTACCTATGGTATCTGAGCTGAATGCCTAATGTGAACACTTACTTGTGGCTAATGACAGGGTAAAGCCTACTAATATAGGAGGCTCAGAACCAATAGTGTTGAGATGTAATTAAAACCTGGAGAAGGGCGGGACGTTCAAGTCAGAAAATAGTATATAATAAAATAGATCAACTGACCGAACAATATATATATTGAGACCCGTAGAAGCGCAACTACCCAGTGCGAAATGGCCGTCGTCCCGCCGCACATGTCCTTTTCACTAATACTCCCCCGTGCCGTGAAGATGCATAATTGTATGCCGCAATAAAGAAGATCGCCAACAAACAGTGAGTGCAGCGTCTTTTCTAACTATTTATTCATATATATATATATATAAATAGTTTGTAGCCAAAAAAAGTCAAATACAAAATAGATCAATGGCCAAACTCGTCTGTGCTAAAAAATAGGAAAATGTGAAATATGTGAAATGTGAAATAGCATACTGGCTTATGAACTAAATGAACAAACACATGAGATTTTTAGCACAAGATTTGCAAACGTTGTGAGCCCATTCACCAAAACGTCAAGGTAATCTCAGATCGAATGGGTAACTACACTGACTGTCTGGTGTGAACACTTACCTATGGAACGTCCCGCCCTTCTCCAGGTTTTAATTACATCTCAACACTATTGGTTCTGAGCCTCCTATATTAGTAGGCTTTACCCTGTCATTAGCCACAAGTAAGTGTTCACATTAGGCATTCAGCTCAGATACCATAGGGCGGGACGTTCAAGTCAGAAAATAGTATATAATAAAATAGATCAACTGACCGAACAATATATATATATATATATATATATAAATATATTGTTCGGTCAGTTGATCTATTTTATTATATACTATTTTCTGACTTGAACGTCCCGCCCTTCTCCAGGTTTTAATTACATCTCAACACTATTGGTTCTGAGCCTCCTATATTAGTAGGCTTTACCCTGCCATTAGCCACAAGTAAGTGTTCACATTAGGCATTCA